>NC_056078.1:33886250-36827500 GCF_016772045.2 Ovis aries | reverse complement strand
CATCACAGAGCAAGCTGCAAAAAGTCCCACCGCTTTCAGATTTAATTAAGTGAAGAAAGCTAAAAAGAGACTCGTACAGTTCACATGCCTGGATCATAGAAAATTCTACATGAAACATGATTTTAAAAAAAAGCCATTTTAGAAACCCCTAGAGTTTGCCAAACCCTCATTCAATAGCATAATTTTTCCTGTTTCTCGCAGGATATTGTACAATCCTCTAACAGGGTGCAGCATTTCTGCTGGCTAAAGGAAGTGGGCAGCTTTGATCAGAATTCACAATAATATATCTCCCTTGAGTGATAAATGATTTACTGCTGAGGATAAATGGATATAATCTTTCATTATGCATGACATTCATCAGCAACAAGGAAGCGTTGGACTGAATGGAAAGTGATTTCATATTAAAAGCCTCATGCAACTCAGACTGAGATGAAAGTGAGGTCTTGCCTTAAACAACAACAAAAAAAGGCACAGACTTGTAAGTTTAAATGGATGCTCAGTCAAATATAATCATTACTGTAAGTCTGGAAATCTGTTAGGAGGAAACCAGGGAGATATGTGACTAGATCAACCCTCAGTTTTGCACAAAAAAGCCCCAATTTCTTAACCATGCTATTCTACTTACTGAAATGTATCATTAAGTCTAACTTTGCTAACTGCAAATAATGACAGAACCAGGTAGAGAGGAGTGGGAAGAAATGGCGGGTTGTGTAAATGACTTAAATTTCCATCATTATGGAAAGTCAATGCATCATAACTAAAATAGATAAAGAAAGAAATAGGGGCTTAATATATTATTTAGAGATACAAAGTTAACAACTAGGAAAATGCCAAATATTAGTGGAATGACAGCAGGGAATTAGTGCAAAATGATAAGACCAAGGCTGGTGGCTTTTCATGATAAGCACAATTACATTTTTTATTGTTTGTTTATTGTGTGTGTGTGTGTGTGTGTGTGTATACACATGCATACTTACCTGATGAAGAAATTTAAGTATGGAAGTAGAGCACATTATTTAATTTTAAAAATGATTCCAGTTCTTAGCTTCACTGGCTCCATAATCCAGTTCTTACATCACATCTTCATTTGATTTTCAATAACAAGAATTTCCCTAATACTATAGTATATCTTAGAAACAAAAAGATATAACATGAAAGGCAATGTGTAAAGATGAGAAGGCAAAACTGGGAGAAATGCTCAAAAAAGACACATCTGATACAGAAGGGCTATCCAAAATCTACAAAGGAAGCTTAAAATTCTATATAAGAAAACAACTCAATTAAAAAACAGGCCAAGACCTGAAAAGACATGTTGCCAAAGAAAATATACGGAGGGAAAATAATCATATGAAACAATGATCCACATTCAGAGTATCAGGGAAATGCAAATGGAAACAATGAGCTATGTCTACACACCTTTGAGAGGGCCCCAAATCCGGAACACTGGCAACACCAAATGCTGACAAGGACGTGGAACAACATAAACTCTCATTCCCTGCTGGTGGGAATGCAGAATAGTACAGCCACTCTGGAGGACAGTTTGGCAGTTTCTCACAAAACTAAACCTGCTCCTACTATACACTTCTGCAATCATGTCCTTGGTATTGACCCAAAGGAGGTGAAACGCATATCCACAAACAGCCTGCACACAGATGCTTATAGCAGTTTCATTCATAATTGCTACAACTTGGAGGTAATCAAGATGTCCTTCAGTAGGTGAATGGATAAATTAGCTATGGTACATCCAGACAAATATTATTAAGTACTAACAAAGAAGAGAGCTATCAAGCCATGATAACACATGAAGGAAATTTATGTGTATATTACTAAGTGAAAAAATTCAATCTGAAAAGGCTACATATGTATGATTCTAACTATATGACACTATGAAAAAGGCAAATACTTTGGAGGCTGTAATAAATCAGTGGTTGCCAGGGGTTGGGTGAGGGTGAAGAAATTAGTAGGCAGAGTATAGAGAATTTTGAGGGCAGTGAAAATACTGTGTGTGATACCATAATAATGGACATATGTTATTATATATTTATCCAAAACCATAGAATACACAACACCGAGTGAACCTTAATGTCAATTATGGGCTCTAAAATTATGATGCCTCAATGTAGGTTCATCAGTTGTAACAAATGGAATACTCTGGTGGGGATATTGTTCAAGGGGAAAGCATGCATATGTGGGGCAGATAGTATATGGGAAATATCTGTATAATCATTTTGCTGTAAACCTGAAACTGTCCTAAAAATATAGTCTTAGTAAGAAACACACACACATATATATAATCAAAATTCAGCTAGATGTTAAGTAGAGATTGGAACCAAATCTAAATGTTTTTTGATACTGTATCACTGTGGAGTTAGATGAAATATAAACAGCATTGAAACCAACCACCTCATTTTGCAGAGAACAATATTTAAAACAAAGATGGGAGACTTGCCTAAGCTATCAGAGATCATAACTGATAGAATAAGGATTAGAATACACAGATTCTATTTGTAAATCCAGTGCTCTTTCTGCCATTTCACATTTCCTATTGAAAAACAATGACATTCCTGAATCCATGTGCTATTTCTGATGCCCAACTTTTCAGTCACTCCAGCAAAAGTACAGGTTTTGTTGGAGATCAATCATCACAGTTCAACTGGCTAGAGTTCTAGTAACCAAGCAAGGTCTAAAGAAGGTGGTGACACTTCTGTCCCTAGCTTGCACAAGATCAGAAAGTGTATTATTCTAAACTTGAATGTCATATAGAAACTGGGAAAATAACACAATAACATGGGTGAGTCTGGGTAAGCTAGAGAAGGCATATGATGGAAAACTCTAACAGTGACATGATAAGATTCTTGACCTTTAATTAAAACAAAAGAAAATGCAATCTGGTACAGGTAAGTTAACCAAAATTAAGAAACTATCCATAATCAGCAAATTCAATATAGAATTCAAAGGAATGTAATATCACAAGAGTGACCTTTTCCAGTCCTGTGGCCACTGCTGAGTTTTCCAAATTTCCTGGCATAGTGAGTGCAGCACTGTCACAGCATCATCTTTCAGGATTTGAAACAGCTCAACTGGAATTCCATCACCTCCACTAGCTTTGTTCGTAGTGATGCTTTCTAAGGCCCACTTGACTTCACATTCCAAGATGGCTGGCTCTAGATTAGTGATCACATCATCATGACTATCTGGGTCGTGAAGATCTTTTTTGTACAGTTCTTCCGTGTATTCTTGCTATCTCTTCTTAATATCTTCTGCTTCTCTTAGGTCCATACAATTTCTGTCCTTTATCGAGCCCATCCTTGCATGAAATGTTCCCTTGGTATCTCTAATTTTCTTGAAGAGATCTCTAGTCTTTCCCATTTTGATGTTTTCCTCTATTTCTTTGCATTGATCGCTGAAGAAGGCTTTCTTATCTCTTCTTGCTATTCTTTGGAACTCTGCATTCAGATGCTTATATCTTTCCTTTTCTCCTTTGGTTTTCACCTCTCTTCTTTTCATAGCTATTTGTAAGGCCTCCCCAGACAGCCATTTTGCTTTTTTGCATTTCTTTTCCATGGGGATGCTCTTGATCCTTGTCTCCTGTACAATGTCATGAACCTCATTCCATAGTTCATCAGGCACTCTATCTATCAGATCTAGGCCCTTAAATCTATTTCTCACTTCCACTGTATAATCATAAGGGATTTGATTTAGGTCATACCTGAATGGTCTAGCGGTTTTCCCTACTTTCTTCAATTTGAGTCTGAATTTGGTAATAAGGAATTCATGATCTGAGCCACAGTTAGCTCTTGGTCTTGTTTTTCTTGACTGTATAGAGCTTCTCCATCTTTGGCTGCATAGAATATAATCAATCTGATTTCGGTGTTGACCATCTGGTGATGTCCATGTGTAGAGTCTTCTTTTGTGTTGTTGGAAGAGGGTGTTTGCTATGACCAGTGCATTTTCTTGGCAAAACTCTATTATTCTTTGCCCTGCTTCATTCCGCATTCCAAGGCCAAATTTGCCTGTTACTCCAGGTGTTTCTTGACTTCCTTCTTTTGCATTCCAGTCCCCTATAATGAAAAGGATATCTTTTTTGGGTGTTAGTTCTAACAGGTCTTGTAGGTCTTCATAAAACTGTTCAACTTCAGCTTCTGCAGTGTTACTGGTTGGGGCATAGACTTGGATAACTGTGATATTGAATGGTTTGCCTTGGAGATGAACAGAGATCATTCTGTTGTTTTTGAGATTGCATCCAGTGTGGTCCACTGGAGAAGGGAATGGCAAGCCACTTCAGTATTCTTGCCTTGAGAACCCCATGAACAGTAGGAAAAGGCAAAATGATAGGATACCAAAGAGGAACTCCCCAGGTCATTAGGTGCCCAATATGCTACTGGAGATCAGTGGAGAAATAACTCCAGAAAGAATGAAGGGATGGAACCAAAGCAAAGACAATACCCACTTGTGGATGTGACTGGTGACAGAAGCAAGATCCAATGCTGTAAAGAGCAATATTGCATAGGAACATGGAATGTCAGGTCCATGAATCAAGGCAAATTGGAAGTAGTCAAACAAGAGATGGCAAGGGTGAACGTCGACATTCTAGGAATCAGCGAACTAAAATGGACTGGAATGGGCGTATTTAACTCAGATGACCATTATATCTACTACTGTGGGCAGGAATCCCTCAGAAGAAATGGATTAACCATTATGGTCAACGAAAGAGTCCGAAATGCAGTACTTGAATGCAATCTCAAAAACGACAGAATGATCTCTGTTTGTCTCCAAGGCAAACATATGTGTTTTACCTAGGAGTAAATTAGGGAGAAAGTGCTATCAGAAAACACTTCTACATCTCGCAGTATAATAGATGAGCAATCTAGTCTCCTTGAAGACCTCCTTTACTGAAAGAACAGTGCTAAGAGATTTATAAAGGTTAGACAAAGTAATCTTCATGAAACTGATTAAAAAAAAAAAGGAGATGAATTGAACATTTTCTTAGATAAGGAGACCAAAGTTTTAGAGAAATTAACTTCTGTTCCCAGGACACATGGAAAGCATGTGTTAGACCATGAATTTCACAAGTTAAACCAATACTAGGTCACATTGATTTCTCTACCCTGTATCGTGACTGTTCATATTGCATTACGTATATACTTAAAGTGCTTCATTTCATTAACTGAGGAAGAGAGGACCTATCAATTTATACTTACTGTACAGATAAAGATAAAAGTGAAACTAAGAGTTTAGTGATTTGCCCACAGTTATATCATGGCATAATTTAATTAATTAGAAAAAGCCTCAAAGAAAAATGTGTGATATTTAATGACCTTAGACTCAATAACATACCATCAACAGTCTAATCTCTTAGTTCACGTGTTCATTCAAAATGAAATAGATTGAAAAAGAAAAAGTTGGTGTATCTAAAAACAGAAACCCCTTGAAATACTTGAAACCAGGAGATTTAATAGACAACTGATTGAACAAGTGGAGAAAGGGTAAGAAGCTAAAGGAAGAACAACAGAGCCACATAGGATTGACAACAACATGAAATCACTCTCACCCCAAGACGGAAGGGACAAAGCCTGAGTCCAGGAAATGGACAGATCCAGTAGGTCTATTGGGATTTGGAACCCTAAATGAACCAAGAAACAGAGAAAATAGAAAGCGGGGGTGTGGTGGGGGAGGACTAGGAAATGGAGTTCTGCTTTCCAATTTAGTGCTTCCTATCAGCCAACTCCACTCAGAAGCCACTGGTCAAGAGAGCCTAAGAAACGTGGTCCCGAGGTACACACAGAGAACAGAACTAAAGAAGGGAAGAGTAGGGATGTAAAGTGAACAGGTATCTGACGGGATGGATTTCGCTTACAAACAGGGCATGCACTCTACATAGCAGGGCTTCTCTGGTAGCTCAGTGGTAAAGAATCCACCTGTCAAAGCAGGAGACAGAGGTTCTATCCCTGGATCGGGAAGATTCCCTGGAAAAGGGAATGTAAAACCACTCCAGTATTCTTGCCTGGGAAATTCCACAGATAGAGGAGCCTGGCAGGCTACAATCCATGGAGTCATGAAAGAGTCGTATACGACTTAGTGACTAAAAACAATAACTCTATATAGCACAGAATTAGGTATATATCTACACATCCATATCTATATAACATAAACACTCATGTAATTTAACACCAGCAGCAGGAGATCCTTATCCCTGATTACTCTAGACAGCAGAAATCTTTCTAAGCTTGTAAAAGCTATCCTATTAAGCCTTTACATCAGTTTTCACTAGGAACCTTCCCAGCTCTTTCCAACACACACCCACCTCTAACACACAAACTCATGGGCAATTTACTGCACACTCATGGGCACAAATCTTCACATTCTCACTCTGTTCACAGCACCTTGGGTAGAATAATCTATCCCTCTGGGCACTCATTTCCTGCTTTGCCAATAGGGCTAATCGTCCTGTCCTGGTGCACAAGAGAGAGCTCTGCCTACTAATTTACTTAAAACTCATAAACTCTTTTGCAGATGAAAAGCTCTAGTTTTCTCATTCTTTTCCTTGGCTTCAAATTTTAAAAAGCTACATTATATAAAGGTTTCTGGGGGATTTATTATCAGATCTCTATCTAAAAAATAGTTGCATCACAATTACAACTTTAATGACCTACTGTAAAATTTCCCAAGGCTACACACCATAATTAGTCCATTTTATAATTAGCACTTTAAAAAATCATTTGTCAGAAGTAAATAAGAAGTGACTGGGACTCCTGGAAGTAATCTACATTATTTGATGTAGAAGAGGGAGAAGTCATATTTATCAAGTACCTACAGTTTTTCAGATTCTGCACTAGACACTTTACATAATTATAAATTCCACCCAACATTGTTATGCCAGCATTGTTTTGTGTGGGGCTTTTAAAGGCGAAAAATAGAGGTTTGGAATGATTAAGTAATTTCATCAAGTCACAATCTAGTAAGGTTTGAAGTTGTGGTTTGTGTCCAGGGCATTTTGCCAGTGACTCTTCATTGCTGAACACTGGACAGCTTATAAATTACTTTTCCTGAGCCTACAACTGTCAACTCATGTAGTAGAACCCTTAGTGTCAATAGTAACTTTTGCTATGAACAGGAAGTAGAAACTGTACTGTGAAAGAGAAATAAGCAGAATCAAGAAGACTGCTCTGCTTCTGGCAAAAAGAAAAAAAAGAAAAGAAAAAAGCCACATCTATAACAGGTTTACTTGCAGATAGCACCCTTTAATAGAGACATTGAAAAGAAATTATTTAGAAGAACATGTTGCTGAATGGCACAACTAGAGACAGTCTTCTCCGAGGGGAGGAAAGTATGATGTTGTCATCACACAGATGATGACAGCTTAGGACACTTGTTCTGGGAGATCTTGATGTAGACAATAACCTACCAGTGAGCTGGAGTGGAAGGGACTAAGATGTTGACTCAGAGTAAGGAAAGATTATCAAACAAATCCCTACAAAACTGGAATGTTACTTCAGAGGCCTGAGGACCCCTTGGCTGAAGAATGCAGTGTTCCTGCATACTCAAATTACTCAAAATATGCTCTGTTTGGAGACTATCTAAGACTTTTCTCTTATGCATAATTCAATATTTTTCTACAAACCAATGAAATTGGATGTGTACAATGAAGAAGCAGCTGATGCCAAAACATTTGCTTTTACGGTATACCAGTGTTTAACAATCATAATCATTGTTCTATATGAGAAATTATTTACCAAAGACAAAGCTCATAGTTTAGGATGAAGCATCAAAGAGACCAAACAACTTTTAGATGCAAAACTTACTAAATTTCAATACATTTCTATATTTTTAAAGTACCATATTTTCCCCTTTATTTTGATTAGGATTTGTTCTTTAATTTAGCCCACATTAACCAATAACAGAATTAGCAAAAAAGAAAAAAAAGTTGCAATTTTAAAATATGTGATTTTAGATCATAAATTTATTTTGACTGATTAAATAGAAACCATTTTCCTCAATACAAATGTTTTAAAATATATTTACTTTAAAATTTCATAATTTGAGCATTTATATTCTAGTGTACACACCTTTTAAATTTCCTGTTACAGAATAAGTTATTTTAATGATCAGTCCACTAGTTGTTCTCTATGGATCCTTTAAATTAAATAAAAACACCTTTGCAATCAGTAGTAACCAGCTTCCAAACTAATTTGCTTCCTATACAGTGCTGGAATATCGTGAACCTATTATTTATTTTTAATAGCTTTCCTCAATAATTGTAAGTGCCTTTCACGAAATTAATTATCTTCCATTTCATTTGGACAAAGAAAAGTTAATTTCATCAGGTGTCACTGAAGCTGACTTCAATTTTAGTTATCATCAGCAAAACACATTTAGACCTCTATGTCTATACCTCTCTTAAAGGACTTCTATGAGGTGACCAATCACCTAGAAACGGGTGTATTCTGAGTCTCAAAACCAACGCTTTTGTGAAGAAGGCTATACGTGATTCTCTCTCTCTGAGGTTTCCATCTGTGTTATTCCAAGGTATATGGAGGGGTGTATGTGTGTGTGTGTGTGTGTGTGCATGTGTGTGTGTGTGCGTGTGTGTGTGCATGCGCGTGCATGCACATACTTGGGTTTGGGTGCAAACAACTACTTTCATGTGAAAGCATAAGTCTATATATGCATGTAAGTCTATTTAAGCATAAGTCTATGATATATGTGTATTTAGCACTTTTTTCTGCAGTGGTTTGATAGTTGGTGGGATGTTGCTGAGGCTGGAAGCAAGGAACCCAGCTTGAGGTGGTTACAATTGTCCTGGCAGAACACCAGACTGTGTCGCCACGGTTCCCCATCTACAGTAGAAACCAGAGACTAACTGATTCCCACCAGCTTTGCTGCTCTTTTTAAAAAAATGTATATATGTCACTTTATCTCAGTGCTATACAATTATGAGATGATAATGCTTCTTCTTAGAATATATACATGCTTAATTCCATTCACACATTTACTTTTATGCTAATTATCTAAAATATTCTCTATTCACCTTGAGGTTTTCCTGCAGTTCTTCCTATATCACTCTTCTGCCAATTAATCAGGTTCTTGTATTATTTCTCTAAAGAACTGCACATATGCCTTGGGACTTCTCAGGTGGCACAAGTTGTAAAGAACTACCTGCCAATGCAGGAGGCATAAGAGGCACGAATTCAACTCCTGGGTTGGGAAGATCCCCTGAGGAGGGCAGGGCAAACCACTCCAATATTCTTGCCTGGAGAATCCTATGTACAGAGGAGCCTGGTGGGCTACAGTCCACAGGGTCGCAAATAATCGGACACAACAGAAGTGACTTAGCACACACAAACACCAAAACAACCTCAAGTTCACTTTTTTGTTTACATCTTAATCTCAAGTTCAATATTTTTTGTTTGTTTCCACGTCAACTTCCCAGTGACATTGAATCTCCTTTATATCAAAGATTTGACACAATTCTTTAAATATAGTAAGACTAATACTAACTGGACATTTGGAATGTCAATCACAACAAAATAGGCATTTAACATATATTAGTATTAAGCCTCTGTCCTGTGGTACTTCCATCTTAACTTCCACTTACCTGTTGAGAATGGAAATGACAGCTAGAAGCAGCAAAGATGCAGGGCAGCTCTCTGGGAGGTAATGTACTTTCTGTTACTATAACTCACAAGCAGACACGGGACAACACCTTGTAAGCATGCCACTGGAAGAAGTCAAGATTGACACTCAGGTCTTTAAACTTCTGAATCTGTCCTTTTTTCTCACTCTTATAAAAAATTTAGTTTCATTATTGAGAAGCTAAATAGTGGTAAGGCTGCTGCAGGGCATTACAGAATGAGTTTCTCCATTCTAGCTATTATTCAGAAAATCAAAGGTAAGCACTGAGAGTAAAGGGCTACATCTTATTATTCATTTTGGCATTTAAGAATACTAGGGAAATACTCGAGAACATAATTCATAGTGTTAGTAACAAGAAATGTGGACTTGTCTCAATGTCATGAGAGTGAGCCATTGATTTGAATGGTAGGAAAAGGAATCATTTAAATACACTTACGAGCTAGGGACTTCCCTAACTCTGCGCGCCCAATACAGGGAGCTTGGGTCCCATCCCTGATCAGGGAACGAGATCCTGCACGTCACAACTAAGACATGGTGCAGCCAAATAAATAAATACTAAAAATAAATAAATAAATGTACTTAAGAGTTCGTTAATAACAACTGTATACATTGATAACTTAAAAAACCCTTCTCAGACATAGTATGATGTTCTTCCTATTAGACTATCTATAAATGACATCACTTCCTGTTTATACTGGGTTATTTTCTGACCTTGTGTGAAACCCTAATCTTTTAATTAGAGCATGATATAGTCCATATCCAGGGATAATCAAAGGTAATCCTAGTTAAACTGAAAAGTATAGGGCATGTTTTACATGAGACAAAGAATTGATGTAAATTAGAAGAAAAAATATTGTTGGCACTTAGGAAGAATAAACATAAATGCAAAGAAAAATAATTAATAAAGAAACATAAGGCATGGTAACCTTGACAATATGCTTTTTTTGTCCCTGAAATGGAGTTGGTTGTGCAGCTGCTCACAGCAGGCATCTTAGTGTGGGAAGGAAAGTTCACTTTGTCAGAGAAGACTTCCATTTTCATTTTCAGGGAAAAAAAAAAAAGTGCAAGTTGAAATGCCTACTGTTTTTCAGAAGTAAGAATCAAGAGATAGAATACTAAACAAATCTAACCCGTGACAGACCTTAGTGTAGCCATATCCACTTGATGGGTCTGGTGTAAAGGCTCAGCTTTAACACTAGCCAGTCTTAAAATACAATTAATCAATTTTTTTTTTTAATTTCACAGGGAACTCCATACTGGTCCCTAGTCCTTCAATGATGCTTCATGAAAAACAAGGGGCACAGTGGTAAAGAATCTGCCTGCCAATGCAGGAGACTCAAAGATGTGGGTTCGATCACTGATTCAGGAAAATCCTCAAGAGCAGGAAATGGCAACACACTCCAGTATTCTTGCCTGGAAAATCTCATGGACAGAGGAGCCTGGCAGGCTACAGTCCATGGGGTTACAAATACGCAGACACAACTGAGAAGAGTACAAGGGTGCACACACACACACAAAATGAAAAACACCAGGTCCCCAGAATGGACTTGATAAATTCTATCCACTAGAATTCTTTTGGATATTCTTAGCAATTTTCATGCCCAATGCACTGTGAGAACAGTTTGATTTCTTTATGAAAGTTTTCTCATTTGAGAGAAACACTCATAGTCAGGGGTGTTGTATCCTTGAATGGTTCCAACATCCTTTCTCTTTAATTCTAAATTGTTAGTGGATTATGGGGAATAGTGTCTAAACTGTTGCAACACTTTTGCAGAACAACATAAAATAAAATTAAGTGTTCACGCTTCTTATGACCCAGAGGTTCCATGTTTTTGCTTGATATAAGCCCACAAAGGAATTCTCATACTTATGCAGAAGATAATATGCAAGGATGTTAATAGCAGCATTTATTTTAATTGTGATAATTAGAAGCAGTCAAAATGGCCATCAAATGGATATGTATAAATAAAGATAGATTGTTCCAAATTATAATGAAACAGAAACCTATTGTAAAAGTGAAAGAACTCTTTTTAGGTCAAGATGCAGGGAGTTCTTGTTTCAAAAATTCCTCTGCTTAAAATAATTATACACAGTGGTTACAATAAAAATCTAAAAGCAGCTTCTAATCTGAATATCAGAAAAGGAAGAGACATTCAGAGCATGAGTGGTTCTGCAACCATGGACTTGCCAGGTTCAGGATCCAAGTGCAGGTTCTGTAAGTCTAGAGTTCACCTCCTTCAGGAAAAAGGGCTAAAAGTGACTTCACAGAACAGAGGGAAAGATTCAGGCTCCTTGCTTGATAATTGGGGACCATAATATATGGATAGTACCCCTCCAAAGAGAAGCAGCTTAAAAAACCGCTGCTGAGGAAGAAAAAAAAAAGCCTGAGATTATAACCCTAGAGTAGCACCATACTATAGAACTGTTTGTCTATCTGTGATGATGGGAAAAGCTGCCCATTAAATCATCCATTAGACACAATGGTCAGTGTTATTGGGAAACTGGATGTTAAATATCATTTAATTTAGCTGGTTGGAAATTAAATAGTCACAAGTACTTAGTGGCTACCTGTTAGTGGACAATATTGTTCTAAGGAATAAAAAGGTCTAGGGAGAATAAAGAACATGGACATGGAACTCATGAGCTGATTATAGATTTATGCTGGTTTGGGGACTGAATCTGCTGCTGCTGCTGCCAAGTCACTTCAGTCGTGTCCGACTCTGTGCGACCCCATACAAGGCAGCCCACCAGGCTCCGCCGCCCCTGGGATTCTCCAGGCAAGAACACTGGAGTGGGTTGCCATTTCCTTCTCCAATGCATGAAAGTGAAAGTGAAGTCGCTCAGTCGTGTCCTACTTTTCGCGACCCCATCGACTGAAGCCATGGGACTTTCCAGACAAGAATACTGGAGTGGGGTGCCATTGCCTTCTGCGGGGACTGAATCTACTTAACCTCAATATCACAACCTTATTAATCCAGTTCTGGACTTTCTGAATCCAGGGTCAATCAGAAGTAATTGGCAACAGCATGATAGAGATGGATAGCATTAAGGAGAGTAAGCAGGGGGAGGAGGGAATGAAGGCAGGAAGAGAGAGAGAAAAAGGAAAAAGCTATATGCATTTCTCTCATCAGAAGGAGAATCAAAGAAAATATTAAAAACATATAAAAATTGAGTCCTATAAAAGACAGTCAATAAAATTAATTCCAGAAAAAATTAATTTTATGGAACCAACAAATGTTTGGCAATATGTTTAAAATGCTCAATGAGATAAAATACTAACTCAAATTTAAAAAAAAATAAACATAAAACAAAAGCACCCAAAACCCCCCCCCAAAAGTTATGTCTTATGAAAGAGGATTAATTAGAAATCATTGGGAATATATAACAGTATTTAAATATGTTAGAAAGGGCAAACATAACTGGATATAATTAAAACACAAGTTAGTGAATTGAGAGATGGTCCTGGGAAATTCACCCAGGAAAAAGCCCAGAGGGACAAAGGGATAAATTGTACAAAACATGTAGGACAGATGGAGAGGCTGGAGCATATGTTCAACAGTAAACCCAGGAAAATGAAAAAAAACGTAGAGGAAATTACAGAAAAGAAATATTTGAAAAAATAATAGCTGAGAGATTTTCAAGACTGAAGAAAAGGTAATTGTTCTCTAATCAAACAACATACTAAAAATATCAAAATATATAACATAAAATAAACCAATCTGAGCTAGAGTATAGTAAAACTGAAGAATATCAAGGATTAGGAAAAAAATATCAAAGCCATCAGAGATTGCATTAAGAAAAAAATTCATAGAATATGAAATCCTAAATTGATCATGATGGCTACTTTGAGAAAGGATGAAATAAAAGGGTAATTTTCAAAAAGTTCTCAATTGTTTCTGTTTTTCAATTAACAACAACCTCCTCCAGTTAATGTGTGTGTGTATCTGTGTGTGCATGTGCTCACTTGCTCAGTGCTGTCCACCTCTTTGTGGCCCATGGACTGTTGTCCACCGGATTCCTCTGCCGATGAATTTCCCAGGCAAGAACACTGGAGTAGGGTGCCTTTTCCTACTTCACGTTATCTTCCTGAGCGAGGGATCAAACCCATATCTCTTGTGTCTCTGGTGCAGATTCTTTACTGCTAGCGCCACCTAGGAAGTTCTGCACTTAATATACAAATAATTACATGATGGAACGGTGATGGGTGCCATTCAGTTTATGATTTCTAAAATAGGTTATATATCTTAGCATTTCAAAGTTATACTTCCTGTAGATTGGGTGTTTAGAATAAAATAGTCAGGATTAAATGAACTGTATATACACATATCGTATATAAATTGTTAGATTTATAAACCATGCTGTTGTATGGAAAAATATAAAGAAAGCTAACTCTGTATGGTGCCTATCAGCTGAGCACCAGCCCTGCATCAGGGCAAAAATGTAAATAAAGTCTTGTCCAGGATAAAGATTCACAATGAAGGAAAGTAATTTACACAGTGAAGGAAGAAAATGTTTAAGAGGATTTAGCTTTGTCTATTTTTTTAATACAACGATTTCTAAAGCAAGAATTATTGATATTTATAAATAATTACTCTATTCTAAAGAATAATCGAGAAGAGAATGGAAACATATAAAATGATTTCAAATCTCCAAATGCTCACTAGACAATCATAAATTTATCAAATTTTACATATCCTATAAGATTTTCATGTTTCATTTTGGGGAGGCAAGCTTTCTGTTGCCTTTACGAGTCACTGGCAGCATTTAACTTTGTACTCTGGTTAGGTATCACAGCTGCAGAGATTGTCTCAAATCCCTAAGATATGCCTACAGGCAAGAGGTTGAGATCAACAGGTGTAGACAGAAAAAATATATAAAGGGAGTGGGCCATTGTCCAGGGTCGAAGTGGTGGGCTTGGGGGCCGGGTACAAGGTGTCCCATGACTCCACGTTCCCATGTAGAACCCTGAAAGATCTCAAATTCTAAATATGAACCTGACCTTCCAGATAATTAACAAGGTAGGAGGGTAAACATGTTACTTAATAGCTTTCAGCTTGAATGCTGCTGTTGCTGCTAAGTCGCTTCAGTCGTGTCCGACTCTGTGCGACCCCATAGACGGCAGCCCACCAGGCTCCCCCGTCCCTGGGATTCTCCAGGCAAGAACACTGGAGTGGGTTGCCATTTCCTTCTCTAATGCAAGAAAGTGAAAAGTGAAAGTGAAGTCGCTCAGTGGTGTCCGACTATTTGCTACCCCATGGACTGCAGCCTCCCAGGCTCCTCCGTCCATGGGATTTTCCAGGCAATAGTACTGGAGTGGGGTGCCATTGCTTGAATAGTAACATTCAAATTTTTTAACAAATATTTGGCTTCTGGGGTTGTCCTTGGCTTGTCCCTAAAAACATTAAGAGCGAAACTAGCATAAGCTCCATATAAGTGGTGGTTTGAGTGTCAACTGGGAGGCTAACTCTAGGAAAGATGAGTGGGATTTCACACTGTCATGCATATGCTAAAGTAAGAAATTCTTCAGCTTTGGGTGGATCACTTGAACAGATTTTTCTTTCAGTCTCCTTTCACGTAGGTGGTAGAGATAAAATTTATCTGGGAGTTTGCTTTGTTGTTGCTCAGTCACTCAGCTGTGTCTCACTCCATGGACTGCAGGACACCAGGCTTCCCTGTCCTTCACAATCTCCCAGCGTTTGCTCAAACTCATGTCCATTGACTCAGTGATGCCATCCAACCATCTCATCCTCTGTCACCCCCTTCTCTTCTTGCCCTCAATTTTTCCAGCATCAGGGTCTTTTCCAACAAGTCAGCTCTTTGCAACAGGTGGCCAAAGTATTGGAGCTTCAGCTTCAGCATCAGTTCTTCCAATGAATATTCAGGGTTGACTTCCTTAAGGATTGATTGCTTTGATCTCCTTACAGTCTATGACACTCTTAAGAGTCTTCTCCAGTACCACAGTTCAAAAGCATCAATTTTTTTTAATTTAAATTTTTATTTTAATTGGAGCCTAATTACTTTACAATATTGTATTGGTTTTGGCATACATCAACATGAGTCTGCCATGGGTGTACACGTGTTCTCCATTCTGAACCCCTCCCACCTCCCTCCCTGTACCATCCCTCTGGGTCATCCCAGTGCACCAGCCCCAGGCATCCTGTATCCTGCTGCTTCTGCTGCTAAATCGCTTCAGTCGTGTCCAACTCTGTGCGACCCCATAGACGGCAGCCCACCAGGCTCCCCCGTCCCTGGGATTCTCCAGGCAAGAACACTGGAGTGGGTTGCCATTTCCTTCTCCAATGCAAGAAAGTGAAAAGTGAAAGTGAAGTTGCTCAGTCGTGTCCGACTATTTGCTACCCCATGGACTGCAGCCCACCAGGACTGGCGATTTGTTTCTTATATGATATTATACATGTTTCAAAAGCATCAATTCTTCAGCACTCAGCCTTATTTATGGTCCAACTCTCACATTCATACATGACTACTAGGAAAACAGTCTCTTTGATATAGGGACCTTTGTCTGCAAAGTGATGTCTCTGCTTTTTTTTTTTTTTTTTTTGTCCAAAAACTCATTTTATTAATTTAACATGGAACCTCTTTTGAATTTACTGTTTTTTTTGTTTTGTTTTTAAATTTTTATTTTTACTTTATTTTACTTTACAATACTATATTGGTTTTGCCATACATTGACATGAATCCACTACAGGTGTACATGCGTTCCCAAACATGAACCCCCTTCCCACCTCCCTCCCCATAACATCTCTCTGGGTCATCACTGTGCACTAGCCCCAGGCACGCTGTATCCTGCGTCAGACATAGACTGGCGATTCGATTCTTACATGCTAGTATACATGTTACAATGCCATTCTCCCAAATCATCCCACCCTCTCCCTCTCCCTCTGAGTCCAAAAGTCCGTTATACACATCTGTGTCTTTTTTGCTGTCTTGCATACAGGGTCGTCATTGCCATCTTTCTAAATTCCATATATATGTGTTAGTATACTGTATTGGTGTTTTTCTTTCTGGCTTACTTCACTCTGTATAATCGGCTCCAGTTTCATCCATCTCATCAGAACTGATTCAAATGTATTCTTTGTAATGGCTGAGTAATACTCCATTGTGTATATGTACCACAGCTTTCTTATCCATTCATCTGCTGATGGACATCTAGGTTGTTTCCATGTCCTGGCTATTATAAACAGTGCTGCAATGAACATTGGGGTACATGTGTCTCTTTCAATTCTGGTTTCTATGCTGTCTAGGTTCATGATAGCTTTCCTTCCAAGAAGCAAAGCATCTTTTGCAGTCACTATCTGCAATGATTTTGGATCCCAGAAAAATAAAGTCTGTCACTGTTTCCATTTTTGAGTTTGCTTTGTTCTACCTCAAATTAACAATACAAGCCATCCTCAGCAAACTGATAAATTCTTTTTGAGAGTAAAGTTAGTAAGATTTTAATCTCTGGAAAACACACGTATAGAGCTTGCAACTTGGAATAGAGGAGGAAATGGAAGAAAAGGTAAAGGGTGAGAAACAGGTCAGCTGAACCAGAGGTACCCGTTCACTTAATTAATAGTGGGTCTCACATTTGAGCCTCTATCAGCATCCTCTGGAGGACTTGCTAAAACAGACTGCTGGGTACTCCAGAGAGCCTCTGATCAAGACCCCCACTACTCAAATTGAAGCCCAAGAACCAGAAGACTCAGCACTGTCTGGAACGACATGCAGACTCCTGGCCATTGCTCCAGACCTTCTAATCAGACTCCGCGCTTGAACAAGTTCTCTAGCCAAGGCAGATGCACACAGAGGTGTCAGAAGCACTGTCCCAAAGGGCTTATCATGTATTACTGACCGTGAAATTCAAACACCACAGAACCTGCCTTTCCCTTTACTATGGTTTTCTACTTAACATGAATTATGGTTTCTCCCACTCTTGTTTCTCCACCAAACTAGTTCAATATGCCCTTGATTTTCAGGATTTTCAATCCAAGGATGGCCACCCGTACTTATTTGTGAGCACTATTATAAATTTATACTTATTTTTGTGTTATTCTATCATTCAGTGATTTGGATGGGATAGGGGCAAGATGTGTCCTTGATAGAATATTATGAGCATATTAGTTTATAAAGAAAAATTTGAGCTACTATTTATTTGAATTATGAGTTGAGTCAAGCTTAAAATATCAATATTTTAAAAATATTTGGATCAATGATCCTTTACACATGAACAAGTTAAGCTGTAAGCACCACTGAGAATAATTGTTAAGTAACATTTGCAAAACCTTGGAAGATGAGAGAGCTGCCTATAGACTGGAGGGGATCATCGATTCTTATTTTGAAGAGATGAAGACAGACTTGTACTGAATAACGTACAAGGAGAAATGTAGTAATATAAAACTATAATTTTTACAAAGTTCTCTCATGGCTTGGATCAATAGGACTAGCCATATCAATACACCTTTCTCCTTTTCTATCTTTGTTAGACTAGCAAACTAGAAGAATGACATAAAGTGTTTCTTGGATTTTAGCAGAACATGTGATATCCTTGTGGATAAGATAATGGGATGTGATGAAGTCTGGATTTATAGATTTATACTTAGCATAACCATCAACTGTCCCTCAAAAGCATTAATTTACCAAGTCGGACAGAAGCCTTCAGCAGCATGCTACAGACTCTGCCCTTGCACTTGTCCTTCATCACTTTTATATTAGTAACTGGGTCAATGCCTGAATGGTGTGTTGGGGTGTGTGTCTGTGCAGGGAATATCGAGGATGGCATGAAAGCAATGTAAAAGGAAGAGCTAACATGACAACTTTCAAACATATTCTCAGCAACAGAATCTAAACAGAAGGATCAAAGGATAAAAGCTGACATTTCACAGGATTGTCCCCCCCCCCCCGCAATACCACATTCAATTGGATAACTCAATTATGCAAAGGTGGGGAAAAGATTCTTTGGATTTTGCATCAGTAAATTTGAGTCAGTTGAACTGAGGCAGATGAACCTAGAACCTGTTACACAGAGTGAAGTAAGTCAAAAAGAAAAAAGCAAATATTGCATATTAACACATATATATGGAATCTAGAAAAAATGGTACTGCTGAACCTAATTGCAGGACAGGAATAGAGATGCAGATGTAAGGCACAGACTTGTGGACACAGTGGGGGAAGGAGAAAGTAGGACCAATTGAGAGAATAGCACTGACATATATACACAGCCTTGTGTAAAATAGCTAGCTAGTGGGAAGAGGCTGAATAGCACAGGGAGCTCAGCCTGGTGCTCTGTGATGACCTAGAGGGGTAGGCTGTGGGTGAAGGAGATTAAAGAGAGAGGGGATTTATGTATTCTTACGGCTGATTCACATTGTTGTGTGGCAGAAGCCAACACAATGTTGTAAAGCAATTATTCTTCAATTAAAAATAGTTCTGGGGTTCAGTTAGTGGTTTATGACATATAAATCATTGATTTAAAACAATTTTTAAAGGACAACTTGTTTGGTATTAAGACATATATGCTTCCCTTATTGATGGTGGTAAGTGAATAGTCACTGTGCATTGATTAATAGGCTGTTGGAAGCTGGAAGCCTAAACAGAAATCTGACATTCAGAGTCAAAAAAAAAAAAAAAAAGGTCTCTCAGTTTTAGTTCCCATATGAGGACTCACTGTCATAACTGTATTTTTCACCATAACAATTAGGCATTGTTCAGAGAGAACTTCCTTGCTTAGGTAGCTGGGCCAATTGCCTCAGCCAGGGAACTTATGAATTTCATAAGCAACATACCAGAGCAAATCTCTTGATATGAACTGAATGATAAAAACTCTCCAGAAGTGCACACTGAAGAAGTAAAATCTGACCCATACAAGGGTCACCTGGCACGTCATTAATAAGACTGACAGGACCCAAAACACACATTTACCAATGTTTGTCATTAGTTCTGCCATGCTATTTCTCCACTGAATAAAGGGTTACAAGAAACTTGGTTTCCCCTAAGAGTAATTTAGAGAATACTAGTTTCTTGATTTCTATTAGTGTTAATAACATGTAAGTTAGGGTCAATTAGTACAAATTTGGGGGGAAAAACTGAGTCAAACAAAATGAAGCAGCCATCTTTAATTGTAAAATGTCTCAGGGTCTTTACTCTGGCAATGTATACTGTAAATTTTTAAGAAGAAATATGAAATGCCGTATTTTTCCTAGCTTACATAACCAAGAAATCCCCCTGTAAACATATTTTGTGCAACTAATTTATTATAAAATACAGTTTAGAAAACACTTAACTAGAAATTTTCTAGGCTCCCTGACATGTTAAGTTTCTGCATATACTGTCTTTCTACTCACTCAGATGCCTGTAAAGAAATAAACAGAGAAAAGAAAGTAAAATTACAAGAAAAATCAACAAGTCTCAGTGGTAGATATGGAGTGGAACCTGAACACATCATTATTATACATATACCATCATTCTTAATACTATGTCAGTTATTACAATCTAAGAATTTGGCTACATTCAAAATATGTTTACCACATATACCTATATCTGATAAAAGTTTATATCTCTCATTATTTACCCAGAAGTTTCACTCTGGCAAAAGATACCTAGCTTAGTACACCCTGATCACTAAAGGGATCATCAAGAGAGCCATCCATTCTATCAGTGTTTGAGTCAGAGATAAACAAGCAAACCATCTGTGTTGGCTGGAATTTGCTGCTTCAGGATACTTTGAATGCCTCATGCTACGCCGGAACTCTCAGGATCCCTATGGTTCTGGGATCCTATCTGCTTCTTTCCAGTTCTCACGACATCTGCCTCATCACACTCATTATAACTCCTCCTTTTCTCAAATCTTGTTTTTCAGTCACATAGTGTGTGCCCTGGAGGGGTGGTTTGGTATTCCTAAAAAGAATGATTTCATGTGTATCTGTATCACTAGTTCAGTGGAAAGTACTATATCCTCAGTTCAGTTCAGTTGCTCAGTCATGTCCGACTCTTTGCGACCCCATGAATCACAGCATGTCAGGCCTCCCTGTCCATCACCAACACCTGGAGTTCACTCAGACTCACGTTCATCGAGTCCGTGATGCCATCCAGCCATCTCATCCTCGGTCGTTCCCTTCTCCTCCTGCCCTCAATCCCTCCCAGCATCAGAGTCTTTTCCAATGAGTCAACTCTTCGCATGAGGTGGCCAAAGTACTGGAGCTTCAGCTTTAGCATCATTCCTTCCCAAGAAATCCCAGGGCTAATCTCCTTCAGAATGGACTGGTTGGATCTTCTTGCAGTCCAAGGGACTCTGCAGAGTCTTCTCCAACACCACTGTTCAAAAGCATAAATTCTTCAGCGCTCAGCCTTCTTCACAGTCCAACTCTCACATCCATACATGACCACAGGAAAAACCATAGCCTTGACTAGATGGACTTTAGTTGGCAAAGTAATGTCTCTGCTTTTGAATATACTCTCTAGGTTGGTCATAACTTTTCTTCCAGGGACTAAGAGTCTTTTAATTTCATGGCTGCAATCACCATCTGCAGTGATTTTGGAGCTCCCCAAAATAAAGTCTGACACTGTTTCCACTGTTGCCCCATCTATTTCCCATGAAGTGATGGGACCAGATGCCATGATCTTCGTTTTCTGAATGTTGAGCTTTAAGCCAACTTTTTCACTCTCCACTTTCACTTTCATCAAGAGGCTTTTTAGTTCCTCTTCACTTTTCTGCCATAAGGGTGGTATCATCTGCATATCTGAGGTGATTGATATTTCTCCCGGCAATCTTGATTCCAGCTTGTGTTTCTTCCAGCCCAGCGTTTCTCATGATGTACTCTGCATATAAGTTAAATGAGCAGGGTGACAATATACAGCCTTGACGTACTCCTTTTCCTATTTGGAACCAGTCTGTTGTTCCATGTCCAGTTCTAACTGTGGCTTCCTGACCTGCATACAGATTTCTCAAGAGGCAGGTCAGGTGGTCTGGTATTCCCATCTCTTTCAGAATTTTCCACAGTTTATTGTGATCCACACAGTCAAAGGCTTTGGCATAGTAAATAAAGCAGAAATAGATGCTTTTCTGGAACTCTCTTGCTTTTTCCATGATCCAGTGGATACTGGCAATTTGATCTCTGGTTCCTCTGCCTTTTCTAAAATCAGCTTGAACATCTGGAAGTTCACAGTTCACGTATTGCTGAAGCCTGGCTTGGGGAATTTTGAGCATGACTTTACTAGTATGTGAGATGAGTGCAACAGTGTGGTAGTTTGAGCATTCTTTGGCATTGCCTTTCTTTGGGATTGGAATGAAAACTGACCTTTTCCAGTCCTGTGGCCACTGCTGAGTTTTCCAAATTTGCTGGCATATTGAGTGCAGCACTGTCACAGCATCATCTTTCAGGATTTGAAACAGCTCAACTGGAATTCCATCACCTCCACTAGCTTTGTTCATAGTGATGCTTTCTAAAGCCCACTTGACTTCACATTCCAAGATGGCTGGCTCTAGATTAGTGATCACATCATCATGACTATCCGGGTCGTGAAGATCTTTTTCATACAGTTCTTCCGTGTATTCTTGCCACCTCTTCTTGATATCTTCTGCTTCAGTTAGGTCCATACCATTTCTGTCCTTTATCGAGCCCATCCTTGCATGAAATGTTCCCTTGGTATCTCTAATTTTCTTGAAGAGATCTCTAGTCTTTCCCATTCTGTTGTTTTCCTCTATTTCTTTGCATTGATTGCTGAAGAAGGCTTTCTTATCTCTTCTTGCTATTCTTTGGAACTCTGCATTTAGATGCCTACATCTTTCCTTTTCTCCTTTGCTTTTTGCCTCTCTTCTCTTTACAGCTATTTGTAAGGCCTCCCCAGACAGCCATTTTGCTTTTTTGCATTTCTTTTCCATGGGGGTGGTCTTGATCCCTGTCTCCTGTACAATGTCACGAACTTCATTCCATAGTTCATCAGGCACTCTATCTATCAGTTCTAGGCCCTTAAATCTATTTCTCACTTCCACTGTATAATCATAAGGGATTTGATTTAGGTCATACCTGAATGGTCTAGTGGTTTTCCTACTTTCTTCAATTTAAGTCTGAATTTGGTAATAAGGAGTTCATGATCTGAGCCACAGTCAGTTCCTGGTCTTGTTTTTGTTGACTGTATAGAGCTTCTCCATCTTTGGCTGCAAAAAATATAATCAATCTGATTTCGGTGTTGACCATCTGGTGACGTCCATGTGTAGAGTCTTCTCTTGTGTTGTTGGAAGAGGGTGTTTGCTATGACCAGTGCATTTTCTTGGCAAAACTCTATTAGTCTTTGCCCTGCTTCATTCCATATTCCAAGGCCAAATTTGCCTGTTACTCCAGGTGTTTCTTGTCCTCCTTCTTTTGCATTCCAGTCCCCTATAATGAAAAGGACATCTTTTTGGGTGTTAGTTCTAAAAGGTCTTGTAGGTCTTCGTAGAACCATTCAACTTCAGCTTCTTCAGCGTTACTGGTTGGGGCATAGACTTGGATTACTGAGATATTGAATGGTTTGCCTTGGAAACAAACAGAGATCCTTCTGTCGTTTTTGAGATTGCATCCAAGTACTGCATTTCGGACTCTTTTGTTGACCATGATGGCTATATCCTAGGAAAGTATAAAATTCTGTGGATGCTATTTTTGCCCTCAATTCCAAAATCAGGTCTCTGGACTCTGAAATTATAGATAAAATTTGAAAATAATTTGTTTTCAGAGACTGTTTTCAAATAATTTTTTCGTCCGCATTTTCAGGCAATTGATTGTCTCCATCTGACCTGTTTTCTCGAAGACAATTCAGTTGTTATGGTCGGCATGTGAACAGAGGAAATATGGAAATCCATGGAACAATATACTTAGTATTTATCCACTTTTACCACATGAAATACATCACAATCTGCAGCGTGACTTTCTCTTTAACACAGCATGATTTTGTCCTATGGCCAGTTTCATTCCCTCTCTCTCCCCTCGCAGTCAGAATCAGTCTCACAGAGTAACTCGGGCTGAATGCATGGCCAGCAACCATGCTGGTCAAGAGGTCAGAAGACTTGGGTGAAATCCTAGCTCTATCACTAATATTTCTGTGAGGCTGGCCAAGTTTCTTAGCCTCACCTCACTATGTTTATAAGTGAAGACACTAGCATGTCTCAGTAGGCTGCAATATTGCATGCTAAAAAGAATGAGAAAGTTCTGCACTGAATAGGCACTCAAAATGTTTAAGCCGATATGAATCTTGAGTTGTTTTCTGCCATGGTTTTCAAGCTTAATGTCTGCAAGTTAACATGAAATGAATGAAACTAGACATTGTTGTAAGATAATCTGCTTTAAAGCACTTAGGATTGTATAAAGTGCTGTACAAATATGAATTCATGACATTGACACCGACACTCAGTTCAGTTCAGTTGCTTAGTCGTGTCTGACTCTTTGCAAACCCCATGGACTGCAACACATCAGGCCTCCCTGTCCATCACCAACTCCGGGAGTTTACTCAAGCTCATGTCCATTGAGTTGGTGATGCCATCCAAGCATCTCATCCTCTGTTGTCCCCTTCTCCTCCTGCCTTCAATCTTTCTCAGCATCAGGGTCTTTTCCAATGAGTCAGTTCTTCTCATCAGATGGCCAAAGTATTGGAGTTTCAGCTTCAACATCAGTCCTTCCAATGAATATTCAGGACTGATCTCCTTTAGGATGGACTGGTTGGATCTCCTGGCAGTCTAAGGGACTCTCAAGAATCTTCTCCAACAGCACAGTTCAAAAGCATCTATTCTTTGGTGCTCAGATTTCTTTACAGTCCAACTCTCACATCCATACATGACTACTGGAGAAACCCTAGCTTTGACTAGATGGACCTTTATTGGTAAAGTAATGTCTCTGCTTTTTAATATGCTGTCTAGGTTGGTCATAGCTTTTCTTCCAAGGAGCAAGCATCTTTTAATTTCATGGCTGTAGTCATCATCTGCAGTGTTTTGGAGCCAAAAAAAAAAAATAAAGTCTGTCACTGTTTGCATTGTTTCCCCACTTACTATTACAATCAAAAATTTTTCCAATGAATAAAATGCTATATTTTCCTTATGTGAGTTGCCTGCTTTTGAAAATGTTCATCATCCACAGAGTCTATTGAAATGTTTATGAGCATTCAATGGTTTCCTTGCTTTCACAGGACTATATCTATACAGTCCAAAACTAATATCAATGCTCTTGATCTTCTGTTTGATTTTGACCTATGAATATGTAGCCAGATTCTTGGCATCCCAAAAGACTCAAGTACACCATGTAATTCTGATCAAATTGAACATAGGAGTGTGACAGATTTGTACTATGAATATAGGTTAAAGTCTATGGTAAAGGAAAAAAGAATCCTGAATAGTATTTTATAGCCATCAACCTTAGTAGCTTGCAAAAGACCAACTACACTTATAGATATGCAGGAAGGACCTGCTAGGGAAGAGGAATTTGGCAAATCACTAACGGTAGAGAATTATCATTAAATGACTAACACTAACCTGCTTTCTAGTGGCTAATAATTGTTTACTGTGATGATTAAAATGTATCTAACTGTTACTACTCTCATTTCTTTTGTATTTTAGATTTTATAAAATTATCCTTATTATGTCATTTATTATAACATGTAGTTTCTCCTGTACTCTCCTTTTATATTTTCACTAAATCTAATTAGCTCACAACAAAAATCTCCCATTTTTATAAAGGAAAATTGAAGCTCCAAAGCCAGTGTGACCTAAAGCTCACTATTTTGGAAACAGAATTGCTTTTTCAAGAGAGTGGCTGGAGATGATCTGTTCTTCAATGTCCACAAATCACTGTTTCTACAGTATATCTTCAACTGACTGATTTTTTTTATTTGCTGTATATTTCTTTATTTATTCTGTTCCACTCCCTATTCCCTCCCTAGACAGGTTAATACTATATTTCAGGACATAGGATGTAGAAACAAACAGAAGATAATGTTGGGGAAAAGAACAAACACTCTGCCTGATGTGGTTTATAAAGAAACTTTTATGATGAAACAGATGGTTTATAAAAAAGAAATGATTCTCAAGCCCATCTGACATTATACTAATTAGATGATCAGAAGGCACCTACTAAAAGTGATTTGATCGTAATACCAACATTTATAAAACATCATGTTTGCCTCCACTTCCCAACAGCCTCTGTCAAAACCTAGCTGCAATTCTTTTCTTCAAGTTGAAATTCTTTATTCTTAAAATAAAAAGCTATGTCCTCTCTCTACCTCAGATGATCTAAGACAACCCCCACCATAGGGAAAAATGGAAATTCTTGGCTCATCAAAGTGATGCATTAATAATCTTGGCAATAGTTCAGTCTAGTATAGTACTTTCCAATTTTCCACATGAAACTCCTTTCATATATCTAGTCTCCTGGTGTGACAAGCCTTATATGATTTCCAAGTTGGTTTTTCTCAGGTAGAAACTGCCAAAGTATTTCTTAGTCTATGATATAACATAGATGAATCAATTTCCAGTGTGCAGTCTAACTTGGGACTTTGATCAAAATGATTTTCACTTCCAAGTGCTGAAAGCAGGTTCACATGAGCCATAGCCAGCTGGGCCTCCACAGGTGAAATACCACATCCCTAATTGCACTTATCCTGTTGAATTTCTTTTTGAAGATGGGCAAAGCATGTTGAAGTTATCATGCTTCACTGACCATACTTCTCTGTCTTCGATCCTATTCTTTGTGTCTGAACTGATGCATAGACCAAGGTATGAATTCTTTTGCCCTTGTTAGAAACCATGCCATGTGCTAAAAATATACACAAATATACACAATATATTCAAATATATACACATATACACAAATATATTCACATAGACATACATACAAGTATGCCTAAATGTTTGAAAACTCAGCAAACACTTTTGTGTATAGTGTTTTGTGCTGGAGAATAACACACAAAAAATTGCCTTCTTACTGGGGTTAGGGACTAGAGAGAAGGACCATATAAAGCATTAAATACGAGCAGATAATGTAAATGAATGGAAAATCTCACTCTACTTAAGGGAGTGGGGCATTTGCTTAGGACTATTAGAAATAGATGCATTTCCCTAGCTAAGTATTAGATACAGAGCAACTTTTCAAGTAGGAAAAAAAAAGGAATTGTCCAATGAGTTAGGATGGAGGGGCAATGTGTTAATTCTAGCTTAACAATGAAACAAGGATGCACCTACAAATGTGGGTGATAGAGGGAGGATAAAGGATAAAGATGATATTTGGCTGCAGCTAGATTGAGAAGAACCTTGAAACAATTTGAGCAAGAAGGTTCCCAGGTATTATAATTAGTATTTAATTTCTTGATGAAACTTCCTTGCCTACTTATGGCTCCTTCCTCCCTCCCTCCCTCCTTCCCTCTGTTTCTCCCTCCCTTTTCCCCTCTCTTCCAAATGCATTAAAGGAGCACACAATAGGAACTTTCCTGGACTACACAATCATTTCAAGTTCGTTACAAGTTTATCTCAATGACATTTCAGGATGCCCCTAGTATTGTCATATTTCAGGAAACTGGATTTGCATTTGTTCTTGACAAACCCACTTTTTTTTTTGTTAAGAAAAGATGTCACAAAGGTTTTATGGTCAAAATCTCATTCAAGTTACCTCTAGACAGAAATGTCTATGAGACCAAAAATTTTTTAAGTAGTATGCAATGCAACTATGGCATATTAAAAAAAAAAAAAGTACAGATCTTGCTGCCAAATGGGTTGAGGCATACTGTGGAATTTGGAGCAATTTTTGAGTACTACTTATAAGCATGCTTCCCTGGTGGATCAAACAATAAAGCATCTGCCTGCAATGTGGGAGACCTGGGTTTGATCCGTGGGTCAGGAAGATCCCCTGGAGAAGGAAATGGCAACCCACTCCAGTACCCTTGCCTGGAAAATCCCATGGACGGAGGAGCCTGGTAGGCTACAGTCCATGTGGTTGCAAAGAGTCGGACATGACTGAACTTTCCTTACCTTTCTTATAAGCATCAAAACTATTACTGATGCTTTCAGACTATGGTGTTGGAGAAGACTCTTGAGAGTCCCTTGGACTACAAGGAAATCAATCCGGTCCATCATAAAGGAAATCAACCCTGAATATTCACTGGACGGACTGATGCTGAAGCTGAAGCTCCAATAATTTGGCCACCTGATGCGAAGAGCCAGCTCATTGGAAAAGACTCTGATGCTGGGAAAGAGGGAAGGCAGGAAGAGAAGGAGATGACAGAGGACAAGAGAGTTGGATGGCATCACCAGCTCAATGGATATGAATCTGAGCAAGCTCCAGGAGATGGTGAAGGACAGAGAACCTGGCATGCTGCAGTCCATGGGGTCACAAAGAGTCAGACATGACTGAGTGACTGAACAAATTATAAACAGTACTAATAGCAAACACACTGTATGCTTACTATGAACCAGGTACTATATGTTCATTCTCATTTGTTTCCACAACCACTCTATGAGATACTTATATGATTATTTCCCTATTTTACAAATGAAGACACACAGACTTTGAGAGGTTCAAGTTTGCCTGGGAACAGAACAAGAATGAGGTGGAGCTAGGACTTGAACCCAAGTCTGTATAGTGAACAAAACTTTTCTTAATCACTATACTATGTCTCCACACAACTAATGTGTATAATAGTACTTATGCAGATAAGGGAAAATGCTATTTCCTCACAGATTTTTACACTTATTTTTTTAGAAATGTATTTTTTAGGGCCTATCTTACAAAGTAAAAATTTTCCCTGTTAGATTCTTAGATGTGATATATATATCTTGTGTCTCCTTAAGCACCATTTCTCACACTAATCAGTCTTACAATCAAATTACTTTTCCCTTGTTTTTCATGCTCAAACCAGAAATTCATATTTGTGCAGCTGACTTTATCCTGGTATTGTACAAATGGTGCATACTGCAACATTTCTAAACAGGAGGGGAAGGGAAAAAAATGGAAAAGTTCAGTTGTGCTATGAATCTAAATACTCGATGGTTCCCCTTATTTACATGCTGGAAGTAGGAAGTGGGAAAAATGTATGAAATTACTTGAAGATATTTTTAAAAATAGCTACTGAAGTACAGTTCTGTAGAGCTGAAAAACTGGTTGTTTATTAATTTGGCTGCTCACAATGTCAGGTGGATTTTCCTTGCCAGTCCTGTCTTTCAAAAGGCAAGGGAGGTGTACTTCACCTACAACTCACTCAGTGCCAGGCTATCACAGCCTCAACAAAGTTGCAGATTGTTCCAAAAGGGCAGATACTGATGGTTCCCTGCAACTCAGCCAATTACAGAGTGATGCATTACTAACGACTTTCTGAAATCAGCTCTGAAGTCCTCTTTCCCTCTCAATCCCTTCCCCACCATCACTAAGGGACCTCTTTTCTCTGCTCCCCATCTCTTCCCACATACAGATACTGCCAAACCAGTTTAACAGTCATTAAAGTCATGTTGAAAATGATGATATTCCACTTGCTGTTGGAGTTCCCATGAATTCTGTGGTTTGGTGGTAACTGGACAAATTTATTCATCAAATGTTCCAATACTTCAGACTATAAAGTAACATAAAACTGGGTGAAGTATTTGTCTATACCCCTTAAGTCAGGTATAAAAGATAAAAATGCATGATCTTCTTTGAAGAGAGAGAGAGCCTAGGAATGAACTCTCCGGGGTCACAACAAGATGGCTAGCTGCCCAGGTTTCCTACATGAGAATCAGATCAACTTGGGAACATGACAAATCTATATATATATATATATATATATATACATATATATATTTGCCAATTTTTACTGCAGTATAGTTGCTTTACAATGTTGGGTTAGTTTCTGCTGTACACCAGAGCGAACCAGCTGCATAGAAACATGTGTGTGTGCTCATTCAGTCACATCTGACTCTGCAACCCCATGGACCATAGCCCACCAGCTCCTCTGTCCATGGGATTCTCCAAGCAAGAATATCAGAGTGGGTTGCCATTTCCTCCTCTAGGGGATATTCCTGACCCAGGGATTGAACCCATGTCTCCTGCATCTCCTGCACTGGCAGGTAGATTCTTTACCACTAAGATACCTGGGAAGCCCACATGTATACATGTATCCCCTCTTCTTTGGATTTCCTTACCATTTAGGTCACCACAGAGCCCTGAGTAGAGTTCTCTGTGCTTTACAGCAGGTTCTTACTAGTTATCTAGCTTACACATAGTAGGGTATATATGTCAATCCCAATTTTTAATACATCTTTTCTTCAATCTGATCACCTCTCCCACTCTGGTTCCCTTCAGCAGTCTTTGGTGTCATTTTCTGGCTTGCCCTAACACTTTCTCCTGCTTCATCATCCAATAATTTTGATCATCTTACACTTGTGCTTGCGTTATTTTACATCAGTGGAATTCAACAAAAAATAAAGTTGCCTCTTATAAAATCTGTTTTTGGAATGTTCCTTAAAAAGAAGAGTTATATGAGGTTTAAAATATGAAATAGTGTGTTTACTCATTTAATCCATCTTTACTATTTACTAGGTATCAGCACCTGGTAATTGGACCATTGCCTTTGAAGTTATCAGCTTAGAAGAGGGATACATGTAAACAAACAAATAGAGTAAGATGCGCTGATGGAAGTACCTAGGGCATGGAACGACACACTGAAAAGAAGGTCATCATAGATTCGTCACAGGTAATGATCATTAAGTAATCCATTTAATTTGTAGTGTGTCAGCAATCACACTGGACAAAACTGTACCATTCAGTTTAATTAAAGATGGTGAAATTCACTAAGACAGGGCCAAGTCTCTCTGCTTGTGAGTTTTCTTTCGCCCAGGCAAAGCTGGATACATTCCTCTGAACACTTTCTCAAAGCCACAGACCTTTTGCTTGGTTCTCGGCATTGTTCTCCCTCCTTGACTGAGAGTTCCTTAAGGTGACAGGTGGCTGGCCCTCTCCTGCCTGCCAACTCTACACATCATGCCTATCATTAAAAGACCCTTAGAAATGCTGATCAAACCTTTAGAAAAAAAGGTATTTCTTTAGCCTGAGCACGGGTAGCTCCAGAGAATATGGGAATTCGTAAAAGAGGAATTTATTTTTTTTCCCCAAATGACATTTCCCCATTGTGCTTCATTGCTTCTGGGTTTATTCCCAACCTTCATTCCATTTCCTAATTCACCTCAAAGAATTTCCTTTCAGCATAATTCACTGTAGATAACAATGAATTATAAGGTCAAATGATATGACCATGTTAGTCATATATTTTAAGTACATGCAGGTATATTCTTATTATGAATTTGTCAATGACTCCTCTTTGTATAATGGAGACATTTTGCCACTGGGATGGTCTCTGGGGAAAATACTTTGCATCAAAAGGTCCAATGATACAAAACAGGGCATGGCTTGGTCTTACTTCTTGAGAGTCCTAATCCTGTTCTAAAAATAATAATATTGCATGGAAATTCGGGAAAATATCTCTAACTTGGTGTATCTTTTTTTAGCAAAGAAAAGTGATTCTCTGTTTTGAGACTGCCTACACTTGGGAGAGGCAAGTAATGGCTGTGAGGGATGTGGTGTCAGCATGCGAGGTAGGAGCTGATGATGTAATGGGAACAGACAACTGTCAAGGTGATTTAGTACAGAGCTGCTCAAGCTGGACCACAGCGGGAGATACTGACTCAAAAAGGCTCAGGAGGAAGCTCACAGGTAAAGGTTTTCAGGGAGAGTGTCCCCCTACAAATATTGGAGAATGCATCATTTCAAAATGATGTAAGCTGAGTTGTCATTTATTAAATAAAATAAAGTGGCAGCCCCGTGACTTAGGAAGGATCAGAAAACATCTACTTTGGGGACTTTAAGAAAGCACTTATTAAACGTTTTATCTACTTAGTAGGGTATCTTTATCTTCTTACTATAAAAAATAAGCAATATACTTTAAAATTTGGAAAATGAAGAAACACAGGAACAAAACTGAGACAAGATATCCTCTAGAAGTAATTAGTATTAAACTTACGGAAATGTTCTTTAGACTTTATATTTAGTGACAGATTTTCAAGCATGAGTTCTAGAAATCATTTCTGTGTATGTATGTGTGTGTATACAAATGACACATGCAGTTTCCATACTAATAGACTGAATCACGGTGCCTTATTATATTTCAAGTGAAAGTGAAGTCGCTCAGCCGTGTCCGACTCTTTGCGACCCCTGGACTGTAGCCCACCAAGCTGCTCTGTCCATGGGATTCTCCAGGTAAGAATACTGGAGTGGGTTGCCATTTCCTTCTCCATTATTATATTTAGGCTTCCCATAAATACTTTTCCTCTGTACTATTTCAGTTTTTTGGTCTTATATATAATGCTGGAATTTATATTTTGCTATATTTTTCTTTATTATTTTCTGAAGCTAAAATATAAGAAATAGAACTCAGTTCAGTTGCTCAGTCATGTTCGAGTCTTTGCAGCCCACGGACTGCAGCTTGCCAGGCTTCCTTGTTCATCACCAACTCTTGGAGTTTACTCAAACTCATGTCCATTGAGCTGGTGATGCCATCCAACCACCTCATCCTCTGTTGTCCCCGTCTCCTACCGCTTTCAATCTTTCCCAGCATCAGGGTCTTTTCAAATGAGTCAGTTCTTTGCATCAGGTGGCCAAAGTATTTGAGTTACAGCTTTGACATCAGTCCTTTCAATGAATATTCAGGACTGATTTCCTTTAGGATGGATTGGTTGGATCTCCTTGCAGTCCAAGGGACTGTCACAATTACCCATCAGTTAAAAACTGAATGAGATACAAAATAATTATGGATTATGAGGTCAGTTATAGAAAAATCTTAATTATATAATTAAAATATATATAATTTTTATCATAAAATAATATAAACTTGGTGCAGGAAATTTGGAAAATACTGGAATAAAGTCATTCACATTCCTACCACTTAATTATAATCAATGATAATATTTTGGTGTCTAACCAAGGTATATATTCAGTTCAGTTCAGTCGCTCAGTTGTGTCCGACTCTTTGTGACCCCATGGACAGCAGCACACCAGGCCTCCTTGTCCATCACCAACTCACAGAGTTTACTCAAACTCATGTCCTTTGAGTCCATGATGCCTTCCAACCATCTCATCCTCTGTCGTCCCCTTCTCCTCTCGCCTTCAATATTTTCCAGCATCATGGCCTTTTCAAATGAGTCAGCTCTTCACATGAGGTGGCCAAAGTATTAGAATTTTAGCTTCAGCATCAAGCCTTCCAGTGAATATTCAGGACTGATTTCCTTTAGGATGGACTGGATGGATCTCCTTGCAATCCAAAGGACTCTCAAGAGTCTTCTCCAACACCATAGTTCAAAAGCATCAACTCTTCAGTGCTCAGCTTTCTTTATAGTCCAACTCTCACATCCATACATGACTACTGGAAAAACCATAGCTTTCACTAGATAGACCTTTGTTGGCAAAGTAATGTCTCTGCTTTTTAATATACTGTATAGGTTAGTCATAACTTTTCTTCCAAGGAGTTAAGTGTCTTTTAATTTCATGGCTGCAGTCACCATCTGCAGTGATTTTAGAGCCCCCCAAAATAAAGCCTATCACTGTTTCCACTGTTTCCCCATCTATTTTCCATGGAGTGATGGGACCAGGTGCCATGATCTTAGTTTTCTGAATGTTGAGCTTTAAGCCAGTTTTTTTCACTCTCCTCTTTCACTTTCATCAAAAGGCTCTTTAGTTCTTCTTCGCTTTCTGCCATAAGGGTGGTGTTATCTGCAAATCTGAGGTTATTGATATTTCTCCCAACAATCTTGATTCCAGCTTGTGCTTCATTCAGCCTAGTGTTTCTCATGATGTACTCTGCATATAAGTTAAATAAGCAGGGTGACAATACACAGACTTGCCATATTTCTCTCCCTTTGGAAACAGTCTATTGTTCCATGTCCAATTCTAACTGTTGCTTCCTCACCTGCATACAGATTTCTCAAGAGGCAGGTCAGGTGGTCTGGTATTCCCATCTCTTTCAGAATTTTCCACAGTTTGTTGTGATCCACACAGTCAAAGGCTTTGGCACAGTCAATAAAGCGGAAATCGATGTTTTTCTGGAACTCTTTGGCTTTTTCGATAAACCAACAGATTTTGGCAATTTGATCTCTGGTTCCTCTGCCTTTTCTAAAACCAGCTTGAATGTCTGAAAGTTCATGGTTTACATACTGTTGAAGCCTGGCTTGGAGAATTTTGATCATTACTTTACTAGCGTGTGACACGAATGCAATTGTACGATAGTTTGAGCATTCTTTGGCATTGCCTTTCTTCATTCAAATGGATATATCAGAGTTCCAAGGTACATATAGCTCTTGTTCAATGGGGATTAAAAAATATATATGTATGTATGTATGTATAAATTATGTTTCTTAAATATTATAAAATGTTCCTATTTCATAAAATTATTATTTCAGATGATAGTGGTTAATGGCTGCTTTGGGCTTCCCTGGTGGCTCAGATGGTAAAAATCCACCTACAATGCAAGAAACTCAGGTTCAATCCCTGGGTTTGACAGATCCCCTCAAGAAGGGAATGGCAACCCACTCCAGTATTCCTGCCTGGAGAATTCCATGGACAGAAGATCCTGGTGGGCTACAGTCTATGGGGTCACAGAATTGGACATGATTGGGCAACCAATAAAAACAACAATGGTTGATTTAAAATCTTGTTGATGTACCATATATTTTCTGTATATGTCCCTACTAGGATAATTCTGTTTATTTTTTTAGGTTTTTAATATATTAAATAAGGTTCTATGAACCTTCGTAAATATTTATCTTTGTTCATAGTTTTGTGCGTAACCACTTAAGTTTAGAAAAACAAATTTATTCAAAGAATGTGTGCATTTTTTAGAAAACATATATCTTTAAAATAAAACACAGCAACAAGAAAAATTAACTCTTAGTAAGCAGTTACCGTCTGCCAGAATTATGAGAAATTCATTACTTATATCCCTATTTCCACCTATTCATAACCATATAAAATTGGGATTATTTCCATTTTACAGTAAGAAAACTGAAGCACAGAATCGTTTGGTAACTTACTCATGATCACATAGCTGATAAAAGATGGAACCAGGATATGAAGTGAGAAAGGTTGGCTCCTGTGTCAGCACCCTCCAAGTTTAAAAAATTATAGCATATTCAAAATAGAAGTATTCCTATCTGGTGTTGTTGGAAAACTGGCAATGCATAATGATGGCTCCTTTTTCAAAACAAATTAAATGATAATCAACATTCATTACAGAAAAAGACCTTTTCATTTTTTGAGTCTGGAAATTTGGTTAAAAAATAGAATTTCCAGTTGTAAATTTTTTCATACTAGAAGATATCCCTTTGGCTTGATATCATGTACTGCGTTATTTACATTAGCGGATGTGTAAAAAGTTCTGTAGCAGGATTTTTTGCAAGGAGCAATCAGAAAGAAAATACAATTGTGACAAAGGAGAATATGATCAATTAGAAAGTAGTTAGGAAAATCAAATATGTCAATAATTAATTATGAAAGCATATAACCACACACTTTTCTCTTAGTTCTAAATCTCATGGTATATTTTTTAAAATGTTAAATTAGATCTGTTCCTACATCTGCTTTCCGGTCCTATGTCTTCTTTTTAACAAGAGATGATAAACAAGCCATACACATCCTTTACAATCCAGTTTTCTCAACTTTAAAAATAGAAATAACCATTGGTATTTATCCTTCCTCGTTTGGATAAGTGTATGTGGTTCAGGAGAAGTACTGGATACATCTTATTCCAGGGGAGGCTTTACAGTGCATGGATGTGTTTAGGTGTAATAATGTGGTTAGATTGAAATGCCTGCTCTATTACAAGATTGTGTGCCTTTGCAACTTACTTGACTCCTTGGGACTTTGGTTCCTCAGCAATAGAACAGGATCATAATATTTTTTCTATACGCTTGTGTGAGAATTAAGTAGTAGGTAATAAGGCCTGGAGCAGCACTTAACCCTGATTATGAGAGCATCATAAGTTTCATCCTCTTAAGATGGTTCATATTTTAATACGAGAGAGAGAGAAGAAGAAAATGGAGAGATCACTGTCCTCCACAAAAACAAACAAAACCAAAAAACCCCTGAAATTTATTGAGATTCTGATTTATTTCCAGTCTGCTCTTTATATCCCTATTTTATTTCTGGTCTGCTCTTTATATCTCAAAATATGAGTCTTGGCCCTATCACTGAGACAGAGCCTGTGCTTACAGTAAGATCTAACAAGTTGTAAGCAGCTAGAATTTGAATCCGGAAGTCATCACAAGTATGAATGTAGGGGAGAAAGAGATGCTAGAGAAAACCAATTAAAGGTAATACTTAATTTTAGAACAATAAAATAATAATTAGGGACTTCCCTAGCAGTTCAGTGGTTAAGAATGCACCTTGCAATGCAGGGGACACAGCTTCAATTCCTGGCAGAAAAAAATATGATCCCACATGCCTTGGGGCATCTAAGTCCACACACTACAAGGAAAGATGCCTCCTGCAGGAAGATGCTGCAGCTAAGACCCAACATGGCCAACTAAATATATTTTTAAAAAAAGAAAATAATATTTGAATGGATATAACATCATAAGACAACAGGCAGGATCAGGGCCAAGAGCTCATCAGTTGAATTACTAACTACTGGCTTTCCTGATGGCTCAAGGGTAAAGAATCCACCTACAATGCAGGAGACCTGGGTTTGATCCCTGGATTGGGAAGATCCCCTGGAGAAAGGAATGGCTACCCACTCCAGTATTCTTGCCTGGAGAATTCCATGGGCAGAGAAGCCTGGTGAGCTACAGTTCATGGGGTCACAAAGAATCAGATGTGACTGAGTGACTAACAATTACACTTCAATCCTTCATAGTCCTTATATTATTTTGGGATTTCCTGGGGTGAGTGCAGTAGGAAATCAGGAAAAATTTGTATATCTTCAAAATGTTATAAGTACTTTCACTGAGGGTTATTTAAAAGCGTTTTTTTATTTTTTATTTTTTTGAAGTTGATCATGCTTCCCATTACCAGGCTTCTCATTCCCAGGAATTCAAGTGACTAATAAGCCAGTTCCAGGAAAGGGGAGGGAGAACAGAAAAAGGGAGGGAGTAGAGAAGAGCTGGTGGGGGCGGAACAGGGGAAGTAAAAAGAGGCACACTGAAGGAATGGGTGAATGGGTAGAGACTCTGAGGGAGATGGTGGTATACGCGATTATAACAGGAATTTAAGAGATGAGTTCTATCTCGACATCATTTTTCAAGTAACTGAAGAAATAGGGAACATGCAATAAAAATGACAGATAATAAAATACTGAACGTCAAGTGAGAAATATGTCTCAGATGATGAAAACTTTCCAGATGGGTCAACAAATATGGAAGAAACAGATCAGCCCCATTACGGTGGTGAGATGGAATGTCGTCAGTTTCATTTTGCACAGATTCCATAAGATTTCTGTTTTTATATACACACAAAAGTTTTGTTCAGTTTATATTATGACAGAAAAAATAGAACCATAGCTTCTGCCTTATATAATGATATAATACATAATGACGTTTTTCTCTCATATTTTTGATAGTTACACATTTGCTAGGGGAAGAACTTGCAAGATAGAACCAACTCTCTCTCCATCTGCATGTAAAAATATGATGTCAGTTTTTGAGGATTAAGTCTTTGGGGGAGCAGATAGAGAGGCAATTCTCACCCATCCAGGCAGACAGAATGGTTGACAATTGCTTCTGGAGTTAAGATTCCCTAATGTTCCTGTGAAATGAAAAAAAAAAAAAAAAGGCAAATACCAAATGTAAGGATATCACTTTATTGAGATCTAATTTTTCTCTAAATATATTTTCTCTCTCTTCATGTACATGCTTTCTTCTGGGTCATCCTACTGTATAGCTGAAGCTTTCTCTCTGACACAGTAGCCCATTCTCCTTACATGTGCAGAGCTGTGTTATGAAAATGAAGACAACTAATGGGGCAAAATGCTGCTATATGGACTTATGCTTCTTGTGGTACGCAGCATGAGGAAAATGCTTCATCTTTTGAAATAGTTATAGGAAAGGGCAGACACTGGATTTCAGACTTGCATCCTGATCTGCCCCAGTTGGCAACGTATCATGGGAAAATGCTGGCAAGCAAGAATGAAGAATGTTTAAAAAAAAAAAAAGTACAAAGTTTACTATAGTCTTAAAATCTCTGATAGGGATATCTAGTGCTCACACCTGCCTGATTTTTTGTTTTTTTCTCTATTCATTGTATTTCCCTTCCAATTAAGTCAGATGATAGTTTTGGCCAATAAAATGTGACTGGAACTGACATATGTCATTTCCAACTGAAGCAATGAAAACTTGCATAGACACTCCAATATTCTTCTCTTCCAAAATCTGCCCTGGAACGTCACTCAACCCACAATGAAATTTTAAGTCTAACTTAAATGTTAATAGTGTTAGGCTGTTAAGACTGTGGGGCCTTTCTTGTTACGGAGGCATAACTTATCCTGACTAGTGCGTGCATGCGTGCTACGTCGTTCAGTCGTGCCCGACTCTGTGTGACTCTAGGGACTGTAGCCTGCCAGGCTCCTCTGTCCATGGGATCCCCCAGGCAAGTTGCCATGGAGTGGGTTGCCATGCCCTCTTCGAGGAGATCTTCCAACCCAGGGAGTGAACCAGCAACTCTCGCATCTCCTGCGCTGGCAGGCGGGTTCTTTACCACTACCACCACCTGGGAAGCACGTGAGCAGTACAGATGCTCAACTGAGGCTCATTCCTGAGCATCTGGTGGACTCTCACAGCTGTCATTAATAGCAGATCTAATGGCAGAGTTTCCTTATTCCAAATGTGATTCAAATTACACGCATTAACTGATTAATGTAAACCATTCTGTTTATTCTGTCATGATGTGGAGAGTATGGAGAACATACCTTTGTTTTTTTCTAATTGCAAGTGCTGTTATAAACATACACTACATACTCAGTATGGCAACATCCACATCCCAGTTCTTTCTCAGGTATCATTTGCACTTACCTCGAGATTTTAAGACTGATTTTTTTCCTCCCAAAGAATTGAGCCATAAATATCAGAATGAATCATATAAAAGTGCCAACATTTGACCAGTTTTGATTAATAATTTTTCAAAGTTTCACCTAATGTTTTATTTTCAAAAATAAAGCATTTTATCAGTACTTTATCTAAGCACGTTGGATCCCTTCTCAACAATCAAAAACATTCTCTCTGCTGAACGGAGACGGGCGAGGGTTTTAAAGGATCAGGGATTCAAACATACACATTAGAGTGTCGTGTTTAGAGCTCTTTTTGTGTGTAGAAAATTACACTGTGGCTTTTATATGCTTAAACAACTTCAAAGTCTATCAGCAGCAGAAATCAATCTATAATATCTAACAACAAAAAAGTGTATGGAAATTGTAACTAAAATTACTGAGGCTATGTTTTCATTTCTCACTAAAAAAGACTTATGGATTAGTTCTAGGTGAATGCCATTCTAAATCACTTGATTTATAAACCTGCTACTTAATAAAATTCTAATTTATATGCAGAAATTTATTTACTTCTTGGGAAATAAATATTATTGTGATTCAGGAAACTGAAATTAGCTCATTAATTGGAAGCGTTCAGTAAATCCTTTCTCAGTGAATGACCAACAATCACAGGAGTGATTTTCTATAAATAATTCTGGCCCTAAGGAGCTTCAAAAGTATTAGTTAAACAACAAAACCTTGAATACTGATTAAAGAAAACTCTTCAGTAGAAAACATAAATTAAACAATAACCAGTCTGATTATACCACCAATTCTCAAGATTTTCTACAGTTAAAAAAAAAAAAATTGCAGTGATTCTCCATTCAAAGCGCTTGGACTGATGTTGACTGAGTACCGCTACCATCCAGCACCACGGGAAACTTGAAGGGGAATGTGGATGAACTGGATGAATACACATGTCACTGAGCTCAAGTCTAGGTGGCAGGTTAGACGTGTAAGTGTATAAATAGAATAGGCTGCAGTAGGTGCTATAATACAGATATGTATGGTCAATGACACTGGATATGGATGTGGGGGCAGGGGTGGTGAATAATTATGCCTGCAGAGCTATACACACTATGAGATATTTTATATGTATCTTAAACCCTCTGTAGGAGTCCATAAGTGCACTCAAGAGGTGGAAGATCAGAGGAGGACATACAAGGGTGGTGATATGGGGATAAGCATGCATGGTGAGTTCAATGATTCACATGGTGTTAGATGGGGCTAAAATGTGAGATGCATGGTGAGAGAGGGATGACTGATGGTTAGTTTAGAAAAATCACTTGTGTGGGGCCCTACCAAGTTGAAAATGGCAGGGAAAATAACATGAAATTTAGCTGATAGCACGGAAGATTCACTGAAAACTCCAGAGTAGCAGAAAAACAAAAGATCATATGTGGAGAGGAAACTGTTTGCTGGATGGCTGGTGGTTGGAGTCTGAGTTAAAGGTACAGAGATGGTTCTCATCAGTTATCTATTTTATACATAACTGATGAGAACGATCACCATATGGTACAGGGAGCTCTACGTAATGAACTGTGGTATAGGAAAGAGGGAAAAGAGGAAAGCAGTTCAAAAGGGAAGGGATATATATATATATATCTGATTCAATTTGCTACCTGATAGGAATTAATACAGCATTGTAAAATAACTATATTCTAATAAAAATAAAAACGGATTAAAAAATAAAGGTGTGTAGATCAGCATATTCTAATGTATATCAACGAGAAATATCAATAAGTTCATATACGCAGATGACACCACCCTTCTGGCAGAAAGCGAAGAGGAACTAAAGAGCCTCTTGATGAAGGTGATAAAGGAGAGTGAAAAAGCTGACTTAAAACTCAACATTCAAAAAAAGATCATAGTCTCCATTTCCAACGTTTCATGGCAAATAGTTGGAGAAACAAGGGAAACAGAGACAGATACTTTGTTGGGCTCAAAAATCACTGCAGATGGTGGCTGCAGCCATGAAATTAAAAGACGCTTGCTCCTTGGAAGAAAAGCCATGACAGACCTAGTTCAGTTCAGTTCAGTCGCTCAGTCGTGTCTGACTGTCTGCGATCCTATGAATCTCTGGCAGCACGCAAGGCCTCCCTGTCCATCGCCAACTCCCGGAGTTCACTCAGACTCATGTCCTTCGAGTCAGTGATGCCATCCAGCCATCTCATTCTCTGTCGTCCCCTTCTCCTCCTGACCCCAATCCCTCCCAGCATCAGAGTCTTTTCCAATGAGTCAAGTCTTCGCATCAGGTGGCCAAAGTACTGGAGCCTCAGCTTTAGCATCATTCCTTCCAAAGAAATCACAGAGCTGATCTCCTTGAGAATGGACTGGTTGGATCTCCTTGCAGTCCAAGGGACTCTCAAGAGTCTTCTCCAACACCACAGTTCAAAAGTACCAATTCTTCAGCACTCAGCCTTCTTCACAGTCCAACTCACATCCATACATGACCACAGGAAAAACCATAGTCTTGACTAGACGGACCTTAGTCGGCAAAGTAATGTCTCTGCTTTTGAATATACTTTCTAGATTGGTCATAACTTTTCTTCCAAGGACTAAGCATCTTTTAATTTCATGGCTGCAATCACCATCTGCAGTGATTTGGGAGCCCCAAAAATAAAGTCTGACACTGTTTCCACTGTTTCCCCATCTACTTCCCATTAAGTGATGGGACCGGATGCCATGATCTTCGTTTTCTGAATGTTGAGCTTTAGGCCAACTTTTTCACTCTCGACTTTCACTTTCATCAAGAGGCTTTTTAGTTCCTCTTCACTTTCTGCCATAAGGGTGGTGTCATCTGCATATCTGAGGTGATTGATATTTCTCCCAGCAATCTTGATTCCAGCTTGTGTTTCTTCCAGTCCAGCGTTTCTCATGATGTACTCTGCATAGAAGTTAAATAAGCAGGGTGACAATATATAGCCTTGATGTACTCCTTTTCCTATTTGAAACCAGTCTGTTGTTCCATGCAGAAACATGACTTTGCAACAAAAATCCATATAATCAAAGCTATGATTTTTCCAGTAGTTAGGGACAGATGTGAGAGTTGCACCATAAAGAAGGCTGAGCCCTGAATAATTGATGGTTTTAACTTGTGGTGCTGAAGAGGACTCTTGAGTGTCCGTTGGACTGCAAGGAGATCCAACCAGTCAATCCTAAAGGAAATCAACCCTTAATATTCACCGGAAGAACTGATTCTGAAACTGAAGCTCCAATATTTTGGCCACCTGATGCAAAGCATCAACTCACTGAAAAAGACCCTGATGCTCGGAAAGATTGAGGTTAGGAGGAGAAGGTGGTGGCAGAGGATGAGATGGTTGGATGGCATCACTGACTCAATGGACACGAGTTTGAGCAAACTCTGGGAGATAGCAAAGGCCAGGAAAGTCTGGCGTGCTTCAGTCCATGGGGTTGCAGAGTCAGACTCAACTAAGCAGCTGAACAACAGCTGTGAATCTTATTCTTTCACCCCTGCCCTTGTTTTACTCTCTGAATCCCCTGATGCTCTACATACACAATCCACATACGTGCATCCTACACAACTGGATTCCTGCCTTATCTTTGCTCACAAGACTCCCCTGCACTGCAGCAGCTCCATCTTCTATCTTTCCAAATCATGACCACTCTGTAAGATTTAGTCCATTTTCTACTGACCCCCCCCCAAAAAAAAGAACACAGTAAAAGATTAGAATTATAGAATGTAAAATTAAGTCTGATAATAGTGAAGTATATTGAAGAGTTAGGTCAGAATTATTAAAATGATCTGGTTTATTCCTGATGGTCAAGGAAACAAAGATGACAATAAAGAATAATTATAAGCAAGAATAAAGCAACGTGGAAATGTTAATTGGGCATTTAGGAGCAGCTGTAAGGCTCTCCTTCCCTTGCAGAGAAAAATATAAAAGCTGACAGTCAAATGGTTGCCTGCTGAGTAAAAGCACAGAGCTTGGTAAGACTCGATGTGAACCTGGGCAAAGTACATTTTGAAGCCCATTAAGCCTTAGGAAGACTATAAATAAGAAAGTCTTAAGATGAATCCAAAGTGGTTAATGAGTCCAAATGTCTCAATTGACCTAAGATGGCTGCTCCAGAGGGTATGATGGCTTACTTACTGAGAATGGAAGCTTGTCAGCAGGAATGCTAAATTGATTCTACCTGTGTTTCTTTAACATGAAGCCATCAGGACCTGAGTGCTTGGTTTTCTGGGAACCCAAGAATATGCTTTATGTTCCATCACCCATTCTTCACTGAAATTTACATCTCCCAGCCAGCTTTACTTATTCTCTTAGGAATCAAAATATTTACTTCTTTTATACATCCAAGATACATATGCATTGATGAGACTGTAGGGATTTCCCCAAATCAAGTTGAAAAGGCATCTTATTGTGTGGAAAATCAATAAAAAGAAACTACATCAACATGAAAGGTTCTAAGGATTCAAATACAGGCATTTCAAATCCTGAGCTGACCACATTGAGTCAAACATATATACATATATATGGCTTGCCAGGTGATGCTAGTGGTAAAGAACCTGCCTACCAATGCAGGAGACATAAGAGAGACAAGGGCTGGATCCCTGGGTTGGGAAGATGCGCTGGAGGAGGGCATGGCAACCCACCCCAGTATTCTTGCCTGGAGAATCCCATGGACAGAGGAGCCTGGTGGTCTATGAATCATGGGGTCACAAAGAGTCAGACATGACTGAAAAGATTAAGCACACAGCATATATATATATATATATATATATATATATATCTGATCTCTCCTGTATGAATAATAATAGAAGGCTCTATAAATATCTCATGTGCTCAGCTAAATGCTTTACACGTTCAATTCTCTCTAATTTTCACATGATCCTATGTGATAGTCACCATTGTTACTCCATGTTATATATAATGGAAGATAATAGTAGTACTTGAACTGTGGTATTGGAGAAGACTCTTGAGAGTCCCTTGGACAGCAAGGAGATCCAACCAGTCCATTCTGAAGGAGATCAGCCCTGGGATTTCTTTTGGAGGGAATGATGCTGAGGCTGAAACTCCAGTACTTTGGCCACCTCATGCGAAGAGCTGACTCATTGGAAAAGACTCTGATGCTGGGAGGGATTGGGGGCAGGAGGAGAAGGGGATGACAGAGGATGAGATGGCTGGATGGCATCACTGACTCGAAGGACATGAGTCTGAGTGAACTCCGGGAGTTGGTGATGGACAGGGAGGCCTGGCATGCTGCGGTTCATGGGGTTGCAAAGAGTCGGACACGACTGAGTGACTGAACTGAACTGAACTGTCTCAGAAAGTGAAGGGTCGGTGAAACATAAGTCTGATGGGACCATGCCTAACACAAAGTTCGTATGAAAATATAAGAGCTATTAATATAGTTGTGATCATTTCTATTCTGCAGGTTTGGAATAGAACTCTCCTGGTTTGGAAGGGAACACAGACGAGCACAGGTACATGTACAAGCACATTTGAACACCGATAGAGACAGATTCAATGCAAGGTGGCATTACCAAAGAGGACTGTCAGCCAAGCCAAGCAAAGCAAGGTATTTGTTAAACACTCTGGACAATACCTGCTGGATAGTAATCCCATCATAAATATCAGCTAAGCTGGTATAACTGGTCTGAAGAGGAGAGGATCAAAGAAGGCTTGCTGGGAAGATGCTCGCACTGGTGTCTGGTCAAGGGTGACCAGGAGACGAGAAGGGAAGAATGATGAGCAGAGGAAATTATATGTGCATGGCCCTTTTGAAAGTAGCAAGTCTCTCAGTTTAGCTGGACTCAGTTCCAGGGCAGAGAGGTCTGCAGGTACCAGGAAATCTCAGGTGCCATGAAATGGAGACAGAATTCAACTGCAGGACATGGAGAAGGGTCATCAAAGGTTTTTAAGCAGGAGAAGTAGAAGTAATATTCTTGTTGCCAGGGTACTACACTGGAGAGAGAGTATTCATGGACCAGAAATAGGGAGGTGACCTATATAGGAACTGGTGACTGGCCAATGAGGTCTTTTTTACCTTGTCCTTTCTGGAATCTCTGTACTACAGGTTCCTAATGCCCTCTTCAGCCCACCAGCCCGAGAGTACCTATTTCCTCTGAATTAAAGCAGAACTGAGTTTGAATTTAACAAGAAACACATGTGGCCATTTTTTCCCACTAATTCCTTTCCTTCTCTCCCACTGCAGTGTACTTTCTATAATTCACGCATCCTAGGGTGCACTTACATGGCGCATCTGCGGCATCATTTTTTTATTATTTCTTCTTGCTTTAAAATTGCATGAGCCACTGAGAAGCAGAGATGATGAATAGGGAAAACAGCTGGGCTCTTGCTAGATGACGCTCTGGTTAAGGTTGGGAGCCTCTATCTATCTAGTCATCTATAGTCTTGTCCATCCATCTTTCATATTCTTTTGCTCATTTATCTTTTAATATTCAAAATTAAAGATTCTAATTTCTTAGATGAACTTCCTTCCCCTCCTCATATTAATTTTTCCAAATCCACTGCCATCAAGTCATATCCCTGTTGAAAAATACTGTAATTGTTCTGAAGTCTGATTCCTTATTATGACACTCAAGGCCCTTAAGAATTTACCCAATTCTGTTTCCTGGATACTTTCTACAATTTCAGTTTAGTCAAATTGTTTCTGGAACCACTTCTCTATCTTTGCTACATGTGTTTTTTTTTTTTTGTTTGTTTGTTTGTTTGTTTTTCCCTCATGTCCCTTCATTCCTCTCTTTAGCGCAGGGCACAAATTTGAGCCCACCTCCTCTATGGAACATCTCTGTCTTCTCAAGTTCTTCTAGAACTTTTATCAAGATGACAATCTTTTTCTCCATCAGTTCCTTAGAAGATGTACTTGGAATACAGTCGAGAGTTTTCCTAACCTACTCTTTGGCTTAGAGAGAATCATACATGATGGGAGTTAATTATCAAAGCTAGAGGAATGAAAAACAGTACTATCAATCAAAATTTGCTGTTTCCTCTGCTCCATTAATGATAATTAATTATTGGCTTACTTCTAGAATTCAACTTGAAATTTGGTTTTCAGTGGCAATGAAAGGTAGACTTCTATTTAAACAGCAATCCCCTAAAGCATCTACTAACATATACACTTGCCTCTTGGTTCAATTTTAATATTTTTTCAAGAATTAGGAATGATGTAAAAAGACATATTAAATTGACTTAGTTTGGAATCATGCAACCATCACATTTGGTAGAAATGAAAATGCGAATTTCATCCACCGTGCTGCAATAAAACTTCTAATTTATTTACTTTTTTTGAGAGAATGATTAGATAACCCATTAGACCTGAGGGAACAGGCTGCTTCCTCAAATCTTCTGCTTTAATCTCTGTGTCTGCACTTATTAAAATATATTCTTGTATCCAAATATAATAGGATTACCCATCTATGGGGAGCTAATGTTACGTTACTGCTTGTTGAGATCTCTAGTCCAATACTTAAAGCAATGAGCACAGGGGAGGGACATTTAAATGTATACACGGAAGCAATTTTGCAGGAAGCAACCAGCTTGCAAAGATGTGAACTCAATTCAATTGTATGCAGACAAATTGTACCTCAGGGCTCTTGCCCATAACTAGTGTTTTCCTCAATACCTATTTGCCTGTGCCTAGATTAAGAAAAAATAAAGAAAAATAAGGCAAGCAAGTAAGCTGGTTTTCTAGCTCAATCCCACAGCAGCTATGCACTAAAATAACTGCATCTCATTCTTTTCTGAGACCATAACAATTTCACCACCAGAACACAACAGCTACTTACAAAACTACATATGAGAATGTGTATTTCAAGAGAATGGGCCAGAAAACTTAATTTACAGTGTCTTTTTTTTTAATCACTCTATGGATATGTAGAAGTCTACATTGGATCAACTAGTTATAGTTCTTCCATTCATGGAACTTTTGCTCAAAGTCTCTTCATTGATTTTTAGACATAATAAAAATGAAAGTACAATAGAAATTATTTTAAGTCTCCTCATTTAAGCCATTTTAGCAATTTCTCTAATATTAGTTTAGAGGTATCAATTTGAGTCTGTAGAAACATAACAATATTAAAAGCAAAATAATTAATTAACAGTGGCAGACTTTAATTTTTGGAGCTCCAAAATCACTGCAAATGGTGACTGTAGCCATGAAATTAAAAGACGCTTACTCCTTGAAAGAAAAGTTATGACCAACCTAGACAGCATATTCAAAGGCAGAGACATTACTTTGCCACAAAGGTCTGTCTACTCAAGGATATCGTTTTTCCAGTAGTCATGTATGGATGTGAGAGTTGGATTATAAAGAAAGCTGAGCGCCGCAGAATTGATGCTTTTGAACTGTAGTGTTGGAGAAGACTCTTGAGAGTTCCTTGGACTGCAAGGAGATCCAACCAGTCCATCCTAAATGAAATCAGTCCTGAATGTTCATTGGAAGGAATGATGTTGAAGCTGAAACTCCGATACTTTTGGCCACCTGATGCAAAGACCTGACTCATTTGAAAAGACCCTGATGCTGGGAAATATTAAAGGCAGGAGAAGGGGACGACATAGGATGAGATGATTGGATGGTATCACCGACTCAATGGACATGAGTTTGAGTATACTCTGGGAGTTGGTGATAGACAGGGAGGCCTGGCGTGCTGCAGTCCATGGGGTCGCAGAGAGTCGGACACGACCGTGTGACTGAACTGAACAAAACAAATATAATAACAATAATAAAAAGGGCACTTTCAATGAATGTTATGGTAGGGAATTTTTATCCATTATTAATTTAATGTGTCTATTTCATGAAGCTAGCATATGCAAAGTTATTTAGTAGGCATTGTAATCAAGGTTAAAAAAAAAGATAAGCAGGGAAGGAAAGGATAGGGAAGGGAGAAAGGGAGAAAGGTAAAATTAAAACATGGTCTGTACCTTCACAGAACTAACTATTTAGGAGGGGCAGTGTGTTTAACATCTGTTATATTCTTCCCATAGCATCTCTGCAAAGATTTTCAGTTTTTGTCCTATATAAATAAACTGAAACTGGAAATTATAGTTTATGTATAAAGACTATATTATGTGTACCATTTATATAGATATATAGTGAATCCACTGAGTAGGTCAATACTCAAGAAAGTCTTTACATATACCTCAAAAGACTGACAACTAAATTTATATGTCTCAAGAAAACATAAAATATTTGAGAGATAAGTTTTAGAGGTTTTTTTTTTTTTCCTGCTTAGTATACTTTTTAAAAAGTCAAACAAACAATGAATCAACTAACCAGCAGTCCTCATCCATAAAGGGGGGTGTCTCTGCTAAGTTGTACAGCATCCCTCAACTAGAACATGCAGTGCCACTAGTTCACCCTAAATCCGGCGGATTCTAAACTTTAAGGTGTCCTATCAGTAGATCAATGTAAAACTGTTCTCTATCTATCCACCTGCCTCTGTCTAAGTGAACAGTATATGATGTTCCCAAACACACTGCAAGCTCTGAAAAGGCATGTGACAAGGATTGCGAGGACAGACCATGCTTAAGTTTGAAACCAGTGCTATATGATAAACCATGAATGGTGAGAGGAAATGCTTCAAACAGAAGGGTACTTAACGTCTTTTTGTTTCTCTCCTCCTACTCCAGTCACCTTTCTAAATCTTTTATTCCTTAAAGTTTCTTTTGAATGCTTGGCTGTCATCACCATTAAAAGCTGTCCCTATCTTTGAAAGCCCTGCTTCTCCTTCCCTGTATCCTATTCAGCAGATGGTCACTGATAATCGAGGTCATGTCATAACCTGTGCTGGGTACACAGGAAAGAGAAAAAAGGGGACTAGCATCTTATTCTGAGGAGCCTAACAAGCCCTGGTGTATTACAGGAGATGCAAACAACGGGAAGAGAGGATTGTACATCACCAGATATTTACTATGTGCCTACTGTAGACCAAGCAGTATTCGAAGCACTCCATCGGCCATGGAGGAGAATATCTACCAGAAATCACCCAGATTCATGTTAGTTATGAAGTCAGTTCGCTTATGAACATATCAGTAATAGCAAGGAAACCAAAAGAGTAACTCCTTCATTTTAGAGTATATCACTTTTTATTGACAAAGGATAAACATCTCTCTATTTCAGGATACTATTAGGTCCTAGAAAAGGATAACAGATTATACTATACTAGTATATATACTAGGGACCAATATTATACTAGTCCCAACTGAGGTGTTCAACAGCTCTCACCAAAAATACTGGCCTAAGATTTCCAACTAGACTGAAGTGGGAAAAGAAGTTTCCGCTTATTCAGACATTGTTCTTCCTGTCTATTTCAGTTTCATTTAGCTGACAAAATGATTTTGGTTGCTAATACTTGCTGAAACTTCAATCCCTCTAGGTATTTCTCATTGATAACATCATAGCCATATTACCACAGTCCTTGGATGTAGGCGCTCTTATAATCTCTAGTTTACAAAGCAGGAAACGCAGTCTCAGAAAGACTAGTATATTGCCTGGCATCAGTCAGTTCCCCAGTAAGTGGTAGTAACAGGATTCAAACCAGGCAATTTGGTTCCAAAACCGAAGCTCTTAATTATTGTACTGAATGCTCCCCAAAAGGCGGTTTTCTGCCCACAGCGTCTCTTATCCCAAATAAAACTTACCAGCTAAAAATAGTTCCCCAATTATGTTTCGACATTATAGCCTTCTTTAAAATATATAGTCTGGTAATATCTTATCTAAAACCTAGGTTGCAAGGCTACAGAGAACATAGCATGAACAGCTTAAAAAGAAATATACTTGTCCCATAGCCAGGACTTTAATCTTGCCCGGAACACCTTAAAGCTTAAACTCCAGCAGCCACCGTGGTCACGTGGCTAACACCCCTCGGTAAGGAACTTTCAGCCACGGACTGGATGATAACTAAATTTGAAGCTGCTTGTGATTATCTGCATAATACTACGCTTTCAAGTTTAATTCTACAGACACTACATCATGAAGCCAGTGTATTTACTATGTGTTTCTAGTAAAAGGAATGGCTCTAAATAAAGCTTCATCACAGACACAATCAGTCTGAGCTATCTGAATATTCAGTGCAAACATCAACTTTGTTAGTTCACACTACGATCAATGGTAATTCATAAACACTGAATACCTTGGAATATCTTGGTCTTTACTAAGCAAGTCCGGAGAACAAAGACTCAAATTATTTCAAAGGAAGAAAATGTGGTCTGGGAAGGAGTTCAGAATTGAGAGGAAGTTTTAGCATTCCTTAGAATATTTTTTTTTAGTTTTTTATTTTTTAAATTTTAAAATCTTTAATTCTTACATGCGTTCCCAAACATGAACCCCCCTCCCATAAATATTTTTAAGCATTTTAAAAGATGTATGTATTCCTGTATTACTTGCATAAATAAAAGTTTAAATTTCAAAATTAAACTTTTCATTACTATTCATTACTTCATCAAATACTGATTTGTTATCTAATGTGTCAGGCAGTCTGTTGGTCATAATTCAGCAATGGATAAGATTAAAAGAATGAAATATCTGATGCCTCTCATAGTCAAGAGAGGAGCAGATGGTTGTCTTAGGATCCAGCCTCTAGCACCAGTCTACCTGGGTTAAAATTTTAGCCTCAAAAGTTGTTAGACATGTGGCTTTGCTCAAATACTTATATTTCAATTTTTTCATCTAAAATATGATAACCATACTAGCACCAACTTCATAGCACGTTAGGGAAATGTATAAGATATTAACACATATAAGGATGTTGGAATAGCACTGTTTAGTACTTGGTAAGTTCCATATCGTTCTGGTATTTTAAGCTATATGGATAATACTTTCCAGTAGCTCTTTCTCTACTTGGACAAGCCAGGGCATTGATAATCAAGTAGATGAATATAGTACCTTACATGACCATGTCAAAGTACAGATTTTTACAGCTCTGAAATAATGTGGCTAAAATGATTTTGAAGCTAAAAGTTAGCACATAAATGAAAAACATTTTTTAAGTAGACAAAGACATAATCTTTAGACACATATTGCCTGAGTGGAATCCAGCTTCACTACTTCCTGTCACTGTAACCTTCAACAAATTAACTTTTCCCTGTGTATCTCAATTCCATTATCTACAGTGAAATGATAGTTTCTATCTCAAGAGGCTGATGGGGTGATTGAAGCATGTGACCTATGCAGTTATACATGGTCCTGTGCTTTGAAGGGCCCTGAGCTTTGCTTAATGCTTTGACATCGTCATATACTACCAATAATTTTTTTTTTTTTTTTGAACAAGGACTTTAAACTTTTATTTTGTACTGAGCCCCACGTTATGTAGCCAGTTACAGCCAGAATTAAATGGACTACTATGTAAAAGACTGAAATAGTGACTGATGGATAAAAAGTGCTATGCGTTAACTATTGTATTATTTTGTTCTCTTTATTTTTATATTAGGGAGTCTTATTTCCAAGTTATTGTGAAAGTCCAAGATTCTGCTTCCACTGGAACAAAAAATTATATTTGTGCATTCCTTAAGTGATTATTTACCTTGGCATTAAACATGCTATGCCACCTGCTATGGAATGTCACTTTTCATGAATAACATGCTAGTTTTATGATAGATTTGGTCACAAAGTTCTTGTCTATGGCAGTACATAGGCTGCCCAGATCAAAGTGGGGAGTGGAAAAGAGGGTGGGTCCTGGGAACTTACTGAGCATCTCCGATGTGTAAAGCACCACAACTACCATCTCTTCCCATCCCTACAGTGTTTCTATAAAGTATCATTATCCTACTTCTGTAGATAATGAAACTTAAGTTCAAGGAGTTCCATGCAACCCAGCCAGAATCACAAAAACAAGAATGTCAACATTTAACCCAGGTCATTCTACCGTAACTACCAAATTTCCATTTCTGTCCATCTTAGAGAGTATGTCAGTGAGTGGCATATTCATAAGTCCCTCATTTTATATATGGCTTCTCTGGCGGCTCAGAAGCCCATTTACTGCCTGCCAATGCAGTAAATTCAAGAGATGTGGGTTCAGTCCCTGGGCTGGGAAGATCTCCTGGAGAAGTAAATGGTAACCCACTCCAGGACTCTTGCCTGGAGAATCCCATGGGCAGAGGAGCCTGGAAGGCTACAGCCCATAGCGTTACAAAGAGTTGGACATGACTTAGCAAATATGTGTGCACACACATACATTTTATACACACACACATATACATCAGATTTTATAATGTGAAAGGAAATTTCTTGAAAAAGCTATTACATAAGAACTGAGAATAGCCCAGTGTCCAGAAGAACACATGATAGAACTGTATTCTGAAATAACGTCTCTATTTCTTGAACATTCTTCTGATGAAACAACTTCTGATAGCGCCACCAGGTACTAGAGTCCACGGTCCTGGCTGAGTCAGGGCCACGTGCACCACAAACCAGGACTGATCTAGACAAGAAGGCTGAGTGCTTCCACTGTTCTTCTATAATTTAAGCAATGTTCAACTCCATGGAAAGACATTTGAGGGGAAATCATAATAGGAAGAAGATGGTCCTTGAGGGAAGAAAAGTCAGAAACAGAAGATGTTCATTTGCAAGGTCTTATTCCATAATTTAAAAAAGTACAGAGTCAGAAATCCACTGTGGAGAAGATGAAACAAAACACAAAACAAATTAAAACTCTCAGTGACTACATGCAAACTCAAACGAAATGATGATGAAGAAGGAAAAGATTAAAGGGACATTGACTAGAGAATTCTTGAAAATAAACACTACACAATCGAAGAGTTGGGAGATGTTAGAAAACAAAGAAGCCCGATTGAAGCTCCCTGCGCCCTTGGATGACACAGAGGCCAACAAGTGCATTAACTCTCCCTAAAAGCATCTCCAAACTACAAAAGAAACACTGTTCAAAGACAAAATCAAAATTCAGGGACTTACACCAGAGAACAACAAATGGAAATGGCAGAGAAGAGGATTTTCTTCCTCTTCTGTGGTCTGATGGGACTGCATGGGGTCCTCTGATGCTTGTCACCTTAAGAGCAACAAGGAATGCAAACACCCTTAGCAGGAAGAGAAAGCTTTAGTCTTTTATAAGGTGATCTAAACGGATGTTTTAGTTTTCTGTCAGAGTAGTACTTTATACGCTATAATTACTCATTTTCCAAATAAAGAGACAAATTAAATTTTGCTATTACAGTCATTTTTAAAATGTACGCAGACTATCTAAAGAACTTTGCTACTGATTTGAACAACATCAAGATATTTTGATGCATACTATTAAAAGATAAACACATCTTCATTGCCTATATGTTTTTTATTTTCCTTTGAAAGTCTTTCCAATACGACTGAATGAGGGAGTTCCAGAAACTTTCATGGGAATGAAATTTTGGATCCATAAAGTTTTGCCACCTACTTAGACTTGCCTAGGCATGCAGACAAAAGATGAACTTCTCTGCCTGTTCACAAGTGAAGTATGGTACAGCACAGAGTGAAGAACTCACCGTGGAGAACAAACTGGACTTCATCTGAGACGTGAGACTTTCCATCAAGAACAGAATCAGCACCTTTCATGAATACATCTCCCTCAGAACTGGTGCTCTAAAGGCAGCAGATGTGAGGAGACTTACTGATGAGCCAGCCTCTTAATATTGATAGATTCAAAGTGTGCTCCAGTGCACAGCCACTCAGTCATAGACATGACTGAGTCTCTTTGTGACTCCATGGACTGTAGCCTGCCAGGCTCCTCTGTCCATGGGATTTTCTAGGTAAGAATATCAGACTGGGTTACCATTTCCTCCTGCAGGGGATCTTCCTGACCCAGGGATCAAACCCATGTCTTGGGTACTACAGGCAGATTCTTTACCACTGTGCCAAATGTGAAGTCCTAGATTCAAATTAGTGGTACACAAAAGGAGCATTCATTGCTAAGGTCATGAAGGAGATTGTATTCCACCACTTATTAAAAATCTAGAGATGGGAATGTTTAAGGCCTATTTGGGTATCACTGAAAAGGCAAGTGTAACTCTACAGGAGAACTCACATGTCAATGATAGACTAAGAAGATAGGGCACATGGACCAAGAAGAGTTTTAAATCCCAAGCTAAGAATTCTGAACTTTATCCTAGATAACTGAGAGCCATTGAAATGTTTCTGAGCATAAAAGTGGTGAAACGAAGAAAAAATATAGTGTGGAAAGCTTATGTAGCAGCATGTAACAAAAGATTGATAGGCAGAATGCATATTAGATGGCATTTTCTTATTAATTCAATACATTAAGGTCTTTTGTCTCCCTGTTTGTCTCCCTGCTTTCCTAGGATGTATAATTCCAACCTGAATAAATCTAACTACCTTCTTTCCCTGATTTGCAGCCTAGAGTCCAAATCTGTATCTGTTGCTTTCGTATTCTATCTTGTTCAGTTCAGGTCAGTTGCTCAGTCGTGTCCGACTCTTTGCGACCCCATGAATCACAGCACGCCAGGCCTCCCTGTCCATCACCAACTCCTGGAGTTCACTCAGACTCACGTCCATCGATTCCATGATGCCATCCAGCCATCTCATCCTCTGTCGTCCCCTTCTCCTCCTGCCCCCAATCCCTCCCAGCATCAGAGTCCTTTTCAATGAGTCAACTCTTCTCATGAGGTGGCCAAAGTACTGGAGTTTCAGCTTTAGCATCATTCCTTCCAAAGAAATCCCAGAGCTGATCTCCTTCACAATGAACTGGTTGGATCTTCTTGCAGTCCAGGGGACTCTCAAGGGTCTTCTCCAACACCACAGTTCAAAAGCATCAATTCTTCAGCGCTCAGCTTTCTTCACAGTCCAACTCTCACATTCATACATGACTACTGGAAAAACCATAGCCTTGACTAGATGGACCTTAGTCGGTAAAGTAATGTCTCTGCTTATGAATATGCTATTGTATCTTGTTAGCACTCTTTAATCCTTAAATGTTTCCCAGTTTGGGCAATAAATCGCATGGCCATCCTAATGACCGCCAGTCACTATCAAGTGAATTACACGTTCCACTGATGAAATCATTCTCCTAAACTTCCCCTTTATCGTTAACGTTCCACGGTTGGGTCTTAAGTCCTAGACTCTCTCTCTTACGGCTCTGTATTCTTTCACTGTGAGCATTCGCATTCATGCCACTGGCTGAAACTGTCACCAACCTGAAAGAGACCATTCATATTTTCAGGGAAAATCTCTCCTTTGAGTTCCAGACCTAACTTTCTAGTTATCATCTTCACGTAGATTCCTCAAAGTCACCTCAAGTTCTTCCTGTCTGAAAGCCAAATGGAAATTTATAGCTGATGCTGCCTCTTCCCACCTCTATTCCCCCAAACCTTGAACTGTCTACCTTGTGCTTCCCAGGCAGCACCTGGGAAGCAGTAAAGAACCTGCCTGCCAATGCAGGAGACATAAGAGACCTGGGTTCAATCCCTGGGTCAGGAAGATCCCTTGGAGAAGGGAATGGCCACCCCTCCCTCCATATTCTTGCCTGGAGAATCCCATGGACAGAGAAGTCTGGCAGGCTACAGTCCCTAGGGTGGCACCGAGTCAGACACAACTGAAGCCACTTAGTACGCATACACACATACCCTATCTTGGTGAGTCTTACCCTGTCCCACCCAGTTCCCAAGCCAGAAACCTGCCTTGACCCCTTGCTTGCCTTAATTCTCACATCTGACATCTTGGGAATCTCTCCCACTTTGAAACTCTTCAACTGGCCAAGGCCTACTTCTTCCCAAACTGTCCATACTTAGAAGACAGTGTCTTGAATTTCTTAACCATGTTATTGCCTCTATTTTACAAATTTACAGAATCAAGTCCTATTGGCAATACACAAGCTAGGTAGAGTGAGGGAAAGAGGGCAAAAAGGAGGTCGCCATCTGGAGATGGAGGTTATGGCCTAAGTGGGCCTGAACTGGAAAAGCAAATCTGCAAGTGTCAATAATATTACAGACAGGCAAAGTGAGAATACATGGGAAAAAAAAAAAAACAGTAATTCAAGTTTGAAATTTGGGCAACATCCCTACTCAGCTGTGAGACAGAAAGATAGAGGGAAGAGGAGATTAGAGGTAAGCAAGAAAGAGATCACATTCATTAATTAAACTCATCAAAAGTTTACCTATGGTGAATGGATGATACCAGAGAAGGCAGTGGCACCCCACTCCAGTACCCTTGCCTGGAAAATCCCATGGACGGAGGAGCCTGATAGACTGCAGTCCATGGGGTCGCAAAGAGTCAGACACGACTGAGCGACTTCATTTTCACTTTTCACTTTCATGCATTGGAGAAGGAAATGGCAACCCGCTCCAGTGTTCTTGCCTGGAGAATCCCATGGACAGGGGAGGCTGGTAGGCTGCCATCTATGGGGTTGCACAGAGTCGGACACGACTGAAGCGACTCAGCAGCAGCAGCAATGGGTGACGCTTGTTCAAGTTATTTCCGGATACTGCCTAATCATGATTCCCACCTCATCTGGTGCAGCAGTCACACATGTGGCATTGGAGCATCCTAAGGCAGCTTTACCTTGGAACAGGTATGCACCTTCAGCTGAGCTGGTTCACCAGTCTGATCAGCTCCTCCACTACCCATGAAGTGTCCCTAACCACACTTTACAAAGGACCAAAATAAGGATGAGAGAAGTGCAGTCATATGCCTGTCAGGGGAAGGTCACATGTCCAGTGAAGGGCAGGGGTGGGATAGGAAATCAGATCTGTGTAACCAACCCCAAGTGCAAGCCCTCAACTCTGTACAGCAGAATCCTCAAAAGATAGGACTTACCAAGTCCTTGCCCTTTGCACTCTCTGTGGTCTCAGAGTTTGAAAAATGACAAGTTCAGGCAAAAGCTCTCAAGGCTATCTGCTGCTGAATTAGTGGTCAAAGATGCTTGCTCTGGGCAGATTCTGAAAATTACCTAATCTCTATTTCGATACAAATTGGCCAGAATTTGCTGATATTTCAGGTCACACAAAGATACCACAGCTAATGGGATTGATGCCACCCAGGGTACGTACCCAGCCAGATGTTCATCTAAAACAATGGGGCCTACTGAGAGTGAGGTAACTGAGAGGGAGGTGCTGACATCCCAGGTTTTGAAAATGGAGGCTGCCATGCCCTGGAACATGACAGGTTTGCAAGACCCTGAAGAGGACTCAGGTCATGGGCACCATGCACTGCCAAGAAGCTGGTCTGATGCATTAACAAGGGAATCTGTGGCCTCAGACCCATTATCACAGCCACTCTCCAGCTAAGCAGGAAACCAGGAATTTGGGCATACCCCCCATTTCAGGTGGATTTACTGTGCAGGGAATGAACCTGCTTCAGGACCCACCTCTTGCATGATCCCCTGAGGAGCCTGGGAGTTGATGGGGAATGCAGTGTGTTCCAGATGGAGAGGAAAAGCCAGGTTGCATTTAGGAAACTTCCTATGTAAGCATTTTTAAAATACATTACTTAAAAAGAGTACAAAAATAGGAGACCTGGATCTCCAAATCTCTGGTAATTTGATGTGAATCCTTTCTACATGAGTAAATCTATGTTCTCTTCTTAAAGAGGACCACAGAATTATATAAGCCTCAGGATCCACAGCGGAAGAACCCTATTTGTGAGTCTTATGACCCTAAGTTTCTCTTCAGTTTCACATTTAATATCATCTTGAAATCAACTGCTAGACTAAAAAGCTGAGGGAGGAAAGCAGTGACTGGAGTGTTTAGTGAGAGTGGGGGATCTTTCTACAGGTTTCAAGAAAAGGAGGAATTCTGTCCCCAAATCTTTGTAACCATGCTTGGACGTTTGGGAACACAAAAATGACACAGACCCAAACAGCAAGCATTACTGAGCTCTCTAACAATTACAAGTATCACTCCATCTCTAACAATTCACTAAGAATCTGGGGAGAGCGAGTGTGTGTGTGCCTGTGCACTTCCGCTGTATATATCTGTGTTTCTGCTGTGTGTATTTCTGTGTTTGTACACTGTGCAGAAGTGGGGACTAAGAAGAATATTTATTGATTTATGAAGGAGAGCTGGACACAAAGAGAGATTTAAACAGAGATATGACCAATCAGGGCAAAGAGACAGAGAGAGGGAGAAATGCTGAGTCATAAGAAGGAAAAGGCAATGGCACCCCACTCCAGTACTCTTGCCTGGAAAATCCCATGGACGGAGGAGCCTGGGAGGCTGCAGTCCATGGGGTTGCTAGGAGTCAGACATGACTGAGTGACTTCACTTTCACTTTTCACTTTCATGCATTGGAGAAGGAAATGGCAGCCCATTCCAGTGTTCTTGCCTGGAGAATCCCAGGGATGGGAGAGCCTGGTGGGCTGCCGTCTATGGGGTCGCACAGAGTCGGACACGACTGAAGTGACTTAGCAGCAGCAGCGGCAGCAGCAAGAAGGGAGAGTGGGAAGAAATAATGGATGGAGGGAGGGAGGGAAGGAGGAATGGAAGAAGGCAAGGAGAACAAGTAAGATTTTTTTAATCACCAAAAGCAAAGTTATCTCGAATCTTTTTGGAGACAAATGTATTCACTTAAAAAACTCTTATGGCGATTGTGACAAAATGACCCATAGTGATGTAATCTTTAGTTGGAAAAGTCTTCTCTTTTTAGCAGGGCAACAAAAAGTGAAAAATCAAAAGCAAAACCCCCAAAAACCAAGAAGCCATATGTTACAACCTTTTCATTATTATTTCACAGTTTTGATAAGTATGTCTAATATGGACCTTTTCTACCAATAGCAAACTTTATGTTTTGGCAGTTGCCTTCTAGCAGTTAAACTGAAGAACCAGGAAAATTAAGAAAATTAAGTATGAAAAGTTCACTCTTTGTTCAACAACAATAAAAAAGATCATTAGAAGGTTATATATTGCTCTAAAACAAAGAACTCTTAGCTCTGGGATGCATCCCCAAGTATCTTAATGTCGCAATATCTTTATATTCATATTTCTACTTCCAAACAAGTATCTAAAATAAGTGGGTACTCAAATTTTTGAAATGCTACCAGTTGCGTCTCTAAAACTTCCTGCTTGTGTGTGTGTGGGTGTGCAGGTGAACCTTTGCACATATAAATGTTAAGTTATCTTGGGTATTACAACCATAATGTCTCTTGAGAGGGACTCTGAAGGTGACTGTGGACTTGTCAGTGGAACCATGAAACTCATCAATGATTCTGAGTCCTGTCTTTCCAAGGAAGAGCAGGAAACAGCCACACATCAGCTTTCTGATTCCCTTTCCAGGAGTGAGGCCTGAGCCACTGGCTATATACTTTCTCCTCCTTCTCTCTCAAGTCTCCTGCCACCCCTCACCTTTTTTTATTTTTTTCTTTTGCTGCATCTGGTTTTAGTTGCCGTGTGCAGGCTTAATTGCCCTGCAGCGTGTGAGATACTAGACCCCTGACCAGGGATCGAACCTGCATTGGAAGGTGGATTCTTAATCACTGGACCACCAGCTAGGCCCCCTCCCTCCCTTTTTTAATTTGCCTCTGCTTTTGAGATTCTCTCCCGTCTGTGAATTAGACAAAGATAAGCCTTTCTTCCCAGCCAGTGGTGCTTAGTTAAAACATCTGAGCTAAAGAGCTTGACAGAGTCCGTGGAAGCCGTGGGCTGAACCCTCCACCATGGAGAAATCTAAGCCACAGCTGGGAGGCAACTTTAGCTTCAGATCCATCAGCCGTACCCCTCACGGTGAGGATGTCATTCTTCATGTCCACCGTGGACCTGAGGCATTAAAGGGCCACTTCCGGATAGTATTTATACTCTGAATCCTCACACTGCCCCAGGCTACTGCGTGTTTCTGTAGAAAGACAAAAAAATCTGTGTGCCACACAGGCAGGGGATGGCTGTGAGAATCTTCTCAGAAGCCTGTCAGCTTCCTTTGAGCCTGAGGCTATGCTCTGACCACCCTGAGTTCAGAGGACTGTAGTTCCTCATCTTTATGTCAGTGTTGAAACCTGAGTTGAGGAGATTGGACAGAGAGGCAGGGACACTGCGTCATGGACTCAGAAGCCCAGAACTCACTTTTCACTTCAATTTGGTACTGTCAAACCTCCTAGCCATGGAAAGGATGTCTCTCTAGCATCCCTGCTGCATTAAAGTGTTTATATGATTTGCAAGAACCTCATGAAATGACACATTTATTGAGTCAATACACAAATATGTATTCGCATACTTAAGTAAAACTAAGAGTGAACAAATACCTAGAGTATTGAGAATAAAAAGCTATGGCAAGATTTGCCTTTGGAAAATATAGCTGAGTAACCAACCACAAGCCACAGATGGGTTTTAATGGTGGAGAGGGAAGGGTGAGCGTCTGAGGTTCATATCACACTTGTGGTTTGAAATGAACATTAGCAACAGAGAAGAAAAGATGAGAAGGATTAAACATGTGGCATTACTGGACTTGGAGAAGGCAATGGCACCCCACTCCAGTACTCTTGCCTGGAGGATCCCATGGACGGGGGAGCCTGGGAGGCTGCAGTCCATGGGGTCGCTAGGAGTCGGACACGACTGAGTGACTTCACTCTCACTTTTCACTTTCCTGCATTGGAGAAGGAAATGGCAACCCACTCCAGTATTCTTGCCTGGAGAATCCCAGGGATGGGGGAGCCTGGTGGGCTGCTGTCTATGGGGTCGCACAGAGTCGGATATGACTGAAGCGACTTAGCAGCAGCATCATTGGACTGGACATTATTCAGCATTAGTCCACAAAATTATAAAAGGTAACTGTGACTATTAGGTTAGAAACAGAAAGGAAAGGAAATGGATGGATCCAACAGACTGAAAATTAAATTTTTAAGATGACAAATAAGATGGAGAGTGGTGTCAAAGAGGAAGCTTAAACTTTTAGCCTATGGAACTTGATGGGGAATGGGTGTTAGCTTGAGAAGTGAACAGTGGATGATAACCAGGTTAAATAGGATCATTGGGATTTCATATGTCAGCAAGTTGAATTTAATGTGGCGTTGAGACATTCACAGGACTATATTATGAAAGTCTAGAGTTCACAGGAGAGTTTGAGCTCTAGATAAAGATTTGGAAGTCTTGCTCACATAGATGGTAAAAACAAAAATGTTGCCAAGGAAGAGAGTATAAAGTGATATAAGAAAGGACCTGAGAGTGTAAGTGGAAGCGCTCTAACATTTAATGGCTGGGAAGAAGCAGCTGAGCTTGCAGATGTGACTAGAAAGGAGTAGCCAGGGGAGAGGAAGAAAGTGGTTGGAGTACAGTATACCACGGATGTCCAGAGAAGAAGGAAGTCATGGATAAGATACTGCTGAGATGTCAAATGAAATGAGGACTCAGAATTTTTTTTTTATACTCTGTGATATGGAGACACATGGCACGATCGTACTGATGCACCCACAATCACAGCAAGATAAAGAAGGAAATGAAGATATTAGGATTGTCTGCCTGGTGTACAAAAGGGGGGGATTAAGAGAACAGAGAGGCTCATGAGGTTAATGAAAGCTGATCAACGTATATGTAACTGAATAAGCCAGTTAGGAGGAGGTGACGATCTCTGTGTTCTGAGCAGTGGAATTAATACAGAGGTGATGCTTAAGTCTGGGGTGTGACCATGGAAATGACTGGACATGATGGAATGACAGGAAAAATATTTGGAAATGAGGCTGCCAAGGCCACAGTGTAGAAACGGAAGAATGTCAACATTGCAATAAAAGATGAAGGATGAAATAGTCTGTAAATAACGGTAACCAAGATTAGATTCATTGTGTTATAATGTATCCCAAAGAGTAATTTGTTGTTCAAGAACTGAAAGAGTAAACATTATCAGAAGGGCAAGGGGCTATCAGCAGGACACCAAACCCACTTTCAGAGCATAAGAGGCATGGACAATAACACAAAAATCAGCTTTTTCCGGATAAGGTATGCCAAACAGTGGACAGTCACATTATTTTTTTAAATTTTAAATTTTTATTTTTACTTTATTTTACTTTACAATTCTGTATTGGTTTTGCCATACATTGACATGAATCCACCATGGGTGTTCATGCGTTCCCAAACATGAACCCCCCTCCCATCTCCCCTCCCCACAACATCCCTCTGGGTCATCCCCGTGTACCAGCCCCAAGCATGCTGTATCCTGCATCAGACATAGACTGGCGATTCAATTCTTACATGATATTATACATGTTTCAATGCCATTCTCCCAAATCATCTCACCCTCTCCCTCTCCCTCTGAGTCCAAAAGTCTGCTATACACATCTGTGTCTTTTTTGCTGTCTTGCATTTTAAGAAGGGAGGAGGTTGTTGAGAAAACACTCAGAAAAATGTCTGAGAATGGAAACAGAAGGACAGTTGTTAAATACAAAGGCACAATTCTATCCCCATGGATGATTTTGAGACAAAGGGAAGGAAGCATAGGTCAAGGTGAGCAGCTAGAAAATGTGAATCATGAGCATCAGAGGACTGAGGAGATGAAGGAAGCAATAATAAGAGATGAAAAGAGAGAGCGGGTTGCATTAGTCCAGGTGTCTCTGCAACTCGGCCGTGGGCCTGACCCACATAAGGACGGGGCTGCACTGCCGTGTGGTCCCAGCAGGCACTGCGCTCCGAGGTCTCAGCTGACAGTGACGCCTGAGACTGCTGCTTATTACACATGTCAATCATCACGCGCACTGTTGAAAAAGTTACGGAATAGATTGTACCGAAACTTTATGCGTTCCTGGACCCCCTGAAAGATACCCATCCACAGCCCTCAATTTAATTTCCGTGGTCGACCTTATTAGGGGCGTCCCTGGTGGCTCATAGAGCAAAGCACCTGTCTGTCTGCAATGCAGGAGACCTGGGTTTGATCCCTGGGTTGGGAAGATCCCCTGGAGAAGGAAATGGCGACCCATTCCAATACTCTTACCTGGAAAATTTCATGGACGGAAGAGCCTGGTAGGCTATAGCCCATGGGGTCACAAAAAGCAGGGCACGACTGAGTGACTTCACTTTCTTTCTTTCTACCTTATTAGGACCCTGTGCTGCTTAACTTTGTTGCTAATATGCTCACTTTAAATAGCTTCTGCCTGGTGGGCTTGGGACACATTCCCAACAGTCATTAACTGGGATGAAACCAATGCTCCTTTTTATTAATTAAGAACTGTCTTTTCCCCAATAATTAAAGGAAAGTCTTCATTAGCAAACTGTTACTAATCCACCACTGATGAAAAAACAACTTAGGGAGTCTGTTTCACTGGTTAGCAGATTTATTGGCAGGGTTTTTTTTTTTTTTTTTTAATTATCTAGTACTAAGAGAACTAGAATCCCAGGGATGGGGGAATCTGGTGGGCTTCCGTCTATGGGGTTCCACAGAGTCGGACACGACTGACGTGACTTAGCAGCAGCAGCAGCAGCAGCAGCAAGAGAACTGATGCACAGGATGAAAGTACGTGAAGGAGAAAGTGTAGCACAGAACGTAATGCTAAAAACTTTTATGATGATAATACTCAGAGCACTTACCAGTCCAAAGATTGAAGCAGCTCCAGTACAACTGTCATCAGTGGCGATTTATAGTGTGGCCCTAAAATTTCACTTAGAAGTCTGTGGGTAAAGGTGTAAGAGAGAACGGGATGTGAGCACAAATACCAGCCCCACCACAAGCAAAGCATCCCCAGGGAACGGGCATGCCATGGGTTAGCTTAAGCTGACCAGCTTGATGATTTAAGCGTCTAGTGAAACCTTACATTCAACTGAGGTCAGTGACCTAGCAGGTCAGTTGTCCTGGATAGAGTTCCTAGCCCTCTTATCATTGATTTTTCAAAGTCCAGTTAGGATTTGGGTGTGGAAGGTCGGCTATAAACATATTCATCATTGGTAGCTGACCTGAAGCATGGGATGATGTGACTGCAGCTTCAAGCATCTTCATACAGACCTCACATTTCTAAGTTTTGTGGTGACAGTCTCACTGAGCTCAAGGCACACTGGGTTTTCAAAAGGTCGCTTAGGTACCCTCTTTCCCATTCCATGCTGATGTAGGCCAACCAGCTTAGCACTCATAGAATTCCTCTTCACCTTTGTCAAATCCCTGTATGACGTGAGGTGTGGTTGTGGGCTTATGGGGCTATTTGGGGGGAAAGATATTCCAGACAGGTGACAGTCCTTGGTCACATTCTCTTTGCACATCCACTCGGTCCACATTCTCCGCACACAGTGGCTGTCTGGTTTGTCTCCATCCAAATATTTTAATTCTAATTGGCTTATGTAACTCAGCCTCTGTTAAACGCAATGGCAGGGGAGCTCAAACAAGCATCAGGCCTGCTTAGATCCAAGCTCTGACCTTGGCGATTCACACACTGATTTTCCTCATGGAAAAGTTTGTCACCATTTTCTGGCTCAGTGATGACCTTGGTCTAGTTTTTTAATCTCACCACAACTCAGTTTTTAATGGGGATGCTTATTCCTGTCTCGCCAGAGATTGCTACATATCTATTCATTATCTTCCCCCCCACCCCCTGTTGTTTGGTCAGAGAACATAATCTTTTAATTTGTAATGATAATAATTGCAACTAAGAGACTACAGGTAGAAGTCACAAAATGGGGCTTCAAGAAGCTCTTTTTGCCCAACTTATCCTTTCATTATTCCTACCTGGGATGCAGTTATAATAGCTGGAGCTCTAGTAGCTATTGTGTGACTTGGAGGATAGAAGCCATGTGCTAGGCAAAGCAAAATATAAAGTTAAAAAACACTTTTAACTCCACTGACTTGACGGAGCCTTCATGCTTGCCTTGAACTCTTACCAAGAACCCTATATGAGAAAGAAATACACCTCTATCCTAAGGATCTTTGATCAAATCATGAGGCTCTAAATGATATGCTCCTTCCCAGTGATGGGATGAGGGTGAAATGTGATTGTATATGAAAATACACTAAGGCAGTAGCTGGGACTCTGGGACCCTGCACATGTCCTTGGCCCACAGTTTCAGCCTGGCTCTTCTGAAACATCATGTGGCCATTTGAGCTGTGATTGGCTCTGTCCCTGGCCTGAGAACTGAAGCTGTTTCTATGAGTGGTTTTAAGGCAAATACCTTGGCAATTCCAAGGTCTAGCTTCATGGATACACATCTTTTAGAGGAAAGACACCCTAAGTGTTAGTCTCTCAGTCATGACTGACTCTTTGAGACCCCATGGACTGTAGCCTGCCAGGCTCCTCTGTCCATGGAATTTTCTAGGCAAGAATACTGGAGTGGGTAGCCATTCTATTCTCCAGGGGATCTTCCCAAGCCAGGGATCGAAGATGGATCTCCTTCATAGCAGGCAGACTCTTTATCATCTGAGCCACCAGGGAAACCCTTTTCTAAGGATACCATAGGCCTCCCATTAATTAAAAACACACTCTGTGAAAAGGCTCACATGTATTGATGATTTTAAAAAAAAGAAAGTCTTTTAGAACCTCGCTGGTGGCTTTGCAAGTTTTCTAAGGCAGAGTGTGATTCTGTCTGATGGACAAACAACCCATTGCGTACAGGGCACTCAATACCACAACCCCCTCCACTCCTCTTCATATGCTCCTTTGCATTCCCACATCAAAGTCCCTTCAAAGACATAATAAAAGAAATGAAAGAGAGGGAGAGAGACAGCCATGGCAACACGTGCTGCAGGTCTGTTATTTCAGAAGCAGAGCTATGTAGGTGCAGCAAACATGACATCCATATCGCCAGCAAAACCAGTCGCATCTGGGTCTGTGCTCTCCTTCCTAGCTTTTAAAACCTGCTTAAATAAGAGTATGGAGAGAAGGAGGTGCTTGTTCTCCAAGCCCTCTACAAAACACCCCTTGCAGCAGACAGAAAACCTAGCCCTGCCTGCTGATGAGGCTTCTGTATGTCTGTGTTTATTAGTTGAAAGGCCTGAAGCATTAATGGCCCTGGGGTCTTTGTTTAGTGCTCTTATTTGGATCATCTCTTTTCGCTTATCACAGACAAACATCTGATTAAAGTATGTGTGTGTTTTGTTTTGGAAAGCACTGTATTAATTTCCATACCACATCAGCAGACCACTGTGACTCCCACAGACCTGCCTATGTAAGTATACCACATACATAGTTCTAGCTCTGGTTAGAGACTTAAAATCATTCAACTCCTACCCACCACACATACACACACATGATCAGTCATGTAAGCTCTGGAGATCCTCCTTCCTACAACTCCTATTGATCTGAGCACAGCTGAAAGTAAACAGAATTGACAATTGAGTGAAATGCAACAATTTTTAACTGCGCTGCTGTTACTGCTTGCCTGATGAATATGGCTACGCCCTGAGGTTCACCATATAAATCAGACTGTATATATGTCTGATACATATATACATATACATACTTACCAGAGTACCTAATAATAGAAATGCATGTGATAAGTTAAAAATCTACCCCTACTGAGTAGCACAGTTAATAGGCATAAAAGTGAAAGTAATTCAAAACATGTATCTCTATCTCTCCATATACTCATATATATATATCCTAACACATATAATATTTGCTATAGGAAAAACCTTTGAATAAAAAAATATAATTTAATAGTTCTATCTAGGTTTAACTGACATACAATAAAATCCACATATTTAAAATAAATATTTGATTAGTTTTGAAATATGTATACACCTATAAAATCATGGAAACAGTATCAAACAGTGGAAACAGTATCAGACTTTATTTTGGGGGGCTCCAAAATCACTGCAGATGGTGACTGCAGCCATGAAATTAAAAGACGCTTACTCCTTGGAAGAAAAGTTATGATCAACCTAGATAGCATATTGAAAAACAGAGACATTATTTTGCCAACAAAGGTCCGTTTAGTTAAGGCTATGGTTTTTCGATTGGTCATGTATGGATGCAAGAGTTGGACTGTGAAGAAAGCTGAGCACCGAAGAATTGATGCTTTTGAACTGTGGTGTTGGAGAAGACTCTTGAGAGTCCCTTGGACTGGAAGGAGATCCAACCAGTCCATTCTCAAGGAGAATAGTCCTGGGATTTCTTTGGAAGGAATGATGCTAAAGCTGAAACTCCAGTACTTTGGCCACCTCATGCGAAGAGTTGACTCATTGGAAAAGACACTGAATCTGGGAAGGATTGGGAGCAGGAGGAGAAGGGGATGACAGAGGATAAGATGGCTGGATGGCATCACCGACTCGCTAGACGTGAGTTTGAGAGAACTACGGGAGATGGTGATGAACAGGGAGGCATGGCGTGCTGTGATTCATAGGATCACAAAAAGTCAGACACGACTGAGCGACTGATCTGATCTGATCTGATGAAATCATGGACCACAACCAAAACAATAAGCATAGGCCATAAACAAAACGACAGTCTATGGAAGACAATATTTGCAAATTATCTGACCACAAGGTTTAAATTTCCAAAATATACAGCTCATACGACTCAGCAACAGAAAAACAAACAGGCCAATTGAAAATGGCCAGAAGACCTAAATAGACATTTCTTCAAAGAAGACATACAGATGACAAGCAAGCATGAAATTATGTTCCAACACTGGTAATTTTTCAGTTCAGTTCAGTTCAGTCACTCAGTCGTGTCCGACTCTTTGTGACCCCATGAATCACAGCACATCAGGCCTCCCTGTCCATCACCAACTCCTGGAGTTCACTCAGACTCACGTCCATTGAGTCAGTGATGCCATCCAGCCATCTCATCCTCGGTCGTCCCCTTCTACTCCTGCCCCCAATCCCTCACCCTCTCAGCATCAGTGTCTTTTCCAATGAGTCAACTCTTTGCATGAGGTGGCCAAAGTACTGGAGTTTCAGCTTTAGCATCATTCCTTCCAAAGAAATCCCAGGGCTGATTTCTTTCAGAATGGACTGGTTGGATCTCCTTCCAGTTCAAGGGACTCTAAAGAGTCTTCTCCAACACCACAGTTCAAAAGCATCAATTCTTCAGCGCTCAGCCTTCTTCACAGTCGAACTCTCACATCCATTCTTGACCACAGGAAAAACCATAGCCTTGACTAGATGGACCTTAGTCGGCAAAGTAATGTCTCTGCTTTTCAATATACTATCTAGGTTGGTCATAACTTTTCTTCCAAGGAGTAAGCATCTTTTAATTTCATGGCTGCAGTCACCATCTGCAGTGATTTTGGAACCCCCAAAAAATAGAGAACTACAAATTACAATGAGATGCCACCTCACACTGGTTAAAATGGCATCTTTTAAAAAGCTACAATTTAAAAAAATTTTCTTTTTGGTTGCAACAAGTGGCTTGCAGGATCTTAGTTCTGTGACCTCAGATGGAACCTGGGCCCCCTGCACTGAAAGTTTGGAATCCTAACCACTGGACTACCAGGAAATTCCCTAAAAATTCTACAAATAGAAATGCTGTGAGTGTATGGGGAGAAGAAAACCCTCTTACCTTGTTGGTGGGAATGTAAGTTGGTGCATACTATGAAACACAGTATGGAGGTTCCTCAAAAAACTAAAAATAAAATTACCATCAGTTCAGTTCAGTCTCTCAGTCATGTCCTACTCTTTGCGACCCCATGGACTGCAGCACACCAGGCTTCTCTGTCTATCACCATATCCCAGAGCTTGCTCAAACTCATGTCCACCGAGTTGCTGATGCCATCTAACCATCTCATCCTCTGCTGTCCCCTTCTCTTCCCACCTTCAATATTTCCCAGCATCAGGGTCTTTTACAGTGGGTCAGTTCTTCACATCAGGTGGTCAAAGTGTTGGAGCTTCAGCCTCATATGGAATTACCATATGATTTAACAATCCTACTCCTGGGCATATACACAGACAAAACAATAATGCAAAAAGAAGCATGCACCACAATATCCATAGAAACACTGTTCATAGCAGCCAAGACATGGGAACCAGCTAAACACTGACAGATAAGTGGATATAAAAGATGCAGTACATATATACAATGGACTATTACTCAGCCATAACAATAAAGAAATAATGTCATCTGCAGCAACAACGATGGACCTAGCGATTACCACACTAAATGAAGTAAGTCAGAAAGAGAAAACAAACATCTTTTGATATCACTTATATGTGGAGTCTAAAATATGACACAAATTAACTGAATCTACGAAACAGAAAGTGATTCATAGGCATAGAGATTAGACTTGTGGTTGCCAAAGGGGAAGGAGGTGAGGGTGGGATGGACAAGCAGTTTGGGATTAACAGATACAGTCTCGGAGAAGGCAACGGCAATCCACTCCAGTACTCTTGCCTGGAAAATCCCATGGATGAAGGAGCCTGGTAGGCTACAGTCCATGGGGTCGCAAAGAGTCAGACACGACTGAGCGATTTCCCTTTCACTTTTCATTTTAACGCATTGGAGAAGGAAATGGCAACCTACTCCAGTGTTCTTGCCTGCAGAATCCCAGGGACGGCATAGCCTGGTGGGCTGCGTCTATGGGGTCGAACAGAGTCGGATATGACTGAAGCGACTTAGCAGCAGATACAATCTAACATACATAGAGTTGATAAAAAACAAGGTTCATAACATTGTACAGGAGGCAGTGATCAAAATCATCCCCAATAAGAAGAAATGCAAAAAGGCAAAATGGTTGCCTTTGGAGGCCTTACAAATAGCTGAGAGAGGAAGAGAAGCAAAAGTCAAGGACAAAAGGAATTATATATCCATCTGAATGCAGAATTCCAAAGAATAGCAAGGAGAGATAAGAAAGCCTTCCTCAGAGATCAGTGCGAAGAAATAGGGGAAAACAACTGAATGGGAAAGACTAGAGATCTCTGCAAGAAAATTAAAGATACTAAGAGAAAATATCATGCAAAGATGGGCACAATAAAGAGCAGAAACAGCATGGACCTAAAAGAAGCAAAAGATATTAAGAAGAGGTGGCAAGAATACACAGAACGTGAATGTGAACGTGAGGTCGCTCAGTCGTGTCCGACTCTTAGAGACCCCATGGACTGTAGCCTACTAGGCTCCTCTGTCCATGGGATTTTCCAGGCAATAGTACTGGAATGGATTGCCATTTCCTTCTCCAAGGAATCTTCCCAACCCAGGGATCAAACCCAAGTCTCCCACATCGTAGACAGACGCTTTACCGCCTGTGATCTCAGCCAAAAGGCCTAGAAGCACAGAAGAAATATACAAAAAAGATCTGTCACTGTTTTCAGTCCCAAAGAAAGGCAATGTGATTTCATTCCAATCCCATAGAAAGGCAGTGTCAAAGAATGTTCAAACTACTGCCCAACTGCATTCATTTCACACGCTAACAAAGTAATGCCCAGAATCCTTCAAGACAGACTTTAACAGTACTTGAACTGAGAACTTCCAGATGTTCAAACTGGATTTAGAAAAGGCAGAGGAACCAAAGATCAAATTGCCAACATCTGCTGGAGCATAGAAAAAGCAAGAGAGCTCCAGAAAAACATCTACTTCTGCTTCATTGACTACATTAAAGCCTTTGACTGTGTGGATCACAACAAACTGTGGAAAATTCTTAAAGAGATGGGAATACTAGACCACCTTACCTGCTTCCTGAGAAATCTATATGCAGATAAAGAAGCAACAGTTAGAACTGGAGATGAACAAGAGACTGGTTCCTAATCGGGAAAGGAGTATATCAAGGCTGCATATTGTCATCTTGCTTATTTAACATATATGCAGAGTACATCATGCAAAATGCCAGGTTGGATGAAGCACAGGCTGGAATCAAGATTGCCAGAAGAAATATGAATAACCTCAGATATGCAGATGACACCATGCTTATGGCAGAAAGCGAAGAGGAACTAAAGAGCCTCTTGATGAAAGTAAAAAAGGAGAGTGACAAAGCTGGCTTAAAATTCAACATTCAGAAAACTAAGATCATGGCATCTGGTCCCATCACTTCATGGCTAATACATGGGGAAACAATGGAAAACAGTGACAGACTTTATTTTGGGGGCTCCAAAATCACTGCAGATGGTGACGGAAGCCATGAAATTAAAAGATGCTTGCTTCCTGGAAGAAAAGCTATGGCCAATCTAGACAGTCTATTAAAAAGCAGAGACTTGACTTTGCCAACAAAGGTCCATCTAGTCAAAGTTATGGTTTTTCCAGTAGTCATGTATGGATGTGAGAGTTAGACTATAAAAATAGCTGAGCGCTGAAGAATTGATGGTTTTGAACTGTGGTGTTGGAGAAGACTCTTGAGAGTCCCATGGACTGTAAGGAGATCAACCAGTCCATCCTAAAGGAAATCAGTCCTGAATATTCACTGGAAGGACTGATGCTGAAGCTGAAACTCCAATACTTTGGCCACCTGATGTGAAGAGCTGACTCATTGGAAAAGACCCTGGTGATGGGAAAGATTGAAGGCAGAAGGAGAAGGGAACAACAGAGGATTAGGTGGTTGGATGGCATCACCAACTCAATGGACATGAGTCTGAGCAAGCTCTGGGAGTTGGTGATGGACTGGGAGACTTGGCGCTCTGCAGTCCATGGCATCGCAAAGAGTTGGACATGACTGAGCAACTGAACTGAACTGAAGGCCCTACTGTATAGCAGGAAACTATATTCAGTATCCTTTGATAAATCACAATGGAAAAATAATATGAAAATGAATGTATGTGTGCATAAAACTGAGTCAGCCTTCTCTACAGCAGAAATGAATATGACATTGGGTATCAACTATTTTCCAATAAAACAAATTTAGTATTTTTTTTAAAAGATAATGAGCATATAAATCACCCTCAAAAGTTTCTAATTATCTCTTTGTAATTCCCCCTCCCACCCTTCCCCAGTCCCCCTCTCTCATGCAACCGCTGGTCTACTTCCTGTTATTATATATTAGATTGCATGTCCCAGTGTTTAATCTAAGTGGAATCATAAGCGTATACCCTTTTTTCCCCCCTCTGGTTTCTTTCCTTTGGTGTTATTTTCCTTGAGATTCACCTATTTGTACTGTGTAGCAGTAAAGCTATTCGCTTTATTTGCTGATTTTCTTTATTACAAATAAAACTTGTATGAATGTTCATGACAATCTTTTGTATAAACATAAACTTTAATGTCTAAGTAAATACTTATGAGACCATGGCGTAAATTTAGCATTTTAATAAATTACCAAAATATTTTGCAAAGTTACTATGCCATTTTATGCTGCCATAGGAATAGATGAGACACCACCTACATATCTTCTTTAGTGAAACATCTCTTACAATCTTTTGCCCATCATCTAAGTTGTGTTGCTTGCTTACTTATTTAATTTTGTGGAATCTATCTTTTTAAGACTGCTTTAGCTATTTAAGGTCTTTTACATTTCCCTACACTGCAGAGCACTAAACTTCATTTTATCTGTTTTTTTGCCTTTTCCCTTAAAATTGTCTCCTTCGCAAAGAAAATATAAAACTAATTCAATTATTTCACCATGTCCTTTCATATGTTTTTTTTAACAATTTAAATCCATTTGAAATTTTTTGTGGTATATAAGAAATAAGCCATTTTAAATCTAAATGACTATTTTATTCAATATATTTTACATAATAGTTGCAACAAATAATCTCATACTACTCAAGTAGATAATAATCTGTTTTCAGTATATAATTATTTATACTCTTTAGATCTTTCTGAGATTACCCCAGCAACATGTTTTTGGTGGTAAGTATTAATATGTAAAACATATGTTTTTTTTTTATGTATAGGCTTCTGTATTAGGCAAAGATTTAGCCACCCCAAAATTTCTTCTATTGTAGAGGAATTATCCCCCATGGTGTTTGTCTTTAACATACCATTTATTACATTGCTGTGTAAATTTTTCCTTGCTGATTCCTTAATAGATTTTAAATTTCTCAGGAAAGTAACCACATTTTATTTATCTCAATATCAACAAAAAAAGTCACACAGAACAAGTAATTAATCAATATATAATAAAAGAATTTATAGAAATCTCCGATAGACACATTAAATGATATCTAGCCACGTATTTATCATGCTCTGGTCACTTAGAAAAAGTTTAAAATGATGATATAGAAACAAAATTTACTTATACCTTAAGCATACTTGTCTGGAACGAAAGTTTTTTCGAAAGGTTAAACATTGCATGCAGTAAGGATGAAACAACAGGTATTTCTGAATTCTTTTTAGCCCAACGTTCAGTCAACACCATATTCTTGCCCGTTATATTAGAAAATGACACAGAGCTATATTCCTAAGCCTGCACACTACACAGTCAGTGAGCACATCACTCTCTTTATTTTAAAATGATTTGCATGGAGTCTTAACTACCTGCCAAAAGCCTGGAATGAGAGATAAAATGCTTGAGAATAATAAAATGCATTTTAAATCCTTTCATTCAACATAGCTTCTCTAAGCTTCCTTTAAGAGGGAAGACAGTCATGTCCAGTCCGCCACCATGATGCACTGTCACCTAAAATCACATCCCATAAAACCTGGGGGAAAATACTATTTGTATACTCAGTCATAAAAAGAGGGAATTAATCTGCAGCCACATGGATGCAACTAGAGAGTGTCATACTAAGTGAAGTAAGTCAGAAAGAGAAATGCAAATACCATATGATATCATTTACATGTGGAATCTAAAATATGACACAAATGAGCCCATTTATAAAACAGAAACAGACTCATGGACATAGACAACAGGCTTGTGCTTGCCAAGGGGGAGGAGGTTAGGGAAGGGATGGAGTGGGAGGCTGATGTTAGCAGATGTAAACTATGACAAATAGAATGGATAAACAACAGGGTCCTGCTGTACAGCACAGAGGACTATATTCAGTATCACATGATAAACCAGAATGGCAAAGAATATAAAAAATTATGTGTGTGTGTGTGTATATATATATATATACACATACATATGTATAACTGGATGACTTCACTGTACAGCAGAAATTACCAGTGCATTGTAAATAAACTATACTTTGGTTAAAAAAAAAAAAAAAAGTATTTGCAGTTTCATTTCACAAGCCCTAAAAACTACACAAATAATGTACTTCCCTGTCTAATTGTTCTATGCAACTTGCTCTCTAGTTGCCAATCTTGGCTGCCCCAGGGTCTCTTTGAAAGATAAAAGTTCACGGTAGTATGTAATTTCTGGCACTACATCCCGTTGTCCTACTACATATGTGTGTGCATGTATGTATGTATGTATCTTTGTATATTATGCATTTGTAAGGGCTGGAGCTACCAGTCTTGTTTCTATGACTGTGGTGTGGCTCAAAGCAACCCTATCTATGCAGTCCATGGGACCCTCACTGTCAGGACACATGTCATTACCATATTGTTCATTCTTTGCAGCTATTACAAATTGTTTCCTTTCCCTTGTTACTTGCATCCTCCATTCCCAGTATCTTCAATGTTGGTAGCATTATGTGTGACCCTTTTAGAATTATTTTTTTTCCTACACAGCCCATATTAGAATGGAATCTTCTTTCCTTTCACTAATTATCAGTCTTATTAATGTAACTTCTTCCCAGCCGTGAGGTCTTATGAGAAAAAAATGTTACCCTACAGAATCAAGCCCTTCCATTTCCTGGGACTTTCCTGGTAGTCCAGTGTTTATGACTCTGTATTTTTAGGGCTTCCAGGGTATGGAGTACAGGTTTGATTCCTGGTCAGGGAACTAAGGTCTCACACGTGCTCAGCCATGTCCAACTCTTTGTGACCCTATGGACTGTAGCCTACTAGGATCCTCTGTCCATGGGATTTTTCAGGCAAGAATATTGGAGTGGGTTGCTATTTCCCACTCTAGGGGATCTTCCTGACCCAGGGCTCAAACTTGTATCTCCTGCATTAGCAGGAGGATTCTCTACCACTGAATTACCTAGGAATTTCAACATCTCACATGCTGCCAGGCAGAAAAAAAAAAAAAAAAAAGGGGGCCTTCCATCTCCTATTGGCAGTTTGTTACTCATATGCAGAATCTCTGGACTCTTGTTATACCTTCTGAATTTGAATCTGCATTTATGTAAGCTATTAATGGAATTTGTCTGCAATCACATTGTCAGAGCTCTGGCCTGGACCTCTTTGCTCACCAAAGACTTTACTGTTGATTGAACCCTCCACTGAAGTTTACAAAGATATCTGCATCATCTCTAAAGAAATTTTCCTCTGTCCTGCTAGCTTCTCCATCTCATTTCACTGTTTCATCTGTTAATAATGACTTATCTCTACCTACTGATTCTATGATATCTCTCAGCCTCCTTCAACCCCCTAACTTGTTTCTGGAAATCTTGGAAGTTACTTGGAAGCTATCTTTCTCCCAAGATCTATTAAACATACAAGTTTCAATTCTATCATACCAATGTTATACTCACCAGTAGTTGAGGTTTTGGTAAGACTCAGAAGCTATGATAATTAACTCTATCACCAAATCTGCTATTTTGCAGAAACAGTAACTCATGTTCTTCTTGTGCTTTTGTGACCTCCAGCCACCCTTACATTCGCAGCCTGATTCAGCTCCTTAAGATATGAGTTCCCTTGCCCTGAGACATATTGGGGGGGGGATGTATTAGATATTTATTGCTGTGTAACTATCACCAAAATGAAGCAGTTTAAGACAAGACATATTGATTAGCTTACAGACTTCTGGGGAGTAAGAAATCTAGAAGCAGCTTATCTGGGTGGTCCTGGCTCAGAATCTCTCGTGACATGGCAGTCTACCTGTCAGCAGGGCTACAGTCATCTGAAGGCTTGGCTGGCTCTAGAGCAGGGATCTGGGGCTGAATAATCCTTTGTTGCTAGGAGATTTCTTCACCAGGATAGGATATTTAGTAGCATCCATGGCTTCTACTCTCAAGATGCCAACAGTACGTCCCCTCCCAATTGTGGCAACCAACACATGAACAGAAATCCCTGTCTCCCAGGCAGCAAAGTCACCCCTAGATGAAAACAACTGAGTAAGCAACTATACTCCAATACAAATAAATATTTTAAAAATCTGGATATTATTAGAAATAGCTGGTTAAAATACAATTAAAAAGGACTCCTTTGTGACTGCATCAAAACTTAAAATATATAGCAATAAATAAGATATCCTCAGATCTTGCATTTTAGAAACTATAAATATTTACTAGGAAAAATAAATCAAGAAGGGCTTTGCAATATTTTTAAATGGGTGGAAGAAATATTATAAAGATGTAAAAATCTTTCAATAAATTTGAATAACCACTCTAATGGCAGCAAGCTAGGAAGAACTAAAGAGATAGTGAAGGATAGGAAATCTGAGGTGCTGCAGTCAATGGGGTCACAAAGAATTGGGCACAACTGAGCTACTGAACAACAAGAATCAGTTAGAGAGGGCTTCTCAGGTGGTGTCGTGGTAAACAATCTGCCTGCCAGTGCAGGAGACACAGGTCTAATCCCTGGGTCGGGAAGATGCCCTGGAGTAGGAAATGGCAACCCACTCCAGTATTCTTGCCTAGAACACTCCATGGACAGTGGAGTCTGGCAGGTTACAGTTCATGGGGTCGCAAAGAGTTGGGCATGACTGTGTGACTAAGCACACACACATCAGTTAGAGGTGTTTGTATGCAAATTTGAGCAAAAGCTTCTCTGGTCAGAGGTGGAAAAGGGTCTGAAAGAGTTTTTTCCCAGTGTGTGGACTTGAAATGTCCGCATCCAAATCATTGGATGAAATGTAGAAATTATGCACAGTCTGGACAGTCTCACCTATCTGTGGGTGGGGTGTCAGCATCTACTTTTTTTTTTTTAATTTAAATTTATTTGTTTTCATTGGAGGCTGGTTACTTTACAATATTGTATTGGTTTTGCCATACATCAACACGAATCCGCCACTGGTGTACGTGTGTTCCCCATCCTAAACCCCCCTCCCTTTTATAAAAGCTAAACAATTACTTAATATTTGGTTTTCTCTCAATAACAATATCAAATAAACGATTATATGATTATGGAGATATTCTTCTGGAATTCTAAGAGAAAAAAAAATTCTATATCAGACTCTGCCTCTGAAAATGACATGACCAGTTAATGACTGCTACATAAATTAAAGTAGATGCAGGGCCCAGCAATTAATGTTCTGAATCTTACAGTGGCTATGATACTCAAAGGCAGAATCACTGGAGACGTGCCCAACTATGAACACACCTTCTTACCAAAATTTGGACCTCACGTATGTGACTTCCTTTTTATTTGCTAGTGAGACAGAGATGACTCTCTCATGTTGACAGAGGGAGGTAACACAAGCAACACTAGGCATTTCGCTGCTGTTGTTGTTACTGCTTTTAATGAAATATTACAAATCAAGAGACAGCATATTAAATACCAGACTGTTTTAAAGGAACTAGTAGCTCTTTGGGAGTAGATATCAGCTCCCAGTGTAGCCCAAGGCCAATATCCTCATATACAGTAGTCCAGGCAAACTCCTAAGTCAAGGTTGTTAGAACAACACTAAGGGTTGGGTATATACTGTACATCCTGAAATGAAAACACACACACACACACACACACACAGACATCATGAAGTTGGAGAAGTTTGGAATTTGGGAAAGTAGATCATACCAGTTTGTTGTTGTTTTTTTTTTTTTAATGTGTTGAGCTCCATGTAATCTTAGGGTACTACCTCATCCAATGCTTATGTGGTTTGATTCACTGAACAGGGTTAATTTTCTGGGAATTTTTGGGCTTAGTTGAGTCTTTGAGAAGCTTACAGGGATGTAATGTGCTTGAAAGATATTCTTTCACTGCAAATGTCCACCATTATCTCAATGAGGTCATCTGTGGGTTAGACTAAAAAAGCATTTCTACTGAGAATTGCAAAATACTCTCAGCACATAACCAGTCTATCCAGTCTCCTGTACTATGAACTTTGGCATGGTTTCTAGCAGCTTAAGGCTGTGTCCCTAGGATGAACCCAGCCCCCCTTAAAATGCCTGTCTAAGAAAACTCAATGATGCTAGGAGAACTTATTTATCTGTTCTAGTCAAAGCATAAGAATAGGCTGATAGGCCTCTGAACTCCCAGTTAGAGTAGATAGTTGAGAAAACTTCTAATTACAGAGCTCTACCTCGCCTTAGATGGACTTACATCTTGGTAAACCTGTCAAAAATTGAAAATACTGTAAGTCAAAAATGCATTTAACACACTTTACTTAAGGAATGTCATAGCTAAGCACAGCCTATCTTAACAGTGCTCAGAATGCTTACATCAGCTCACAGTTGGGCAAAATCATCTAACATCAACCCTATTTTATGATGAAGTGTTGAATATTTGATGCAATTTACTAAATACTATACTAAAGGTAAAAGAACAACTAAACAACAACAATCCAAATGGTTGTATGGGTGCAGAATGGCTGTAAGTGTTTGAATTGCTTCTTTTGTGGTTGACAGGTAACTGTGGCTGGTTGCCATTGCCCAGTATCAGGACAGAGTATCTTACTGTATATTTTCAGCTTGGGAAAGACCAAAATTCAAAATTTAAAGTAAAATCTCTTTTGAATACACATCACCTTCACACCATCCTAAAGTCAAGAAATTTTAAGTCAAAACATTGTAAGTCAGGGAACATCTGTAAATCTTTCATCTGCCCTTTGAGATGTAAATCTACTACTTAAACAGTCTTCTCAAAGACTGAGGAGCCTTCTCTCTTTCAGATGCAAACATTCAAGGAAATAGCTCTTCTCATTCCTTTGGGAAGGTAAGAGCCTATCCTCGTGGGCACCTTGTTCTAACTCTTAGCACTTCCTGTTTTTAAAGACAGAAAATTTGTTTTCCTCCAGATAAGTGTCATACCCAGATGGCCCAGTTACATGGACCAAACCACCTCCTGCTTACTGCCCTTCAGTGTCTTTCCTTCAGAATATCCTAGCATTTAAAAAGGCTCCATGTCGTGGCTATTGTAAATAGAGCTGCATTCAACACTGGAATATACATGTCTTTATGAATTATGGTTTTCTCAGGGTAAATGCCCAGGAGTGGGATTGCTGAATCATATGGTAGTTCTATTTTCAGTTTTTTTAAGGAACTTCCATACTGTTCTCTGTAGTGGCTATATCAGTTTACCTTCCCACATGTAGTGCAAGAGGGTTCCCTTTTCTCCATACCCTTTCCAGAATTGTTTGTAGATTTTCTGATGATGCCAATTCTGACTAGAATGACATAATACCTAACAGAGATCTTAGCTTGGTACTCTGGGATGACCTATAGAGTGGGATGGGGGGTGAGGTGCAAGGGAGGTTCAAGAAGGAGGGGATATACATATACATACAGCTGATTCACTTTGCTGTAAAGCAGAAACAAATACAACATTGTAAAGCAATTATACTCAAATTTAAAAAAAAAATAAAAAAAGAAAGTTTCCTGCCTTTTAGTCTGGTGAAGCTCATCTCAGTTTCCATAGGACTCTTCCCTGCTGCAATAAACACTGCTATATTTATCATACACAACCAACAAGGACCTACTCGATAGCACAGGGCTTTCTGCTTAACATTCTTTAACAACCTAAATGGGAAAAGGATACATGTATATGTACAACTGAATCACTTTACATACACTTGAAAAGAACAGAACGTCATTAATCAACTAGACATCAATATAAAATAAAAATAAAAGACAAATCTGTCTTGGCTGTCTTTAACCAGTGCCCATCTTTGTTTGTCTTTGACAGCACATTTACTCAGTCCTGTTTGTCTTATTACACTTGAAAATCAAGGGATGGGTTATGGTGTCCTTCTAAAAAGACCATGTATACAAACCACACATGAACAGTAATAATGTTAAACTTCATATGGGCTCTGTATTCCCAGAAGTTGGGACGCAGTGAAGGTTGAGAATTCCCCCCTCTCCATTTTCTTTTTCGTTCCTAAAAATGAGAAATGGCTAAGTGCACATGACAACCCTGTGTTTGCATATTGCAAGATAAGACCCACTCCAAGATGACATCTGTCCTCACTACTTCCATAGACTTGATGATGATTTCCTTGTCAACTGGCCTCTAGACAACTCCAGCCACATTCTTCTCTGAGTTGTGCTTCAAAGGATAAGGTCAGCTGCAGAGCCTAGAGGTGGCTGGGATGGGAGGAGGAGAGGAACACACATCCCAGCTCCCAATACTACTCACTGCCTGGTTCCCTCCCACTCTTTGTTATCAACAATTGTTTCTTTCCCCTCTGTTATATGTAAAAGTGTCATTATAAGCACTATTTTAATATTCCTAGCCTCATTCCAGCCAAATTGTAAACCTTAAGCCCTGATTTTATAGAAATTTTGGAACAGACAATGAACTATGTTTAAACTGCATTTTGTTGCAAGATGACAGCTTTTACCATCAGGTGCTACAGCTGAGGGAAGGGAAGTTGCTCCGTGAGACAGGAAAACTATCACAGAGGGAACGGATTGGAAAAATCAGAGAGACTTTGAGGCACAGCTCAGCACAAGACTTATTTGCCTGTTTATTTATTTTTTTTAATGTAAAACCATGAAGGGTTGCAAACTTCTTTTGCAGCCTTAGTAGAAGACTCAAGGAGAGGACTGTAAAAAGTATAAGTATTTTTTAAAAACTCTATTTTCACATATTCTGTAAGCTTTGCTTTGCCCTGAATTTGTGTACTGGCAATCAGAAAAGGAAGTAGTGCAAACAATAGAAATATATTTGCTCCTCTGGTGATGGTGGAGGCAGGAAGAGGTTTCTGCACTGAAGAGTAACTTTGGAGCAACTACAGATGAATAATTCCTGAAAAGAGCTGGAACAATGATGGCAGGCTGGGCTATCAAAATAGATGAGAAGGATGAGCAGACCATATAGGTATGGCATGTTAAGGCAAGTAATAATTCTGACCGGGCCAGGACAGTGACTTTCACCAGCTACTTCAGGAATAAAAACAATTCAGTGATGTGTTTCATCTAGTTTTTTGGTCTGGTACACAGATAGAATAATCCCACACCTTGCCAAAGGTGCTGGAAAAATTATTCTTCTCTAGCTGTGAGAGGTCTTGAGTGAAGGAGAGCCTTCAATTACAAGTGAAAAGCTTTTCAATCATCGTTCAAATGTTGGTAAAACCACGTAGATGAGATATGTCTAAGAGTATTTGAATTTAGATACTTCTAATTTAATAATTTTGTTATGGCACCTCTGATTCATTAAAATAATAGGGAGAAATAGGGAGAATATGAAAACACATGGCAGAGAAATAGAAGTCATGTCAGTTTTATTATGATATTAATAGGCTCTACTAAAACTTCAAATCTATTATTTTGGATTGAGAGGAAAACATGCAGGATTCATTTCATCATATTAAGCCTATCTTGAAAACAACAACAACAACAACAACAACAACAACAACTTGGTTGAATTCTTTCCTTTATCCTTGTTTATGCCCAATAAGGGAAAAATTGTGTTTCATTGGGAAACACATTTTTTTTTTAACACACTTCTGCAATTCCTGATTCTGTGGGGGTTGTTTTACAGCTCTGTAAATTTGCAGATAACTAATGGCAATACAAAATGATTCTGGTTTGTAAGCATGCACATTTTGTCCTGTCTGGTAGAGGTTCCATTGATTTTCCTCACTCACTGTGGAAGAAACTAGCTTTACTTCTACTTGCTATTTATTTCAATACTCCTAATTATAAATATGTTCCTTTGTTCTTCCAACTGGTTGTAAAGTCTCACTAGTCTCCTCATTAACAAGTTAAATAAGAATGTTAACTAGTTGAAAATCATGATTTTACCTTATTTTACAAATTATATCTAACAGCACAAAACCTAATTAAGCAAACAGTTTTAAACAGTAGAAAGGAAAGGCATGAGACCTCAAACTTAAACAAAAATAAGCAGAGATAACAGTTGGTTGGAAGCAGAAACTTTCTAGTTATATCTGATTTAGGAAGTGAACATCTTAGAAATTTAATAACTATGCACATAGAAAGGGAAGCCAAAAAGAAAAAGCAGAAAGAAAAAAAAAAACACATTCCTATATGCAAATGAAAAGCATCAGGAATTGAAGGAATTTAGGTACCCTCTGAAGATGGAGTAGAGTGGAAAACACGGTGGCTTAAAGCTTGTGAAAGGAGAATGGGATACCTCGCCCCTAGTCTCAAGGAAAGCTCTTCTGCTAGCTTCTAGAAAGCTGGCACCCAACCACATAAGGCAGAAGACTGGAAGATTTATTCCCGTAGAAGCTGATCCATCAAAGAGGAAAGACCTGCTGCTGCTGCTGCTGAAACCCAACTGACCCTACATGCAGAGCATCCAATCAGTTCTTTTAGTGATTTTATATACAAATGGTTAATCAAGGATCAGACATTTGAGAAATTCTCCAATGAGAAAGAGAGATGGAGAGGCAAAAAAACAAATTAAAAAAAAAAATAGAGGAACTAAATGAGGGAGGCAGTTAACTGACAAATAGGTGAAACCTGAGATTATCACTGAAGAAGGAAATGGCAACCCACTCCAGTATTCTTGCCTGGGAAATCCCATGGACAGAGGAGCCTGGTGGGCAACAGTCCGCGGGATCACACAGAGTTGAACAGGACTGAAGCAACTTAGCACAAGAGGAGATAGGGACATAATGGAGAACACAAATTGCACACAGTGTTTGAATATAGCAACAGAATTATTTCACTATAATGAAAAAGGTAGATTATTTAATAACTGGAGTTTGGGAAACTGATAGGTTTGGAGAAAAATGCAATAAATTGGGACACACAAATTCGGAATGGATTCAAGTCGTTTCCAAGGTGATGCCCTTTATCGGTCTTAGACCTTACGATCCGCTTGATGTGCATGTGTGCGCTCACTCACTCAATTGTGTCAGACTCTTGGTGACCCCAGGGACTGTAGCCCATGAGGCTCCTCTGTCCATGGGATTTCCCAGGCAAGAATACTAGAGTGGGTTGCCACTTCCTTCTTCAGGGGTCTTCCCCACCCAGAGACTGATCCTGTATCTCTTGCATCACAGGCGGATTCTTTACTGTCTGAGCTACCAGGGCAGACCTTCAAAGAGCTTTGCTAGATTACTGTTCATGTCATGGGATACTTTGGCAATCATATCCTCAAAGATTATCCTGTTATAAGAAAGAAGAGTCAAGATCTGAACATATACTGTTTGGTTGCCCCATGATTAAGGAGATAACAGATAGAACAAGATAAAAAACTCCATGAGTTTTTTAAAAACCATGAATTGATTCACAAGCACCCTGCAATGACACACAATACATTTTTTGGATTGTGAATCCATGGATTTTAAACACATTTGATGTGTTTGGATTGATTACAGCTTATTAACTTAATGCTCAAATTATCTGACATTAGGCCAGTTGGATTCTGACTCTGCTGTAGCTTTAGCTCTAAACTAACTTGTGGATACTCTTAATGGGCTCTTGTAGTTTCTGGTTTCCTTACTACCTGCCACTAGAATATTTCAGACTCATAATTAATAACACTTAATATATTAAAGTGAATATGACATATACGGCAACATAACCTAAGACTTCAATTTTGTAAAAGAAATACACACACAGTTCACGGATATGAGCCTAGGAGACCAAATGAAAAATTCCAAAGCATTAACATAGGTTTGCTCTGATTTGTAATGATTAACAATGATTTTATTTTCATATTTATAGGTACCCATATCTTATGATAAGCATGTTACTTCAAGGAAGGAACATCAGACTGAAAAATAAAAACAGTTCAGATGTTATAGTAAGGATTTTGTATCATGGCAAATAAAATTACCATAACTATTCCTGTTAAATCATACAAGCTGTCCTTGAAAGAATAATAAACATGAATTAATTGATATTTGCAAGGAACTTTAAAAATAATAGGTCTGTGTGGTATTATTCCATTTAGTTTATGACATATTAATAATGCATTTTATTTATTTGGCATTTTAAATAGAGCTTAATGAATTAATAAACATAATATCCAGTCATGTTTAATGAAGACTTTTCAAATGACTCATCTAAATGATTCTGTTATAATTTTTGTAATAATAATTGCATTTATCACTTTTATTTCATTTGTTCCTTGAAACGTATTTTGCAAATACCAAGTTATTAAATACAGCTATCTTTAGGTAAAATGAAATTAAGCTATCCCTGCTCTATTTCTGTTAATAGTCTGGTCTAGACAAAAGGTGAGCTGAACAATCTGCTTTTTTCAGTTTCTAGAGGAAACTTACTACTATGTGATTCTGGATTTGAGTTCTAGATTAAACATTGGTAGGGCTCAGAAAATGATTTTAAGAAATGTCATGGCAATGTAAGTAAAGCTTCTCTAGTTTTCAATGGTAGCACTAACAAGTCCAGGACTTCTGGCAGCTTTAAACAATTTCACCAAAGATTGAGACATATATCCCCAAATTCTTTCAGCTAAATATCCCACTGAATTTCTACAAAGGTTGTGACTGGCAGGTATTGTGACTGCCTTCATAATTACCAGTCTGCTCTTTAGATAGGTAAATGACATATCCTACAGTCAACTTAGGGGGTCTTCATACATAAAGATACACTGAGTAGCTTATTCGATATGATCTTTTCATAAGAAGACAACATAATTCAAGGGAATGACTCCAAATAAAATATTTCAGTATGACCGGCTTACCAAGGTAATGGTTATATGATAATAATAAAAATATAAAAAAGTCTGGTGTCAAGAGTCCCTTAGTGTATGATTTTGCATATTCAGATCGCAAGTATCTGGCAAGAAACCATCCACAGCAATGGATAGAATCCAATTTTTGCCAGAATATGGTAATACCAGCTGGGGTATTAGTCACAATTCATTTCAGCTTCCAGGTCAGAGCGGGCAAATGCAAGCCTGTGTTACTAATAATTACCTTTAATAGTGAGTGTTTTAAAGATTTTCAAAGTATTTCCAAGGACGCAGTGCAATGGAACATTTTACTTTTCATGAGTATTTGTATTCAAAACAGAACCAAACTCCAAAGTTAAGTCCATCTAATTGTCTTATGCTTGGACTAATTCCAAGTCTCCAACCTAGATGTAGTATATCATATACTGCATAATCAATTTCACCTTTGAACGTGGTGTGGAAAATGGGTATGTTGCTACTATTAACCATTATGAAAGAACTGCACAGTCAGCATCTATAGCAAGAGCATGTCATCCCAGAATAGCACTTGTAATGTGATGCCTGCGCTTAATTCAGCATTGTATCTTTTCCCACTTCTATTTTTTCCCTAATAATAAAACAACTCTAAAGCTACAGGAAAGTTGCCATAACAGAAGAAAGAATATGTTTTCCCTGAAAAATTTAAGAGGAAGTTGCTGATATGCTCTTTGCCACCCTCAAGCACTTTACTGTGTTACTGACAGACAAGGGCATTTTTGTACATACCATAACATAGCTGGAAACATTAGCTGGATAATTTGCTACATTATCTTCTAATCCACCGACATGATTCAAGGTTTACCAGTGTTTGCAACAACTGTCTTTTGTAACAAAAAGGCCTAAGTCAGAATTAAGTATTGCACTTAACTGTCATACTTCTTTCAGTTTTCTTCAGTCAGGGACATTTCTTCCATTTTTCCTTAACTTTCAAGACATTGACACTTTTGAAGATTTCAGGCCAGTTATTTTATACAATATCTCTCAATCTGCGTTTTCCTGATGTTCCCTCATGATTAGATTCAGGTTATACATTATAGATGGATGTAACTTCCTATTTCTCTGATTACATCCTATAGGGTGCTGAATTTGTCCCAACTGCTAATGATGTTCACATTGATTACTTGATTAAAATGGTGCACGACAGGCTTCTCTACTGTAACTTTACTCTTTCCTTTTGTGATTAAAAATATTTTGTGAAAAGTCATTCTAAAACTATATAAATATCCTATTCCTCATCAAATATTTATATGCCAGTTATTTATATCAGAATAGATTCAATTTTTTCCTATTTTATTCAATGAGCTACTATCTATTATTATCACCCCACTCCTCACCCCTTTGGCTCTGACATCCAATACAAAGAAGCCCCCCTTCCCACTGTATGAACTCCTTTCCACTTGTGCTCCAAAATCCAACCTTAGCCCACTGTGGTGCCCCCTCCCCCAACCATCTTGGACAGGGCCGCATACTTTGCCCTGTTCCAACTTAAGGTTTCAGAACAGAATCATTTGAGAAAGGAAGAGAAAGACGAGAAAGTTCCAGTTTTGTTTTGTAATGCTCATGTAGTTACTCTACAAGTAATACTATGTATCTCTAGTCTGTTGTTTGAAGGTAACAGTTTTTACTGCTGGTATTGGTGTCATATGTGTATGGAACAATTCAGAGATTATGAGGGAGTGTAAAGTGCAGCCAAGAAGGGACACGCTCTCCACCAGAAGACAGACCGTGAATCCTGCCCTCGCACAGAAACCTATTTTATCTGGGCTTCATATATGTGTCCAACAGAAGGACACTTCCTCAGCTCTGGAGTCTCCTCAGAAGACAGAGACAGGATCCCTCTTGGAGGATAAGAAACACCCCAATGGCTCCAACAAGGCCATGCATTTCTACAGAATCTCAAGAAAGGCTTTCAAACAAGAATAAGGGATCTTACCCAAGGAAAATGTAAGATAAGATAGAATCATTGGACAAAGGAGAAGACAAAAGTCAAATGAAAGCCACAGTTAGGGACTCTGAAGAGGTTAAGACTCAATGCACAACCATAGCCTCTCCTAAGATTCATGTCCCTGAACTGTTTGGGGTTTGTTGCACATAAAGTCATAAAATGGAAGTCCTGATCTTATGATCACCTTGATATATATCAAAGATGTACATATTCATTTCAATTTGGTTAAGAAGCAAATCCTGTACCAGTTCAGATCTTCCAGGGCACAAATGAGCAGAACGTGACTGACCCCATCCTTTTTCTTCAACTCAACTCACATTTATATTATAGAAAGGTGCCTGTGATTGCTTCTCTTTTCTATCCCCTATGATGCGTAACAATGTAACATTTTAACATATAGCACTCTACACACCCTCCATCTGCTCTGCATACTAAAGACAAATGAGTAATTAAAGATGTGTTGATTAACAAATGTGAAATATGTTCTGTTTTCATTTAGTGGTTTCTTAACACTTTCTCCAAAGTATTTTGCACTGATTAATGTTTGCTCTTCTTTTTAGGATAGAATATCAGGCTGATTTCTGCCAGACTTAATGAGTATATTCCTCTCAGTAAGATATTTTCATATTTTGAAAATCATATTTTTTGAAATCATTTTCATATTTTTGAAATATTTCAAAAATTTTTCAAATTTTTTCTTGTATTTTGAGATTCTCATATATTGAGGGGAAATTATGATTCTCTTCTGGGTCCATTTCATGGTGGGTGGGGGGACTGAAATCTACTGAAGAAGCCTATTTTATTTCAACTTTCTATATGTATGTCACAGTTTGAATTGAAATTAGATATTCTGTTTTAAACACCTATAAATATGGGAGGGATTTCCTGGTGGCTCAGATGGTAAAGCACCTGCCCTCAATGCGGGAGACCCGGGTTCGATCCCCGGGTCAGGAAGATCCCCCTGGAGAAGGAAATGGCAACCCACTCTAGTATTCTTGCCTAGAAAATCCCATGGATGGAGGAGCCTGGTGGGCTATAGTCCATGGGGTCACAAAGAGTCAGACACAACTGAGCAACTTCATGGATAAATATGGGAAGATAACAATTTCCCATTGAAGAAAAGAATAATAAGGGAACACCATAATTTTCTTCTTTCCAAAGAAGACAATAATAATAAAGGGACTCCATAATTTGTTTTATGTGTAATACATACATACTTATGTATGCTTCTGCTGATGTTTAGTCACTAAATCATGTCCAACTCTTTGCAACCCCTGGACTGTAGCCTGCCGGGCTTCTCTGTCTATGGGATTTCCCAGGCAAGAATACTAGAGTGGGTTGCCATTTCCTTCTCTAGGGCATTTTCCCAGCCCAGGGCTTGCAGGCAGATTCTTTACCACTGAGCCAGCTAGGAAGCCCATACTGACATATTGAGAGTGAATGTATTTGTATATATAGTTTTGCATATGCATTGCCAGGCCTTGCTTTGTATCTTGCTTTACACTGATCACCCAGCTATGACTCTCCAGTGCACTGTTGCCATAAGCAAGACAGCTCCACCATTAGCTTGAGTATGACTCATTTGTGGGCAAGCCCTCCTATAATTTTGAGGAATTATCTTGACTCTTAGTCCAATATACTCAGATAACTCAACACCAAACAGCCTTACTACTAATGCATCAGCAACCAATTGTGTGTTATGACCATTCTTCATTTCTGCCCAAGTTCCAATCACTGTGGTTTTGTTACCAGTATTTTTCACTATCATTCTTAAACAGCCTAACTAGAAATGCAGCTTTTCTAGGATTGAACTCCTGCTTTTTTCTTGCCAGTTCTTCTTTTACAATTTAGAGCAACATTCACCAAAAGGTATTTAAGCTGGATTATGCTCGTTGGCTTCTCTGTGTACTTGATCTATGCTCAAATCAGTTTGGGAAATATTGACCACTACAAACTTGCCTTGTAAATTCACAGTACATATTGGTACATTAATAAGTCCAAAGAGCTCCTCTCCCACCCTTAGCCATAGCCTCCATTTTCCTAATAACATATACGCAAAGAATGGTCCATGAACACTTTGGATAAGCTGGTTAAAAGTTCTACATTTTTATAAACACCAATCTGCTGAAATGTTTTTGATGCTTGCATATCTGAATGTTTCCATTTCCAGTTCTCTGGGCCATATTTCAAATCTTTATTGGACCTCAGTAATACTAATTATCCTTCTCTTCTCATTCCCTGGGCAATGGTTAATGGTGCTTCATTTGACTATTTTTACCCACCTTCTCAACTTTATTAGAGTATCTGGGTTTTGTGTTGGGTTCCTGCACTGGTCCATTGACTTGTGAATATGTCATCAACTTGACCTACAGGATACAGTGGCCTATCAGCTCAGACACTGCCACTTACTAACCAAGAGCTAATCCCTTCATTGCTTTGCTAAGAGAAACTTGGTTTTATTTATAATGATACTGGGCTCAGTCTGGATACAATTAATGACTGGTTTAAACAAGTCATGAAGATTCTAATCTTTGATGCCCCTTTTTGCCACTAAATATATTTATGTGACTCATTTCCAGTAAATGCACTGTAAGAAGCCTTCTCTAAAGTTTCTAGAAAACAGTATTCTCCTAATAAAATGAAACCTCCTCTGCCCCAAATTTTTTTCTTTCTTCCTTAAACACAGTTACATAAAGATGTGATATTTGGAGCTGTAATAGCTGTCCTGTGATCATGAGTTGATAAGCCTGTGAATGGCAGAGTGAGAAGACAGAATGAGTCTAAGAATTTAATGACACTGATGAGCCACCACATTCAAGACAAAATAACCTATATCCAAGTATCTCAGCTACAGGTTTTCTGGTATTGCAGCCAAAAGCATTCCTAACTGGTGTAAGTTTCCCTCAAGTCACTGTAACAATATCTTGCACAGAGCAAAAGCTGAATTAGCTGTATTAAATGTAACCAGTCATAATCATCAAGAAAAAGATTAAACAAAATAAATAATAACAAAGTAAGTTGATAAGAGCAGATGGCTTGTATTAGTATGGTTGAAAAGCAGTTTTGAGTCCATGAAATGTGACTCCCACTTTAATTGTTAGATTACAATGAAATATTATGTAGGCTTTCTTCTGAGAAGCTCACCACCTGACACAAAGGAACACACAAAGGGGAAAACAGTCATATGTTATAGGTCTTTGTAAAGGAAATTTTTGACAGTGAAAAGTTCATAAAAAGTCATAAAAATGTGATATTTGAACAGATCCTTGAAACATAAATGCTTTTAGTAAGAGAAAGTGTGACATCAAGGAGGTAGAGACATTGAAGAACATTCAAGGTAAAGGGAAAAACATACAGGTGTAAAATCTCTTGAGTTCCCCAGGTAAAACAGATGCCTCAAAGAAAGTCTCTGGATGTTTTATCTAACTAAACATGAGCAAAGCATATCTCTAAGTCCTTGAAACAGTAGCTACAGGGTATATACTATAGGCCTAGAGGCCATTTTTCATCAAGGGACATCCATCTGGTTTTTACGTTGATATTTCACTATGTACATTACTAGCACATGGGAGGAAATACACACTGAAATATTGAGAGATACAAGGCCACTGATGGATTGAAACAAAAAATTATGCATTATCAATCGATTGATAGATTGCAGATGGTAAAGTGAGGCAACATGTTATCAATAACTGATTCTATGTAAGAATATATGAGTGGTTCTCAAATGCTTTTATTTTTGCACCTTTGAGTAAGTTTGAAATCATTCCCAAAACAAAAGTAAAAAATGACAAGGGCAAATCCAAAAGCAAAAAACCGTGAACACTATCAGAGCTATAGCAAACTATCCTGTTTTATAAGAATTTTAAATCTAAAAGGAAATGCTAAACCAAAGTGGAAATTAGTGTTACTTGTTAATTGTACTGTATGTGAAGACTAAAGAACAAGCTGAAGGCAGCTACTGATGCCTCCAGATACATGGGAGAAAAAGCTGAAGGGGAATTAGACATAGGAGCTTCAAACATCATTGTCATGATTATGTAACGTTTATCTTTACCTTGAGACTATGTAGAATTCATACACCAAAAGGCTGATGCCTAGAAAACACACAGAACTAGAGGAGGAATCCCAAATTAGAACCAAATGTTCTCATGAGCGAAGACATGAGAAATATGGGGCATGGCAGATGCAGCGGCCCCAAACCCTCCAGTAAACCTCAGGAGGGGCTGTATCATATTTAGAAGATACCATAATCTCTAGCAGAAGCGCACTCCTGCATCTGTGGAATGTGAATTGGTGTCTGTCACACGGATTAATAACATTTCTTAGTCTACAGTAGGGACAGTTCTGGTCTGGCTCTCATTAGGGTGTCGGGAGGATTAATTAGCTGCTTTCTGAAAAGTGCTGCATCTTTGCTCTCTTCCTCAGGAGAAAGACTAATGAGTACCTCCCGGAATTTATCCTGAAGGGAAGGTTACAGTAACTACCGAAATCCTGCCTTGGAGAGGTGCTAAAAAGTCATGCACTGTATTTGCTTACCTGAATGCAATCTGAAAGCTCATTGTAACATTATACACCAAAACTTTGATTATGTTCATACCCAAAAACTCCATTCACAGTAGTACAAATCAAGGAATAAAAAAAGAGCTTCCAAGTTAAAATCTAGGTTTTAGGTGTTTTTTTGTTTGTTTTTGTTTTTTAGTAATAAAAATAATGGACGCAAACTTCATTGTCCGATAGGAAGATAGGAAGATAAATTAGTGTGTCTAGTTAAGGCGGTTGTTGTTTAGTTGCTTGGTCATGCCCGACTCTGAGACCCCACGGACTGTAGCCTGCCAGGCTCCTCTGTCCATGGGGCTTTCCAGGCAAGAGTACTGGAGTGGGTTGCCTTTCCTTCTACAGGGGAATCTTCCCGACCCAGGAAATGAACTCACATCCCCTGCAGGAAGATTCTTTACCACTGAACCACCAGTATTTTTAAAGAGTTTATATTATAAAATTGTATTTTAAAGGGTTTATAATAACCATGAGAACTGCCTTAGAATCAGTTGAAAATAAAATATGAAACTGGCTGCTAAAGCTATTTTTAACTAAAAATTCTTTCTTTGAAAATAGAGGGAGGAACTACACCAAGAGTACAAAGAGGTGCTGTTCGGACGATAGGACTGTAATTGACATATCCTGTTTCTACTTTTCTTTCTGGTCCAAATGTCTTAATAAGTTACTCTGACTATTTTTATTAAGGGAAAAAAAAAAAAAAAGAACACCGTCCATTTTGTCTCTGACCACAGAGTCTGGCTATGTTCCTAAGTAGAAAGAGTTTCCATATTGCTATTATTTCTTAAGATTACTTCTTTCTTTGCTTTTCTTAGACTTGACTTTATGGCCCTTTGCAATTTCTTCTTGTTCGTATTCCTAACTAATACAAGATTTGGAGTTCAAATCTGCCAACTGAAAACTGTCACCTGCCATCTGCCTGTGCAAGGATTAGGTCACTAGTCACTGCAGTAGCTGACCCTTAACATCTTCTGAAAGGAGTTCAGTGTGAGATCAGGAGGGAGGCCCTTTGTGCTGTAGGAAATACTGGCAGAACAGGCCCTGAGATAGATACTCTTAGGAGAAAAAATTTTAAGACCAATTACAGCATCTTCCCATATCTAGAAAAGCTCTACAATCATAAATGGTGACATATGCTCCTTGTAACCAACAGCCATCTTCTGCAAAAATGTGTATTTGAGTGCACATACCTCCTTTCCCAAAATCACATATGTACTGACCTTCCTCCATGCCTCTTTGGAGCTATCTAGAATTCTGTCTCCCAGGATACAGTCCTCATTTTGCCCTGAATAAAACCTAACTCACAAATATAATATTGTACATTTTTTCCCACTTCAGAAATCTTTCTGCTGAAATATACACTGGAATAGGGCCATCCATTTGTGCTGGCTTTTGCTGGGGCTTTGGTTTGATTGTTACCAGTCTCCTCCCCCCATTTTCTGCTAGTAAAATAGGGTGATCTGTGGCTCTTGCTATGTGGGTTCCTTTTAGCTTCATTTCCCAGAATCATGCAAAAAGCACATCTTCCATTGGGACAGCTGGTTAAACACCTTTCACCCCATTTCTCGTCACTGACAAAGAGGGGAATATTAATTTCAGACTACCCAGGAGGCAAAGACACTCTTGAGAAAATCGTTTTATTCTGTTTCTGTCCCCATTATCAAGCTGATCTTTGAGAATACTCTCAGTTTTAAATGTGATTAGTCACAGATAGATCTCTACTTCCCCCAGTTTTTAAGTCCTGAAATATAATGGAATCATGGTAGAGAGGAACTTTTAAAATCTACTTTTAGTTCAATTCCCCAATGCAAATGGGGATGCTCTTGGCAATATCCTCACCCAGGGATGGCTCGACAGATCTTTAACCAACTCCAGGGTGCATCCACAGTAGGAATCTCATTACCCCATGAGGATGCCTTTTTAGGGGGAGCAACTTGGTTGGGAAGTTCTACTGAGAAATGGAATGTTTCCTGCCATATCAGTAAACAAGGATGTCACAGTCACCAGCAATTGCAGCCACCACAGCTGGGCTGGTGAGCCCTGAGGGAACCCAGCAAGGGAGAAAAAATACCTTCCATCTAACAGCCATCAGATTGCAGCCACTCCCCACGGCAAACCCTAAGGAAATTCAGGAATATGAAAACACAGGATACTGGCGATAGCTGAGGTGCATATAAAAATGAATGATTTCAGTGAACCCAGACTCTTGTGCCTTCCCAAACACAGAAAAGTGCTAAAGTCCTTCAGCTTGACATATCTATTTTTTCAATTAACACTAATCTGTTAATGTTCCCGACCATGTGCCCTTTGTCGCAAAACTCCTGTATAACCTGGCCCCTCCTCTTGCTGCCTCTGAGCACTTTCTCAGAGCTTTCCAAATGCTGTTTCCCAAGTGGCAGTCCTCATTTCAACCCAAGTAAAACTTAACTCACACCTCTTACACTGCGCACATTTTTTCAATACTTCCATGGACTGAAAGACTTTTGGCCCACCTATATCTTCTGCTTATTGGTAAAATTTTCATTTAAGAATTTATATATTTAAAACAATCTCTCTCTCACTGACCAGATTTGTGTCTACATGTTTTGGCCAGGGTTCTTAAGAAATTGTCTCTAGGAGGTAACATTTAAATGCACATATTCCTCAATTGATTGTTATGTTTCCAGCTCCAGCTTCCTAAAATCTAGACTGAGAAAATGTATTTGATTCATTGTAATCATGTGAATCCCTTAATAGGCTATGGGGAAGAGAGTAGATATTTTAGTTTTTCATAAAGTTTTCATAAAGCTCAAATGTTGGAAATTATTCTATAGGTTTATTGTCCTTTGAGTTCCCATTCGACATTCCAAGAAAAAGGCTGCACAGCCTCTACTCTTCTCTCGAGTCCTCCTCCCTAATGTTAGTATGAGTGTTAAATGCCATATCTTTCAGTATTTTTATTCTTCCCAACTATAAAGCAGAGCTTTACTATCCCCATTCAATACCAATAAAGTAATTTTCAGGCAGGCTAAACAGCTAAACCTCCTGGGAAACATCATGGGAAGACAGCAGCAGGGCTAGGGTCCCAACTCAGCATCAAGAGTCCTAAATAAAACTCCTGTGCCCTTTCAAGTACACTCCTCGACCATTTTAGGTTCTTAATAACAAGCCAGACCTATTTCTCTTGTTTTTCCTGCACAAAATAAGCCTCATTCTTATGCCACAAAAGAGCTGTTCAAATAACTGAACTACAGTAGTCACTAATGTCCCCAAAGATTCCTGTATACTCTCACTTTTTTCAATGCTTCTTTGAGATGACAGAAATTTCAGTTTCTTGTCTGTGCTGCTCATCACTTCTGAGTGCTGCCCAAAGGGTGCCTAGAACTCAACAAGATGTTACAGGTGAGTATGGGGCAGTGTGTGTGTGGAACCACTACTTTCCTTGCAATAAAGTCAATATTCAAGCTCAGCTCAAGGCAGTAGCATCACCAGAGGGATGGGCAGGAGAAACCATCAGGGGTCCCATCCTGTTTGGACTAAGATTATCATTAGATAAGCTAGAAGTGAGTTTTGAGTCATGGCTTAAATGATGGACGAAATGTATAGGGTCTTGGAGGAAGAAATAAGTGTGAACATTCATTTGGCACTTGTGTTAAAATAATTTCAAGACCAGGACACTTTCTGTGGGCTTTTCTGGAAAAGAAAGGTAACTTTTTTGTGAATGTTCTGGGAAACAGGCTTTAAAAAGATTCTTTCAGTACAAAATCATTTGAATATGTGAAAAAGTTTATTGTTTTGATTCCAAGAAACTGCATGCCATTTGACTTCAAACTATGTATTTTTCCCCAGTGTACTACTTTTTTATTCTTTTATTTTTTCTACAGCAAAAATAGGCCAATGTAATTTTTCCCTGTTCTTCCTTTCACATTGTTGACCACATGCAGTCAAGATGCTAATTACAACCATTTAATTTAAATGCCAAGTTTGCCCTGAAATATATGCCTGGTAATTTTGCAAAATTACTGCTGGGCATGGAGGATGCACAAGATATGATCAAATAACAGGCATTTTGCTTAAAATGATTTAAAATGGAGAACTCCAGCATTTTCAGCTTCTATGCCTGCTAGAGTACATTGAGTGCAGGAGGGTAACCATGGCTGGAAATGCACTGATAAAAGCAAAGTTCAGCTCCAGTGGCAGAGTCCAAAAACCTACTAAGGCTCCTCATTTTAACTGTGGCATAACACTCAGAACTTTTGTCAGCAGCAGCCTTATAAAAATATAATCACTGCAGAGTTATTAAACTATGATGAATAGCAGTATGACCAAACAGCAGCTAAACCAATCTTTGAATTGTCTTCTGTCTTTCTCAAGGTACCTGGTAATAAAATAAATGTGCATAATACAAGGGAACTAAGCAGTATGGGGGAGAAGGCAATGGCACCCCACTCTGGTACTCTTGCCTGGAAAATTCCATGGTTGGAGGAGCCTGGTGGGCTGCAGTCCATGGGGTCGCTAAGAGTCGGACACGACTGAGTGACTTCACTTTCACTTTTCACTTTCATGCATTGGAGAAGGAAATGGCAACCCACTCCAGTGTTCTTGCCTGGAGAATCCCAGGGATGGGGGAGCCTGGTGGGCTGCCATCTATGGGGTTGCACAGAGTCGGACACGACTGAAACGACTTAGCAGCAGCAAGCAGTACGGGACTATGCCAGAGATATAGTAAAACTGACACCAATAGCTCAACGTTGAGTCTGATAGAGAATTTCCTAGTATTGGCAGAACCTAGCAAAAAATGTCTTAAGGAATGAGAATGAGCAGGCCTCAGTTCTTGACTGTCATGAGTCAAGAACTGGTTGATGTCAACTGATGTAAAGTTTAATATTCTGGAAATAAATGGATTTAGAAGTTAGTCTATTTGGAGATGTGGTGAGGTGGAGTGGTAACTCGAAAGAAGGAGTTACCAGTTAACTGGATGGAGGAAGACTCATACTAAATTCTCCCTAATCTCCTTTATAACTCTTTTAATCTATGATTTTTAAAGTCAATGCTCTTCACTCAAGTGAATTCACTTTTATAGACCAAGGAAAGAATTTTGAAAATGATTTATGTGCATGGGGATATTTCTTTATTCCTGCTTTTTTGCATACTTTCTCTGATAATAATGGAGGCTGTGGGTTACTGAAGAAGTTCACAACACTCTTCACTGTCACTATGGAAGCCTTTACTGGGCTCCTCCCCTCCCCAGGGCACACACATATCTCAAACATTCCCAGGATTCACACAGTTTGCAGATTACCCACTGGTATGTTTTGGTCCTTTTTCTTTTTCATAACTTTATATTTTGAATAATCTCACAAAGAAAACTGCTGGAGTTCATCAAAAATATATAATCAATTCACAAGTGTTGATTCATTATCTACAACTTGCAAAGATCTCCTTTTCAGATAGCTGATTCACAGTGTAAGTAGAGTCATTCAACCACTGGTAAGTCTGAGTGAACTGGTGATGATGAAGGCCCCTAACATAGCACCCATCAGTTTCAGTGATGTGAATGCTCCATCTACAGAAATCATCATAGACTCAGCTGTATCACTAAGACAGTATATTAAAGCCAGTGAAGGACAGAATGAAAAGTCCAATCCAATTAGCTTTGCAATGGTGTTTTATCACCTATCAGGATGCCCATAATTTCCAATGCATATTTGACAACCTCTACTTTCTCTTCCTTATCTTGTGGGCCCAAACATGTCACAATAAGGAAATTGAAAATTCACATTTGCATGGTCCGCTTTTGCATCATCATTGCTGCTACAGTGATAACACATTTCACCATTTATACATATTGTGACCCTATTAAGTAACATTCAGAATGTTTTCCTCTTTAATTCAGAAATGCTTTTGACATACCATGCATCTGCCACCAACTCAGATAAGACTGAGGAGAAATGGCTGGGTCAGTGGTGCATGAAATCTAACTGAATGGCTTGGAACTCTTACAGTTACATCTGCTCTGCTTTGCAAAGACCAGATAGATAGAAAACAAGGATGGAGGGTGAAACACTCAGTTTCTAAAGTGCCCAAGCAAAACTGGGCCTTTTGTTTAAAAGAATCACCTTAGACTAAATGCTTGCTTCCAAGGATGCGATTCCATGTTTTACAAAAACTTATTTTTAGACATTGGTCTTTCTGTATTTCTATTAAAAAATGGAGTATTTCTTGTTATATCAGTGAACAAAGATGCCACAGTCATCAGTGATTCTAACCCTCCAAAGGTGAGCTCCCGAACCGCAAGGGCATTCAGGAAGGAGAAGAATACCTGTGCTCTGGCAGCCATCAGGACTGCAGCCACTCATTGTGGTGAGTCCCAAGGGAGCACAGGCTGTGAAAAATGCAGGGTGCTGGCCCAGGATAGCTGAGGGGCATAGGGAAGGAATGATTTCAGAGAGCCCAGACTCCTGCATCTTCCCATACTTAGGAAAGTGCTAAACTCTTTAACTTGGGATATCTCATTTTCTTTCACTAACAATAATATTTTGATGTTCAGATTGCTTGCTCCTTGTTGCAAAACTTCAATATAACCTGGCTCCTTCCCTTACCTCCTGAGAGCAGTTCTCTCAGGGTTACTTGAGATGTTGTCTCCCAGGCTTGAAGTCCTAAAAATTTTCACCAAATAAAACATAACTCTGAAGTTTTAGCTTGTCACTGTTTTTTAAGTAAGACACTATTCATAAAGGGCATATTAGTTAGACTGTCACATAAACCAGCTCAGTAATGTGGCACTTATTTGTATGTTTAATTGAATTCTGGATAATTAAAGTACTGTTCATTGTTATTGATGGTTGTTATAGATTTGAGACACATTTTTTAAAACTAAAAGGAGTGTGGGAAATAGAAAAGTACACGAGCTAGGTTCATATAAGTCTCTTTTGACCACTTACTAGCAATGAGAGCGGAAGTAATGTTTGAGATCAGGCTCCTTATCCTTAAGTGAGCATATTAACATTTTAAAAATGGGGCTCCTGCAGGATTCAAGGAGACCAAGACTCTGAAGCAACCAGAACACTATCCAGAGAGTACCATAGGCACTCAACATGGGTCGACATCACTTCTGGTCTATACAGAGTGAGAAAGATTTTTAAGGTCCTTTGAAGCTCAATGATCTAGCAATTCCTTGACATATATTCAGGCTCAAAAATGTTTCATCAAATGTACATATTATACATATTGCCCTTTCTTGAATTTAATGAGAGGTTTGTGGTTCCCAAGTAATAAGCTGGGTCTAATATTCCATGAATTTATGAAGCAGTGTATTACATTTATTCCTTATAAAAACTAAAAAAAAAAAAAATGTGTCAAGCTGGTAGATCATGTTCTTTTAAAATTAACCTTGTATTAAACATTTAATATGAGTTTGTTTTATATATTTAACAGTAGAAATAATAGCAAATATAGGCTTATAATTTCATAGAATGAATGTTAAAAATATTGAATTTTTAAAAATTGATTCAACATTTTTAACTGATAAATATTTTATTTTGTAATTTATGTTATCACTTGGATAAGGCAGAGTATGACTTTAGTATGCATTTCAGAGGCAGAGATTTTTCACTGTAAATTAATTGCTTATGATTAAATATGGGAATCACCAGATTTTGCCAACAGGGAAAAAAGAGAACTGAAAACAGTTAAGAAAGAAAAAGGGGGGAAGAGGAAATTTGGTAATAATTATAGCAAAAGAGTTTCTATTTCAAATGTGAAACACTGTGGTATCAAATATGAGCTGCATAGCAATTCAAGAAAATAGAAAATTTATGAAAGAGGTGATTTTTCTTGCTGTTGCTTTTAATGAAACACTAAGAGCTGACTTTTTTCAAAGTCAGACTAAATACAGAAATAATACTCATACATATGAAGTGCTAGAGTGATTTTACATATATGATCTCATTTAAATTTTACAATAATGCTGTAAAGGTATGTCAATTATCCATATACACATTTAATATGAAAAAAATAAATCAAGACGTTGTTAACTAAAGTCATGAAGGTAGTAACACAGGCCAGATCTTTCTGTCTCAAACCCCAGAATAGCCCAGTGCCTTCCAAGGGAGTCTTATTAGGAGTCATCAGGAAATACCAAGTAGGAGTATGAAAATTTTAATGTGACTGCAGTAAGCTTTCTGGGGTTTCATCCCTATTGCACCTGTCTCTGAAAAAAATCACATAACTATGGGGGTAAAAAGGCAATAGTCCAGGCAGAGCCATAGTAATGAGTTGTTTTGACTGGAGCTGAGACGTCTATCCTCTGTATATGCAGATGCATTCCCAAAACACAGCTCAGAGAGTATAGGATTACAAATAATGTTCACAATTATTTAAAATCTATTGCCCATATGAACTTCCCTCGTGGCTCAGAGGGTAAAAAGTCTGCCTGCAATGCAGGAGGCATGGATTCAAGCCCTGGGTTGGGAAGATCCCCTGGAGATCAACCCACTCCAGTATTCTTGTCTGGAGAATTCCATGGACAGAGGAATCTGGCAAGCTGCAGTCCATGGAGTCGCAAAGAGTCAGACATGGCTGAGTGACTAACACACACACGCGCGCGCACACACACACACACACACACACTGCTCATTTTAGAAGGAAAACGTTTCACCTTGCAAATGCTTGTCTCTTCCAGTTTCCTTCCTGCTTTGCAAGAAGTGCTAGGCCTTTCTCTTTCACTATGATAGTACTATGATTTGACTGAGAACTCCAGGAAGGCTGAGCCCATGTCTGCTTTGTTGAACCCTGTCTCTATCCCAGAAACCTAACACAATGCCTGGGACAAAGAAAATGCCAGAACAGAGGGTGATGTAAGGATGGATAAATGAAAAGCAAGTCAAATTTTGAAAATCCCTGAAACCAGGAGGAGAACAAATCTGATTGAGAGTCTGCATTGGAGGAGAGACAAATGAACTAAGCAGATTTTGGAGGAGTTGCCTCAGCAAACCCCCAAGGGCAATAATACACAGAAGCACAGCCCCTTTATGAAATGGTAGGAGCCTGGGGCCAAGGGATTGGTTTGGGCATTTCAGTGCTAACAACTGAGCTTCAGAATTCTCAAGGCCTACCCCCAAACTTTACCAGGAGGACTCCCCAAAGTGACAAATTTCCCCTTCCTTCTTTATCTGGTGAAGGAGTACAAATAATGGAATAGAATGTCGGGATTCCAATTCATGTTATCGCTGTGATTGCTGGAACTCGGTGAATTGCAGTCTCCTTCAAAAGCAATGAGGAATCCCCAAACTTAAGGAAAAGTCCTGCAGAGATTATGGAGTAGAACTGTGACACATGCAGCATTTTTCATTCTAGGTTTGAACCATCAGTAGAAAAGGGGGTAGAGATAATAGAATGAACATGGCATCTGTCTCAGATAAATGATTTTTATAAACTACACTGTTACACACTCTCTGTGTCTTTTCTCCAAAGAAATTAACACCCGTCCCTCAAAGACCATGTTGTTGTGAATTTCAGATGGATAAAATAACTTATTTCAAGAAAGACAATTTACTTCTAAGTCAGAAGAGGTAGGACCACCACTGCACAGAAATGGCACTGGCTTTATGACAAATAGCATAGCTAACTTTTTAGGTCCTTTCTAGCCTTCTAAATGTGAAATTATATTTTAGTGAAAGGAAATGCCAGAGATAATATATATGCAGTTCTATCCCCTTACAGAGAAGGCTTTGAAAGGATGCTAAATGTGTTTGGTTCCTTCTCAGAAATAGCCATGTTTTGGCTGTCTGCTGCCCCAGGTAAAAAAAGGAGCTAGAAAAATTCTATATTCCCTCCCACATTTGTACTGACATATGCATTGAGAGAGGAAGACTTAAGCCTAGCAAATGGCTAATGTGTGCGTTCTGCTTCACCTACTCCAGGCACAGGCTCTGAGAACCCGAGACAGTCATACGGACATGCTGAGAGGTAACAGACTTGCGCCAGGCTTTGGCTGCACTAGCTGTGAAAAATATGAATGTTGGTATCAGGTATCTGAGCTTCTAACTTTACTGTACTATCTAATAGCTGCTTGACCTTGGGAATTAGCTGAAGTTCAATCATCTCTGAAAGGGGGTTGATAAGGATAGCTTCATCTTAGGTTTTTCATGAAGATTAAATGAGATTTTTACTACTTCAATCTAATGTAAACTGTTTCAAGTTAATCAGATCAATTTTATTTCATAGTCACTGAGAAAGTGTTAATGGCTTTTAGTGGGATCTCTCCCTTTTGGGAGAACAACGAACCTTATGTAATCTCAGTTAATACTAATAGTTGACACGTACTATTTATTCTGTGTCAGCCACTCTGCTATTACTCATGCATCTAATCATTCATTCATCACACCTTCATAAAGCAGTTACTATCCTCATTTTAAAGAGAAAACCTGAGGCTTCTAAACCAGAAAATAGAGCTGGGTCAGTTGTCAGAGCTGGATATTTCCCCCCCAACTCTAAAGGCCCCTGTATTAAGTTGTGTTGAGGGTATTAGGATGAGCTAAACCTATGAATCCATTTTTCACCATCAATTATGATGTCATCTTCAGCAGGTTTCACTTTATTGTGATCAATAAGACTTAACCAGAGCAAAAGGGGAGGATTGAAGAGGCAATCCTTTAAGTTCTCAAAAAATATTCAAGATTTAAACTCTCATAATTTACTCATGAAATAGTAAAAACTTAAGCAGAATTGTCATCTCAAAACTAGGGCACCCATTCTCAGTGACAATGGGCAATTTAATTAAGCTCAGATGAGCTAAGATGAAATTAAGAATTTCTATGGAAGGCGGGTTTGAGGGAAAGTGGATACATGTATGACAGTCCCTTTTCTGTCCATCTGGAACTATCACAACATTGTTAATCAGCTATATCAACATCACTCATTATCAGAGAAATGCAAATCAAAACCACAGTAAGGTACCATTTCATGCCAGTCAGAATGGCTGCGATCCAAAAGTCTACAAGCAATAAATGCTGGAGAGGGTGTGGAGAAAAGGGAACCCTCCTACACTGTTGGTGGGAATGCAAACTAGTACAGCCACTATGGAGAACAGTGTGGAAATTCCTTAAAAAACTAGAAATAGAACTGCCTTCTGACCCAGCAATCCCACTGCTGGGCATACACACCAAGGAAACCAGAACTGAAAGAGATGCGTGTACCCCAATGTTCATTGCAGCACTGTTTATAATAGGACATGGAAGCAACCGAGATGTCCATCAGCAGATGAATGGATAAGAAAGCTGTGGTACATATACACAATGGAGTATTACTCAGCCATTAAAAATAATACATTTGAATCAGTTCTAGTGAGGTGGATGAAACTGGGGCCGATTATACGGAGTGAAGCAAGCCAGAAAGGAAAACACCAATACAGTATACTAATGCATATATATGGAATTTAGAAAGATGGTAATGATAACCCTATATGTGAGACAGCAAAAGGGACACAGATGTATAGAACAGTCTTTTGGACTCTGTGGGAGAGGGAGAGGGTGGGATGATATAGGAGAATGGCATTGAAACATGTATAATATCATATAAGCAATGAATTGGCCGTTCAGGTTCGATGCAGGATATAGGATGCTTGAGGCTGGTGCACTGGGATGAGCCAGAGGGATGGTACAGGGAGGGAGGTGGGAGGGGGTTCAGGATGGGGCACATGTGCACACCTGTGGCAGATTCATGTTGATGTATGGCAAAACCAATACAATATTGTAAAGTAATTAGCCTCCAATTAAAATAAATAAACTTTAATTTTAAAAATAAAATCCAATAAAAATAAATAAATAAAATCCAATAAAAATAAAAAGTTAAAAGAATATCCATCTGAGAGGTTATGAATATTAAACAATTATACTTATACATATATTTATACATATACATATAAAATGCCCTTGATATTGCCAATTGCAATAAGCACATAAGGAATTGTTATTAACCTGCAGACAATAACAAATGAAGATATACAAAATATATATTAAATAAATAAGTAAATAATTAATTATATATATAACAAAGTCCCTTTCAGGCTCACACAAATACACCCCATGGCATCTGGTCCCCATGGAAATATGGAAAGTTGAGTGGGAACACAGGTAAGGGAGGGCGGACTCCCAAGTCCTTTACTTCTTTATTTTGTTTCAAAAACTTTTGTCCACGTCATGCAGCATATGGGATCTTAGTTCCCCAGTTAAATTCAGTTCAGTCGCTCAGTCACGTCTGACTCTTTGCGACCCCATGAATCACAGCACATCAGGCCTCCCTGTCCATCACCAACTCCCGGAGTTCACTCAGACTTGCATCCATCGAGTCAGTGATGCCACCCAGCCATCTCAACCTGGGTCGTCCCCTTTTCCTCCTGCCCCCAATCCCTCCCAGGATCAGAGTCTTTTCCAATGAGTCAACTCTTCGCATGAGGTGGCCAAAGTACTGGAGTTTCAGCTTCAGCATCATTCCTTCCAAAGAAATCCCAGGGTTGATCTCCTTCAGAATGGACTGGTTGGATCTCCTTGCAGTCCAAGGGACTTTCAAGAGTCTTCTCCAACACCACAGTTCAAAAGCATCAATTCTTTGGCACTCAGCCTTCTTCACAGTCCAACTCTCACATCCATACATGACTACTGGAAAATTGACTAGATGGACCTTAGTCGGCAAAGTAATGTCTCTGCTTTTGAATATGCTATCTAGGTTGGTCATAACCTTTCTTGCAAGGAGTAAGCATCTTTTAATTTCATGGCTGCAATCACTATCTGCAGTGATTTTGGAGCCCCCAAAAATAAAGTCAGACATTGTTTCCACTGTTTTTTCCATCTATTTCCCATGTGGTGATGGGGCCGGATGCCATGATCTTCGTTTTCTGAATGTTGAGCTTTAAGCCAACTTTTTCACTCTCTTCTTTCACTTTCATCAAGAGGCTTTTCAGTTCCTCTTCACTTTCTGCCATAAGGGTGGTGTCATCTGCATATCTGAGGTTATTTATATTTCTCCCTGCAATCTTGATTTCAGCTTGTGCTTCTAGTTCCCCCAAACAAGGATCAAATCTGGTCCCCCCCAGTGGTGGAAGCATATAGTCTTAACCACTGGACTGCCAGGTAAGCCCAGAATATACAGTGGAACAAAGACACCTCTTTGGTAAGTGGTACTGGGAAACATGGACAGCTACATATAAAAGAATGAAGTTAGAACTCTTCCTAACACCATACACAAAAATAAACTCAAAGCGGATTACAGACCTGAATGTAAGGCCAGAAACTATGAAACTTAGAGGAAAACATAGGCAGAACACTCTTTGACAGCAATTGCAACAATATCTTTTTCGATCCACATCCTAAAATAATGAAAGCAAAAACAAAAATAAATAGAATCTAATGAAACCTAAAAGCTTTTGCTGAGCAAAGGAAATCATAAACAAGACAAAAATACAGTCCTCAAAATGGGAGAAAATATTTGCAAATGAAGTAACAGACAAAGGATTATTCTTCAAATATACAAACAACTCATGCAGCTCACTATTAAAAAAATGAAAAAAATGGGCAGAAGACCTAAATAGACATTCCTCTAAAGAAGACATACAGATATCCAGCAAACATATGAACATTAGTGATGCTCAACATCACTAATTATTAGAGAAATGGAAATAAAAACTTCAAGGAGATATCAACTCACACTGGTCAGAATGGCCATTATCACAAAGGCTACAAACAATTAAATGCTGAAGAGGGTGTGGAGAAAAGGGGACCCTCTTGCAATATTGGTGGGGATGTAAATTGATACAGTCACTATGGAGAACACTATGGAGGTTCCTTAAAAAAAAAAAAAAAAAAAAAAACCTAAAAGGAGAAATCCATATGACCCAGCAATTCTACTCCTGGACACCTATCCTAAGAAAACCATAATTCAAAAAGACACACATACCTCAAGGTTCACTGCAGCACTATTTACAATAGCCAGGACAAGGAAACAACCTAAATTTCCATCAATAGCGGAATGGAAAAAGAAGATGTGGTACATACATACAACGGAATATCACTCAGCCATAAAAAGGGAACAAAGCTGGGTCATTTGTTAAAACATGGATGGACCAAAAAGTGTATCATATGAAGTGAAGTAAGCCAGAAGAGAAAGCAAATACTGTATATTCCCACTGCTGCTGCTGCTGCTAAGTCGCTTCAGTCGTGTCCGACTCTGTGCGACCCCATAGACAGCAGCCAGGCTCCCCTGTCCCTGGGATTCTCCAGGCAACACTGGAGTGGGTTGCCATTTCCTTCTCCAATGCATAAAAGTGAAAAGGGAAAGTGAAGTCGCTCAGTCATGTCCGACTCTTGGCGACCCCATGGACTGCAGCCTACCAGGCTCCTCCATCCGTGGGATTTTCCAGGCAAGAGTACTTGAGTGGGGTGCCATACATGTATGAAATCTGAAGACACTGGTGTAGGCAATTAATCTTACTTACAAAGCATAGACAGAAACATAGACATAGAGAGCAAACACATGGATACCAAAAGGGAGAGGGGAGTGATGGGGGTGGAATGAATCGGGATTGACATATATACATTATTGATCCTATGTGTAAAATAGATAACTAATGAGAACCTACTAGCTCAGGGAATTCTACTCAATGCTCTGTGGTGACCTTAATGGGAAGCAAATCCACAAAAGAAGGTACATCTGTATACATAAACCTGATTCACTTTCCTGTACAGTAGATACTACCACACCATCATAAAGCAACTCTACTCTAATAAATTTTTAAAAAAAATAAAAAATGGCTACTATTAGAGGAGAATAAGAGCTCAAGATTTTTTTTTTTGCCTATTATTAATCTATTATTCCTCCTCTATGCCTCCCCATGTATTATTTGCTTCCATCACAAAGTCATTATCCATTATGGGCTGAATTGCATCCCTCTTCCTGAAATTTAAATGTTGAAGTCCTATCCTCTAGTACCTAGGAAGATGACTGTATTCTGAAGAGGTGATTAAGTTAAAATGAGGTCTGAAACCAATCTGACTGGTATCTTTACAAAAAGAGGATATTTGGACACACAGAGATACCAGTGATTCACAGGCACAGAGGAAAGGCTACGTGAGGACCGAGTGAGAAGGCAGCCCTCCGCAAGCCAAGGAGAGAAGGTTTAGAAGAAACTAAGCCTGCCAGCACCTTGATGGTGGACTCCCTCCAGAACTGGGAGAAATACATGTCTGTTTAAGTGAAAAAAAAAAAAAAAAAAGAAGAAGAAGAGAAAAAGATGATCAAAGGCCCATACAGAGGTGGAGGAAGGCGAGTGTTTCTTAATCTTATACGGCAGTGGTGAGTAGGATGACTTGGTGATTGTATTCGTATCCTAGAGTTCCGAAAACAAACTACTACAGACCCTTCATGGCTAAGGCCACAAGTTCAAGATGAAAGTATTGTCAGGGCTGCTTTTCTCTGAGCCTCTTTTACTTGTAGGTATAGTCTTTTCTCCATGCCCTCATGTGGCCTTCCCTCCCCAGTATCTGTCTCAATCTCCTGTGCTTGTAAGGACACCAGTCATATTGGATTGGAGTCCACTTTAAATGACCTCATTTTTACTTAGTTTCCTCTTTAAAGACCATCTCAAAACACAGTCCCATTCTGAGATGCTGGGAGTTAGAATTTCAACATATGAATTTGAGGGGTTCATCCAATGAAGGGGCATTAATTAGGATGCTTTTGAGCATATGGAAGTTTGGTAGACAGAGGAGTTTCACATTGTCTTCAGGTATTTTTCTTTTTAAAGGTTTAGGGGAAATCTCCACTTTATATGTCCAAAGACCAATCCCAGTTATCTGGGTAGTTTTCATGTTCCCTAGGAGCACAGAGACGGGAAGAAATCTTGTTGAAGGACCTATGTTTCGTAGTCTTAGTTCTTTTCAAGGCTCCAGCTCTCCTGGGTTCAATAGACTCCACTCATCCCTTCAAAGGACAGCTGGGAGCTAATGTGCTTCTGCCCCTTACTATTCATGTGGACACAGGATTTGCAAATTTTTGGAGGAGACATTTAAAAATATTCTACTCTATATTTTCTTTTTCCTAAATATTGAGCCCCCCACCATCTCCTCTAACCGACATCGGTGGAGTTCCTAAATATTGTAGCCATAGTAAAATCTAAATGGAAAAAATATCGACAATTATTTGGCTCAACCTTGCAGACTGTGCCTTTTAAACATTAATGCCCACAACTTTACTCATTCTTTGATTTGTACTAGAATTTCTTTAAATAGTTTATTTTTCTGATTATAAATGATTATACCTTTATTAATGTAGAAATTTAGGATATATAGCACACATTTAGAAACAATAGTAAAATAAATAAGATATTAAGTATCACTCCTAATCTCTCTTTCTAGGAAAAAACACTGTTAAAATTATGCACTATTCTAGAAAAACATCAAACATGTACATGGATATTCTTATAGTATTAAAGGTGTGCAAAAACTGGCATTGCACCATTTAATATCATGCTTTTTATACTCAATATTGTGACAATATAGTTATTACACTACAGGTCACTGAGAATGTGACCTTAATGAGTAACATTTCATGGTATAAATACAAGTGTATTTGTTCCACCATTTCTCTAAAGTTTGCCACTGGAAGAATTCATATTTGTTTTTTATGTGCATATCTTTTCCAAGGTGGGTGATGTATTTTTATCCCTTTCATTTTTGCTATGTTTGGTGATAACACATATAGGAACGTATATATTGATATCAAGCCTAGGAATGTATATACTGATATGCTTAAGGAAATATGACCATATTTTTCTTTTAAAATGTTTAACTTGTTACCTCAGGTAAACAGTGGGAAACAGGTCCAAGGTGATATAGGCATATTTCTTCCTAAACCAATTAATAGAAATTACCTGGCAATCACGAAGCAATATTAGTACTTGATTCATCTTATCTCTTGACAATTTCTGAATGATCATTGGATCAACTTGGTGCATAAGGACCTCTTTTTCCTTCCCTCTTCTTGCACTATCCATCACTGTCCCTTCCAGAGCCCCTACACACATACACACACCCCACACACTCACACAGATTTTCTATCTGGTTGGATTGATTGCCATTTGTGTAATGCCTGGCATTGTAGCTCTAGCTGGCTGACTGGAGATGACGACAAAGAATCAAGCTTTCTGCCAAAGTCAAAGACAAATGTCACTCTTGTAATAAAACTCAATTATAGCCAAATTAATCACAATAATGTTGTGGCCTGCAGTGCAAATAGAGCAATTTGGAGGAAATCTGTCTAAAACATTGGGAGAACCATGTAACTGCAGAAACTCCAGCAGCCCTGACAGGCAGGAAACACAGATCACGGGTGCACTTCTTGGCCAGGACACGGGGCATCACCGGAGGCCTGAGAAATTTTTTTCTCTCCCATAATGGTGTTTTATTTTTGTTGACTGCTTAATTAGAAGAGGTGAATAATCAGAATTAAGCAAGCTCACTGTACATTAGACCTGTTTGTCCAGTGTAGACAGAGGTGCCCTAGCTCCCTGCATCACAAATCCCCCAAGCACCACTGAAGACCTGAGGGCACACATGGATGGCGCAGAGGAAGAAATTGTGATTTCCTTGCCAATCAGCCGGTGACTTACACAACGCCCCCGTACTTCTGAAGTTCTCTACCTTTGCTTTGCCTTGGCCTCCTGCCAAGCGGTACACGAAGCTCACTGTGACATTGTTTTTCATAAGAAATCTCATTTCTCTTAGCAATTTATGGTTTTCTTTTTAGACTTCACAGGCAGATTCCACAGAGAGAGCAGTCAAGGGAAACCTATCACATGGGGTAGGATTTTACTAACTCCCAGTCTCTGCCCCAGCCTTGCAGGCTCCCCAGAGGTCCTGAGCCTCTCCTTGCTCCCTGGTGTCAGACTCCGCTCTCATACATGCTTCATCCTCCTCCATGAACTCTGACTGGGCGTCTCCATGCATGTGTGAGTGTATGTGTGTGTGTGCAGAACATCTTCTCCCAGTCTTGCACAGGCAGAGCCCCCACCCATTACAGCGGTGGTAGAGGATGCTCTTCTACCAGGATACTCAGGAAAAAACAGGGGTTTCCAATCCCCCAACGGATATTCACAGAATACATTTTACCTTCAATTTTATAATCTAAACAATCTACTTAGTCCCTCAGGTCTTCAGTCTTTCCATATACAAAGCGAAAACAGTTCATAACTCTAGCAGACATTAAGATAATCTATACATGTGTCTAACAGAGGGCTTGGGCCAGCAATAGTACTCACTGAAAAACAGCATTCTTTCTGCCCTATTGATGGAAAGAGGAAGAGGCATGAGACTACAGGAAATAGAAGGAAACATCCAAGAAAAACACAACCAATTCATGTCAACTGTTACATATTATGATAACATTTTTAATGAGTACTTTATGAAAATGCTTCAAAAGGAATGGAGAACATATGTGCAGAATGGCAGAATTATTTATCAGGGAGGGTTTCACATGGGAAGTGGTGCTTTGAGCTGGGGCATGAGACAGTCTGGGCAGACAGAGCTGAAGATTAAGCATGTTTAGTCTGTGACCTGATGTCAGTTAAGTTCCTTTGTCTGCGGAAGCCTGGGTTTAAGAGGGTGGGGAAAAGTGCTAACTATTACTCTGGCCACAAGCAGCATTTAGTTAGTCTACATTGTGAGCATATGGGTTTTTAAAGAGCTGGGCAAATGTAGAAAAAAACTGCATGCAAATGAACAATGTAAAGAAGTCCTTCTTTTGAATGAATGAAATGTTGATATCTATTCCTCAGTGTTTATATCCAAAGTCGCATCTCTTTAATATTAAATAAGAACAGAAAGAATGCATCTAATTAAATCTATGTAATAGGACAATACAATAATCAATACCATAGACAGTAAGAGGAGGTTGCTTTAATTTTGAATATCAATCCCTTTCAAGTTACTGTGGCAATAGTGCTCTCCGGGAGATTATAACAGACTTTTCAAACCATGCTGAAGTGCATTGCCTTGGAGAGTCCTTCACTTCGTGCGTGCATGTGGACACTCATGGCGATGTGTGCGCCTCTGGATGTATAAGTCATGTCAATGAATGTAGCACGTGGGTACCTATTTAAAATGACCGTCATGGAGGCTAAGTACCCTAGTACTTAAAATAATCAATAATATCTAAAGCACATGCGTGGTATTCTCCTTAGTCTTTTTATCTCTCAAGAATAGTCATAGGGAAAGCTCAGGTAATCAGCATTGAATAGTTGTTTATGTTTGCATATTTGTCTATTTAATGGTACATCTCATCTGTCTCCTTGACCCTTTTACATCTCCCTCTTCAAGGATAAAAGGGCTAGCTTTTATCAGATCCCTTCACACACAAAATTTTGTTATCTCTTTTTGCAGTTGTGATGCGTCTTAATGCCTGAAATACATTAAGCACACTTGGAAGTCAAGGATCCTGCCCATCACAGAAGCACCACTTCTAATATTATCTACTGAGGTCCTGTAACATTGTGTTTCCTACTAAAATAATTTAAAATTTGCCTAGATAGATTGGTAGCAAACTACTTAGTTATGTTTAATGTTGGGGATGTTAACTGAACCTGTAAATAAACACTACAGGAAAGTGTTTTTTTTGGTTGTTGTTGAAATAGATACATTTAAAAGTATAAAATAAAAAGGACAATATGGAAAACTCTGTATACTCTGAATAATCTATAGGTGACATAATAAAGAAGAAATATCCAACTGACAAGGAACAAGAGATAAAAATATAAAAATATAATTAATTTGAGTATGCATTCTTAAGTAGAGTTCTTAACATCTGTAGTGGAAGACTCTAAATATATTCATAGCCAGACATTTCCCCTTATTTATCTTCCTATGTGCTTAGTTGCTCAGTCATGGCCAACTCTTTGCGACCTCATGGACTGTAGTCCTCCAGGCTCCTCTGTCCTTGGAGTTTTTCAGGCAAGCATACTGGAGTGGGTCGCCATTTCCTTCTTCCTATAATCAGGTAATAGATCAGTGAATTCTCTAGGATACATTTCTAAATTCACAAACTATGTCTAGACTGACTAAACAGCTCTGCACAGCTACAGTAATGAATAATAAATTAATCAATTAGGACTTTTATGTCATAGGTAATTAACAAGAGCTTAAGAAGGTACTAGAATATTTAACATCATCTTCAAATCAATGACATCTGGACTCACAGATTTCCAGATTTAGCTTAACTAAAGCAGGTGTATAGAATAATAATAGATTCCAAACAAAGGCTACCACCTGCTTATCAATAAACACTAGAGACTATACAGCAGCGATTTTCAAAACATGGTCCCTGGATAGGTAGCATTAAGATCACCTGTGCTCGTTAAAAAATATAAATATCAGGATTGGTCCACACTTCCTGAATCACAGACTCTGGGATTGCACTCTTAACAATCTGTGTTTCAAGTAAAGATCTTCGAGGAGATCTGGATGCAGACTGAAGTTTGAAAATCACTGCTGATAGGTAATGTTATAAAAGGGGAGGGGAGAAAATGGGCATTTTTAGGGCAGGTAGAATAATGGTTAAGACTGTGAGCTCTGAACAAATACTGGATTCAAATCTTCTATCACAGACTTCTGAACTTCATGCAAGTCATTTATTTTTCCTCAGTTTTAGTTTCCCTCCCTATTAAAAAAAATCATAATAAAGCATTAACTGCACCCAGTTAATGCTCAGTAAGTACCGATTATTTTATTAATGATTTTTCTAAGCCACAAAATTAGAGTTGGCAAATGCTTATTAAATTCAATTTCACTTTTTAAAAATCAATTTATTCACATTTTCCAATTTGTAAAAATTAATTCTATCAGCATAAAGCTCTAGTATTTATATTGCTCTGCCCACAATTTGTGAAATAAACAGGATTAAAATGAAAAGAGCATAAACATGCCAAACTCATTGGAAAGTGCTGTTCTATTCATCTGCACTAAAAGAAAGGTTTTCAAACTTGGCTCCTATGAACATGGGAGTTCCACAAAGTGGCCCAAGGTAGTCTTCTAAAATAAAATCATGGTGCTCCTTCTATTTTTTTTTAATGATTGACTAAATATTCAAATTAACTATACCAAGGGCTCAACTTATAGATACAAGATCCTCAAAATATTAAATGCATTATAGGAAGAACTGCATGCATATAAAATAGAAATATTTTCTGTAATATGTATTATATATATAAAATCATCTCATAAAATGTTTTTGAACATTTCACAAACTACATCCTGAACTGCAGTCTCTCAAAGACTGAAACACAATTCTTGAAGTGTATTCATCTCTAATTGGATGCCAAATTTTCTTGGTTTTAATCTGTGAATCAACAGCAATATGAATACCATGGATGTTCAATGTTAATTTTTAAATCACTGAGCTCAAACTATGATTTACATAGACACAGAGAAATTTTGGGGACCTAGAATCACATGGACACTTGAAAACAAATTCATTTCATATTCTAAGAGATATTAGTAACGCTTCATGCTTCTTGCCCATAGAACATTTCTCACAGCACCCAGCATTGCTATGCAGTACCTTTGGAGTCAGAAACATATTTTAGAACATTAATACATATTTTCAATGTCAAACTCTTCAGCCGAGAAATGTAGTTTTATCAGTGCCGTGTACTTGTTTGAAATATACATTGCAAGAATATGACCACACAAATCTTATAGCCTGAGAACAGAATTCTGAATGCTCTTGGTAAATGCCAATAATTCATAAATAAAAGAATGTATCTCACTAAACATCAGATAGTTTTCTCCCAAAAGATATTTATTTTAAACTTCTGTGCACAGGGAAATTTTTAGTAATATCAATTTTGACAGCTTCCAGAATCTGTGGCATTGCTTATCCTGGTAAATTAGTGCCACGAATCTTTCTTCACTGATTCAAAAATATCTGTATGTTACTGGAATAGATCTACTGACATAACTTGCTTCTATTTTGGGATCCAGAATGAGAAGCAAATTGACTCTCATTTAATATCAGTGTTATGTGTGTGTGTGTGTGTGTGTGTGTGTGTGTGTATCTTACACTATTTTCTAAAGGAAAAAGACAAAAAGGCGAGAAGAGGACAAACAAAAACAGGAGGAAGAGAGGAGACAGAAAGAGAGAAAAAGAAAGAGGAAAGGGAAATGAGAAAATGTTAAACATTTTAAAAGAAGACAAGTCTATTCCAGATGAAAACTTATTGAAAACAGATAAAACTCTTTGACAAATGGCTGCTTAACAAGATATAAAATATCTTTAAAAAACCATTAGGTAGCATTATAATGAAAGTATATTCATCATTTTTTTTCTCTGGGGCTGACAAAGTGAAATAGACATCGTTGTAGAAGATTGATGAGAATGTATAGTAGAACATTCTTTCTTGGTAGCAATTCGACAATAAATATTACTAATCAATAAAATAGTTAAATTCTAGTCTTAGCAGTTCTCCTACTCAAAGATGTGTGTGCAAAACATTACTAAGTTGTACACAAATAAATAGAATTTCACAAACATAGATTTTGTTAAAATGTCTGTCCTTCAGCACAATGGAATACAACCACACCTCTTTCAGACTAGAGCAAAATTTCTCAGTCTTTTTCTTGTCAAGGTGTATACCCTGAATAACATTCAGACAAAAGTCAAGGATGGCTCCCAGCATGAGAGCTGTGCCCTTTCCTCCCTCTCAAGAAAGTAAAAAAAAAAAGAAAGAAATATAATTTAGTCAACGTGACTGTGTATCACCAACCTTGAATCCCATAGAACTTTTAAGATGGTGAATCATTCCAAATAGCTCATGTGTTTTCTGCACCTATGGGTATGAAATTATGTGGCACTCTTCACTCCTAACCAAAACACACTTAGGTGCTTGGGACAAAGGCCAAGAATGAGGACTGAACAGATTATTTCAAAACATTAAAATGTGGTGTTAGAGGACTTCCCTGATGGTCCAGTGGTTAAGAATATGCCTTGCAATACAGCGGATGTGGGTTTAATCCTTGGTCTCAAGGGGCAGACTAAGGCCCTGTACCACAACTAGCGAGTCTACATGACACGTGAAGATTCCTGATGCCACAAACAAGGCTCTAAGCAGTCATACAGAAAAAGAAGCGGCATTAGGCAGAGTGCCCCCCAAACAGTCCTGCCCTATTCCCTGCAATTTGTGAATGTTACTTTTACACAACAAAGAAATTTGGAGGTAGAATTCATAATTTTAAAGTAAAGAGATTGTCCAAGTTGGTCAAATCTGGTCACATAAAAGCCTGATCACTTAAAAGCAAAGAACTTTCTCAAATTAGAGGCAGAAGAGATGAAGCAGTAGAAGTTAGAGTGACTGAAGAATAAGGATTTGAAATCACCATCTCTGGTTTAAAGATGGAGGGGGCAATACAACAAGAAAGGCCGAAGCATTAAGAGGTTGAGAGAAGCTCATGCTGACAGACAGCAAGGATGCAGGGAACCCAGCCCTACAGTAACAGACGACCTGAATCTTCAACCACCTGAAAAAGACCCAGAAGCAGAGTTTCCTCCAGACCCTTGAAGCAAGAGCCCAGTCCAGCAGACACCTCGATTCAAGCCTTGTGAGATTCTAAGCAGATGGGCCAGGCAAGGCCACCCAGAATTTTGACCTAAAGAACTACTAGATAATGAATTTGTTTTAAGCTGCTAAATTTGTGGTAATTTGTCACAGTATTAATAGAAAACTAATATTGTAGGTATATTAGGGTTATGAGAGGAAGTCAATTTTATTTTCTTCTTTATCCTCTTGACTTTTTGTAAAGGTAAAATGAGGGGAAAATGAATTTTAACTCAGTTAAACTATGTGGGCTATTCATTGAGATAAGGTTTAGTACATTTATGGAAATTCCATTACCAAATCAACTATGATTCTTAGCAGGTGAGCTTTTCAAATAAAGTTTTTGCAATCTGTTCTCTTTCTGGAACTATGGTCCATTGACATACTATAACCCTTCAATGTTTAAATCAAAGTTGTTTTGTAATTTTCCCAATTGATTTATCACCATTATTCTGGCACAGAAAATTCTGGCACTTCCACAGTTATAAAGTAGAAAAAGATAAACATTTCTTTCTAAATACAGCATTGTCCTGAGTAACAGACAGTGTCAAGAATGCCCCTCAGACTTGCCTACAAGGGTAAGTCGTAACACTCAGTACTGTGATGTCATGCCAAATCAATGCAAATGAAAGCCTGGGCCAGGGCCTGACACACTTTGAAAGGTACGGACTACTTTCATTGATAGAATCTCATTCTCTTCCCATGTAATTACAAAGGAAAAGCCAAGGAATTTGTGAAGCTCATTATAAAGGCTTCTGAATGGGTCATGATGATTCTTCAAATCTTATTTCCTGGCACACCTTCAGAGTTGGCTTCTTTCCCTAATGCTGTACATCTGAAAATGGCATATAGTAACATCTTAGGACAAAAAAGATAATGAGCCCCCATCATTAAAAATGGAAGGAGACATTGTAATAGAATATATTTTTTTCTTAATTAAAAGCAATAGGACTGCCAGGGTAGGAAATATTCAACTATAACAGATGAACTGTTTGTGGCTCAGTGTGGACAAATCTAAGAGTTAAAGATGTGAGGGAGGTCCAGTCATGGGGTTTCTATACTTTTGTGTTTTACCTACAAGATTTATATATGTTCTTATAGCAAAGACTAGAAAAAAATTGCTTGATACTTGCAGCAGGAAAGAGAAGAAACTTAGCCATTTTCAAATATATGCAGAGCATTCTGTTCTTACTAATATCTGCCCTCAAGGGAAACTATTTTTCTAGAGCCTAACTTATCTGGTGGAAGGAAGATACCTAACACCAATATAACCTTCCTTGAGGAGTAAAGGAACTGAGAATTATTTGTGAAATTAATAGCTCAGAGGTACAAGTTCACTAAAGACTGAGATCCAATAATGGGACTACCAAAGTCTTCCCCTCTCCAACGCTCACCACCACATCGATGGGGGTAAATCTTACACAAAAAGAGAAAAAGTCAAGGACACCAGAGGACACTGTAGCCTAGACACCTACAGCTACAGCAAGCAGTGTAATGACATTTGATAGAGAACATGGATAAGTTGTAGATCTATACTGCAAATCATGTCCTTTCCTCACAAATAGACCATTTGTATGAGACCCAGTTTCAGGTGTATTTAGAAACTTAGCAACTCTTTCATCTTTATGTTGCATCTCATTTACTTTATCTAACTATGTGAATTAATTCTAAATAGACAAACAATTATTTCTAATAAAGCTTAGGTGAATAATTTAAAAATAAATGTAACCTCATCCTACACTCTTTTTCAGAAGCAAATTATATTATAGCATCTGCTGTTACTTTCTCTTAAGTCCAGACTTGAACAACAAACACTGACTTTAAAAGATGAAATTGTGACTGAAAGTCTCTCAGTCGTGTCTGACTCTGTGACCCCATGGACTATACAGTCCGTGGAATTCTCTAGGCCAGAATACTGGAGTGGGTAGCCTTTTTCTTCTCCAGGGGATCTTCCCATCCCAGGGATTAAATCCACATTGCAGGCAGATTCTTCACCAGCTGAGCCACAAGGGAAGCCCACAGATACTGGAGTGGGTAGCCTATCCCTTCTCCAGCAGATCTTCCCCCCCCCACCCCCGGACAGGAATCAAACCGGGGTCTCTTGCATTGCAGGCAGATTCTTTATCAACTGAGCTATGCAACTGTGGATGATTACAATTAAGAGGAGAGTATTAACACAGGGATGATGCTGTGGGAGACATGGAGACTAGGATTTCTTGCTGTGTTGTTCAGTCACCAAGTTGTGCCTGACTGTTTGCAACCTCATGGATTGAAGTATGCCAGGTTTCCCTGTCCTTCACTATCTCCCAGAGTTTGCTCAAACTCATGTCCATTGACTTGGTGATGCTATCCACCCACCTCAGCCTCCATTGCCCTCTTCTTGCCCTCAATTTTTCTCAGGATTTGTTTCTGGACTGCAAATAAAGTTCACATATTGCCTCACACTTATTCGCCATTCAATAAAGAAAGTTTAAGTGATATTGAAAGATGCCCAGTTGTGAGACCCTTTACTTTGTGAATCATACAAATGAGGAAAATCTTTCCAAACATAAAAGGAAACAACCACCCTTCAAACTCATGGTATACAATGATGAGCATAAAAAAGAATGATAAACTATTTTTATTTCAACCAGCTAGGTAAATATTACTTATTCTGCCTCACTCACCTTCTTCATGACACATGCTAGCTCACAAAGGCTGATTCATATTAAACTTCCAAGAAATATTGCACAATTCTTTGCCTTTGTTCCACTAACCACAGCTAAGAAAACACTGAAATATAGAACATTTACTACATCAAAGAACACATAAAGCAATGAACATAAAAATAATACCATAATAGATATATCTTACAAGAGCCAGTTTCTGACTTTAGACCCCCAAAGCTATCAATATTTATCAATGTGCTTGACTGCTTGCCCTCTTATCTCCTACCTGTCACCCCAAGTGATCAGTTTTTTAACCTTTTGCATCAGATGGGAACAAGAAATGGTTCACTGACATTCCTGTTTTCTCCTTAAAGAAAGATTGAAGATCCATATCAAACTCAATTGTCCTCCTTGAGTTCTATAGACCAGTTTGGCTTCTGGAAGGATGAATGGCCATCCTCCATAGTCAAAGGGTCATGATGCATTGGCTGGCAGGGGGGATGTTATTCAGGTGTATCTCAGTTCACTCACCTGCTCACTCACTCTACTCCCTAGGGAGATGGGCATTGTTCATTACATATCAAGAGAATGAAAAGTTAAAGTCTTAGTTGCTCAGTACTGTCCAATTCTTTGAGACACCATGGAATGTAGCCCACCAGATTCCTCTATCCATGGAATTCTCCAGGCAAGGATACTGAAGTGGATAGCCATTTTCTTTACCAGGGATCTTCCTGACTCAGGGACCAAACCTGTATCTCTTGCATTGCAGGCAGATGCTTGACTGTCTGAGGCACCAGGGAACTAACATGTATCAAGTACTTACTGCGTCCCACAAACCGTAATTGCAAATGTTTATAAAATCTTATTTAATCCTCAAAACAATCATATTAGGTGGACATATTTCTTCCACACTCAACTGTTGGGAGCCTTGAAAAACTTAAAAGCATCTATCTTAAGCTTATGGTAGAGGGTCCAGAGATCAAACTGCCAGCATCCGTTGGATCATAGAAAAAGTAAGAGAGTTCCAGAATAAAAATCTACTTCTGCTTTATTGACTATGCCAAAGCCTTTGTGTGGATCACAACAAACTCTGGAAAATTCTTAAAGAGATGGGAATACCAGACCACCCGACCTGTCTCCTAAGAAATCTGTATGCAGGTCAAGAAGCAACAGTTAGAACTGGACATGGAACAACAGACTGGTTCCAATTTGGGAAAGGAGAATATCAAAGCTGCATACAGTCACCCTGCTTATTTAACTTATATCCAGGGTACATTGTGTGAAATGCCAAGCTGGATGAATCACAAGCTGAAATCAAGATTGGTGGGGAAAATATCAATAATCTCAAATATGCAGATAATACCACCCTATCGGCAGAAAGCGAAGAACTAAAGAGCCTCTTGATGAAAGTGAAAGAGGAGAGTGAAAAATCTGGCTTAAAGTTCAACATTCAGAAAACTAAGATCATGGTATCTGGTCCCATCACTTTATGGCAAATAGAGAAACAATAGAAACAGTGAGAGATTTTATTTTGGGGGCTCCAAAATTACTGCAGATGGCAACTGCAGCCATGAAATTAAAAGACCCTTGCTCCTTGGAAGAAAAGATATGACCAACCTAGACAGCATATTAGAAACAGAGACATTACTTTGCCAACAAAGGTCTGTCTAGTCAAAGCTATGGTTTTTCCAGCTGTCATGTATAGATGTGAGAGCTGGACTATAAAGAAAGCTGAGAACTGAAGAATTGATGCTTTTGAACTGTAGTGTTGAAGAAGTCTCTTGAGAGTCCTTTAGACTGCAAGGAGATCCAACCAGTCCATCCTAAAGGAAATCAGTCCTGAATATTCACTGAAAGGACTGATGCTGAAGCCGAAACTCCAATACTTTGACCACCTGATGTGAAGAACTGACTCATTTGAAAAGACCCTGATGCTGAGAAAGATCAAAGGCAGGAGGAGAAGGGGACGACAAAGGATTAAATGATTGGATGGCATCGCCAACCCAATGGACATGAGTTTGAGCAAGCTCTGGGAGTTGGTGATGGACAGGGAAGCCTGAAGTGCTTCAATCCATGGGGCCTCAAAGAGTCAGACATGACTGAGCGACTGAACTGAACTGAATCTAGGTAGTGGTGGAGTGTATCTCTGAAATGTGTTTTTTCTTCAAAGTTCAAGCTATGCTAAAAAAAAAAAAAATCTAAATTCAATAAATACAACCTACACATGATAAGTGCCTCTACACATAATTTAAGAAGTGGGTCATTCTCTAACAGTAAACATGTTACATTCTCTTATGACATCATTCTCCTGTGATGTGACTGGAAACGTACCATATTCCTTGATCCCTAGTAAATCTTGAGCAAGCATGGAGATAGAACATAATAGCAAGAATGCAGGTACAAAATCATTACAACAAATCTTACTGCAAACCCAGCAGGCCAGAAAAGACAGTATTTTAGAAGGCAGACTTCAAAGAGTGGACAGCAGACAGTGAACTAGACATTTAATCTTTAGTTAAGAACAAAACGTCTAGAAAAGGAATTGTACGTACTAAGATCAGGTATCACCTCTTACTTTTAAAATGCATTCCTTACAAAGGGAAGGAAAGCAAAAGAGACTGATACAAGAAAGAAATGATCACCCTATAGACTTACCATACATGACAAAATGTCCAATGCTCATAAGAATGTAGTGAAATCAGTATTCCAATGGATTGCTAGTAGAGGTAAATTGGTACAACTTTCAGAAAACAATCTGACTAAATGCATTCAGTGCAGGAAAACAGCCATGCCGTTTGATTTTGCACTCCCATTTCTAAAAGAAAACACTAACCAAATAATAATGTCAAGATGAAAAAGTTTAATGCCTGAAAGTGTTAGTTTTACCTTTTTGTGACAGCCACAAATTGTAAACCTCAATGTTTTCAAAATGAAGTATATCAGAGTTGTAAGTATTATATCTGGGCTTCCCAGGTGGCTCAGTGCTAAAATACCTGCCTGTAATACAGGAAACACAGGTTTGACCCCAGGTCAGGAGGATGCCATGGAGAAAGAAGGGACAACCCGCTCCAGTATTCTTGTCTGGGAAACCCCATGGACAGAGGAGCCTGCAAGGTTGCAGTCTATAGGGTCGTGAAAGAGTCAGACATAATTTAGTGACTAGACAACAACAGAAACTATTATATCTATGAACAAACCCAGAAAAGTATTTACAATATAGTGCTAACTGAAAAAACATGATGAACCCCATGGACTATACAATATATGGAATTCTCCAGGCCAGAATACTGCAGTGGGTAGCCTTTTCCCTCTCGAGGGGATCTTCCCAACCCAGGGATCAAACCCAGGTCTCCCGCATTGCAGGCAGATTCTTTACCAACTGAGCCACAAGGGAAGCCCAAGAATACTGGAGTGGGTAGCCTATCCCTTCTTCAGCAGATCTTCCAGACCTAGAAATTGAACTGAGGCCTCCTGCATTGCAGGCAGATTCTTTACCAACTGAGCTAACAGGGATGCCCCAGAAACAGGATAGTAACTTATTTATAACTTCAAAAATTTAACATATAATAAAATACATTCAAATAGATTTTAAGAATATAAATAAACAATTCAATTATTTGAAATACGGTAAGGGAATTGTAATTAAATACCAGAGGCATTTAACAATAGGATAAATCTGTGTCTGTGCTGGGAATGAGGGAGACATGATCCACATGCCAACAACATAAAGTAATTTATACTAGATGGCTTGCAATCAATTCAATGATGCAAACACAAAGATGGTGTTCCTCAGAAGATACCTGCACATTGCATTTTTCTTTTTCACAAAGCACTAAACTAAGGGAGTTTGGGGAAGAATGGACACATATCTATGTATAGCTGAATCCCTTTGCTATTCACCTGAAACTATCATAACATTGTTAACTGGCTATATTCCAAAGGTCCGTCTAGTCAAGGCTATGGTTTTTCCAGTGGTCATGTATGGATGTGAGAGTTGAACTGTGAAGAAGGCTGAGCGCTGAAGAATTGATGCTTTTGAACTGTGGTGTTGGAGAAGACTCTTGAGAGTCCCTTGGACTACAAGGAGACCCAACCAGTCCATGCTAAAGCAGATCAGTCCTGGATGTTCATTGGAAAGACTGATGCTAAAGCTGAAACTCTGATACTTTGGCCACCTCATACGAAGAGCTGACTCATTGGAAAAGACCCTGATGCTGGGAGGGATTGGGGGCAGGAGGAGAAGGGGACGACAGAGGATGAGATGGCTGGATGGCATCACCGACTTGATGGACCTGAGTTTGAGTGAACTCTGGGAGTTGGTGATGGACAGGGAGGCCTGGCGTGCTGTGATTCATGGGGTAGCAAACAGTCGGACATGACTGAGCAACTGAACTGAACTGAACGTAGAATAAAAAGTTGTTTTGTTGTTCTTTTTTTTAAGAATGTATTGACAGAGTTTGCATCTCCTAACTTGTATAGAACACTGGGTTATTGAAGGATCTGATGGAGATTCTCTCTCTGAACCAGCAGATTAGGTTTTTGACGCAGTTGCTGAAGGAGGTCTATGAGGATAGGCACCTATACCAAGTGGAAACTGTGAGACAAAGGGCCTCCTCCCTGCCACAGCAGGGCTTAATCCAACACTGGGGCAACATACCCGGAAGTGAGAAGACACTGCCATGGTGGGTATAGATAGCGGATGCTTTAAGGAACCAGAAACTAGGATTGATTCTACCCCCAACATTCCCAAAGTTTTTGTTTTAATGCAGGGGAGAGTAGAGGAAGAAGTAAAATTCCCATATGACATCTACAGCACCAGTTTCTATCAAGTGACTTGACAATTGAACCATTAATAAGGGAATCCATAGAGCAACTATCTATATACAGCTTCCTGCATAGCTCAGTCGGCAAATCATCTGGTTGCAGTGCAGGAGACTTGGGTTCAATTCCTGGGTAGGGAAGTTCTCCTGGAGAAGGAAATGGAAACCCGCTCCAGTATTCTTGCCTGGAGAATTCCATGGACATAGGAACCTGGCAGGCTACAATTCATGGGATCGCAAGAGTCAGACATGACTTAGCGGTATCTTTCTTTCTTTCTATTTACTATTTGACATGGGACTTCTCACAGGATTCACGTGGACAGGGAGACAAAAGAACATAACCTTTGGATGAAATATCAGCTTGGATTCACCGTCCCAATTCCACCATGTGTCAACAGAAATATAAGAATGTGGGGAATATTAAAACATGATACAACATATAACTGTGTAGTAAATTCTAACACTTCAAAAGGTTTGAGTATTTTTCCCCCTAAAATTTGAAAACTCCAATACTTTGGTCATCTGATACAAAGAACTGACTCTTTGGGAAAGACCCTGATGCTGGGAAAGATTGAGGGCAGGAGGAGAAGGGGACAACCAAGGATGAGATGGTTGGATGGCATCATTGACTTGATGGACATGAATTTGAGCAAGCTCTGGGAGCTGATGATGGACAGGAAAGTCTGGTGTGCTGCAGTTCATGGGGTTCACAAAATGCCGGACATGACTGAGTGAACTGAACTGAATCTGTCCTATTATATTTATTAAATGTATAACTAAATTACAAACCCCAAACCCCAATTTACTGAGTCAATGTATTTACATAGATCCATAAACTTTCCATCCTAAAAGACAAGGGAATTGCTACATTTCCAATTTTCCGCATCTTTTCCTCTTTCCTACCTGTCCTCATCTGATTTTTGGCCCAGATTTTCCTTGTGAAAAATCTAAATATAGAACTAATAACTTCACATTGAATACCTATACATCACCTGGACTCTACAATTCATACATACACATATCCCTTATTTTATCATTTTATTTAATTTTTAATGAATTTCAAAGTAAATTGCAAATAGCATACTTTGCCTTTACTCAAGGTTCCTATAATTACCTACAATTTAATGCTGTGCGTATGTTTTCCATGTAAAACTTAACATTCAGTAAAATACACTTATTTTAAGTGTAACACCAAATCCTATTTTGGTTTATTTTGTCTTGTTATAAATTTTCTAGGACTTAACTTTATACTTAAGGGGATAACATTTTCCTCTCTCACTTAATATGCAATCCTTCAATATTAAAGGTTAAAAAAAAGTCAGTGTACTTATACTTTATCCTTTTTCCCCCTGTCATCATAATATCCTGACTTTTGTTAGTTTTATTATTAATTCAATGTTGTCATGATCTTTTAAGTTGGTGGTTCTTTTTTTTTTTTTTTTTTGGCTGTACCATGCGGCATGTGAAATTCTAGTCCACCAACCAGGAATTAAATGCCCCCTGTGGAGGAGTAGGAAATGGAAATTAACTCCAGTAATCTTGCCTGGATAATTCCATGGACAGAGGAACACGGCCAGCTACAGTCCTTGGGGTCGCAGAATCAGACACAACTGAGCGACTAAAATTTTCACTTGCCCTGTAGTGAAAGTATAGATTCTTAATTTCTGGACCAGCAGGAAAGTCCCAACATCATCATGGTTTATTTTTGCTTCTATGACTATGATTCTTAAAAACATTTAGTTTTATTTCTATATTTAAAAAGAAATCAACAACAATGTCATTCTTTATATCATTGCTTTTCCTTTCACATCTTGTTTGACTTTCTTAGTTCTTTCTACTCACGTTTCTGCAAATATATGTCTACTGTCTTTGTGGTTAATGTTATAATTGTGGTTATAATTGGTTTGTACTATAATACTCTCAGAGATGACAATTGCATCACTCACACACTCTCTTTAAAACTCCAGCTGTTTCAGGTCTCCCTCCTGCTGATGACCTTGTTGAAACTATCACCAAGAGTCAGGCAAGAACAACCTCATCTTTCCACCACCAGTTCTACCAGCTTACATGCCTCTCCTCCTACTGACTTTACTTTTTCATCATGCTAAAATGAAAGAATATGTGTGCTCCGTCTGAAGGCCAAACATCACCTTTGTTCTTTCACATGTTCATGCATGTAAATGTAGCCTTATCTCCTTCTCCAGCCGCTACCTTATCTGTTAATTATCTTCAGAAAAATTACTCAACTAATACCCTCCTGTGCTTACTGCCTTTTGGCTTTTTTCTTACCATTTCCAATTGGACTTCCAGACTCACAACTTCAGTATAATATTTCTTATTAAAACTACCAAAGACAATATTTTGCCAAAACAAATCGTCTCTGACCCACTCTCATTTTTAAATTTTTTTCTTTGCAGCACTTGATACAGATGACCACCCCAACCAGCCATCAGCCTACTGTCCATTCATCTACTGAATGAGGTAAAGCCATCCTCTCTCAGCTTCTGTGACCCTGCACTTGTCTGGTTCTCTTCATACTTCATTGTCCACGACTTCTCGGGGCAGGCACTCTCTTCCCTACCAACTTCCTGAATGTCCTGTGCTCAAGAGATGAGAGTTATTTAGAGAATCTAAAGATTTAGAGGAAGCTTCACTTCCATGGGCACAACCTTTTGTCCTTTCCCATTCATAGATTATATGTTTTCCTTTGCTATGAACCATCCTATGGGAAGAAGAGAGTCAGGCATAACTCCATGTGACTGCCTTCTATTAAACGTAGTTTGATTGCTCACCTGTAGATATTTACATGCATATTATCCCAAGAGAACTTATAGATTTATATACCTGAACGAGAAGTAACTGAGATGTCTGCTAGTTATCTTGGTCCAAGGACAGTTTTCAAAACAAGATCTTTAGTTGTGAGTAAAATTTCAAAGAATATATACTGTCAAGTTGCTCAGGCTTGTCCATAACAATGAAGAATTTAAGTAATTTTCAATCTTAATGATTCAGACCACTGTGTTAACACAGCATGGCTCTTGGGAGATTCATGTGCAAGCCTAGAAATACTACAAATCACAACTTATCATAAAAGTACATGTATTACAAAGTGCATTGTAAGGTCACTGTCATAGATTAAAGCAAGTAGTTTTGAAGAGCACATGATGAGATAAGAAGCAAAAGAAGAACATTTTAGTAGCAAAGTACATGAAATAGTTGGTTAAAGATATGTTTTATGAAGAAACCTGCCACCTATAATTTGCCTAGGAGCCCAAAACTTTATTTCTTTTATATATATATATATATGTATATATAAAACTTGTGATAATGTAAATAAATAGGTATTCTTTTCTATTCTTCTGCCCACACCTTAAACAGAGGCTTTCCACAATGTTCAGGCAGAGTCTTTTCTTTGTTCACTATTGATTGTCTCTCCAGATGATTTAATTCACTGGAATAGTTTTCAATTATCATTGACTCATATATATATATATATATTTTTTTTGGGGGGGGTGGGGCCATGCTGCATGGCATGCAGGATCTTAGTGCCCCGACCAGGAATCAAATCCGTGCCTCCTATGGTATTTAAGAGTGGAGTCTTAACTACTGGACTGCCAGGGAAGTACCTATCATTGATTCTCAAAATGATATCAGTAGGGCAGATTTTCTATCCTGTTGGATTCTCCCTCCAATAGTAAAACTTCAGTCAGTCAGTCAGTTCATTCAGTCATGTGTGACTCTTTGCGATCCCATGGACTATAGCATGCCAGGCTTCCCTGTCCACCACAAACTCGGGGAGCAGATCAAACTTACCATGATTCAAACGGAATGCATTATCATCCCCACCAAAACTATTCTCTTAGTGACTTGGACAGAAACAACATCTACCCAGTGGACCCAAACAGACATCTGTGTGTTGCCCCTACCCTTTTCCTCTTATATCTCTCACATCTAATCAATAATGAAGCTATACTGAATCCATGAAATACCTTGCTCATAAATTCAACCTATCCTTTACTCTCTGTCAGCACTTACTCTTGCTGAGCATCTCCCTCTCATGGCAACTGCTTTTATCCTTCTGACACTACCAGAGTTTGAAAGGCAAGAAGAGTGGCTGGGTAAGTTGTGGATAGTAGAGAATCATGTGCTTGGCAGTTACTGCCAAGAAGTTTCAAAACTATCTCATTTCTTCTGTAGGAACTTTCCTAAGTCTTTGGAGGTATTCTGGCTGACTCCTCTCTGACCATTCTTCCATGACATGGACATTTCCTCATCTTCAGCTGCTTCTCCTGGTTGCCCCAAAATCTCTTCCTCTGGTATTCATTTCTTAGCATTTTACTGCTGGAATTTCATTAGCCTAACACAATCTCTTTCATAAATATAATTTCTTAAAAATAATGCCAGGCTGATAAAACCTATGCCAAGATTTACTTCTGGCATGAGATTTTAACCTTCAATCTATCATCAGAATTGATTGCATACAGTGACTTTCCCATTTGCAATCAGCCTTGTATACTGGGGTCAGGGTATGTTCAGCCTTCTCAAGGGTAAGTCAGACAAATTTCCTCATGGGCCCTAAACACAGAGGACAAATATCAAGCAAGGACATTCACAGAGTGGTTCCGTTGCAGCCCCTCTCCATGGTCTTGAGTAGAAAAGACACTCAATCACTTATTCCACAGCAAAACTTTTCACATGTATACAAACTTCTTCATAATCCTACCTTCCCCCACTGAAAAAGTTTAAAAGCTATTCTCTCTCTCTCAAAGTCGCTCAGTAATGTATGACTCTTTGCAACCCCAAAGACTGTAGCTCACGTGGATCCTCTGTCCATGGAGTTCTCCTGGCAAGAATACTGGAGTAGGTTGCCATTCCCTTCTCCAGGGGATCTTCCCAACCCAGGGATCGAACACTGATCTCCCACAATGCAGGCAGATTCTTTGCTTTCTGAGCCACAGAGAAGCCCAAAAAGCTAATCTACCTTCTCATTTAGTGAAAAAAATACATAAAACATTTAAAGAGCCACAGGAAATTTCTCCATGATTTAAGTCTGCATTTATTCAAATACACTACTTGGAAATTGTTAGAAATCTATTATGAGCTCAATTTATCTTCTCACACTAGTCTTATGCATATTGCCAAATCCCTCCTACTCAACCTGTTTCTACATTTCCCTTACCACTCACCACACACACAAACATATACATAGAAGAGAACACACTTTCGTAGGTCTCACTGTTTCTTTAGGGTTGCTTAAGATTTGGGGGCAATCCCTTTCATCACTTTGAATTAAGACTCTAAACTGAATGCTGGAAATTATTTTGTTAAGACCTATAGGGTAAGGAGGGGGAAAGGAAGAAAATCACGCTCAGAAACAAAGCCAAAAGTGCTGAAAGATGATACTGTTCTGATGTCAGAAAGAGCCATGGGAGGGAAGAATGCCAGGAAGTGTATACAATAAATTCAATAGCTAGTTAAGGCACCACAAAGCCTTCCTCGGGAATCAGAAACATAACTAAAGGGAGGGAAACAAAGGAATTTGAAATCATTGACTATATTTGTATTTTGACTTTCGTAGTCTCTTCCTCTGGACTACTGCCACTGCTTTCTTGAAGACACAGTCAGATTGGTACTGCAATAAACTGACCTCTGTTCTCTGATTATCTATCTTATATCCCCTAAGGAGGGTATGTATTTATGAGGAGAGGCAGGAAGAAGATATGTGGGCTGGATACCTTTAATAGATTAAAATCAAACTCCTAAATTATTTCCTTTTGTTCTGTGTGGACTGTAGTTAAATAAGTTGTCCAACTCACATCCTTTCCAGGGACTACTTGAGTGCATTACCCCAGGGCTTGAATTTTTCATCCAACCGACTTCTCCTGACTAAAATGAGCCCAGTCATCATGAAGGAGTCAAACCTTCCCCTCCCACCTCAAGGAACAGACATCAGACAGACATCTCTTCCCTGCTTCACCAAGATCTTCGCCTTTTTTGCTCAGTAATACCTACCATGATGCAACCGCCAATCATGAATCTCCCCCAAAGCACGCGGCCCTTTAGTCTTCCATTTCAATTCTACTCTGGTCTAACTTCCTCAACTTGAAGCACTAAATGGAAAACAGTAGTATTTTAGTTATGGGGCTCCTGACCCTGTGATAAAAGGGTCTTAGCCTCTTACCAATTGTACAGGATTCTCTAGGAGGTAGCAGAAGATTCATTTTGCAGGCAAGCATGCTTATTTTAATCAAGTGTAGGAACCCAAGGAAATCACAGGTATTTAAACATAAGGATAATCTTAATACCGTTCATTTACTCATTCATTCATTTGTTAATTTGCTAAGTATTTAATAGGTTCCTTCTACAAAGTAAGTATTATTAAAGTATTTATGGTAAGATAGTATTAAAATGCAATTAATAACCCACAAATGAAAGCATTTTTTTTCTTTCTTTCCCTAGAGCAGCTACTCAATAAACTCTGGAGTCATGAAAAGTAAACTGAGTGTCTCTTACATATAATTATTCTTCTGTTATGGAAGACATCTGACCATTATAGGGTCCAAAGGCAAAAGCAGATGAAACCAGAAACTAAGAACACAGATGGATCCAAGAAGTTATCAGGGCCACAGGTAGATAAAATGTATTTTTCATAGATCCAGGAACTGAGGAAAACTGTGTAACTAGGATCCAGCAATCTAGCTAGACATAGGAAAGGCTTGTAGAAGGAAAGAATATCGGAAATATGTGGAAAAAATTATTTTAAATGTTTCTCAAATTGGATCTGTCTGTACTTTGTATGCATGGATCTCAATGAGTTTAGATTACAGGGTTGGGGACACTGGGAGGGAAAAAGATGTAGGAAATCTTTAGTTCTTCTTCTACAAGAAGAGTTGGAGTGACCAGCAGACACAAGGCAGAAACTATTGGCTTCAACAGTTCTTGGACAAGCAATTGGGAACACTTCTTTGGAAACCACTAATGAACTGGGATAAAATAATGCAGCCAATGTTCTGCTCAAATAAAGGTATTTTCAAAAGTGAACAAGTATTCTGCTCACCATAAAGTACAGCAAATCATGTATTTTGAAGAGCGTTCTCTCTTCTAAGCCATAGAACAAAAGGTTTTCTAACTACTGTAGAACATGTCTTCGTGTAAGTTAGGGGCTTCCCTGGGGCCTCAGACAGTGAAGAACCTGCCTGCAAGGCAAGAGACTTGGGTTCAGTATAGGAAGATTCTCTGGAGAAGGGAATGGGTATCCAATCCAGTATTCTTATCTGGAGAATCCATGGACAGAGGAGCCTCATAGGCTACATTCCACAAATTACCTTTAATAAGATGTCTGACATGTACATGATACGAACACAAAATGTGATGATAACCACTGTTGGGCATATAATAAATGACTCTCCTATGCCTGATCTTTACAGTGCTTTGAATATCTGGTGAAAGTCCTCTAGAAACTCCACCTCCCAGTCTTGATCCTTTTTAATATTATTGTCAAAAATTTCAACCATTTTCTCCTTTACTATCTAGATCCTACCTGAATGAAGGGGGCTTGCCTCTTTAATACCCTTTAGTTGAACTTAACTGAGTGGACCTGGTGAGAGAATATAATCTTGATAAAAGGATGTGCGGTTATTTAACAAGGATTATCCTGACCTCAGTTCAGTTCAGTCACTCAGTCTTGTCCAACTCTTTGCGACCCCATGGACTGCAGGACACCAGACCTCCCTGTCCATCACCAACTCCCAGAGCTGACTCAAACTCATGTCCATTGAGTCAGTGATGCCATCCAACCATCTCATCCTCTGTTGTCCCCTTCATCTCCTGCCTTCAATCTTTCCCAGCATCAGGGTCTTTTCCAATGAGTCAGTTCTTTGCATCAAGTGGCCAAGGTATTGGAGTTTCAGCTTCAGAACCAGTCCTTCCAATGAATATTTAGGACTGACTTCCTTTAGGATGGACTGATTGGATCTCCTTGCAGTCCAGGGGACTCTCAAGTCTTCTGCAACACCACAGTTCAAAAGCATTGATTCTTTGGTGCTCAGCTTTCTTTGTAGTCCAGCTCTCACATCCATAAATAACTAGTGGAGAAACCAAAGTTTGACTACACAGACTTTGACTACACAGTTTGACTGCTTTGCTGGCAAAGTAATGTCTCTGTTTTTAATATGTTATTTAGGTTGGTCATAATCTTTCTTCCAAGGAGCAAGTGTCTTTTAATTTCATGGCTGCAGTCACAATCTGCAATGACTTTGGAGCCCCCCAAAATAAAGCCTCACTGTTTATATTGTTTCCCCATCTATTAGCCATGAAGTAATGGGACCAGATGCCATGATCTTAGTTTTCTGAATGTTGAATTTTAAGCCACCTTTTTCACTCTCCTCTTTCACTTTCAAGAGGGTCATTAGTTCTTCTTTGCTTTCTGCCATAAATGTGTCATCTGCATATCTGAGGTTACTGATATTTCTCCCAGCAATCTTGTTATGACCAACCTAGATAGCATATTGAAAAGCAGAGACATTACTTTGCCAACAAAGGTCCACCTAGTCAAGGCTATGGTTTTCCAGTGGTCATGTATGGATATGAGAGTTGGACTGTGAAGAAAGCTGAGTGCCGAAGAATTGGTGCTTTTGAACTGTGGTGTTGGAGAAGACTCCTGAGAGTCCTTTGGACTGCAAGGAGATCCAACCAGTCCGTTCTAAAGGAGATCAGCCCTGGGTGTTCTTTGGAGGGAATGATGCTAAAGCTGAAACCAGTGAGAGGGATTAGGAGCAGGAGCAGAAGGGGACGACAGAGGATGAGATGGCTGGATGGCATCACCAACTCAATGGATGTGAGTTTGAGTGAACTCAGGGAGTTGGCGATGGACAGGGAGGCCTGGCATGCTGCGATTCATGGGGTCCAAAGAGTCGGACACACTGAGCGACTGAACTGAACTGAACTGAACTGAATCTTCTTTCCAGCTTGTGCTTCATCCAGCCCAGCATTTCTCATGATGTATTTTGCATCTAAGTTAAATAAGCAGGGGGACAACATATAGCCTTGGCATACTCCTTTCCTGATTTGGAACCAGTGTATTGTTTCATGTCCAGTTCTAATGAAGGAGGAAACAGAGCTGGACTCCATCTTAAGCCAGGCTGTGAACATTAGGGACACACATGGTCACCCACCCAGTGGACTCTGAAATGGCATGGTGTCTATAGAAATGGCATACCAATGGGAAACCAGACCCCTCTGGATAAAAGAGCCTCAGGACTTGGACTCTCCATTGCCTAAAAGAATATGCTAATTATCTCTGTAACAGAACAAAGTCATAAATTCCATTATGTTTATTGGGATATGACCACAGTCCTATTGATAAATGTCCACTGTTTATCTAGTCTTGTGACATATGAATCATGGGTTAACTTTGATTGTATCTCTCTTTTACCTTTCCAGACTAGTTTCAAGGAATTTGGGGAGGTGGGTTTGAGCAAGTACACTTAGGGTATATATATAAGGTTTTCACAAAAACTTGTCGGGGTCCTTGGCTAAGAGGAGACTCTGCCTTGGGCCCACTGGTGTAATAAACTGCACTCCACTATCTGCATTGTCCTTCTGAGTGAGTTTGTTTCCCAGAATGGATGCCTACAACACTAACTGTTGCTTCTTGACCTACACACAGATTTCTCAGGAGGCAGGTCAGGTGGTCTGGTATTCCCATCTCTTTCAGAATTTTCCACAGTTTATTGTGATCCACACAGTCAAAGGCTTTGGCATAGTCAATAAAGCAGAGATTAATGTTTTTCTGGAATTCTCTTGCTTTTTCGATCCAGTGGATGTTGGCAATTTGATCTCTGGTTCCTCTGCCTTTTCTAAAACCAGCTTGAATATCTGGAAGTTCACGGTTCACGTATTGCTAAAGCCTGGCTTGGAGAATTTTGAGCATTACTTTCCTAGCATGTGCTGCTGCTGCTGCTGCTGCTAAGTCGCTTCAGTCGTGTTCGACTCTGTGCGACCCCATAGAGGGCAGCCCACCAGGCTCTGCCGTCCCTGGGATTCTCCAGGCAAGAACACTGGAGTGGCTTGCCATTTCCTTATCCAATGCAGGAAAGTGAAAAGTGAAAGTGAAGTCGCTCAATCGTGCCCGACTCTTAGTGACCCCATGGACTGCAGCCCACCAGGCTCCGCAGTCCATGGGATTCTCCAGGCAAGAGTACTGCAGTGGGTTGCCACTGCCACTAGCATGTGAGATGGGTGCAGTTGTGTGGTAGTTTGAGTATTCTTTGGCATTGCCTTTCTTTGGGATTGGAATGAAGACTGACCTTTTCCAGTCCTATGGCCACTGCTGAGTTTTCCAAATTTGCTGACATATTGAGTGCAGTACTTTCACAGCATCATTTTTTAGGGTTTGAAATGGATCAACTGGAATTCCATCACTTCCGCTAATTTTGTTTGTAGTGATGCTTTAAAGCCCACTTGACTTTGCATTTCAGGATATCTGGCTCTAGGTGAGTGATCACACCATTGTGATTATCTGGGTCCTGAAGATATTTTTTGTACAGTTTTCTGTGTATTCTTGCACTTCTTAATATCTTCTGCTTCTGTTAGGTTCACACCATTTCTGTCCTTTATTATGCCCAAATTTGCATGAAATGTTCCCTTGCTATCTCTAATTTTATTGAAGAGATCTCTAGTCTTTCCCATTCTATTGTTTTCCTCTATTTCTTTTCATTGATCACTGAGAAAGGCTTTCTTATCTCATTGCTATTCTTTGAAACTGCATTCAAATGGATATATCTTTCCTTTTCTCCTTTGCCTTTAATGCTTTTCTCCTTTTCTCAGCTATTCCTAAGGCTTCCTCAGACAACCATTTTTTTTTTGCCTCTTTGCATTTCTTTTTCCTGATCTATTCTGACTTTATTATGCATATCTGTTATTGACTAGCTTGTCTTCTGGTCTGGTTGATTTCAGGTTCATTCTTTTCAGCCTTCCATTATAATGACTTTGTTGCTGAATTTGCTCTCTATTCACCTGCATTCCAAGGCTCCTTGATTAACACTTTGCCTTACAGCACTTCTCTATATAGAGAAGACCCAATTTGACATGGGAAATCTTGCTAACCCAGAGGAACTGGGCCCCGCCCTCAGCCTAAGAAGATTAGATGTTGCGCATTATCAAAATTTTAGGATTAAGTTCAAGTCTCCTTAAAGACTTGCTCATATACACTACACTCCAATTTAGTAAGGGCTTTATTATCACCTCAAGGGTAAAGGCTCTGGCATTTCTGGACAAGAATCATTTTCTCTATCACTAAACATAAGAATAAGGCAGACAACCACATAGAATCAAATTGCTATTTTTTATATTATTTCTATACCTAGAAAATATTTTGAACATTTATGGAACACATGATGTTGTTGATGATGAAGATGACTTCAATTATACCCATTTTTCTGAAGATGCCTCCTTCTGCCATGCTCTAAGAAGACTGAGCTAGTCTTTAATGCCCAGAGCCTCTTCTACCTGTTATACCTCACATTTATGTGCCTCATTTATATAATTTTGACTTGAAACTGTTTAATCACTCTTATTGAAAGAGAAATCATACAAAATGTACATAATCTGTGCACATCATAGCTGCCAGTAGAGGTGGGACAACATCAAGATCCAGAGCTCAGTTTCCGAAGGTAGATATCCTGGATTTGCTGTCTATCTTCACCAAATCACATACAATATAATTCACAATATAACCTTTGTTCCATCTATAAAAAGGGATTAAATAGGATATATAAATATATGTATGTATGTATGTATCCTGTGTATATATACATATGTGTACATGTGTACACAGCTCGGAAAGATGTGGAAGTTACCCTAATTAATTTGAAGAGGTTAACATAATAGTTGGTATGCTCTTTTTTGGAGTTGTAAGTCATGACCCATACATGGGAAACATAAAAAATAACCACTGACATTAGAAATATTTGAATACTAGAACTAGATACGTCTAATATGGATATGGGTGTATGCTCAGTCATGTCTGACTCTTGGCCAGCCTAGGGACTGTAGCCTGTGATGCTCCTCTGTCCATGGAATTTTCAGACAAGAACACTGGAGTGGGTTGTCATTTCCTCCTACAGGGAATCTTGTTGACCCAGGGATTGAGCCCACATCTCTTGTATTGGCAGGTGGACTCTTTACCACCAAGCCACCTGGGAAGCCCAGATACAGCTAACAAAACATCATAAAATTTTAAAACTAAATTTGAGACATTTTTGTACCTCAATATTTGTAAGATACATTATGGGAACAATACTTTACTGAGGAACATAAAGGCCTTACTACTATGGTATTTCTTAGATGATTTATTGTTATTCAGTCAGTGAGTCATGTCCAACTCTTTGTGACTCCATGGAATGCATCATGCCAGGCTTCCCTGTCCTTCACTATCTCCTGGAGTTTGCTCAGACTCACGTCCAATGAGTAAGTGATGCTATCCAATCACCTTATACTTGGTCATCCCCTTCTCCTCCAGACTTCAATCTTTCCCAGCATCAGGATCTTTTCCAGTGAGTTGGCTCCTTGCATCAGGTGGCCAAAGTATTGGAGCTTCAGCTTCAGCATCAGTCCTTCCAATGAATATTCAGGGTTGATTTCCTTTTGGAGTGACTGGTTTGATCTCTTTGTAGTCCAAGAGACTCTGAAGAACTGAAAGCTTTAACTCTACAGATCTTTGTCAGCAAAGTGATGTCTCTGCTTTTTAATATGCTCTCTAGGTTTGTCATAGTTTTCCTTCTGAGGCGTAAATGTCTTAATTTCATGGCTGCAGTTACCATCTGCAGTGATTTTGGAACTCAAGAAAATTAAAGCTGTCACTGCTTCCACTTTTCCCTTTTTTATTTGCCATGAAGTGATGGGACCATATGTCATGATCTTAGTTTTTTTTTTTTTTTTAATGTTGACTTTCAAACCAGCTTTTTCATTCTCCTCTTTTACCTACATCAAGAGGCTCTTTAGTTCTTCTTCACTTTCTGCCATTAGTTTGCATATCTGAGGTTGTTGATATTTCTCCCAGCAATGTTGATTCCAGCTTGTTATTCATCCATCCTGGCATTTCACATGATGTGCTCTGCACAGAAATTAAGCAGGGTAGTAATATACAGCCTTGACGTACTCCTTTCCCAATTTTGAACCAGGCCATTGTTCCACGTCCAGTTCTAGTTGTTGCTTCTTTATCTGCATACGATTTCTTCATGACAGGTAAGGCGGTCTTATACACTTATTTCTTTCAGAATTTTCCACAGCATTTTGTGATCCACACAGTCAAAAGCATTAGCATAGTCAATAAAGCAAAGGTAGATGTTTTTTTGGAACTCCCTTGCTTTCTCTATGATCCAATGAATGTTGAAACTTTGATCTCTGATTTCCTCTGCCTCTTTCAAACTAAGCTTGTACATCTGGAATTTTTCAGTTCATGGCCTGTTGAAGCTTAGCTTGAAGTATTTTTAACGTAACTTCACTAGAATGTGAAATAAGGACAACTGTATGGTAGTCTGACTAAACATTCTTTGCCGCTGTTCTTCTTTAGGATTAGAATGAAAACTGATCCTTTCCAGTCTTGTGGCCACTAATGACCTTTCCAAATGTGTTGACATATTGAGTGTAGCACTTGAACAACATCATCTTTTAGGATTTTAAATAGCTTAGCTGGAATTCTGTCACCTCCACTAGCTTTGTTTGTAGTAATACTTTCTAAGGCTCACTTGATCTCACCCTCCAGGCTGTCTGGCTCTAGGTGAGTGGCTGAGCACAACATCATGGTTATCCAGGTCATTAAGACCTTTCTTGTATAGTTCTTCTGTGCATTCTTGCCACCTCTTCTTAATTTCTTCTGCTTCTGTTCAGTTCAGTCGCTCAGTCGTGTCCGACTCTTTGTGACCCCATGAATCGCAGCACGCCAGGCCTTCCTGTTCATCACCATCTCCCAGAGTTCACTCAGACTCACGTTCATCGAGTCCCTGATGCCATCCAGCCATCTCATCCTCTGTCGTCCCCTTCTCCCCCTGCCCCCAATCCCTCCCAGCATCAAAGTCTTTTCCAATGAATCAGCTCTTCGCATGAGGTGGCCAAAGTACTGGAGTTTCAGCTTTAGCATCATTCCTTCCAAAGGAATCCCAGGGTTGATCTCCTTCAGAATGGACTAGTTGGATCTCCTTGCAGTCCAAGGGACTCTCAGGAGTCTTCTCCAACACCACAGTCCAAAAGCTTCAATTCTTCGGCAATCAGCCTTCTTCACAGTCCAACTCTCACATCCATACTTGACCACTGGAAAAACCATAGCCTGACTAGACGGACCTTAGTTGGCAAAGTAATGTCTCTGCTTTTGAATATGCTATCTAGGTTGGTCATAACTTTCCTTCCAAGGAGTAAGCGTCTTTTAATTTCATGGCTGCAGTCACCATCTGCAGTGATTTTGGAGCCCCAAAAAATAAAGTCTGACACTGTTTCCACTGTTTCCCATCTATTTCCCATGAAGTGATGGGACTGGATGCCATGATCTTTGTTTTCTGAATGTTGAGCTTTAAACCAACTTTTTCACTCTCCTCTTTCACTTTCATCAAGAGGCTTTTGAGTTCCTCTTCACTTTCTGCCATAAGGGTGCTTCTGTTAGGTCCTTACAATTTTGTCCCTCATCATGCCCACCCTTGCATGAAATATTCTCTTCATATTGCCAATTATCTTGAAGAGATCTTTATTCTTTCCTGTTCTAATGTTTTCCTTTTTTTTTTTTTTTTTTTTGTTTTGAGTTGTTCACTTAAGAAGGTCGTCTTATCTCTCCTTGCTATTCTCTGGAACTCTGCATTCAGTTGGGTGTATCTTTCCCTTTCTCCCTTGCCTTCTGCTTCTTCTCTTTCCTCAGTTATTTGTAAAGCCTCCTTAGAAAACCACTTTGTCTTCTTGCATTTATTTTACTTTGAGATGGTTTTGGTTACTGTTTCCTGAAAAAATGTTACAAACATCTGTCCATAGTTCTTCAGGCACTGTCTACCAGATCTAATCTCTTGAATATATTAATCACCTCCACTGTATAATCATAAGAGATTTGATTTAGGTCATACCTAAATGGCCTCATGGTTTACCTTACCTTTGTCAATTTAAATCTGAGTTTTGCAATAAGAAGTGCATGATCTGAGCCACTGTCAGCTCCAAATCTTGTTTTTCTTTACTGTACAATGCTTCTCCATCTTCAGCTACAAAAAACATAATTGATATCTGGTGATGAACATGTGTAGTCTTCTCTTGAACTGCTGGAAAAGGGCCTTTGCTATGACCAGTGTGTTTCTTGACAAAACTCTGTTACCCTTTGCCCTACTTCATTTTATATTCCAAGGCCAAACTAGCTTGTTATTCCATGTATCTCCTCACTTCCTCCTAGGATGAAAAGAATATATATATATATTTATATATTTTGGTGTTAGTTCTAGGAGGTCTTGTAGGCTTTCATACAGTCAACTTCAGCTTCTTTGGCATCAGTGGTTGGGGCATAGACTTGGATTACTGTGAAGTTGAATGGCTTACCTTGGAAACTCCTTTGGCTATACTTGGCTACCATGAATTTATGTAGAGATGGTGTTATAGTTTAACTTTACTTGTATGCAGAAAGTTAATAAAACACAGGCTTGCTTCTTACAAACTCAAATTCATCTTGAAGAATCATGTATGTCCTTCATATTCTCAGCATATATTATGGCTATTATTCTAGCAATCCATCACTTTGGGTTTCTTAGTTGGAAAATCAGTTTGCCAAGAGTCATTTTCCCACCCAGCTGTGATTCTTTAAAGCTTCAGAAAACAACCTGAGCATAAATCAAAGGTATACTGAATCTGACATAAAACAAAAACTAGTTCTGGAATGAAAATCGTCTATTCTAAGAAAGTGGATTTTCTAAAATCTTAAAAAATATGATTTAAGTATCTAAATTACTTAGAAATGAAAAAGTTTCATAACTTTCAGGGTAGACCCATCAGCAGTAGAAACTTAAGAGAGTTGTATAGTCCTATTACAGTCCTGTTCATAAAATGATTACATGAATTAGAATATACTCAATATGTAATTATATATATTATTTAGTGGCATCTAATGATATATGGGAAAGAAGACAAAAACAGAAGTTCTCTTGGAAGCATCTGTCCATCAATTTTTTCAAATCACTGAGAGTCAATAATAATAGTGATCATAATGGACTAGTGCTTTACATATATTAAATCACGAAGACTGAGCCTAGAAATGTTAATTAATCCATTCAAGGTCACTCAGGAAGTGTGATTCATATTAACTTGAGCCCAGTTGTGACCCTATAAATATTTTTACCACAGAATGTTTTTCTTTATAAATAAAGGGAGTTGTTACTAAATGCAAATACTGACTGTGTCATTTCTACTCTCCTATGTGACATATCTAATATTATAAGCTCAGATTATAAACAATATGAGTTTGTCAGGATCAACCAAATCCTCGTTGGCATATATTTGGCCAACGGGGATCCCATCCAGTAAGATCAATAGCAAGGTTTCTGGGCCATGTCTCACGGGGAAACAAACTTTTACTGGCCTTTCAGCAGGGTGCTTTCGTCATGGTCTTCTTTAGTCACTACTCTTCCACTCTATGTAACTAGCCTGATCTTTACCCTAACAGTAGGATCCAAGCTTAGACTGTGCAACTAAGAGACAGAAGAGATGGACTTGGGAGAATTCAAGAAAACTGGACATGAGGGAATTAAAAAAAAATAAGGATAGAAAATGGAAATTTAGCTTTGCAATTTTTTTGTGTATGCATCAGTCTGTCCCACTGGCCCCAAGCTCTTCAAATGGCTAGAAGATATTAAGCAAGTGTTTAAGTCTGAGCCAAACCCACTAAATCTCAGCACTAGATGGAAAGGATGAGCTAGAATACAGCACAGAGTACATTTCTATCCTTAAGCCTCTTTCTTTAGGCCAAACCTCACCCCCCAACATACGTACAGTCAGATATGTACATAGGTCAGAGGTGTTCAGTAAAAGAGCAGTGTGAGTTCAAAGACCTGTTTTCTTCAGTCGCCAAAAGTTCAGCTGCATGTGGTGAAGGTTTATTGTCACTGTATGATGAGCTGTGTGAAGATCATCTTATCGTTGACACTGGGCATCACCGTCTTGCCCAGGTCACTGTTGGCAGTGGATGCTGTCTTGTGGGAATGAGCAGTATCAGTCACTGCCTTTGATAGGTTTTGGAACCATTGCTTCCAACTGGATACTGACAGCATCAGAGAGAACACCAGTTCATCAAAAATGCTGTAACCTGGCACAGCCAGTATGGAGAACAGTATAGAGGTTCCTCAAAAGACTAAAACTAGCGTTACCATATGATCCAGCAATCCCACTCCTTGGCATTTATCCAGATAAAACCATCATCCAAAAAGACACATGTACCTCAATGTTCACTGCAGCACTGTTTACAATAGCCAGGGCATGGGAGCAACCTAAATATCCATTAATAGAGGAATGGGTAAAGACTGGTATACATATGAGTATACACAATGGGATATTATTCAAACATAAAAAGAACAAAATAATGTGATTTGCAGCAGCATGAATGGATCTAGAGATTTTCAAACTGAGTAAAGTAAGACAAAGAAAGACAAATATCACATGATATTGGTTATGTGTGAAATATAAAGCAATGGTAAAAGTGAACTTATATACAAAGCAGGTATAGAGCTACAGACATAGCAAACAATCTTATAGTTACCAGGAGGGAAGGGGGGAGGATAAATTGGGATATAAGGACTGACATAGCATGCTGCTAATAGATAACTAATAAGGACCTAAGGCAATGGCACCCCACTCCAGTACTCTTGCCTGGAGAATCCCATGGATGGAGGAGCCTGGTGCACTGCAGTCCATGGGGTCGCGACGAGTCGAACACGACTGAGCGACTTCACTTTCACTTTTCACTTTCATGCATTGGAGAAGGAAATGGCAAGCCACTCCAGTGTTCTTGCCTGGAGAATCCCAGGGACGACGGAGCCTGGTGGGCTGCCATCTATGGGGTCGCACAGAGTTGGACATGACTGAAGTGACTTAGCAGCAGCATACAGCAAAGGGAACTTGATACTCTGTAATGAATAAGGAATAGAATCTAAAAAAGAGTGGACATATGTATGTGTGTGTGCCTATGTGTGTGTGTATAACTGATTCACTTTGCTGTACAGCAGAATGTAACACATTATAAATCAATTATACTCCAATAAGAATAAATAAAAACTAAAGTCAGATACAAAATATCTAGTTCCTCCTTTGCTGGAAACAAGACAGACTATATTCCTGTGCCTGCCTAGCAGTTTGGTTTGCCATGTGACTGAGTTCTAGCCAATACAAAGTGAGGAGACATCATCCATATCATTCCCAGACTGGCCACTGGAAAGCACCCTAAACGTGCTCAGCCACTATTTTCTTCTTTTCACTGGTTGGGCTGATGATCTTTTGAGAGACCTTAACAATCAAATGCTAAAGATGGCAGAGCTGCCATCATTCAGAACCCCTGAACAATTGTGTGACAAGGGTCCCTATTTCCCTGCCCTCTGCTTTATCTGGAACCTCTTTGGATTTTTATGGAGAAATAATCTCATATATTTGGAGGAGGCAATGACACCCCTCTCCAGTACTTTTGCCTGGAAAATCCCATGGACAGAGGAGCCTGGAAGGCAGCAGTCCATGGAGTCGCTGAGGGTCGGACACGACTGAGCAACTTCACTTTCACTTTTCACTTTCATGCACTGGAGAAGAAAATGACAACCCCACACCAGTGTTCTTGCCTGGAGAATCCCAGGGACGGGGGAGCCTGGTGGGCTGCCGTCTACGGGGTTGCACAGAGTCAGACACAACTGAAGCGACTTAGCAGCAGCAGCAATCTCATATATTATTAAGCCATTAAATACATGGGTGTATTTACTCCCACAGTTTTGTCTATCCTTATTAAGTCACATAGTAGCCACAGAAAAGCAGAGCATAAAAGGAAAGGAAAGTCACATAGTCCATAGCAGTGAACAGAATTTAATCATAGGGTGCAGTGGATAAGGCCTCTAGTATGCCCCTGGAATACCTGTTTAGCATTGCAGAAAGGCAGATGGGATCAAAGCTGGAGAAGCAGTTTATTTGACCATTTCCATCACTCTATTTTTATCTACAGGTTCCTAGGACCTGTACGATATAAGTGATTAAATGGAAGAGTGACTAGTAAAAGGAATGTTCCTGATTTAAACATATATTACTTCACACATGTCTTCATAATAGCATTCGGAATTCTTAAGAAATGGTAGTATTCTGGAAAACCTTTAGAAAAATTTTTGAAAAAGCTGAGTTTTACCGGAGATGTTATGGCCTTGGGAAAGTCCCTTAATTTCCATAAGTCTCAGGTGAAATGTGAGACTTTTCGCCCACAGTGTGGGCGAAAGGGTTTAAGGAAATGATATAATCAATGAAAGTCAATAGTACTAAGACTGTGGCTTATTTAAAAGAACAAAACACACAGAGCATTAGAACACTCTTAAGAACACTGAGTGTTACAATTGCTCAGGATGTGACTTTTGATAGAATTGAGTTTACTGATTTCAGGCTTTGCTAACTTTTTGGTTGTTATCATAGTTAAGATCTTATTGAAATTATAAATGTTTATCATGGGATTCTGCCAACTTGGACCTCATTTTAAAATATTTTGCACCATTTTGTCCATTTAATTTATGAAAATGGCAGGGTGGGAAGCCTATTCTCTACAAAATGCTATAACTGGGGTCAATTATTTTTATTTCTATTTCTACTTTGGAGCTATTGTTTCTTAGGTTGCATGCACCACGTTCCACCTCCCAAGAGCAGCCTGAAGCACTGGCAGCAGCCAGTGAGCTTTCGTGACTCATGAAAACCCATCACCCAGGCTATAATTCCGCAGAGCCTGAGAATGCCTTTCCCCAGTGAGAAAAGTCTATAATGCGGTCTCCATGGTTGAAAATGCAGGTACCTCAGGTGAATCCCAGGCATCCTCTAGCCCTAACTCAGACTATGTAGCTTTAGTCTTGAAGCCACTTTTATTTTGATGCCTTGATCACTTTTGAATCACACATTTTGGGATGTGCCACTGCCCTGATTCTCATTCTGGTAGACTACAGCTTGACTGGGTTCCTAGCCTTTGTGTGGCCCCTACAGGTATGGGACCTCTTTCTCTGACACTGACTCTCCCAACCCCTTGACAACTCATTAAAACTTTTCAGTCCAAAGTCCAAGTGAAACACCAACCTGGCCCCTACCTGGTACTAAACATCAACAGTACCAAAATCCCAGGTGCCCCATGCTAGCAGGCTGGTGCTCCACTCCAGTTCAGTTTGAGCAACGATATACCATAAAACCTTGTGAACAGAGTTTTGCACTATGCAAACCACCTAGGCAGACTGTTAAATTAATCAATAGGACTGGGGTAGAGAGTGAGCTTCTACTTTCTAGCAAGTTCTGAGTAGATGTCAATGCTGCAGGTCCACGGCCCACATTCTGAGTAGCCAGTAAATCTGTGACTTCCCTCTTTGGTATCCTTCAGGTTGCAGAATTCATACCTCAGCTCCATATGGAGCTCTCTTAGCTTCTTCTGGTGACTCACTGACTCACAGCTTAAGTTCTGGCATGTCTCATAAGAAGTTACACGCAAATGTTGATGTGCTCAGATACAGAGACATGAACTCTTTCTATGAACATGCCCACTAAAGGGTCATAATTCATACTTACAAGATTCCTGATGATCCCTCTTAAGTGCTGCTAGAGCCTACAATTAAATACCTCACCTCATTACTATTCCTTCCACTGGAGACAGATTTCCTTCACAGATCAGCATAGACATCACTAGTTGGCATTCACTTTAGTGGAAGACACAATAATACTCTTGGTAAAGCTTCAGTTCTCATGAAAATATTGAAAAACAACCTAAAATGTCACTAGCAATTAACACAGGTGGAAGGCTGGAATTATACGCAAGAAAACAAGCATTTTTCAGTGACTGTTCTGCAACTACATCTGGATGCAAACTATTATACTCTCTAAACATTTCTGGAAATAAGCCATTTCAACGGCTGCAGAACAGAAATTTGATACTGATTTTATATTATGTTATAGTTAAGGAGCAAAACAGATTTTTTAAGGTTCGCTCAGTGGAATTGCCAATTACCCCAGTCAATGGGAAACTGCAAACCTACAATATATGAAAAAGTGAATCCCGAGGTAGTGTCAGTGCTGAAAATAATGGTCTCTCAGCTACCTGGCTGAAAGTGTTTCCAGGCTTATGGAGTTGGTATATAGCTTCCATTTAAATGAAGGGAAAATTAAAACCCTTTGCCCATCACAGAGGGGTGTCTTTAGCCAAAGGTTCTAATAGCATATTATATAAATATGTAAATCAAGGAGAATTGTCCCTCATTACCAGTCCTTCAGCAACAATGTGATCTCACACCTGGAAAGCTCCCCCACCTGATGTTTCAATAGGTTCATTATGAGAATCAAAACTAGAGAAATGCCTCCCCAGTAGCAGCTCTATGTGCCTAAATGAACATCTGGTGGAGAATGCAGCTGGCAATGCCTCAATCCCTAATTGGGTGATGCACCTTCAATTTGTGCCATTTCCTCAGGGTTTGAGTTTGTACTTTGTTTTTCCCAGGTGTGTGCTCAGCATCCTAATGAAGAGGTGTACTAACCTCATAATTAACACATGCCATGTTGGATTGGACTTTGTTCACCATTTCTTACCTAAATTTTGGAAACTCACACATGGTTTCTAGATGAAGATTGTTGTCCAAGCTGTGTGTGGGAGAGACCAGGGTCCTAAGGAAGCCCCGGGATAAGGGGTAGTGGAGGTGGGCCCCTTTTACAACATGAACGCTGGAAATACTGAGTTGTGAAGAGCGGAAACAAGCATGCATCCAATTCTTGGCTGATAGTACTGACAACAATAACTAAATATGAGGAAGCTTGAATGGAGGAATGTCTTTGGGAGATCAGACTGCTTCTGTGGGAATGAGAGCCCCTAATAAACCTAGTAAATCTTGATATTGCATGGTCTTTTATAACTATGTGATGAGTCCCCTGATCCTTATATCTTAAAGGTACAAGACTCCAGTTATAAGTTACAAGGATGTCATATACAGCATAGTGACTATAGTTAACACATTACTAACCAGAGGTACATTATGGCCATAGATGTCAGTTTTGGCAAAGAGTCCCCAGTCAATAATATTGTATTGTATATTTTAAAGTGGCTAAGAATAGATCTTAGAAGTCTTCATCACAAGAAAAAAATAAAGCTTGTGACTATGCATGGTGACAGATGTAAACTAGATTTACTGTGGTAATTGATTCACAATATACACAAATACCAAACCATTATGCTGCACACTTGAAACAAATGTGTTAATTACACCTCAATTAAAAAAAAAAAAAAAAAACACCTCACCCAAGGAAAAGGAAAAAAGAGCACTGTGTGTTCATCCTCCATACAGAGGATAGCTTCTAAGAAGGGCAATGATAGCAGAGAAAGTTGATTCGTTAAAAAAATATTGTTACAAGTGAATAGCTGGCATTTTATAGAAATGGTGTGCAAAGACACTCCTCTGAACTGAGTGTCTTTCTCCAGCAAAACAACCTATGTTTTAATTATGGGTGTAGGAGTTGGCTTAAGTAAATAAACTTAAAAAAAAATCATGAATATTGAGAATGGCATGAATATTGATAATTGGCAAAAATTTTGGAAATAAAACATATGCAATTTCATACAAATGAAAACTAGAGTTTGCTAAGTATAATATTGGGTCTTTCAAAGTGAGGCTTTCTTTAATCACCAACTCAGAATTTGAAGCCTAATTTAGACACATAGGATATCTATTGCCTAGAAGGAATTTAGCCTTGGTTTTTCTGGCTAAAAGTTAAGAGGAAGCTATCAGATTTAAAGTGGTTAAGAGGAAGCAGGAGGAAAAAAGGGATAAAGTTTTAGGTTTATTGTATGCTTATCAAGAGTCAGCCATTGTGTTAGGCTGGGGTCACATGATTTACAGATGAATTCAAGCTGTGCTTCAATCTTGGCGTGTTTCCTGTTGAGCCTAAACAGGGTAGCTCAGCCTAAATAGCATCCCTCACACATTCTTCTAGACAAGCGCCTAAAGTTGGCTGCTGAGATTAAAGCTGTATTTATCTTATCCTTGTTAGGCTCTTTACATGTTTTACTATCCAATCATCATTACAGTTCTATGAGGTAAATAGTTTTCATCCTCATTTTATTATTAAATGGAACAAGCTCTCTAAGGCCAACTAGCTTGTCCAAGTTCATGCGGGTATAAGATCCAGGGAAGAAATTGAAATCTTGGTCTATTTGTCACTGAACGTTGTATTCCAACCTACAAGACCAGTTACATGATTTGTGAGGCCCACTGCAAAATGAAAACATGGGGTTCTTGTTCAAAAATTGTTAAGAATGGCAAAACATTGATAGTAGAACACCAAACCTATCTGAGGCTATCTGAGCATGAGGCCCTGTGCAACAAATGAGTAGCATGCCCATGAACCTGAAGTAAACCCACTCAAGAGTCCCATGCTATAGGAAGAATAATACAATATTTTTCATTTTTTTACAGAACATAAAGCTTTTACAGAAATAATAAGCAGAGTGTCTGAACCCAAACTGTAAGACATTTGGCTTACAAGCAGTTATGAGAATCATGGGACCAAATACTTGAGACTCGAACAAACCCAGTCAAATACAAACACAGAATTAACAAGACCAAAGTATAAAATATCAGCTTCTTTCCTCTCTTGCCAGCATCCCACACATCACTGCTAATTTTCCATGGTGAAAAGTGATGTGCCCTGATGGAGTGAATTATTGATGGCAATGGTAGGAAAAATTCATTTGGGATGTAGATTGTCACTGAATGAGTACGATCTTTTTTAATGGAGTAAGTTCTAAAGCAAAATGTTTTCATATCACCTACTACTGATTATTTTGTCAAACTGAAAAGAACAGATATTTTAGGTACTGCCTTAATGATCAATGTTGTACTAGGTCTTCTCAACCCACTTTGGCTACTGCTCCTCCTCTCTCTTCCAGGTATTTGTAAAACAATTGCTTTAAAAACACAAATTCCCCATCAAACCCATTCAAATGTTTCTTTCCCCATAACAGCTAAGTTCAGAATTTGGTATACCATTCATATTTCAGTTCCTTATCTGCCATTCGATTTGCTGAATTCTCAGTCTGCTGGGCTAGATTTAATGGCTTCTTATCTGTCCTAGAGGAGAAAATGACTTGCCAGGTAAAAAATATGTTCAACTATTTGCATTCCTATTCCAAAAGTAAACTTCTGTTTTGATGTTAAATTAAAAAAGGGAGCTTTTTGCCCCACTGGATTAAATAAATTATTAAACGTAAAAGCACTTTGAGTTTAATACTACATAAATGCCAGCTATTTTACCATAAATATTACTAAGACAGGAAAGAACAAATATATGCATATATAAATGCAAAACATTTATATACAACAAAGGTCCGTCTAGTCAAAGCTATGGTTTTTCCAGTAGTCATGTATGGATGTGAGAGTTGGACTATAAAGAAAGCTGAGAGCCAAAGAATTGATGCTTTTGAAATGTGGTGTTGGAGATGACTCTTGAGAGTCCCTTGGACTGTGAGGAGATCCAACCTAAAGGAAATCAGTCCTGAATATTCATTGGAAGGACTGATGCTAAAGCTGAAATGGCAATACTCTGGCCACCTGATGTGAAGAACTGACTCATGTGAAAAGACCCTGATGCTGGGAAAGACTGAAGGTGGGAAGAGAAGGGGACGACAGAAGATAAGATGGTTGGATGGCATCACCAACTAGATGGATATGAGTTTGAGTAAGCTCTGGGAGTTCGTGATGGACAAGGAAGCCTGGCATGCTGCAGTCCATGGGGTTGCAAAGAGTTGGACACAACTGAGTGACTGAACTGAACTGATAAGTGTACAAATATGCATAACACACATATATATATATATATATATTTTTTTTTTTCTCTTTGGTACCCCTTTATAGTCCAGATGCAGGTATATGTTGTAACTATTTTAAAAAACTGCACTATCTTTGATGAAATCATTAGAAATATAGCCAAGTATTCCTTCCCAAACATCTGATTTTTAAATTGAGCAGATTGCTGAGGACTATCTAACGGGGAAAAATAATAATGTATGTATGGAGTTGTACCATTTGAAGGAAATGGTCAGCAGCCCTAAAGAAGAGGCTGTAGTCATATCCACTTGCTTACACAGCTCCCACAACCTTGTGAAAACAGCATGTTACACATGATAAGCTCATCTCCTGCAGCTGCTATAATGTAGCTGTATGTCCTTGACTTCCTTTTGAGTTATCATTTTTCTTCTGATATGGAACCCAGATTATGAAGCTCTTCCATCCATGAATTCAAGTACTTTCACACACTCAAATCCATCCCGTTCATAGCACCCCCAGGGAGTAGGATTGGGAAAGAAAAATTTCTGCTGACAAGTGTTAATGTTCAGGCAAATGCATGGATACTAAATTCCTCCAAACTATTGCCTGGATACTAAATTCCTAGGAGTAAGGATATGGTGAAAAGACCTTTAGACATAGGCATCTTGTGTGCTTTTCAATTTGGAAATGTTGATTTGAAACTATAAATATCAACAAATAAAGTAGCAAATAAAAAGTGAATTTAAATGTGCTGTAATAACTGGAGATCCACACTCCAAAAAAAAAAAAAAAAAAGAATTCAGATGATCTTGCATCTTTCACAAAAATTAGGACAAAATATATAACAGATCTTATATAAAACACAAAACTATAAAACTTCTAGAAGATAACACAGGAAAAAATCTTAGTGACCTTGTGTTTGGCAATGAGTTTTTATATAAAGTATCAAAAGCATGATCCATGAAAGAAAAATTGATTAGTGGGACCTATCATTTAAATGTAATTATGTACATCTTCAATTCTGTGAAAGATACTGCTAAGAGAAAGAAAAGGCAATCCAGAAAGTAGGGGGGTGGGGGGAACAACTTGAATTCAGGCTACACAAAGAGTCCTTAACATTCAACAATAAGAAAACAAATAACCTAATTAATAAGTGGAAAAAAGATCTAAACAGACACTTCAAGGGAGATAGGCAAATAACAAATAGCATATGAGAAAATGCTAAACATCACATTTACTGTGCTTAGCTGCTCAGTCGTATCCAACTCTTTGTGACCACATGGACTGTAGCTCACCAGACTCCTCTGTCTATGGGGATTCTCCAGGCAAGAACACTGGAGTGGGTTGCCATGCCCTCCTCCAGGGGATCTTCCCAACCCATGGATTGAACCCAGGTCTCCCACATTGCAGGTGAAATCTTTACCATCTGAACCACCAGGGAAGCCTAAACATCATATGTCATCAGGGAATTAAATGAAAACAATGAGATATAATTATATACCTATTTAAATGGATGAAATCCAAAACAATGTCAATATCAAATGCTGGCCAGCCTGCGGAGCAACAGGAAATTCCATTCATTGATGGTAGAAATGCAAAATGGCACAGCCATTTTGAGAGACAGTTTGGTGTCAGCTGGTAAAGAGCTCAGGTGGTAAAGAGCCTGACTGCAATGCAGCAGACCCAGGTTTGATCCCTGGGTTGGGAATATGCCCTAGAGAAGGAAATGGTCACCCACTTCAGTATTCTTGTCTGGAAAATCCCATAGATGGAGGAGCCTGGCAGGCTACAGGTCATGGGGTTGCAAGGAGTTGGACACGACTGAGTGACTAACACTCAGTAATTTCCTACAAAACTATATATATCTCCTTATCATATGACCCAACACTCACCTGTTTAGCTATCAACCCAAATGAGTTGAAAATGCATGCCCACACAAAAACTTGCACATAAACTGTTTGCTTTAGCTTTAGTCACAGCTGTCAAAACTTGGAAGTAACCAAGATGTTCAACAGGTGAAGTGAAATAATGAACAGTTAACTATAGAGAAGCAAAATTAGTTACTCCCAAATATTTCTCTTTGGCATGAAAATCTAGTCTGATTAGATTTTAAGAAACAGAAGATTCAGGAAGTTTCTCTTGTCACTTCTGGCTTGATTGCCAAAAAGAATTTAGATAAAGGGCTTATTCTCCGAATAGAGGAATCACTAGAGATGTCCATGAAGAAGCCACACTGGGTGTGCTGCTGGAGGCTTGCAGGGAATAGAGACTCCATTCCATCCTCTGTCCCATTGTATCTGAGCATCCAACTAACATTTGTTTACGAAACATTTGCTTTTTCCATTTTCACATGAATCATCTTCCTCCCCTTTGAAATCCCAAAGAACTATCTCCAACATCTTCATTTGTCCTTAGCTAAAACTTAAATTTAAGTTAAGGGTTTCAGTTGATTTTGGCAATTTACTATTTTCCTGGGTCTCCTCCATGTATATGTTATTAACCTTTTGTTTGATTTTTCTCATGTTAATCTGTTTTATGTCAATTTCATTCTTGGTCCAGCCAGAATAACTTAAGGATAAAGGAAAATGTCTTCCTCCCTCAAAGAACAAAATGTACTACATCATTACAACTGAATATTATTTAGTGATAGAAAGCAATGAACTACCACACTATAAAAAGACATGGAGGGAATCAGTGTGCTTTCCCTAACAGTCTTGTTGACTTAAAAAAGATGCACAGAGGCGGTCCTAAGATGGTGGAGGAATAGGACAGGGAGACCAATTTCTCCCCCACTAATTCATCAAAAGAACATTTAAACGCTGAGTAAATTCCACAAAACAACTTCTGAATGCTGGCAGAAGACATCAGGCACCTAGAAAAGCAGCCTACTGTCTTCGAAAGGAGGTAGGAAAAAATATAAAAGATAAGAGAGACGAAAGAGGTAGGGACAGAGATCTGTCCCGGAAAGGGAGTCTTAAAAAAGAGAGGTTTCCAAACACCAGGAAACACTCTCACTGGCGAGTCTGTGGCAACCCTTGGAACCACAGAGGGCAACATAACCAGGAGGAAAAATAAATAAATAATTAAAACCCAGAGATTACATGCCCAACGGTAACTCCCAGCAGAGAAGCAGTGCAGATGCCTGCATCTGCCACTAGCAAGCGGGGGCTGGGCAGGGAGGCGTGGGCTGCATTGCTTAGAGTAAGGACCAGGCCTGAATGCCCCAAGGGCAATCTAAGGGAACTAACTTGAGATAGCAAATCAGACTGTGGGATAGCTACATTGTAAAAAGCCCTAACCTAAGACACCGCCAGGCCCACTCACAGAATAAAGGACTGACTAGAACTACCCAAAAAGCCCTAACCTAAGACACCACCAGGCCCACTCACAGAACAAAGGACTAAGCAGAGCTAGCTGGCTGCGGACCAGTCCATGCCCTTCTGGAGACAGGCAGGCGAGGGCAGCCAAAGCTGGAAGGGGACAATCGCAGCCCCAAAGAGGCAGTATCTAACAAACTGCAAATGGGTTTTGTTGCTAACCAAGACTTCACGGGATTCTGGATGGTCAACATCTGCCTGAAAAAGTGCGCCAGTTGTACACCCAGAAAACCAAGCAGCAGGGACAGGGGAGGCGATAGTTGCAGAGAATGCGCTCGCCAAAGACCTGGTCACCTGAGCTGCTCGGACCTGGGAAGGGCACAAAATGCAGGCCCAACCAAGTTGCGCCTCTGAGGAGTACCCAAGTACCTGAACCTGAGCAGCTTAGACCTAGGAAGTGCATACAACCCAGGGCAGGCCTCAGACAGTTCCCGGCAGAGCAACCTAGAGCCTAAGCAGTGTAGACAGGGAAACCACACACGCCGTGAGCGGGGGCAAACCCAGTGTGGCCAAGACACTGCGAGCACTCCCCACAGATGCCAGTGATATTTGTTTGCAGTGTTCCTCCCTCCCCACATCATGAGTGAACACGTGAGCCTTAAAAAATGACCATCACTGACCCCTTGTGTCAGGGTGGAAATTAGACACTGAAGAGACCAGCAAACAGAAGAAGCTAAAACAGAGGGAACTACCCTGGAAATGACAGGTGCAATAGATTAAAACTCTATAGCTAGCACTAACTACATAGGAAGGGGACTATAGATCTTGAGAAGTATAAGCCGGATCAAGGAACTATCTGAAAGTGAACTGACCCCACACTGTCCACAACATCTCCAGAGAAAGCCCTAGATATATTTTTACTATTATTCTTTAATTAAAAAACAATTATGTATTTAAATCCTCTATTACTCCTTTAATTTTCATTTTTATAACCTACTATTACTTTGCAAAAAAAGACCCTATTTTTTAAAGCAAACTTCATATATATATATATTTTATAATTTTTGTGACTTTTTTTGTTTGTTTGTTTTCTTTCATATTGTATTTTTGAAAATCCAACCTCTACTCTAGATTTTTACTTTGCTTTTTGGTATTTGTACCTTTAAGACCCCAATCTTCAGTACCCATTTTTACTTGGGAGCAAGATTACTGGCTTGACTGCTCTCTTCCCCTTTGGACTCTCCTTTTTCTCCACCAGGTCGCCTCTATCTCCTCCCTCCCCGTTCTCTTCTCTACACAACTCTGAACCTCTTTGTGTGTTCTGGACTGATTACTGGCTGGACCTGCTCTCTCTCCTTTTGATTCTCCCCTTTATCCTCCTGGCCACCTCTGTCTCTTTCCTCCCTCTTCTCTTCTCTGTATAACTCCATGAACATCTCTGAGTGGTCCAGACTGTGGAGCACACATAAGGAACTGATTACTGGCTAGCTTGCTCTCTCCTCTTCTGTTTCCCCCTCGTCTCATCCTGGTCACCTCTGTCTCCCTCCTCCCTCTTCTCCATGTAACTCTGTGAACCTCTCTGGGTGTCCCTCACTGTGGAGAAACTTTTCATGTTTAACTTAGATGTTCTATAAATGGTGCTGTATAGATGGAGAAGTCTTGAGGCTACCGTAAAAATGAGACTGAAAACCAGAGGTAGGAGCCTTACTTCAAAATCCTGAGAACATCAGAGAACTGACTCCAAGAAACACTAATCGATAGGAGCTCATCAAACGCCTCCATACCTACACTGAAACCAAGAACCACCCAAGGGCCAACAAGTTCCGGAGCAAGACATACCATGCAAATTCTCCAGCAACACAGGAACATAGCCCTGAGCTTCAATATACAGGCTTCCCAAAGTCACACCAAACCCACTGACATCTCATAACTCATTACTGGACACTTCATTGCACTCCAGAGAGAAGAAATCCAGCCCCACCCACCAGAACACTGACACAAGCTTCCCTAACCAGGAAACCTTGACAAGCCACCCATCCATCCCCACCCACAGCAAGGAAACTCCACAATTAAGACAACTCCACAAACTGCCAGAATAAGGAAAGGCCACACCAAACACAGCAATATAAACAAGGTGAAGAGGCAGAGGAATACCCAGTAGGTAAAGGAACAGGATAAATGCCCACCAAACCAAACAAAGGAGGAAGAGATAGGGAATCTACCTGATAAAGAATTCCAAATAATGATAGCGAAATGATCCAAAATCTTGAAAACAAAATGGAGTTACAGATAAATAGCCTGGAGACAAGGATTGAGAAGATGCAAGAAAGATTTAACCAGGATGGTGACCTTCTCCAGTATTGTTGTCTGGAAAATCCCATGGATGGAGGAGCATGGTATGCTGCAGTCCATGGGGTCGCTAAGAGTTGGGCACAACTGAGTGACTTCACTTTCACTTTTCACTTTCATGCATTGGAGAGGGAAAGGGCAACCCAGCCCAGTATTCTTGCCTGGAGAATCCCAGGGACAGAGGAGACTAGTGGGCTGCTGTCTATGGGGTCGCACAGAGTCGGACATGACTGAAGTGACTTAGCAGCAGCAGCAGAAATTTTTAAAAAGTCAGTATATAATGAATAATGCAATAAATGAGTTCAAAAATACTCTAGAGGGAACCAACAGTAGAATAACAGAGGCGGAAGATAGGATAAGTGAGGTAGAAGATAGAATGGCAGAAATAAATGAAACAGAGAGGAAAAAAGAAAAACTAATGAAAAGAAATGAAGCCAATCTCAGAGACCACTGGGACAATGTCAAACACCTCAACATTTGAATCATAGGAATCCCAGAAGAAGAAGACAAAAAGAAAGACCATGAGAAAATACTTGAGCAGATAATAGTTGAAAACTTCCCTAAAATGGGGAAAGAAATAATCACCCAAGTCCAAGAAACCCAGAGAGTCCCAAACAGGATAAACCCAAGGTGAAACACCCTAAGACACAGATTAATCAAATCAACAAAGATCAAACACAAAGAACAAATATTAAAAGCAGCAAGGGAAAAAGAGCAAATAACACACAAAGGGATTCCCATAAGGATAACAGCTGATCTTTCAATAGAAACTGTTCAGGCCAGGAGGGAATGGCAAGACATTCTTAAAGTGATGAAAGAAAATAACCTACAGCCCAGATTACTGTACCCAGCAAGGATCTCATTCAAATATGAAGGAGAAATCAAAAGCTTTACAGACAAGCAAAAGCTGAGAGAATTCAGCATCACCAAACCAGCTCTCCAACAAATACTAAAGGATCTTCTCTAGACAGGAAACACATAAAGGGTGTATAAACTCGAACCCAAAACAGTAAAGTAAATGTCAAAGGGATCATACTTATCAATAATGACCTTAAACGTAAATGGGTTGAATGCCCCAACCAAAAGACAAACACTGGCTGAATGGATACAAAAACAAGACCCCTATATATGTTGTCCACAAGAGACCCACCTCGAAACAAGGGACACATACAGACTGAAAGTGAAGGGCAGGAAAAAGATATTCCATGCAAATAGAGACCAAAATAAAGCAGGAGTAGCAATACTCATATCAGATAAAATAGACTTTAAAACAAAGACTGTGAAAAGAGACAAAGAAGGACACTACATAATGATCAAAGGACTAATCCAAGAAGAAGATATAACAATTATAAATATATATGCACCCAACATAGGAGCACCACAATATGTAAGACAAATGCTAACAAGTATGAAAGGGGAAATTAACAATAACATAATAATAGTGGGAGACTTGAGTACCCCACTCACACCTATGGATAGATCAACTAAACAGAAAATTAACAAGAAAATACAAACTTTAAATGATACAATAGATCAGTTAGAATTAATTGATATCTATAGGACATTTCAACCCAAAACAATGAATTTCACCTTTTTCTCCAGTATACATGGAACCTTCTCCAGGATGGATCACATCCTGGGCCATAAATCTAGCTTTGGTAAATTCAAAAAAACTGAAATCATTCCAAGCATCTTTTCTGACCACAACGCAGTAAGATTAGGTTTCAATTACAGGAGAAAAACTATTAAAAATTCCAACATATGGAGGCTGAACAATACACTACTGAATAACCAAAAAATCGCAGAGGAAATCGAAAAAGAAATCAAAATATGCATAGAAACGAATGAAAATGAAAACACAACAACCCAAAACCTGTGGGATATTGTAAAAGAAGTGCTAAGGAAAGGTTCATAGCAATATAGGCATACCCCAAGAAACAAGAAAAAAAAAATTAAATAAATAACCTAACTCTACACCTAAAGTAACTAGAAAAGGAAGATATGAAGAACCCCAGGGTTAGTAGAAGGAAAGAAATCTTAAAAAACAGGGCAGAAATAAATGCAAAAGAAACAAAAGAGACCATTGCAAAAATCAAAAAGCCAAAAGCTGGTTCTTTGAGAGAATGAATAAAAGTGACAGACCATTAGCCAGACTCATCAAAAAACAAAGGTAGAAAAATCAAATCAATAAAATTAGAAATGAAAATGGAGAGATCACAACAGACAACACAGAAACACAAAGGATCATAAGAGAGTGCTATCAGCAATTATATGCTAATAAAATGGACAACTTGGAAGAAATGGACATTCTTAGAAAAGTATAACTTTCCAAAATTGAACCAGGAAGAAGTACGAAATCTTAACAAACCAATCACATACACGGAAATTGAAACTGTAATCAGAAATCTTCCAACAAACAAAGGCCCAGGTCCAGACGGCTTCACAGCTGAATTCTACCAAAAATTTAAAGAGTTAACACCTATCCTACTCAAATTCTTTCAGAAAATTGCAGAGGAAGGTAAACTTCCAAACTCATTCTATGAGGCCACCATCACCCTAATACCAAAACCTGACAAAGATGCCACGCAAAAAAAGAAAACTACAGGCCAATATCACTGATGAACATAGATGCAAAAACCCTTAACAAAATTCTAGCAATCAGAATCCAACAACACATTAAAAAGATCATACACCATGACCAAGTGGGCTTTATCCCAGGGATGCAAGGATTCTTCAATGTCCGTAAATCAATCAATGTAATACACCACATTAACAAATTGAAAAATAAAAGCCATATGATTATCTCAATAGATGCAGAGAAATCCTTTGACAAAATTCAACATCCATTTATGATAAAAACCCTCCAGAAAGCAGGAATAGACGGAATGTACCTAAACATAATAAAAGCTATCTATGACAAACTCACAGCAAACATTATCCTCAATGGTGAAAAGTTGAAAGCATTTCCCCTAAAGTCAGGAGCAAGACAAGGGTGCCACTCTCACCACTACTATTCAACATAGTTTTGGAAGTTTTGGCCACAGCAATCAGAGCAGAAAAAGAAATAAAAGGAATCCAAATTGGAAAAGAAGAAATAAAACTCTCACTGTTTGCAGATGGCATGATCCTCTACATAGAAAACCCTAAAGACTTCACCAGAAAATTACTACAGCTAATCAGTGAATACAGTAAATTTGCAGGGTATAAAATCAACACACAGAAATCCCTTGCATTCCTGTACACTAACAATGAGAAGACAGAAAGAGAAATTAAGGAAACAATTCCATTCACCATTGCAAAGAAAAGAATAAAATACTTAGGAATATATCTACCTAAAGAAACAAAAGACCTATATATAGAAAACTATAAAACGCTGGTGAAAGAAATCAAAGAGGACACTAATAGATGGAGAAATATACCATGTTTATGGATCCAAAGAGTCAATATAGTGAAAATGAGTATACTAACCAAAGCAATCTACAGATTCAATGCAATACCTATCAAGCTCCCAATGGTATTTTTCACCGAGCTAGAACAAATAATTTCACAATTTGTATGGAAATACAAAAAATCTCGAATAGCCAAAGCAATCTTGAGAAAGAAGAATGGAACTGGAGGAATCAACCTGCCTGACTTCAGGCTCTACTACAAAGCCACAGTCATCAAGACAGTATGGTACTGGCACAAAGACAGAAATATAGATCAATGGAGCAAAATAGAAAGCCCAGAGATAAATCCACACAGCTATGGACACGTTATCTTTGACAAAGGAGGCAAGAATATACAATGGATTAAAGACAATCTCTTTAACAAGTGGTGCTGGGAAAACTGGTCAACCACTTGTAAAAGAATGAAACCATAACACTTTCTAGCACCATACACAAAAATAAACTCAAAATGGATTAAAGATCTAAATGGAAGACCAGAAACTAAAACTCCTAGAGGAGAACATAGGCAAAACACTCTCCGACATAAATCACAGCAATATCCTCTATGACCCACCCAGAATATTGGAAATAAAAGCAAAAGTAAACAAATGGGACCTAATTAAACTTAAAAGCTTTTGCACAACAAAGGAAACTCTAAGCAAGGTGAAAAGACAGCCTTCAGAATGGGAGAAAACAATAGCAAGTGAAGCAACTGACAAAGAATTAATCTCAAAAATATACAAGTGACTCTTGCAGCTCAATTCCAGAAAAATAAATGACCCAATCACAAAATGGGCCAAAGAACTAAACAGACATTTCTCCAAAGAAGACATACAGATGGCTAACAAACATGAAAAATGCTCAACATAACTCATTATCAGAGAAATGCAAATCAAAACCACAATGAGGTACCATTTCACACCAGTCATAATGGCTGCGATTCCAAAGTCTACAAGCAATAAATGCTGGAGAGGGTGTGGAGAAATGGGAACCCTCTTACACTGTTGGTGGGAATCCAAACTAGTACAGCCACTATGGAGAACAGTGTGGAGATTCCTTAAAAAACTGGAAATAGAACTGCCATACGAACCAGCAACCCCACTGCTGGGCATACACACCGAGGAAAGCAGAATTGAAAGAGACACATGTACCCCAGTGTTCATCACAGCACTGTTTACAATAGCTAGGACATGGAAGCAACCTAGATGTTCATCAGCAGATGAATGGACAAGAAAGCTGTGGTCCATATACACAATGGAGTATTACTCAGTCATTACAAAGAATGCATTTGAATCAGTTCTAATGAGGTGGATGAAACTGGAGCCTATTATACAATGTGAAGTAAGCCAGAAAGAAAAACACCAATACAGTATCAGTTCAGTTCAGTTCAGTCACTCAGTCGTGTCCGACTCTTTGCGACCCCATGAATCGTAGCACGCCAGACCTCCCTCTCCATTACCAAATCCCGGAGTTTGCTCAGACTCAGTCCATTGAGTCAGTGATGCCATCCAGCCATCTCATCCTGGGTTGTCCCCTTCTCCTCCTGCTCCCAATCCCTCCCAGCATCAGAGTCTTTTCCAATAAGTCAACTCTTCACATGAGGTGGCCAAAGTACTGGCATTTCAGCTTTAGCATCATTTCTTCCAAAGAAATCCCAGGGTTGATCTCCTTCAGAATGGACTGGTTGGATCTCCTTGCAGTCCAAGGGACTTTCAAGAGTCTTCTCCAACACCACAGCTCAAAAGCATCAATTCTTCAGCACTCAGCTTTCTTCACAGTCCAACTCTCACATCCATACATGACCACAGGGAAAACCATAGCCTCGACTAGACGAAACTTAGTTGGCAAAGTAATGTCTCTGCTTTTGAACATGCTATCTAGGTTGGTCATAACTTTTCTTCCAAGGAGTAAGCGTCTTTTAATTCCATGGCTGCAATCACCATCTGCAGTGATTTTGGAGCCCCCCAAAATAAAGTCTGACACTGTTTCCACTGTTTCCCCACCTATTTCCCATGAAGTGATGGGACCGGATGCCATGGTCTTCGTTTTCTGAATGTTGAGCTTTAAGCCAACTTTTTCACTCTCCTCTTTCACTTTCATCAAGAGGCTTTTTAGTTCCTCTTCACTTTCTGACATAAGGGTGGTGTCATCTGCATATCTGAGGTTATTGATATTTCTCCCAGCAATCTTGATTCCAGCTTGTGTTTCTTCCAGTCCAATACAGTATAGTATACTGATGCATATATATATATATATATATATATATATATATATATATATATATAAAATTTAGAAAGATGGTAACAATAACCCTGTATACGAGACAGCAAAAGAGACACAGATGTATAGAACAGTCTTGGACTCTGTGGGAAAAGGCACGGGTGGGATGATTTGGGAGAATGGCATTGAAACCTGTATAATATCATATGTGAAACAGATTGCCAGTCCAGGTTCGATGCATGATACAGGGTGCTCGGGACTGGTGCACTGGTATGACTCAGAAGGACGGTATGGGGAGGGAGGTGGGAGAGGGATTCAGGATGGGGAACATGAGTACACCCGTGGTGGATTCATGTCGATGTATGGCAAAACCAAGAGACTATTGTATAGTAATTAGCCTCCAATTAAAATAAATAAATTTATTTAAAAAATTAAAATAAAATAAAATTCAATTTTGGAAAAAAAACACATGGAGGAATTTTAGATGCATATCACTGATTGAAAGAAGCAACACTGAAAAGTCTACATAGTGCATAATTTGAATTATATGATATTCTAGAAAAGGAAAAACTAGAGAGAGAGCAAAAGGATCAGTGATGATTGAGGGTTGAGGGTAAGGAAGTTGTAGGAATAAGTAGGCACATTATGCATTTTACAAATCCCATAGAACTGTATAGCACCAAGCTTGAATCCTAATATAAACAATGGACTCAAGTTAATAATATTTCAAATAATTATTCAAATATTAATAATAGGGAAACCTGTGCGTTTGTATCGGAGGTAGATTGTATAGAACTATGCAATTGCTGCTAAATTTTTCTGTAAACCTAAAATTGTTCTAAAGATAAAGTATATTAAATTTTAAAAGTGAAAATATGTTTTAGCATGCCTAGAAGTAAATATGATGTTCATATTCTATCACTGAGCTTAGCTTCTTTTTCACTAACTGCTTAACCCAGTATTTTGCCTGATATAAAGTGAAGGCAAAGGATTTCTTTCCCAAATTATTATTTTTCTAACCATATCCACTAATATAGAATGAACAGAGACAGAAACTCAGAACAATGCTCATGTCATTAAAACTAATTTTGAAGGTAGAGGACTTTCCTGGTAGCTCAGACAGTAAAGAATCTGCCTGCAATGCAAGAGACCCAGGTTCAGTCCCTGGGTTGGGAAGATCTCCTGGAGAACGTAATGGTAATCCACTCCAGTATTCTTGCCTGGAGAAGTCCATGAAGAGAGGAGTTAGAAGAGGTTGTCTCACCTGAGATGACCTGGAGAGTGGTTTAAAACAACAACAACAACAAATCTACAAGTGGGTTCATAAGGCTTAGAACTAAGTATCAGGGAAGAAAATGCTCCTGACAGATGCTTCCTCTCCGTGAGGTAAATTCCCAGTCTTTCCTAGACCTATGAAATCACATTATGAGGGAAATAATTGTTATTAAAATATAAGGAAGAAGCAAGAGTTGAACACTTAAGTATCAGGCATCATGCTAAGAATCCCATCCATATTTCATGGAGCACACACTCTCACACTCACAGGTGTGCATGCACACACATGCATACAAACACACACTCACACACACACGTGCTCCTGCATACAGGCATACTAATGTGAAGGCCTCAGGTTTACTGAGCCCTTATTTGAGATAATCAAATTTATGTCACAAAATTTAAAATGAGGAATCAAAGGGGTGAGCGGCAGGAGGAAAGAGTCAAGATTATCAGTTATAGAATCTCCCGGATTTAACTGAATTATATATATTTGATCAGATTAAATTCAACCATATTGCCATGTGCATTTTACTTTCATTCAAGGTAAATACTTTTCTTCATGGTATGCTGATCTAAATTAGGTATTTTTCAATCCAATAGGAAAAAAATAACAAGACTTGCACTATACAATTTCCTTAATTTACAGATTAGTAATTACTCTTCTATTGGCATTGGTTGCTGTTTTTAGGATGATTTTAATTAGAAATTCTAATTAACTGCACACCACAATCACGCTTTTTGCCTCTTCATGAAATTACTCCTCATAAAGTAGAGTGAATGGAAACGAAGTTACAATCAAAGTAAGACTGCAGATTAACAAATAAGCATTGCAAATCTGGAAGCATCCACCGGAATTCAGAAGTTCTTTAAGCAATCATGGCCCTTTACGTATTTGTGATGTCAATGGGGTCACATTTAAAGAATGATTTTATTATTTCAGTCATTGAATTAAATAGAATAAGTTAATTTGAGAAAGAATTACTTTTTTGGTTTGCCTCAGAAGATTTTCTTAGATTTCCCAGGTGTGGGTTTCTCATTTGCAACAGTGAATGCTAATTGTACCTATGTCACAGCAATCTTATAAGGTAAGTGAAGTAATAGACACAAACAGTTTAGCATACTGCTGTTGCATTAAACTCCTATTATGCTAATTATTATCATCAGGTAATGGTTAATAGTGGTTAGCAGTCAGGCTCTAGAAAGAGGGAGACTGAGTTTGTGTTCCAATTCAGACTGATCTTGGGCTATTTAAATTCTCCAAATCTCCATTTGCTCATCTTTAGAATGAATATCGGGCTTCTCTGGTGGCTCAGAGGGTAAAGAATCCACCTGCAAGGCAGGAGACCTGGGTTGGGAAGATTCCTTGGAGAAGGGCATGGCCACCCACTTAAGTTTTCTTGCCAGGAGAATTCCACGGAGAGAGGAGCCTGGCAGGCTACAATCCATGGGGTTGCAGAGTCAGACACGACTGAGCAACCACAGTATGATTATTACCTTTACTTTACATTAGAGTAAAAATCAAATTGAATGATATGCAAAAAATTCCAACTACCTAAAAATATGTTGGAAGCTAGACTAGGAGCAATCCCAGCCCATTGCTTGTTTTTAAAATAAAGTTTTATTGTAACATAGCAACATTCATTTGTTTTACTGATGATGACTAGTCACAACAAAGACCATATGCCCTGCAAAGGCAGAGATATTTTCTATTTGGTCTTGTATAGAAACATTCACTGACACCCAGACTAAAATACCAATTTTATTCAGAGAAAACATTCTCATAAGAGTGTAAACTAAGTAACATGCAACATTTATTTCTAAATCAACAATTATATCACTATATAGTTTATGCTTTTCTTATATTTTTACAGTGGATATAAAAATGTTTGTGTTAATAAATTAAATATTCAGTGCAAGACTACTGCAGCCCTGATCACTTTTGCTGTAATAACTGTTTGCTTGTGCATTAGTTCCTTATTGGTCTTTGTTTGTGTTTATATGGTAGCAATGGTTCTACCTTTTTATGAGAATGTGTAGATCTTATTACGGTTGCCATGGAAATAGAGACTGGCACTATAGGTTGCTGTCATCAATTTACTGTGACTGTTTTTTAAAAGCTTGGCAAAGAAATTTTGTAATAAACTATCTAATTTAATAAAACCATGAGAGAAAAGGTCCAAACAAGAAATAGCGGAGGAAAATAAGCTACAGATACAACAAAAGCTTAGGTCAAAACCAGTCCTGCATATTTATCTTTTCCTAATCAGAACAAGGAGGCTTAAGATGTAGTTTATGCAGCAAAGGGAAAGGACCCAAGATCATTGCTCTTCTATTACATTAACACTTAAATGAACAACATCATCCCAAATATCGATGAAACCCCTTGAGAGAGGCTTTTGAGAGGAAACACTTCCCATTTACCAGTGTTCTCCAAGTTCAAAATCATGGAAAGATTTTGTTTTTAACTTATCCTAAGAAGTCAATGTAATTACTGTCACCTAAATTTGAGGACACTTCAGATATGAAAAAGCTTTCCTTCCCAAACAAATAATATCCAAGTATTAATATTATATTTCACTTCACTTTTTCTTCCAAGGACTTTTTCTAAATTCTTCTAGTGGATATGTTTGACTGTATAACTCTTAGATTAACTTGTATTTGAAAATGATTTCTATGACATCAATTTCTTTTTTACAAATTTTAAAAATGTTATATTGGAGTGGAGTCTAATTGATTAAAAAGGATATGTTAGTTACAGGTATACAGCAAAGTGATTCTGCTATACCCGAACAAGTATCCATTCTTTTTCAAATTCTTTTTCCATTTAGGTTATTACAGAATATTGAGCCAAGTTCCCTATACTATACAGTAAATCCTATATTTGTTTTTAAAAGAGTATTGTGAATGTAACATTGGTCCTTGTTCCTATTCCTGTATAAGTTTTGGAATAAAAATTCAGTTTAATACAATTCAATTTAATTCAACTCAGAAAACAGCTGAATTGTCATTCTTAAGCTCTGGAGAAGTATTACAACTAGAAATTCTAATGTGATAGTTATTTATAGGAATCCACAAAGTAAAAAAAAAAAAAAGGCCTGGGACTGACTCCCTACATTTAAAATGTAGGGAAAAAATGATACAGCAAAGTAGAAGAACAATGAAGAAAAGTCCATTAGCATCAAGAAAATAAAGCACTGGAGAAGAAATTTCCTGAAAGCTGATTCATGGCTTCTCCTCTCTTACTATAGTTTTCTCAGACTCACAATATTGGTTCAAACAACCGTAATATTTTCCCTGAAGAGGACAGTGTATTCTTACACTTAACGAAGATTCATGTGGCTTTCTTCATACCGCCCAAATAACCCTCAGAACAGATTTCAATCTTCTTCATCTTAGTAAAAAGAACACAGAGGCTCGGAAATCCATCCATTTATTCCAGAAACATTACAGAGAGTCGCCTATACATGAGGAATTCTTTGAGGCTCTTGGCATACATGAACTTACATCTAATGGGAAAGGAGCACCTAACCCAATATCACATACCTCAAAAATGAGAGAACATGAAAGAAGACCCAATTCTTCTGACTTCAAGCTCTCTGGTTTTCTGCATTTCTTTTTAGGTCTGGCACCTTAGGGAATGCTCACATGAAGTTTTTAAGGTGTCAACCCATAAAGCAACTGCTGAAGGAATGAAATCATCAGAACAATTTTTCTCCATCAGAAATCTGATCAAATCTGATCCTATCACTTCAGCTTGAAAGTCTTCAAATGGCTCTCAGAATAATATCTAAATACACAGCACTTCATAGGGCTTTCCTGGTGGCTCAGACGGTAAAAAGGGCCTACCTGCCGTGTGGGAGACCTGGATTCGATCTCTGGGTTAGGAAGATCTCCTGGAGAAGGAAGTGGCAATCCACTCCAGTGTTCTTGCCTGGAAAATCCCATGGATGGAGGAGCTTAGTGGACTACAGTCTATGGGGTCGAAAGAGTCGGACACAACTGAGCAACTTCACACAGCACTTCACAATCTGGTACCTGACCTTGTGTACACTCTGTACTTACTGTTTGCCGTCTTCACTTATGCATCTTTTTTGCCCCCAAAGCCATTTAAGGCTTGCAATTCTCTCAAGACCTCAAAGCCTGCCAGAGCTCTGAATCTTGATCTGGGCTTTGCTCTCTGTTTGGAATGCCTGACCTTTCCTCTTTTGTTACCTTTACAAATGCAAGCGCACCCATCAAGTTTCATCACAAGTGATGTCTTCTCTGTCACTTGCTCCATTTTCCCTGAAGCCTGTGAACTCCCATTCTCAACAGTGCTGCCATTGTGTCTGGCATGACCTGCTCATGTGTGATAACTACACTATACTGTGTACTGTATATAGAGTATACAGTATAGAGTATACTCAACTGTACTATAGAGGCATATTATCTCTTTCCTCTAGACTTTGAGCTGTATAAAGTAAGGATATTTATCTGTGGATCTTTGTAAACTCAACATCCCCTACACTTTACACAGTATACAACAGATGGTAAGTGACTAAAAGTGTGTGTTGCATATGCAATTGAATCTGGAAATGGATATATGAAATACAAAAAAGCTATCTATTATGGGGAGAGATATATATATATATAAGAGGTTCTAAATTAAATCTTCTCAAAATATTTTAAATGATATTTTGTACATAAATTGTTGTGGGGAGAAAAGCACAGGTGCCTAAAGACACCTCCTCTGGGAATCTGAGATGAGGAAAATGTTTTTGGAAAAATCATTTAGCTTGATTAACAAGACTATCTTAAACAGGATTTCAAAAATTAAAACCAGCAACTTCTCAAAATTGCCACAAGACTCCATTTAGAATGACAGAATATTAGGTCCTCTGAGGGGCTGGCTTAAAGAGTGAAGTGTCATCTTTACTCCAGGGATTGATCAATCTTGGGTCTCTAGCAAAGGAGATACAACAGATTTAGGTAGCAAACACACAAGTCTACTTTACACTCAATATTCAGCAATATATATCAAAATCAAAGAAAAACACAATTTCATGTTACATATTCTCAAGTCCTTCCATTGCCAATGTCTACGTATTTTCTAGTTTTCTGGTGACAAAAACATTCTTAATGCATTCTTGAATGACAGCTGCCTATCTGATGGGATCCTTATTTCCCACCTCCCACTCTGCTTGGACAAGCTGCACCTTGGCATCAAATTGAATGCCAGATAAGCAAAATTCTAACATGTGCAATTAAAAGCCACTGGAGTGGAGATAACAGCATCCCATGGTTAGCTGAATAATTCATGGCAAAATGTTCTCTCTTTATTCATAGATCCTCACACCCTTGACTTGTTAAGCAGCTAGCACTTACACCAAAGTGGTGGTTTCAGCTGAGACATTTCTTAAGCAACTCCTCTGATCAGGTATTCTACATTTTTACATGACTTTTTATCAGAATCTCTGGAAACATAAAAAGAAAAGAGAAACTGGGACAAATACAAACAAAACATATAAAAAAGGTCTAATGTAATGTGGAAAGAAACAGATTCTGATTTAAGTGAATGCTTTAATTTCAAAGGACAGGAAACATTTTCCAGGATTTAAGTAGTTTATTTCTGGCTGTGTATCACTTGGTCACTCGTTCTTAAAGCAGTGATTACCATTTTAAAGCATGGTACTTTGTTTAAATGTCAAGGGTGGTGGAAAAAATAATGCTGAATTTAGAAGGGGTATAGATATGTACTATTACTGCAGAGATCATACAAAAATCAGAAAGAAAGACGAGAGAGGACAATTATTCCTTTTCAGATTCTATAAGTTGGTCGACTACCTCCAAAACCAATCATCAGCCTTAGAGAATATTATAATACTATAATCATGAAAATCCTTTTGTGAAAAAGGCTGCCTTCAATTTTAAGTCAGTCAGTCAGCCAGTCAGTTCAGTCGCTCAGTCGTGTCCAACTCTTTGCGACCCCATGAACCGCAGCACGCCAGGCCTCCCTGTCCATCACCAACTCCCAGAGTTCACTCAGACTCACATCCATCGAGTCCATGATGCCATCCAGCCATCTCATCCTCTGTCGTCCCCTTCTCCTCCTGCCCCCAATCCCTCCCAACATCAGAGTCTTCCAATGAGTCAACTGTTCTCATCAGGTGGCCAAAGTACTATACACAATTCTAAAATACCAAAGACTTCCTCACAGCAGAATTAGCATCTTAATAAAGATATATTCAGTTTGTGAGATGCAGGAAGGAATAAAATAAAAATGCTGAGAGTAACATTTCAATAAAAGTGGAGAATGTTTACAATACTAAATATGTGTAAGTTTAGGATCCACTTTTATAAAATAGGGGAGAATTTTAACTCTTTAGCTTTAGAATTTTTTTCATGAAAAAGTAGGAATTAAAATAGCTAATATCAAGGTTTTAAAAATTATTTTACAAAAACAAAACAGTAACATCTATACTTAGTAAAAAAAAAGGTATAAAGATATTTACAAAGTGAAAAAATAAGCTATTCCTCATTTATTTTCCACCTTAACTTCTTCTCCCCAAAAGGTAGTCATTTTCAATATATTTTAATAATGTATCCTTCAAGAATCATTATTTCATGTGTATTTTTACATAAATATGTGTATATCTTATTTATATAAAGTGATCACATATTAGTTACCATGGGCTTTTCCTATATTCCTGTTTCTTAGTTAGCTCTACATGAACTCACACTTTCTTATTTCAATTATCTGACCATCTGTATATTGTTTACTGACCAAATCTATATGATTTAATCCAACTATATCTCTACTAATGCTTATTTAGCATTTTTCCAACTTTTTTATTGGTAGTTCAAAGAGCAATAAAACAGAAATCCACACAGAAGTATCTTGATGTGCTTTTGAATATATATTTGCTAGATAAATTCATAACCAGGCAATGGCTTATACAAAGAAATATATACAGATTTTGACAGATATTTTTAATGTATTCTTCAAAATTCTATTCTATTCTGGGCTTCCCTTGTGGCTCAGCTGCTAAAGAATCTGCCTGCAATGTGGGAGACCTGAGTTCCATCACTGGGTTGGGATGATCCCCTGAAGAAGGGAAAGGCTACCCACTCCAATATTCTGGCCTGGAGAATTCCATGGACTGTATAGTCTATGGGGTTGCAAAGAGCAGGACATGACTGAGCAACTTTCACTTTCACCATTCTATATTAATCTGCAGTCTGAAGAATAATGTATAATAAATATTTCTCAAAAATCTAGATAAAACATTTGTTTATAACCTGAGCAGATGAGAAATCTTTTGTTCTTTTGATTTTTACCTCTTTAATCATGAGTACAATGAAACATTTCTTTTCTAGAATTATTTATTATTTGAATTACTTTTTCTGTTTAATCCTTTGTCTAATTTCTTGGTCTGTGTATATATTTTCTACTATATAGTATAAATCCAAGTAAGATAAGGAAATTATCCCTTACATTAAATGTTGCCAATTAATATATTTTAGGGAAGGCTTTCCTTAACAGATATTTAAACCTGGAAGCCATAAAGAAAATATTAATAAATCTGATATATATATATATATATATATATATATATATATATACATATACCAACAATTATAATAACCTGAGCCAAAGACCAAAATGCACTTTAAAAAGTTCAAAAAAGCATAAGAAGAAGATAAATCCACATGCATCTATCCATCCAAACACACACATATACACATCCACATGCACACATACCTATATAAAGAGTATTCTTTAATCACAAAGAAAATAAAACAATTTTAAAGAATTTTCTATGTACAAGGCAAAATGCTATACAATTTCCAAAAATTAATCATCATAATTAATCTTGATGTTACTAATTATATTTTGTTGTCTTTATCTGACAGTCTAAATCATCAGCTGTTAGTATTTTTAAGTTTTATCTTTTGAAATACAAACTTTGCCACAAATGAGAATCTTGTCTAAAAATAATTAATATTTAAAATTAATTAATGGATTATTGCTCTGGTAGAAGTAAGGATAGATGGTTCCTCTTAAATGTTGATCTTGGCAATGGCCCAGGCATTATCTCAAACCCACAGAGTCCTTTGAATCACAGCTTGAAAGCCATCAAACAGAAAGGTAATGAACCAACTAGATCTTTCTATAAAGCACAGAATAGCCAAAGTGAGTCATAAGGTGGGAAAATAGTAATTCTAATTGCATCCTTGATGCATATATGAACTAAGTATGAGTAAAAATGAAATGACAATCTGCATGGCCATACTAAATATCAGGCAAGAGGAATATAATTTTTACAATTGATGCAGGAACAATAAATGTTCATTATTTACCACTGAACATTTATTCATTGGTAAATATGACCTATTTACTAGTCAAATAACCTTGAGAAAGTCACTTAATTAAGTTTAGCCTTAGTGTTCTTACCTTATAGTAAGTTTATAAAAATTGAATGACATTTGAAAATAAGGAACACAATGCTTGGTACATACAAAACCACAAATGAAGAAAAAATTACACTAATCATTCTGAACACAGAAAAGGGAAATTTATATTGTTGGAAATTTGTCTAAAATTCTTAAGACATATGTGAAAAATGAAACATACATGGTAAAACGTGTAGTCACTGAAAGAGACCCTGTCACAGAGACAAATAACTATGAGGAACAGATATAACAAGATCATGCAAATTCTTGAAAACCATTTTAAATGACTTCAACTTTATCTGGAAACAATGGGAACCTTTTAAAGTAAGACTAAAGAGCCTCATGCTCCAACCAGTCCATTTTAAAGGCGATCAGTCCTGGGTGTTCTTTGGAAGGAATGATGCTGAAGCTGAAACTCCAGTACTTTGGCCACCTCATGCAAATAGTTGACTCACTGGAAAAGACTGTGATGCTGGGAGGGATTGGGGGCAGGAGGAGAAGGGGACAACAGAGGACGAGATGGCTGGATGGCATCTCTGACTTGATGGACATGAGTTTGAGTGAACCCTGGGAGTAGGTGATGGACAGGGAGGCCTGTATGCTGCAATTCATGGGGTCGCAAAGAGTCGGACACGAATGAGCAACTGAACTATGCTGAAAGAGCCTCATGCTGAATGTAAGTGGAGAGTGGAAAAGGTGGCTTAAAACTCAACATTTTAAAAAACTAAGATCATGGCATCCAGTCCCATTACTTCAGGACAAATAGATGGGGAAACACTGGAAACTGTAACAAACTTTATTTTCCTGGGCTCCAAAATTACTGCAGATGGTGACTGCAGCCATGAAATTAAAAGACACTTGCTCCTTGGAAGGAAAGCTATAACAAACCTAAACAGCATATTAAAAAGCAGAGACATCACTTTGCCAACATAGGTCTGTCTAGTCAAATCTATGGATTTTCCAGTAGTCATGTGTGGATGTGAGAGGTGGACCATAAGGAAGGCTCTCAGAGCCAAAGAATTGAAGCTTTTGAACTGTGTTGTTGGAGAAGACTCTTGAGAGTCCCTTGGATTGCAAACAGATCAAACCAGTCAATCCTAAAGGAAATCAATCCTGATTATTCATTAGAAGAACTGATGCTGAAGCTCCAATACTTTGGCCACCTGATGCGAAGAACTAACTCATGGGATAAGACTCCGATGCTGGGAAAGTTTGAAGGCAGAAGGAGAAGGGGATGACAGAATATGAGATGGTTGGATGGCATCACCGACTCAATGGACATGTGTTTGAGCAAGCTCTGGGAGATGGTGAAGGACAGTGAACCTAGCAACAACAAATAAGATACAGTTTGAAAAATGTAGTCGAGGTAATACATTTACAAGGGATAGAAATACCACTTAGTGAAGTATTTCTATGGAACCTGTGAGACATGGCAGGGCTTTCTGTAAAAATGCTGTTAACAGAGATAGCTATAGAAGGGTGTGTAGCATTCCAGTACTTGCTGATATTGCAGATGAAGAAGGTAACCCAGATTTTGACACTGAAAACTAAGTAGATGGTGATACCTCTTGCTGAAAAATAAGTTCCAGAAAATAGCATTTTCTGTTGCTATTTTCTATTGCTCTCAACATTTATGAGAGCAAATGTGAATCAACAGTATGGTTTTGGCAATGTTGTGCTTCAGATATGTTGACAAATCCAAGTGGAGAGATCAAAGAGGCAGCTGAATTTAAAGGTCTATAGCTCATATGAGAAATCTGACCATGCAGTAGACGTTTGTGAGTTATAAGTAGATACATGGAAATTGATGTCATCAGTAAGAAACAACTCATCTAACAAGAGTATAGAATAATATGTGAGAAAATGAGAAACACAGAGAGAGAAAGGTAGTGATGGCTAAAGCCAACTTTGAGAAACTCCAAAATACAATGACCATATAAAGGAGAAGTAAGCAAAAAACCCAGAGCACAAAATCCCTGAGATCCAAAGGCTAGCTCAATGTTTTGTGAAGAAAGGGGTGGTAATCACAATTAAATACTGCTGAAGAACTGATCAATTGAAGATTTAAAATCAGAGTTCTACTTCCACATATAATAATGAGGACAATTTATACAAAGTGCTGTCATACTATGACCTAATGTTTTAAGAAACTAAAAGAGAAGGAGTTATAATTACCTTCATTTTGTAGATGCGGAAGCTGTGGTTCCAACTGGTGAGGCAACTTGCTCATTGTAATATTGTTAGTAACTGGGCAGCAAGTAAATGACAGAATTTCTTATATAGTGACTGTCTCCTCCATTAATTCAACACTATTTATTGAACTGCTGTGAGTAAGACACTCAGAAGAGGAGCTACAGAGATGAATCAGGCATGGACCCCACCTTCAAAGAGTTTTCTGAATAGAATAATACAAAATTCTGTTAATATAATGTTGGACTTCATAGTGTTATAAAAGTTAATAGAACACTGCTATTATGGAAACTCAAAGTGGGAATGGAAATTTAGAAATTTTTTAATATAAATTTATTTAATTGGAGGTTAATTACTTTACAATATTGTACTGGTTTTGCCATACATCAACATGAATCCACCACAGGTATACATGAGTTCCCCATCCTGGACCCCCCCCCCCTTTCCTCCCTGTACCATCCCTCTGGGTCATCTCAGTGCACTAGCCCCAAGCATCCAGTATCATGCATCGAACCTGGACTGGCGATTCGTTTCATATATGATATTATACATGTTTCAATGCCATTCTCCCAAATCATCCCACCCTTTCCCTCTCCCACAGAGTCCAAAAGAGTGTTCTATACATCTCTGTCTCTTTTGCTGTCTTGCACGCAGGGTTATTGTTACCATCTTTCTAAATTCCAAATATATGCATTAGTATACTGTATTGGTGTTTTTCTTTCTGGCTTACTTCACTCTGTATAATAGGCTCCAGTTTCATCCACCTCATTAGAACTGATTCAAATGTATTCTTTTCAATGGCTGAGTAATACTCCATTGTGTATATGTACCACAGCTTTCTTATCCATTCATTTGCTGACGGACATCTAGGTTGCTTCCATGTCCTGGCTATTATAAACAGTGCTGCGATGAACATTGGGGTACACGTGTTTCCTTCAATTCTGGTTTCCTTGGTGTGTACGCCCAGCTGGCGTGAGATTGCTGGGTCATAAGGTAGTTCTATTTCTAGTTTTTAAAGGAATCTCTACACTGTTCTCCATAGTGGCTGTACTAGTTTGCATTCCCACCAACAGTGTAGGAGGGTTCCCTTTTCTCCACACCCTCTCCAGCATTTATTGCTTGTAGACTTTTGAATCACAGCCATTCTGACTGGCATGAAATGGTACCTCATTGTGGTTTTGGTTTGCATTTCTCTGATAATGAGTGATGTTGAGCATCTTTTCATGCGTTTGTTAGCCATCTGTATGTCTTCTTTGGAGAAATGTCTGTTTAGTTCTTTGGCCCATTTTTTGATTGGGTCGTTCATTTTTCTGGAATTGAGAACTTTTGAACTTGATGATTATAATTATGAGAAGGCATATGACCTGTGAAGACTGTGTAAAGGCATTTAAGTTGAAGTAATAGTACAAAGATATAGAAACAAGCAGTAGTTGAAAGGAAAAGTAAATAATTCAGCTTGTATTGGCCAAAATTAAAGTTAAGAGAAATAGATGATATAAAGAAAAACGCAGGATTTATATCATAAATGGTATTAAAGACAATAAGGAGTTTGGGTGTTTATATGAATGGAAGAGTACAGACAATAAACTAACTTGAACAGAAAAGGAATGATAAGAATACCCCTTAATAATTATTAGAGCAATTAGCAATGTGTGTATAAAGACATTACCATGCCAACCAATATGCCCACCCAACTCATCTCTCCTGAGCACACAAAAAGACTGCACTTCTCCAATCCCTTGAAGACAGGTATGGCCATGCAACTTTCTTTGGGGATCTAGCCATCTGCAGAAGCAAGAGGTGCTGCTTTCAGGGAAAAGTGTTTTAGAACTGATGGACAAACTTTCAGGCTCCCTTCCCCAGCCAGGTCCATGCATTGAGAATGGAGAGTTGGCTGAAATTATTCACAGATTTTATGTGGGTGAAAATTCTGTGAACACCTAGTGATTTGGGATCATTTGCTACCACAGCATTACCTCACCTAGGCTGATTGTACACTATGTTCAGTGTTTTCAATGAGTTAACTAAAGCGGATGTTCAGCTGGTAGTTAGCTTATATTAATATTAAAATATTAAATGCCTCCTTAACTGTTGACAAATAACTATTGTCCAAATCTAGTGTAGTCTTTTCCATGCCTTTGCCTCCTTCATCCATTCTCAGACATGATGCCAGAATCCCCCATGACCAAGGCCTTAAATTCTCTTAGTTGATACTTCAAGTGTCCAGCTATGGCCTGTATCTCTTCTAATTCATTTGTGCCATGATACACCAGTTTCATTTCCAGCATCATCCTCTTTTAAGCCTATGGGGTCTTATTGTGCTGTAAGTTAGTCTTTCAATGATGTCTGACTCTTTGTGACCGCATGGACTGTAGCCTTCCAGACACCTCTGTCCATGGGGATTCTCCAGGCAAGAACACTAGAGTGGGTTGCCTTACTCCAGGGGATCTTTCCAATCCAGGGATCGAACCCAGGTCTTCTGCATTGCAGGTGAATCCTTCACTGTCTGGGCCACCAGAGAAGCCCAAGAATATTGGAGTGGGTAGCCGATCCCTTCTTCAGGGGATCTTCCTGACCCAGGAATTGAACCAGGGTTTCCTGCATTGTAGGCAGATTCTTTACCAGCTAAGCTAGCAGGGGAGCCCACGAGGTCTTATTATCTCTCACTTAATGAATGATAAAACTAGGAATAAAGCTTAAGAACATTTCCCAAGGTGATTGATAGGTTGTCTAACTCCAGAACTTGTACACTTATAGTCTACTGTCCCTGGCTTTATGTGGATGATTCTGGTAGCTGTATAAGAAGAGGTGGGAGAGGAAGGCAAACTACACATGAGCTTATGTAGTGGAAAGAAGAAATATGAGGTCCTTGATTAAGGAAAAAGAAAGTATTTGGGACTGTAAAGAACAGCTATGTGTAATGAAATATTTGGAGGCAGTAATAACAGGATTTAGGATGATTCAACTAAGAGGGAAGGGGGATTAAGGTCCCAGAGATAGCAACGGGAGATGTGGAAATATTGATAGAAGTAGAGATATGATGCACAGAAGAATGATTTTCATATATTTGTCTCAATATATTATCTCCCTTCTGAACTATTAGAGATGACTTTGAGCAAGCAAGATAAATGTCAAGTGTAACTACCTGTCTATATAGAGTACAATTACAAGAGAAGCATCCTGCTGCTCATACATTTCTGGGAAGGCATGTTTACATAATACAACACACACAGACACATATAAGTTTAACTGTATTTAGTGTAGACTTTTCCAGTTTAAGCACTCCTACTGCAGGCACTGGTCAGGTAAACATTTGTTAGGTCAATTTCAAAAACCACAATTATTAATCATTGGAACTGCAGACACCAGATTCAGGTCTGTACTTTAGTCCAAGCATTACATTGATCCTTGTGTGGTCAAGAGAATGCTCCGTGTTCCCTTTTCCATGCTGCTGCTGCTGCTAAGTCGCTTCAGTCGTGTCTGACTCTGTGCGACCCCACAGACAGCAGCCCACCAGGCTCCGCCGTCCCTGGGATTCTCCAGGCAAGAACACTGGACTGGGTTGCCATTTCCTTCTCCAATGCATGAAAGTGAAAAGTGAAAGTGAAGTCACTGAGTTGTGTCCAACTCTCAGTGACCCCATGGACTGCAGCCCACCAGGCTCCTCTGTCCATGGGATTTTCCAGGCAAGAGTACTGGAGTGGGGTACCATTGCCTTCTCCACCTTTTACCATAGGAAGACTATATTTCCAAGACTTCCTTATAGGTAGGATAAGACCATAACAATAAATCCTGGGAAACAGGAATGTGACAGCAAGCAATGTCTCATTTCCAGTATGAGGTATGAAGAGCTAGTGGGCCTTCTCCATCTCCATCTACTTGGCAAAGGTAACTCAAGAAGTCAAGAGATAAGCATAGCATGAATCCTTCAGGAACTGCTTGTAGGATATTTGGTACAAAGAGTCACCAGACCTACAGCAACTCTATGTGAAAAAGAAATAAATTGCCTTACTGTTAAGCCATGAAAATGCTAGAATTTGTTACCATAGCAGGGCAAAATACCATCTCGAGTGATTATCTTATATCGACCTAAAAACCTCCTGCTAATAAAGCCTATTATGTTTTCAGGCAGCTGTTTTATTTTTTCTTTCTTTAGAAAGTTCTTCATTTCATTGATTTAATATCCAGCACCAGGTAAGTTAATGCATCCATCTTAGCTCTCTGGCAAAATCAAAATACATCATAATAAGGAAAAAAACTACAACATTCATGCAACTATTCCTACAATGTCTTTGCTCTTAAAATCTAAGTTGATCAGAGTTCTTGGGGTAGAAATACCAGTCTTTTCAAGTATTTTTTCCCTTTTTTTTCTTATCCACTAAGTGGGTAATTTATAACTTTATAAATGAAATTACATGTTTAAGACGTTCTTAAAACATTAGTTTCAGACTCTATCGCCAGACCTTTCTTTTTTTTCTTTTTCACAGAACTTTTAAAAATGTACAGGATAAGTTTCCTTTAACTGTTCCTACACCTAACATTATTCATATGCTATTCCATGTTCCATTTTTACATGTATACTTTTTTTTCCTTCCTGATAATTTACCATATTGAGTATATTATGTACATGTATCTCCCAAAACAAGATGTTTAAAATTTTAAATAAAATATGATTGTTATTTATTGAATGGTTAACAAACAAATAAAAAAAAAAGATTAAAGAAACAGAAAAAAAAAAAACCAAGAGAAACATTCTTGCCATCTTTTCCTAAGATCACAAACCAAGTCGTGAAAATAAAAATAAAAATAATAAAAATTAGGTGGTTATTAAGTACTAGGCATTACAATAAGTAGTTTTACATGTGTTATTTATAACAGAAACATTAAACTCCCTTTATGGATGAGAAACTAAGTCACCAGTTAAATGACTTGCTAAATACACTCCATTGCTGATAAGTAGCAGAACAAAAGGAATTCCAACCTAGATCTTACTCTCAAGCCCATGCTTTGAAAATCTGCATTGTATTACCTATCAGTTGAAGCCATGGTTTTCAGTTCGTTTTTATTTTTCTGTTTGCTTGCTTTCTTTGAGACAAATCCAAACTCCTAGGCTCCAGGGTCTGGAATGCCTTAATATTACAACAGTTCCAACTCAATATTACAAGAGTTCTATACTTCCCCAGTTCTGGGAGCCCCGTCCTGGATCAGGTATTAATGGCATTGTTGCCTTGGCTGGAATCAAATCACCTTAGGGAGCCAGGCTAAGGACTTCCCTAGTGTCCTGGAACTGAGGACAAACATGTCCCCAAGGTCTCCAATCTACTGAGCCTGAGCACCGCTACCCAGCAAAAGTAAAAAATCAGACAGAAAAAAGTGAAGCTGATAGGTATCTGCTACACAGTTTGCAGTGGTCTACTCGTGTGTGCCCTATGTACCAGCATTCCTCTTTCTGGATGGGGAAGTAACATGGTGACTACATAGCTCAGTCAAGTCTATGGCCCATGCTTTCAGAAAGCACAGTCTGGGGATGGGTGCAGGGACAGCGTTAGCTCCGTAAAGATAAGGTGTGTTCTGTTTGCTTGTTTTTCTTGGTGAGGGGCTGGGAAGAGAGTGCAAGGCTGTTAACCATAGTTCACAGGAACTATGGCCTGGATCCCCAGTATGAACACCCTAAGAAAGCTGCTTGCAGCCTGACTCTCATTAACTACTCACAAGTTTCAGTAGCTGGATTTACTGGAATTAGACCTAATGGAGTCATTTGCTGGCTGTCAACAACCAAGTGAGAACCAGTATTAGCCCACCATGTACTCAGGGTAGCAAGCCTAGAAGACCAAAGATGTAAAGAAAGAGGAACAAGAGTCCTCTGTATTTAAGGTCTGGCTACATGTTCTGCCTAACCGGTATTTTATCCAATACTTACACTCATGATTTCCACACAATTTGTGGTTTCCCATATGCTCATGTTACTCGATATTATTTTTACTCTTGATGATGCCTTCTCTGTCTGAAATGACCATCCACTTCTAACCTATCAGCTTTCTATGAACCATTTCCTAGTGAGGCACTGACTTTCTGTGGAATCTTCTGGAACCTTGCTCCCAGCAATGTTTCCTATGTCTTCTCATCACATTGCATCACAGTCATCTTAGCCCACAGGATGGGAGTTGCTCTTTATTGTATTTCCAGGGCCTTACTAGAAGCTGGCACCAAGAAGCCTCAATACCTGAGTCAGGAATGAAAGAAAGAAGGCACAAATTAAGAAAGTGCCTTTTATCTTGCATTCTTTCGGGATGACAGAGAGTATTCCTGCTGTGTTATGAAGACTGTGAGCACTCAGAGGATGACATCTCACAACAAAGAAGTCATCCCCATATTTTTCTCCTTTAGCAGTGATAATTCTGAAGTATCAGGATATGGTTTGACACACTTAGCACAATGGATCCTACTGTGGAAAATTGGCACTCCTGTCTGGAGCCATTCATAATCTTAGGAGCAACAAGCAGGAGGAGTTAGGAGCTAAGAAATTTCACTTCTGAATGTTCAAAATGAAAATGCAGACAAGTCTAGAGCTGAGAGAATTTTAGCAGCTTACTTTTCACTTGGATGCAATTTCCAGTGATATTCTGGGAAATTCTGAGCTTCAGAAGTTAATTCTATTTTATTAATTCTCAAAGAGGTTCTCAGCTTTAGAGCATTTACCTGTTACAAGACTCTAACCCTCTCCCAATACATACCAAGGAGTATAAACGCTACTATTAGAGCTAATAGATGGTACAGGGATCAACACGAATGGAAAACCCACATCTCCCACCCTGTCTTCTTCCTTTTTCTTATGAATGCCCTTGGGAAATGATGCACCAGGATGTCCAATCAAAGCAGAATTTCTGAAGCAAAATTTGAATTCAAATAGACTATAAAATGGAAGTTTTAATCAATTCAAGAGAAGCTTCATCCAAAGAAATATGGAAAATGAATCAACAGACAATACAATTATGCAAAATAATATCACTGACAGTTTCAGCTCAAGCATTCACAAAGGCTTTCTCCTTCCTCTAAATGATTTTCTGATTGAAAGATGAGATATCATCAATCAGTTGCTTATCCAAAGGCTACATATATATGAAAAAGTGATTAGTAAACTTTCATTCATCACTTAAACTTTTAAACTGTTACCTCATACCTGAGGAATTAAAATAACAAATGACTTCTCTAAAAATAACTTTTTGTTTATTATTTAAGAGTTCAGAAAAGCAGAGGTACATTTTAATTTATTTGATATTACTGAATGTATGTTATAAAAGTTAGAAACATTACCATATTGTATGATCTCTATTCAAAATGTTACCTTAAGGTAATCAATTCAATAACACTTCAGTTATTAAATAATTTTTTAAATTGAAATTATCAAAATATCAACAGGATGATATAGAAAACAGACTGAGAAAAGCCAGCTGATATCATAGAGGTAGAAATGGTGATATCACATAGATGATTAAATATAATAAAAACTCACATAGATAATGATCATTGTTGTGAAGCATTAGGTTCCTAATTAATTAAATCATATTTTAATTAACATGCACACATGCTATTTTAGTTAAGAATTCCCAGTGGATCCTGAGGTGAAAATAGGTCAATAGCATTCCATTACTAAGCACATATATATTTATCCCAGTTTCTTTTTTTTCTCCCTCCTACACATGAGCAAAAAATGTAATGGTATATATAATCATCTTGACTTAGTCTGTTTTCAATGAGGATGTACAATTCTTTCTTTAAATTTTTTTAAAGTTAAAAAAATGATTATCTCCAGACTTGAATGTTATGACTTAAATCCTTACTTGTTCCTTGCTTTTTATATAAATGGGTATGAACTTGCCTCTGTACCTCCTGAACACACAGGAAGCCTGAGTGGGGTTATTAGAAAGTTGATATTCACAGATCTGTGACTCAGATCTGACCACTGAAATGTTACTGGAATTGAAGTGTGTCATTTTACGACCGAGTGGGTGAAGAGCCAGGGTGTCCCCCCACACATTCTATCCCTCTTCCTTGCAGCTGGAGGTGAGAGATCTAAGACAACGGAGCAACAGAATAGAAGAGATAATCCCCCACATCACACCAAAAGGGAGCTGCCCAGAAGACTGATGGGGACTTCCCTGCCCCAGTGTCTAAGATTCATCACCAGCAGTGCAGGGGGACTGGGCTCAGTCCCTGGTCAGAGAACTAGACCCCATATCCTGCAACTAAAGAGAGTGTGTGCCAGCAGCTAAAAGATCCTGCGTTCCAAATCAAAAATGCAGGTGCTACAACTAATACCTAGCCAAATGAATAAATAAGTAAATCTTCTAAAAAACTGATAGAGTGGGGGGGGGGGAGGTGTTATTATGCTGAAGGTCCCTTGGAGAAGGAAATGGCAATCCACTCCAGTACTCTTGCCTGGAAAATCCCATGGACAGAGGAGCCTGGTAGGCTACAGTCCATGGGGTCACGAAGAGTCGGACACGACTGAGTGACTTCACGTTCACGTTCACCCATAGAATTGGTGGTTTATTTGTTACAGCTGCTAATGAGAGCTATCCTGATGAACAGAACTGCCATCTTTTAGAAGTAGATGTTATCACATATTCTAGGAGGTCTGATTGTGTTTCAAAAAATGCAATGCCAAATCTTTCTTAGTTTCTTTATCTCTATTGATTCCATTAACCTTTTTATCTGAAAAACTGAAATGATAGTGATGTGAATGTAGCATTTACAACAGGCAAGACAGGGACCTTTTAACAAATATAATTAAAAGGGAAACAAAGCAAAACCAAAAACTGAACAGTCTCCATCAGTTGGTAGAACAGACCTTGAGCTCTGCTAGCCAGCTAGCTATGCCCTTCGTTCTCTCCCCTGTGAAGTCTTCAGGAAAATTCCCTATGTCTCATTAACAAGACTGTATTCATGTATGTCTCTAACATTAGGAAAATAGAAATGATGACAAGGATGAAGATAATTGATCACAATGATGACTGACTATACCAGTTTACTGAGTGTTCACTTACTGTGTATTAAGCATTCCACACATACTTTATCATTTCATTATTTTAGATGTCCTATAGGAAACATAGTATCCTCATTAGAAAGATGTGGAAACTGAAGCTTAAAAAAATAAAGCTAATAAATGTAGGAAGGTCAGTCAACTTTAAACTTGTGCTCTTAGCTATCACCTTAAGAGAAAGCAATTAGATAATCTAAATAAGTCAGTTTCATCAAGCAAACTCATGCTTAATATAATTCTGTACTCTACTCTAATTGCCCTCATACTAAAATCCAAACAGCATATTTCATGATTTAAAGATCTTTCATGAGCTGACTCAGCCTATACTCCTATAGTCTTTCCTCTCAGTTTCTCTAAACATAAGAGTTAAGACTATTTTACATGTGTGACTGTCTGAGAGACATAGAATAGAATGGGGTTTGGGACCGACTCATCTGTAAAAAGTGAGAAATTTGGTAAGAATCTAGTACAGTGCTTGAAATTCAAGTGCTGGTATGCATACTAACGCTGGCCTTCTACCAAGGACAACTGCTGTGGGGAAATAAAGAAAGCATAATTTCCCTCTGGGTAATTTTGTCTACCTGGTTTTGTCTGCCTTTTGTTTCATCCTGAGCCCTACTTTGTATAGTCCTGAATCATGTATCAGATCATGGCCATCCATGAATTCCAAGTTATAGATGTCCGATTAGTCATTGATTTAGTCTCTTGATTAAAAAGAAAAATGTGATTAGCATTATTTACCACAGCTAGGACATGGAAGTTACCTAAATGTCCATCAGCAGAGGAATGGATAAAGATGTGGTACGTATATACAATGGAATATTACTCAGCCATAAAAAGTAACAAAAGCGGGTCATTTGTAGACACATGGATAGACCTAGAGATTGTCATACAGAGTGAAGTCAGAAAAAGAAAAACAAATATTGCATATTAATGCATATATGGGGTAATATAATAGAAAAATGGTACAGATGATCTTGTTTGCAAAACAGAAACAGGGACACAAATGCAGAGAAGCATACGGATATCAAGGGGAAGGTGATTGGGAGGAACTGGGAGATTGGGATTGACACATGTACATTATTAAGAGATAACTAATGAGAATATACTATACGGCACAAGGAACTCTATTTAACGCACTGTGGTAACCTGAGTGGGAAGGAAATCCAAAAGGGGAGAGAGATGCAGCTGACGTAGCTGACTCATTTTGCTGTACAACAGAAATTAATGTGACATTGTAAAGCAACTGAACTCTAATAAAAATTATGTTTTTATAAAAGAAAATGTGGGGCTTTCCTCATGGGTCCAGTGGTTAAGAATCTACCTTGCAATGCAAGGGACATTGCTTCAATCCCTGGTCTGAGAAGATCGCACATTCCATGAGGCAACCAAGGCCCTGTGCCACAACTACTGAGCCTGCACCCTAGAGGCTTGTTGCTCTGCAGCAAGAGAAGTTACTGCAATGAGAAGTCCACACACCTCAGTGAAGAGCAGCTCCCACTCTCCACAACTAGAGAAAGCCAGTAGGCAACAACAAAGACCCAGCACAGTAATAAATACATAAAGGTGCAAATAAATACATTTTAAAATGAGAGGGAGTATGAATATAGCAACACATTTGAAAGTATCGAAGACAAGGATGACATACTAGCATTTTAAAGCATGAGAATTACCAAAGGAAAAGCAGATAATTTCAATGGATTAGTTACTATAGATGATACTGGCAAAGTGATTAAAGATTCCACTCCTTTCTCTCCCAAAAGGCACTACTGCAAGATACATTTTTTGTTCTAGGTCTAGAATTCTTCTAAGTAGCTTACAATTACAAAGATAATTAAAATTTTATAGACTAGGAAAGATGAATACCTCATCAATTCATTCGATAAAGTAGGAATGAAATGAACAACTAACCCAAATAAAGATAGTATAAAAAAATTATAGAGCAGGGATATTGACATATTTATTTATTTACTTTTATTTTTTTATTATTTATTTTTTTAATGTCTTTTTTTTTTATTTTAAAATCTTTAATTCTTACATGCGTTCCCAAACATGAACCCCCCTCCCACCTCCCTCCCCATAACATCTCTCTGGGTCATCAGAAATAGATATATGCCTACACAGATGTACTAATCTTCAATAAGATACTACCAGAGAGAACCCAATAATGATTTAGAAGCTAACATATTAAAGGCATACAAAACTCAGAGCATTGAAAAATTCAAGGAGAAGAGTCATACAAATATTTCAATAAATGAAAAAATGTTTTCTAAAATTAAGTAGCCATTTCTTACTTAAAAAAATTAAAATAGCAAGAGAGGACAAATCCTTTGAACTCAGGGATATCTCTCACACACATGCACACAAATATACAGCACACACACACCTTTCCTAAAGCAAACACTAAAGCCATTTCCATTAAAATCTGGATAGGAAGGAGATGCTCACTGGTATTGTTATTACGTGAATAAAAATAAAGATCGGAACAAAAGTAAAACTTTATTTTTATAGAATATATAATAATAAATATTGAGAAAACAAGATAGCAAATTAAAAACAATAATTAGTAGAGAAACTATTTAAAGTAGATGGATATAAGGTACAATTCCAAAATAACTTCTGTCTATGCTAGCAAGAACCAGACATAAATAGTAATGGGGAACATTCTGTCCTCAAAAGGCAAAATTATAACTATGTATAAATTAATTTAATAAGAAAGCTGGCACCATTAAGGAAGAAATTATTAAATCTTATTGAAAGACGGAAAACAAGGTCTGTATGTAAGTAATGTCATTCTTAGATGCAATGGCAAAATAATACAAATGCCAACCCACCTAAAAAGTAACTAATTTCTTAATATGTAATCTCATAGAATATTAACTTCTGTGAACTGAATACATAAGCTAATAGTTCATCTATAAGAATAAAATTTAAGATATGATATATTGACACATTTCTACTTATTCCTCAAAATAAAAATGAAAGTGAAGATATTTTTAAAATTTGAATACATGAAGATAAAGATAAATAGGAAGGCTGATGATAATGCACAAAAGGTCTCCTTTGTAGAAATTAAAATGTAAGAAAATATATCAAATAAGGAGGAAAAAAAAAGAAAGGTAGAAAGCTCAGAATCAGGCTTCTCAGACATCATAGCCCTGATTAAAAGAAGTCAAACAGTAGTGTTAAAATTAATGAAAATATTGAAATAGTATGGCTATATCTCAAAATCATTCTATACAGATATACTGATGAGTCCTATGTACCATGATTTGCCATGAACCTTGTCTCTGCTTTATGAGTTCATAGCACATTAACTGGACTGCAGAAAGAGTAACCAACTCATCCTGGTTTGCCTGGGACTTTCATTTTTGCACTAAAAATAGCACAGCCCTAGAAACACCCCAGTCCCAGATGACTTGATCACTGCTTACTCTATCTTCAAATGATATTTAGTAGGACCTGAGGCTTTGAGTCATGGGGCACAGAACCAGGGTTACGCCATCTGGGTTCTTCTACAGCATACATGAGTCTTGCTTTGGAACGGGCATAAAATACTTTTGATTTCTTTGGAGTTTTACATAACCACAAAATTTATGAGCCAAGAAGAACCTGAGAGATTTTTGTCATAGAAGGACATTTTGTAGCCAAGTCTATGTCTTTGCATCACACTGACCCATCTCCTCACGGTAGCATGAACACAGGTTAATTTCTAGCCATCCTGAACTTCATCTCGTGTCTCATGATTACCGTGCTTCCCTGCCTCTGCAATGTGTGTGTATTTTCTCCTTTGCTGAAAGTGTTCCTACTCCACTGACAGAAATGTATTATTATCCTTCTAGAGATCTAATTTCAAAAACAAAGATCATGGCATCCAGTCCCATCACTTCAGGGCAAATAGATAGGGAAACAATGGAAACAGTGACAGACTTTATTTTCTTGGGTTCCAAAATCAATGCAGATGGTGACTATAGCCACAAAATTAAAAGACACTTGCTCCTTGGAAGAAAAACTATGACAAATCTAGGCTGTGTATTAAAAAATCAGAGATCTTACTTTGTTGATTAATGTCAGTCTAGTCAAAGCTATGGTTTTTTTCAGTAGTCATACATGAATGTGACAGCTGGACAATAAAGAAGGTTGAACGCTGAAGAATTGATGCTTCTGAACTGTAGTGCTGGAGAAGATTCTTCAGAGCCCCTTGGACTGAAAGGAGATCAAATCAGTCAATCCTAAAGGAAATCAATCCTGAATATTCATTAGAAGGACTGATGCTGAAGCTCCAAAACTTTGGCCACCTGATGCTAAGAATCGACTCATTAGAAAAGACCCTGATGCTGGAAGAGATTGAAGGCAGGAAGAGAAGGGGATGGAGGAGTATGAGATGGTTGGATGCTATCATTGACTCAATGGACATGAGTTTGAGCAAGCTCCGGGAGATGGTTAAGGACAGGAAAAGCTGGCGTGCTGTCGTCCACAGGGTTGCAAAGAGTTGGACAAGATGAGTGACTGAACAACAACCACCACCTACTGCAAAGGGGTAGCGCCACCTCTGGGACTCCTTCCCAGGCAGAGTAATGACCTCCTTCCCTTGGGCTCACACATGTTCTAAACCTCTCTTCCAGTGCCTCTCACATCTTAATGTGGCACTTGCCCTGTCTCTTCTCACCAGCTAGGAACCTTGAGTCTGGAGTCAGATCTTCTTGGTCCAAAGCCAACTCTGTCAGGTTCCAGTCTTTAGACTTTCAGAAGCTAATGAAAGTCTTACTGAATTTTAGTCCCCTTATATGTAAAACGTTGTTATTGTTTAGTAGCTCAGTCATGTTCAACACTTTGTGACCCCATGGACTGTAGCCTGCCAGGCTCCTCTGTCCATGGGATTTTTCCAGGCAAGAATATTGGAGTGTGTTGCCATTTCCTTCTCCAGGGAGTCTTCCCACCTTAGGGATCAAACCCAAGTCTCCTGCATTGACAGGCAGATTCTTCACCATTGAGACACAGGGAGAAGCCCCATGTAAAATGTGGTGTTCATCCAAGACAGGGCTTAGCAATCAGCCTTGCTGCTGGTGCTGCTGCTAAGTCACTTTAGTCATGTCCGACACTGTGTGATCCCATAGACAGCAGCCCGCCAGGCTCCCCCTTCCCTGGGATTCTCCAGGCAAGAACACTGGAGTGGGTCGCCATTTCCTTCTCCAATGCATGAAAATGAAAAGTGAAAGTGAGGTTGCTCAATCATGTCTGACCCTCAGTGACCCCATGGACTGCAGCCTACGAGGCTCCTCCATCCATGGGATTTTCCAGGCAGGAATACTGGAGTGGGGTGCCATTGCCTTCTCCTAGGAATAAGCCTTACACAGAGTAAATTCTATACCAGGGTGGTTGTTATTATTATCTCTATCCTCAAAGCCCAACTCAATGCCTTGCTGGTGATCAATGGCAATATGCTGAATGAAACTCACAATAGCAAAGGCACATTTTTACCAGAGGAAAGAGGAAGGGCCAAGCTCCGGCCACACACAGCTAAAGCCATCAACCACATATTTCAAAACAGGACTGGCACCTGTGCAGCCCACATATTCCCTGTCACAATGATAACTGTGCATTACCTTGGTGTCTATAAAAAATGAAATAGCTCTTAACTAGCTTTCCAAATAGCACTATGAATATTTGACTCCCACCTTGACTTTATTGTTGGAGGCAACCAGCATACCAGAATGATGTTAGCAGTAGCACTGGACCATACAACCAAAAGTATCTTTATTAGGTCTAAAACTCTATTTACAGCCCTGAGATATAACACAATAAGAGATATAACACTATAAGAGAGGCTGATATACGAGGAAATGAAGGAGGCTGTAGAATTTTTTAAAAATTAAGATTAGGAAGATGTAAAGTAGCCTTCAACATATACTGTGAAGCAATAGCCTGAGAGATAGGGAACGTCCACAAAAGATCTACAAAAGTCAGATGTAACTCAAGACTAGACAGTTTTTTAAATAGGAGAAAGCCATCAAATGTGTCAAATGAAGCTGCAAGATTAGAAGATGAAGACAAATACAGGGCAATTGAATTTAGTGACCTTGACAAGAGCAGCTTTCTGCAGCGGTTTGGATGAAATCCCAACTGCAAAGGTTGAAGAATGAGGAGAGGAGATTAGCGACAGAATATATAAATGATTTTTTCAAGTACTGGTATAGGAACAACAGCCAGAAGAAATAGGGTGGAAGCTGGAGATATATGAGAAGCAGATGAGTTTCCTGATTTTCTTTAAGAATGAGAAATTCTAAATTATGTTTATAAAATGTTATCAATGACTGTTTCAGAAAGTGCTATTTATGTTTCAGCTAAAAAAGAGTGGTCAATTGAGTGACTAAATCCCTGAGAAAGCACGCAGGAAACATTTGGAGTCGGAAGGGTTTGGCCATTGGTAAGAGGCAGGACAATGAATGAATTTTAACAGAAGAGTAAAAAAAGAGAAAACATGTTGAAGAAGTGTATTTTTAGGTTTGTTGTTGGGAGAATAGGGGAGTTTTTCATTTGAAGGCTTCTATTTCCTCAATGAATTATAAAGCAAGTTTGAGAGTTAAAGTTTGAAAGCCTAGAATAAACTTATTAGCCAACTGTGGTAAGACTATTAGACAAGGTTGGATCATTTTGTATAAATTAAGCTAATCTGGCTTAAAAGTTCCACCCCCCACCCCCTCCTCAGCAATACTCTGCCCCCTTGGGTGTGGAAAAGTTATACTGGACAGTTGGATTCAACTATAATGGAACTTTTACATTATAGAACTAAAAAGGAACAAGCAATTGGTCTTTGAAAATATATGATTATAATGATAGATCTTAGGATATAACTAAGATAAACAAAGATTAAAAATGGGAAGAGGAATCTTTGTTCTATTGAGAAATAGCAGTAGCAACAGGCTGGTGATCTCATCAAACCTACGGATGACTGGCCTGATCTCAGTCAGCTTATCAAATAACAAATACCTGGAGTTAAAAATTTGAATTTTTTAAGCAAGAGGACCAGTACAGTGAGGAGAAGAGCCAGGAGGAACACTCTGGAGGACAGACCGCTACTGGGTGGCAGATGTAATGCGGCAGCATGCAGCATAAGGACAGTCTATGTGAGAAGGAATTGAACTGTTACAGATGCCATCTTTATACTTGTCTTTTCACATAAAAAGACACATTCAAGTCCTAGCATGTCAATGAATACAGGTATCTAGCATTGCTTCTAATGGCTTCATAATACCCAACCTGCATTAAGCCTCTCCTGGTGGATTGTATGCTGACTCCACAATGGTAAATTACAGCTAGAATTGTAAGGACCTTCCTTACACATTCACACTGGAAGACAGTCTCATGCAGTATTTCTGGGCACGTCCGAGCTCCCTCAGGGATCCTCAGAACACCGTTTGTATGGCCATGAGAGCCTTTGAAGGAAGGGAACATAAATAACATGTCACAGGTTTCGGGAGAGACCATCTGCTCCAAGGACGACCTGGGAACAGACCCCTCGCACTTTTGTAGTTTAAGATTCCATCCCAGTTTTATACCAGGAGGTCATTATGGATGCTTTAGAGTAACTAGTTTGACTTCTAGAGGCTAATTCTCATTCCTTAAATAATTCCACTTAAAACCTACTGTGGAATCAAGATGCTCATCTACTTCTCAATTATAATTCACCTTCATTTGAAAACTTCCACACTTTACGCAGTACAACATTTTGATGCATTGGTTGGGTGTAAACCCACATTTCCAATGCCCTGTGAAAAAAAATGAGCTAACATTAAACAGCTGATCCCAGATCCTCAGGATTTTGAAATGCAGCCTATGTTGCTTTTGGAAGCAATTAAGTCTGTAGATTTGCATTAAATTGAAATATCATAACTGTCTTATGAGCCGTGGCTTTTTTTAGAGGCCTAATTAAATCTTGTAGATAAACAGAAAATATGTAGGCAGGTGTACATATACTTAAATATCATGAGGTGAGGGGGATGGAGATGTGCCTTACCTCAATGTTAGTACTAGGTGACTGTGAAGCGTTTATTACTTCAGATAACTAATAAGAAACTTTATTTTTAGCAAGGACCCGACCATCCCACTCAGACTTCTATGAGTCATTTTCCGAGGTACATATGAATAGCTCACAGGATTATAGCTCAGAGAATGATGGAGGTTTTCCTAGCTCCAGTTCCCCGGGTATACAATAAGATTCCATGGATTGTTTCACCTTTGGCTCTCTAGGCAGTTCTGTTCAGAACATTCAAGACTGTATATTTTTCCTTCTGACCTCACCAAAACTACTTCCAAAAATGCTGCCAACATTACATCTTAAATAACAGGTATAACTTGCAGAATTCAATACTTAAAATTTCTCTCCAGCAAACAGCTCTGTTTATTAGAGAAGACTGTTACTTAGGGGTACACAGTGAGTACATATGTACTGTGAGTTAGAGGAGAGACGGAGATGCCTCTGTATAATAAGAGAGGATGTGTAGATATATATCTGTTTTATATGTGTGTGCATGCAGACATATACATACATACACACCCATTTCATTATCAACAAAAGTGTTGGTAATAGCAGAGGTCTCACAAATTATCCTTTTTTTTTTTTTTTGTAGGCAAGGAAACTGATGGAATTTTGTAGAAACTGCAATAATTAAGTCTCAAAGGGAAAAATAAGCCTTGAGATAATACGACAGCAGGTGGATGCTAACCTGTCCATAATTCCATTTGTTTCTATTTTACAAAGAGTCCTGACTTGCCCTTTAGAATTATAATATTCCTAAAGTAGTGTTGTTGTTGTAAAACTGACCTCTCTACTCTTCCTAAAATGAATTATCAAACAGATTCACCACCGGAAATTGCGGTCTGTCACCCTCAGACTTAAGGATGGAGGTACAGAGCTTCCATTTCAGTGCAATGACCACACCTTGGGAAGGACAGAACTGCTTCAAAAGCATCAAGCCCATGGCTAGAGTTTGTGCTTTGTCCCTAATGAAGCATATAGAAAAATTTGAGTTTGCCACTTAACTTTTCTTAGTATCAGTTTTAATAAAATGAGAATAAAGTTAGATTTGCTAATTCACATAAATGATTTGCTAAATGAGACAATGTCTAAGATGCTAATTTGTAAACTTCTACCATAATGGATGTAGCAAAATGCTTAAAGAACAAGGTAACCTTGATTTTTATGGTAGCTTTATTGTTTCTAGTGGAGGAAACTTGGACAAATTACTTGAACTTTTTATGCCTCAGCTTTCTCATCTTTTGAGAGCATTATGTTGGATAACACATATAAAGTGTTATACTGAAAACAGGCAATAGTTTATCTTTCACAACGTTTAAAATTACAATGGATTAAAACCCATCAAGTACATCTAAATTCATGAGTTCACAGTGTTCTTTTTTAATGGCCATCTTTAAAGGAATATAGGAAAATTTTTATCTTGAAAACTGGTAAATAAAAAGAAATTATTAAGTTTTATCCTGTCTTTCCTCTATAAACTCTATCACTGGGTAACAAAATAGAAGAATTCAAAGTGCCTCTTTATGAAGTTATATCAACTAATATATAAATGATGTTACTATTTGTAGCCTTAAATTATTTAATGGACATGGGCATTAAGCATCAATATTGGCTAACACCAAAGAAAGCACAAAACCAGTCCTTTTGTGCTTCTTGACAAAGCACAATTCCAACTACAGTCTCACTAGAGTGACAGAGGGTGAGCCTAGTTCTGAAACTACCATCATGCATTCCACACTATGACAAACTGCATAGGCACAATGGTCTTGACCTCTCAGCAAATCAATGTCACTAAAATTTTTAAAGGAGGAGGGTAAAACAGCCTGGATATTGAATATTTTTTCAATGTATAACCAATTAGAAGAAAAAATAGCAGGCTTAACTAGAGTGTCCAGGGATACACACTTGAATGATAAAAGGGTATCAAGGCAGTGATTACCATAAGGTCAGCATAGTCTGTTGGGGGAGAGTGGTGAGTATGTTTAGGATGAGGTCTACGGACAGGGTTTCTGGGGTGGCAGGCATGGTCACTTCTTAGAAGCATATTTGCCTTAACCCAATGAACTAACCAAAATTTTGGTAGGTGGCTTCATGTATCAGCTTTAAAAAATAAATTACAATATTTTAAAATAAAAACGAACACACAAACCTTGATACTTTTATCATCATCCAATGTGTAACCAAATAAGGGGAAAAAAATCACAATCAAAAGTTTGTTTACAACAACTATTACCAGTAGGGTAACAAACTCACTTCATATTACCACAGTCAGTGTTATCTCCTTGAAATGTTACAGATTTATTTTTTCTGCTCTAACAGAGAATTACAGAAAGATTTTGCAACATACTACTTGTTCATGAATGACACATTTTTTAAAACTGCAGAATGCATGCAACAGATTTGAGAAAGAAGATTTATTCCCCCAGAATCTTGTTTCCATTACTTAAAATGGTATTTTAAATCCTTTATCTCTAGTAAGCATTCACAAGTATCTACATTTCTCTATATATACTACTTCTGCAAATACTGTATTTTAATCTCATGAGAATCATTTCCTCTGATTTAAGTAATATGCAATGGTATATTCTGCCTCGTGTTATCCAAGACAGATAATATATCATGGGATATTTAATGAATCTTTAAAGACAACAGCCTTTGGGGTTTTTCAATAGTAACAAAAACAATGTTTCAGAAATGCAAGATACTTGTATTTTTGAGGTACATTCCAGACTTGGGTGGAAACAAAGATACAATGTTAATAAATCCTTGGTATGGAGGCGCAATTTCCTCTGTGTTTCTGCACCATTTGAGTGAAATGCTTGTAGTGAGGTCCTGGATTTTCTGAACTAGAATGTCAGAATTTTAGAATGTTAATGGGATTTCTTTGGAAGAAATGATGCTAAAGCTGAAACGCCAGTACTCTGGCTACCTCATGCGAAGAGTTGACTCATTGGAAAAGACTTTGATGCTGGGAGGGATTGGGGGCAGGAGGAGAAGGGGATGACCGAGGATGAGATGGCTGGATGGCATCACGGACTCAATGGACATGGGTTTGGGTGGACCCCAGGAGTTGGTGATGGACAGGGACGCCTGGTGTGCTGCGATTCATGGGGTCGCGAAGAGTCGGACACGACTGAGCGACTGAACTGAATTGAACTGAATCCTGCCAAGCATCTCCAAGATGTGCTGTCTGTTTTTATCTGATGGAAGTGATACTGCCGTAGGTATTACATGCACCTAACTCCTAACTGATGTTTCCAACTTTGGGTCTGTCATAATTCCACGTTTATTACTTTTTTGTTTCAGTTAGTTTATGTGACAACCCAAGGAAGTAAGTATCATTAGAGGTGAGGACCTAAAACACAAAGTGGAATCTGTGTTTTATTCTGGGGGGACATTGTTAAGTTCAAGAGGGATTTAAAACCAGGGCAAACTCTTCCTTATAAGCCCATGTTTTTTCCATCCCCTTTTGTGACTGTCTTGTTTTCTGAGTAAAGCCACCAGGTACATAGGAAAAAAGTAGACCTAAGAAGGAAATGGGAATACCAAACAAGCAATCCCAGCCCTAAGGTCCACTGGAACATTTCAGCTCAGATCATTCGCATTCTGGTTCGTCTTTGGGGAAATTGCTTTAGCTGAAGGAAGCCATGTTTTGGAACTTTCAGCAACACAATTCTGTTTTTCCTTCTGTCTGCTTCACATCTCCCTTCTTTCCTGGATTCTGTCTCTTCTAACCTATATTAGGAGAAGGCATTGGCACCCCACTCCAGTACTCTTGCCTGGAAAATCCCATGGGTGGAAGGGCCTGGTAGGCTGCAGTCCATGGGGTCGCTAGGAGTCGGACACGACTGAGTGACTTCACTTTCACTTTTCACTTTCATGCATTGCAGAAGGAAATGGCAACCCAGTCCAGTGTTCTTGCCTGGAGAATCCCAGGGACGGGGGAGCCTGGTGGGCTGCCGTCTATGGGGTCGCACAGAGTCAGACACGACTGAAGTGACTTAGCAACAGCAGCAACCTATATTATCTCAGCTTGTTTCCCACTGAACTATCCCCCACCCCGCCCCCAAAAAAATAAGTGACCAAAAAATGCTGAATCATACTGCGTATTTCTATCAACACTGAGTATGACACTGCTCTGGAAAATGCCAAGTTTCCCCATTACCGGCACCCTGGCTTCCACTCCACCCACCACCCCTACCTCCCCTGATGTCATAAATGTACCTGAGCCAGAAAACTAACTGACACTGATGAGAAAGTGGGGGAGCATGTGGGATCCCCGTCTGGACTCTGAATAATTTTACAGAAATAGGGAATTTGTTTGTATAATTTCTCCAGGGACACGCTCAATTATTCTACATCAGCTTTGTAACAAATGGTGATAATGGCTATTTTAGAGTTTAATGTAACAGAAGCCCAAGCAGAGGAACAGGTGCAAAGGGAATTAAAGAAAAAATCTTCCTCTTTAGAAAATCAATCTTGCCTATATTTCCTGTACAAGACTAAGTGTTGTGTCTGGCTGTGTCTATTCCCCGCCTCCCTGTGTGAACCCAGGAGTACTTGAAACTGCTCGGTATTTCACCGGCTGTACACCAGAACCAGCTCTCACTACATCTCTGCACGTATGGGCAAGAGCAATGTCAAGCAGCTGAGGATCCACACCAAGACTCACTAATAAGTATCTTGCTACTGATCTGCTATCAAACTTTCTATTCCCCTGGGTCTAATACAGAATAAAGCCATAAACACCTGTTAACATGTTTACATACTATACATCTTACATATATCACGTCATCTAATCTTCATATAAGTAGAGGGCTGTTATCAGACCATTTTACAAAGGACGCAGTTAAGAGGCTTACTCAGTCACACAGCGAGCAAATGTTAGATAACTGAGCCCAGCACTGTCCAACCAAAACCAAGACCAACAGACAACATGGAAAAAGCAAATGAATCAAAACAAAACACATTGTTCAGGCTCTTCTGGCACCAGAATACTGCTTACATGAGTCAAGGATGGCTCCCCTGGTGTGGCCAGAAACCTGTAATAACCCTGCAATAATCTTTTTCATTTAGGCCTGTTAAGATGTCCCAAAATGGACATAATTACTTACTTATTTGCTCCCACAATAGAAAGTGAGAACTTGGTAGATGTTACTAGACAGAAAAATTTAACCTTTAAATATACTCTATCTGCCTAGTTTCTAAATTACAAACTTTGCAGAGCATGGTCTCATTATCATGCTCAAGAATCCCACAAGTGATTAAAAAAAATAATAATAATAATAGGTGGGCTACTGTCTCTGATCTCCAGGTTCCAGATTTCCAGATTATTATCTGGTCTTCCTTGTCCCCACACTGTTCATACCACAGGCCAATTGCTCTTTCCATTTCTATTTCCAGTTGTGCTTTGTATTTAATAAATCAATCTTTGAGTCTGAATTGCTAACAATTCACTCAGAGATACTCCATCAATTCCTTCAGCTTTAGCTCCTCTTGTTTCCATGTTTATATACCTAAGCAAAGCTTTGGACCACCAGGGAAGTCCCCAAGTAGTGACATTTTTGTGTAATTTTTCTTTACAAATTTTAGAACTGCACTGTATGTCATCTTTACCTCATATTTGTCTTTTCCAGCCAGATCTTAAATTACCAATAACTTAAACAAAGACACAAAAAACAATTAGTAGTACCACGATGTGTCGAAAGGTTTGCTTCATCTCTTCGTATTCAACTTTTATTGCTGTCCAGTCTGGTCATTATCGTTTTGCTGTCTCCCATCCTTCTCTTGCCTTCACTCTTTCTTTCTTTATTTTCAGTACCTGACTGTCAATAGTTTGGTGTGTGATCTGATTATTTATCCAATATTACTATCAAGGATCCATGAAATGCTGCAAGATCTGCAGTTTCATTTTATGATTGATTTCCCTTGCATTTATATTGTACTGTATGACGTAACAGCTGGAAATCAACTAGAGATGACTTGCATAGACATAATGTATAAGTTGGGAAGGTTAAGTAGAGACAGATATTCAGTGAAGGCTGATTATGTAAGTATTAATACATTAGTGAATACTTTCATGTTATAAAGACTCACTTCCATATATATATTCCTAACATTAGTAACACAAACAGTTCGGCAGCCCATGTATATTAATAACATCACACACTTAAAGTATAAATACTATTCTGTCTCACTTTTTCACTCAACACATGCCAGGCATGCTTCAATATAATACATGTAAAGCAGGCAAGGATCAGAGAGGCAAAGTAATGGACAAATTCATACAGCTTGTTGATGATAGAGCCAGGCAGAGGCATCCGGGTTCTTTGTCCAATGTTTGTTTGTTTAAATTCGCTGATACTTATTACAGGGTTCAATTTTTAAAAATAAATGACCTTGGTATTCTTAAATAAATTTCTTATCCCCATCATTGCAATTCTTAATCAAGAACTGGTAGACAAAGAAATTTGATGCAGTTCAAACTGTATAAGCAATTCTGTAGTTAGAAAGCAATTGTGAGGAATGGAGGCGGGTCAGAACACAAGCTTTCAAAAGGAGCACTGCAACATTTGTGATTCTACCTGCAAGGCGGCTGTTCAAAATCCATTACTGAGGAATGGGATTTAAAAGTTAATGTTACATTTTATACTCAAGGAAAAGCTCATTCATTTTGTTGCTAGAAAGATAGTACCACAAAAAAAAGAGTTCACAGAAATTTTAGAAGTGTTTTTGGCAAAATTACTTCTAAAATTTGAAAGGGAGATTTACAACATCATTACTTATTATGATTACAACAATAATTTAAGAAATACTGAAGTGTGCATGTTGTCAGAGGCAAATAAAACATTCAAAATCTATACTGAAAGGAGACTTACAATTAAAAATCAAATCCCTTGTCTAACCTACCCCAAAGGAACCCAGTCACCATGATCCCACAGGAAAAGCTCTTACATGACTCAATTGTTTTCACTTACAAGTCAAATTGTAAGTCATAGACATGCTTAGTCTTATTTTTATACTGAGCCCTAGAGATGTGTGCAGTGGGATAGATTTCAAGTGGAAGTTCAGTATTGAAGATGCTATATGTCCTAACCCATTATTTCTGCAATAACATCCCAAACTGCTCTAGGTACAGGGAAATCTAAAGGAAATGCTCCCACTGGAAGGGAGTAGACATAAAAGTAATTGTAAAGTCTCTTGTTTTATCATATAGTTATCCAAATGTTGCCTTTCACTTCATATGCAAGCTTTAATATAAAAAGGAAGTATTACTTAGGGATTTTAAATATTGACTTACTGAGCTTAGCTCCCCATAACTGAGACTTGGTTTCAGTTGCTTTGGGACACACTTACATTGCTGGGGGCAGCTCTCTCACCTCATCTAGGATGGTAATGACTGGGATGTCAAGTTTGAGCAAACTGATATCATTCCACATCTCTCATCCTCCTCCTGGGACTGGCTGCTCACCTGGGCATTCTCTTCTTACAGCAAAAAGAAAAGATCTGTCAGAGTAAGCAGTACCAGTACACTATGGATGGCTCCATCCGTGAGGAAAGAGGTCTTCCTTAGACTCCCATTGTAAAAACGAGTCATGCCTGAATAAAAGCATGACTATGAAATGTTAATACAGATGCAAAACAATTATTAATTCATCATCTAATCTATTCTTTAAACCACTTAATGCAACTCTGGACCAGGTGGTTATAACCACTCTAGGGATAGGAAATTGGGTCTCCGAGTGGCTTAAATAATCACAAGGTGAAAATATCTGATAAAATAAAGACAGGAACTGTCATTTTTGAATAACCAATATAAGCCTCTTTCCACAGAAATGTACTGACTCCTTGGGCAATATCTCAGCATTCTTTTGTTGAGTTATCTCATCTTTCTCACTAAAAAGAGGTTCCAGAGAATCTTACTCTTTGACTTAAAATCGAACTGCTAGGTGAAGTTACCATGATTTATCAGTAAGAAAGCTAGATTGCAGGAGACACTGAATTCTGACCTCTGGCATGCAGAAGTTGAACAATTCAATGAACAAGTCATCCAAAGCCTCAGAGCTTCATCTTGCTAATCTGTAACATGTAGATGTAAAAATTGCCTCTTGGAAACATTATGGACTTAAATAATATAATATGGATGAAAGTAGTCATCACAGATCCTACAACCTCATGGCCCTGAGTTTTATCTTCTCTAACTCCCAAGTAACGCTATCCATATGCCCATAAATCCTATCATAATCATGAATCTGAGTCCAAGAAAAACATCTGTGACTTTAATTTTTTTAAGGAAGATGGATTTTAATGGATGAGTAGAAAGAGCTCTTGACAATCTGTTGTTGCTGTTGTTTTTCCTTTTCAAATGCTTCAAAATTCACATGTTGAAATGTTAACCTCAAAAATGATGGTATTAGGTCATACGGGTGGAGGCCCTATGAATAAGATTAGTGTTGTTTTAAAAGAGACCTCAAGGAGTTCCCTCCATCTTTTCACCATGTGGGGACACAGGAAGAAGATGAACCAGGAAGCAGGTCTCACCAGATACCTGACCTGATAGCATATTGATCCCCACTTTCCATCTCCAGAATTGTAAGAAATAAATTTCTGTGGTTCATAAACCACCCACTCTGGAATTTTCATTACAGCAGCCAGAACACACTAACAGAGATGAAGACACATGCATGCATTTTACAAATGAGTAACCAGAGGCTCCAAGAAGATTCTACACTGTCAATCAGTGTAGGGTTCTAAGCTGTTTCCTAGTTCTTCTGATTTCAAGTTCAGAGTGCTTGCTTCCCCATGTTTTTGGGAGTCAGCCATTTTTTGGAGAGTCAGGGTATTTTTTGTTGTTGTTGGTGGTGGTTATTTATTTTAAATATAGCTGTGTGTACATGACCTTCCCAAAGTCCTTAACTATCCTTTCCACTGGCAACCATGAGTTTGTTTTCTAAGTCTGTGAATCTGCTTCTGTTCTGTAAGTTCATTTGTATCATTTCTTTTTAGATTCCACATATCAGAGATGTCATATGATATCTTTAATAATCTTTAGCAACAAAAAGTTTATAATTCTTAATTCTTTATAAATTGCCTAATCAGTACATTGATAGTTTAATCAAATAAATTTATAGTTAATTATCTAATGATTCTCATTCTAACTAAGGACTCTTGGATCCCAAACAGTGCCTTTGCAACCTTGATGCTTTCCTCTGCTGCTGCTGCTACTGCTACTAAGTCGCTTCAGTCGTGTCCGACTCTGTGCGACCCCACAGATGGCAGCCCACCAGGCTCCGCCGTCCCTGGGATTCTCCAGGCAAGAACACTGGACTGGGTTGCCATTTCCTTCTCCAATGCATGAAAGTGAAAAGTGAAAGTGAAGTTGCTCAGTTGTGTCCAATTCTTAGTGACCCCATGGACTGCAGCCTACCAGGCTCCTCTGTCCATGGGATTTTCCAGGCAAGAGTACTGGAGTGGGGTGCCATTGCCTTCTCCATGCTCTCCTCTGACTAATCAGCAAATCATGCTACACCCTGATAAAAACTCTATGAATTTAATAACTCTGAGTTTCCAGATCACAAAGTTTATGCTCCACCGACATGGTAAACTATTCTATCACAATAACATACTAGGTAATTAAGTCACTAATCTGTTATCTCTGGATCTAGGCAAGAGTAAAACTCAGTCTACACTACACTGGCAAAATTTTAACCTCTTGAAAATAGCAAAATGCAGACAAAATTCTTCATAACTTCCTAGTTACAAGCCAAAGTCATTCTCTGCTCTCATCTCCCAAAATGTATTTTCTTTAAAAAGTATAAAAACAAAGAAATATGTGCTGATTAAAGAAATCTTGACCCCCTAACTCTATGTGAGTGAAAATTTATTTCTTATGAGAAAGAGCTCTAGTCTAAGTCAGCCTTGTCTAATGAAAAACAATGTCATTCTTTTTTTTTTTTTTCAATCCCCCTATCCCTTAGCTAGTTTCAGTGAGCTGCCTTCCAGCTTCAATTTCTCAAACTTCTGGTACTTTTATCAAAGGCTATTTTCTACCCTGAAGTAGCCCACAAGTCATTTTGTTTGTCTTGTAGAATCCATCAAATCCTCAGTAGATCCAGACTTCATGAAAATGGTGTTACAAAATCTTCCCGAGTGATATGTCTACTTGGTAAGAAGCACAGAAAGACTGATCAATTATTAGACTGTGATTGATTGCTTAGCAAAATAAGCTCAGAACTTGGGACAGACCACACTGAGTGCTGAAAGTAGGTTGAGCCTGGGATCAACATTTACAAAGAAAGCACAGCGCCGCTCATTGAACAGTTCAGATCAGGGGATTTCAAAGATTATTTAAGTCCAAATTGTACTGGCTAATACAGAACTGCTACAGCTGTGAATGTCAGTTTACAACAAATAGATTTTCAAACAGATTTGCACATTGAATTCTTGTAAACTATATTTAGGTTAAGCACAGAATGTAGAGTTCATCATTTAAAGGAAACATGCAGGTGCCTTCCAAAGCAATATATTAATTTCAAAATACCCATAATTTCACCCAAATTACGTTTAGGCATTTCAGTAGTGTTTATGGGGTCCAGCTCTACATAAAGATCCAGCCCACTACAAATTTTCTTTCTCCAATCTGCCATTTCTCAGATACAGTTTCTCATAAGGGTCTCTCCATTCCCACTGATGTGACTAAATATAAAATAATTCTAGACCTTCTCCATTTCTCTCTTAACATCATCATTTTTCCCTAATTGTAGTCATGGTATCTAGTTTTAACTGGGGAACTCAGAAATTCCACAACCCTCCAATTAAAAACTCCTTATCACTTAAAATGCAAACTCTGATTTACATTCACTTATCAAAAATCCTTTAAATATTTCCTTCCATTCAGAGTTGGATTCCCTGAAAAGTCTTTGGTAGCATTCTAGTTCCATGAGATGCTACCTAAAGAAAGAATTATGTGCTAAAACAAATAATACTGCAGACAGGAATATGGGAGGCTCTTAGAAGCGTTGCTAGGAAAACAAAAGCAAGAACAAGGGCTGCACCTATCTTTAAACCTTTATTACCAAGCATTGCCTTACACTTGTTTGACCACAGAACCATACTTTTCTGTTTTCTTTATATAATAAGGACTATTTATACTGTGTAGAACTCATGTTGCTGGAAAACACACTTTGAGAAGAACAAGCTTTCTGACCACGTGGTAAACAAAAGACCTACAGCCATTACACTGTAATACAGCACTGTCCATGATGTGAACCCCTATTATCTCTTCAGTCTTTCTAACACCAAGTACTTTAAGCAAAATGCAACCATGTTATTGCACAACTCCCTTCCTTTTATTTTTGATAGTTCCATGTCTGGGAATTGCTTAGGAAAGAAGCTTAAACATCACCTCATCCAGCATGTGTTCCCCAAATAGACCCTCCTGTTCTTGGAATAATTAATTACTCTATCATCTGTACACAGCTACACCGAGCACAGATTTCTAATACAGCACGTTGCACACCATGATAAAATTATTTTTTGTTGAGATAAATTTGTTATATAGTGTCTATAATTTTATCTAAAAGATAGCTCCTTGATAAATAAAGGTTGCATCTCATATTCCTATCTTTTGTGAAAGGCCTGGGAGCACCTAAACACATCATAAAAATCCAAATATTTTATAATTTATTGATTTAATGAGGGGAAAAGCACATATAAGCTATTTTTTTAAATGGTATTATTTGTTGAGAGCACATGTGCATGTGTGAATGTGTAGACAGAGAGCCTTGCCCTAATAATCAGAGATAGTGACTCTATGATTTAATGTGCAAATTGAGATATTCTTGAGAGTGAAATGGTGGGCCAAAAATAAATGATATACTTTGTAATAATTACATATAAAATAATTAATTGGATTAAATTGGTATACATAAAATATTTCTATTCAAACAATGTTCAAGAGTTAAATTCTTTATAAAATATGACAAAATATCTCCTCTTGTTATATGATAAAAGACTTTAAGATGTTTGAAAAATAATGACATCAAAATAATCATTTTTAGCATATATTCATATGAATTAATCAATTTTGTTTATATCCATTTCTAGTATCACATCACTGGTATACTGAAGAATGTATCTTTGAAAATATATCATTATATTTAATTACCTATTAGCATGTATATATTCTAGAGACAAAAATTCCAGAAAAACATCTAATTCTGCTTCATTGACTATACTAAAGCCTTTGACTATGTGGATTACAACAAACTGTGAAAAATTCTTAAAGAGATGGGAATACCAGACCACCTAACTTGCCTCCTGAAAAAACTGTATGCAGGTCAAGAAGCAATAGTTAGAACCTGACATGGAACAATGGACTGGTTCCAAATGGGGAAAGGAGTATGTCAAGGCTGTATATTGTCACCCTGCTTATTCAACTTATATGCAGAGTACATCGTGCAAAATGATGGGCTGGGTGAAGCACAAGCTGAAATTAAGATTGCCTGGAGAAGTATCAATAACCTCAGATATGCAGATTATTACCACACCTATGGCAGAAAGTGAAGAGGAACTAAAGAGCCTCTTGATGAAGGTAAAAGAGGAGAGTGAAAAATCTGGCTTAAAGCTCAACATTCAAAAAACAAAGATCATGGCATCTGAACCTATGGCAAATACCTGGGGAAACAATGGACACAGTGAGAGACTATTTCTTTGGGCTCCAAAATCACAGCAGATGGCTACTGCAGCCACAAAATTAAAAGACACTTGCTCCTTGGAAGAAAAGCTATGACAAACCTCAACAGCATATTACAAAGCAGAGACATTGCTTTGCCAACAAAGGTCTGTCTAGTCAAGGCTATGGTTTTTCCAGTAGTCATGTATGGATGTGAGAGTTGGACTGTGAAGAAAGCAGAGCACCGAAGAATTGATGCTTTTGAACTGTGGTGTTGGAGAAGACTCTTGAGAGTCCTTTGGACTGAAAGGAGGTAAAACCAGTCAATCTGAAAGAAATCAACCCTGAATATTCACTGGAAGGACTGATACTGAAGCTTTGATTCTTTGGTCACTTGATGGGAAGAGCCAACTAACTAGAAAAGACCCTGATGCTCGGTAAGATTAAAGGCAGGAAGAGAAGGGGACAACAGAGGAGGAGATGATTGGATAGCATCACCAATGCAATGGACATGAATTTGAGCAAGCTCCAGGAGATGGTGATGGACAGGGAGGCCTGGCGTGCTGCAGTCCATTGAGTCGTAAAAAGTTGGACACGACGGAGAGACTGAAAAAAAACCACCACAATGTATAGGTTGCATTTTATGGATAATTGATTCCAAATTGCTGATAATTTCAATTGATATCTCTATTGTCCACCATAATAACTTTAATTAAGAATGTACTTTCATTGAAAGAGCTCAAGTAAGTTCAGAGCCAATCCTCTTATGTGCATAATAAATTACTCTGCAAATGTTTCATCTCAACTCTTTTCATTAGTGTATTTTTTTGCTTGAGTTTACACTGGCTCTCTTTACTAAATATTATTAGAAGACACAAATCAACAAAAAGTTCTCTCTTTATCATCCCTTTAACTATTTCACTAAGCCAAGATATATAATTTTAAGCCCATAGTATATCCTATAGTTATCTAATTAAAAATAAAATTCCATCAACAAAGTTTTACCCTGTGTCATGATAGTCTTAAAAACAAGGAATAATTATAGAAATCAATATAATCTAATCTTTGGATTCTTGCTTAATTATTTCAGTTTTTCCCTTGTTTTTGCAGGGATGTATTTCAATGTCATTCTTTTCTGTTAACTGCAAATGAATTTTTCTTTTGTAATAAAACAGGAGACATGTTTACCAAAAAAACCTCTATGTGACTGAAGGATACTTAGGTTGATTTACAAAATATTTCTTTAAAGGCTCAAGATCTCTAACAATGACTATTGATGAATATCGCAGAGAGAAAGGAGGACAAACAGGCTACAATGTATATTTTATAATGCATTAGCTTTGTCACCAAAGTGATTTTTTTTAACATATTTGTAAATTTTGACGAGTATAGCATTCCTTTCTATTGGTCGATGATCGAAAATTAGTTGGACCCAGTTATGAATTGTGTACATCAGTCTATTTCTGCTTCCTAGATTCCCTAGTTTAATAAGAACCCTGCTTTCCTAGGATACAAGACTTCTTCAAAATTTGTATGTGGATTACCACTGTAAAAAGAAACTATTTTTTTTCTACATTTTTCTATGTTGAACTTCAGTAAACTAAATTTCTTGCTGATTTCAAATTACTGTGAGATAATTTATCATATTTGGAAGGAATTTCAGGACTTTTAGCTTAATTCCATGAATTGGATGAAATTCCACTTACTGGTGGTAACTAACTTGCTCTTTAAAACATCTGATAGCACAGATAAAAAACTGGCATCTTTTTACCTGCTTGCAAATCATCTCTGTTAATAAAGCCAAGACATTTGCAATTACTATAGCTTAACTTTTTTAAAATGTATAATAATACTTGCAATAGAAAAATGAGTAAAATTAATTTAACAGAACAACCGTTTGACACAGAGTCATGCTTCAGAGCTAATTATGTTTGGCATCTTCAGGCATGGTCTCAAAATAACTAATACTTTTTCAAGTAGATGTTGGTGTTTCTTTTGTAGATTTGAATCTCTTGGCTTTTGTGCTGACAGTTATATTACTACACCTCCAAAGGGTGATGGTAAATCTTGATCAACATTCTGTACAAGTTACATGTATACCATCAACTTTCTTAGCAACTGGAATTTCCTTATGCATGAACTTCTGAATAACTGCTGCTGCAGAACTCTGTTTAAAAAAGAAGTGATGTCAAACAACAAACTAAATTTAAAAAATCATAGACTTATGCCATACAATAAATAGCAAAACCACTGTACTGACAGCATTTGTGCTACATTCCATATATTCAACAACTGGAGTGTTGTTACGCTCACCTACTTCACAAACTACAAAGCAATAATTTCTCATGCTTCACTCCAACCCCTCTCACACTTGTGACCTTGCGTTCTTTTGTACCATGCAGGCTTAGCATACCTCACAGAACTGACTAATGCTCCAAGTGTCCAGGGAGGGGTAATTTCACCCCAAACTTCTCTCATAGATACCCAAAGCCAGAGGAATTAGCTGCAACTAGTTCCTTGTGTCCAGGAAGACTGTGTTATATCAGCAAGTCCCTGCACTGTGCATCTTTATAAAGAGGGAGGTAATCCTGTTCCATTTTGTAAGACAATCACATATAATACGTTCTATGATTAGTAACATTTCTTGAAAAGTTAAAACACTCAGAACAAATACTAAACCAAATGGGATGCCAGAAAGAAGGCAAACCAGGTCATTCTTGGGTCACATGGGACGTGTGGTCCCCCAAAACAAAGAGGGGGTATTTAGTCAAATACATAGTGACAAAGGTGAGTGACAGTTTCTCTGCATTTTCTGGAATTGACAATAACTTTTTTTTAACATCTCCTAGAAAAGTCAATCTTCTTTTTAAACTAAGTAGTAATTGAATGGCTCAGAAATGCTGGAAAAATGAAAATGTATTTTTACTCAGCACTGGTTTGAAGGGTACAATCAAAAAACCATTGAGAAATCCTTAACAGCATACTCATCTCCAAGAGAGCAGAGAAAGAGGCTGGCTTTTAACTAGCAATTGCCCCTGAAAGTCTGTGAGCAGGCCATGTGAAGGTCATTCTCCCGACAGCAGAAGAGGCCTTAAGAAGCCAAACCTCAGAAACAGTCTATGAATTAGGGACACACTCTTCAGTAATCCTGAGGATTTAAAGCAGCTGGATGCGAGACAGTAAAAGAGACACGTATGTATAGAACGGACTTTTGGACTCTGAGGGAGAGGGAGAGGGTGGGATGATTTGGGAGAACGGCATTGAAACATGTATACTATCATGTAAGAAATGAAGTGCCAGTCTATGTTTGATACAGGATACAGGATGCTTGGGGCTGGTGCATGGGGATGATCCAGAGAGATGATATGGGGTGGGAGGTGGGAGGGAGATCCAGGATTGGGAGCTTGTATACACCCGTGGTGGATTCATGTCAATGTATGGCAAAACCAATACAGCATTGTAAAGTAAAATAAAGTAAAAAATAAATAAATAAATAAAAATAAAGCAGCTTCTGCTCAGACAGTAACCACGATGCAAGACCCCTACTTTATTCTATTCATATATCATTCCAATCATCAGGACTTCAAAATTTTTTTCTTGTTGTAATTTACCCGATTAAAACCCCCACCTCACTACTGCTCTCATTTCATATCTGGACCCAGAAGAATATGGAATCCCCCTCAGTGTGGCCAGCCTCCATGTATTTAGTCATGCTCCTCCAAGCCATTTCTTCTCAAACTTAACCTTGCATCTATACATACTGTCTTAATATGTATCCATTTACTAAATAAGTGGATGTTAAGGACTTGTTTAGTCCATAGCTCTCAGTCAGCTGTTCCTAAAGGTGGTGATTTTTGTTGCCATCTCCTAAACAGGTGACATTCAGCAATTCCTGGAGACATTTTTGTTGTCACAGCTGGGAAGGTGGAGGGTACTACGGGCATCTAGTAGCTGGAGACCAGAGATGCTGCTAAATATCCTCTGATGTGCAGAACAGCTCTTTTCCCCGTACCAACACAAATAACTGGAGTCAGCAGGCCTGGGAGGAAGACAGAATGCCTCTCAGGGTGAGCACTGCTCCTCTGTTTGGAAAAACAGCTTCTAGGGCCTTTTGAGTTATATAAAGCTGACGCCCTTTGGTACACAATTGAGAAATACAATTTAGCAAATAAAAGTACAGGATGCCACACATAGAAAAGTTTTTGCAAATAATACTTCTGATACACACACACACATACATATACAACTATACATAAAATCAACTTAATATATGTAAAACTCAATAATAAAAAGATAAATAACCCAAATTTTTACAAAAGCAAAAGCTCCAAATGGATATTTCATCAAAAAATACAGAAATGGCCAATGAACGTATATAAAGATCACCATCATTATTTATTGTGCATATGTGTGATAAGTTGCTAGGTCATGTCCAACTCTTTGCAACTCCATAAACTATAGCCCACCAGGCTCCAATGTCCATGGGATTTCTCAGGCAAGAATACTGAAGTGGGTTGCCATTTCCTTCTCCAGGGGATCTTCCCAACCCAGGAATAGAGCCCGTGTCCCCTGCTGCTGCTGCTGCCGCTGCTAAGTCACTTCAGCCGTGTCCGACTCTGTGCGAGCCCATAGATAGTGTGTCCCCTGCACTGGGAGGCAAATTCTTTACTACTGAGCCACCTGGGAAGCCCCATCATTGGTTATTAGGAAAACACAAAATCAAAATCATAAAGGGGGGTCGATAAATGTTATTAAAAAGGGTATGAAGAAATCAGAATCTTCATGCACCGCTGACAAGAATGTATATGGTGCAGCCATTTTGGAAAACAGCCCGGCTGTTCCTCAAATTGTTAAATATAAAGTCACTACTTATATATTCTTAGGTATACATCCAAGAGAAACTAAAGCATATGTCCAAACTTGTACACAAAACTTCATGGCAGCATTACTCACGGTAAAGAAAAAAATAATGAAAATAAATCAAATGTCAAGTGATATGAACTGATAAAAGAAATGTAGTACATCCATAAGGCAATATTATTAGAATAAAACGAAAGTACTGACCCATGCTATAATATAAATGAACCTTGAAAATGTTACACTAAGTGAAAAAAATTAGTCATAAAAAGTTGTACATATGATTCCAATATTTGGATATAAAATATTCAAAATAGGAAATCTATATAAAAAATAGAAGAGTGATTTCTAGGTCAGGGGATGATGGTGAGTTTTGTGAGGATACAGTTCAGGGGTACAAGGTTTCTTTTTGAAGTAACAGTATGTCTTAAAATTGATGATGGTGATAGATGTACAAATCTGTAAAGATATTTAAATCCACCGAATTGTACATTTTAAATTTAAATAATGAATTACATGGTATGCTAATTATATATCAATGAAATTGTTAAAAATGGAAGACATCCTATTACATTTTCAATTCAGATTTAGTAACTTTTAATCTACTTATATATCTCATGCTAAAGTTGTATACTAAAAGTTATTTGCTGTTCATCAGAAATTTAAATTTAATAGAGTCCTGTATTTTAACTAGAAATCCTATTCACAATTCAAAATAGATAAATTAAAAAAAAAAGCTTAGAGAAAGAAAAATTTTAAAGTCTTTATAATAGAGTCAGAAAATTTTGGAGTTTATATCTTAAAGCCAAAAGAAGATTAGAATCTGGAAAGAAGATGAAGGGAAATTATTAACTCAAGTTTCTTATATGTAATGGTAATCCAAATCATTTATAATTTTTCAAAACTTGGGAATGACCAATGTCTTGGGACTACCATGGTCCAACATTCAGTTGCTATTTTACTTTGTTATAATCAGTTTTCTTTTTCCAGTAAAATTACATGACTATGTGTTACACACAAAAGCCTTGGCTTATGGTGCTTGAGGCAATGAAGGACTCACTGGTGGAGCAGAATTTGGTTTTTGAGGGCATTCAACCCAATAAGCCCAGCGCAGAGTGCAGAACCAAATTCACAGGCAAGTTGTAGGGAGAGACAGGCTGAGACCTGAGAAGCTGGGTGAGATGAGAGAAAAGGGTTTCAGAAAAAAAAATCAACCTTTCACTTGCCTTTCGACCTGTCACTGCTCCTCAACCACATCTTTTTCTTTTTTTTTTTCCTGGTGAGAGAGGAAGAATGCTAGAGAAATGTCTATGTTTAGAGACAGTGATGTCTATCATTGAACTTGGTAAAAAAAAACGGAGTCCTAAGAAACTAGAGGATATGGACCACTTGGACTGGAACATTGGAAAGGCTTTAAACAACCATTTCCATATATTAACTTTGGCCTGTATGTCTCACCGTGGATGTGAACACAACCATTTCATATATTCAGTATTTACAGAAATCTTACTAGATGCAAAGTCCAAAATTAGCTTTAAGACAATTTGTAAGTGAATTAGACAATCAATCTTCTCAAAGATCTTATAGATCTGTTCAGGAGGTAGAATCTAAGAAATACTCCTAAAACACAGTGAAAATATCATGATTTTTGTTTAAACTACCACTGTTCTAATTCCTAATCATTGCCTTTCCGCTGCCTTCCTATAGTTTTCAATACTAATCTTTCAAAGATATAGTGTTGGCAATGGTTTCACTTCTTTTAAAATTCTGTGTGCTCAGTCACTGAGTCGTGTTCGACTCTCTGCCTGCCAGGCCCCTCTGTCCATGGGATTTTCTAGGCAAGAATACTGAAGAGGGTTGCCATTCCCTTCTCCAGGAGATCTTACCAACACTGCATGCTATCAGCTGGGTATAAAGTTCTAGTGCTTCCCCATAGCCAGCCAATCCTTTCCCAGTTTGATCCTATCCTCCCTCTCAAGATCCAGTTCTTGGCTTTCTCCCCCATGTATCTTACGCTCTAGCATGCACAAGAGCTTTTGCAATGGCAACATGAATTTAGAGGAAGCCAAAGTCTGAAACCGGAAATGGCCTTGATACAATAAGTCCTTCTCAGAACTCTAAGAACTCGTGGGAGTGCTTTGGACAATTAAGGAATATGGGTTGGGGAGAATGCATCACTTTTACTAGATCTCAAAGCACAGAGGGACCTGAGACATAAACTATGCCCATTATATCCATAAACAATTTCACAAGTCAGTGCAGAATTGTTCAACAAGATTCCTATGAAAGTCACTGAGATCACATTGCAGCTGCACGTGCCAGGAGTGAACATCTGGGGAAAAGCAATAGGATTACAAGGATTCACAGGGGAGCACACATAATATCATTTCCCCTTGACCTCTATTGAGCTGGCTTCATTATCAAATCCCCCGGTGTTATGGCAGGCATTAATTTCTGAACTGTTCAGGCTGGTATGTGGATTTTTAGTATCAGGTGTCATCTATTATATCTCACAATGGGATTTTTTGAACGTGAGCTTGCTGATAAAATCAAGGATCAGTTCAACAAATAGGAAATTGTCCATTCAGACCAACCTTCCATCTGCCTCTCCCTGCAGACCTTGATGGCTCTGTCACCAGTTGCCCTTGAAGATAAAACCCCTACTGGGGTTAATTTGAGCTGTTAGTTTTTTCACATATCATAATAAAAAATACAAGCCTGATCATAAAAAAAAATTACTTGTATGTTCAAGTCTGCATAAAATTTAAAGAGAAACAGAAATTAATTTTTATTATTTCATTCATAAATGAATAGTAAGTATGTGGGAGGGAAATATTTCTTTCTAATGAAAATATTATTTTGCCAGGTTGTGATTTGCTTATTAATCACTAGATTGAAAGCTCCACAATGGCAGATTTTACCTGATCTGTTCACTGACATAGCCCCAGCATCAGCCCCTGAGGGACACACAGCAGAAAAATAGCTTTCACCAAATGAATGACTAAGGAAAGCGTGCAAACACCTAGTTTACTCTGTTGGTCATTTTCTTTCTCACACGGAAACAATTTAGACATCAAAGAACATGACCATAAAAATCGAACGATATCACTACAAATAATATTAGCTAATGTTTATTGTCTCCTAGGAACATTTTTAGCCCTCTTATCTCCTTGCCTTTACTTCATTCATTTTCATTTATAGGCTAATAAAATTTAAGAAACATGTCCTATGTCACAAGTCAACTGAGGAATTTAAACATGAATCTGTGTCTTTATTATCAAGAGCCACTGTCTTATCCTCAGACCCCAAGTGCCTCTCCGTCCACATACACAGCCCCATTCTACGGGATAGAATTCCTGGGAAATGAGAGACATATTGCCAAGATATGTCTTGACATAAGTCTGTCTCATGTTCTTATTCTTTTCACTGCTCAGTATGAACCTTATATAAAGTTTTGCATAAAAGAGATAATTTGTTATAAGACCACTTTATACATTGGGTCAGTGAGGAATTAACAATGTGAGCCTTAGAGCAACTGCCTCAAATTTGTCTCTCTAGCCACTATATTGCAGTGTAAAACCACATTTATTCTCATCCCACTCCACACTCCCCCACTCAACACAAGGAATGATGATTAGTGATGCTTAAAAACACAAAATCAGACTTCACTTAAGACAATTTCTTGTTAACCTTATGGACACACACTTGTTCTAGGAGAAGGTTATATATATTCCCAGACTAACTCTAGCAGTGGCTATGGCAGTAGTTTTAGCTTAGGAATTACTGGATACTTAAGGCAACATCCTTTGGACAATGTTCAAACTGAACACTTACATTCAGTAAATCAAATGAATCATCATGATTACTTTTCTTAAATGACAGAATGAAAGTACCAAGCTTATTTAATACACACACTTCCTCTCCTTACTTATACATTTCACTTCCAACAATGACTCTAATGAAAAAATTCAAATGCAAGGAAAGAGTGTGTGTAGAAGCTGTTAGAATCTCATTAGGCCAGATGGTATCTATAAAAAGAAGAAATTTCCATGGAGATCTAAGAAAAATTATTGGACAACATCACTCCAATGTTCAATTGGAAGAATCTGTCATATAGAAAGAGTGTGATGATTCTGGGGTAGAACCAAAGGTTTTTTATCTCAAATTAACTAGTATGCATTTGCATAGGGAGTACTTGCATAGGGAGTATTGTAGATATCATGATATTTTCAAAGAATTTACAAATTCATAAAAAATAAAATGAAAAAAGAGTATTGCTTCAAATATGCTTCACTGACAATTTTTATTATCGTTTACATTTTTGCCTGTTTATAAGACTAGACTCTGATGAAGACTTTCTGATTTTTAGCATTACATGGGTGGTATTTGTGACACACACACACACATATATTTTGAGATAACATTGGTCACTTGCAATGAGCATTTGAAAATAAGTTTTACTCACTGGATACTTGAAAAATCCTAAAAACAGAAAAGAAATTTGAAAACAGCCTTGTGATTTCTGAGCCAAACAGGTAAAAAATAAAGACTCACCTTGATATAAAGGTAAATAAATGATTGATAAAGAAAAAGTACATTGCTGGTTGAAGTGTACTTTGAATACCATGAATGATACCAGAGGCATTTTTATGTTGGTTATTTTGTTATGGTTTTTTTTTGGAAACCTATTTTGAGGTTCTACACTTTCATTCATTCTAATATAAATGGACAATCAATAAGGTTGTTATGTGTTCTTTGTATATGTGGATAATAGATATACTTTTAAATTTATCTAATTTAGTTTATATTACTTAGCATATTGGAAGGTTGAGTTTCTCCACCATCTACCAACCACTAACACTGGTCATGAAGCTCACACTGGGAAGGAGTAAGGATGGAGAAGTCTATTCTGGCCTAAATAAATGGTGGTACATCCTGGATATATGGAAAGCCTAGTAAAAGAATATTACAGTTTGATAATCTCTAGGTCTATCCATGTGGAGAAGGCAATGGCAACCCACTCCAGTACTCTTGCCTGGAAAATCCCATGAGAGGAGCCTGGTAGGCTACAGTCCATGTTGTCACTTAGAGTCAGACATGACTGAGCGGCTTCACTTTCACTTCACTTCCTGCATTGGAGAAGGAAATGGTAACTCACTCCAGTGTTCTTGTCTGCAGAATCCCAGGGACAGGGGAGCCTGGTGGGCTGCCGTCTATGGGGTCGCACAGAACTGGACACGACTGAAGTGACTTAGCAGCAGCAGCAGCAGGTCTATCCATGCTGCTGCAAATGGCAGTATTTCATTCATTCTTATGACTAATATTCCACTGGACAATATGTACAACACGTATTGTACAATACATTGTACAAATTTATAATACAATTGTAAAGCTGTTATATTCCAATTAAAAAACACCTGGGGCGGGGGGAAAGACCACAGAAGAGTTATTAGGAATGTCATCATCACTATAAAAAAGATTATTATACTTATTCTTCTCTGAATTTTGTGAAGAAAAAAATAAACTGGGGAAAGTGAGAGGGTCAGAGACAGAGCTCATTGTCTCCTATCATTTTATTCTACCTCCATAAATACACAATCACACACACTCAATATTCAAACCATTTAACCACTGCCAGGTGGCACCAATGGTAAAGAATCTGCCTGCCAAAACAAGAGACATAAGAGACACAGGTTTGATCCCTGGTTTGGGAAGATCCCCTGGAGGAGGGGATGGCAATCCACTCCAGTACTCTTCCCAGGAGAATCCCATAGACAGAGGAACCTGGCAGGCTATGGTCCATGGGGTTGCAGAGAGTGAGAGAGGGTTGAAGTGACTTAGCACACAGCATACTGGTCATTTAAAATGAATATTCACTTACAATGAATATTCACTTTTTATGTATGTTGTTTGGTTGGTCTGTATTTTCCCTTTACACACACACACACACACACACACACACACACACACACATATTGCTGAAGTATAGCTGACTTACAATGATTCACGGGCATAGGAAGATGATTCAGATATGCATATACACATATATTATTTTTCAGTTTATTTTTCATTGTAGGTTATTATAAGATATTGACCATACTTCCCTGTGCTATAGAGTAAACCTTTATTGCTTGTTACAACTCTAGTTTTTTAATTAGAAATCCAGCATTCTATCCTAAGTCAAAAGAGTAGAATCAAAATACCATATATTTTAGGCAAAAATTCATAAGTTTTCTAACATATATATATATATATACATACTATTTATATATATATATATATATATAAAAGCTTTTCTACTACAATTGATAGAAGCTTGAGAAAGAATATTAAAAAAAAAGAAAAAAGATGGAGAAACTGGAAAAAGTAAACCAAATGAGATAAGAGCACTGAATATGAAATACAAAAAGTGAGACAAACTAGATAAAAGTAGAAGATCAACATGTAGTCCAGTTGTTTTTAAAAATAGCCATTGTTGGTCTATTTTGTATTTTGCTTAGTTAAATGTTTCACTTTGTCCTCTGAAATTAGATGTAACTGGAAGCTTTTCTTATGCCATTTTCAGGAAACTACAAAGTAACCCACATAAAGATACCACTAAAACCCTAAAGTGGCAAAAAAAAAAAAAACCCACCTTTTTAAAAACTTGACAATACTATTTGCTGCCACATGTTAGCACATGTTAAACCACGAGGTCACCCATATAGTGTTCGCTAAAGTTATGACCAAGCTAGACAGCATATTAAAAAGCAGAGACATTACTTTGTCAACAAAGGTCCATCTAGTCCAGGCTATGGTTTTTCCAGTAGTTGTATATGAATGTGAGAGTTGGACTATAAAGAACGCTGAGTGCCAAAGAATTGAAGTTTTTGAACTGTGGTGTTGGAGAAGACTCTTGAGAGTCCCTTGGACTGCAAGGAGATCCAAGCAGTCCATTCTAAAGGAGATCAGTCCTGGGTGTTCATTGGAAGGACTGATGTTGGAGCTGAAACTCCAGCACTTTGGCCACCTGATGCAAAGAGCTGACTCATTGGAAAAGACCCTGATGCTGGGAAAGATTGAGGGCAGGAGAAGGGGATGACAGAGGATGAGATGGTTGGATGGCATCACCGACTCAATGTACATGAGTTTGGGTAAACTCTGGGAGTTGGTGATGGACAGGGAGGCCTGGTGCACTGTGGTTCATGGGGTCGCAAAGAGTCAGACACGACTGAGCGACTGAACTGAACTGTAAATCTGTGCAGTCACATCAGAAAATAGTTTGGAATTATCTAAAAAAAAATACAGATAACCATTCCCTGCTAAGTCGCTTCAGTCGTGTCCGACTCTGTGCGACCGCATAGACGGCAGCCCACCAGGCTCCCCTGTCCCTGGGATTCTCCAGGCAAGAATACTGGAGTGGGTTGCCATTTCCTTCTCCAAGGCATGAAAGTGAAAAGTGAAAGTGAAGTCGCTCAGTCATGTCCGACTCTTAGCAACCCCATGGACTGCAGCCTACCAGGCTCCTCCGTCCATGGAACTTTCCAGGCAAGAGTACTGGAGTGGGGTGCCATTGCCTTCTCCGAACCATTCCCTAGGATCCAGCAATTTCTATTTTAGTTTTCTCATTTGTCATAGCAAATGACAACAATAATAATAAAACTAGAAATAACACAAATATACACTAGTATATATCAATAATTGTAGCTTATTCACACAGTGAAACACTATAAAATATTAATCATGAAGAAATAAACTACTGTCATTGATATAAATGCATTTCAAAATAAATAATATTTAACAAAAAAGATAGTCATGAATGAATACAAATTCCATTTGTGGAAAGAAAAAGATACCATTCATTCTTTCTTATACGTACATACATGATAAAGCTAAAGGGAGAAAGCTAGGGGAAAATATCTGGTAATATCAAAAATTCAGGCTAGAGGTGGTAAATGGGGAAGGTAATGAAGGAGGACCGTGTGAGAGCTGTAATTGACTGGAGTGTCCTTTCAAAGGGGACTTTGGAAATTTGGCAATTTTGTTATCATCCTATAAAATATACATCTATGGTTTATATTCATTTGACTATTTCATCAATTTCACAATGAGCTCAAATATAAGGAACAATAGTTAACTTCAGCCTTGCATATACATACTAGTACCTACATTATTATTTTAATTTTTATTTGTTAGAAATGTTACCAGCAAAATTTCTCAGATATTCACTGAAGAATGGAGCACAGTGGTTTAAAAGACACGCTTTCTATGGTCTCAAAATTGAAACAAATGCAGAAATGCTGTTAAAGTATACAGGCTTACAGTTAGAGGATAATTAAGCTGTGGAGATCTCATCCACAGTCTAGTGATTACCATCCACAAAAAAATGTGTTAATATTATATACTGTATAGTTGCTGAGAGACTAGATCGTAAATGTTCTCACCAGATAAAAAGAAATGATAATTATCTCATGTGATAGAGGTGTTAGCTAGAGCTACACTGGTAACCACATTGCAGTATATAAATGTATCAAACCAACTCATTGTACACCTTAAACTTACACAAAGCTACGTGTCACTTATCTCATTTTAAAAAAAAAAACATCAACAATACATCACAACAAGAATGCAATTCTCAAAGTCACTTCCATCTGAAATTTGAACACGACCATTGTAACTTCTAACAGTAGCTCAACTAAGAAAGGCTAATAGAAAACTTTTTTTTTTTTTTTCCCAAACTGGAGTCTGAGTTAGACATGAGAAGATTTTAGGTGTCTGGTAGAGTCCTAACGGCTCTATTCATCCCATTCCTTTCCCTACTCTGTCTGCAGGTCAGAACAAGGACAGCTAAGCCCATGGGAAGGATTTGTTCTGTCCTTTCTTTCCACTACACTGGTGTTTATTAACAAATCCCTTGGCTTTTTCATGCTTCTTATTGACTGCATATTTCCTGCATCTGTAAAGAGAAATAAAATGGCCAGCATCTGTATTATTCTAGTTCTACCCTTCCTCACATCTTTGCTGGACTTGTTCACCAGCCCAATGGCTTCTTCAGCTGGACCTTCATTTCCCAAAAAAATGCCCTGTGCGGATGAGAAGTGACTAGTGGAGGAGACTAAGGTTGCTTTTGATATTGTCAGTGTAGGGAGTTACACCTCTTACTGTGTGTCATACAGAGGACAGGCAGGCAAGAATAAAAAAACTGGTCATCAACATTAGGTGAAAACGGGATAAATGAGCCACCACAGAAAACTGTACAAAAGTTAGGGATAAAAGAAGTAATTTATACTCTCTGGGATTTATTGTTGTTGTCCTTATTGATTTTGCATTTATTATTATTTTGTTTCACTTTTTCCAAGAAAATGTAGAATAGCTTTGACTGTTATACGCTTCCAAATGATCTGGATATCAAAAAATGATTTACACTGTGTTCCAAAATTTAGGTCAATCTTCTTCTGATCACAAGAGAGCTAAATATCCAGTGTCACATTTTTGGCAGAAGATTTTTGATTTTGCAATAGACTAACTGGCAAAGAATGTCGGAATAGAAAAGTCTGTGGAATAGTGAATGGTAGGAGATTTACATTTACTTATACACATTCAATCATGTTATACATGATTATTTTCCATGTGTCCCAGGCCTGTTTGAGATGTTAGGCATTCAGTGGGTAACAAGCCAGTCAAGATCCTTCCCTCATGGATCCTCAAATCTGGTGTTAGCAACTCAATCTACTAAGTAGAGACAGTCCTAGAATGACCTAGAGACAAACCAGTCTTTTATAGTAGAAAGGCACAGGCCATTCAGAATAGAAGCCTTATCAAAACATCCTGAGCACACTGGAGACTCTGTCTCTGTGCCAGTTTTTCACCATCTTCTCTTTACCTGTATTTATTCTCTGTTCTTTTCTGCCCTGTTCTGTGCCCAGGAGGCTGACCTTAAAGGGTACATCACCCTGGGTTTCCTGGCACTCTGTCTTCAGTTGCATCTGGTAAATGGGAGACAACAGAGAGATGGGAGGATGAGAGGAGAGGAAAACAAAAGGAGAAGAGGAGGGCCCAGGTCTGCTTCACTCTATGGCCTCTCTCTTCTGTGACTCCCATGTCAACTGGACTCCAGGTATCACCGTTTCTCCTCCTTGCCTCTTTCAGCTACAGCAGCCATGTCTCCTGTTGCTGCTTGGGGGTCTGACACAAAGATGGCACATAATCAGATTATTCCCATGGAAAGCTTCTCCAAAAGTCCCATTTTCAAGAAGCATCTACTGCCTGATCAGAGCTGGCTGAAACCACTATCAAGGGAAGGGGCAGGATGCAGTCCTCTACCTAAATGTCTAAGCGGAGACAGGGCCATGATTCACCAGCAGGGCCTGCCTCAGTGAAGGTCCATGGGCACTGGGCTCTCAGCAACATACTGCTGAGAATTTGAAATGCATTAAACAAATACTGGCTGACATCTACCAGATGCCTATGGAGAAAACGATATGACTCATCTGATGCTCTCTGGGAGCTCACTGTCTGATGATGGAGGGAGACACAGATATAATTGGAGGAGCATATGACGAGGGCTGTAAGATGTATGTACAGGGAATAATGGAAGCAAGTGATTAATCCTGCTGAAAGGGGGAAGGCGTTTAGGGTAAAGGAATACTCAATTGAAAATTGTATATATGAGCTAAAATTTGAAGGATGAGTTAGAATTCACTATACTAGAAAGGGGCTGCTAGGAGTGTGTGACAGGTGAACAGGGCAGGGAGGGCATTGTAAGAGGAATAAACCATGTGTATAAGGAAACAGGAGCAAGGAGGCCTGGAAAATGGGGCTGGTAGGAGGAAAGGCTAGTGCACAGTAGAGAACAGCCAGGGCAGTGGAGATGGAGGATGTAAGAACAGGAGATGAGGAAGGAGCAGAGCCTGACCATACATATCTTAATTCTTCAACAGGGAATTAATGAATACAATGTGCATTTCAGAAATGTAAATCAGTGGAGGGCACTGAAGGACCAGTTAGTATCACAGTGTCCTTCCTCTTCCCTAGTACCTCTTCTGAGCAGTTGTTTTTCAGTCATTAAGTCATGTACGATTCTTTTGTGGCCCTATGGACTGTAGCCCACCACGCTCCTCTGTCCATGGGATTTTCCAGGCGAGACTACTGGAGTGGGTAACCATTTCCTCCTCTAGGGGATCTTCCTGAACCAGGGATCAAACCTGAGTCTCCTGTATTGCAGGCGGATTCTCTACCACTGAGCCACCAGGGAAGGCCCCTTCTAAGCTGTAAGTAACTCTTATCAACTTCAAGGATAATGTTCAGCTGTTATGATCCCTAAGGGCACACTGATTGTTTGTGGCTACCCCCTGCTGTAATTTGTTGTGGCATGTGTTCTGATTGGTTTGTGCCTATACCTTGCTCTGTGGAAATCACTGTGGTATGGCTCCCCTTTGAGGATTCAATTATGACAAGCTGGGATCACTGAATGGGGCCTCTTATAACTCACAACTGAAAACACAGAACTACTTTTAGCATCATAATTACTTCAAAATATTTTGAGTCTCACTCTTCACAATTGAAATGTCTAATTTTCTTGTCATTTTTGCTTAGTGAAGTGGAAGGGTGATAAGGAGAGGCGGAACTAGTTAAACAGGAAACAAAGGCATGGAAGGAGTTTTGGGGATAAAGACAAAGAGTCTGAGTTCAGGAGTGTTGAGATGGAGCTACTGATGGAAAACCCTGGGAGAGTACCTAGAAAACCCATGGGGCCAGAGCTTAACAGAGAGAAGGCTGAGATGAATCTTTAGATGCCATTAGAAACCAGAAAGTTAACTTGTGAGTATGCATATAAGGTCACCAGGAAAAGTTTGTCAGCAGAGAAAACAAAGAAAGAATACTTCATCATTCCGGTTTTCATTCCACACAGAAAACTCTTCATTTGAAAGGTGGCCCAAGGATACCCAATAGACTGTCATTAAGGCAACCACTGTCAGGACTTGCCTGGGATAGCTCCAGTTTATGCTTATCATTCTAACATCTCATCTGGATTCCAACATCCTATCCTCATCATTTGACCTAGACAGGAGTGTCCTGTTCAAATAAGAAAATCTGTGGTTTGAATTTAAGTGAGTAGGATATTTAGTGAGTGGTTAAGAGCAGTAGGGCTTCCTGGTGGCTCAGCTGGTAAATAGTTGCCTGCAGTGTGGGAGACCTGCGTTGGGAAGATCCCCTGGAGAAGTGAATGGCTACCCACTCCAGGATTCTGGCCTGGAGAATTCCATGGACTATATAGTCCAGGGGGTCGCAAAGAGTTGAACACGACTGAGTGACTTTCACTTCACTTAACAGCACTAAATACAGGTCTATGCAAACCTTCCAGCCCACTGGCCTTGAGGAGCCTACACTTAAGGTCTGAGTGCAGATCATACCTCAGATGCAGTCTTTGCCGTGAATCTCAAACATATTACTTGGTATTCATTTTCAATGATTTGTTATTAACATCTTAGATACTGATTGCCTCTTTGGAGTATTTCAACTTGACTATTTGGATTTTTGGTGTTTCAATGCTGTTTTTCAGCTTTTTAAATTTTACTACTGGTTTTGGGGTGATGATGTTTTAACCTCTATCGTACATCCCTTTTTCTTTCATTTTCAAATTGAAGTCCCTAATAATGTTGGTGTCAGCAGAATAAAATTGATCTCACCAGAGGATGGTCATATATCTGTCATTTCTGACATACTTTGACTCCCCATAAGTAATGGCCAATGTGAAATTCTGATCTTCATGCCTTGGCTGGAAACAATGTATCCTATGCTTAGTTTACAGTTTATAACATGTCAACATTTTAATTGACTCTATTTGAATGAATAGTACATTCCTACATGTTTCAGGGAAATACTGATTTCTTGTGGGAAAATACTCAAACTATTAAATGCCCATGAAACCCCATAGGAACCCAATTTAAACCTTAGAACATTTAATTACAAAGCCTTTTATTTAATTGGCTTCCCAAATAATGTTGTTGAGAAAATATATCATTAGACAAAGCCACTGGATAGGCAAAGCACTATAATTTGACAATGTTTTCTCTAGTAAAGTCCTTTATCACAATCTAAGTTGGCTTTATCAGAGCTTCTATTTTTTTTTTTCTCTCTCTCTCTTAGCACGTGGTCAGAGAAACATACTACAAGAAACTAGCCACTTCTATATGTGCCTTTCTTCCTTTCAAAATAGAGTTGTTTCTGCACAGAAGAGAAAGAAGCATAAATCTGGAACACATAAGGAATACACTGTAAGCCTAGCCCCAGATATTTCGCTTGTGGTCTCTAGGATGACCTAGTGGTCATGTGGAAGCTCCCAGGATAGCCACCTAGCCAGACAAGCGGTGTGGCACAGCAAGGGGCAGCACCTGCAGAACCACCCCCATTTCAGGATTTGCCACCTGTGTCTACACTGCAGTCTGTTCTTGCTGACTAGACGTGGGCATCCCACACCAGCTCTCTCCAAAGCTGCGGGCTGAGCCTGCTCCAATATTCTTTGACTTGGGACCTGATCCTCTTTTCCTTCTTCACAGATGGAAGTGTTGAGTTCCAAAGCCTCGTGCTTGGGGCTGTTTGCCCATAGTCTGCTCTGTCCACAGCCCTTTTCCCCCTTGTTTGTACTTCTTTGAACCAAGCCATGCCCAGATCTTCCCAACTTCCTCAGACTTGGCATCCCAGGAGAACCAGTATCTCTCCTGAGAACAGCTGTACAAGTCAGCAAAGGCATAGTCCCAGTTTAATCCCTCTCCATCAACTGTCAGGACCCAGCATGGCTTGAGACCATTGCACAAGGTATCATGACAACATGTTTTCCCCCTGTTATCCTCTTTTTCTTTCTTTTTAATAGACTTGGGACAGCATTGTTCTGAACATAATTTCCACCTCACGATTACATTTTGACATGAACAGTGGTCTTTACAGCCTATCTTACCTGCACTACTGTGTGTAACTGTATTGATAACCTCACAGAGGCACCAAAATTAGTCAAGAGACAGCACCGCCTGGGTTGCTGGGCGAAAGCCCTGGGACTTGATTATGGCTCGAATCAAGAAAAGTACTTCACTGGGAGTAGACATTATTGAGCATGGTAAACCCTTACACAGAAGTTGAGCTTTACCTAAGAATGTATGTATGCGACCTGTTTATTCTGGTTTCATGTCCTGGTTTGCAGATTAACATATACAACATTGTACAGATCATTTCCTCAAATCTGTCCCCCAAGCATGCAAATTCTATGAAACTGGTGGGTTATTCCAGAGTTGACTTGCTGAGAAGACACAGGATTAACTGATAATATGGTTGAAAGTAGAAATAAAGGATACATCGAGCAAGGAAGGGAGGGGAAGAAAGAAAGAGAATAAATTCCAATCAGACAGAGAATAGCCCCGTGCAGTGATAATTGTATTTCTCTGAAAACCATCAGGTCATGTCTCTGTAAATACAGTAATCAATTGTTGTGTCAGTTAAGGTTCTGTGATTTCATGGAAGAAAACCTGCTCTGGTAGATCCAAGCAAAAAGGAACTTGCTGGAAGAAAGTGTTTGGAAAGCATGAAAAAAGAAAACTGGAGTCACTTGTCTTGAAAAAGAGAAATCAAGGCAAAGCTGGGGAGTCAGGCTCTAAGGTTTATTGCACAGTCTCTTAGTAACAGATTATCTAAAAGAAATGAACTCCAACCATTAAATATACTTATGGTATTCGTAAGAATTTAAATTGTAATGTGTCAGCATGGCTTCTTCCTACCTTGGGTTTCCTAACCACACCCTGGCCATAGAATGTAAAGCATCTAGATGCTCAGTGCCTCCAAAGATGCTCCAAAGTGAGAGTGGGAAAGGAATCCTCCACACTGAAATGTCACTGTGAAGGAGGTGTCCTTTACAGGCACTGCACTGCACCAAGCTTCACACTCTGCACTGTAGCGTCCCATGCCGTCATCTCATCTTTTCCTCCCGTCAGCTTTATCAAGCAGGTAGTCACATTCTAAAGGAGATCAGCCCTGGGTGTTCTTAGGAAGGAATGATGCTAAAGCTGAAACTCCAGTACTTTGGCCACCTTGTGAGAAGAGTTGACTCACTGGAAAAGATTCTGATGTTTGGAGGGATTGGGGGAAGGAGGAAAAGGGGATGACAGAGGATGAGATGGCTGGATGGCATCACCGACTCAATGGACGTGAGTCTGAGTGAACTCCGGGAGTTGGTGATGGACAGGCAGGCCTGGCATGCTGCGATTCATAGGGTCGCAAAGAGTTGGACACGACTGAGTGACTGAACTGAACTGAGCATCCTTGGGGCCTCCCTGGTGGCTCAGGTGGTGAAGAATCTGCCTGCAATGTAGGAGACCTGGGTTCAGTTCCTGGGTTGGGAAGATCCCCTGGAGAAGGGAATGGCAACCCACTCTAGCATTCTTGCCTGGAGAATTCTCTGGACAGTGGAGTCTAGCGGGTTGCAGCCCATGGGGTCACAAAGAGTTGGGCACAACTGAGTGACTCCCACTTTCACTTTTCTTTCCACTAGTAGTATTCTCAAGCCAATACTAAGAAAAAGGAAAACCAGGGAGAGGAGCTGACTTGCAGGAGTCAAGCAGAGCCCAGACTGAATCTTGGCATGGCTTCTGTCTTAATCTAATATGATTTGATCACTTGCCTGAAACTTTCTGTTTCCCAACTTGACAGGAAAGTAGAACTCAACAGTTTTCCTAGTCAGGGTTGGTGTCTCCAGTGTTCTTGCCTGGAGAATCCCAGGGATGGAGGATCCTGGTGGGCTGCCATCTATCGGGTTGCACAGAGTCAGACACAACTGACGTGACTCAGCAGCAGCGTGCATATCACAGTGATACCAGTTGTTAAAATAATGACATACTGGGCTGTCCAGAGAGTTTGTTCAGATTTTTCTGTAACATCTCATGGAAAAATCATAATGAGCTTTTTTGGCCAACCCAGTACTTCCCAGTCAGTTGGTAAACAGCCACAGGCTCTCAAGATGCCCATGACCGCCACTCTGGCCCTTTCTCTAGGTCCTCGGATTTCCACATTATTCAACGAATGACTTAACGCATGGTGTATCCAGGGACTGCAAGGATTCTGCCATCCTTCCTCATTAGTTGCTATCAGTTTCACACCAAAATATTTTGAATTTTACCTCTGTTTCTATTTAAGTCCAGGGAAGAAGACAGTAGGCCCTTAAGTAGTGGGGTTTACTTTATATTCCAAAATTATCTGTGCAATATTTATAACAAAGATAGCTAGGTCATTACTTTCACTAAAAACAACAACAATAATAATAAAAGCAGTTTACCTCTGGGCCCACAGGGTCTGTGCCTCACTGAATTTTCCATTTTGGTGCCCTTTCTTCCTTAGCATTCTTCCTAATTTATTAGAAACATTAATCCAGTCAGAGTGAATGTGTGTCTATGCCTTAGAAGAAAAAAAGAAGAAATGTGATGTATGGTGGGGTAGAATTATCTGTCCTCATTAGCTGGAACCCAGGAGGGTCTGTAAGAGCCACTCACCAAGAAGACCATAGATCTCAGGCAAGCGTGTCCCAGCAGACTCCAAGGTACTGTGCTTCATTATTTTCCCAAACATGAGGGTGCTTGCTTTGTATTCGAGCTCCACTTTTCCATGTTATAATACATTCATTTAAATGCAGATTTTGTTATTATGCTTAACATCATCAGTCTATCAGACAGACACCTGTGGGGAAATATAAATTAACCTATCTCTGTACATTAGTGGGAAGCACTAAGCTTGCCACAATTATCAATTTGCCCTTGGGGTCACCTTGTTTTATCTTTCACACGTTAAGAATGCTGCTCAGAAATGCATTGTCGTGCCTTGCCATCTGAAGTGTTCTGCCTCTCATGAACAGGATAGCTTCGACTACATCACAGGCTGAAGAACTCATCCATAAACTCAGGAAAACATGTTATCCTGGGGGAAAGTACCACCAACAGATGTGCTGGTATCAGTGTCGTCCATCCTGGTGTGAGCCACTGCTCTATCTGAAAGTTTCTTGGCTAGCTCTTCTCAGCACACAAACATTCGGCTGAGAGCCTGAAGCATAACTCAGTGAGAGCCTTATTAGAAGTCATTTGATGGGTCATTCATAGAGGGCAGAGAGGCCTAGAAATTAGCCTTCTCTGAAAAGTGAACCAACACATGTGCAGAGAACAAACATATGAATGCTAAGGGGAAAGGAGAGTGGTGAGATGAATTGGGAGGTTGGGATGGATGGATATACAATATTGAGATGATGTATAAAATATATAACTATGAGAACCTACTGTATAATATAAGGAACTCTACTCAATGCTCTGTGATGACCTAAATACGAAGGAAATCCAGAAAACAGGGGGTTGTTATTTAGTCGTTGTGTCAAACTCGTTGCGACTCCATGGACTGTAGCCTGCCAGGATCCTCTGTTCATGGGATTTTCCAGGCAAGAACACTGGAGTGGGTTGCTGTTTCTTTCTCCAGGGTATCCCACCCCAGGGATCAAACTTGTGTCTCCTGCTTGGCAGGTGGATTGTTTTTTACCACTGAGACACCTGAGAAGATATATGTATGCATGTATGTGTGTGTGTGCATATATATATATATATATATATATATATATATACACATATATATATGTAGCTATTTATGTAGATAGGCGATATATGTATATGTATAGCTGATTCACTGTGTTATATGTTAGAAACTAACAGAACATTGTAAAGCTACTATACTTTGATAAAAAGTACATAAATAAAAATGAACCAAGTAAATTCATAGATAAGAGCTTACTAGAGTGTTACATTAAAGGACTCAGGGAATCAGAACTAACATTAGTAAGTGCTACCCCTGGTTTTATATTTTATAAATAGTATTTCGGTCCACACTTAAATTGGGAAGTAGGGATACCATGTTTTCATTTAACAGATAAGGTCAGAGATTGCACTATATGTGGCCACTGGCTACGCTGCCTGGTTCCTCTAAACTACGTCCCGTTGCATTAATTCAAAATCAAGAAGAGTCTGATAGCATACCAAAGCTTGACCACATGCCAATGAATGCATCCCTACCATCAGCAGTATTGCTGTATCTGAAGAGAGCACTCGCCTGAGGTTTAGTAAACCATGGAAGTAGACAGCTCAAATTTTAAATCCTGCGTTTGGCACAGTGTCTTTCCTGAAATCCTCAAACAAAGGATAGGTACCCTTGTTGTCCAGTCCTAGTGTATCCTAGAGTCTTCCATCACATACTAAACACTAATAAAATTATTTGTCTGAGAATCACCTTTCTGAATAGACAGAGTTCTGTGGAAGTTTCCTCCATAATGTTTTGTTTACCCAAATCCCCACACTTAGCCCAGTGCAGGTCACCTCTCGAAATATTAACTGAGTAGTCAATTTCCAACTCAGTCCATAGGAGAAGGAAACAGACAACTTGACGAAAATGCTTTGACCTAGTAAATGGATCCGGAGAAGGCAATGGCACCCCACTCCAGTACTCTTGCCTGGAAAATCCCATGGGCGGAGGAGCCTGGGGGGCTGCAGTCCATGGGGTCACTAGGAGTCAGACACGACTGAGTGACTTCACTTCACTTTTCACTTTCACGCATTGGAGAAGGAAATGGCAACCCACTCCAGTGTTCTTGCCTGGAGAATCCCAGGGATGGGGGAGCCTGGTGGGCTGCCATCTATGGGGTCGCACAGAGTCAGACACGACTGAAGTAACTTAGCAGCAGCAGCAGCAGTAAATGGATCTCTAACGACACAGGTGGCTGCATCAGACGCCACAGCTCCACAGCACTGGTTTCCCCTCCTTACTCTTTTAGCCCTAAATTCAGGCTGCCCAGGGCACTGCCTAATTATTATGTGTGTGTCCCACTTATTTTTCTTCAGAGGCAAAGTGTGTAGACCTGCTACTGTACATACTTTCTCTTCTTGGTGGTTTGATTTCCCAACTAAAGATAGCACCTGCGTATTAGTCACTCTCTTGCCCCTTGCGCATGTGAAGATTTTGTAGTTCATTCCATGGAATTTGAGGGCAGTCACATGAGGACATTCCTGGACCTCTAAGGCAAAGGCCCTGACCCAGAAATGCAGTGGCCTGCTATGGTTCCATACTTTGAGTGACCAATTGCCACATGATGTGTAAGGGGAATGTAGTTCACTCTAAGAAGAAAAGGACTATTTCTAGAAAGTCAGAAGCAAAACACTTAGAAATCTTCAGAACGTTCTTGAAGAGATATGTAATTGATGGTTTGTGAGACAATGCAGACAACAATAATACAGAATTTGGTCTCAGTTGCAGGCTTCTTTATTAGAGTATTCAGAGGTTTTCGCTGATCAGTTGAATGTATCAACCCTCACCCCAATAGTATACTCCCTTATAATACCAAATTTCCTTCTTTCAGAAGAATTTATTAACTAGACTTTCCAAAGAGCCGCATGCCAAGGACTGAGCCACATTGGTCTGTAGGTTTTGATTTTTCCTATCTGTTTGGTCCTGTCTCTGAAGTACCCCTCTCCTTCATCCTCTATTGAAGTTCACAACTCTCTTTCTTAAGAGAAAATAAAATATTTACACAACAATTTACACAGTTTTCACATTTAAGCCATTCCTTCTCTTCTGTTTCACTCAGAGATAACTAAGAACATCATCTTCAAAATCAATCAGGAGGTACAGGACATATACATACAGACACACACACACACACACACACACACACACACACACATATATATCTTGATTCATTCCTAGACCTTCTTCTTGGAGAAATGGATACATTATAAAATGAAACTACTATCTCCTCTGAGACAAGCAGCACCTCTGAATTACACCAGATACACCTTTAGTCACTCCAGAAAATCATTTAATCACATATTCATCTCAACGTCTCAAAACAAATCATATTGGAAAACAAAATAAAGAAAATTCTGGAACAAAATTACAGTTTAGGTAGATTGGATTTTTTCTAAATTAATTAATTTATTTTAATTGCAGGCTAATTACTTTACAATCGATTGGATATTTTTATGATGTATCTTTCACAGACTAAGCCCAGAATTGTCTGATTTAGAGGATTTGAAGAATTCTAGAGGAAACAGTTTCTTTGTACACAGTTTTATATGATATATACAATTCATGAGATTTTACAAGTCACAAAGTCATTTCAGAATTATGTCATTAAATTCCACACTAGCTGTGTCAAGTAAGGCAAGACTGATATTATGACCGCATTGAATAAGTGAGAAAACTGAGGCACAAAGAAATATGTGCCTCTTCCAAAGTCATCATCAAAAAATAAGCAGAAGACCTTAATACACATTTCTCCAAAGAAGACATACAGATGGCCAACAGGCACATGAAAAGATGCTCAGTATCACTCAGCATTACTATCGAGCATCTTAGTGACACTAGAAATGTATATTAAACTACAATGAGATATCAGCTCAGACTGGTCAGAAAAGCTATTATCAAAATGTTTACAAATAATAAATGCTAGAAAGGATGTGGAGAAAAGGGAACCCTCCCACATGATTGGTGGAAATGTAAATTGATGCAGTTGCTGTGGAAAACATTATGGAAGTTGCTTAAAAAACTAAAGAGAGAGCTACTATATAATCTAGCAATCCCATTCCTGGGCATATAACCAAAAAAGATGAACACTCTAATTTGAAAAGATACATGCACTCAAATGTTCATAACAGAATGATTCTTAATAGCCAAGACATGGAAGCAACCTAAACATCAATCGACAGATGAATGGATAAAGAACGTGTGAGATTATATATTTCTATATATACACCCGTGCACCAACACATGCACACACACACACACACACTCATGCCCAAGAATGATGGAATATTACTCAGTCATAAAAAGAAAGAAACATTGCCATTTGCAGTAGTACGGATGAATTTAAATATTATCACATACTGAGTGAAGTATGTCAGACAGAAAAACAAATATGATGTTCTTTGAATGTGAAATCTAAAAAGAATACATAAATGAACTTATTTACAAAACAGAAACAGATTCACAGACGTAAAAAACAAATTTATGGTTATCAAAGGAGAGGGGGTAAATTAGGAGTATGGGATTAAAATATACACACCACTATAAACAACAAGGTTTTACTGTATAGCACAGGGCACCCAGGGATGCCAACAAAATGGGCTTCCCAGATAGCTCAGTTGGTAAAGAATCTGCCTGCAATGCAAGAGACCCCAGTTCAATTCCTGGGTCAGGAAGATCTGCTGGAGAAGGGATAGGCTACCCACTCCAGTATTCTTGGGCTTCCCTTATAGCTCAACTGGTAAAGAATCTGCCTGCAGTGTAGGAGGCCTGGGTTTGATCCCTAGGTAGGGAATATCCACTGGAGAAGGGTAAGGCTGCCCACTCCAGTATTCTGGCCTGGAGAATCCAATGATCTGTATAGTCCATGGGGTCACAGGGTTAGACACCATTGAGCGACTTTCACTTTAGGACTTCCCTGTAGCTCAAATGGTAGAGAATCTGCTGGTTGATGCAGGAGACCGGGGTTCGATTCCTGGGTCTGGAAGAGCCTCTGGAGAAGGGAATGGCAATCCACTCCAGTATGCTTGCTTGGAGAATTCCATGGACAAAGAAGCCTGGTGGGCTATAATCCGTGGGGTCACAAAGAGTCAGACACAACTGAGCGACTAACACACACATACACGGAACTATATTCAGTATCTTGTAGAAACCTACAGTGGAAAATAATCTGAATGCAATACATATATAAAACTGAATCACTTTGCTATACATCTGAAACTAGTAAAATATTGTAAGCCAATTGTACTTCAATTTAAAATAAAATGTAGATCACTGGAGATGGAAAGCCAGGTTTTCTGACTTTAATTCTAGTGTTCCTGATAAAACAGAAACATAATTATTTTTTACTATAACAGTTTCATTGAAACATCATAAAGAACAGATATTTATTATAAGAATGAATGAATTTTCGGCCAATCCATCTTTATTTATGTGCCTAGAACCAGAGTGTACGAAAAGAAGGAAAATACTTAGTTCCTACAATAAAACCTTTTACAATTTAGCTAAGGATTAATACAAACACCAAGAGAAGCTGGAAAGTTGTGCTGCTAAGTTGATTTTTTTCAAGAGTCTGTATTATCAGAGCAAGTAAAGGACACTGCTGACCTGAACAGGTTCATGTAATCCTGCCAGCCAAACAAACACCTAGTACATGAGAAACAAGGTTCCAGACACAGTAAGCTCACAACTGAGCCTTTTAGATTGCTGACTAAACGGGGGAAATAGAATTGAAGAAAGCTACCTACACTGTGTCTACTTCCAGCAAGGTATTTTTTGACATGTACTTTTTGAAATTGTCTTTCCAATGGAGAAAACCTCTCCTTCAGCTATCACCAAGACATTGGCTGTCTCCAGATTTCACTCATTCATTTCTTCATTCAGTCCTTCAGCAATCATCTACTGGTTGCCTATTATCTACCAGGCACTGTTTGAAATGTTATGAATATAGTAGTGAAGGAAGGAAGCATAATCCCTGTCTCTATCAAGTTTATAATTTGATGGAGAGAGATATCCAATACACACATCAATGATTATACATGCATAATAAAAGGTCATAATATTTATGGAGTAACATAAGCAGGAAATAAGCCTAGGGAGTCCCATGCTGGTTGGGGAACTGACAGTTTTCAAAATGTCAAAACTAAAATGTGCTGGAAAAAATCAACAGTTGAGCAAAGATCTGAAGGAAGGAATAGAGTAAGAAAGAGATGCAGTTTTCAAGGAAAATAATATTCTAAGTAGAAGAAAGAGCCTCTGCAAAGGCTGTCCATGGCTCACTGGAAGGAGAGAAGGAAGATGACTCTCTGGAAGAAAAGGAGGCAGGTATCCAAAGAGGAGATGAAAGCACATGAGGGAGGAGCTAGCAGATCACAAAGACCTGGGGTACTTTGAAAGGACACTGGCTTTTTTAACTCGAGTAAGATCAGGAGCGCTTGGGAGGTTTTGAGCAGGGGATGAAGGTAATCTAATTTGTTTTCATCTGTGGCTGGGCTGAGACTATACTAAACCAGGACAACGGTAGAAGCAGCAAGGCTGTAGCAGCAGATAAATACACAGTCCAGACAAGAGATAATGGTATAATGATGAATATATCACTGGTCTACTTCTTGCTCTCCACTGCTGTGCTTGAACGATCCCATTCATTTCACCTGGTTCCTTCACACACCTTCCGTGTCCTGATCACTTTCAAATCTATCTCTGGTTAAAACACCTTTCAATGGCACTATATATTTTACAACAGCCTAGATAGCTATGCCCAAGCATAACATGTTGATGTTAAACATATTCTCACCTTAATACTTTCAGAATCCTTTGTATTTTCATGACATCTTATAACCAATTATGTGCCTCTAAATCTAAACTTTATTCCACTGTTTCAGTTTCAGTTCAGTCACTCAGTCGTGTCTGACTCTTAGCGACCCCATGAACTGCAGCACTCCAGGCCTCCCTGTCCATCACATACTCCCAGAGTTTACTCAGACTCATGTCCATTGAGTTGGTGATGCCATCTAACCATCTCATCATCTGTTGTCCCCTTCTCCTCTCGTCTTCAATCTTTCCCAACATCAGGTTCTTTTCAAATGAGTCAGTTCTTCACATGAGGTGGCCAATATATTGCAGTTTCAGCTTCAACATCAGTCCTTCCAGTGAACACCCAGGACTGATTTCCTTTAGGATGGACTGGTTGGATCTCGTTGCAGTCCAAGGGACTCTCAAGAGTCTTCTCCAACATAACATTTCAAAAGCATCAATTCTTTGGCACTCAGTTTTCTTTATAGTCCAACTCTCACATACATACATGACCACTGGAAAAACCATAGCCTTGAGTAGACAGACTTTTGTTAACAAAGTAATGTCTCTGCTTTTGAATATACTATCTAGGTTGGTCATAACTTTCCTTCCAAGGAGTAAGTGTCTTTTAATTTCATGGCTGCACCACCTGCAGTGATTTTGGAGCCCCCCAAAATAAAGTCTGACACTGTTTCCACTGTTTCGCCATCTATTTCCCATGAAGTGATGGGACCAGATGCCATGATCTTACTTTTCTGATTGTTGAGCTTTAAGCCAACTTCTTCGCTCTCCTCTTTCACTTTCATCAAGAGGCTCTTTAGTTCTTCTTTGCTTTCTGTCCTTAAGGGTGGTGTCATTTGCATATCTGAGGTCATTGATATTTCTCCCAGCAATCTTGATTCCAGCTCGTGCTTCACCCCTCTCAGCATTTCTCATCATATACTCTGCTGCCAGAGTCCAGCTCCAGCAGCCAGGGAATCAGCCTGAAGGGATGAGCGGTGTCGGTGGGGAATGATGTAGCCTCTGACTCGAGGTATGGGACTACATGTTTATTTCAAGCATCAGGTCTTCTTTTATACTTTTTCAAAAGCATTAGGTCAGAGGTTTTACATTTTCAGTTCCCCCTCACCCAGACTCATTGTCTCATTGTTGCCCTTCAAACAGAGTTCCTGCTTCAGTGATTCTCTCAAAATCGCATTTACTTGTGATGACATTGTGACTCATGCTTATGTCTGGGCTGCGTACCACATTCCTCACTTTCTCATATTTTTAAATCCTGCTTGCCCCTAGTATCCTAAGCTCAGTATCTCCTAAAATGGCTTCTAACTATTCTTAATTATTCCTAAACCCCAAACTCAGCAAACTTCCTTTGCCATAAACATTTCCCTCACAAACAGGTCTCAGATAACAATCCTTCCCATGGCCTCAAGCTGCGGCCTACGTGCTCATCCTGGGACATTCTTTGTAAAAATCCTTGAACAAATGTCAATGGTTACTTTATAGATTATTTTCTGGGCACAACTGCAGAAGGCTTTGTGCTTTCTGATGTTTCTCTCAAGAATAATAAGCACCTTAACATTCTTTCCAACCAACTCAACTGAAGAAAGGGAAGAACAAGTCAGAATCACAAAACTTAACTCCTTCATCCCGGGACTGTGCCTGTGGGATGAGGAGAGCAGGTGGGGGCCATGCCTCCATTTTGTCAGTAATGCCTAACACGGCTCCCAACATCCCCTCCTTTCTTATTTTTTACATAAGTATGAAACTCAGTCGATAAAGCAGAAACACTTTGGTTGAGTATTCTGAAAAGGCATGGGGCTATTACATAAATCGGAACCAACAGGCATAAGCACATGGATGCATTAATCATTATTGTAAAAAAAGGATCCGTGGGAAAGATATCCCTCCAGATTTTCAAAAAGGGAATTGGAAAGCCATTGAGAGGAAAAGTCAGACTCCGCCTGCTTCATATTGGAAATATCAATACTAAAATCTGAATGATTCCAAATTCCTAAAATATGATTCCTAATGCATTCCCAAGAATGTATGGAACCATTTACTTGTAGAGGAGTAACACACATCCATTTAAATTCAGCATGGCATGGGAGCCGTATTAGGCATTACTGACACTCTGCCTATAAGTTAAATAAGCAGGGTGACAATATACAGCCTTGACGTACTCCCTTCCCTATTTGGAACCAGTCTGTTGATCCATGTCCAGTTCTAAATGTTGCTTCCTGACCTGGATACAGGTTTCTCAAGAGGCATGTCAGGTGGTCTGGTATTCCCATCTCTTGAAGAATTTCCCACAGTTTATTGTGATCCACACAGTCAAAGGCTTTGGCATAGTCAATAAAGCAGAAATGGATGTTTTTCTGGAATTCTCTTGCTTTTTTGATGATCCAGTGAATGCTGGCAATTTCATCTCTGGTTCCTCTGCCTTTTCTAAAACCAGCTTGAACATCAGGGAGTTCATGGTTCACGTATTGCTGAAGCCTGGCTTAGAGAATTTTGAACATTACTTTACTAGCGTGTGAGATGAGTGCAATTGGGCGGTAGTTTGAGCATTCTTTGGCATTGCCTTTCTTTGGGATTGGAATGAAAACTGACCTTTTCCAGTCCTGTGGCTACTGCTGAGTTTTCCAAATTTGCTGACATATTGAGTGCAGCATTTTCACGGCATTGTCTTTCAGGATTTGAAATAGCTCAACTGGAATTTCATCACCTCCTCTAGCTTTGTTCGCAGTGATGCTTTCTAAGGCCCACCTGACTTCACATTCCAGGATGTCTGACTCTAAGTGACTGATCACACCATCATGATTATCTGGGTCATGAAGATCTTTTTTGTACAGTTCTTCTGTGTATTCTTGCCACCTCTTCCTAATATCTTCTGTTTCTGTTAGGTCCATACCATTTCTGTCCTTTATTGAGCCCATCTTCATGAAATATCCCCTTGGTATCTCTAATTTTCTTGTAGAGATCTCTAGTCTTTCCTATTCTATTGTTTTCCTCTATTTCTTTGCACTGATCACTGAGGAAGGCTTTCTTATCTCTCCTTGCTATTCTTTGCAACTCTACACCTCAACAAATAACCATCTACCATTTCTATACCTTTAAATTTCTTACTATAGTATTATTCCTATTACTGCTACCTCAGTTTAGAACATTCTTTTTCAGAGGTACAAACATAAGGTCATCCCCAACTGTTCATATGTAGATTGGATTCACATAAATAAACAGATCCCAAAGTTCAGCCTAGGCCCACAAAACACCAAATTATTTCTACCCACGTTAGCACAATAATCATTTGCAACAGACACATTCTTTCCTCTAGTATTTCCTCTTATTGCCAGGGAACACACATTCTAAAGCCAGTGAAAGGATTTTAGCACATTAGATGCAAATGAGAAAGTGCTGTTTCTGTCTATATGAACAATGCACTATAGTAGATGAAGGACAACTGAAACTATTGAAATAACCCAAGCTGAAAAAAGCTAGCATTAACCATAGGCAGGAAAAGTTAAAATGGAGAGAAATGGATTGATTCAGTGAGTTTTAAAGAGGTAGGTTCAGGCTGGTTTGGGACTTTCAGCCATATTTATGTATACTTTTTGAGGTCATTTGTTTCAGCTTTATACTTACATGAAGACTCTTTAAAATCTGAGAGCTAATTAAACAGACAATTTCTGATCTTCATTTTATTTATTCTTAAAAATAAGAAACAAAAAACAAATAAACAAAAAGCCCTTGTTAGATTATCACCAATTCCCGGCTGGGAAAGCTGAGGCTTAGCCTGTATGTCAGAGTAAGCCTTTACTTGCAGGTTTGTCAGATGCCAAAAACCTATGCTGGGCCCTGTACATAATCTTAAAGGTAAGAGAAGTTGAATTAAACTGTCATGGGTGAATTTATTACTTATAAGTGTCTAATAAATATTTCAAATATGTCATCAATTCACAAATTCATCACCTTATATGATTTCCTGGAGAGTAAGGAAACAAGCTGAAGCTCCAATCCTTTGGTCATCTGATGCAAAGAACTGACTCATTTGAAAAGACCCTGAGGCTGGGAAAGATTGAAGGCAGGAGGAGAAGTGGACAACAGAGGATGAGATGGTTGGATGGCATCACCGACTCAATAGACAGGAGTGTGAGTAAATTCCAGGAGCTGGTGATGACAGGGAGGCCTGGTGTGCTGCAGTTCAAGGGGTCACAAAGAGCTGGACATGACTGAGTGACTGAAATGAACTGAACTGAAGGAAAGTGAGTAATAGGGATCTTTTCTATTCTCCTACTTCTTATTTAGAGAACACTGTAGAAAACATTTATATTTAAGAAAGCAATGATTCTAATGAAGAAATAAAATCATTCAAATTGTGTTCTTTCTAAAAATCATGCAAAATGAGAAGTGAAATTGCTCAGTCATGTGCAACTCTTTGCAACCCCACGGACTATAGCCTACCAGGCTCCTCCATCCATGAAACTTTCCAGACAAGATTACTGGAGTGGGGTGCCATTTTCTTCTCCAAGGGATCTTCTTGACACAGGGTTTGAACCCATTTTCTCCAGCATTGCAGGCAGATGCCCTACCCTCCGAGCCACCAGGGAAGCCCATATGTAAAATGATAAGCCCTAAATAGCAAGACAAGGTCAAGAACATGTGAAGAAATGAAGGAGCAGATTGCTAATTATCATTTTTATTATCATCTTGGAAAGAAGGAAGGTTTGTTTGTAATTGCTTTGGTAGGCAGTCATAGTAAATGAACCTGAAAAATGCAATATTCCTTCTCCAGAACTGTTTGCTGTCTCAATTTCCCCTTTGAAAGTATCAGCCAAACCTCTTTTAACTGTTTGTAAAAACAAAATCATACTGAGTTACAGCTCAGCCTTGTAGGGAGTTAATAAGGTTGGCTCTTTGCCTCAACTGGTAAGGGATTTTACCAAGAAGAGAATCATTTTTCCAGTGGAATTCAATGCTCTTGCTATATGACCACTGTGCAAAGAATATATTCACAGTATTGCATTTAAACATCACTAGGTTGGGCCCTTCTCCCTTTCAGAAAGTCACTGCCTTTCTTTTGAGAACCATTACCATCTACTGGTATTTCCATTTGCAGAAAGCAAAATTTGCCACACTGAAACCAAGAAGGACTCTGTGGGGCTCCTGGGCAGGAAAGCCTTTTTGTACTCCCAGTCTCTGCTTTTAATAGGCCAGACTCCAGCCTCCATGACCTGCTCTGAATCCCAAAGGGCAGATTCAAACTGTTGCTAATTAGGGAAGGAGTAGCCAAGAAACTACCTGAGCTGAGGTTAAAGGGGCCACAGAAGCTCATCAAGACTAGGAGACATACCTCTTGAGACAAAACACACACCCTTATCTTGTCAGCAGCCCCACCTCTGAAATATTGCTATAAAGTGAGTGAAAGCCGCTCAGTCTTGTCCAACTCTTCGTGATCCCATGGAATGTACAGTCCGTAGAATTCTCTAGGCCAGAGTGGGTAGCCTTTCCCTTCTCCAGGGGATTGCGATAAAACTCCTCATCAAATCCTCCTGGAGCTTTCCAGAGCAGGAGCCCACTGTATCCCTCTTTGCCTGGCAATGAAATAAAGCTATTCTTTTTAACTCCACCCCAAACTCTGAGATTTAGTTTGGTCTACAGAGGGTGATGTTGGCATCAGTGGTAATGCCTCTTTTGGCATGAGGAAGAAACAGAAGACTCAGGAATTTTTATCTTTTCACCTCCTCCTTAATTGCCTTAAAGAATTCTGACAGAGGAGCCATCCCAGGAAAGAAAAGTATCACCTGAGTTATTATAGCATAATATGAACTAGATGTGGGAGACAGGGAGGAACATTAATAACCTCTGTTAAAATTTCTCTGTGTCCCATTGTTCCGACATGGCCCAGCAAACATTTGTTAACCAGATGTTGGGTCTTTTTTCACCTTTCTGTGAACTGCCTTCCTTTTCTGTGAAGTCACATTCCTTGCGGCTCAGCTGGTAAAGAATCTGCCTGCAATGTAGGAGACCTGAGTTCAATCCCTAGGTTAAGAATATCCCCTGGAGAAGGAAAAGGCTACCAACTCCAGCATTCTGGAGAATTCCATGGACTACAGTCCATGGGTTCGCAAAGAGTCTGACACAACTGAGTGACTTTCACTTCACTTTCACTTTCTATGAAGCTGCAGACCTTTCCTCCCCCTTCAAATCCAGTATAACATATATGCCTCATTTTGCCTGTTTTTGGAACTCCCCCATGCTTATGTGTATGCCCTATATGTAATTATTTTTTTCTCTTATCAGTCTGTTTTATGTTATTTTAATTATTCAACCAGCCAAAAGAACTAGGAGGAGAAGCGGGTAATTCTCACTTTCCAAACATGTTTCAAGCGGGTTTTAATTTTCCCATTAGTCACTGTGTTCCCATCAATTCTGAGGACTGGGCTGCTTTCGTTACTTTTGCTGATGCCCTGGACCCTTGTATAGAGTACTCGAGTTTTCCCCAAACTGAGTTGTGGTTCAGAAATGAACTGTCCCCATCTTATGGCATAACATTCTGTGAATGTCTTGAACCTTGATGTCTTACAAGTTTTTATTGAAAGTTGTTCTCTAATTATTTTGTACACATCTTTTCCTCAAGAACTCAAACAGTGTTATATGGGTACCTGAGCTGAGACAATTTTAAGTGACAAGCAACAGTCAATTTTGTAAACTATTCTTCTCTATTGAGAATAAAAAACTGATCCTGAGTCAAATCTCTGTGAATGACTCTTCTCTCTTGGGAACACCCTTTTTGTCTCAGCCATTTGTCAATTCAAGTAAGTCTGTCTCCTACCCATGAGAGAATCATAAACGTGAAGGGCACTTTTATTTTTTTTTAATTTTTATTTTTACTTTATTTTACTTTACAATGCTGTATTGGTTTTGCCATACATCGACACGAATCCACCACGGGTGTACATGAGTTCCCAAACATGAACCCCCCTCCCACCTCCCACCCCACACCATCCCTCTGGCACTTTTAAAGTTATGGATTTCATCCACCCACTAAAAGTAAATCCCCACTGAGGCAAGAAATAGATGGGTCCCAGGATGAGCAGCTCGGAGAAGGCAATGGCACCCCACTCCAGTACTCTTGCTTGGAAAATCCCATGGACGGAAGAGCCTGGTGGGCTGCAGTCCATGGGATCGCAAAGTCAGACATGACTGAGCAACTTCACTTTCACTTTTCACTCTCATGCATTGGAGAAGGCAATGGCACCCCACTCCAGTACTCTTGCCTGGAAAATCCCATGGATGGAGAAGCCTGGTAGGCTGCAGTCCATGGGGTCATGAAGAGTCAGACACGACTGAGCCACTTCACTTTCACTTTTCACTCTCATGCATTGGAGAAGGAAATGGCAACCCACTTCAGTGTTCTTGCCTGGAGAATCCCAGGGACTAAAGAGCCTGGTAAGCTGCCATCTCTGGGGTCACACAGAGTTGGACATGACCGAAGCAACTTAGTAGCAGCAGCAGGATGAGCAACTGGAGTTGTTCCCTGTGGACAGATACTCCAAAATAGCAGGAGCAAGAGAAGAGCTGAGCTCTATACAGAAAACAGATTTAAAAAATCACATATTCCTCATTCTCAAAGTCAAGGAGAACTTCCCAGACCGCACATGAGCAAAAAGATTCCTTAGAGGTCAAAAAGGGGCAGGGTGACAGCCATAGTAAGTGATGTCAACCTACCCATAGCTCTCTGCACTAGAATCCACCTGGCTGAGAAATGCACATATACACGCGCGCGCGCACACACACACACACACACACACACAGAATGACCCTGAGATAAATCAAGTACAGACTCAGAACCAAGGCAAGATGCCTTCTCTAACTTTCACATACTATTCCTGCCCATGAGCTTATACCAAAGATATGGTAAAAGAAGATATATTCTCCCCTTTTCTTTTTCTCAAGTCTTATTAGTACTGTAGAACTAAAAAGATAAGAAAGCCGTGGTACATATACACAATGGAGTATTACTCAGCCATTAAAAAGAATACATTTGAATCATTTCTAATGAGGTGGATGAAACTGGAGCCAATTATACAGGGTGAAGTAAGCCAGAAAGAAACACACCAATACAGTATACTGACACATATATACGGAATTTAGAAAGATGGTAATGATGACCCTGTATGCGAGACAGCAAAAGAGACACAGATGTAAAAATGGACTTTTGGACTCTGAGGGAGAGGGAGAGGGTGGGATGATTTGGGAGAATGGCATTCTAACATGTATACTACCATGTAAGAAACGAAGTGCCAATTTATGTTCGATACAGGATACAGGATGCTTGGGGCTGGTGCATGGGGATGATCCAGAGAGATGATATGGGGTGGGAGGTGGGAGGGGGATTCAGGATTGGGAGCTTGTATACACCCGTGGTGAATTCATGTCAATGTATGGCAATACCAATACAGTATTGTAAAGTAAAATAAAGTAAAAATAAAAATAAATAAATAAATAAGAAAAATCAACACAAAGTGAGAAAAAGAATCACTGATTTATTTCACCTTAAAAATGGAATTTTAAACCTCATTCTGCTCATGTGTATGCACCACACCAAAATGTAAGCTTAGTGAAATACTAAGCTCTTATAAATAAGATTGTTATTTTGACTTTTGTTTGTGTGTCCATTTTGCCTTTCAAGGATTAGGAAGAAAAACATGATTACACTAAAATGATATGCAAGGGCTAATGGGAAGAATGGGAAAGTCCACCTTGCATTTGATGTTAATTATTTGTCCCATATAATAATACACTGGGTGAGACATTCATTCAAACAAATTAGGAGAAAGTGAGTACTTTTACCTAGTGACTTGGGTTCAGTCCCAATCTGTTAGCTGGTCCTATATCTGAGAGAGAAAGCAACCTTTATCTAGAGCCTGGGGTGGGGGCGTGGGGGGGGGGGAATACCAAAGCTAACGTGACAGAATGCTTCATAAATTTCAATTCTTACATGAAAGTTAATGCATTTCATTTGACGTTATTTGGCACCCTGTACTAGAAATCTTTAAAAATAAAAAGCAACAAAAACAAACAAACAAACTCAAAATGTTGGAGTCTCTAATTCTGCTTTGGGGAAGTTATCTATCCTAAGAAAATAATCTGAAACAGAGAAACAGTTTATGCACAAAATATTCATTGCACTGTATGTTTAAAGGAAAAATTTGAAATTAATCTAAATAGTCAACCACTGGAGGGAAGGTTATGCAAACTTCGTTATTTGGTGTTTTTATTTAATGTAAATATTTGCAAAATATCTTATTTACAAGGAGATTATGTTCACACGGGAATATGTGAAGAGAATAAAACAGGATAAAAATACACAGAGAGTATGCACTCAGATATGTTAAATATATCAAAAAGATAATAAAGACTGGAAGAAAATAACCATTTGTGCCAATAAGGAAAATAGTTTTGTAATTCTTTTCTTCCAAGATGAATACAAATCAATTTTAAATGGGAAGGGAAGGATACCTTACATAAAGAAAAGCTGAGTCTTTCAGAAATAGAATATCACCTCACATGCAAAGCAGCTATGTAGATTACAGTGGTGCTATTATCAGACTTATGAAATATGAATGTTGACCTTGTCTTCCTGCCATGTACTGACATTGAATGGTGTTTAGTGGAGGCCAATTACTTTTTCTTTCACCTTTAATTCTTCTCCAAATTTTGCCACTATGTACCACTCGGTAAGCTCAAAATTGTTTCAATGAATCAAGCTCCCTCTTAAAGCATTTTCTTCTTTTGTCTCAGAATAATTCTGAATATAATACAAAAATTATATGCCTTATGCTAATGGCACCATTTTGTCTACAAGGGCATCTTGTCAGGGAGACCACATCTGAGTCTGTATTCTAAGCAGCTCTTAATTCCTTTATGGAATTCAAGAAATACAAATTCTAACAAAGAAAGAATAAAATATTATCCATTGCCCTCTGGAGCCTTCACAATAGTCCTGTATTCTTTAGGCAAATGTCATTGAGAATGTTTTTATTCTTGTATCCCTCCAAAGGGAAATGGCAGAACCCGAGCACTTTGCATTTTCTCCTCTGAGCTGAAACACTGGGACATATGAAGGTAAACCAGCTGGCCAGAGGTGGTCAGGGCTTAAGGACCCCCCACTTGCCTGGGGCTCCTTGGAAGCTCTGTATGTTTTGAATTTGTAATCTCACAAAGACCCCTCAAGTTGGGTAAGATGGATGTCCCATACAATTTTGATCGACCTGGGGACCTGGCCAACTTCCCCAGATAACGCTCTGGAGGGCACAGATTCCGTTTCTTCTGACACTACCTATTGAAACGTGAGACCTAGTGGGTCAAATGGAAGGAGAGCATCATGCGACAGGAGAGCAGAAGAGAAACAGAGGGTAACGGGATGTGAGACAGAAGAGGATCCCAAGGCTATCAAAATGCTCCTTGTTGATCCTTAAGAACTGAGATGAAAATCAAGGTTTGGTGGCATCCCACCAGGAAAAGCCCAGCCCTGTGATATAACATGACTCTGAGGACATCAGTTCAAGGGCCATAGGAGGAATGCCCTTGGTTCTAAAATTATTCAAAACTCAGATTAGAAAGAACAGGAATTAGCCTATCTCTGTGTCTGATACGCTTATGGCCAATTCTTAGTTGCCAAGATCTCTGATGAGCATGTTATTTTGAAGCACTTGAAAAATGATTCATAAAAATATTTCATTTCACAAAATAGTGGGAGGGACTTGCAGTTTAATAGAAATCATCAGAGACAATGATTATTAACAAGGTGGCTTAACAAGCTACTTCAGTTTCTTCTTTTATAGAGGGAAACAGAGCTTAGAAAGAGATGGCATGCCTGGGGTGATGGGTTTAGTGGCAAAGTGGATTTATCAAGGCTTTTTCCATATAACCCATCTTTGCCTATCAGATGATACTATTTTTAAAAAGAAAAGTCAGTTTTCTGATATGCTAAGGAAAAAAAATTAAAATTCTCTAATGTTATTATTTGATTCCCTTGCACAAATGCACACATACATACACATACAAGCTCAGTGGAAGAAAATTATATCTTATTACATGTCCTATTATTTCAAAGTCCCTTAATATCAATACAGGTTTTAGAAAGAGAGACTGTGTTTGAATTTTCTTCCTTATGTGTGTCTTTGCTCTCATTTTACTACTTGTAAATTGTGCAGAGAAGCGGTAGAAGTCTGAAGAAGATACAAAACTAATTTTCTTCTCTATTTAGAAATAACTTAAGATGCTCTCTCATATTCCCCTGTGGCTCACTTGGTAAAGAATCTGCCTGCAATGCGGAAGACTTGGGTTTGATCCCCTGGAAAAGGGAAAGACTACCCACTCGAGTATTCAGGCCTGGAGAATTCCATGGACTGTATAGTCCACGGGGGTTGCAAAGAGCTGGACACGACTGAGCGACTTTCACTTTCACAAAATCCCACAGAGGTACCTGGAAATACATTTAGCATGTTATTCCAAGGCTGCACTTGAGCTTAGAGAATGCTGAAGTCACAGCAATCCAATGCCCTGGGATGACACAGAGTAATCCATGAATGCTTTTCAGCAGGGGAAAGAGGCTTTCCAGGTGGCTCAGTGGCAAAGAATTCACCCGCCATTGCAAGAGATACAAGAGACACGGTTTCGATCCCTGGGTCGCAAAGATCCCCTGAGTAGGAAATGCCAACTTACTCCAGTATTCTCGCCTGGAAAACTCCACTGTCAGAAGGGTCTGGGGGGCTACAGTCCATGGGGCTGCAAACAGCTGGACACAACTGAGTGACTGAACATACGTAAAGAGTTATTATAGTCTGAAACTAAGTACAAAGTTCAATATACTTTTACATGGATACTGGGATTAAACGCACAAAAAGAATCAATTGTGCCTGTGGAGCAGCGAGGGGGACCCTGGTGCTTAACCTGGGAGATCACTAACCTTTCTGATAAATTTCAGTGGGCACTTTCCTCAAACAAATGCTCACCAAAATGCATATAATTTCAGAGCTACTGGACTAAATTAAAAGACCAAGCTTTGTAGTTCATCTGACCAATTTGACAGAATGTGAATTTACACATTCATCTTCCATTTCTCAGCCTCAATCTCTTTATTTACAAACTTTGTCATGACTGGGATTGATAATATCTAAGACTATTTCTAGCTCCAAGATGTTTTCAGCCTATATTAGGTTTCTATCCAATCTGTCCTGAAGAAATAAATTTTTATAACCACTCTGAGACTAGTGGGAAATTCAAGCTTAAGATTTCTCAGAGTTTCGCAGTGACATTGGTAATTATGTTGATGATTTTTAAAAAATCACCCCTAAGTGCTACCTAATTTTCATTTAAATGGAAGAAAGAATTATCCAGACAAGACAGGGACTATTTCCGAGATAGTCACTCAGTTCACTTTGGTTCTGCATGAGACTGAAACCATTTAGCAGAAAATTAAATTAAAGTTTGCCAAGAAATTAAGATAAAATGTGAGAATCACCGTGTAAAGCTATTTGTCATTCTGGAAAGAATGGATGATCCATGTCAACCTCCAAACTCAGCTCTGTGAGAGCAACTAGAAATTAGTGAGGGTTTTAAAGCGATGGACAAATGGAGTTTGATATGGGTAAATGCCAGCTGATGCAAAGAGCGAAAGGACAACTGAGTGTGACAGATAGATTCACTGTCCATGAAGATCAAATTACTGAAATCCAGTGTTCAAAGAATCCTAGAAGGGCCAGGCCTTGCTGTCTTAATATGAGATTAATCTCAGGGCAATTAGAGTAAACTTGAGGAAAAGGCTTAAGAATGAGCTTGATTCTTTCTGAGATCTCAATGATTTTCCATTTCTTTCATTTTCTTAAACAAAGCAAAGAGAGCACAGATAGGCATATGATGACATTTAAGGGATAGAAGAAGGCTCCTGAGTTTGCAGAAGCAAAGTCAAAGGCCATTCTACCATTTATTTGCAAGTAAAAGCTGATTCAGGACCTTGCCTGGAGTTGATAACAGATCAGCCCCATTAAATGGCAGCACAGATCAATACCATTGAACTACCTGGTAATTTATATGTAGCCAGAAATAAATTTGCATAAACCTGTGACTAGTAGGTAGGAAGTGAGAGTCTAGTGACAGAGCTGAACTCGTTTCTAAAAACAACAATTACACCCTTAAGTACTTCAGAGAACGGCCTGAAATTTCTGCAAATTCAAAACAGGCACAAAAAGGCTGCTTCCTACTTCTTTTCATTCACCCATTAGACAAGTATTTCCAGAAGCTGCTATCTCTCAGGCACTATTCTAGGGGCTGGGAATACACCAGCGAGAAAAGGACCACATCTCTGACATTACATCCTGGTGGAAAAAGTCATCCAATAAACACTAATCATGCTAAATCAATAAATCATCTAGTGTGTAAGAAGGTAATAGAGCCTCAGACTTTTTAATTGAGACTAGGGCCACGGAATCAGGAACCCTAAGTGAGGTGGCAGGCAGTTGCAGTGTTAAATAAACTGAATCACTGAGAATGCAAAATATGAGCAAAGACTTGAAAGGGATGCAGTAGCTAGTGCTGCTGACATCTGAGGAAAGAGCAAAATGCCCAGGGGGAGCTTCTGGAGCCCACAGTTGGAGTGAAATGGTATGCCTGAGGCAGAGAAAGCACGAAGAGAGAAGGAGAGAGGAGATAAGACGTAATGAACATCTGTTCTCTGGATGAAATGCTTCACTGAAATTTTATTTATAAGAATAGTATGATCTGACCTGTTTTGGTCATTCTGGCTGCCATATTAAAAATAGATGAGAAGCAGGAAAACCTATTAAATATTTGTTTTATTATTTATTATAAAAAGACTCCAGGCAAGAAATGCTAGTGGCTTAGGTAAGTGTAATACTAGTAGAAATAATAAGAAATGGGTAGATTTTGAGACGGGAAAAGTAGCTTGTGAAGTAGGCTTTGAGGAGAACAGGAATTAAGTGATAAAAGTGTTGAGGTTGAAGTATCTATTAGAAATCAAAATAGAGATATAAAGCACATGCTTGGAAGTACAAGTCTTGAATTTGGAAAGGAGGTATGGGCTGAAATTATCACTTTGGAAGTTATCAGAATTTAAGTGGTACTTAAAGGCATGACGCTGGGATAAATCCATCAGTCATAAGGAGAGAGGGAGACAGACAGACTGACAAGAGCATCGAGGACTGATATGCTCCCGTGTTCAGAGGTTGGAGAGAGGTGAGAATGAGTGACCAGCAAGGCAGGAGAAAACCCAGAGCGTGTAATAGAGTGGGGTCCAAGTTCAGAAATCAAAGAATGTTGACCTTGTTGATAGATGGTTAAGAACTGGGAACTGTCCATGGTGTTAAGCAGCATGGGGTCAGTGTTACCTTTGTGTGAGGGGAAAGTCAAACTGGAGAAATTCATCACAATTGGCTGCCTGAGTGTAGACACATCTTTGAAGAGTTTTGTAGCAAATAGGAGCAAAGAATAGGGTGGTAGGTGGTAGGGAAGTTTGGTAAAGTGACGATTTTCTTTTTGTGACAATTAATAACATTAATATAGAGATGGGAAGGATCCATAGAGTTTTGAAATCAGAAGACTTGGGTGTAAAATGGGGTTCTGTCACTTAATTGTTTTATGCCCCCTGACATATGACTCAACTTCTCTGAACTTCCATTTTTTTTATCTTACCAGACATAAGGCTGCATTACCTTTAGTTAGCAATCTCGAGGGAGATAGAACTGGATTATATAAAGACTCACAGAGATAAAGATTTATATTTGATGTCTCCTAGAAGCTGCAGGTTAGAAACCTTCTTTATGGATCCCTAACATCTTCATCTTGGAATGGGAAAATAATGCTTGTGGCCCTGGGATTTGTTAAGAATTGAGTAAAATGGAGCAAATGAATTACCCGGAATAGCATCTGGCATGTATCAACTACAAGATAAATGAGATTTGCCTTCCCTGTGTGCTCTATGGTGTCTCAGAGGCAGACCCAGCTTCTCTGAATGGACATTTGCACCATCAGCTCCAACCTTGCTCTTTCATGGATCTGGTCTCCCGTCTGTTTGTAACAGCAGCATAGCCTGAGGCTCTCCTGAGACCATATATTCGCTAAGATTACTGCTTTACTGCTATCAGTACTGTGCTGCCTCAGTCTCTGTCCATCCTCCCATGACCCAGGTTCTGATGCCGTGGGCTCCAGCCACACGGGCTGCGCCCTATGGAGTGTGCTGCCAAAGTAATGTGAGGCACAAGGAAGGCTATTTATGAAAAATACCAATGGAAATACCAAGTGGACCTACATTAAAGTTACACTACACATTCCCTGGTACAAATGTTCAGACCACTTTCTTGGAGATATTTTCCTATCTCTAAGAACATGTAAATGTATCACAGGGGAATATGTGAGGGTGTATGGTAATTAGAGTTGTGAAAGCACTGGTTTCTGATCTTCAGTCAAATCCAATCTGAATCACACTAGTTAGGTGAACTAGACAAGTTAATGAGCCTCTCTAAATCTCCGTTATCTCAGCCTGTCAGTGGGGCTTGCAACATCTCATGTGATCTATTTGAATGAAAACTGAGATAATTTTAGCAAATCTCCCTTCAGAGCACCTGATATGAGTGAATAATCATGTTTATTACTGGGTAGGTTATCTGTATATTAGGTACTTGGGCAAAGAAGACTTCTATACTAAAAATTCACAATTCAAGACGAGAATAATGGCATAGAGGTTTCAATACAAACACTTTTTAAATATTTGAAACCCTGTATTATGAAGTTCTCCAGTGAAAAAAATAATTCTAAGTACGGTGCAACATCATTAATTCCTGACGTAGTACATAATTCTCCACCCAAGACAAAGCTGATCATGGTGCTGGCCCCACAGTGCTGAAGTTGTAGTGAACCATAGGAGGAAGTCTCCCTTCTGAAGACCAGTTTTACTTTCCACCATGACACTAACGCCACTTCCACTAGACCCTAATTTTGGAAAGAAATCCCTCAGTAGATATTGTATATTCAAACTAAAGATAAAGCTACTGTCTTATACATACCATAATTTAATGCCAAAAAAAGTTGAATTTTCTGAAAAAGAATAAGGGCTTTTCCAAATTTTCCCTGATTTAATCAAAAGTAATTTATTTTGTACTTAAATTTCATTTGGAGTTTGGAAGAGCTCATGCTAAGATTAGTGTTACTATCTGTACAGCCTTAGAGCAAGTTACAGATGGATGTGAGAGTTGGACCATAAAGAAGGCTGGGTGCCAAAGAATTGATGCTTTCAATTTTTCAGAGTCTCTTGGACAGTGAGGAGATCAAACCAGTCAATCTTAAAGGAAATCAACCCTGAATATTCATTGGAAGGGCTGATGCTGAAGCTGAAACTCCAATACTTTGGCCACCTGATGTGAAGAACTGACTCATTGGAAAAGACCCTGATGCTGGGAGAGATTGAGGGCGGGAGGAGAAGGGGATGACGGAGGATGAGATGGTGGATGGCATCACTGACTCAATGGAAATGAGTTTGAAGAAACTCCAAGAGATGGTGAAGGACAGGGAAGCCTGGTGTGCTGCAGTCCATGGGGTCGCAAAGAGCTGGACATGACTTAGCAACTAAACAACAAATAGCAACTTACATGTCCTCTGCAGGTCTCCATTTCCACATCTGGAAATAACGTTTTGGTGGTAAAAATTTAAATATGATTGTATGCATCCAGCATATATAAAGTGTGTAAGAACTGAAAGTTCTTCTCCAGTATACTTTATGCTTTTTCACACTCTGATAACTTTTAAATAACCCTTATCTACCTTGGGCTCAAGTTATCAATTGGCAAACCTCATAGTGTATAAAAAAATTAGAAAAATAGGCTCATAATTATGTCCCTGATTCTCTTTACATAAATTTAAATGAATTCACACCATGTTAATTAAATTTTATTATTTTCACTAGACTTGAAATAGATTTAATTCACATACATTACAATAGTTAGGGCTTCATTATCATATATGAAAATCTTGAAAATTATCTGCTAAACAAATACTGAAACCACATGATAGTCCTTAATTATTGTGAGTCTAAGAAGGCTACAATCCATATATTGATCACAATCTACAATATACTAAAACGTAATTCTGGGCTCCACAAATTGGATTTTGAAATTCAGTGTGAAAGATTTTCATAAGACACCCTGGGGAATGTGATAGGAAATGATATTACTTTGGTTCTATATTCTGCCTGTTCCTCTTCTCTTACAGCAAACACAAGTAGAAGAATCACTGAGATAAAAGTGAATACTTCTTTTTGGAATAAATGGTTTATAAAAGTTGTAGTCGTACCCATTTTCAAATAATCACACCTGAGTGGGAAGCCTAAATGAGGAACTACATGAACTGTGAAATCAGTAATGGTCTTTTGACATGCTTAACATGGATTCCAAAGTCTGACATGTAAACACCATATAACTATTATTGGCATGAATAAATCTCTCTCATAAGCTGATAGTACACAAAACGTGGGCTTGTGATGTCAGAGGTTTGACTTTACACACAAGCTCTACTCATTAGCTGCAGCGTGACTTTGGGAAAGTTACTGACCCTCCATTTATTCATCCATAAGAAAGTAATAATGATAGTATCCCCGATGTTAATTTTGAAAACTAAAATGAATAAATGATGGAAGGGATGTATTAGACACACATACTCTATCCAATTGGTTATAAATTAGTCATTGAAAACTCTAAATCCACAAATCAACTTTCTGACATGTTCACTTTAAATTTATTTACACACTTACAGTGTAAAAACTCTTAGGTCTTATACCAACTTATAAAATTATTTTTAAGAAAAGACTCAAACTATAAGAACAAATGGGAAGAAAATTAAAAAACAAAATCAATAAAGCATACTGGTACTGATTCTTCCCAGAATTATTCCCACTAAAGCACTTCATGCTTGTTTACATTTTACTTGGGGTATCTTGTTCTTCCTCAGCTGTAGAATATTCCTTATGAGACTTTAGGATAATTGTTACATTTTAAAGAACTGCTAGATGCCCCTGTTGCTGATTAGATTACCCTTCAAGAATCCTACCACACTGTGTTTATGTGCTTGCCGTACTAAATGGCCTAATATCTCAAATTAGTGAAATTAATATTCAAAAGCACAAGCTCTCTTGGTACCTAATGCTAAAAGCTATTGACATCCTGTTTCTTGAATTATTCAAACATACATCGTTATCAATTTGTATAAGGGTGTTTTATAAATTACAAACAGGCAATTCATTTAACATGTATTCTTTTTCATGTTTATCTAAATATTAAGCTATCTTTGGATTTAACTAAGGAGGCTTTGGGGCAGTATACTTGGACAGTATAGGGTTATATATGGGGATGCTGTGGAGTTAAGTTCTTCTAGGTGCAACATTTGGGTCTTAAAAGACAAGTACCACAATAGCATCCAAGAGATGACCTGCCTATACTTGTTAGATACAGGACAAAAGATGAATTGTGAAAGATGCTATAACCACATTATCTTATTTGTACTGCACCATATCCTTTCAAGGGTATCATTCTCATTTTCTACATAAGTAAACTGACATGATTTTCCTTTTTTTTTTAGATGAGTACAACTAAATGCAGTTGAGGTCTCTAGCAGAAGGTATTCTAGGAAAAACTGGAAGAGTCACATGAATCACACCTGGATACAAACCCCCAGACAAGATATTGCCACACTCCTTAGAAAGTTTAGAGTCTGAGGACACCAAATATGGACGTACCTGAAAAGTCCTCTAATCGAACTCTTTGTCAGACACCAAAGTATGGTTCTACCAGGAACACAGCTCTTGTGGCAAGGTCCTCATATTAAAATCTGGCTTGACATAAGGAAACATCACAAGGAAATAACTGACAAATGAGGTCCTGGAGGTTCCAGAGCAAGAACTGCTTTTATTGTGAAAAATAAAATGTTTCCTGGCATATCAGTAAATAGAAGATGTAACAGTCATCAGCAATTGCTGCCACCACTGAAGGTGAGGTGTGAGCCCTGAGGGAGCTCAGGAAGGAAAGAGTACCTGTCATCTAAGAAGCTTACAGCTCAACATTCAGAAAACGAAGATCATGGCATCCAGTCCCATCACTTCATGGGAAATAGATGGGGAAACAGTGGAAACAGTGTCAGACTTTATTTTTTGGGGCTCCAAAATCACTGCAGATGGTGATTGCAGCCATGAAATTAAGAGACACTTACTCCTTGGAAGAAAAGTTATGACCAACCTAGATAGCATATTCAAAAGCAGAGACATTACTTTGCCAACAAAGGTCCATCTAGTCAAGGCTATGGTTTTTCCTGTGGTCATGTATGGATGTGAGAGTTGGACTGTGAAGAAGGCTGAGTGCCGAAGAATTGATGCGTTTGAACTGTGGTGTTGGAGAAGACTCTTGAGAGTCCCTTGGACTGCAAGGAGATCCAACCAGTCCATTCTGAAGATCAACCCTGGGATTTCTTTGGAAGGAATGATGCTGAAGCTGAAACTCCAGTACTTTGGCCACCTCATGCAAAGAGCTGATTCATTGGAAAAGACTCTGATGCTGGGAGGGATTGGGGGCAGGAGGAGAAGGGGACGGCAGAGGATGAGATGGCTGGATGGCATCACTGACTCGATGGACGTGAGTCTGAGTGAACTCCGGGAGTTGGTGATGGACAGGGAGGCCTGGCGTGGTGCGAGTCATGGGGTCGCAAAGAGTCGGACACGACTGAGTAACTGAACTGAAGAAGCCACCAGACTGCAGCCACTCCCTACAGTGAGTCCCAAGGAAGCTCAGGAGGCAAAAACCACAGGTTACTGCCTCAGCTAGCTGAGGAGCGTGTCAAAGGAATGATTTCAGTGAGCCCAGACTCTTGCATCATTCCATATATAGGCTTCCCAAGTGGCACTGATGGTAAAAGAATATGTCTGCCAGTGCAGGAGACCTAAGAGGTGTCTGTTCAATCCCTGGGTTGGGAAGATCCCCTGGAGAAGGAAATGGCAACCCCACTCCAGTATTCTTGCCTGGAGAATCCCTTGGATAGAGAAGCTTGGTGGGCTATGATCCAAAGAGTTGCAAAAAGTCAGACACAACTGAAGAGACTTAGCACATAGATAGAAAAGCCCCTATTTCCTTATCTTGGGATATCTTGCTTTTTTTTTTTTAATTAACAATCTTTTGATGTTCAGGCTACCTGCCCTGTGTTGCAAAAATTCTGTATGACCTGGTTTCTCCCCTCACCTTCTCGGAGCAGTCCTTTCAGGGTCACTTGAAATGCTGTCTCCTGGGCTTAAAGTCCTCAAAATTCCCACAGAATAAAACATAACTCTCAACTTCTAGGTTGTGAATATATTGTAAGTCAACAATCGGAAGCAAGGAAAATCAGATCAAGGGAAAACCGGGGGTCAGCATGCAGTAGTCACACCGAAGGTGACAAATTTAAGGGCTATTAATGCAAGAACTTGAACATAATAATGGTGACTATAATAATAATTATAAATAGCAATCATTTTAAAAATAGTGGTAGGAGTAATTATAATAAAAGTTCATAGTTATTAAGTGTTGACATGTGCTACACATTGGGCTAAATTCTTTATACACATCACCTTATTTAATCTTTGAAACAACCCTGAGATAGAGCTATTATAACTCTCATTTTACACCTAACAAAACTAAGGCTCAAGGAAATTTAACAACTTGCCCGAGCGCACAAAGCCAAAGAAAAAGCCAAGGCAGTGCCTGGAGTTAGAAACATATCAGATTGATTCTGAAATTTGCTTTTAAAAGTGGAAAAAACCGGCAGGTGAACCATGTACTAAACGCCCAAACCATATTCAAGATCCACCCTGTCAATCCAGGTGGAAACCAGCAAGCATGTGACTCTTTCAATACGTTGCATTTTGTTGACCAGAAAGCCATTATAAATGACTAACATGTATGCTAATGGATTGAAATACATGAAAAAAAATTACTACATGCTAGAGGTTAGAAATTTACAGTACAATTACATTTACAGGTGGTCTTCAGGTATGAAAAGCAAATTAAAACCTAGTGCAGATAGTATTTTTAAAATTTTTCTTAGAAATACTCATAAGAGAAAAAAGGTAGGATTTGGTCCTGTCTCTAAATTCCAGAGCACTGCTTCTGTCTAAACGCTAACAGGCAAATTGAGAGCTGTGGACACTATACTCAAAACTACCATGTTGTTCAGGTACTGGGGGAGTTAGAGATCATTTGTCATAAACCGACCCTGAGGAATAAGTGTTGTCCACACATTGCAACTCAAGATTCTAGGAAATGTCTATTAGTTACATGGAAGGAAACCTCTTAAAAAGGGAATGGAACCTGATTTTTTGTACAAAGCTATAGCTGCCTTGTAGCTTTCTGGGAAGACAACTGCATTAAAAACAGAACAATCTGGGACTTTCCTGGTGGTCTTGTGGTTAAAACTCCCTGTTCCACCACAAGGAACACAGGCTTGATCCCTGGTTGGGCAACTAAGATGCCTCAGGCCACTCAGCACAGCCAAAAAAGAGAGAGAGAATCATCTATTCCTGGTATCCCTTTTTTTACATCGTCACCATCAATTTTAAGAACAAAGATTCTCATGTGAGGTCAGATGTTGTTAGCTCCAATTTACAAAGGTCCAAGGAGTCTGAGACAGCTAATCAGTAAGCTGCCTTGAGAGCCTGGAGTTAGAAGTCCCTGCATCCTTTATGGGGCAGAGCAAATAGATGTCTTTTATCTGGGAGACCTACTCACCATTGTCCTGCCTGCTGTGACCTGACTCGATAAGCTCATAATTTCTGTTTCAATGGAAGCACATCTTCCTGTTAATCTCTTTCAACTGTGAAGTCCAAGTTTTGAGTATAGCCCATGCTGATCTCTGTCCTAAGTTCTAAACCCTCAGATAGGTTGTGAACATATTCCTAGAAATCCCTCATATCAACTTACTTTCTTTTTGTGTCGGAGCCCTTCTGCCCTGCCCTTCCAAGACAGAAATTTTGATATCTGAAATGTATCTTAAGTTACTCATTGATTCATTTAAGGAAATCATTGCACATCTGCAGCTGTTAAGACCTGTGCTGGATAGCTGGATAATGAAGTTGATGCTTTTTTTTTTTTTTTTTTTTTTAACAGCAAGGTCTTCTCCTTCCAGGGCTTATTTCAGGGAACCTGGACTCTTGATTTATGACTGTTCCACACTTGCCCTCCAGCCCTAATACCATGGGTGCCTCATTATGTACTGTGGTTCCCTACTCATTACCCACTTTATCCCATGCTTGCATCCTCAGGAAGGTTAACAAAATCTCACTGTCTAGGCACTAAGCGTGTGCTTCTCTGAATCACTAAAAGGCTTCATTAAAACATACATGGATCGACCTTACCCCCAGAGACTCTGACTCAGCAGGTTTCAGAAGGGCCTTGGAGCATGTGCTTCTACCAGACTCCCTGGTGTCATGGGGGCTGCCTGAGGACCACAATTTGTAAAACTCTGAACAAGAGCATTTCCCCATACCACATTTCTTCCAAGTTGTTCCTCAGCTTGAAGGTTAGTACCAGGACTAGAAACCTAGGCCTCCAAACTCTTGATGCTAAAGCTGCAAAATCCTCATAATTTCAGCTAAATGATACTAGATGGGAAAACAGGGACAGCTATTACTGGGACATAGTTAGAACTAAGAACATACACAGAAAATTCAGAACTATTATAGGATCAATCCTGGCATCAGTCTACTGAGGAATAGAAATGCCGGCCCAGGATGGCAAGGCTGGGCTCAGTGTGACTACCCTCCAACTAAGCAAGATTAACGCTCACAAAGGCTCAGTGACAATCAAAAATCATAATTTAAGAACCACAGGTACTATATACTTATATTTGCCCAATCCTTTTGCAGAATTTTGCATATGGATTCTTTGTCAACAGGATATTCCTGATTCTTTCCACACAATCTCTAAATATTTCCTATTTCTATTTTTTTACTTTAGAAATGTAGAGGAAACCATGGCATTGAAGGGATGCCTAAACTTTATGTATCCATTTTTGTTGTGGTTTTGAGTGCTTCCCCTCAGAGCAATCACATCAAAGACTTTAGGGATGAACGTATAGAAACCGAGCAGCAAATGTAAGGCCAAGAGTGGGAACTGTGATGCCCATTTCAGCAAACAAGAGAGCACAGCAACCAGTTAGGGATGACGCCAATATGAATTAGATCCTGATCGAGGAATAATCAATACTGAATGACTAATCTTTTCAGAGCAGTTCCATTCATCTGTGGTAATTAGTTTTTTCCATTTCCATAGGAAAAAAAAAAACTTTAGCAGTATAGGCCAAGAGGAAAATAAAGATGAGTACCCAGTATTTCTGGGCGTGAATGTTTTCAATCATTTAAATCTATAATATCTTGTAAAATAAGGTTGTCATTCATTTAACCAAATAGCACTTAAGAGTTTATAAAGAACATTTTAAATCTATGATGCATTTTACTCCACAGTATTCCAGGGAGGCCATGTTTTATACATACATACATACATACATATATATATATATATATATATGTCAGTTAAGAGCACAGATAAATTACCATTAAGAGCACATACAAAAAAAAACAAAAAACAGCAACAATTAAGGAGAAGAAACATTAAGGGGTACAATATTTGGGAGTAAAACTGGTAGAATTGGAAGTGAGAGATGAAAAAGAGAGAAAAAAGTCTACGCTAGAGCCAAGTCAGGAGACTGCCTAAGGCAAAAATATAACTGATGCTAGTAAACACAGGAAGATAGCTTCTTGGGGAAAAAACGTACAAAGACTTGCCCAGAGTCCTAATGGTAATAAATCTAATAAAAGTTAACATTTATTGACAACTCACTATGTTTTCAGCACTGCGATCATGCTTTATTTTCCTGAAAGAATTGAGTCTTCACCACAACCTGATGAAGTGGAGCGTTTACCAGCAAGGGAGATAAGGCTATCGTGATTAAACAGAGGGTCAGTTCTAGTCTTTCTGACAAAAGAGTCCAAGTTCATAATCACACACAGAGTCCAGGTTCATAATTGCAAGACTCCAGCACTTCCCAATATAAGTCATAGTACAAGGAAGCATGGCCTTCCCTGGTGGCTCAGATGGTAAAGTGTCTGTCTACAATGTGGGAGACCTGGGTTCGATCCCTGGGTCGGGAAGATCCCCTGGAGCAGGAAATGGCAACCCACTCCAATATTCTTGCATGGAAAATCCCATGGATGGAGGAGCCTGGCAGGCAACATACAGCCCATGGGGTTGCAAAGGGCGAGATATGACTAAGCAGCTTACGCACACAAGGAAGCACACAGCCTGTTAGAAGTGGAGGCGTGTGGCATCAGTGAAGCTGTGTCTTGCGGAAAGACAGGAGTAAAGAGGACACTTTGCTTCCACTCACTGAGATCCTGGGTTCAAGAGCCAAGAACTGACATCAGATAGAGACTATAAATAAGAAGCGTAGGCCAGATGCTAAAGCACAGCTAAACCATATTAACAACAACCAAAGAATTTCTTCTAAGTAGCACAGCCATCTCACGAAACAAGCAGGTTACTTGTGCTGAAACTGGCAGCGGACACTGTGTGGAGAGAAGGGCAGACTGGCCCAGCTTTGCTCATCTGCAAAGGGACCGTCACTGTGGATGTTCAGAATACAGTGTCACAGTCTACTCTTCTGACAGCTTGGACAGAGCCTTAACCAAGCCTTTAATCATTGGTTTGGCCAAATATATATATAGATACATACATATGCATAGAGAAGCTCTGAAAATCAGAAAAAACAAGACAGGGAACTGACTGTGGCTCAGATCATCAACTCCTTATTGCAAAATTCAGATTTAAATTGAAGAAAGTAGGGAAAACCACAAGACCATTCAGGTGTGACCTAAATCAAATCCCTTACAATTATACAGTGAAAGTGACAAATAGATTCAAGGGATTAGATGTGATAGACAGAGTGCCTGAAGAATTATGGACAGAGGTTGTGAAATTGTACAGGAGGCAGTGATCAAGAACAGCCCCAAGAAAAGCAAATGCAAAAAGACAACATGGTTGCCTTACAATAGCCGAGAAAAGAAGAGAAGCTAAAGGCAAAGGAGAAAAGGAAAGATATACACATTTGAATGCAGAGTTCCAAATAGCAAGGAGAGATAAGAAAGCTTTCCTCAGTAATCAATGCAAAGAAATAGAGGAAAACAATAGAATGGGAAAAACAAGAGATCTCTTCAAGAAAATTAGAGATACAAAGGGAACATTTCAGGCAAAGATGGGCATAATAAAGGACAGAAAATGTATGGAACTGAGAGAAGAAGACATTAAGAAAAGGCGGCAGGACTACATAGACCTGTACAAAAAAGATCTTCATGACCCAAATAACCACGATGGTGTGATCACTCACCTAAAGCCAGACATCCTGAAGTCTGAACTCAAGTGGGCCTTAGGAAGCATCACTACAAACAAAGCTAGTGCAGGTGAAGGAATTCTAGCTGAGCTATATCAAGTCTTAAAAGATGATGCTGTTAAAGTGTTGCACTTAATTTGCCAGAAATTTGGAAAATTCAGCAGTGGCTACAGGACTGGTAAAGGTCAGTTTTCATTCCAATCCCAAATAAAAGCAATGCCAAAGAATGTTCAAACTACTGCACAATCACACGTATCTCACACACTAGCAAAGTAATGCTCAAAATCCTTCAAGCTTGGCTTCAACAGTACATGAACCATGAACTTCCAGATGTTCAAGCTGGTTTTAGAAAAGGCAGAGGAACTAGAAATCAAATTGCCAACATCAGTTATATCATAAAAAAAGCAAGAGAGTCTCCCCAAAACATCTACTTCTGCTTTATTGAATACTCTAAAACCTTTGACTGTGTGGATCATAAAAAACTGTGGAAAATTCTGAAAGAGACGGTAATACCAGACCACCATACCTGCCTCCTGAGAAATCTGTATGCAGGTCAGGAAGCAACAGTTAGAACTGGACATAGAACAATGGACTGGTTCCAAATTGGGAAAGGAGTATGTCAAGGCTGTATACTGTCCCCTGTTTATTTAACTTATGTGCAGAGTATATTGTGCAAAATGCCAGGCTGGATGAAGCACAAGCTGAAATCAAGATTGCCAGGAGAAATATCAATAACCTCAGATATGCAGTTGACACCACCCTAATGGCAGAATGTGACGAGGAACTGAAGAGCATCTTGTTGAAAGTGAAAGAAGAGAGTGAAAAATCTGGCTTGAAACTCAACATTTAAAAAACTAAAATCATGGTATCCATCCCCATCACTTCATAGCAAATAGATGGGAAAAAAGTAGAAGCAGTGAGAGACTTTTTGGGGCGGGGCTTCAGCATCACTGCAGATGGTGATTTCAGCCATGAAATAAAAGATGCTTGCTCCTTGGAAGAAACACTATAACCAATCTAGACAGCATATTACAAAGCAGAGACACTACTTTGCCAACAAAGGTCTGTCTAGTCAAAGCTATGGTTTTTCCAGTGGTCATGCATGGATGTAAGAGTTAGACTATAAAGAAAGCTGAGCACCAAAGAATTGATGCTTTTGACCTGTGGTATTGGAGAAGAGTCTTGAGAGTTCCTTGGATTGCAAGGAGATCAAAGCAATCAATCCTAAAGGAAATCAGTCCTGAATATTCATTAGTAGGATTTATGCTGAAGCTGAAACTCCAATACTTTGGCCACCTGATGGGAAGAATTGACCAATGGAAAAGACCCTGATGCTGGGAAAGATTGAAGGCAGGAGGAGAAGGTGACAATAGAGGATGAGATGGTTGGATGGCATCACTGTTTTGATGGATGTGAGTTTGAGCAGGCTCTGGGAGTTGGTGATGGCCAGGGAAGCCTGGTGTGCTGCAGTCCACGGGGTCGCAGAGCGTCAAACACGACTGATCACCTGAATTGAACTGAAGCCTTGAATTTTTGGTTTGGCCTCCTGAATGGAAAAACCTTGATGGCTTGCATTGCAGCTGAGGGTCTCCTATCAGAGGGGGTGACAGGTGTGTTTTACGAGCCCCATCTCAGCTCTGGAAGCCCTGAGACTGAATGTTCCTTCCCTTAATCAACCTTCTCAGTTTGTCACCCCAACCCTGTTTCATTTAAAAGATTTTCTGCTTTGGTCCTATAGGTGATTATTTTGCAACTTTCCTTTTATGATGGATTTTTCTTACATGTGAAGTCTAGTTGCTAGTGACACAACTACAAGGCCAGACATACACCCTGCACAACACACACAGGCACACACAGCACCAAGTTACACAGCCCTGGGAAGACATAGAGCTCTGCCAATTACACTGAAATAGATTCATGTATATTACTTCAGTTCTCAAATTGTCTATTTCCATATTTTAAAATGGAAGGTATTCTAGTTACACTATGATTTTGTTAAAGAAATAAATCGTAAAGTTTTATAAAGTGGCTGGTTGTGAAATACAAGATGCTGATCATTACTACCCCAATTTCTTCCCTTCTTTCCCTGGTTAATTAATACATATTACAAAATACATCCACAAATACTGATTCTTTATCAGCTTGATACTGTACTCCTGGATACTTAAGCTAAGCTCTACATCTAACTAAGATTATTTGAATTCTATGATTTGCACACTGGAGTTGTACTTTAAATTTGCAAACAACTTCTGGCCACACAAGATAATACTTATAGTAGAATCATTAAGCCTAAGATTATTTTTAATTTCTTCAGGAAAAAAACTTTCTATGTCCATTCTATTTAAACATGATTTATCTTATTATGCAAATGAACATGATTAACTAAACATAGTAATCACTTTTGACTCTTATTTTTTTAATCAAAGAAAGCTGAATAAACATGTAAATATGGGAGTCACACGCTCAGAAGTAAAAACTGAAAACTTAGATCAACAGGAAAGAAGTGTAGGGAAAGAATGTGAAATTTGTTAGGCAAGGGGGGTCAGATATTCTGCATTTTAAATGTCACCAAGATCAAAATAAATAATGGCTGAAAAAATAAAATGTATTGGGAATCAAGGCCACTGAAATTTTTAAAAAGAAAAATTTCAATGGACTGAGAGAGTTCAAGCCAGACTGTAAAGAGTTAAATTTGATAGAGAACCATTAGTGACACTAACTGGCTGTAATTTTAAAGTCTGGCAAAGAGGGGAAGGAGTGGAAGGCATAAGACATCTCAGTAGACACTTCAAAGAGATTTTCATGGCAAAGGAAAATTATTTATAAATTTACCCTTGATAAAAACCAAAGGAAAGATCTCAATGAGGAAAAAGGAAACAAGATAAACACATGGATTGGGGGACAAGTAGAGGGGTGAAAGGCAATTATGGAGGGTTAAGCTCTAGTATTATGGCCTGGAGAATCCATGTATAGTCCACGGGGTTGCAAAGACTCGAATGTGACTGAGTGACTTTCTCGTGAGGATGCTAGACAGGTCTTCTTCAACAACAGTAGACTGTCTTATCGATCGACTACAGATATTCACAGTCACCTTATTCCATGAAAGGAATGCATGTTCACTAGGTTTGACCATGTGACTTGCTTTGCCCAATGACATGTGAACAGCTATATACCCTGAGAGAAGCATTAAAAGCTAATAGAGAGGAGGAGAGGGTGAGATGTATGCAAAGAATAACATGGAAACTTGCATTACCATATGTAAAACAGACAGCCAACAGGAATTTGCTGTATGACTCAGGAAACTCAAACAGGGGCTCTGTATCAACCTAGAGGGGTGGGATTTGGGGAGGAAGATGGGAGGGAGCTTCAAAAGGGAGGGAATATATGTAAATTTATGGCTGATTCATGCTGAGGTTTGACAGAAAACAACAAAATTCTGTAAAGCTATTATCCTTCAATAAAAAAATAAATTATTATTTATTTTTAAATGAGATAATCCATGTTATATACTTAACATATCTGGCACAAAATTAAAAAAAAAAAAAGCTAACAGGTTTGAATCCGTCTTCTCTTTCCCTATGGCAGGAGGATCAGCATGTCCCATTATAGCAGCTGCTTTAGGAATGAGAAGACATGTAGACAGAGCTAAGCAGAGCTGTGTAGAGCAGAGACAGCAGAGAGGAGAAGAAACAAACAGATGTGAATAGATGCCATTGTGCAACGTAAATAAGAAAAAAATCATGAGCCACTGTGATTTGGGGAGTAATTAACAGACAAAATTGATCTTTAAGCCAACTCAAAGACAGATACTCGGAAAGACTTACAAGAGATCCTGCCTCCTTTCCCACCTCCCCCTAGCACAAATAAAATTTCCCATTTTTCCATAGGCACAGATTATTTTACTTAGGATATTCATGTCAGCATACAAAATGCCTTTACTGAGATATTATTAATGTATCATAATATTCACCTTTTGAAAGTGTATGATATTATTAACATATATATAATTCATCCTTTGAAAGTATACAATTCAATTTCCTTCTTTCTGTGTATTTAGAGTGGTACAACAACTACCACTGCTTAACTGCAGAATATTTTTATCCCCCAAAGCAACCTTGTATTCTTAAACAGCCATCTTTCCCTCTGCTTCCGAGTCCTAGACAATCACTAATCTAATTTTTGTCTCTGTATATTTGCCTATTCTTGACCTTTCATATAAATGGAAATAGACAATATGTCAGTATGTGGTCTTCTGTGCCTGGTTTCTTTCATTTATCCTAATAGATGAACCTCAATAACATTAGGAACTCTCTTTTAGGACAAGACAGACACAGCTTTTTTGATGGTAGTCTTTTTTTTTTTTTTTTTTACTATCTGTCAAGCTTGTATATAGATAGGTAGATATAAATATAGTCATATATATGGTTACATATATATTTATCTGAGCCAGAAGTATTACTATTCCCATATTTCAAACCAAGAAACTAAGGCTCAATGATTTAATTCAATTCCTAATGTTTCATAGCTATTAAGTACCAGCATCAGTATAAAAACCCAAGTCAGTTTGACTCCAGCTTCCATGCTTTTTTCCTTTCACATTACCTTATATGATTTCAAAGGATTATTTCTCTAAAAATGTCAGTTATCTAAGGATATTAAATTGGATGGTGGATATCCTTCAACTTTATGCCATGTGCCTTTCTCCATTGTCTTGCACCAAAAAAGAAACACAAGAGAATGGCCCTGTGCTTTCTCAATAGGCAAGGACATTTAAAAAGCAGAGAAAAAGTCAAAAGTAGTTAACAAAAGGAGCCTGTCTGGATACTGAAATGTAATCCACTTCCCCCAATCAATTATTCCTTACATAAAAGAATACTAAAAAAGATTAGAAGTTCTTGTCTATTGTTTTTAATTATTTTGAAGTTTACACTGGTACGACATATAAAAAGACATAATAGGATAAGTCTAAAGAATCTCAAACTAATTTTCAGGAGCACAAGTCTGATCTCACACGGCTGGAGCATCCCTGTGATCTCTGAACAGCATTATTCTCAGTCAATAGAGGTTATTGTGCTCTATTAAAGAGCTTAGTGTTCATGGTAGTACACAGCTTCCTAAGTATTTAGAATTCATGTTATCACTTTAGATTAATTATGCATTTAAAAATGTATGGTTCAAACCCCAAAGAAAATGTGATTGGAGAATTCTGCAATTAGGTTTAACCAATAGTTGCTTTCTTTATCCCTTTTTATGTCACTGAATCATTGGCCTTAATACAGTTTCAGATGCCTCAGAATCACTGTAAACTCTACTAGTCTTGGACAGAGATACTTGTTAAAACAAAACAACAACAAAACAGTTACCTTTCCTGGTCTTTACAAACTGATTCCATGCAGAGGAAGAAAGTCACTCATCAGCCTAGTATGAAGGCGTAGGTTCTTCTACGGGCTTTTCTAGGTATTTGTACTGTGTGTGTGCACACTTTTCTAGGTATTTGTACTCTTTACGTGTGTGTATGTGTGTGTGTGTGGGGGGGTGGCTTTTCCAGGTATTTGTACTCTTTACATATGTGTGTGTGTGTGTTTTACAATTCCCTTATATACACAAGTATTTTTAAATATAATATATTAAGAGTCCCATCCTTGTTTTTTCTTGGGGCTTTCGCTGTCTATTGTATTCTTTAATGAGGAATTTCTTGTCTCAGGAGTCTACATGTCTGTAACTATGTTGTAATTTTCATGAGCCATGCCTGCTGCTTCCTGTGCTGCTTCTTGTCTGAGATGCAAGCTGCTTTTTTTTTTTTTTTTTTTTTGGCTGTCACAACTCCAATGTAGGTTAAAGAGACCAATCCCTAAGGCAGTTTACAGATTATAATGGTGCAAATTCAGTCCTCTCTGGTCTCTCTGGTTCATTGAAGGCAACTGGAGACTAAACCACCATTTCCTCCCAAGTGTGCTTCTGCACTATGCTGAGAATGGGTAGGAAAGGGCAAATAAAACTGCCACAAAATTCTGTACCATTCAAACTTGGCCTTTTCATGATTGGGTGTTCACCTAGTTACTGTAGATCTTTGACTGATTTTTAAAATTCCTATACAGTTTGGTTAGTTTCTATTTGTTTTTTAAATCCTATGGAGGAATGTTGTTGATCTCATTCTACCTTTTGACTCTTACGTACTGAAAAAAAATTTTTTTTCCCCACACCTAACACAGTTGATGCATCTCTCCATGTCACTGGCTATCTTTCATCTTATAATTTATTCATCTTCTATTTTTTATTATTACTCTTGTCACAATCTAAATGCTTCAAAAGCACAGAAAAGTTGCTTTCTTCACACAACATATAACTCAATGCTGGACTCTCACTAGGCACTCAATTTTAGCTTGATGAATTGAGCACAATAGAAAAGCAAGCCTAAGTGTGTAGACATTCCATCAACTAGCACCATGAGTACCGTCACCATTTTCCCAACTGTACAATCACAGCATTGCTTTAGACTGTGTGTCAATAGTTGGGTATGTGCACAGAAAACCCCACAGTGATCCTGCTGAAATTCTGTAGCTGGTGTATTGTTATGTTAGCAGACTGTTTTTGGAAATTGCAGCAGGCACTGTGCATCCGCTCAGAAGGAAAATGAGCACCGCTTCTCTACAATGCCTGTAACCACATCCCTTCCCTCAGTGAAAAGTGGGTATTTATGCAGAGAGAGAAGGTAGCATTGCTCCTATTGTTGATTTGGCTTATCCAAGAGATTCTAGAAACAGCTCTGGCATTTTCAAGAATAAGGGAAAACACAAAACGCACTAAATACATGAGTCTTTCAATGTAGAGTTTAAAGTAAAAGATTGTTGGATGTAAATTAATTCCTGTTATCTGAGATACTAGGGAGAAAAGAAAGTGAAAGGGATAACATGCTTGGTTTTCATTACCACTCACAGGAGTCCTTCTGAAAAAAGACGTTAAATGTCTCCCCTGAGGTGTCTGTTGTCCTCCTAATTGAATTAGTCAAGTAGAAATGCACGTTATTTGGACACGGATACCCAAGAGGAATTGCTATAAAGTGGATAAGTCCGATAACCCATTAGAAAATACTGTATTAAGTAGCCTCTATAATAAGACAATATCTTTAACGAAGAAGACTTACTGAAAGTCAGCATAAATTGTCTAAATCTCTTTCTGTATCTCTCTTCCCTCTAAAACAAAAATAACTGGACTGTTAATTGTCACTTATGCACTCTGGATCTGTTTTTCCAGAAAGTGAATTCCATCACTGAACTAATGTATTTTAAGAATCTCCTGTGTTTCATATCCACCTTGTTATGTATGTTTCTATTTGTGTCAGGCACATACCCATCATAAATTATGTTGAATATGTTGTTTTCTAAGTCCCAGGTTTTGGTATTCCCAGTATTTTTCCAATACTTAGCAACTCCTTTTTTATAGTTACCAAAGACATATGAAGAATTAGGCCAAGGTTAATTTTAAAATGTAAAATATTACAATTACATGGAAGTGAGAGATGGTATTTGTTCTAGTAAATATATATGTGTGTGTATAAATTCAAATACGATTTTATTCCCGCCATCCACTCTTATTAAGTAGGTTGCCCTTTTTGACATGTGCATACCCTCTCACACAGCAAGTGCTCAGAATTTATTTGCTGAATGAATACATCATAATTTGGCTCCAAACTCTAAGAAATATGTAAAACTCAATTATTTATAAAATCCTCTCAGTTTTAATTTCCCCTAATGTTATGTTAGCAACTTTTGAGGGGACAAGATTAGACTTACTTGGTGTGTGTGTATGTGTGTGTGTGTGTGTGTGTGTGGATGTACACATATTTTGTGGCTAAGATGCCATTTGAATGGGGTCAGAGGAATAACATTAGCAAATGCCTTCAGAATGCTCCATGCTCTCTCAGTAGTTCAGGTGGGGTGGTAATCCGTGGGCAACTAGGTTCCAGAGAGGAATTTTAGCAAGGCTGAGCAGAAGGGAGGAAAGGAGAAAGCTGAGTTCTGGTTCCTGAAGGAGCCTGGAGGCCTTGTCAACTCTGAACAGAGAGGTCTGGGGATCCTGGCAGAAGAGAGACAGCTGCAGACCCAGGGTACTGGAAGGCTAGGAACTGTGCGGGCAGCAGTTTTGGGAATGGGCCAGGCCCTGCTATCCAAGCAGAGGCCCCTGATAAGCTGAACAGGGCAGGGGGAACCAAGTAGGGAGCCTGGAGTCTCTCGTATCAGCTAATAAGTATAATTTCCTGGAACTGAAGGCAATTTCAGGAAGCATAACTATGGTGAAAAGGAGGGTTGTGGAAGCTGACACTGAGCAGAGGCGGCCAATGAGCCTCAGGCTAAGGGTGGAATAATGACTGTACTAAATGTCACCGAGCCCTCTGACTCTGACAAAGAGCTTAGCTCCACCCAGCTGGATTTTATGCACCATCTGCCTCTGCCACAAGATTATGAGCTTTCTCTGTAAAGCACTATCTGGTGCCCACAGGCTCCCGATAAACCCTACCCTGGGGATGCAAAATCCTTCTAGTTTTAAAGTACTGCTGAACTCTTCAATTTGAAGAGTTCAGCAGTACTTTAAAACTCCAGAGGTTCTTCCAGACCTGGGGATCGAACCTGGGTCTCCTGCATTGTAGGCAGACACTTTACCATCTGAGCCACCAGGGAAGTCCTGTCTTTGTCATGGCCACTATTAAATAATGGCCATTCCTTTTTATTGAATACATGCTATATGCTTTATACATACCATCTCATATTATCCTTTTAATACTTTCTGGTGAGACAAGAAGATTGAAGGCTTAAGCGATTCAGCCACTTAAGTTCCCCAGGCCTTGAGAAGTGAACCCCAAAAGCTAGAAGTTTCATCCAGCTTGATCTGGCTCCAAGGCTTGAAGATTTCTACCAATCTACTTGGATCTTATTGGAAGATTTTTTTACTGAAAATATTAATAAGTTAACTCTAAAAACATTGAAAGACAAATTTTTAGAAGGAATCTCAGAAACCCATGGGCCTTGTTTTATGCTGTGCCTTGTTACGCCACAGAATTTAAGGCCTACATCTTAGAATCAGGCTGTAAAGAAGTCAGAGGGAGGCTGGCTCAGAGCAGAATGCACACACGTCTCTAGGGACTTCTGCTTCAACATCCTGAAAAGGCAGAACCAGGGCCCAGTTTTACACAACTGACTAAATGGAACGGGATGAAAGCAATTACCTTGCCATTCATTGCATTTCTTAGTATGCACAGTCAAAGATACCAGGAGAGAACTCCTGTTTTGTTTAACCATAACCAAGAAAGTAAGTATGACAGAATAGTAATAGTGATGACACGCATTCTTTTCACTTTGTAATCTGAACTACCATATCCAGTAAGTAAACACTTTGAACCAATATGTATGCAACATACGAGAGCACATGCCCCCATGCCAGAGCTAGCCATGCTTCTTGTCCATTCAGGAAGCCAAGGCCAGGTGCCCAGAGAAGGCAGCGAGACTCCTAAGCATTCAAGGACCACAATCTCTGCACTCGTGACCAGCTCATTACTTGCTGTGCACACTAACTCCTATTCTAACTATGGCCTAGAAATGACCATACCATGAAGCCTCTTTCTTGATCAGTTTAGTCACCCAGGTTCTTCATAGAATATCCTACATTTCCCCCAAGAGAGACAGTATCTGCCTCTTGAAATGCTACCCATCTTTGAAGGCCTATTTTAAATGCTTCTGAATCTGACATTTTGGATCCTTCTTTGACCTACTCTGTGGGCCTGGGTTTCTTAAAAGCATAGAACACAGGCTTTTTGTGTCTGATAAGTGTTATATTTCTGGTATCTCAGTACCTGGTACACACAGATGCTCAATTAACGTGCATAGCACAAAAAGAAGGGGAAAACAAAAGAGGGGGAAAAAAAACCACCTAGATATGAAGACAAGAACAAAGGAGGGCAGGAGGGCAGGAATAAAGCAAGGGGACATGTCTCCTTCTACTTCAGAACTGATTTTGAAAAGCAAAATGAAAAAGAACTCAACAGAACAAATGAATGACCCGCTGCCTTACAAACTTACCAAAGAATCGATGTAATGAGTCATAGATGATAATATATGGGTATTATCTCTTACCTACCTGCCTATCTATTTCTCCATCCACCATCTATCTATTCATCTCTCCCTCACCCTTCCCCATGCCCTTGCAGTTCCACCAGAACAATAGTGATCAGAATAGCTACTTCTTCTAGGCTTGCTAAAGATTCAATTAGATGCAATAAATCTAAAGCTCCATCCGATATTCCGCAAAGCATTTCCCAGTAGCTGCAGTGCCTGATGTCATTCTATTCTTGGCTATAATTCAGCACCCTTCTCACATAATTCTCTGCCTGGGAGATATCTGTCAGGTCTTTTTGTATCACTTGTCTCCTGTTGGACAATGCCAACATATCCATAGAAATTCCCTTCCCAATGCGGAGATTAAAAAAGGAGGGAGAGGATGATAACTGTTTTTCAAAGTGAAGCAAGTCTAGGTCACACTGAAGGTTTCTGAAAGGTAACCGCAATAATTCAGTCCCTCGGCCGTCCTCTCTCTGAAAGTCGGACATGTACATTCACGAGAGCTACTTTATATCACAGCTCAGTTATTAAACCTGCTGCCACAGCCATCAGCCCTTCCTTCATAAGAGCTAGGCACTGTCACACCTCTCCAGTGCAGGCTGGTGGAGGGAGGCAGGCTTTAGAATCACATAGCTTAGGCTTGAATCTCGGTTCTGATACTAGCCACAAATTCTGGTGCAAGGCCACAGGACCATTATTTAGTTCAGTGTTCTTATCTATACAAAGGGGACTCTAATACTTCATAGATCATTCTGAGGATTAAATGTGATTGCCTTAGTTATACATTAAAACCAGGAGCAGCATACAGTAGCTTCTGGGAAAACGTTCACCATTTTCCTTAGGAGTTACATGGGCACAGTGTTGCTAGTCACTCAGTCATATCCAACTGTTTGTGGCCCCACAGACTGTAGCTGGCCAGACGCCAGCTGTCCACAGAATTCTCCAGGCAAGAATACTGGAGTGGGTTTCCATGCCCTCCTCCAGAGGATCTACCCTACCCAGAGACTGAATCTGAGTCTCCTGCATTGGCAGCTGGATTCTTTATCCTCTGAGCCACTAAGGAAGCTCCATGTGGTCACAGAACAATTATTAAAGGGACCTACTGTATAGCACATAGAACTCTGCTTAGTGTTATGCGGCAGCCTGGATGGGAGGGAAGTTTTCTGGGGGGAGAACAGATACATATGTAAGTATGGTTGAATCCCTTTGCTATTCACCTGAAACTGTCACAACATTGTTAAGTGGCTATACCCCCATACGAAATTAAAATGTTCATTTTTTTATTTTAAAAAATGTATGACATTCAAGACACACATATGTTCACAGAAAGATCATATTATTGATGCTTGTTTGCTTGAAATCTAGTTAAATTTAACTCCAATTATCCTTCTCTGCCAAGGAGGGAAAAAAAAAGAAATCAAACATACCCACAATTAAGGAGAAATTCTTCCCTCAACATACACTGAGCCCCATCATGGTGGAAGGGCCAGGGCTCTCTAATGGCAAAACACACCAACTTATGAGTCACGTGGGTCACTAATGTGTGCTCTGCCGCCCTAACCTCCTGTTTCCTTTAGATCAGAGAGTCCGGGACCTGGGGGCCTCTGCTGTAGGTGCACGGGCTCCCCCTCTGAAGGCAAGCCACCTTCCTGGGACGATTCCTGGGTACACCTCTTCCTTAGGCCCCACAATCTTTCCTCTACCTCCCAGGATTGCAAATTGCCTTTGGATCAAGGGAAAGCATCTCCTATTTCTACTTGGTTCCCTCAGAGGAACTCTGCCTCACAAATCTTCATCACAAATTTGGCAGCTTGGAGAAGATAAAATTAGGAACAAAAGCATCCTCTAGGTCAGGAAGTCCAGAGCCTGTGACCTTCTCAAGTGAGGAAAAGAGGACATGCATAAACATAAATCATCTCAGAGTTTCTCCTGCTATAATAGTAATTGCAAATATTTGAATAGCTAACATTTAGTGAGCATCACGATAAGCTCAGAAAAATATCAGCAGTTCTACAATTAGTGACTAAACTTAACAACAAAGTCAAGCACCTTTATGCTTAAAGGGCTCCTTCACACACCATCTCACTTGGTTCCGTCCTCTGGGAAGCAAGCACAAATGGGACAATGGTCCCTGTCTGTGATAAGTTTTGAAGGCTCTGCGTAGTCAATCTGTGGGCTTGCCAGCTTGCATGTCCCTGGAGCTCTTGAAAGACACATCTCTATCTGGGCTTCCTCTGTGGTCAAATGGTCCAAGTCACGGTGTAAGAATCCACATCCCAGCATCACACTCCTTTCCCCTCCCTGTCCCACCCCCTCATTGCATGGGTTGCTCTATTAAATGGCTCTAAGTTCTGCGCCTAAACTGATATACCAACATTATGCTAAAGTCTCAACTCCTTCCAGGAGGCCACACCGTGGTCCTCCCTGGGTCTCTTGAGGAGCTTTTCTTCAAGACCCTGACAACTCTTTCCACAGGATACTCCTGTCTGCCACCTTGAGACTCTGCCTGTTCCTTAATGCCATCTCTTGGTTTCCAGGTCTGGGATCCACTGACCCCACGTGCCTGCTGGATTACCATTCATCATCCAACTTCTTCCAGCTTCCTAGCCTCCACTGCCTACCTGTTTCCTTTCAGTTTATTTCTGGGGCCTGGCTTGCCTTGTCCGGTAATTCTCTATCTCATGTAGCCCTGTGTCTAGCTGGTCGCAATCAGAGGAGTCCACTTCCATTAGAAGGTAGATGTTGGCACTGACTTCTTCCCAACAGAAGGGTCAAAGGGTCAAAGAAAGGAACCTAGGAATAGCTTCATGGACCCTCTTCCCCCACACCCAAGTGCTTCTCATGATGCATACCTTCTTCGGGGAAGACGAGCTGGGGGGCTCTATCTCTCAGTCCATGATCTAAGGGGTGGTATTTGAGCTGAAAAGAATGTTATTCCAAAGGTAGTCAGAGTTGTTGTACCAAACAGGAGAGACAGAGGTTAGAGAAGAGGAGGACAAGACAGAGGATAAAGGACTTGGATCATGCATCAAACAGAGATGCCGGAGGCAGGTGCCTAGCAGTGAAGGCAAGAACAAGGCAGGTCAAGGGAATGGAATAGTGGGCAGGGCGAATGAAGTCAGGCAGGTGGGGACCTCAGTCTAAGTGGGGATATATGGGCCTGGACAACCATGCTGAGTGGATGAGGTCTGTCTTGGTGGACAGGATCAGCCCTTGCAGAAGCCCCTCAGGCTCTATGGATTCAGAAGCAGGTCTTGCTCCTGAATTCTTACGGCACACATGGCTCCATGTCACACGCTCTATATCAACTAATCTATACAACTTCTCTTAGAGGAGGAGATGATTGTGCACATGTAGAGGTATTGATAAGGGCTCGGCAAAATTAACATGAAGGCCCTGCCCTCATGACTAATGAATGGAACACAGAGGTTAAATTTAACACAGGGTTCAAGTGATTTCAGTGCTGCCTACCCCCATTCCAGACTGGGCTTCCCTTGTGGCTCAACTGGTAAACAATCCACCTGCAATATGGGAGACCTAGGTTTGATCTCTGGATTGGGAAGATCCCATGGAGAAGGAAAAGGCTATCCACTCCAGTATTCTGGCCTGGAGAATTGCATGGACTGTACGGTCCATGCGGTTGCAAAGAGTCAGATGTGACTGAGCGACTTTTACTCACTCCGGAATGGTCCTCTAGCCTCTCTCCCAGGTTCTGGGCTTGAGTCTCGGGCTGGGCCTTGATCCTATTTTCTTCCATAGCACTATTTAACATCTGCTGCAGAAACAGCTGAGCTGGGACTGCTGACTGCTTTTCAGCTCCGGGCACCCAAGCACAACTGCCCTTCGGCTCTTGTCAGTGGGACAGAAACACTGGACTGACAGTTGCTAAGTTTTTGAAGTTAAACTATTAGCCAGGGAAAATAAAGGAATCCTGTACTAATCTACTACAGGGAGCTAGTCCTTGGGGAAGCATGTCCTCTCTTCTCCCAAGAAATTGGCCCAGTTGGGACTCCCAGTTTGGTCAATGTTTTGAGTCACAATGGGACTGACTTGAGCTATCCCAGAGGGAAATTGTTAACTTGACACCTAATTAGTCAACCAGCAATCTCCCACGAATATGATCCTTCTCTGCTTCTGCTGGAGCCTAATTAAGACCCTAGTGTGGCTGTGACTTTGTGCCAGGGCTGTTATTCAGTTAATGGCCCATTATTGTTAGCCTTGAGGCCACTCCTGTGTGCCACTGCAGAGACACTCATCAGTAAGAAGGAACAGTTTAAAAGGGTTCCCAGGAGAATAAACCACAGACCACAGTGCAGGACACTCCCCACCGCTGTCCCCAGCACCACCCCCCCCCCCCCCCCCGACCTAGGCAGCCCTATGGGGCTGAGAGCAGTAGTCAGAAACCTAGATGCATGCCCCTCCTCCAGCACCAGGATTGGTGGCATGTAAGGCCAGCACTTAACCCTCTGTAAGTTGAGGAAGGATAATAATTTTGCCTCTAAGTGGCTGCTGATGTGAGGGTCATAAACTCTGTAGTGTCTAGAGCACTGTACGAAAGTGAGGATTATTAGTATCATTACTCTATTCTGAGCCCTATTTTCTGACAATTAATTGATGGATGTAGTTCACGTTTCACGTTTGCCTGATTTCCTCTCTCATTGTGCACTGAATCTAATCTCATTTACCAAGATTTTCCATTTTACCCTAGAGAGGGGAAGCCTTTGAAACTCGCATTAGTGCCTGAGAGGCTGCTGAGAGGGTGGGCTTCCTGATCCTTGCTGTGATCTTAGCCTGGCCCTAGGGCTCACACTGACCACTCTGCGGCCCTTTGACTTATAGGCTGTCCCACAGTGGCAGGGAAGGCTGGCCCTTTTAGTTCCCCATGACATAAATATCCTGGAGATCATGTGTGTGTGGACTCTTTCTCCTTTAATTGGTAGTTTGGGTTCTGTTGCACAATCAGCCTTTCCTCCATCTAGTCAATGAGCTCCTGCAAATGGACTGGGTGCTTCTCAGGCTCCATAATTATGACTTAGTGTCAAAAATGGAAAAGTGAAAAGAAGCAACTCTAACCGTATAACTTGGAGCTGAATGTCAGCTCTAAGAAAAATGTTCCTGAAACTGATCCCTCATATATATTTGCTGCTGTTTAGATATTATTTTCAAAGGACATCGAAATCTATGTGTCTAAAATCTGATGATTTAAAAGCCATCAGACTCTCGATAGTAATAACACCCTTTAAGTCTCAATTTTCTTATCTATAAAATGGTTCTAATACCCCTTTCCTCAGCTCATTAACAAAACTGACGGGAGTGAGAATAAAGATGGACAGTAAAGTCATATAATTATTTTAAATATTAAAGTCTATATCACATTACAGATATCAGATAGTATTATTTATTGATAAAATATTTTTTTATCAAGACAGGGAATTAATTTGTAATAAGTTACCCAGCAATGGCTCCTCATAATGTCACCCTTCAGGGAAACCCTTTACAAGATTCACCCAGTGATATGATGATATCTTATTTATTTTTACTATCTAAATTGGTTTGCCAAATAAATCTGCCCTGCGGGGCTGCTGCTGAACTAACTGTGCAGAGGCACAGGCTCTGATTCAGGCAGATGAGGAGTTTTGTCTCCTGGCTTTGCCATGAGGTAACTGTATGATGCAGAGAAGGCAATGGCATGCCACTCCAGTACTCTTGCCTGGCAGATCCCATGGACGGAGGAGCCTGGTAGGCTACAGTCCATGGGGTCGTTAAGAGTCAGACATGACTGAGCGACTTCTCTTTCACTTTTCCCTTTCATGCACTGGAGAAGGAAATGGCAACCCACTCCAGTGTTCTTGCCTGGAGAATCCCAGGGATGGGGGAGCCTGGTAGGCTGCCATCTATGGGGTCGCAACGAGTTCGAAGCGACTGAAGCGACTTAGCAGCAACTGTATGATGTCCAGCTATTCAGCCTCGGAATGGTTTATAAAACACACAGTAGGCCCTCATTTTATGTAGTTCCTTATCTTTCTAAATCCTCACAGTGCTGCTGCTTAATTAACAATACTACCGGACATGACCAAAGGAAGGCCCCCACACAGGCCTTTGTCTCTAAATCCTGGGTTTCCACTACTACTCAGTAGCTATTTCAAAAGAGAATCGGGAATGTGAGTTTCCCCTTCTAGCAATGTCCTTTAGCATTTATGTAAAGAGGGAGAACAGTCTGGATGCCGTTCTTGACAAATACTTCAGCTACAATTAAATGTTGCTCCTGTACTTAGGACAAAGGACAGCGATCAAAGAAGACTAATTATAATGAATTATGGTCCCATCCCTCTCCAAGTCTGTGCTTGGTATTTCAGCTGCCATGTGAATAGATGACAAGGCTGAGGAAATAACTGCCTGCCATCTGTCTGAAATTTCAAAGCAGGAGCAAAAACTGCTCAGAGGGCAAGCCAGTTAAAGATTAATTAAAATCCTAAAAGTAGTGCCCAGTAGTCATTTTCTGAGAGCATTCAATGTAGGAGGCCAAGTATGGCTGGGAAGCTGAAAATCCAGTAGTGACTTCGTAGGTGGACAGACAATGAAGAGATGAAAGAATGCAGTGGTCCTACCTTCAAGATGCAGCCCAACCTCTTCCTGATTTTTTTCCCCCATTTTGGCCATTTAGGCAACTTCCCTGAGTGATAATTTCCATATCAAACAATAAGGAAATCAAAAACAAAGACAGTGACCAGCCTATCTATCTTGTAAGATCAACTTCAAACTTCTATAATAATATTTCCCACTCAATATCTCAAAATAAAATTCATCATCTTTCTCCCCAAAGCTGCCCTTCCTAAAGCATCTTTATCAGTTGGTCTCCCAATCATCCCCAACTTGGGGATCAGTACAGCCCACCTCTTTTACTCACCACCGCCCCTCTACCCATGAAATGAAATATCCATTCGGTATTTCCAGTCCATCTCCTCTTCTCAGCTCCCACCTCCATGACTCAGCATCTCTGGCATCACCTCCTCTTTGGTCTCCCAGCTTCCAGCCTTGACCGCTTCATCCCATCACTCATGTTTGCTGCTAGGGTACTCCCCATAAACTATAAGTCCCAACAGGACATTGCCCTGTCTGAGATCCTTTAGTGGAACTGCAACATCTATTAAGGCAAATTTATAATTTCTTGTAAGCAGCGGAAACATTTTTTGTTTTAATTTTGGAGCATCAGTATAGAAAACTAACACAGGTAGAAATGCAAAGGTAAAAGAAAGAAAAGGTGCTCTCTAAAGTGTTACCTGCTCATCCCTCAGGACTGTTGCTGAATTACCATTATGAACTCAAGAACATATTTCAGCTTAGATGATGTAAAGTCTCATGTTGGTTTCCCCTTCATCTCCAACTCAGCCTCTAAGGATATTTTAATGCTAACATATGATACAATTGGCTGTTTTACAGCAGAAATCTCTTACATTTGAATAGAGCTTCACAGTTTATTAAGCACTTTCATACACTAGTCAAGTATCAGCAATGCACCAAGCACTATGCCTGGCATTGCCAAAACAGAGTAAAAAGTTCTCCCTGCTCCGTCTCATGTCACTACTGGTTTAGAGAGTATACAGATAAATACTAGTCTGAATTATGTGAAATAATGAAATGGTCAGATTATCAGCAATCTCATATAGTTCAGTCTGTGGGATCTACATTCCACAGGGTTCAATCCACAATCAGTGTTAGTGGGTATGACAAGTACCATGATGAAAATATGGGACCTAAGGGAGCACAGAGAAGGGAGGAAATTCCAGCCAGAGACTGGGAAAATGTTTCAGTAGAGGTGGTAGAGAATGGTGTAAGCCATCAATTCAAGCGCACACACAAAAGCATAACTTAGCAACATGCAATGTGAGAAAGAGCAGAGATGCACAGCAGGCAATCTGTATGACAAATGAAGACAGGAACATCTCTTATCCAGCACAGATGAGGACTGCTTAAGGGATGCGTATATGGGAAGACAGTGGACCCTTCCTGGGAAGGAGCACTGGTGCTCCACACCTGCGCTTCCCACGGCACAACTCTACCAGGGTGACAGAGACTGCAGAGGCCACCATGACCACCTCAGAGCAGGCTTGTTGCTCCTATGAAACTTCCTGCCCAGCCAGAGACCCTGCCTGCTCCCCATCAGATCCCCCACCGTGCCGTGATCCTGCAACATACAGATCCAGGAAACACCCTGTTTCTTAATTTTGCATCATCTTAGGTTCAGTCTTCCCCTGCACAGCAGAGAAAACAGAATCAATAAGAAGGACCATTGAGGCAAAGGGGAGAAAAGAAGTAATAACCCCTGAGTAATCAGCAGCTATCCCGTACATGGTCACTACAGGCTATGTGTGAGACTGCATAGAATGCATGTATTTCACAGACACGATGTGTAAGTCATTATTACAATGTTTAAGGTGGGTATTATTTTCCTTACTTTATAGAAACAAACCACAGAGAGACTGCTTTGCCTAAAGTCACTCAGAGCAAAGGATGGAGTCAGTCCTAATCTTGAAAGCTGGCACCCTTGACCACTTTGTATATAGGCTTCCATAATCCAATGTACCAAGTTCAGTCTATAATTCACACTTTATAGTTAATATTTCCATTGTTCCTATTTTACAGATGAGAACACTAACAAGAGGGACAAAGAAAAAGACAGTTATGGGAGAGGGCTTATACAAGTTAGAATGTGGGGACATCAAAAAGGGTAAAAGATGTCCTCTACCCCTGTTGGGGAGAAACAAGGGTGAGATTCCATTAAGAAAAGGAAATAATGACCTTGCCATTCATCAACTCCTCTACTCTTTCTAAAATTATCCCTTGTCTTTTCCGTCAGGATCACACTCCTGAAAACCATAGGAGTGAGCCAATGAAAACAAAGCTGTTCCCCCTTGGATCTTGTTGGGACCAAGAGGAACTCTTATGGATGTATGCTGTGGTCCAGGCCCCCAGCAAAATGACATTCCCAGAAAATCAGGACTGGCAGGAGCTGGAGTAGATGCCTTTGCTATTTTGAGGGAGGTGTTATTCCCTTTGCCTAGGATCAAGGAGGTGCTGTTGCAAGGTACTTATGGGGAGGTAGGTTCTAAATGTCAATGGTGCTGCAAAGATCTTGAGAAAGAATTCAACACAAACAGAAGGGAAGTTGAAGGTGAGAGAGAAGGGAGATTTCTAGACCATAAACTTCTGGATGAGGACAGGGCCTGGGTCAGCTTTACTCACTATTGCAATCCCATTGAAATGATGCTTGATGCACTGTAGGTGTTTAACAGATGTCTGCAGTAAATGCATGCCTGCCCTTGTACTTGTTACAGCTGAATCCTGTTAGTCTGGTGATTCTGATAACAACCACCATAATAATTATAGCAGTAGCAGCAACACCAAGTAGAGACCAGTGCAACCCTGCAGAGGAGCCTTCAGCCTGGTGTGGCAGGATCCACAGCCCACAGAGATGCAGGTAAAGGCTCACATTCATGCCAGAGCAACTGAACAGAGAAATAAATGGCAGATGTGGCTCAGGATGGTACACAGGTGACATGATCATGGCAGGAGAAAAGCAAGAGATGGTGATTCTTCAGTGGCCTCAGCAACCTCAGAGTTCAGTATAGGAGAATGGACCAGGGGCCATTTCAGTAGCAGTCCTAGACATGGATATGGGCAATGGTGCTTTGGCTACCATGAGACAGACTGTATCAGTCTATGAGATACTTAGGGTAAACGGAGAGACTCAACTCAGGAGGCTAAGGGCCTTCCATTTTCTCATGTTGGAGACATGCTGCTGAAAATGCTGAGTGTTCATATTGGTAGGGAGAAGACAATGGCAACCCACTCCAGTGTTCTTGCCTGGAGAATCCCAGGGATGGGGAAGCCTGGTGGGCTGCCGCCTATGGGGTCGCACAGAGTCGGACATGACTGAAGTGACTTAGCAGCAGCAGCAGCATATTGGTAAGTTCTCATTTTTACCTCAATTAAGAAAATACCACCAAAAAATGGATACTGTGTTTTGGATTTTTCTTTCCCACAATAAGCAGCCATTTAATTTCAGACAATATCATCTGGGAATTTTTGCTTGAATCTTTTCTAACTAGAATAAAAGAAAGTTCAATTTTTAGTATGAAAAAACAAAACTATAAAACATTTAAAAATTAGTACATGAAAATAAAAACACACCATTAGAAATGCTTTGGTAAGCCTGATTGCCTGGGGCTCCTCCTGGCTGGGTACTTGGTCATTCTCTGGTCTGGCCACCCCTAAGTGCTGCTGATGTTTTCCTCTGGAGCGGAGGTTCCCACCAGCATCTACGTCTTTGCAGACACCCTACTCTTCCCCTTCCCTCTAGCTAGCTGCTTCAGAAGTCTGTGCTGTGGAATGTATCATGTCTTCCCCCTAGAATACCTTGGACCATCATGGTACCTAGAATTTATTTATTTTTCAAAAATTGAGATAGTATTAGGATCTCTTTGAAATCACTCCCAAGTGAAGTAATCACTCCTTATACAAAGCTTCTGTGCATTTATTAAAACAAATCACAACAGATCATAGTTACCTCTTCACCTGTCTGATTCCTCATTCCACTCCTTTAATAAGTCTCTGATTCCTTTATTAGGCATATTTCTCACTGCTATGTCTCCTGGCTATTTTCTTAGTCGGCCGCAAAGTGTGATGTGAAGAGCTGTCATAGTTCAGTTTTCAAGGGTACAAATGGAATCTTGAGTAAGTTACTAAATTACTTAAAGTGTCTAGGTCTTGATTCTCTCGTGTATAAATGAAGATAATATTATCTACCCTGCAGGAATATTGTGAAAATTAGATGAAGAGTATGTTGCAAATGTTTTCCCCAGTTTTGTGTTTGCCTTTCAAGTTTTAGTATGCCTCTTGACATACAGATTTCTTTTAATATTGAAATACCCAAATATACAATCTGTCTTTATAGTTTCTTTTATTGCTTTTTTGTTTAGAACACCATTTTCCTTCCCTGAGGTCAAAAAAATACTTACCCGTGTCGTCTTCTTCCTCCGTAGTTTCATGTTATTCATTTAAATGCTTATTCCATCCGAAATTGTTTAGCCAAGTTTGCCAAATGGTGTGAGATGAAAAAAAAGAGCTAATTTTTCTTCCATCTGAATGGCCATGTGGCATATACCAAATGATTGATCCTTTCTTCATTGATTGGAAAACCCATCTGAAGACATTTTATTGTACACTCGAGGCTTTATATTCTATCTCCTTGATCTGTTTTTAAAATTACCCTGGTATGATTTTATCTTTTTGAATATTTGTATAGCAGGTACTATCCTCCATTCTTTGTCTCCAAAATGGTCTTGTCTGTTCTGTTTTATTGTTTCTCACAAGCAATTTTACAAAAGGAGATAGCTCATTATTCAAACTTCATAATCAGAAAAACAAAACTATTACAAGCACATGAAAACAGATATTACAGATGAAAGATGTAGCACATAACTTTTTTTCTTTTTATTAAACTTCTTATATTGTATTGAAGTGTGGACAACCATATTGCAGTCTGCACAACAATGTTGTGATGGTTTCAGGTGGACAGCAAAGGGACTCAGCCATAAATATACATGTATCCATTCTTCCCAACAGAGAAGGCAATGGCACCCCACTCCAGTACTCTTGCCTGGAGAATCCCATGGATGGAGGAGCCTGATAGTTTACAGTCCGTGGGGTCGCAAAGAGTCGGACACGACTGAGCAACTTCACTTTCACTTTTCACTTTCATGCATTGGAGAAGGACATGGCAACTCACTCCAATGTTCTTGCCTGAAGAATCCCAGGGATGGGGGAGCCTGGTGGGCTGCCGTCTATGGGGTCGCACAGAGTCAGACATGACTGAAGTGATTTAGCAGTAGCAGCAGCAGCATTCTGCCCAGTGCTCTCTTCCCACCCAGGCTGCTATAAAATATTGAGCAGAGCTCCACGTGCTATATAGTAGATCCATTGTTGCTTATCCATTTCAAATATAGAAATACGTACCTGTCCATCTGTATATCTATAAAATGAGATTTCCTTGATCTCTCTCCATTAAGAGCTGGCATCAGTGAAGAGAGGGTCCCAGAAGAGGCATCCTCTCAGAGGATGTGGAGCTGTCAAGACTCCATTAACACTGTGGATATACCCATGCCTAATAATACCTGGATCACAGGAACAGAAACCTACTATTACCTAGCAACTGACTCAGGCATAAACATGAAGATAACAGTAATCACTGTGATCTACTGAGCAGCTACTATGGGCCAGGCATAGCATCAAGCCCCAAAAGATGATAAAATGTAGTGATTATGGGAATGAGCTTTGGATTCAGATAGTCCTGGGTTCCAGTCCCAATTTTATTCCTAATCAGCTGTCTGACTTTAGGGATCTATAGCCTTTCTGTGCCCCACTCCGGTACTCTTGCCTGGAAAATCCCATGGGTGGAGGAGCCTGGTGGGCTGCAGTCCATGGGGTCGCAAAGAGTTCGACACGACTGAGCAACTTCACTTTCACTTTTCACTTTCATGCATTGGAGAAGGAAATGGCAACCCACTCCAGTGTTCTTGCTTGGAGAATCCCAGGGACGGGGGAGCCTGGTGGGCTGCCGTCTATGGGGTCGCACAGAGTTGGACATGACTGAAGTGACTTAGCAGCAGAAGCAGCAGCAGCATTTCTGTGATGAGTATGCCTATGACAATAGCTAGAACACAGAGAAATCCCCACAGTGACCCTCCCCTGCAGTTCATATCTTAGAATTATCAAATTCAATTCCCACCAAAAGCAGTTGAGCTTTAAACCTTCTCTTTGTTAAATAAATAAGAAAACAGAGGACCAGACAGTGAGATTCCTGCAAGTGGTTAATGCAGAGCCAAGTCCAAATTAGGTTTCTCTGACCTCAAAGGCTCCTGCTGTTTGACCTACATGCATTCTCACAGTACAGAAGCCAGGTACCATTTATATGCAACATATTGGCTTCACTTCACATGGAGCTATTGTTATTTGAAGGCAATATTGTATGATGCTTAATTTAGGATTTTTGTTTTTGCTCATAATTTTTACCATTGAATTAATGCAATGATTATAGAAGACTATTCTAGGAAGGGATGAAAACTGATTTGGATATCTGGTGATCAACTCTATAGATTTGCCTACACTCTTGTTTCTTGCTGTAATAGTTGACTCTGTGAGCTATGTTAGCATATTCTGCACACACATGAAAGAAGCTCTCAAGAAAAAAGAAAACTCTGAAAATAAAGACAGTGTGCTTATCATAGTGTGCTTCAACAGTAAGTGAACTGTGAACTTCCAGACATTCAAACTGGATTTAGAAAGGCAGAGGAGCCAGAGATCAAATTGCCAACATTTGTTGGATCATCGAAAAAGCAAGAGAGTTCTAGAGAAACATCTACTTCTGCTTTACTGACTATGACAAAGCCTTTGACTGTGTGGATCACAGCAAACGTGGAAAATTTTGAAAGAGATGGGAATACCAAACCACTGTACCTGCCTGAGAAATCTGTATGTAGGTCAAGAAGCAACAGTTAGAACTGGACATGGAACGACAGACTGGTTCCAAGTTGGGAAAGGAATATGTCAAGGCTGTATATTGTCACCCTGCTTATTTAACTTATATGCAGAATACATCATGAGAAATGCTGGACTGGATGAAGCACAAGCTGGAATCAATATTGGCAGGAGAAATATCAATAACCTCAGATATGCAGAAGACACCACACTTATGACAGAAAGTGAAGAAGAACTAAAGAGCCTCTTGATGAAAGTGAAAGAAGAGAGTGAAAAAGTTGACTTAAAACTTAACATTCAGAAAACTAAGATCACGGCATCTGGTCCCACCATTTCATGGCAAATAGATGGGGAAACAGTGGAAACTGTGGCTAACTTTATTTTCTTGGGCTCTAGAACCACTGCAGATGGTGACTGCAGCCATGAAATTAAAAGATGCTTGCTCCTTGGAAGAAAATCAATGACCAACCTAGACAGCATATTAAAAAGCAGAAACATTACTTTGCCAACAAAGATCCATCTAGTTCAAGCTATGGTTTTCCCAGTAGTCATGTATGGATGTGAGAGTTGGACTATAAAGAAAACTGAGTGCCAAAGAATTGATGCTTTTGAAGTGTTGTGTTGGAGAAGACTCTTGAGAGTCCCTTGGACTGCAAGAAGATCCAACCAGTCAATCCTAAAGGAAATCAATCCTGAATATTCACTGGAGGACTGATGCTGAAGCTGAAACTCCAATAGTCTGGCCACCTGATGTGAAGAACTGACTCATTTGAAAATACTCTGATGCTAGGAAAGATTGAGGGTGGGAGGAGAAGGGGACAATAGATGATGAGATGTTTGGATGGCATCACTGATGCAATGGACATGAGTTTGAGTAATCTCCGGGAGTTGGTGATGTACAGGGAGGTCTGCTGTGCTGCAGTCCATGGGGTCAAAAAGAGTCAGACATGACTGAGTGACTGAAGTGAACTGAGCTGTACTGATCATATAGCCTAGCTCCTCAGCACTTTTAAATCTATTTTACACTGCTGCTGCTGCTGCTACTAAGTTGCTTCAGTCGTGTCCGACTCTGTGCGACCCCCAGAGACAGCAGCCTATCAGGCTCCTCCGTCCCTGGGATTCTGGCAAGAGTACTGGAGTGGGTTGCCATTTCCTTCTCCATTTTTTTTTTTACACTAATAGCATTAAAAATAATTATTATTATAACATAAAATACTATAAACCTGAGTACCACGTTATTCTTCACATGTTATTTTTATTTATGTAATCCCATCTAATGATAATAATCTGTGAGGTAATTACATATTCTTCAGTTTAAAAATTGAGGCTCTGAAAAGCTCTCAAATATCACACAGTAGAGGTGGTGTCTGGAAAGATTCATACTCCTCTTTTACAGAATAGAATTATGCTTGAATAAACCTAAGCCAGGAACTACACTAGGTGTGAAACTCTCTGGCCAAAGACTGTGGACAGAAGGGACGGACGTCTCTCCAAACCCGGCCTATAGGATCCTCCACGTTTCTCTGCCTCATTTGCCAACTGATGTTGAAAATAGGGAGACTTGAACGATATATGATGGACATGGCAAAGCCAAAGATAAAAGAAATCTGATTCTTTAATCAAGACACTACCACATGTGCTTGTTATGAGGGGTTTAGAACTTCAACAGTGAGGAAAAAAAAATCACACACACACAACTGGTGGTGAAAATGGTCTGATCCTGTTTTATGAAAAATGTGCTCTTGGTCTCCAATGGATAGATAAAAGAGTTGTTTGCATTTCCTGATCCAAAGTGTACAAAAAGAGTGTTCTCACACATATATTATACCATGGTGAAAAGAAACTGGAATCTCAACCTATAAAGCAAAATACAAGTTATAGATAACGGGAACCATAAGGGATAAATTAAACTGAGGAAAATTAAATGAACTGTGTTCTAAACACCACAAGTCAAAGCCTATATAGATGTTCACTCAGAAGCCCACTGAGCTCTGTAAATGAATACGTGGTATTCATGGCACAAACCCAGCTGATTCAGCAGATGCAGCAAATTTATAATCTGTCATGTTCTGGATGGACAGCCTCACTTTATAGCAGTAAACAGAATTATGCCTAACAGCCCAAGGCTAATGCCACAAACAATGAAACACACTATTACAAGTGTATAGAACAAGGCTTTGAATACTAATAATTACTTCCATCATGGCTGGCTGGGCCATAAATAGGATTACAAAATATCGGCAAGGCTAACAACTCTGATCTTGCAAAACATCTTAGGTCTGGGGACACTCACAGGTGTGGTGGAGAAAATACCAGAAAAGGCTGTGCTGGATACTGAACAGAGAAGGTGCGCCCTACTTGCCCACTGTAATATTTCATGGGGCTAAAGAGTTTTGTTCTCAATTGTCAAACGCAAAGAGCTCTCTTTAAATTACTTAAAAAATTATTTTTTCAATCCTGGATGGAATTCTTCAGAGACAATCATACACACAGGTCTGAGCTGTCATCACCTTGCAACGCAGTGTATAATTTAGGTGATCTTTGCCTCTTGGGGCAAACTTTCAATATGTTTGATGCATATATTACAAAAGCACAGAACTACAGCCCAGAGCCCAAGTGAGAAATCATGCATGCAGTATCTTGAAATAAAATAGACAAGCTGAGGCACACAGAGGAAAGCTGATATCCACCACTTATTAAGATTACTCAGTCACTGTTATTGATTTTATTTACATTCACTGCCATTCCTCTGAGAAGTTAAACAAACTACTTTTTGAGACAAACACAAGGTTGGCTGCCCTATTTTGTGAGGTGGAAAACAAACACCCCAGCTTCCCTCACCATCACTCATGGGTTTTGCTCAACTATTTGCATTTATCAGGTAAATGTTCTAATGTTAATATTTGCCTACATAAATTCACCCTACTTTTCACATCCACAGATGATCCTTCATTTCTTTAAATATTTGACAGGCAAATAAATTGTAGTGGGGGCCCTTCTGGGATCAAGTCTATATTAATTCAATCAAGACAGTAATACTATATGATTGTTAGGAAAGTGCGCTTGAGAGCAAGACTGCTTGGGTTCAAACCCAAGCTCCAGTTCTTGCTGCTTGAGCTATCTGGGCAAGGTATTTAAACTCTGCATCTCAGTTTCTCTTCTATGAAGTGAGGTAACAATTTTATCTTTCTACAGATTTGTCCTAAGAATTGTATGAGCTAAATTGTTTATAGCATTCAAACACTGTCTGGCACATAGTAAATAGTATTGAAACTATTGGCTATTATATTGTTATTCTTTTTGTGCAAAGAACAAAGTTCATCAGCAGTTGCTGACTGTGGTTGAATGGTATCAGTTATATTTCATCTTAAGCCTTATTTGTCACGTTAACTGCACAGCTACTGATGAGCTGGAGAAAGTGTGGAGAAAAGGGAACCCTCTTACACTCTTGGTGGGAATGCAAACTGATACAACCATTATGGAGAGCAGTATGGAGATTCCATTAAAAACTAGAAATAAAACTACAACACAATCCAGCAATCCCACTACTGGGCATATATCCTGACACATGTACCCTAATGTTCATTGCAGCACTATTTACAATGGCTAGGACAAGGAAGCAACCTAGATGTCCACTGGCAGATGAGTGGATAAGGAAGCTGTGGATAACATATACAATGGAATATTCAGTCAATTCACTTCAGTTCAGTTGCTCAGTCATGTCCAACTCTTTGCAACCCCATGAATTGCAGTACGCCAGGCCTCCCTGTCCATCACCAACTCCTAGAGTTCACTCAAACTCACGTCCAGATATTATTCAGCTATAAAAAGGAACACGTTTGAGTCAGTTCTAACGAGGTGGGTGAACCTAGAGCCTATTATATAGAATGAAGTAACTCACAATGAGAAACGTAAAGTATAGCACATTAACACATATATATGGAATCTAGAAAGATGGTACCAACAATCCTACATGCAGGGCAGCAAAGGAAATACAGACGTAACAGACTTCTGGACTCAGTGGAAGAAGGAGAGGAAAGGATGATTTGAGAGAATAGCACTGAAACGTGTATTTTACCATATGTAAAATAGATAACCAGTGGAAGTTTGATACAGAATACAGGGCACCCAAAGCCAATGCTCTGTGAAGACCTGGAGGATAGGGCGAGGAGGGAAATGGGGAGGGGGCTTCAGGATGGAAAGGACACATGGATGCCTATGGCTACTTCATACTGATGTCTGGGAAAAACATCACCATACTATTAAGTAATTATCCTCCAGTTAAAATAACTGTATTTTTAAAAATCTTAAAAAAATAACTGATACCAATTGAAAGATAGTGTTGAGTTGAACACTGGAGAAAACACACAGGTCAACCGTCATATTCTCTAACAGAGTGACTATGGAAAGCGATGCCTGTGGTTGTGGCAGGTCACCTGGAGAGTACTTTCTCAGGCTGCCCTCACATAACAATCTCTGTTGGACCGTATAAGATTTACCAAAAAATCAATGATAATAAAACTGGATAAATGATTTCACATTGACCAAATTAAATCCACACTAATTATTCAATCAATAAATGCACTTCAAGTGCATTAAAAAAAAAAAAACTACCTAAGCAGAGGATGAGGACAAATTTGACTCTGCAGCATTAATGGGTCTTAGTGAGTCGAGGTTCTGAGAAGACACGGCGAGAACCTTGATGAATGCTTTCATATATCTTCTGGAAGACAGTGTGGGCAGATTTCTTCAGAAGGCAGCATCCAGGACAGAAGTCAGGGGTTATCAACTTTAGTGTAACATATAAGGAACTGAGGTCCCCATCAAGGAAAAGGTGGGTAGCCAACTGCCAAGACCACTGTTGAGTGTTTAACTTGTTGGCTAAAAGACTGACCAAAACGACCACTGAGGTTGGTTCCCACCATGCCAATGATGCACCCTCAACAACTAAGGAAATCCCTCCTGGTTGATGCAGACCAGTATTCCCCAAAGAAAGATCTGGGAAGATGATTCAGTAAATAGGTTTATTTACTGCACGATTTCTCAGAAACTTGTAGTGTGCTAATATTTGTATTTTTAACTTATAGGCAAGGGATATTATATTCAGTGTTTCTCAAACTTATTTGCCTACAGGCCCCTCCAAAATGCTTTTTGTATAGCGTCTTGCAGAGTTATTGCTCTTAGACCAAGAAACAAACAAACAACAATAACAAACACACAGAAACCAGTTTCACAGAGCTTCTTTCCAAACTTATCTCTAGCACACAGTCCTGGATATCAGAAACTTAAGTTCTGCTCTAACTGGGGCAAAGAGTCACTATTCTATGATAAATAGAATTCTCTCCTGTGTGTCCCTCTCTCTCTCTCTCTCTCTCTCACTAGGTCATGGAGTTCTTATAATCCTACCTTTTTTACTATTTTACTTTTCACCATTTACACTTTTGGTTTGTTGGGGCCACTCAAGTCTCTCTTACCTGAGATGAATGAAAAGGCACAAATATGCCTTCACAGATTGATCCACTGTAGACTGCCATCTATTCACTCTTCGCTATTGATTGCATTTATCTATTTCTTCCTGTTTTCTTCCTCAGTATCCCCAGCGATCTGGGGAGCTGGATCAGCTCCTAGCTAGGGAAAATGCAAAAATGATCTCATCTTGGAAAATGTAGGCTTTCCTTCAATCATTTACACGGCCAGTAGCGAGGAAAGACTCACTATGCGCTGGGCCCTGTGCCAGTGCAGGGAAGCAAGGAGAATGAAAACCTGGCCTTACTCCTCAAGATCTCACCAGCTCTTCTTGGTATCATCTGTCACCTCACCTCCTGTCCTTGCAGCATGTCCACTTGACAAGCGTTCCTTTCTTGAACCCCAGTTCACTTCACATCTCCTCTGAGAAAGGTTTCTCTACTCCCAGAGCAGCTGGCTGCTCCCTAGGCTCAGCTCATAACATCATCTGGGAGTGCTGCTCCAAACAGCAGCCTGTGGCCCAGATGGCTCCACCTCCTTCTCAGCTTCCCCAACCTCACAGAGGGTGCTTTGGAAAGGTGCTTTCCCTGTCCTTGGGAACAGGATAAAGAGTCTGCTGGCTGCAGCATTCCAGTGTTCCTCATTTTCTTGCTATTTTCCCTATTGATTCAGGATGCAAGGTAATTAATTACACAATGAATGATACAGCATGGCTCACAGTGGGTTGGCCAAAACATCCACTTTGGTTTTTCTATAAGATGTTACTGAAAAACCCAAATGAACATTTTGGCCAACCTAATGTTACTCTTGAGAAACTGCAGAGCTAAGACTAGAGAGTTGACTTTCAGGACAGAGCCTAGAGTTTAATAAAGTATTGGTTCCTTTGATGGTACAATTTTGGGGAAAAGAAGTATGCATGTGTTGTGGGTATAAAATATATGTGGGGTGTATATATGTGTGTGTATATATATACACACACACATACATACATTGAATAGCAGTACAATGTAATACAAGTTGAACAAAACTTTTAAATCACCATTAAAATATTGTATGATATCACTTACATATGAATCTAGAATAGGTGAACTCATAAAAGCAAAGAGTAAATGGTTCCCAGGGGCTAGTAGATGGAGGAATAGGAGAGATGCTATTTAAGGGCACAAACTTGAAACTAGTAGATAAATAAGTCCCAGAGATGTCATACACAATGTACTGATTGTAGACAATACTGTATTATAAACATTAAATATGCTAAGAGACTAGATCTTAACACCACCACAAAAAAGATTCTGTGACCTGAAGGCTACAATGGCAATCACGTTGCAAAATATAAGTATATCAAATCAATATGATGTACACCTTATATTGACACAATGTTTCATGTCAATTAGATCTCAATTTTTTTAAAAAAGCTTCTCATTAATAGGACCTATCAAGTAATCACTTTTGTGATGAAGGTGAAATCATTTTAATCTATGGTAACTGGGAAAAGAAGCAGCCATATATAGGAGAGAAGGATTAGGGTGCTTTGAACACAAACTTTAAATCTCTTCATATATATCTTTAAAAATTAAATTTATTACAACCATCAAAGTACATTAATATTTAAAGATGTGAGACCCTCAAAGGCAAAGACTTTCTCTAACTGCTCACTGCTGCATACTCGGTTCCTGGTTCACAGAAAACAATCTGTAGATGAATATGAAGAATTGAAAATGCAAAATTTATGAAAAATAATTTTTAAATACACATATCTTATACTCCAGTTCAAACAGGGTTTCATTTCTGGTTTTCTTACTTACTACTTAAATAAAGTGCAGCTTTTCTAGAGGCTGTACAAACAAAGAGGCCTATCTGTTGGAAAATACTGAATACTACACTCCCCCCCCCCCAGGAAAATTGCAGCATAAAAAATATAGTCCACTCATTAGGCTTCAAAAATATATCAGTAGCAGATTATGAAGATATTGGCTATAGATATCCCCAAATACAGGCTGGAATTCCCCTGCGGATCTACCTCCTGTTGATAAAGTTTCATGGGAAATTTCTCAGGGAAACTAGACAGTCTTTGAATGCCTCCTTTATTTAGAGCTAGAAGAAATCCTTTTATAAATACCATCTATCACTCAAGGAAACCTTATCATTAATCTCCACTTAAAAGACATGACAGAATTACATTTACTAACAGACTTAGTCACAGTCAGTGCAATGGTCTTTCTAGTAGTCATGTACTTCTAGATGTGAAAATTGGACCCTAAAGAAGGCAGAGCACTGAAGAATTGATATTTTTGAACTGTGGTGCTAGAGAAGACTTGTAGAGAGCCCCTTGGACAGCAAGGAGATCAAGCCAGCCAGTCCTAAAGAAAATCAACCCTGAATACTCACTGGAAGGACAGATGCTAAACTGAAGCTCCCGTACTTTGTCCACCTGATGGAAACAGCTGACTCATTGGAAAAGACCCCGATGCTGGGAATGATTGAGGGAGAAGGAGAAGAGGACAGCAGAGGATTTGATGGTTGGATGGCATCACCGATTCAATGGACAGGAATTTGGGCAAACTGGGAGATGGTGAGGGACAGGGAGGCCTGGTGTGCTACAATCCATGAAGTCACAAAGAATTGGACAGAATTTGGCAACTGAACAACAACAGACGCAGTCCTGCACCAAGTCGGGGTGCAGAAGACTGAGTGACAAGGAGACAAATCCTTCATATTCTGCGTAACGAAGGCCTTGGAGTGCTCTGAAATTCAGAACAATTCTGTCTAGCAGAGGACTATACTTAGAAGGAGCTTAATCTCTCCCAAAACACAGAGGCCCTAGACATCTTCAAAACTCAGTGACAATTTTGTAATTTTCAACTCAACAACTATTTAGAGAATAACTCTGCTTATTGGCACATAGACTACAAAATTTCTTGAGATCAAAGGGCACACCGTTCTCTGTGTGTGTGTCTGTGTGTGTGTCTGGGGGTGAGGGGAGAGGGTTGGTATTGTTGTTTAGTTGCTGAGTCATATCTGACTCTTTTGCAACTCCATGGATTGTAGCCCACCAGTCTCTTCTGTGCATAGGATTTTTCAGGCAAGAACACAGGAGTGAGTTGCCATTTCCTTCTCCAGAGATCAAACCTGCATTTCCTGTATTGCCAGGCAGTCTCTTATCCACTGACCCACCTGGGAAGCAGAGACTAGTAGGTAGGAAGAACAGATACATGTATTCCTGAGGAACGACTCATTTAGAAAAGTGGCATTAAACAATGCTAGTGAAACCTTTGGAACCCATCTGTGTATCAATTCATTCACTCATTATGAAAAATCCACTCCATGGTTACAGACCTCAGGGAAGGAAGTTCAGGGTCCTGCCATAAGAAAGATAGCTAAGCAGATAATTGGAGTTCAGTTGGGTAAGTGTTAAGGTAGAATTATTAATACAGAGCATTTGAGGTGCAGGCAAGAAAGTGATTTTATCAGCCTGAGATATGGGGGACATTTTCTCAGAGGTGCTGACATTAAGATGGATCATGAATGAATGTTTTGGAGGTGGCCAGGGGGGAGATGATGACACTTCCAAGCAAAAGGACAGCCACCAAAAAGCTTGCTGTCAAAACAGAGAGCAGTCTCAGGGACGTTGATTATTTCATAAGGATTTAAATTCCAATTTACGTGTTTGAATATTAAAGGTTGAAAATTCATATTTGAGTTCTGGAGGTTGAAGCCAGATAGAGAGATAAGTTTATTGTAAAGTTAAGAATTTTTCTAAGCTTAATAGAAAAAGTTTACCCATTGTAGTGATGTGAAATATTTTATTAAGTTCAAATTAGTGACCACATGGAGAATGAACGGGGATCCTCAGATCAGTGAAAGGGATATTCCAGACCTGATTTCACTGGATTCAGAGAGGATGAAGAGAAGAACTTAGCTCTCAGGGGCACACTTACGGAATAGAATCCATAAGCCTTAGTGAGTTGTATGGCAGATGGAGACACTGTGGAATCCCAAATAGGTCCCACATTTTCAGCTGGAGAAACTACTTGAATGGTCACACCACTCACTAAACCATAGAAAATGGCAGGAGGAAGGTATTTACTGTGATAAATCCTTTTACTTCAGATGCAGTAAGATCTCTAAAAAGGCTTGCTCATTGCACCGCTCTTTTGATGGGTCTTAGAGTGACCGACTAGCATCCTGCTGCCAAGTAAAGCTCAAACTATGTCTTATTTGATCAGCACAGGGAAACAAAAAAAGTTAAGTAAACTAGACAACCGGGAACACCTTTATGTGAGGTAAACACATATAATACTGTGATTTCCTACTGCTTCCTTCAAATATTTAGGTACTTTAAGTCTCTTGCACTGGCCACTCCTGGTTGACATCCTCATGTATATCTGCCGCCGCTGCTACTAAGTCGCTTCAGTCGTGTCCGACTCTGTGCGACCCCATAGACGGCAGCCCACCAGGCTCCCCTGTCCCTGGGATTCTCCAGGCAAGAAGAACACTGGAATGGGTTGCCATTTCCTTCTCCAATGCATGAAAGTGAAAAATGAAAGTGAAGTTGCTTGGTCGTGTTCAACTCTTAGCGAGCCCATGGACTGCAGCCTTCTAGACACCTCCATTCATGGGATTCTCCAGGCAAGAGTACTGGAGTGGGGTGCCACTGCCTTCTCTGCATGTATGTCTAGAAGGCATAATACAGTTTGGAAGTCGTCTGCCAAGGCAGTTCAAATAGTGGGAATTGACCATGTAACTCTGAGAGAATGTGTAGGATGGCAAAGGAAATCAGTCTCAGGACAGCTTGTATGAAGACCTTGCTTAAGAAAAGAGGGAAATCAAACCTGTGAAGAATGCTGATTTTTTGGAATGAGACAGATACAATAATTGGGCTTCCCTGGTGGCTCAGATAGTAAAGAATCTGCCTGCAAAGTGGGAGACCTGGGTTTGGTCCCTGGGTTGCGAAAATCCTCTGGAGGAAGGCATGGCAACCCACACCAGTACTCAGTACTCTTGCCTGGAGAATCCCCAGGGACAAAGGAGCTTGACTAGCTACAGTTCATGGGATCGCAGAATTGGACACAACTGAGGACTAAGCATAGCACACAGCAGATATACTAATTAGGGGCTTCTTTGGTGGCTGGGATGGAAAAGAAACTGCGGCAATGCAGGAGACTCAGGTTCGATCCCTGGGTCAGGTTTGACCCCTGGGTTGGGAAGATTCCCTGGAGAAAAGAATGGCAACCCACTCCAGTATTCTTGCCTGGAGAATTCCATGGACAGAGGAGCCTGGTAGGCTACAGTCCATGGGGTTGCAAAGAGTCAGGTATAACCGAAAGACTTACTTTCGCTTTCTCAGCTGCCCCTGTAGCATTTTGAAACTAAATCAGATCCTTTATTCTTCTTAAATATTTAACCATCCTACATAGCATTTGTTATTTCACATGTTACATGCATCCAGGTCACTGCTTATGCAAATTCATCTTTGTTAATTTTGCATTAAGCAATTTTGAAAAGGTTCCAATAATAACATCAGTAAAGAATTTGACCTGTAGCCCTCTTCATTTTAAACCTCTGAAAGAAAAGGGATTAAGATACACGAAAAATGGGAACAGGAAAATGGACTAAGATACACAAAAACAGAGGCAATCTTCCAATTCTATTATATTTGCTTTTTACAATATTTTTCCAATAAAAACTTTTCTGCTTCCATGTTCTGGACATGCCCTGGGGTTTATACACTTTGTCTTTCCCTCTGCCTTGGAAACTTTTTCAATAGCTCTTTACATGGAAAGTGACTTTCATTGGTTCATTTTGATCAGAAAGGCCTTTCCAGCACAACCTAAGCAAGAAGACTCTCCCTTTCCCCACCACCACCCACACCATATTATTTCCTATCAGAGTGTCTTCTTTGCACTACTAATCACAAATTAAAATTATATGTTTGTTGTTTGTCAATTATCTCATCCCCCAGGCTGTAGCTCATTAATTTCCCTGTATTTCTTACTTACTCAATCATATCAGAATAGCTTTTTGAGAGGAAGTGCATGTTAATTTGTTGGGCAGTGGCAAAATGGTGTTTATTATTTCTTCTTTCATTTATGAGGTAGAATACTTTCATACAAAAAAAGTTAGACTGATGCTTGAATTTTTCCTTTTATTTATCAGCTTTTAAGATACTAAGGGTATCCCTTATTAGTTTCCAAAGATGACTGATTCACTTACATTTATTGATAATGAAACCACCACAGATGGAGTCTCTATGTTTAACATCATTGTGGCCATCCAGAGTTGAAGACAATCAGCTCAGATGAAGAAGAGTGAGCCAGAGTTCAGACATCACTTCTTCCTAAAGCCTATTTAGTTCTTCTAGTCAGACTCACATAATGCTTCCCAGATGTTCCCTTACATTTCTGTAGGTGTTTGTATTTATTAATTATTTCTCTTAAACAATTTGCAGTGGTGGTAAGAGCATGAGGTGTCAGAGAAGAGGAAACTAGGTTTAATCATAGGCTTGCTATTTACAAACTGTGAATTCTAGACCAAGTTACTAAAGATCATGAAGTCTTAATAATCCTATCTAAAATAGCAAACACCCTCTTCCAACAACACAAGAGAAGACTCTATACATGGACATCATAAGATGGTCAATACCAAAATCAGATTGATTATATTCTTTGCACCCAAAGATGGAGAAGCTCTATACAGTCAGCAAAAACAAGACCAGGAGCTGACTGTGGCTCAGATCATGAGCTCCTTATTGCCAAATTCAGACTTAAATTGAAGAAAGTAGGGGAAACCACTAGACCATTCAGGTATGACCTAAATCAAATCCCTTATGATTATACAGTGGAAGTGAGAAATAGATTTAAGGGACTAGTATGATAGATAGAGTGCCTGATGAACTCTGGTCTGAGGTTAGTGACACTGTACAGGAGACAGGGATCAAGACCATCCCCATGGAAAAGAAATGCAAAAAAGCAAAATGGCTGTCTGGGGAGGCCTTACAAATAGCTGTGAAAAGAAGAGAAGTGGAAAGCAAAGGAGAAAAGGAAAGATATAAGCATCTGAAAGCAGAATTCCATAGAATAGCAAGAAGAGATAAGGAAGCCCTTCTCAGTGATTAATGAAAAGAAACAGAGGAAAACAACAGAATGGGAAGGAATAGAGATCTCTTCAAGAAAATCAGAGTTACCAAGGGAACATTTCATGCAAAGATGGGCTTGATAAAGGACAGAAATGGTATGGACCTAACAGAAGCAGAAGATATTAAGAAGAAGTGGCAAGAATACACAGAAGAACTGTACAAAAAAGATCTTCATGACCAAGATAATCATGATGGGATGGTCACTCACCTAAAGCCAGATATCCTGGAATGTGAAGTCTAGCGGGCCTTAGAAAGCATCACTACGAACAAAGCTAGTGGAGATGGAATTCCAGTTGAGCTATTTCAAATCCTGAAAGATGCTGCTGTAAAAGTGCTGCACTCAATATGCCAGCAAATTTGGAAAACTCAGCAGTGGCCACAGGACTGGAAAAGGTCTGTTTTCATTCCAATCCCAAAGAAAGGCAATGCCAAAGAATGCTCAAACTACTGCACAATTGCACTCATCTCACATGATAGTAAAATAATGCTCAAAATTCTCCAAGCCAGGTTTCAGCAATACATGAACCATGAACTTCCAGATGTTCAAGCTGGTTTTAGAAAAGGCAGAGGAACCAGAGATCAAATTGCCAACATCCACTGGATCATGGAAAAAGCAAGAGAGTTCCAGAAAACATTTATTTCTGCTTTATTGACTATGCCAAAGCCTTTGACTGTGTGGATCACAATAAACTGTGGAAAATTCGGAAAGAGATGGGAATATCAGACCACCTGACCTGCCTCTTGAGAAACCTACATGCAGGTCAGGAAGCAACTATTAGAACTGGACATGGAACAAAAGACTGGTTCCAAATAGGAAAAGCAGTACGTCAAGACTGTATATTGTCACCCTGCTTATTTAACTTCTATGCAGAGTACATCATGAGAAACGCTGGACTGGAAGAAGCACAAGCTGGAATCAAGATTGCTGGGAGAAATACTAATAATCTCAGATATGCAGATGACACCACCCTTATGGCAGGAAGTGAAGAGGAACTAAAAAGCCTCTTGATGAAAGTGAAAGAGGAAGAGTGAAGAAGTTGGCTTAAAGCTCATCATTCAGAAAACAAAGATCATGGCGTCTGGTCCCATCACTTCATGGCAAATAGATGGGGAAATAGTGGAAACAGTGTCAGACTTTTTTTTAGGGGGGGGGGGCTCCAAAATCACTGCAGATGGTGACTGCAGCCATGAAATTAAAAGACACTTACTCCTTGGAGGGAAAGTTATAACCAACCTAGATAGCATATTGAAAAGCAGAGTCATTACTTTGCCAACAAAGGTCCGTCTAGTCAAGGCTATGGTTTTTCCAGTAATCATGTATGGATGTGAGAGTTGGACTGTGAAGAAAGCTGAGCACCGAAGAATTGATGCTTTTGAACTGTGGTGTTGGAGAAGACTCCTGAGAGTCCCTTGGACTGCAAGGAGATACAACCCGTCCATCCTAAAGGAAATCACTCCTGAATATTCATTGGAAGGACTGATGGTGAAGCTGAAACTCCAATACTTTGGCCACCTCATGTGAAGAGTGGACTCATTGGAAAAGACTCTGATGCTGGGAGAGATTGAGGGCAGGAGGAGAAGGGGACGGCAGAGGATGAGATGGCTGGATGCCATCACTGACTCAATGGATGTGAGTCTGAGTGAACTCCGGGAGTTGGTGATGGACAGGGAGGCCTGGTGTGCTGTGATTCATGGGGTCGCAAAGAGTCAGACATGACTGAGTGACTGAACAACTGAAAATACAGTTGATAAAAGGATTGATGAGGCCGTGGGCATAAGTCACTAACCAAAGCACATGGCACTGTGTGTTCTCAAAAACTGGTAATCAACACAGTTTTATCGTGCATGTGTCTGTCTAGTATTCCAATGGATTATGAACTACTCAAAAGTAGGAGATATAATTTTTTTTCACACCTAGAACAATATAACTATCCAATAAGCATTTATTACATGAATGAAAACTCAATTTATGGAGGTTGGTAGCTTCACTCTGAGTTATTCATCACTTCATCATTTGTAATAGTGATATGTCAAGTGGGGTATCATAGAGAAGGGAAAACCCAAGAGCACCCACTGAATCCTAATATCACCTATCCAGGGTGATTTCTTCTCTCTCTCTCTCCCCACTCCCCAGCCCCTCCTCCCTCTCTTCTCTCAGATTTATAATGTTTGAGGCTCACCCTACAATATAGACCCTTATTTTCCTAAGAATCATATCCAAATGTAAATGCCAAGGAGATATGCAAAAGTCAAAGATATTTACTTTAACATTATCTATTGAAAACTCCACAGGAGTTTTACTATTCTAGTGACTTGTCTCCCCACGAAGAAAGACCTGTGCTGGGCTGTGCTTAGCCCCTCAGTCGTGTCTGACCCTTGGCAACCCTATGGACTGTAGCCCGCCAGGCTCCTCTGTCCACTGGGATTCTCCAGGCAAGGACACTGGAGTGGATCGCCATGCCGTCCTCCAGGGGATCTTCCCATCCCAGGGATCGATGCCAAGTCTCTTGCACTGCAGGCGACTCTTTACCATCTGAGCCACCAGGGAAGCTCTACACTAAGCCTAATTTACATCAACTTCTGGTTCAGGCTAGAACACCAAAATCCAGCTGGCAAAAGCAAGTCCTGTTAAACGATGCTTCAAAGCAACTTCTATGCGCATCCCTCGTAGGCATGTCTGATTTCATAGGAAATTCACAAAGAAATGAAATCTTTGATACTTGCTGATGCTTTTACTCTGTTTCTGATATGACCACTTCTGCCTATTGAACCTCATAATCTGAAGATTTTGACAATTTTTTTTCAACAGACAACAATAAGCTTTTACAGTAAAACCAAAGAGAATAAAGATTGGGCTGCACCATGCTCCCAATTATTCTGTGAACTCCAACCACTCTGGAGTTCCTCAGTAACTCAAAGCTACCATGATACCTCTTCTATTACCCCTACCTGGAAATCTTCTTTCTACTCTGTACCCACCCTTTGCCAAGTTAATACTTACTGACATTTGCAATCTATTAAGTGTAATTTCTCCTTAAAAGTATCCTTAGAGCCTAATATCAGGCCATAGCATCTTCTATCAGTTCTTAACAGCTCAGATTACACTTTGTAATTAAATTTATTCACATGATGGTTGGATTCATGTCTAGCTCACCTGTAAAGTCCATAATTCTGAAACTAAGGCTCTTTGTAGTGCTCAGCACCATCTCTATGTCTCTATCATTGAACCAGTGACAGTATTTGCTGAGTGAATGCTGCAGGGAAACATAACGAGTAAAGAAAGGTAATTCACATGCATCAATCACATATTAAAGCTGGCAGCATGTTAGAGAAGGTGAACACATGGTCTCATCATTCTCACTTTGACTAACAAGAAGGTGTCATTTACCCTATTGTTACAAATGTGGAAACAGAGGCACAAAAAAGTGAATGATTTTTCTACAGGATAACAGCAATCCCAGGATAAGAGGTCAAGTGTGAAAGTGTTAGTCGTTCAGTGATGTCCGACTCTTCGTACCCCCATGGACTGTAGCGCATCAGGCTCCTCTGTCCATGGAATTCTCCAGGCAAGAATATTGCAGTGGGTTGCCATTCCATTCTCCAGGAGATCTTCCCAACCCAGGGATTGAACCTGGGTCTCCTGCATTGGAGGCAGGTTCTTTACTATCTAAGCCACTGGGTAAGCCCAGGATAAGAGGTATTAGAGCTAAATTCTCCAACCAGGAAAGAGAAGAATACTTTAAGGACAGAAACTCTACTCTTATGCCAAGCATCTTTGAATAAAATCTGTGAATATCCTCAAAAGTTAGTAAAACAGTTTCACTGGTGTGTGTGAACAATCCTGACTATAGTCTGTGTTCCATCCTCACAAAATGCTGAAGGTTTCCTTTTTCTGAGAATTACCAATGTAAGTTAATTCCTTTCCTAATTTTCTTCTGTCATAAAAATATCACATTTGTTTTCCCCATCTAGAATAAATTTAATCATTCTTTTAACTACACTATTGATAATTTTTATTATTTTAAAAATATATCAGCTATGTTTATATTTAAATAATTCTTGAATCACAAATTTATGAATTTTATGCTTTTTCCCTCTCTTGTTTTACTTAGATGTAATTGGCAAATAAAAGTTATATTTAAGTTGTACAACTGATGTCTTGGTATACATATGTTTGGTAAAATAGTAATAATTAAGCTGACTAGCATATCAATTATCTCACACAGTTATCTCCTTTTTCATGATACAAACACCTAAGATTCTTAGCTTTTATCAGATTTCAAGTATACAACTCAGTATCGTTAACTATAGTCATATCGTTGCACATTAAATCTCCAGACTAATTCATCTTGCATAACCGAAACTTTGTACCTCATGACCCTGTTTTCCCCACACCCGCAGTCACTGGCAACCACTACTCTACTGCTGCTTTACAAGTCGAAGATTCCACATGCAAGTGAAAGCATGCAGTTACTACGGCTGGTTTATTTTGCTTAGCATAACGCCCTCCATATTTATCTATGATATCACAAATATGAGAATTTTCTTCTTTGATAAGGCTGAATAATATTCAGTTACATGTATATGTGCGTCCTCTATTCATTTCCTAACAAACAGCATTTAGGAGGCTTGCATATTTTAGCCATTGTGAATAATACTGTTATGAAAAAGAGGGTGAAGATATCACTTCAAGGTCCTGTTTACAATTTTTTTGGATATATATACACAGGAGCGGCACTGCCAGACCATATGATAGTTCTATTATTAATTTTTGAGGATATTCCATCCTGTTTTCCATAAAGGCTATACAAATTTATATTCTCACCAACAGTGTACAAGGATTCCCTTTTCTCCACATACTCGGCAACAATTGTCTTTCATACTTTTGAGAACAGGCATTCTGATGTGGAAGGTGATATCTCATTATGGTTTTGACTTGCATTTCCCTGATGACTAGTGATGTTTGTTTGATGCAAACATACTTGTCTATATATATATATATATATATATATATATATATATATATATATTTGCTTTTGTGTCATATGCAAAAAACCATAGCCAAGACCAAATCAAGAAGCTTTTTCTCTGTATTTTTTTTTTCGCTTTTGTGTCATATGAAAAAAACCATTGCCAAGACCAACATCAAGAAGCTTTTTCCCTGTATTTTTTTTATACTATGCTACCTTGAAATCAGAAAGTATGATGGCTCTAGTAGATTCTTCTTGCTCAAATTAGCTTTGGCTATTCATGACCCTTTGTGAATCTTCTCTGTGAATTTTATATTTTTTTTCCATTTCTATCAAGAATGACATTGAACTTTTGATGGGAAGTGCATTAAAAATGTAGAACACTTTGGGTAATGTTTTCATTTCAACAAAATTATCTCTTCTTGATAAAGACTTGCCAGGTTCCTTCTCCAAATTCCATAGTAATAGGATACTCTGTTTCACTGCAGATCATGAGTCAATGAACTGTGTCCTGACATCTATAAAATATTTTATACCTATGGAAATAGATGTTCAATTAAGTGACTATCGGGTTCACAGAAATACTAAATAGTAGGGCCTAGATTTGACACCAAAACCAGTGTTGTTTTTACTGCAGTCCAGCTGACCAATGAATCATTCTCCTTCAACCATAGGTACCTTGACAGGAATCTCCTCCCAACACCATTTTCTCTGAAAACCTTTCCATGTATATCAGTGGCTTATTGCTTTCATCTGAATACTAGCTGTGTACATAGAATTCATGCCTCAATAAAATAAAACTTATATAATTTATTCATTTTTAATTAATTAATTTATTTAAATCAAAGGATAATTACTTTACAATATGATGATGGTTTTTGCCATACATCGACATGAATTAGCCTATTCTTTTGTTTTTTAAAGTTCTCATCTACTCCTGTCCTTAGAGCCACGTCAAGCATTCTTTTTGTGGTCTGTAATTCTTGTACTCCAGCAAAACAACAAGTGTCCAAGCAAAAGTCACTCTGAGAGTCTACAAAACTGCTCCAGGTTTAAGCCTTGCTAAGGAAGAAAAGTGAAGTCACTCAGTCGTGCCTGACTCTTGTGACCCCAAGAGTCCTCCGTCCATGGGATTTTCAAGGCAAGAGTACTGGAGTGGGTTGCCATTTCCTTCTCCAGGAAGAAAGAAAAGTTAACTGCTAATCTGCTGTGCTTAAGGAAATTCACAAATTTCTAAATCTACAGGGATTTGCTCTGCATTTATATGATCTGAAGTCACATTCCTTTCCAGGAAGAAATCCAGAATATGTGTGCATTTTCTATATTTCAGCTGAATCAGCAAGCAATTTACTATAGTCAGCAATGACCGCAGTAAACAATAAAAATGCCATTTTAATCATGCTTGAAATTTAAAATACATTTGCAACAGAGGCTTAAATAATTAGAGTGAGACAATATGGAAAACCCAATTGCTTATTGCAAGCTAATATATGATCTCTTGTGCTAAGTGTTGAGGACATTAATTCTATAACCGCTAATGGAATAATTGGAACCATTCGCCAAGGGAACTTTATTCTTACAGCCACTTAAGTCAAGTGGATTCCACTGGTTCCAAGATGACTCAAGCATTCAGGAAAAAGACAGCACCTTCACAAGAGTTCCATAAAGTTAGTTTTGAGCAAGATTACAGATCTAGGTATTGGTCACACTATATTGCCTCTAAACCCCAATTCTTTTAATGAATATGCTTCATGCTAAAACCTCTGAGACACAGAAGGCATTAAAACAAATGCAATAAAACAGAAAGGATAATTAAGGAAGTGAAAAACAACACAAAATATAACTGACAGGGTAATTTTTGAGAAAATAACAAAACAGGTAAACTCCTAGAGAGAATCGTTTTTTGTTTTTTGTTTTTTGTTTTTTTTTTTAATGAAGGAAGCAAAAATGTACATTGTGTGTGTGTTAAAATAAATATGAAAAAGATGTATAGAGAAGATACTTATAAAAATTACAGACAAATATATGGGCAAATTTGGTAGAATAAGTTTGGAAAATGTAGAGGAAGAAGATGATTCTCAACAGACTATAATGTCCACAATGGACTGACAGAAGGTAGAGAACTTTAGAGACCAGTGATCATAGAAAAGAGGAGGATATGATTAAAATAGTCTGCCCCCATAAAGTGCTTCAAGGCTCAAAAGCATTTCCAGATGCTTTTTAGATTAGGGGAGTTAGATTCTATAGCAGTATGTGAACCATGAAATTCCTGATGTTCAAGCTGGTTTTAGAAAAGGCAGAGGAACCAGAGATCAAATTGTCAACATCCGCTGAATCATGGAAAAAGTAAGAGAGTTCCAGAAAATATTTATTTCTGCTTTATTGACTATGCCAAAGCCTTTGACTATGTGGATCACAATAAACTGTGGAAAATTCTGAAAGAGATGGGAATACCAGACCACCTGACTGGCCTCTTGAGAAACCTGTATGCAAGTCAGGAAGCAACAGTTAGAACTGGACATGGAACAACAGACTGGTTCCAAATAGGAAAAGGAGTACGTCAAGGCTGTATATTGTCACCCTGCTTATTTAACTTAAATGCAGAGTACATCATGAGAAACTCCGGGCTGGAAGAAGCACAAGCTGGAATCAAGATTGCCGGGAGAAATATTAATAACCTCAGATATGCAGATGACACCACTCTTATGGCAGGAAGTGAAGAGGAGCTAAAAAGCCTCTTGATGAAAGTGAAAGAGGAGAATGAAAAAGTTGGCTTAAAGCTCAACATTCAGAAAACAAAGATCATGGATCCGGTCCCATCACTTCATGGGAAATAGATGGGGAAACAGTGGAAACAGTGTCAGGCTTTATCTTCTGGGGGCTCCAAAATCACTGCAGATGGTGACTGCAGCCATGAAATTAAAAGGCTTACTCCTTGGAAGAAAAGTTAAGACCCACCTAGATAGCATATTGAAAAGCAGAGACACTACTTTGCCAACAAAGGTCCGTCTAGTCAAGGCTATGGTTTTTCCAGTGGTCATGTATGGATGTGAGAGTTGGATTGTGAACAAAGCTGAGAGCCAAAGAATTGATGCTTTTGAACTGTGGTGCTAGATAAGACTCTTCAAAAAAATTAATTTATTTAATTGGAGGTTAATTACTTTACAATATTGTACTGGTTTTGCCATACATCAACATGTATCTGCCACAGGTATACACGTGTTCCCCATCCTGAACCCCTCTGCGTCCTCCATCCAGTACCATCCCTCTGGGTCATCCCAGTGCACCAGCCCCAAGCATCCAGTATCATGCATTGAACCTGGGCTGGCAACTCGTTTCATATATGATATTACACATGTTTCAATGCCATTCTCCCAAATTATCCCACCCTCTCCCTCTCCCAAAGAGTCCAAAAGAGTGTTCTATACATCTGTGTCTCTTTTGCTGTCTTGCATACAGGATTATCACTACCATCTTTCTAAATTCCATACATATGCATTAGTATACTATATTGGTGTTTTTCTTTCTGGCTTGCTTTACTCTGTATAATAGGTTCCAGTTTCATCCACCTCATTAGTACTGATTGAAATGTATTCTTTTTAATGGCTGAGTAGTACTCAACTGTGTATATGTACCACAGCTTTCTTATCCATTCATCTGCTAATGGGCATCTAGGTTCCTTCCATGTCCTGGCTATTATAAATAGTGCTGCAATGAACATTGGGGTACATGTGTCTCTTTCAATTCTGGTTTCCTCAGTGTGTATGCCCAGCAGTGGGATTGCTGGGTCATAAGGCAGTTCTATTTCCAGTTTTTTAAAGAATCTCCACACTGTTCTCCATAGTGGCTGTACAGTTTGCATTCCCACCAACAATGTAAGAGGGTTCCCTTGGACTGCAGGAAGATCCAACCAGTCCATTCTAAAGGAGATCAGCCCTGGATGTTCTTTGGAAGGAATGATGCTAAAGCTGAAACTCCAGAACTTTGGCCACCTGATGTGAAGAGTTGACTCACTGGAAAAGACCCTGATGCTGGGAGGGATTGGGGGCAGGAGGAAAAGGGGACGACAGAGGATGAGATGGCTGGATGGCATCACCGACTTGATGGACGTGAGTTTGAGTGAACTCTGGGAGATGGTGATGGACAGGCAGGCCTGGCATGCTGCGATTCATGGGGTCGCATAGTCGGACATGACTGAGCGAATGAACCGAACTGAACTGAACCTTAATATAAGAGATTGTTGTTGTTGTTTAGTCGCTAAGGCCTGTCTGACTCTTGAGTCCCATGACTGTAGCCCGCCAGGCTTCTCTGCCCACGGCATTTCCCAGGTAACAGTACTGGAGCTGGTTGCCATTTCCTTCTCCAGGGGATCTTCCTGACTCAGAGACTGAATCCATGTCTCCTGCATTGGCAGGTGGACTGTCTACCACTGAGACACCAGGGAAGCTCATAAGAGATTAAATCTATTTATATAATTAAAACATTATACAACTGAATGATATGCAAAGCTGTGAAACCTATTTTACGGAACAAAAATGAATTTCTCACATCCAAAACTAATTAAACATAATATAAAAACATATATCAATTACATGTATACATAAACACCAAATTCAAAATAAAATACTTAAAGTCAATCCAATACTGTACTAAAATAGTAAAACACCATGATAAAACAGATCTTACTCCAAGCACAGAAGGTTGATTCAACCTTATAAAATCTAAAGCCAAAATTAAGCAAACATATTAAATGAAAGCAACCAGTATGCAATGAATAAAATTAATAATTATTCTTGAACAACATAAAGCATGGGACCTAAATAAAAGATTTTACAGAGCAAAGGAAACAGTAGACATAATTAAAAGACAACTCTCAGAATGAGAGAAAATAATTTCAAGTGAAGTTGACAAAGGATTAATCTCCAAAATACATAAGCTGCTCATATATCTCAGTATCAGAAAAATAAACAGCCAATTCAAAAACTGGGCAGAACACCTAAACAGACATTTCTCCAAAGAAGATATACAAATGGCCAATAAACACTTGGAAATATGCTCAACATTACTAATTATTAGAGAAATGCAAATCAAAACTACAATGAGGTATCACCTCATACCAGTCAGAAAGACCATCATCAAAAAAGGTACAAGCAATAAATGCTGGAGAGGATGTGGAGAATAGGCAAACCTCTTGTACTACTGGTGGGGGCAGAGGGTGTAAATTTAAACAGCCACTATGGAGAACAGTTTGGAGACTCCTTAAAAAAATTAGTAATAAATCTGTCATATAACCCAGCAATCCCACTACCGGGCATATACCCTGATAAAATCACAATTAGACATATTTATCCCAAAGTTCATTGCAGCACCATTTATAACAGACACGACACAGAAGCAACCTGGATATCTAGCAACAGATGAATTGATAAAAAAAGATGTGGTACATTTATACAATGGAATATTACTATCATAAAAGGAATAAATCTGAGTCAATTCTAGTGCTGAGAATGAACGTAAAGTCTGTTAAACAAAGTGTAAGTCAGAATGAGGAAACGGACATTGCATACTAATGCATATATATGGAATCTAGAACAATGGTACTGATGAAGCGATTTTAACATTTCTATAAGTTGATTTAAAAAAAGGAAGCTACTCAATCATAAGTGAGTGTAAGATATGAACAGGTAAGGAAGGAGGCTGAAACAAATGTAAATGGTCAATAAAGAGATAAATAACAAAATGCTCATTCTTATTTTCAAGCAGAAACAATGTTATTTTTAAAATATATAAAGTTTTTTAGGATCAGGTTTATTGAAAGGCACAAAATTGTAGATTCAAGATTTTTTCCGAATATGAGCTGGGAAACATATTTGATTCATGCTAATGAATCTTCCCTGTAGGAATAATAGTATGTAAATTGACTTGCTGTTTTCAGTGATTCAGTTCAGTTCAGTCGCTCAGTCGTGTCCAACTCTTTGCAACCCCATGAATCGCAGCATGCCAGGCCTCCCTGTCCATCACCAACTCCTGGTGTTTACCCAAACTCATGTCCATTGAGTCAGTGATGCCATCCAGCCATCTCATCCTCTGACACCCTCTTCTTCTTCCCTCAATCTTTTCTAGCATCAGGGACTTTTTTCCAATGAGTCAGCTGTTCACATCAGATGGCCAAAATACTGGAATTTCAGCTTCAGCATCAGTCCTTCCATGAGTATTCAAGATTAACTTCAGTTAGTATTGACTGGTTCGATCTCCTTGCTGTCCAAGGGACTTTCAGAAGTCTTCTCCAGCACCACAGTTCAAAGGCATCAATTCTTTGGAGCTCTGCCTTCTTTACAGTCCAGCTCTCACAATGGTACCTGACCACTCGGAAGACGATAGCCTTGACTATACGAACCTTTGTCAGCAGAGCAATGTCTCTGCTTTTCGACACACTGTCTGGGTTTTCATAGCTTTCCTGCCAAGAAGCAATCATCTTCCAATTTCATGGCTGCAGTCACCATCCACAGTGACTTTAGGTCCCAAGAAGAGGAAGTCAGAGACTACTTCCATCTTCCCCCTTCTATTTGTCATGAAGTAATGGGGCGAGTGCCATGATCTTAGTTGCTGGGTTTTTTGCCCCCCCCTTTTTTTTCTGGTTTTAAGCTGGCTCTTTCACTCTCCGAGTTCATCCTCACCAAGAGGCTCTTTAGTCCCATTTTGCTTCCTGCCATTAGTGGTATCATCCACATATCTGAGGTTCCTGATGCTTCTCCTGCCTATCTTGATTCCAGCTTGTAACTCATCCAGCCCAGCATCTCTCATGATGTGCTCAGCATATAGATTAAACAAACAGGGTGACAGCAGACAGCCCTGTCATACTCCTTTCTCAATCCTGAACCAATCAGCTATTCCATACAGAGTTCTAATTGTTGGTTCTTGACCCGCATACAGGTCAATATGGAGATACATATATGTAAATGTGTGTTTACCCATGGAGGAATGTCCATGATTTCTTATGGAAAATATCCAAGTTGTAGAATAATATGCACTATTATTTCTTTTAAAAATACCCATTACATTTTGATCAGAAATATAAATACCAGTATACTAAAATGATTATATCAGAGTAAAAGAGGTATTAGTAGCATTAAAAAATTTTTTTAATTTAACTAAAATGTTTAAATGTAGGTCAAAAATTATTCCATTAATATAAATATAACTTGATTGCTAGTATCAAGGTAATAAAGTCTTAGAAGCATCTCCAGAATGGTGGAGTAAGTATATCTGAAAATCCACTCCTTCTTAAAAGGTACAAAAACACTGGAAAATCAAGTTTTCATAACTCTAGAAATTAACTAATGGCTTGCAGAATTGCTAGAAATATTTATTCAAGAAAATTAAATATTTGTAAGAATAGTGAACTTTACAGTGTTTTAATTCAGTCTACTCTCATTCCCCTCTCTTTAGCTACATGGTTGCTTTGAAAATAAGTAGGAGCAAAAACTGTGAAAACATCAACGTAGGAGATACGGGAAGGGACTAAAGGGGCTTGGTGTTTCCCTCAAAAGCTCCAAACTCATAACACTGTCATTATTCGACCTCCAGCTTTTCTTCATGGACAAGTTCCATTTATAAGGTTTTGATCTTTACAGTCCCTAACTCAGAGTTCATATGCTATAACAATCAAAACTAATAATTTAAATAACAATTTTATGAGATAGTGATATCTCATAAAAGTAGAGCAAACAAAAGGCTAGCCAAAAAACTTAAATATGGGGAAACTCAAAACGGAGGACTTTGAAAACCTCCAACATGTTCTTGGGGATTTAGACATGCAAATATAGGGCTGCCTAAAGAAACTGCTGTGGTTGGTGACTGCACCCATGAAATTAAAAGATGCTTCCTCCTTGGAAGAAAAGCTATGACAAACCTGGACAGCATATTAAAAAGCAGAGACATCACTTTGCCAACAAAAGTCCATATATTCAAGCTATGGTTTTTCCAGTAGTCATGCACAGATCTGTGAGTTGGAACATAAAGAACGCTGAGAGCCAAAGAACTGATGCCTTCGAATTGTGATGCTGCAGAAGACTCTTGAGAGTCCTTGGACAGCAAGGACATCAAACCAGTCCATTCTAAAGGAAATCAACCCTGAATACTCATTGGAAGGACTGATGCTGAAGTTCCAATACCTTGGTCACCTGATTGGAAGAGCCAACTCGCTGGAAAAGACCTTGATGCTGGGAAAGACTAAGGGCAAAAAGAGAAGGGGGCACGAGAGGATGAAATGGTTGGGTGGCACCATTCAAAGGACATGAGTTTGAATGAAGGACAGGGAAACCTGGTATACTGCAGTCCACAGAGTCACAGAGTCAGATAGTACTTAGCAACTGAACAGCAACAACATGACCACAAAGATCCGAGAAAGCCCTAACCTCTCACCCTAGCTGACGTTTTTGATTCTTTTGCACATATAAGAAGTGAAGGCTAAAACAGATTTATAAATGGTCATATCTTCAAGGCACACCCCAACACAAACACAGAAATTTGTGACTTAGGGTGGGAGATGTATTGATTCAAGGTGGATAAGGAAATCAATAATTCAATATCTAACCAATAAATAAACCCAGAATTCAGGGGCCACATGAGATAAAAAATTCAAACTATAAAGAATTAGTCTACAAAAGCCACTAGAAAGCAAACATCAATGATAAGAAAAAGTAGCAACAACAAAGGCTAAAGGAAATAGGATTAGATTTACAGGATTGATAAAATATTTAAAATGTGGGATTTTCTTTTGCTTTTTTTTAAGATACAACTAAAACCAGAAAGTATGGCCAAAACATAAGTAAGGGTTTTTCAATAGAAACTGTGCCTGGGGAGGATCAGCTACTGGACTGAGTGAGGTATCATAGATATGTGTAAAGAACTAAAGAAAACCATGTCTAAAAAAAATAAAGCCAAGTATGAGAATAAGTTTTTCAAGCTGAGATTATTAATAAGAAATTATAATACAGATTATAAAAAGGAACCATATATAAATTTTAGAGTTAAAAATAACTGAAATGACAAATTCACTACAGGAGGAAAATAGCATATCTGAACTTTAAGAAAAATGAGCCAAAAGAAGAAGAACGAACCGATAAACTTGAAGATAAATCCATTGATTATTTTCCAGTCTGAGGAACAGAGAGAAAAAACAATAAAGATGAACAGAACATCAGAGACTCATGGAACACTATGAAACACACTAATATATGGATAATGAAAGTCAGTACTAGAAACAGAGAAGTCAGCAAATATAGCAAAAAGAATATTTGAAGATATAACTGAAACTTTTAAAATTTGATGAAAAACATCAAATTACATTTTCAGAAGCTCAAATTCCTCTAAGAAGGATACACAAAGGAATTCACACCTTAGTGTATCATCACTGTATGTATCTGTTGACAAATAGGTTAATCAATGAATTAACCTATGGTTAATTCAAGTATTGAAACCATACAAGGTATGCTACCTGATTACAACGGAAAGAAACAAAAAACCATTAGCTGACAAACATTTAGGAAATTCATAAATATGTGGAAATAAACTAAATAACCAAAGGATTAAAGGAAAAATCACAAGGGAAAATAGAAAACATTTTGAGATAAATTAAAAACAAGACAACATACCAACTACTCTGAGATGTGACTAAAGTAGTGCTTATTGAGAAATTTATCAGTGCTAAATGCCTATATTAAAAAAGAAGACAGATCTGAAATTAATAATCTAAACTTCCACCTTAAGAAACTAGAGAAATAACAGCAGTTTAAATAAGCAGAAACAAGTAAATAATAAAGAGCAGACTCAAAATGAGATTAGATTGTAAACTTAAATCCAAAAGTTGGTTCTTTAAAAAGGTCAATTAAATTGACAAATTTTTAACTAGACTAATCAGAGGGAAAACAAAAAGGCAAGAGAAGATATAATCACCAGTTCAGGAATAAAAAGAGAAATCACTACAGACCTTTGAGAAATAAAACAGATAAGAAATTCTATGAACAACTTTGCCAACAAATAGGTAACCTCAATGATATAAACTCCTATAAACACACAAACTATAGAAAATGACTCAAGAAGAAACAGAGTATCTGACTAGATGGATAACAAATGAATAAAACACTCATTTTAGCCATTTTAAAGCTGTCCACAAAGTAAATCAAATGTCTGTAAAAGAGTCAATACCAGTCCTTCAAAATATCTTCAAAAAAAAAAAAAAAAGAGGAAGAGAATCACGTGGAAGAAGTGAAAGAGGTGAGGGAACACATTCCAATTCACATTGTGATGCCAGTATTATCCAAATACCAAGACAAAAACAAAGCCCATAAAACAAAATCTGTGGACCAATTTTCTTTGTGAACATCAACATAAAAGAACCTCAACATAATACCTGAACACCAAATCTAGCCATATGTAACTAAGATTACATTGTGTGAACAAGCCATAATCATCCCAGAAATGTAAGGATGGTCTAACATCCAAAATCAATCAATTAAATGTGTTTGGTGATACAGTGCTGAACATAGGTCTCTTCCAAAATCAATTAATGTAAAACATATGACTAAAGGTCAGAAACACCTGATTATCTCAATGGTGTTCAGAAAATCATTTGGGATAAATCCTTTCCTGACAGAAGCTCTTAAACTAGGAACATAGGAAAACGTCTACAGCCTGATCAAGAGGATCTATGAAAAACCCACATCATCATATTTAATGGTAAAAGATGGAAAATTATTCTCCTAAAATAAGAAATATGAAGACAAGATGCCCGCCCTTGCCTTTTCATTGTAGGGTAGATTCTATCTTGGGCAATTAGGGGAAAAAAAAAAAAAAAAAGGTATACAGTTTGGAAACAAAGAAGTAAAACTCTCTCTCTGAAGATTACATGATTATATATATATAATCTTTGAGAATCCACAAAATCCATATAGAATTAGTAAATCAGCTCAGCAAGTCTCCAGGAGACAGAGAATTAGCTTTCTTTCTATACAGTAGCCATGAAGGATCTGAAAATGAAATAAAGCACTACCATTAAGGACTCCCATTTTTCAGTCCAATATATAAAGAGCTTAGAAAAGAGCTTTTCAGTACTTACAACTGAATAGCAACAACTCTTCTTAGGTCCATCAGAGAACAGAAGTCACAGAGCAAACCGCCACCATGAAAACTGGAGAGATACTCAATACAGAGAACCACAACACCCTAGGAGGAGAAGTCACTGCTGGAGGGAGTGACTTATGAACAAATAAAGGAGAGCTGACTCACTGCTAGAGACGGGACTAAAGCGAGACTGAGAGATAAAAACCCCTAATGTCCCAGACTTAGGTGCTTTCCTCACATTTTCATGAATTTTACCTTCACAAACTCACCATATTCTTAAGGTGAAGATGGGAGAAATATCCACTTGTGCAGTATTTTGAAATATACTCAGGTATACTTAACAAAAGTGTGTCCTCAAGGAAAATTATTTCACTGGAGCTTAGGTAACTTGATTTTTACTAAAGCCTAACCAAACTCTCGGAGAAGGCAATGGCACCCCACTCCAGTACTCTTGCCTGGAAAATCCCATGGATGGAGGAGCCTGGTAGGCTGCAGTCCATGGGGTCACTGAGAGTTGGACATGACTCAGTGACTTCACTTTCACTTTTCACTTTCATGCATTGGAGAAGGAAATGGCAACCCACTCCAGTGTTCTTGCCTGGAGAATCCCAGGGATGGCGGATCCTGGTGGGCTGCCATCTAGGGGTCGCACAGAGTCGGACACGACTGAAGCAACTTAGCAGCAACAGCAGCAGCAACTAAACTCTGGGAATTGAAATACTAACTCCATTCCACTCTGGACTTTCTGTCTCATCTGAGAGAAGAGTTATGCTAATAAATATTTGTGAAGGACACAGCCCAGGTACATAGGTTCTTTACAAGTATGAGACCTAGTAACAGGATGTTAGAATGCTTCCCATTCCTCATACTTTATCACAACATCAATAAGACTCCTGAATATAATAGGGAATTAGAGCTGAAAGCACTCAAGACTCAGACTCTTTTTAAAGAAGGATACTCTAAGAAGGGAGCTTCCCTGGTGGCACAGTGGAAAAGAATCTGCTTGCCAATGCAGGAGACGTGGGTTTGATCCCTGGTTTGGGAAGATCCCCTAGAGAAGGAAATGACAACCCACTCCAGTATTCTTGCCTACGAAATCCCATGGCCAGAGAAGCCCAGCAGGCTATAGTCCATGGGATCACAAAAAGAGTCAGACACAACTTAGCGACTAAAAAACAACTCTAGGTTGATAGAGCCCCTGTTTGAGTTTCATGAGACATACAGCAAATTCCCATAGGCTATCTATTTTACATATGGTAATGTAAGTATCCATGTTGCTCTCTCCATACATCTCACCTCTCCTCCCCTCTTCCCATGTCCTTAAGTCTGTTCACGTCTGTTTCTCCATTCAGTTCAGTTCAGTTCAGTCGCTCAGTCATGTCCGACTCTTTGCAACCCCATGAATCACAGCATGCCAGGCCTCCCTGTCTGAGTTCACTCAGACTCACGTCCATCGAGTCCCTGATGCCATCCAGCCATCTCATCCTCTGTCGTCCCCTTCTCCTCCTGCCCCCCAATCCCTCCCAGCATCAGAGTCTTTTCCAATGAGTTAACTCTTCACATCAGGTGGCCAAAGTACTGGAGTTTCAGCTTTAGCATCATTCCTTCCAAAGAAATCCCAGGGCTGATCTCCTTCAGAATGGACTAGTTGGATCTCCTTGCAGTTCAAGGGACTCTCAAGAGTCTTCTCCAACACCATAGTTCAAAAGCATCAATTCTTCGGCGCTCAGCCTTCTTCACAGTCCAACTCTCACATCCATACATGACCACTGGAAAAACCATAGCCTTGACTAGACGGACCTTAGTCGGCAAAGTAATGTCTGCTTTTGAATATGCTATCTAAGTTGGTCATAACTTTTCTTCCAAGGAGTAAGCATCTTTTAATTTCATGGCTGCAGTCACCATCTGCAGTGATTTTGGAGGCCCCAAAAATAAAGTCAGCCACTGTTTCCACTGTTTCCCCATCTATTTCCCATGAAGTGATGGGACCAGATGTCATGATCTTCATTTTCTGAATGTTGAGCTTTAAGCCAACTTTTTCACTCTCCTCTTTCACTTTCATCAAGAGGCTTTTTAGTTCCTCTTCACTTGGTACCATCTTTCTAGATTCCATATATATGTGTTAGTATACAATATTTATCTTTCTGACTTACTTCACTCTGTATAATAGGCTCTAGGTTGGATAGGGATGGGAAAGATGGGAGAGAGGTTCAAGAGGGAAGGGATATATATACATATATATATATATACACACACACACACACACACCTCTGGCTGATTCATGTTGAGGTTTGACAGAAAACAACAGAATTATGTAAAGCAATTATCCTTCAATTAAAATAATTAATTAATTAAAGCAACAACAACCCTAGGGAAACCCCAAACCATAGGGAAGACCAAGTAAGGAAACAAGAGGAAACTTTTGTCTCCAACATCACAGAGCAAAGAGCAAACAAAGCATAACTCCCAGCCAGATGAGCATAAAATCTTATAGTAAAACCCAGTTTCCTCAGTTCTTACTTAGTACCTCATGCCTGACTTTCAAACAAAAATGTTAATACACGCTAAAAAGCAAAAACATTTTGGAGACAAATTAAGCATCAGAACCAGACACAGAGATGACAGAGATTTTGAAATAATCAGATTAGGAATTTAAAACAGCTATATTAATTTGATAAGAGATCTAAAAAAGAGGAACAAAAGGACAACATCTAAAAACACATGTATAATAAAAACAGAAAGAAAATTTAAGACAATAATACCACTTAAAATAGCATTAAAATAAAATATTTAGAAATAAAGGTAATATAAAAGTACAAGTCCACTTCTCAACAAGTCACTGTTGAAAAAAATGTAATAAGACCTAAATAAATGGAGTGATTTCCACATTTATGAATCAGTGGTCTTAATACTGTTATGATAACAACAGTCCCCAAACTGATGTATGGATTCCATGCATTCTCTACCAAAATGTCAGCTGGACTTTTTACATAAATCGATAAGTTGATCTTAAAATTTCATACAGAAATGAAAGACATCCAAAATAGACAAAACAATCTTGAGGGGAAAAAAAAAAGAACAAAGTTGGAAGATTCATAATCCCTGATTTCAAAACTTTTTACAAAGCAGCAAAAATCAAGACTTGGGGTACTGGCATATGTATATAAAGTCTGGAAATAAATCCTCTCATTTATGATCATGTGACTTTTCAAAAAGGGTATTTCAAGGGAGAATAGAACAGTTCAAGAGAGGAAAGAACAGTTCTTTCAACAAATGATGTTGGAAAAGGGGAAATAGATATCCATGCAAAAGAAAATAAATCTGGAACCCAACCTCACACTACATAAACAGTTAACTAAAAAAAAAAAAAAAAATCACAGACCTAAATACAAGTGCTAGAATAATAAAGTTCTTAAAATAAAACATAGGAGTAATTCTCTGTGACTTTGGATTAGGCAGTGGTTTACCAGAAATAACAAAGCACAGCAACAACAACAGTAAAAACTGAACTTTACTAAAATTGAAATATTTGTGCTTAAAAGATGTAATATTAAAAATTAAAATGGTAACTCACTAAATAGAAGAAATATTTGAAAAATATATTTGATAAGGGTCTTATATCCAGAATATATTTTTAAAATCTCATAAATTAATAAATAGGAAAATAATCCAAGTAAAATTATAAAGAATTTGAAGATAAATTTCTCAAAAAATACACATATTATCAATAAGCACATGAAAAGATGCTAAACATCATCCACCATCAAGGAAATGAACATCAAAACCACAATACGGTACTACTTCACATCCAATAGAATGATTACTATCTAAAAGACTGACCATAAAACAAATGTTGCTGAGGACTTACAGAAATTGGCCCCCTCACACTTTGCTGGTTGGCTTCTAAAATTATACATCCACTTTGAAAAACAATTGGCAGTTCTTCAAAATAGTAAAAAGAATTACCATATGTCCCAGAAATTCCATTTTTAGGTATATGCCCCATATACTGAAAATATATGTCCTACAAAGACTGGAACCCAAATGTTCATAGAAGCATAATTTATAACAACCCCAAAGTAGGCACAATGCAAATGTCAATCAATTGATAAATAAATTTTAGTATGTCTAACATAATGGAATGTTGCTCAATTATCAAATGTCAGGTAGTATTAACCCATGCCACAACAGGGATGAAAATTAAAAACATTACATTAACTCAAAGAAACCAGACACAAAAGGCTAAAATTTTGAAATTAGATAGTGTTTGATGGCTGTACAACTCTGTATGGGGTGAAGTGAAAGTGAAGTCGCTCAGTCGTGTCTGACTCTTTGCAACCCCATGGACTGTACCCTATCAGGCTCCTCTGTCCGTGGGATTTTCCAGGCAATAGTACTGGAGTGGATTGCCATTTCCTTCTCCAGGGGATCTTCCCAAACCAGGGATTGAACCCTGGTCTCCCACATTGTAGACACTGTACCGTCTGAGCCACCAGGGAAGTCCTTGCATGGGATGAGTATAATATAAACCTCTGAAATGTCCACTTTAAAATGATGAATTTAATGATATGTGAATTGTATCTCTATAACCCTCTTTAAAAAATAGACTAAAAATAAGTGCCACCACAATGTCATGAATCTTCCAGAACAATTACTCTTTGCGTGTATGTGTATGTATGTTTATGTGTGTTTTCCCCCCACAAGAAAGATTCAGGAAAAACTGACATTTTGTTCAAATTGAAAAAAAAATTAAATATTCATTTTATGTTTCATCTCAATTAAATGATCAATTAGGTTTTAACTTCTTCCAGAATGAGCCAAGGATACAACTAGTTGCATGAGTATACAACTAGTTATGCATTCTAAATTCACTTTTGATAAAAATACAGATTATCTGACTTATGGTGGGGTTATATTGTCACAAACCCATTGCTAAACCATAAGTGGAAAATATCCAATGTCAAGGATGCATTTAATGCAACTAACTTAACTGAACATCATAGTCTAGCACATCCCACCTTAAACCTTCTCAGAACATTTACACTTGTCCACAGCTGAGCAGAATCACCTAACACAAATTCTATTTTATAAAGCAGTGTTGAATCCCTCATGTAATTTATTGAATATTGTACTGAATGTGAAATACAGATGGTTGTAAATGTATTGAATGTTTACTCATGATCACATAGCTTGCTGGGAGCTGCAGTCTACTGCCACTGCCCAGAATCACAAGAAAATTACTGTTCCACATGTCACTAGCCCCTAGAAAAGATGAACATTCAGTTGATTGTGATTTATTTTCCCTGAACACAGTGGTAATGATATGCACAGTCTTTATCTGCAATTGAAAACTCACTCGAAGAGCAACTACTATATATCTAACACTAAATACATCCCAAACACATGGGATAATTAACAGGAAGAAAATTGTATTTACAGAAATAAGCCTGTATTTACATATTTACATTGAAGGTTTCTCTTCAGACTACTAAAAAATCCATATATAATTTATATGATTCATATATCCAGTTTAGCAAGGGCAGAGAACATATTTATGCAGTGCACACATCATTCTCACCAAATTCTGGCTGCAATTCTGCCATTTTTAATTGACAATTTTTACCCAAGCATAGAAAATAATTTACAATGTAGCAAAGCTGCCTTCATTATCTAGCTCTTCCAAAAATTAAAACAAATTGGTATCTTTACTATTTCTAGAACTCCAACATTCTCTGGAGATTACCACTGGCAATGTTATTCCAATTTGAAAATAATGGCTGTATGTTACAGCAGCTTAGCAGATAGCACCTCAGTCACTGCTTGTAGTTTCTCTAGATCTAAGGTAATATGCAACATGGGTGATTATAATAATCAATACTAAATAGGTAAGACATGAAAGACGATCTTTTTTTATGATCATCTAAGCCAGCATTTTATAAAGTGTGTAGAGCAAAACACTAGGACTATAAAGTTGCCTTTAAAACTTTATAAAACTATATAATATAAACTAAAATATAAAACTATATAAATATAGTTTATATAAAACTATATAAAACTAATATAAAACTATAAAATAGCTTCTAAGGTCAAAGAGGTTTGGAAACTAGCACACATTAGATTTCATCCTTACAAGGTCTTAGCACATGTATGTATGTTACAAGTTCTCAGCCTCCACTTCACCCGGGGAGGAATCCTGTTTAAGTTTGCTTAATCCAGATCTTAGCAAACACATTTATATCAACATTTCTCCCTTTTTTTTTCTTTATCTTTTCCTATCCCTTTTCCAAAACACACACACAAAGCAACTTTGAATATACTAAGTTATGTCTGATTTAGGACAGGCAAAAGTAAACATTCACTGATTGAACAAATAACACTTTCACGATGCTTAAACAAGTGCACTGAAACTGCACGCTAATTAAAAGATGAGGCCAAACTGGAGATCTTCTGTAGCACTGTTGTTTGGTCAAGGAATCATGCATGACCTGTAAGTAATTATATCCTCAAAAGCAAACGTGGCTGAAATTCTTTCTGGTGCTCAGGCTAGCAATGCAGACACTGCTTGATGGAATGATTTAATTAATGTTTTCCTCCGCAAGTTTGAATTTAAACTGACAATAGTTGCCATAACATACCCAGAAGTAACTCAATTTCCAGGAAAGTGCTGCCTGCTTTCTTCCAGGAAGTTTAAAGGTGCTCCAAAAGAAGGAGGGGTTCTGTCTGAAAATTACACTAATCCCACAAAGCATTACTCATGGGTACTTGAAGACTAGGATGGACTGGGCATATTCTAATTTAAAGGAGCAAGTGAACACAGAACTAGGGCTCAGCACGGCCATTAAGAACATCCTTATTTCTGGACATTAAAAGAAATAAAAAAACTATGTGGAATGAAAAAACCCTCTGCAAAGCTGAATACTACAGAAGCATGTGGGAAATTCAATTTTTACAGGTGGACAGTATCCAACGGTGGTTCAAGGCGATCCAAGGTGATTATATCAGATCCAATCTGATCCAAGGTGATCAGATCTCTTATACAATAGTCTTATTTTTGTAACCACATTCAAAGACTTTAATAATTTTCCATTTAGGCCAGTCCCATCAGCCTCTGTACTTCATGAAAGATTATATCATTGTTGCCACATGACCTTGTCTGTTTCCTTCTGTGTAACATCTAACAGGCAGACATTTGCTTATCCTGACACAGTATTCTAAACTGATTTTCTCCTTCTTTAAACAACTCCCATGTTTCATATGTCTTACATAAAAATCAAAAGCACCATTTAATTGGAAAACAAAACATGATGTCACGCTAGCTTTCAAGCTTTGGGAAATATTAACCAATAGGAGTTTTGCAACTGTTACTATATATTTATTTCCATGTGATAAAACTAGTGAAAGTTTGTTCACTGATAACTCAGCTTGTGTTTTTTTTTAATTTATAATCACTAGTATTCAATTTTTTGGCATACAGTTGTATGACCTTTTTTAAATGCAGAGATCCTTGTAGGCACCCTCACAAAACAATCTCAAGACTACCAAGAATCCCCTCGTGCTGTACTTTAAAAACCACTGTCAACCTCCTCCCTGCACTGCCAGCCTCTAACAATCTTTGATCTGTCCCCTGCACTTTTAGAAAGTCATTAACTGGAATCACAAAATACTTAATCTGGCGATTGTCCCTTACAAAAATGTCTCTTTTTATTGCTGAATACTATTTCATTGTATGCATACACTATAGTTTTTATACATCTACCCACTGAAGGCCATTTGCTTTTTACTTTTTCCAGTTTTGGGAAACTGTGCTGATATTAATATTACTGTGTGGGTTAGTATAAGAACATAAACTTAATTTCTTTAATTTACTGGAAGTGAGCTCATGAGATCATATGGCAATGTACGTTTCACTTCATAACAAACTGCCAAACTGTTTTCCAGAGTGGTTGAACCACTTTGAGTCATTTGAATTTGAACAAACAGGCAAAGCTATCATATTAGAGAGGATATGATTTTTTTCACAAGTAGTTTACATAAGATGAAATGATACTTTAACAGCCAAAAGAAGAGAAAGTACACATTAAATAAATTGAGTTCTGTGTATCTTAAACACAACTTACTTGGTTCATTTGTTCCTTGAAGATACATACAGTATAAAATAAAAATGGATAAACACAAAAATGTAGTTATGTGTTGTATAACTACAGTTTAGGGTGAAATCATTGCATTCCTAATTATGACTTCTGTTCTAAGAACAGCTGGTATTACTGAATGTTTTAAATTGTGCAACAGATTCAGCAAGAAAGGATCACTGGGATTTGTTTCTTCCCATTTCCAGGACATAGTAGCAAAGAGAACCCAAGACAGCACGGAAAACAAGTGCAAAAATCAAATCAGAAACCATGACTGGGCCACAGGTCAACTGCAGCTAGCTATTTCAGTAGGCACGTTCTCTACTGGGTTGCTCAGGGAGAGAGGGGGAAAGGAGAAACAGGTTTACAAGTCATTTGCTTAGAAAGGAAGAAAAATGTGCAAAGAAACTGAATTCTCCATGACTTATTTTGAGTTACTGTATAAAACTTTGCCAAAAGAACAACCTGGTCCAATAGTTCTTGTAAACACCTTAGTCTGTTTGAGCTGAGTTTCTGTCACTTGCCATATAAACTATTCTCATATAGAGGTTATATTAAAATTATTTAAGCAAACTTAAAATAACACAAAATACAGTGAAAAAAATCAGGGCCAACAGGCTAGAAATAAAGTTAAATATTAATGTGTTTGGGTAGTAGAAACATATGACTGTGTCCTATTTTAAAATTTTCTTATTTCCACATTTTATTTTATGAAAGTGTACCTCTTTTCTTAAATAGACACATAGATAAAGCTATATTATTTCAAAATATATGTGTTTTCATGAAAGAACTGTACTGCTTTAAAAACATTTAACTCCACAATGATGGAATGATCAAAGCAAGCCAATCATAACTTATTGAATGCTAATGCCTTTTTGTGAAGAAAAAAATTAAAACCAAATTATTCAACTGAAAGAATATTGACTTTTATAACTTGTATACAGACAGAAAATTATTTAGTTTTTTCTCAGCCTACACATCAACATCTGAAGAATGGGAGTGGGCTTTGTGGTTCTCAGTTCCTATTTTAGGCATGTGGTCAAAGAAAATGCATTTTCCAAACCCAATGAGGCTCAACATCTGAAAACAGATGCTTCTGGAATGTTTAGACTCTACTTTAATCATCCAAAGACACTCTCTTTAACTTCCTAGGGCCGGGTTTGCCTCAAAATTAGGAGGAAAAATTCAGAATCTCTGGCTTGTTTCTGAAGGTATAATAGAAAAAAAAAATGAATTCCTTTTTTTAAAAAATGGATTATTACATTAAATTCTGGGTAGTTTAAAAGTGGAAAATAGTCTAGTTTAAGAAATAATTACTTGTGTTTCTTTTTAAACATCAGCGATGTCTTTAGTTTATCTCTATAGTATCCAATTCAGTGTGTTTGGTTCAGTAAATCTCAAGAGAAAGCCCTCCTCTAAGCCATGGTGGCCTTATTTCAGAGATTTATCTTCACTAAATTCCTTCTTTGCACATGTTTTTCCTGTATTTCCATGTACTTTGTCTGAGATACTGTCTATTCTTCCTCTGCCACTACTCAATCCATTCAACTTTCACTTTATTAGGGCATCTCTCTCTGACTGAACTAGCTCCATCCCTGGGTAATTTTATAAATTTCTTTTACCTATACCTTCAGAAAACAAGAAACTGCTGGTATTTTAATTTTGGAGAAATCTTTAAACAGATAATTGTGATGTAACTCAGTATATGCGCATGCTAAGTTGCTTCAGTTGTGTCTGACTCTGTGTGAGCCTATGGACTGTAGCCCACCAGGCCCCTCTGTCCATGGGATTTTCCCGACAAGAATACTGGAGTGGTTTGCCATGCCCTCCTCCAAGGGATCTTCCTGATCCAGGGATCAAACTGGGATTTCTTATATCTCTTGCTTTGGCAGGCAGATTCTTTACCACTAGTGCCACCTGGGAATTTGGTGTATATAATATTTATAATTGGATTTTTATGGAACTAAGAGGAAAAAATTAATTACTCTGGAGGCTAAAGCAGGGAATGACTGAACTGGTTTTAGAAAAGATGAATTGGAATCTGCCTCAAAAAGCAAACATGAAGATGGAAGTCACTGACAATCAAAACGTTGGGCATGATTATGGAGGTTATGAGGATAATATCTCATTTGAAAGTCCTGAGAAACTCCAAATACTATTTTCTCCACTATAGATGTGAGAAATCTGAGGTTGTAGTAGTGTGTATAAGTCGAAAAAACGGAGTCTGGAAGTGAATTTAGATCTGATTTCCCTACATCATCTATGCACTAAAGGCATCATTCCATATGTAATGACAGGTAGGGTTGAAAGAAGATTCACTGAGAAACCAGTGACATGGCAGGATAGGTATGAAGCAGGCTAGAAGTAATATTGGTAAGAGAAGCAAAGAAGACAGATCAAGACTAATTATAAAGAACTTTCCATGTTCCCAGAGAGAGCAAAGAATCTCATCAAAGCAAGTCAAGCAAAGGACAGGTGTGCTACGAATTGGGCCCAACATGAACTGAACTCACTTCCTTTGGGAAACCAGATGGCCCTCCCCTCTCCCCTCTCTCTCCACTCTCTAGACAACCTGTTCATACCTACATGTGAACAAACATGTCTGCCAGCCCTCCCAGGTCGGAATGCTACACAAATGGACTGCAATTCCTTGCTCTTACAGTTAGTTGGGACTTTTGTTAGAGGAAATACTTCCTTGGTCCTCTCTGCTATGCCAGATGGTGCAGAATCACATGGTACAAAGAGGATTCAACTTGGGGGCTCTGAGGTAGAATAGACCTTCCAAAACAGGTCAACTAGATATGCATTACTGCAGAGCTTGAACTTTATCATGAAAGCTATGTTTAACAGTTCCTAAAATACTGCTGAACATTGTTTTGCGATTGATTTATGCAAATTAACCACATTTACCTGTCAGTGTAGTATTCTTTGACTCCTTGGAAGATGCGCCCTGATTAAATATTGACTGCATCTAGCTTAAAATTTGCAAGAAACCATCTAACACAGAAACTGGGAGGTAACATGCTTGTGATCTTTTAATAGAATACATTTGTCAGTATATTTACAATTATCAGAATTAACAATTGCATACACCAAAAGAGAGAGCTAATGGTATCTCTATATTTAGGAAAGGCATAAGCCCAGAAGTTATCTGAGTACACTACAGCATATAGATTTCAGTTTGCAGGAAAATATCTTTTTGTTGTTGTTTTTTAGTTATAATCAAGAAGGAAAAAGGACATAATTAATTGTTCTTTATGTTCTAACAATTTTACAGTTCACAGCAAGTCTTGCAAAATAAACTTTGTCACAGAGCCAAAACAAGTTTTCTCTTGACTGGAAACATTCAACTTCATAAAGATATCACTTTCTTTAAAACAAATTCAAATGTGCTTGAATAATCAAGGGAAAAAAATAGTAGTGTGGTCTCCCTACAATCATTCCTACATTAAACTCTGTAGGTCACAATTAAAATTATTTTTATGCATGATGGGCAGTTTCCCACTAACAATTTTCTAAATTGCCTAATAATTTTATGTACCATAATTACAAGACTCCTGCTTGTGTGTTTTTCCTTCTCTTCTCTTTCATCTGAATGTAAATTAAGGGTAATCACTAGCAAACCTTTATGGTAGGTGCTTACAATGTAATATCGCAACAGAACTATGTAAAATGAACTGAATGGGAAAATCCTTGAAATACCTCTTCCCTTAACAACAGGACATACAACTGTATGAAAGAAAATTTCCCGACTAAGTAATTTTTTGAAAATAAATGGGTGAATATGTGAAGGCCAACTGATTACTTATAAATTGTTTTCATGTCTAACACTCTGCTCAATATCCCCACCTTATGATCTACCAATAAATGAAATTCAACATTTGTAAATCCAAACTCCCCATGATCTACAATTGGTTTTCACAGTTATGGTTAATTACAATGTCAAGCTGGCTGGCCTACAGCACCCAGTTGGTTGGTCAAATGCTAGTCTGGATGTTGCTGTGAAGATCTTTCATAGATGTGATCAACATTTATGATCAGTTGACTTAAATGAAAGAGTTTATTCTTAAAGATGTGGGTGGGTCTCCATCCAATCGGTGGAAGGTCCTAATAGCATAAAGTGAAGTTTCCCAAAGGAAGGAATCCTAGCTCGAGATTGTAACACAGAAATCCTGTCTAAGTTTCCAGGCTGCTGGCTTGTTTTCAGATTTTGGACTTGCCACTCCCTATATCACAGGAGTTAATTACTAAAATATTAATATATATTTTTATACATGCACAAAAAGACACACACATAAACCATTGGATGTATTCCTCTGGAGGACCCTTGCTGATACATCCATATTTAATACATTCTTCTCTTTATGATTTTGGCTCTATATATTAATATAATATCTTTCCTTGAGTTTAAAGTAACTCATTTTTATCTGCCTACTTCTAAGAATTGAACCATAAAGTGACAAATTTTATGTGCTAGTTTTTTTTTTTTTCCTATGATACATAAATACACAACTATTGACTTTTTAAAATGGTCATTAACATGAAATCTGATACCAGGCTAGTGTTTCCTATACCACTTTAGGAAAGGTAAGTTGCACTCACTTCTCTTCTTCCCTTCATTTGATTCATAGAATAAAACGTTTTCTATTATGTGGGATCAAACTACCTTCTATTTCAGTTCTCTGTTTTTGCCACATGGGTTAATTCTGTCTTCTCTTTCCACTCAAATTAAGCTTTGTGAACAGTTAGTGAGTACAGTCATGTGCCTATCGTCTTATCCATTCTGTTCAGTTCAGTTGCTCAGTCGTGCACGACTCTTTGAGACCTCATGGTCTGCAGCATGCCAGACCTCATATACATCATCAACTCCCAGAGTTTACTCAAACTCATGTCCATTGAGTCGGGGATGCCATCCAACCATCTCACCCTCTGTCATCCCCTTCTCTTCTTGCCTTCAATCTTTCCCAGCATCAGGGTGTTTTCAAATGAGTCAGCTCTTTGTATCAGGTGGCCAAAGTATTGGAGTTTCAGCTTCAGCATCAATCCTTCCAATGAATATTCAGGACTGATTTCCTTTAGGATGGACTTGTTGGATCTCCTTGCAGTCCAAAGGACTCTCAAGAGTCTTCTCCGACACCACAGTTCAAAAGCATCAATTCTTCAGCACTCAGTTTCCTTCACAGTCCAGCTCTCACATACATACATGACCACTGGCAAAACCATAGCCTTGACTAGACGGACCTTTGTTGGCAAAGTAATGTCTCTGCTTTTCAGTATGCTGTCTAGGTTGGTCATAACTTTCCCTCCAAGGAGTAAGTGTCTTTTAATTTCATGGCTGCAGTCACCATCTGCAGTGATTTGGGAGCCCCCCAAAATAAAGTCTGCCATCGTTTCCACTGTTTCTCCATTTGCCATGAAGTGCTGGGACCAGATGCCATGATCTTACTTTTCTGAATGTTGAGCTTTAAGCCAACTTTTTTACTTTCTTTCACTTTCATCAAGAGGCTCTTTAGTTCTTCAATTTCTGCCATAAGGGTGGTGTCATCTGCATATCTGAAGTTACTGATACTTCTCCTGTCAATCTTGATTTCAGCCTGTGCTTCATCCAGCCCAGTGTTTCTCATGATGTACACTGCATATAAGGTAAATAAGCAGGGTGACAATATACAGCCTTGAGTTACTCCTTTCCTGATTTGGAACCAGTCTGTTGTTCCATGTCCAGTTCTAACTGTTGCTTCCTGACCTGGATACAGATTTCTCAAGAGGCAAGTCAGGTGGTTATCTCTTTCAGAATTGTCCACAGTTTGTTGTGATCCACACAAGTCAAAGGCTTTGGCATAGTCAATAAAGCAGAAATAGATGATTTTATGGAACTCTCTTGCTTTTTTGATGATTCAGTGGATGTTGGCAATTTGATCTCTGGTTCCTCTGCCTTTTCTAAAACCAGCTTGAACATCTGGAAGTTCATGGTTCACATATCGTTGAAGCCTGGCTTGGAGAAATTTGAGCATTACTTTACTAGCGTGTGAGATGAATGCAGTTGTGCAGTAGTTTGAGCATTCTTTGGCATTGCCTTTCTTAGGGACTGGAATGAAAACTGACCTTTTCCAGTCCTATGGCCACTGCTGAGGTTTCCAAATTTGCTGGCATATTGAGTGCAGCACTTTCACAGCATCATCTTTTAGGATTTGAAATAGCTGAACTGGAATTCCATCACCTCCGCTAGCTTTGTTCATAGTGATGCTTCCTAAGGCCCTCTTGACTTCACATTCCAGGATGTCTGGCTCTTATCCATTATTGCAATCTAAATTTACATAGAGAAGACTGTTTTCCTAACAGAAGAATTGATGATGAAGACCAGGAGGATAAATAGATACATTCTAGAGCATGAGTGAACCTTGAACCATCCTAGTAACTAAAAGAAGCCAGACAGAAAAGGCTACATATTATACAAATCAATTTACATGGAATGTCCAGAAAAGGCAAATGCACAGAAATAAAAAGTAGATTATTGGTTGATGGGGCTGGAAAGAGAAGGAAATGGGGAGTGACTGCAAATGGGTGTGTTTTTTGGGGGCTGGGGTTGACAAAGTAGTTTAGAATTAAATAGTTTTGATGGTAGTTCAATCATGTGAATATACTAAAACTATTTAATTGTATACTCTAAGGGTCAGTTTCATGAGAAGTAAATTATATCTCAATATAAAGAGTTCATAGATACAGTTTTGAAACCTAGAAACATTTTTTATCAATTCTAATAACACTTTTGCATATATTAGTACCATGGAATTAGTTTCCAAAATTGTATGATTGTTTTCCCTCTTGTTGGTTAACAAAGTACTAGTGTGTCATAAAATTGACTGCATCTTATAGTCAATAAATTATGGTATACTTCTGATTTTAAATATCACTACTGTGGTCATGTATGGATGTGAGAGTTGAACTGTGAAGAAAGCTGAGCTCTAAAGAATTGATGCTTTTGAACTGTGGTGTTGGAGAAGACTCTTGAGGGTCCCTTGGACTGCAAGGAGATCCAACCGGTCCATTCTAAAGGAGATCAACCCTGGGATTTCTTTGGAAGGAATGATGATAAAGCTGAAGCTCCAGTACTTTGGCCACCTCATGCGAAGAGTTGACTCATTGGAAAAGACTCTGATGCTGGGAGGGATTGGGGGCAGGAGGAGAAGGAGACGACCCAGGATGACATGGCTGGATGGCATCACGGACTCGATGGACGTGAGTCTGAGTGAACTCCGGGAGATGGTGATGGACAGGGAGGCCTGGGGCGCTGCGATTCATGGGGTTGCAAAGAGTCAGACACAACTGAGCGACTGAACTGAACTGAAATGTGAAGAAACTGGCGAAAATCTACATTTCAAAGAAATTTCACTGGTAAAAAAATCAACTGTAGCTTTTCACTGTAAAATATTTAAACTAAGTCTACTCTATGTAATAAGCTTTTGTTTGGTAAAGATGAGAACTGTGGTAGATTTTTAAATGGCCACAAATTCATTAACACTATTCTTAATAGGAACCAGGCTTTATATTCCCTCTTCTCCTGTGTCTGGGTGGGATGGAAATGCTTCTATCAACAGAGAGTGAAGGTAATCATACTGGGTGAATTCCAAGGTCAGAGAAAGTCATGAAGCTTGCCCTGGTTCTTTTAAGATGCTTGCTCTGGGGAAAGCCAATTGCCACATAAGAAGTTGGGTTATTTTAAGATTACTTAACTAACACCACATGCAGGTGTTTGGTTGATGGCACCAGCTGCCAATCACCCGAGCAAGCCTCTCAGAATTGCAGGCCCAAAACCATGAGCAAAACTCCACAGAGGTTGTTTCACACGCTCAGTCTTAGAGTAATCTGTTGTGTAGCAATAGTAACTAGGGCAAGACCCAGTGAAGAAGGTCATCTTTTCTTTGATAATGACCCATCCAGGCAACTCAGCAGTTGACACAAATCAAGGGCACATTTTCATCGCACATGCTTCACAACAGAATGTGGACTACTATATACTAATAAGCTCAGACTTGTTTTTTAAATTCAGCTCAGCTCTTCATTTATCCAGGCTCTGGTTTCTTTCCTTTATCCTCCATCAAAACATGCTTTTATGTATTCTTAATGGAGTCCTAATTTATTATTTATAAATACGTTTGAAAACATAAATACAAGCATTGTCTAAACCACCATTGGTTTCTTTCAACTGCTGCATGCTTATATGCCACTATTAAATAAATTGTAAACCTGTCATGTGTTTGATATACAGTTAATGAAGTGTGATTCACTGCAAATAAAAAGGGACTTATCTAACTTGGAACTGCTTTACTTCAGACCTAAATATTGTAGTAATTGGTAGACTTATTAACGCTGAATATTTTTTTTTCTGACAATAAGCCTTCCACAGTTTTTAGACTGAATTCTTATTACCCATAAAAAATGCCTAAATTTCTCTTCTCAATATACAAGGTCCCCTATCTTATGGTGCCACCGTAGTCTTCCCATTTCCTATTATTTCCCTCCCAATACCCTATACATCAATTTCAGTAAAAACTGGGCAGATGATATCATATGCAGTAACTTATTTCTGTTTCCAAACATTGAAGTTCCATGTGTGGAAAAGTGTCTTTACCATATCTGCATGACTAAGATATCATCAGCTTATAGATTTCCAATCTTTAAAGTTTCCTATGAATTCTTAGTTATTATAAACAGCATCTTCCTCCTTGGAAATAGAGTACAATCCTAACACGCATGAATTTTTCTCTTGCATTATTTCTATCATTCTACATAAATATTTGTCCCAAAAGGTTTCCTAGAAGAGATGCTTAGCAAATACCACTGAACAAAACCACAAAAGAATAAATGCAAAGGGATATGTTAATAAAATGTTGAATTTCGTTTTCTCTATCACCTTCCATAAGAGTAGTCAACATATTTCTAAAATTTTCATCAAGAAATGAATGAAATTTTGTAATATATAACTTTGTTGTACTAAAAATGTAAATGTATCGTTCTTTGGGTGAAAAGAGTGCTCTTACACTAAATTAACCCATTTCATGAACTAGGTAAAGGATCATGACTGCCAAAGGCACATCCATTATCCTTTGAAGAGGACTGGCTTATAATCATGAACTCCTTAAGAAACATCGGTCTTGTGCAAACACAAGTGAGCTTTAGAAAAACAAGGAAAACACTTATTTAGCTTTTAAATTAGGCTTTTAGAAAAAGACAATCTTGACTGAGAGCAATGATTCTCATTCATCTTACTTATTTTTCATCAATTATTAGATCAAATAATCAAGGTCCCACCACCATTGGAAAAATATCTCTGAGAAGGGTAAAGACTTTACAGACTTTCCTTTGATTTCTGTATTCTTGTTAAGTTTAAAGGATTAAATAGCCTCTATCAAACACATCAAACTGTAAACATTATATATGTGTAGTTCATCATTTATCAATTGTACCTCAATAAAACTTACATCCCCTCCAATGTAAATTGTTGCTATAACACATGAATGTCACTTTTTAGTGGATGGAGGAACTGACTGGTGCCATAAGTAGCCACAAATCCAGAACCTGTGTTAGGACATAGCACAGCAAAATTGCAGTTAATATGGAGACTGAGGGAGAGTGAGTTCTTAGCCATGTCTCAAAGTCCTTGCATGGGCTATGCTAGAACAGCCCTGCCAAAAATCTTCACTGATTTGATCGGTGCTCTTTTGTGGGTTGATCACAGATATTCTCTCCATGATCACTCTCTCTAGTTGCCTGTGCTTTCTATTCTCTATGCATGCATGCTAAATTGCTTCAGCCGTGTCCCTATGCTGTGCAATCTTCCAGTCATGTCCCTACAGACTGTGCAACCCTATGGACTGTGCAACGCTATAGACTATAGCTCCTATATCCAAGGGATTCTCCAGGCAATAGTACTGGAGCGGGTTGTCATGACCTTCTTCAGGGGATCTTCCCAACCCAGGGATCAAATCCACACCTCTTACACCTCCTGCATCATCAGGCAGGTTCTTTACCACTAGTGCTACCTGGGAAGCCCTCTATTCTCTATAATAGCACTCTATTTGTTTCCTTCCCAGCCTCTCAAAATTCATTATTATTTTTCCCTATTTTAATTTGTCTTCCCCACTATTGCATGAGTTTCCTGAGCTTTTCTTGTTCTCCACTGAATCCACAGCTTCATTCAGATCACTGAGCAGAGAGTGAGCACTCAATACACATAAAACAGTTTTAACAATAGGAGAACAGTTATAAGTATCCACAGATGGCCCCCAACTTACAATGGTTTGACTCAAGATTTTCTGACTTTAAGAATGTAAGAAACCAATATGCATTCTGCAGAAACTGTACTTGAATGTTTTGATTTTTTTCTAGGCTGCTGCTGCTCCTGCTGCTAAGTCACTTCAGTCGTGTCTGACTCTGTGCGACCCCATAGACAGAAGCCCACCAGGTTCCCCCATCACTGGGATTCTCCAGGCAAGAACACTGGAGTGGGTTGCCATTTCCTTCTCCAATGCATGAAAGTAAAAAGTGAAAGGGAAATGGCTCAGTCGTGTCTGACTCTTCACGACCCCATGGACTGCAGCCTACCAGGCTCCTCCATCCATGGGATTTTCCAGGCAAGAGCACTGGACTAGCAATATGCAATACATTTTCTTTTGTGATGTTGGGCACAGCAGTAGTCACAACTCCCAGCAGCCACTCAGTCACCAGGATAAACAACACTTTTGGATCCATAAAGTCATTCTGTTTGTTACTTTCAGTACTGTATTCAATACATTACATGATCTCTCCAACGCTTCATTATAAAATAGGCTTTCTGCTAGATGATTCTGCCCAACCATCGGCTAATGCATATGTTCTGAGGAATTTAAGATAGAGGGCTGCCATCTATGGGGTCGCACAGAGTTGGACATGACTGAAGTGACTTAGCAGCAGCAGGCCAAGCTATGATGCTTGGTAGATTATACACATCAAATGCACTTTTGATTTACAGTATTTTCAACTTAGATGGGTTTATCAACTGCATCATAAGTCAAGGAAGATCTACAGGGTTGACATAAGTCAATCATGGAGCTAAGCTAAGCATGTTAATGGGTTATCTCAGCCCTGCGTCACAAGGCACAAAACCATTTTCCACATTTTACAAATGAGTTAACTGCTCACATAGATTATTTAACTTTCACACAACCACAAGTTAATAAGTGACAAGGTGTGACTCTGGACTCAGGGTCATCTGCTTCAAAAACAATTTCATCATTATTGATCCTTCTATTATGGCACATTACTCCTGCATTTTCCCCAAGGTGCATGTACTCCAAGAAGATAACTCTTGCTCAAGACAATCTAGGGATAAAAAGGCTAAGACTTTTAGAAGTATATAGAAATAGTTCATATTTGTGAGGTTCCAATTTTATCTACTCTCTTCTATTTCCCTTTCACATCTAAATGAGGGATTCCAGCTAATATCTAAGCTGCTTTCCCCAAACTATTTCTTGTGGTGATTCTCAAAACAAAAAAACAGTGGGAATTTTTGAAGAAGGCTGTTGGGGAAAGCAAACAAGTAAAAAGAAGAGGATATATTGATATACTGAACATAAAAATTAACAACAATAATAATGAAAAGAAGATCCTCGTTTGTGTTCTGGAAATGTACTGTCCATGAAAAATAGTTGTGTCTTAGAGAGAAGTCATAGGAGAAAATAGTTCCATTTTAGTACTTAGATAAAAAAAGTACCTATTTCAATGTAAAATAGGTCAAACTGCCAAGTCAACAAATTTCTAAGCTTATACAGTTGATGGCAATTTTTATATACTCAAATACTAATAAGAAAAAAAAATCTTCAAGTTAGGTCTTTTTAGAACACAGTATCCCATCCTCCCTCTAATTGGGTGCAGAACGTAGAACAAGTTGCTTTATCTCTCTGAGCCTAGTTTTCTTTGGCAATAAATTGGGCAATCCTGTTTACTGTTTGTCTCCCAGGGTTACTACAGGACTCCAAGTACAGAATGCATCAAGGCATCCAGTGAGGTGTGAAACCTTTAAGAGTCTGTTGCTCTCCCTTAGGTGAGGATTCTCTCTGAGCACTAGAGGCAGAATGCACACGTTACTGAATGAAGTGAAGACAAAATTAACAGAGGACCTACTTTGCCATGCACTTTGTCGTGTCTTTAACTTTTCTGGGTCAATCTCTTTTCATCTTGTTTGTAAAGTGACATCAAAAGTACTCCAAAAGCAGCAATGTACTATAGATATATGAGGTATTATCATTGTTGCTGCTATTTGACTATTTTCTCTTTGTTGCACTCTAATTTTCCGGAAGACAGAGATATTCCCAATGAGGAATATCTCCATCTTCACCCACAATACCATCATGATCTCCTTTGGAAAACCTCAACATTTGGTTCTAAGTTTCCTAAGGATGGAGTTGTCTCTCTCACTTACCATTATTGATCCAGCCTCTAACTCAGTGCATCAGACACTTTAGCAGGATTTGTTGGATGGATGAGAGAAAACTTTAATTCACCATCCACAGCAAAATTTTATGAAGCACCCTCTCTGTGCCAGAACCTGTGCTCTGTGCTGACAGGGACGGAAAAATGAGGAGCCTATTAGAACATCAAGGAGCTCACACAGTTGGTAATGATACTGAATGCAAACATTGGCCCCCTCTCCCCTATCGCCATGCTTGTTATAATACATCAGCTCAGACCCTATAAAATTAATTTTGTTAGACTTCACTACAGCAAATGGCATCCTAGCCTTCAAAATCACTAATTTCCTACTAAAATGTACAGAAAGAGTCATACAGCCCTTAGTAACAACGTTCACTCTGGCTTAATAATTCATCTGTCCAGCTCTCCATCCAGCCCTCTCTTCCTCTATTCATCCATCCATCCAACAAATAGGGCACAAAACAGGGATTAAGACAGTAGGCTCTGGAGTAAGACAGTGTAGATAGACTGTAGCTTCCATATTTACCTAGCTTCCCTGATAGCTCATTTGGTAAAGAATCCACGTGCAACGCAGGAGACCCCAGTTCGATTTCTGGGTCCAGATCTGCTGGAGAAGGGACAGGCTACCTACTCCAGCATTCTTGGGCTTCCCTTGTGGCTCAGCTGGTAAAGAATCTGCCTGCAATGTGGGAGAAGACTGGATTTGATCCCTGGGTTGGGAAGATGCCCTGGAGAAGGGAAAGGCTACCCACTCCAGTATTCTGGCCTAGAGAATTCCATGGACTGTATAGTCCATGGGGTTGCAAAGAGTCAGACACAACTGAGCTACTTGCTCTTCACTTTCCACGTTTACTTACATTGTGTGACTTTAGCAAGGCTGTGCCTCAGATGCCCTGGTTGTAAACCAAACAATAAAAGTGTGTTATTAGGTAAGAGTTACATTAGGCCCTGATGGTGTCTAGCACCAGCCAAGCCCTGAACAACTTTATCCTGGCCAGGCCTCTTACTGAGTTCCTGTGAGGCAGCATAGGACTCCATCAGCCCCTATTGTCCAGGAAGGTCCAACAGGATCCTCTTGAAAGGGCAAGCTTTGCAGTCCTAAGTGGGTTGGTAAATTGGAAGGACCCAACACCTCTCCCTTTCCTGCACTCAGACTAATAACTTATACTTTTATACCAAGGTTTAAATGCCTTCTCCCTAGCTGTGACATATTCTTAGGAAAAAAAAAAAAAAAAAAACCTCAAATATCAGAAGGCAATTTTAAGCATTAATAGGTTCATATGATTCTGGCCTGTATCCAAACCCTGAAGTCAACTTAGGGTGGCAAATCTGAGGTCACAAAATTCTATATATAATTCAAGGCATTAAAGGTAATTTTCTCAAGTATTGGTTAATACCTAAATCCTAAAAAAACAAACAAAAAAATTTGTTGAGATTGAAGTTGGTATCATCATTCCCATTTCATAGAAGGGAAAGCTAAGACTTTCAGAGTTGGCATACTATGTCCAAAGCCACACTGCTGATAAGAAATAAAAATGAACACTAGAATGAAAGTCTTATGATCAACATTCTCTAGTTCTTTCTGCTATTCTCCCCTCTATTTTCATATAAGCAAAGAACTCTGCACTTTTAAGCGTCCTAAGTTCTAGAAATATCCCCAATGGCAAAAGTCATATGAAAACGTATGATATGTAAACTCCCTTTTAAAAATTATCTTTTATATACATAATATATTAAAAGCTCATGTTTTAAATCATGTGCATTAAAATAGATGTCATTGGGGAAAAATGTTTAAATTTCAAGATTCAAAAGTGATTTTGAAATATGTATGCCCTTTTGCAGCTGAAGGGGAAGAGTGACATATAATCTATAAATTATAGTAGAATCCTGTTAATTCTAATGAGTATCTAGGGCTGTTGCCAAATAATGAATCTTGCAAACAATTAAATGGCATAAAATGTCGGCTAAAGGGCAGTTTTTCTGAGTCAGGGAGGGGTGCGTTCTTTTTGCTGCTGATAACAATCTGAAGACTCTAAACAGACTGTAAGAGGATTTATAGGGCTTGATTGATGGGAGGCGCCAATGAATAGAGTTTTCACTGGGAGAAAAGGGTCAATATTTCATCATTAAGGAAATAGTTTTATGAAGTCCCATGGCAACTGCTCTGAAAATAATTACCCAACGTGAATGCCTCTGCATGTTCTCATATGTTTCCGATGAGAGGGTTCATCAGACCTTTCCCGTGGTTACACTACCATCTCTTGACCTCAAGCTGGGAAGATTACTTTTGTCAAAGATCACACAGATCCCTTTAGATAACAACAATAGATATGGACAACATATACTTGGAGTCAGTTATCTTTTTTAAAAACAGTGAAAAACTAAATTACTGAGATACAATTCAACTGTCATCTTTGTCAAAATCAAAAGCAAAAAGCGGAGAGAGAATCTCGGAGAAAATAGCCAGGGACCAACATGAGCAAATACAGAGATCAATTTTCTGTGTAATGATTTATTTGGGATGTCATTTCTGCTGCCTGTACACACAGGCACACTCATACATGCAAACACAGATACATCCATATTTGCACTTTATACTGAATGTGGAATAATGACGGAAAGTTTTATTGATATATTTTACATTGTAGGCAGAGGAGGATATGTAGAAAAAGCTTCAGGTTAATGATGTTGAAAGAAGTTTTACACTGCACAATTCACTGGCAGTGCCCGGAAATATAAGGAGAGAAAGAAGTGAATAAAAACATTTCTTGCTTAGAAAACATCACTTAAAGTGTCAAGATCATAAGATCTAGCCTGTTTATGAGCACTAAGTTGGGACAGCTTCGCCTGGGGGGCCTGCCTGAGCAATAACAGAAAATAAACAAAACAGAGAACAGAACAAAAGCCATCTGTTCAGTTATAACAGGAGAAGCACTGGTTCTCCCCACCATATTTACCTTCTTGCTGCTGCTGAATCACTTCAGTCGTGTCCGACTCTGTGTGACCCCATAGACGGCAGCCCACCAGGCTCCCCCATCCCTGGGATTCTCCAGGCAAGAACACTGGAGTGGGTTGCCATTTTCTTCTCCAATGCATGCAAGGGAAAAGTGAAAGGGAAGTCGCTCAGTCGTGTCCAACTACCAGGCTCCTCTGTCCATGGGATTTTCCAGGCAAGAGTACTGGAGTAGGGTGCCATCACCTTCTCTGATTTACCTTCTTACAACAGCCCAATAAACACAACTACATACACGGTTTTATTTTCCTCTTGGTCTGAATTCTATGGCTAAATACAATGTTAATCGAAGTAATTTGGGGGAATAATAACTACCAGTATCATTTATTTCTATGACTATTTCTTCTTAATGTACATCCTCAAAATTGTCTCTTTTTAAAATAGATGTGCAGCATACTGATTAATAACTAATAATAACTTAAAAGGCAGATTTATATGCAAAATAGAAGACTATAAGCAAAATCAGAAGATTTCAAATACTTTCTTGAAAAGTATCAACAAGGCTGTATATCATCATGAATTAGTAATGACTTTTTCATCATAGAAATCTTTAAGTCGATTTCTGAAACTTCTCAGTATCCACTATATTAGAATTTTTAATCTGTTCCATATGAACAGCATTTTAAATAACTGCGTAAGGACTCCTCTGGTGGTCCAGTGGCTAAAACCCTGTGCTCCCAATACAGGGGGCTCAGATCCAATCGCTTTTAAGGGAACTGGATCCCACATGTCACAACTAAGACCGATGCAGCCAAATAAATAATACTTCTTAAAACACACAACTGAGTAAAGTCTATAAGTAAACAGAACTTTCAGACTCTCTCCTTCATATTCTGCTTTCCATAATTTTAAATGACTGTTAGTATCTGCTTTTCCAAACTGGCTACAAAACCTCGAGAAAAGCGGGCAGAATTATCTAGAGGCAAAGATAAGTGAAAGTGAAGTCGCTCAGTTGTGTCCGACTCTTTGCGATCCCATGGACTGTAGCCTACCAGGCTTCTTGGTCCATGGAATTTTCCAGGCAAGAGTACTGGAGTGGGTTGCCATTTCCTTCTTCAGAGGCAAATATAAAAGGTAACGTAGTTCAAGTAAAACAGAAAATAGGAATATTGAACAATCCAAATAAATTCCGCTTGTTAATTGATTAGATTTACGGCTCTCATTGTCCTAAGGTCAAAAGCTTTGAGAGCTCTAGTTGTAGAATCCTTACAAATACAAAAAGAAACCCCTTGAAAGCAGATCAATAAGGCACTCCCAAGTGTAACCCACATGTAAAGAGAAGGGGAGTGAAAATATTCTGTGATGTGTAAAACTAGAAGTCAATCAAAATAGCAAGTTATCCCAATCCTGCCTTGTACAGTGTGGAATCTGTGCCCCCTCTTCCCTCTGCATATAATTTAAAAAATTATAAAAAGAAATGGATTATTTCCTGCCATATCAGTAAACAAAGGAGGTCACAGTCATCAGAAATTGCAGCTCCCACAAATGGGGAGCTGATGAGCCCTAAGGGAACTCAGGGAGGAAAGAATACCTATAATCCAGCAGCCATCACAATGCAGCCACACTCTACAGAGAGTTCTAAGGAAGCTCAAGATGTAGAAAAACAGGATACTGGGCCAAGATAGCTGAAATGCATATCAAAGGAATGATTTCAATGAGCCCATAACATCCCATCTTCCCATACAGAGAAAGCACTAAATTCCTTAATGTGGGAAATCTGGCTTTCCTTAATTTACAATAACCTTTTGATGTTTAGGGGCTGCCCTTGTGGCTCAGCTGGGAAAGAATCTGTCTGCAATGAGGGAGACCTGGGTTCTATTTCTGGGTTGGGAAGATCCCCTGGAGAAGGGAAAGGCTACCCACTCCAGTATTCTGGCCTAGAGAATTCCATGGACTGTGTAGTTCATGGGGTTGCAAAGAGTCGGACACGACTGAGCAACTTTCACTTTGATGTTTAGACTGTGGCAGGAGGTAGATGGGCTGCCCCAGGGTAAGGCAATTGGAGATTCATTTCTTGTAGACTTCTCCAAGACAAGGAATAGCAGGACAACTAAGGGAGGAGGCCAAGCCCTGCCCAGACATTTCTCATTTCTGTAGTCAGAAGACCTCCTACACCACACGTACACAGAAAGGCTCCTTGTAGGTCAAAGGGGGAGTAATGCCAACGGATGTTCTACCCATATGTGGTAGAATCCATCTTGGCTAAGAGATGCGTGCACACACGTGGAAGGGTCCTGAGATATACCAAATATGAACTGTGAACCAGGCAAATCAAAATGACTGGCCAACGGAAAACTGGAAGAAATACCCCAAATAAGTGACTTAAACTACCCCGAGGGTTCAACTCAGGAACTGTTCCTCTGAAACTGCCCATGTGTCTATCTGTTGCAGTGAAAAGGAAAAAAAAGAGCAATGTGTGTGTGCATGTTTCTTTGCCTTTTCTGAGAATGAAGAAGATAAAGAAAACAGCGAGCAAGCCTGAAAAGTCTTAGTTTTCTTTTTTTTGATTTTTTTTTAAATTTTAACTGCTCCTACCTCTATATGTCTGTAACTAAGTTTGCTTTCTGCCCCCAACGCTGCAGGAGCTACTGTGTGTGCTAAGTCACTTCAGTCATGTCCGACTCTCTGTGACCCCATAGACTGTAGCCTGCCAGGCTCCTCTGTCCATGGGATTCTCTCTGCAAGAATACTGGAGTTGGTTGCCATTTCCTCCTCCAGGGGATCTTCCCGACCCAGGAATCAAACCCATGTCTCTTATGTCTCCAGCATTGCCAGGCGAGTTCTTTACCACTAATGCCAACTGGGTTCACCCCTATTTTCCTTTGACTGTATGCTAACTATAGCCTGTATCTGGCGTTTACCCTTACAACACCCCTCCCCTTGTAGTTATGTATCAGAAAGAAGGCTGCAAAGCCACCCAAATGCCTGACTCAATTCCTGGGTCACTGACACCAGCCTACGACCGTCTTTAAAACAATGAAAGAGGAAGAGACCGTTGTTCCTCATCACCGACTCCTGACTGGGAGTCCTCATCTTATATAAACCCCTCGACTCCTCATGGTGAAGGTTGGGGGCACAATTCTTGAGGCATGAGACTACTGTGTTCCGTCCCTGCCGGCTGAGAATTAAAGCCACTTTGCTATTTCCTGCAACTCTGCATTTTTTATTTGGCTTTGGCAGGCAGAAAAAGACAAGATTTTGGCCAGTAATATAGTCACGTGTACTGTACCCTTCTCCCTATTAATAAGTGCTTTATTTGCTTCACACTTTTCTGTCTGTGGAAATTCCTCTTGGCAAAGCCAAAGGGACAGGGTCCTTGTCAGTGGCCACAGGTCTAGTGTTGGGATTTGGTGTTCTCACCACTACAACCCGGCCTCAGTCTCTGGCTGGGACCCCAAGCCCTGCTCCAAGCCATTGCGGGCCAAGGTCGCTCGTGGTCAAGACTACCTGCCCTTTTTTTTTGCTTGTTTTTTTGCAAAACTTCTATATAACCTGGCTCTTCTCCTTGCCTCTTCAGAGCAGGTCTCTGAGAAGCACTGCAGGGTTGCTTGAGATGCTGTCTACCAGGCCTGAAGTCCTAAAAATTCCCACTGAATAAAACATAAGTCTTAACTTTTAAGTTGTGAGTATTAAGTCCTCAATATAGATAAAAGCTTGATATACATAATCTCATATTGGAAATCATATGTATACATATATATCACTTGTCTTCTAGGTCTAGCTTATATGCCAACTCTTTCTAGGAATCACCCTGGTTAATCCTGTTGAGATAATTCACTGATACCCTTCTTTCTCTAGGAAAGCACTTGGTGGCAAGGACATGAAGGAACCCTTCTCTGCGCTGAGAGGGCAGAGTAATTAGTACCTGGTCTCACAGTTATCTTCATGCATATCTTTTCCCCCACTGGGTCAGAACTGCTAGACCTTCAGGAGCAAGAGCACAGGTGAGATATGGACTTGGAGTTTTGAGCCAGACTCAACTCAGTTTGAGCTTGGCTCCACTGAGAATCAACCTGTTACACAGGAGCAAGTTGTTTAAACCTCGCAGGTCTTGTTGCTCTAAGTGTAGTTTATAGACCAGCAGCATCAGTTCACCTGGGAATTTGTTAGAAATGCAGAACTTCAGATCTCATCCTGACCTAGTGAATCAGAAACTGCATTTTATAAAATCCATCTTTGATTTGTATGCAGATTACATTGTGAGGAGAAGTACTGTTCTCAGGAAACTTCCATTTCCTTATCCACAAAATTTCCTTATCCACATAACAGTAGCTAACTTCCTGGGGGACTAGGAGGATCAAGTATATGTAAAATGCTCACCTCAGTACCTGGGCATGTTTCAGGATTAATGAATAGTAAGTGTATTTTTTCTTATTAATATTACTGACAATGTTGTATACCACTAGATAGTTTTATCACTTAAATTTTCTAAGACACATGTCTAAAACTGGGATAATTATATATGTTTTCTATGATTTCCTTTTCTGTGGATTAAATTATTTAATATCTGTAAACTATCAATATGATGTACAATGTTCATTATCTTTTCCCAACTCTTCCCCTTAGGGGTGGACATCAATAAGAAGCCTCTTTGCACACCCTCAGTGGCTTTCAGGGAGCAGGTATTTGAAGGGTGGTACAGAAACAACTGGGGTATTGTAGATGCCTCCATAATCCTATTTTTGCAGACAGTCCTATAAATTTTCAAATGGTAAATTAAATGCACCAAACAATTAACAAACGTCGATGTGCATCTAGCAAAATATCATGACTTTTCATCAGTTTTTTTTTTTTTTAACCTCATATAAATCCCCAGCCTCAGTTCCCTGGTCATTAACACTCATAGCAAGGAAGATTTTTTTTTTTTAATATTTTGTTGAGTTGCACAATAACTAAAATTTCCTGAATGTTTTAATAAAATCATTTTGTGTTGTACTTGTATTCATTTACATGTGTCCTGAATTTGGATTGGCATAAAGCTACTCTATCTAGTGTACCACCCAGGTGGCTCAGTGGTAAAGAATCTGCAACAGAAGGAGACCTGGGTTTGATCCCTGGGTCAGGAAGACCCCCTTGGAGAAGGAAATGCCAACCTGCTCCAGTAGTCTTTTATTTACTTATTTTAATTGGAGGCTAAATACAATATCATGGTGGCTTTTGCCATACATCATCATGAATTAGCCATGGGTATACTTGTGTGCCGCCATCCTGAACCCCCCTCCCACCTCCCTCCCCCTCCCACCGCTCCATTATTCTTGTCTGGAGGAAACCATGGACTGAAGAGCCTGACAGGTTACAGTCCATGGGGTCACAAAGAGTCAGGACATGGCTGAGTGACTAACACACACACGTCTACTCTATTTAGTATTTGCAGGAAAAAAAAAAAAAAAAAAAAGAGGATTACCCTGCTGTTGAACACAACCATAGCTGTTTTGGCCCTTTATTTTTATTGTTTACCTATTAGTTAAGTGCATTTTTCAAATAAATCAACTTGGTAAAGGTTAATTCTAATTAAACTACAAAAGAAGCTCTGAATTCCAGATAGTGAGATGAATAAACTGTGCTAAGAATAAATAGGATGCAGAAACAGGCATCAGTGTCAAAATTAACCACCACCTGTCACAATCTCAGACGCTGGGGTAGGTTGTTTAAGCATATCCCAATGGCAGTCTTGCATTACATTCCTTAGCAATACTGTACTGAACTGGTTCATCCTGTTTTCTTCTGAATCCCAGGGGCAGATGAGAAATTTTCAGTGGGAGGAGCACCACCATCAAATGAGAAATCAGTTCAAGTCCATTCAGATTCCTTCTGCCTCATTTCTAAGGTGTTATGACAGGTGCTAGAGACCAAAGTGAGCACCAGCAGGACCTAACCGCATCTCTCTCAGACTCCTTTGCTTCTCTGTTTGCTCCGGCTCTGTTCTCCCTTGCTTTGCAGTAAAAAGGCACATCTGGGGGGCCTTTCAGAAGAGATATTTTCCCCTTCCTGAAAGCTAAAGTCCATTTTAAAATATACGTTTCATTACTTACCATGCCTAAGATCAATTATCTTTTAAAGAGCACTTGTCATTCTCTTAAATTCACAATGGTAGCAAAAAAGAATTATTGGTAGATACCAACTGGAGCTAAAGTCATTGATTTGGACTCACCTTTTCAAATTAGCTTAGTCACCTTCTTGACTCCTTTCAGAACTTGGAGGAGGCCATGTTGACCCAATAAAAGGTACTGAAAACAGTCTCTAGCTTTTCTGGGACGTTCTCTAGATTTAAATCATCTCCCTTAATTCCCAAACCATTCCCCTTCTCCTGATGTCTCCAGTGGGCCTTCTATCGGCTTGTATTTTATCTCCTCTTGCTCAGCTCATTCACAGGAGTGCTGCCTCTGGGTCCGATCTTGTCTCTCCTCCCTCGTTTGGTTCTGTCTGTCTTGAGGCCCCAGAGCCACCCCAGCCAGCATTGCAAGTCTTGCTCATGCCCTAGTTTCTGCAGGGAACTCTGCTTTTTCCCCAGATTATTCACCATTACCCAGAGGGGAATTTCAGGGGGAACTCCTATCAGTGAGTGCTAAGTCAGAACTGGGCTCTTCTCTCCACTTTTCCTATATGTACTGGAAGCCAGACTGACCTTTGGAGGGTAAGGATAATAGCAGGTTCTTTAAAAGCTGGCAACAGGAGGTCTTCCTTGGCCTTTCTTTGCCCCTCTATCAGAAGGTGGCTGATTTATTTTCCTTCCACTCTCTGGGATAAGATGGTCCTCATTTACTGTCTGAAAGGTAGTACAGAGGCAACAGCAGCTACTCTTCTTTTGGGAATAGGGATGTTATCTATCTTAAAAAGAAAAATATTGGTTTAGCCTCCTTACCATATATTTCTTGAAAGAGAATGGTATTTTGCCCTTTTACATAGTGTCCTTGTAAAACTAAGGTAGCAAATTCATTTTTGACAGGCATTTTAAAACCATGGCATTTAGGAGCTGGCCAGTAGCTTTTACTTTGCTTCTGAATAACAAATGTCTAAAAGATACTAAATAGGATAAGCAGAAACTGCCATGACTGAATACTGTCAGAACAGTACATATTCAGGTTGTCTCTTCCTAATTGGCTCACTGTCTTAAATTTTATTTCCTGCTTAGACAAAGACAGAATTTGGAACCACTCATTCACTATGAAATTCAAACAGTGTTTCCCTTCATTACAAGAGGATTTTGTTCTTTAATGAATACTTTTTGTCCGCTAAATGTCAATTTAACTTCAAGAATCAACATACCATAAGCCACATAATTTGAAAGCATCTTTCTCTTCCCAATGAGTATTCTTACCCCAGTGTGAGATGTGTTCAACCAGATAAACCTACTTAAAACATTCAGGCAATGAAAGTAGTAGGCATGGAGTCTGGAAATTGACAGGAAGGCAACAGACAGCTATTCTACTGGAAGTAAGGAGACAAAAGCAGGTCATCACCTTCTAGGATGAGCAAACCACCATCGACCACCATCAAAAGGAACATTGAGGGAACAACTGAGTTAGAGGGACGATGGACATAGCAAGAGGCATAAACATAAGGCAATCAGTGACACTCCTCTGACTACAGGGGCTCACGGAAAGATAAACATGAGACAAGTTTGAGGGTCAGCAATTTGGCAAGCAAGGGCTTATGGATCGCGAGAGGTTAATGGAAAATTCAAGCAACTACATCTGGCATTTACAAAGTATACGACCTAGGCATTATCCCTGTTACATTTATAGGAACAAAGAAGCCTTGGAAATCCATGGTTTAAATGTGCCTGTGCTCATGTGCACACACACACATACATGCAGTATCAGTCCTCACTGTGCAGGATTCCAATATGCAAGAATTTCAATTACCATGACTTAATGAAATAACACCAGTACCCCACCAACAGAGCTCAAATATTAGTATGAACTATGAGTATCTGCATAAACTACAAACCTCTCTGCTAGCTCTGCAATCCACAAATCACCCTGTGAGTAACATACAGACATCACGATCACTGATGTCGCTGACGTCACTCCTCTCACAGTCTGTCAGTACACCAGTTCATGGACAGACAGCAAAGTTTGTAGCTCTGTGGCCTCCTTTTCTGCCACTGATAAGCTCAAGTGGCATTTTTCGAAAAACTGAAAATCACAAAAATGAACTGGTTAACCACGATAAAAGTGCAACAGAGAAATACAGCTGGAAGTGACATTCAAGTGGAATGTAAACAAAGTGATAGGGGCTACAGCTGACCGTCGGAATATTGACACATCTGCCATTTGAGAGACTGTTACATAGCCGAAGGTACTCAGCGAAGATAAAATCATTGACAGAAATATGAAAAGTGATTGCGATAAGAAGGATGAAAAATTTTCCAGAGGAAGTCACTTTAGCAAAAAGGGAAAAAAACATCTTCACATTAACAGAACTCTTGGGGATACTTCATACCATTGAAAACAAAGGATAAAATATTAGAAGTTCATCCAAACTTAGAAAATAGTATGCCAATTTGCCAAGGCATAGAAAAGTCATTCATTTCATATTTTAAGTTAAATAACTAGAAGAAAGCAAGCCCTATCCAACTACCTCTGATAAAATTTTGATAAAAAACCAAAGGTTTAATGTTTGAAATTAAGTATTAGCATATTTTTCTTTCTGTTTTATTTATATATTTACACCTAAGATTAAGAGTGTTTTAAATTAATGGGTTTTTTTTTGACAAAACTTTTTAAAGGACACAGGGCAACAGTAATTTATCCTATTTATTAATAAGTGTGTACAGTTTCAGCTTGGATACTTGTTTTACAGCTCTACACTGCTGTGCAAAGCAAGGACTGCCTGGATGGATGGACAGATGAACAGGATGAATGGATAGATGGATGGATAGAGAGATATAGACATACAGATGTTATACTGCCTATAAATTATTTATAAAAATGACCCACTGGAGTTGTTGGGCATTTGGGGGTTGGCTGATCCTGTCTTTCATGGGACTTACCTTGGGGTCTCATATTGGTAAAGCATTTACAGTAGCTACCTGAAATCTATTCTCCTTATATTGATGGCAGATGCCAAAAAAACAGCCTCGCTCCAATTATCTACAGATATCCCACTGAGCAAGGCAAGGCACGCACGTGACCCCCAATCAAAAGTGGGGGAAGTACCCCACCTGCAATGAAGCCATGGCAAGGTGGTACCTGACTGAAGAACTGACGCCAAGAACTCACTCTACTGCAGCATGGCAGAGCTCATGCTAAGCCCCATTACCACTGTAACATAGCACCTGGTAGCAGAAGGTTTGGGGAGAGGAGGCCTCAGGCCCTCATCTGCCACTTTGCAAGTTATGGAGGCAGTAAAATCAAAAAGGTGCATCAATTATGAGTAACCACATTGACTCATGTCAGATGGCAACAAATAGTTTGCACCTTGAATTCTAAAAATATTCTCTATATTTTCCTAATGGCTCTAATAAAATCCTACTGGTATGATAATTAAATAAAATGAAAAGTTTGGCTGGATTTGCTGCCGAGTGCCAGTTCAGAGGTTCTGTTGCTTTTCCTAGCTCTGTGCACACGGCCATGTTTGACGAAGCATAACACAGAAGAAAAGAAGGCTGGAGAGAGAAGCCCACACCACATGCTTCTCACCAGCCCAGACTGTGGAGGTCCCACCCCCTAAATGGGAACCTGGCACACAGGGTGCTTGCATCCCATTTGCTCCTCCTGTGTGGTCTCAGCATCTGCCCAGCTGATGCACAAGAGGGCCTCGCTGGCTTCAGCTGCCTGCCTGTGGAGGAGGAGGGGCTCACCACGAGCCTTGTGGGTGTCTGCTCCTCACAGGCCTGCTTTGTAAATATGCTCCTGCATCTGTTCCTTAGAGGATTGAGAGCCTGCCAAGCAGAGTGTGACATGAGACAGGAAGAAGCCCCCTCACTCTCAACCCAAGTACTCTGTCTGGGCTTCCTGTTGGCACTCTGTGTCTGCAGAGGTGACATCAGCCAGCACATTGCAAAAATAGCACCGTGCTGTGAAGGAGGTCCTGGATTCAAAGAAGCAACTGGAGAGCAGGCAATATTTGCATGGCAGTCCACAATTTACATAGCGTACCAGGAATTGTGTGTTTGGGGGGTGGTTATATGTGCAATTTATAAATAGGATAAAGGCAGGTGCAGGTGGCTTAGTGATGAAGAATCTGCCTGCCAATGCAGGGGATCTTCCTGACCCAGGGATCGAACCCGAGTCTCCCGCATTGTAGGCAAACACTTTACTGTCTGAGCCACCAGGGAAGTTATACCAACAGTATACAGGATTCTTATTCTCTCCCAGAGGGCTCCTTTCTGAATTTCATGCAAATCAGATGGTGGGCTTCTTCCTAGGTCTTGGGATGGGAGATAACCCTAGTCTTAGCAGAATCTCATCAAGATTCTTGCCTCACGGCACAATATGCCCTTGCTACCCATATTTACACCTTTGCTCTCCATGGTTTTTGTTTTTAGTCACTAAGTCACGTCTGACTGTTTTGCTAGCCAATGGACTGTAGCCCACCATGCTTCTCTGTCTAAATTATTTCCTAGGCAAGAACACTGGAGCGGGTGGCCATTCCCTTCTCCCAGGGATCTTCCCGATCCAGGGACCAAACCTGTGTCTCTTGCATTGGCAGGCAGATTCTTCACCACTGAATCACCGGGGAAGCCCTTATGCTCTTCATACCATCACCAAAGCAGTCCAGTGGAGTTCCAGGAAAGAGGTTTGGAGCTATAGACAAACTCTGCTTAGAGAGTGTTTCACCTGCATTCCATTTTAACCCATTCTTTACAGAAACCTAAGCTACTCGTGATGTCAAATAATCACCCTCCAGGCACTCCTCAACTAACAAATTCCTTAATCTTGTAAATTAAAGAGATGGTCATAACTGTCACCAAAATCATACAAAGCCTGAAAAAAGAGAAATAAACTTCACCCCAAGTGATACGTGATATGAACAAGCGCTGCAGCCTGCAGATAACACCCCTTCCAGTTTGGAGTCCATTCAGCAGGGCTTTGCTTTTCCATGGTTAGATCAATATCACACTGATACATGTTCTGCCAGCCAAGCTATAATGTTGCATTCTTCCAGGGCTCAGTAATATAAAGTGATTTAAGGCTTTCAGCTTGAAAGATATTGCCATGAACACTGTGATTTATAAAACAAATGGGCTATTGTCCTAAATAAGTTTAAAATTATATAGACCTAGGGAAATAGAGTTAACTAAAGTTTTAATGCTCTTAGCCTATTTTCTGCTTAGCAATTTATACAGACACATAAGCAATTCAACTCAGAAAATGCAACAGAAATTTATAACCAGTATCCTCCACACATAATTTTCTTAACTGAGTGCACCTTTTGGCATTTATTATTACACAAAGTCAACTTCCCACATATCCTTCTTATATCCAGGCAACTGTCTATGTATTTACTGGACTCATAAATCATTGTATTCTAAACACTTGGTCTATCAGGAAAATATGCTAATTGTGGGGGACAGCATCTCCTATATTGAATGCTAGTGGCATTTTGGAATATTATTTCTCGCTTTATCACAGAAGCGTGGTAGGAAATAGAAATGACGTGGGAGCAGTAGAAGCCAGAGGAATCTAGGCAATACATTGAAAAGCTGCCATCTCATATTCTCTCTTCACATTGGTGAAGACAGCAGAGTGTGATAACAGTAGATGAGATATTTTCATTTAATCTTTTAAATGTATTGGCTTAGAAATGTGAGTGGAATTCACATGGAGCATTTCTAATACATTTCCTAGTTTCATCTTTTGCATACGTCTGAAAAGAACTCAACACTCTTGATGAGAACTGTTATAACAAAGAGAAAGAAGGCAAAATTGGTTGAGAATTTAAAAGAGAAACTTAGTCACAACCTGAAGATCTTATGCTTGTTTTTGTAGAAGATTATAGGCACCTACAAACTTTACAAATTGGGAAAGATCAATTTCAGCTGTTATAATAAAGAGATCCCCAAATAAAGTGATTTTTGAAATGAAACAGCTGTTTGTTTGTTTGTTTGTTTGTTTTTTTAATGTATAGCAATCCTTGGACAAACCATATGGGTGAATGAATGGACCCAATTTTGTTCCAAATGTTCACCCTCCTGGGTGTTGTCATCTTCATGATTGGAAGGTGGGTTCATGGTCATTTCTGTGCTTCAATGTATAGGAAGAGGGAAGACAAACAGAATCAAGGCAAATGCCTTTTCTTTTCTGTGAAGATGCCCCCAAACTATGCATCTCACTCCCACCCATGTCCCATTGGCTTTAACTGGATCACACAGCTTTATCAAGCTACAGCAGAGGACATGTAATATGGTCTACAGCTGGGTGGCCAGATACCCAGCTTTGGCTTTGTCTGTTTATTTTTCACTGATATTTGAGATATTTTCAGACTGATTATTCAGTTTCAAACATCATCCCACATTCCACTTCACTTCTTTCACCCATTTTGTGTTCATTTTCCAGGTTCTCCTTCATAGTAGGATGATAGAAGTAGGCAGGGCATTCCTTTTAAGACAGAAAAGACCTCAGGAGAAGCCTCTCAAAACCAATCCATATCCAACTGAGAATTCTCAGACAATGCTTTGAAACAAGCTGATAAACAGATGTATTGAATCACGGAATGAACTGCAAGTAGCAATGTTGTCAAATGTGCATGGTCAGATTTCAATATGGCAAACTGCTTTCTCGAGGGAAAATATTTGTCAGCAAGACCAAAAGCTAACAAAAATGACCTTGTGTAGTAATTACACAGATACACACAGAACATTCAAAATCATAATTCCCCCTAAATGCATTTTAACCCAGAAGCCAAGGACCCTCTCATCTCCCTCATCCTCCTCTGAACTGACTCCCATAACCCTAACCAAGGCAAAGCCATAGGGCACAAGGGTCTCAAGACACACCGGTACTTCCCTCTTCCCCAAGGTTCTTGCACACTTGACTGTACTCTTTTTTGCCCAACTACAACCTAAAGGCAAAATTAGGCCTTTTGTCAACCGTCTCGTGTAGAAAAAAATGAACTAATTTATTATTTTGTCTCTTAGAGAGTTATCTTTCTTTTCTCTGAACTCCCAGTACTAGCTGAATTCTGGGTCTTAAGAAATCACCTTTTGCAATTAAGTGGCTCCTATATCTTGTCCAGATTACATACTTTTGACGTAAAAAATACACTTTTAATGATTATATAGGTGTAAACTAGGATTGTCTTGGACAAATCAGATATATGACCCCCTTTTGTGTAAAGTATTTAACCTAAAGTAACTTGTGAGGAATATAATTCTACTTGAGGATTCATATTTAAATTGATACTCTGAGAATATTCCAAAAGCTTATGCTGAGGAATTTTCATCAATTATAATGAAAAAGTCTGAAAAAACTAACTCCAACTCAAATAAAAGTCATTTCACCCAACCAGTGACATAGGGAAATGTCATCAAAGAAAGCAGAGGCAAATTTTTCTAAATGGTCTCCTGAAAGGTTATTAAGAGCCAGATTCCATGACTGGTAGGGAAAAAGTGTGAATTAAGATATAAAATATCACTGTAGATAGAGAGTTTCATAAATATTTTATTTTATTATTATTATTTTTTAAAGATGGTTTTTAATGGGAACCAGAGGTATGGTTACAGTTAAATAGTCCGACACAAAAAAACCCGTGGGTGATCAGGAGTTGGAAGGTTACAAAAAAATGAGGGCAGTAACACTGGGTACAGGAAGAAAGCTGCTCCAAGGCCTCAGGAGCCAGGCTAGTATGGCCTCTCCCTGCGATCCTGTCTGTGCTCACCCCTGGAGTCCATCTTGCCAGGGCCGAAACCATAATATCACAGTGAAGTAGGTAACATAAAAATCTCTAATTTTAGAAAAGAAAATGAACTTCATTGTAGTGAAGTGAATTGACTGGCAGAGCAGAGATTCCAGTCCAGATCTATGTGACCGGACACAGTTCACAGGACAATAAATGGCCCAAGTAGCCAGTCAAATGTACTTGCCAGACAGAATTTTCAGCAGGTGTACCTTTGACAGCTGAGAATTATAGTTATGTTTTTTAATTTGAAGAAATTTATTATTTCTTAACAGTGGAGAACATACTTAAAGAAGCCATGTTCCCATGCCCATCTGAGTCACATATAAGAGGCTTCTCTAACCCCAACATGTGGTGTGTTCATTTAGTCGCTCAGTTGTATCCAACTCTGGCAACTCCATGGAATGTAGCCTACCAAGCTCTTCTGTCCATGGGATTTCCCCAGGCAAGAATACTGCAGTGTGTTGCCATTTCCTTCTCCAGGGAATTTTCCTGACCCAGTTATCAAACCCAGGTCTCCTGTACTGCAGGTGGATTCTTTGCCCACTGAGCAAGCAGGGAAGCTCCTACTACCAACAGGCTCCTAGTCAAACATCGCATGTCCAGGGGAATGTCAGGATAGTTCGAGAAACAGAGACCAGAAATGATTGCACTCCTTCCTTATGACTGAGAAATTTTCAATACATGTTTGATATTGATTTATAATAGTTTAGTAAATATTTGATATCATTCTTTCAACATATGTGTTGCAAATGTAGGCTTACAGAATTTCTATCTTGTGTTGGGGGTATGCAGATATTAAAAGCATTCTTATTTGATGTTTAATTTGTGGTTAAGGAAATTATAATTACTTTTTTTTTGTTTGTCCATTCTATTTTATTTTATTTTTTATTATTTATTTTTACTTTACAACACTGTATTGGTTTTGCCATACATTGACATGAATCCACCATGGGTGTACATGAGTTCCCAATCCTGAACCCCCCTCCCACCACCCTCCCCATATTAAAGTCAAAAATTTAGAAATTCACACTCTTAATATCAATACATTTTCATTTCCATAAGACCAGCCATTGACCTAATCGAAACATTTCTAGATCTATTTCATGTCCATAAACCACCCATATATATGTGGCTGAATGTATGTATACTCATAAAACTATTTATTGGACATTATTTGTAATTTTGAGTTTAAATAGCCACTTGCATTTTATTAATTTAGAATACTAGTTTTCATGTCTATCAGTTAGTTAATCTACTGCCATATAAAAAGTACATATCAATGTTTTTTTACTGATCCTGTCTATTAAAAACAAGCAGCTGGCCACTGAAAAATAGATGTGGAATACTTGTAGATTCTATAAATTAATCTGAGAAGGATGTTTTCTGAAGAATAAATCAGAGCAATGAATAAATATAGAAGCATGTAAATTAAAAAAAGAAAATCTCTCATGTGATAAATGTTTTGATCTCCAGTGACTTCTAGGTGGTGAAAAGCCAGATGAAGAATGACCCTCCACCATGAAGCAAGGATTGAGGTTTGACTCTTCAAAGCCATACTGTTTTCTCCCCCTTCCTGTCAGCTTGGAAAAGGTTGTGACTCCAATTCTGATTTGCACTCACTAGCTTTAAAGCCTGTGACAGCTCACTAGGACATGAAGACTCAGTTTTCTCATGTTCTAAAGGGCAGTTTTAATGCCAACTTTGCTATGTGGTTAGGGTGGTGAGTACACATGAAGGTTTAGAAAAATCTATGATATGCTAGGCAGTTCAAAAATAGTTATGTTTTCTCCTCTCCACTTCCCAGCTCTTACAGCAGTGGTGTTAGAACTTTGATGTAAGAAAAACCCTGGATATTCTGCAAAATGCAGATGTACGCACCCCCTTCCCCAGTCCATTGGCTTAGAAAATATGAGATGTAGCTCCGATATATTTATTTTAACATGCTCCAGCAGGTGACTCAGATGCAGGTCATTTGTAGAGCATACTTTGTGGGACACTGTCTAAAATATTCCTCTGAATCAACGTTTAGTTGGGAGGCTAGAAAGGTGATACCATCTTGGGGATGTGGAGACAGGGAATATGTTACTTCACATTTAAGTAAAGGTCAACTCTTGCCTCTCTGCCAGGCTAGGTTTCTAGATTCTCTAAGACAGAATCATGGATTATTCTCCTGTTATTGTTAATATGCTCCCTACCATTTTTTAACATACTTAGAGGCCAAAATGTTACAAATGTACATCATACAGAGTTCACTATCTCTTACAGAAATACCAGGCCTCTAAAACATTTGCCGTATTACATATTTTTAGCAATTTCATTAATATTTGAAAGGTTATCCAAGAACATATGCCAGATTTTCCTCATACCTTTACTCTACCCTCTACTTTCCTGTGCCACAAGTCACCAATATTTCTAGCTTCTCATAAATAATTCTAGAGATATAATTCTTATATTTAATTCTGTATATATATATAAACAAATACTCTCTATCTTTACAGAATAATTGTATACCTCTCTTTACCTTGCTTTTCTTTGACTACAAATAGCTAAATGTAAATCACTATATAATCTAACAAACTCACTCCAGGGCATATATCCAGACAAAAACATAATTCAAGAGATACATGCATCCCTGTGTTCACAGCAGCACTATCCACAATAGTCAAGAGGTGGAAACAACCTAAACATCCATCAGTAGATAAACGGATAAAGACGACGTGGTGCATAAACAACAGAATACTATCCAGTCATGAAAAGAACACCATTGGCATCAATATGGACGCAACTAGTGATTATCGCACTAAGTGAAGTATGTCTGAAGCAGAAAGACAAATACGATATCACATGCGGAATCTAAACTACGGCAAATGAGCCTATCTATGAAACAGAAACAGAATCATGGCTATGGAGAACACACTGGTGATTGCCAAGAGGGAGGAGGTTGGGAGAGGACTGGAGCGGGAGACTGGGGTTAGCAGATACAAGATTTACATGTAGAATGAATAAACAACAAGGTCCTAAGTAGCACAGAAAACTATATTCACTATTCTATGATAAACCATAATAGAAAGAATATTTTTATAAATAAAATATTTTTAATTTCATAAAACTTCATAAAATATTTTTATAAATAAAATACAATTTTCATAAACGTTCATAAAATATTTTTATAAATAAAATGAAATATTTTTAATTTAATAAAATTTCATAGAATATTTTTATAAATAAAATAAAATTTTCATAAAGTTTCATGAAATATTTTTATAAATAAAAAAATATTTTAAATTTCATGGCTGCAGTCACCATCTGCAGTGTGTATGTGCTTAGTTGCTCAGTCATGTCCAACTCTTTGTGACCCCATGGACTGTAGCCTTCCAGGCTCCTTTGCCATTAGGATTCTCTAAGCAAGAATACTGGAGTGGGTTGCCATGCCCTCCTCCAGGGGATCTTCCCAACCCAGGGATAGAACCCAGGTCTCCCACATTGCAGGTGTTTTCTTTACCATCTAATCCACCAAGGAAGCCCATTAATACTGGAGTGGGTAGCATATCCCTTCTCCAGGGGATCTTCACAGCCCAGCAATTGAACTAGGGTCTCATGCATTGCAGGCAGATTCTTCCCCTGGTAGGGGTAGGGGTGTGGGTGTGTGTGTGTGTGTGTGTGTGTGTGTGTGTGGGTTTGTGTGTGTGTGGGTGGGTGGCTGTGTGTGTCGCCTTCATGATTCACAGCCTTGTTGTGGTGGAGAGGCTTGCATAATTCAATGAAGCTATGAGCCATGCCATGCAGAGCCACCCAGGGTTGATAGGTCACAACAGAGAGTGCTGACAAAATGTGTTTCAGTGGAGGAAGGAATGGCAAGCCACTGCAGTATTCTTGCCTCAAGAACTCCAGGAACAGGATGAAAAGTCAAAAATATATGACACCAGAAGATGAGCCCCCCAGGTCAGAAGATGCCCAATATGCTACTGGGGAAGAGCTGAGAAATAGCTCCAGAAAGAATGAAGTGGTTGGGCCAAAACAGGAATGATGCTCAGTTGTGGATGTGTCTGCTGGTGAAAGTAAAGTTCAATGCTGTAAAGAATAAGATTGCAAAGGAACTTGGAATGTTAGATCCATGAATCAAGTAAACTGGATGTGGTCAAATAGGAGAAGGCAAAAGTGAACACCACCACCTTAGGAATCAGTGAACTAAAATGGATGGGAATGGGTGAATTTAATTCAGATGACCATTATATTTAAGAATCCCTTAGAAGAAATGGAGACACCCTCATAGTCCAAAAAAGAGTCTGAAATGTAGTCCTTGGGTGCAATCTCAAAAATAAATGAATGATCTTGGTTTGTTTCCAAGGTGAACATTCAATATCACAGTAATCCAAGTCTATGCCCCAACCACCAATGTCAAGGAAGCTGAAGTTGAATGGTTCTATGAAGACCTACAAGACCTTCTATAACTAACATCAGAAAAAAAGACGTCCTTTACATAATAGGAGACTGGAATGTAATAGTAGGAAATCAAGACATACCTGGAGTAACAGGCAAGTCTGGCTTTGAAGTATGAAATTAAACAGAGCAAAGGTTAACAGAGTTTTGCCAAGAGAATACACTGGCCATAGAAAATACCCTCTTCCAACAACACAAGAAATGACTCTACACATGGATATCACAGAAATAGTCAACACTGAAATCAGACTGATTATGTCCTTTGCAGCCAAAGATGGAGAAGCTCTATATGGTCAGCAAAATAAAACCTCCTGCTGACTATGGCTCATATCATCAGCTACTTATTGCAAAATTCAGGCTTAAACTGAAGAAAGTAGAGAAAATCACTAGACCTAAATCAAATGCATTATGATTGGTGGAGGTGATTAATAGATTCAAGAGATTAGATTTGGTAAACAGAGTGCCCAAAAAACTATGGACGGAGGTTCATAACACTGTACGGGAGGTGGTGATCAATACCATCCCAAAGAAGAAGAAATGTAGTCTGAGGAGGCTTCAAACATAGCTGAGAAAAGGGAAGTGAAAAATAAGGGAAAGGGAAAGATATACCCAGCTGAATGCAGAATTCCATAGAAGAGTAAGGGGATATAAGAAAGGTTTCTTAAGTAAACAATGCAAAGAAATGGAGGAAAACAATAGAATGGGAAAAACTAGAGATCTCTTCAAGAAAAGTGGGAAGATATTCAGGGAACATGTCATGCAGGATAGGCATGATAAAGGACAGAATGATAAGGACTGGACTTACCTTACCTTAGAAGCAGAGGAGATTAAGAGATGGTAAGAATACACAGAACTATACAAGAAAGGTAGAGAAGGCAATGGCACCCCACTCCAGTACTCTTGCCTGGAAAATCCCATAGATGGAGGAGCCTGGTGGGCTGCAGTCCATGGGGTCACTAAGTCGGACACGTCTGAGTGACTTCACTTTCATTTTCACTTTCATGCACCGGAGAAGGAAATGGCAACCCACTCCAGTGTTCTTGCCTGGAGAATCCCAGGGATGGGAGAGCCTGGTGGGTTGCCATCTATGGGGTCGCACAGAGTCAGACACGACTGAAGTGACTTAGCAGCAGCATACTAGAAAGGTCTTAATGACCCAGAGAACCACAATGGTGTGATCATTCACCCAGAGCCAAACATCCTGTAGTATGAAGTCAAGCAGCCCTTAGGAAGTATTACCACAAACAAAGCTAGGAAAGGTGATGGAATTCCAGCTGAGCTTTTTCAAATCCTAAAAGATGATGCTGTTAAAGTGCTGCACTCAAAATGCAAGCAAATTTGGAAAATTCAGCAGTGGCCACAGGACTGGAAAAGGTCAGTTTTCATTCCAATCCCAAAGAAGGGCAATGCCAAAGAATGTTCAAATTACTGCACAATTGCACTCATTTCGTGTGCTAGAAAGGTAATGCTCAAAATCACTCAAAATCCCTCAAGCTAGGCTTCAGCAGTACATGAACTGAGAATTTCCAGGTATACAAGCTGGATTTAGAAAAGGCAGAGGAACCAGAGATCAAATTGCCAACATCCGATCAGTCAGTCAGTTGAGTCGCTGTGTCCGACTCATTGTGACCCCATGGAGTGCAGTATGCCAGATCTCCCTGTCCATCACCAGTTCCTGGAATTTACTCAAACTCATATCCAGTGAGTTGGTGATGCCATCCAAACATCTCATCCTCTGTCGTCCCCTTCTCCCCCATCTTCAATCTTCCCAGCATCAGGGTCTTTTCAAATGAGTCAGTTCTTCGCATCAGGTGGCCAAAGTATTGGAGTTTCAGCTTCAGCAACAGTCCTTCCAATGAACACCCAGGGCTGATCTCATTTAGGATGGACTGGTTAGATCTCCTTACAGTCCAAGGGACTCTCAAGCATCTTCTCCAATAAAACAGTTCAACAGCATCAATTCTTCAATGCTCAGCTTTCTTTATGGTCCAACTTTATCACCCATACGTAACTACTGGAAAAACCATAGCTTTCACTAGATGGACGTTTGTTGGCAAAGTAATGCCTCTGCATTTTAATATGCTGTCTTTTATAACTTTTCTTCCAAGGAGCAAGTGTCTTTTAATTTCATGGCTGCAGTCACCATCTGCAGTGATTTTGGAGCCCCCCAAAATAAAGTCTGCCATTGTTTCCTCATCTACTTGCCATGAAGTGATGGGAACAGATGCCATGATCTTAGTTTTCTGAATTGAGATTTAAGCCTACTTTTTCACTCTCCTCTTTCACTTTCATCAAGAGGCTCTTTAGTTCTTCTTTACTTTCTGCCATAAGTGTGGTGTCATCTGCATATCTGAAGTTATTGATATTTCTCCTGGCAATCTTGATTCCAGCTTGTGCCTCATCCACCCCAGAGTTTCTCATGATGTGCTCTGCATATAAGTAAAAAAAAGCAGAGTGACAATATACAACCTTGATGTACTCCTTCCCCTATGGAACCAGTCTGTTGTTCCATGTTCAGTTCTAACTATTGCTTCCTGATCTGCATACAGATTTCTCAAGAGGCAGGTCAGGTGGTCTGGTCTTCCAATCTCTTGAAGAATTTTCCAGTTTGTGTGATCCACACAGTCAAAGGTTTTGGCATAGTCAATAAAGCAGAAATAGATGTTTTTCTGGAACTCTCTTGTTTTTTACAATGATCCAAAGGATGTTGGCATTTTGATCTCTGGTTCCTCTGCCTTCTCTAAAACCAGCTCGAACATCTGGAAACTCACGGTTCACATACTATTGAAGCCTGGCTTGGAGTATTTTAGCATTACTTTACCAGCATGTGAGATGAGTAGTTTGAACAATCTTTGGCATTGCCTTTCTTTATGATTGGAATGAAAGCTGATCTTTTCCAGTCCTGTGGCCACTGCTGAGTTTTCCAGAATTGAGTGCAGCACCTTCACAACATCATCTTTCAGGATTTGAAATAGCTCAACTGGAATTCCATCACCTTCACTAGCTTTGTTTGTAGTGATGCTTCCCAAGGCCCATTTGACTTTGCATTCCAGGATGTCTGGCTCTAGGTAAGTGATCACACCATCGTGACTATCTGGGTCATTAAGTTCTTTTTATATAGTTCCTCCGTGTATTCCTGCCACCTCTTCTTAATATCTTCTGCTTCTGTTAGGTTCATACCATTTCTGTCCTTTATTGTGCCCGTCTTTGCATGAATGTTCCCTTTGGTATCTCTAATTTTCTGGAAGAGATCTCTATATCCAATGGATCATAGAAAAAGCAATGGAATTTCAGAAACACATCTACATCTGCTTCATTGACTATGTTAAAACCTTTGACTGTGGATCACAACAAACTGGGGAAAATTCTTAAAGAGATGGGAATACCAGACCACTTTACCTGCCTCCGGGGAAAATTTTGTGTGGGTCAAGAAGCAACAGTCAGAACCTTACATGGAACAATTGATTGTTTTAAAGTTGGGAAAGTGCAACAAGGCTGTATATTGTCACCCGGCTTATTTAACTTCTATGCAGAGGACTTCATGAGACATGCTGGGCTGGATGAAGCACAAGCCCTTATGGCAGAAAGCAAAGAGGAACTAAAGAGCCTCTTGATGAGTGTGAAAGAGGCGAATGAAAAGGCTGGCTTAAAACTCAACATTCAAAAACTAAGATCATGACATCCAGTCCCATCACTTCATGGCAAATAAAAGGGGAAAATGTAGGATCAGTGACAGATTTTATTACCTTGGGCTCCAAAATCACTGCAGATGGTGACCACTGACATAAAATTAAAAGATGCTTGTTTCTTGGAAGTAAAGCTATAACAAACCTGGAAAGCATATTAAAAAGCAGAGATGTCACTCTGCCAACAAAGGTTCATATAGTCAAAGCTGATATTTATAGTATTCATGTATGGATGTGAGAGTTGGTACATAAAGAAGGCTGAACGCTGAAGAACTGAGGTTTTTGAATTGTGGTGCTAGAGAAGACTCTTAATTGAATCACTGTGCCATACAAGAGAAATTAACACAACACTGTAAATCAATTTTATGTGAATAAAAAATATATTAAATCCAAAAAGAATCATAGAATATGTTTCATATTTTTTCCTAAAAAACTTCTGTCTTCTATTTTTATGACACATTTTTTAGCACTGATGGGAGTCCCATAACATATTCAACAATTCTATTGAAGGACATTTGTTTCTAACCTTTTGTTATTTCCATGAAGTGATGAATATCTTTATTGGAAAATTACTTTTCATTGTGCTAGGATATTTATAAGGTTCAACCTTAGAAACGGGAGTGCTGCATCAAAGGATAGGTACATTTCTAATTTAGAAATAAATTGCCTGCTAGTGTAGCAATTTATATTTCCACTGTGTACACCTATTCTTATTTTTCTATTTTCTCATTAACATATGAAATTCTGTTCTTTGTCATAATGATGGGTTAAAATTTGATATCTCATTATAAATAATTGAGACTTTTTTTCTGAAATAAACACAGCCTTCCTTCCTACAAACACACACATAATTTCTGGTTTTATATTAATGCCATGACAATTATTTTCTCTTATTTTGATATAACTATGGATTTACTTTTAAATGAGAAATCTTTCTGGAAGAAAAATGATGGCAGTATAAGTCACAAAAGTATATAATCAGAGATTTGTGTACATTGCTGATATATGTCCAGAATTAAGCTTCCCTTCCTGATTGTTTGCAGGAAAAGGCAATTCATAGGCAAATATGAAGGTTCATCTATTAAAATGATCAAATTTGAATATATTTACAAGCTAAGAGAATTTTCATAATGTTCAGTCTTTCCCTGTTTATTGAGGGACACTCATTTTCTTGCATATGACCTTCTGAAAAGCACGGATGTTGGTGTGAGCAGCTGGAAGACAGAGGATACAGTATGAATCCATGCACCAGACCATGACAGTGTCAGCCAATCAGCCTGGCAGTGCTATTATATGAATAAGAGGAAACAGAATGTCAGTCAAAGCAGCTGGCTATAATCTTTCTTGAAACTGCAGCTTTTAAGACAATGAAGAGATGTGAATGATGAGCATACTTATATTTTTGTTTTATGAGAAAATATATAATTGTTTTAAACAAGTCAAACATATTAAAGTTTAAAAAGTAATGGCTTTTATTTTTTATAAGCAAAGAAAAAAAAAAGGCTAAAACTGGAAAAGTAACTGGGGAAGAAGGTGAAACATGATGTGGCGTATTAGAAAAAGACTTCCAAATCGAACTAACTCCCAAGTTTAGAACAACAGCTTCAAAGAACTGATTTTATAAGATGTATTATTACTGGGTAGTTTGTTTTTGTTTGATGTGACATAGAAAAAGCATATCTTTCAGAAACATAAAGGAAAATAGTGAAAATATCTTCCAAATGAGTCAATAACACATTTTATAACCTCAATTTAACCATTTTACAAGAATTCTTCAGAAAAGTTGGGAAAATGTTCAATAAGAGGGAAAATATTGCAAATACATCTATGAAGACTTTGCTCTATTCTGTTTTAAACCAAAATTGAGAAATTATTTATCATTTTGTAACAATTCTATGTAACAATTTATTATACTGTTATATAACAAAACAAGCTGAATATCTTACTCTCAAGCTCAACATAACTCAATTATATTAGACAAATACATGACTAACAATTTAATACCCAAACAAACTCATGTCATTTTATTGTTAATGTTTGCATTCCTTATCTCTTTGCATAAAAAGACCATTAATAAGGAGCCATATTAAAAATAATGGTATATCTGTCCAAATACCAAAGAAATATTTCTATGCTTGAGGATTTACGTAACTGAAATTTAGCTGCTTATAAACAATTATTAATTAAAACTTTTTTCATGACCTTTAAAAATGCACCAAAATATTAGATTTATTGTTATCCAACAGAAAAGGGTAGATTAATGGGAGATACAAGTAACCAAATGTGCTTAAACTATATATAATAACATATCTCATGTATAAGTCTTATGGAAAAATGATTTTATTGACAATTTTTCCTCCAGCTTAATCATAACTCACTAGTATTGCTCAAAACATATCTTAAATTTAAATTAATTAGTTTTAAAATTAAATAGTTCTCATGACAAAAATTAAAGAATGTTCAGTGAAAAACAATTTGAAAACAAATGTGGTTTAACACCTAAAACATAATATTTGCTTTTTTATTCTTTTACTTTCCTTTCTCTCCTCTTTTTTTTTTTTTTTGTTTCTTTCTTCCAGTTCCTTTCTCCCTCACTTCCATCCTTATCTCTTTACAATTTCCATTAGGGCAATTTATCTTCTAAACATACATCACTAAGTACTTTTAAACAAAATCTGTGTCCTATCCTTTGTATCTAAAATTAGTAACTTAAAATGTATAGCAACAATATCAATATTATGGTTTCAAATATAAATATTATTATTTGCTTGCCTATGAAGCATTGCCCTTCATTCTTTGAATGGATTCTCTCCATTTTAATCATGCTTCTTCTAACTCAGCTCAGTGATGAGAGGAAGCTTCGCACAACGTTCTGTAAAAGTGAGATGCCCGGTCCCGTGGTTTCTGAGATGTTGCCTATCAGTGACTTTCATTTCACTCACTTTTTCGCCACATTTTCTGTTCCAGAATTAGGGTTTTGCATCTTTTGTCCAAAAGATTTTTAAGCATCACTGCTGATCTTGGCTTCTCCAGTGGCTCAGTGGTAAAGAATCCGCCTGCATTGCAGGAGCTGCAAGACACACTGGTTCTGTTCCTGGGTTTGGAAGACCCCCTGAAGGAGGAAATGGTAACCAATTCCGGTATACTTGCCTAGAGAACCCCATGGACACAGTAGCCAGTGGGCTACAGTCCTAGGGTTGCAAAGAGTTGGACATAACTGAAGCGACTTACCAGAAATACGCACACTGCTGGTCCTGATTGATTAAGAAAATAGGTATAACAAACACAGACACCTATACAAAGTCTATTAAAGCAAAACAAAATCCCACTATGAGCCATATATAAAGAGAAACCTAAAAAATAGAAATGCTTTTTTAATGCTAATAAAAAGACCTCTCAAATGTGAATAAAATTAAGTAAGCCTGTCAATATTAATATAATAGATTAAGGTATTAAGTAAATCAATGATGGCAGCTTATAGTGATAAAATTATATTAAAAATTAGCTATGTCAAAAGGTTTTATTTGAAATGAATAGAAGATGAATGTTTTGCTATGCTGTAAAATCATTTTTTAAGTACAGAAGTGATAAATTGTTATAAACATATCTGACTTGTAAAACAAAAAGGTATAAAGGATATAAACAGCATCATTAACAAGGGTAATTAAATAGAAAGATTTTGAATGCTGCATCTTTGAGTTAACAGATTGCCTTTTTAATGAAACATTTAGGAAAAAGTCCTACTAATTTGTTCATGATGAAAATCTTTACTTATTCCAAGACAGGAGTATTTAGCCATGTAGATGTACAAATGTGATCTATATGCTTATAGATCACAATCTCAAACAACAGCGATGTAAACTTTTGAAATACAATTTTGAACATAATTCTCTTTTTATGCTTTTAATCTCTTTGCCAAATAACAATTGACTCAAGATGGAAATCTAGGGCACAGTAACATCCTACTTAAAAAAAAAAATTGCATGCAACTCATATAAAAAAAGGTATAGTATGTAGTACTTTTGTTATTAGAAAGAAAATGAAAATAAAGCTTTTAGCCTAATTTAACCAAAATTACCCAATAATGACGTGAATGCTAAAAAAAAATTTTTTTTAAGTAAAAACAAATAACTTTAATAAGTAAAAAAATAAAGCTAAAATTCAATGAAATTCCAAGAATATACTTAATGGCCTAATAAATGCACTCAATTGGAAGAAAAAAAAATTCAGAAAAGGAGATACATAAATATATTTTAATCGTATGATAAAATAAATGGACAATATTTTCTTGTGTTACAGAAAAGAGAAAGATAGTGACAAAACTGTTAAAAAAACTATCCTACTGAAAGGGATCCTGGTAGGTTCACTTACTGGTAAATTCATTTAACATACAAAGCAACCTTAATATATCCATTGCACACATTTTTCTGAAATTTGGGGAATAATTGGAGACTTTTTAAGGTATTCTGTGAAACAAAATTAAAATATATCTGATGTAATAGAACTTTAATAAAAATTTAAGCCAGATCAATTTCATTAATGGATATTAAATTAAAATCTTAAGTACATTATTAGCAGTTGCAATTAAGCAATAGGATTAAGTTTATCCTATGAATGTGAAAGTGACGGTCAGTCGGTCTATCCGACTCTTTGCTACCCATGGACTGTAGCTTGGCAGGCTCCTTTATCCATGAAGTTCACCAGGCAAGAATACTGGAGTGGATAGTCATTCCCTTCTCCAGAGGAGCTTTCCAACCAAGGGATCAAACTCAGGTCTATAGTAAAGAATCATGTCAGGCAATGTGCTGTATCACTTGATTTTCTGTATTTCATCAAATCTAAGATACTGTCCATTGCAAGTCACATCATCATTCTATCATTAGCTAAGAAAAGGTTACCACTTAAACCATGACACAATGCCTTCCTGTCATATAGAATCTTAACTATATTCATACAAAACAGTTCACTGATTATTTCACATAGATTTATATTATCATCTTTCTCATGGATAGATAATAAGAAAAATAGTGAAGTAATTTTGTGAAGGTTTTCCTAACACATCCTCCCATTCAAGCCTAGCTCTTTGGAAAGACTGGCTGAGCTGTCGGTGCCTATGGCTTGTCACCTAATACTGTTCTCCATGCATTCAAGAGCACTGGTGATGTTCCACTATGGTTTCCAGCATTTTCTGCCATAAAAATATGTGGATACCCACTCCACAAATTTTGCTTCTGGCACCCTCTGATCAGAAAATAGGTTAACCAGTCATATTGATCAGAAGACAAACTTTGATCACAAAGTTGCAAAAATGTGAAAAGAAAAACCCCAGAACTGATGAAACAAAATAGCTCATTTGATTGCTACTGTGATCCTGTAAGGCAGGAGACCTGGGTTCAATCCCTGGGTTGGGAAGCTCCCCTGGAGAAGGGACTGGCAGCCCACTCCAGTATTCTTGCAGGGAAAACTCAATGGGCAGAGGAGCCTACTGGGTTGCAGTCCATGGAGCTGCTAAAGAGTCAGACATGATTGAGAGACTGGGCAGATTAATGTGAGGATATTTCTATACAGGCAAAACTATTATTTTAGTACACTATATGAATATTAATGAACATAAAGCATTCCATTCGATGTGTTCTGTTAAAAAGATCTATGCACAAATATTTATCCATACCCAATAAAAATACATCGAAATATACTAACTCTTTATAGTCTGGTACTAAATAAAAATATTTTTAATAAACTATCTTATTTAATATCCATTTGGACTGCTAAATCAATACAATAATATGTGGAAAATAAGAAAACTTAATAATGGAAGTCAATAAAGCAAAAGATAAATTATTTTCATTCTGCATGATTACAAGCCTGAAAAAGGCAACAACTTAGTTCAAATCTACTGAAATGTTTAGTTCATAGTTATCCAGATATAAGATAAAAATACAAAAATTAGTACCTTTCCTATACCTACATACACACTTATCTACATCTATATATACTTATCAGGTACCATATACTGTGTGTGTGTGTTTGGGTGGGCGGGGAGCACTGTTAGTCATTCAGTCGTGGCTGACTCATTACAACCCTGTGGACTGTAGCCACTAGGCTCCTCTGTCCATGGAATTCTCCAGGCAAGAATACTGGAGTTGGTTGCTATTTTTTTCTCTAGGGGATCTTCCCAACCCAGGTCTCCTGCATTGAAGACAGATTCTTTACTGTCTGAGCCACCAAGGACCAAATGCTACTAGTTAATCAATTAAAAGATACATGTTTAAAATTGTCAACAAGGACTGTGGAAGAGGATAGAAATCTATAAACTATCAAGAGTGTACTGCATAACCACTTGAATAAATGCACAGAAATACCACTTATGTGGAAGAAAAAAATGAAATATTTACAAAATGAGTATATCTAGTCAAGAGTCTATATATTAATAAGAATATAATATTAATAGCACTTCTCCCTGGAAGCTGGTATTGCCACTGTCTTTTTTTTTCTTTTTTGGGCTTCCCTGGTGGCTCAGAGGTTAAAGCATCTGCCTAGAATGCAAGAGATCCTGGTTTGATCCCTGGGTCGGGGGAAGATCCCCTGGAGAAGGAAATGGCAACCCACTCCAGCACACTTGCCTGGAGAATCCCATGGAGGGAGGAGCCTGGTAGGCTATAGTCTTGCCACTGTCTTTTTTTTCTTTTTAATCTGGATTCTATTAATATAATAAAATGGGATTTTATTTCTTTAAAAGTAATGTAAATAAAACAAATATAAATGTTAATAAAGTGGGATTTTATCATTTGAGGATATCAAAGTATAGTTGAATAAAGTATAACAGTGAAGAAAAACTAACTTGTAGTACCAAGAATTTAAATTCATTCAAAAGTTAAGCTAATTAAAGCAATGTGGAATGGCATACAAGAGGGAATATGATTTAAACACTCCCCCCACACACAAAAAAATGTACACAGTTATACACATATACATATGGATACAAATGTAAGGAGCGCATTAACACAGGGAAGGAAAGATTTTACAATAACGACCTGGCTGTTTTATCATTTTTTTCAATATAGAAAATAAGCATGTGTTCTGGCATATCCAGGATAATTCAAGTTTAATCTTAAAAACAATCCGACTGAGCAGGTAGTTATTATATTCATTTTACAAATGATAAAACTGACTAGAGGAAAGGTAAACGTTCTTAAAGCTAAGAAGTGGAGTGATATAACTTTCTTCTAATGTTTAGTTTTGTTTCGCTGGCTCAAGGAATGATGCTGCCCAGATGCCCAAACCAGAAATTTGTCAGTCTCTTTGAATCTCCTCTCTCTCTCAGACCTTTCTTCCCGCTCTAGCAAATAAATCTTGTGATTTACCTCCTTCAAATCCATCTATATTTCCTCTTTAAATCCTCACTACTAATATTTCTGTAGAGCATTGTCTCAATCTTCTTAAATCTAAAGGCTCTAATTCATGCTCTTTTATGATTGTGCTGGTCCTTAGTCACTGATCAGGGATGTGAACCTCATTTTCCTCCAACAGTGTGTTAGGACCAAACAGAAGCCAGGACAGCTCTAAGGGGCGGGCTAGGCCTGAGAAAAGCTGAGGCTCTGGAACTCCCGCAGGCAGTGTAGCTCGACCAATCAGAAAAAAATCCCCGTAGCCCCCGCCCGTGCCAGACCTGAGCCAATCCGGATAGGGATGCGAGGTTTAAAAGTCCCGCGCCCGCGTACAGTTTAACCAATCAGCTATGCTGTTACAGAAACAAAGAACCATCTGTATAAAAGTATATGTGATTCAGAGCGGGGCCTTTGTCTGATTCCACTGTGCTGGATGAAACATGGGTCCTGGCTGGAGCTGGTAATAAACCCCTTTATGCTTTTGCATTGCTGTGGACATCTTATTCTCTCAGTTTTGGAGACTCGGACTCTGGGCATAACAAGTGTTATTCACTTTTCAGGCAATGGAAATGGACTAGGGACAAAGGCTAGACATTCTCAGAATGGAAGTAAAATGAGCTTGAAGTGAGAATTCTAGGTGCCAGGAGCCCACAGTTAACTTCACTCTGTCCTATAACAAACCATTCCTCAGATCCGGACTTCATCCTCAGTGCCCCAGGAGGGAAGCATAATCTTTAGGAAGAAAAGCCCTTTCAGTGTGACCCATCCCTCTAAGGCGTTTGGAGGCAGAAAGATGAGGAAATGACTGCCTAATCCTAACGCGTTCTCACCCGTGTTCCTTCTGTTCCCCAGTCACAGGCGCTGCTTCGACTTTATTGGTGGCCTCAGTCTTATAGATTGTGCCACTCTGGCATGAATACCAGTACACCAGACCACACCACAGATGGGGAAAAGAAAGAGCAAGCAGCTAGCAGCTCCTTCCCCAGGTTACCCCACAACAGTACCAGCTGCCTCCTGCTCTAAGTGTTCAACTGTAAATACTTGGGACATTCAAAATTCTCTCTCCTCTCAACTGGTGTTTCATAGCTTTTGCTCACAATGTTTTTCCTATGTTGATGCTGTCTTTCCAGAGTTCCTCTAGGCTAACGTTAGGGAAGTTAGAAGCTTTGTTTGCTTGTCACACCATGTGTGATCTTAGTTCCAGGATCAGGGATCCAACCCACACCCTCTGCAATGAAAGTCTTAACTACTGAACCACAAGGGAAGTCCAGAAGTTCGAAGTTTAACTATTCCTTCCATCGGTTCTCTCCCCTGCAATTAAAATGATCCTTCTAAACAAACCAGAAAAACAAAACAATTCTCCATAAACAACTGCAGAAAGTTCTCAAGTCTGCTAACAGTGGCTGAATACTCAAGATTTTCCCTTTCATTGGATTGGTCAAATCTTTTTTCCCCCCTTTCTAATTCAATCAGTGGAAGAAGACGTCCAATCAGTTACAAGCGTTGTTACTCTAGTCTTTGCCACAAGGTGGCACCATTGAGGAACGTGGTAATGCTTGAAAAGAATTCTATATCCATCAAGCCTTGGAAGCTTTGTTTGCAGAAATCCTGACCTAGAGGGGTTAGTCTCTATGCTCCGCAGGAGTATAGGATTTTTAAACTCCCACTCAAAATTGCAAAGTGGAGAAGCCATAAGTGAATGTTCCGCTATACAGCAATATAAAATCAGCTCAGTTTCTAGGCTGGAAATTAGAGCCTGTGTCACCACTCCACTCTTCTGCCTTCTACTGTGAGCTCACCTTTGGAGCTTCTGGTGTCCCTTTCTTCTGAGAATCTTAATCAGATTATTCTGTTCTTCCCGGACAAGATCCCTGCACTTTGAATTTGAAGGAGCATGATTTTGGTTCTTGATCCCTCCTCTCGTAAAATACCTTTAGCTCCTTATTACACTGACTGATTATTCTTGAGAATTCTGCATTCCAAGGGGTCTGGGAAGGGATGTGTACACACACAGACACACACACATGCACACACACAAACACCCAAGCATACAGAGATGCATAAAAGTTATTCACTCTCATCCTATCAGACTGTCTGATACTTTCAAAACTAAGAGAACTAGTTTAAATTTTTAAAAAATGCCAAAAAGGAATGTACTATGCTTTCACACAGAATAAACTGGCAGCTTCTACAGATTTATATAATAGATGTATAAACTGAACATGTTACTAACTTAAAATTCCTTATTCTCTTGTCATTACCTTCAAAAATTCACTTTTTAAGTAAAAATAAAAGTTCACATAATATCTACATAAAGGATATAAAGCATCTATTAATCAAAGACACGGGCACTAGATGACAATAAGTGGCAAGCTTATACTTATTAAATTAGCAAACAGAAGCCCAAATGGAGGAAAGATATTCCTGGGTCAAGAGCCTTAAAAATGGTCATCCCCTTGGGCCAAGAAATTTCACTTCTAGGTTTCAATTCCAAAGAAGCAGCACAGGACAAATATTCTATCTAATTTCACTAATTTCACTGAAGCTACTAGTACAGGCTTGACAGAGAGTGAGTGTTCAATCGGTGTATACAGAAGGCTAGATGGAAGAGAAAGAATGAAAAGAGAGAGGATGAGAGAAGAGCATTAGAAAATTTCTAAACATGCCTCTACGGAACACTTTGCTAAACATAAGTACCGTGACTACTAGGACAATGGTAGGTAACTTGAAAGTGAAGATGGTGGAAACTCATGGAGCCACATGGAAATAGGCCCATAAGTGATGGTGAGGCAGGAGCAAGGGAACAGAATATAAAGATGAACTCCTTTATAGAGGCTCCCTCAGAATTCTCTGAGTCTATAGGCACAGACTGGAAAGAAGGCTGTCAGAGGAATAGCATACCCTCTTGGCATGGGCAGTCTGATCTACTGGAATGGTAGAAATGAGGGGGAAGCACCTGTTTTGAATTCTACTAACATGGCAGTGGAAGTTGACAGCAATCAGGGGACGCAAAGAAGAGAGCTTATGAAGGTATATAGATCAATGGCTCTCAATGCTGGTTGCTCACGTGAGTTACTTGGGAGCTTTAGAAATATAGATTTCTACAGGGAGAGAGGCCCCAGAAGGCTACTATGGTCCTTCCACCTGAAGCAGAACCACCCCCACATTCACTTCCACTACCTGCGGCTTCAGATGCATTAGCTCATCCAATCTCCAACCCCTAACATAGATTTGCCAATCCTGTTTATAAGATGAGAAAGCCAACCTGCAGTAGGGCTAAGTGCTTCAGGTATTCTTTATCTACAATTCTTCCTTTGTCCCCCACCCTTACCATGGATTATGTTCTAAAATGTGCCCCCTAATTCCACAAAATTTGTCCTAACCCCTAGTACCTCAGAATGTGACTGTATTTGGAGATAGGTTCTTTATAGGGCAAAGAAAGGTAAATGAAGTAATTAGGGTGGGCTGTCATCCAACATGACTGATGTCCTTGTAAGAAGGGGCGATAAGGATGCACACACACACACACACAAGACGGACCATGTGAAGACACAGGAGGAAGATGGCCGTCAGCAAGCCAAGAAAAAATGCCTCGGAAGAAATCCACCTTGCCCACCTTGATCTCAGACTTCTAGCATCCAGAACTCTGAGACAGTAAATTTCTCTTGTTCAAGTCAAATATATATAGAGAGATATAGACATATATACACAGGAGATGCAGGAGATGCAGGTTGGATCCCTGGGTTGGGAAGATCCCACGGAGAAGGAAATGGCAACCCACTCCAGTATTCTTGCCTGGAGAACCCCATGGACAGAGGAGCCTGGCAGGTTCCAATCCATGCGGTTGCACAGAGTTGGACACAAATAAAACGACTTAGCACATAATACATATACATACATACATATATATTTTTATATCTAAGTCCCACTTATAGAAATCCAGATATGCTTATTCTGCTTGTGAATGCTGAGTTTCCCTGGGTGATTCTACACACAGGTAAGCTTCAAGCCCATGGACATAGATCTTTGCCATCCAAAGCCGTGTCCACAACCAGTAGCACCACGAGATCCAAAGGCTTATTAGAAAAGCAGAATTCCATCCCCACCCTTGACCTATTGACTTTTTGCTTTAAAAATGAACAGGTAAGCACATGAACATGTCAGTCTGTAAAACACTGGCACAGGTAAGCAATAGGTTTGCTTTGTGTCACCTTTTCTGTGAGATGCATGTCCTTCTTAATTTAGAATTTCATCTTGTGTACTTCAAAAGACAGAATAGCTAGGTTTTCTTCTGGAAATATTTGCTCCTTCTGAAATCCCTTTGCTTTTCTTTACCGGAGCTTCAGGGAAACACATGGTGTTATTGCCAGAAGTGAAAATGCAAGAGATCACTCAGTTTCTTCATCTGATCTCAAAACTGGAAGTGACCTTAGAAATTATCTCCGATCATGCTATTTCACAATGAAGAAATTAAGGTTCACAGAAGGTAAGATATGACCAAATGTCACACAGCGAGGAACTGACACAGCCTAGATTCAGAACATCATTTCTATAAATCAGAGCTGTCCTTTAATAAAACCTGCTTAGCATCTTGTCATGTTTACACATGATAGATTTCTTAGTTTGAAAAATAGTATTTTTTTTAAAAAAAGCCTCGGATAAATTATCATGGATGAACCAATTTCCTGGGTAAATGTGATTATTGTCAACTTTTAACAAATATTGTATCCATTACTCTGAATGATACAAAGAACATTTCCCTTCAACTTGAACCTTTCTCCTTGGAGAAAATATAAATTGTCTACCCTAAACCTAGAAATCACAGATGTGGTATATAAAGCCACCCTGATATAACAGAAACCTGATGAGACATTGGCTTATAAAATGGCTGTGGATGGGATGGGTATAGGATGATATCACTTTGCTGGTACCCCTCATTTAGCATATATGTGAATTAATAAGCTAACTAGTAGAGATACATAAGGGTTTCTAAAGTGTCACAAATATATTCTCAAGTGTATGCAGAAAATCTTGCTCTGATATAATTACTAAGCTGCATATGGGTGGAGGATATATCATACTGGCAGAATTCTGAAAAGCCCCCCTAGGGCAGGGGATAGGGGTGCATCCTGTGCTGGGTAGCCCAACAGAAGTAGTGTCTCACTTCTCTAAGTATGCCCCATAGGCCAGCAGCATAGGCATCACCTGGACCATTATTAGAAACACGGATTCTGAGTCCTCACCTCAGGCCTACTCCACATGATTCTTCAGTTGAACAGAATTTCTAGAGGATTCACCCACTCATTAAAGTGAGAGAATTATGAGTCTCACTCACTGCTTCCCTAATTTGTCTCCATATCGGAATCATCTGAATGCACCATTGCCTCTTGGGGTCTGTCTCAAGACCTAAGTTAGAAAATTCAGAGAAGGAGCCTGAGAATCTATATTTTTAAACTTTCAACCTTCATGATTTTACAACAGTGTAAGTTTGACAAGGTTAGAAGACAAAGAGCTTGAGAGTCCAACAGAACTGCGATTGGTGCTCAGCCCTGCCACCTACTAGCTGTTTTTGAAGAAGCTACCTTCCCTCTCCAAGGTTCCTTCTTGCCATGAAATGAGAATAGGACATTGTTTTGCAGATTTAATGTGAGGACTAGACAGGGAGTTATGAAGTAGTACACAAAGGCTCAAGATTTCTGCCTTGTACTTGGTAACTGTAAAATGGAAGATAACTATTAGCATTTTTGTCTCCCTATTAACACCTCACATTTGTCCTCTGCAAAATACAGATGGTAGGTATAGTCTAGGGTTATTTCATTCATAAAATTTATTTTTTAATGAGTAGGTGGCAGGTTCCAGAAGCAAAGATGAGCTCACAGCCTAGTGAGAGAGTCAGGCAGGTGCATAGGAATATTATAATAGAAGTTTTGTTCACAAATGAATCATTTCATACATCTAGATAATGTTTTGGTTAGCTTGTGGGGGGAAGAGATCAAAGCTACTATTTAATATCATTAAAATAATCATTATTCCTTTCACATGTGCTAACCCAGGCAGAAAGAAGAGCTTTCCAGAGCACTAAAAACAAAACCTTGTCACAGATAGTAAGGCTCCCATGTGACTTCAATTGTTACTGTAAATTAGCCCAAGAGAACAACCCAAACTGTAGAAAAATTATGACCTTATTTAATGTAGATGCTTTATCAGCTCATCCTTTCTGCCCAATTCTTTCAAACTTAGTGTTTTTCACTCTCCATTGTTCTATTATTAGCCTCTGTTTTAAAACTGCTGGAGAATGGTTTTCTTCCAGCTGTGGAGCCTCCCACTGACACACACACCCCTCCTTCCTGAGGCTCAAAGCTGAGAGTTCCTAATTGAATTTCTGCCCTTCAGGAGCACAGGGTCATTGGGATCAATGTGCTGTCAGAGGACTCCAGGGAGGCCAGGCTCAGGGCATGCTGGCCTCGGCATCATTTTAGTCTCTCCACAGTCCCATTTTGGAGCACTCGCCAGCCTCAAAGCCTGGGGTCTGTTTATTTAATGAAGTCTGCTGTTGAAATAACAACTCCTTTCTCCAGTGTGAGCTATAACTGCATTTATGATGTGTTTAAATGATAAACTAGTCTTTGGTAATCTAGAAAGTCATCCTGTTTTAGGAACTCTTGCAACCTTTCTTTCTCTAGTTTCTGCCATACTGAAGTGTCAGTATTTATGCCAAAATCTACCTGACCCATTGTAAGGGAAATACCACATGGCTATCTTTGATCTCCTAACCTCATACCAGCTCTGCTAGAGAAAAGAAATACATTTTAAATTGGGAAAATATAGGACCTTTTACTTGAACATGCCAGTATGTATCTTTAAATGTAACTTCCTTACATTCTCCCCGAATAATTCAACAATGATCCATGGTCAAGGCATCCTTGAATGGATACGTTTAATTTGTTAGGAAAATTTTAGTGCTGGAAAATCATGACTTATACTTAAAGTATTAATAAATTAATTTTTTAAATTACTAAGTTTTCTGCAACTATTTCATATATGTAGATAGAAATTATAAATTGATTTTGGATAAAGAAAATTAATGAGGTACCACTTCACACCAGTCAGAATGGCTGTGATCCAAAAATCTGCAAGCAATAAATGCTGGAGAGGGTGTGGAGAAAAGGGAACCCTCCTACACTGTTGGTGGGAATGCAAACTAGTACAGCCACTATGGAGAACAGTGTGGAGATTCCTTAAAAAATTGCAAATAGAACTACCTTATGACCCAGCAGTCCCACTTCTGGGCATACACACCGAGGAAACCAGAATTGAAAGAGCCACATGTACCCCAATGTTCATCGCAGCACTGTTTATAATAGCCAGGACATGGAAACAACCTAGATGTCCATCAGCAGATGAATGGATAAGAAAGCTGTGGTACATATACACAATGGAGTATTACTCAGCCATTAAAAAGAATTCATTTGAATCAGTTCTGATGAGATGGATGAAACTGGAGCCAATTATACAGAGTGAAGTAAGCCAGAAAGAAAAACACCAATACAGTATACTAACACATATATATGGAATTTAGGAAGATGGCAATGACGACCCTGTATGCAAGACAGGGAAAGAGACACAGATGTGTATAACGGACTTTTGGACTCAGAGGGAGAAGGAGAGGGTGGGATGATTTGGGAGAATGACATTCTAACATGTATACTATCATGTAAGAATTGAATCGCCAGTCTATGTCTGACGCAGGATGCAGCATGCTTGGGGCTGGTGCATGGGGATGACCCAGAGAGATGTTATGGGAAGGGAGGTGGGAGGGGGTTCATGTTTGGGAACGCATGTAAGAATTAAAGATTTTAAAATGTAAAAAATAAAAAACTAAAAAAAAAGAAAAAGAAACAAATATGTGCTCTAAAAAAAAAAGAAAATTAATATTGATTTCATAATTTAATCAAAGTGACACTTATTAGGTTTGAAAACCATGCTCTTGTCTATTCTTTCCACTCAACATAAAAACTCAGAGTTTCAGGGAATGGAATTTAAAATATCATCATGCCTTAAAAAAATCAGAAAGAAATTAAGGAAGCAATTCCATTTATCATTTCAAGAAAAATAATAAAATACCTAAGAATAAACCTCCATAAGGAGCCAAAAGACCTGTACTCAGAAAACTAAAACATACTGATGAATGAAATCAAAGATGACACAAACAGATGGAAAAAATATACCATGTTCTTGGACTGGAAGAATCAGTATTGTGAAAATGACTATACTACCCAAAGCAATGGATAGTATTCAGTGCAATCCCTATCAAATCTACAGATTCAATGTAATCCCTAACAAATTACCAATGGTATTTTTCAAGAATTAGAAAAATTTTACAATGTGTATAGGTCCATATAGTCAAAGCTATGGTTTTTCCAGCAGTCATGTACAGATTTGAGATCTGGACCATAAAGAAGACTGAGCACCAAAGAATTGATGCTTTTGAACTGTGGTGCTGGAGAAGATTCTTGAGGGTCCCTTGGACATTAAGGAGATCAAACCAGTCAATCCTAAAGGAAATCAACCCTGAATATTTATTGGAAGAACTGATGCTGAAGTTCCAATACTCTGATCACCTGATGCAAAGAGCTGACTCATTGGAAAAGTCTCTGATGCTGGGAAAGATTGAAGGCAAAAGGAGAAGGGGTAATAGAGAATGAGATGGTTATAGAGCATCACTGACTCAATCAATGGAAATGAATCTGAGCAAACTTTGGGAGTTAGTAAAGACCAGAGGACCCTGTTGTGTTGCAGTCCATTACATCACAAAGAGTCAGACATAACTTAACAGCTGAACAACAACCAGAAACACAAAAGGCCTTGAACAGCCAAAGCAATCTTGAGAAAGAAAAATGAAGCTGAAAGAATCAGACTCCCTGACTTCACACTATACTACAAAGCTACAGTAATCAAGACAGTATGGTACTAGCACAAAACCAGATATATAGATCAATGGTGCAGGATAGAAAGCCCAGAGATAAACCTACGCTCCTATAGTCACCTTATCTTTGACAAAGGAGGCAACAATATACAATGGGAAAAGCCAGTCTCTTCCATAAGTGGTGCTGGGAAAACTGGACAGCAACATGTAAAAAAAAAAAAAAATGAAATTAGAATACTTAACACCATACACAGAAATAAACTCAAAATGGATCAAAGACCTAAATGTAAGGACAGACTTTTAGAGGAAAACACAGGCAGAACACTCTCTGACATAAATCACAGCAAGATCTTTTTTGACCCACATCCTAGAGTAATGAAAATAAAAGACAAAAATAAACAAATGAGACCTGAGTTCAGTTCAGTCGCTCAGTCGTGTCTGACTCTTTGCGACCCCATGAATTGCAGCACGCCAGGCCTCCCTGTCCATCACCAACTCCCAGAGTCTACCCAAACTCATGTCCATTGAGTTGGTGATGCCATCCAGCCATCTCATCCTCTTTCGTTCCCTTCTCCTCCTGCCCCCAATCCCTCCCAGCATCAGAGTCTTTTCCATTGAAACTTAAAAGCTTTTGCACTAAGGAAATCATAAACAAGATGAAAAGACAACCCTCAGAGTGGGAGAAATATTCAAATGAAGCAACTGAAAAGGGATTAATCTCTATAATATATAAACAGTTCATTTGGCTCAATACCAAATCCACAAACAACCCAATCAAAAATGAGCAGAAGACCTAAACAGACATTTCTCCAAAGATGACATACAGATGACCAAGAGGCACATGAAAGATGTTGTGTCATTAATTATTAGAGAAATGAAAATCCAAGCTACCATGAGATCCACCTCACATGCTAAAGAAGGTATAGAGAAAAGGGAACTCTCTTACACTGTTGGTGGGCCTATAAATTGGGAATAGTATGGAGGTTTCTTAAAAAAAAACTAAAAATAGAACTACCATATGAACCTGCAATCCTACTCCTAGGCATATACCTGGAGAAAACCATAATTCCAAAAGACACACGCACCCCAAAATGTTCATTGTAGCACTATTTACAATAGACAGGACATGAAAGCAACCTAAATGTCCACCAACAGATGAATGGACTAAGAAGGTATGATACATGTATATACAATATTATTCAGCTATAAAAAGGAACAAAATTATGCCATTTGCCCAGATATGGATGGACCTAGAGACTCATACAGGGGCAAGTAAGTCAGAAAGAGGAAAAAAGTATCTTATATTAACACCTTCTTGTCCTGTTCAGCCACCCTTGTTGCTTTGAGGACAGAGATTGCATATTAAATTTAGATAAATTCCCCCCTGTAATCTCAGCATGCTTCTTCTCTTTCGACATTCGCATGGAAGGTGGTTCTGCTTGGCTGCAGTTTCCATGAGAGATTCAGGTCCTTTCCGAGGGAGAGGTAATAAGTCAATAGTGTCATTTCTGAGAAACGTGTGGACATCTAAGGAAGGGTGCAGGGCAAGGGGGAAGCAAGGACTCTGTTATTACATCTCAACCAAAGCAAAGCAGGACAGAAGTCAGAGAGAGGGTTTTCTATCTGGCTTTCCATTTATCCCAACAATGGTAAATAAACAAGTGAGATTAACAGGAGAGGAATCTGGATTCTACCTGCCCGAAATGAATGTGGGATCTTGGATAAATCTCTCTGAAACAAAACCAAGAGCTTAGGATTTTGAAAATTACAAGATGTGAGTTATTTAACTTTCCCATATTTCAATTTGACTGGCTCTTTAAAGTTCCTCATCTACTCCAGCACTAAGAATACAGCAACTTAGGAGTCATTTTATCTAGCGAATGACTTTACTTGATTATTCTTCAGATTATGTGGCCTCCATTAGAGTCAGTAGCAGACCAGATTGACTATTTAATTGATAAATACTAATTTATCAATAAACATATATAATAACATTTTAAATTGTAAGGTATAAAATATTCAAACACTTTGTAAATAAGAAATATTCCTATATCTCAGTGAGCCTTAAAAAAAACTCATCATACCTTGATATAGTTTTGAGAACTCTCTGGACACAAGAGGAAGTAACTCAAGGAAATAATTCAGAAAAAAAGTGACCAATTGCATAAAGAATTTATGATATGGAACTGATTATTCTTACTTGCATTTAAATAATTTTGAAATTTCTTCCTTGTGGTTTGAAGCAAACTTTTCCCAACAGCAGCTCAATTCTCCATGCCATGGTTGGCAAGCAAGAGCAGGCTTCAAAGTAAGAAATGAGTAGGTTCTTATCTTTCCAAATGCAATTCATATGCTCCTCTCAGAAGCTCTTTTTGGCTTTAGGACTACTGGGTTTTGGATTCTTCTCCGCAGATATGAGCTATGTACATATAGTTCATATAGATTGGATGCTAACAGATGACAGAATTTGTTACATTGAATTGAACCAGAAATTGAGCTTCTCAACTCTTCTGATTTATTCTGAAAATATTCATCACTGTATTCCTATTACCTGGACCTGAAACATTGACTATGCTTAATAAACATTGGGAATAATGTTTATTCCCAATAATAAATGATGGGAATAATGCATAAAACTGCCATTTATTTTTTAGTTCAGGACTCTGGGAGATGGTGAGAGACAGAGAAACCTGGTGTACTGCAGTCCATGGGGTCATGAAAAGTCAGACACGACTTGGTGATTGAATGACAAAGGAGAGGGCAAATATACATTCTTGTACCACTCACATGTGACATACATGTCTACAAGCACATTCTATATCACTCAAATGTGACGTATCTCCAAACAAGATATTTCCATACAATGCTATTGTTTTCATTTTTCCCCATTCCTTATTTTAATGTTCTGATTTTTTTAAAACTTGCAAAGGGGATTGTATGTAAATATACTTGATGAAGATATTTCCTCCAAATTTACCAGTCTTGTAAGGATTTCCTTGCTGAACCAAGTGTGAGTTTTGGTTCCTTCCCAGTGATTATCAGTGTTTACCCATTATGGCACCCTGTAATGCTAGACTGTGTTGACTGCCTGGTGCTCTAAAAAAACAAGTTCTGTAAAGGAAGGGAACATTGTTCATAGTTTGCTATTAAATCTCAGTGTCCTGGATTGACGGCCTAATAAGTATAGAAGATATGGGTGTGTGCATGCACACTTGTAGGTATATAGGATTGATTTAGCTTCAAGCTGTTTTCCTGTGATCATAGGACTACCAGAATAGCTGTGATCATATAAAAAATTAAACAGAGTTGTAGAGATGCATACCAAGTTAAACTTCAGGAACACTGTCTATGATTTCTTTCCATAAAACAAGGAGGGCTCGGTTCTCCCATCACATTTTTTTGTTTCCACAAATAATAGCTAAGAATACTGAAGAGAACGGTAATCGGATGTTGGCATGTATTTAACAGATTACAAATTTGGGGTATGGTGGAGAGACCCTGCAGATATTTAGTGACTCTGAGAACTGTTAACTAACTTGGGGAAAGTGGGAATAGCAATGCAGAGGTTGTATAATATCATGAAATTTATACTAAGAAAATACAGCATTTATGTAGCAAATGGTGGTCTGTTTTTCAACCAAATTGAGTTTTGCTGAAATTAAAATTAGGGCAACCATATGTCCCAGTTAGCTCAGGGAATTGTTGGTTTTATGCTTATTTTACATAAGAAATTATTAAAATTGCCAGTTATATCTTAAACAGTTTGGGGTTTTGATTGTAATAATGCGGTCACTCAAATTATAATATGCTGGAGAATTTAAATATGTATATATTAGTTATATGTCATTATTGATATATAACTAATACTGATATCTTAGAAGATACTAGAGCTTATATGGGCTTCTCAGGTGGTATTTTTAAGCAGTGGGAATTTTAGAATCCCTGGACCAAGAGGATTTTAAAGGAAAGATGTTAGTGGAGAGGATAAGTGCGTTGACCCTAGAATCAGCTTACTTAGTCTGAGTCCTTACTCCACTGTCGTATAACCTGAGAAATGCCCTTGGCCTCAGTCATTGCTACATCCCTCCAGGGCTGCTATGGGTGCCCGACACATAGGATGCATCATATAGGCATTTCCTGGGTTTATCTATCAGGTAGATTTGTATATGCTTTTCCACTTAGAGAGTATAATTATTGGCATACACAAAGACCGACATCTTGTTATAAGTGTAGACAAAAGTATCACAGACCCTGCTGGGCAGGTTCCTCAGGCAAACATTCGTAAAACGTTCTCAGATCAGTACGGTGATGGCTCAGATGTTCTGCCCAGCAGGGTCTGTGGTACCCTGGTTAGGGTGGTTCACATCCGTACAAATAGTCCATCACTATTTAAAATGATACTTATGGATATGTGCTCTTATTTATTTAAATAAACTTAGTGAAATAATCTATCCTCCACTTGAACTATGGCATTTGCAAATCACAGCATTCTGGCAGTGCACAAGCTCCCAGACTGCCCCAACCGTAACAGGACTATGACCCGCTACCCGCAGGAAATAAATGCCTGGAGAGGCAGAACCAGGGCTGTTGTAGAGAAAATACATGAAGGGTCCTCCACCTGAATGGTATGAAGAATAAGAGGGGATTCCTCTCTTCATGAATTGTCAACAGAGAGAACTCCCCTAACAAAAAGTGGCCTCTTCCTGCTTTTCTCCTAAATTTACTGCTTGAATAGCTACAATGATCCTTGATTCTGAAAAGTGTTCTTGCCCATGATCAGGTATTTTTGTGTCTTTAAATAAGTCTCTCAGTTTTCTTTAACTTACACTGGTAGGTCTAAGCTGAACTCTGTGTGCTGGGAGTCTGAATACCCACCTCGAAGCCCTGGTACAAGTCAAGTGATCTCCCCCTTTTGAGCCTAAGACTTCTCTTAATGAAATAAGCAGATGAGACCCACCCAATTTCTCTCCTCGGATTCCAACATACATGCTTTTGCTTGGTTTCAGCATGAGTAGAAGAGAGGAAGAAGAATGATATGTTCTAAATGTATAATGTCTATTATACATTTAGTGTTTTTCTATAGGCTGCTGCTCTCAATTCTAGCATCTACATTTTTGGGGGGAGGTTTTAATGTGTCTGGTTGGCTGGCACATGTATGTTCTCTCTCTTTTTTAAAGAGAAGACTGAAGTTTCTCATTAAATGACCAGCCAAAAACACACACAGCTAGCATAAAGCCGAGTAGAGCTTTTAACTCAAGTGTCTTCATCTTGAACACCCACATTTGCCTCATGTACCTCTTACCCTAAATCATGTAAGGAAGCGATTTAAAAACACAAATGGTTTTGATACAACAACAACAAAAAACCCAATCATAATATGCATAGAAACTAATGAAAATGAAAACACAACAACCCAAAACCTGTGGGACACTATAAAAGCAGTGCTAAGAGGAAAGTTCATAGCAATACAGGCATACCTCAAGAAACAAGAAAAAAGTCAAATAAATAACCTAACTCTACAACTAAAGCAACTAGAAAAGGAAGAGTTGGAGAACCCCAGAGTTAGTAGAAGGAAAGAAATCTTAAAAATTAGGGCAGAAATAAATGCAAAAGAAACAAAAGAGACCATAGCAAAAATCAACAAAGCCAAAAGCTGGTTCTTTGAAAGGATAAATAAAATTGACAAACCATTAGCCAGACTCATCAAGAAGCAAAGAGAGAAAAATCAAATCAATAAAATTAGAAATGAAAATGGAGAGATCACAACAGACAACACAGAAATACAAAGGATCATAAGAGACTACTATCAGCAGTTGTATGCCAATAAAATGGACAACGTGGAAGAAATGGACAAATTCTTAGAAAGTACAATTTTCCAAAACTGAACCAGGAAGAAATAGAAAATCTTAACAGACCCATCACAAGCACGGAAATTGATAATGTAATCAGAAATCTTCCAGCAAACAAAAGCCCAGGTCCAGATGGCTTCACAGCTGAATTCTACCAAAAATTTCGAGAAGAGCTAACACCTATCCTCCTCAAACTCTTCCAGAAAATTGCAGAGGAAGGTAAACTTCCAAACTCATTCTATGAGGCCACCATCACCCTAATACCAAAACCTGACAAAGATGTCACAAAAAAAGAAAACTACAGGCCAATATCTCTGATGAACATAGATGCAAAAATCCTCAACAAAATTCTAGCAATCAGAATCCAACAACACATTAAAAAGATCATACACCATGACCAAGTGGGCTTTATCCCAGGGATGCAAGGATTCTTCAATATCCGCAAATCAATCAATGTAATTCACCACATTAACAAATTGAAAAATAAAAACCATATGATTATCTCAATAGATGCAGAGAAGGCCTTTGACAAAATTCAACATCCATTTATGATAAAAACTCTCCAGAAAGCAGGAATAGAAGGAACATACCTCAACATAATAAAAGCTATCTATGACAAACCCACAGCGAACATTATCCTCAATGGTGAAAAATTGAAAGCATTTCCCTAAAGTCAGGAACAAGACAAGGGTGCCCACTTTCACCGCTACTATTCAACATAGTTCTGGAAGTTTTGGCCACAGCAATCAGAGCAGAAAAAGAAATAAAAGGAATCCAAATTGGAAAAGAAGAAGTAAAACTCTCACTGTTTGCAGATGACATGATCCTCTACATGGAAAACCCTAAAGACTCCACCAGAAAATTACTAGAGCTCATCAATGAATATAGTAAAGTTGCAGGATATAAAATCAACACACAGAAATCCCTTGCATTCCTATACACGAATAATGAGAAAGTAGAAAAAGAAATTAAGGAAACAATTCCATTCACCATTGCAACGAAAAGAATAAAATACTTAGGAATATATCTACCTAAAGAAACTAAAGACCTATATATAGAAAACTATAAAACACTGATGAAAGAAATCAAAGAGGACACTAATAGATGGAGAAATATACCATGTTCATGGATTGGAAGAATCAATATAGTGAAAATGAGTATACTACCCAAAGCAATTTACAAATTCAATGCAATCCCTATCAAGCTACCAGCCACATTTTTCACAGAACTAGAACAAATAATTTCCAAGCTTTGTATGGAAATACAAAAACCTCGAATAGCCAAAGCAATCTTGAGAAAGAAGAATGGAACTGGAGGAATCAACTTGCCTGACTTCAGACTTTACTACAAAGCCACAGTCATCAAGACAGTATGGTACTGGCACAAAGACAGACATATAGATCAATGGAACAAAATAGAAAGCCCAGAGATAAATCCACACACATATGGACACCTTATCTTTGACAAAGGAGGCAAGAATATACAATGGAGTAAAGACAATCTCTTTAACAAGTGGTGCTGGGAAAACTGGTCAACCACTTGTAAAAGAATGAAACTAGATCACTTTCTAACACCGCACACAAAAATAAACTCAAAATGGATTAAAGATCTAAATGTAAGATCAGAAACTATAAAACTCCTAGAGGAGAACATAGGCAAAACACTCTCAGACATAAATCATAGCAGGATCCTCTATGATCCACCTCCCAGAATGCTGGAAATAAAAGCAAAAATAAACAAATGGGATCTAATTAAAATTAAAAGCTTCTGCACAACAAAGGAAAATATAAGCAAGGTGAAAAGACAGCCATCTGAATGGGAGAAAATAATAGCAAATGAAGCAACTGACAAACAACTAATCTCAAAATATACAAGCAACTTCTGCAGCTCAACTCCAGAAAAATAAACGACCCAATCAAAAAATGGGCCAAAGAACTAAATAGACATTTCTCCAAAGAAGACATACGGATGGCTAACAAACACATGAAAAGATGCTCAACATCACTCATTATTAGAGAAATGCAAATCAAAACCACAATGAGGTACCACTTCACACCAGTCAGAATGGCTGCGATCCAAAAATCTGCAAGCAATAAATGCTGGAGAGGCTGTGGAGAAAGGGAACCCTCCTACACTGTTGGTGGGAATGCAAACTAGTACAGCCACTATGGAGAACAGTGTGGAGATTCCTTAAAAATTGCAAATAGAACTACCTTATGACCCAGCAATCCCACTTCTGGGCATACACACCGAGGAAACCAGAATTGAAAGAGACACATGTACCCCAATGTTCATCGCAGCACTGTTTATAATAGCCAGGACATGGAAACAACCTAGATGTCCATCAGCAGATGAATGGATAAGAAAGCTGTGGTACATATACACAATGGAGTATTACTCAGCCGTTAAAAAGAATTCATTTGAATCAGTTCTGATGAGATGGATGAAACTGGAGCCGATTATACAGAGTGAAGTAAGCCAGAAAGAAAAACACCAATACAGTATACTAACGCATATATATGGAATTTAGGAAGATGGCAATGACGACCCTGTATGCAAGACAGGGAAAGAGACACAGATGTGTATAACGGACTTTTGGACACAGAGGGAGAGGGAGAGGGTGGGATGATTTGGGAGAATGACATTCTAACATGTATACTATCATGTGAATTGAATCGCCAGTCTATGTCTGACGCAGGATGCAGCATGCTTGGGGCTGGTGCATGGGGATGACCCAGAAAGATGTTATGGGGAGGGAGGCGGGAGGGGGGTTCATGTTTGGGAATGCATGTAAGAATTAAAGATTTTAAAATTAAAAAAAAAAAAAAAAAAAAAAACCCAATCATAAACAATTACCTAAAGAAATCATTTCATGCCTTAAGGAGAGCTGCTAATCAAGTAATAAAATATTAAAGTTTAAAAAAAAAGCCTATGGTTATCAACTAAAAGATGTGCTGCTATTCTTTATCAAATGTGCTTTTCTGGTCTTCTGGTGTTTCCGTTGCCCTTTAAGTAACACCAGCTCTGGTGGAATGTAAACAGTTTAAACTGGAAGAAGTAAACCACTGCCAAGAATCATGAAGTTGCAAAACTTCATTCACTGTGTTGTTGTTCTTGGTTTGTTTGCTTTCTGAGTTAATGAAACTATTTCGATAATCCTCATCCACAGAAAAGAAACAGATACATGGTGATTACTTGGCTCACTTCTTCTTAACAAGGGCAGTCCGTAGACCACCTAGTATGAACATGACTGCTGCAAATTACTCAAATTACGTCTGGGCTGTAGCTAATTCATTCTCCTGAACACAATTATCTGATAAACTTGAAAATGCTTCCAAGGTTCTTCACCCTGCTATTCAATTCCACTCCACTGAGACTCTGCCACTAGGCTTGGATTTATAGACATTTCAGCCTCCATCCTCTCCCATCAATGGAGCTTAGGGATGTATGCCAAAACCCAGTTTCCATTCTGACTTGCTACAACCACATGGAATTATTAGTGGTCACTCTTAGAGCACTTACTGGAGAAACTTATGATAACAAGGACCTTCCCTATGTGGAAGAGCTAATGGACTTCCAAACTGATGGAGCAAAGCACTGATAGGGATGGCCCTGTAATTTTATATAGTCTGTCACAGGGATATCATTACATTGTGCCCAATCAATTCACATAAAAATGGAAGCTTTGATTTCAAAACCTACTGAAGCAGAACTAGATACAGTGAAGAACAGCATCTCCTGGTCGGGCTCTCCTCCCCTTTCAAACGCTCCCCCTTCCACTCACCAACTCCTATGAGCATTTTACCAAGCTAGCTGTACATTCCATCAGCACTTTTATGGAAGTATTGCCTCGGGCAATGGTTGTTATTGGACTGCTTGCCTCTCTTTCCAGCAGTTCCATATTTCAAGTGATTCAAGCATCTTAAAATGAATTGCTTGATAGATTTCCAAAATGATCACTACAGGTCAAATTTAGCTCAAATGTTATTCTTTCCAAAGTTTTGAAAATCCATTTCTGTAGCAAGGCTGGTGCAACATTTAATGAGCTTCAATTCAGAAGAGACACATCCTTTTAACTTGAAGTTGGCCTCAAAACACATTTGGTCCACTCAAATGCCCAGCAATCTTTTCAGCTACAATGGCTACTACTTTCAACTCCAATGAAATATGCTACAAATGGCACCATTTCCAAAGTTCTTAAAATTTCTAGAAATGGTATAAAAATAAATATATTAGAGAATACCCTGCTTTTATTCAGGATACTTTGATTCAAGGTGTTTCTAGTACTTCCTTTCCTTCTCTACTCAGCTTAATTTCTGCAGAATATATCATCCTGTTATTCAATCTTTTTTTTTATGTTTCAAAACACACGAATTCAGCATAAAAAATGATTATTATAAAGAGCATAAATGAAAGTTTAATAAAAGGAGCAGACACATCCTAACAGACATTATAGTGTTTAATCTAGAATGGCTTAATTGAAAGTTCTCTTATCAGCTTAATAATAGTGAATTATAATGACCTTCATTTAACAAAGATAGGGATGCTATCTTCCTTAATGGAACAATGAGAAGCATGGGTCAAGTGTCTTAACCAGATACTACGTAAATGCAATACATGTGCAATGTAATGATCTTGGAAACCTCAAGGTTCAAAGAAGACAACAGCTATAAATCCTATTAGCTTTTTTATTTAGTTCTTTTTCAGAACTGGATTGCTATTTATGTTCATTTTTACATCAGTAAAACTGATTTTTAAATCAGTTCTACATCCTGATTTTTGTATATAACATGATATAATGAGCATTTTCATAGTCTTAAAATTATGAAAATTCAAGTTATGTTGAATTCATCCATGGTATAGATATATTCTGAATTATATAGATATCAAAATTCACGTTTTGTTTTGCTATCACAAATCCTATAGTGAATGCTCTTAAAAACAAATATACATATACATTTCTCTAAGCTAACTCTTAGAAAAAAATGTAGATACAGAAACACACTGATGCATCACCTACAGAAGAGGTTTAACAAAGTACACTCCATCGAGTTTAGTGAATGAGATGATGGTTTTTACTTTGTCCTTGCCAAACTACTTTTAAACATCATTACAATATGATAAGCAAACAAACACATTAATTTGCATTTCTCTGTGAGACTGAGTATTTTTCATGCTTATTGGTTATTTGGATTCCATTTCAAGGGAAGAGGATGTTCCTGTCTTTTGCCCATTTTCCCACCGAGGTTTAATTTTAGTGTTACTCTTAATCTATTGATTTCATCAAAATATCATTTCCTTGCCATGCTTATTGTAGTTTACTGACACTGTCTGTCTTTCAATTTTCTTTCTGACTTATGACATTCAGATAAAAAACAAAAACAAAAAACTTGCAACAAGGCTGTTCATTTTTCCTTTCATTGCTTTTTTCTTTTACTTTTAATTGCTGATGTAAAGAAATATATATTTACTGTTTTCTCTAATACTTTATTTATTATATTACCTTTTAAATTCATTAAGGACAACTTTTGGTATATAAGAAGTAAAAATTCAACTTTGATGTTTTACCTGATAAGTCAACCACATTTACACAAAAACCAGACTCATTTTCCCAATTCATGAATCTTTCTTTATTCCACACTAACCTCCACAATACAAAAGATTCTGCTTCTACTAATCAGCCACTCAATGATCTGTGACTTAAATTGTAAATTTAGCAATACCAGGTTTGCCTATGTATTTATTGTTCTTTAAAACCTATCAAGTTATTTTAGGATCTTGGTATTCCTCTTAAATTTTCATTAGTTTGCTCTATAATTTCTAACTATCTTCACCATAAATATTTTTTTCAAAGATTTGAAAATGTACTAAAGACTGAGAAAATAACAAACAGAAAATCATGAAGCTCCCCTTTTGGCAAGGGTTTGCAGTTTGGGGCATACACTTTCAGGATCTCTATCAGGGAGGATGGGAAATTTTAGGTAATTTTAATTTTTTGTGAGCGACTTCCCTTGGTCTTGGTCACTTCCTTGGCAAGGAAACATAAAATTGCTTCACCATGATCTCAAGGATTTAACAGTTTGGGGCGTAGACTTTCAGGATCTCTATCAGGGAGAATAGGAAATTTTAGATAATTTTCATTTTTTGTTACTACTCTTCTTTGACAAGGAAACATAAAATTGTTTCACCATGATCACAACATGGGAAAAAACATACCTAGATTCAGATCAGTGGGATTGCAATTAATTTTTAAAATACTAAAAATACATACATAATCTTAACTTCTCTCGGGTTTGAATGTTTAATCTTTGCATACATGTAAAAAGCAAACTACTTACTGAGCTAAATGCAGGTATACCCATTAACACTGTCGCTCCAATCTACTAACTTGGGGTTTCTTTAACCTATGACATAATCCACTCAGTAATACATCAGTAACATAGCCCTGGTAGCATGCCAGTCACATGGAAGTCATTTCTCTTGTTTTCTTTCTTTCCTGGAGATGAAGTATTTCACTTACTCCAAGTGCATTACAAACTGCAGTGCCATTTAATTCTGAAGTTCATTTCTGTATTTATTTCTTCAACAGTACCTTGGTGATAAGAGATGCTCAATAAACATTTGTCGAGTGGAGGAGAATAAATGAAACATATTAGAACACTGTGCACAATGGCACATTATGAATAACTACATTGGAATTCTTAGAAGTGGCTGAAGCAGGGACAAATGTAAGCCTTTTATTCTCAGCAAAGCCTGGGAGATGAATCGCTGACACATGCGATGTGTGATTTATTCATACACACTACTAGGAGATTTATAGGCACCTATTAACCGAGTCGAGTTCCAGTCCTGTCTTAGGCTGGCCTTTTGTCATGATTAGCTATGCTGTGACTCTATGTTAAATAACAGGTTGTCTGTGCTGAAATATGCACAAAATATGAAGACAGAGGCCAAAATTATTACACATTTCCAGCCAAACCACAGATATACTTCTGCTTGTCTATGTTTAAAAAAAAAAATTAGACATGTACACACGTGCAAAAGGATTTTTTTTTCTGGACCTGAGATCCACTGTCACAGATTGGATTGTGTCTCCCAAATAACTCATGCTGAAGTGCTAAACTCTAGGACCTCAAAATGTGACCATATTTGAAAAGTCTACAGATGCATTTAGGTTAAAATAGGGCCATTAGAGAAGACCTTAATCCAACAGGACTGGTGTCCTTTTGAAGAAGCAGATTTGGATAAAGACTTGTACAGAGGGAAGGAAGGTGCAAAGGCAGAAAGAAAAGTTCGTCATCTATAAGCTGAGGGGAGAGGCCTGGACGAGAGCCTTCCCTTGCGGCCCTTAGGGAAACAACTCTGCCGATACCCTGATCTTAGACTTCAAGACTCCAGAAACTGTGGTAAAAATATTTCTGTTGTTTACATCACCCAATCTGCTTTACTAGGTTACAATTGCCCTAACAAACTAACATATCCACCAACTTAATAGCGAATATAGCAAGGCTGTATGTTAGACAACAGGAATTTTTTTGTTTGTTTTTCAACAGTCTCACTATTGGAAAAGATGAATCAGATCTGCCTGCACATAGTGGTGGGGCCAGATCTGAAGCTTCCTGGGGTGAAACACCATCGAAAAACACTATCACCGCTTTAGGTGAGACTTCTGATCCATCCCTTCAATAAATTATCAATTCAAACTTATTTGATGGCACTACCTATTACCCATGACGCCACTGGATTGGCAAAGGTTAACATTAACACATAGTTGGATATTTAAAAGAGTATGGAGGACTTTGTGATTTGAAATGATAGCTCATTCTTGGCTTTTCTTTTGAGGTCTTCAGGTCAGACATGTCTTTTCTACCTGTATTGGCATGGATCTAATAAACATAGCAAGAGAAGAGAAATGTGGAAAGGAACCTCTCCCACTGCCTTTGATCCCTAACTCAGGTTTACAGAGAACATAAACGGGCTGTAAGTTTTGTAAATGAAGTCAGTGTAATGAAAGCCACCATGTGAAGGGTGAAGAAAGGCCCTGGGCTACATGGTGGGGTGGCTCGTACAGAGACCAGCCACTATCACGGATCAGTTCTTCCAAACCTGTGTCACTGGCCACTACGGCGCCTCATACCCCCACCCCCTTGCACCAAAGCTGGCTTGTGGAGCCAGGCAGGATTTGCTGACACATTTTCTAAGTTCAAAACCATAAGACACATTTCTCTGTGCCATCTTAATAAAACAACATGGAATAAAGTTTTATAATAGCAATAGCAAGAGAAGAAAGTCATAATTTTCCATGCTTCACGATTCAGGATAATTAATTTAATAACTGTGTCATATGAGAAGAGTAAATAAAGAAAAGGAAAGGGGTGTGGATATATATAATCAATGAAGCATATACAATTGCAAGGAAAAACAAATTACCAGGGTAGCGCTGAAAATAAAAGCTCCGTGGGAAGTATTTTTTGGATGCTAATTTGATTCTTCTATGGAGGCTTAAAGCTGCAGTGTCTACAAGACCAACTATTTATCTCCGCCTGTTTTTATTTTTAGCAGTTATATAACCTTATGTCTCTAAAAACCAATTAAACACCTTCTTGATCTCCACCGGGAATTTTCCCTGAGTAGTTCTCTACCTAGACTATAACAGGACTATGATTTCATTTACAACATCTTGCTGGAGAGTATTTCATCATCAGAGGTGTTAAAAAAAGGGGGGGGGAGGGTACTGAAATTAATCAACAGGGGCAGAATCAAAATAAGATGTGGTTTTCTCTGGACACAGTTACAGTCTCTGGGGTTTGGTTCACAATAAATAATGAGGTTCTAGATCTTAGATGAGCAGTTTGCTCTGTCATGCAAAAATTCAGTTTTATCTTTCTCAAATACTAAAGATATCAGCCTTGTTTTTCCTCTATTAAGACTGTTGATTCTGCCATTCCAGCACCAGGCTATGTGTATCACATTGTATGTTTCTCGAGCTCAGCACTGATTTCCATCTCCAGGCCTCTCTGAGGACCTGCCCTTAGTGTCAGTCGCCGCAGGGACTTACCGACAGTGTTTATGGGATCCGGTCAAGGTCTCAATCACAAAGCACTCGCCATCGTTGAGACAGTAGGCAAGGTCCTTGTCTCGGCAGGGTTTGAAGTGCTCAGATCTCTCCGTGGAATATGTCGTGGTATCTGTCGTTAGAACACAATGAAATGCTGTCAGCAGCTCATTCTGATACCCCAGATCCTGTCACTGGCCTGGATCTGTGCACTGAGACCTTCTCGTGACTGCTGACCTTAGACAGACAGGATGAAGCCCTCAGTGGAATGATAAAAACACAACCGAGTATGACCATTTTATACAGTGAATGTTTATGTCCCCACAAAATTCACATATTGAAACCCAGTGATGGTATTAGGAGGTGGGGCCTTTGGGAGGTGAGTAGGTCTTGAATGGGATTAATGCTCTTATAAAAGAGACCTCAGACAGCTCCTTCACCCATTCCAGTCATATGAAGACACAGCAAGAAAATAGCCCTCTATGAAGTAGGAAGTCCTAACCAGACACTGAATCCATGGGCATCTTGATCTTAGACTTTCCAGCATCCATTAACTACGAGAAAGAAATTTCTGTTGTTTTTACGCCACCGTGTCCGTGCTAGTCTGTTACAGCAGGTAGGACTAAAACAATTACTGGATTCAATTGTCTTATTTTTCCACAAGATTTTAACAGCTGGAATCACTCTAGACAAGTCCCATCAGTGGATACATTAACAGCAAAAGCTGAATGACCCTACAATCAAAAACCTCAAAGTAGCTTTCATTAATTCTTACAATTGTTAAGAAACATGTTGTATTAAAGGACTGAATAAAATCCTTTTAGTGTATTCCTTTTATTGTTCTGCAATGTCATTAAACATCTGATCAAGGTACATGTACTCTGACTCTTCTACGGATACCAATGCCAGTTTCTGTGTTTTGTTTATTTTTTAGTTACATCTGTAATTTGCCAATAGCTAAGGTGATTATTCTTTCACTTTCTTCTTTTATTATGTAATTAAAATGCAAATGTTCCAAATTCTGAAATAGAATCTCAAATGTAAAGAATGTTTCTGGTAAATATTTAAGAGGACTAAATTACTGCCATTTTTTTTAGCATTATCTTCTATGTGCTTTTTGAAAATCATAATCATTTTCATTTTAAAGTAAGTTATATCTCTATATCAGGTTTATAAATATGAAACTAATAAGTATGTGCTTTCTGCTGGATGAAAAATCTGTCAGAGCATGTAGACATTCTTGTCTCAGAGTTTTAAGCAACTGAAATATTAGCACCATTTTCACTGCAACATTCAAGAAAAAAAATGGATGTGACAAGTCAGAGATGAATACGTGATTCAGCACATAAGCTCTTAATTTCCTTTATATGTATGTGCTTAGTCGCTAAGTTGTGTCCGACTCTTTGCTACCCTATGGACTGTAACCTGCCAGGCTCTTCTGTCTATGGGATTTTCCAAACAAGAATAGTGGAATGGGTTGCCATTTCTCTCTGCAGGGGATCTTCCCAACCCAGGGATTGAATCCGCACCTCCTGCATTGGCAAGCAGATTCTTTACCACTGAGCAACCTGGGAAGCCTTCCTTTACATAGATAGAGATTAATAATAATGTTCAACAGCAAGGGCCATTGTACCAGCTTGCTAACCAGAGGTCACAATGAGCCTCTTTCTGCCCATCATCCAAATAAAGGAGAGAGTTATTACGCAGGAAGAAAATTTACTCATATTCTCCCAACACATAAAAAGCCTCAATGAGCCCCTTTCCCACAGGAATAACTCCAAATTCCTAAGAAAAGGAAAGAAACATATAGGTCATGTAGAATTTTGCCTGCCTAACCTCATCTTGCATCCTAAAACATACAACCTCATTTCCAACTCTTATCCTATTTCCCCAATACCAGAACGATAACACTGATCCTTTTTCCTGGGCCATCTTTTTGTTTGCTGGAAAACATCCAGAAATCCCTTAGAGCTTCTGTCATCTTCCCTTTGTGGCCCTCAGCGCCTTTTATTGTTTGCATCACTGCATTCAATGCTGAAAGTAGCCACTTGTTTACACATTTATCTGTTTCTTTGTCCTGAGTTCCTTGAGGTCAGAGGTTGAGCCTTAATCAGAATTAGTGCTCAGTAAAACATGTCTTCAATAAATCTGACAACTTTAATATCACTAAAGTTTAAGTGCCACTGGCAAAAGATATGATCATAAAAAATAAATTATCATATAAAAGTAATATATATCTTACAATAAAAAGACATAATTTAACATTAATTTTATCATTCTAGCATACTCATTTTAATACTAATAAATATTACAAAAAAATTGCCTTCAGACTCACACAGACCCCGACTCATACTATTCATATACGATAAGCTTTGAAAAATCCACTTGTAATCTTTTCTTAGTGTTAAAATGGGAACTTTTTCTACTTCAAAATATCTGCCTGTCAACATACTTTGGCTCGCATTAAAGGTTGTGCAAAAGACTTTTTGGTTTGTTTTCCAGGAGATCTCCTCTACAGGGAAGATTTGTTATCCCAGACAGTTTGTGATAAACAGTTACACAGAATCAATTTCCCTTTCCATGGGAATATTTAGGATTCAAGAGCTCTGAGCCAAAAATTCATTATGAACCACCACACAGTGTTGACTGCTACTCTGACTGCTGAAGTATATTAATTCATGATCAGTTAGTTAACTTTCCCTTTAATTTCTTATTATCTATTTATTGATTTCACTGATCATTCCTCTAAGAACAGTTTTTCATTAACATAACCTATAGGATGAAAAGTGAGATCCTTATTTTACAATCAGTGGTTTTAACAAGCTACAGACTCCGCGAGCAATACAGTGGCAAAGCAATTACAATCAATTAGTTTCCATCTGACAACTACTGTCTCCAGCGGTTACTGCCCAGTTCTGCCAACCGCTTTTCCCATCACGTTACCATCCATGAGTGCAACACACAGGATCAGAACCAAGTAAAATACCTCTGCAAAAGTCTGAGGTGGGAGAGGACATAAATGTCGGGCATAACGTGCCCTCACATTCTCTCTTTTCATAGCTTAGAGAATCTGAAGTTGGAGCAAGCTCCAGGAGATGGTGAAGGGCAGAAAAGCCTGGCATGCTGCAGTCCATGGGGTCACCAAGAATTGGACACAACTGAGCAACCCAACAACACCAACATACACTTATTCCTCACCCTGATTCAACTAGATTCTAAAAACCATTAAGTATTTTAAATAATTTGATACACAACAGAACAACACTAGGCTTGATCCTTGTATAGATAAATGAAATGCAGGCATCAACAAATTTGAAATCGTAACAATTTACCTGTGGATTTCACTATATAGTATCCATACAGCACTAGTCTCCTAAAAATCACATAGGTGTTGGGAAAGGTAAATCAAACTCACCATAAGGTGAAATTTTATACTTGTAAGGCATCATGGGAAAACAGTGGAAACAGTGTCAGCCTTTATTTTGGGGGGCTCCAAAATCACTGCAGATGGTGATTGCAGCCATGAAATTAAAAGATGCTTATTCCTTGGAAGAAAATTTATGACCAACCTAGATAGTATATTCGAAAACAGAGACATTACTTTGCTGACTAAGGTCCGTCTAGTCAAGGCTATGGTTTTTCCTGTGGTCATGTCTGGATGTGAGAGTTGGACTGTGAAGAAGGCTGAGCGCCGAAGAATTGATGCTTTTGAACTGTGATGTTGGAGAAGACTCTTGAGCGTCCCTTGGACTGCAAGGAGATCCAACCAGTCCATTCTGAAGGAGATCAGCCCTGGGATTTCTTTGGAAGGAATGATGCCAAAGCTGAAACTCCAGTACTTTGGCCACCTCATGTGAAGAACTGACTCATTGGAAAAGATTCTGATGCTGGGAGGGATTGAGGGCAGGAGGAGAAGGGGACGACAGAGGATGAGATGTCTGGATGGCATCACTGACTCGATGGACGTGAGTCTGAGTGAACTCTGGGAGTTGGTGATAGACAGGGAGGCCTGGCGTTCTGCGATTCATGGGTTCACAAAGTGTCGGACACGACTGAGCAACTGAACTGAACTGAAGACATCATACCAAATATGTGGGTGGAAAGATAGAAAATTTCCTTAATGATATCACTGGCTTCTTCACTTTTTCTTAAGATAACCTATATACTTTGGTAAAGTAAATCATATGTATACTGTGTCTAAATCACTGTTAGGCTTTCTATTACTTATGAACAAACACAGTCCAACAAAGAGACAATTTGGATGATAGCAATTTGGATGATACCCTCTGATATTTATAGCTATGCTTATAAGTATATACATATATGTAAGCTCAATCATTCAGTTGTGTCTGAATCTTTGCAATCTCATGGACTACAGCCCCTCCAGACTCTGCTGTCCATGGAATTTTCTAGGCAATCATATTGGAGTGACTTGCCTTTTCCTTCTCCAGGGGATCTGCCCAACCCAGGGATCAAACTCCCAAATCCTCCGTCCCCTGTACTGGCATGTGGATTCTTTACCACCATGCCATCTCCATATATGTAGCACACAGATATGGAAGCCCATCCATATATGTTTACATTTATTTTTGACATATTAAGTACATTACAAACATAAAATATATAGCTGCAGTATATGGTACTATTTTGTCATGTTTTAAAAGTTCAAAAGTACATCTTCTCTTTCTAGGAATGATATCTGGTAAATAAAATTGTTACAGAGTTCTCTTTGCCTTCAAAAAATTACCAGGGTAAGTGAAGTCACTCAGTCACGTCTGACTCTTTGCGACCCCATGGACTGTAGCGTGCCAGGCTTCTCTGTCCATGGGATTTCCCAGGCAATACTGGAGTGGGTTGCCATTTCCTTCTCCAGGGGATCTTCCCAACCCAGGGATCGAATCCGGGTCTCCTGCACTGTAGGCAGATGCTTTCACCGTCTGCACCTCTCTCCCACATTAGCCGTGAATTCCACATCTTACTGGACCAGGAGCTGGCACAGCCATCCTTCACATCTCTGATCCACAGCCATACACGTGGCCTGGGGCTTCCCTTGTGGCTTAGCTGGTAAAGAATCTGCCTGCAATGTGGGAGACCTGCGTTCGATCCCCTGGGTTGGGAAGATCCCCTGGTGAAAGGAAAGGCTACCCACTCCAGTATTCTGGCCTGGAGAATTCCATGGACTGTATAGTCCCTGGGGTTGCAGAGAGTTGGACACCACTGAGCGACTTTCACTTCACTTCACAGATGGACTGACACAGGTGCACAATGGTTGTTCAGAGAAGAATGATCTTTTTATAACATGAGTGTTTTTCTAAATGGTCTATATTGTCAAGTGTACACACTTTGTTATCATCATAAAGAAAAATTCTAAACGAAAAAATGTTTAGAAGTTAGGAAATGAGAAGAGTTCCAAAAGCAATTTAAGTAAAGTGCTTAGAATTTTATAAGAGCAGAAAATCAACTCCACAGACTAGAGGCAAAGAGAGGAGGAAAAAATAAGTAGGAAAAATATTCTGAAAGAGAGAGCATGAAGGGGAGTCCCTTGAACTGCAAGGAGAGCAAACCAGTCAATCCTAAAGGAAATCAACCCTGAATATTCACTAGAAGGACTGATGCTGAAACTCCAATACTTTGGCCACCTGATGCAAAGAACTGACTCACTGGAAACGACCCTGATGCTGGGAAAGATTAAAGGCAGGAGAAGGGGCCAACGAGAATGAGATGATTGGATGGCATCACCAACTTGATGGGCATGAGTTTGAGCAAGCTCCGGCAGTTGGTGGACAGGGAAGCCTGGCGTGCTGCAGCCCATGAGGTTGCAAAGAGTTGGACATGACTGAGTGACTGAACTGAAGGCTTAAAATGAATGGAGATGGTAAGGATGGGTCTTCCCAGCACCTGAGCAAAGTTCAAGGTCTCAGGTCAAGGATGTGTGGTTGCTAGTTTGATAAACAGCGCCCATTCACTTGGGACCACGAAGGCTATGCAACTATCCGGACCATTCACCTGGCATTTTTTTATGTAGTCAATGTGTTTTCCTTTATTTTTATGGCTTTTGGTCTCTTTGGAGATCAGGAAGAGTATTCTGCTTTTAAGTTCTGTATCCTTTCCACATCACACAGCATACATAGTAAGCAATCAGTACGGTAATTAAACGCACAGTGGGAAATGGTGGTGGTTAATTCATTAAAGGCAAAATGGGAAGAAAATGTAAGGCTGGAAGACAGAAATCCCAGCAGACTTTGCAATGAAAGTTAATTTATTAATGAATTAAAACAATGACTGGTTTTCTCCCCTAAGTACTAACTTGAACCTGAATATCACTTATGAGGGTTTTCTCTTTTGCCAGCACAACATTGCATACTGTGGGAACACAGATTTTGTTGCAGGAACAAGAGTGCTAAATGGGCTATTACAGATAATAATTGTAGCAGATAATCAGAGAAAGGGAGAGCTTAATTCACGCTGCAGTTATCTCTAAAGGCTTCCCAAAGGGTTGGCATTGGAGCTACGTCTTGAATGGGCATGATTTAATTGGCAGAGGAAAATGAATTCTAGATAGGAAGAGCAGAAAAACCTGAGGAAGAGAGTGCTTAGCTTAGACCCTAAATCCATCTTCCCACGCCTGACTTGCAAATGTCAGATTCATGAAGCACTTTCCTCCTTCCCTACTAAGTTCATGACATGACAATTCTCTAAGAAAAATTAAGAGTCGTGACACAATCTACCAGATTTAGTATTAGCAAAATACCTTTATAGTCTAGAAGCCATTTAAATACGGTTGTCGACTCTGGCAAGGTCTTCCGTGGATGGAAGCTGTGTAAATGAGACATGCTGTCATACATTAAAATCCTCTCTAGAATCTGCTACTTACCAGGCTCCCAGGAAGGCACACTGGATGAAACAGTCATAAAGTATTAACGGTCAAGGAAAATTGCAAGAAGAATGCAGTGGTGTTTGAAAGGGAAACAAACCATTTCTCAGCTGGCGAAAAGCAAGATAGCTTTCTCCCTGCTGCCAAATATCAAACAATTGTTCACTTTGCTGGTGTGGGAGAATTGGGGAGTGTTGGGCAAGGAATTTAAAAGTTCAGCTGAGTCACAGCACTGTTGTGAGAACTGACAGTTCCTGAGGAGTCCCAGAGCCATCAATTCTGGCAAAAAAAAAAAAAAAAGTAGAAAGGATCCATACCAAACCTGTGTGGCATACCTGGGCCAACTTTCAGCTTGAAATCTTGTTTTTAAAAACTGTATCAAGTTAAATAAACCTACACAGGACACAGTTTATTCAATAATAATGCATTTATTGGGGATTTTATTTATAGGGTAAATAAATGTCATTTAGGTAAATAAATTTATAGGGTAAGTGCATGCATTTATAGGGTTAATGCAGCATTTACCCTAAAGCTGAATATATTCCCTTCTATGTGTACATATACACATACCTATACAAACTACATTCAATTACAATAGTTTAAAAAAGAAATACCAGTGAAAAAGAGACACAGATGTAAAGAACAGACTTTTGGACTCTGTGGGAGAAGGTGAGGGGGGATGATTTGAGAGAATAGCATTGAAACATGCATATTGCCATATGTGATGACCAGTGCAAGTTCAATCTATGAAGCAGGGTACTCAAAGCTGGTGCTCTGGGACAACCCAGAGGGACGGGATGGGGAGGGAAGTGGAAGGGGGTTGAGGTAGGGGGACACAAGTGCACCCATGGCTGATTCATGTCGATGTATGGCAAAAACCACCACAATATTATACAGCAATTAGCCTCCAATTAAAATAAATTTTTAAAAAGTTAAACTGACACACACACACAATACGAGCTAGTACCATTGGAGCACCATCCCTCTGCTCCCCACATCAACCTATAAAATGGTTCAGTCTATGTCACTAGCAATCTCTAAATCCAATAGATTAATTCCCCCCCCCATCTTGCTTGAACTCTCAGAAGCATTTAATACTCTCAGTCACTCCCATATTCATGGAAAATCTTTGCTGATAATGCTGATCTTCCCCTTTCTTCTTGGTTTCTGTCACCTAATTTCTATTTAAAAGTAGATTACTTAGGGAATCGTTTTAAATAACACTAACATATACTCAGTGGGACACTAAGCATTTTCCTTTAGCTATCTTTCGGCCTTAAGATAACAGTATGAATTTATGCTACTACTTACCATCCTCATTTTACAAATGAGGAAGTTAAATCTTAGAGATTTATGTAATTAACCCAATATCACATGGTTCTGAGCTGGAAGCCTCTGGATTCGACCAACACAGTCTGACTTGTTCCACTAGACTGCTTCCCATGGACCACTTTTCTTTTTTTTTTTTTTTTTTTTTGGCAGGATGGGTGGGGGAAAATCAACTTTTACTTGTTTCTAGGTGAGTGCTTCTCTGAGTGTGGTCCTTAGACCAGCAGTATAAGCATTATTTGAGCCTCATTCCAGACCAGCAGTATCAGCATTATCTGAGCCCTATTCCAGACCTACCACATCAGAAACTCTGGAGGTGAGTGGTGAGATGCTGCTTACCAAGCTCTCCAAGTAATTTGCATACACTCTAAACTCAGAACAGCTGTCTTGGGTGATCCTGCCTGATATCATCTGCATGACAATAACTCTCAAAGTTACACCTGAGTTCAATCTGCCATCCTGCAGGCTTCTCTGGGCTCAATCTGCCTACCTCTCCCTTCCTGATGGGTATCCCAAAGACACCTAAAAATTAACTGGTAGAAAACTGAACTCTTATTCTTCCCCCACAACCCTATTCTTCCTTCAAGATTCTCAATCACAATTCATGTCACACTGTTGATTCACTTGGGCAGGCCAGAAGTCCATCCTCTTACCCTCCACATGAATCATCAAATATCAGTGGGTGATTCTACTTCCTAAATATCTCCAGAAGCTACGACATCTTTCCATCTTATCTCACCAGGAATACTCAGTGAAAGTCTACTGTATACCTCCCTGTCACCCTAAAATGAATTACCCACATTACAATCAGTTTGCACAATGTGTATACAACACATAATGCAAAAAAAAAAAAAAAAAATTCCTGCTGGAAAATAATTTAGTGGCTATCCCTAGCTCTTATGAAGACAATCAAAATCCTTCTAAGCCCTTGTCTGTTTCTGTCCTCACCTCATACATAATACCTGCCCGCCTTTTCAGTACATTGGCAACAGTCGTTTGGCTGATTCCACATCCCCTGAAACCTTTGCACAGGCTCCTCTCTGCAGGGGGTTACCCTGCACCCCACAGATTCTCAAAGTAATCCATAGATTCTATCCAGAGCACATATTATGAGACATCAGAACATACAGCAAAAAAATAAATAAATAAATAAACTCCCATTAGCTAGTTCTTCTCTACAAAATCCCTCAGGTTTTATCACCAAGCACAGGGCTTTTCTCATGGGTGATTCCCTCATTTAGGTCACGGCCCTACTCCCCTCATTTTCCTTTGTCATTCACTTTTTCAAGCAGACAATATCCTCCCACCAACCCTGAATTGGAGACTTTCACCTTAGAGATGAGGTGTTTAAAATCCCCATAGAGACTTGATTCTTTCTAAAAACAGCCTGGCTGTGGAGTTTGAACTGTACAGCAACTACCCCCATGGGCTGAGTTAACCTTCAGAAAAACAGGGGCCATCTTACCATGAACACATCACTTAAAAACTCAGGACAGAAGAGGATTTATCACTGACAAAGAGCTGCAGTCAGTTCTTCTCATGGGTCAGAAGACAGAGATATTTGGAAGTTTTTTTGTAGAGTGGCCTTGGGTCCCTCTGGTACCAAGTAAAGTCACAGGTAGCTGGCTGGAATACTACATCTGCTCTTTTGGAAACATCGTACACTGGCTGCCAGCAGGACCGCTTCCCACTTTTTCAGACTTTTACTTATACGGGAGCAGCAGCATGTAGAGAGAAATTCCCGATACTGTCAGCCCAGGAAAGAACATGGCCCTCTGTAGGTGGTTATCCAATCTTGGTTTCCAGAAGGAAGGAGAACACCGAGGTTAAATCCATGAGGCCTACTGGTGAGGCCTTTCGAGCTTCTCGAGCATAGGACCTCAGCTAATGCAAACTGGTTTCTGAGCTTGGCCTCTCTTCCAAATCAGGTACATTGAGGTATTTAAATGCGGGACCAATTTGGCCCTCAATTACCCAGCTCTCCTTCCATACCATGCCCACTCCCTAAACAGCCCTCTGGGATTTGATTTTCCCTGTAAGGATGACTTTCAAATTGGGAAGTGTTCATTCTCTATGATTTCTTTATCGCCCTGAAGCACTCTTCTGTGGTGTGTAGCGGGTGAGAGCCTCTTGTTCCTGTAGGAAGAGCCTCTGGTTTTCTCTCCCAGTGCTCCTGTGAGAGTGCTCTGCTCAGTCCACAGGTGACGCACCCACCTGATAGCAAGCCCTAGTTGCCTAGAATCCCCTGGTGATCTCATTAACAAGTGCTTCTCACTCCTGCAATTCCCCATGTAAGCCAAACACAAAAGGCTTCCCGGGGCTTCCCTTACCCATGTTCCTCTCACATTCCCTGGGCTGCAAGAACGCTGGGAACAGATCAGGCCTTTTGCGACTTTGTGACTTTATACACACTATTCTTTTGACCTATACACAGACAATAGGGCTTCATCTGGCAAAACATTTCTCACTGTTTAAAATCTACGTAAAATATGAGTTCCTACTGAACCCTTCTCCAGATCTCTCAGGATACAAGTATTTGAAATTCCAATAACACTTCATTTCTCCCTCTAATTCATGAATAATTCCTGAACTACAATTCAACTGTTTACATATCTACTGTACTTTTTTCTCAAACCAGACTCCAAGCTCCTGCGGACCTGGCAAGGTCATCTCTAAATCCTTATAATTTATCCCAGGACCTGACATATAGTAGATGCTTAATGTATGCTTTCAGAGTGAATAAGTATTTTAATGGCTATAAAAGTGATGATTATACCAACATCAGAGACACACACACATACCTTCAGCATGATAAGGTAAACACCACATTGTAACACTGTACCATAATCTTTTTGAAGCTAAATGGTGAAAAATACAATGCCTATGTGAATGTACCTGAGGCTGATTGCTAATAATCAGGGTTTTTTTTTTTTAATGTTCATTGGTTTCAGGTGAAAAATAGTTTATTATTTCTCAATAAATAGTTGTATGTTTATTCAAGAACTTTCTCCTAATCTCAAATATCTTGCCTGTCAAGTATACACAGAGGTGATATTTAAAATATTTAAGAAGCAGTATGGAGATGACAAGTCTAATCAGAACAAATCATTTCATAGACAGAGCAGGGTCCTTGTGGGGCCAGATCATAACTCTTTGGTTTCTGCAATAATAAGTGAGGAAGTTTAGGTACTCTGTGCAGGTCATATTGGATGTCATGGAGAGGTTTTATTCAGGGGAATATGAGCAGTGGTGATTTACCCAGTAGAATAAAATCACTGTGGAACTTCAACAGTCAATATAACTAACAAAGCACACTGCTATATATCAGACCCTCTCATGGTCTGCTGCTGCTGCTGCTGCTAAGTCACTTCAGTTGTGTCCGATTCTGTGCAACCCCATAGACATCAGCCCACCAGGCTCCCCCATCCCTGGGATTCTCCAGGCAGGAACACTGGAGTGCGTTGCCATTTCCTTCTCCAATGCATGGAAGTGAAAAGTGAAGGTGAAGCCACTCAGTCATGTCCAACTCTTAGCGACCACATGGACTGCAGCCTACCAGGCTCCTCCATCCATGGGATTTTCCAGGCAAGAGTACTGCAGTGCGGTGCCATCTCCTTCTCCGTCTCATGGTCTAGACCTGTCTTTAGCTGTTATAGGTACAACACTGGAAACCCAGACAGTCTTAGCGTAACAGAGACCTTCGAAGTTAACATGTGATAATAATGTTTGGAATAAACCTATTAATCAGATATAAATATTTAGAAGAAGAGAAACTGAACCATAGAGGGATCATGCAATATGCTCAGAATTTCACAGCCAGTAAGTGGAAAGGCAAAATTAAAACCCAGAGAAGCCCAACTCCACAGCGGGCATCCTTCAATCCTCTGCAGCTCACCTGCTGAGTCCCAGACTCTTTTATGATGTGTATAGTCAAGGCTCTTCTTGCCAAACGCTGTTAGTCACTTTATTATGAATCAATGTAAGAACATTAGGAAGTGATATTTTTCAGGAATTCATTCATCTTTTCCCCATCCACCCTACACCCATTTTTCTGAGCACATAGTGAAACTGTAAGAAAAGTATTGGAAAATGGTAGGTGGGTAAAAAACCTGAAATAAAGACAGTGCTTGACACTGGGAGTTTCTATTTCTCTCACATTTCCTTTACATGCTATTGCAGCTTTGAAATCATGTCTAAACATTGACATGATTCTTCAGATTTCTTCATGAAAATGCATGTCATTCATTTTACTTATTTAAAATATTTCCCTCTCTAAAAACCTTAGATTTTATTCAGATCCTTTTGGTTCATATTCAGAAATCCAAGCACTTCCTTCTCTGTATGGATCATGAAGAAGGCATAGGCAGTACAGCTACCTGGGCGCTGCAAGTCTAGGTCTGAATCCCTGCTTAAACATTTGCAAATTATGTCAAGTGTCAGGGCAGAAGCAGAAAAACAAATGTTAGAGTCCAAAGAGAGAACATCAGTGTCTTTGAGCTCCACACTCCTTTCTGGTGAAAATGACTTAGAGAGTGAGTTCAGATGAGAACTAGATGTAACATTAATGTTGTCTTTGCATAGGAAACATGTTACTTCCACTGTGTGCTTAACTAGAATCCATTGAGAGATGGAGATTAGAACCATCATTCTACTCTCAGTTTAAGTCTGGAATTTTTAGATTCCACATAAAAGTGATATTATATCAGTTCAGTCGCTCAGTCATGTCCGACTCTTTGCAACCTCATGAATTGCAGCACGCCAGAACTCCCTGTCCATCACCAACTCCCGGAGTTTACCCAAACTCATTTCCATTGAGTTGGTGATGCCATTCAGCCATCTCATTCTCTGTCGTCCCCTTCTCCTCCTGCCCCCAGTCCCTCCTGGCATCAAAGTCTTTTCCAATGAGTCAACTCTTTGCATGAGGTGGCCAAAGTACTGGAGTTTCAGCTTCAGCATCAGTCCTTCCAACGAACACCCAAGACTGATCTCCTTTAGGATGGACTGGTTGGATCTCCTTGCAGATATTATATAGTATTTGTCTTTTCCTGACTTATTTCACTTAGCCTGGTACTCTCAATCCTGACCCTACCCCAGCCACCACCTCCATCATTGGAATCTTCCCTGTAATGCAGGGTGAAAAAAAGTCAATCAAGAGAAATTTCTCAAATGGCAACTGATGAACCTATTTTCACGGCAGGAATATAAATGCAGATGTAGAGAACAGACGTATGGACACAGCGGGGGAAGGAGTAAAGTGAGTGAAATTCGTTCAGTCTTGTCTGACTCTTTGGGACCGCATGGACTGTAGCCTGCCAGGTTCCTCTGTCCATGGAATTCTCTAGGCCAGAATACTGGAGTGGGTAGCCCTTCCCTCCTCCAGGGGATCTTCCAAACCTAGGGATCAAACCCAGGTCTCCCACATTGCAAGCAGATTCTTTGCTGTCTGAAAAAGGGAAGCCCAAGAATACTGGAGTGCGTAGCCTACCCCTTTTCCAGCAGATCTTTCCAACTCAGGAATCAAATAGGGGTCTCCTGCCTTGCAGGAGGCTTCTTTACCAGTTGAGCTTGCAGGGAAGCCAGGAGAAGGAGACGGTGGGATGAACTGAGTGAAAAGCATTGACAATATATACACTACCATATGTAAGACAGAAGCTAGTAGGAAGCTGGAAGCTGGGCTTCCCTGGTGGCTCAGAGGTTAAAGCATCTGCCTGCAATGTGGGGAGACCTGGGTTCGATCCCTAGGTCGGGAAGATCCCCTGGAGAAGGACATGGCAACCCACTCCAGCATTCTTGCCTGGAGAATCCCATGGACAGAGGAGCCTGGTGGCTACAGTCCATAGGGTTGCAAAGAGTTGTACACGATTGAGCGAGTTCACTTCACTTTAGGAAGCTGGGGAAGTTGCTGTATAGCATAGGGAGCTCAGCTGGTGCTCTGTGATGACCTAGAGGGGTTGGAAGTGTAGTTGGGAGGGAGGCTGAAGAGGGAAGGGATTATATGTATACTTACAGCCAATTCACATTGTCCAACACAATATCATAAAGCAATTATCCTCCAATTAAAAATAAAATAAGAAAGAGAAGTTTCCCAAAGAAACTTTCAAAGAGACTTTAGGGAGTACCCACTCTGGCTGACATAAAAAAATTATGAAAATGATATTAAGGGCTGTAAAAGCTGAAGTGCTTCATGTTTAAGTACCAAGGCTGTGTCTTCAAGCTGTCCTGTATCTCCAGCCCCCACCTCAGTTACCATATTGCCAGAAACACAAGAGATGATAAAGAAATGCTAAATCAGATGGAACAGCTACAATTTCCTAGAACACACGGCAGTGAGGAGAAATGCAAATGTGCAACCCAAGTATCAGGACCAAGAAGACATGAAGGGTCAGCAGAAATGCACTAGATGTGAAGTCCTTGGAAACTTAAGGCACTTGAAGTTCAACATATCCAAGCTTAAAAAGAAAAAAAAAAAGATAAAGGGAAAAGACAGAAAAATTGCTGCCTCAAAATATAAGTGCTCAATAATGTAGAGTTAGCCCCCAAAATACCACTTTTGTTCAAACCAGACAACCTAGAATTCATTGTCACTAAGTCATTTATCATTTTGACAACCTTTAGGTCTTAGGCATATGTAATCAGGTTATAAAACAATTGCATTTTTCCCAAACCTCCTACAGATAACTAATTTCACGTCTTTAAAAAGACATCCTGTCCACCACTGTTCAGCTTCTTAGTAACAGTGTAGGGACCATCCCAAGTGAAAGGGGAAAGATTTGGTTCTTTGTACCACTGGGCTTTGGCCTCAGTATGTGGAGCTATGTGTGCTTAGCCTAAACTGTCTCTTAATGTTTGTAACATACCTTTGGAAATCTGAGTTTTCATTCAAACTCTGTAGCTTATCAGCATTCTGAATAAATCAAATATATTAAAATGTATAATTAATGGAGTTCCATGAAACCTGAATGAGAAATAGGAATGATGACTAGTAATGGGTCTTGTAATGGGGTACTAAGCACTTCTTTCCCTCATTTACCTTTTGCTAAGTAAGTCAACACATATTTATAAAGTACCAACATGCCTAATTCTTCAATGCTTCTGCATATTATGCCAATTAAAATCATTTATTTATTTAACAATCTGTCATTGGGCTCCTCCTATAAGACTCTTGAGTATTGCACTGATTTCTGGGGTGGATGTGAGGAACTCAGTTCAGAGATCATAAGGGATGTGGCTGCCTCCAGGAACTACCAGGCATGTGTAACTGTCAAGTACCCAGATTGCACTAAGTGCCAGGCAGGGGAGAGGGGTGGCAAATGTGCTCACAAACTCAGAATTTCCTGACTTCTTAGCATGTGTTTAGAGACAGGATATGGCTACAGAATTTCAAAGGTTAAAATGTTCCTCAAATGGCAGCTCTTATATTTCCCATTTGGTAGGTGGTGCTAGTGGTAAAGAATCTGCCTGACAATGCACAAGACATAAAAGACACGGGTTCTATCCTTGGATTAGGAAGATCCCCTGGAGGAGGGCATGGCAACCCACTCTAGTATTCCTGCCTGGAGAATGCCATGGACAGAGGAGCCTGGCAGGCTACAGAGCCTTGGCAGGCAAAGAACTGGACATGACTGAAGTGACCTAGCACACACGAAAAAGGCTAGATTAATAAAGAGAGGGATGTCTCCATCAATTACTAGACCCAATGATGTCACAAGTGCAGTCTACAAATCCACTATTACACAGTTCTCAGGAAAAGAATAAAGATTTGTTTGCATTACTACTCAAAAGTTTTTATGTTTTTTTTTCTTATGTCAGAGAAGAGAGAGATTCATTCAGTCATGATTTTCTTACTAATCTGTGAAAATGTAAACAAGAGATAGATGCTTGGGATACACATGGCACAAAAGAAGTCTATTGATCTTGTTTGACTCTTTGGCTCAACCATGTCTACCTGCTTTTCAACCAGTTCTTAATTTTTCTGTTTTATTTTAAAATATTAAAAATTACTCATTACCAATTTTTATAACAGTTGTAAGGACCCAATGCAGCACTGACTTCCAGTAAATATTAATTCCATCCTGTGAATTTTCTCCTTAAAAATATTACTTTCTATTTGATTAGAAATTTCTTGAAAGAATATATACATATATCCAAAAACATATGAAAAGATATTCAACATCATTAGTTATTATGGAAACAGACATCAAAATCAACTGAAATACCACCTCACACCCACTAGAATGACACAAACAAGTGTTGGCAAAGAGAATTTGAAGAAACTGAAAACATATCCTGCTGGTAGGAATGAAAAATGGCACAACTGCTTTGAAAAATGGTTAGGAAATTCCTCAAAATGTTAAGCAAAGTTACCACATGAACCAGCAATTATACTCCTAAGTTTACACCCAAGACAACTGAAAACAAAGGTTCATGAAAAACTAATGTCCATACATGTACATGAATATTCACAGAAACATATGCCTACTCCCAACATGAAAGCATTAAGTGATGAATGGATAAAAAACGTGGTATATCCAGGAATACTATTCACCAATAAAAGTAATAATGCACTGATACATGCTACAGCATAGAAGAACCTTAATGAAAGAAGCTACACAAGAGGCTAGCTTATATGATTTCATTGATATGAAATATCTAGAATAAACAAATCATGGAGACATAACGTCAATCACCAATTGTCAGAGGGCAGAAGTAAAAACACCACTGTCTCTTCACCTTGGCTTTCTATACAGGCTTTTAGTTTTCAGTGCATCGATTGGTAAAAGGAGACAAATATTGTTCAATATCTTAGATCCTGCATAAAAGTCAGTCAAATTCATGCCATGATTTTGAAAGGGAGGGAGCACACATTGCAAGCAGTCGGAGAAAGAAGGGAAACCCATCATGCACTTCCCCAATCACTCTGCAGTATTGACAAAACTTTACTCTCAGACCTCTGTTTCAGAACAAATATTGTTTTGAGAAAATTGGTCCATTCTCTGTGCCTGTTGGAAAGCAATTAAAGCTGAAATCAAATAGCTATAATCATCTGTTCATTTCCGACCCTTGTCTCTTCATTTTCAGAAAGAGCTGCTATATATTAAAGTGTTTGTGGATCATTCAATAATGAAACCAATGCTGAGACAATTTGGAATTTTTAACATAAACTCCAAATAAAGTATAAATGAGAGGCTAGCCACCTTCCAATTTTGCTTCTCTAAGGGAAGAAGTCATGAGATTCCCCTCTCTTTACCTTTATGCTCAGTCACTCAGTTGTGTCCGACTCTATGTGAGCCCATGGACTGTAGCTTGACAGGCTCCTCTGTCCATGAAATTTTCCAGGCAAGAATAATGAAGCCGGTGCAAGGGATCTTCCAAGCCAGAGATTGAACCCACATCTCTTGCAAATCCCACACTGGCAGGTGGATTTTTTAATCACTAGCACCACTTAAGCTATTCCCCAACCAGCACTACAAAGAGAAATATAATCACTCTCTTTGACACCTCAAGTTTTGGCAAAAGGGGAATGCCAGGTTCTGTCCTGGTGGATCCAGGGTAATTTGAAGCAGGGATGGCATGGTGAGGAAAAACTAATTTATTTAGAAATATAAAGAGAGATTAGGAAAAAATAGTGTAATAGGAAAATTTAGTGGAGAAAAGAGGCTGACTAACTTGGTTTATGTGGAAAACCAATAAAGTTCCAGACAAGGAACTTGCACCATCTATATTAGGCCACCAGCGCCCACTTGAATAGCGGAGGGTGCCCCACCTCAGGCTCCCTCTCGCATGGGTCTTAGAGGCCAGGGCAAGTAAGTAGACTCAGAGAGCCTCCACACTCCAGATGGGAATTCAGCCTGAAAATAGAGTAAAGAAGACACGGGGAAACCTGTCTTTCCCATGACTCGCCCATCCTCTATTGTCCGGAAAGGCCTTATATACTTTTGATTTTACATAGAGATCAATGGATAATACAAAATTATGCAGTGTCAGCAGCCCTGACTCTTATCGAGACCAGGCTTTCTCTCTGCATACCTAGTTGTATACACAAGTATTAGGTGATTTACATCATCTTCTGGCCAGAAGGCCAATTAACATTTTACAGCCCTTTTCTGATAAGGGTCTGTCAACCAGAGAACTTATTTGTGTTATTCTTCCCAAAGTCTGGTGCCACTCTCAGAAAGCACTAAATAAAGTTACATTCTTACATAGCAAGGAGACAACAATTTATAACAAGGAAAAGGAGTACAGTGACTTATAACAAAGAGAAAAGTAATTAACTCAAAAGTCTAGTGTTGCTAACATCAAAACTACTATGTTACTTTTTCTATATCCCAATTACATTGATTAATATCCTTCAGGTGCCTAAAAGATAAAGAATATGGAGGCCTGGCAGCAGTCATTGACTCAACAGTGAAACCCATCACCAATATAATCTTTAGCTCTTTAGAAAAGGCTCTGTATCTTTAAGATGTTTTAAGCTGGATCACGCCTTTGCGTATGTCTGGCTTCCTTCTTCATGACCTTTGCCATGGGCGGGATTCCTCATGCTGGCTCCCGGCAGGGGAAAATCTTTTTTCCTTCCCACACTGGGACTCCAGGTCTCCCCATCTTTCTGGTGTGATTTTCATGCATACACCTAGTAACACACACCTTTTTATCCATCCCCATTGGTGACCCTTAACCAAGAATCAGACTTAGTTCATAAAGAATAGGGGTCAGACACATGTACTCCAATGTTTATTGCAGCACTATTTACAACAGTCAGGACATGGGAGCAGCCTAAATGTCCATCAACAGGTGAATGGATAAAGATGTAGTGCATATATATAAAGGAATGCTACTCAGCCATAAAAAGGGATGATCAGGTAATTTGTAGTGATATGAATTAATCTAGCACCTGTCATACAGAGTACGGTAAGTCAGAAAGAGAAGAACAAATATTATATGTCAACATGTATATGTGGAATCCTGAAAATGGTACAGATGAACCAATTTGCAGGGCAGGTATAGTGACAGAGAATGGACTTGTGAACACAGTGGGAGAAGGAGAAAGTATGAAAGTGAAAGTGTAAGCCGTTCAGTCATGTCTGACTCTTTGTGATCCCTTGGACTATACAGTCCATGGAATTCTCCAGGCCAAAATACTGGAGTGCGTAGCTTTTCCCTTCTCCAAAAGATCTTTCCAACCCAGGGATCGGACCCAGGTCTCCCACATTGCTGGTGTATTCTTTACCAGCTGAGCCACATGGGAAGCCCAAAAATACTGGAGTGGGTAGCCTATCCTTTCTCCAGGGGATTTTTCTGACCCAGGAATTGAACCAGGGTCTCCTGCATTGCAGGCTGATTCTTTACCAACTGAGCTGTGAGGGGAGAAGGAGAGGGTGGGATGAATTGAGAGAGTAGTACTGCCATATATAAACCACTCTGTGTAAAACAGAGAGCTAGTGGGAAGCTGCTGTATAGCACAGTGAGCTCAGCTCAGTGCTCTGCGATGACCCAGAGGGGTGGGATGCAGGGAGAGGGAGGTCCAAGAGGGAGGGGATATATTTTACTTGGATATATGTACACTTATAGCTGATTCATGCTGTTGTACAGCAGAAACCAATACAACATTGTAAAGGAATTATGCTCCAAGTAAATAAAATAATAATAATAAAAATAACTGAGGTCAGAAAACTGTGGTTCAGGGGTCAAATTTGAGCCCATAGCCTGTTTTTGTAAGTGAAATTGTTTTGGAAACAGCTAAGCTCATTTGTTTATACATCATCTATGGCTGCTTCTGAGCTACAATTGGTTAAGTAGAGACAGCAAAGCCTAAAAGGCCAAAAACATTTACTTACCTGGCCCTTTACAGAGAAAGATCCCCAACTGCTAAACAAAAGATGGCAGATGGTAGCTTTTTTACAAATTACTTATTTTATATATCTGAGCTGTTCAAAATGTTTGACATGGATTTAAATGCTTTGGTGTTATCTATTTCAAATAAATATATACATCCAGGAGAAGTACAGCCAAAAATGAAAGTAACAGATTTTGAAATAAGATAGACCTCAACATGATCCTGATTTGGATACTTACCTAGTTGTAAGATCTTGGATAGGTTGCTTAATGTCTTTAACCTTCAGTCCTTTTATCTATGAAATGGGGATAATGAGAGTTTGCACCTGTGCCAGTTAGAGTGATTTTGGCTGAGAGTACCAAAATCTCAACTCAAAATGGCTTAAATCAAAAGGAAAATAACATTATCCCACTTAACAAGACGTGGTTCCTGGGCTGTCAAACTCAGTGTCTAAATGGAAGCAGGATGGACCCAGGAATCATCCTGCTCAGCCATCACTGGCTTTCTCCTTAAGCTAGGCTCCCTCATCACAAGTAGCTGCCATGACTTTATACATCCCTTCTAGACAGAATCTTGCATAGAACTGCATCACCTGGCCACCTCTTCAGCAGTCTCCAGCACGGGGACTGGCATTCCTCTGAGCAGCTTAGGGAAAGCACACAGGCACATGGAGAATGGACTGACTGCCAGAACAAACTGGAATGCAGTCAGAAGGAGAGGCCACAGAGGAGAAAACGTGAGCAGGTAGCCAACAACATCAGACAAGATTTTATGAGGACTCAGTAAACTAACACACAGAAAACACAAATATGCATTCAAGAAATGTTAGCCCTTCCTTTGAGCTCTGATATCTTTTTGTTGGATTCACTGCTTCCAAAATGTATACCTTAATGTAAGGTGAGCTCAAATTCATTTGCCTTGAGAGTTTTAGAAGAAATGCATGTTATTCCATTAGATGATTGAAAAATTTCCAGGCTCTAGTGAGACTGGATGAACGTCATTAACATCTCCGCATCTTTGTTGCAGCACACACTCATGTATCAGTGTGATCCGTGTCCCTCTCATATTAATTGTGTATCAAATACATATATCACCAAGGTCATTCAGTGAATTAACTACAAAGTAAACCTCATTAAGGTAAATGTACCATTTTCTTCACAAAAATTACTCACTGAGTGCACATAATTAATAATAATAATAATAAAAGTCCTCCTCCTTAGCCCCCCTCATTCTTGCTTGGCTCAGATATCCTCTTCTCAAGTTATTATTTGCAGCCTCTCTTACCTGCCCTCACAGGCCCAGAATTCCACACTCCCTTTGCCCCAGCCCTTATCTTGCTTCACTGAAAAGGCTAGTTTACATGGTCTTCTCCCTTTCCCTAGACTGTGAGATCTGAAAGAGCAACTCCTGATACCTGTATGTACTCTTTTTATATTTTGGAGAAAAAGTAACAAATGAATATGAGTGCCTATTGAGAATCTCCCCATTGAGAGACTATTGCTCTTATTTACATATCTTATTTGCTTGGAGGGACTGTTGTTTGCACTCATAGATTGAAAGGCCTATCCCTCCTCCTCTGGTTCCTTCTCCTAGTGTTTTCAGCAAGGCAGGTTGACTGAAGCCATCCAAAAGACCACCGTTGTTTTTCTTTTTCCCCTCCCTGTCTCAATCAAGACAGTGTTCCACAAAGAAAAAGAAGACATACACTGAGACTCTACCCCAGACAAAGAGTCTAGGCAGGGTGTAAACATTAACCAGGAGGGCCTACCTGTGGGCATTCTGAGCAGGTGAGAGAACAGTCCAGAAACTTTCTTTGGAAGGAATGATTCTAAAGCTGAAACTCCAGTACTTTGGCCACCTCATGCGAAGAGTTGACTCATTGGAAAAGACTCTGATGCTGGGAGGGATTGGGGGCAGGAGGAGAAGGGGACGACAGAGGATGAGATGGCTGGATGGTATCACTGACTTGATGGACGTGAGTCTGAGTGAACTCCGGGAGTTGGTGATGGACAGGGAGGCCTGGCGTGTTGCGATTCGTGGGGAAGCAAATAGTCGGACACGACTGAGCGACTGAACTGAACTGAAAGAGATATTTACTTAAAACTATCCTACCGGTATAGGTATCAGGCTTCCCCGCCTGCCAATTAAGCAGACCCGGGTTCAATCCCTGGTCCGCAAAGATCCCACATGCCTCGGAACAACTAAACCCATGTGCCACGGCTACTGAACCTGTGCTCCAGAGCCCATGCTCCTCAACAAGAGAAGGCACACAATGAGAAGCCCGCACACCACAACTAGAGAAAAGCCCGGGCAACAACGAAGACCCAGCACAGCCAAAAATAAAATGAATAAACAAATGTAAAATTTTAAGAAATGAAACTAACCTACCAATAATGTGAACACACGAATCCCTCAAACCTTAGCTCTGGATCAAGACCAGCACAGGGGAAAATGTCCTAGGAAAATGTTGACTTCAGGGACTAAAATGCTCCCATATCCCAAACTGGGAGCTGTTCTAGGAAAATGCATCCATGTGGCCATCCTCTCCCATTAAGCTCTGCCTTTTGAATTCCCATCCATTTCCCCACAGACAAGTCAGAGGTCAGTTCAGCTGTGCACTCTTCCCGAGTCCTCCCAGCTGGCATTAGCCTTGGCCTCCTCCCTGCTTCCTCAGGACTCAGCTGATTTCTTTATTATAACACGCATCACTCTCTGTCTTGAGTGCCAGCTATTTTGGTGGGTGTTTGTGATTCCTGCTCCCCACCAGGGAGATCCTGAGCTCCTTGATGGCAGGGGCCATGATTCACTCACTCTGTCTCTCTCATCATCACAGATCATTTAACTTTCTATAGAAGCAAAAGCAGGCATATATCACATCAACAAACAGAGCTGAGAATGTTCATTCCATTATATTTTACTACAAAACTGAAAGCTTCTTTGAAAACAGGCTGTTTCCCCTTTGCAAGCAGGATTTTGAAAATTTTTTTTTAAAAAATTACATTAAAGAAGCTGATTGTTGATCCTTTCTGTATGATTGCCTATATAAGAAAAACAAACAAACAAACAAAAACAGTCTTTTCCTTTTTTTTGGTTAGGGTGCGGATACTGTACCAAATATAAACGCCTACATTTGCCTAATCCTCTTTCTTGTGAAGACATGTATATCTTTCTATTTTAAAGTTGCCTAAAGAGACTGGGTTTTGGCAGATAGCATCAGATCACGAAAGTCAGTTTTTCTCTATATATGGACCTCTCAAGCACCTAAAATCAAAATACCACAAATTGATCACATCAGAGCCATCAAAGATAAGAAAAGTAACTGTCTCTGCAATATTGAACTCATGCCAGTACAGAGCTAAGGCAACATGGAATGTGCCTTTTTTGGCTCATCCAGGCAAGGAAAAAATACACAAAGCCTAGATATGATTGAAAAATGTACCGGGCTCCTTTGTAAGGCGGTAGATTCCCATGATTACGGGTATATGAAAGCACAGGGCAGTCTGGCCACTAATCATGGGTCTGTAGGGATTTCTTCCATGGGGCAGAAGGTTGGACTAGACAGCCACTAGGGTCCCTTCTACAGTATTCCTGGATCTAAGCCACAAGGAAGAGCCTGATTAGCAGAAGAGAAACTGTCACCTCCCCAATTCTCTTGTTCCCTCTGGCATCTGACAGACAGGTGGTAGTGTCACGATGCTACACGAATGCAAGGTGTAGACTTTTTCAAACTCAGACTCAGCGAATACCAAACACACGGTCACAGTGTCCTGGTCAAAATTAGAGCTGCGAAAGCTGATTAATTTTGCATCCAACTGAAATTCTATTTCACAGCAAACTAGTTTCACAGCTGTGAAAGGAGGAGCACTATGGCTCCCACGAAATCAATGAGCCCTCTCTAGTACTTAAAACATTCTTATCATTGCTTTTGGGTGACAGACAACTTTACACGAACATGGTTCAGAGAAATCAAACCTAAAGCATTCCAACGGGTGGACAAACAATTGCCCATGAAATTCATGTACTTCTCAGCTATGGGTAGTCACTGGCTCTCTGCCCACAGAGCACACGGAGGTCAAAGTCCTAGGCTTCTGTCTGTTTCTGCTTGTGCACCCTATCTGTGTTCAGCTTGCTCCCTTCTCCACTGCAGTCAGTCAGTACTGCACGGATATTATATTATCCAAATGTCTGAAGGGTTCTGATAGGCTCAACAGCAATATGTACACATTCCAGCTCCAACTGTGGAGAACATTTATTTTCAGCCACATTCATAAACAGCCTGAATGATCAAAGCAGATTTTTTTCTGAGAAGGTTTTCAGGAAAACTTACTCTAGGGATAGTTATAACAAATAAGGAAAAAAGAGAACAAAAACAAAAATGAAAAACAAAAGACCACAAACAGGTCTTCAGTGGGGAAAGACTAGGTTAAAGCGTTTCTCTCCGATGCTTCCAACCCTTCAGATATGGTAATGTGAATGCAAATCTTTAAGAGGAAAATTCTGGAAGCACATTTCACAGCTTATTGGACCATGGGAACCTTTATTCCTGGCTTCCATTGAAATTTCATTTCCATAGAGGCATAGGTTACGAAATGCTGAGTTAAAATCAAACCCAGGGGTCTACAGTATAGGGGAATGCTAATAGAATGGTCCAGAAAGTATCAGAGAACTAAAGCTTTTTACACAACTCAGACTGGTAAAAATAGCATTCAATCTGGAAATGGTTCCTTTTTCGTGAAAAGCTCAGGGAAGCTATAAAATCACCTCTACTTGCATAAATGCCAGGCTAAGAATAAGAGGAGAGAAGGGAACAAGTGAAAGGAGTGGGAGGAGGTGGACACCAACGCATGAACAAAGGGGGACCAGGCCCAGCAGGTGCTCCCGGGCACAGGCAGTGATAACAGGGGTTTTGCCACATCTGCCTTGGAACAAAGCTGAATCCCTAGGACAGCAATAAAATAAAATGAGCCCAGTTTTAGAACCATTTAAGAATACGGTCGATTCTTTTATGTAAGTCTAATTACAGATACAAAAGCCAAGAGACAACAGAGAGAAGCTTGGGATGATGTTCAGTTAACACCACAGACTGACCTGACTCATGGCTGGAGCCAAGATGTTAAATGGAGGGGTGGACAATAGGCTCATTTCGTTAGTCAAATCTGCTGAAGGTCATCACCAATGCTATTTTCAGATAAAGGTACATTATGCAAAGAATCCTAATGTACATCACTATATCTCAGATGTTAAGCTGGTGTATATTTACACTGATTGCATAAGAAGCCAGATGGATAAACTTGCAACTGTAGTCAGGAATCAGGTGCCCATGACAGGACAACAGATTAGAAGAAGCGTTATTTATCAAAAGGCATCAAGACGTTTCTCATTTTTAACCTAGTAATTCTAGATGGAGTCTGCCTACAGAAAAGCATCCTAAATATGGAGAAATGTTTTGTCCAAAGGTATGTGCTGCCATATTAACTATATGAAGAGAAATGTTGAAATCATACATATTTCCAATGATGGAATCATTAAATAAATTTACTGGAGTCACACGCTGGGGTTATGAAGTTATAGATAGGTTATGAAGTTATAGATAGGTTATGAAGTTATGATATGTATGAAGTTATGATAAGTGATCATTTTGAAATATCTGTTAATATAATTATAATATAATGGCAGATATATTAAAGATAAAAAATAAGTGCATGATGTACTTGTGATCATGAAAAAATTAAGGCAAAGATGGTAAAAATGACTGAACATAGAGCAGAACACTAACAACAGTGTTCGATCACTGGGTTGGGACGATGCCCTAGAGGAGGAAACAGACACCCATTCCAGTATTCTGGACTGGAGAATTCCATGGTTATGCAGTCCATGGGGTCCCAAAGAGTCAGAGATGACTGAGCTACTTTCACTTCCACTTTTCACGGCGTCTTCTCTTTCAATCTGTCCCAAACTAATAATGTGCCCCTAAAATGTAATTTCAAATCATTTCTTAAAAAAAAAAAAAACGTCCATGCAATCACTTACCTTTGCTGTAGGTAACTGAGACAAAAGAAATTTAAAAAAAAAAATTACAATAGAAATGTTAATTAAACTCCCAGGAAAGATGAGACTTTCATAAGAGAGTATAATGGATATGGAAATAACATAGACTCCTGGAACGTGAGTAAAGTAAGTCAGAAAGAAAAACACCAATACAGTATATTAATGCATATATATGGAATTTAGAAAAATGGTAACAATGACCCTGTATGCAAGACAGCAAAAGAGACACAGATGCAAAGAACAGACTTTTGGACTCTGTAGGAGAAGGCGAGGGTGGGATGATTTGAGAAAATAGCATTGAAACATGTATATTACCATATGTGAAATAGATTACCAGCCCAGGTTCGATGGATGAGACAGGGCACTCAGGGCTGGTGCACTGGGATGACCCTGAGGGATGGGATGGGGAGGGAGGTGGGAGAGGGGTTCAGGATGGGGAACATATGTACACCCATGGAGGATTCATGTCAATGTAGGGCAAAAACAACTACAATATTGTAAAGTAATTAGCCTACAATTAAAATAAATAAATTAAATTTTTTAAATAAAACAGAAAAAAAGTAACATAAACTCTGTCTTAATAGAAATAACAGTTTTTAAAAAAAGCTTATATTTTCAGTAGAATTCAGCTTCACAATAATAAAGCAGCACCCTGACATGAGCCAAGGAGAAAAAAAGCCACTCTAAAAATACCTCTGTAAAAATGGAAAGAGCTGACATTTCCTCCCATGCTCCTGGAACAGCCATTTCTGGGACTGCATGGCCCTCAGCTGTCCAATCATTTTATCCTTCACTGTGCTTTACATCTACCCTGCTTAGGGCAGGGAAGGTATGCAGAAAATGGCTCCAATTTTCAGTCTGCATGAACTTTCTTTGATTTCTTAAAACAGATCGGTTACCAAAAAGTACTACAAACAAAGGAATATACTAATTTTAAAAATAGGCAGTGCTAAAGCAATCTGCAGGAATACATAAATTCTAACTTTAAATTCCTGGCTCATCAACCTCTAGCATGCACCCACACATTCTCCTCCAGCATGGGTACTTGAATAGGTGTCATCTGTTCTTTCATTTATTCAAATGGTTTTATTGAGCAATGATGTACCAGGCACCATGGAAGGTATGTGTGAGAATAAGAGATGATTGGACATAGTGAAGCCTCCTGAAATCATCCCAAGACAGGTGCAGGCCCCTAACCAACCTCACGCGAAGAGTTGACTCACTGGAAAAGACTCTGATGCTGGGAGGGATTGGGGGCAGGAGGAGAAGGGGACGACAGAGGATGAGATGGCTGGATGCCATCACTGACTCGATGGACGTGAGCCTGAGTGAACTCTGGGAGTTGGTGATGGACAGGGAGGCCTGGTGTGCTGCGATTCATGGCGTCACAAAGAGTCGGACACGACTGAGCGACTGAACTGAATTGAACTGAACTGAAACAGAAATTGAGCAACATTTACTCAATCCATTCACAGACTTGACAAGAGACTGTAGGGGTGGTGGTCTAAAAACCATCTTCCTCTACATTCATGGATGGTGGAGACTCTGGCCAAATTTTTAAGAAAAAAAAAAAAAGGAAAAGAAAAAACATGGATTTAACACTTGTGTCTAGAATGCTTCTCTAGCCACTAAGGGGTGTGACTGAAGTCACATATTTTGTTACGGAAGCCCATTGTAATCAATATGCCATATGACTGTTCGTATACATTGTCCTATACACTGGTCTATGTAAGGAGACATATACAGTAAATGTTAGCCATCATGTGAACACGAAGAAAGATATACAAGGCAACTGAATTTGGTTTGCCAGCATATCTGAGGCATAACTGCTTTGTGATTGGAAAATGATGGTCTCTAAATCTCCATAATGCATGCATATCTCTACCTCCTCCAAAGCTAACCAATTTGGGGTGCCATTGCTTGGATAATTATTACAATAGTGAAGGAAAATTGTATTAATGAAGATGAAAGACAGAACAAATTATATTTAATCCCTGCATTTTTCAAACTTTCTCAGTTGTAGCCCCCAGTATCTTCAGATTGAAAGCCCAGGCACACCGACTGCTGAGTCAGCCTCTCCCACAGACAAACTAGGAATGAGAAGCAGGTTACCTATGAAGGGCATCCATCTGGTCCCTGTTGCTTCTCCAGTCTTACCACTGATTCTCAGCCCATGTACTGGGTTTTGTAATACCGTATGCTATCCTCACTCCAATTCTGCTTCTGGGATGAGAGTCTAAATGCCCATGAATTGGAGCTCACCAAGAAGAGAAGGACAGAAAAAAATTTTAATAGACAAATTTTAAAAATTCTGATGAAAACTATAAATCTACAGAGTCATGAAGCTTAATAAATTCCAAGCATAAGAAGATGAAGAATCTTATATAAAGGCACATCATAGTCAACTTTCTACAATAACACAAGGAATAGCGAATCTTAATAATGTCCAGTGAGAAAATGTAAGTTATGTACTGAAGAACAGAGATCCACATGACAGCAGGATTCTTGTCAGAAACAGTGAAATTTCTGTCAGTAGAGGAGGTGGCTCAGTTGATGAAGAATCTGCCTGCAATGCAAGAGATTGCTTGCAATGCAGGAGACCTGGGTTCGATCCCTGGATCAGGAAGATCCCCTGAAGAAGGAAATGGCAATCCACTCTAGTATTTTTGCCTGTGAAATCCCATGAATAGAGGATCCTGGCAGGCTACAATTCTTGGACCACAAGAGTTAAACAGAATTTAGCAATTAAACAATCATCATCAGAACATATCTCTAAAAAACTGAAAGGAAAAAGCAAAGAGAAACCAACAAAAATAATTAAACTAGAATTCTTTACTCAAAAATATATTTTGATAACAGAGATACAGTAAAGCCATATTCAGACATATAGAAGCTAAGAATTCATCAGCTGCAGAACTGCACCACAAGAAATAATAAAAGATGACCTTCAGGCAAAAGAGAAATACCTGCCAGAAATCTGGGTCTACACAAAGGAATATGGAGCACTAGAAATAGCAATTATGTGGGTAAATATAAAGACTTCTTTTTTCTTTAAAAAAAAATACTTCAAAATATAATCAAATGTTTAAAGCAGAAACAATAACAAAGTATTGTGAAGTCTGACATAAATCTAGAAATAAACTATTTGATAATGACAGCATAAAGGTTGAAAGAGGAGAAATGAAAGTCTATTGTGTACAATTCATATACTATGTATTAAGTGGCAAAACATCACTTGTAGATAGATAATGAAAGTTAAAGAAACACCCTACAAACTACAAAATGCTAATAAAGACACCATAAAAATAATGAAACAAGGAACTAAAGGTAATGAGACAACAAAGCAAATGCAAATGAATTACAAGGCAGAGATGATCAAATTAGATTAAAGAACAAGACCCAATTACAGGCTGCCTATAAGAAGCTCACTTTAAACATAAAATTTATAGACAGGCTAAAAGTATAAATGAGTAAAAACACATCACACAATAACCAGTGAAAACTGGAATCATTATATTAACTCAGATAGGCAGACTTCAAAAGTGAAAGAAAGTGAAGTCGCTCAGTCGTGTCCAACTCTTTGCAGCCCCATGGACTGCAGCCTATCACACTCCTCCATCCATGGAATTTTCCAGGCAAGAGTACTGGAGTGGGTTGCCATTTCCTTCTCCAGAGGATCTTCCCAACCCAAGGACTGAACCCGGGTCTGTCACATTGTAGGCAGACGCTTTATCATCTGAGCCACCAGGGAAGACTTAAGACTTCAAAAGCAGAAAAAATTAAGGGGTATTACAGAATGACAGAGCTTCCCATGTAGCTCAGTTGGTAAAAATCTGTCTACAGTGCAGGAAACCCAGGTTCTATTCCCGGGTTAGGAAGATCCACTGGAGAAGGAAATGGCAACCCACCCCAGTATCCTTGCCTGGAGAATCCCATGGACAGAGGAGCCGGCAGGCTATAGTCCATGGGGTTGCAAGAGTCAGACACAATTTAGCAACTAAACCACCACCACCACAGAATGATAAATGGGTGGGACAACTCTCTAAGGACCCATAACAATTGTAAATGTGTATGACAGAACTGTATCAACAAATTCACAATAACTATCCATTCCTCCATTCTTACCCTCAATAATTGAGAGATGAAGACAGCAAATCAATAAAGATATGCAAGACTTGAAAAACAGCATCAACCATCTTGACAAAATTGAGTTATGGAACACTTCAACCAACAATAGAAGATAAGCACGTTTTTCCCTACTATACATGAGATATTTATCAGATATATAACTTATTAGTACCTAAAAATGTCTCAATATATTTAAAAGGAGTTGGCTCATAAAATATGTATTCTCTGATTACAATGAAATTAGGTTAGAAATTGTTAAAAATGACATTTGGCAAATGCACAAATATTTGGGAATTAAATATACACTTCTAAATAATTCAACAAAGGAAAAAATAAAAATAAATTAGAAAGAATATTAAATTTACTGAAAATGAAAAACAGCATGTAAAAACTTCATGGAATGTAGCTAAAGAAGAATTTTGAGGGAAATTTATAGCATTAGAAATTTGCATTCAGTTCAGCTCAGTTCAGTCGCTCGGTTGTGTCCGACTCTTTGCGACCCCATGAATCACAGCATGCCAGGCCTCCCTGTACATCACCAACTCCTGGAGTTTACCCAAACCCATGTCCATCGAGTTGGTGATGCCATCCAGCCATCTCATCCTCTGTCGTCCCCTTCTCCTCCTGCCCCCAATCCCTCCCAGCATCAGAGTCTTTTCCCATGAGTCAGCTCTTCGCATGAGATGGCCAAAGTATTGGAGTTTCAGCATCAGTCCTTCCAATGAACACCCAGGAATGATTTCTTTTAGGATGGACTGGTTGGATCTCCTTGCAGTCCAAGGGACTCTCAAGAGTCTTCTCCAACACCACAGCTCAAAAGCATTAATTCTTCGGCTCTCAGCTTTCTTCGCAGTCCAACTCTCACATCCATACATGACCACTGGAGAAACCATAGCCTTGACTAGATGGACCTTTGCTGACAAAGTAATATCTCTGCTTTTTAATATGCTGCCTAGGTTGGTCATAACTTTCCTTCCAAGGAGTAAACATCTTTTAATTGCATGGCTGCAATCACCATCTACAGTCATTTTGGAGCCCCCCAAAATAAACTCTGTTGCTGTTTCCACTGTTTCCCATCTATTTCCCATGAAGCGATGGGACTGGATGCCATGATCTTCGATTTCTGAATGTTGAGCTTTAAGCCAACTTTTTCACTCTCCTCTTTCAGTTTCATCAAGAGGCTTTTTAGTTCCTCTTCACTTTCTGCCATAAAGGTGCTGCCATCTGCCTATCTGAGGTTATTGTTATTTCTCCCGACAATCTTGATTCCAGCTTGTGCTTCTTCCAGCCCAGCGTTTCTCATGATGTACTCTGCATATAAGTTAAATAAGCAGGGTGACAATATACAGCACAAGAGAAGACTCTTCACATGGACATCACCAGATGGTCAACATCGAAATTAGATTGATTATATTCTTTGCAGCCAAAGATGGAGAAGCTCTATAAAGTCAGCAAAAACAAGACCGGGAGCTGACTGCGGCTCAGATCATGAACTCCTTATTGCCAAATTCAGACTTAAATTGAAGGAAGTAGGGAAAACCACTAGAGCAGTCAGGTATGACCTAAATCAAATCCCTTATGATTATACAGTGCAAGTGAGAAATAGATTTAAGGGACTAGATCTGATTGATAAGAGTGCCTGATGATCTATGGATGGAGGTACGTGACACTGTACAGGAGATAGGGATCAAGATCATCCCCAGGGAAAATAAATGCAAAAAAAAGCAAAATGGCTGTCTGTGGAGGCCTTACAAATAGCTGTGAAAAGGAGAGAAGCTAAAAGCAAAGGAGAAAAAGAAAGATATTCCCATTTGAATACAGAGTTCCAAAGAATAGCAAGGAGAGATAAGAAAGCCTTCCTCAGCGATCAATGCAAAGAAATAGAGGAAAACAACAGAAGAGGAAAGACTAGAGATCTCTTCAAGAAAATTAGAGATACCAAGGAAACATTTCATGCAAAGATGGGCTTGATAAAGGACAAAAATGGTCTGGACCTATCAGAAGCAGAAGATATTAAGAAGAGGTGGCAAGAATACACAGAAGAACTGTACAAAAAGAAAAGAAAGAAACTAGCATTAGAAAAGAATAAAGTCCTCATTCTAATGATCTTAGTTTCCATATTAAGAAACAGGAGAGCAAAATCAAGTAAAATTTAAAGTAGAGAGAAGAAACAATTATGAGGTCACAAATCAATAAAATAGAAAAAAGGAAGACAAGAAAGAAAAGGCAATGAAACTAAAACTTGTTTACTTAAGAAGATCAATAAATTTCACTAACTTACCTTGAGTTATTAGGAGAAAAATGATAAAAGGAAATGCAAAATGACTAATATCAGAAATGAGAGAAGACATCACTATAGAGTCTAGAGCTATCAGAAGGAAACATATAAATGTATTATGAACTTTATGCTAATAAAATCAAATACTTTGATGAAATGAGTGAATTAATTGAAAGGAAAAAAACTATCAGTTAACTCAAGATATAGCCAACTTTAATTACCCTGAAGATAACTAATTATTAAATTTTCTACATCAATTAATTGAATTGTTGTTGAAACTGGCCTACAGAATTTTTCATCTCATTGACTTCAGTAAGCAATTATACCATACATTTTAGAAAGAAATATACCAATTCTATACAAACTTGTCCAAAAAATTGAAGAGGAGGGAATATTCTAGAACTTACTTTATTAGGCCAATATTCCCCTGAAATCAAAACCAGGCAAGAGCATCACTGAGAAGATATGTACAAGTATTCTTTATAAACATAGATGCAAAAATGCATAATAATATTTTAGAAAATTTAATCCAACAATATGTAAAAAAGTATAATAACATGATGGCCAAATGAAATTTATCACAGCTCTACAAGATTTGTTGAACATTCCAAAATCTAGGACTAAGTCCCACCCCAACTGACACTACTGAAGTCCTAGCCTCCCTTGTATCTGAGTCCTCCATTTCAGGCAGTTTTGATTTTTAAAAAGCATAAGTACATTACAGTTATTGTTTTTATCATAGCATGATAAAAAGTGATCATGGCAATTGTGTACACGTTTGGATATGTGTGTGTGTGTGTTTCAGTCATGTCTGACCCTCATGGCCTGTAGCCCACACGCTCCTCTATCCATGGGATTTTCCCAGCAAGAATACTGAAGGGGGTTGCCATGCCCTCCGCCAGGGGATCTTCATGACTCAGGGATTGAACCCACGTCTCCTGTGCCTCCTGGGCTTCCCTGGTGGCTCAGAGAGTAAAGCCTCTGCCTGCAATGTGGGAGACCCAGGTTCGATTCCTAGGTCAAGAAGATCCCCTGGAGAAGGAAATGGCAACCCAATCCAGTACCACTGCCTGGAAAATCCTATGGACAGAGGAGCCTGGTAGGCTATAGTCTACGGGGTTGCAAAGAGTCAGACACAACTGAGCGACTTCACTCCTCTGTCTCCTGAATTGCAGGTGGATTCTTTACCACTGAGCCACTGGGGAAGCGTCACATGCTTGCCTGCTGCTGCTGCTGCTGCTGCTGCTGCTGCTGCTGCTGCTGCTGCTGCTGCTGCTGCTAAGTCGCCTCAGTCGTGCCTGACTCTGTGCGACCCCACAGACGGCAGCCCACCAGGCTCCCCTGTCCCTGGGATTCTCCAGGCAAGAACACTGGAGTGGGTTGCCATTTCCTTTTCCAATGCATGAAACTGAAAAGTGAAAGTGAAGTCGTTCAGTTGTGTCCAACCCTCAGTGACCCCATGGACTGCAGCCTACCAGGCTCCTCTGTTCATGGGATTTTCCAGGCAAGAGTACTGGAGTGGGGACATGCTTGCATAAACAATGCTAAATAGTATTTGGAACCAAAGATCATAAAATGTTGAAAGCAACACTGTCAGAATTTAGAGATTGAGAGTAAAATAAACTCTTTAAAAAGCATCCAGAAAATACTTCCCACAGTGTTCCTCATTTTAATTATGAAGACATATCACTCTTTTTTTTCTGCTTCTTATTATACATTATCACTATAATATTAACCAGAAGACTCTGAATAAAAGTGTTCTAGAAGGAAGTGCTTATTTTAGGAGCTGGAAGAAGAGACATTTTAAACTAATTTTTTATTTCTACAATTCTGCACATACTACATTCCAAATGTTATCATATCAAATATCATCAAATGACTGTGTACAACTCTGTGACATAAAAGTAAAGAAATATAATCAACATTTCTCTTTCCTCTACAGGTTGCAATTCACCAAAATATTTGCCTTCCTCACTGAGTCACAGAACACATGCTTTCATAGGTAGAAAATATGGATTTTCAAAAATTAATATCTTGTTTCTTACTTGAATGTCTTAAAACTATAAATTAAGTTATATACACCGATGAATATTGGAAGTACTTAACTTTAAACGTCTGCAAAGCAAATGTAAATGCCAATACAGAACCCAATTTCTTCAATAAAATCCTATGAAAACATTTAGAAAGCCAGAACTAACTAAACAATATAGGTCCTTATATTTAAATCTTCCTGTCTTTTTTCTATAAGATTTGGTTTCATCTCAGATTGTTTGAACTTTATGGAAATCACAATGTCCACTTACACATTCTTCACCTTCCTAGGCTCAATGACATATCCATCTGGATGTCATACTGAAGTGTGATGATGGGAAGAAAATATTCTAATTTTTAGTCCTAGTATTTTTATCCTTATTGTAAACCAGTACAATGTCTGACATATCATGAGTACTGAATAACTACATCTTCTTATTTCACAACATAGGTGATTCTTGGCAAATCATTCCTATTTGGATTATGACTATATGCATTAGATCATAATGATAAAAGTGAATTCAATTTATAACTCACATTTCTAGAAGAATGAAAGTGGTTCTCTAGTATGCTAGGAGAATACATATTACTACAATATTATATGATGATGGAATTCTTTATCTTTTTGAAATTTTTCTTGCCACTATAGCAACATATCACTGCCACAACTGTCACTGGTATTGTCATGCCATTAATCTCCAACTCAGATAGTACTCGGATGCCCTGGGAGATCCAGCAATGGGAACAAATCTTAGTGACTGCCCCAACAAGGAAACAACTGTCAGTCTTGGGACAAGACAAGAAGAGCCACGTTAACTAGACTGAGAAAAAGTTTTACATCATCAGTCAATGGGCGTATCTCTGTTGCCTGTCTAATCCTGTCTTTTGATGCATGATGCCACTCTGTTTTAATTAGTGTTCATGTGTGAGCTATGCAAAAATGCTTTCTCCCCAGCATAACACACTATACTCTATTTCAGTGTCTGCTAGCAACATACAACTATGAAAGAGTCAAGAATGTAGCAGGAGGATCCCTATCTTCTCAAGACCTAACCTTTGGGATCGCTAGCAGGCAAATGGGAGGTTACAGAGGCAGAACAGAGCAGAATTCAAGATGCAGGTTCTACATTCAAATTCCAAGTCTCCCATTTCTCACCTGAAGGAGCTTAAGCAAGTTAATTTGTTATTTCCTAAACTACAAAAGAAGGAAAATAACAACCACTTCATAGTTCTAAGGAATACAAAAGACAATGCACTTAAGGACCTTGATGTAGCTATGGCATAGTAAGAACTCAAAGAGTGATAGCTGATTTGGGGCCTGCAGGGACCTTGGATCTCTCTCTTTCCAGGATATGCTATCCTGTTTGTGGCCAATATACACGTCCCCACCAGCTAAGAAAATAATCACAATTACCTGGTTTAGAGGATAAATTAAAGGTTTCCTGAATGTTAGATTTCGAAGAGGTAATAAATAGTGCAGTCCAATGTATTTATTCTAAAGACTGAAGCAATGACTTGTTCTAGCTCCCCAGCTTAATAGCCAATAAACCCTAAAGCCTGGTTTAGATCTCCTAATTTAAAAACTGATCTGAAATTGATCTCCAGTTTTATCACTGAGCTAAAATGCCATCTGTATGTCTAGCCTTTATTTTCCTCTTTTTTTCTTCACTCCTTCTCTCTCTTCTCTTTGGTTACTAGTTGACATTGCTGCTGCTGCTGCTGCTAAGTCGCTTTAGTCGTGTCCGATTCAGTGCGACCCCATAGACGGCAGCCCACCAGACTCCATCGTCCCTAGGATTCTCCAGGCAAGAACACTGGAGCGGGTTGCCATTTACTTCTCCAATTAGGGATGACATTGGAAATGACTAAGGTTCTGTGCTAAGCACCATGAAGTTTTCCAGTTATCTGTGAACTGGCCTGTTCAGCAAATACCAAAATTATCCAAAAATGTTACAGTGAACATATTGACAAACCATGCCTCCAAGGTTTATCTTAGTAAAATAAAAACATGTTACCTGGGAGAAATCATTTCTGAAGAGCTAGACTTTACTAACATGTGAGCTTCTATGCACTGTCGGTGCAATAGACATTGCCCATCAGATGATAAATGAAATATTAGAAGACAATCAGCAGATTGTTTTCCTGAGCCCTTGATCCATTTACACAAAACTTTACTTTCAAGGCTTTGAAAAATGGAATCAGTATCCATGCCAGCACAGCCACCTTCTCCAGCCCAGAGAAGAGCAAAGCAGCCTGTCACTGGAAGATTCAGCCAAGATGCCAAATTCTTCCTGAGGCAACTCAGACAGACAGTTCTCTAGCCGTCTGTCTCTAAACAGATTGACAGATTGATCTGCGAAGTCAGCCATGGAGGATCAGCACTGCCCACTCTGGACACAGGCAGGCGCGGCTGGTCCTCACCCTCCCCAGGAGGTAGGCGGCAGCCAAAGGAGCCTATTCGTGGTGCAGACTGTCCATGAGTGCTGGGACTAGTCTCTGCTCTGGTCAAAGCAGGCACTGCAGGGCTTCTGAAGCCACTTTTCATTATGGAGACCCTGGTAATCTGGTTATAGTCTCCGAAGCTGGCATTCGAAGAACAAGGGAAAATAATTTAGGAGAGAAACACCACCACACCAGGGACAATAGACGTGAGAAGGGCTTGAAATCCCAATGCAAATTGCATGCCTCTAGGTACCAATTTGCCTTGCAGGAAATTTAGGCTTCCTAAAGTTAAATTATGCATACAACAGCCTCATTATCCACAGTGGTATTTTCATATAAGGATCTGAAGACAAAATGTAATAAGCTTGCCTCTCAGAGTCTTTAGAAAAAGTGATTGACTAATCCACAGACCGAACGGCTCCGGTTCCACCTGCTGCTGCCTATACAGATGGGAAAGATGTGACAGAGGGGACTCCCTGTAGCCGCCAGCACCACAGGCTCAGCACTGCAAGCACCGCAGCCCAGGCTTCTCTTTCAGTTGCTGCAATTTTACAAAACATTTAAAAACACTATTCTAAAGTAGCAATGCACACAGCTGGGCTACAGTAAGAGATGTTTCCTATAACAATATTTGGCGGATTTTTTTGTTGTTTTTGTTCTCACAGTAACATATCCTTTCTGGTATTAAACCAAAATAAACGTGTGTGAGAGGTCTGTTTTTCCACCCAAGAAAAAAAAAAGCTGCGTTTATTATTTATAAAGGCATCCTTTAGGAGTTACTTTCCCCAAGAGGAATGATATTGTTGCTGGATAAATTTTTCACTCATTCAACAAATATTATTGAGTTGCCACTCAGCTGAAAACTGAAGTTGATAGACAAACTAGATATTGCCCCGCTTTCAAGGTGTTCACTTTCTGTTTGTGAAGTAAACAGGCCAATTCTGTTACAATACACTGTGTTCTTTGCTGTGGGCACTAAGCAGAAACAACAGTGGGGAGAGCAATGACATTTGAGCAGGGTCTTGAAAGAATAGTGAACCTGCCAAAAAGACTGAGAAGGCAGAGCTCACTAATTGCAAACATATGAAAGGTTGGGAAGAGGGGGCTCATGTGTGAGAAGCTATCGGAGACAGAATATAAATTCTAAGGCGGTTGGATGCAAGGGAGTTGGGCCACAAAGAATCTTAAATGCCATGTTGAGCCTAGATTTTTTAGCAAGGATCAAAAGATATTATTGACTTCCCTGGTGGCTCAGATGGTAAAGAATCTGCAATTCAGGAGACCCAGGTTCGAAACCTGGGTAGGAAAGATCTCCTGCAGAAGGGAATGTCTACCCACTCCAGTGTTCTTTCCTGGAGAATTTCATGGACAGAGGAGCCTGAGGGACTAGAATCCATGGGGTTGCAAAGAGTTGACCGTGACTGAGTGACTAACACTTTTACTTTAAGACATTATTAAGATTTTTACAGGATGGGAGAATGGGACTTCCCTGCTGGTCCAGTGGTTAAGAATCCATCTGCTAATGCACGGGTCATTTCTTTGGCCTGGGAAGATCCAACATTTTGCGGAGCAACTAAGCCTGTGGGCCACAGCTACTGAAGCCTGCATGCCTACAGCCAATGCTCTGCAACAAGGAAGCCACCGCAATGAGAAGCTCACACAGTGCAAGAAGAGAGAAGCCCCCACTCACCACACCCAAAGAAAGCCCACACACAGCAACAAAGACGCAGTACGGCCAAGGATAAATAAATAATACAAATTTTAAACAAGAATTTTAAAGGGAAATGAAAAATGACGATCCTAAAACCTCTTTTCTTTCTTCTGTTGATGCCATTTACATACATAAATCACAAGAAATATGGAAAATCAACTATAAGAACAAAAACCACCTGTAATGCCACAAACATGACTACATGTTTTTATTAAATCAAACATTCTAGAATCAGTATGGAAAGTCTACTGACCAAAAGAAATCGGAAGTAAGAGACTGAGGAGAAAATTAGTGGTAAAGGACTCTCCTGCAATGCAAGAGGTGTAGATTCAATCCCTGGGAAGATCCCCTGGAGGAGGGAAGGGCACCTCACTCCAGTATTCGTGCCTGGGAAATTCTATGGACAGAGGAGCCTGGCAGGCAATAGTCCATGGGGTTGGGAAGAGTTGGACATGACTGAGCAACTGAGCACAGCACACAATACAGGAGATAATAAACAGCAGAACCAGGTGAGCAGACAAAAAGAGTGAGAGGAAGGAAGGATTTGCTGGATAAAAAGAAAGGTAACTAACAACAATAAATGGTCATCAGATGTCACCCATTCTTCATGATCTAGAGGAATATTAATTTATTTTTCAACTCACCAAACATTTAATGCTAACTGTATATCAAGATACTTTTCTAGGTGTGGAGGACAGAACCACCAAAAAAAAAAAAAAAAAGAAGAAGAAGAGGTAGGTTTTTCTTTTTTTTTTTTCTTTTCTGGATCTGACTTTTAGGTGAGGGAAATAAACCAGTTTCCAAATCTCTGGTCTGGCAAACTGGATTATTGCTATATTCCTGAAACAGGAAATTCAAGTCTGTTGCAGAAAAAAAAATTCTGTTCTGCCTTAGATATACTGAGTTTGAAATCTGTTTCTAAGCTTACTTGGATTACACAACCTACAGGGTATAAAGAGAAGACAGTACACACATTCTGTACCGTTTACCTTTCTGGGATGTACAGGAATGTTATCTCAGAAACAAAACATTTTGATTTCCAGAAGGTGATGGTGAGAAGTCACAGCCAACTAATGAGAAAGGTAAGGTAACTAGCAAAAAATGACCTCATGCCACACACATGAGTTAGAGTCAAGATAAAATTTATTGAAGGATAAAAATTACTTCTAACGATGCTGAGCAAGCATCTAGGAATCTGTTCCATTGTTTTATCTGGATTAAGTTCCCTTGTTCATCATGAAAACAGGTTCCATAGGTAAATTCAGCTCTGCTTTGGCTGAAATTGTAGCAAACTGAGCTGACAACTCTGCTGAAGAAGGATGAAAGTGCCACATTCTCCACAGAGAGACAAGTATGTAAGTCAAATTGGGCAGAGATTTCAACCTTTTCCCTTTGAGGAGATGAAACTTCTGATGAAATGAAATCTTATCCCATTTATGTCAGATAAAATAAAGCAGATGAGGGAAGTGTGGCTGAGGGAGGGCTGTACTTACAATGAAAGCTACGTCAGGGGCCCAGAGTGAATCGTAAAGGAGACTCCTAGTACAACCTCTTCAATGCATCCGCAAGAGAAAGAAAAAGGGCCATCAAGGCAATAAATATTTGTTCATCTAAAAACAGCAGTTGAGTTTGGTTTAGAATCCAGGTCAACTCACTTTTTACTTCCCACTTGGATTTTCAACAGAACTTGCTTTCATATCACCTCACAAAATACTCTGGGAGACAAATCACACTATTTACTTATAATTTTATGACTGCTAATACAGTTATTCCCATTACAAAGGCCCCCACACTGCTTCAGTTATAAAAGCAGCAAATTAATCTCTGAGTTTTATGATAATCATAGAAGTATGTTGAACAACCTTCTAAGTTCTTAATAATATTTTAAATAATTTCCTCTTAAATGTCTTTCATGTAAAAGTGCAGTGTGTTCTTCTCATTGGAGCTGAGATATTTTAACCAGATGGAGACAGAAGGAAAGGCCTCTGAGTACATATCCCCAAAATGGCTCCAGGTTCTTATATTAATATCATCATTATTTGGGGCCAATACTGAACTTCTTGTGAAAGTGTTAGTCACTCAGTTATGTCTGACTGTTTGTGACCCCAGGGACAGTAGCCCATCAGGCTCTTCTGTCTATGGAATTCTTCTCCAGGGGATCTTCCTGACCCAGGAATTAAACCCAGGTCTCCTGCATTGCAGGCACGTCTTTACTCTCTGAGCCACCAGGGTAAAGAAATCTCCTGCAATACAGGAGACCCAGGTTTGATCCCTGGGTCAGGAAGATCCCTTGGAGATAGGACTGTCTACCCACTCCATTTTTCTTGCCTGGAGAATTCCATGGGCAGAGCTTAGTGGGCTACAGTTCACAGGGTCACAAAGATTCAGACACAACTGAGCGAATTTCCTGTAGAAGGTTATAATTATTCTATGCCCAAATCTCCCTCACTCCTACCACCACTAGGGATGCAGTGGTAAAAGCCATAAATACGATTGCTTTGTTTATGACACAGAGGTATGACTATAAAGTAAATAACCATACATGTTCAACAGAATCCATTCATGTATCCAAAATAATGCCAGTGTTCAAAGGTGTCACATTAAGAGGCACTATCCCTCCAGGAGCAGTCCCTGCCTTTTCATTTCCTTCCAACTTCAACATCTGATCCAGATAAGCAAATCTTATTATCGGCTAGGCACAGCTGGCTTTTGACTAAATGTGATTTTGCCCATATTCACTACCATGCTCACTTTACTTTAGGCCACTTTAAACACTCAAATCATTCCTCGGAGATGAAGATGACCTCTGCTGTCCACTAACCGGGGCATGACCAACTGTGCCCTGGGCTCCACAGAGGGCTCCGAAAGCAAGTTTCAGAAGTGCTCAGAGCAGTGAGCACTTTGGCTCACCAGGCATCTACTTTTAACAGACCTCACATATGGCTAATAACAGAATTCTCATTGCTTTTATTTTTAATGAGCTCTGTTATATTAAAACTTCAGAAGTATATACATATCTTTTAAAATAGGGACCATATACTTGGTAAGGAAATTCCATTATGCTGATGATGTATGGATAAACAACAATTTGTGGTCACCTATTATTTCAACTTGGATAAATACACACACACGCATATACAGTCAGGGACAGAGAGAGTCAAATCCAAACTCATCATTTTATAGTTGAGGAAATTAAATCCCAGAAAGTTGAGAGTGATACACTCAATGACACAAACTTTGGTAGGAACAAAAGAACCAGGACCTCCCTGGTGGTCCAGTGGCTAAGATTGCATGCTCCCTATGCAGAGGGCCCAGGTTCAATCCCTGGTCAGGGAACTATATCCCACTGCTGCAATTAAGACGTGGTGCAGCCAAATCAAAAAATAATTTTTTTAAGTAGTACAAAAAACTGGGCATCTTACCTCCCCAAAATTTTGTATTTTCTTGTCTTCCATCTGTTTTTGATATCAGAATCAGAATGTTGGAAATAAACAGGTAAGTCATTTTTCCTGCCTTGGCACTTTATACATGTTACATCACTGACTCCTCACCTATATATGTTTTACCAACCTAATTTCACAGAGAAGCTATAAATATTTGTTCCAAATAATACAATCAGAATGCCCTGTAATCATGATGATGTATCTGGAATAGAACCTATAAAACTGACTTCAGACTATCAAGGAGACTATGATCACCATGACAAATACCAGGTCTCCTGTTGACTCCTTGAATGACTGTGGATAAGATGATTAACTTCTCCATGCCTTAGTTTCCTGTCTATAAAATATGGTAGCAATTGAAAATGATAGTACCACCTTCATAGATTTGGTGTGAGTATTAAATGAGATAAGAGAAGGGTATACCTAATACCTGGCACATGGAAAGTACTTGGTAAATTTCTGGTAACTGTTGAGTAGCAAGCCCACACCTGTTCATCTACTTTCCTGATTCAACTTGGCCTTGCATGTGCATATCCTTCAGTTTGTTTGTTTTAACGGTGATAAAAATAATAATAATACCCATTTGGGGGCACAGCCAAAGAGTGCTTTATCCATCATGCAAATGCTATCATCTCACAGCTATTTACTTGATCTGTCTCCACTCTGTACACATGCAGAAGAGAGAAAGCCAAGGGGTCATTTCATTATGCCGTGAGGGAGCAGTTAAGTGAAAATCATGGCTATCCAGGACCTACTCGATGGTCCAGAGCTTGGGAATCCTCTTGCCAATGCAGGAGACACGGGTCTGATCCTTGGTCCAGGAGGATCCCACATACCTCGGGGCAACTCAGCTCATGAGCCTAGCGTGCACCACAAAAAGAGTGGCCCCTGCCATTCTCTGCAGCTAGAGAAAACCCCCACACAGCAGCAAAGACCCAGCACAGCCAAAAATAAAATAAATAAATAAAAATTTTAAAGGATGGCTATCTGATGAACTTAAAAAGAAATAATTGCCTTCAACAATGAGACCCCACTTCGAATTCATATAATAAAGTCAGATGATCTCACTTCCTTGAAGATACCACACTCTTTCCTACCAGACAACTCATAGAGTAACATCTGAGCAGTAGTCATGGAAGGAATTAGAAAGAAATCTCACCCACATTTGGACCATCTTTAGGGGAAGGAATGCAAAAGTGTCCCCACGTATGATATCTGTACTAGCTAAATTCTAGTGTTGATGCTTGTCTGAGACTTAACATTTCCTGAAATTAATTCTTTCTTATCTAGATCCTAAGTGAGGGAGGAGTAGAAAATGAATGATCATTTTTATTGTTGGTCAAGGAATGAACATCTTTCTCTCCCATTTTTGTATCCTGCCTCTGCCCAAAAGTGTAGACTTCCCTGGATACACTTCATACAGCCCTTTGCAAGTGGAAAAAAAAGATGATTGAAAGAAATTACTGGCATATTCAACTCAGCTACCCTTATGGCCCTTTCACATACAATAGCCTCAAGTGGTTGATGTGTATATTTTGGAAAATATAATATTATTCTTTTGCGCTCAGTTGTCTCAATGTTACTCATTTTCTTTCAATTTTATTTGAATGAAAGTTGAAATCTCCAGACTGCTTTGATAGCTGTATAAAAATAGTTTTATGTTGTAGAGAATTCTTCTATCCCCACAGCATAATAGCACAGTAACATTTAGGGGGTATTCATTATTTGATGGATAATAGGCATAAACCCAGAAATGAACAGCATTCAATCTGGGTCTGCCTGATAGAAAAAAATCCATAATTCGCCTTTTTGACTTACTCAGGAAACATAGACCAAGTAACATCACCGTTTTGGTGCCTGCTCTGGCCTTCTACACACAAAATAGAAAGTATAAAAATGAAGGAGATGAATGATATTCCAGCAATGTCATTCTCAGAATCGGAGGTCTCTCTCATATGAAAAGATTACTCTGACAGCACTGAGGAGGGCTGGATCCATAGGAGAAATTGGAGGCTTCCAAACATGCTAGTGAAGGGACAGTGGCAGTTGTTCGGGAGATACAATGGAGGACTGACCAGGGAGTTATAGCAAGAAGGGAAATTACCTATAATGGCATTACCAAGATAGATAGATAGATAGATAAATGCAATAATGATGATTATTAACCAAAGCTCAAAACTGAGAACAATTTGTGTTGAAAGGTGCTGAAATTATGTGCTAGCACCTTAGGGCCCCCTTCAACTTACCTGTTCAAACCACCACCCTTGGCACTTACCTCTCTGACACTTTTAATAGACGTTTCCATGCTTCTACTCCTAATGAATGCCACCTGTTTGTCCCTTTGTTTTGGTAAATTATTTAGCTCCCCCTTTTCTTACTGACCTTCCTTGGCCCATGACTTTGAATACAGCATGTTTCCTTGGAAGTCAGACCATTGCCTATCTTCCTTCTCTGCAGCAGGACAGCTTGTCTATAGAAACCTGAATTCTCCCATATGCTCAAACTTGGACTCTACAGGGCAACAGAAACCATTATCCAATCACTGTAGGCTTCTTTAAGGACTTCTCACAATTCACTTTTAATTCAATCTGTGAAATGAACCACTGTCACTTTCAATTCAACTAAGACACCTTGGAATACAGCAAGTGGCAACGTGGGAGATGTTTCCTTTAAAAGTTTTTACCCATGGCAGCTTATAAATATAAAGAGACATCTTAAACCCTTGTACCAATTCATTTTTCCCTAGTTTGTCAATCTCATAGAAACATGTACAAAACCTATTCATAAGCAGCACTGGGGAAAAATGGGATATGGCGGCTTAAACGTATCTGGGAGCTCCTTTCAGTTCAGTTCAGTTCAGTTCAGTTCAGTTCAGTTCAGTTCAGTCACTCAGTCGTGTCGGACTCTTTGTGACCCTATGAATCACAGCACGCAAGGCCTCCCTGTCCATCATCAACTCCCAGAGTTCACTCAGATTCACGTCCATCAAGTCAGTGATGCCATCCAGCCATCTCATCCTCTGTCATCCCCTTCTCCTCCTGCCCCCAATCCCTCCCAGCATCAGAGTCTTTTCCAATGAGTCAACTCTTCGCATGAGGTGGCCAAAGTACTGGAGTTTCAGCTTTAGCATTGTTCCTTCCAAAGAAATCCCAGGCCTGAACTCCTTCAGAATGGACTGGTTGGATCTCCTTGCAGTCCAAGGGACTCTCAAGAGTCTTCTCCAACACCACGGTTCAAAAGCAGCAATTCTTCAGCACTCAGCTTTCTTTACAGTCCAACTCTCACATCTATACACGACCACTGGAAAAACCATAGCCTTGACTAGACGGACCTTTGTTGGCAAAGTAATGTCTCTGCTTTTCAATATGCTATCTAGGTTGGTCATAAATTTTCTTCCAAGGAGTAAGCATCTTTTAATTTCATAGCTGAAGTCATCATCTGCAGTAATTTTGAAGCCCAGAAAAATAAAGTCTGACACTGTTTCCACTGTTTCCCATCTATTTCCCATGAAGTGATGGGAACGGATGCTATGATCTTTGTTTTCTGAATGTTGAGCTTTAAGCCAACTTTTTCACTCTCCTCTTTCACTTTCATCAAGAGGCTTTTGAGTTCCTCTTCACTTTCTGCCATAAGGGTGGTGTCATTTGCATATCTGAGGTTATTGATATTTCTCCTGGCAATCTTGATTCCAGCTTGTGCTTCTTTCAGCCCAGTGTTTCTTATGATGTACTCTGCATATAAGTTTAATAAGCAGGGTGACAATATACAGCCTTGACATATTCCTTTTCCTATCTGCAACAATCCCAAAGAAAGGCAATACCAAAAAATGCTCAAACTACTGCATAATTGCACTCATCTCACATGCTAGTAAAGTAATGCTCAAAATTCTCCAAGCCAGGCTTCAGCAATATGTGAACCGTGAACTTCCAGATGTTCAAGCTGGTTTTAGAAAATGCAGAAGAACCAGAGATCAAATTGCCATATCCGCTGGATCATGGAAAAGCAAGAGAGTTCCAGAAAAACATCTATTGCTGCTTTATTGATTATGCCCAAGCCTTTGGCTGTGTGGATCACAATAAACTGAGGAAAATTCTGAAAGAGATGGGAATACTAGACCACCTGACCTGCCTCTTGAGAAACCTGTATGCAGGTCAGGAGGCAATAGTTAGAACTGGACATGGAACAACAGACCGGTTCCAAATAGGAAAAGGAGCACGTCAAGGGAGCTCCTTTACCCCCAGCAAAAACCCTGACGACACTGGAAGGTGCTGGTGAAGCCGCAGACACTGAAAGGATTCTAAAATCCAGAACTAGCACAGGAGTTTCTCTACTCTGAGGCTGATGAGATCTTGAGAGGATCCAGGGGAGGACAGTAGTTGTGGATCCTGACAAGTACATGACCTGCAGAACAGTATGGATTCCAGAAAAAAAGGGGTCATGTAAGTCCATAGGAGTGGGCCTGATTCCTCTAGCTCCTGAACAGCTGAGGGAGAGATGAACCAGTAATGAGTCCTGTCTAGACCAGGGTCTGGAACATCTCAAAGAGAAGAGAAAAAAAAAGGCTGTATTTTTTTTCTTTACTATATTTTTAGTAGAGAACTGACACCATGCTTTTGCTACAAGACTACAGAACTTCCTACCATTCATGACATGGCTCCAAATTAATGTACTACAGACTTCAACCTGAGTCCCAGTGAGTAGATAAAAAGAACTGCTAGCACATATAAGAAATCCTGGAGCCAGACAAAACAAGCCAAGTGAAATAATCAAGAGAGATCCTAATAAATTATAGCTTCTGAGAGTAATTGATTAATACATGAACTAACAATAAAAAGGAAAATATATTGATATGAATACAGCTGTATATGTCACAATTTTGCCTCTATTTCTTCTTATAATTTTAATGAATTAACTATAAAAGACACAACATAAAAACTCCATTTTCAGGGACATTGGGTTATAATATTCAATTCAAAAATATAAACAAGGGCTTGTATAAGTAGCTGAGATCAAGACGAAGACATGAGATACATTGAAGAGCCCAGGAGCAGGAAATTCTCTAGGATCCCAACAAAAATGCCCTTCTTGAAAATAAGAGGCTCTCTCAAAGTTCAAAACTACACTTCTCATTTCGAATAAGAGATGGGAACATGGGGAAGTACCCTCTCAAGCCAAGTTGAGCTCAAGATATTATAAGAAAAACAATCTCAAGCATAACAACAAAATGCATTCACTCATAAGAAAAAACTGTCGCTCTGAAACAGATGAAATATGATCAAATACTTAGTACAGAATTAAAATGAATATGAAGTAATCACACTTATGAAAGGAAAACCAAAAAGAATAAATATAAAAATTAGTAAAAAAAAAGATAATATAAATGCAGAAAAAGATGAAATAAAAATTTGAGATGGCAAAAGTTAGGAAATAAATGGAAGATTAAAATTTACAACAGAAAAAAAGAGTATTTTCCTCTCTTGAAGGAAAAAAATAAAACACAGGGGAAAAAATACAAACTTAAAATGGTTTAGAGAAAAATGAGAAGTGTAGAATATCAATTAAGAAAACTCAATATATATAATTCAAATCTCTGAAGGATAAAACCTAAACAATGATATAACTATTTTTACTAAGTTAAATATTACAGATATATTTTTTAATATTTATAATAAAGAAGTAATTCAAAATTGAAAAAGAAAGTGCTAAGTATCAGAGAAAATTTGTTAATATAGTCACACCGTGAAATATCCAGGAAAAAGTACTGTAATTTCTTACTGATTTAATAGTTCTTTGCCTCTACACAAAATATTTTGTTCTTAATGTTTAAAAGGGAAAATATCAAACTAGTCTTAGGTGTTTTTCACAACCAACAACTTAGAAGGTAAAAAGTATGAACAAGGAAATAAATATGACCCAAGATTTCACATCTCTTACTTAATCATAAAAGTACACATGTTTGAACATGAAAGATTCAAATTAATATTGATATCATTACTGCACATACTATTAATACTCAGTGACAATGGACTTCGTCGCTCAATGATCAAGTAAACAATTAAAATACAGAAAGTCTAAATAACATAATAAATATGACAGATCTTACCAATATATAATACACAACTATATGTATGTATTTACAAGCATATATATGTATGTGTTTATATGTGTAAAATAACATTTTCCTATAAGGGTATAATTTTATGTGCTCATAGAAGAGCCACAAAATTGACCATATAATAACACAGGAAATACATAAATGCACAGAGTATTATTTAATGTAAAATATAATATGGTATGAAATTAATGAACAAATAAAAAGACAAAGAACTCTCCCAACTAGGGAAACAAAACTTTCTAACTTTGTGTCAGGGAAAAAAGAAGAGCAAATTTAAAGCACAATTTTTTAAAGATAATATTGAAAACCAGAAACTTCATATCAGTAAAGCTAGATAAAATGAATAAGAATCTAAGAAAACATAACTTACCAAAGTCATTAAAGCAAGACTCAAAATCTAAATGGACGAAATAGATGCAACTGGCAAAGAACACTTCCCCCAGTCAAAAAATTAACAGGGTCAGAAGTTTGTTTTCACGGCAGACTTCTATCAGATCTTTCAAAGACATAATCCTAGCAGTATTTAAATTGTGCTAGAATATAAAAGAATTATTTTCAAATTAGTTTTAAAGAACAGTATATAACAATTATTTCAGGACCTGAACAATATGGCACAGAAAATAAATCCCAAAGAAGTTTGACAATGTCATCTATCTTTAAAGCTATAGAAAGGCAGGTATTCCCATACGTTTACAGAAGGTCTGATTGTGGGTAGAAACCCTGGAAAACAATTTGGCAATATCTAACAAAACAAAACGGCAACCCACTCCAGTGCTCTTGCCTGGAGAAACCCAGGGACGGGGGAGCCTGGTGGGCTGCCGCCTACGGGGTCGCACAGAGTCGGACACGACTGAAGCGACTTAGCAGCAACAAAACAAACACACTACAACTTTACTGATGCCACAGTGCTACTTCTGGAAATGCATCATAGACACTCACGACTACATGAGAAAGGACAATGTTAATTCATTACTTTGTTGCTTGTAATAGCAAACTTTATAACAACCTAAATATTTATAAGTGGAGACAGTACATTTGTATGCCTCTCCTATTGAAGAGTGTTGAAATGCTTTCCTAATTTTGACATTACAAAGAATATTGGAATGACATAGAAAATTGTAAGTCATATGCCCTACCTGATAACAATATTCAAGGTACGATATGAGACTCCAAATAAATTATAATGATTAGTCATCAGCTGAACTGGAGAGGATAAGAGAGGACCATGGTAGATTACCTGTCCTTTTGCACATGTGTATGTGTGTGTGTGTGTGTGTGTGTATACATGGTAAGAAAAATTAGAATTATTCTAAGGTGTATTTTATTAAGTATGGGAGAAAATAGTAGTGCCTTGATAGTGTCGTGATGAAGAAAATACAGTCTAGTATACATCTTACTCATGTCATATGGTAGAGAAATCTATGTTTGATTGTAAATTCTAGAAAAGTGAAATAAAATGTTGAGTCTCCAAATTATTTGATTCAACCTCAGATAAAACTGAACCCAAAGGCCATATGTTTCATTGAAAGTTAATGAATAACCTTAAAAAAACAGAAAGACTGTTGACACAAGTGCTTTGAGAATACATTGCATTAAGTCAGTCATTACAATCCGTTATTGAGATAATGGCAAAAGCTTCAGACTATTTACAAGTCAGATATCTTAAGGACATTAAGTCTATATACATTAGGCACATTGGGGCAAAGATCCTTTCTTGTCAGATTTAAACTTATTCGAAATCTTGTCATCATGAAATTGAATCTTGGCTAGTTTGTTTGCAAGAAGCTCTCCTGGGACATCCTGACTTAACTAAAATGATTTATTGTTAAATAACCCTTCACTTAAGACACTGATGTTATTTTAGCTGGTTGGTGGTGTATAGCTGTTCTGCTCTTTTATGTTTGAGTTAGAAAACTGAATTAATATATCAATTTTAATATTTAACCTAAAAATAACCTCAGCAAACTTATTATATATAATTCAAAATGTGTATAAGCAGTATAGAAAATATATACATAATCTATTAACCATTGTGGTCTAGTAGAATTTTCTGTGGTGTTCTCTAAATTTGCAGTCTCCAGTATGGTAGCCACTAATCACACACAGGGCTTCCCTAGCGGCTCAGTAGTAAAGAAGCTCCCTGCCGATGCAGGAGGCGCAGGCTCTGTACCTGGGATGGGAAGATCCCCTGGAGAAGGAAACAGCAATGCACTCCAGTATTCTTGCCTGGGAAATCCCATGGAGGGTGGAGCCTATTGGGTTACAGTCCATGGAGTTGCAAAAGAGTCAGACACAACTTAGCAGCTAAACAACAACAAGAAGCCACATGTGACTCTCGATAAATTGAAATGTGACAAGTGGAACTGAGAAATAGAGTTTTTAATTTTAATTAATTTGAATATAAATAGCCACGTGTAGCTGTAAATATGGTATAAATTTTCTTGGAATAACTTTTTTTTCCTTGTATAAGCAACACTAGTAAAATAGGTGTGGTTTATAATAAAGTCATCATTTAAAGTACAACATGGACATTTTCTTCTGCAGAATGTAACCTTTAATGGAGTTACAAAATAGAACTCCTAAATGATCAAATGGGAAAAAGAAGTAAATAATGACTTGATAATTTTTTAAGAAAAGAAAAAAGGATAAAAATAAACACAATATAAAAAAGTAAAATAAATAGTAAATATAAACATGGAAAGAATAAAATAATACATATTATCACACTCAGGGTAAGTGAAGTCAATTTTCACATTAAAGGATAATGTATCAGATAGGATTATAAAAGAGGCTCAAGCATATGCTATTTACACACACCTCCCTCGCAAAAAAAAAAAAAAAAACGAATAAATATGTCATCATCAATAGGTGCCAATACTAGAAGGTGGGCAACAAGATGGCAGGCAAAAGCAAATCCCCAAATTAATAACAATAACAGTAGTACTTCTAATTAATACTAGTAAAAATAAAATTGTCAATATCAATGTTAGAGAAGGTGAGATTTAAGCTTACAACTACCAATCAGAATAAACTGGTGCATTAATAGAAATAAAAGCAAACTATTACTACCATAACTACTACTAATAAGATGATGCTGTGAAAGCACTGCACTCAATATGCCAGCAAATTCGGAAATCTCAGCAGCGGCCACAGGACTGAAAAAGGACAGTTCTCATTCCAATCCCAAAGATAGGCAATGCCAAAGAATGCTCAAACTACCGCACAATTGCACTTATCTCACACACTAGTAAAGTAATGCTTAAAATTCTGCAAGCCAGGCTTCAATAGTATGTGAACCACGAACTTCCAAATGTTCAAGTTGGATTTAGAAAAGGTAGAGGACCGGGATCAAATTTCCAACATCTGCTGGCTCATCAAAAAGGAAGAGAGTTCCAGAAAAAAATCTACTTCTGCTTTATTGACTATGCCAAAGCCTTTGACTATGTGGATCAGAACAAACTGTGGAAAATTCTGAAAGAGATGGGAATACCAGACCACCTGACCTGCCTCTTGAGAAATCTGTAGGAAGGCCAAGAAGCAACGCTAAGAACTGAACGTGGAGCAACAGACTGGTTCCAAATCAGGAAAGGAGTACATCAAGGCTGTATACTGTCACCCTGCTTATTTAATTTTTATGCAGAGTACATCATGCAAAATGCCAGGCTGGATGAAGCACAAGCTGGAATCAAGATTATTGAGAGAAATATCAGTAACCGCAGATATGCAGATGACACCACCCTTATGGCAGAAAGTGAAGAAGTAAACAGACTCTTGATGAAAGTGAAAGAGGGTGAAAAAGTAGGCTTAAAACTCAACATTCAAAAATACTAAGATCATGGCATCCTTTGCCATCACTTCACAGCAAATAGATGGGGAAACAATTGAAACAATGACAGACTTTATTTTGGGGAGCTCCAAACTCACTGCAGATGTTAACTGCAGCCATGAAATTAAAAGATGCTTGCTCCTTAGAAGAAAAGCTATGACCAACCTAGACAGCATATTAAAATGCAGAGATATTACTCTGCCAATGAATGTTTGTTTAGTCAAAGTTATGGTTTTTCCAGTAGTCATGTATGGATGTGAGATTTGGACTACAAAGAAAGCTGAGCACCAAAGAATTGACGCTTTTGAAGTGTTGTGTTGGAGAAGATTCTTGAGAGTCCCTTGGACTACAAGGGGATCCACCCAGTGAATCCTAAAGGAAATCAGTCCTGAATATTCATTGGAAGGACTGATGCTGAAGCTGAAGCTCCAATACTTCGGCCACCTGATGCGAAGAAAAGACCCTGACACTGGAAAAGATTTAAGGCAGGAGGAGAAGGGGTCAGCAGAGGGTGAGACGGTTGAATAGCATCACCGACTTGATAGACACACGTTTGAGTAAGCTCCAGGAGCTGGTGATGGACAGGGAGGCCTGGCATGCTACAGTCCATGGGGTTGCAAAGAGTCAGACATGACTGAGCAACTGAACTAACTGTGTGTGTTTGTGTGTTAGTCACTCAGTCGTGTCTGACTCTCTGTGACCCTGGACTGTAGCCCTCCAGGCTCTTCTGTCCATGGAATTCTCCAGGCAAGAATACTGGAGTGGGTTGCCATTTCCTTCTCCAGGGGATCTTACCGACCCAGAGATGGAACGTGGTCTCTCGAATTGCAAATAGCGGGGAGTTGACTACTACTACTACTAATAGAAACTAAATGTAGTAGAATTCAAAAATAAAGTTTCAAGGGGACTGTGACAAGATATATAATTATAGAGAGCATTTTAACTTCCTTCTTTCAGAATGTGTAGAATTAGTAGAAAAAAATATGTTAGGGTGTAGATGAATTAAACACAATGATTTTAAAAGTCTAGAATGTAGAGTTGGTAAAAGCAGGACTCTTCTATGCTTCTTGCTACTTCTGTCAATGCCTGTAATAATTCCTGGTACAGGGAACTCAGTCGTTATTCAAAACATAAATTAACCTTATTTCCTTCAAACATAAAAATACAGATTATATATTTTAAAATATGCAAAAATTAAGAAGGCATGAATAGATATAATTTGGGGATCAAACTTGAAATCAAAATGAAAATTATAGTGTCAGGAATGGGTGGAGGAGCACATTAAAGGAAAGTTTTGTGATTCTTTTTCCAGTGTTGTCAGTTTGATTGACGTACTGAAACCTTGTTTTTAACAGGTGTCAGATATGATTGTTAAAACTCAACACAGTTACTAAGCTGATGAAATTTAATATTCAAATTAATTTCTATAAAAGTTATTTTACGCACACGTACCTCTCTTTTTAATAACAGGAAAATTTCTTCAAAAGCTATTTGTTAAGTCAGAGTGTATCTTGCCTTTTAGAGGAGCTGATTTCATTATCCACTGGGGAAACTGGAGAATCAGGGAGGGAATTAGGTATTCATTTGTGACCCTTCTGTGCGGTTTGCCACTCTGATACTTTAGTTCATGCAGGCAGTGATGCCAAGCAGAACAAAACAAAGTTGTCAGATAATTTCTAATTGCCCAACAGTTTTCTTCTCCTCTCTTTTCCTATCAATGTTTCCAGTCAGTTTATCATTATTGTACTGATAGGGCAAAGAAAATAAGGGGAAAATATCATGAGAACCATATGATGCATTCAGCCCATAAGAAAATATGGGATCTCCTTTAATAACCTTAGTAATTTTGTAATGTTTTATTATGAACATTTTCAAACAAACAAAAGTTAAAAAAATGGTATAAGAAACCCTCGTATATTCATCACTTAGCTTCAACAACTGTCATGAATCTGGATATTTTCCCCCATACTCCATGCATTTTTTTTCTTCTGTAGCATTTAAGATAAATACAAGCAGCATTCCATTTTACCCATAAATACTTAGCAGGTATCTTGGAAAAAAGACTTTTTACTAACAGAAAACTGAATAATAACTTCTAATATCTATTAAACCTCAAACTAACATGTGTAGACTTCTTTATTTGTATGTAACTAATTGGCATTCTTCCAGAGCCCCTAAATAAATGTCTTAATCTGGCTTATAATTTACAGTTTAGGCCAGGCCAATAAATAAAGAGTATTTTCAGGCAGCACAGGGTTTTTCTTCAGTAAAATGCTCCCTTCTGCTTTTTCAGCTAAAATAGAATCTAAATAGGCATTAAAGACAGGTATTTTTTTTTTTATCCTCATGTAGTTGGGGATTTCCTTCAATCCATATCACTTCTTGGATGTCCTCTGGTTGGAGTTTTGAATACCTTTTGTTCACTGCAGGGGCTGGCAAACTTTTTTCTGCTAATGGCCAGATTGAGGATATTTAAGGTTTTGCATGCCATATGGTTCCTGCCACAGCTCTGGTGTTATCACATCAGAGCAGCCACTGGCCAAAGCAGTCACTGATGGTACATAAACAAATGATCATGACTGCATTCCAATAAAACATTTACAAAAGCAACAAACAGGTGGAGAGCCAGATTTGGAGCCCTGATATGTTTGGCCATTTTAAATTATCTTGGCCTCTTTGCTGTAGCCTCTGGTGACTTGCTCACGAACAGCGGGTATAGCATTATCTATGGGCTAGACCTGGAGAAGGGAATAGCAACCCACTCCAGCATTCTTGCCTGGAAAATCCCATGAACAGATGAGCCTGGTAGCTGGCACTCCATGGGGTCGCAAAGAGTCAGACACAACTGAGGGACTAAACAATAATGAACTAGACTGTCTACATCAAGTCCTGGCTCTTCATTTATTAGATGTGTAATGCCAAGAAAGTTACATACCTTTTCTGTACTCAGTTTCCTCATCTGTAAACTGAAGATCATATAAGTAATTAACTCATAGGTATTATGTGAAATAAGGATTAAGTTACTAAATGCATGCAAAGTGCTAGGATAATAATAAATATCAGCAATTACTGCTATTATTATGATGCTAGGGAGTGTCAGCCCTTTGGTCCTCATGGACTCAGGCTTCACTTAAGTCTTAATTGCCAGGTCATTTATCTAGAAACTATCCATTGATCTAAACCCAGTCTCCACAGTGGGGTTGCCATCTTTAGGTCATATCACTTGCCACTGGATCTCAACTGGCCTCAAGGCTCAGAAAAACCAAGGAAGCCTCCATCTGCATGATGATGGCCACTCTCATCCACTTGGGCATCTTTGCGGTGATCCCACCCAGGTAATTCCGAGAAGCCTGTTTACAGTATCCTTGAGAAGTCCATCTGAGCCCTTCCTTATCTAAGGCCTCTCCCACATCCCCAGTAGGTGCCTGGATATCAAAAGAAAGAATCCACATATCTCTCACCCTGTCTCAGTATTTCCTTCTCACAGCATCCTAAAACTCAAGTAAAGACATTATTTTTTAGTATACCCACTAGACAATATCCTTAGGGTTAGCCTTGTTACCTTAAGTAGATGGGGCATTTTGCCTACACTATAGAAATACTTTGTGGTTTTAGTATCTTAAAAAGAAAGAGAAAGCAATTCCAACAGTGGAGTTGGACAGACACTGATCACAGATCCTGGCTGACAAGGCTTATTATCCTTTTGCATACCCTAACGATGAGTATCAAAAGCTAAATACAAACTTGGGACTTTCTTTTTTATATTCCTTCTTAGTGGATTTTAACCTCATTTTATAAATGTCATCAAGGTTAGGCAAAGGTGAGAATTCAAAAAGGAACCTAGCAAAATTATTAATATTAAACATGCTACATATAAAGATGAACTCACATTCAATAGACTTTAAAAGCCATATATTAACATGGTTATGATCCACTCGACTTAAAAAAAAAAAGGCGCATCAAATCACTAATGCTTCACTTTTAGATAGTTAAGAAGTAGATTTAGGAAATAGATTCCAGATTTTTTCTTAGTGTTGGTATGTGTATTGGCTCAACACTTACCAGACTGCGATCTTCTTGAAAGACAAAAATATACACAATAAATAAGTGCAATAGCATACATATTAATATATAAAATGCAAGAAATAGCATATATGTGCTATAATATATGTTACAACCATGTGTATTTATGTAATCCAATCCAGTACATATGTACACATATGCACATATATATTAAAAAGTATTTTCATGTGCATTATTTCAGCAAGCTGAAAGGTCAGAAATGTTTGGGGACTTTTTCATGGGTAACTGTAGTCAGAATAAGGGAAACTACTCTTGGTCATCCTGAATTCTCCTTTCCACTAAATGGAAAGAATTGTTGACATGACTCTCATTATGTTAAAAATGTTACCCTCCTCTTTACTGGTTGATGTTCATATTCTAAACAATATTGACATTCATCTTCTGCCTGGTGCTGAAGAACACTTGCTCAACTTTCACTCTTCATGTTCTGTTAAATTTAGCCTCTAATAATAGCTCACAGCATCTACTTCCCTCCACCATACTCACCCCATCTATGAATGTCTCTCGTCTAGACAATTTCAATAGTATTTGACTTGGTCTACCTGCATCCACTGAGTGAGCCCTCTAATCCAGTCTCCACAAAGAAGGTAGAATGCTCTTTTCCAAGCAGATTATACCACCTCACCCACTCTCAACTCTGCTTAATAAACTTAAATGGCTTCTTGTTGATTTGAGGATAAACTCTACAATGCACAAAATGCTAGGCAACATACATGTTCATCACTGCTTCTCTAGACTCTTGCTTCCTTTCCCAACTCCAGCCACAGCGACTCTCCATTATCCCTTCTCCTTCCTAAACACAAGACCGACTTGCAAGTCATTCCCTTCACTTGGAATGCCTCTTGCTACCTTTCATCAAGGTAAGGATGCTCATCCATTAGAAACAAGGTTAATGATAATTTCCTCAAAATACCTTGGTGCACTTCCATGATTAGGTAAAAGCCACCCTTATATGCATCAATTACACACGGTCTCTTCTCCATAGCACTTACTATAGTGATAATTTTATGTTTATCTATGTAATAACTGGAGTTAATTACTTAAGCTACCTAAAGCCAGGTGGGTATTTTTTTCCCTCTAATTTTGTTCACTTTGGGGTTCTGGATCCCAGCTTAGGATTGCACCTGCCACATAACAAATTCAATAAATATCTGTTGAATAGATGCGGAGAGAAAAATAAATACTAAGATATTCTACTGACTGATAGAAGATGCTAAGAAAATATTGATAGAAGGAATCTGAGAAGAAATTTCTCCAAACTAAGTTAAGAGGCTAAAATAACATAATGAATCTTCTTGAATAAAATAACTGTGTATGGTAACTGGAGAGAGCTGAAAGGTTTCAGAGGAAAGAGAGTCTTTCTTTATTTCTTCTCTGACATATTTTTAGAGTGTCCATTTCAGGAACTAGGTTGGAGACGCCATGGCCTACCTCCCAGGATGTGAAAGACAGCGTAAGAGTGACATTCCTTAAGATTCTGTTAGCAAAATTTGTTTGACTTTTTACCAATTAACCTGAGATCCCAGTTGTCTCATCTATTAAAAATGTATCCCTGATAACAAAAACAGACTTCATCAAGGTCACACAGAGATTTTGGCACTAAATTCACTCCACTACAATATTACACCTACCGCTCTTAAACGAAGTTTATAGCCGGCGAACAACCAATTATATTACAGCATTATCAATCTCTGTTCTCTTCCACAGAATCTCACGTACATGTGTAAATGAAACTAGTTGCATGTGTTTTTGTTTTTCCTCCCTCCCCATCCCATCCCTCTGGGTCATCCCAGTGCACCAGCCCCAAGCATCCTGTATCCTGCATTGAACCTAGACTGGTGATTCGTTTCTTGTATGATATTATATATGTTTCAGTGCCATTCTCCCAAATCATCCCACCCTCTCCCTCTCCCACAGAGTCCAAAAGACTGTTGTATACATCTGTGTCTCTTTTGCTGTCTCGCATACAGGGTTATCATTACCATCTTTCTAAATTCAATGTATATGCATTAGTATACTGCACTGGTGTTTTTCTTTCTGGCTTACTTCACTCTGTATAATTGGCTCCAGTTTCATCCACCTCATTAGAAATGATTCAAATGTATTCTTTTTAATGGCTGAGTAATACTCCATTGTGTATATGTACCACAGGTTTCTTATTCATTCGTCTGTTGATGGGCATCTAGGTTGCTTCCATGTCCTGGCTATTATCAACAGTGCTGCGATGAACACTGGGGTACATGTGTCTCTTTCAATTCTGGTTTCCTAGGTGTGTATGCCCAGCAGTGGGATTGCTGGGTCATAAGGCAGTTCTAAGGAATCTCCACACTGTTCTCCATAGTGGCTGAACTAGTTTGCATTCCCACCAACAGTGTAGGAGGGTTCCCTTTTCTCCACACCCTCTCCAGCATTTATTGCTTGTAGACTTTTGGATCGCAGCCATTCTGACTGGCGTGAAACGGTACCTCATTGTGGTTTTGATTTGCATTTCTCTGATAATGAATGATGTTGAGCATCTTTTCATGTGTTTGTTAGCCACCTGTATGTCTTTTATGGAGAAATGTCTATTTGTGTTAGGAATTCGACTGCTGATAGTCAATATTGCATTAATTCAACTCTAATAAGTTTGGAAAGGATTAGTCATATTCTTAGTGAAACAAAATAGTCCAAGGTCATGTACATTTTTTAAAATAAGAGTTAAGTTAGTCATTAATGGGTTGGACATGGCAACATTTTATATATATATATATTAGTCATGGGATAGCACATGATTCATGCTTCCCTGGTGGCTCAGTGGTAAAGAACCTGCTCACCAATGCAGATATAAGGGACATGGGTTCGATCCCTGTGTCTGGAAGATCCCCTGGAGAAGGAAATGGCAACCCACTCCAGTATACTTGCCTGGAGAATTCCAGGGACAGATTAGCCAGGTGGGCTATAGTCCATGGGGTCACAAAGAGTCAGACACGACTTAGCAGCTAAACAACAACAACAGCACATGAACCATGTTTACATTTTATTGTTTAGATTTCACTTTGGAGTTTCTTATTTGTGCACGTTACTTAAACTCATCAGGGATTTATAGCTCCACCTTTCACTGTTTTGTAAAAACCCATGGCTAAGGATTACCCTGTTCAGGAATTGTTAAAAAAGAAAACAGAATAAAAAACCAGAAGGGAACAAACAGCACCACTATTGATTGGTTTATAGCTACCATTCTCAGATATTTCCATTCAAGTGAAAATTCAAACATTTTAAAAGTGGAAAATAAAAAATATATAAGTCAACAGGGAAAACCACAGAAGGATCCAAGGAAATGTGTAGGCTTCAGTTTGAGCAAAATTCATGTGGTAAAACAGGAACCCAGGACAGAGCAGGCATACGGATGCAGATTTTAAATTTTAAATAAAACATGTAGAACCTCTGAAAACAGATGCCCATGTTGGCCCAAAGGGAAGCAAAAGGAGTATGTCCCTGTGTGTGCGTCTGTGTGTGTGTCCGCGTGTTTATATTAAAAAGTCTTGGAAAATAGTTAAATATGAGTCTTTGAGCAGTGCTCGTTCTAGGGTAGCCCCTGATTTGACCGCGTATATCCAAGATGCTGCAATCATTGGGAAATTAACCAGAATTAATATTTTTCAGCAATAATTAAGTTTCAGGTGGTCATAATTCATTGTCTCTGAGCAAATTTTTCATTTCAGTACAAATTCACACGGAAAATAGATAATATAGGCCATACTAGAATGCTCTCCATGATTAAATATGGGGAAAAAAATGAAAATTTTACCATTGGAATGCAATAGAAAAACAATCTGAAAACTTGTGGTGTTGAAGTTTAATGTAAGTTTAACAGAAAAATCATAGTTAGACAAAGTAATTATAATGTGGTTGCTTTAATGTGACTGTTAGCCATTTATCCGAGCAGTTAAAATGGGCTACATCTGAATACCATTCTCCTAAAACACTGAGGGCAGTTCTGAGAGGAAAATAATGCATAGAATAGAAATGCAATAAGAGGAGGAATAGAAGGATTAAAATATCAGGGGGTTAGGACAAAGAGCAACTCTCCAGTCTTCCAGAGGACGCTGTGACAGCAAAAATGCAGGGGTCCCAGTTGGCACAAGCGAGAAAAGGTGAGTTTGCAGTCAAGGAGAATAAAATCAGAGTGACAATTGAGGCAAATTCATTTTGAGTGATCATTTATTCAACAGATGCTATATACTTATTTTAAAATGTCAAAATAGAGTCAAAATTAGAAAGGCATGAATAGAACCTTCGAAGAAAACAAGGCCACTGGGAACTGGGTGATACTTGTTGTTCCAGTAAGGCTTGCAGACGGACGCCAAGTGGAGCAGCGGTTATTAAAGCCATTATTTCTTTTGCAATTACTAAATGGACTTCCCATTTTGTAAAGATATAGGTATACATTAACTGAGGAATAATTCTTTTGAGAACTGTGATTTTAAACATATATTGAGGCAAAGATGTCTTCATTTAATGCTTTCACATATATGAAAAGGACAGAAATGCATAAAGGCATTTATTATGTGAAGTCTCACAGCAAAAAATTAAAAGCCTGGAGGAAATTAGTATTATTTTCATGTGCAACAAACTCCCACGAATATAGCCAGTGTTATTGCAATTCCAATAAATTAATCTTTTATCCCAACTTAAGAAAGCAAATTTGAATGCAAGGGAGAATCATGTTATTATAAGGATAACCTTGACTCTATTCTACTATCTTTTTTTTCCTCAATAAATCTTTCACAGAGATCGGAATTTACATTCTAGTTTGTGTATAATGAGTATTGCACCTGTGGTGTGATTAGCTTGCTCTTTTCCTAAACAGATCATAAGAGAACTAGTTAACCGCTGGCCTTCTCTGGTGTCTCTTCTATATTAAAAAGGAAGAAAGAGGTTTTTGTTGGGGAGAAGAAACGGTGCAGACTAAGGAGAGCAATGCTGCTTACCCCCTTTTGCACCCCATCCATCCTGCTCTGTTAGTCCCTAGTGCTGATGGGGTGAAGGATAGAGTCTGAAAATGAGACAGCCAAAGTCCAGGTTGATAGACCCAGAGTTGGAGAAGGAGACACTGCCCCACTTTCCCCTGCACCTCAAGTCACTGAGAAGCTGAGAAATAAAACTACTGGCATGGAATTGGGAGGGTCCACTGCTCCTAGAAAGACTTCCTCAGGGAAGAAGGAACAGCTCTTATTCTAAAGAAACATGTACATGTGAGTCACAGTCTGGGGTAGGAAGAGGTGTCCAGGGAACAGTCAGGACCATTCTAGTCTGTTAATGCTAATGTCACCAAATATAGACTTTCAGGCTAGCAAGGGGGTTTGGGTCACTGGAAAGTGACAAGTTCCCTGCGACCTTCCTGACAACTGTGTTTCACAACACCTGTGTGAGGACACAAGCATGTTTAGTGTGTCATCCCTCAAAGTGAACCTGAAATACCTCAGTGAGGAAGGGTCTAGGTATGACTGCAAGTCACAGCATCACTGCCCCTGTGGCAGCGACATTCTACTGGCACTGAGCTCCAGAGAGTAAAGAATTCCTTTCGTACTGTTTTAACCACAGTACTTGGAATACTGCCTGGCATGCTGTAGGCACTCAATCAATGCGCTGACTGAATGAATGCATCCTGCACAGCGCGGCACCTGGGCCTATGTACAGCTGCTTCCTCCTCCCTTCCTAACTCCTTCTGCATGAGCACCAGTGTAAGCACTCCCAGCCTACAGCAGTCCAGCAAAAATAATGTCTCTCACACATATCTGAGCCCTTTCCCCTAACTAAGAGAAGACCACCAGGTAAGTTACTTAACCCCCAAAACCCTCAGTTTCTTCAGCAATAAAGTAGGAATGATTACAGAAACTCATGAGAGTTGAGCATATTCAATGAATTAATGTAAGCAAAATGGGAAGTGTATAACAGTTTTTCAATATTCAGTAAAGATACATGTCATCTATTTGAGTGGAATTGGGCTTCTCAAATAAGATAGTATGGATATTGCTCAATTTTCTAAGGAATCATGAGCCAATGAATGGGAATCTGCTGGGATGCCCCTTATAGAAAATCCCACATATGTACTTTTGTGTTCACAGAAACCAGAATGAAACCTTGGGTATTGACCTTGAATTGGAAAAATAAGCCAAGTCAACTCTACTGGCCTGGAGTTTAGCCCTGAACACCATGACCAATACTCACACCTTACACAATGACCATTGGGTCAACATTAGGGCTGGGGAAAAGTCTCAGGAAACCAGAAGTCACAGGTCCTTCCCCAGGTTGTTCATAATGGACCATCCAACGGCCCATTGTTCCTCCATTTCTGGCCTCTCTTCCACCTGCTTCAGTTTTTATCTGTGCCTATATGAACCCAGTGGAGAAGGAAATGGCACCCCACTCCAGTACTCTTGCCTGGAAAATCCCATGGATGGAGGAGCCTGGTAGGCTGCAGTCTGCAGGGTCACTGAGAGTTTGACACGACTCAGTGACTTCACTTTCACTTTTTACTTTCATGCACTGGAGAAGGAAATGGCAACCCACTCCAGTGTTCTCACCTAGAGAATCCCAGGGATGGCAGAGCCTAGTGGGCTGCTGTCTATGGGGTCACACAGAGTCGGACAAGACTGAAGCAACTTAGCAGCATGTGAACCCAGAATTCAGTCTGAATTTCAGTCCACCAAGATCAATCTTAATACAAAAGATTATCATGAATAATAAAAGAAGGTATTTTAGAAATTTCAGAGAGGCATGCTCCCCTCATCTCTAAGATGTTGCCACAGCACTCTGCCTTTCCCCACTTTCAGAAGTTGTTCTCTTGTTTGATTCTCACTCTCTAAGCTCTGTTGGCCAATGCTTTCCCATCCTTCTTCTCAGACTGTCAAATTCTCCTGCTGTTAACTATCAATACTTGTCCTCCTCTGCTCCTTTGGTGCCAGAACTTTGAGCTCCCGAGGTTCAGGATTCCCCTAAAGTGGGTCTTTCAAAGTATTTCTCAGTAAGACAATTTGTTACTGTAAGAAATATTCTTATGAGGGGATGAAAGAATTAAGTTGTTGCCTTGTGACATAGTTAGGAATATCAGATATATTCATTAAAATATATTTAGATATAAATATTTATATATATTTATATCTAAAATGATTTAGATATAATTTTACTTGAATTGTTCCTCTGTTCTTTGTGAATACTGATAAAACCTGTGGGCAAAACACCCCCACCTTAAACACACACACGCCATCACCACCACTGCCAACATCACCATCTCCATCATCATTATAGATTGTTAAATGCAGCTAACCATCTATAACTGCTGCCCTTTCATTATCTTCCTTTGAAACTTACCCCAGACTGAGGTCTTTCAGGATCAGTTCCTTTATAAAATCATTTTGAAACCAAATGTTTATGAGTTTCCAGTACAATTGCTTAGACCCTTTCCCTCCCATCCCCCTCCCTCACACTGGTAATATGAGGCTATAAAGATATAAAACCTGAATATGGGTGAGCTTAGCTCTTTGTGTATAGAATAAACACTTAACAGACACACTCCCTGGATAGCCATCCTATTTTGAGAATCAGGAGAGTGTACTACCGAGGAAATAGTACTTGATCTCTGTCCCACCCTCAGGAACCTCAAGGACAGATAGTTCCTAATAATTCTTCTCACAGGAGTAGCACGGTTCCTTCTGTGAAAATAAACCTAGGAATTTGGGAAATAAAGAAGCCCTATCCTGAAGGTAAGGGGCTTCCCAAGTGGCACAATGGTAAAGCATCTGCCTGCCAATACGGGAGATATAAGAGATGCGGGTTCGATCCCTGGGTTGGGAAGATCCCCTGGAGGAGAGTGCAGGGAAGCCCACTCCAGTATTCTTGCCTGGAGAACCCCATGGACAAAGAAGCTTGGCAGGCTACAGTTCATAGGGTCATACAGAGTCGGACATGACTGAAGCGACTCACAACAAGCACAAGCATACATCTTGAAGGCGGAGCAGTTTAGACCTATGCATGGAAAGCTATGTGAAAAGAAGATGAGTGATTCGGCAGGAAGTCATTGGGATGCCAGGATTGGGAGGCAGACATACTAGCTTCTTTGGGCAGAAAGCACGGTAATCAGAAAAGAGTGGCAATTTGGCTTCAACTATTGAAGCTTCACTCCCTTTGTTCTGGCCACCATCCTTGGCATGTGTCCTGGGGCAGGTACTGTACTTTCTCATGGCAAGAAATTATTGGGAAGACCTCTACTCTGGCCAAACAGAGTAGAGGTTCATTTCCTCTACTTGGGATAATGCTGCATAATGAACTGTAAAATCTACCAGTTTATTAATTAGACCACTATATATGGAGAACTGGTTACAAGAAAAGAAAATAAGGACATTTTAAAAGTCAGATGAGGAGGCGAGTTCCCTTTTCTTATCATGAAGTTGGTGAGTGGGTAGTGCAATCTTTAGAACACAGGCCATATGAAAAAGAAAAGAGATTTATCCAGGAATAAAAGTATCCACATTTATGAATTCCTCTTTGCTGGTTAAAGTCAGAAGATCCACTTTGTCTTATAACAACTAGCTAAATCAAGTTTCCACCCCCAAACCCAGGTGTTCTTTCCCTAACTTTGTGACCCTGTGCTCCTCCAGCGGCAGCATCCACTGACTCAGCGTGGAGCGTTACAGAAAGAGGGTGTCTCTCCTGCTGAGGACTAAGCTTTGCTGTTCAAGGCGGGTGGAGTCCTTTTAAGTCCTTTTCAGAACAAAGGGATGGTGTCAACCAACCAAACACAAGATAGAAACAATAGTTTAGACACTCTATTTCTGAAATGTCGTCTCCTGGGGGGATTCTTTAGATAGAGCTAAAATATTAAAGCCAAATGGGTTTTAAACATAATGCGCTTTCCTGTGTAACTGCAGGCATCAATTAAGAAAGAAAAATGCATACATTATAGAACTAGGGAACAATGCATTCCTAGGATTTAAATGGAAAGGAGATCTGATATCAAAGTGAGGTTCACAAGAAACACAAGGGTCGCTTACACAGCATATGCCTCTTTGAGAAGGTCAGTATCTCCTACGATGAAATGGCAAGAGAATAATTTTTTTAAGCAAAGAACTGAAAAGAAAGAAAATGAAAACTGTCCACTCATGAACCCTGAATTTTCAATGTCATGCACTTTAGAGGTGTTAAAATTAAACTGGTATGTAGAAAACAGATGGAAAAAAAGCTCAGGAAAGAAAGGACCTATAAATAAATTGAGATATTACAGAAATGTATTAGCGAAACCACAGAAGGAACAGAAACATTTTTCTATAGAAAAGTTGACCTTTTCAAAGAAAGATTAAATGGAAAATAGGCTAATCTGAATGTAAAGTCTGATAAGCACCATTACTTGTTAATAAAATGTCTACTTTGCAAGGGGAATAAACAGTCCAGTCTCAATGTGGGATGACTCCAGTATCTTCCTTGCTCACTCTTGTGTCTGTGTGAAACATCTTCAAGGTTTTCTATACTGAAGCATAACCTGCTATGAATTTAAATCTATGACAGCCCATGTTTCTGGTTGATTAAACTAAGTTGTTTATGGGGTCTGTGGTGTGAGTTCAACTTGAGAACAATTAAACTATCCATCTCTGGAGCAAGGAGCTCACTGGCATAGACATCTGACCATTCATCACTTGCCATGCATCTTTCCACTGTCATCTCTGCAGCTCCTTGATACGCAGATATTGGCTCCAGTTCTGAAGAGGGTTCATTTGTCACTATCATCAAGTGGCATACAGTGGGTTCCAGTTCATTCAAGGTTCTGAGCATGTATTTTGTGTTAGAACAATTCATAATGAAAGTCCATGTTAGGATGCTGTAATGCTTCTCTATTTCTCTCTTTCTCTCTCTCTCTCTCCTCCCTCTCTCTTTCCTTCTCTTGTTTTTTTCCTCTTAAGCAAACCATATACAAACTATAAGCTACTGCAAAGCCTACTCATAACCCTAGTATCACTTATGCACTCATCCAGGGACCTTTTCCTCAGCAACACTATGAGACTTGGCATGCTCTGAGTTGTCAAAAAGGCAAAATTGAAATAAAAATAGTCTCAAGCCAAAAGAGTTTTACAACTGAGAGAGGCACACAAATGATGCCCCAGGACATGGTTTCGCACAACTCAGTCTGAGGTCCTGGCATCATGGCACATTCCAGATCCATGGCAATAGGAACAACACATTTCTTGGCATGAGAGATTCATAAGCATCAATATATCTAGCACAATGTTAATAGATATTATTGTATCTTCATTATGGAAAAACTGCTGCTGGGTGTAAGTTTACCTAGAATCCAAACAATGTTGCATATTGACTGAGCCAGAGATTTCTTTCTCCCACATCTTTGTTCCTGACTATTTATCTGCCGAACTGTATTTGGCAAAAATGAATCAAGGTTGCATGTAGAAAACTTAGGTTGCTGAGTTAAAACAGCTATTTTCCAATGAAAGTTTGACTTTGTGTACTGCCAGAAAGCATCACATGTGAATATGGCTATAATTTTTTTTTTTTTTTCAAAAAATAATGCAGCCTAAATTCAGGCTGTTCAATCACAGTTGTGCAAAAAAATATGAGAGGCCATGGATACAGTCCTGAATAGCATGTGGAACAAATGTACCAGAGGCCAACACAGTAATCATCTAAGCACATGTAGAACCTGATCTTCATCCCTGGAGTCCTAGATTCTTCCTTTCTGTTTCCTAAGCAGTATTTCCCATACTTGGTGATAAGACTCACTGGACTGAGACCAGGAGAACTCAGTGTGATGGAGTATGTGTTACGTACCATGAGCCATACTGGAGGTGTTGGATCCTCACAGAACAAGGCATACTTGGGAACATATGAATAACAAAGAGACTGAGATGAAGAAGGGATAAGACAACAGCTCAAAGTCACACAGCTGCTAAACATATGAGTCAGCATCTGAGCCCTGAAACCAAGCTCTCTCTGCTCTACAAGTGGTTCCACACATGTGGAAGCAGCAGGGACATACGTTGCAAACTCAGTCCCCTGGGTCCTACCTTTGGAACCAGAAACTTTGAAAAGTGTTGATGGAAAAGCTCCCAGGGGCCTGGCACAGACGCTCCATAGGCTGTCACTCAAAGGCCACGATGTGCCGCCTTGCTCTCTGTGCAAGAAATATTTTTGTGCAAAGAAATACAAGGGGCCATGGATACAGTCCTGAATGGCACGTGGGACAGATTTACCAGAGGCCAACACAGAAATCACCTAAGCACACCGAGAACCTCATCTTCTTCCTTGGAGTCCCATATTCTTCTCTTCTGTGTCCCAAGGAGTATTTCCCAAACTTAAGGATAAGACTCACCAGATTGAGACCAGATCTCCTCCTAATGGCAAAGGCAAGTGTCTCTACCACTGATGTGTATTCACAGATTTAAGCATCACAACGTTATGAAACTCTGCTTGTGTTTTCTCTATGGGGATAAATGAGGAAACCAAGGCTAGAATCATTAAGTGACTTGTATGAGGTCACACTGTATGAGCTTCCCTGGTGGCTCAGACAGTAAAGAATCTGCCTGCAATGAGGGAGACCTGAGTTCGATCTCTGGGTTGGGAAGATCCTCTGGAGAAGTCAATGGCAACCCACCTTAACATCAATGCCTGGAGAATTCCATGGACAGAGGAGCAGGGCGGGCTACAGTCCATGGGGTCACAAAGAGTCGGCTTGACTGAGTGACTTCACTTTCACTTTGACGAGGTCGCACAGCTGGTTGGCAGGCCTGCACTGAGCTGTCTTTGTAACCTCTGTTACAGAGGTTTTAATTTCTGTTGCCCCAAATCCTACACAGTGTCCCAGCCTCTTCCCCAACTTCCAGGCCATGGTCCAGTACCTCTTGTCAGATCAGCAGTGGTATTAGATTAGACATAAAGTGTACAATAAATGTAATGCGCTTGAATCATTCTAAAACCATCCCCTCCCCACCCCCTAGGTCGGTAGAAAAACTCTTCCACAAAATTGGTTCCTGGTGCCAAAAAGGTTGGAGACCACTGCTCTAGGGGACTCATCACTATTGAGCCCATGTCAATTACAAGGAAGTGACTTTTCCAAACATGAATTCTCAACTTTCACCAGCTCCCAATCACTTACACCAGCAGAAGAACTGGTAGATTACAGGCCAGCTACATGATCCAGGGCTTTTATAAAAATTAGTTGTAATTCACAAAATTAAAATTTCTTACCAAACATCAGTCATCTGCCTAGAATGTATCCATTCCTTGGCTGGCGGGGTGGGGAGGGTGGGGGGCGGGTACGGTTGGAACAACACTGGGAACTTTCATTAGGCTAGGTGTGCTTTCTTCAGCGCATCACAGTCCTCGTGTCCTGCCCTCATCTTTACATTTCTACTTGTTCCCAGTGGGGAGTTGTGTTTGAGAGCCACAGCTATACATGTCTAGGCTTGGCATATAGTACTTGGGATAAGGAAAATAAATGCCCACCCTGCTTGCTACCACAAGACTTTACAAAAAAATACAGAATGAAGCCAACCAACTAACATGACTTCTGCAACAGGCATTTCAAACCTATCTCTAAATGTTTCCAACAGATGAAATAATGCTAGATTAAAAACCAACAGAAGAGCAAGAGAAACCTAGTATTCAGTGCTCATGAGATCAGAGCTTGGTTCTCACATCTGCCCATACTAAAGAATGCACAGAGTGTCCCATCCATACAGTCTCGTCAAAAGACAGTTTGTTTATATTTAGTGTTTTGGACTGGATCTTAGTTCCCCAACCAGGGATCAAATCCAGGGCCACAGCAGTAAAAGTACCAAGTCCTAACCACAGGACCACTAGAGAACTCATAGAAGACGGAGTTTAGAATCAGTTTCGGGACTCAGTTCCAGGATTCTCCAGAGTGTCCCAACTTCCCTTCCTACAAACTGCATACAGAGTTAAGTGCCCAGTGGCAACCAGTGTCCCTGTAATCACCCACCCTCACATCTTGCCACCCTCTCCAACCACTGCAGCTCAACTGGGCACCAGAATTCTTTGTTCATTATTTCTGCATGGCCCTTGCATCATTCCTAGATCTCCAAATTTTCTCTGAATACTTCCACTCTTAACCTCAACAGGGAATTCTGATGCCCCAACAAGTTCCTCTAAATCTCCTTCCTAGGAAAGCCTCCTTTCCTTCCTTCACGCCCTTCAGCAACCATGCTCCATCTAGACCGTTAACTAGATGTCTACTTCCCATCCTCCATCCCAGACAGAGCCTACCTGGGGAGCCTACACTATGAGAATGCAAATAGTTAAAGAGAAGGAAGCCAGGTGACCTCTCTCCAATGAAAATGCTTCTGGAAATCCAATCTAGAACATAAAAGTGAGGTGGGAGTGAGAAAGGACTCTCCCGCATTTCTAGGTCTGTTCCCCCAAGGTATCTCAGGGCATGATGTGTGCACAATACTTGAGGCACTAATGGTCTGAAGGCCAGTGAGCTACAGCATTTGTACACAGATGGCAACCCACTCCAGTATTCTAGCCTGAAATATTTCATGGACAGAGGAGCCTACAGTCCATGGGGTTGCAAGTGTCGGACACGACTGAGTACAGCACCTTCTAGCACCCTTATGGGGACCCACATATTCAGACAGCTTCTCCTTTCTCTATCTAGAGCTTGGTAAGAATACTAAGATGTCACTACAAGTTTTCCAGTTCATAAAGGCACCAATTTAAACTCATAATTATTTCCATAGTTTACTATTTTAGAAAGTTTCCATAAGAGACGTCTTACATAGAAAGAGAAAATAGAATAAAAATAAGAGCTACTTAATCAATCTACAATTTTGAGACAATGCTAGTTATTTTTTGTGCTTCTGCTTCTGGGTCCAAGGTTGTCTCCCTGGCAGGCAGGCCTGAGTCTGCTCTGGGTGGCCATGCTAACACAGGATGGATGGTCATTGGAGGGCTGTAAACACGACAACTTCCTTCCACTTAATTGCCCATGTCTCCCACAAAAGAGCATTTAGAGTACTCCTTGCTAATACAAAGATAAATAACTGCCTTCAGGGAGCCTTATTGGGAGCAGAGGTTATGCAAGAAGAGTGAGTATAGAAGCTATGTTATTACTGCGTAATCTGCAGGTTCAGTTCAGTCCAGTTCAGTCGCTCAGTTGTGTCCAACTCTGCAACCCCATGAACCGCAGCACGCCAGGCCTCCCTGTTCATCACCAACTCCTGGAGTCCACCCAAACCCATGTCCATTGAGTCGGTGATACCATCCAACCATCTCATCCTCTGTTGTCCCCTTCTCCTCCTGCCCTAAATCTTTCCCAGCATCAGGGTCTTTTCAAATGAGTCAGCTCTTCGCATCAGGTGGCCAAAATATCGGAGTTTCAGCTTCAACATCAGTCCTTCCAATCCGCAGGTAGACCATGCTAAAAGAAGGCTCTGCAGAATTTCCTAAGTGAAACCTCCAAAATGCCCACACCCACAGGTAAAAGCACAAGGGCTATGGTCAGTTGGCTGTAAAACGTTGGGTAGTGTTTTTGGTCATCTTCCAAAGCATCTCTTCAAACTTTGCACAGACCAAGAAAAAAAGTCATCATTTGGTATTTGACAATGAATGTTATTGCGTGCGATGAAGATAACACTGGGGACAAAGACTTCCATGAGGAGATTTTCCTAGATTGCCTCATATTATCAAGGACAATACCCAGAAGAAACTGTCATGTGGCATGCTGAGCCAAAGGGGCCACAACTGATCTATATTATATTAATTTTATATTATATTAAAATTATATTATTTTATGTTAATTATTATATTATCTATATTATATTAAATGATCTATATTTCTTGCACTGATTAATATAATTCTATAAAGTTCAGTGTTAATATACACAGCAACACATTCATTCATACACACTTAGAAAATAAATCTACTTTTCTAAACTTTTCCCTTTGAATGGGTGAAAGGGAAGTTCTGACATGCTACCTCTCTCCCTTTTCCTTCCCCTTCCCTTCTGGTAATTTAGTCGCTAAACCATGTCCAACTCTTTTGTGACCCCATGGACTGTAGCCCGCCAGGCTCCTCTATCCATGGGATTTCCCAGGCAAGAACACTGAAGTGGGTTGCCATTTCCTTCTCCAGGGGATCTTCCCGACCCAGGGATTGAACTCCTATCTCCTGCATTGCAGGCAGTCTCCAGCTTTACAGGCAGATTCTTTACCACTGAGCCACCAGGGAAGCCCTTACTTTAATTAGGTACACACTTCAACTGTTAATCACCATTTGCCCCCAATCCCCACTCCAATCCCCAGCTCCTGAGAGAACCCCTGTTGTATCAGCCTGGAGACTTCTCTCATTCAAATAAAAGTATTTCAATCTCATTGACCTCTCATTTACTTTCAGAAGTAGATTCAATAGCAAAGTATTTGTTCACTATACTTTGAGAAGTCTTCCAGGGAAAGGCCATTACTTATTGCAGTAAGCTGAAAATAGAAGTGATTTTACTGTCTCTCAGGATAACTAATTTCGATTGATCTAGTTAAGCGGCAAACAAGTTGCCAAGGTTAATTATAATTCATCAATCACACAAACAAACAGAGTTTACTGATGGAGACAGCCCCACACATTTGTTTGAGGTATGCAACAATGTTGGGAGAGATCAGTTTTAATAATCTTTCCCTCCATGTTCATTGTCAGGAAAATGTGATTTAAAGAAAATCATTTATGCATTCCCAAATGTATCAATGGAGAACAACGTTACTATTTTTCATTCTTTATAAAGAAAATCAACACAGCCAACAGAAATCAGTTGACAACTATAAAAGGTTTTCAGTCACTTTAATCTCCATGAAATGTTTATTGATGTTGTGTGAAGCCAAAACATGATTTAGATAGATGCTTTTATTGTCTGTGTGAATTTAGCAAAAAGTACGGGATGGATTTCTTTATGGTTTATTTCTAGGTAAACTTTAACAAAGGCCTGCAAGCAACTCATCAGTAGCTTCAGTTAGATGGTCTTTGCAGTAGGTACTGACAGTGATGAAAAATGTGGAGACTTGGAATCAAAATGAGTCGCCTTCTAAGGCCAGGGGATATTTCCCTTAGCACAGTTTGAGTCAGATGACCAGCATGTACACTGCTACCGAAAGGCTTTCTTTTGCTAATAACCTCTCTAAAAAAAAAAAAAAAAAAAAAGTTCCTTTATTCTGAAATGACTGTTTATGAGAACTTCTTTAAAAGGCATTGTAATTAACCTCCAATTAAAATATATAAATTTATATTTTTTTAAAAAAAGAATTATTCCCTGGGAAATCCCATGGACAGAGGATACTGGCAGGCTGCAGTTAATGGTCACAAAAAAAAAATAAAATAAAATAAAATAAATAAAAGGCATTGAGCTAGGTTCCATCTGACTAGCAATAAACAAGCTAGGTATGGTCTGTCTCCACACAACTGACAGTCTCATGAGGAAGACAACCCTTTAAATAAATGACTATAATAAAGTATGTTGTGAATCATCGTAGAAGCAGTACAGGGCAGTATATGAGGGACTAAAGCAGACACTTAACTAGGAGGCAAGCAAGATGCTCCGATGGAAGTACTTTTACATATAAAGATAATTCATATGTTGTCAAGGCAAAGAGGAGAGAGGATAACTCTAATCAGAGATGGAAGGGCTTCTTACATTATTTGGCCATGAGACACCCTCAGCTAAATTGTCAATCCATGTGTGGAATACAGAGCAATGAAAACAATCAGGGACATGGGGCTCGATCAGGGTGGGGGGGGGAAACAGGCTCAAAATCAAGAATTAATGCTAGTTACTTAAGAACCTGCTTCTTATTTTACACAGGACCAGTGTCAGTTCTTAAATCAATTTGTTAAACAAACCACCATAATACCACTTGCTCATTCCGCTTATATTAATTCAGCTTGCATGAGAAAAAGCTATTGGCTGTTAGTGGAACCAAGGGTTCTGCCAGAGGACATTTTCAATGGAAGAGAGGAAAAAAGGAAGAAGTGTGGAAGAATCATCAAGGTTTGGTCCCCAGGCACCCGTAAACCTCCCAGAGAGCCCGTCTTTATCTAAAGTCGTAACAATCCCTTCAGCACCACTCACTACAAAAGCAGAAAAGAATGCCTCAGCAAGACGTGTAGGTCTTCAAAATATTCATGAGTGCACCTGCACTTTCTGCAGTCTTAGGATGTGTGATTCTGTATTCCCATTCAGTAAAAATAAAGAAATCAAGAATTAAGTGTATGTATACATTATATGAGAGAGAGTCACTTGGAACTGTTCAGTGCCTTGGAGATGCAGAGATTTAGAACCTTAGTGCAAATCTTCTTTTCAAAATATGCTCAAGTCCAGGTTTGTCCCCAAACCTTCCTAAATCTCCATCCTCTTCATTTCTGCCTTCACATACATGTGCTGTTCTAACTTCAACCCCTCCTTCTTTGTCTTCAAAGGCATGTGGTGATGCTTGATGTTTACTGAAGACTTAAAGTAATACGGTAAGAAATCACATTTCAAAACATCACATTTATCATCTTATTGACTCCCCCAAACCTCTCCAAAGGCTGACAAAGGTAGAGCAACTTGCTTTCCTCTCTGCTTCCCTTAAAAAAAAAAAAAAAAACAGAATGGCACTTCCCAGAATTCTCGTGAAGAAAATATTATTATTGTTATCACACACTGTGGCTAGAAACCAGATAAAGCATAAAAACTGTGTATTTGAAAGCTAAACTGATCTTTAGACAGAGATACTGAGAGATCCGTGTAAAGAACACCAATTCCATGATATAAGCATACCATCATGGAATAACAGATTTCCATGATGTAAGCATACCATCATGGAGTAACAGAACACAATTCCTTTTGACAGCAGCTCAGCTTGAGAAATACATTGAGGGTGATGGGCAGGGCACAGGGACATGCACAGAGACAAGCAAAGATGGTCATTCTAGTGACTACTATTTCTTGAATTTCACCTTACTCCCTAGTGAGAAGAAAATGATTAATATTATTACTATTTATCTCTAACAGAGAGATTCTTAATAATCATTGGCAACTAATATATATATTAGCTATCTATACATACATATGCACATGTGTATATCTACACACACACACACACACACACACACACATATACATACACAACCAGGAAGATTCCCTGGAGAAGGGATAGGCTACCCACGCCAATATTCTTGGACTTCCCTGGTGGCTTAGATGGTAAAGAATCCACCTGCAATGTGAGAAACTTGGGTTCAACCCCTGGGTTGGGAAGATTCCTTAGAAGAGGGCATGGGAACCCATTCCAATAACCTTGCCTGGAGAATCCCCATGGACAGAGATGCCTGGCAGGCTATAGTCCGTGGGGTCACAAAGCATAGGACTGAGTGACTAAGCACAAACACACAATAACGTGTGAATTATCTGTAAGTAAAATAAGCAAGATTCAAACAGTGGCGTAGCTTTTTTCAATTTTTCAAATTACATGGCCTATTCTGCAAAAGAATTATCTGAACTGGGTGGCCTTAACCTCTATTTTCAATTATGTTAAGGGTGGTGTTTCAGTGAGAAATATAAATAGAACTCTTTTCTAAGCTAATGCCTCCCTATTTAAGAATCCATACTTTTCCCATTTATTTTATGGTTCAAAAATGAATTACTAATTACTTCAAGGTTCTTTCTGAATTGAGGGTTTCAAAAGGACATGAAAATAACTCATGTTCCTTTAATAAACATATCTATTAATGCTCAATTTGAATGAAGAAGCAGGACATGCAAGAAAGTTGAAAATAAATATCTGCTATGAAGCAATCTGAAATTTAATTATCTAGACTATATGCTGACTTCATCTTCACTAATGAGGAAGAGAGATTCTTATTAAGAATAAAATGCATTATTGTCTTTGTAATTTTAAAAGTATGTTAGACACTTTAGGAAAATATTTTAAGTTTAAAGTTTAGCCTAGTGTTACCAAAGAAAATGAACCATCTTTTTTAACTTACAAGCTTTAAGGGTTTTAAAATAATGCTTTGTGCTAAACATATACAAAATTCAATCTGAAAATATTTTGAGTGCTTTGCCAAGCATTACAGATATAAAGAGAAGTATGTCGTTTTTTTCCTGCCCTCAAAGATCCATAGAATAATATTTACCTGCCCACCAAACCAACTTATAAAACTATTTTGAGCAAATTATCTATTATTACCTATGTGTTCAGAATAAAGATATAGTATTTATCTCTATTTATTGGTTAGACCTTTTGAACTATTTACTGCAAAAACTTAAAATACTGGTTTTCATTAATCAGTATAATCCTGTATTACATTTATATGTGAAAATACAAAGTGAAATCTTGTTAAAATGTTCTCTGATCAGGTTTTTAACACCTTCCTAGAGAAAGGGATTTACAAAAGCATCCACCAAGTATATAATATAATATATGGAAATAGAAAAATTCATTTCCCTTCAGTATTTAGTAATTTTCATGAACCAGATTTCAAACTAAAAATAAGAAATACATTTTAGAATCACTTTATTCAAATCTAGTAGAGTACCATTTCATTAAACCAAATGCAAAATACCCTGATGTTTTAAACAAAAGTGGCCATTCTTGAGGTATTTATAGTATATTTCAAGTTTATATTCCTACCTTAAGTTAATAGATTTACATGTGAATTAGGGCAAATTACCTATTTATGTCTATTATGTTCAAATAATATTCAGCCCTGAAACGTGTTTTGAAAACTGAATACTGGATAAAAAAATTAACTTAGTGTTGTCATTAAATAAATAGTTCATCATCTTAGTAAAACTGGGTTTTTTATACAGTATGCATAAACATATTCAGTTCATGGAGGACTGCTGTATATCATAACTTACTTTTGCAAAATATTTGCATTTTCAAGTCTTAATAACATCACATACTAACTGATCATTTTCTCTTCTGGGACATATGTGATTAATAGCATCACTGGAAGGATGAGTTACATTGGGATGTTATTCCTAAATTCAAAATTAAAGCACAATCACTTCTAGCACACTTTATACAGTCTATCACTTAAATCATTTTTTCTCCATCTAATGAGTATAATATAATTATATCCTTTGAGATTTCTGAAAGATGACCTTTAAGTGAAAATACCTGAAGGGGTTGATAACTAACACAAGTCACACATTTTTGTTGCTGTTGTTTAAAAAGAACTCCTTACCTAAATCTGAAACAGACGGTCCTGAGACTCTGGAGACCCTAACTGCCACCATCTCTCTTGCCTGAAAGTCACACTAATCCAGCCCTCAGTATCTTTCTCTGGCCTTGTGCCTTCAGGGAAGATGGACTCTCATTAAAGAGCACAATCCAACTTCTCAAGTCCTGTCAATGCCTGACCCTTCTAGAAAATCCATATTTTAATATCTTACAGATAAAGTGAAATTCATATAGATACTGTCATCTGCTGAAATTTCAGTCTATGCAGCTGTGCGTGTGTGCGTCCTAAGTTTCTTCAGTCGTGTTCATGGATTGGAGCCTGCCATGGATCTGTCCATGGTGATTCTCCAGGCAGGAGTACTTTAGAGTGGGTTGCCTTGCCCTCCTCCAGGGGATCTTCCGGGCCCAGGGATCAAACCAGCGTACTTACGGCTACCTGCATTGGCAGGTGGGTTCTTTACCACTAGTGCCACCTGGGAAGCCCGTATGGAGCTGTCAATCAGTCAGGTCAGTTGCTCAGTTGTGTCCAACTCTTAGCGACCCCATGGACTGCAGCATACCAGGCTTCCCTGTCTGTCACCAACTCCCAGAGCCTGCTCAAACTCATGTCCATCAAGTCAGTGATGCCATCCAACCATCTCATCCTCTGTCATCCCCTTTTCCACCCGCCCTCAATCTTTCCCAGCATCAGGGTCTTTTCCAATGAGTCAGTTCTTCACATCAGGTGGCCAAAGTATTGGAATTTCAGCTTCACCATCAGTCCTTCTAATGAATATTCAGGACTGATTTCCTTTAAGATTCTCTGGTTGGATCTCCTTGCAGTCCAAGGGACTCTCAAGAGTCTGCTCCAACACCACAGATCAAAAGCATCAATTCTTCGGCACTCATATTTCTTTAGAGTTCAAATCTCACTGGAAAAATCATAGCTTTGACTAGATGGACCTTCATTGGCAGAATAATATCTCTGCTTTTTAATATGCTCTCTAGGTTGGTCATAGTTTTTCTTCCAAGGAGCAAGTGTCTTTTAATTTCTTGGCTGCAGTCACCATCTGCAGTGGTTCTGGAGCCCCCAAAAATAAAGTCCCTCACTGTTTCCATAGTTTCCCATCTATTTGCCATGAGGTGATGGGACGTAAAGACATGATCTTAGTTTTTTGAATGTTGAGTTTTAAGCCTACTTTTTCACTCTCCTCTTTCACTTTCATTAAGAGGCTCTTTAGTTCTTTGCTTTCTTCCATAAGTGTGGTGCTATCTACATATCTGAGGTTATTGATATTTTTCCCAGCAATCTTGATTCCAGCTTGTGCTTCATTCGGCCCAGCATTTCTCATGAGGCACACTGCATATCAGTTAAATAAGCAGGGTGACAATATACAGCCTTGACATACTAATTTCCCAATTTGGAACCAGTCCGTTGTTCCATGTCCAGTTCTAACTGTGGCTTCTTGACCTGCATATAGATTTCTCAGGAGGAAGGTCAGGGAGTCTGGTATCCCATCTCTTGAAGAATTCTCCACAGTCTGTTGTGTTCCACACAGTCAAAGTCTTTAGTGTAGTCAATAAATTAGAAATTTTTTCTGGAACTCTCTTGCTTTTTTGATGATCCAGCAGATGTTGGCAATTTGATCCCTGGTTCCTCTGCCTCTTCTAAACCCAGCTTGAACATCTGGAAGTTCATGGTTCATGTACTGTTGAAGCCTGGCTTGGAGAATTTTGAGCATTACTTTGCTAGTGTGTGAGATGAGTGCAATTGTGCAGTAGTTTGAATATTCATTGGCATTACCTTTCTTTGGGACTGGAATGAAAACTGACCTTTTCTAGTCCTATGGCCACTGCTGAGTTTTCCAAATTTGCTGACATATTGAGTGAAGCACTTTAACAGCATCATCCTTTAGGATTTGAAATGACTCAGCTGGAAATCCTCACTTCCACTAGCTTTGTTCATACTGATGCTTCCTAAGGCCCACTTGACTTCACATTCCAGGATGTCTGGCCCTAGGTGAGCAATCACACCATTGCGGCTTTCTGGATCATGAAGATCTTTTTTGTATAGTTCTTCTGTGTATTCTATCTTCTGCTTCTGTTAGGTCCATACCATTTCTGTCCTTTATTGTGCCCATCTTTGCATGAAATATTCCCTTGGTTATCTCTAATTTTCTTGAAGAGATCTCTAGTCTTTCCCATTCTATACTTTTCCTCTATTTCTTTGCCTTGATCATTGAGGAAGGCTTTCTTATCTCTCCCTGCTATTCTTTGGAAGTCTACATTCAAATGGATGTATCTTTTCTCTTCTCCTTTGCCTTTAGCTTCTCTTCTTCTCTTAGCTCTTTGTAAGGCCTCCTCAGACAACCATTTCGCCTTTTTGCATTTCTTTTTCTTGGGCATGGTCTTGATCACTGCCTTCTGTACAATGTCATGAACCTCTATCCATATTCTTCAGATACTCTGTCTATCAGATCTAATCCCTTGAATCTTTGTCACTTCTACTGTATAATCATAAGGGATTTGATTTAGGTCATACCTGAATGATCTAGTGGTTTTCCCTACTTTCTTCAATTTAAGTCTGAATTTTCCAATACGGAGTTCATGATCTGAGCCATAGTCAACTCCAGGTCTTCTCTTTACTGACTCTATAGAGTTTCTCCATCTTTGACTGCAAAGAATATAATCAATCTGATTTGGTATTGATCATCTGGTGATGTCTATGTATAAAGTCATCTCCTGTGTTGTTGGAAGAAGGTGTTTGCTATGACCAGTGCGTTCTCTTGGCAAAACTCTGTTCACCTTTACTCTGCTTCATTCTGTCCTCAAAGGCCAAATTTGCCTGTTACTCTAGTTATCTCTTGACTTCCTATTTCTGCATTCCAGTGCCCTATAATGAAAAGGACATCTTTTTGGGGGGATTAGTTTCAGAAGATCTTGTAGGTCTTCATAGAACCATTCAATTTGAGCTTCTTCAGCATTACTGGTTGGGGCATAGACTTGGATTACTGTGATATTGAATAACTTGCCTTGGAAACAAACAGAGATCATTCTGTCATTTGTGAGATTGCACCCAAGTACTGTATTTCAGACTCTTTTGTTGACTATGAGGGCTACTCCATTTCTTCTGAGGGTTTCTTGCCCATGGTAGTAGATATAATGGTCATCTGAGTTACATTCACCCATTACAGTCCATTTTAGTTCACTGATTCCTAAAATTTGATGTTCACTCTTGCCATCTCCTGTTTGACCACTTCCAATTTACTTTGATTCATTGGCCTAACATTCTAGGTTCCTATGCAATCTTGTTCTTTATAGCATCAGACTTTACTTCCATCACCAGTTGCATCTACAACTGGATGTTATTTTAGCTTTGGCTCCACCTCCTCATTCTTTCTGGAGTCATTTCTCCACTCTTCTCCAGTAGCATACTGGGCACCTACCAACCTGGGAAGTTCATCTTTTGGTGTCATATCTTTTTGCTGTTTCATGCTGCTCATGGGGTTCTCAAGGCAAGAATGCTGAAGTGGTTTGCCATTCCCTTCTCCAGTGGACCATGTTTTGTCAGAACTCTCCACCATGACCCTTCCATCTTGGGTGGCCCTACATGACACTGACTCATGGCCTCATTGAGTTAGACAAGGCTATGGTCCATATGATCAATTTTACTAGTTTTCTGTTATTGTGGTTTTCAGTCTGTCTGCCCTCTGAGGGATAAGGATAAGAGGCTTATGGAAGTTTCCTGATGGGAGAGACTGTCTGAGGGGGAAACTGGGTTTAGTTCTGATGGGCGGGGCCATGCTTAGTAAATCTTTAATCCAATTTTCTGTTGATGGGCAGGGCTGTGCTTGACCTGAGGCCAAACTATGGTGGAGGTGATGAAGATAATGGTGACCTTCTTCAAAAGGTCCCATGCATGCACTGCTGCACTCAGTGCCCCCGACCCTGCAGCAGGCCGCTGCGACCCACGCCTCCGCCAGAGTCTCCTGCACACTCGCAGGCAAGTCTGGGTCAGTCTCTTGTGGGGTCACTGCTCCTTTCTCCTGGGTGCTGGTGCACACAAGGTTTTGTTTATGCCCTCGAAGAATCTGTTTTATGTCCTGTGTACATTCTGGCAGCTCTTTGGTGGGGTTAATGGGAACCTCCTCCAAGAGGGCTTATATCACACCAGGTCTGCTGCACCCAGAGCCCCTCCCCATGTGTCAGGCCACTGCTGAGCCTTACCTCCCCAGGAGACACTGAAACACTCAAAGGCAGGTCCGGCTCAGTCTCTGTGGGGTTTTCTGGTGTGCACAATGTTTTGCTTGAGCCTTCTGAGTGTTTCTGGCGAGTATGGGATTTGATTATAAACGCAGTTTCACCCCTCTTACCATCTTGCTGAGGCTTCTTCTTTGCCCTTGGACATGGGGTATCTTTTTTTGGTAGGATCCAACATTTTCCTGTTGATGGTTGTTCAGCAGCGAGTTTTAATTTTGGAGTTCTCGCAGGAGAAGATGAGTGCAAATTCTTCAACCCCGCTGTAGTCTAAGATAAAATTTTTTAAATTTCCTATTTCTATGAACATGTGAACTCTGGAAAGATTTCAGTAAGAAAGAAACCCATAACTTTCAATAGAAGATTCAGCATTCATGTAAGCTACACCGAATAGTGTTGATAAGTTAAGAAGCAGATGTACAAGTGTGGTTTTTAAACCACAGAAATAAATCTGACAAGAGTTATGTCTGGGATGTTGGATTAAAGTTTCAGAGAAACTTTTCTTTTATTGTTTGACTTATTTGATTTTTTAAGCCATATAAGTAAGCTGCATTTTTATTTAAATAAAATACTATGCTTGAAATAGAGCATATCAGTGTCTATTTGCTTTCAAATAGTACGAGAGCTGAAAAGGACACTGAAAAATCATCTGGTCTATCCAGCATCCATTAACTGGCAGGTGGTTTTTCAGATATTTCTTGAATCTTAATAATGGAGACAAATGAAAATGTTCAGACCCATTGAAATAAGATATGAGTTAGATAAAGTGGAGGCTTCCACTGGAGCCAGTTAAAAGGTTTAAAAGAGAATGAAACACCAATCTTCCAGAAGCATCATGACACTCTAGATGGAGCCAGATAAAATATTCCATGGAGGAAACTAGACTGGAGTGGAAGAAAGCTGACTGAAGTTCAGAGACAGGCAGTAGAGGCTAGTCTCAGTATAAAGCATGGAATCTGGAAAAGGACAGACTTAGCCTTCTAAAGAGCTGCATTCCTTTCCAGTTGGGTAGTTTGGACAGGAGGTTTATTTTTCTTTCTTTTCTGATCAAAGAATATAAATAGAAACTGTAGCTGAGGATTGATGAGCAGATCAAATAAGCCTACGAAATGCTAACCATTATGACTTAACAATAACAATGAAGTTCAGTTCAGTCACTCAGTCGTGTCTGACTCTTTGTGACCCCATGAATTGTAGCACGCCAGGCTTCCCTGTCCATCACCAACTCCCGGAGTTCACTCAGACTCACGTCCATCGAGTCAGTGATGCCATCCAGCCATCTCATCCTCTGTCGTCCCCTTCTCCTCCTGCCCCCAATCCCTCCCAGCATCAAAGTCTCTTCCAATGAGTCAACTCTTCACATCAGGTGGCCAAAGTACTGGAGTTTCAGCTTTAGCATCATTCCTTCCAAAGAAATCCCAGGGTTTATCTCCTTCAGAATGGATTGGTTGGATCTCCTTGCAGTCCAAGGGACTCTCAAGAGTCTTCTCCAACACCACAGTTCAAACACATCAATTCTTCAGTGCTCTGCCCTCTTCACAGTCCAACTCTCACATCCATACATGACCACAGGAAAAACCATAGCCTTGACTAGACGGACCTTAGTCGGCAAAGTAATGTCTCTGCTTTTGAATATACTATCTAGGTTGGTCATAACTTTTCTTCCAAGGAGTAAGCGTCATTTAATTTCATGGCTGCAATCACCATCTGCATTGATTTTGGAGCCCCAAAAAATAAAGTCTGAGACTGTTTCCACTGTTTCCCCATCTATTTCCCAAGTAAGCACACCTAAATAATTTAAAATTTTAGTTTTTAACATTTTTTCTAATTACCAGGTTAGATTTTGAGGCTTCCCAGGTGGCTCAGTGGTAAAGAATCCACCTGCCAAGCAGGAGATTTGGTTTGATCCCTGAGTCAGGAAGATCCCCTGGGGAAGGAATGGGCAGCCCACTCCAGTATTCTTGCCTGGGAAATCCCATGGACAGAGGAGCCTGGAGGGCTACAGTCTATGGAGAAGCAAAGAGTTGGACACTACTTAGCTACTAAACAACAAGGTTAGATTGAGGTTTAGTTCTCTAAAGAGTGCCAAGCACTTTATATTAGCATATTCTGTTAGAAAGTGTTTCAAATAACAGATATGAATGAAATATCTCCTTATTTTTATATTAGTTTATTTTTGTAATCTGTATTTTCTCACCATATTCATATTCTTTTATGTAGGGAAAGAATCAAAATCAGACATAAAAAATTAATTTTCATTTATTTTTATTCCTAAACTACTTAATACAAAAATTTTAAGAAGAAAGGCATCAGTAAAAATAGGATTCATTCTAATTCTGACAACTAATTTTTTCCCTTGATAGTAAGAATTGAATCGCCAGTCCATGTCTGACGTAGGGTGTAGCATGCTTGGGGCTGGTGCATGGGGATGACCCAGAGAGATGTTGTGGGGAGGGAGGTGGGAGGGGGGGTCATGTTTGGGAATGCATGTAAGAATTAAAGATTTTAAAATTTAAAAAATTTAAAAAAAATTAAAAATAAAATAAAATAAAATAAAATAGTTAAAAAAAATAGAATTAAGATTTAGATAAAAGTTTGTGGATTTTTCTATAGTACATTTAATCTTCCAGCAAGCCTTGAAATTTTGAAACAGCCTTCTATGATTTGGGAAAGAGACTTTTCTCAACACTTCATCTTTTTTTGCTATACTACTAAATGTCTAATAATACATATATTATTAGAGACAATCTGTCAATGCTCTCTATGACTGTGGAGTGTATTTTATATTTATTGACAATATTTGGGAAATTAAATATTTCTAGAAATTTAAAACTTAATATGGAATTTCTGAAAACTTAATTATTTCTCCTCAAGCTACTCTGAAATAATGGCCATCACACAATCATAAATGGATATTTGGTTTATGAGGAAGCTGTAATAATCTTACCATTTTATTTTTCTGAATAAAAACTTACAAGTTCTTTTTACCTCAATCATAAGCATTTGGGGTGAATAATATTGGTGGAGAGTGAACAAAAAGAGTACTTCAGGATTTGTTTGCCTCATTTTATCATCAAGTTTTCTTCTTTGCAGGAGTGAGGGAATGAGCAGAAGACACACTGTTCTTTCAAAGAACTTTTTTCTTTCTCTGCCATGGACTTTATGAGCTAAGTTCCTTCTCCTTTCAGATTACCACTTATTTAAAGGCTTTTCATAGTCACCATTCTTTCAAAGTTCACCCAGTGAATTTACACGAGAAATAGTATGTTTGTAAAATAAACCATATATTATAAACATATTAAGGAAAATGTGTTAAATGGGTTTATAAATGCTAAATGTGTGTTAGGGATTTCAAAAGCTCATTCAAGATATTCTTTGAAATATTTTCTTCAATTGGCTGCACTTTCAAAGGACCACTCAGTTTCTGTGGTTTACAATTAATAAAACTGAATTTCATTCATTTTAAATTTTAAAGATATGTTTTTAAAACCTGAGGCACATTAAAAAATAATTTATTACAAATAAATAATTTAACTAGGTTTTGTGAAGGACAGCAGAAGGTGTGAACAAAACATTATTCTTATGCTTATCTGGAACTATTTGTGCAGAAAGTGAAAGTTTAAGTGTCAGTCACTCAGTTGTGTCCCACTCTTTGCAACCCCATGGACTGTAGCCCTCCAGGCTCCTCTGTTCATGGAATTCTTCCGGCAAGAATAGTGGAGTGGATTGCCATTCCCTTCTCCAGGGGATTGTCCCGACTCAGGAATCAAACACCAGTTTCTTGCATTGTAGGTGGATTCTTTACCATCTGAGCCACCAGGGAAGCCTTTATAATTGACATCAATGTCTACTCATCAAAAGAATTTTTCTGGTTTGGGGTAAATGTGCTGGAATATGACTAAGCATGCAGGCAGACAGCAATTAATGTGTGTGGATAGAAATCAAGAGGTCAGCCTAAAGGCATACCACTTAAGAACACTTGAGAGTAACATATAATCACAGAAAAATACACAGATGCAATAAATGTAATGAAAGATGGAACACTGCTCAAGGGTTAGAAACATCTATTTAAGATGGAATTTCAAACAGAATTTCAAATGGAATTTCAGAGTTTGTGGGACAAATTCAAAGACAACTCCAACTTAAAAATGTGGGAGCAAGCGGCAAAGAGGTAGCTGTGAAACTATTAGAATCTTCACCCAGATAGTCTAACACACTGGGTATCAGACCTATAATGCATCAGTTCAGCTTTATTAGGAAATTCTATTGATACTTGGCAAGTTGCTGAAAAAGTGCACAAAGTTATGAGAGTTAAAATTCTGCCGCAAACAACTAACCGTTATTCTGTGTCTTATTAAAATATTTGATTGTTTTTGGTTTCTGCATGTTCAGTTGTCCCTGACTCTATGCCATTGTAGGGGCTGTAGCCTGCCAAGCTCCTCAGTCTGTGAGACAATCCCAGCAAGCATACCAGAGCGGGTTGCCATTGCCTCCACCAGGGGATCTTTCTGACCCAGTGATCAAACCTGCATCTCCAGGGCTCCGGCATTGGCGGGCAGATTCTTTAGCACTGGAGCCGCCTGGGAAGCCCTTATCAGTTCTGTTAAAAGCAGAACGGAAACTAGATAGACCCGAAGGATTCTTTAGAATTCTTTATTCTCTATAGTAGATTGCTATTTTTATGAAAGTTTTATGGCTTATGTGTCATGTCATATTTATTAATATAAGTATATACTTTATGTGTAAATCCAAATATATGTATACATATGTTTGTAAACACATATCTATATTAGCCACTCAGTCGTGTCTGACTGTAGCCCGCCAGGCCCCTCTGTCCATGGGATTTTCCAGGCAAGAATACTGGAGTGGGTAGCCATTCCCTTCTCCAGGAGATCTTCCTGACCCAGGAATCGAACCCAGGTCTCCTGCACTGCAGGCAGATTCTTTACCATCTAAGCCACCAGGAAAGCCCATAAAGAAATACAATATTAACGTCAGTGGTATATAAATATACTTTACATATCCTGTGAAACATGCTCTCATATGAAATAAGTACACCTGTTTTCACAAAAAGAAAGCTCAGCAGGGTTGGGTCTGCTTAGTACTTCAATGAGAGAATCTTCAACTAGATGATAAATATAGAGGATTACACTGCTCTCCTTAAGTTCTCAAATTGACTCAAAACGTTAAACAGGACAACAGTTCTAAGGTCATAGTAGACCTTCTCAAGTAAAACAAAGGTAACCCCAAAACAACAGATGTAACTTACCAAAAATCATATGTTAATTTTATCTCAGGTTCATGAAACATAGGATACAAAGATGGGCACAGTACAGTTTTGAGGAAGAGAAAGAAAAAATAATTTTGCAGATCAGTATCATGTTAAAAATGGTTGTCAGGATAGGGGAAATCTGTGTAAAGTTATCATAAAAGCCAACTCAAAGGATTTTGAATTTAGGAGCAAAACACTAGAAGCAATTAAATCCTGCATCTTGTCTTCTAAACAAACAAGCAACAACAACAAAAATCTGAGTCTAGAAAACAGATAAATCACAAATGATTGCCTACTTTATCATATTTAACCATCAAATTCCTTACATGGTTAGCTCTATAGCATTCAATGCTCACATACAACTTCAAATAAAATCTTTGTCTCATACGATTTTTATGAACTCCAGTGGCTTTCCACTGTATCAAACAGAGTCCAAACTCCTTACCCCAGAAACAACACTCTCCAAGATTTCCCTACCAGCATCTCCAGTATGTTTCCGCCCTCCCCCACCCCCCCGCAAGCACGGGGTACCCACTGCTAGAAACTTGTTTCTATCCTCATGTGAGTTGAGTCACTTGCTCTTCTCTCTGCCTGGAGAACATGGAAATGATTTTTTTCCCTGGCCCATTCTTTATCATCATTCACGCGTTGATAGAACTGTGACCACAGCTTTCCACACAATCCAAAGATGGTCACTCACAACTCACCTTGATCACCTTTGCTTTATTATGGTATTTCCCTCACAGAAAACACAAGCATCTAAAATTACAGCATGGTTGTTTGTTTGCTGGCTCACTATCCATTGTCTAACTTCCACTTCCAGAAGAAAATCTCCATAAGAACAGTTGGTTTATCTCTTGTGTACACCGTCACGGCTCTAGTGTCTAAAACAGACCTTGGCCCAGAACAAAATGCAAATATTTATTGAATGAGTAAATTACTGTGTTTCTGAACTACATGCACTTCAAGGTATTTAATAAGATCGTCAGGAAAGGAATAAGATAGATTCAGATACCTAAAGTATAAACTATGTTAATCTAAGAGAATAAATAGCTTTAGAAAAGTACAGAGTTCTAAATAATAGCCATACTCTTTCACTTTTAAATTGGATGCACTAAGCACAATAGAAGCACCAAGTAATGATGCTGTGATGTGTTCACAGCATCAGCTCCTGCTAGTTGGTGGGGAAGAATAATAAATCAGCAGTATTACCTACAGGACTCCAATCAATTAGACTTAATTAGTTAGTAGTTGTGGTGTTATATATAACATTTGGCCAAGGGGTCATTTCATCATCTCATATGTTTGTAAGTAACAGTGGAGACAGAGATTAGGGATAAGAAGCAAAGGAATCTTAACAGCTTTAAAGGGATTGTCTTCTTTGCTATTCCATACAATATTCATAAGAACAGCTACTATTTATTGAGCCAAATACTATCCCAAATCTTCTATATACACATTCCCCTTTAATTTTTACAGCAGCCCTGACATGTAACCTTGTGAACTCTGTCTTTAAGACAATAAGCCAAAGCTCATAGAGGTTAATTAACTGCACCTACAGTTAGTAGGTGGTGGAACTGGGAGGTAAGCATCACTTGTCTGGCTTGCACAAATTAAACCAAGAGTTCTTCATGTTGAAGGGACTCCATGAATATATATCCTTAAGAACCCTGTGTTTCTGATCTTGTGGGAGAATTCCCTCCTCATCCTTTCATCTGGCACCTGATGCCTCAATTTCTAAGAACTCACTCCAAGCCTGCACCTACCAGTATAAACTAGATTATTTACCCTGATACAGATACTACATTCTCAAATCTAAGTAGTGAAGACTTGTCTTCATTCCTGTTTTGATTTTCTACCTGTTAACATCATTCTCCAAGATAAGGTTCGGCTTTAGTCTTGGAATGAAGAAGGGGAAAGTGGGCAATATAATCATAATAATATTAAAATTGATAAATTGAGGTATATCTATTTATTTTGAATTTTCCAAAATGCATCAAACACCTACAGTGCCAAAATATACTACATGGCAACAGAGACAATACTCAATATAGATGCTTCCTTACGCACTCACCCTGGACCCATAGCAGAAACTGCTCGTGAATCATGACACTGTTTTCTTCTGAACCCACAGAGCTCTTGGCTTCAGGATCCTTATAACCTCCCCAAGAAGCTGACATCAGTGATTCAGCACTGTCGTGAGGAATGAAACCAATCTGCCAAATCTTTGGGTGGAGGAAATGAAAGTCAACCAGGATTTGAAGAAAAAATTAGATTCCAAATTGCAAAACTGGCATATAAATTGTTAGGCAGCCAGCGTAATGTTGAGGCCTTGGTTCTGTTTTTTTTTTTGTTTTTTGTTTTTTTTTAATTTTAGTTTTTAAGTCCGACTTATTCCCTCACATAAACATCTCACTCCATTAAACTATAGCTATACATATTTCTGGAAATTCAGAGGAATGCTTTCCTGGTATGGAGGGTCATAAAACATCCAGACCAGTGACAAGATAATCAGTAACTGCCATCCAATTCATCAAGGAAAAAACACCAGGTAGACCAGTAACTCTTAAACATACATTTAGTCCTTAAACAATAGACTGAGGTGATGAGAAAGAGTTGCAGGCTGGTGGCTCAGTGTCTAAGAAAACCCAAGGACTGGGGAATCAAAAAAAGCCATAAAAATGACACGCTGAACATTGTGGTATTTAAACTTGATTGTTCAAAAATTACATATATTGGGGCCCCAAGCCATCCAAAATGAACAGATCATTCAGATAGATCAATTCAGTTCAGTCACTCTGCTGCTGCTGCTGCTGCTAAGTCACTTCAGTTGTGTCCAACTCTGTGTGACCGCATAGACGGCAGCCCACCAGGCTCCGCTATGCCTGGGATTCTCCAGGCAAGAATGCTGAAGTGGGTTGCCATTTCTTTCTCCAATGCATGAAACTGAAAAGTAAAAGTGAAACTGAAGTCCTGTCCGACTCCTAGCAACCCCATGGACTGCAGCCTACCAGGCTCCTCCATCCATAGGATTTTCAAGGCAAGAGTACTGGAGTGGGTTGCCATTGCCTTCTCTGGTTAAGGCGCTCAGTCAGTTCAGTCACTCAGTCATGTCTGACTCTTTGCGACCCCATGAATTGCAGCACACCAGACCTCCCTGTCCATCACCAACTTCCGGAGTTTACTCAAACTTATGTCCATCCAGCCATTTCATCCTCTGTTGTCCCCTTCTCCTCCAGCCCCCAATCCCTCCCAGCATCAGGGTCTTTTCCACTGAGTCAACTCTTTGCATGAGGTGGCCAAAGTATTGGAGTTTCAGCTATAGCATCAGTCCCTCCAATGAACACCCAGGGCTGATCTCCTTCAGAATGGACTGGTTGAATCTCCTTGCAGTCCAATGGACTCTCAAGAGTCTTCTCCAACACCACAGTTAAAAAGCATCAATTCTTTGGTGCTCAGCTTTTTCACAGTCCAATTCTCACATTCATACATGACCACAGGAAAAACCATAACCTTGACTAGACGGACCTTTGTTGGCAAAGTAATGTCTCTGCTTTTTAATATGCTGCCTATGTTGGTCATATAACTTTCCTTCCAAGGAGTAAGCATCTTTTAATTTCATGACTGCAATCACCATCTGCAGTGATTTTGGAGCCCCCCAAAACAAAATCTGACACTGTTTCCACTGTTTCCCCATCTATTTCCCATGAAGTGATGGGACCGGATGCCATGATCTTCATCCTCTGAATATTGAGCTTTAGGCCAACTTTTTCCCTGTCTTCTTTCACTTTCATTCAGAGGCTGTTTAGTTCCTCCTCACTTTCTGCCATAAGGGTGGTGTCATCTGCATATCTGAGGTTATTGATATTTCTCCCAGCAATCTTGATTCCAGCTTGTGCTTCTTCCAGCCCAGCATTTCTCATGATGTACTCTGCATATAAGTTAAGTATGCTCAGTGGTATCCAAATCTTTGCAATCCCATGGACCCCAGCACGCCAGGCCTCCCTGTCCATCACTAACTCCTACAGTTTACCCAGATTCATGTTCGTTGAGTTGGTGATGCCACCCAGTTATTTTATCCTCTGTCATCCCCTTCTCCTCCCACCTTCAATCTTTCCCAGTATCAGGATCTTTTCAAATGAATCAGTTCTTCACATCAGGTGGCCAAAGTACTGGAGTTTCAGCTTCAACAGTCCTTCCAATGAACACCCAGGACTGATATCCTTTAGGATGGACTGGTTGGATCTCCTTGCAATTCAAGGGACTCTCAAGAGTCTTCTCAAACACCACAGTTCAAAAGCATCAATTCTTTGGTGCCCAGCTTTCTTTATATTCCAACTCTCACTCCATACATGACTATTGGAAGAACCATAGCCTTGACTAGATGGACCTTTATTGGCAAAGTAATGTCTCTGCTTTTTAATCTAGGTTGGTCATAACTTTTCTTCCAAAGTGTAAGCATCTTTTAATTTCATGGCTGAAGTCACCATCTGCAGAGATTTTGGAACCCAAAAGAATAAAGTCAGCCACTGTTTTCACTGTTTCCCCATCTATTTGCAATGAAGTGATGGGACTGGGGGAGAAGGAACTGGAAACCCACTCCGGTACTCTGACCTAGAGAATTCTGTGGACAGAGGAGTCTGGCGGGCTGCTTGCTGTCCATGGGGTCACACAGACTCAGACATGACTGAAGCAACTTAGCATGCATGCATTGGAGAAAGAAATGGCAACCCACTCCAGTATTCTTGCTTGGAGAATCCCAGGGACAGAGGAGCCTGGTGGGTTGCTGTCTATGGGGTCATACACAGACACAACTGAAGTGACTTAGCAGCAGCAGCAGATGGGACTGGATGCCATGATCTTAGTTTTCTGAATGCTGAGCCTTAAGCCAACTTTCTCACTCTCCTCTTTCACTTTCATGAAGTGGTTCTCTAGTTCTTTTTACTTTCTGCCATAAGGGTGGTGTCATCTGCATATCTGAGGTTATTGACATTTCTCCCAGCAATCTTGATTCCAGCTTGTGCTTCATTCAGCCCAGCATTTCTCATGATGTACTCTGCATATAAATTAAATAAGCAGGGTGACAATATACAGCCTTGACATACTCCTTTTCCTATTTGGAACCAGTCTGTTGTTCCATGTCCAGTTCTAACTGTTGCTTCCTGACCTGCATACAGATTTCTCAAGAGGCAGGTCAAGTGGTCTGGTATTCCCATCTCTTTCAGAATTTTCCACAGTTTGTTGTGATCCACACAGTCAAAGGCTTTGGCATAGTCAATAAAGCAGAAGCAGATGTTTTTCTGGAACTCTCTTGCTTTTTCGATGATCCAGTGGATTGTGGCAATTTGACCTCTGGTTCATCTGCCTTTTCTAAAACCACCTTGAATATCTGGAAGTTCACAGTTCACATACTGCTGAAGCCTGGCTTGGAGAATTTTGAGCTTTACTTTGCTAGCATGTGAAGTGAGTGCAATTGTGTGGTAGTTTGAGCATTCTTTGGCTTTATGATAAAGATATGAAAGTGAAAGTCACTCAGTTGAGTCCTGCTCTTTGCAATCCCATGGACTACACAGTTCATGGAATTCTCCAGGCCAGAATACTGGAGTGGGTAGCCTTTCCCTTCTTCAGGGGATCTTCCAACCCAGGGATCGAACCCAGGTCTCCCACATTGCAGGCGGATTCTTTATCAACTATGCTATAAGGGAAGCCTTGATATAAACCCTGGTAAAGATATAAACTGTTACTATTCTTGCCTTTATTGGCACTTTACTCCCTCTCTGTGTCTATGCTGAGAGTTTTCTATCTCTATCCTCTAAAATAAAACTCTGCCCGAGTGACAGCTTGTTTGTGAAGTTCATTTTTTGACTCTGCAAACACAAACTCAGTTTCCCATTTCAGCACCATACACAAGATCTAAATGTAAAGCCAAAGATGGTAAAACTTAGAGGAAAGTATAGGCCCAACGTTCTTTAATATAATCGCTGCAAGATCCCTTCTGACACGCTTTCTAGAGTAATGAAAATAAGAACTAAATTAAACAAATGGGATTTAATTAAACTTAAAAGCTTTTTTACAGCACAGGAAACCATAAATAAGATGAAATGACAATCATCAGATTGGAAGTAACTGACAAATTATTAATCTCCAAATTATACAAGCAGCTCATTCAGCTCAATATCAAACAAACAACACAATCAAAAAATGGGAGGAAAACCTAAAAAGACATTTCTCCAAAGAAGACATATTGATGGCCATAAAAATATGAGAAGATGCGCAACATCACTCATCATTAGAGAAATGCAAATCAAAACAAGGATACAAGGAGGTGTTACCTCCCCCTGTCAGAATGGCCATTATCAAAAAATCTACAAACAATTAATGCCAGAGCAGTTGTGGAGAAAAGGAAACCCTCTTGCCCTGTTGATGGAAATGTAAATTGATACAGTCACTATGGAGAATACTACGGAGGTTCCTTAAAAAGCTAAAATAGAACTACCATGTGACCCAGAAATCCCACTACTGGGCATATACCCTGAGAAAACCATAATGCAAAAAGACACATGTACTCTAGTGTTCACCGCAACACTATTTACAATAGCCAGGACATGGAAGCAATCTAAATGTGTAGTAAGAGATAAATGGATAAAGACGATATGGTATATATACACAATGGAATATCAGCCATAAAAAGCATCGAAACTGGGACATTTATAGTGATGCGGTTGGACCCAGAGTCTGTCATAGGGAGAAAAAGTAAGTCAGAAAGAGAAAGATAAATATCGTATATTAACACATATATATGGAATCTAGAGAAATGGTACAGTTGAGCCTATTTTCAGGGCAAGAAGAGGGATGCAGATGCAGAGGATGGACACGTGGGCACAGTGAGGGGATGGGAGGAGAGGGTGTGATGTACTGGGGGGAACAGCGCTGACACATATGCCCCACCGTGTGTAGGAAGGAAAGCTAGTGGAAGCTAAAGTATAGCACAGGCATCGGTGCTCTGTGATGACCCAGAGGGGCGGGATGGGGCGCGGGAGGGAGGTTCAAGAGGGAGGAGATTACATATACACATAGCTGATTCACCCTTTTGTATAGTAGAAACTAACGCAACATTAGAATGCAATTATACTAAAAAAAAAAAAAAAAAAGAAAAGATTCCACTTTGTGGTAATGAAGAAAAGGATATAGCAGGTGAAATTAATTATATATATATTATTATATTACATATATAATAAATATATAATATGTATAATCAATATATATCTAATAATAAATATAATAATATAATAATAAACATATAAATAATATAAATTAATAAATAATAAATATATTATAATATATGCACAATAATATATTATATATATATAAACACTGAATCAGATAAGCAGAATTCAGAAAAATGTACCAGTGAGAGGAAAAGAGTGAACAGTCAAGATGCCAAGGAAGGTACCTGTTAATATATTCAAAACGTGCTTTCTGAGCAAGACAGGACCTATTTATAGTAGCTGCTTAAAAGTGATTAAGGTAGAACCTAACAACGGGATGAAGTCTGGGGAGAAGGGAGAGAAAAACGGACAGTACGAACCAGTTAAATGGTGATGATTAGTCAGATGAATGGCATATGATTGTCCACCTGATCACATGGCAATAATGGGAAGGACACAGGTGAAAGCCAAAATCTGGACTGTTAGAACATGAGAGTGATCAGCCATGAGGAATGAGGAAAAGAAGAGAGGATAAAAGTCATGCAGTTACAGCATATAGTTTACAAGGGTCTGCCCAAAAAACTGGAGTGGGCACTGAGAGGATTAACTCATGCAGTTGTCACAAGAGTTTGGGGAGGTAGAGGCTTTAATTACCCTCACTTTACAGAATATGAATCTGAAACTTGGAGACATCAGGTAAAAACTGCAGGATACATGTGTGATGAATATGATTGAGAAAGAATTTCAGCCTAATTCAGTCCGGCTGCAGAAGCCCACACAAGGCGGTTCTTTAAGCCAGTAGCATCAGCACCACCTAAGACCTTGCTTTCTAAACCAAATTCTCAGGCCTCAGCCCAGACGAACAGAATCCAAACCTGTTAGAGAGGGGATCAACCAATGTGTGCTTTCACACAAGACATTTTGCTCTCGCTGCTTGTGAAGTGTAGTGTTGGAAAAGACTCCTGAGAGTCCCTTGGACTGCAAGGAGATCCAACCAGTCCATTCTAAAGGAGATCAACCCTGGGTGTTCTTTGGAAGGAATGATGCTGAAGCTGAAACTCCAATACTTTGGCCACCTCATGGAAGAGTTGACTCACTGGAAAAGACTCTGATGCTGGGAGGGATTGGGGGCAGGAGGCGAAGGGGACAACAGAAGATGAGATGGCTGGATGGCATCACCGATTCGATGGACATGAGTTTGAGTGAACTCCGGGAGTTGGTGATGAACAAGGAGGCCTGGCATGCTGCAATTCATGGGGTCGCAAACAGTCGGACACGACTGAGCAACTGAACTGAACTGAAAGTCTGCGAAGTGCTGAACTAAGCCACTCTACATATAGTTTTACTTGTTTTTCCCCAGCTTTCTTGAGATATAATTGATTCATGACATTGTGTCGCTTAAGGGGTACAATGTGTTTATCTGATATATTTATGAATCACAAAATTATTGCCACCGCAGACTAGTCTATATATTTTACAGCTTGTTTAATCTGAGATGCAATGCTTGGATGATGAAAGGTTGGACAGATTTTACACAAAAGAAAGAGTTGAAAGAACATGAGCTTGTCATCATCCCTGTTGAGTCTGAGACATCAGGGGACTTTCCAGTTAAAGATGATCAATGAGTAGGGAGTGAGCAGTGAAAAGCCAGAACCTGAACAAATATGAAAGAAATACAGTATTGTAAAGTAAAATAAAATAAAATAAAAAAGAAAGTGAAGTCAGTAAGTCTTGTCCAACTCTTTGCGATTCCATGAACTATAGCCTGTGAGGTTCCTTCACCCATGGGATTTCCAGGCAAGAGTACTGGAGTGGGTTGCCATTTCCTTCTCCAGGGGATCTTCCTGACTCAGGGACTGAACACTGGTCTCTTGCATTGAAAGAGTATGAGGCTAGAAATAAAGATAAGCGTACACGCACCCAGTGCATTAGCTGAAATATCAGAAGCTGATTAACTCTCCAAAGCCTTCCACAGAAAGTCCAAGGACAGTAAATTGTCTGTTGTTTGTTTACTTAGGGAATAGAATAGAAAGAATATTCAGAACTGGAAAGATGGAGACTTTTAGGAAGAAATCAGCTGTCACCATGCATGTCACCCAGACTCTGTCAGGCACTTATTACAGATTCAAGTGAAACTGAAAAAACAAGGGAGAAGAGATTTTTAGAAAAAGCTGATCAAGCAGCGACTAGCACCAGAGGCAAACTAAGATGACTGAACTTGTAAAAAGCTTCAATTAATTTCTTAGAGAAAATAGGATCAGAAAAATGTAGAGGGAAGGAGGGTTTTGAAGGATTGTCCTGAAAGCACATTGAAGGAAGCAGCAGGAACAAATACAGACAATAGTTTTGTGAACTTTTGCAGTAAAAATAAATAATAGGGGGACGTTGACAGCAGGACAAAAGCAGAGATGGGTTAAATCTGCAAAAAACCTCCAGTTGTACAACTTCAGGTTCGCTGTTCACGAGGAATATCATACAGCGTCACCCATGAAAATGGCCCTGGTCATCTGCCATGGGGAAAGTCTTGATTATAAAACTGTGACTTATCAGCCCTGTCCCACTGCCCAAAAGAAACACTACAAGCAGCCCTTGCTTCCTAAAGTCTAGTTCTGCTTGGGGTGATAGACAAGGAAGAAATCCAAACATACCTAAGCACCTCAGCTTTTCAGGGTCTTTCAGTTGGTGATTCTAAGATGAGAGTAAAGGGTCGTGCACAGTAAGAGACAAAACCAACCAAATCTGGCAACATAAAAATAATTTTATATTTACATTTGCTCAGTGTGCTCGGACTGATTGTTTAAGCCATACAGTCAGAATCCGGAAAAAGGAACCTTTGCAAACTCTACAAAGGGAAGGAAGACCGACTTTTAAAAAATCAAGTGTTGTGAGTTTTTAAAAAGGGGTTCCTTGTAAGGGAAAATGAGCATTTCAGAATGGAAGGATAAGGGGTGATGACAGTTTTGAGATTCAAGGGGCACAGATTTTACTAGGCTGAGAAAATGTTTTTCTTGATACCGTATTAAAAAGGAAATGGGAGACTCAGACCAAGCACTTTGGGGTCTGAGTCTGTATGTGCTATTTACTACAAATAATGATGTGGGCCAGGTATTAGGTTGACCAGAGTGTCTGTAAGATCTCACAAAAGAGCCCAAATGGATTTTCTGGCCGGTGCAATATGAGGCAGCTGAAGCCTCAGTTTCCTCACCTGAAAATGAGAATGATAATCATACCCTTGTAAAATCATAGAATCTCATAAGTGTTACCACAAAAATTAAGCAAGCATTTACTGCAGGTGGGAAACAGGTGTGATGCCATGTCCACTTTTCACTTTCTGTTCTATGAGCTCAGGAAGAAGGCAGTGGGTAGAGGGGAGAAGTCTTCAAATTCAGTTCCAGAAGGAAGAGCAGTTAACGTGCAAGAAAGAAATCACTAACATCCACGTAACAGTTTCAGCCCTGATGTTACACCTTTTCTCCAAAAGTCGCATTTTATAAGTATGACCCTTTTAATCTTTTTGTCAGAGCATACAGCCAATCTGCTATTGAATTTTAAAAAGAATTCTGAAGAGACAGGTGCTCCTTCAATTAGTGTTATCTTGAATGCCTTTCTGCAGAATGATGCTCTGCCCACCGTGACTGCAGAGAGAGAATTCACCTTCTGTCCAGAGAGAATGCAAATTGTCCCAAACTCCTCTCCCTCACTGCACAGAGCTCAGTAATAGGCTTCCACTAGGATACAAATGTAATGACCTCATCCGGCACAGAACTAATTCAATTAAACTAACCCATCAGCGGTAAAGATTGAAATGCTGGGCAAACCATGGCTTGTTTCTGAATTGACAGGCACCAATAATAGTCATTCCATCTGTGGCTTTCTCAGCTATGAAGAATGTGCCTGCAAAGGTTTAGAAGCAGCTGCCAGAGCAGGGGAAGAAGCAAGGGACTGCCTGATGTGTTTAGTTTGTAGGGAGCCTCGGCCTACACACAAGACATCAAGGTCTGTCCCAGCCTCGGCAAGCTTCTTTTTACTGTATGCAGCCCTACTCCTGGATTGGGTCTCACCGGACCACAAATTTTGTACAAGGGCAGGACATGGTTTTGTGTTTGTGTGTGCACATTCCCAAACACTTGATGGTCGGTCTACAGAAACTCTATGTCACCAAAAAAAATTTCAGAATTCTAGAAAGGAGTTAGGTGTCAGAGGCCTGAAGCAGCAGCCAACCTATTTGTTAAATCAAAGAGGTTGGACGGAATCACAGTCTTAGAATATAGCTCTTAACCAGGTTATACATAAGAATCATCTAGGAAACTTTTGAAAATTACTGACTCCAGGGACTCGGAGATTCTCATTTAACTGATCTGAGATAGACTCTGGATATTTATTATTGATGTTAGAGGTGATTTTCTCTGTAGCCAGGTTTAAGAATCATTCCTCTAGACTCTAGAACAAGGGCGTCATAAGTAGTAAGTTCACAGGATCATTTCAGAATCCCAGACTAAGAGGAATATGAGGTTTCTGGCCCTGCTATTTGATTGCTTAGTATAAATACCTTTATGGCTGCTGGGAAACAAGACACCCACCTATTCAACACCCTTTTTCTGTGTGAGGACACTGTATCACTCGAGCTTAGCTTCCGTGTGACCACTGCCTACATAGCTGAAATCTTGGCAGGTTACCAGGTGTTTGCTTGGATCACGCAGCTGGGATCCTCACCCCTGCTCTACTTGGGGAAAATTGTACTGAATCCTAGATTCTCCCAAGTGATCCTATTTACTATGGTGACTGGGATATACTGTATAAACCTTATAAGTGAAACCACGACCACTCATAGGAGAGCAAAAGCTCTCAGCTATTTAGAGCTCAGAATCTTAGTCCTGACCCAGACAATTTATTCAGGTGGGTCTTCCACAGTCTTCACCACTGCTCAGATGAGTCCAATGTAGGTTTAACTGGAAGTCAAAGGAACACCTATTATACTCTGAATGCTCTGGGCCCCATGGGACTCATGGAGCTTCTAGCCTTACAGTTACTGCATACCCCATCCCACAACATTCTCTGCCTCACCTTTAAGAACTGACTAGGAGAGAGTTAACCAGCTATGATGAATGTGTCTACAGAGGTTTAGGGGCAGCAGCCAGATCAGGGGAAGAAGCAAGGAGACCTCCTGTTACTGTGTTTAGCTTGTAGGGAGCCTCAGTCTACACAAGACCTCAAGGTCTGTCCCAGCCTCGGCAAACTTCTTTTTACTGTATGTAGCCCTACTCCTGAATTGGGTCTCACTGGGCCACAAATTTTATACAAGTGCAGGACACAGTTTTGTGTTTGAGGAAAAGGGTCTCAGAGATGAGTGTCCCAGCTGTGTGATCCAAGCAAGCACCCCAAATAGGGTTATATTAAGAAGATATCATCCCCCTCCTGCCCTTATTTCATCAAAACAGGTCCAATCCCAGCAGACTCTATATCTGTTTTCTTCCATCCTGGCAGGGAGCCCGAGTGCCCCAGGTCAACTCTATTCACAGGATTCACATACATACACTGTTCTGAATGTGCCCTAAAGGGACTCAAGCTTCTACTCCTTCTAGATTCTCCAAACCCTCTAGCAGTCTGAATATGCCCTTCCCTTCCTGAAACAGAAAATTAGGAATTTTTCCCTAGAAATTAATCTCTGAAGTCCTATCAAATGATAATTTTTTTTCTCTTCCTCTTATATGTCGTATACCAACAATCTAATCTTGGAGTTCATATAGGAATACTCCACATGGCTTACTGCCACTTTCCAGAGTACTCCCCTATACTGTAAAACTAAAATCTTCATCATCAATGAACTCTCCTTACTTTGGTTATCTATAGTCTTCTGATAGCCTCCTCCCATTCATAGATGATACTGGTACCTGACATTGCTTTTATAAGTAAGGTTATTGCCTTACTTTTGGCGCAGTGGTAAAGAATCCATCTGCCAATGCAGGAGATAGAAAACATGCGGGTTTGATCTCCTGGAGTGGGAAATGCCAGCCCACTCCGCGATTCCTGCCTGGGAAACTCCAGGGACAGAGCAGCCTGGAGGCCTACAGTCCATGGGGTCACAAAGAGTCAGACAGAACTGAGCGGCTGAGCATACAGAGCAGAGCACAAGGCTGTCGCCCTCAGTATTGGTAATATCAGTATGCACACAGACCATCCAGTCACCATAACGGTCTCTCAGGTTTTCAACCAACTCCCCTCTAATATTTCTGTATTTACTTATTCACACCTTAGATCTCACCATTACCAATTACTATATACACCTGACAAGCAAATCATCAGCATATTCTGTCAACTGTAATGTCAAACTAGATTTCAAATTAAACCTCTACTTTGAAAGCAACAACAGTTGCAATAGTTTATTCAGCAAACAGTTTATAGTGTTACCTGTTTTTGATTTGTAGATAATATTGATCTTTAAATTTCTTATTGGAATAGGTGGGTCACATGTCTTCTCTTGGAGGAATAAAAGTAAAATTATACACCCTGGCTTGTTATGGAAGAAATTTCTACAATTTCAGGTAAAGAGGTAAAGTCTAGAAAACAGGTATAAGTGTGTATGTGTGTATATGAGTGTGTGTATGTAGTGTAAGAAGGAAAGATTATAGGTTATACTTGAGTAGTCAGACTAAAATGCTATGCCAAATGTTATTTTGAACATTTTTACTATATCAGTTCAGCAAAATTAATGCTTATAAATACTGGGAGCATGACAGAGAGAGAAAACCATTAGTTAAAGGCTATAATCTTAGCACATTGGAAGAAAATGATTTGAAGGATAAAAATGTTCAAAATAGAACTTGAAATAAAAGGTTTTAAAATGCCCAGAATTTCATTCAGAGTGCAAAGACTTTGTGGGTTCAGATACAAAATCCCTAATCTGGTCTATCTGTTCCTGCCTCATCCCATAAGGGATTCAAGACTCAATGTCACTTTGTGTTCATGTCTACTTTACATGCCCATTTTTCCTTCTGGTTTTTCTTCTCTTAGCCTCCCTGTCTTTCCCTTAGAAACACCTCCTACTGATGTACACCCACTTCCTGCTACTGCTATTGCAGAAACTTCTTAGTTGCTTCGATAAATCCCCAAACTTACCCTTCTAGAAACCATCTTATGTGTACTTCAGTGAGACGCATCTTGCTCTAGTGACACTTTCATTAAAATACTCCTAACCCATGATTAGTGACTCCATATTTCTTAAAAAAAACAAATATTGCAACTTCTATTTGTCTTTTAGATATTTGTTTAATAATTCCACCATCACCTTTCTCTAACATAAAGTATAACCCTCATCTCTTTCCAAACTCATTTCCCACAGCAAATAGCGCCTATGTCCTGGTCCCAGCTGAGAGAGCAGATGGTCCAGTAGAAGTTCCACTGGAGAGTCAATGCCAACAACAAAGCTCACAGAGGCCACATGTGGCTGACAGGAATACAGTCAGCTCTCCATGTCTATGGGTTCCTCATTATTGAGTCAACCAGCTGTGGATCAAAAACACTAAAGAAAAATATTTCAGAAAGTACAAAAAGCAAAATGTGAATTGGCTGCAAGCCAAAAACTTTTTTCATAGCATTTGCATTGTATTTAGAACTATTCTGATAGTATTTACACTGCATTAGGCATTCATCTAGAGATGACCAAAAGTATAAGGGAGGATGTGCATAGGTTATATGCAAATATCAATACTATGCCATTTAATATAGGGACTTGAGCATCTGCACATTTTGGTATATCCTTGGGAATCCTGGACCCAATTGCCCTCAGTGACTGAGGGACAAACACATTGCCTAAATGCCATGCTGTTGTTGTCGTTCAGTCACCAAATCACGTCCAGCATTTCGTGACTGCAGCACGCCAGGCTTCCCTGTTCCTCACCATCTCCCAGAGTTTGCCCAAGTTCATGCCCATTGAATTGGTGATGCCACCCAACCATCGCATCCTCTGTTGACCCCTTCTTCTCCTGCCTTCCATTTTTCCCAGCATCAGGGTCTTTTCCAACAAGTCAGCTGTTCATATCAGGTGTCCAAAGTATTGGAGCTTCAGCTTCAGCATCAGTCCTTCCAAAGAGTATTCAGGGTTGATTTCCTTTAAGATTGACTGGCTTGATTTCCTTGCTTTCTAAGGGATTCTCAAGAGTCTCCTCCAGCACCACAGTTTGAAACCATCAATTCTTCAGCACTCTGCCTTCTTTAATTATCCAGCTCTCACATCCATACACGACTACTGGGAAGACCTTGACTATATGGACCTTTGTTGGCAAAGTGATGTCTTTGCTTTTTAACACACTGTCTAGGTTTGTTATCTGAGGACAACTCTAAGCCCAGGGAGCTGAATTTGGGCAGTAACTGAATTTTGCATTAACTCAGATAGAACCAACTCCTGAATGTAGGAATTGAGAAGAGACAATGAGAACAAAATGAAAATGGTTACATGTTGATTAAAAAGAGAGAGAGAGAGAGAGCTAGAACTAGAACTCTCTAGATAACAAGTGTCAGACAGGATGGTTTCTTTTCACTGGACACAGCCATTGTTGTTAACATGGGGCTGAGTACTGCAAGGTTCCAAACCAAGCAGAAATCCAAGGCAAATGAGAATCATCTCTCTCCTGTGACCCACCAGTCAATCCTTGTCTATGAAATAATGCATGCTATTCCCTACCCCCATTTAACAGTCAGCTCAAATCTCACCTTGACCTTGCTGTCTCCAGATATCACTGCTCACCTACTTCATAGAACTCAATCAGCACATGGGAGTGCACAACACCAGATAACACCTAATATATACTGTTTTTAAAGTCATCTCCGATTCCCCCAACTCTGCTGAGACTATTTCTTTTATATTTACTATTTTCCTAATACCATTTGGTGAAATGGAGATAACTAAATGGTCTCTCTGCCAACAGTCACCACCCTTCCAGTCCATCCTCACTCTGCTTTCATAGTCATCTTGAAACCAGATATCTGATTCTGTTATATTGCCACTGAAAATACTTAGAAAATTGCTTAGAGATATTGAAAATTGCTTAGAAGCTAAATGCCAGACTTCTTGGATGCACACTCATTGTCTTCACCCAATCTATCTTTGCAATATTATTTCCCAACATTTATTTCAAAATATAACTATGTTGCCCACTTGAGATTTCCTGAATAGGGGAAAGAAACTGATGTTTGATGTCTCAGACCTCTGCTCAATCCAGTGAACATGTCAATTTAATGATTGTCCAAGAAAGATTTGAATTCATCCTATTCTCATAATGGTTTGCTTACATCTCTAGATGATCTTAGCATTTTAAGTGTGTTCCTTGTGTTAACTTTTCCATTAACATAGGCTCCACAAAAACCAGGGCACTGGGTACAAGTTCCAAACTCAGTGATTTTCTTAGCTTGTTTAAGAGATATATATTTAAACTCTCTGTCCAACTACAGTATTGTTGGGGGAGGGGGTGAGTTAGACATGTAGAATATGGCTAAAATAAAGTATCTATCTTTCTGTTAGAACTAAAAGAAGGAGAAATGAGTTCATCAATCAACAATACCTTCTCAGTCTTGGGAATGTGTATGAACGATGTGAAATAAGAAAGTGAAAATGTGGCATTATAGCAACAAGAAATTCTTTGCTGCAGCCTGATTGACTTCAATAGTGAGCTCAGCATTTGCAATCGCAGTCTCTCCAGTCATTCTGCTGCCATTTTATGCTGAGTTCTGAACTTATTCCTTTCCTATGTTTGTCCATTACCATGGTTCACAACAATGCCTATTTTATAGTTAACAAGGAACAGTCCTATGTGTATACTAAGTCATTTCAGTTGTGTCCAACTCTTTGCAACCTCATGGACTGTAGCCCTCCAAGCTCCCCTGTCCATGGGATTCTCCAGGCAAGAATACCAGAGTGTGTTGCTGTGCCCTCCTCCAGGGACTCATCCTGACACAGGGGCGGAACCCATGCTTCTTACACCTTCTACACTGGTAGGTGGGTTCTTTACCACTAGCACCATTTGGGAAGCACTAACAGAAAAACAGTGTTGTTCTTACATTTTCACAGAAGTCTTGAATGTAAAGTTACCATGCAAAGACTGGGACTCAGGAGCTCTTGGATCTTCTTAGATTAGGTAAACCAGGAATTCATTCTGTTAGTGACCCTGTTACAACTGCTACTGATTGTTCCAACATTAGACAAATATTTCAGCAGCAAAAAGTAGTGCATAACTCCCAGAACACACAAAAACTCTGACATGGATTGATTTTCAGTTTTATATGGAAAGCAACATTAAGTAATAAGAAAAAGTAATTGTTTTATAAAATCAAACGTTGGAATTTTTGTTCACTAGCTGATTGTTCCCTCTGTCTGAAATTAATCTGTTATGATATAAAGGCTCCTTTTCATTCTGGGCAGCACTGATTTCATTGATGATTGATGATTGTCTTACCTATTGATATTGATATTGTCTTTGGTGGTAATATACTCAACTTTAAATGCTGGATCTATCACAGAGGGATTTGTGACCTTGTGAATGGCATTTCACAAGCCTCAATGTTCTTATATCAAATGAGGACCACTCTTCTTTTAGTTTGCAGTAACTGTGAATGAGACAATAGATACATGTATGGCCTAACACATAGCCCCATTGAAAGCAGGCACTCAACAGATCCTTTTCCTCTAATATAATATTAGGAAAATTTCACATCATTTGGCAAAACACTTAATTAATATCAAATAAGTTCACCATTTACCCTACTGTACTGGCCTTTTTAGTAATGATTATTATTTAGTTTGTGTAATGAAAGTCCATGTGATAGATACAATAAGGATGCCTACTTAATTTGTGAATTCATATTTCCGATTTCTCAAATATACACTTCTCATATCACATACACAAATTCAATTTATATGATATCCTTCTCCCAAGCTCTCACAGTAAAATAATGGACTCTAATATGAAAAATAAAATTATCAAATACAGAAATGTTGAATCCCAATTACAAGTCACACAAAACACAGAGGATGCTTTAAAATGATAAGCCATAATTGAGCCTACCTATTATCATCATCTATTCCCTAGGAGCATTCTATTTTCCATCCATGACCAGTATAACTGAGGTTATAAATAAACGAGGTTGGAATAATTTTAAACTGCTGCATTTTCTTCTGGAACAGTACCTAGAGGGCTTCCCTGATGGCTCAGATGGTAAAGAATTTGCCTGCAATGCAGAAGACCTGGGTTTGATCTCTGGTTCAGGAAGACTCCCTGGACAAGGGAATGGCTACCCACTCCAGTGTTCTTGCTTGGAAAACCCCATGGATGGAGGGGCCTGGTGGGCTAGTCCATGGGATCGCAAAGAGTCAGTCACAACTGAGAGACTAATAATTTCACTTTCTTTTTCTTTCATAGTACAGAGAGCACTGCCACATCTGGACAACTATTAAACAGCAAAGCTATTAAGAAGAGAGATGGAGCTTCCCTGGTGGCTCATTGGTAAAGAATCTGCCTGCCAATGCTGGAAACATCTGTTTGATCCCTGGTCCAGGAAGATCCCACATACCTCAGAGCAACTAAGCCTGTGGTCCACAACTAATGACCTTGTGCTCTACAGCTCATGCTCTGCGACTAGAGAAGCCACCACAATGGGAAGTCTGTGTACCGCAATGAAGAGCAGTCCCTGCTCCCCACAACATATATATTTTAAATTTATTTATTTATTTATTTAGGGGCTTCCCTGGTGGCTCAGAGGTTAAAGCGTCTGCCTGCAATGCGGGAGACCTGGGTTAGATCCCTGGGTCGGGAAGATCCCCTGGAGAAGGAAATGGCAACCCACTCCAGTATTCTTGCCTGGAGAATCCCATGGACAGAGGAACTTGGTGGGCTATAGTCCACAGGGTCACAAAGAGTCAGACATGACTAGCATTAAATAAAAAGGAAAAGAGATGATTACTTAAGTTTGCAGTCTCTTGAAGATTGTGTTTTAGGCACCAGCTAGGTGAGGTGGGGCAGGGATCTAAATACTGAGTTAGCATCTTGTTTAGCCAGGGACTTTCAAAAGATGTGGAAACTGGGGTGAAGAAAGTTAACCATTTATGTAAGGTCACATAGTCAGCAGGTAATAAATAGGACTGACGTTTCAATTTTGGTTTACTAAACTCCAAAATGTTCACCCCATGTGAATACTCTGCTTCTCACGATGAGGTAGAGACAATAGAGTGGTTTGATTTTGTTGGATATAGACTTTCTAAGAAAAATCAGAACTCTTACTGATTTCTTTTTCTTCAATATTTACAAATATTTGCTAGTCATTCCAAAAAAGGCATTAAAATTGTTTAAAATATATCCCTTTATTCAATCAATTAACATAAATTGAAGGCCTTTTATGAAAGATATAATAAAGTACTGGTACATTAATTCAGTCTGGACTCTTTGTAGCTGGATTCTTGAAAGAAAAATAGAAAGAGAGACAGACATTTTTCTCCACTCCTCCTTCTCCCCATTCCCTGCTGTTTTCCTCTCCCTATAACCCTAAACTTTCAGAGAAGGAGGTGGTTGCCTTTAGACTGAATCAAGCTCTCCACCAGCACTTTTTGGCATTCAGAGTGTTTTAAAAATCAGAAATTTTCACATAGAATTGAGAGTTCTAGCTCCTCTGAGGAATTTAAGACTGTCTTGCAATTGAGCCCACTGTTGGAACTAAATTCTACATTATAGGACAAGAGAAAATGGCACCAGAAGTAGTACTGGTTATAAACTATATCGTCTACACATTGTCAACTGAGAGAAATAGCAATTCCATGGACCACAACCTCTGATTCATCTGGCTATCATTTGCAGAAAGTCATTTCCTAGAGAATAGAAAAAGGTGCCTCTCACTAGAGATAGAGACGTCATGTTCCCTGCTTCTTGTCTCTGTAAGAATTTAGCTAGTGGTCCTCCTGGGATCTGGGGCCCTTCTCTTCCACTGCTGAAAGCATCCCAAACGCCATTCTCTTACTGGACCTTATGTATTTCTTGTAAATCCAAGAGAATATATTTATCTTTCAAAGTTAGGAAGAGGAAGTAAAGGAAGTTGATATTTACCAATGCATGATGCCACACTGACTATTCTTCCCACAAGAAGAGTTAGAGGAGAGTGGGAGCAAGGGAGGGAAGAGAGGGAAGAGAGACGTAGGAAGAGGGAACCTGGAAAACTGCTTCAGGACTTGGAGGGAGATAAAAGCCTAAGAAGAGTCATAGATGCTGGAGAACATCCAGCGTGATACCTTAAGGGAAAGGCCAGTCACAGAAGACTGTCTATCTGTGCAACACTTTGCAATCTACACAGCATTCAATGCAGCATAATTTCATCACACAGTCACACACGTATGGTGTGATGGGAAGGCCAGGGCAGAGATCTGTTGCAGTGTGAACTACAGTGTAGATCTGTAGTAGCGGCTACATGTTAAGAAGCAACTCACAGCATAATACAATGGTTAAGAATTTTAGAATCTTCAGGTGTTTTGGAAATACAAAGGAAACAATACAAAAAATCCACACTAATTGTGGAAAAGAAATGGTTGCACCTGAATATTTTTTAAATTAATTTATTTTAATTAGTGGCTAATTACTTTACAATATTGTAATGGTTTTGCCACATATTGGCATGGATGTGTCACAGGTATACCTCTGTTCCCCATCCCAAACACACTCTCCCACCTCCCTCCCTATCCCATCCCTCTGGGTTGTCCCAGTGCACCAGCTTTGAGTGCCCTGTTCCATGCATCAAACTTGGACTGGCAATCTATTTCACATATGGTAATATCCATGTTTCAATGCTATTCTCTCAGATCATTCCACCCTCACCTTCTCCCACAGAGTCCAAGTGTCTGTTCTTTATATCTGAGTCTCTTTTGCTGTCTCGCATATAGAGTCATTGTTATCATCTTTCTAAATTCCATATATTTTTGTTAATATACTGTGTTGGTGTTTTTCTTTCTGACTTACTTCATTCTGTATAATAGGCTCCAGTTTCATTCACCTCATTAGAACTGATTCAAATATGTTCTTTTCAATAGATGAGTAATACTCCATTGTGCATATGTAACACAACTTTCTTGTCCATTCGTCTGCTGATGGACATCTAGCTTGCTTCCATGTCCTAACTATAGTGAACAGAGCTGTCATGAACACTGCGGTACACATGTCTTTTTCAATTCTGGTTTCCTCAGTATGTATGCACAACAGTGGAATTGCTGGGTCATGGTGCGGGTCTATTTTCATTAGTTTTGTAAGGAATCTCCACACTGTTCTCCATAGGGGCTGTACTAGTTTGCATTCCCACCAACAGTGTAAGAGGGTTCCCTTTTCTCCACACCCTCTCCAGCATTTATTGCTTGTAGACTTTTGGATAGTAGCCATTCTGACTGGTGTGAGATGGTACCTCATTGTGGTTTTGACTTGCATTTCTCTGATAATGAGTGATGTTGAGCATTTTTTCATGGGTTTGTTAGCCATCTATATGCCTTCTTTGGAGAAACGTCTGTTAGCTCTTTGGCCTGTTTTTTGATTGGGTTGTTTACGTTTCTGGTATTGAGCTGCATGAGATGCTTGTATAATTTTTTTTCAGTTGCTTCATTTGCTATTATTTTCTCCCACCCTGAAGGCTGTCTTTTCACCTTGCTTATAGTTTCCTTCGTTGTGCAAAAGCTTTTCATTTTAATTAGGTCCCATTTGTTTATTTTTGTTTTCATTTCCATTACTCTGGGAGATGAGTCATAGAGGATCGTATTGTGATTTATGTCAGAGAATGTTTTGCCTATGTTTTCCTCTAGGAGTTTTATAGTTTCTGGTCTTACATTTAGATCTTTAATCCATTTTGAGTTTATTTTTGTGAATGGTGTTAGAAAGTGTTCCAGTTTCAGTCTTTCACTGGTTGACCAGTTTTCCCAGCACCACTTGTTAAAGAGATTGTCTTTAATCCATTGAATATTTTTGCCTCCTTTGTCAAAAGTTAGGTGTCCATAGGTGCATGGATTTATCCTGGGCTTTCCATTTTGTTCTATTGATCTATATTTCTGTCTTTGTGCCAGAACCATACTGTCTTGATGACTGTAGCTTTGTAGTATAGTCTGAAGTCAGGCAAGTTGACCCCTCCAGTTCCATACTTCTTTCTCAAGATTGCTTTGGCTATTCGAGGTTTTTCATATTTGCATACAAATTGTGAAAATATTTGTTCTAGTTCTATGGAAAATACTATTGGTAGCTTGATGGGGATTGCATTGAATCTATAGATTGCTTTGGGTAGTATACTCATTTTCACTATATTGATTCTTCTGATCTATGAACATGGTACATTTCTCCATCTCTTTGTATTGTCTTTGATTTCCTTCATCAGTGTTTTGTAGTTTTCTATATATAGGTCTTTTGCTTCTTAAGGTAGATTTATTCCTAGGCATTTTATTCTTTTCGTCACAATGGTGAATGGGATTGTTTCCTTAACATCTTTTTTCTGTTCAAGGGATCTCTGTGTATTAATTTTATATCCTGTAACTTTACTATATTCATTGATTAGCTCTAGTAATTTTCTGGTGATGTCTTTAGGGTTTTCTATGTAGAGGACCATGTCTCTGCAAACAGTGAGAATTTTATTTCTTCTTTTAAAATCTTGATTCATTTACTTCTTTTCTTCTCTGATTGCTGTGGCTAAAACTTCCAAAACTATGTTTAATAGTAGTGGTGAGAGTGGACACACTTGTCTTGTTCTTGACTTTAGAAGGAGTGCTTTCAGTTTTTTGCCATTGAGGATAATGTTTGTTGTGGGTTTATCATATATAGCTTTTATTATGTTGAGGTATATTCCTTCTCTGCATGCTTTCTGGAGAGTTTTTATCATAAATGGTTGTTGAATTTTGTCAAAGGCTTTCTCTACATCTATTGAGATAATCATATGGTTTTTATCTTTCAATTTGTTAATGTAGTGTATCAAACCAATTGATCTGTGAATATCTAATTACTTTGATTTTGTGTGGAAATAAAAAGGAAAGGAGGCAAGGCCAAATTCAGACACACCAATTAGGAAAATATTTTGGCATTCAAGTAAGATGATGGTACCTTAGTCAGAATGTTTGAAGTGAGAGTGAAAAGAAAGGATGGGATTAGAAAGCAATCTATATGACAGAGTAATTTAAAAAATGGGTGGAAAAAATGTAGTGAGATTGATGGGCAGCGCTAGGAGCTAATGATAACCTGTACATAAATATCATAAGAAATACAACTCAGCTCTCCAATTGTGTGATTATCACCAACTCTTTGGTTGTCAAATTGGAAGATGGTTGACAGGGAGGTTTATTTAGAATTGAGTGTACACATGGAGAGAGAAGAGAGTAAGTGACGTTGCAATAATGGGCCAAGCAGGGGAGAGAGAAAGGTGGTGTTCCCTGGAGGAGGGCATGGCAACACACTCCAGTATTCTTGCCTGGAGAATCCCATGGACAGGGGAGCCTGGTGGGCTACAGTCCATAGGGTTGCAAAAAGTCAAACATGACTGAAGCAACTTAGCAGGCATGCATAAAAGGCTAATTGGTAAGGGAAATGGAGAGTTTGGTGGAGTAAAAGAATTTTGGAGGTGCTTAAACGAAACACCTTGTGAGAGAGAGGGGTTGACACATAAATGGAGCATTTTAACACATAATGTTAGATGTGATGTAGTTCTTGGTGAGGACAAGTGCCCAGGTGTGATGATGAATGAAGAAATGAGTGGTCCAGATGAACAGGAGACAGGATGAAGGGACTGAGAGAAATCAGGGTGTTGGATGAAGTGTCTCTGTGGATGCTGAAGCCCTTTAGGCCAGTAATCCCCAATCTTTTTGGTACCAAGGACCAATTTCATGGAAGACAATTTTTGCATAGACGAGGAGTTGGGAGAGGGGGGCGGTGATTTCCCAATGATTCAAACACATTACATTTATCATGCACTTTATTTCTAATCTAAAATCACAGAAAACCTGACAGGAGGTATGGGTCCGAGGCCCAAAGTTTGGGGACCCCTGCCTTATGCTAATAATAATATGTGTATTAAAGAACAAGGCTTTGGACTGGGATCTGGTCTTTAATGCATGAGGGGGAACATTCAAGTGTTGGTTGTTGGGAGAAACCAGGAAGAAGAAAGTGGCACAGCCAAACCTAAATCTGAATGGAGAAAGAGAGGCATTCTTCTGTACCACTATTTCAAGATCACTGTTAGTATCTGGTACTTATTATTTTCTCTATTCCAGGAACCTTGAACAGAATATCTGAAGGATCATAAGTAAATCTCAAGAAGGAATTTTAAATCTCTCACCTCACCCTGAGCAATCAGTTATTCTAATCAGTTATTTTGGAAACAGAAAGGAGAGAATTCAAATCCTTCTTTTTATCACTTATCAGCATGTCCCAGACATGTCCTGGAAATGTTCTGAATCTCAGTGTCCTCATTTGTTATATGGAGCTACAATGTCCACTGCACAGAGGATTTTTATGAGAATCACAAAGAAGTGTGCATGAAAAATATCTACTGCAGAGCGCTACGCTTCAACTGCCTCTGTTCTCTCATCTATAAATAAGGTTGATAATAGCACTCACTTCATTAGAGATTTTGTAAAGTTTGACTGGGTCAATATAAGAAAGGTTTAAAACAGTGTTTGGTACACATTGGAGGTTATAGAAGCACTGGCTATTTTTTATTCCTGAAAGAAGAACAAGGTAAAACACCTGGTCCCCAAACGAACAGTGTTGGTGTTGACATCGTTTGCCTTCATCCATTGATTTGTTTACATAACTTTTCTACAAGGAGTCAGTGGTTTTTCCCTTCTAATCCATTTGTTACATGGATGGAAAAATAGGACATTGAGAGTATGAATCTCTTTTGGGCCCCTTGGTCAGCTGGGGACCATAGGAGACTCCAGGCTCTCAGCATTGATTCTCTGTCCACAGTGGCTTTTGGGCAGTACCCTCCCGGGAGGAGCTGGAGTAAGGGAGGGTAACACAAAGGGTAGAGGGCAGGACTCACCTGCCCTGCCCTCTGCCTCATGGCTCCGGGCCCATTTAGGGGAGCCAGTCCTCCTTGCCTCTGCCAGATGGATGCCTCAAACATCCTCCTTCATGAGGAGAATGAACCGCCAGAGAGCACCCAGGCCACAGTGATTGCAGTTAATAGGTCTTTATTTTGTGTCAGGACTGCTCTGATATGCCTCGTTAACCCTGGACCACATGGTGCTTTTTAATGAAGATCCTAACTTGCCCAATTCTCAATTTAAACAAAGGCACCTTTGAAAAAATCTCTAAATCCCACACTGATCAATTTCTACTTAGGAAAAATCAAATTCTTCTCTGCTGGGTGGTCAGGAACAGCACCAGGATCTGCCACCTTCATGCTTCTTAGACCACAGCATGGCTCAGACTGGGGCCAGGGACAAGGGGCAACTCCCAAGGCAACCCAGGGTGCAGGTCTGAAGCCCTGTAGGTCTGTGAAGAAATCCCAATCATGATCTTTCCCCTCCAGAATCTACCAATGTGGAGCCACCTGTTGTTGTATAGGAGGGTGGACTGGAAGAGCAGCCTTCTTGAGAAGCACCATGGGTTCTCCTTTTCCCTTTTATAGAGTCAGTAGGAGGAGGGAGAGGAAAGGCTTGGGATCAGCCCTCCCCAGTGCTGAAGGAAGGTATTTTGCAGCTCAGTGGAACAAACTCAAATGCTTGCAGGCCTGCTGGGTCAGAGAAAGATGAGAACGAGCCTATGTGTGTGTGAACTTTGAACAAAATCTGTACTTTAGTTATTAGTACTGTGCTGTGCTATGCTTTGTTGCTCAGTCATGTCCAACTCTCTGTGACCCCATGGACTGCAGCCGGCCAGGCTCCTTTGTCCATGGGGATTCTTCAGGAAAGAATACTGGAGTGGGTTGCCATATCCTCCTCCAGGGGATCTTACTGACCCAGGAATTGAACCAGGGTCTCCTACATTGCAGGAGGATTCTTTACCAGCTCAGCTACCAGGGAAGCCCTAATAATACTGTATCATTTGTTAATTTCCATTTTTTTAAACAACATAGTATTTCTTTGTATATTCAGAATTGGATTCGAAGTTTCAAGGCTCATTCAAAAAAAATGTTTTTAAACATTAAGATAATACATTTTCTAGACTTTTAGTAGCGATAGTAGATGCCAAAATACTATGAATAGAATGCTAGATTTCTAATTCATATTCACTTAAAACCATGATAGAGAATCAGCTAGCTTTAAGCGGAGGTGTTGGAGAATCCTTCCACTTACCATTAAATTCTGCTTATTTGTATAACAACAGGAGCTCTGTGTTGTCCGATCTTCAGTTACCTCAAGAGAAGCAGGAAATATGGATGGATAATATCTACGTGTGTCAAGGGCTTCCCTGATTGCTCAGTGGTAAAGAATTGCCTGAAATGCAGGAGACCTGGGTTTGATCCCTGGGTCAGGAAGATTCCCTGGAGAAGGGAATGGCATCTCACTCCAGTATTCCTGCCCGGGAAATCCCAAGGATGGAGAAGCCTGGTGGGCTACAGGTCAGTGTGTTAAGTCACTTCAGTTGTCTACAACTCTTTGCAACCCAGTGGACTCTACCCCACCGGGCTCCTCTGTCCATGAGCTCCACTTTATGGGGTCGCAAAGAGTCTGGCACAACTTAGTGACTATAAACAATAACAGATGTGTCAAACCTTTCAGTGTCTAAACATTTATTAGTGACTAAAGCTAGTGGCTATTCTTAAAAACTTGTGCGCCAAAACTTTTTCAGTCAAATATGCAAGACTGTGGGTGAAATGCAGCCTGTAAGTTGTCCAATTGCAACTTCTGAGCTACAGCATCATACCTGGAGCAATGAATGGCCGTGCCTTAGATTCCTCCCTTTCAGTATACTGTCCACCAAATATGTTGCAACAGATACTGGCAAGTTGCTGGAGAAGTGTGACTTGCCTTCAGTATGTCTTATATTGTAAGTGGGGAGTACGGATAATGAAATGAGCAAGCACTGCTGTGTAACGGCAAGTACAATGCAGGCAAATACAATGTCTTATGGGACAATATTAAATTCAGCCATGGACAGTCAGGTAAGGCTTCCTAGAAACAGTGGCCAAGATAAACGTGGTCTTGACATCTTAGCAAAACTCTTCTTATGTTTACTCTGTCTTCTGATGTGTCAACATTTGCTTTAATGTTTAGCCGGATACACCGAGGCTACTTGACTTAGTATTCTTGGCCTCACTCCATCCCTCCCAGAAGGGTTCCCAATAATCTCAGATTAACACACTAAAGGCTGAAAATCACAATTTCCCCATAATGCTAAATATACCACATAAAAGTGCAAACAAAAGAAAAAGGAAAGCTGTGGTATAAATATAGCAATCCACAATTCTTATGATACATTTTAATTTCCCTTTTTTGTGAATAATCTTTTTAATTCCCAAATCTGTATTTCTGGAGTTGCCTCTGCAAAGAATCAAAAGTCACAAACGACTCCACCCCTTGGACCAGGGGGTTTGCTTCTTTCACCCTGTAGCCCCTGGCATGCTCAGGAGATGAGCACACAGCCCAGGACCTTTGAAGAAGAGGAATAAGCTGATCTGTTCTGGCAGGTCACCTGAGAGCACTTTCTACCCTCATCCCTGAGCATCTGTTCACATTACATTGAGCTTGTGGGCATTTCATTCATTCTTGCAGCAAGTTTTGTGTGTGTGTGTTTTTTTTTTAATGCAGTTATACTGTTTATGAGGTTATCACACTGACATGAATGAATAAAGTGAAGGATATATAGATTTGGATTTTAATCAATGCTCACTGCCATACAGAAACAAGGTCGATTTTAAAAAGATTAAAGAATGTATTACAAAAGTCAGTATTTTGATAGTTTTGTCTAGTGTACTTAGTAAACATAAGCATGCCTTTCACACTTGAGACTTGATCTGTGTTCTCTATTCAGAAGCAAGTGTGGATGTGTGCTTTATGTCCAAAAAAATATCTGCCTGCATTTTTTTCCATTCTTGGAATAAGGTGTGGATCATTCACTATTTATTTTTTTCTTTCTCATTCAGCAAATATTTACTATTTATTTTCTTCATCATCCAACAGATATTTACTACAATGAACCGAGTACTATGCTTCTCAGTTTATGACCAACTCTAAAACCCAAAAAGATGAAGAAAAAAAAGAGAGCACCTCTGTAAGTCTCCTCCATTCATCCAAGTTAACCAGGCCAGTGGCCTGTGTAAACAGAGCAGGACAGAGCAGGAAGATTCATTCTATTTTGATGTTGAAATCAACATGAATTCAGCAGCCCTTCATTGAATGTTACTGGATGTAATGTCCTGCGCTGGGAGCTGGAAGGCTGTACAAAAGCAAAAGCTCTTGCCCAGGGAGTTATAATCTAAGAGGAAAGATAACAACATGTACATGAATAACTAAAATATCAGATACAGAGATACAGGGGCAAATGAGACCTAAAAATAAAGAGCTTTGCTTAACGGCTTCAGAAAGGATAGACTTATTCTTGATCTAGAGGATTACAAAAGGCGTCAAGGGATGGGTAGCCTTTGTTTTGAGTCTTGTGAATGGCAGGTAGGATTTTAAATGCGTGGAGGCAGAAGGAAAATAAGGAAAATACAGTGGGGAAAGGAGATGCCAGGAGTGAACATTATACTGTGAGTTTTGGAAGATAAGGCTAGACAGACAAACAAGCACCACCGAGAGGCTTCGCGTAACAGACTGGAGCTGATTAAACCTTTTAGACAATGTAAATATAAAACAGCTTAATGACACTGACTACATTTTGATTTAGCTTCCCTGTACAGAACCTACTGAAAGCAACAGATCCAATGATAGGAAAAACGATTTAAAATGATGACAATAATAGCTAATATGAAAGCAATAACAATAATTGCAACACTTAACCATTTAGCATGGGCCAAAAATTATTTTAAGCCTTCTTGCATATAGTAAGATATTGGAGAAGGCAGTGGCAACCCACTCCAATGTTCTTGCCTGGAGAATCCCAGGGACAGGGGAGCCTGGTGGGCTGCCGTGTATGGGGTCGCACAGAGTTGGACACGACTGAAGCGACTTAGCAGCAGCAGCAAAATATTGATCCCTCTCAACCACCTCATAAAGTAGGTGTTCTTATCAATATCGTCTCCACTTTACCACTAAGAGAGCTAAAACTGACTTTGCATACACATGATCACTCAGCTTGGAAGGAGAGAGAGCCGTTTTGAGCCACAAAGGCAGGCACCAGATTCTCCCTTAACCTCTGCCCTCTGCTCCTTCTCAGAGACTCCAGCTCATCATCTTCAAGAGAACTGCTGAGAGCGGAGAGCTGAGAAGCTGCAGTGGGGATGAAGGGAGAGACCTGACCCACAGGACAGGACGAACAGACACAGGAGACCACGGAGCAGCTCTCAGAGAAACAGCAGAGGTTACAGATGCCAAGACATGGAAGATTTCAAAAAGAGGAGCTTTTGCAGGGAGTCAAATGGTACAAAAACATCAAAGCATATTAGGATTCTGAAAAAGTTAGGGAATTGAGTCACTGCAGGGTGTTTCTCTGGGCAGCAGTTTTAATGCCGGGGTGAAAGAGTAGATTGCAAGGGGCTCAGACTGAATGAGTAATAAGGAAGACCTACCTGATAGAGATGCTGCTGCTAACATTTTCATGGTAAAGTAAACCACAAAATCAGAAAAACAAACAGTGTGTGGAACAATGATGGAACTAAATAAATGATAGCTTTGCAACTGTTACTACTACTATCGTTACTAATGTTTTTGTTATTATTCAAAGAGAAAAAATCTTTGGGGGGAGGCTGCAGAGAGACAAAGTCAACAATATGTAGTGATGAAAAAGAAAACACATTTAGATATTTGAACTCAGTTCAAGTATCAGGATATACCTGAATAAGCACTTTTTAATTGAATCATTATAAATATCCAAGTATTAACAGAATCCAGCATTTAGATTCTGGTCTGAATATTGCAGGGATTCCCAGGTGGCTCAGTGGTAAAGAATCCACCTGTCAATGCAGGAGATGCTGAGACCCAGGTTCAATCCATGGGTCAAGAAGATCCCTTGGAGAAGGAAATGGCAACACACTCCAATATTCTTGCCTGGAAAATTCCACGGACAGAGGAGTCTGGCCTGCTACAGTCCATGGGGTCACAAAGAATGGGACATGATTGAGCAACTGAGCATGCATGCACTTGAACGTCCCAGAATTCAACTTAAGTTTTCGTTCAGGTACAGCCCTTTTCTATGTGTTCTATTTTTAAGTGAAACAGATGTCTGAGATTCTAACATTTCTCTGGACGTAGGTGTATCAAGCATGAAATTTTGGAAGCTTGGGGATCGTGAAGCAACTTGGGCCCTAAAGTATATTTGGACAGCCCTTCACTGGGTGCACAACACAGGCAGATGCTAAATATCATTGACTGAATGGAGCAGATGTGGAAGAGCAGATTCTCTGAGAAATAACAATGTTATCAAGATGCTTTCCTTCTCTTCTGAAGGCACCATCAGACCTTCCTCAGCCTTTTCCTAATCCCCAGCAGCTGGCACTGCAGCTGAATGGCAAACAGCATTATCACAGCACCTGATATACTGTATTCAACAGTTTACTTCAGACTTCCCTGGCATATTTTACAGCAATACTCTGAGGTAGCCAAGGCTACAGATGTGATCCTATCCTAGAGGCTGTGTGTCCAAGTATATCTCGCTCAAGGTCACGTAGTTAGTAAGCGGGGTCATCATTCACATCTAGATACTCTGAACCCTTTTCTCTTCTACAAAATCCTTGTCAATATCAACGCCCTCTTTTTTTCACTAAATGCAATACAAAGCATGTCATGATTTGGACTAAGATAATTTTCCTTTATTTTTTTCTTGCTACAACTGTGTTTGACTTGTATTTTTGTTAGACATCAATTATTGATATTTATTTTCAATTTTTTATGCCAAAGCATTAGCATAACCTAGTTTGGTAACCAGGGAAGCGATAATTGTACTGTTTGCCAAATGAGTAGATGCCGTTGTCATCCATCTTCAGGAAAAAAAGTTTGTTCAGACTTTTCATCCCTTGTGTTTTCTCTTTAATAAATAGTTATCCGGTTAAATTATTCATTGTGGAGGGCTTCCTGGAGAAGATAAATTCAAAAACACGCTGTAACACTCTCCAGAAATGCATGTCAAAGCCTGAGTGATTGCTGAGGCATACAAGTGGGGCATGTGAGAGGCTGTGCAGTATGTGAGAGCAACACAGGGTGGAGTCTGGGAATGGACCAATATCACTGTCTTCAGAAAAGGAAGATGGACACTAAGCCAATTATTTCCTTTTAAAATAAACCAATTAGCGTAGGGACTGCCTTTCAACTTACAACTGCAGACTCCACAGAATTAAGTGCTCATATGTGAAAACTGAAAGGATATAAAGTCACCAATTTTTAAAAAATCACTATCACAAGGACTATCCTATACTGCTTATGCATATTTCATGCTTTCCTCAGCAATAAATCCCTGAGTGAATCACAGGATATGTTGAATAGCAGGAGGATGGGCAAAATCAGGTGGATATTGTGATCACTGGTATCTGAACAGTTTTCAAAATGTGAATCCAAGTAGATGAACATATTCGATCTATCCATGAGAAAATGCCCCTCTTAATACCACACTTCTAAAAATATTAAGCCCTTTATATCACTACCCATATATAGAGCCCCACCAAAGTGAAATATATGGGAATACATGGGACTCTGGAACGTGAGTCACAGTTACAGAATCAAAGACTTTAACTTGAGTTCACATATTAAAGACAATCTATTCCACTGCCTTTATTTTTCCAATTAAGTGACAGTGTATCCCAAAGGGATGGTTTGCAGAGATTGTGCTACAACCTGGGTCCTCAGACGTCTAATCCAGTACTCACTTCACTCATTGCTCCATCTTCCTAAACTCTAAATCTGTCTTACAATCTAGAGAGTTGATACCATACATCTTATAAGTGCAATGAAGAATTTAGCAGATAGATTAAGGCAATAATCTTCTTAAAGAGCTTTGAGGTTACCTGAGCTTCAGATAAAGAATCATAATTAGGTTCTCAGTCAGTTTAACAGCATGAATGCTATTGTCAATGACCAAACCATGAGAAAGTATTAAAGGAGAAGAGGAAAAATTCTCAATGGGGGTCTTTCTATGCTTTTAGGTTAAAAGGCTGTTGATGATGAAAAGACCATGAGAATCTAAGTTTTCTTCTTAAGACCTGATTAGGAATGTATTTGCACCCCTTCTATCTTATCTATTAATTTCATTCAGCAAATTCAGAAAGAATACAGTGGCATAATTAACATTAAAAAATCTACCTGCTTAATGGGGCTTTTCAGGCAGATATTTATTTGAAATTGAAATTTCTCCTGTTAAATGTTACCTTTGAAAATGCTATTTGACCTCTCATAAAAATTTCTCTTCCTGTCCATAAACAGCACAAATATTATACGCAAAATAAATAAATATAAATTTTACCCACAATAACAGTTGAGTTTGCAGCTTCTTCAAACTCAAAAGTTTAGTATAGTAGCTTAAATCAAGTCTTTAAAGATCTAAACTTAAAAAAAATAAATTTTAGGAAAATAAAGTTTATCCACTTTAACCCTAATGTGACAGTGACAATTCAAATTAAGTTATTTTCCTTCAGAATTTTAAGTGCACCGGCATCTATTAAAAGTCTAAAGTCATTCTGAGTGGTGATCATCAGAATGTGACTCTATTTTCCTTTGAGATGATTTTATGGTTTTCTTTTAACCCTAGTATTGTGAATTTTCATCACAATGTATCTTGGATATATTTTTTTTTATTGTGCTGGAACACTTAGTTGTAAATGTGGGGGAAGTTTTCTTTTATTACTTCTTTGATTAAGTCTCCATTTTCTCTTTCTCTTTTCTGCTATTTTAGAGGTATATCTAGAGTTATCAGTGACGACTACTTGTGACCAGTAATACACTGAGTTTTCTAGAAAGCTGCTTTTTCATGTATTGTGATTTTAATTCTGGTTGGATTTTATGTTCTGCCAACATATCACTTTAACTTTGAAAAGGGCTGCTCTACTGTGAAGCAAAAGCTGAACAAAGAATATATGTAATACTTCATAAAAACTCTCATAGTAAGGGTTTGTTCCTTACTGTTACAGCTTGAGGATCAAATACATTTAGCCAAAGGTTTAAGCATAGGGATTAATGAAAGACCTTTAACATTTCTTGCTCAGAAAGCTCAAGCACAAATAAAAACTCAGAGAAGCAGCATCAGCTGAGGGGTAGAGTCTGCATTTGTCATTAGAGCCCCTTTCCAGTAAAATCAGACATTACAAACGAGGTAGGACTGCCTAAAGGGGTGGGGAATGGGTCTTTGGCTGACATGTGTAGAAATTCAATATTTAGATAGCACACTCTTGCTCTCACTCACAGTCCCATCTTCTCTTTATACCTAATCTCCTCCATGAGAACTCCAAAGGCACCTTCTATTGCACAAATAATCAGTTCTTTCCAAATATGTTCTCAACTTTGAATATATAAGCATGTCCATGTTTTCAGCAGAATGATACCTTTGAGATCTACACACCTTAGAAAGAAGCTGTACATCTAAATAACATTTCTCTTTTAATTTTATTTTATAAATAAATCATGCTTAATCCAGATTAGCACTTAAAATTGCTCAAAAGAAAAATAAAAGGCCTGCATGGGGTAAATATTCTTGTCTGTTCTGTTCATGGAAATGTTCTTAGCATTTACTGCTATTTCTGGTCTGTGATGAGCTCTCAATAAATGTTTCTGGAACATTTCTTACTTACCTGTTGTTGTTGCTGTTGTTCAGTTCCTAAGTTGCGTCTAACTTTTTGAAGCCCCATGGATTGCAGCACACAGGCTTCCCTGTCCCTCACTATCTCCAGGAGTTTGCTCAAACTCATGTCCATTGAGTTGGTGATGCCATCCAACCACCTCATCCTCTGTCACTAGCTTCTCCTCCTGTACTTACTTTTTCCCAGTAGGGTCTTTTTCAAAGAATAAGCTCTTTGCATCAGGTGGCCAAAGTTTTGGAGCTTCAGCATCAGTCCTTCCAATGATTTTTTCCTATCCCATTATGACTTGCAACAATTATTTAAGAGAACATTTATGATGCACATGCTGTCCTTTTTTTTTTTTTTTCTTAAACAGGTAAGACTACTTTTCCTAATTGAAAACAAATAAAACTTCTTTTCCTTTTGTTTCTTTGAATAAACGTGCTGGTATAAGCTTTATCAACCAGATTTGTATTGTGAATTTATTAATCATTCTAAAGAAGATCAGTCCTGGGTGTTCTTTGGAAGGAATGATACTAAAGCTGAAACTCCAGTACTCTGGCCACCTCATGAGAAGAGTTGACTCACTGGAAAAGACTCTGATGCTGGGAGGGATTGGGGGCAGGAGGAGAAGGGGACCACAGAGGAGGAGATGGCTGGATGGCATCACTGACTCGATGGACATGAGTCTGAGTGAACTCCAGGAGTTGGTGATGGACAGGGAGGCCTGGCGTGATGCGATTCATGGGGTCGCAAAGAGTCGGACATGACTGAGCAACTGAACTGAACTGACCTGAAACTTCAATTCTGTGATACTCTAACTTGTTTGAAAGCAGCATGGTAAGAGAAATCCTTCCATTCCACTCAGCAGAATGCTACAGTGGAGCTGGGTTTTTTTGTTTTTTTTTGTTTTTTTTTTTTACACAGATGGTAATTCACAAATATATATATCCTGGAGACTTCATGATGTATTTTGAAGAGAACAACCATTCTGTAATGCTTACGAAATTTTCCATTCTTCTGTTTTAAATCACTGGGGGAATTTAACTTCCTTACTTAAGATAATTAGTTTGACACTGATATAATTATCAACCAGCACAAAAGAACAAAGATTGCAAGATCAATGCAAATAAAGGCAAATTATTTCACTTTTCTAAAGAAATATGGGCTTTCCCCTTTTGCCATTAATCAAAGACAGACAATTAAAAACGTATTAAGTGCTAGACTAGCTTAAATAAACAATGTGTCTTCCAATAGATAGAGTTCAGCTTAGTGTTTTAATGTAAGAATCTGGGAATGAAAGCTGGTAAAGACAAAGAAAGGCAAACCAACTGAGGCCCAAGGTACAAAAGATATTCTCTCATTTGATATCAAATATGGACATTTTACTGATAATGGTAAAAGCTTAGAATTGTAACTTGCCTAATGGTCTCAAAATAGGAATGTCAGAGCTGCAATTGATCATCTGTGTGTCACACTCTTACACAGAATTGCTCCCACTGAATCTCAAACTGTAACAAAGAATTTATATTTTCAAGGGATGTATTTAAATATTTTTACAATTTGGATTTCATCCATAATTCAAATGCAACATTGTCTTTTTTATGAGTTTTTTGCACCTACTTCTTAGAGGAGATCATTTCTAACGGTGCTGTAATATTTACAGAAAGCATGAACTATTCTAGCTCAGAGAATCAGCAGATCATATATTTTCTACCAAAAATTCAAAGTATGTCATCTCCAAACATTTGTGTATCCTTAACAAAACCTTTCCTCTTGCAACTTCCTTCTCCACCACTTGCTTAGGAGAATTACAAGGTTATAGGAGTGAAACGCTTGCATTATGAAATTAAATGAATACACCTGCCCACCTCAGCATGTTGTAAAAATTCAGAAGATCTCTACAAAATTGGAGCACTGAGCAAATGAGACAGAGGAAAATTCAACCAATAAGTATATTAGTAGCAATAATTCATAGAAGCCCTCTCCAAACATACTTATATCAACCTTAATAAAGGAAGATCTAATGCCATTCCATGTCACCAAAATCTAAATCTATTGAACTTTCAGACAAAGTAAATAGCCTATTTATTCTTGAATGAACTACATAATCAGCTAAATTCTTCACTCCAGCCCATCTTCCTTCACTAGATTCTCCTCTAAAATACTGTCAGAGATCTCCATGGACTAAAAGTCTATTTCCCTAAATGGAATTTCGAACATGCTTTCAACTTTTCTTTTTTTCCCTTCAATTCTAGTTCATGCTTCAAAAATTCCAACTGGAGTAGTCATCATTTAGAGATAAAGAAATCTATTAAATTAATGTAATGCTATTATCAAACTTATTTTAAACTGATCTTAAATCTACATTCTCATCTTTGTGCTTAGAGATGAAATAAAGGCCTGCGAATGATCACCATTTGTTTCAAATGCATATAATTTACCAATTCAAATAAAGTATCTTTAATCAGTGAGAACTTCTTTTAATGTTTGTCCATTTAAACTGACATAGTCATGTACAACTATATTGATAATGATAAGTAAATTGCTAGGAACAAAGAAGAGTTTTTTGAAATAGTCAACTTAAAATTCTATTTCAGTTCTACTGAGAACTCTAGCCCAAAGCAGGAAGAACAAAAGGAATTATGCCTTTATAAATTCACACACATACCAGAAGCATTTTTGATTGGATCCAAAACAGACATTGAATGTGATCTGCATCCTTAAGGCAAAAACGTTGATTGAATTTCTATCATATGAAAGGCATTTTGATAGTAAAGATGCCTTTCTCCAAAAGTGAAAATAAGTCTTCTTACATTAATAAATGTATCTGAAAACATATTAGATATTCTATTGTTTAATAGATGATATTGGAAATACTGGTTCATTCTGTGGCAAAAGATAAATCTAGGAATAAGCTAGCACCACATGCAAAGGTGGATTAAAAATCTAAATATAAGATGTAAGACCAGAGTTTTCAGGAAAGACTATAGGAGAATATTTTTGTGACATGGGGAAAGCAAAAGACCTAAAGCAAAAGCACCAGAAAATATATGCTAAAAAATCTAGTAAATGACAAATTGGGAGATGACACTTGTAATATTTAAGACTGACAAACAAGAAACCCTCACTGAGCAATAAGAAGAGAGAATAGCCAAAACAGAAAGCTAGTCAACAAAATGAATAGAGGATTTACAGAGGAGGAAACCCTGATGCTAATAAATAAAGATGTTTAAATTTATTAGTAATCAAATAAAACAATTACAAAGTATCACTGTACACCAATTAAATTGGCAAAAATTGGTGTAAGACACTGGGAAACCATCAGATAAGATAATGTAACCCAGGACTAATGAGCCAAATTAAGTGGCATAAATTTGGAATTTATTCTTAACATATATCTCAATAGTAACATAGTTATATAACTGTATGGAAATATTCATGCTATCTACAGAGTCACTTACAATGGCAGGGAATTGGAAGAAAACTAGCTTTCCATGACTGGGATAAAGGATAACCAAAATGTGGTGGATGCACATCAAGGAAGTATCTTGCAACAGTGAGATCAAAAGGCTTAGGATGCCCATACAGAGGAAGGCTTATACGGAGGAATCTTTAAAAATATAGGGTTTAATCAAAAAAGCAAGAAATAGCATTAAGGAAATAAAAAATGCATGTATACAAAATAATACACCTTCTGCAAGAATACACACTTACCTAAACATACACATCACACAAATTTGAAGGGTTGCTTCCAGGAGATAGAGGAGATGGAACGGCAAATGACACCAAGTGAACAAAGTGAGGGTGGCAGAAGAAACAAAAAAGATAAGACTGGATGATAAAAAAAAAAAAAGGCAGCCAGCTATGGAAAGAATATTGCCGTGAAGTGCGGAGAGCTTGAGTTCAAATGCTAACAGCCATATACTCTCTAAGTGACTTCAAGCAAGGTCTTTCCTATAAGATTCTTTCCTCTGGCAAAACTGGGATAACAGCTGTCACTTCATGGTACAACAATTAATATAATATATATTCAAAAGGATTTTTTCCCTTTTTTAAGCTTTTTCTAAAAAGGCATTCATATATACATGTTTTCTATGGGTATTAATGTTATCTGGGGCTTCCCAGGTGGTACTAGTGGTAAAGAACCTGCCTGCCAATGCAAGAGACAATAGAGATGTAGTTTCGATCCCTGGGCTGGGAAGATCCCCTGGAGGAGGGCATGACAACCCATGACCACTGTTCTTGCCTGGAGATCCCCATGGACAGAGGAGTCTGGTGGACTACAGTCCATAGGGTCACAAAGAGTCGGACACGACAGAAGCAACTGAGCACAATGTGATCAGCGATACTTAGAATTTAGCCTGAATTCAACTTTCTTTTGCTCAACTCTGAAATGTGAAACAATACTACAATGAGAATATTCATGAGTTTTGGAAAAGGCAGCCTTTGTAAAAAAGTCATAAAACATTTTATAATTCCACTTAAAATCAAAACCCTTGTTATTTTTAAATCATCCTGAGATATGTATCTATGCTGAATCTTAGTTTTATGACTACTTTCAATATTTTAGAATCAATATCTCCACATTTAAGGTTACAGAGAATACACTGTGAGATTGCTGAAAGATATTTAAAAACATTCCTTATCCATTGAAACCTGGTATGAATACTAAATTTTATTACACTTTTTGGTGCACTAAACCTCAAAAAGAATTCTCCAAGCTCTTGGAAAATTGAAATGCTGAAGAGCAAAGCAACAAAATGCATTTAGTTTTCCTTGTTCCAAGATTTGAGAAAACTATCATCTTGAAAGAGGCTTGTCTTAGAGTAAAAGTCATGTGAGGACTTCCATTCATTTTTTAAAATCACTGGTATAATCACAACCTTCTTAGAAAAGATATATTTCAATACGCAGGGCAGAATTTCACCCAGCCGTTTATATTCAGAAGGAAATATACTGGAGAAGGGTAAATCTCCTTAAAGTCATGGTCCCTTCATTTATTCACTCACTCAAAAACAACTTATTTAGCACTGCTATATATCCACTGGGCCGGGCAGAAACTAATGACCCTAGCGTACATATATAAAGAAGTAGGATCACCAAAGAAACACAGAAGTAAATACTTTTTTAAATGTAGAATTACAAATTGTGATAAGAAGAAGTAGAGAGACAGGATTCTAAGAAAAGAAATAATAATAGGAAGCACAGGCTACTCAGAGGTTTCTGACAGTAAAAATTTAACTGATTCCCAATAGATAGAGTGACCCATGCAAAAAGAAGAAAGGTTTCCAAGCAGAAGGAATAGAAGGTGCAGGAAGAAGCTTGGGCAGGAAGTTTGGTTTTCAAAGCCACTGACATCAGTCCGAGGGGCCTTGAGCCTGGTACACTGTGAAACATTTCCAGGATATGAAACTGAGTTAGGGACATCATCCTGAGGGCTCTGTAGACCATGACACACATCAAGGAAAATCATTAGGAGTTTCTGAGAAGATACTGCCTGATACATGTGTTTGAAAGATCACCAGGCTTTTACTTGGAGAAAGGGGAAGAAGATCCATAGGAAGTTCTTTTTTGTTTGTTTTTTCCCTATCAGATCAGGGAAAAAATGATAGTGATTTCGGCTAAATAGATGACTGGGAAATGAATAGACTAAAAATACATTTAGGGAGGTTTGTTAAAGGACTGGAAGGAGGAAATAGCAATAATGACTCAGAATTTTGGCTTCAGCAGTATGGCAGCTTGTAAGACAATGTGCTGTGTGGGAAAGAGTGAATGAGGAGATCAGGAATTACATGGAGCAGGAAATGCACCTCAGTGGAGAATAGTGGTCTCCACATCCCATGAGACTGTAAGTTCATGGGGGCACATGAGTGGGAGGCAGGACTTCCCTTGATGGCTTAGTGTAGAAGCTATAAGCCTCTGGGACACAACTGACCTCTGCTGCTACTCAGTAACTTCAGTCGTGTCCGACTCTGTGCGACCCCTTAAACGGCAGCCCACCAGGCTCCCCCATCCCTGAGAGTCTCCAGGCAAGAACACTGGAGTGGGTTGCCAGTTCCTTCTCCAATGCATGAAAGCAAAAAGTGAAAGTGAAGTCGCTCAGTCGTGCTCGACTCTTAGCGACCCCATGGACTGCAGCCTACCAGGCTCCTCCATCCATGGGATTTTCCAGGCAGGAGTACTGGAGTGGGGTGCCATTGTCTTCTTCCAACTGACCTCTACTGACCCTTTATGATAGAACTAGAGGCTTGCAGGATTGTTCCAGATACCTCATTTACTTCCTTCTACAGATCTGGGAGGTGGCTAGAAAGATATGAAAGATGATGAAATCAAACATCGTATTTTGTATCTCCTCCAATATTCCTTGATAAATGATAGAGCAATGACTATTAAAGTACAGTGCCCAAAATTTATCTTCAAGTTCTTGCAATGTGTGTGTGTGTGTGTGTGTGTGTGTGTGTGTGTGTTTCAGGGCTAGGGATGTATGTCCTGCAGTAGGGGATGCTGAATAAAGCTTGGTTTCATCCAGTTATATCATCACCAACAGAAAGCAAGAAGGCAAGTCCTTATTAATCTAGAGGTGCATTTCAGACTCATTCGTGCATTATACAATGTCTACCACGTGGCAGGTACTGGGCCAGTTTCTGGGTCAGCATAAGAGACACAGCACCTACCACAATGTAGCTCAGAGCCTAACAGTCTGAAATGCTCAAAGTGCAATTTTCTTTGCAGAACGCCACACCCATAGGCCAGCAGTATGCACATACATGATTCACATACAAGGTCAAAATGCTGACAGCCACAGAAGATAAAGCCCCAGGTGAGCTCTAGCACTATGGGAGATAAAGTGCTATATGAGGCAAAACACCATAGATGCTGAAAGCAGCAGGAAACTACCTGGGATGGAAAGGTCACAGAAAGCTTTACTTATTGATTAAGTAAATGCCTGGAACATCATAGGGTCTGAACTAGGTGATACTGGGAGGTCTAAACAAAATCTGATTTTCCTGTAATTATTAACATATAAACGGAGGTATCAAAAAAACAGTTAAACTCTTCTAACACTATATCAAAGGCTCAGAATAAAGGAGATTATGCCCTTGTTCAGAGATTAGTAATCTTTTCCTATAAACAGACAGACAGTAAATATTGTTGGCTTTGGACCACAAAATCTCAACAGCATCTGCTCCACGCTGCTGTTATAGCCAGAAAGCAGCCACGGGCAACACATAAATGAACGGGTGTGGCTGTGTTCCAATGAAATTTTATCTATAAAAAACAGGCTAGATATGGCCTGCAGACCATCGTTTGCTAACCCCTGACCTAGTCTCATATCGCTCCCCGAATTTAATAGAATTACTGTCACTCAACTTGCTGAGAATGCAGGGAAGAAACTGAGCCTAATTAGGGTATGTCAGAAAAAACAATCTGGGAAAGAATCAATGTAAGGTGAGACCAAGTCAAAGTCCCTTTCTCTTGAGGGTTCTTGCCAGCAGAAGAAATATAAACAATTCCAATTACAGAGCAAGGTGGCAGCCAAAGTCACAGGAAGAAGGCTGTGTTTGGAGACCCAGTGCATGGCATGGTAATAAGCACCACAAGTGACAAGGTGAGGTGGCCAGGAGTGCTGTGCGGGCCACCTTGTCAGCATTAGGCTCCTCAGCCCTCCCTCTCTCTGTCTGGCCTCTCATCTCTTGCCTTAGTGGAAAGAACTAGGTCAAACCGAAGTTCAATAATTGAAACCCAAATCCTGGTGGACTTTTCCAATGCCTTGCATGCTCTGGCTCTGGCTTGCCTCTCTTTTCCTCATGTTTCCTTTTGTTAATAATGATTCTCTTAATAGTGATTAATCTTTAAGAAAATAAAGATAAGACATATTATAATGATTAATCTTTAAGAAAAGTGTAACAACACTGAACTTACACCATTCTTTCAACAATTATGTACTGGGTACCTACTATGTACCTACTCTTGAGTGTCTACTATGTTACTGCACTGGGCTGGTAACCGGAGCTCAGAGAGCGAGGAAGCCAGTCACATTTTCCCTACCCTCCTGGAACTTATAGTCCAGATGAGGGGACTGAAGACAAGGCCACAAACAGTCACAAATAAACATAACCACAGCCTGTGGTTAGCTATTCTGGAGGAAATGAACAAGCTGCTGAGATGGAGAAGCCCTTGGGGAAGAATTCAAGCAGATAAACAACCCAGAAGGTTTTTTTTTTTTTTTTAATAGAGATCTTTATGTAATTAAATTTCCTTTAAATCAAGACCGGAAACATTTCCAGAAACAGTTTAACAAACCAGTGGGTTTGGGCATAGTGGGATAGTGGGGGTGGGGAAGAGGGAGAAGAATGAAACATCAGAGTGGAAAAACCAAAGAAGTGACCACCTTACGTGGAGAGGGCCTTTGGATCGCAGGTAGAAACCCGTGAGAAAGTTTGCACTAGGGAGTGATGTATTTTGTTTCATAAAGATCATTCAAATTGCCCTTGAAAAAGGGTTACAGAAGAGGAAAGAGTGCAGGAATCACTGAAACAGACAAGAGGTAAAATAATGGAACAATGAACTGGTTCCAAACTGGGAAAGGAGTATGTCAAGGCTGTATATTGTCACCCTGCGTATTTAACTTATATGCAGAGTACATCGTGTGAAATGTTGGGCTGGATGTAGCACAAGCTGGAATCAAGATTGCTGGGAGAAATATCAGCAGCCTCAGATATGCAGATGACACCATCCTTATGGCAGAAAGCGAAGAGGAACTGAAGTCTCTTCAGTTCATGAAAGTGAAAGATAAGAGTGAAAAAGCTGGCTTAAAACTCAACACTCCAAATAAAATGAAGATCATGGCATCTGGTTCCATCACTTCATGGCAAATAGATGAGGAAACAATGGAAACAGTGAGAGATTTTATTTTCTTGGGCTCCAAAATCACTGCAGATGGTGACTGCAGCCATGAAATTAAAAGACGCTTGCTCTATAACCAGAAAAGTTATGACCAATCTAGATGGCATATTAAAAAGCAGAGACATTACTTTGCTAACAAACATCCATCTAGTCAAATCTATGGTTTTTCCAGCAGTCATGTATGGATGTGAGAGTTGGATAATAAAGAAAGCTGTGTGCCAAAGAATTGATGCTTTTGAACTGTGGTGCTGGAGAAGACTCTTGAGAGTCCCTTGGACTGCAAGGAGATCAAATCAGTCAGTCCTACAGGAAATAAGTCCTGAATGTTCATTGGAAGGCTGAAGCTGAATCTCCAATACTTTGGCCACCTGATGCAAAGAACTGACTCTTTGGAAAAGACCCTGATGCTGGGAGAGATTGAAGGCAGGAGGAGAAGGGGATGGCAGAGGATGAGATGGTTGGATGGCATCATTGACTCAGTGGACTCCCAGTCATGCTCTGGGAGTTGGTGATGGACAGGGAAGCCTGGTGTACTGCAGTCCATGGGGTCACGAAGAGTCGGACATGACCGAACGACTGAACTGAACTGAACTAAAAATAATGATGGTTTGCCTTGTATCAGTCAGTGGTTGTAGAAATGGAGAGAAGGCAGAACAAAGAAGTTTCATGGTTGATAGGTCAAAAGATTTAGAAGTGAAGGTGAGTAGGTGGTGGTGGCACAGACAAGGAAGGGCAGTGGAGGCATCAAGAGGAAACACAAGGTTTCTGGTGTGACCACTTGATTGGATGATGGTACCGTTTATCATGAACAGAAAGAATGAGAGGAGTGAGTGTGGGGAGAAGACCAAAGAACTGTGTTGCAGACATATCTGAAAATCACCTGGTGGACAGTGCGGCAGTTTAATATACAAACCTGTGTCTCAGGGGAGTCACTGTAATATAGATAGTATTAAGCCATTGGAATGAATGATATCCTAGGGAAGAAGGGCCGACAAAACACGCAGAACGAGTTTCCGAGAAATCATGTCTATAAATTCAGGGAAAGGGAAAAACCAACAATGCCTGTATATTAGTAACTAGAGGAAGAGTCAAAATGCAGAGACTCCTGAGCAAAGTCTGGAACGAAAGGAAATGTCTCTTAGGAGAAGACCCAGCTCCACTATAAACACAGGCAACAGAGTGGACAAAAAGGATGTCAGGAGGGTGTCCCAAGGAAAGGAGGCAGATTTTTATCACAACTTTGTTCAAAGGATCACAGAAAAGTACTTACTCACACCAGTCATTACTGTTCTAGAGTTCTAAGTGGGTCACCCAATCCATGTCGCATCATAAGATTGGAATTTATGTTTTTAAAAGATTCTGATGGCAGCTGCGGCCACCAAAGTCCCCCTCCCCTATACACCCTAGGACTTATCTTAAGTATTCAGTTTATTATAATATAAAATATCTGTTTTCTCCACTGGACTAGAATTTTTCCAGGAGAGGATTCTACTGTCCCTTTCTATCTCTTCCAGTTGAGCATCTAATTTTTTTTCATAATTGAGAGAATTATTATTATTCAAACATTTATTGTAATAATTACCAATCACTACTACAGTAATAACAGTAGTATTTTCTTAAAAAAATTATTTGCTTGGCTACATCGGGTCTTAGCTGCGTTGCATGGGAACGTTGGTCCATGGTGCAGCATCTCTCACTGGGGTGTACAGACTCTCTGTGGAACACAGGCTTAGTTGCTCAACGGCATGTGGGCCCTTAGTTCACTTACCAGGGATTAAGCCTATGTCCCCTGCACTGCAAGGCAGATTCTTAACCACTGGACCACTAGGGAAGTCCCTACACCAGTCTTTTTGCCATAGTTCCCTCATTCATTTTTGTTGGGAGAATACATTTAAAGGAACCTAGAAACCAGACTCCCAGAATCACTGCATGTCAGAAAACGTTTGTCAGTTGCCTTTAGTTTGAACAATATGTTGGCTAAGTTGAAGAAGCTGGGACACAAGGTTTTCCCTAAAGACACAGGAGTCATTTATCTGCTCTCCTCTAATACAGAACATTGGTGAGGGGAATTCTGAGGTCACCCCTTACATGGGACTTGATATTGTTCTAATCTTTCCAAAGGACTCTTTTATTTCATTAAGTCAAGCCAATTAGGATATTGATGCTAATCATTGTGCATCAACTTTTCCAGAGTGCTCTCTTCCAAACCACAGATTCAAGTCAAAAATGTTCTTCTCAAAATGTCTTCATATCTGGAAAAATAACTCTCAATCGATTTTTCTCCCCATTTTCATTTCTCCTTTTCAGGGACATTATTCAGACATGCTGAAACTTTTAAATTCATTTTTGTCTTCCAGATTAGTTATTTTCTTCTAATCTTATGATCATTTTAACTCACTGTTGATTAAAAATTTTGGTTCACTCACTGTTTATTAAAAATTTTGTTTCATTTTATTCAATTTCCATGTCTTTTATGATACATTTCATCAGTTTCTATTCTTCTTTGTATTATTTCAAACATAACTTTATGTTGTTAGTTTTAATATTCTTTTCTATTTTCCTTATCTGCTTATATGCCATCTCTTTTTTTTTTTCTTTTCTTTTTTTGTTTGGTTTGGTTTTTGTTTCCTTTTATTTTTTCTTCTATGCTTTTCCTGAATTTCTGTGCTCGGGATCTCTGCTTTGACACTTTAAAAAGGTCATTGCTTTAATAAGGTATGTTGTTCAGGGACTTCCCTGGTTGTTCCGTGGTAAAGACTCTGTGCCCACAATGCAGGGGACCATGTTTTGACCCCTGGTCAGGGAACTAGATCCCACATCCATAACTAAGGGTTCGTATACCACAGCTAAAGATCCAACACACCGCAAGAAGACTGAAGATCCCACAGGCTGCAACTAAGACAAGGCACAGTCAAATTAATTTTAAAAAATACATAAAATAAATAGTTTTAAAAGATACATTATTTAATTATGGTAATATTTGGCCATCAGTTTCATTTTCTCTGTGGCAAATTTTTCCTGGTGAGTATGTTTCATCTTTTTTCTATTCTGTCCCACTTATTCTTTCAGAAGCTTTGTATTGACCCTATAATGGTTCCCTCCTTCTCACCACCTTGAAATAGGGTGAATCTTCCCATAGGGTGAAATAGGGTGAATCTTCCCATAGGGTGAAATAGGGTGAATCTTCCCATAGGGTGAAATAGGGTGAATCTTCCCATAGGGTGAAATAGGGTGAATCTTCCCATAGGGTGAAATAGGGTGAATCTTCCCATAGAGTGAAATAGGGTGAATCTTTTCGAATATGGCGAGTATCTGGAATTCCTGCTGGGAGGGGTCAAGGTAAGATCCAGTACAGAAGCAATTGTTCTAGTTGACCGTGAAATACATTAAAATGAGCTTCTGTGTTTAGGTTTGTCAAGTCTTTATTTCTCCCAGCCAAGAGAGATGAGCCACTCAGGACTGCTCCCATGGGAGTTTCTCCTCCAGCCAGGCCCACCACCTGATTCTTCCTATGCAATAGGGGGAGCCTCAACGTGTCCTGTTTCAGCCTCAAGTTCCCCGATTGTTCCGTTATGTTCAGTGGGTTACAGGGACAACCCAACTTACTCTTTTTTTTTTTTTAGTTTTTTATTTTTTAAATTTTAATATCTTTAATTCTTACATGCGTTCCCAAACATGAACCCCCCTCCCACCTCCCTCCCCATAACATCTCTCTGGGTCATCCCCATGCACCAGCCCCAAGCATGCTGCATCCTGCGTCAGACATAGACTGGCGATTCAATTCTTACATGATAGTATACATGTTAGAATGTCATTCTCCCAAATCATCCCACCCTCTCCCTCTCCCTCTGAGTCCAAAAGTCCGTTATACACATCTGTGTCTCTTTCCCTGTCTTGCATACAGGGTCGTCATTGCCATCTTCCTAAATTCCATATATATGTGTTAGTATACTGTATTGGTGTTTTTCTTTCTGGCTTACTTCACTCTGTATAATTGGCTCCAGTTTCATCCATCTCATTAGAACTGATTCAAATGAATTCTTTTTAACGGCTGAGTAATACTCCATTGTACCAAATAAGACATTGTCTGCTCAGAAAGATATACTATCTACTTTTGAAACTGCATACTAGAATCTGGAGTTATACCAGTTATATATTTGACTGAAGCTTAGTTTCACTAAAGATCTCTGCTTCTTTTAAGCTTCACATGGAGAAGGGGCTTTATTATCTTTCTTCTCCCATTTTAAACTCAAAAGTCTTTGACATTTCAAAAATACTTTTTAAATTAATCTGTACCTTAAACTTATCCATTTATGTGTAATCTGGTAAGCAGTATTATCCACAAAAAGAAAAAAAAAATAAAGAAAATGATGTTCAGAGTTGTGTGATTTATCTATGGCCACATGGCAAATGAACGTCAAATTTGAAAGAATGGGATGGAAACATACACAGTACCATATGTAACATAGATAGTAAATGGGAATTTGCTGCGTGAAAGAGGGAGCTCAACTCAGTGCTTTGTGACAGCCCAGAGGGGTGGGATGAAGAGGGAGATGGGAGGGGGGTTCAAGAGGAAGGAGACTTATGTACACTTGTGGCTGGTTCATGTTGATGTATCACAGAAACCACACAATACTGTAAAGTAATTATCCTCCAGTTAAAGAAACTTTGAATGAAAAATCATTGTATTTGCATCCAGGTTAAGTTTCCTTTCCATTAAGAACATACTCACTTTATTAAGGCATTTTCCCTCTGAAATTTCTCAAAATGTTGGGCCAAGGATAAAAGACAATGTCGATGTAACCTGTCCCTCAATATTTACAAAAAGCCTCAAGTTTGCACTTAGGTTTAATTATACAATGCACACTAAATTTATGTGTTTATAAATATTTTACTCTCTTGTTTATCACTCAGGTATATTATATTGTTTTACATCAAAAATAATTTTTAAAACCTTTTTTCAAACTGCATTCATAAATTTAAAATGTTCTAGTTCTCTCCGGAACCCTGTGGGGGTCTGAGTGTGCCCCTGTTCTAGAGTTATGCAAGGAAGGTCCTACTAACAGTCCCATCTGGACATCCACATGGGGGCCTCTAGAATAATAGGGAACATCACCAGGTATCTTAGTATACAGGTGGTTTCTGGTCCAAAAAAGAGAAATGAGCTGAATTCCCAGCCTGACAGTCATATTCAAAGACAATTAAGATACAAGTCCCTTGAATTGAAATGAAAATGAAGGCTGTCCCCAAAATCAGGGCTCAAGGATAGGGATTAATAAAGGAACACAGTGTGATGTCCCAGAAATACAAGACGTTACAGAGAAGTGGAAAGAATAAAAGGCCCAACAGTCTTTCTTGGAATAACATTTCTTACAAGGTCATCTGCCAGTGCCATGTTTTTTATATTCAAGAGGAGTTTTTATTTAAGAACCTTTCATTGAATCTTCTCCATTTCAGCATCCCCTTTCATTATAAAAATCATTTCCAGAGTCCATCAACATTATTTGAGTGCTTCTAATCAAAACAGTGAAAAAGCAATATTCAGAAGAAAACATTAGTATACTATCTCAAACACGATTTCAAATCTCTTCTTTGTCATGGAATGAAATTAGATGTATGGTAAAGGAACAATCAAAATGAGAAAGGACAATCCTTTAAGCTTTTTTTTTTTTTCCTCAATCAAATCCAATACTGAAGCATTCCTCAGAAGCCTTATAAGAACTTCACTTAGTTCTCACTGCACTCTCAATTACCACTGTCATTTATGAGTTATTTCAAAGGCATAAGAATTTTAACACTCATTGCTATGCTAGCGTAGTCACAGATCACCCAGGAAAATGGCAAAATAAATAGAATCTCAGGTCACCACCTCCTGATTGGATCTAGCAGTCAAAAAAAGAAATGTGAGAAATAATAACTATATTCAATAAGCAAGTATCAAGTTCAAAATCACTCAGTGGTGAAATGAAAAAAATAAAAATGACCTGTCACCAAATACAAAGGTGAGTCAGTTGGCAAGAATTTTTCTGGCAGCGTGTCTCCGTAAAGATGGGAAAAGCAAAGAACAGCCAAGGCAGAAAAGATAGTTCCCAATTTAAAGTCATTAATTCAAGACCCAGTGGTTAGGAAAAAGAAAAAGCAGCAGTGATGATAGACTGAGGCACTCTTGCACTTGCTGAGAAACTAAAAGTCCAGGTAGAATTTACAAAGGGCAGAACTGATGGAGAGGAAAAGGGAAGAAGACAGTCTCACGTCTGAACCAGGAGACAGGTGGCAAAGGAGTCAGATAAGAATCTATCAGTTGTGCCTCCAACAACTGGCTCTCCACAGATTCATGGGAATGTAAGCAGTAGGTTATAGCACATTCACTGAAAATAAAAGAACAGTTACTTATCTTTCAAAGAAATCAATCTCCATGTTTGTCAATTGAGAATGTCTAGGAAAACGTGTTTCAAAGTTTTCCCAATAAAAGCTAACAACTATTGATCACTGAATCATATGTGAGCTTCAATCCAGAAATACAGACACTAAGGGTCCAGGAGCTCAGGGTTTGAAATCTGATTCAACCAACTGTGGGACTTTGGACAAATTAGGTCCGTGAACATTTTGAGTCTGTTTCTTACATATAAATGGAGATAAAATGACTACACTATAGAATCAAAGAAAGTGAAAGTCACTCAGTCGTGTCCCTCTTTTCAACCTCATGGACTATACAGTCCGTGGAATTCTCCAGGCCAGAATACTGGAGTGGGTAGCCTCTCCCTCCTCCAGGGGATCTGGCCTAAAAACAGCACTCTGTAGAATGTGCCTCTCAACAAAGCATTTCTAAAATCCTGTATGCCTGAAGATGGCTTTAGCTCTATCTGTTTTTCTGAGGTACAGTTCAGAACAGAGAAGTCTTACACATGACCAAATGTCCCCAGCTTCTAGAAGTGGTTATAAAACTAAGAATTCCTTACCATATACATGAATAAGTCTTCCTTGGTGAGGAAGACTGACCTCACAGAGGAGACACAAGATCTGTTAGTATTCCAGAAGTAACTGTTTCTCTTCTTGGGAAAACTGGATACTGAAGTGTGATTACTTCCTTGATCCTATAAAGTTCAAATGTTTTCACCTTTTTAAACTGTTTTGAGTATTATATGGATAGATTATTGTGATAAAAATATAAAAATTTAGAAATATTATTGAGGATACAAACAAGGCCCCACTGAAAAGCCTCGAGTTAAAGAGCCAACAAAAATAAAATTGCAGTCTCAGTAAGGCAATAACATATAACGGAGGTAAGGCAAGAGCTCACAAAATGATATGTGGCAGTGACATGCCACATGCTCACAACGTCTTTCAACAAAAGAGAAAGAAACGCTACAATAGACTTAAATGGCATTAAAGAAATCTATACAAACTCTCAGATATTTCACCTTAAACATGACACACTGATCATACAAGTGGGAATGTGGATGGGAGATTTCAATTCTAAGGAATATCCTCAGGACCTTACTCACTGTTTTGCAGTTAGTATTACACACATATAATCATGCAATCATATCACACATGATTATGTGTATATGTATGGTGCATTAAGGATTGAAAACACTCAGGATGATATTGATTTACACATATGGTGCTTTTTGGGCCTGTCATTTTCAGTTACTGCATTCCAGATAAAGTTAACTTGGACAAGAATTGATTGCCATCCCCACGCCCACTTTATTTATAAAAATGTTTCCTTTAGAAAGTGTCTATTCCTAGACATGGAAGAAATTCCCCAGGTATCACAGGTAGGAAGGTTATCATCAAAAGGGACAGTTTTCCTTTAATTCTTCCTAACCACTGTCACTAACCACTGTCCTTTGTCACTAACTGCTGTTCATTGTCAGTTTTGCTGTTATGTTTTAGAATAGGTTTGATTCCTTTCTTAAAGCCATACTGATCATGACTTTTTAGCTTTTTAGCTCATAGTGTTTTACTATTATTTGTATTTTCTCGGCCCTGCTGTTGTATTGTAAAGGAGCCCTTAGTTAGAGATCAAACCACCTGATCTAGCCTAGGGTATTTATTCTACCTACTGAGCCAAGATGTCACCCTGTTTCTGACTGGTAAAAAAAAAAGACAATAGTTCCTACAATTCAAGGTGTTATGTTTACGAGAAATAATTTAAGCTTATAGTCCATCCTATCATGTATCAGTGTCTAATACAATTTCTAGTGGTAATAACAGAAACAGCAGCTATTTGGGGGTTATCCATGTTCTTTTCTTTGAAATTACAGTCTACAGATTTTAGGTTTTAATATTATAGTTGTAACTCGCCATTTTTTTCACTTGCTACTTCTTTGTCTATTTTCCCATACTAGCATTTAGTGTGTTATTTTACTTACCTCTTAGATTTCTCAGTCATGATACAAAAGAAACAACTGTATTTCTTTTTATTGCTAGTAGACATATTTAAAGCAAGGTTTCACCTGTTCGTTTATCCTTAATATCATCCCAGGAGCAAACTAAAGATTTTGAGTTTAGTATTTATATTTTTAGCATTCTTTTTCATTATTATTAAAACAATGTTAGCAGCAACAATGAGCCATGCTTGTTTTATTCCTGTTTGTTATAGAAATTCTCTTGTATTTCTGCATTAAAGGCAGTGCTTACTGAAAGATAGTTTTGCCTTATGAAAAGAGCAGCATTCTTTCTTTTTTCAGAATGCTTATGTCAAACAGATGTTGACTTTTTAACAGATACTTTCTTGGCTTTGGAGATAATTACATAGATATTCAACAATGTTTTCTTCTGATGTATTCTGTTAATTTTCCTGGTGTGATATCAGCTAAGCATTCTAGGGTTAAGTCCTGCAGTTTTAATAAAAAGCTCTTTTCATATCTTACATTCTATTTGCTAATATTATTGCGGATGTTTTCATTCATTTGCTTATTCAACCAAATAATTAGTAAGCAAGCACTTACTGAAAAGGATTGTGCTGGGCTCTACAGAGGTTCAAACATGAATGAGAGGAACAATGGTCCGGAAGCCCAGTCTACTGCAGGAGGCAGACATGAACACAGTCACACCGCAAGGCCTCCTGCTTTGTGCGTCTTAATAGTGTAATTTTATTCGTGGACAAATATTTATTGATCTTCTTGTATGTGCTAAACACTGTAGTCAAAACAGAGGATAATCTGACAAAGAAAATAGCCCAAGACTAATTTCAGGGAACTCATAATCTAGGTGAAGACAGCCAATGATCACATGATCACACTAATCACATATTTGACCAAAAAAAAAAAAAAATACTTGTTGCCTCATAGAATCTAGGCTTTAAGTGCTGAGGCCACAATAAGAAACAGAACAGTCTAAACTCTGCTGCTTTGGTGCTCACTTTCTTGCGTCATGTTAAGTGTGTTACTCATCTGCACTGAGGCCAGACAGTATAAATGATAGCGACCCTTGACCTCACTCAGAAATCTTATCTGGGATGGTGACACAACTAATGTTTCAAAGAATATTAAGTATTACAAGGCCCAAAGGTAGCAAAATGAAACAGCATCAGAAAAAAGAGCCCAAAAGCTTAGAGCCTAGAGGAGAAGGGAGTAGAGGGATCTGAGGCCAAGATGCAGAAAACACAGCTGGGAGGTGTAGGGGTAAACAGACAATGCAAACTGGTAATTTTAATTTTTACTTTAAAGCAAAGGGAATCACAGGGAAAAAAAAAACAAAACCGTTATAGGTGTGGAGTGCAATCATCAGAGGTCGGGGTAAATAGTATTTTCTTCCAGTGCACTAATTTCTTCTTTAACTGCTAGTGTCCTTTTCATATCCAAGATCCCTAACTGATTCACTTAATAATGATCTTTTCTTATATCAATTCTGCATGCCATTATCCCATAATTAGTAGCTAATTTTATATTCATGTAAATACCTTCAGTCATCTCTTTGAATGTCCTAGGCACACTAAGCTTAAATGATCAGAATGCTCTATTTTATAAACAGGTTCATCTATATCATTTTCTAAATTCGATCCCACATATGAGTGACATCACATGAATCTGTTTCCCTCTCTCTGGATCACCCTACCCAGCATGACAGTCTACAGGTTCATCCATTTTGCCACACACGGCATCATTTTGGGGGCTCTCTCTTCCATTCCAGTGGATTGCTTCTAGTTATTTCATATATTTTGTCATTTTCACATACTATCTTTACACTTGATAATGCAGATACCGTACTGTCTTAAATATTGACACTTTAATAAATCTGTATAACCCGTAAGGAAAAAAATTATCAGAATGTTCAGTAAAATTTTCCATTTGGAGAAAGTTTATTGATTGGTTTAGCATTACATTTCTTCACGTGTTTTGGAGTATCAGGGTATAAGCTCATCATTAAGTGTGCATTTTTGTGGGTGTGGGCTTGGGTCACTATCTCCTGTGCACAAATGCCATGCTTAGTGGTTTCCACTTGGTTTGCTGAGCACCTAATAGTGAATCAATACTTAAAATGGCTTTGGGATCTTCTTTTTCACTGTGATGTCAGGACTATCACAAATTCAGTCCTCGAGTCTGCCACTGTTCCTCAGTTAGAAAATATATTTTCTGTATAAAAAGTCAAATGAATAATTTTAAAATTCAATTAGTCCATACTGCATCATATTGTAGTATTTTATAATTCCATAAGACTGGAGCGTCTCCTTTTAGATATTAATATTGGAAAAGCAGAACAAATAAATACATCTACTGGCATACCTCAGAGAAATTGCCCCTTTGGTTCCAGACCACAGCAGTAAGGGAAATATCTCAACAAAGCCAGTCACAAAAATTTTCTGGTTAGAGCATATAAAAGTTATGTTTATTTATAGGGATTAAGGGGCAAAGCAAAGCTATGTTTACACTATACAGCCAGTCTACTAAGTGTGCAATAACATTATGTCTAAAATACAACATATGTACATTAATTTTCAAAGACTTTATTGCTAAAATATGCTAACCATCATCTGAGCCTTCAGCAAGCCATAATCTTTTGCTGGTGGAGGTTTTGCCTCAATGTTATGGCTGCTGCCTCTTCAGAGTGTTGGTTGCTGAAGGTTTGGCTTCAAATCGGCTGTGGCAATTTCTTAAAATAAAACAACAATGAAGCTTGCTGCATCTACTGATTCTTGCTTTCTTCCTTTTGATAGAGTCTTCCTTTAGACTTCTCTATCGTGGTGCTAGTGGTAAAGAACCCGCTAGCCAATGCAGAAAACACGGGTTCAATCCCTAGGTCTGAAAGATCCCCTGGAGAAGGGCTTGGCAACCCACTCCAGTATTCTTGCCTGGAGAATCCCACAGATAGAGGAGCCTGGCAGACTACAGTCCATAGGATCACAGAGTCAGATGTGACTGAAGTGACTTAGCCTGACATTAGGATGCATAATATGCAATGCTGTTTGATAGTATTTTACCCACAGTAGAATACCTTTCAAAATTAGACTCAGTCCTGGCACATCCTACCCCTACTTTATCAACTAAGTTTATGTAGTATTCTAAATCCCTTGTTATCATTTCAATGATCTTCACAGCATCTTCACCAGGAGAAGATCCATCTCAAAAAACCACTTTCTCCATTCAACCATAGGAAGCAAACCTCATCCCTGAAATCTGCCATGACATTGCAGAAATTCAGTTGCATCTTCAGGCTCCACTTTCGATTCTAGCTCTCTTGCTATTCCCACATCTGTATCTTTTCTCCTCCCCTGAAATCTTGAATCCCTAAATATCACTCATGAGGGATGGAATTAACTTCTTCCAAATGCGTATTAATGTTGACATTTTGACCTTTTCCCACAAATCTCTAAAATTCTTAATGGCATATAGAAAATCGAATCTTTACCAACAGTTTTTTACTTTGCCTAGGACCATCAGTGGAATCATTCTTTATGGTTGTGATAGCCTTTACAAAATATATTTCCTAAATAATATAACTTGAAAGTAGAAATTATTACTTAACCCATGGGCTGCAGAATAGATGTGGTGTTACTAAGTATGAAAATGACATCAGTCTTATTGTACATCTCTATCAGAGGTCTTGAGTGACCAGATCCATTGCCAATGAGCAGTAATATTTAGAAAAGATTTTTTTTTTTTTTCTGAGCAGTAGGTCTCAACAGCAGGCTTAAAACGTTTAGCAAGCCATGTTGTTAAAAGATGTGCCATCATCCAGGCTTTGTTTACAGAGCACAAGCAGAATATATTTAGCATAATTCTTAAGGATCATAAGATTTTTAGAATGGCAAATGAGCATTGAATTCAACTGAAAGTCATCAGCTGTATTAACCCCTAGTGAGAGCATCAGCCTGTCCCTTGAAGCTTTGATGCCAGGCATTAACTTCTCTTCTCTAGCTATAAAATTCCTAGATGGCATCTTTTTCTAATGCAAAGCTGTTTCATCAATATGGAAAACCTCTTCTTAATGTAGCTACCTTCTTTAATAATCTTAACTAGATTGGCTGGATAACTTGCTGCAGCTTCTACATCAGCATTTACTGCTTCAATTTGCCCTTTTATGTTATAGAAATGGCTTCTTTCTTCCAACCACATGATCAAACCTCTGCTAGTTTCAGCCTTTCCTTCTATAGCTTCCTCACTACTCAGCCACCATAGACTTGAAGAGAAGTAGAGCCTTGCTCTAGATTGGGCTTTGGATTAAGGGAATGTTGTCGCTGATTTGATCTATCCAGATCGCTAAAACTTTCTTCAGTTCAGCAGCAAGGCTCACTTCTAATCATTCATGTGTCCACTGAAGTAACACTTTTCATTTTCTTCAAGAACTTTTCCACTGCATTCCCAACTAGTCTAACTGTTCGGCAGATGGTAAGGAACTTGCCTGAAATGCAGAAGACCCAGGTTCAACTCCTGTGTTGGGAAGATTCCCTGGAGAAAGGAAAGGCTACCCACTCCAGTATTCTTGCTTGGAGAATTCCATAGACAGAGGAGCCTTGTAGGCTACAGTCCATGGGGTTGCAAAGTGTAGGACTGCTGCTGCTACTGGTGCTAAGTCGCTTCAGTTGTGTCCGACTCTGTGTGACCCCATAGATGGGGCCCACTGCCTCTGGGATTCTCCAGGCAAGAACACTGGAGTGGGTTGCCATTTCCTTCTCCAAAGCATGAAAGTGAAGTCGTTCAGTCATGCCCGACTCTTAGAGACCCCATGGACTGCAGCCTACCAGGCTCCTCCATCCATGGGATTTTCCAGGCAAGAGTAGTGAAGTGGGGTGCCATTGCCTTTTCACAACTGAACAACTAACACTTTCACTTTTCAAGAGACATGTAACTCCTCCTCTGGCTTGAGTACTTAGGGGCCACTGCAGTGCTATTAAACTGGCCTAATTTAAATACTGCAGTGTCTCAGGGAAGCGGGAGATCTGAAGAGAGTGAGAAAGGGGGGAACAGCTGGTTGATAGAGCAGTCAGAACACACACTATTTTTATTAATTAAGTTCACCATGTTATGGGCAAAGTTTGCCCCAAACAATTTCAACAGTAATAGGACCACAAATCACCATAATCAATATAATAACAAAAAGCTGTGACTACTGTGAGAATTACCAAATGGGACACCAAGACATAAAATGAGCAAATAATATTGAAAAAATGACATCAATACACTTGCACAAAACTTTAATGTGTGAAAAAAGCAGTATCTGAGAAGCACCATTAAGTAAAGTGCAACAAAATGAGGTATACCTATATAGGGACTTTGTGGGGGAAAGGAGGCCAAAGAAAAAAACAAGCAAAATAAATCTGTACTTACCTAGCAGCCTCACAGCAACACAGAGAATAAAAAGAGGAAAGCTCACAACTATTAAAACCCAGCTGTATCATCAACCTAATACCAGAATCCTGGAGCCCTTTGTGACTGTCAGCGTGAGACAGGGACCATTAGAAAAGAAGAGGGAGTGGCTTTGCAGCTCTCTCAGTGCATGCTGGAGTCAGAAAACTACAGTTGTGCCTATAGCCTTAGGGTCCTGCTTTCTCTGAGTGTTGGGATTCTGGTTCTCTTCCCTTACCATTCCTGCCCTCCTGCTAGTTGACTACTTTTAGATCAGAAACAACATAACAGAAAATAAGTCAGACTATATGGGATGTGTATATGTGAAGTAGGTGTCAGAGGGGCAGAGCATGTATAGAAACACGAGTGGCATGTGTGATGAGGCATGTGTGTGGAGTGGTGTGTGTGTACATGCAGGCACACCTGTGTGAGGGGATGGCCGCTATACTATTTCATTGTATTCTGAGTAGGCAAAGGCAGGAAAAAAAAAAAAAAAAAACCCTAGTAGTTATTTGTCCATGGAATTCTTCCCAGGCAAGAATACTGGAGAAGCTTACCATTCCCTTCTCAAGGGAATCTTCCCGACCCAAGGATCGAACTTGAGTCTCCCTCATTGCAGGCAGACTCTTCACCATCTGAGCCACCAAGAAGGCCCAGTATATCTCATAGGTAAAGATATTCCACAGTGCAAGAGCTCCCAGTTCTGATTGCCTGAGAATTAAGCAGTAGGGCAGGGCAACACGTTGCCAAAGTAGCAAAGAAGTGAATCAGTAAATGCCACTACAAATAGCTTGAGTGAGCAAACTCCGGGAGATGGTGAGGGGCAGGGAGGTCTGGCATGCTGCAGTGCACGGGGTTGCAAACAGTCGTACACCACTTGGAGGCTGAACAACAAGAAGTAGAAATAGAAATGGGCCTGGAGTTTTGAAAAAGTTTCTTCTAACTATAGCTCTAGGGTATAGAACATGACAGAAATGTGGACAGACAGCCTGACTTTTGACCTATCATTTGAGAAAATTTGTCCTCTGATCAATTAAGAGTAAAACACACACACACACATACTCACTCACTCAAAGTCTCTGAATTTCATTCATGATCCAGTCCCTTTATTTCTCTCCACATCTCAGCTACAGCTGCTCTGACTGACCATGGGGGTATTCAGCCATCCTGCCCTCTAGAGAAGAAAAGCCTGCTCTGGCTGTCCTGGGAGGTACTTCCCAACAAAGTATCAGCACTAAGGATTGTTTGGGGTTATGTTTTCCAGTGAACTCTTAACTAAACACATCTGACAGGAACTACTTGAGATTCTCAAAAAGATGACCTATCCCACTGATTTCTGGAAAAAGATTATTTTTGTGGAAATGATCTATTAGAGCACCCAGAAGAAAATCTCCATGTTATTACAAATCAGAGACAACCTGGCTCCCATCCAAGTGCAAAAACAGCATGATTTTCATAAAACTTGGCCAAAAGCAAAGCAGAAAGAACAGGAAACCACAAAACAGCTATACAACAGGTTATGAAAGGAACCTGGGAACAGAAAGACAATTATAATGGGAAAAAAAATAATTCTAAAAATCCACATAGGAGGCATTGAAGAGCAGGATTAAATGCTAAGGATATGGAAGACAAAGTTTAAAAGTTTGTCTACAATGTACAAGAAAAGAATCAAGACACAAAAATAAGAGAAAAAAAATGGTGCATATGTAGGATAGAAAGCTTACATCCGATTATTCATTATTCTTAAAGAAGAACCCAAACATTCAAGAACTATTACAGGAGAAAATTTTATTGGTCAAAAGGTGTTAAGGTTTTAGGCATGCCCTTGGAAAAGCCACCAAATCCAAATACTCAGGGCCTGATCTGATCTGAATCACATCCCCAACAGGAGTATCCCAAGGAACTAATAAACCAGATCCTGTCAGTTCCAGAAATCCGACCTTGGGACAACCTTTGGGAAAACTCAACCCTTCCTTGAAGACTGGCTGAAATGTCTATACCTCATGGAATGTTTGCCTAAATCCCTCATCCAAGTCATACTTCCTGCTTCCAAAGTAACTTTCACTTCTTAGTTCTTATCACAATTAATTATTGATTCATGTAAGAAACTGCTTTATCCCGTTACTCAAACAAATCACACTCTTGAAGGAGGACCCTGTTTCCACCTGTATCTTCAGCTAATTTTGAAGTGTAGAAAAAAATGTAAAACAAAGGAAAGAGATTATTAGTCTTTTGCTGGTAAAGTTGAAAGGAAATATCACTTGCCATAAAATGCACTGGGCTAAATGACATGACATTCGATGTTAACTCACTTACCTGACATAATTTTAAATACTTCCCACTCTATTTTAGACACTGTAAGAAACTGACAAAGGTAAAGATTAAGAGAAAAAAATGGGTAAGCAATGTCACATCAGGCAACTACATGAAACAGAAGAGAGCAAGACACGATGTGCCCCATGGATGGTTTGGGAATGGGAAGCCACTCACGGGAGTGATCGCATTTGCAAGCGTCCATTCCAATGAAACCATGGAAAATGGATTTGTGTTTCTCTTGCTATCTGACAAGAAGCAAGACGACTTCAAAATGGTATCAATGACAAAAGTTAGCAGCTCAGCAAAACAGCTGGCTTTTGCCCTGGACATAATTTCCGTGATACTTCTGTGTCTCAGGTAAAATGAATCATCGATCAGAAGCTCACAGTTTGGTTAACTAGAGATTTCCTGGCATATACATTGACTCAATTCCTTCATTTTCATCCACTTCTGTTTCTTCGGTATATGTTACTTACTTTTGTTTTCAATCTAAAACTCTGCCTAAATTTTTCTTTGTCTTTACTCGTTGGTTAGTTTGGGTTTTCTTCTGTCCTTATGAGCCTCATGAAGAATTATCTCTCAATTCCTATTTGTTTGCCTCTAGAATTAATAAAATGGGCTCTAGGTTTTAGAGAATCTTAATTTGCATAGCCAGAAGATTTGGTTGAAGGCATTTAAATTCTGGGTTCAAATATCTGCATTATTGTGGGGCCTAGAAAGCTGTATCTTGATGGCACTATTTGAAAGATGTTGAGTCATAAAGAAGAAAGCAAAATCTAAGGTAACATCTAAAACACAAGTTTGGAAGGAATATTTTTGACTTTTATATTTTGTGACCTAATGTTTTTCTTCTTCTGTCTTGCCAATTTTTTGGCATCAAGTGGATCTCAAGTTAGAATACATGTCTAGAAAAAAAAAACAGAGTTCCAAATCAAATCTATTCTATAATCAAGAGCTATAATCACTTTATAAATATTAAAGATGTTGCAAACTGAAAGTGTCTTCCCTTGGCACAGTTGCAGTATTTCATCACCTCATCATATGTGTAGGAAAGAGAAGGAAGCAGAGGCACCAGAACAAAAATGCCACTTTGGGATTTTCCCTATGTGAGCTTTAAATATTTTTAAATGGCAACTTATGAAAAGATGTGGAATAAATGTGTCCCTAAAGATCTTGAAAAATTATAACTTAAAAACAGTATTAGATCAAAATAAAGCATAGGAATCAAATATGGTTACATGGCATATACCAAGCATGCGGTATTGAGAAACAGGTGTGCTGTTTAGGATCTTTTTTCTTCTTAAGATAAGAAAGCATATTTCTAATAAAAGCCCTACACAAGCTCTCCAACTTCCACCCTCAGCTATTCCCTCCCAACTCAAGGAGTATCTTCTGAATCTTCTTCCTTCACAAATCCTTAATGTAACACCCTTGATTTAAATTGCCTGCCATAAATATGAACTTGACAGTTTCTTGAAGCTGTTCTTCACTCTGCACCTGCATTTGTAAGAAATCCACTTCTACCTCCAGCTGGAATTTCCCAGCGTGGAATGGAACTCACATTCTTAAAACCTTTTTACCTACTTGCTGCTGTTGTTCAGTTGCTAAGTCAGGTCCAACTCTTTGCGACTCTATGGACTGTAATCCACTAGGCTCCTCTATCCACGGGATTTCCCAGGCAAGAATACTGGAGTAGGTTGCCATTTCCTTCTCAAGGGGATCTTCCAGATACAGGGATCAAACTGCTGTCTCCTGCTTTGGCTTTCCTCTCTATTGCTTTCGCCTACTATATCCCTGAGCATACAGTCTGGATAGTTCAGAGCCTTAAAAGCTGTATGTCACTATATCCTGGGCAGAGAAAGATTATTCAAAGGCCTTCAGCAGGCTTGGGTATGTATATTCAATGATACTAGAAATACAGGTGCATGTCCAAGTAACTGAAGAATCATAAGGTCTTCCATTCTCATATTTTTCCTCCTATTTTAATAGTAAAATGACTACCTCATTTCAACTCATATGTACTTGCTGTTTTTCTATTTTTCTCTATGCATTTCTTCTACTGTCTTGGTAACTGTGAATTTTTTTGCTACAATCCTCATACATTTATGTATTATCCTATTTGGTTTTTAATCCTTTTGAGTTAAAGTTGTGTATGGGCTTATGTGTGTGTTTATCTTATTGTTGTATTTCTAATTTTTTCCTCTCAGTATCATGATACAATATTTTTCCCTTCTTTCTTTAAATTCACATCACTGGAGTGAACTTTGGCAAGGAAGATGTTCTTATTCATGTGATAGCATTAAAAGCAAGTTATTTTAGTTCATTCGAATCTTGTGTACCCATTACTATGAAAACAATTGAGGTTTCAGAACTAATTCCCTATGTTAAATAATTTGTGCTAGATAAAGACATCTAAAAATCAAGGAAACAGAATTAACAAATTAACCTACGGAGGGCTCAAGAGGTAATCATTTGGAAAGAAACACAAAATTGGGTCAAAATTGCTGAAGTTCAATGGATGTTCGTGTAGTCAGTTTGCAGGTACACATTAAAACATTCAGCTTTCACAGCTGCAGAAGTAAAGCAGTAGAATAGTAGTCCAAAAATTTAATTTCTTTACAAAAAATGTTTACAGTCTGGGTAAGTGAATCTTACATCAGGATGATTTTTCCTCAGAGGAGACATTTGACACTGTCTGCAGACACTTTTGGAGAAGGCAGTGGCAGCCCACTCCAGTGTTCTTGCCTGGAGAATCCCAGGGACGGTGGAGCCTGGTAGGCTACAGTCCATGGGGTCACGAAGAGTCGGAGATGACTGAGCAACTTCACTTTCACTTTTCACTTTCATGCATTGGAGAAGGCAGTGGCAGCCCACTTCAGTGTTCTTGCCTGGAGAATCACAGGGACGGGGGAGCCTGGTGGGCTGCCATCTATGGGGTCACACAGAGTCGGACACGACTGAAGCGACTTAGCAGCAACAGCAGCAGACATTTTTGATTGTCACAGTTTGATGGAGAGGAGGGGCATGTTACTACAGGCATCTAGTTTGCAGAGGTCAGGGGAGCTGCCTCCAACACAGGGCAGCCCCATGCTCCAACAAAGAAGCATCCAAATCCTGAATTTAGTAGTTTTGAGGTTAAGAAACTTGTATTGAGATTAACATCACTCTACTAAGGATATATTTGCTACTGATTATTCAAGATGAGATGTTCTTTGATAAAGCATATTTCATTAACATATACAGGACAATTTGTAAGTTTTTCTCACACCTCAAACATTTCTTTGATCATTTCAAAAAGCACTTAGAAAAAGAATTCTAACAATGGGAAAACTCAGATATTCAAGCCAAATAGTTTTTTTTTTTTTTTTTTTAGTGCTATATCCAATGGGTTCTTTTCTTAGTTATTCTTTGCAATGCAAGTCCAGGTCCTCGCTTCCCTAGCTGTGCCTGTGTGTGTGCTGTGCATGATCAGTTGCTCAATCATGTCTGACCTTTTACAACCCTATAGACTATAACCCGCCAGGCTCCTCTGTCCATGGGATTTCCTAGGCAAGAATACTGGAGTGGGTTGTCATTTCTCATTTCCTCCTGCAGGGGATCTTTCTGACCCAGGGATTGAACCCACGTCCCAGGGATAAACAATGTGTCTCCTGCTTTGGCAGGCAGATTCTTTACCACTGAGCACTTAGCCCATAAATCACCAAATCTCCATTTCTAGTCCTTTATTTCTAATCTTAGCGTCCATAATACACAGCTTCAGGAAACCTTTTAATTAAACTTAGATTAAAAATACAAAAAATAGACAAGACTATGGAAATGACATAAAAAAGCTAGAAGATGGATTTGTAGGTAAAGAAGAAAGCATAAGTAAAGATACACAAGAGGAAAAACACAAGAGCGAATCAGAGAATACCAATCACAGCAAAGAAGTCAGGTCAAGAAAGAGTAAGAGTCACATACAGAGGTTAGATGTGCTAGACTGGGTAGTGATTTGGATGAAGATGGCACAGGGTGGTGCTAAGTCTGCAGACGAAAGCATCCTTCAGTAAGGAGGATGCCAGAGATGCCATGTTTTCCACAGTGTGAAACAGTGTGTTTTCATTGACTGAACTGAACTGTATCCCAACGTACATACACGTACGTCATTCACTCATTCATGTCCAACTCTTTGCAACTCCATGAACTGTGGCCCACTAGGATCCTCTGTCCATGAAATTCTCCAGGCAAGAATACTCGAGTTGAGTGCTATTCTCTTCTCCAGATGATTTTCCTGACCCTGGGATCAAGCCCGCATCTCCTGCATTGCAGGAAGATTCTTTACCATCTGAGCCACCAGGGAAGCCCAGGGATCTCAAATCTCCCTGTGAATATATCTAAGACAATAAAAATGTTGCTTCATGGATTAGAAACACAATTAAACATTAGCTGGAATAGGTCCTTATTCTAATCTGGACTGAATTTTTGCAGTGAATTTTCATGCAGTTGTTAAAAAGAATAAATAGAAAATGTTTATACCAAGAAGACTCCTTATATGCTTTTACCTTATTAAAATGTATGACACAACCTAATGCTTATACAAAATGGCATTATTTCATTATTATTAATAACCATGTTGTATTTACCTTCCCATTTGCATGACAGAGAAATGGTGGTATCTTACTTATGTGTTAAACACAGGATACTCATTCATATTCATTAACTTTAGCTGATCAATCTTTCCAAAAGTGTGTTTTCTTTGGGTATTTGATCTACATTATTAGAATACTGAAAAGATGTTCAAGGAAATATCCAGACCAAAAAGAAAATGAAAAAAGTGAGAAATGAGGATGAGAGCTGAGGGAAAAAAAAATTGTATCTGTACTGAAAGAAAAATGAATTTCATTTAGAAAGTAAAATAAGATAGGCATTTTAAGGAATATAAAACTAATGAAAGACATTATGAAATGAAATTTTAATAACCTTTCACTTTTTAAAATGTGCGTTAGTGTTCAGTATCTGCAACCTTACTTCTGCAGTGACTGACTGAAGAAATAAATGTGATATTAAGCTTTGGATTTTCAACAGTGTTCAGATGTTGGGGTACATAGAAGCCACGTATCTGTGTGTTTAAGGATGACTCACTACACATCAGGCACTTTTGCAGAATCACTGCATGATTTTCTTTAATTATCACAATAACCCTATGAGATAAACACTATTATTATCCGCATTTACTGTGAAAAGTGAAGCACAAAGGCATTAAGCAATTTGTGTACTGCAGGGTCTAGGACAGTGGTTCTCAAGCTTTAAACAACATCAGAATCACCTGGAGGGCATGTGAGAATGCAGATTCTGGGCCCAACCCACAGACAATCTGATTATTACATCCAGAGTAGGGCCTGAGAATCTGCATTTGTAGCAGTTCCCAGGCATCCTAATGCTGCTGATCCCAGAATGGCACTTGAGAACATCTGACCTAGGATCTGGCTAAGAGTGCTGGAGCCCAAGCCATCAGGATGCAAAGTCCCTGGTCCTGAGCACATTATGCTGGGCTGTGCTTAGCTGCTCAGTCATGTCTGACTCTTTGTGACCCCATGGACTGTAGCCCGACAGGCTCCTCTGTCCACGGGGATTCTCCAGGCAAGAATACTGCAGTGGGTTGCCACATCCTCCTCCAGGGTATCTTCCCAACCCAGGGATAGAACTCAGGTCTCCCACATTGCAGGGGGATTCTTCACCTTCTGAGCCACCAGAATACTGGAGTGGGTTGCCTATTCCTTCTCCAGGGGATCTTCCCGACCCAGGAATCGAACAGGGTCTCCTGCATTGCAGGCAGATTCTTTACCAGCTGAGCCACTAGGGAAGCTCCTTAACCACATTAGGAGCCACCAGAAACGTGGCCATATTACACGCGTGACAAAGGTAATCACCCCGGCAGACACTCTCACCAAAACCCTGCCATGGTAGGCTGGAAGCGGTTTCCAAGTTCTATTTTTAATCTCACCCTAGGCCTTCCTGGAAGACGAACAATTTCAGGAAAGAAATTTAATAAAGAAAAACTTTAATTGAAAAAAATCCTGTCTATTAATTTCTCTCTTTGAATTGTGAAGGCTATCTTCATTCACAATCAGCAGCAGAATTGCTTTGTCAAGGTTTGCTCGGTGTTGAGTGATCTGCAGAAACACACTGTGAGAATCCTTTTTATGCTAAACGGTAGACTGGACAGAGATTAGAAAATCTGATTTCTGGGGTCTAGTTTTTCATTAATTTTCTGGTGAAGAAAAGCATGTCACTCTCTATAACTATAATCATTAAGCTGAAACAAACTCTTTGAGTCCAAAAAGGCAAGCATTCAGGATAAAACATTTAGAAAGATGCAGTGTTAAAAGTATGTGAAAGAATTTTCTGTAAACCATCACTGATATTTCAGACTGAGCCAGAGTAGACATTAAATTACAAGATAATTGATTTTCAACACTTTCTAAGTGTTTCTTTTCCATGGTTCTAAAGGAAATCATGTGGCCTTGTGCAGGAAACATAAAACACACAGAAATAACCAAACATTTTCCAAACCACACACAAAGTCAGATGGTTTGCAGTAAGGAATTGGCACATTTTCTGTAAGTGATCAAGTATTACTTTAATTGTTCATAGCACACCAAACCTAGATAATTATCAGATTTCTTTATTTTTTTTTAATTTTTTTTTATTATTTTTTTTATTATTATTTTTTTTTTATTTTTTTTTTATTTTTTATTTTTTTAGTTTTTAAATTTTAAAATCTTTAATTCTTACATGCATTCCCAAACATGAACCCCCCTCCCACCTCCCTCCCCATAACATCTTTCTGGGTCATCCCCATGCACCAGCCCCAAGCATGCTGCATCCTGCTTCAGACATAGACTGGCGATTCAATTCACATGATAGTATACATGTTAGAATGTCATTCTCCCAAATCATCCCACCCTCTCCCTCTCCCTCTGTGTCCAAAAGTCCGTTATACACATCTGTGTCTCTTTCCCTGTCTTGCATACAAGGTCGTCATTGCCATCTTCCTAAATTCCATATATATGTGTTAGTATACTGTATTGGTGTTTTTCTTTCTGGCTTACTTCACTCTGTATAATCGGCTCCAGTTTCATCCATCTCATCAGAACTGATTCAAATGAATTCTTTTTAACGGCTGAGTAATACTCCATTGTGTATATGTACCACAGCTTTCTTATCCATTCATCTGCTGATGGACATCTAGGTTGTTTCCATGTCCTGGCTATTATAAACAGTGCTGCAATGAACATTGGGGTACATGTGTCTCTAAATACAAGACATACTGCCTGAGAAAACTAGACCAACAGAATATTAGAAATACCACACTTTTTAAAATGTAAAAAGGTTTCAACATTCCATGTATAAGTCAGATGGCATAACTAGAAGTTTATCTGTCTGGCACAAGTTGAGGTGTATGAAAATTGTTGAAAAACAAATGCTTGCTAAAGTCATGAACAATATAATTTATTCAGACGACTTCGGCTGGTCATGATAATGACTTGAAAAATAGAAGATGATTCTGCATAAAATTGTCTTAAAATTTATGTGACACACACTCGTCCATACACAGATATACTCATATTAATCATGGTGTTAGCATGGATAATTACTGAGACAATATAAATAGATTTTGAATTGGAGATGAACAAAGAGTAGTTGGAAGCAAGACCTCTAACATATGAAATTTAAAAGAATGTTGAAAAAATCACAAGAGGTCTCTCCTAGTTTCTTGTGAAATGAAACTAGAAGAATGAATCTTGAATATTTTAAATGATCTGAAGTCAAAATATTACCAATAAGCCATATTGTCCCATTTGTTATCACCTGAGAAATCCTGCATTCAAACTTGATTTATAGTCATTTTACTCATCTGACCTATTATTAAATGCATCTGTTCCAGAAATACAGCCAATTATTTCTCATAATTCTTCACATGTCTTATTATAAGAGGTAAAAGCTTTCTGCTTAATGAAATTTCACTGGACTTGAAAAAATTAATTTCTTCTCACTGTAATGATAAGTGTTGGAGACGCACATGTTCTTAATTAACTTCACATTAATAAAGGAAGGCTTCCCTAGACATAAGTGCTCAACTGATATTTGCCATGGAGGGGAGGTCATGAGCAAGAATCCATGAACTTCAGTTCAGTTCAGTTCAGTTCAGTCGCTCAGTTGTGTCCGACTCTTTGCGATCCCATGAATCGCAGCACACCAAGCCTCCCTGTCCATCACCAACTTCAGTAAGATGAAAAAAAAAAAAAAAAACCAGAGTGTCACCCTAGCTGGTGAAACAGAAAGCATGCGTTTTCACTTCCCTGTTTTTATTAGTATCGGAAGAAACTCGTGACGAAGTCATTGCGAAATAAGGTATTTGTTACAACTGAAAATTAAAAAGCATGATAGGGTATGATCTGGTACCTTATGCACTCCTTGGGCGGTCACACACTCCAGGAGAGACAGTGGGCTGCCTCCAAGGAAAAGCACCAGGCCAAGGACAGGCTAGTGGAGCAATGTTGTTGACTGATGACCTAATCAATGCCCAGAGCTGCTTCTCCTTGGTCATAGGGTGATGCAGGTTTAATCCCTGTTGGGAGTTGGGATCCTATATGCCTTGTGGCCAAAAAAGCAGAACATAAACAACAGAAGCCAGTGTGGTCGAAAATTAATGAAGACTTGAAAGAAAGAAATTCTACCAGCATCATTATCCTCATCCTGAAAGAATGGGCCTATGGCATGACACCCATCACTGAGCCTGTGGACACTGTCATCTCCCTAGCTGCTCAGAACTGTGGCAGCATCTTGGAAACTGAGTAGATCAAGTCAAAGATAGTCAACTGTTCAAAACAGCTCAGAGAGTTCTTTCCAATGGCTGTGAGCTATTAAATTCAATAATTCTGGAGTCATTTATCCCTGGAGTTTCATCATTTGAAGTCAATCAAAGAAACAAACAAAACCCCCCAAACCTTGATATGATAATATATTTTCATGCATTTTCTGTTTCTGGAAACATCCTTAGTCATATAACAAGATAGTGTGCTATTTCATTAATTTCTTTTCTCACTCATTCATTCAACAAACCTATACTGTGTTGCCTACATTACCCAAGATGCTGGCATTTTAGAAAACAAAAATAAGCATATTGATAGTGCCTTATCCTTTATAATATAGATTGGAAAGTACTTTCTATAGAATATTTCATTATTTTCCTTTCCCAAATTAAACCCATGTTTAGGAAATTGAAGCTGAAGGAGCTTGCACCCTGCAGAAAATTAGAGTGTTGAGCAATCAGACTTCTGATTTTAAGTAAGGCTGTCAAAACCTCCATACCTGCTTCATCCCTTATGAGTCACATGTTCAGGCCCTAGCTTCACTATGCTCAGAAGTCATTCTGACCTGATTACAAATCCCAAAGCTTTCTCTGTCGTGGAGGCATCAGCAGAACCTGGGAGTCACAGAATTCATAGAAATCAACCAGCATGGTCACGTAAGCTTTAATTGTACAATCCTTTGGGATGTAAGAAGAAAATAATAGAACTTGTAATATATTCATTTCTAAATCTTTTCTTTAAATTATTTAATGTTTATGTATATTTTATAATAGTCACAAGATGTTACTTCTGTCATGCATAGACAATTCATAGACAAGCACACAAGTATTGATGTTACATACTGGTAGCATTTTTACTTATGGGGTTGTGTAATCAAAATATTTGAAGATCACTGACCTAATTGCTTCTGAGTGCAGATTGGAGAGTGGCACCCCTACATGATGGCTTTGCTTTCCGGGATGAATGTTTTACTAATTCTGAGACATCAGTATTCGGCTATGACCTGCAACGTGCAGTATTCTACTACCTACCCTGCATTACCCAGCTCAAGTTCACAACTTCTTTGGAAAACCATCTTGTTATCATTGGGTGGCTATAAAAAACAAATAATTTATGTGAAAGTTTCTAAGTTGCAAAACATTATAAAATGTGTTAAGTTTAAGCCAGTGGCTAAAATGAAAGTGCTTGGAATCAGAGTGAAGGGAATTGATTCTTACTGAACACTACTATTTGCTTTTCAGAGACTGCCTCACTGAGTCTCCACCAAATGTTGACTATAGCAGGACAAGTATGCTTTTGCATTTGCGTGCTTATGCACAAGGTGCTTTTCATTTGATCCTTAGGACAAATCTCAAAAGTATCAGTTTGAACTGTAAGAAACTGCTGCTTTCCTAGGTCAGTCAAACATCAGCAATTTTATATGGTTATAACTTATAGGAAAATGATCATTTTACACACGAGGAAATGGGAACCAAGCAAATTGAAGTGACTTGCCCAATAGTGAAGACCTAACATGAGAACTCATGTCTTCTACCTGTCTCTACACGCCCCTTCTGCATGCTGACTACATGATGATCTTGCAATTTCAGGGACCTAAAAAGTAGACAGCAAACATTCTGACAAACTTGGCACTCTTTGTCACCCCTTAGGTCCTCGCTGAAGGGGCACACTGCTCTGCATTTCAGAGGAAGAGGCGTGTTAACAGCTCCTCCCAAGTATGCTCTGTGTAGCCAATCTGCTGTTCTGTCTCCAAAATCTATACTAAGTAAGTAAGAAAAGTTAAATACTATGTCATACCAGGTGCCACCACAATAGCTAAGTGCATTTTAGAAGGCTGGGCACACTCAACTGAATTTTACACTGGATTGCTGATGGCCTCCTGGATTTAGATAAGTATTATTTCCAGCCAGTCCTAAAGAATAGTGTCTCATCAGCCCCATACAAGAGTGAAAACCGCTAAGCAAAAGCCCTCATCTCTGCCAGGAGGTGATTTTTAGAAACCCTGCTCAGTCTCAGAAGACTCTCTTGGCTACCTGAGAGCAGGCAGAACGCACATTCTTATTCACCCACTCATGGGATGCCATTTTTCTGCCAAGGATGCCTTCCCACTCTCTGGAGCCAAATTAGACTTTTCCTTAGAAAACAAAACAAACAAAATGAGAGAAGAAAGATTTCATTTCAAACATCTTCGTTATCTTAACATCCTGCGTTTACTGAGCAGCTGTTTGAAATTCTTATGTGCTGCGTGCATGCATACTAAATCACTTCAGTTGTGTCCGACTCTTTGCAACCCCATGGACCATAGCCTGCTAGGCTCCTCTGTCCATGGGATTCTCCAGGCAAGAATACTGGAGTGGGTTGCCATGCCCTCCTTCAGGGGGTCTTTCCAACCCAGGGATTGAACCTGCGTCTCTTACGTCTCCTGCATTGGCAGCGGGTTCTTTACCACTAGCGCCACTTGAGAATCCCTTGAACTCCTTATATAACTCATTAAAGAAAAGGAAATGAAGGACCAAATTTCTAAATTGTGTTACATTTGAGCAAAAAGTCCTATAGTTTAAAGTTTGGTTTAATAGCTTAAACTTCAATCACTGGTTTGCTTTTAGAAATATTCATAATTCATTCCAATCATTAAAGAAAAGAATTAAAAGTACAGGTGATAGACAGGATACCCAACATTGTGTTTTAGAAGTATTCTTATTTAATTTCATCCACTAAGGAAACTGGAAGGAAGACCATCTGGATTTTAGGAATCTAATAAATATTAACATTTATCAAGTTCCATATTTATGGCAGTTTGTTAATTAACTCAAAAGGTCATTTCTGGAATTCCTATGATTGTCTAAGTAAAAAATGATGATGGATCCATTACCCTATACCAAGACATGCAGTTTGTCTTTACCAATGAACAACACAAATACTTAGTTTCTTACTGGAAGTCTCTGTATTAATACCAAGGAGCTATTTTTGAAGATAATTATAAAATATTTGCCTCTTATTGCAGACAAATCAGTATGTGCATAAATCTGAATGCTCAGTTTTAGGGAAGGCTTAAAATGTGTAGTCATGTGTTTTGACAATACTTGCAACCTTAAACAGGTTGCCAATTTGATATTGTGTTGATTCCTGGTGTTTTCTCCCCTTGCATTTAGCTTCCTCTTTGATTTTTGGTCTCACTGCCTAGCTTTTGGCACAGTGAGAAAGCAATTTTCTCCAGAGTCAAAATTAGTACTGCATCATGAATTATTCAGCTCGACACATTGCTTCTTGCAGCGCCTTGTGCTCTTCCAACCACAAAGTTTGAAGTCTTCCCTTTCACACATTCCAGTCCCCATTCAATCCCCTGCCCTTTACTTCTCCCCCCTCCCAAAATGGCCACCCAGCAGGCTGGCACCCTGGCACCGAGCTGAATTTGTTGTATATTTAAATTTCAAGTCACATAGCCGCCTCCTAGCTGGAGTGCTTCAGAGTGCAATCACATGAGGCAGGCTGTTTCCAAGTAAAACAACTTCAAATAATTTCTGAGATGGAAGTCAGCCTTCAATAACTTCACCTTAAAATAGACTCATTGAGAAGAGTCTGACCAAGCTTTGGATGCTTAAATAAATGTAATATTAACTCTATCTTTAAAATCTTTATATTTGGTAAATTTAATGTTCTTTTTCTCTATACCAGGACTCTTACTTGGATATGTCATAGTCATATTTCAGTTTTCCCCCTGTTACTTCTCCATTTTCTCAGGAAAATTTTCTTTATACATATATTAAATATATAGATATATATATCATAATATATATATCAATACATATTGTACATATATACATATATGTATACATATACATATTGTATACATGCATGTACATATGTACCTGTATTATACACATACATACATATACATATTGTATATATATACATATATACATGATATATATTATATATCAATATATATTGTATGTCTTTTCCTCCTTGAAGTAATCCAAATCTTATTATGTTTATATGTTTTAAGTATATATTCCCGCTGTTCTCATTAACTACATTTACTTATGAAATTGTCATAAAGCCACACTTTTCAAGTAACCCAAGGTTGACTGCCTGGGGCAAGGTTTGGAGCTTCAGCCTACCTAGACACATGAAATAATGTGAAACTAAAAGGATTTTAGGCCAAATTAAAACAAAAGAACACAAGCGTAAAAGTGATAAAATAACTGTCATTTAGTCACTGCTATGTCCAACTCTTTGCAACCCCATGGATCATAGCCTGCTAGGCTCCTTTGTCCGTGGGATTTCCATGGCAAAAATGCTGGAGTGGGTTGCCATTTCCCACTCCAGGGTATCTTCCTGACCCAGGGATCAAACCCGTGTCTCCTGCAGCTCCTGCATGGCGGGTAGATTCTTTACCACTGAGCCACCTGGGAAGCCTATTGAACTGTCTTAAAAATGTACTCCTGAGATAATAACTCCATTAAAAGGTGCTCCAGAATGTAAACTGCTAATCTATACTTTATTGTTCCAACCAATAGACAGGGCTTATACTTCACCGATAGAGTTATTCAAAATTCAGTCGTTATATTGTATCTTTGAGTGAAACAATTTTCCGATCACCCAATTCCAGGGAGTAAGGATGATTTATTAAATAAACATAATTATTAAAGTATATAAGTCTACTTATACATAAATGATCACTGACAGATGTTGTTAACTCAACAGTTTTCTATTCAAACAGATTTAATTGGGATAAGACAGGCCTCTTTAAATTAGAAAATATATCATATTCCTTTTAAGAGAGATGGTTTAATATGTATGCAAACTTCAGAATTTAAAACACTGAAAATATGTTCAAAGGAATATTGATTTTGATAAATAGATGGCATTTGACTCAATTATGTTGGCCAGTGGCTTGCTATATGCAGCATTTTACTGTGGTTGCTGAAATGATTAATTTAACTGTGTGCCAAGATTCAGAATTGACATCCTAAAATTTCCAATACTGCAATGTTCAAATTGCATTTTAACAGATTCCTTGAAGATGTTAACTCTGTATTTCTCGATTTACACTTCCAAGTGCGATTTTACAGTTTAAGTAATCAGTGTTTCTCAGCCCACCGCCCTTCTCCCCTATCTTATCTCCATCTTTGCTCTCAGTGTCATGGAGCTGTAAGAAGAGAAATTCTGGTGCAGTCCCTGGGGGTTAGCTGATGAGCAGGGACCATATGTTCCTGACTTTCTTCAGAGATTACTGTGTGTATTACATTGACAGACCAACTTCCCCAAACAATTCTGGAAAACTCTGTATTACAGAAACAGCTTGCTAATGAGTCGTGGTGGCAGTTGCCATATTTTAGTAATATTTATTAAATTGTTATGAGGCATGAAACTGTATTGCTTTATCTCTGGGATGAATTAGTTAAGAGCTAGAAGGTTTTGGTTTTGAAAATAATCTTTCTCATTTTTTAAAATATGTATTTTAAATATTTTTCCTCCTATTCCTGATATTCATTTAGGGAAGACCAAAGAACAAAGATTCTCAAATGTATTTTTGCATGTTCTTTTATCTAATTGACAAGCCGAAGAGCAAGATGGGAAAGTATGATAGTTAAGGGCGTGGCGTACCTTTCTGTGCTCCAGCCTCTTCTGAGAGTTTTAGGTGACAGAATGAAAGTAAATGAAATGAAAGTGCTTCATAGTAAACACTCGTGGCAAGGATCCATTTTCATAATTTACCATTTTGTGGTTCGTGCCAATCACTTATCAAGGTATACAATTATAAATATCTGACTATAGTAGGAATAGAATACAGGTGTAATTCTATGATACCATTCCCAATTGTATTTAAAAGGCTTTCAATTTTATTCAAGCATTGTCTAATCTAAAACAGACCAGAAAGGCTTAGCATATTAGTTAGTATCGCCTCTCTTCAGATGAAACTGTTTGATTCTTTCTTATGTAACTCATATCTATGAAACTAAAGTAAGTTAAATAAGTTCCTATGGCTGCTTCCTCATCTATTAAATGATAATGATAAATGTTACTCTCTGATTGTGTGCATGCTCAGTCACTCAGTTGTGTTCGACTCTTTGAGATCCCATGGACTATAGCCCACCAGTCTCCTCCATCCATGGAACTTTCTAGGCAAGAATACTGGAGCGAGTTGCCATTTCCTACACTCTTATAGTTCGGGTGAAATGAGATAATGCATATAAGGTGTTCTGCAAAACCTCAGTGACCAAAAAATTAAAGCAATTTTAAGCCATAAATCAATAGATGTTAACTATTCTTTAAAGTGATAATTTCCTTAAACATCTTTTCTAGTTTTACAAAAATTAAAGCCAGCTGGTGTTTATTGAGAACTTCCTACATGCCAGGGACCATTCTAAGCATTTTATTTGTATACAGTCATTTGAACCTCACAAAATCTCTACAGGTAGGTATGTTATACAGCCCATATTATGAATAAGAGGCCAAGAGGCAGAGAGAGATATTAACTTTCTCAAGCTCACCCACTAGCAAGCGGCCCATTCTCTATACTACTAGAGTGGTAGCCATTCCCTTCTCCAGGGGATCTTCCTGACCCGGCAATTGAACCAGGGTCCACGGCATTGCAGGCAGATTCTTTACTATCTGAGCCTACAATAAAACCTCCCCTCTCATTCTACTGAACTTTACGTGCGAGTAAATATACATTTTCTCTTGGAGATCTTGGGATTTCTTTTCTAATTAATAAAAACAGAAACCAATAATTCACTCAGTCAGCTATTCTCTCTTTCAGCTAGGACAAGTACATTGTTTGCCTAATGCTGTCACACTATCATCAGGAGAGAACCAGAAACATCCATATTGAAGCAATCCTTAAAGACCATTTAGTCCAGCACCTCATCTGGAAAGCCTATTGCTTCTTCAACATGTTCCCTCCTTCCTTTTGTCCAAAGCAATTAGGTAAGCAGAAATGTAGATCAAAGGAGTTAGCATCCAGGACCAGCAACTACAAAGCACATGAGCCAACTAGTCAAGGGCATGAACCTCTCCCAGCCACAATTTCTTTCTTTTTAAAAAGCAATTAATAATGACAATGTCACAGTTTGGTTTGAGGCCTAAACTAGACAAAGTATGGGAATATATCTTGCAAATGTGTTATGTGATTAGTTTCCAAATATTCTTCTATTTTGGGCATAAAAATGAGCATGAATTTATAGATGAAGAAGAAATTTAGAATACACAAAAAATAGGCAAAAATATTTTAATATGTGTCTCGGTGTAAAGGTCACTGAAATGGCTACAAAACAGAGCACACGTTCCAAGCATCTGGACACTGGGAGGCAAACTACAATTTCAGCCAGCCCAAAGGGAAAGCCAAACGGAAAGCAGTGAATCGTCTTCAAGGGGGGATCAGTCTGTACATAATAACCCTGGTATTGGGGAGATCAGAGGAGATGGGAGACTCTGTCTCAGGAGACAGGACCACTATTCCTGCAACATGTTCATTTCTAGACATGCTGCCTGTGGATTATCAAGACCTCTCATTCTAGCCATATCTTCTGCCTGCCATTGTCCATTTCTGCAGTTTACTAGCAATTTCAGCAGAGGGTCAGTTGGGGAAAATGAAAATAACTGGCTGTTACACCAATGATAATCATTTGTTTAGCAAACTGTCAGGCTCTGGTGGGGAAGAGGCCAAAGTATTGTCTTAAGGTGGTCATGGAGATTTTATTTCTTCTAAATTTGTTCTTAATTCTTGAAGCAAAGAGTGAGCAATAATGGAGAAACTGAATATTTGAACACGCAAATTCAACCAGAAAAACTAAGGTGTCTTAGAAGTACAAAGAGCAAACAGCAACATATTCCTTAGGAAGGAAGGTCTTTACTTTCTTAGATATACCAAGGTGTCAAAGAAACAAAGAGGTTTTAGGTAGAAGGAAGAATAGTATGTGTGTGGTTAACAGAAGCTTAATCAGCAGGATTTAGAATAGAACAGTGCAATGAGAGAATCACTAAGAATAAAAATATTACTGAGTAATGTCTGAGACCCAAGTGTGATTACAGAACACAAGTAAGGTGTGATTGATTCAAAGGCAGAAAGAGCAAAGAAAGTATTTCTGGAGTTGAAAACCAGATGTAGTAGAAAGTAAGGAAAGAAAGTAGAAACTAAAGATTTGTAGGGAAGGAACCAGTTAAACGGTTGCGCTGAGGTTGGAAAGGAAACAAGTATAATATAGTGACGAGCAGGAACACATTGCTCTAAAACATCCTTCTCTTCCTTCTCTTCATAGTGGCCGTGCAGCATCCGGTGCCTCCTGGTAACCTCAGTCCAATCCTCCAAGACTGGTAGAAACATGAGCATGAATGCCTCAACTTTATTTCTTCATGCTCTCTCACACCTGCCTGAATTTGTCACCTCTGACCATGCCCCTCTTGCAAATTTCATTCCTGAGCTGTCTTTGATGATACTGTGTTAATTCTTACTAAGTCTTCTTGGTCCGCCTTTATGAGTTTTTGTTTTTGTTTCCATGTTTGTGGACATACCTAAGAGTCTGCCGTTTGCTGTCTTTTTTTCCACAGAACACCTTTCCAACAGTTCTTACTTACTTGTTCCTCTACACCTGGCTCATTAAACCAGGTCACTGTTAGTTAAAATGAAAAGGATCAGGTGGAATGCAGAAGAATGACAGGACTGAAATCTGCAGGATTAGACCCAACTTCATATGTAGAGGAAGAGAGAGACTCCAAAACGATACTTAAGCTCAGAGTCTGAGCAAACTGGAAAATGATGATGTTACCTGTAAATGTAAGCGCATCTGGTTGAGAGGTGAAATGACGCACATGGCTGCATTTGACATAATGTAAAGTATCCTCCAAGCTTCTCATATATACATCTTTAATATCCTTATGAGTTAATGCCCACATCACATCGACCTAATTCACAACTCCATCTCTGATACAGACAATGCTGTGCTCAGCAAATCTCATTTCTTTCCCACCTCTGGGTCCTCAAGAAGATACATTTCAGTTATGTTGGGGCCATGTGACTAGGTTCCAGTACCTGCCCATACAGGACTGACCACAAAACACTATTCAAGTGTCCACAGCCTGCCTTTACTTCTGCAGCAATCTCAGAGTCCACATCTTTCAGATGGTAGCATCACAAGATGGAAGGAGCTTGAATTACCAGCCTGCTTTGAGAATATACATCAGAATCCTAGTGGATAACATGTGACTCGCACAGACTGAAGAACTGAAAAGGCGGCAGAGGATCAAACTACAGAGGTGAGAACGCTCTACTGAGAGCAGCGAAGGATGATGCAGGACCCAAGGGCTTCAACAGCGAGGAGGCATTCCCACTCTCAGGCCTGAAGGGGCAAATGAAGGGGAGAGATTCCAGAACCCAGAGACAGAGTCGCATGAAGGATGTCACAAGAGGATAGAATTTCTCTTTAAAAGGAGCACACTACCAGCAGAGGGGCCAGTGCAGAAATAAACACTCCAGCCTACTCCCTTCAGCTCTTCAGTCGTCTCGGGCTGCTGGAGAGAGCTCAAAATCGCGTTTCATATCAGCAGAGCCATTTCTGTGAGCAGGTGAATGCACCCGCCCGTTGTTAAATGTTTGACCCATTCAATCTGCATTGTTCTTAGTCCTAATTGCTCACCAAGGAATCTTCAACTTTTGATTCTCATGATTGGATTTTCCATGGTAGTACAACCTCCAGTAAGAAAGGGGGCTAAACATAACCATATTAATATATTTGATTATTTTATATTCTAAATTATTAATTCTGCCTACTGATTCTATATATTTCTTAAAATCATTGTTAATGTTAGACCACTTGTGAAAGATTATTCTTTATTTGCAGACAAAGTCGTATGTCTAAGCAGTGCTACCATAAAAGTATATCCAAAGACAGTGGCATGACCTTCCAAAGTGTCCATATATTGCCATTACTACACAGAAGAGAGTAACTTACTTTCATCTTTAAACCCACGTCTATCAAAAGGCTAATAGTTAAAGAATGGTTAAAGAAAATATCATCCCCCCTCCACACACACAGAGGAATACTATTCAGCCATAAAAAATGAAATTTTGCCATTTGTAACAACATGGATGGCCCTGGAGAGTATTATGTAAGATGAAGTAAGTCAGACAGAGAAGGACAAATACTGCACAGTATCCTTTATACTTGGAATCTAAAACATACAATAAACTAGTGAATATAAGAAAAAAGAAGCATATTCACAGATACAGAGAACAAGCTAATGGTTACCAGTGGGGAAAGGAACTGGGGGACTAAGAGGCTAAAACTAAATAAGCTATAAAGATATATTACACAATACAGGGAATAGAGTCAATATTTTATAATACTATAAATGGAATTGTTGTTTAGTTGCTAAATCATGTCCAACTCTTTTGGGACCCCATGGACTATAGACTGCCAGGCTCCTCTGTCCATGTGATTTCCCAGGCAAGAATACCGGAGTAGGTTGCCATTTCCTTCTCCAGTGGATCTTCCTGACCCAGAGAAAGAATCTGCATCTCCTGCTTGGCAGGTGGATTCTTTACCACTGAGCCACCTGGGAAGCCCATAAATGGATTTAACATTTTTTAAATGTACTGTATTTCACTATATTTTCAATCACTATACTGTACACCTGTAACTAATATAATATTGTACATCATCTATACTTCAATATCAAACATAATAAAAATGTTAATTACTATATCCAAACCCAAACCAAGCTGAATTTCGAAACCTAAAATATTGAAAGGCATTTTTTAATGTTTTCTTCTGACTTATCACCTACGTCCAATCTCCTGACCCCTTCTGTGGAAACAGAATTCTCATTAGAATCCCAATTCAGCTCTTCTTTTCCATTACCACTGACTTTATCTGAAGTCCTTCTAGCTTTGCTTGAACTCTTCCAAAGCCTTCTGACCAGCGTCTGTCTTCACTCTTCTCTTTATTAATCTTCCCTACAGAAGACTCACAGATGGTTTTTCAAAAACACAGCTGCAATTACTATTTTCTCTTTCCCAAATAATCAAATCATCCCCTATTAATCCAACTTCTCCATTCTGACACTCAGGTCCTCTCCAATGTGCCTTCATTTAATCTAAAACATTGACCTGTGTGCGAATCACACATCAATCAAAATGAACAGCTTGGTGCCCATAAGTGTGATTTTGACTAAAGGACATTTAGGGATGTTTGTATATAGTCAAACAGCATTCAGTAACTATTCTGACATATGTTTTTCTTCTAGTCACCTCAATCCATGTCCATCCCTCTTATAAGACTATGCCTTCTTTATCTGTCAAAGGGACTTCAGTAAAAGACAGGAATCTATCAGCCCCTTCAGTATGGACTTTGACCTTTAAACCACTAATCTTGATTCAACAAATGATGCACATGGATTCAATGAGGACATCCTGACCAGAAGACAGGCTCAATTCCATCTACCATATGTAGATGATATGGTTTCAAAGTAATTATGATTTGTAAAATACAAAAGAATGTGAATTCACTCAGTAGCATTTATTGACTGAAGGAGGTAAAGATTACCTGAAATCTTTACCTGTAATATTACCTGAAAAGGTAATATGGAACTGTCTTCTCAAAAATGGTCGAAGAAGCCTGTGCTAACCTTAACATTTGGGTTTGTTTTCCTTCAGTTTCTCAAAGCTAGCCATTCATAGAAAACTACTGAAGAACCACAGACCCTTTTGTTTGCTCCTCGACCCTATAAGCTGCCAGTCTGGAATGACCACACTCCAAAATTCCATGGGTCACAACTCTTTCCAGTACATACAACAAGCGCTCTGTCTTCTGAAAGTTGTAGCACCTCAGTCTACACCTCCAAATAACTGTCTTGCTTGAATCAAGTGGTTTAGTGGATACAACATGGGCTTGGAATAAGTCAGAATTAAACTTTCATTCTTCTCTCTGAATCTGTACCTGTGTGAACATGGGAACACTGTACAGCCACCTAAACCTCTGTTTCCTCCTTTTTAAAATGAAAACAAACATACCTATGGGTAACACAAGAAGGTCTTCAGGAAATATTTGGTTCTCAACCTTTCATTACTGCTATATGGATGACTATACTTTTATTACCTTGCTCTGTAAGCTTTACGCTCCAATGAAACCTATATCTCACTCTTTTCTAAATTTTCAGCAGACTGAAGGTAATTTCTTATATACTAGACACTGAGTTAATCAATTAATGTTGAATTTATGTGAAGTAAAATGTACTTTGCATTTCTTTAAGGAAAAACACTTCATACATATCACAAAAAAATCTACTGAAAGGGGTTCTATGGTTTTCCTTTCATAACAGTTACATTTCAAAAGTATCCTGCCTGCTTACTTTTATGATGTTTCCTATTTACATTACTCTTTTTTCTAACAGCACCTTCTTTTCCAGTTTCCTGCTGAAAAAGCAAACTTTTTCAGGCCTAATTGAATGTTTTCTCTTCCATAACCATTACTTAAAGGTCTCCCATCAAAATGGCCACTACTCTTTAAGAAGTTAGTTGATCTTCTTAAATAGATTTCACTACTATTTTTCTTTTTAATTGCAAGTATAGACTTAGAAATCCTGGAAAGCTGATTGAAATACCACAAAAGAGAATGGATGACTCATGACAGAAATGACCAGATAACTCAAGACTACCCACTCTAGTTCTTGCCTGGAGAATCCTGTGGGCAGAGGAGCCTGGTGGGCTGCTGTCCATGGGGTGGCACAGAGTCGGACGTGATTGAAGTGACTTAGCATGCACACATGCATTGGAGAAGAAAATGGCAACCTACTCCCGTGCTCTTGCCTGGAGAATCCCAGGGACAGAAGAGCTTGGTGGGCTGCCATCTATGGGGTCACACAGAGTCGGACACAACTGACGCAACTTAGCAGCAACTCCAGACTAAATTCCTTATGAGAAATCAAAATCATTCTAAACAATGTGAAAGCCCCAATAACTTAGCTGATGGCATGATCAAAATTCTGTATATTATACTATTTCCCTCCCGAGGAAGTAGTCTAGGTTTTCTGCCCAGGGTCATTCCGCCCCCAGTGGCTGTGAAACAGAGCAAGACTCCATGGTACCTCCCCTAAATTGGCCTCAGCTTGCCTTCTGTCTGTGAAAGAACTTTAGCCAAAGAATAAGTTAATCAGATAAGTGAAAATGCAGAAACCAAGGAAAGCAGTCACAGGAAACCAAATCAATAATAATAATGTAGTCGTTAAGCATAGTTAAGGAACTTTAGCTCTTTCCCAAGGCCATAGATAATACTCTGAGCCATATCCCGTGAGCTGTCTTATAGATACTGAAACCCCCGCCCGGTGGAGAAGTTAGCTACATGACGACCAGACTATAGCATGACATAACCTGCCACAATTGTGAGAACCGGCTTCAAAGAAACGGAAAAAAGCTGACCTTGGAACTGAAGATTAACTATACCCAAAACAATCAAGACAATGCTGGTCAGCCCACTAATGACCAATTTCAAGATGACTATCAGAGCTGACTGTGCTGTTTCTACATGTAGCCTGCTCTTTGTGTCTATAAAACATTTGTCCCCTGATTGTCAGTTGGGGGAAGTCGGCCTTTGGACAGGCATCCACCCTCCCCGCCAGTTGCCAGCATCCAAAATAAAGAAAAATTTTCACAAACCTTGCCTCTTTAATGGTTCTTGAACAGTGAGCAGCCAGACCTCACTTTCAGTTACAGTTGCATCTGCAAACATACCTAGATATTGCCAAGTTCAAGCTGTCCACCACAGCCTATATAGTTCAACCTGATCACAGCCCAATAGTTCAACCTGACTTTTTTGCTTAATTGAAATGGAACTTGATTCAGTTAAACATGATGTGTCTTTTGCTCCTTCAATGACAACATAACATAAGATACTGCAACCTCTTTCCCTGAAGCCTGAAACTCTAAACTCTTGAGTGTTAGTTGACCCTAAAACAAGCTTTCAGCCTTACCTTGGGGGATAAGGAAAGAGAAGGGGTTTGGAGAACAACAACAAGTCTGATTCCATGGCTGAGCCCATAACTTTAAGAGTTGTGTGGCTTTGGGAGCGTCGCTTAGCCTCTCTATTCCTGTTTCCTCATGGGACTGTTGTGAAGACAGTATTAGATCACACAGTTGATATATTTTCCAGGGAATGTTAGAAATTTTCCCCACACCTCTCCTCCTACTTTCCTATCATATGATTTCATGTGAGAAATAAGAAGGATGGGTAATCCCATCCCATGGTTCTTAGCCTAAATTCTCTTTCTGCCTGTCACCTTTCTTCCAGTTGTTAATTACACAGTTATATAGAAACAAATATAGTCAATGTTTCCATTTAGTAGTATGTGAATATCTGCTCAGTGTTAGGTATATGGCAGGCACTGTTTAACAGAAGGGGACATCAGTATGTCAGGAGATACCCCGTCTGGTACAAAAGGCAGTATACTGAACTGCTGCCTCTAATGCCATGCCATTACTGCTAGTGCGACCACTCTCGCAACAACAGCAGCGCCAACTGTCCTAATACAATAAGCACTGTACAAGCATAGTGCTAAGAATGCACATATTCACCAGTTATGCGACCTTTTACCTTATTCACAACTGTACTGCCAACACCTACAAGAGTTCCTGACGTTTTTGCAGATAAGGAAATCCAAGTGTCAGGAAACCTGTTCCCACTGCAGGTTCTTAGGACACATCCATTTTCCTTTCTTTCACAGTTTCTAACCTTACTTTGCAGATAAGGAAACGAAGGCTTAGGGAGTTGTCCGCCACACTAATTCCCTAAGTGTCATGACGGGAGCATGCTTCTTTCATTATTCTGCCCCCATGCGCACGTGCACATATTCAAAAGGCAAGATTCTGGACACTGGTCTTTCAACTATTTGAAAGAAAAAGTAAGCATATTTTCAAAACTAGATTGATGACAGCAGAGTTTGTAATGTTGTAGATAGCAGGCAGAGATTTCTTCCTTATTTTCCATCTAAAATCCTAGTTTTATCTGTAGTGGTCCTAATATTACATAACAGACACACACTGCAGGTAAGAATTCACTATCATTGTTGTCTGTCCTTACGTGAGATTATACAAGTAGATAGATGAGAAAATCAAGGTTATAGATAAAATGCCTTCAAATACTTCTAATTTAAGGAGCTCAAATATATTGATATGTTTGCATAAACAAGTAAACATTTTTATTTGCATAAACAAAAATAAATTGCATGATCAATCACCAGTAAAACAGACTGGTTTATCTGTTGAGTTAAATTTTCATACAAAAGAATTTTCCAACCTATGTACTTAGACCTTGAACTATATTCAGTGAATCAGCTTCTAGAACATGTCCCATCATAAAGAATTAAGCAGAGTGGAACTAACATCCCAGAATTAGACTTTAGGGAGGGAAGATTCCAAGAAATGTCAAAAACTTGCTTCATATTTTCGGTTTAGGTTTGAGAAGCTTGGCACTGTATACTCTAACAAGGCTTTAAGGAATAAATGAATAAATCAATGGATTAAGAAAATAGTATATATCTTTATTTAACCTTTCTTGAGTTATTATTTAATTACACTGCAGTTAGAATCAGGACTTCACACCCAACTGATAATCTGCAAATTCAAACTAGAAAAACAAAAAAAAGAACAAATGAATAAATATTAAATGAACCAATACTTCTTTAATCCTTAGCTAGGAAGATAGCCTTTCCCCAAATTAAAGTAAGTTGATAAGGACTGGCTGTGTTAAAGTTCGGGGATTTTAAATCTCCTATGCTAATCTGAATTGCATACTGGAATTATATCCCACTCAAACAGTCAGCACATGTAGTGTTGGTTCCCATATGTCAAGAATTTCTCTACTTTCTTACTAATAAGATAGTCAAGAATTACAAATGCTATTCTTTCCTTCTAAGCTGTCTTTTATTTTATTTTTCCCCTTAGGAGCAATCGCAAAGATAAAAATCTGCCCTTTGTTAGATCTGTTACCCAGGGAAATAGTGTTTATATATCTTCTTCTTCCATATTGCATTTGAAAAATCATGAAAGTAGCCAGATAAGCTGTATTTCTTCAAGCAATATTTTCAGTGTTTCTTTTCCATATTTTCAATGAATATGAAATGATAGCTAAGTGATTAGAAGCAGAAGCTTTTAGTGAAACAAGTACGTAAGTTTGGGACAAAACATTCACTGACTTTCAAACTCTAGGGGTTTTACATATTTGCAGTTAAACATTCTCTCTTTTGATCCACCTATGTCAATGCAATATTATGAAGAATTCGGAAACACTTCAAGAGCAATTTAAACAAAACAGTTATGTCAATGAACAGTTTATTGTCTTGTTTATTATAATTACATATTTGGGGACAACAGAATTAAAGACAATTTTTTTTTCTAAAAAGGAAGACAAGAATAGCCTAAAGATCTGAAGACCTTGCTTTCTTTCAAAGTTTATCAGAATTGATTATACTATAGAACAGTCTTTCTTTTTCTAGAATTATTTTAGATAAATTCTAAATATCCCTTTGCCCTCCAGTGCTGTTCATCAAGGTATCATGGTTTCCTTCTGATTATAACCACAGCATTACCTATAGGGAAAAAAGATGGGGCAACATCCAGAACATGAGTTTATAGTAAAATTAGCAGTCAGAATATAAACCCACACTAGATCCTAAAGAATAATAAAAACAGCAAATACATTGTACTGATTATGCTCTGTGCACCATTTCAAGCACTTTATGTATATAACCAACTTTTAAATACTTTCCTTCTCTGCAGAACAATTTTTGGCCTGTGCAGGAGGCCTGTGTGTCTGGCACACAATCTACAAAGCAAGTATCCTGGAGTCCTCATATCACAGAAATGAAAACTCACAGAATTGAGCTGACCCACTGAATTCATCTAGTTCCTTAATATTGAACACCTCTTTGAAATGAAGACCCGTGTTATTAAAAAGGGGCAGATTTATTTTCCACAACAAAAACAATACATTCCAATGCTCAAGTCATTCACTGAGCATTTACTATGGAAACTGGTGTTGTGTAAAACTCTGAAGGCAAGATAATCAATGTGGTTTCTACCTCTCAGAGGTTGAGCTGAGGGTAAACTGGTTGCTCTCATCCTGGTTGCTGTCACACAGAATCACCCTGGCATTTGAACTCATGGCCACCTTTCAAGACAGAATTTTCTTAAATGCTTAAGATACATTTCTGGACATCCAAGAACCTTTGGATTCTTTTTCTACTTACTGGACAGCTCAGAGAACCATGTTTGGAACCCTGAGCAACAGAACGGAATCTGGGTTGGGTTCAACTTTCCCAGGAATCAATCTAAAATATGGGAGAGTGATCCCTAAGAGTTTTTATACCAAGGGTTGCTGAGACTGTCTTAAAACCTGAGTAACTCAGTCCAGAGAGGACCCGATCTCCTCGGCAGTCAAGTGGAATTTCTGACCCACAAAATGACGGTTTTGTTTGTGATTCTCAACTGCTTATTTTATCATAAGTAGAAAGATGGTTTTTAACCAAAGTCAAATGCAAGGCTAGACCGACTGCACATGTACATGGAGACATGAACAAGAACTTTTTCCAAAGCTTGCCAACACCCTTCCATTCTGGAAGCCTTCAATCCAGCTCTCTGGAGCTCACATGTTCTCTAACGCCTGAGGCCTGGGGTGGCTCACAACATGGGCACTTCCGTTGCAGCTATGTGGCTCAAATCACTGCCCACATATGATATGAGGACATATGCGGACATGTAAGGACATAACCACAAAATAAGAATTCTTATACCTACCCCACCTACCCACATGAAGGATCCAACCCAAAGTGATAAGGGGGTTGCAGGATCTATTACAAAGGCTTTCTGGAATTGGTGACACTTCAACTTAGCCTTGAAAGATAATTAAAGATCAGCCAAAGTAAAAGGGGAAAGAGTTTCAAGAGGAGAAGAGGGGATCTTAAAGGGCAGGGATGCCCAAGAAGGGGTGGAAAGTCTGGGGAAAGTTAACATTTCTAGGAACAAGAGATCAACCCATATCTTCCTTGATAAAATAACATTTACCAGGGGACCATCTAGAAAAAAAAAATTCACTAAACCTGTTGATGTTTAAGCCTCACAGAAGCATAATGATACGTATTATTGAAGGCCCAAGTCAAATGCCACATCCTCTATCAAACTTTGGAGCAGAATTCCTCCTACCACTGCCCTCCCACAGGGCTTGCTTCTCTTTGCTCAGACCACTGTCTGATTCATGAGGCGAGATGTGCACAATATGTCTGTCTCCTTAGATCACGAACTACTGGGAGGCAGCAACAGTCCTCCCACCACCACCTGGACTGACCTTCGTGAATCTGTGCCTACACGCCCGCTTGCCTTCCTGCCATGAGAGAAGACAAGCCTCTGTTTTGTTGGTGGCAGTCCCTCCTCTTATATTCTGGATTTCATGTCTCATCTATTCAAGGACTTGGTTCCCATAGAAATCTACCTCCCACTTTGCAATATCCATTCCACATCCTCCATGCTTTTCTACATAGAAAAATATAGAGTCGCCTTTCTCTGACCCTTGTGTCCCTCCACCTACAGAGGACTCTTTGCTCTTTGTCACAGCACTCCCCCAAAGTCATCTGTGCATGCTGTCTGCATTTTCTCAACTCACATTTTTATCTTCAGCCCACACATATACTTACATCCCAATCACTCCATTAAAACTGTTTTGACAAGGTCAGCAGCAGCCTCCACAATGCCAAATCTAAAGACCACGTCTTCTTCTTTCCATCTTAGTGTCTATGCAACGTTTCATATTATTAACACTCTCTTGGATTGACTGGCATCCAGAGTTTCCAAACTCTCCTTCTAACTCACTGGCAGTTCTTCCTGAATTTTCCTTGCTGACTCTTCCTCATCATGGGACCCCTGATGCTGCAGTAACTCACAGTTCAATCCCAGGACCTCTTATGTCTTCTCTTTCTGATGTTTATCTCACCTTGTTCTATAAATAATTCTGTACCAATACTGTTGAGTCTCATATTTATGTCTACAAGCAGTGACTGCTCTCTTCAGTTATGCCACTGGATTTCCAGTGGCATTTCAAATGGAACAAGATCTGTTTTCCTACATTAATAAACTGTTCTTTTTCCCAGACTTCCCCCTTGAGACAAGTGTGCATGCATGCTCAGTTGTGGCCAACTCTTTGCGACCTCATGGACTGTGGCCCGCCAGGCTCCACTGTCCATGGGATTTCCCAGGCAAGAATTCTGAAATGGGTTGCTATTTCCTTCTCCAGGGGATCTTCCCAACCCAGGGGTTGAACTTGAGTCTCATGTTTCTTGCATTGGCAGGCAGATTCTTTACAACTGAGCTACCTGGGAAGCCCTCCCTATTGAGGATTTCAGTCTTCCATCTCAACACTCACATCAACTCCATCAATAGGCAATGTGGCTCTATCTTCCCAATTTTTTTTGATTACACAATCTTTGTATCTCCACTGGCACCATCACAGGCCCAGAAACCAACAACTCCTACTTGGAATTTCCCTCATTTAGTCTTCTTCAGTTCTTGCTCTTCTAACAATTTAGTTTTTATTATCAGGTAGAAGTGACTTTCAAGATGTAAATCAAGTTATGTCACTACCCTGCGCCAAACTCTCCACTACCTTCCTTAAAGTCCGTCTAGGGACTTTACTAGTAGTCCAGTGGTTAAGAATCCACCTTCTAATGCAGGGGACATGGGTTCACTCCGTTGTTAGGGAACTAAGATCCCACATGCCCTGGAGTTACTGAGCCTGCATGCTCTGGAGCCTACGTGCCACAGTTAGAGAGCCTGAGTGTCACAACTACTGGCTGAAGCCTGCACACTCTGGAACCCGCGTGCCTCAACTTTTCATGTACCACAAGAAAAAATCTCACATGCCACAACTAAGATCCAATGCAGCCAAATAAATCAACAAATATTTTAAAAGAACCTCTAAAATCAAATCCCCTTCTCTCTCCCTCAACTTCTCCCCCACCCCGTCTCTCTCCCTCTTTCCTCTCTCCCACTCTCACCCCCTAAATACTCTAGGCTTGTTGCTAATCACCCCTTGAGGACCTTTGCAGTGGACACAATCACTGACAAAAGGATCTGCACCATCATTAGCATCTCAAGTCAAATGTTAAGTCTTGGATAGGTCTCCCTAACCACCCAAACAAAACTTAATTACATTACAGTGGTTTTTCTTCTTAGCACTTAGCACCACACATTTCTTATCTCTTGGTTTGTTTTGCTGTTCAATCTATTTTTATCCACTAGATTATAAACTTCATGTGTCTACTGTGCCTTAAATATCTCCTGTATACAGATTAGTACCTGGCACATAAAACGGCATCCAGGAAAGGATATGTTTGTCTGGAAAGACAAAGAATAGGTACAACGTGGTACCAGAAGTCAAGAGGGAGGGTTGGCAAAGCTGTGTGACTCAGAGACTCAGGGCATCCTTGACCTGGAGTTTATACCCAAAGTGTCCACAAGTCAGCTTGACTGTGGGTCACTCAGTGGGCTGTGTGGTATCCTCAGGCGATTCCAGCAGAGCATGAATCACAATGGCCCCTCTCAATAGTCATACCTAGTGCCCACTCCTGCCAATTACTCAGCTTCAGTTCTGAGCACAGTATTATAGTTACACCTGTTACTAATTAAAGGACAAAAAAAAAAATGTGAAGTGCTAGTGAAATACTGCACAGGAGTAAAGCAGCAATTATATTTATTGTATAATTTCCATTTGGCAATTATATTGATTGGACAATTGAACATACTGCATAATGGTGATAATTACAATTGTTAACATTTTATGCTGGGAAGATTCCAAGTGGGTAAACAGGTTGCTTTGAGTTACTGACAATCAGAAGGGGGAGTCTGGAGTTTTCTCTTTAATTCTTACACATATTGATCAGAGATATTTCCTTAGGAAATATTGAAGTTTTAAAAACAGGCCTTTCATGTTTGACGAGGAAAATCAATTTGAACCTTTCAGTATTTTGCATTGATGGAAACAGAGAAATGCAAAGGGAAATCAAGCCCAGAAAAAGAAAAAAGGAACGTGTTCCTCTGTTACAAATGAGTTGGCAACAAGTCTCAACCAGAGGCAGGGAGGAAGTAAATCCCCAGGTAGAAGAAAACGGGTACCAGCTGAGGCCTGAGGGCAAATCAATACTTCTTAGTGGATCACATTATCATAAAAGATCTCATGCCAGAGTGACCTGAACAAGGGATGAGAAGAGTGCTTGATAAGATAGCACGCATGCCAAACCATATAGAAAGAAAGTGAAGTCACTCAGTCATGTCTGACTCTTTGCGACCCCCCTGGACTGTAGCCCGCCAAGCTCCTCTGTCCATGGGATTCTCCAGGCAAGAATACTGGAGTGGGTTGCCATTTCCTTCTCCAGGGGATCTTCCAACTCAGGGATCGAACCCAGGTCTCCTGCATTGCAGGCAGACGCTTTACCCTCTGAGCCACCAGGGATAGCCCCAATGCCAAACCATAAGTCTTGTGAATTCTCCTTTCTCACTCAGAAAGGAATATGTAGTTTTGCAACGTACGATGAACGTGTCTCCAGTTAAGTCACCTTCATAAAATGAATCTTGGTGGTATGTATATTTGATATTGTATTTCCCTACAATGTTAATGGTTCCTGGCAGAACAGCTAAGAAAGGAAGAGGATTAGAAGTCACTGAGTTTGTGCTTTTTGTCATCCCATGGCTTTGGAACATGACGATTATGGAGATCAGTATAGTTAGCAATGCAGGAACTAACAATGAGTAGGTGATGACTCTACAGAGTCCTGGTTGAACAGTGAAGTAGGTGAAGGAGGGACTAGAATTATGTTTAAACATAATTAGCAAAGGAAGCTCATAAAAATACCGCAGTTTGAGAGACATAGGTCTACTTACAGGCAGATGTGCTGATGTTAAAAACACTGTGAGAGACTTTCATGACAGTCCAGTGCTGACTCCATGTTCTCAATGCAGGGGGCCTGGGTTCAATCTCTGGTCAGGGAACTAGACACATATGCCACAGCTAAAGATTCCTCAACTAGGGCCCAGTATGGCCAAACAAATAACATTTTTAAAGAATTATATTTAAAAAAATACCACGACTTAGGAAGAATTGATATGTCCTGTATTTTATAGAAAAAAGAAATTAAAGCTTCATCAGCTACTGTGCACTGTTACCCAAGTCCCGAACAAGATTGCATCTATGCGTCCAACCTTCTGGGAAGACACCACCATCTCCAGCTCAGGGGTAAATCTGGATTTGTCTAACCAAAAAGAGGATCTCACTCGGCTTTAATCAATCAGAGCAGTCTTACTATTCTTACAAGTGATCGGCTGGGGTGATGTCAGGAAAGGAAGTCCTAGGGGTGTGGAGTTGTAGGAAAGAGTTTCTCCATTCCTATGACGGATACAGCAGAAAAAAAACATGTCTGTGATCCCTGCATTGGAGATGGTTATGTCTGTGTATAATACCTAGTCCTGCATTGCCAACTGGTGTACATGAAGGGGAACAGATGAAAACAAAACTGAGATACTGAGGATGGAAGGACAGATGTCTGGGGAGAAAACCTAGGTCTTAAATATTATCTTGGAGCCCCTGAATTAACCAATCCCAGAACTACTCTGTCTCTGATGCGCTACTGTTGAAGGCATTTTCAGGAGCAATTTCTCTACTTCACAGGTGAAAGCTCCCTCTCTGATCCAGAGACACAGAGAGGCAAATTGATTCATTCAAGGTCACAGAGCAATTAGGAAAGCTTGTCCCTGAATAGTGAAATCAATAACCACCAACTTGCCATTTCTTCAATTTCTGGAAAAAAAAAAAAAAGTAAGTGGTATCTGGATACGTATAAAAATAAGAATATCTTTTTACCTATATTTTCATCAAAATATGACTGCTTTGGGGGATTTAACAGAACCACTATCTGCTTTGCATATGGGAAAACACCACATGCGTTCACGGTCCATTGCTTCCAACTCCCCGCAACTCCATGGACCGTGGTCTGTCAGTCTCTGCCCATGGGATTATGGGATTCTCCAGGCAAGAATACTGGAGTGGGTTGCCATGCCCTCCTCCAGAGGATCTTTTTGACCCAGGGCTTGAACCCACATTCCCTGCATCTCCTGCACTGTAGGCATATTCTTCACCTGAGTCATCTGGGAAGCCCTAGAAAACACCACACATTTTACCAAATTCATTAAAGAAAGAGCTTAATTTATCTCTTTTAATTAAAAAGTAGAGACCATTATTTTATTGGTAAATTTTTAAAAATCTCATGTGAAAATTCCAAATTTGGGGATTTTTTTCCTGCCTTAGAAACAATAAATTTACTAATGATAATATGAAAGTAAGTTAATGTCATTTTGTTACTGACAACATGCTAAGCTCTTTGAATATGTTCTCATGTGACCTTCTAAGCAACATTATAAGGTAGGTACTACGATTATCTCCTTTTATTAATAAGTTATTGGGCAAAATGGTTTTGTCCAAGGAATCTATCCTGCAACAACCAGTCAGCACCTTTCTCCCAAAGCCCTTGCTCTAAACTGCATGCTATATTGTGGCCCTATATTATTTTAAACCTATATTATTTTTAAAATTTTAAAACATACACTTAACACATATAATCACATTTATTAAGGAGACTTCAGAAAGTATAAACTTTAAAAGGTCAAAATTATTGTTATCATTATTGTTTTGGAATCACTTCTTACATATTGTCTCCTAAACAGGGCTACTCAGAACTATTACAGTTATATAAAATTTACTCATTTCAAAATTTGCCATTTCATTATGGGCACATCAAGTTTACTTGATTATTAGCTTTTTAAAATGAAGTTCAGTCTTCAAACTACTTTCTCAAAATGGACATGCACAAATGCCACCTAAGTAAAGGATTGTCAGTGGCAGAATATGTCCTTTCAATAAACATATAGTATATGCCAGTCAGTACCCCAGCCACCCTCATAATGGGCTTCCCCAGAGTTCTGGTCAGCCTCAATATTGATGCTAGGATATATATAACAAAGCCAGCAAGGAAAAGAACTTCCCCCACCTCATAGAAATATCCAGCACCACAGTTTGTGGTTTTGAAAATAATGGTAACAAACCCTGGGTTTTACCATTCTCACTTTAACTCAAACTTCTGTTCCCTTAAAAATAAATACTGAAAGCTTTTATTTAGCAGTGCAGTTGCAGGACACACATGATTAGTAGCAAAACATGAATTCTGGAAATATCTTTAAATGTGTTTCACCAAGAAATTTAACATAACCGCTAAAAACAGCTACCATAAATAGCTATAGTCCATGAGGTTGCAAAGAGTCAGACATGACTTACCAACTGGACAACAATAACGATAAATAAAATTTCCATAGTCATGAAATAAATGACTGGTCATGGTATAAATATTCATCCTTATCCATTCATAAGGATGTCTTCATGGAGAAGGTGATGGCACCCCACTCCAGTACTCTTGCCTGGAAAATCCCATGGACGGAGGAGCCTGGTAGGCTGCAGTCCATGAGGTCGCTAAGAGTCAGACACGACTGAGCAACTTCACTTTCCCTTTTCACTTTCATGCATTGGAGAAGGAAATGGTAACCCACTCCAGTGTTCTTGCCTGGAGAATCCCAGGGACGGGGGAGCCTGGTGGGCTGCCATCTCTGGGGTCGCACAGAGTCGGACACGACTGAAGCGACTTAGCAGCAGCAGCAAGGATGTCTTCATGACATAAAAGAAGCCAGTTAAAACTGTCTCACTTCAAGGGGACAGAAAAAAAAGAGTCTCAGGAAGGTTAAGTCACTCACAGCCTAAGAAATATGTCCGCCCATACGTATTTTCTAGTTTCATCACATGCATACCAAGGAATACTTAACACCTGAGGTCTAAAACAAACCGCATTTGAATATCTTATTTTAATTACGATTTATATTTTCCACTGAGCTGAACTAAATTCATGAAAATAAACTGAATTACAGCAAGTATGTATGAAAAGTTTTCTAGTTGTTGGGCGAAGGCCTAAACTGGACCCTGATCTAGTGGAAATAAAATCTGGTAAAATATTTACGGTGCTTATGAGATAAGTGCAAACTGGGACTTGGCAAAATGATGACCATTTCTCTCATGAGTCTTCTTAAATGAATTTGTCTGGGTTGCAACTGAATCTACCATATGAAGAGAAAAAACAATCTCACAGGCCAGAAGCCCAGTATGTTACAGCCTTTCGAAAGGACTTGAATGGCCAAAAAGTCTATCATGGACAATGATGTATTTTATGTAGACATATATATACGTTAGGTAGTTAGAATAGGAAAAAGGAGTCCAAAATAGTGATGACTAAAAGACAAAGAAAGGAAAAAGCCTGTGAAAATAGAACACAGGATGGTCTGAGGACCAGAATGAGAACCTCAGGTAAAGCAAACAGCCTTCCTGGCTAGCCCAATTTACATAGGGCAGGCTCAGGGGGAGGGAAAAAACATTCAAAAAGAGGAGCCAAAATTGAGCCCCATGCTACTTTTGGGTCAGTCCACCCTCACTCCTCAAGGATGTATTTTCCTTTGCTTGCCAAATAAAACTGAGCTATAAACAAGCTGTAATACGGGTCTGCTGTTTAAATTGACCTGTAACATAGCTGTAACACTGGCCAGCTGCTTCACATTTTTGCTGCATTGAGACAGAATCAAGGAGATTACACACTACCCCACCACACACACACACACACACACACGCGCGCGCGCGCGCCCATATATATGTATGTATACTATTATATTTATATATACCATAGATATCATTATATCTATTTACCTATATATCCATAGATATACGTTATGATCCACAGATGTATGTTCATAGATATAAAGCCCATAAATGTCTGCACAAATATGGAACACTCTGTGACTTCCAAGCAATCCATTCAACACTAGTAAAACAGAAAGGTCTAGATGATGATCACAACCAGGTATTGGACAGTCACATGTCTATGTGTTCACTCGGCTCTTGTGTTCTGGTTGCAATAAAAAATGGGCATGAGCACATGGACATGGACATGCAAACTTGCTGCGTTTAGGTTAAAATTCTGAGGCCTTGGGGGAAGCAGGCCTCAGCGGGTCACAGCCTAACTAACTCCTCCTGTCAGTGGTAAGAACTGGCTCAAAGTTGCCCAGATCCTGTAGGACGAAACTTTTTAAGGTGACTCCAGGCACTGGGCATGGCTGAAGAAAGGTTAGCAGTTCCTTCCATGAGGGCAGCAAATATGCTCTCCTCTGATTCCTGCTGGATGCCTTTTGATTGGTGAGGATTCAAGGAGGTGTGTGGGGACATGGGAAAAAGGAGTGTTCTTCAACCGTTCTCTTTGAATGATCATCTCTTTGGGATTCTGTTTGCTTCTGCTAAAGAAATCACCTTGTTTTTAAGCAAGGAATTCTTAAGTCAGTTATTCACTAAGGTGACCTCTAACAATTTGATGCCCACACAGGCATTAAGACATAAAGTGATGAGATTTCTCCTGCTATCCAGTGACAGAGAACTAGAGATATGCAAATAGTTGATACATCTGTAAGAAACTCACCTTTCAAAGATTACTTTAGAAATAAAGACATATGATGCCAGTTAGAGACGAGGTGATAACATAGGGTCATAAACCAGATGAAAGTGTTTCCCAGACACCGCTTGTGTAAAGAATCCTCCTGCCACTGCAGGAAATGCAAGAGATGCAGGTTCAATACCTGAATCAGGAAGGTCTCCTAGAGCAGGAAATGGCAGCCCACTCTAGTATTCTTCCCTGGAAAATTCCATGAGCAGAGGAGCCTGGTCGGCTAAGTCCATGGGCTGCAAAGAGTTGGGCAGGACAGCACGTTTGTAATTGAAACTAGATGAAACTCTTTGGATTGAATGATAAATCTATACCTGACCTTGTTTTATTCTTTATTAAAATACAATCAATAATAGATGTAAGGATGTAATAATGGAGCCTTTTCAGAAATGGTTTTGAAAGATCCTTGCATTAGTACTACATTTGGTATAGTACTTAGCCAGCTTGTCTGCCCCCACATGTATTAACTGATGAAAGACGCATTCTAGCAATAAAATGTAGCCAGTGTAGGCTAGTGAAGTAACAAGGAGATCATGCACGTGTGTGCAAATAAATATGTATTCCTATATAGTATATTCCCAGACCAAGAGGATGGGATATGCAAGGAGTAAATAATGCACTTTATTTGAAAACCCAATTTCAATTTAAAATTTTTTGAACATTAACACAAACTTAACTACCCTCTGCAGAGATTATCTGGATGTTGCTCATCCATCTGCAGAGGAAGCTTTGTGGAGGCTCAGAGACAGAAAGAAAAGAAAGGGTAAGATGAGTTAAAGGCTAGCAAAAGCAAAGCCAATCCCCTAACTTCCAGACAGCACTGTGCCTTAAAACAACAACAGGGCAGAGCAAATAGCTACCTACTCCAGTATTCTTGGGACTTCCCAATGGCTCAGACAGAGATGGTAAAGAATTTGCCTGCAATGCAGGAGACCCAGGTTTGATCCCTGGTTCAGAAGATCCCCTGGAAAAGGGAACAGCTACCCACTCCAGTGTTTCTGCATGGAAAATTCCATAGACAGAGGATCCTGGTGGGCTATAGTTGCAAAGAGTAGGATACAACTGAGCAACAAACATCTTCACTTTTCCACTTCAATGTCTTATGTTTCTTTTGCAATTCCTAACACATGATTGGGCATGTAGTAAATGTTCAGTAAGAGGTTGAGAGGGTTTTTTTTTTTTTTCCTTCTTCTTCTCTTTTCTTTTTTCTCATTAATCTCTCTCAAGAAAGAGCCGATGAGAAAGCTGTAAGATTTGGAGCCAGAGGTGGTCCTGAGCCTGAATCTCCCTGAGGCTGGCCTCTTCTTTTCATTTATAACAAACTCTGTTTCAAGCCTCTTAAATAGTTATTTACTGATCTCTCCCAAAGGGTCACAGGTAATAGGCTCAAGATGCTGCTGCCTTTTACTTGCATAGTGTAACACATTCAAAGATGCCCTGTCAACTAATTAGCAGCTTAATTGGAATGAAATTATGTAACTAAGCATCTCATTTCAAATTAGTGATAAATGTTTACCAGCTCACAGGAATGAGACTGTCAAGGGGCCTTCATCCAGACCATGTTCCTTTTGAGAGGAGGTCAATGTCTTCCCATCCTTTTTCTATTTAGAGATGTGGATTTTAATGAATCTCAAAGATAAATTCCATAAGCCAGGCAGATATCACTTACTCACATTTTGTAGGAGCTAGTAACTTTCCAAAAGAACACATTCTCCCTTTGGGCAAGTTTATTTACTTGGCCCCCAAGGAATTCATTTGCTTCCAGAAGGTGAATGGCAAAATATATTTTTATCAGTGTTTGATTTTTTTATGTTGTTCTATAATTAAAGATGTCTAGCTTCCTTTAGCACTTTTTCAAATGTTTTTAAGTATTTCCCTATCTTGGTGTGTATTGCTAATTCTCTCCAGTAACCACTCTCTGCATATCCCTTCTAAATGGGACATCTTCTTCCATGACAAGGTCTTCCTTTGTGGCTCAGTTGGTAAAAAAAATATCCGCCTACAATGCAGGAGACGTGGGTTCGATCCCTGGGTTGGGAAGATCCTCTGGAGAAAGGGAAGGCTACCCACTACAGTACTCTGGCATGGAGAATTCCATAGACAATACAGTCCATGGGGTTGCAAACAGTCAGATACCACTGAGTGACTTTCGCTCTCACTTTCTTCCATGACAAAGTCTTAACCTGGCCATTTGGTCAAGTTCTTGCCAAAAGAACATAAGTACCTAGAAGGATATGTACAACTTTCACATCATTTTCTCAAGAGCTGTTTACCTGCTTTCAACTTCTTAACTTTGCCTCTTGTGAAAAGAAGATGTTGCTCCAGTGAGCCAAGATTGACTCTGTGGATGAGGAAAACTCCTTGTGGAATAACCGAACAATAGGAACTTGAGCCCTTCAGCAACCTTGTTGAACATACAACCATCTTCCTGGCCTGCCTATCTTTTAGTCAGAGTTTCTGAAACTTGGCACTACTATCATTTCAGCTGAATAATTCTTTATTATGGAGAGTTCTTGGTCACTAGTACTCTCTCCCTAGATGTGGCAACCATAAATGTCTTCAGATGTTGCCAAATATCTGGGGGAAAATCTGCTCCCAGATGAGAACCACTGCTGTAAACAATTCAATGAGTGAATAATCTGTCCTCTTATTCAGTCCTCTGCATCCCTGGGTATATTTGTTATCGCAGCTCAAAGTAGCAGTTCTCAAAGAATGGTATGCAAAGAACTCTTTAGGGACTCTACAAAGTTAAAACTATTCTCATAATAATGCTAAGATGTTATTTTTCCTTTTTACCGTCTTGACACTTGTAGTGATAATGTAAAAGCAATGTTTGATAGAAAAAAATGTTGGCTGTGTAGTGCAAATCAAGGCAGCAACGTCCATTTGTACAAATATCAATCATATTCTTTAATGCTATGTACTTTACAGGGGAAACACCATTCCATTTAAAAATGTCCCTGATGTAGAGTAATAAACATTAATTTCATTACATCTCAACTATGGAGTATAAATCTTTTAAATATTCTATGTATTGAAATGAGAGTTATGCACAAAACACTTTTAATGTATACAGACTTATGATTGCTGTCTCAGAGTACTTATATAATTGTGCAGAAAACTGAACTAGCTACTTTTTGTATGTGACACTATTTTTACTTTACAGAATGTTTGATGGACAGATAAGGTTTTTCAAACTTGGATATTTAACATATATTTTCTTGAGAAAGAATGAGGTGAACCCATCATTTCAGGGAAAGCAACTGAGATTATATTGTTCATTAGCTGTTGCTGATCATAAAATTCAAGTAATCAAGTGAAAATTAAAATGCTGGAAAACTTGTGTTCATCACCATGAGTTTACTGATGTGATTGACAGTTGGGTCAATTTTTTAATTTTTTAAGGAATTATATAATTATCAGTCAACATATAGAAGATCTACCTAATTCCACAAAGTAATGCTTTCCAAATGACCAATACATGATATCAAGGAATGATGTTCAGGTTAAAGTTGCATGCAAAGTAGAGGATTGATCAATTGATTTTAATATCATAGATTATGAAAATTTCCCATTGCCATTAATATTTAAGAACTATTACCTACTGAGTTAAAGTGTATAATTTAAAAAAAAATCAACATTATCTGATTTGGCTACAAAAGTAATCCCTCTTTTTGCAACCATATATTTATTTTGTTTTTTTTTAAATTTTTATTTTTACTTTATTTTACTTTACAATACTATATTGGTTTTGCCATACATTGACATGAATCCACCATGGGTGTACATGCATTCCTAAACATGAACCTGCCTCTCACCTCCCTCCCCATAACATCTCTCTGGGTCATCCCCGTGCACCAGCCCCAAGCATCCTGTATCCTGCATCGGACATAGACTGGCGATTCGTTTCTTACATGATAGTATACATGTTTCAATGCCATTCTCCCAAATCATCCCACCCTCTCCCTCTCCCTCTGAGTCCAAAAGTCCGCTCTACACATCTATGTCTCTTTTGCTGTCTTGCATACAGGGTCATCATTGCCATCTTTCTAAATTCCATATATATGTGTTAGTATACTGTATTGGTGTTTTTCTTTCTGGCTTACTTCACTCTGTATAATCGGCTCCAGTTTCATCCATCTCATTAGAACTGATTCAAATGTATTCTTTTTAATGGCTGAGTAATACTCCATTGTGTATATGTACCACAGCTTTCTTATCCATTCATCTGCTGATGGACATCTAGGTTGTTTCCATGTCCTGGCTATTATAAACAGTGCTACGATGAACATTGGGGTACATGTGTCTCTTTCCATTCTGGTCTCCTCGGTGTGTATGCCCAGCAGTGGGATTGCTGGGTCATAAGGCAGTTCTTTTTGCAATTTTTTAAGGAATCTCCACACTGTTCTCCATAGTGGCTGTACTAGTTTGCATTCTCACCAACAGTGTAGGAGGGTTCCCTTTTCTCCACACCCTCTCCAGCATTTATTGCTTGCAGACTTTTGGACCACAGACATTCTGACTGGTGTGAAGTGGTACCTCATTGTGGTCTTGATTTGCATTTCTCTGATAATGAATGATGTTGAGCATCTTTTCATGTGTTTGTTAGCCATCCATATGTCTTCTTTGGAGAAATGTCTATTTAGTTCTTTGGCCCATTTTTTTGATTGGGTCGTTTATTTTTCTGGAATTGAGCTGTATAAGTTGCTTGTATATTGCAAATTAAAAGCAACCATATATTTGTATGAATTCAGTTTTCCTCATATACCTCCACCAGCCTAATATAAGACAAGGGATTGACTACAGAAGCAAATACAAGAATCTAGATGTTTTCTACTAAGGCAAATATTAAAACGTGAGAGAGTAAAAGTGGCTCAGTCGTGTCTCACTCTTTGTGACCCCATGGACTATATAGTTCATGAAATTCTCCAGGCCAGAATACAGGAGTGGGTAGCCATTCCCTTCTCCAGGGGATCTTCCCAACCCAGGAACTGAACCAGGGTCTCCTGCAAAGAGATTTGCAAAAATAGAAAGCAATACCATTGCAGGCTAGAAAGACGATGGAACAAGAAGTCCCTGATCCTCCTTCTTTCCACAGATATATTGATTCATAAACAATACACACAAGAAAATCCTTTGTGAGAAGGAAGTTTCTCACAGTTAAGAAGCTCCTGTACCCAGTTGGCACAAAACCAGCTACAACAAATCCAACGGGAAAACTTGTGGCACCTTCTTGGCATAGTTCCTCTCCCTGGCATAGTATCACATAATTGAGAGGAAACCACTAGCTCCTGGATTCTCTTGTGGAAGAAATGAGAAGGTTGGACTATATATCCAACATTTTGACTTTCACTGGGTGAGAGGAGAGCCTGCCTGAGGGAGTAGCTGCTGTCCCACCTGTCTCAGAGCACAGATGGGAATCCAGACTCCTGGGGGCTGCTGAGAACTTGTTGAGCAGTGTGTTGCTGACTCAGAGAACCCACAGCACAGCAGACAGACACCATAGGGAGCAAGGGATTATGAGCTCTTAAAATAAGATACCAGCAAATTCCTCTACTTACAAATATCCACACACAAATCCAGAGAAGATACTTCCACAGAAAAGGCTTGAAAAGCTCTCAGAATCTCTAGGCAGGCTGATTGGTGAAGGCTTTCTACTGTAAAAAGCCAGTACATGAAGAAAGAGAAGTGGCTGCTTTTTCAAATGTACAGGTATCAACACAGAGTGACAAAGAACATAAAGAAACAAAGGAAAAGAGCCCAGGCAAAGGAACAAAATACACCTATAGAAACTGATTCTACCAAAAAAATAAATAAATAAAAAGATATATGAATTACCTGACAAATAATTTAAGCAACAGTCATAAAGATATTCAATGAGCTCAGAAAAATGATGAATAAACAAAATGATAATTCCAGCAAAAAGAGAATATTTTAAAAGAATCAGAGAAAAATTGGGAGGCTGAGGATTGTAGTAACTGAACTGAAAAATTAACTAAAGCAGTTCAACAGCAGACTTGAACAAAGAGAAGAAAGGATCAGAGAATTTGAAACAAGTCATTTAAAATTATCCAGAGGAGCAAAAAAAAATTAAAGAGTGAAGAACACCTAAATCCTGTAAGGATTCCCACAGTATGTTTATTCATCCCATAAGGAAAAGAGAGAGAGAGAAAGGTGCAGAAAATTGATTTAAATAATGGCTGAAAATTCCCCCGATCTGGGAAGGAAACAGGCATCCAAAATCCAGAAGCCCAAATAAAAATAAATCAAAATTAAGATCTAAACAACTGCACACTGAGACAATTTACAAATTGTCAAGTGCCAGAAACAAGACAGTAGCAAAAGAAAATGAATGCTTCATATGCAAGGGAACTATATAAGATTATTACAGGATTTCTCAATAAGAGCCTTCAAGGGGAAGACAGTAGAATATCCTCAAAATGTTAAAGAAAAAGAGCTGCTAATTGTGAACTCCATGTGTCCAACTCTTTGGGACCCCAGACTGCAGCCCTCGAGGCTCCTCTGTCCATGGGGTTTCCCAGTCAAAAATACTGGAGTGGGTTGTGATTTTTTTTCTCCAAGGGCTGTTCCTGACCTAGGTATCAAACCTGTGTCCTCTGTGTTGGCAGGCAGGTTTTTTACCACTGAGTCACTGTAAATGCTATATCTGGCCAAAAAGAGAGAGAGAGAGAGATACTTTCCACGGCAAATAAAGGTTGAGGACAGCAGAGTCGGACACGACTGAAGTGACTCAGCAGTAGCAGCAGACCTACTTTAGTGAAAGTGAAAGTGAAGTCGCTCAGTCATGTCCGACTCTTTGCGACCCCATGGACTGTAGCCTACAACGCTCCTCTGTCCATGGGATTTTCCAGGCAAGAATACTGGAGTGGGTTGCCATTGCCTTCTCCAGAGACCTACTTTACAAGGGTACTAAAGGGAGCTCTTCAAGTTAAAGCAAAGAACAGTAAACAGCAACATGAAAGTATACAAGAAAGTATAAAGTTTGTAGGTAAATTTAAATATACAGGCAAATTCAATGTATTGCAATATATAAAAGTTATACATGAATCACTTTTAATTTTGCTCTAGAAGTTAAAATACAAAAGATAAAACTATAACTACTGAAATATGTTAATGAATACACAATATAAAAAAAGGTAATTAGTGATATCAATAATGCAGGTGTGCGTGTGTGAAAGCGTTAGTCGCTCAGTTGTTTCTGACTCTTTGCAAGGGACTATAACCCACCAGGCTCCCCCGTTCATGGAATCCTCCAGGCAAGATACTGGAGTGTGTTGTCATACTCACTTCTCCATGGGATCTTCCCAACCCAGGGTTTGAACTCAGGTTTCTCACCTTGCAGGCAGATTCTTTACCCTCTGAGCCACCTGGGAAGCCCAATATAGGTGTGTAGGAAGGAAAATTAAACTGCAGACTCTTAAATGCAATTGAATTTGTTTTCAGCTTATTACATATTATTATAACAGTAAGATACTTTATAAAAGCCCCATGGTAACCCCAAAGAAAATACCTATAGAAGATAACACAAAGAAAAACGAGAAGGGAGTGAAAGGATGTCACTACAAAAAGCAATCAAAACAAAAATAAACAAGTGGGACTACATCCAACTAAAATTTTGTGCACAGCAATAGCAATGATCAACAAAATGAAAAAGCAACCTACCAAATGAGGGAAAATATTTGCAAATCATATATCTACTAAAAGGTTAATATGCAAAATATATTTTAAAAACTCACTCAACTTAGCAGCAATGAAACAAATCACGCCATTAAAACATGGGCAGGTCTGAATAGACATTTTTCCTAAGACACACAGATAGCCAGCAGGCACATGAAAAGATTTTCAACATCACTAAGCATCACTAATCAAAACCACCATGGGATATTATCTCATATCTATTTAAAAGGCTATTATCAAAAAGACAAGAAATAACAAGTGTTGGCAAAAAATGTAGAAAAAAGGGACTCCTTTAACACCATTGGTAGAATGTAAATCAGTACAGCCACTATGGAACAGGGTAGGAGGTTCCTCAAAAACGTAAAAGTAGACCTACCATATTGATCTAGTAATCCCACTTTTATCTGAAGACAATTAAGATATTAAATTGAAAGATACATGTTCACTACAGCATTAGTTACAACAGCCAAGATATAGAGACAACCTGCGTCCATGGACAGATGAATGGATAAAGAGAATATGTAAATATATACACAATAGCCTATTGTTCAGCCATAATCAAGAACAAAATTATGCCATTTATGACAACCTGAATGCATCTCGGGGGCATTATGCTATTGGAACAAATTAGAGCAACAGATATACCACATAATCTCACAAGTAGAATCCCAAAAGAAATAAATAAATACCCAAACAAGTTCACAGCTACAGAGAACATTTGGGTGCTTGCCAGAGTTGAGAGCTTAGTGGGTGTGAAATGGATAGAGGAGGTCAAAAGGTACAAACTTCCAGTTATAAAATAAACAAGCCATAGCATTGAAACACATAACATGGTGACTATAGCGAACAACACTGTATTGCATATTTGAAAGCTACTAAGAGGCTAGATCTTGAACGTTCTCATCACAAAACAAGTAACTTTTTACTAGGTAAGGTGACAAGCATTAACTAGACTTATTTTGGTAACCATTTCACAATTTATATGAATAATGAAGTATTATGTTATACACCTGAAACCACTATAATGTTATAGCTCAATTTTACCACCACCACCACAACAGAAATCAATGAAACACAAAGGAAAAGAAGAGAGCAAGCGAGGAAGAGAGAGCCAAGAGAACTACAAGACGCAGAGAAAAGAACTAAACAGAAGCTTTAAGTCCTTTCCTAACAATTATTTTAAAGGTAAATGGATGAATCTTCCTAATTAAAAGAGATAAAGTAGCTGACTTTATAAAAACAGAAGAGAACAAGATCCAAGTCTGTGCTGTCTATAAGGGGTTCATTTTATACTTAAGGATATATATAGATAGATAGATTGAAATTGAAAGGGTGGAAAAGCATTCTATGCAGAAGGTTTCCAAAAAAAGAGCAGAGGTCTTCGTACTTAGATCAGGTGAAACAGTCTTTAAGACACAAACTGTCAGAAGAACAAGGGACATATAATAATAAAAGGTTCAACTCATGAGGATTAAATAATAATAACAAATATATCTGCATCCAACATAAGAGGATCTAAATAAGTGACAAAAATTTCTATTGACAAAATTGAAAGAAGAATTAGACAACACAAAAATAATAGAAATTTCTAATACCCTGCTTTCAATGATGTCTAGAACATTCAGACAGAAAATCAATAAGGAAACTGATGACTTGACCAACACTGTAGATCAAACAGGGGCTTTCCAGGTGGCTTCAGTGGTAAAAAATCCACTTGCCAATGCAGGAGACACAGGAGATGTGGGTTTAATCCCTGGGTCGGGAAAATCCCCTGGAGGAGGAAATGGCAACCTGATCCAGTAGTCTTTCCTGGAAAAATCTCATAGGAAGAGGAGCCTGGCAGGCTATAGTCCACAGGATCGCAAAGAGTCAGACATGACTGAACAACTTAATCATGATAGCACAGACCAAATAGACATATACTTACTGAATATTTCACCCAACAGCAGTAGAATATAGGTCTTTCTCAAGGACACACAGAACACTGTCTAGGATACATCACATATTAAGCAGCAAAACTAATCTTAACAAATTTGATGAGATCAAAAGCATGCCAAGTATCTTTCCTGATTACATGTAAAGAAACTGAGAGTCAATACATAAGGAAAACTGGAAAATTCACAAACACAGGAAAATTAAACAGCATACTCCTAAACAACCAATTAGTTAAAGAAGAAATCAAAAGTGAAATAAAATAATATCTTGAGACAAAGGGAAACTGAAACACAACATAACAAAACTTAAAGGATTTAGTAAAATCAGTACTAAGCAAGGATTTTACAGCACTAACATCTACAACAAAGATCTCAAATTCATAACCTAACTTTGCACTTCAAAGAACTACAAGAAAACTAGGAAGCCAAGCCTAAAGTTAGCAGAAATAAGGAAACAATAAACATTATAGAAATAATGGAGAATATAAATTAATAAAACTAATTATTTTTTGAAAAAATTTAAAAAACTGACAAAGCTTTCCCTAGATTAAGACAGACACAAATAAAATCAGATATGAAAGATTAGGCAGTACACCTGCCACAGAAATAAAAGAACAATTATACACCAACAAACAGGATAAACTAAAATAAATGGAAACTTTTCTAGGAAAATAAAATACAACCTACCATGATTGAATAATAAAGGAATAAATATCTGAACAAACCTGTAACTAGTCAGAAGACTGAATCAGTGATCAAAAATCTCCTAAAAAAGAAAAGCTCAAAACCATATGGCTTCACTGGTGAATTCTACCAAACATGTAATGAAAAATTAATGTCAAACTCACAGAAAACTAAAGAGGCCAGAACACTTTCAAACTAATTTTTTATGAGACCAGCATTACCCTGATACCAATGTAAAAAAAAAAAAAAAAAAAAACAACACTACAACAAAAGAAAAGTGCAGGCCCTTATCTCTGGTAAATACAGATGCAAAAATCCTCAACTAAATTCTACCAAACTGAATTCAATATTACATTAAAAGGATCGCATACCATGATCAAGCGGGATTTAGTCACATTATACAAGGACGATTCAACATGTAAAATTAATCAATGTGAAACTCCACAAGTACAAATGATGAAAATTAATAATCATCTTCATCGATGTAGAAAAAATAATTCACAAAATTCGACACCCTTTTATGAGAAGAAAAAGAAAAAAACAAACACCCACAGTTAACAATAGGAATAGAAGTGCATTTATTACCTCACCATAAGAAAGGCCGTATATGACAGGCCCACCATTAACAACACACTCAACAGTGAAAAAACGAAATCTTTCCCTCTAAGTTCAAGAAAAAGGTAAGAATGCCCACTCTCGTTGATTCTGCTCAACACAGCACTGTAAGTTCTAGTCAGAGCAATTAGCAGGAAAAGGAAATAAAAGGTACCCAGATAGGAAGGAAGAAGTAATTATCTGTTTGCAAATGACATGATCTTATATGTAAAAATCCTGACATCTCCACACAAAAACTACTAGAATTAATAAAACAAATTCCATAAAGTGGTAGAATATAGAGTCAAAATACAAAAATCAATGTTTCTTTATATTAACAATGGCCAATCGATATGGAAATTTAGAAAATAATTCCACTAATAAAGTATAAGAAAGAAAGAAATACTTAGGAATAAACCTAACAGTATGGCAAAAGACTTCTACACTAAGAATTATAAGACACTGCTGAAAGAAATTAAAGACACACATAAATGGAATGCCATCCCAGGCTCATGCACTGGAAGACTTAAAGCTGTTAAACTATCCATAATTACCAAAGCAATCTGCAGATTCAATGCAATCCCTATCAAAATCCAATGGCAATTTTTACAGAAATAGAAAAAAAATTCTGAAATTCATATGGAACTAAAAAGGACTACAAATAACCAAAATAATCTTGAAAAAGAATAAAACTAGAGATCTCACTCTTTCTGATTTCAAAATATATTATAAATATATTTTGTAAGCAAAATAATATGGGTACTGATATAAAAACATATAAATCAACAGAATAAAACAAAGAACCCAGAAATAAACACCCACATGTACAGTCAACTTATCTTCAACATGATTGTCAAGACATAGAAAAAGGATAGTCTCTTCAGCAAAGGGTGTTAAGAAAACTGAATATCCACATACAGAAGAATGAAACTGGGCCCTTATGCCTCACCACTCACAAATATGAACTCAAAATTCATTTTAAAACTTTTAAGCAAGACTTGAAACTATAAAACTGGTAGAAGAAAAGAAAGGATAGAATTCATGACACTGGTTTTGATAATGACTTCTGGAATATGACATGAAAAGCCTAGGCAATAAAAGCAAGAATAGCAAGCGGAGCTAGAGCAAACTAGCAATCTTCACACAGCAAAAGAGACATTAACAGAGCGAAAATGCAAACTATGGAATGGGAGAAAATATTTCAGAACACATACTGTTGATTAGAGTGGGGTTTTTTTCCCCATAAAAGGGAATTTTGTCTATTACTTTTTCAAAATCTGTATTTGACAAGAGATTAACATTCATAATATATACAGGACTTTTATAACTCATTAGTAAGAAAAAAACAATAGTCAAATTTAAAAATGAGCAAATGACTTGAAAAGACATTTCTCAAAAGAAGATTTACAAATGGCCAATAAGTATATGAAAAGGTGCTCAACATCACTAATCATCAGGTAAATGCAATTCAAAATCACAATGAGATATTACTTCACACCTGATAGGATGGCCATTATAAAACAAAAACAGAGACAAAAACAACAAAAATGAACAAAAATAAATCCAGAAAGTAACAAGTTGTTGATGAGGGTGTGGAGAAATGAGAACACTTGTACACTGTTGGTGGGAATATAAAATGGTATAGCCACTATGGAAAACAGTATGGGGGTTCCTCAAAAAATTAAAAATAGAACTACTGTAAGACTGGTTCCAAATAGGAAAAGGTGTAAGTCAAGGCTGTATATTGTCACCCTGCTTATTTAACTTATATGCAGAGTACATCATGAGAAACGCTGGGCTGGAGGAAGCACAAGCTGGAATCAAGATTGCCGGGAGAAATATCAATAATCTCAGATATGCAGATGACACCACCCTTATGGCAGAAAGTGAAGAGGAGCTAAAGTGCCTCTTGATGAAAGTGAAAGAAGAGAGTGAAAAAGTTGGCTTAAAGCTCAACATTCAAAAAACGAAGATCATGGCATCTGGTCCTATCGCTTCATGGGAAATAGATGGGAAACAGTGGAAACAGTGTTAGACTTTATCTTTTTGGGCTCCAAAATCACTGCAGATGGTGACTGCAGCCATGAAATTAGAAGACACTTACTCCTTGGAAGAAAAGTTATGACCAACCTAGATAGCATATTCAAAAGCAGAGACATTACTTTGCCAACAAAGGTCCGTTTAGTCAAGGCTGTGGTTTTTCCAATCGTCATGTATGGATGCAAGAGTTGGACTGTGAAGAAAGCTGAGCGCCAAAGAATTGATTTTTGAACTGTGGTGTTGGAGAAGACTCTTGAGAGTCCCTTGGACTGCAGGGAGATCCAACCAGTCCATTCTGAAGGAGATCAGCCCTGGGATTTCTTTGGAAGGAATGATGCTAAAGCTGAAACTCCAGTACTTTGGCCGCCTCATGCGAAGAGTTGACTCATTGGAAAAGACTCTGATGCTGGGAGGGGTTGGGGGCAGGAAGAAAAGGGGACGACAGAGGATGAGATGGCTGGATGGCATCACCGACTCAATGGACATGAGTTTGAGCGAACTCCGGGAGATGGTGATGGACAGGGAGGCCTGGCGTGCAACGACTCATGGGGTCGCAAGGAGTTGGACACGACCAAGTGACTGAACTGAACTGAAGATCCAGCAATCCCATCTTTGTGTATATATTCAAACAAATGGAAACCAGAATACTGAAGAGATACTTGCACTCACATGTTCACTGCAGCATTATTCACAATAGCAAAGAAGTCTGTGCAGTGCTGTGCTAGGTCGCTTCCGTCGTGTCCAGCTCTTTGCGATCCTGTGGACCGTAGCCTGCCAGCCTCCTCTGTTCACGGGATTCTCCAGGCAAGAATACTGGAGTGGGTTGCCATGCCCTCCTCCAGGGGACCTTCCTGACCCAGGAATCGAACCCATGGGTCCTATAGCTCCTGGACACTGCACGAAGACTCTTTACCACAGATACCGGGGAAGCCCACCAAAGAAGTCTAAATAACCTAAATGTCTGTTGACAGATGAATAAATAAAGAAAATATGATATAAAAAAATATCATTCAGCAATAAAAAGAAAGGAAATCCCATCATTTTAATTGATGTACAATGTTGTAGCTTCTCATTTTAATTTTTAGTATCATAAATATTCATAGATACAGCTCATTGAAGACTCTTGGAGAGTCCCCAACAATTTCAGTGAATATAAATGATTCCTGTGGCCAAAAAGTTCAAGATTCATTAGCTTAGTTAGACTATACTCTCAATAATACACATACCCGAAATATGTTTTTAATATAATATTGGTTGCACTTAATTAACATGTAAGCTTTAATTTTCTTTTAAAGTTTTCCAGTAGTCATGTATGGTTGTAAGAGTTGGACCATAAAGGCTGAGCACTGAACAATTGATGCTTTTGAACTGTGTTGTTGAAGAAGATTATTGACAGTCCCTTGGAATGCAAGGAGATCAAACCAGTCAATTTTAAAGGAAATCAACCCTGAATATTCACTGGAAGGACTGATGCTGAAGCTGCAGCTCCAATACTTTGGCCATCTGATGCAGAGCCGATTCACTGGAAAAGACCCTGATGCTGGGAAAGACTGGAGGCAGGAGGAGAAGGGGATGACAGAGGACAAGATGGCATCACCGACTCGATGGACATGAGTTTGAGCAAGCTGCGGGAATTGGTGAAGGACATGGAAGCCTGGCATGCTGCAATCCATGGGGTCCCAAAGAGTTGGGCATAAGTGGATGACTGAACACCAACAACAAAGGTTTGTTTTTTGTTTTTTGTTGTTGTTGTTTTTTTTTTTTTGATGTGGACCATTTTAAATGTTTTTATTGAAATTTGTTGTAATACTGCTTCTGCTTTATGTTTTGGTATTTTGGCCACGAGGAATGTGGGCTCTTTGTTCTCTGACCAGGGACTGAACCTGCACCCCTGCACTGGAAGGTAAAATCTTAACCACTGGACCGCCAAAAGTCCCAACATGTCAGCTTTTGAAACATGAATGTTAATGTACTTACAAAAAAATCCATTCCTTCATCTACAAAGAGTTTTATTTTCAAAAAATAATTAAAACATCGCATCAGTTTAGTTGCTCAGTCATGTCCTACTCTCTGCGACCTCATGGACTGCAGCACACCAGGCTTCCCTGTCCATTACCAACTCTCAGAGTTTACTCAATCTCATGTCCATTGAGTCAGTGGTGCCACACAACCATCTCATCCTCTGTCGTCCCCTTTTCCTCCCGCCTTCAATTTTTCCCAGCATGAGGGTCTTTTCAAATGTCTCAGTTCTTCGAATCAGGTGGCCAAAGTATTGGGATTTCAGCTTTAGCATCAGTCCTTCCAGTGAATATTCAGGACCGATTTCCTTTACGATTGACTGGTTGGATGTCCTTGCAGTCCAAGGGACTCTCAAGAGTCTTCTCCAACACCACAGTTCAAAAGCATCAATTCTTCAACACTCAGCTTTCTTTATAGTCCAACTCTCACATCCATATATGACTACTGGAAAAAACCATAGCCTTGACTAGATGGATCTTTGTTGGCAAAGTAATGTCTCTGCTTTTAAATATGCCATTTAGTTTGGTCATAACTTTTCTTCCAAAGAGCAAGCATCTTTTAATTTCATGGCTATAGTCACAATCTGCAGTGATTTTGGAGCCCCCCAAAATAAAGTCTGTCACTGTTTCCACTGTTTCCCCATCTATTTGGCATGAAGTGATAGCAAAATATTGCATATGAAGTAACATTGGTAACCTTTTCTTATGTGTAATTCCTCCAGATAATTGCTAATTCTTTGTAAAAATGATTAATAGATTATTCTTTTAGTGTCTCTTTTGATGGGGGAAAAAAGAATCCTCTGGCCTGGAGAGCTATTTTGTGAGGAAGCAAAAGGAAAAAAAAAAAAAAAGAATAAATGTGATATGTAAAGCAACAAAAGACAAGGTTGAAAAATACTAGTAATATAAACAGAGCAAATAGTAACTGACTGCTGCTATATTCCAGGCTCTGATCTGTCTCATCTAATCCTACAAATGCCATGTGAGGTGTATAATATTATCATCATTGTGCAGATAAGGAAAGGTGAGGCTATGTAACTTGTCTAAGCTAGCACATGGCAGATCTGAAGTCTTAGAGCTAGAACTGAGGTCCCTTTGTGTTCAGAGCTGGTGTGTGTGTGTGTGTGTGTGTGTGTGTGTGTGTGTGTGTGTGTGTGTGTGTGTCTTCTGTAAAGGGATGGGGTTCTGTGCTGTCGAACACATGCTTCTTCCGAGCTGCTATGTCATTTGAGCTAAGGAGAGCAAATCCAGGTCAGCAGCAATGCTGCCAGCTGTGAAACAGGTCATGAGAAACGGGAATCACTGAGTCTGGGAAATTACCAGGGGGCTCAGGGAATGCCCGATTGCTGCTCTCAGCTGGAGGCAAGAATAAATAAACTTGTCCTGTAAAGTGCAGAAGATGCAGGCAACTCCACAGCACTCACCCCAGACTAAATCCCAAGACAAAGGCAGTCACAGTGTCAGTAAGAATCGAGTTCAGTTGGCTCAATCCAAGTATTTTCTTCCCTTGCCCATGCTTGCTATGAGGTGTAGCAGGTGTGCCTAGATGTGGCCAGAAATAAGTAGGGAGCATTAAGCACACATTTCTTTGTCCTCTGTGCTGATGGCAAATGGAGTCATATAACAATAAGGTCCCTGAGATTCCAGGAATTGATATGCCAATCACTTTTGCCTGTCCTCCACATAACAGAATGAGTAGCTGGATAGGGATACATATACTGTCTTAAAAGAGGGTTGAGAAATAGAAGTGCCCTCTACAGACTAAGAACACCAGGAATTATTTAAGGATAGTATTTAGCATAATATTGCATTCCCAAAAGTATATTCTGCTTGAGAAATTCATGAGAGTTCTGAGGTCAAGTAGATCGGGGAAATACTGTGTGGTATAGTCAAACTTGGAGATTCACATTAAAGTATCAAGGGCTTTGAGAATTAGTGCAGGGAGATATTTATGTATGTTGGCTTAATCACGAGTTTTCCAAGTGGAATGCACAGATAATGACTTATGAACACATTTTGGACCAGTGAGATGAGAGAGTGTGGCGAGTCCTGGGCTAAAAAGAAGTAAATAGACCTAACCTAGGAAAATTCTTAATTTCTATGGACCTCCATTTTCTCCCTGGGAGAATGGGCTTAATCATAATTATGTCACATGGGTGTTTTAAGCGTTAAATGAAATAATACATATGTAATATTTATATTACATTTATTAAGGATATATTTATAAATGCAGCATTTGGTGCATATGTGTGCTTACTCAGTCATGTCAGACTCTTTGTGACTGTAGGATTATCCAGCCAAGAACACTAGAGTGGATTGCTATCAGTGTGGATATGCACACCAGTGTGGGCTTGTGTTTTTGAGCATCAAGCTATACAAGCTGGGTTATATCTGTGGTATGTGCACCTAAATGTTTATCTTCATGTACTTATCTGCCTTTGTCTCTAGGTCTCTCTTTGTATGCTTTTCTCTGCTTGTACACACGCAAGCACACTGTATCTCTGTATATTGACTCCAGTGTTTCTAGGTCTCTAAGCTCCTAAATGCATGAGTGTTCATTCTGCTTTTGTGGAACTCTGCAATTGTCACACTTGGTTGTATCACTGTATCATTTGGTAAATGTCTCCCCAGACGTAAGTGCATATCTTTGCTATGTGACAATATCTCTGTTGACATGCTGAAATAGGTGTCCTTGTATGTGACAATTGTGTTTTTATGACCATTTATATAGGTCTGTGGGCTTCCCTGGTGGCTCAGATGGTAAACAATATGCCTGCAATGCAGGAGACCCAGGTTTGATCCCTGGGCTGGGAAGACTCCCTGGAGAAGGAAAATGCAACCCACTCCAGTGTTCTTGCCTGGAGAATCCCCATGGACAGAGGAGGCTGGCGGGCTACAGTCCATGGGGTCGCAAAGAATTGGACACGACTGAGCAGCTAAGCACAACACGTAAGGGTCTGTACCATCTGTGTCAGTGTATGTTTGTGTACGGGCGCACATTTCCTAAAGCTTTATTGCAGCATACACGTTGGTATTTTCCACAGCTAATGTAAAACCGTCAAATAGTCCTGAATGACAAATGGGAAATACCCCCACTCTAACCAGCTATACTGGCCCTTTTTACTTTTAATAGAAAATTGATCTTATCCTTTACAGCCTATTATACTACATATCAATGCACAGACGCAAATATTTCCACGTCACTAACATAAAGCCTCTATCAACCCCAAGTGATCTTTTGTGTATACTGGATCTGAAATTATCTTCTTTGCTTTATAATAGAGGTGAAAACCAAGCAAAGCATTTCTTGAGCCATAAAATTCAACTCAAAAGTCAGCTGAGCTTATGGATTTTCCCGCACAGAATCTTCCATATTAGGGGCCTGTAGTAAAGAACTCCTGTTGATTTTTGTAAACTCTGGAAGCACTAAAGAGAGGTGTACTTTCATCTTTTAACCCAACCATTAGTAAAATAACTGATGAATCACTGTTGTTGGGGCTGATGTAAAACAAAGGAAGAGAGAAGGGCCTGTGCCAAGCCCAGTGCTAAGTGACTCATCATATCATATTATGGGTCAAGTGAGAAGGGCTCAGCATACATTTGTATTCAAGTCTTACAGGAAGCTAGAATTAGAAGGTTCTGAAATTTGCATAATGGCACGACGGGCTCTGTGGTTGATAAGATCGAAAGCAATCTCTATTTTTAGATACAATCAAGTTGAATCTCACTGAATATGAGCAGCAGTCCCAGGATCACCACATCAGATCTTGGGGTCTTAGATGTGAGATTTAAACCCAGATTTCTTTGCGACATCTTCCAATTGCTGACAATTCTCAAAGGGCATATATTGTAAGAGCTGGCTAAAACCATTTTCTTCATGTTTGGGACTTACTGTCCATGTTAAAAACAAATCAAAGACAGACAGAAGCACAACCTTCCTTGGGTACAAATTTTAAAGTTATACAGCTCTAACATCTGTCAGAAAATGCCCCCACACTTAGAGCCTTTTTGGTCAATCCTAATACATGAGCAGATTTGGATTTTAAGCACCTTGTCCTATGGTTTTCTCCAATTTCACACCAAAATGTTCCTTATTAATAAAAATCGAAGTCAGTGCAGGAGTCCTAGATGTCCATTTATTATACTCCAGAGGCAGTGCAGCAGAGAGCAACATGCCTGCGGCTCATCACCCCGTCCAGAACCCCAAGGCCAGGTGCTCGGAGCATGCTTGGTGCTTTCACCACCTCCTGCCCACAGAGACAGAATACCTCAACCCCAACACTCGGAAAGAGGGAAAAAACATGAAAACTCATAACACTATAAAAAACGAAGGCTAGAAATCTAACGAGAATCTTGGAAAAGCTGATGCTACTTTGTCACACAGACAGTGCACTATACTACACATTTCATAGACATTATTTCCTTCACTCCTCAAAGCCAGCCTCTGAGATGCAAAGTATATTATTCCCCATTTTAAAAACCAGAGGCTTGCGTGTTAGTGAGACCTTGTTCGAGGTCAAAAAGCTAATAAATGAAATGCTGAGTCTCAAATTCGGGTGTCCAATTGTGAACCATATGGACTTTTATGGAGAAAATAAAGGCACAGCCTTGGCAAGCAGCATATTAAGTTCAATGTGATTACACAGACAGTACCTGGAAAATGTTGGACTATGATTTTAGCTTCACCTACTTGCAATTCACTGACTCAGAAATCAAGGGACTACTAATCTGAAAACCGGGCCACATGACCTCTCTACTTTCAAATATACTCTGCAAGCTGAATAGTGTGGTACACCTTCCCCCAGCCATGCCATTTTCCTGCACAGAGAGAAATTTAGTATATTTCAGAAACAACAGGTCCAGAGCAGATAGAGCTTTATTGGTACAGTCTATTCCATTATGAACTCATTTTTGTTAATGTCCTGAGTGATGAATTTGTATGTAGAAGTAGAAACTGGAAACTAACATTTGTTTCTATCTGACAGAGTTCAGAGAAGCAACACGATCAGGGAAAACAGAAATAAGTCTAATTGTTGTAAACCAGTGGTCCGTCAGAAAAGCTCCTGACAAACTTAAAGCTTAAAATCTAACCTGAGAAGGTAATTTGTTTACATAAAAGTAGGCAGAGGATAGAACTGTTATCTACCGAATCATCTGCCAGGTAAGGAGAACTTACTTCATGCAAGCATGAATGTAAGAGACAGACAGACAGAGAGAAGGAGAGAAAACAAGAGAGAGAAAGAGGGAAATGATGATGAACAAGATAAAGAGAAAATTAACTGGAAAACTCAGAAGAAAAATGTAATTATAAAAATGAGCTACTGAATGATCAGAAGAAAATTTGAGAAAACTGTATAAGGATTTTTAGCAAAGAAAAAAACTACACACTTAAGAAGAAGCAGAAGTACTCATACTCAAGACATAAGTTTGAACTGGAAACCATGTGGGTAAACAATAAGCAAGGTGAAAGAGATAAGCAAATATATAATATTAAGCAAACTACAAATTGTAGAGCCTAAATTCACACTGGAAGCAGAAAAAAGTAGAATGAAATTGACAGAAATGTAAATCTTCTATTGAGACAAAAGCTTGAGATTTACTTTCAGAATGCAGAATGAAAGAAAAACAAAGGAGATGCAAATAATAAGAGATGTCACTATGTAAAGAAGAATGAGTTTGGAAACCTGAAATGCTGATTATTCTTATTCCTGAGCACAAGAGATTTTTAAAGAAACTGGCAAAATAATTAAGATATCCTGAAAGAAAACCACTTTTGAGAAAATAAAGATTTTTTCAAACTGAAAAGAGTTCTTAACATTTCAAACAAATGCACACAAAAAACAGTGCAAATCTAAGTACTTCTAGGTGATATTTTAGAATAAAAGAACTCTGTAGGCATGGCAGGTGTGCACGTGTGCGCGTGCACGTGTGCACGTGCATGTGTGTGTGCATGCATGCCTGTGTGCTCAGTCGCTTTTGACCCTTTGTGACCCCATGGACTGTAGCCTGCTAGGTTCCTCTGTCCATGGGATTTTCCAGGCAAGAATGCTGCAGTGGGTTGCCATTTCCTCCTCCAGGGGATCTTCTTAACCCAGGGATTGAACCTGTGTCTCATATCTCCTACACAGGCAGGCGGATTCTTTACCCCTGAGCCACCTGGGAAGCCCCTGTAGGTACGGAAGAAGATTCAAATGTCAAGCTGACATAAAATTTTAACGCATGAATGCTACAGAAAGATATCTGCAGATACACAAGTATTTAAGATGGCAAACTGAACATAGCATTGAGCTGTGTTTCATCATGAAACTTCTAAACATTACTTCCAGTAAAGGAATTTCAAGAAGGCATGAATTCACACAAACAAAGAGAATGGGACTCAACAAAACCAACAAAATTTTGGATCCTGGAAAGCTGAGGGAGTAATGTAAGTGACTCAGCTAGCCAGAGAAAGATGAATAGTTAATCTAGAAGCCAGAAAAACTGGTAAGAAATTCAATTTACATTCAAAACCTCCCCAGATCTGGAGAAATGACAGAACTGAAATCTCTGGAGTTCAGATATTAAAAAAGCAAATTTAAAAAATGGAGGACTTGAATATCTGGTTAAGAAACATAGATCACTGTCTCACTTTAGGGTCTTCCACACAGTTGAGTTACTTACCTTTCACAACTATGGAACCAGATTTGAGAAGGTAACAGAGTCTCAGGACCAAGTCACTCACAGTTGAGGACTGGACATGTCAACTATCAACATGATCATTATTCTGAGTAATCTCACTGAGTGTGATTGATACAGTATTGTGAAAACAAAATGCTGAACACTAGAAAATCAAAATGAAAGCTATATCTTGGTCCTTTCAATGACTTTATTCACTTTTATTTCCATATTTTCACAATCAGGTATATTCCACATATATGAGAAAGTGGAAGGTTTTTTTTTTTTTTTTTCCCTTGGATAATCTAACTACCTCCAAAGGACATGGAAGGTTTCCTAGTGAGGTATTTCAGGATACTGACTGAAGTGGACAATTTTCAGCCACCCATAGACTCCAAATAGGTTTTGGGCACAACGTACCCATATGAGTAGATATGCAAATATTGATAAGCATTTATGAAACCCATGCTATATGAAAGCAAAGACTAACATAGAAAGAACTGTCATTGGAGTCAGTAATTTCTATCAGTCATTCCAAGGACCAATGCTGAAGCTGAAACTCCAATACTTTGGCCACCGGATGCAAAGAACTGACTCACTTGAAAAGACCTTGATGCTAGGAAAGACTGAAGGCAGGAGAAGGGGACGACAGAGGATGAGATGGTTGGATAGCATCACCGACTCTATGGACATGAGTTTGAGCAAGCTCCATGAGTTGGTGAAGGACAGGGAGGCCTGGCGCACTGCAGTCCATGGGGTCACAAAGATAAGGACACAACTGAGTGACTGTACTGAACTGAACATAGAAAGAACAAAAATACTGGAGGAATCTTAAACTGGGCAAGGAGAACTTTTTAGCTAACATCTGGCCATCAGCATAACTGACTCCATCTGGGACCTATGTTCCTCCTGTCCTTCCACTGACCCTACCCAGGGCTACACTGTAAATCTCCTCTCTGCCATCAAAGGCTTTGTACCACGAGATATTGTTGAATTATCAATAGGTCCAGATGGTCTCTATGCTTGGTGAGTCTCCAAACAATGATGAAGACTTTCCCTGACATATTTCCAGCACCTGAAAAGCTAGTTGCTGCTGCTGCTGCTGCTGCTAAGTCACTTCAGTCGTGTCCGACTGTGCGACCCCATAGACAGCAGCCCACCAGGCTGCCCCGTCCCTGGGATTCTCCAGGCAAGAACACTGGAGTGGGTTGCCATTTCCTTCTCCAGTGCATGAAAGTGAAAAGCGAAAGTGAAGTCACTCAGTCGTGTCTGATTCTTCGCGGTCCCATGGACTGCAGCCTACCAGGCTCCTCCATCCACAGGATTTTCCAGGCAAGAGTACTGGAGTAGGGTGCCATTGCCTTCTCCAAGTAGCAAGTTACTCATTGATAAATCTTGACTTAGGAATGCACTTCCTGTTTCCAAACACATTCCCCCATACCCTACCTCATTTAACTAAAAAAAATTGTCCCAGTGGCCCCTCAGTGTTGCAGAGAGCAACTGAGAACACTTTCACATCACCAACCACCCAATTTACCCTGTAAGTAAATTACCCTATAATAAATGGATCCATTGATTCTATGGAGCTGCCTGCCTCATTTTTTGTCTGAAGATAATTTCTCGGTTTGGTGGGCAATTTTTGATCCCACAACTAACAGTAATATCCTCTGAAGAAAGTTTAAACAATATTAAACCTCTAAGAACTTACTCTAGAAACAAATCCATGTGGCTTAGTCCACATGTCTTGGGAGACAACTGCCTAACTGGCAGTTCTCAGAACTAACCTCCATGAAAATACAAAGTAGAACGGGAAATAAGAATGGACTAATTTGAAGCTCTGGCTTCCTCGGTGGCTCAGCGGTAAAGAATTTGCTTGCCAAGCAGGAGACACAGGTCTGATCACTGGGTCCAGAAGATCCCCTGGAGAAGGAAACAGCAACTCACTCTAGTATTCTTGCCTGGAAAATCCCATAAACAGAGAAGCCTGGCAGGCTACAGTCCATAGGATCACAAAGAATCAGGCCCAACTTAGTGACTAAACAACAAACAAAATTTCAAGCTCATGGTATTAAAATTTGACAATAAACAGAGCAATTATTACTAAATTCTGTACCAGGTGGACCATTCCCCTTGTTACTCTCTTTGGATGCTTGCCACTAAGTCAAATTTGGGGTTAAATTAATAGTCATTGTTTATTCTTAAGAAAGTCATGTTTCAAGAATGGAAATAATTAGCCTAGAGTAAACATTTCAAGAATAATTAGCCCCTAGACTGAATAGTTGTTTTGCTTCAGTCCAGCTTAACAAGTCATAAAAATAAGAACTAAAAAGATCAAATACTTTCCAAGTCAATGAACTGCATCCCAGAATGAAGTTAAAAATTATTTATAAAAATTATTTATCTAGCACCTAAGAAGCAAAATTCAGAATATCTGCTATCCAATAAAAAAAAAATCATCAGGAATGCAAAAAAGCTGAGAAATGTGGCCCATGGTGAAGAAAAAAAAAAAAAAACCAGTTACCTGAATTTGAGACATATTGAAAAAATAATGGCTGAAAATCTCTCTAATTTTATAAAACTATAAACTCACAGATCCCAGAAGCTTGAGGAATCCCAGTAAAAGAATGAATAAGTAAATACAACTAGACTAAGGAATAGCATCAATTTCTTAAAATTGACATGAAGAGAAAAACCCTAAAAGCAGCAAGAAGGAAAAGACATACTACATACATAGAAATGGAGGTAAGAAAGACAGCAAATATATCATCAAAAACAATGCAAGCAAAAAATCAGTCAAGAAACATCTTTAAAGTAGCGGGCGAGGGGTAGGGCATGGAACATCTTAAGAAAAATATCTTTCAACAATGAAGGTAAAATAAGATTGTTTCAGAGATACAAAAATCATCACTACTAGACCCACAAAACTAGAAATATTCAAGCAAGTCCTTCAGGCAGAAGGAAATTAATACAGGTAAAATTATGGATCTAAATAGGTCAATGAAGACCAGAAACGGTAACCTATGGGTAAATACATAAGATTTTTTTCTTGATATTTAAATTTTTTAAAGATACTTGATTGTTCAAACAAAAATAATAATTCAGTGTGTAGTTTATAATATATATAAAAGGAAAATGAATGTCAACAATAGCACAAAAGCCAGGAGAAAAGAAATGGAAGATAGTAGTGTAAGGTTCTTATACTACACACGAATTGATACAATATCACTTAAAGGTAGATGGTAAAAGATCTATGACATAAACCCTAAGGCAGTAGCTAAAATAACAAAGCATAGATTTATACCTAATAAGCTAACAAAGGAGATAATATGGACTCATAAAAATATACAATTACTTTAAAAGAAGACAGAAAAAGAGAACAAAGAACAGATGGGACAAATAGAAAATGAACAGCAAGAGAACAAATGGCAAGCTGATTTATAATTTTAAAATGATGACTTGATGTACTTAAGTTTGCAGCTATTTATCTGCATTTGCTTGGAATGTTGAAACCTCTTTCAATCTGGAAAAATAAGCCTTGCTTTTTCAAGGGCTATTTTCCTTTAGAATATCTTAAGATGAGTTAATTTAGCAACATAAAATATTAATCTCTTCTGCACACTCCACGCACATCCACCCTCAAAAAAAGAAGATACACATAAGTGCAATTTGTTGTTGTTAAGTCACTCAATGCAATTAAGAGGTACATAAACTGGAAAGGAAAAGTATTTAATATGTTACAATAAAGAAACATTTTAATAACCTTTAAATATCAAGAGTTTTATAATGAGAAAATGAAAAGTGATCCTCAGTCGAAAAGTAGGAAGCAAACATGAGTGAATATTTACAAAAGCACAAAAAATAATGAAAAAAAGTATAAAAAATATCATGTTGCCGAATTTTATAAATGCAAATTAAAATAAGCTATTCTGCCTACCACCTGACATTATTATAAATTGCAGTATTCTGTTTTGCCAAAGCAAAGGGGGAAAGTCACCTTCATATAATTCTAGAGAGACTGTAATCAGTCTGCAAATAAATTATTACTGAGTATCTATTAGTGCTAGGTGTCAGCACTGAAAAGCAAATTGTATTTTTTTCAAAATTCTTAAAATCATTCATGCCTTTTCTCCCAGTACTTCTACTGACTGAGATAAAATTGTAGCTTTTAGTTTGTTAACGAGAGTCAGGGTGCCCTCCTTTTGCTAAGCCCCAGCTCAGTTGCATATATGGTTTGAAAATCAGTATTACAAGCAAATAAAAAATGAAGAAATGTATGTACATAGTAGATACATACACATATAACTGTAAAACAAACAAGTTATATCAAGTATAAAGAAATATTAAGATATGAGGTTTTTAGAAAGATATATTAAATCAAATACGAAGAAGATTAAAAGAGTAAAAATACTATCATATAATGACACAAATAGCTTCTACCTCTACTTTTATCTCTGTTTCTAGTACTATTGATTTATGTATCAAATGCCAACGTTTCCCTTGAGTTCCAGACTACTACTGAGTTCCAGACTACTATTCCAGGTTCAAGTTAAAATGTCCAAAAATAAAGCCGTTCATTTCCCCTTTTTTGGCCTCCCTTCCTCAGATTGGTTCCTCCCCTAGTCTTCCACTATGAGTAGGCAAAACTGTTGTTTTTCTGGACTCTTTTTATTTTTATCTCTCTTTTTATTGGTCTTCAGTCAAGTACTGCCATCTCTGCCTCCAAATCACATTGCTAATCTGGTGTTTTATCTTCCACACTACTACTTGCACTCCTCTTCTCTAAAATCCATTCCAAATATTGCAGCCAGTGCGATTCTTTAAAACTATAGATCCAGTCATATAGGTCCCTTGGTTGAAACTGACTATAACTTTCCACCACACTTAAGATCCATACTTCTTACCATGGGATCAGGAGCCTCCATTCTCTGGTCTCTAAGATCTAACACTCCTCATCTTGCCCACTAACCTGAAGACTCTAGCCTCAATCAGGGCAAGAAGGTTCCCAAGCAAGGGTGTTACTTTTGCTCTTCCTAGAATGTTACCTCGCAGTATTCAGATCTCTGTTCAGAGAGGTCTTCTTTGATTACTTGTAAATGAGCACTCCCTTCCCCAGCCTTCACCTAACCCTACACACAGATATGTCAGGGACTTTCCACCATTTATGGCCCTATCTGAATTCATATTTCTCATTCATCTACTGATGTGTTGAGTGGCAATGATGGCTAATTCAAAATTTAAGCCCTTAACAACTATATTGCTTAAATATCAATAATACTATATCCGTATTCAGATATGTTTTTTCTTCTTGGTGCTCGGTCATATTATCCAAGTTTTGTATGATTGATAAACATTTGTTTTAAATCCAGAATGAAAAGTTAACACGCAGAGAACTTAAAACAGTAATAACAAAGTGTAGAATGCACAAGAAGGGAGGCATTTTCCTTGAGAATTAGATTAGGTCATTTCTTCAGTTGCGAGCAATTTTTAAAGATAATCTTCATTTGAGTGGAAGGTCAAATGAGAAAATTTATTATACAAGAAGGGAAAATTGTAAAAGGTGAGAAAATCATGTGAAAGAGATGTTGGCAAAGGAAAGTAGAGCACCAGAGGAATCTAACTGAAGACTCCCCATTCTCTGTTGCTCAACCAACTGGTTTGGGGTAACAGCATTTTAATAAAGTAACCAGGAAGCAGAGGTGGGGCCTCACACGATCTAGCTGACTTTGTTGTAGGTAAGAGATTTGGAGAGCTTCATCATACAAATTAAGTAATGAAGGTAAGACTTTAGCTTATATATGAAAAGGTTAAATGGAGTTCACATGTTGGAAAGAGCTCCTTGCTTTCCACTCTCCTGGAAAGGAATAAATCCCATGGTTACATGTCCCACGTTGTTTTGGTTTTGACTTACTAGTGTCTCTGCCAGTAACAAGAATCACAGACTGAGAAAAAGCGGATGTTCACTCACTCAATACCTAGGTGTATCCTCCTGGGTTCAGTGTGAAAGGTCAGCTAGCAACTTGGTGTCTTCTCTTTGCCCTTAACTTAAAGAGATGTCCAAAAAGAGGTGAGGGATAGAACAAGGAGATTACAAGGTAAAAAGCCAGTGACTGACTTTTGCAGTGACAACAGTATCCTTGACATCAGAATGATCAACAAAATGATGGCACTTCTTCATACCTAGCAGGGCACTTGGTACTAATGCAGCCTGCCATGTAATGTCCACTTCTGCAGGAATCCTCCAAAAGAGGAAAATTTGGTAAAGTTTTTTGAGTCAATCTGTTTAACTTTAAGCTCACAAGTATGCAGGTACAATGGCTATCTACTTCTTATTTTGCTATACTGTTTGAACTCCTGAACCTGTCCTGGAAATCAATCTTTACTTGAACTAAACTCAGATTGAACAGATAATTGAAGAAGTCTTATAGAATAAAAATTGATCTTTGAAAAACAGGTTTATTTTCTTTTGCTTTAAGAACAAAATCCATTCTGGTTAAATAAGGTTTTATTTTCCATTCCATTCAGAAAGTGTTCCCTCTCCATATAAGCTCTGTGCAGCTCACAGGAGAGTTTGGAATCACTGGTAGGGGGGAGATCAAGAAAGATGAGCCACTTTGTCAAATCAAGCCATTAAATATATTATGTAAGAATCAATACACTGCAGTATATGAACCTAAGAAGAATGTAAAGAACCAGCTTCCACATGGCTGACCTGCCCATGGGCAACCTTAATTACTTCACTTAAAGTAAACCAGGATTCCCATCCATCAAATAGGAGTAATTGCAGTTGATACTTCTCTTTCCTAGAGGGATGCTGTGATCATTATTCAGACAGTTTGGGTCAAGAAGTCTAGGATTTAGTGACAACAGACTTATTATGAAAAGTAGTGAGGAAAGATGTTTGAACAGAGAACAGGTTTTTAATGAAACAGACCAGAACTTGACATCGAGAAACTCCATTTATTACCAGTGAATATATAAAATGCACTGAAAGTACTCTTGTCTCAACTTTCTTATCAATAAAATTGGGGGGGGGGAATTACCTACCTTAGAAAAATCCATGTGAAGACTATAGCCAATATATACAAAGAGCTGGCCACTAGATACAAAATAAAATGATATGCTCATTTTCGTATTTCATGAATCACTTACCCTATAGCAAGTATTTCTATTAATGTATAAAAGTCATTTAAAATAAGATTGGGCTTCACAAGTGGTACTAGTGGTAAAGAATCTGCCTACCAATGCAGAAGGCACAGAAGTCACGGGTTCAATCCGTGGGTTGGGAATATCCCCTGGAGGAGGAAATGGCAAGCTGCTCCAGTAATTCCACAGACAGAAGACCCTGGTGGGCTGCAGTTCATGAGGCTGCAAAGCATTGGACGTGACTGAGCAACTGATCAGACACAGATAAAATGAGATTATGTGCCCCCTTAAAGCTGGGACCCATAGCTCATATTTTCACAACACCCACAGATTCTAAGAGTAGTGCATTCCACATAACAGACAGCTAATCCATAGTTGTGAAATGAGTCACTAGTCAGTGATAACTGAGGTCCCATAGCTTCATGTACCATTTCTATACTGGTGACTCTCATAGCTTCCAGCTTGAATTCCTTCCTGAAGTTCCAAATTCACATACCAATGGCCTGCTCCCCACCTGAATTACTATTATCCTTTAGGATGTTCCAAACAGAATCCATAAATTCTTGATTAATCTCTATTCTCTGTCCCTTACCAGTCTCCGTTTAGCAAATAACATGACAATTCATTGTGATATCAAGAAAGCACGTTTTCACGTATGTCTAAACTCACTAACAATGTATTATTGCATTTTCCCACTCCCTCAAAACTCCAAATATTGTAAGTACTTTTTTATTTTTAATCCAATATTTTTTTAACTTTTTATTTTGTATGGGGGTATAGCCTATTAAAAATGTTGTAACACTTGCAGATGAACAGCAAAGGCACCCAGCCATACGAACATATATATACGTTCTCCCCCATACTGTGCATGCTAAGTTGCTTCAATCGTGTCCGACTCTTTGCGACCCATGGACTGTAGCCCACCAGGCTCCTTGTCCATGGGATTCTCCAGGCAAAAATACTGGAGTGGGTTGCCATGCTTTCCTCCAGGGGTTCTTCCCAACCCAGGGATCAAACCCGTATCTCTTAGCTCTCTTGCATTGGCAGGCAGGTTCTTTACCACTGGTGCCACCTGGGACACCAATATTATACATATTTTTTTTAATTTCCCCAGATTCATATTTGTTCTAGTTTATTACTTCCCTGATTTAGAGGGAGCTTCATGTCCTCACTGATCAAATCTAAGTCCAGTCCATTCAAATATCAGTGTCTAGATCAGATTGCTAAAACTGTTTCTGTAACAGCACCAGCACTGACCAAGGACTGATTGAATCTTAGTCTTTATCCTTGAAACATTATTTTCAGTTGTATGCACTTTAGAAAAATCCTGCATTTAGAGTCCACTACTTGTCTGTTCCAAGTATTGTTTGAGTTATTCAAATTGATAACAGTGTTCTTGTCACTTATGATCCCACTTCTTGTTGCTGTTTTGGTGAAGGACATAGGACACAGAATTACACTTCAAAAATATCTTGCAGAGCCCACTGTTATGGTACATTCTGTTTACAGTTGTTTTCAGATTTCTGAAGCCCTTGACAAAGCATTAATTATCCTATAAATTTACCCAGGAAAATTCAGAATTTCAAATTTATGTAATTTTTTTTTTTTTTTTTGCCCTCAAACTGGTAGTCACACCACTGCTAAAAGACAGGATAGCAGAGTAAGTACATTATCTTCTTTAACACAGTCACTCAGCATAAGATACTTACATGATTCTGTGGTATTTAGGTGGTGAAATACGATCTGCTTTTTTTACTAATTTTTTGAAAAGGCTAATTAAATTCATGCTTGTCAACCTATGTAAAAATACAGAGCTTAAATTCTTGCAGGCTCTATGATTGTCTGATCAAGAAAAACAATAACAAATAATAAACAACCCCTTTGTGGAACCTCTAGGCTCAGTTCAAATGCTTTTTTATTTATGAAGCCTTTCTACCACTTCTCAATGAACTGAAATTTAGACTTCACCTTCCACTCAATTCCTAGGATCCTCTCCCAAGTAACTTCTTGACAACATTCACACATAGCTTTAAATGTGTTAATCACATGTATTTCCATTTCTAGTTCATTTTGAAAAGTGCCCTGTTTCTTCCTTGTATTTCTATCTCTCTTCCCAGAAAACCTAGGACAATATCTTTCAAACATTAAATAATCCCACCTTTTATAATTAAATAACCACCATTTATTCTGCATTCCATCTTGCAAATTATATGCAATCAAAATTTATTATATAGCTACTGGTGGCTCAGACAGTAAAGAATCTGCCTGCAAGGCAGGAGACCCAAGTTCCATCCCTGGGTCAGGAGGATCCCCTACAGAAGGGAATGGCAACTCACTCCAGTATTCTTGCCTGGAGAATTCCAGACAGAGGAGCCTAGAGGACTACAGTCCATGGGACTGCAGAGAGTCAGACACGACTGAGCAACACACACACACACACACACACACACACACACATGCCTACTTGAGTTTCCCAGGTGGCGCTAGTGGTAAAGTACCCGCCTGCCAATGCAGGAGACACAAGAGATGCTGGTTCAAACCCTGGGTTTGGAAGATCCCCTGGAGAAGGGCATGGCACCCACTCCAGCATTCTTGCCTGGAGAATCCCACAGACTAAAGAGCCTGGTGGGCTACAGTCCATGGAGTCTCAAAAAGTCAAACACGACTAAAGAGGCTTAGCAAATAGCCATGTTCAAGGGATAGTGCCAGATGCTATGTGACTTAAAATCTAAATAAGACATCTTATTCTTAGGTTCCTTCCACTTAATCATAGATCCAGAAAAGTAAAATAGGCTTAAAATACTCTGTAAAAGGAATTGTAACTGGAGTGAACTCAGAGTACTGTAGGAGTATGGAGGGGTCCAGGCATCTCAGTAACCCGGAAGGAAATAGCAGAGAAATAAGATGGTGCTGGCACTAAATCTTAAAGTATGAGTACAACAGACGGAGCAGCAGGGAAGGGGCATGGCAAACAGAGGGAGCGCCCCAACAGAGATATGAGAACCAGCGATGTATTCACGAAGCTACACAGAGTGGGAGGCATTAGAGGTCCTGAGAGAGGGAGGAAATGTGAAGCGGAAGTGGCAGTCAGGAGTTGGATCCTGAATGGCTTTAAATGCCAGACAAATCACCTGAGTATGACGGAGAACCGCTGCATATGCAATGCAGTTCGTGCATGTCTGTGATTGCCACTGGCTTCCTGAGCTGGGCACTCAGCAATCTTACTTTCAGATGATGCGCCTAGTCTGTAACTTGCAGTCTTCATGAAAGTCTTTGCTTTGTTAGACTAAATGAAACCATATCTGGTTTTTTTTTAATGTATGGCCTTCCTATTGTTCTACCTGTTTGCTGTTTTATTTTCCTTCTTCCCAATTCTCAGAGGAAATGAAATTTGCAGCATAGAAAAAGACCTTCAACCTAATACTCTCATCTTCTTCTTGCTCCTCACTCCTCATGCCCCATTTGAATAAAAGCCTTGTCATGTATTTTTCACACCTTCACCTGAACGGAAAGCTTGAGTGCCTAAACTAATCCCCATGAGAGATTTCATTTCCAGTGTGCAAATGATCAGGCTGAAAAAAAGAAAAACAGAACTCTTATTTTAATCAAGTGAGAATGGTTAAAAGAGAGAGAGATTCCTATAAAAATTATATGCCACATCTCTCAGGATTTCAACAGCAAGCATTTGTGGCATTTTATTTACAAGTGAAGAAAAAGTGCATAAGCCGAAAGGAATGAGCTCAAAACAATGTAAGAGGACAGCTGATTTGACAATAAATTTGCAAGTCTCCATTCACAATCAGCATCAGCAGTAGCCTGATTAAACTCAACAGTTGGACCAGTTACAGAAGAATATACACCCAATTTAGCCATACAAATGCACTTTAGGAAGACTTCAGATTTTAATGCTGTAAACATCTCTCCTAAAGGGCCTTTTTAAAATCTCTTAAATACAATACACATAGGCACACACACATACAAATAACCATGCATATGTATTCTGTAACATATCCTGTGTGCGTGCTAAGTCATTTCAGTCATGTCTGATTCCTTGTGACCCTATGTACCATAACCCACCAGGCTCCTCTGTCCATGAGATTCTCCAAGCAAAAATATTGGACTGGGTGGCCATGCCTTCCTCCAGGGGATCTTCCAGAACCAGGGACTGAACCCATGTCTCTTATGTCTCCTGCCTTGGCAGGTGGGTTCTTTACCACTAGTGCCGCCTGGGAAGCAACAGATATGATAGATATGTTCAAAGGAAACTAATTAAAAACCAAGGTCAGAATGTATTATTCAAACATTTAGTTGACAAATTTGGAATATTTTTTTTGAGAAATTATAAACTTAACAGTTTTTTAAAAATTACTTATTTATTCACTGATTTTATTTTTAGCTGTGCTTGGTCTTCCTTGCTGTGGGGGCTTTTCTCTAGTTGCAGTGAGCGGGGCTACCCTCTCATTGCAATACACAGGCTTCTCACTGCAGTTGGCTTCTCTTGCTGCACAGCACTGGCTATAGGGTGCATGGACTTCAGTAGCTGGGCTCTCAGGCTCTAGAGCACAGGCTGCTCAACAGCTGCTTTGCAGCATGCAGGATCTTCCTGGATCAGGAATCACACTCGTGTCTCCTGCGTCTTCTGCAATGGCAGGTGGATTCTTTACCACTGAGCCACCAGGGAAGCAAACTTAACTCCTGCCTTAATGAAAAATTAACTTTTCCAACGGACAAACCACACATTAGCCACTTCCTTTATCAAACGAATTGAGAATAAACTGCCAATCACGAAATATAACAGGGTTGCATTTTTCATTCATTTCAGCATGATTCAGTTACTGTCCCAGCAAGACAAAGGATTTCCTTTCTAGTAACTGAAGATCATATTCTAATCTGCCTAAGTAGAAGTAGTTTATTGTAACAACAATCATTATCAGGCATAAAGGTAGAAGACTGACCTGAACAACCCTCCAAGGTTCCCAATCCTAACCACATGGTGTTATCCTCCTAGAAGCAACAGTACAATGAGCATAACTTTCTGCTTTGTCCCAAACATCACTCGCTAACATACTACAAAACTGAAAGATCTTTATTCCATCTGTCCCATTTCCTAGATAGACTTCCATTCAAATTTCATAGCCGGCAAGGAATTTTCTGCACAACCTTCACCCCCATACACACCTCACTCTCCATTCACACCTTACATACTCTGTAAATGGTACTCACTTCTGCCATTTTATCTACCTAGCATTCCTTGCCTCTCTTCTGTTTGGATTCTCCAGTTAATATTACATTTCTCTCTAATAGACCTTTCCAACTTCCTGGAATTGGCATCCAATAGATGTGTTGAATCAATGCCACTGTATTTTATATGTTTCAGGGTTAATTTATGAATAGCCCATATTTTGCAACGTAAATTTCCTAACATATAAACCTCTAGCCTGTTATCAGTGTGACCCTGACATGAAGCAAGAGATTTATAAGAAAAAAATCTGACTTACTGGTTATTTCCTTTAACAATCCAGCAGCCTGTTTCTTTGGCTCATTTTGTATTAAAGATTGAACATTCTTTCTGGAATAAGATTTGTAGCTATTAAATAGCTTTTTATACTTTTAAATGACTGTTTTGTTAAGTACAAAAGCAATATACTTTCTTCAAGAGCAAGACAGCCATTAGTCAGCTCATTCTTGAGCTACATTTGGCCTTAAATTTTAAGCGGCAATATTCACCATTACTGGATGATAAATTGCAATAAGAAAATATACTTCTCTTCCCTGTAAACTCTCTCTACTTTAAATGGGCATAACATGACTTTAATAATACGTTCAAAGATACCCAAAGTCAATGTCTTCCAAAGCAAATCACAAGAATGTTGGATAACTTCATAATGATCATTAAATCACTGTCATTTCTACAGACAGGGTTTCCTGCCGAGGCAGTGACAAAGTAGTTTAAAGAAAATTAAGGAATAAACTAAAAATATATAATCTCACCGTTTCCATGGTAATGCCATCTATAAACTACTACAAAGTTCTAAAATAGTTCCTTCCCATGAGATATTAATAACAATTGATAGTTCCAACTTAGATATACTTGTATTACAGTTCCATGCTGATGATCATACCTATATTATTAACAGACACTAAAAATGTAACAAAATATAAAAGTATTAGGTGTCTCAAACATACCAACATCATCTTAAACTCCATGGGTCTTCTTTCAAACCCTTCAAACAGGAAGACACCTTGGGACGTAAAGTTTGTGGGAGGATAAGTTCTGTAAATTCATTGGAAGTTTATTCTCTATAGATGTCTTTATGGAAATGTTTTCCCAAGAGATATACATATTAATAACAGGACACTCTGCCAAATAAAATGGTTGAATTAATAGGTGATATTGACATTAAGGGGAAAAAAAGCTGGCTAATAGTTACCAAGTATCGATTATTGGCAGGCAGTTCATATAGGCTCACATTATCTGAGGAGGCGAACTTTATTCTACAGTTTCTAGATAAGGAAGATGAGGCTTAGAAGAATGTTACTTCAACATAACACCCATTTGGTGAACAGAGCTGATGCTGGATGGGATCCAGGTATATCTACTTTTAATACTGAATATTTGTGGGAAAAAATAAATACAAATTTTGTAAACCATCTATTGGAGTGTGAGGAATGAATACTGTGCTTTCTGAGAATTCAGAAAGGTAAACTGTCTAAAAACATTTCCTATCCACAGTAATAAAGAAGACAAATTGAAAATAAGCCTCTTTAAGCTGCCAAAAAATGGAAATGACCAAATCTTAAAAGCAAAGAAAATTCTGTTTCAACACTGAGCTATATCATTTCTGCCATAGTTCTGTATTTAAAATTATTTCTCTCTTAAACAATGGTTGCTGTTCAGTCACAAGTCATGTCCAGGTCTTTGTGATCCCATGGACTGCAGCACACCAGGCTTTCTCGTCCTTCACTATTTCCCAGAGTTAGCTCAGACTCGTGTCCATTGAGTCAGTGACACCATCCAACCATCTCATCCTCTGCCACTCCCTTCTCCTCGTGCCCTCAATCTTTCCAAACTTCAGCCTCTTTCCCAATGAACTGGCTCTTCACATCAGGTAACCAAAGGATTAGAGCTTCAGCTTTAGCATCAGTTACTATCATGTAAATCAGAAAATAACCACTTAGTTTCAGAGCATAAAAGTGAAGACATGGTAGCAGCTGAGGTCAGGAGAGAGGCTTCTGTGACATTGTTTACACATATTTCTATACTCGGTTCTATATTGAACTTTAGTTATTTTTATAAATGGATGAAATATAAATTATGGAAATGAAAAGCTTATGTTTCCGTACATAATAAATAAGACTATAGAGTCTTGGGTCACTAATCAATATTGCTTTTATTAAATGAATTACTGTATAACAAAGTTGAAACAAATTCCCAGCCCGCCTCAGCCTACAAAGCAGAGGACGCTGCTTTACTGAATGGTCTCCGTCCTCCACTGTCTTTGACTATATGCCTCACTGCGCTGTCATAAATAAGACACCGAATTAGCAGGTACATGTTAGCAGTAGCCATTCCCTCTTTGTTATGATATGTTTGTAATTAGCATTTATACAACAGCCATATGAGAACTGGTTAAGAAGCCTGAGGCCCTGTGGAGAGTGCTTATGGCTCTTCCTTATGTCTCCTTCATATACACTAATATATGGCACAGTAGACAGGAGACTACGGATATTTCATCAGTGCAATATCCACCTTCTCAAAGAGCAATTTCTGTTATATATCACATATTATACCTATTTTTAAAAGGTAATAGTGACATCAGCAAGATGGCTAAATAAAACATTCCACGTTTCATTCCCCCGCAACAATAATGATTCAGCAATTACCCACAATCAAAAATACCTCTGGTGGAGTTGTGGGATCCAACACCAAATGCCAAGGAAGCAAGGAGGAGTATCACCCACCTGTTTGTTGGGTGTCAGGCATAGAGACTTTGGTTCCAGCTGTGAATTCTGCAGTGGCCTGTGAGCCAGCTACAAACCTTCTCAGCCACAAGCCAGGAGCCCCTGGAGAACACTGTCTTAGACAACCACCCATGGACAAAAGAGCCTTTGTGGGAAGTGTCCCACAGAGAAGTTTCAGCTACCACTGGAGCACACACACACACACACACAAAATACAAGTTCAGATGCACTAGAAAGTCTGAATGCATATGAAGCTCAGTTTAGCATTATCCATATCACACTTCTCACAAGACAGCACAGATCAGTGCCAAAAGAGATCTTCCTCAGCCCCAAATTCCTCTTGCTGAAGAAAGTGACAGTCTGTGAGTGAGTGCCTGAGTTCCCCTAGTTGTGTAGAATGCTGCCATCTCTCTTTCATCTCATCCAAAATACGATGTCACTACTGAACTACTGGGGGATGGGAAGAGCCTGGAATAGCAGCAGACAGGACTCTCAGCGGGCATTAAAGTCATGCAGATCTTGGTAACAGTATTGTGTCTTCCATGAAGAAGCCTGTCCGACAGCCACTAGAGACACCTTGTCAACAGACCCCACCAAATGGCCAATGGGCACTCCAGCATTCTGCATGCCTCACAAATACACAACTCCACAAATACACACTCTTTTCAGTGCTGAGATGGAGTTCTGGCAGACAGCTAGTGAGTATGCACAGAAAACGAGCCCAAAACTGAAGGTCAGGGAGAGACCACAAACTTGAACTTTAACACTTTCTTTCGGAAAGCAAAAGGGAGTCTGCTGCTGCTGCTGCTGCTAAGTTGCTTCAGTCTTGTCCAACTCTGTGTGACCCCATAGATGGCAGCCTACCAGCCTCCTCCATCCATGGGATTTTCCAGGCAAGAGTACTGGAGTGGGTTGCTATTGCCTTCTCCGAAAAGAGAGCCTATCAGCACTCAATCTACTTCATTGCAGGATTAATGGAAGGCAAAAAAGCTTAAGAATTTAGCCACAGGAACAAGACAAGGGTGCCCACTCTCACCACTACTATTCAATACAGTTTGGAAGTTTTAGCCACAGAAATCAGAGATGAAAAAGAAATAAAAGGAATCCAGATTGGAAAAGAAGAAGTAAAACTCTCACTATTTACAGACGACATGGTCCTCTACATAGAAAACCCTAAAGAAAGCAGCAGAAAATTACTAGAGCTAATCAATGAATATAGTAAAGTTGCAGAGTATAAAAATAATCCACAGAAACCCCTTGCATTCCTATACACTAACAATGAGAAAACATAAAGAGAAATTAAGGAAACAATTCCATTCACCATTGTGACAAAAAGAATAAAATACTTAGGAATAAAATCTACCTAAAGAAACAAAAGACCTACATATAGAAAACTACAAAACATTGATGAAAGAAATCAAACATGACACAAATAGATGGAGAAATATACCATGGTCATGGATCAGAAGAACCAATGTAGTGAAAATGAGTATACTACCCAAAGCAATCTGTAGATTCAATGCAATCCCTATCAAGTTACCAACACCATTCTTCACAGAACTAGAACAAATAATTTGACAATTTGTATGGAAATATATATTTAAAAAAAAACTGTGAATAGCCAAAGCAATCTTGAGAAAGAAGAATAGAACTGGAGGAATCAACCTGCTTAACATCAGACTATTCTGCAAAGCTATGGTCATCAAGACAATATGGTACTGGCACAAAGACAGAAATATAGATAAATGGAACAAAATAGAAAGCCCAGAGATAAATCCACACACCTATGGACACTCTATCTTTGACAAAGAAGGCAAGAATATACAATGACAAAAAGACCATCTCTTTAACAAGTGGTGCTGGGAAAACTGGTCAACCATTTTAAAAGACTAATACTAGAACACTTTCCAACACCATTCACAAAAATAAATTCAAAATAGATTAAAGATCTAAATGTAAGACCAGAAACTATAAAACTCCAAGAGAAAAACGTAGGCAAAACACTCTCTAACATAAATCACAGTAGGATCTTCTATGCCCACCTCCCAGAGTAATGGAAATAAAAGCAAAAATAAACAAATGGGACCTAGTTAAGCTTAAAAGCTTTTCCACAATGATGGAAACTATAAACAAGGTGAAAAGACAGCCTTCCAAAAGGGAGAAAATAATAGCAAACGAAGCAACTGACAAAGAATTTCAAACATATACAAGCAGCTCCTGCAGCTGAATTCCAGAAAAATAAATGACCCAATCAAAAAATGGGCCAAAAAACTAAACTCTAAAGAAGACATACAGATGGCTAACAAGCACATGAAAAGTTGTTCAACATCACTCATTTTCAGATAAATGCAAATCAAAACCACAATGAGGTACCACCTCACGCCAGTCAGAATGGCTGCAATCCAAAAGTCTACAAGCAATAAATGCTGGAGAGGGTGTGGAGAAAAGGGAACCCTCCAACACTGTTGGTGGGAATGCAAACTAGTACAGCCACTATGGAGAACAGTGTGGAGATTCCTTTAAAAAGTGGAACTAGAACTGCCTTATGACCCAGCAATCCCACTGCTGGGCATACGCACCCAGGAAACCAGAATTGAAAGAGACACATGCACCCCAATGTTCATCGCAGCACTGTTTATAATAGCCAGGACATGGAAGCTAGATGTCCATCGGAAGACAAGTGGATAAGAAAGGTGGTACATATGCACAATGGAATATTACTCAGCTATTAAAAAGAACACATTAGAATCAGTTCTAATGAGGTGGATAAAACTGGAGCCTATCATACAGAGTGAAGTAAGTCTGAAAGAAAAACCCCAATACAGTATATTAATGTATATATGTGGAATTTAGAAAGATGGTAACAATGACCCTATATGCGAGACAGCAAAAGAGACACATATATAAAGAAAAGACTTTTGGACTCTGTAGGAGAAGGCGAGGGTGGGATGATTTGAGAGAATAGCATTGAAACATGCATATTACCATATGTAAATAGATCGCCAGTCCAGGTTTGATGCATGAGACAGGGCACTCAGGGCCGGTGTGCTGGGACAACCCTGAGTGATGGGATGGGGAGGGAGGTGGGAGTTGGGTTCAGGATGGGGCACACATGTACACGCATGACTGATTCCTGTCAATGTATGGCAAAAAACATTGCTGCTGCTAAGTCGCTCAGTCGTGTCCGACTCTGTGTGACCTCACAGACGGCAGCCGACCAGACTCCCCCACCCCTGGGATTCTCCAGGCAAGAGCACTGGAGTGGGCTGCCATTTCCTTCTCCAATGCAGGAGAGTGAAAAGTGAAAGGGGAGTCGCTCAGTTGTGTCCGATTCTTCGCAACCCCATGGACCACAGCCTACCAGGCTCCTCTGTCCATGGGATTTTCCAGGCAAGAGTACTGGAGTGGGGTGCCATCGCCTTGGAGGCTAATTACTTAACAATCTTGTAGTGGCAAAAACCACTACAATATTGTAAAGTAATTCGCCTCCAATTAAAATAAATAAATAAATATTTTTTTAAAAAAAGAAAGAATTCAGCCACAAGAGGGAGCAAGAAGTATGAAACAAGAGCATCCATAGGTCACTACCATGCCTGACAAAAGGTTATTTCTCCCTTCAAGTCAGTCATTAGTGAATGGAGGAGGTGACTGCAACTTCAAACATGAAGACAGCAATGCAAGGCTTTAAGGAACACGAAAAAACAAGGAAACTTGACACTAACAATGGATCATAAACATCTTTCAGTAACTAACCCCAAAGACATGGAATCTGAAATTTACCTGGTAAATAACTCAAAATAGCTTTTACAAGGAAGCTCAAAGATCTACAAAAACATAAAACAACAAAACCCATAGAAAGATAATTTAACAAAATCGGGGACATGATACAGGACTAAAATGAGAAGTATACAAAGATATAGAAACCATAAAAGAAGAATAAAACAGAAATTACAGAGCTGAAGAACAAGATAAATAAAATGCAAAATGTAATAGAGATCATCCACAGAGGAATACATCAAGCATTTACTAATGTTTACCCATCAATAATTACTCCAAATGTAAATGAATTAAATTCTCCAATTAAAAGTAGTTATTGGATGGATTTTTTTAAGATGCAAATTATACGCCGCTGACAAGAAATTCATTTCAGCTTTAAGAACACCCATAGGTTCAACATAAAAGAATGCACAAAGGTGTTCCATGCTAGTATTAACCAAAAGAAAGCAGAGTAGCTACATTTTTATCAAACAAGAAAAGACCTTAAGGCAAAGACTGTAACAAGAGACAAGGATGATCATTATTTGATAATAACAGGGAAAATTCATCAAGAAGCCATAATAATCATAAACATGTATGCACCCAACATTGGAGCACCTAAGTATATTAAGTAAATACTGACAGATATGAAAGAAGAAACAGACAACTATACAATATTACTGTCACTGCTGCTGCTGCTGCTGCTAAATCACTTCAGTCATGTCTGACTCTGTGTGACCCCATAGATGGCAGCCCACCAGGCTCCCCGACCCTGCGATTCTCCAGGACTTCAAGATCCCAGTTTCAACAATGGATAGATCATCCAGAAAAAAATCAATAAGAAAACCTCGCACTATCTCCCATCTGATCTTCTTGATCCCTGTGTGCTCTGCTCGGCTTTCCTCTGTATAAGGTTCCAATGAGAAGAAGTAGGCAGCCTTCCTTCAATCATTAAAAAAAATAAAAATAATAAAACGAAATAAATACTTTCCAATCATCACACCTACAGGCTTTTTCTAACTGATCCTTAGTCATGCATTATCTCTGGATTCCCAGATGGCTCCAGTGGTTAAGAATCCACCTGCCAGTGCAGGAAATGCAGGAGATGGGGGTTTGATCACTGGGTCGGAAAGATCCCCTAGACAAGGAAATGGCAACCCATTCCAGTTTTCTTGCCTGAAAAAATCCATGGGCAGAGGAGGCTGGTGGGTTTCAGTACATGGGGTCACAAAGAGTCAGATACAACTGAGCGACTGCACAGCATAGCACATGTGTTGTTTCAGTTCCAGTAGACAATGACCTCCATGTGCCAGGTAATATGACTGTACTGCAGAACCCCTTACAAGGCTGAGTGACAATCAGCCTGTGCAAGGTTCCAGCTTACTGCCCTCTTTCCTTAGCCATTTCTCTTTTCCATGCCTCTCTAGTTTAATCGCTTGGCTGAGTGGGGTTTGTGTGTTTGTTTTGTGATTTGGTTTGATCTGTTTGCTTTTCGAGTACCACAAACTTCTGATCCTCAGCACACATTTGTTCTGTGTTTTGCACAAGGTAACTGAAAATCCCATCTAGCTTTTCTGTAAATTATTGCTTTATCATTTTTTTCCCTAAAAAGGCTCAGGTTGTGTCAAGATTCTCTTCTAAAATAGAACTACTTCAAAACATCAGTAGTTTTTTAAAATCTTTTTCTTTATGTAGTATCATTTTTATATACACAGTGATAAACAGAAAAGTTTCTGGGTGTAGAAAAAGTATTTTGTGAGATTTGGCATGTAATTCTTTAATACTTAATACTTGGGCATGGATAGCTCTGGTCATTATCAGAAACAGATGAAAGATGGGCACTTAACTGTTTTGCAAAGTGGAGTGTTCCGGTGCCCTCTGCTCTGGGGTATGTGATGTCCATTCCTATCAGCTCATAGACATTGTTGGTAGATTTGCCTGTTTTAGGCTACAGGGTCTGGGTCTTGTTTTTAATAAGCAAGTTTTTGACACCCAGGAGATTCAACTTTAAAAGCAAGTGAAAAACAGTCTAGATTCTGAGGGCCTCTTCAGAAATCAGAGAATGCCTCCCTCACCAGTGCAGCCTACCTCCTCTCAGCACGGCAAGAGTATCCCGCCAGCCACACACATACACATTTGTATCACCTGCTGGCTTCTGGGTACTCTCAAGTCTTCACCTCCTGCCAAGGGATGATATCTAAAACATCTTCCAGCCCACAGTGGCCCAGCCACTGCCCCATCTGAACACTTACTGGGTCCTGAGTGCTTTCAAAGTGCAAGAGTCACCAAAGGAGGGGTCATACTGGTGGGAACAGAAGCGAGTACAGAAGGACAGGTGCCCTTGAGCTGGAGTTGAGCCTTGGCCATACTGCAGGGGAGTTGCATCTTGTCAGAACTCCTGGAAAAGTTGATCCAGAATGAATTTTGCCACACTTAAGGACTGCAGTTAGAGATCTGCTAATTTTATTCCATGCTACATTTATCCTAGGACAACAAAAATCAAACTAGAGACAAGGTAAAATTAACGGAAAGGCCAGAACCGGACTGTGGACTGAAACAGTGTGTATAACAAGCCAAAAAACCCTACAGAAGCACGTAGCCCACTTATTAAACTGACATTTCCCTACGAAGCTTTAGGAATAAATTACCCTTCTAAATTCCCAGCATACACTACAATATTGTTACTATCTTATTCAGAAAGCATTAGGCTCAACTCCTGGCCACACATTTCTATGGAGAAACTTTCTAGGAAAACAAAGACAAAAATCTGGTTAGGTTTCAAAAATATTTGCTTCATTTTATTGGATTTTTCTACATCCAAGAAACATAAATAACCTATATTATAAATACATAGAAAACACTTTTGAGCAATAAAGTATATGATAAAATGTCTAAAATCAACATCTGGAAACATAATACAGTAATTAAATCTTAAATAATGGCAACAAGCAAAGTTAGGATGGCCCAGCTCATCAATTATATTTGCTTTTTATCTCTCTTATTTATCTCATGATGGTATCAGCATGAGATACATATTGATCTCATAACTCAGAAGCTAGGTAACTCCTTAAAAATTATTTTTAATGTACTAAAAGTTATTTTTAGAATTGGTTTCATGTACCAAAAGCACCAGACAACCCTGGACAGTAACTTGATATCTGACTTACATAACACATTCTGATCTCAGGCTCCATTTTAATTACTATGCCTTCAGGCCCCAAAGTATTATCCCCTGGGTCAAATTCAGCTGGGAAGCAGATTTTATTCAGTAGGTTTGATGCTTGAAAACAATGGCATGCGAATGCTTTAGGTCAGGCCTGCTCAGTTGTGTAACAAGTCAACAGTTGTTACCTACTTGACCCATCCTATGGCCACCTTTGACGGCTTCACTCACTTGTGATGTCTGTTTGGCCCCCTGAAGTTCAATGACTGACAGGTATGGCAGGGAAGTTCATGGTGACATGGTTGACAAATCAGAGCCTCAAAAGAAGGAACTGGGGTTATTTAGCTGGGAGACAAAAAGCTATTTTGCGGGGGAGGGGTTTAAAGGCTTTAGAAAATGAAAAGAAGACATATTCAGATCAGAATCTCAAAATGAGAATCAGCATCATCAAAATAATCCAGGAATGTGTTAGAAATGCAAAGTTTCAGACCTCTCCCCAGATTTACAGAAAATGATAAATTCTAGAGTGAGGACAGTAATTTGTTTTACCCTCCAGGTGATTCTGATGCATATAAACTTTTGAGAACCACTTTTCTAGGTGCAAAGAGACCAACCAGGAAAAAAACAGGGTAGAAATCACAAGGCAGGATATTTCATTTTATGGTATAGGCCTTTTAGTCAAAACCTTTTAAATGCCCCAGATTAAACAGCAGGTAGAATATTTAGGAGTGAACTTCCTGATATTGAAAGTGTCAGCCAAAATCAGAAAAGATTCAAATATCAGTCATAATTTTGACTCAGATAAAATCAAAGGGACTTTCTACTTGGAACAGTCAATTCTAGGATCCTACAGGAGAAAATCTTATCACAACACAGTATAAGGAGTACAGTATAACCATAAAAGTGGATAAGGAGCCCAAAAAAACGAATGTACTGTAAGAGTACCTGCCAGTGAGGATAAGAACTTGTTAATTGAATTCAGAGCCTCATGAAACTTCTTTTAAAATTATTTTCCTTTTCATAGAACATATTGTCAGAGGGCCCATTAAAAAAACATGAATATAGGCAAAAACCTGTTTGAGTAAAAGTGACAGAAAATTGAGAATGAATAACTATTATTTTTAAAGATTTTTTTAAAGTCTTTATTGAAAGTGTTACAATGTTGCTTGCTTTAGGTTTTGTTTTTTTGGCTGGGGAGTCATATAGGATCTTAGCTCCCCAACCCGGATTGAACCCACAGCCCCTGTACTGGAAGGTAAAGTCTTAACCACTGAACCATGGCAGAAGTCCAGAAAATGTAACGACTGAATACAAGAAGCAGTTCTGAAGGCTGAGCTAATGAAGTCTGCAGCCACCATCTTACAGAGCTGCTTGGAAGAGCATTCACAGAAATAAATTAGTGACATCTATAAACAGAGGTCAAAATGTTGGCACATGCATGATTACTGGTGAATACTGTGAGTTCAAAAGTGGGTATCTCTATACAAAAGATCTGGGGTGCTCTGAAGGGCCTCCCTGAGGCTAGCTGGCAGAGGCACAGACAGCTCCCAACCACAGGCTGGGGCAAGACTTCTTCAGTTGATTAGTTTTAATCAGAAGGACTTAACGATTGCCATTCATATAATATTTTTGGTTGTGGTATACATTCAGTTAAAGATAGCAGAGTAGTAAACTACTGTCCTCATTAAAAGGATGGAATTGAATATTCTCAATTGATCTGTGTTTGTATCTTTAAGATGCTAAACCAAAGAATTCCACAGATACCACAGATAACATTACAGATAAATGGCCTGGCCATGCTTCTCTGATTCCCCTCTTATAGTCAAGATTCTAGAGTCCAGAGGTCAACTTAATCTAATGGATCTAGGAAAGTAGCTACCTTTTGTACTTTCAGATGCCCTTACTTACCACATTGCAGAGGCAAGGTATGTCAAGCCTGATTCAGGCCTTTAAGGATCCCAGAGGAAATCAAAGTGAGATCAAATGCAAGCTGTACCACTTACAGCTACTCAGACAAATCACAGATTTTGCATCTATAAAATAAGGACAATAGTAATACCTTTTCCATATGACTGTTGGGAAAGAATGGTCAGTATTCAGAATATGGTAGTTATTTATAAGTGATTCTTGGTGTCTACTTACGCCAGTTTGGTCTGATACAAACACTGAGGACCTTCAACCTACAAACAGGTCCTGCCTGATTCCTAAAGAATGCTGAGAAAGCCTGGAAATGTATCAGGAACTTAGGACAGTGGTCTGGCACTCATGTGGATGACAGTCTGGGTAACAGAACTCCCATAAGCAGTAACTGTTATTCTGTTTTTTCCCTTCTATAGATAACTGGAGCCAGAAAGTCTCCTCACTTTTGTCAACTTCTGTCACCAGGCTTCACTCTTTATTAGAGAAACCTCCACTCTTTCGGCCAGCTGTGTAAACCACATCCCAGGCCCTGTAGTGAGGATCAGAAACAACTGTCTGCAAGCAGCCTGGGCTAACAGTCAGTCAGGTCATAACCAGCTTAATCCAGATAGGTTATGGGTTACTCTGTCCCCATTCCCTGTCTTCCACCTCCTCCTGTATCCCAAGTACCAACACTAAAGAAGTTACTACTGTGTATCTGTGTGCATTAGTAAGGTATATTACGGTCAGTATTGTCACTGGATTTCTGTTATCCACTGAGGATTTTTAAGAACTGAGATAAACAGAGCATATACCCAACATATACCTGACATCTCCCCATAAAATATAAGGCACAAGCTATGGAGGAGAGTCTTACGGCAAAGGATTGTTCTATAGTGTTTTAGGCAGAAAACATGGCTTTACAGCTTGTCACCCAGATTGTACATGAAGTCTGAACTTCAATCCACACTTCTTGAATAGCTAAGCCCTGTGAACCTCCTGTGTGATGCTCACCAGCTCGCTTACTAGAGACGATAAATCAGAATTCAGGAGTCAACACAAGTAACATGGAGATTGCTTGCAGTGGATTTCCAGGATAAAATTCCAGACACACTGAATGCTATTTGAGTAGGATATATACTGAAATATAAAGTTCTTTATAAACAATTCCAGGCCTCCCAGGTGCCGGTCAGATGCAAGAGACACAGGTTCAATCCCTGGGTCTAGAATATCCTCTGGAGTAGGAAATGGCAACTCACTCTAGTATTCTTGCCTGGAAAATTCCATGGACAGAGGAACCTGGGAGACTACAGTCCATGGAGTTACAAAGATTTGGACACAACTGAGCGATTGAGCACACACACACACAAACAATTCCAACTTTGGAGCTGGATTTTAGTAGGATCTGGAAATAGGAAGGTTATGTAACCCCTTCTTAGTCTTTTTGTCTCTGCACTCTCTTGACAGAAACAGAACTATACTTTAAATATTTGCATTGATGGTTAATACTGAAGAAGTATTTTCCTAGGTTCTATCATAGTTTGATATCTGCCTTGTGTCAAGACTTGAGGAGCTTAACCCAGTTGTAAAATAATTTCAAGTGTCCATTCTAAGCAAATATGATTTTAACACCTTGCCCACTTCAGTGACAAGGCACTGGCCAGCCGTATTCAAGTTGTATATGGTTTATAGGCCTTAAAGGTTACCTAACTCGTTAAACATCGTTCCTCTTTATGTGTCTCAGTGGCCCATGGAGAGGGATGCCCACAAAAGAATATGAACAAGACACCTCTTGATGTGTATTCAGAGTCATGTTCTGGGATTCTTCCAGGTTTGCTCTAGACATTTCCATTCTATCCTTGAAAGACTACACTAGTGGAAATGAACTGCATCTGCCAAATTATTTCAGCTGGAGTTGGCTATAGTACCAAAGCAGAATTAATGAAGTGATTAGCTCACAGGACACATCAAACTAATAAGAGATATTTTCAAGGTAAATGTCAAGTGAACATCAAAGAAAAAAAATGCCTATGTGAATCAAAATTAATAACACCAGTAATAAAACCACAGGTGTTTTAAGGTGATGTTGAAGCCACCATGCAAGCACCTATGGCTCTTTCTCATGTATATTATTCATTTGTTTCTTACAAAACTCTTGGGAGAACACATGAGCCTTGATAATCACAGTTTACAGCTAAGCACTCTGAAGACCCTCAGGCTTAAAGAAGAAATCAAATATACTATATATGTATTCTAACATATATTCTTGCTGATATTTACCAATTTGGAGCCAATCAGATACTAAGCAAATATTTGATAGTTTTGCTTAGTTCCCTTTACTTATGAAAGAAGCATGATTTTCCATACACAGCTAGCAAAGATGGTATTTCCATTACCAATTCCTTGCGGCCTGAGGTCTGGTGAAAGATGCCACACTCAGTGCTAGCTCATGCATGGAGCCAGCCAGCCAAGGAGCATGGCTTCAAGTCAGCCACTGATGTGAGCACTAGCGCCCATCAATGTCAGGGCCATGCAGAGCGATGCATATTACTACTTCCCTTTTGAAGCCATATCCTTTGCTAGCTACTGGGCTGTTGTCCCACATGTACAGCATGAGTTTAAAGAAAGATGGAAACACCATGTCCATAAAAGAAATGAACTCAACTCGCAAAATAACAGGAAAGAGAATGGGACTAGCATTTATTGGAAGCCAGCTTTGTCTTAGGGGCATCACAATTAAAATCCAATTCAGCTCTTCCAAGAAACCAGTTAAAAGCATTTTACATCCTCTATTCACCCATAAGGAAGCAAACATCACAACTTACTGTCCTGCTTCATGTCGCAAATGTCACACAAATCTTCAGTGGCATGAGCAAGAGTCACACAGATTATCTGAATCCGGTGTCAAAGTTGTTTCTACTTTCAGGAAATAGAAAAGTGTCCATTGGAGAGGAGCTCAGTGTTGCTTTTCTAGATTTACTTTTCTCAAAATAACTGATAGAGTTGACTTACTTTTCTGGAATTTGATTATATGTTTTCTTTTTATTAATTAGCCTGTAAGATTACACTCCTTTGGCTCAGTTGGTAAAGAATTCGCCTGCAATGTGAGAGACCTGGGTTTGATCCCTGGGTTGGGAAGATCCCCTGGAGAAGGGAAAGGCTACCCACTCCAGTATTCTGGCCTGGAGAAATGGACTGTATAGTCCATGGGGCTGCAAACAGTGGGACATTACTGAGCGACTTTCCCTTCACTTCACTTCAACTGAAGATTATACCAGAATAGTTGCAAATTCTCACCTAAACAAATGAGGCCATTCCTTACCTAAGGGGAGACAGGCCAGGTGTTCTAGCTGTTGCTGCCCACTTCAAAAGACAAGTCAAAAATCCTGGGACACATGAGCACAGGAGACAGCAGAAGCAGGTTCTTCCCTGACCCAAGGGATCAAACCCCATTAGAACGGCTTCAAAGATCACTTAATATAACAAAGATGTGCCTGGGGTAGAAATACAGTGTAGAATAGATGAATGCTTGTTTTACATACCTTAAATCAACCACATAGTGGTTGACAAGGTAAGTAATCAAAAGTCTCAAGTGAATAAGAGCACAGACAAAATCATAAGGGTCAAATTTTATGAAGCTGTGGAATATCAGAGTAAAAGGAGAAAGCAATTAATATTTTCCGAATACCTGGAGTATTCATAACACTGGCACATCTGCTCTTTCATTTAACCCTTAGAAGATACATACAATTATCTCATTTAGATAGAAAGTGGACTAAGGGGGAGTAACTGAAGGTCCCAGGACTACCTAACTCCAGATTCCATGTCTTTCCTCTAAATCTTCCTGACTCCACTGGGCAAACAGATGACCAACTACTGATAGAAACTGATGCACCTGCCTAGAACAAATATAACACCAGTGGCAAGGTTTCAATAAGAATGTAGACAGAACTTAGAGCAGAAACTTTCAATACAGGCACCCTGCTGCTTAGTACACCAACCATCAAATTGAACTGCATATGATGTAACCACAGTAATCCACCAAAAAGTAGCACACTTAATCATGCTCAAAGGCTAATAGTTTTGGCCCACCTTGAGGCATTTAAACCCACCCACACATTCTATTTCATTCTACATATTAGTAAGTGACATTCCAATTTCTCAGTAATAGCCTTGGCTCATCCATACTGTGCTCAATTCATGAGGAGTTGCTCTCCTCTCCCTATTTTGTGGCTTCCTTTCTCTACACCTTGATCCTAAAACCTGCCTTTGGCTTTTTGGTCTTTGCAAAATTTGGATATCAGTCTGTACTTTCAACTACTGCTTTGCCTAAGTTTATTTCATTATTATTCTGTTTTTGGAGCCTTCCAGTCCTTGTGGTCTTAAAAAAAGGAAACACACATCTTATACCTGACTCTGAAATCTCTCTCAGTAGGACAATCCCCAGGACCCTCAAGAGAAAGACAATACTTTTGTTATAGAATTTTCTATTGTAAATGTATTCTTCCTTACTATCCATAATGCCTTGCCATGTTTATTGATTCTTGCCTGGAGAAGGCAATGGCACCCCACTCCAGTACTCTCGCCTAGAGAATCCCATGGACAGAGGAGCTGGGATTCTCCACTGATAGGCTGCAGTCCATGGGGTCACTAAGAGTCGGGCACGACTGAGGGACTTCACTTTCACTTTTCACTTTCATGCATTGGAGAAGGAAATGACAACACACTCCAGTGTTCTTGCCTGGAGAATCCCAGAGACAGTGGGCCCCCATCTACAGGGTCGCACAGAGTCGGATACGACTGAAGCGACTTAGCAGCAGCAGCAGCAGCCTGAATTTAGCTGAACACAGAACAATAGATGCCCAAGGGGACTCTACTTCTATATACCCCAAGCCTGTGCAAACATAGAAATTCACATGCAAAGGAGAACCAGCAACCAAAAGCACATGTTCCCACTGTTCCCAATATGCTGCTATGCCCACCCTCTTTCTTCGTTCAGGACCATTTCTGAACCCCAGAATTCTCAAGACCACTTCTGCCTCCCTTAGGCGTGTTTGGAACTGTCCCATTACACTATTATTTCAAACAGTTCTCCCTGTGTGTGCATTTGTTTGTTTGTTCTCTTGTTTTCCCCAGGAGGATAAGACATTAGACAGCAGACTCAGTACTGCTTCATTTGGGATCAACTAAAGCAGAAACCACCAGCATTCACAAATGCTTCATTCTGAGAATGCAAGGCTTTGGGATTAATTAACCCTGAAGCCACATTTTTTTCAGTGTTATGCAATAGGATATTCCTAGATGAATTAGGTAAAACCTGTTGACAAAGCCTGAGAAAATGTAGATTTTGGAGTCTCATCCTGAAATAACTGATTCAGAGTATATCGTGATGGGGTCTGACAGTCGTGATGGGGTCTGACAGTAAGCTTTTTAAATATGCTCTTTGTTTTTCTTTCAACAAAGCATAAAGTATGAGGACCTCTGATAAGGTAAATAAATGCTAACAAAGCATCTGCAGTCGAGAAATCTCCCACAGTGAGTTATGAGTCTTTGGAAGAGGAGGAAAAGAAGGGGGGAAGTGCATCAGTGTAGCGCCCATAGTGCTCCCAACTTAGGGTGTTCACACATCTGGTTAGTGGCATAGCTTCAGGAGGTAAATGTTTATTGGGAAAATCAGTTACTCATCTAATTCTGCATTTTTATTTCAGCAGTTACTTACAATAGAAGCAACTAGAAGGAATCCTAACATTCACAATGATTTGGCAGAATTATGCAACTTATAAAAACCTAGGGGGCTTCCCCGGTAGCTCAGTGGGTAAAGAATCCTCCTTTGATGCATTAGACACAGGAGATGCCGGTCTGATCACTTGGTCAGGAAGATACCCCTGGAGAATGAAATGGAAAATCACTCCAGTATTCTTGCCTGGGAAATCCTGTGGACAGAGGAGCCTGGCAGGCTATGGCCCATGAGGTTGCAAAAGAGTCAGACAAGACTAAGTGCTAAAAACCTGTGGAATGTTACGACACGCTTGTGGGGGTCATTATTGTAAAGCTACTTCCCAGGAGTCAACAGTTCAGACAAGATATTTCACCATCAGAGTCAAGAAATAAAGTCTGTGTTATGGGATTTCAAGGGAAAAGCTATGATCAGCAGAGTGATTGCCATCTTATGATTTCCTCCAGCCTTCTTTCTGAAAAACTCAACTCTACAGTATGCAGGTACAAAAGGGTGAGGGAAATGGGTCCCATGTGGCAGGAGACCCTGAGAGCACCCCTACCTTCCTGCTTGACCTTCAGTTTGCAGGTCACAGGAATAAAACAGCTTCTTCAACCCACTAGATGATGGCCCAAAGGCCGGGCAAATGTTTAGTTCCAATGAGTCATCTAAAAATCACATTTACAATGGGAGAAAGCTGTCCCCTGAATCACTGAAAGAACAGAGAAGTATGTGAATTATAAACACAAATTGGATTATGCACCTACATATTCCTATGATAGTGATAGAGTAATGTCTACCTGTTTGAAGTTTAATCCTTTTTCATTCTTCATGCTTCACTCTAGTAAATACCACTTTTCAGGACGATTGTTGTTCTCCTTCTTCTTAGAAAGACAGTGAAGTCCTTCAACTGGTTCCTGAAACCTACCATACTTATATATATATATATATATATATATATATATATATATATATATATACACACATATATATATACACACACACACACATTTGTGAACTATAAATATATGAAATATACATATGAAATATACATATATGAAATACACATGAAATATACATATGTACATATATACATACGCATGTGTCTACATATACACGTAGGTGCAGATATTTCCAGATAATGAAAGCCAAGTCAAAGAAACTATGAAACTGACTAGCATCCGTTTATATACAATGAAAATAAACCTACGCAAGGCTAACATATCCAGTGTTCTCTGCTTTGAGGTCTTTTTTAAACTACTCTGATAGTGGTATTATCAGTATAAAATGGTACCCATTTGATGGAAGTATAAAGTCTGAAGCGAGGAGACACATCAACATTATTTTATTTCTGTTGAGACTAGAAGAAGTCATAAATTATTCTTTTGCCTTAACTTCTGGAAAGCTGTTTAATAAGATGAATTAATAAATAAAATGCCACTGTCAAATGAAACTGCATCAGCCAATTTAAAGACAATTTGTCCAAGTTTCAACAAATTGACTATTTAAAGAGTGAACTCTTTAATGCGCATTATATCATGCTTATAATTACTGATTGGAAAGCTACTGTTAAATGGGACCTCTGCCTTGGAAATTCTTAGAGGGTTCTCTAGTAGCTAAGAAAAATATAAAAGAGTTTATATCCAGATAAAGAGTGAGGATTTCTATAGATCTAAAATGAGCGACCAATCAATAAAATAATGAGTGAAGGGAGGTGTGGAGATAGTTACTTAGGGACTTTGAACCTTAACAGAAATAATAGAGAGTTGACTATGAAAAACTAAATCATACACTAGAAATATTTGTATCAATTCCACCATAAACACTGTTGATTTGTTAGCCTGATAGAAAAAAGAGTATATGCAGTTTTTGATGCAGAAGCAAGGCCATATTTGAAGAAGAACTGAAAATCTTACTAAAACATAGAGATAATAGTTGAAATTCTGTTCAATACAAAAAAAAAAAAAAAGAACACTCAGAGGTTAACTCATAAATCTCCCAATTGTATAAATATTTAAAATATTTTCCTGGTAGTTGTACATTCCCTTTAGTGTTTGCCTAAACTTCTAATATAAAGGATTTGAAATAATGGGTGAAACAAGTTGTGAATTTTGGTAAGGATGTTTTTGAGTACAGTGCTTTCCCTAACTTTTAAAAAATGGAATCTTCAAAGGAAAAGTTACACCTTTTTGTGCTACACTACTCACTTTGGCTTAGAATCAGTCCCTTCCAGAATGCTATTTCAGAATGTTATTAGCATATTTATCCTCTCCTTAAAGACTTCAACAATAGTATGACTGTCATAATATTGAGAAAGCTTGATGTTTCCAAAAGAAAAACAAAAATAATGGTAATATAATTTGCAGCCAGGACAATGAAGATCTAACTGCAAGCTCTACTAACAGTCTACTTGTGTCTAGTTAGTTCAGTACAATTAAAGCGACAAATACTACCACAGTCCTAGCAGTCTAATGTCACCAGTTACATCAAGTACAAGGATATTAGAATATTTCATGTGATAGAACATCATTAAGCTCAAACATACTGAAGCATGATGGTGTCATTTATAAACTTAACTGTGCCATGCTTTCCATGTTGGTTCAGTAAATTAATGACTTTGACACATCTTAAATGCAAATTAATAACCAGAAATAAAAAGGTACTGCTGAAACTGCAGTTACGCATGGAATAGCCATTTTGCTCAATAAGATATCATACTTCAGAAGCTTGCTAATTAGAAACAGCATCCACAATACAGTGCCATTTCTTTCTAAGCAGAAAACACTCAGCATTACCAGGAAATAAATTTCCACTTCATCTTGGGTTTTCCTGATAGAGAATTAAGTTTTACTTACAACCATGCTTCAGATTGGAGAAGGCAATGGCACCCCACTCCAGTACTCTTGCCTGGAAAATCCCATGGACGGAAGAGCCTGGAAGGCTGCAGTCCATGGCGTTGCTGAGGGTCGGACACGACTGAGTGACTTCACTTTCCTGCATTGGAGAAGGCAATGGCAACCCACTCCAGTGTTCTTGCCTGGAGAATCCCAGGGACGGGGGAGCCTGGTGGGCTGCCGTCTATGGGGTCGCACAGAGTCGGACACGACTGAAGGGACTTAGCAGCAGCATGCTTCAGATCCATAATAAAGAATGTCTGTATCATCCTTCTAGGAATAGTGTGAGTGGAGGCCAAGGGGAAAGCACTGGGTGGTCTTCTGCTTTAATGTGAAGCGGTGTCTCTTTATACCTGAGCCAATGTCTTAAGGCAACTTGGAAAGTGAATGTTTAAATAGGTTAATAATTTCTTTCATATTGTGTGTCTTACCTTTGGGCATTTTGTATTTTTTTTACAGCTGTCCTCCCCTAAAAAATGTTTTAGATAAGTATAGAGAGGTGGATAAGTAAAATAAAATACACACACAAACACACACTTTTAATTGAAAAAGATTTATTTGGATAAAGCAAAATTCTAGATATTTGGGTTCTGCTTGTGAGACAATCTAGAAAATTATATATCACGTGCTATAGAGGCCAGTGAAAACTGAATGTTTTAGGACAAAAGGCACAAAGCTGATTATTGTTGTTCTCTTTTGACCTCTTCATCTGTTTTTTCAACGATAAAAAATATCAGGAATCTAAATTTGAAATTTTGACTGTACTTATCCAAGCTAGGGATAGGGATCATACTGAGTTAGATGGAGAAAGCATAGACGAAATGGTAAGTTTGGTTATGAGTGGAATAGATTCTGATGTTTTAATGTAATCCCATTATATTAGGAAGCTTCAACAGTCAATCTATAATCTATGACTTCTATCCCTGTATCCAAAGTGCTCAGCATAGCCCCTGGCACACAGTGAGTGAATAATAAATGCTTGTTACTTCTTTAGATCCCATGACCTAAGTTGTTATTTTGGCACAAATGATCCTGAAACAGGACATGAATTCTGTAGTTTCAATCACACTAATGACTGATTACTCAAATCAATTAGTTCTAAGGGGCAATGACCAGAACTGTTTTTACTAATGTGTCTAAATAATTTAGACACAAACAGTTATTTCTGCCAAACAGTTATTTCTGCCCCCAAAACAGCTGCAGAACTTCACCAATTCCTGTACAAACTTTATTCATCATATTTTTTGCTCAAATATAGGAAAAATGCTATCTGGGGCATCTTTGTGTTTATGCCTAAGATTAGTTAAAATAATCCCAAGTGAGAGGTATTTACATTTCATGCATCTGGTTAATAGTCTGGCACTACGTGCTTAGTGTGAATTCAAGTATCACATTTTTATCTTCCCATAACATACAGACTCAGAGCAGGCTGTCGTTCCAAAAGCCTCATCCTGACTTGGATACTAGATAAGAGCCTTATCTACTAACCCCTTTCTTCCACACGTCTCTACTTACAGGTATGTAATGATTTTGCAAGTTCTGAAATTCAAAATCTGTGTGGAGATAGGGAATCAGGATGAGGGACTACTAAAACTAGCTTTAAACTCACCATGCATAGACAAACAGAAATATTACTAGAAACTGAAGATGCAGTGAGCCCTCTGGCTTTGCAGGAATACTGGGCATCGAGAACATCATGCAGAATTTTTCAAGTACTAAAGTCTTAAGCAAATTAAGATGACAGCATACTCATGGCGTGCTTTTATCAACATGCTTGATACTGGCTGAATTCTTCTGGTCCCTAATTGTAAACTCAAGGTGGAAAGACTAATCTGTTTATTCAAATTCCTTATAGGAATGCAGTGAAGAAACTGGAAATTAAAATAAGCTCTTAAAAATGTTTCTGAGTGCATTTAGAGTTGGAGGCATATAAGGTATTTTTAATCAACAATCCATGACTCAAAGGTAATAGAATGATGGGCATCAGAAACGTCAAGGTAAAGGATTTTAATGTTCTCTGCAAATTTGTTCAGCGTTGAACTGAAGATCTAAATCCTTCATTCATCCCACAACAAATGCAAAAGGCACTTCCTTATCATAATCTAATCCAGAAATGGTTTTCTGTAGTACCTGGAAGGCATGGACTAGGAAGGGGCATAGAACATGTGTTTTAATGTAAGGAATTCATATGTCATTTCCTAACAAATACTGAAAAGCATCTCCTCCATATTCATGCCAAAAACTGAGTTTTTAAAAACACATTTTTAAAGTAAGATCCCTAAGACAAGCATAGTCATTTATGATAAAGTTCTCAGAAAAAAAAATGAAGTAGCACTGAAATATTAATAATGATCAATAAAGGAAATAAACACAATGCCATTATGCACATACCCTTAAATGATGTTACATTATTAATAAGGATGACTGTCTGGAACTGGATATGCCCCAATAAACATTTATATATTGCACAGAAGGAAGGCTGCTAACTACTGAGCGCATCTAAATACAAGTCCAGTTCTGTCAGTAATTAACATTGGGACTTTGGCTAAGACACTTTCTGTCTTTGGTCTTCAATTTCCTCATCCATGCCTTTCTAGTATGTGAATTGCTTTTTGAAGCTTTGGGGGGCTATACCATTCTATGATTTAAGAATGAAGCACTTCACACTGCCTACAATGAAGGGGGCAGAGCAGCTGTCCTTCACCTTGCCTCTGCAGTTGTGCCTCCAAGCACTGACCATGGTCAGTGGACACGGGGCAGGGCCATGGAGTGGGGAGAGGATGTGCAGGACAGGGTGGGGACCTGGGGACTCCTGTCTGCATGGCCTGTTCTCTGAATCATGGTAATCAGCGACTATGCTAAGAGTACAGGCTGGGGTATCCTCCCTGGGACAGGCCGAGATTTAAGGAAAGGTTTATTTTTGCAGTAAGTTCTAGTTCCAACTAAAGAGGAGAAAAGGGTGCCACTCATCCTTTCTACCTAGACTTCCTTGCATGCTTACAAACAAGTTCCCCAAACCCCTGGAGCCCAAGCGCTATCCAAGTTTTGATAGCACATCTCTAGCTATAACACCAGAGTGTCAGAACAGAGATTGTACATTTAGGGAGAGGGTGGGCAGGAGAGATGGAGATTACACATTTCTCAGGAGAATAAAAGGCTGAGTACAAATAAGCGACTCAATACATTATGGAACATAAGCCAAGGTCCTGCTTATTTTTCATTCTAAAAACTATAAACTTTTCATCAAAGTAGAGAACCCATCAAGAAACACAACAATAAGAAAGTAGGTATGCCTTCTGAAGAGGAGTCCTCTCCTAGGTTCAAGTATTCGGTTCTGTCACTGTCCACTTCCTGAGTCTGCCTTCTGATCTTCTGCGTTTCATTGACCCGAGAGTTCAATGAAGCTGCCCTCCTAGTACCCACGACCACCTCTACAATGATCTGAAGCCACATGGCCCACAGCAGTCCTCCAAGAGTTAGGGCCAGGGCAGGGGAACTTTAAGGAAGGATTATATTTGCTCAGAGACTGAGCAAAACATTGAGCACTATTCCCACCACAGTAGTGCTAGTGAAGGATCTAAAATTTCACTCAGACTTTGAAAATACTTCTGTGGAGGAAGACAGATGCTAAGCTTGGACTCCACTTGATCACAGGGCCAGGATGCTCCTTAAGACCACCTGCACACTCCAGGCTAGGCTTGTATACATAGACAAAATAAGTCCTCCTCTGTTGCTGGTACCATAACCCTTCTAAGACGTAAAACTGGCCAAGAATTCACACATATACTACCCCCACTAAGTATTCCTGAGATCCTATGGGATGAGCAGGATAACTGTCATCCCTTCTTTTAAGCAGAAGAAACATGACCCTTCAAAATCTGCAGCCAAAGTAGATTTATTCTTTAGTCTATCTGACTTCAAAGAATATTTACATATGATTTCCATAAAGAGGCAAAGAATAAAAAGCATTAATCAGACTAGACAAGGTGTTAATTTAAATTAAATGTCTGCATACTCTCTATGGTTTGTAATAAAAAACTTGAGTTTCTGACCAGGTTATCTACTGGACAGATTTCCTATAGTAATCTGATTTCTAACGTCCCAGCTTTTGTTTCATATGTTTTGATTTGCATCTTCTATGAAGTGTAATCTTTGACCTCAAAGGGGTAAAGACTGCAAGCTTGTTCTACATGTTTGTAGAATAAATTACATTTACTCAGTATATATGTGTTACATTGAAGAGTGTCTGTTTGTTAAAGGAAATTGGATTTAATTTCCTGAGCGGTAATTTATATGACAGCACTGTGGACATTTCTTCATTATTTCTATTTCTAGGGCTCCTCTACTTTTATTATGTAAGTCTACATCTTCATTAGTGACATAAATTTATCTTCTAGTAATAATAAAAATAATAATAATAATAATATCTGGGTGATTATACCTCCAATTTGCCTGAAACCAATCTGCTCTTTGGCTGTAGTCTTGAAATAACTATTAATATATTCCCATCCCACTTAAGTGTCCTTGTTTGGAAAATAAATTTTATGGTCACCATAATCAAGATCTTTCATCTTGTCTTTATTCCTACAGTTCGTTTGAACTAACAGATTAATTTCTGAGCAGAAAGAACCACTTTTCTTCTTCCACAAGGGTCTGAAGTCCAGAGAGATCTGATGGTGACCTGACCTAAATGAACAACAGTGAGAGCAAAGAAATATTCTGGACAATGTTCTGAATGTATGAGTGTGTATACTTGGGTAAGAATACTGGAGTGGGTTACCATTTCCTTCTCCAGGGGATCTTCCCAACCCAGGGATCAAACCCGGGTCTCCTGCATTGCAGGCAGACGCTTTAACCTCTGAGCCACCAGGGAAGTCTTTGGGTAGGTGTTATCCAAAGCAAGAAAAAAAAAAAGAGAGAGAGCACCTTGTGTTTGCATAAGCAAGTGAGTAAGGGACACTGGAAGAAGATCAGCTGGGAAGGAAAGATAATGAATCTGACTCCAAACACATCTAAATGAGGTTAATAATATATAGTATGGGGATATAAAGATCTGGAGAAGATATAAGGACATGAGGACCTGGAGCCTATAGAAGAAGCCTATAAAATACGCATTTCGAGATACCAACATAGCAAACCTATCTGAAGCCATGTAATAACTGACTAGGTGGCCAATGGCAGTGAACAGCAAGAAGACAAAGAGAAACCAGGACCAAGCTCTAAAGAATTTCAATTATTAAATGTTGAAGGAAATTAGTAAGAACCTGCCAAAGATAGGAAGAAAACCAGGGAAGTGTCAACAAGGAAAGAACTGTTTCAGGATGAAAGAGTGATCTTTAGGTCAAAATCTGCAGTGAAGTCAAAATTTTAAGAACTTTAAATACAGTACTGTAATCTTGACTGGACCCTGACACAGAATAAAGCCATTGGTGGGAAAATGGGTGAAACCCCAATAAAGTCTGTAATTGAGTTAGTAGGAGAAGGCAATGGCACCTCACTCCAGTACTCTCGCCTGGAAAATCCCATGGACGGAGAAGCCTGGGGGGCTGTAGTCCAGGGGGTCATGAAGAGTCAGACACGACTGAGTGACTTCACTTTCACTTTTCATTCTTCTGCATTGGAGAAGGAAATGGCAACCCATTCCAGTGTTCTTGCCTAGAGAATCGCAGGGACGGGGGAGCCTGGTGGGCTGCCATCTATGGGGTCGCACAGAGTCGGACACAGCTGAAGCAACTTAGCAGCAGCAGCAGCAGTACTGTAACAATGCTATTTTCTATTTGATAAATGGACCATAATGATGCATGATAGTAACACTAAGAGAAGAAGGGAAAGGGTATATAAGACATTTTTGTACTACCTTTGCAAGTCTTCGGTGAATTTAAATTTACTTGAAATTAAAAGTTTAAAATATTAAATGATGGAAAAGTAGAAATGAAATGTTATTAACCTATTTTAACAATCACTTAAGTCAATGACTTCTGAACTTGAAATGCTGTATGAGTTTTTGTTTAATCTAGATATTAAGAAAAAAAAAGTCAGGCAGCTGGAGGAGGGGGTATTAAGTTTAGGAAGTGTTTTAGTTGTTTGTTTTAACTGGTTAGACTGATCAGGAAGAGAGGGAGAGATCAAAGATCAAGGGGAGAGTGAGAGTGATTATTTCTAACAAAGTAAGAATAAAAAGAATCTAGAACTTGGTGTGATAGAAAAAAAAAAAAGAAATTTAGGAGAAAAGTACCCTTCCTTTATTAGATAAGGTTGAGGAAGAAAGGCAGGGGTTAGGATGGGTAAAGAAAGGATAGATATCAAGTTATACCAGGTTATTGAGGGAGCATCTACCTGATAGCCTCTTTGAAATACTTCTTTATGAATCAGTAATATATAGTTATCATTTGTTGGAATAACTTTAACAGAATACATACCATGTTACATTAAAAAAAAAAAACATGATTTTGTGTTAGTTAAATTAGATCTGCTTTAAATTAGAGTAGATGTTATTTCAGGTTTCCCCAGTAGCTCAGCGGTAAAGAATCTGCCTGCAATGAAGGACATGCAGGAGGGACAGGTTCAAAACCTGGGATGCGAAGATCCCCTGGAGAAGGGCATGGCAACCCACTCCAGTATTCTTGCCTGGAGAATCTCATCAACAGAGGAGACTGGTGGGCTATAGCCCAGAGGGTCACAAAGAGTCAGACATGACGAAGTGACTGAGCACACACACACACACACACACACACACACACACACACAGAGATGTTATTTCAGATTTGCTGGTTGCTGACTTATAATGATGTCCCAGGGACTTCCTTGGTAGTCCAGCAGTTAAGACTCTGTGCTTCCAATGCAGGGAACTTAGGTGCAGGTTTGATCCCTGGTTGGGGAACTAAGACTCCACATCATGTGGCATAGTCAAAGAAATGTTTTTAATTTAAAATAATGTTCTCAGACTGTAATAAACAGTAGTTTGGTGAGGATCACTTAATCTTAGTTACTGTCGTTTGGTTGCTAAGTCCTGTCCAACTCTTTTACGACCCCATGCACTGTAGCCTGCCAGGCTCCTCTGCCCATGGGATTTCTCAGGCAAGAATCCCTGGAATGGGTTGGCATATCCTACTCCAGGGGATGTATCCAACCCAGAAATTGAACCTGCATCTCCTGTGTTGGCAGGAGGATTCTTTACCACCAAGCCAGAATTGTACATAAAGTCTACCTCAGGAAACTAATTTTGGAAGACAGCAAGCAAACACACACACAGTTGCACACGTGTATTACAAAACACAGAGACCTTACTTACATTTATGACTAGGGAGATTCTTCTGTCATCTAAATGAAAATAATGGCAGTGAAGGACATTTCAATTGTTTCACACGCCCATGATAGTATTTCTTTCATCGTTGTCAGATTATTAAATAAATAAAGTAAGGTGACTTGACAGCAAAAGGGTAAGAGCAAGTAAAAGGGTAATGAAAGCTGAGAATATGAGGGAGTCAGTGAGCAAGGCATAGTTCAGCATGACAGGGAAAATATTGCATTTTGATGTCATTTCTGAGTAAAATGTGTTTGTCAACTGGGGATGATGACTGGTCTATCGAGAAGCTGAAAATCGAGCCATTATTGGATGATAGGATGCTTTGTTGTGTCAAGTCAATAGTCTGTGATGAATGACACATGACTGAAAAGAAGCAAAAAATTACACCATGCCTTTCTTGCTTTAGAAAACATTTATTTGGCATCCAAAACTGTTAAACATTTCTATGCATACTAAATAGGGTTGGAAGTATATGTTCTTTGGGAACTTCATGTGTATCAGGCAAGGATTACATGTGAATTTCCACCAAATATATCTAATATAATATTGTTTAATTATCACAATACCTATATTCATCCCATTTTGCAGATGCGGATGTAGAAGCCCCAAAAGTTGAAGTCTCTTGCCCAAGATGCTGGATTACAAACCTAGGACTCACTGATTCAAAAGTTAACTCTCTGTAGTTCTTCTTCATTGTCTAAATGAGGTTACTGAGGTGAATGAAGGAATGGATGGATGAATATTGAAAACAGCATCTAAATAATTGTATCAAGGGCCTGGGAAAAATCTAGCTTTTCCTTAACATCTAATTAATATGCAAAACTGAAGTGTTGAGATAGATGTATAGTCCTGAATATCAGATGTCAAAATTGGTTTCCCCTGTGAATCTAGGTAGTACTAGAGAGCACACCAAGAAAAAAGCATTGATTGCCACTTTCCAGTTTATAAAAACCAGATGTTCCCAATATGCTCCAAAATCATTCAATCCAGAGCTCTGGGAGTAGGACCCAGGCATCCACATTTCCTAAACTTTCCAGATAATTTCAGTGTGGACGTCAAGGTTAAGAACTACTATTTTAGAATCCTAGGGCTTACATTTGGTAGATTTAGACTTGCCTCAGAAACTAGTGTGACTAGCAGATGGAAGAACAGAATGTTAGAATGAACTGCACTCTTAAATCCTAGTTTCAGGGTCCTCTACTTTTCCTGAAAGGTTGTCTGAGGGCATACATCAGGAACACAGAAGGTGGTATTGGAAGACGGTGCTGGTACCCATCGTTAGTAGGGTGATCACTCTTATGGTGAAGGGTTAAGTCTAATTTACCTAACAAGAAACAGGTGCTTATATTGAAAGGCCAGTAAGCTGAGGAAAAGTGGTCTCCAAAATCCTCTGTGCTTTCAACCCCTCAACACAAATACACAAAATTCAAGCCTGGCGCCTGTTACCCAGAGCATGAACAGTGAAGAGATGAAACAAAAAAAGAGCAGCAGGGAGAAGGCATTCTCTTTGGGGGTGAAGTGAGTGACCTTGGAGCTCAGGGAAGGGGAACAAAATGCTAATATTTATACAATTATTACAAATCTTATAATTATCTCCAAATATTTCTAAGAGTATGTCTTTTAATCATGGAGCAACATTTATATGTAAAAGGAAATTATATGTAAAATAGGTGGTCTTTGTACTCTTTTGTTTATTCAGCACTAAAAATAGTTCTACAGAAGAGGAGTTTGAGGGGTTTCCTAGGTGGCACTAATGGTCAAGAATCCACCCGCCAATGCAGGAGACACAAGGGACGCAGGTTTGATCCCTGGGTCAGAAAATGGTGCCCCAGTCCATTATTCTTGCCTGGGAAATCCCATGGACAGAGGAACCTGGTGGGTTACAGTCTGTGAGGCTGCAAAGAGTCAGACACAACTGAACAGCGAACACACACAAGAAGAGACTGCAAAAAATTAACACACAAGGCAAACAAATATGGTGCAAATGTCTGAACGTATTTCCACATGACTCCATTCTACCAACTTCCATCTTGGGTTTTTAAGTGTTTGATCTCTCTCAATGTGATCTCTGGTCCAGGACCTATTCTACTGGAGAGAAATCTGAGCTGGTAACACAGAGTGGATGGACAGAGGATATAAATGAGAGAGAGAAAAAATAAATTGTAATAGCAATGGATATCATGTAGTATAAAGAGGTTGGGAGTTTTAGAGTCAGAAATATTAGTTTTTATTTCATGGACTTAATGAGAATTAAAAGAACTCATGGAAAGTAAGGATTATGCCACGTGTACTACAGAACAAGTTCCTTTTCAGTAAAATAATTCTATATGCTGGACACTGGTAGGTTTCCTCTTATCTCACCCAGGTCAGAATGCCAGGGTCAGAAAGTTGCCAAGTATTCAGGGAGGACAGTGCCCAAGAATAACAATCATATAATTGGCTGCAGTTGCTCGTATGCAATGTCACCTGGGAAACTGAGGTAGGAGAGAGAAATGTAAGCAGCTTGACCCTCATTACCGAGAGAAAGATAATAAAAAGGAAACAAAGAGAGCATCAGACTGCGCAAAGGCCAAGTCTGGCCAAGTGTCTGCAAAGGGAGAATAATAAGCAAAATACACTGGCAAATTGGCCCCCGAGTCGTGAGAACTCACAAGCAAAAGCAAACAAAGCAGATACTATGCCATAAGCACTTTCCAAATGCCAAGGGGAAAAAACTCAACTGGCCTAAAAGATGGTTATTTCTGACTGCTCTGAAGACAGTCAAGGTCCTACTTGTAGGAGAAGCCTGATGTAAGAAACCACAAAGGGCCAACTTTTAAAAAATAATAACCAGTTATTATTAAGTGCAACAGTGATAACAGAACACTTACCTAGTGTTGGGCACTCTTCTAAATACTATACATTATATACATCTGTGAATTCACTTAATTCTCCCAACAGCACAAGAGACAGTGCTACTAGCCTCATTTTACAGGTGGGGAAACTGAAGCACGCAGAGGTTAAATGACTTACTCAGGTCATACTACTGGTAAGAGACACCTTACCGGTGAAAATATGGGCAGTTCATTTCCAGAGTCCAGGATTTTATCTATCTTGATTTACCACCTCTATGATGACATTTTATTCAATAAATGTTTATTAAATGCCTATGATATAATGGTTCTGAAGGAGGTCCAGGGATGTGAAGCACATATTTCATATTCTTGCCGGTGGAATTTACAGAATGGTTGATTAAAATCATACCAAAGACTCAAAGGACTCTGTTATATAAGCTCTCTATGCTGCTGCTAAGTCGCTTCAGTAGTGTCCGACTCTGTGCGACCCACCAGGCTCCCCGTCCCTGGGATTCTCCAGGCAAGAACACTGGAGTGGGTTGCCATTTCCTTCTCCAATGCATGAAAGTGAAAAGTGAAAGTGAAGTCGCTCAGTCATGTCCAACTCTTCGCGACCCCATGGTCTGTGGCCTACCAGGCTCCTCTGTCCATGGGATTCTCCAGGCAAGAACACTGGAGTGGGTTGCCTTGGCCTTCTCCAATAAGCTCTCTATAACACAACACAATTTTCTGGTAACAGTAGAAAATATACATATGCATGAGGAAAGCTGCTGCGTGTGTGTTAAGAAGGAAACAGGAATCGACCCTCCATTTACTGCTAAATGTGCAAAGCATTTCAGGTAAGTATCTCTCTGAATCTTCTCTTCAAGGGGAACTATTCCCTCAAGATTGGAATTGAAGAAACCAAGATGTTTACTTGCAGGAGCAGTGGCAGAGCCAATATGTGCCCCTAGGTCTAATGCCAAAGCCTGTCCCTCTACTCTCTCATATACCTCCCCTGAAAAGTTCTGAGAGGCAGGTGGAATTGGACACAGATGTCAGAAGATCATGGTGTCATGGAGAGTAATTGAGGGATGAGAAGGAAGGTTTCCTGCAGCCACACTGAAGCACACTGGGGGAATCCTGGCTTTCTTGGAATAGCACAGAGCAGATGGGTCAGTTTTAAGGAAGCAGGGGACGCTCGTAGTTGTATTAGTTGAGACTACTTGTAGAGAAACTGGAATGTCAGAGATAAATGTTCCCACTGCCAGTGGGGATGCAGTTGGTGCTTTTGCACAGATTTTGCTCCACACAAGATAGGTTAAGCTGATGGCACCCGTTACTGCAGTGACAGGAGGAAGGAGAAGAAGAAAATGACAGACGATGGCTGCCAGGAAACAGACAGCAGTAATGAGTCTCCCCACAGGCAGGGCAGCGGTGGCGGTAGGCTCACGGATGGCCCTGAATCCACAGCTCTTGGCAGCTGATTTCATGACTCTCGATATTAGGGCACTGAAATGTCAATCAAACTCAATTATACAATTATACGAGTAACTAGACTTCTTGTGCTGTTTTAATCCTTGTCCAATTTAGTCCTCAAAAATGATAAATACAATATTGGCTGCTAAAGGTGGTGTTTCTAGTTAATGCATTTGAAATATCCCTTAATGCTCATTTAAACATGTAGCAAAGCAAATTTAATACCTGATTTGACTTACATAATTTGAGTGAAGAGGAAAACAGAGGCCAACAAGGCATCATGTATTGTATAATGCATACAATTTCTACGTTCTCTTATGGACCCCAATTAATAAGCTCATTTGTGACTCATGGGATAGCCCTGAATTTATTTGTTAAAAGATGTATTTTCTTTTTATAAAATGTATATTAAATATTACTATTGATTTTAAATGGCCTAAAACTTTTAAAGAAACTCAGATATTTAGACCAAATCCAGAAAAAGAAACCATTTCCATGAGTCTCCTATCGTTACTAGGCTGAGTCATTCTTTTCCACATCGCCTATACAGTTGGAAAGGACCTGAGTGTATATATAGCACTTTTACTGGGTCACTTACTAGAGAAGAAATGGCTCAGACTTTCTGGGGAGAAGCTGTTCCATATATATCACTGCTTCTTGAACAGGCTGATTCATTTTAGGCGAAATGTTATTTTCCAACAGGACCATCATAATCCATCTTAATTTAAAATAATACTTTCATTTACATTAAAAGCATTCATTTATTTTAGGAGCTAATTATGTCATCTTTCCTAGCAACACTATCCTTGTACTGCAAGGTGGGAACAGCAGAGGTGGAATTCTTACCAAATAGCACAGGGTTCTTTCTCCATCACCCTCAGTCTGCAACCATACCATTTCTACCCCAAAACTGCAGAAAGAAGGAAGAGAGGTGTTCATGTTTTCAGAAATGTCACCCCAAATTTTAGAAATGCTGGGGATACATGACCCTTCTCTACTCTGTCTCAGCAAGGCACCACTCCATCAATATAACAAAAAGCTGGCAATGACAATGAAGAAATCTCCCATATAACTGCATGAATGAATCTGTTAATTTTCAGATGGTTGTTTTTGGCAGCCGTGTGTCATTTGGTAAAAATTGCACAAATTTAGGACAAAATTTATGTAGTGACTCTAGGTAATGAGCAGTCAAGAACATGAACTCCTCAGAGCCAGGAAGACCCATCTCCAAGTCTTCACCACTTGCCGGCCGTGAAACTAGGTAAATAATTTACTTCTTTACGCTGCAGTTTCTTTATCTGGAGCTTGAGGGTAATGATGCCTATCGAACATGATTGTTGTGTAGATTAAATAAGCAAGGTAGATAAAACCATCCAACCCTTTTATAGCCTATGTGTAACTCTGTATAAGACCCATCAAAAAAAAAAAAAATTCAGGTACGTAGGTAGATGGACAGATGAGAGATGTAAAGACAGGAAGAAGGAGGGAGGGAAGAAGAAAGGAAGGAAGAAAAAAGTCACAATACCAATTCAGTGTGTCTTTAAGCAAGAGAGATTAAGTTGGAAACTTTGCTTAATGGCTATGCTGTGTCTGTAAATGTGGTCCACAGAGATGCTAGCCTATTTGAAGGAGCAACCATAGCATAATTGTGAATCTGGATACAGTCAGTCCACAGAATTCCACGGTCATGGAGAAGCCTGTTTGTATTCTCTAACACTAATTGCATATGCTATGGTGCTCTTTTTTTTTTTTTAAACCTTCCGTGCCTACTGCAAGGGAAAAAATCTTCTATTTTCAGCATAAAAAAATATACATGATCCCCCCTCAAAAAGGCAAAAGAGAAAGAAAAAAAGGGAAGAGAGATCAAATTCAGTGAAAACAAGGTCATCCAGTCTCTCACTTTCTTTTTACATCCTAAAGATAAATATTGAGGTCTGGGGAGAAACTGGCTCTCTCCTTTTCTCAACTGGGCTGAAATAAATGTTTAAATAGTTCCATTTCAAACCTGTGGCTGCATTTCTCACACTATTAAAAAAGAAAAAGATCCACAGTCATTTTCAGTCCAAACCCCATTCTAAATATAGCTTTTCATCTTTTCTTGACTCTGAGTTCCTAATTTAACACAATCTCACCTCTCTTTCTTATCCAAAAATCCCTTTTCTGGCAACTTTGACTATTCTTAACAGAGGCATGAATCAGAAAAGGAAAAGGCCCCTCGATGGCTAAGGCACAGCCTAAAAATATATATGCACCAAAGCTTATATAGGACTTTCATTTTTTTCAAAAAAGATGTAAGAGCCGTTACTAGGAGCCTAGTCACCCTAACTTTATAATTATTACAATCAATTGGGCTGATCTGGTTTTACAGCTATTGGAAGGTCAGCAGAGCAAATCTTAAAACAGTGGCAGTGAGTCAGGAAGTGAGGATTAGAAGCGTGACAGTCATCCTAACAATAATAATAGCTGGTGAGTATGAATCGGTCTCTGGGGATGCTATTGCCCTCTTCTCTACACTTTGTATGCTCCAACTCAATCTTTACAACCCCGTTTCAACAGCTGATGTAGAGGAAATGAAAGACTGAATGATCAAGCAACGGAGCAAGTAGTGGGGCTTCAGAGTGCCAATGGAGGGGGGAAAAATGTAACTCACATGCATAGCGCAGATCTGCAGACAAAAGAGCTCACATTCAGTAGCTTGGAGTAATCCAGGATTGAAGAAGATAGAGATGGGCGGGCTACAAAGCTCTACAAGGTTCAGTAGCTCCTGCTAGCTCTAAGCTCTGATCACACGAGGCCTGAGCTTCTGCATGAGACCCTCTGAGCAATGCCACACATCAGGCACTGCCTAGTGAAAAGACAGGAGTCTCTTATAGGCAGTTAGTCTTCAGTTGGGAGAAGAAGGTTATGTCTCAGAGGGACAATGTGTGGAGTGCCCCCCCCCCATAAACACACAAAATGACTCTCCAAGCTTTATCTCATCATTCAATAAATAAATAATTTGACAAAAGTAAATCATATAAAACAAATTTGTGTTTTAAGTAAAAACATAACAGAAAACCACGTGACAGGGTTTAAAGGTGAGGAAGTGACACGCACTGTAGAGCACCCCTTTGTCCATCAATTAGTTTGTCCCCCTGGAGAGCTGCTAGAAACAGACCCAGAATGGTGGACAGCGAAGAACCAACCCTTGAGCAGACGGGGACGGTAAGATATGATATCACTTACGTGTCGAATCTAAGATAGGACACAAATGAAGCTATTGCAAACAGAGACACGCTCAGAGCACAAGCCTTCCCGTGGCAGGGGGCACAGAATGGGAGTTTGGGGTTAGTAGAGGCAAATGATCACATCCAGAATGAAGAAAACAGCAAGGTCCTACTGCATAGCACCGGGAACTGGATTCAGAATCCTGAGATTAAATCATAAAGGAAAATATAAAAATGTATATATGAATAACTATATGTGTATGTGTAACTGAATCACTTTGCTCTACAGCAGGAATAAACACAACACTGTAAATCAACTATACTTCAATTTAAAAAAAGAGTAGATAGATGTACACTCAAACTATGACAAAAACACAGCCGAGAGCTGAAACAAGGATGTGCAGAGAATACTGAGAGCATTTCGGAGAGAACGATCCTTGCCCCCTGGAGGAGTTGAAGAGTTTCATAGAAGTCACCCTTAAATGGGAGCCATGAATGGTAAAGCTAGGTGGCCGCCCAACACCCAAGAGAGACCAGAGGGGAAAGAATCCCTGACAGCTGGAGGAGGGGTGGTATATGTAAGAGCTGGTGGGGTGTGAAACCATGGGGCTGGATTTAGAACCAATCAACAGCTCCACGAGGCTGGATCTTGGAAAGGGAGTGGGTTGCAGTTTGAGAGACAGGGCAAAAAGTAAAGGCATGAACCAACCGAGAGCTTCTATAATGAAACCAAATCTCTAAGCCATTGGATTTCTGTTAGGCGAGAGCTGTGCAGAAATCTCAGAACATCAAATTGGGAGTAGCTGTGCAATTTACAGGAAGTCAAAAGCCCCCACTCTCTTCTTTAAATTGGGCGGGTGAGGAGGATCGACCTCGTGAACTAGAATTCTTTTTAAATCTCACTTTCCCAGACATCAAGATTCATTTGGGCATCATGCTATGAGTCATTCAGAAGAGTTATATGTATATTAAGCACTGTTTCCCAAAGGGAAATGACTGTACAATTATATTTTAGAAAGATTTACTTCAGAAATTTTGAAAACAGAAAATATGCATTCTTAAATGGACAAGATTTAGTTATTTGAAAATGTATGAGAGCCTCATCCTCTAATTATGCCCCCCCAAAAGTAAACATCACTGAAATAACCCTCACCCCAAGTAAAAACATTTAAAATGGCATATCTGAAACCATTCATAGTTTCTAAATTAAATGTTGATACACAGCATTTCCTATTCCTGTAAAGTCTAAAAAAAGACATTTAAGAGCTAACTAGTGCTTTGTTAGCTACTCAGGAAACCAGAGGGCTGTTTAAGAATTAATATCTGAGTTGCCTTTAAACTTTGCTATTAAAGATTCTCTCTTTCCCTCTTTTTGGAAATTTCTTTTTATGGTAAATTAATAAAAGGATATCCCATACTAAAGTGTAAGGAACAATTTACCTGGATCTAACTCCCTGGTGGCTCAGACAGTAAAGAATCTCCCTGCCAATGCGGGAGACACAAGAGATGACACAGGCGTTCAATCCCTGGTTTGGGAAGATCCCTTGGAGAAGGGAATGGTTACCCACTCCAATATTCTTTTGGGGGAGAATTCCATGGACAGAGGAGCCTGATGAGCTACAATCCATGGAGTCACAAAGAGTCAGACAAGACTGAGAAACTAACATTTTCACTTTTTCAACCATTTAAAGTTTTAGGATAGTATCGTTACTGTTGTTTCATTTCTGAGTATAAAAAATTCAGTTTGTTGAGGTTAAACAATGATTACTCATAAAAATGCCTGCTTGCATGAAATTTTATTTACAAGAATTTGTAACTGTAGCCTGGTAGAGGTACTTAGTGGTAAAGCATCCTATTGACTTCAGTCAAAACTCAGAGTTCCCCAGAAGCTAGAGTTGTAGGGGATTCCACAATACTTGGGAGTCCACTGGGTTAGATAAAGCATCAAAAAAAAAAAAAAGGCAGAAAAAAGAATTTTTTGTATAATAGACCAAACTCCTTGTAACTACTCTTGAATGTAGTATAATTCTATTATAAATATCCTCTTTCCTTTTGAGGAAAGAGTTTTAACTCTCCTTCTGGGCTTGATGGTCTTTTGAGATCCTCTTAAAGCTATGCTTCCCAAGCTGATTACATCACATACTGAACAACCAAGCCTCTGAGGGAATCAAATGCCTCAGTCCCAAGGGAACTGGAATGACCAGTATGGTGTCAAGCTGGACGGAGAGGATATTTTCTCTTACACAGGATCCAGAATAAAAGGTTGCTGTAAGGTTCAGACATCTCTCCAAGAGCCTTTCAAATCAGTATACATTAAAAATAGCATTCGTTGCTAAGTTGTGTCGGACTCTTTGCCACTCCACGGACTGTAACCCACAAGGCTCCTCTGCCCATGGAATTCTCCAAGCAAGAATGCGGGAGTGCATTACCATTTCCTTCTCCAGAGGGTCTTCCCGACCCAGGGACTGAACCCGGGTCTCCTGCATTGCAGGCAAATGCTTTACCGCTTTACTGTCTGAGGCAGCACGGAAGCCCCAATTAAAAATAGTACAAAGGTCAAACCCAAAATTATTGGATTGCTTTGGTGCTTTGATTGAAGTTTCAATCAGGCTTAGTGTCCCTATTTGATTACATAATTTGGTTCTGCCCCACAAACAAAATGTCACACAATTGGAGAGTCTGGTTATACCTGGGGTGGGTGGGGGGGGGGTGCCTGGAGGGTGGTCTTGAAGATTCCTTTACATTTACCCCATTTTCATGAAGAGATGCAGAAGCTCTGGGTAGAACTAGGAGAAAGCCTGCTGGGAGAAAGCATCAGCTCAGGCTACCATCTGAGTGAGCAGGCCTCCGAGAGGGTCAGCAAAGTCTGGGGAACAAGGTAAGTATAGAAGAGATGTAGGAAGAAGCCACAGCTCTGAGCCCCCACTGCCCCACATATGAGGCAAGTGATCTGTTAGGATGACCAAGTCTTGATTAACTTTTGCCATTAAAAGCAGGACTTATTGGGAGAGTACACAGTACATGGACTCCAGAGTCTGCTTTTTTCTAAGAGAAAATTGAGCAGTAATGAAAATAACAAATCCTTCAACCAGGTGCTATTTTTCAAGAATCTCAATTCATGTCAGTTTAGCAAATACACAGGGCACTGGCACTGTGTGAAGGTATTCTTCTAGAAGAGAGACCTAGGCTTGGCCCTTCAGGAGCTTTCCGTCCTGACCACAGCCAATATGCTGTTGATTCATCAGGGAGATGTTCCCAGGAAAAGTTTTGATTTTCAGGAATAGCCAGAAATGATTTTGATTAGGCACAGCTACAAATAAGGAGCAAATAAGGTTACACACAGTCAATATTTCCAGCATGGTGCATAAACCCCAATCTGAAGAGATTCCTAAGGAGAAGTTGCCCCATTTCCTGAGCAATTTCAGCATTATGAGAAGGGTTGCACTTCTTTCTCCAGATGGCTTCTCAGGAGGGGTTACTTTTAGCTGAATCCTTATGCAAGCTTGTATGTGCATGCGTGTATGTATAAAAACTTTTTTTTTGAGGCACAACTTATCTACAAAGGCTACTTATAAACTGAGACTCAGAAAGGCAGTGAACATTAAACTGTATTCTAAATTTTCAGCATGTTGAGGTTTTATTATTCTTTATCTCTAGGAGACACTCCTTATATGTCAAGTTAGGAATAACTGAAGTAAAACCAAGTTCACATCTAAGAGAAAGAGAAAACATTTGTCTACACAGAAACTTGTACAGTGATGCTAGCAGCTATATTATTCACAGGAACTAAAAGATGGAAACAGGCCAAATGCCCATCACTCTATAAATAGATAAACATAAGGAGGTATGGGCTTCCCAGGTGGCCCAGTGGTAAAGAACCTGCCTGCCAAGCAGGAAACGCAGGTTCAATCCCTGGGTCAGGATGATCCCCTGGAAAAGAAAATGGCAACCCACTCCAGTATTCTTGCCAAAGAACTCCCACAGACAGAGGAGCCTGGCAGGCTACAGGCCATGGGACTGCAAAGAGTCGAGCATGACTTAGTGACTACATCACCACCACGACCAACGTGGTATATCTATACAAGTAATGCAGCTTGGCCATACAAAGAAATGAAATACTAATGTCTGTTCATATGGATGAACCTTAAAAACATTATTCTAAGTGAAGGAAGCCACTCACAAAAGATCACATAGGATTGCATAAGATCCCATTCATATTAAGTGTCCAAAACAGGGAAATAAATAGAGACAGAAAGCAGATTAGTAGTTGCCTAGGGGTGGGGAGTGGCAAGAAGGCTGGGAGGAGGGGTGAGAGCTAAAATATACAGGGTTTCATTTGGGGTGATAAAATGTTCTAAAATTGACTGTGGTTATAGTCACACATTCAGAAAAGTAAGATCATGGCATCTGGTCCCATCACTTCATGGGAAATAGATGGGGAAACAGTGGAAACAGTGTCAGACTTTATTTTGGGGGGCTCCAAAATCACTGCAGGTGGTGATTGCAGCCATGAAATTTAAAAATGCTTACTCCTTGGAAAAAAAGTTATGACCAACCTAGATAGCATATTCAAAAGCACAGACATTACTTTGCCAACAAAGGTCCGTCTAGTCAAGGCTATGGTTTTCCAGTAGTCATGTATGGATGTGAGAGTTGGACTGTGAAGAAATCTGAGCACCGAAGAATTGATGCTTTTGAACTGTGTTGTTGGAGAAGACTCTTGAGGGTCCCTTGGACTGCAAGGAGAACCAATCAGTCCATTCGAAAGGAGATCAGCCCTGGCTGTTCTTTGGAAGGAATGATGCTAAAGCTGAAACTCCAGTACTTTAGCCACCTCATGCGAAGAGTTGACTCATTGGAAAAGACTCTGATGCTGGGAGGGATTGGGGGCAGGAGGAGAAGGGGACAACAGAGGATGAGATGGCTGGATGGCATCACAGACTCAATGCACGTGAATTTGAGTGAACTCCGGGAGTTGGTGATGGACAGGGAGGCCTGGCGTGCTGCAGTTCATGGGGTTGGAAAGAGTCGAACATGACTGAGTGACTGAACTGAACTGAACTGACTGATAGTCACACATATCTTTAATATACTAAAAGCCATTGAATTGTACATTTTACTTTTTAATTAATTAATTTTATTTTTGGCTGTGCTGGGTCTTTGTTGCTTCATGCAGACTTTCTCAAGTTGCGGTACCCACGCTTCTCATTAAGGCGGCCCCTCCTATTGCAGAGCACATAGAGCAGGGGCGTCAGCAGTGTGGCCCACAGGCTCAGCTGCCCTGCGGCATGTGGGATCTTCCCAGACCACAGACAGAACCCATGTCCCCTGCATTGGCTGGTGGATTCTTAACCACTGGACCAATAAGGCAGCCTGAACCGTACATTTTAAATGGGTGAGCGGTATTTCAATAAAGTTGTTAAAACTGAAAAAATAAAAGCAAACATAAGCCAGCATGATAGCAGCATGGAAGTAGCCCCCTTTTAACTCTGAAGATATGCCTATGTCCTATTCCAGTTTAATACTATCTCTCCCCCAGCCACAAACTCTTTTTTATGCAAAGGAAAACTGTTAATAACATATTGATCGTCCTTCCTCAAAGGTCAGCACAATTCTTTGTTTCTGATGGCTCAGCTGGTGAAGGCAGGTCCATGAACATACCTGGACCTACTCCTTTCCAGATTCTTCATGCTGATTCCAAAAGGAATCAGGAGTCTGAGTATAAAGGACTTCGTGCTGAGCTTCTCCATTTCCTTACCATGGACTAAGCAACTCTTCTCATGGCTGCTATCTTCATTTATAAAAGACAAGAACTTCTTCCACATTTTTTAGCTCAGTTATACTGCTTACTGTTGTTCAGTCACTAAGCTGTGTTTGACTCTTTGCAACCCCATGGACTGTAAATGCTTATAAGACATCTTTATTCTCTCTTTTATTTGGGGAGACAACCTAGCAAGTGGTGATCTGAACTGACTACATGGAGTGCATCTTAAAATTATTATCACTTTTTGTCAGCCATAAAGATTAATAAATGTATTTATTTGTTTAAAAAAAAACATGAATATACTTTGTGTCTTACAATGCTTGGAGTACAAGGAAGACTTGAATGCAGTCCTTGCCTTGAAAAGATCACAGTATTGTTGCTGCTGCTGCTGCTGCTGCTAAGTCTCATTCGTGTCCGACTCTGTGTGACCCCATGGACAGCAGCCCATCAGGCTCTGCCGTCCCTGGGATTCTCCAGGCAAGAACACTGGTATGGGTTGCCATTTCCTTCTCCAATGCATGAAAGTGAAAAGTGAAAGTGAAGTCTCTCAGTCATGTCTGACTCTTAGCGATCCCAGAGACTGCAGCCTACCAGGCTCCTCTGCCCATGGGATTTTCCAGGCAAGAGTACTGGGATGGGGTGCCATTGCCTTCTCGGACAGTATTGTTAGGGCAACTAAACTGTAGACAAATAAATATATCTAGAATGGCAGGTGCTAGAGCAGAAGTAAATCTGAAGTGCTTCTGGAGAACAGAGAGGAAAGCAGCTAAAGTTTCTATAATCATATAAAAAGGAATTTTGTAATTATTAAAGATCTATGTAAAATGAAATTGCCATTGTTAAATTAAAATTTATTAATAAAATTTTAGTTGTAATAATTTTAGATCCACTAAATCTAAAAAAAATTTAAAAACTGAAAATATACAACAAAGAGTTCTATACAACAGAGTTCTTACACATCCTTTATCCTAATTTCTCCTAAAGTTAATCTCTGACATACTATAATTATCCAAACCAAGACACTGGACTTCCCTGGTGGGCCAGTGGCTAAGACTCCCTGCGCCCAATGCGGGGGGCCCAGGCTCCATTCCTGGTCAAGAATTAGATCCCACATTCCTCAACTAACAGTTTACATGCCATAACTAAAAAGATCTCTCGTGCCTCAGTGAAGATAGAAGATACTGAAACTACGACTTGGTACAGCCAAATTAATAAATAATTTTTTTAAATTACATTCATGCAATACTACAAATCTAAGACCTTATTCAGATGCAGCCAGAATTTCCAATACGTCCTTTTACTCTTAGAGGATTCAGTCCATGATACTACGCTGCACTCAGTGTGTGTCCCCAGTTTCCTCTGATCAGTGTCGTTTTGTCAGTTTTTTTCAACCCCAAATCACCATTTCTTTTAATGTAAAAATAGTCAAATACCAGCAATTTGCCATGATTCAACCTAATTATATTAAAATTGCCAAATGTCACAGTGGTCTGTGTGCGATCTCTCTGAAAGTGTGGTCACTAACCAAGTTCAGCGTGACATCCATCCACAGGTAGAAACATGGGAGGTAGCATGATGCTGTGACGAGTGCAGGCTCTGGGGCCACATGGCCAGCACTCACACCCCAGATTCATCACCAAACAGCTTCCTGCCTTCAGACAATTTCATTAACAGTCCTCTCTTTAATATTTTATCTGAAACACAGTCTATACCTCCACTGGATGATAATGAGGATGTGTGACTGAATCAACTGATTCCATGTTGTCAGCTTCATCTTAAGGCACGAGTCGTATCCCCTCCCCTTTCTGCATGACTCAGCTTTAGCCTCCTCACAAAGAATATGCCCAAACTGAATAAGTTCCCTATCAACTTTCAGCCTTGGCTTCATCTGGTTAGAAACCTGGGAAAATGCCTTTTGCTGACACAGATGGTTGATGATCATGAGACACCCTCACGGGAGGAAAAATGCTCAGTTCCTTTGGTGCAGACTTGCTTCTCACTTGGTTGCTTGTTGTTCAGTCACTCAGTCAAGTTCAACTCTTTGCCACTGTATGTAGCATGCCAGGCCTCCCTGTCCTTCACTATTGCCCAGAGCTTGCTCAAATTCATGTCCATTGAGTTGGTAATGTCATACAACCATCTCGTCTTCTGTCATCCCCTTCTCCTCCTGCCTTCAATCTTTCTCAGCATCAGAGTCTTTTCTAATGAGTCAGCTCTTCGCATCAGGTAGCCAAAATACTGGAGCTTCAGCTTCAGCAACAGTCCTTCCAATAAATAGTGAGGGTTGATTTCCTTTAGGATTGGCTGGTTTGATCTCCTTGCAGTCCGAGGGGTTCTCAAGAGTCTTCTCCAACACCACAGTTCAAAAGTATCAGTTCTTCTCAACTAAGCCTTCTTTATGGTCCAACTCTCACATACAAGACTACTGGAAAAACCATAGCTTTGACTAGATGAACCTTTGTTGGCAAAGTAATGTCTGCTTTTTAATATGTTGTCTAGGTTTGCCATAGGTTTTCTTCCAAGGAGCAAGCATCCTTTAATTTCATGGCTGCAGTCACCATCTGCAGTGATTTTGGAGCCCCAGATGATAAAGTCTGCCACTGTTTCCATTGTTTCCCCATCTATTTGGCATGAAGTGATGGGACCAGATGCCATGATCTTAGGATTTTGAATGTTGTGTTTTAAGCCAGCTTCTCGCTCCTCTTTCACCTTCATCAAGAGGGTCTTTAGTTCCTCCTCACATTCTGTCATAAGGGTGGTGTCATCTTTGTATCTGAGGTTCTTGATATTTCTCCTGGAAAATATCAAAAGTTTGATTCCAGCTTGTGCTTCATTCAGTCTGGCATTTCTCATGAGGTACTCTGCATGTAAGTTAAATAAGCAGGGTGACAGTATACAGCCTTGACATACTAACTTCCCAATTTAGAACCAGTCCATTATTCCATGTCCAGTTCTAACTGTTGCTTCTTGACCTGCATACAGATTTCTCAGGAGGCAGGTAAGGTGGTCTGGTACACACATGTCTTTAAGAATTTTCCACAGTTTGTTGTGATTCACACAGTCAAACACTTTAGTGTAGTCAATGAAGTAGAAATCGATTTTTTTTTCCTGGAATTCTTTTCCTTTTTTATCATCCAGTGAATGTTGGCAATTTGATCTCTGGTTCCTCTGCCTTTCCTAAATCCAGCTTGAACATCTGAAGTTCTTTTTCGCTCCACATTCTGTTGAAGCCTAGCGTGGAGAATTTTGAGCATTACTTCACTAGCACGTGAGGTGAGTGCAATCGTGTACTAGTTTGAACATGGTTTGGATTGCCTTTCTTTGGGATTGGAATAAAAACTGAACTTTTCCAGTCCTGTGGCCAATACTGAGTTTTCCAAATTTGCTGACATATTGAGTACAGCACTTTAACAGCATCATGAATCTCACTTGGTAGTCAGATTCTATTCTTACTTTTGGCCCCTTTGAATTCCCCTTTATCCCTTTTGGCAACACAGAGTAGAGCTGTGAATGCCTGTGGACCACTGTCCGCCCCATCCTTCCTGCCTGTCTATAAGTTACCCCCCAATAAACTTCATAATTGTACTTTATGGAATTGCAGTTTTGTTTCGGGTCTCAAAGTCCCTTCTCAGTTCAAAGTATGCTATTCAGCATCTCTGCCTTCTAACACAGAATTAAATGAGATAATTTACGGAAAGCACTTAGATCATAAATTAATTTTCTGTTGCTACATCTCTTCCTGGATGCCTTACGTTCTATTGCTATTATCTCAATTCCCTCCAGTTCTCATTCATTCCATGAAAATCTTGATACATACCAGCAAAGAATGTAGTGATTCTTGTGTCAGAAAAAATACACTCTGGAAAACAGACAGAAAGAACGGGACCAGTCTGAGTGAGATAAATGAACTAGACACATTATTCCATCAAATTTCACCAACCATTACAGCACATGGCTATACTGAGAGTCATCATTAAAGCTTGCCTGAGGAATGTCCCTGCTATAATGAGACCAGGATACCACTAGAAGACGCATCCATTGCAGATAAAACACTGGTTGCAGCCTGGTAAATTTCAGATTACCAGAGTTAGAGTTGATAACTCTGTGGAGCAACTTCAACGAGATCACCTGAGATTTTAAACCACAGAGTAACCTTCAGAATGACACCTAAATTTATAAGCTCCATAAATAATAGATGTGTCATAATTCATTAGCAGTTAGTAGCAAGCTGTGGTCCTCAGTAACAAGGAAGCACAATTTAACAAAGAAATGTGCAAATTATCAACTGTTTAAGAAAATACTTGATAAACACCTTCACCAAATTACATTTAATTTTACCATTTAAACTCCCTCCTGTGGAGTTTAACTACACCATTAAAAATAGCTACTGCCTATAAAACCTGAAATAAAAGCAGTAGTGTTTTCTGCTTGATTCCTATGGAGACTGTTTCCTCAATTTCCTACAAAAGAAATGGCCTTGCGGTTCGCACACTTCTTAAAGCTTTTCCTCCATGTTTGGTCTACATTCTCTCTTCTCATTAAACTAATAATAATAAATGAGCAAGTATACATAGAGTAGACTACACGTGGTGACTGCAGCCATGAAATTAAAGTATGCTTGCTTCTTGGAAGAAAGCCTATGAACATAGACAGAACATTAAAAAGCAGAGACATTGCTTTACTGACAAAGGTGTGAATAGTCAAAGCTATGTTTTTTCCAGTAGTCATGTATGGATATGAGAGTTGGACTATAAAGAAAGCTGAGTGCCAAAGAATTGATGCTTTCAAACTGTGGTGTTAGAGAAGACTTTTTAGTCCCTTGGACTGCAAGGAGATTCAACCAGTCCATCCTAAAGGAAATCAGTCCTGAATATTCACTGGAAGGACAGATGCTGAAGCTGAAACTCCAATACTTTGGCCACCTGCCATGAAGAACTGACTCACAGGAAAAGATCCTGGGAAAGACTGAAGGCAGGAGGAGAAGGAGACGACAGAGAATGAGATGGTGAGCAAGCTCCAGGCTCCAACTCCAGTGTCCAGCTGAATGGACACTAACTGTCCAGCGAGTTAGTGATGGACACGAAAGCCTGGCATGCTGCAGTCCATGGGGTCACAAAGAGACGGACATGACTGAGCAACTGAACTGAACTGAGTCTACACATTATTATATCTGCATAAGAATGAGTATCTGCATAAGAATGAGTATGGAGAAGGCAATGGCAGCCCACTCCAATACTCTTGCCTGGAAAATCCCATGGATGGAGGAGCCTGGAAGGCTGCAGTCCATAGGGTCGCTGAGGGTCCGGCACGACTGAGCGACTTCACTTTCACTTTTCACTTTCATGCACTGGAGAAGGACATGGCAACCCACTCCAGCGTTCTTGCCTGGAGAATCCCGGGGGCGGGGGAGCCTGGTGGGCTGCCGTCTCTGGGGCTGCACAGAGTCGGACAAGACTGAAGCGACTCAGCAGCAGCAGGAGCAGCAGCAGCAGTAAGAATGAGTAGCCTTGCACTATTTGGATCTGTAAAAGGATTTTACAAAGATGATTTGTGAGTACTTAATAATAAAATGCACAGATCACTAGATACGAGCATAAGTTCATTACAAGTTAATCTGTACTGGTAGACTGAGGAATTTTATAGTCAGATATGTACCGATTTCACCGAGATTAATAGAGAATTGTATTATATATTCAACAATAGAAAGAATATATGGGTGCAATGGGATAATTTGAGCTTCCCAGGTGATGCTAGTGGTAAAGAACCTGCCTGCCAGTGCAAGAGACATAAGAGACATGGGTTCCATCCCTGGGTGGAGAAGATGCCTTGGAGGCGTGCAGGGCAATCCACACCAGTGTTCTTGCCTGAAGAATCCCATGGACAGAGGAGCCTGGCAGGCTATGCTGGTCCATAATGTCACAAAGAGTTGGACATAACTGAAGGGACTTAGCACACATGCACACACATGAGATAACCTGGTTCAGTAAATTCACGACTGGATGAAACAAGGAAGAGTTCACGGAAGGATCTTTGTCAACCAAAATGATAGACCTGGTGAAGACCAAGGGCCACCGCCCTCCTTGTCCAGTGACCTAGAAGATAACAGAATTTGGGAGGAGCCTCAGATAACAGCGTAAAGAGCATGCTAAGGAACTGATGGATGACATAACAAACGTGAAGGCAGAGTCGGAGCTCTGGTTTGTATCTGAATTGAATCTGAACAAGAATATTTATTAGGGATCACATCTCATCTAGTTTTGGAATTGTCAAAAGTAAATCATTTTTTTTTCCAAAGATACAACAAGGGAGAGCTTATTTAAAAAACGATTTTCAAAATATGTCCTGGCATTCAGTTGACCATAACCTAGTGTTAGGTGGAAAATGTTCAAGAAGGAAATTCAAATCTAGGCTTTCTGAATAAAGTCTTGAGTTTAGACCAAGAGAGGTAAAGGTCCCATTTCCTTCTTCCGAAAAATTCAGACTCTATTCAAAGTAGTGTGTCCACATCTGGGGACATATTTCTAAAACTCCTACTTTCAATTAATTTTGGACTCACAAAAAAGCTGCAAAAGTAGTACAAGAATTTCTGTTTTCCTCTTAAGTTAATATCTTATATCACCAGAAGACAATGACCAAAATGAAACATTTAACTGGTAAAACTCTATTAACCAAACTAAAGACTCATTTTATTTCCTCAGATTTTCTTGGTTTTTCCACTGATGTCTTTCTTCATGGAAATGACATTTTGAGAGCAATACTAACACATCATGACAGAAAGCAAGGGATTTGGGGACCAAGTAAGCAGAAAATATTGAGAGCATCTCTTCTCCTTCTTTTCTCGATCCAAACTTACTCCCCTGGTGTCTGGCTCTGACGGTTTTCAATATCAATTACATTCTGATGACTCTAATGTTTACATATCCATCCAGACCTCTCCCTGAATTTCAAATACGTATACACAATTAACCTTTGACATCTCCACAAGGATGTCTAACAGACATCTCGAACAGAAGGTATCTGACAAAATTCTTCAGCACACCACATTATTCTTCCTGTGGTCTCCCCACCTTGCTAACTGCTCTTTGCCTCCTCTCTCTCTTCCTTATTCCCTTTTCCAATTCATAAGAAAACCTTGCTCATTTCCTTTAAGAACATATTCAAAAATCTGCTCACTTTATATCCTTACGCATCTACCAAGCACAATCTCACCGAATACTCTCCTTTCGGATCTGTGCTTCCGTTCTTGCCTCTCTCTGCTCTGTTTTCCACACAGCATCCACCACAATCAGGAAATACTCTCCTTCCACTAATCAAACTCTCCAGTGGCTTCTGATTCCACTCTAAGCAAAGGCCAAAATCCTCCAGGGACTTGTGAAGTTTATGAAATCCGGTCTCCTCTTATCTCTGACACCATCTCCTAACAACCACCCCACGTTCACTTCACATAACAATACAATGTCCTTGCTATTCCTTGTCAAGCACAAACCCACCTCAAGCACTTCTCATTGGCTTTTCCCTCTGCCCAGTATGTGTTTACCCAGAATATTTGTACGGTGGCTCAGTCACGGCAAAGTGAGGTAATTCATGGACCTATACCAAATTGTAACTTCCCTTTTCCCTCCCCAACTTTGCTTCTGAAGCTAAGTGCATCAAACACATATACTTGACATGTTTTTTTCATTTTTTAGAGGGGCAGAGAATTGGACTATTTTGCTCACTGCTATTTCTCTAGCACCCAATGTTTGCTCACCAAAAATTAGTTAAATGAATGAATCAAAGAATCACCATGATTAAGGGTATGAGTTTAAGAGATGCAACTACCATGTATAAAACTGATAAAAATACACTGTATACCATAGTGAATTATAGCCATTATATTGTGACAACTTTTAATGGTGTACACCCGACTCCAGTACTCTTGCCTGGAAAATCCCATGGGCGGAGGAGCCTGGTAGGCTGCAGTTCATGGGGTCGCTAAGAGTCAGAAATGACTGAGCAACTTCACTTTCATTTTTCATTCATGCATTGGAGAAGGAAATGGCAACCCACTCTAGTGTTCTTGCCTGGAGAATCTCAGGGACGGGGGAGCCTGGTGGGCCGCCATCTATGGGGTCGCATAGAGCCGGACACGACTGAAGCGACTTAGCAGCAGCAGCAGCAGCAGCCTATAAAAATGCTGAATCGCTATGCTCTACACCTGAAATGAATATAATATTGTAAATGAACTATGCTTCAATAAATAACAATAATATTAATAATAAAAGAAGAGCACTTATTCTAGAATTAGACTGGCAGTTTTCAAATGTCAATTTCAGTGCTTATAAGCTGCATGGTCTTGATCAAATCATTCAACGTTTTCTGTGCCTCAGTTTCTATACCTGGTACTTGGGGATGATAGCAATGCTTAATTGGCAGACTAGTTGCTAATGTGACAATAATTGTTGTCAATTAAATGTGACAGCTCATGGAAATTATATAGTATACTGTTTGAAAACTACTATGTGCACAATAAATATTATCATTAATTGATTAGAAAGCAAGAAGCAATAGACAATATCACCATAAAATGTATAGTCAGTGTAAGAGATCAGGACTGTGGAATCATTTGATCCAAGTACAAGTCTTAGTCCCATTCTTATTATCTAGCTTCGTTTCCCTGAGTAACGCAATTAACCTCTATAAATCCTAGAATCCTTAACTACAAACTGGAATAATAATCCTACTTCATCCATGCACTGGGAAGACAAAGTAAGATATATAGAGGGTGTCGCACTAATCGTGATGTCTGCTAAAGTGTTGACTACATAAACATCATGACTGTTATAAAATCTAGGTTTTCACTTATCCAGATGACTGTCCCTTTTGTTTGGGACAAACAAACAAAAGGGCCTTTTGGCCTTTTCCAATTACTGTCCATATCCCTGCAGCTCAAGCTTGCTGTCTAAGACATAAGAGCCTTGTACCCTGAATCTCTACCTATTCCTTGGAAACTTGGCTCTCATGCAAGTGACATCAGGAAATAAAATTGACCTTGTTAGACCCAGTCTAAGATTAGTGACTGATATAATTGACACATTTATTTCAGAAATGTTTCCATCTAGTGCCAGGCTCTGTCCTAGGTGCATGTTAGGAGTATTGCAGTGACTAAAACCCAGTCTCTCCCATTCTAGTTTCAGGGTAACAGTGCCATGAGTTAGCCAACCACTGCCCCCTCCCTGACAAAGGCTTATTATTAGAGGAGAAAGCCTATATAGTTATTAATAGTATTGCACAAACTGACTTGAGACAAACAGATGGGCAGAGGCCACTCTGGGTAACTATATCACATGCAGGCTTTAATAACAGATTGTTCTACTCTGGCCTCCATTAATCATTAAGCAGCTATTCCACAATGAACACCAGGGTACTATCTCCTACTCAGGAATCATGCCTGGCTAGTATTACCACTGTTACTATTATTATGCTTGCTGTTACTACCATAACTACTTCAACTACTATAAATATAATCACTTTCATTATTTTTTCAATTACTTATCTAGCTTTTCACTTATGATATTAACATAAGTGGCCTCCAACCTCATTATTTACAATAACTCTTACAATACTGAGCACATTGTCAATATTGATATAAAAGTTGTCAAATATAGGAAGGCTAAATGTAATAGCAAATAGAGGAAATATTTATATTCAAGTCATCAAATATAGGAAGGTCAATTTTATTAGCAAAAGAAATCGTTAGGAAAAAACAAATGAAGCCTAGTAGACAGACAGGCATCCATGCGTCATCGTGACATTTCAATTTATTTCCAGCTCCTCACAGGCTTCCAGTATGATGACATTCAGTCAGCACTCACTCATTCAATCTGTGCCACCGGAGGTCTGAGCAATAATGCTATTACTCAAGTTTCCCTGCAATCAACCCAAAGGGCTGACACAAAACAATTGTTCACATGTTAGCAAATGTATCAGTAACAGCTTGCCAAGTACAGCCAAAGAAGAATGATATTAACATTATAGACAAGAACAAATCATCTGCGAGAGCCAGATAGTTCTTTTACTGTGCACTGCGTTATAAACCTACCTGATTAGACACAATGGCATGGCACCATGTTAAAAGGGCAAGGCCATATAGGACAGATCCAACCTTGGGCAAGAAACACGTGTACAAACATGATCTCTAAAGAGCTGACTGTCAAAAGCAGGGCTAACAGCTGGGGTCAACTGTGGCAACTAATAAGCTAACCATAACCCTAATTCATAAATATCTTTGATATTGCACTTTTCAGCTTTTCTGACTCACCCTGCTGATATGGCAATTTTCATCATTTCAGGGAGAAACAAGCAAATCATTCAAGCTTAACTATTCATTTGGGGTTTTGGCCTTTCTCTCTCTCTCTCTCTTTTTAACTCTCTCCCTCAATTCCCGCAGTGATTATCACTCTAATTCAACAAAAAAAGGAAGACAGAGGTATGGATGGGGATTTATTAAACACCTGCTAAATGGCTAGTCATGTAGAATGACGGTGGAAAGAGCACAGGGTTTATCCCCTACAAAGTCACCTCGTGGAACCCACTCCAGTTCTGCACCTGAATCTCGGTGCTGGTGCATAATTGGAGCTGTACCCTGGCATGTTAATTTATTTTCTCAGTTTCTCCATCTGTAAACATTTTAAGAACAAGTGACATACTCTACACAAAGCACTTAGAAGCTGGCATATATTAATAATACATGCTTACAAAATGGCATGAGCTATTAAGTGAAAATTTGTTCCTTCGAAGTTTCATGGTCCTGATCAACTATATCTTCGTTTTAGGGTCTTCCCAACAAGATTTTAATGGTGTATCCTTTGAGTTCCTTAACATATTCTCACATCTTTCTATTCAGTCTGGTATTACTCTTTTGTATGTCCTTGAGTGATGTGTCATCTGTATACACGGATCTACAAAATGCTTTTGAGAAGATGCACTCTGCTATAAAGGGAAATGATCTTTATGCGAAGGTTACATGTTTAGGATTAATTCTAGTCCTCTTTGGTATGGTGGAAATTCATTTTCTCATATATTTAGGTAATGGCTGGGGGGAAGATGATGTACAGGACGTGGCAGGGGATACTGAGATGAACTAGACACTGTGACTCATGAGTTCACATGATAAAGGCACAGAGTTCAAGAACATAAAGAAACTGCCCAACCTTATATTTGCAGATGATCAGGATTCTGAGGAGATCCTGAGCTTGTAAATCTGCATTGTTTTAGAGGTTCCTCAACTAGTTGGAACTGGGCTGTGGGCCTGGTGGGTGAACCCTTCTTGGTCTTCCTTCGAGCATCCACACTTTTACATTAGCATTCCTGACTGGACACTCCAGTTTCATCGCTGCTTTTCCATCCCCAGGCCAGAAGTTTAGCCTAGGTGCTTCCAAGGCTGGCTCATTTGGCTTAATGCTGGGTACTCTCACCTTTGTCTGACCTTACCACTCACTAATGGCACCGAAGGCGAGGTTCCTCTTTTTAATACTTGGTTACCTTAGGTAACTGTGACAATTAGGCTGAAATGCTGGTCTATTTATCAGACTCAACAGGTCTAAAACTGTCAATGTAAGGCCAGTGGAAAGTAATGGATATAGATGAGCCTACTAAATCATATCCCTAAATACACAGATCCCAGAAGAACTGACCTTTGCTGTAATGAATATCCTTCAGGTAATAGCTGCATGGAATCAGTCACCATTATTCAACTGAAAAGCCATTTAATATGAAATAAGGCTTGGAATTACTAAATTTCAATTCTGATATCTCTATGCATGTGTATGGTATATGTGAACATGTATATAAACACATCCATGTATATCTATATGTAGATGCTATGTTAATTGGTAGATTATACAAATATTGTATAAAATTGTTATCATAAAACAAGATATTTTGACAAACAAGTCAAGATTTCTTCTATTTATACTCCCTTTTGTAGCCATAATAACCATAGTTGCTTATTTTATATTTATTTATGTACTCAATGCTCACTACATTTTTTACATCGCACATTTCCATAGCATTTCAGAGTTTCAATAACATTTCATCTTGCCTAAGAGTAGTTTTATTCAAAAGAATTAGGGCACACATTTTCTTGAATTTTTAAAAAATACATTTCAAATGTCTCTGCTTCCTAAATAACAGCTTAGATAAATACATATTATTGTGTACCCCATTCTTTTCCTCAGAAATGTGTAGATATTTTATACATATTTTTAGAACAGTATGCTGAGATGGAAATGTATGAGGCCAGTCCAATTTTCCCCTATGAAATGCCTATTATTCCACAAAACTTTATTTAATTTATAAATTTAGTAACCTAATCAAGACTCCCCCTGGTTCTGGTCAGCTCTCTAGGCTCTATTACACCAATCTTTCTCACTGACTACAACTAAAATCTCTGGACAAAGAAACAAAAGCAGGTTATTTCTGAAATGTGAACAGCAGAATAGAGACAGACGTAAAAAAACTGCAAAATAAGTGGTATGAGGCCAAGTTTACTCTTTGCTATTTCCCCTCCTCTAACCTTCAGCTTTGACATGAGGGCAAGTTGGATTGAAAAGTGTGCAACCAAGTACAGACTAGGGAGAAAAAAAATAGAAAATCTCTATTTTAGTGGCATTACTGGGAAAGGAGCCTCTGGAAGCTACAGAGTATGTAGGAATCCTTTCTCTTCCTTTCTTCCTTAATCCTTTCCCTTCCTTTCTCCTTTCCTCTAGGTATTTATTTAATTGCTTATTTGTTTATCTTCTCTTTTAGTCTTACTTGCTGCTGCTACTGCTAAGTCGCTTCAGTCGTGTCCGACTCTGTGTGACCCCATAGACCGCAGCCCACCAGGCTCCCCCGTCCCTGCAATTCTCCAGGCAAGAACACTGGAGTGGGTTGCCATTTCCTTCTCCAATGCATGAAAGTGAAAAGTCAAAGTGAACTCGCTCAGTCGTGTCCGACTCTTAGCAACCCCATGGATTGCAGCCTTCCAGGCTCCTCCATCCATGGGATTTTCCAGGCAAGAGTACTGGAGTGGGATGCCATTGCCTTCTCCGATTAATCTTACTTCCTTACCAAAAATGTCCTTCTGTAATGATGGTAATTACAGTACAGGCATTGAGAAGCCAAAGAGAAAACCCACCTTTCCACCTAAAGAAGTGGGAGCGGCCCTTGAGAGCTATAGCGTGTTACTGGGGGGTCAGGAGAGGAGAGAGTTACAGATGGGGATGCCTTCATCTTGCGTATGACAACGTTCTGAGCTTACTGCTAAGTGGAACATGCATATAACAGACCCAAGGAAGTATAGTAAAGGCTCTGAGAAGAGCACAATGATATAAATACCACCCAAGTCCCAGAATAACTCATGTGCGGTGTACTTTCAGGAGAGACAAATATAGCATAAAAAAAAATCCTTTGAAACAAAACTAACATAGGGTCCATGACCCACAAAAGATGAAACCAAACTCATAGTCTGAACCTATGAGGTAAGCTGATTACTTGCTTTGCTTTTAAAAAAGAAAAAACTTGTTAAGCAGGACCCAGAGTCACACAATATAATAATGAAAAATGCTCAGGACACAATTCAAAATTACTTGACATACAAAGCAATATCAATCAGACTGCTAAAAACCAAAGATAAAGAAAAAGCTTCAAGGCAGCCACCAAAAAAGAAAACAACACATTACATTTAGAGGAAGAATATCGTAACTGTGGATTTGTTACCAGAAACCAGGAAGGCAAAATGACAATGGAACAATGTCTTTAAAGAAAGCACCAGCCCCAAGCATCCTGTATCCTGCATCAAACCTAGACTGGTGATTCGTTTCTTATATATTATACATGTTTCAATGCCATTCTCCCAAATCATTCCACCCTCTCCTCTCCCACAGAGTCCAAAAGACTGTTCTATTCATCTGTGTCTATTTTGCTGTCTCGCATACAGGGTTATCATTACCATCTTTCTAAATTCCATATATATGTGTTAGTATACTGTATTGGTGTTTTTCTTTCTGGCTTACTTCACTCTGTATAATGAGGAGGGAGGTGGGAGGGGGGTTCAGGATTGGGAACACGTGCACACCCGTGGCAGATTCATGTTGATGTATGGCAAAACCAATACAGTATTGTAAAGTAAAATAAAATTTTAAAAAAGAAAGCATCAGTTTTAGAATTCTACATCTAATGAAACAGGCTTCAAGAAGGAAGAACAGTTAAAGATACTCTCAGATAAAGGAAACGTGAAAGAAATCTTCAGGATTAAACACTTTCTGAAAAAAATGCTAGAAGAAGTATTTTAGACTTAAGAAAAGTGGTACCAGATAAAAGGTTGGAACTTCTGATACAAAGGGAGACTGACAGAAATGGGAACTATAGGAATAACTGTATTAGAATGTTTTTGCCATTTTTAAAGTATTAGTGTTGACAGTGAAATTAAAAGATACATTATGCAATTTTTAATGTATATAGATATAATACATACTTACATACTGTAGTTATAAGACAAAGGAGGGGCTTAGGAGAGATCTGTATAGTTTGAAGGCATCTAGATTTTATTTTCAGTAAAAAAGTATTACTCTTAAGAAGACTGAAAAGTTAGGGCTGTATATTTTAATCCCTAGAGTACCTAGATACAGACACAATATTTATAGTAAAATGGCATACTAAAAATATTCAAATATTGCCAAAAATTTTAAAAATAAGAAAAAGGAAACAGTGGAACAAAACTGTAGGGAAAGAAACAAACTGACATAAGATGGTAGACTTAAATCCAACCATATCAATAATTACAGTATGCAAATCATCTAAACACAACAGATAAAATAAATAGATTTTCAGTTTTAAAAATGAAAATATTTCCTTAGTGTTACAAAAGGAAAAGGCCAACTACATGATGTCTTTAAGAAACCACTTTAAATATAATCATATAAATAGGTTAAAAATAAAATAATGGGAAAGTTATACCATGTAAGCTGAAATTAAAAGAAACATGAATGCAATATTAATAACACACAAATTTTATTTTAGAACAGAAAAATTATTAGGGATATACAAGGCCATTATTTGATAATAAAATGGTCAATTCACCAAGATAATGCTACAATTCTAAACACATATGTATCTTAAAATAGAGTTTCTAAATCAACAGAGCAAAAGCTGACATAATTGAGGGGAGAACTAGACATATCTCCAATTACTCTTGGATACTTCAAAACTTTTCTCCCAGTGATCAATAAAATGCATAGACAAATATCAACCAAGATATGGGAGACCTGAACAACAATATTAGCCAAACTTAACTAAATGGCATTTATAAAATGACCCCAAAATAACAGACTATACATAATTTTTTAGTATCTATGGAATATTTACCTAGATAGTCTATAACCTGGGTCATAAAACAAAACTTTAAAAATTTAAAAGAAATGAAGTCATCCAAATTAAAATAGTCTCTTAGCATAAGAGAATTAATGAAGAAATCAATTACACAAAGATTTTTGGTCAGTCCACAAATATATAGAAACTCTAACACCTTTAAATAACCCAAGGACCAAGAAAGAAATCTTAAAGGAAACTGGAAAACATTTTGACCTGAATCAAAATGAAACAGAATCTATCAAAATGTGTGGCATACAATTAAATGCATGTTCAAAACAAATTTATAGCATTGAGTTTTCCTATTAGAGAAGAAAGTTCCCAAATCAATAATCTAAGTTATAACTGTTAGGAGAAGCACACTGATTGAAACTGCCCACCCTGGCCAGGCACCATAGTAACTATTTGCATGAGCTGTTTTATGTCAGGAGGTCCTGGTAAGGAACAGGGAACTAATAAGCCTCCACCAACCAGAAGAGTTTGGGAAAGGTCAAAAGGAGACACCACCTGTCTGACCACCTCCCAGAATCCTTCTCTCTGGCATCCATCTTGGCTGAACAAGGCGTGCACCACCATGAAGGACTGAGTCAGAATGATTGGCTAAAGACAACCAGGAAACTAATCCCATCACCATAAAACCCGAGACTACCAGCCACTTAGCAGGGCAATTCTCCTGGGTTCCCTTACCTACTGCCCTCCACCCGAGTGCCCTTTCCCAATAAAATTTCTTGCTTTGTCAGCACATGTATATCTTTGGACAATTCATTTCCGAGTGTTAGACAAGAGCCCAGTTTCGGGCCCTGGAAGGGGTCCCCCTTCCTGCAACATAACCATAAAAATTGAGAAAATTAAGCCCAAAATAAGGAGAAGAAAAAAAAGTAATAAAGATATCAATGTTGTCAATAAAACCATGGTGATAACAGTAATAAATAATAATTAATGTAAAAGTAATCATTCTAAAATAATCACAAATAGTCAAATTGATGAAACTCCACCCAGACTAACCAAATAAAGAAGAAATATATCACAAATACCATTATTAAGAATATAAGGGGAGTATCACTGACCAATATTAAAAGGACAAGGAAATACTAAAACTCATTCTATGCCCATAGAGGAAATGTATCAATTCCTTGAAAGACACAAAAGAATAAAACTCACTCAAGAATAAATAACTTTAAGAGTCCTATATCTACTAAAGAAACTGAATTTTTGTCAGAACACTCCAACAAACAAAACTCCAAGCCCTGATAATTTCACTAGAGAATGCCACCAAAAAATTTCAAAGAACAAATAATACAATTCCATATATTCTCTTCCAGAACACTTCTCAATTCATTTTCTGAAGCCAGTAAAACCTGCTAATAAAAGCAGACAAAGGCATTATCATCAAAGAAAATGACAGATCAACATCCTTCATGAATACAGACACAAAAATACACAACAAATATTAGCAAATCAAAAAACATCAATAAATATGAATGGCAGTACTTCCCAACCAAGTGTAGCTTATTCTGGAAATTCAAATGTGACCCAGCAATCCCACTTCTGGGCATACACACCGAGGAAACCAGAATTGAAAGAGACACATGTACCCCAATGTTCATCGCAGCACTGTTTATAATAGCCAGGACATGGAAACAACCTAGATGTCCATCAGCAGATGAATGGATAAGAAAGCTGTGGTACATATACACAATGGAGTATTACTCAGCCGTTAAAAAGAATTCATTTGAATCAGTTCTGATGAGATGGATGAAACTGGAGCCGATTATACAGAGTGAAGTAAGCCAGAAAGAAAAACACCAATACAGTATACTAACGCATATATATGGAATTTAGGAAGATGGCAATGACGACCCTGTATGCAAGACAGGGAAAGAGACACAGATGTGTATAACGGACTTTTGGACACAGAGGGAGAGGGAGAGGGTGGGATGATTTGGGAGAATGACATTCTAACATGTATACTATCATGTGAATTGAATCGCCAGTCTATGTCTGACGCAGGATGCAGCATGCTTGGGGCTGGTGCATGGGGATGACCCAGAAAGATGTTATGGGGAGGGAGGTGGGAGGGGGGTTCATGTTTGGGAATGCATGTAAGAATTAAAGATTTTAAAATTTAAAAAATAAAAAACTAAAAAAAAAAAAAAAAACTAATCAATGTATTTTACCATAGTAACAGACTAAATGAAATCAAGATCATATTACCATACCAGAAAAAGTCACTTGATATCTATTCATAACAAAGTCTCAAAACTAAAAGAGAAAGGTATTTCCTTGATAAAGGACATCTTACAAAAGAAAGCAAAAACAAAAGCTACTACAATATTTAAACATGAAAGAAGAAATGCTTTCCTCTAAGTTTGTGAACAGAGAAGAATTCCATTTTCATCACTGCTACTGAACATCACAAATGAAGTCCTAGCTAATTTAATAAGACAGAACAAAAGAGGGAGGGAAAAGGCATAAAGATTAGAAAGAAAAAAAGTTTTTCTTATCCCTAAAACACAAAATTGTCTATGTAAGAAATCCCAAGGAATCTATTTTAACAGCTCCTAGAACTAATATGTGAGTATAGGAAGGCTACAGATTTTTTTTACATTCATATTTCTAACTATTATCAGTAAAAAATTGGAAATAAAAATATTTATTAACATTTACAAAGCCCTCAATAAAAATAAATTCTTTGGTATACATCTAAAAATTGTACACAAGGTCTGTATGCTAAAAATGACAAAATATCATGATGGGAATCAAAGATGTAAATGAAGAGATAATCCATGTTCATGGATCAGAAGGCAATATCAACAACATGTCAATTGTCCTAAAAACTGACTTATAGATGCTACACAATACCAATCAAAATGCCAGAAGGTTTATTGTAGATGTCAACACGTTTATTCTCAAATTTTGATGTACAGACAGAGAAATGAAAATAGTTAAAACAATTTTGAAAACAAACAAGGTGGGAGGAATCACAGTACCTGATTTCAAGGCTACTATAATGCTACCACAGAAAAGCAATACAATATAAACAAAAGTATAGATTCATAGATCAATGGAACTGAAGAGTCTTGAAATAAGCCGATATGTATATGTAAGCAATGAATTTTTTCTGCAAAGATATATAGCAAATTATGATGAACCAATAAGTCATCAAAAAAGTGAGTCCTGACAGAACATTGAGGCTTATACAAAAATTAACTCAAATTCATCATACATCTTAATGCAAAATGTACAATTATAAAACTCAGAAAGAAAGCAAGAGAGTATCTTTATGCCCTGAAGCTAGGCAAAGAACCCTTAGATATGATGCCAAACCATGATCCATGAAAGACTTCATGAAATTAAAAATTATTCTTCTGCTACAGATACAAAAGAGAGAGACAAAGAGGGAAGAAGGAAAGGAAGCCTGACAAGGCACACATGAGGAGAAATATTTGCAAATTACATGTCTGACAAAGGGTTTATATTTATACATAACTGTTAGGTGACAACGTTGTTTTTGTTATTCACAAAGTCACGTCCAACTCATTCTGAGACCCCATGGACTGTAGCCCGCCAGGTTCCTCTGTCCATGAGATTTCCCATGCATGAATACTGGAGTGGGTTGCCATTTCCTTCTCCAGGGGATCAAATCACACGTCTCCTGTATTGAAGTTGGATTCTTTACCCCTGAGCCACCTGGGAAGCCCTAGGAGAAAATACTCCCTGAATATTTTCACATTTTACACAGTCTTGGCTTTCTGAGCTTGAACAGTAAAGGACTACAAGACAGTGTCCCACTCCAGTACTCTTGCCTGGAAAATCCCATGGACAGAGGAGCCTGGTAGGCTGCAGTCCATGGAGTCGCTGAGGGTTGGACACGACTGAGCAAGTTCACTTTGACTTTTCACTTTCATGCATTGGAGAAGGAAATGGCAACCCACTCCAGTGTTCTTGCCTGGAGAATCCCAGGGATGGGGGAGTCTGGAGGGCTGCCGTCTATGGGGTTGCACAGAGTTGGACACGACTGAAGTGACTTAGTAGCAGCAGTAGCAGCAAGACAGGGTATCATTCTGTGAAGAGAAAGACACATATTTTTCAGGAGCCCTTTGCTTATATACCATGGTAGATCATGAAGAGATCTCTCCCTTTCCTATTTAGAGAGGATTTGTTTACATGCTGGAGTTAGACATGTCCTTGTTGATCATTCTTGCTCTTGTTCTCACTCTTTCTCCACAGGAAAGGATGGGCTCGTGTGTCAGCAGCCCCTTTGTGAGTTCTGAGTCTCATAATTTTGAGGTTCCTATTCTGTGATACCCTCTCCTTTTCCACATTGCATGTGTGGGATAACATCTGATTCTCACATCACTCTTTGAGGGCCTTGGTGCCTGTGCTAAAATGGTGCTTTAGCTCTTTCATATGTTCATTTGTTTTAGTTTTTAAAAAAATTTTCCCTTTTTAAAAAATTTCAAAATGCTACTTGAGAAATAAAGATATGAAAGAAACCAGAAAAATATTTTTTTTATTTTTAATTGGAAGGTAATTGCTTTACAATATTGTCCTGGCTTCTGCCACACAACAACGTGAATCAGCCATAGGTATACGTATGTCTGGGCTTTCTGGATGATGCTAGTGGTGAGGAACTCCCTGCCAATCCAGGAGATGTAAGAGATGCAGGGTCAATCTCTGGGTGGGAAGATCCCCTAGAGGAGGGAGCGGCAACCCATTCCAGTATTCTTGCCTGGAGAATCCCATGGACAGAGGAGCGCAGAGAACAACAGTCCACAGAGGTGCAAACAGTTGGACATGACTGAAGTGACTTAGCACACATACACATATACACATACACATGTTCACTCCCTCTTGAGTTTTACCTCTTTTTTACCAAGAACAACAACTATCTGATTCCCTGATCCAGAAAGTCTCCTGTATCTTGTCAGAATATATGTATAAATGCTATTACAGACTAACCTGTAGGCTTACACATAGAATAAGATCTTATAGTTTCAGATTTAACAATAAAGAACTCTCAAAACTAAATGAGAAGGAAACAGATGACCCAGTTTTTAAAAGCTAGCCAAAAAAAAAAAAAGAGCTGAACAGACAATACAAAAGAAAATACTGTTAGCAAATGAGCATAAGAAAATGTGTTCAACACCAGTAGTCATTAGGGAAACGCAAATTTAAACTAAAACAAGGTACAACGACAAACCTATTAAAATGGATAAAATTAAACTAACACACACAAGTATCTGGTGGTACTAAATGCTGTCAAAAATGTGAAGCAATAGGAACTCTCATTCTTTGAGGTGATAATGCAAAATGGTACAGCCAGTGTGGGAAAGAGTTTAGCAGTTTCTTCTAAAATTAAACATACATGAATCATATGATCCAGTATTCTCACTCCTAGATATTTAACCATGATAAGTGAAAATGTATGTTCACACAAAATAGTGTATGCTAATACATATGAGTGCGTGTATATGTAGTCTATGATATGCATAGTGTGTGTATATATATAACAGAAACTAGAAATAATTTAAATATCCTTCAAAAACTAAGGAATGAATAAATGAATAAACAAGTGATGGAACAAAGATACAACTAAATACTAGTCAGCAATAGAAATAAAGAAATATTTAACAATGCATAAATTTCAAGTGCATGATGGTAAGTGAATTAAAACAGACTCGAAAGATTACATATGATATGTTTTCATTTATATTATGTTCAGGAAAGTCAAAAATAGTGGGATAGATATCAGGATTGCCAGAGACTGAGAAAACAGGAAGAATTAACTATGAAGGGGAGTGCCAGAGAAATTTGAGGAGCAAGAAAAGTATTCTGTGTTATTATGATGATGTTGGCAAAATGATTCCATTCTTTTGTCGAAGGTCATAGAGCTAGCTTCCCTGATAGATCAGTTGGCAAAGAATCTGGTTCGATTCCTGGGCCGGGAAGATCCCCTGGAGAAGGGATAGGCTACCCACTCCAGTATTCTTGGGCTTCCCTTATGGCTCAGCTGGTAAAGAATCCGCCTGCAGTGCAGGAGACCTGGGTTCAATCCCTGGGTTGGGAAGATCCCCTGGAGAAGGGAAAGGCTACTCACTCCAGTATTCTGGCCTAGAGAATTCCATAGATTGTATAGTCCAAGGGGTCACAAGAGTCGGACACGACAGAGCAACGTTCACTTTCACTAGACTACCTTGGTTCTGCTCCTTCTTGAGAATGTGTTTAATGGTCTGAACTGGATTCATTCTGCTTAGTGTTCAGAGGTACTCATTCCTACACAAGGAGTTCAAGTTTAGCATCGTTCTCTTGATTTTTTAAGTTCTAGAAAAATTGCCTCTTTCAGAATTACCCTCTGATTCTTGTTCCCATTTAACTGTCTTTTCATAGCAGCTTATTCAAGTCAGACTGGAATACCATTAACTTCACTTCAAATTTTGGAACATTGGTAGGAATTCCCAGATTTTTGTGAACTTCAGGAGCAAAAGGGTGAGGAATAGGATTGATGTCACACAGGGCTACACCCTTCTGTTTACTTGATCAGCTATTTTTGAAGTTGATAGCATTGATTTGTGCCATCACCACCCACCAACTTTTCAAACTCTAGTTAAAGCTGGAAATGTTTAAAAGAATTTTCAGATTTCTTGTGACTATTTTATTAGTAATTGGATGAAGAGCATATTGTGAGCTGGTTTCCCTACACCATCTTTACAAATAAAATGCTTCTTAAAAAGCATTCCAATTTCAGTTGGAAAAGTAATTCAATTTAGTATAAGAATATCACAAACATACAAATCTCATAAGAAGACAATATACTTCTAATGTCATGCTTTTATTCTGTAGACATATTAAATCAAATGATGTCTCTATAATATCCATTGGTGCTGCTGCTGCTGCTAAGTCGCTTCAGTCGTGTCTATTTCAATATGAATGGAAAGACCAAGTAAAATGTTTCACTATCAATCCCAGTAATATTTTATATTTGTGTAGTAATTTGTATCGAGTTTACAAGGCAGAAGGTTACTGTCTCTTTTTTTAATAAAGGAAAGGATTTAAATTCTAAGCATTATAATGTTTGGCTTTTCTGGAATTTCAAAAAGACATTGAACTAATTTCCACACTTGGTTGTCTCAAACCAAAGATAGCCTAGCACAGAGGTGAGGGATATCAGCAGCAGATGCCAATAAATATTGGTTCCCACACCCAAAATGTCTCCCCTGACACGTTGTATCACCTGCATACTGTCACTGAAGGCTCATGTAAAAAAATTAAATCAAATTGTCTTTAATGACAATTTAACCAGCTAGATCTGCATTAAAATATTCTATTGAAATAGGGAGAGGATTACTACATGACAAAGATTTGTGTTTTATGGAGTCTAGTGTCTGTATTATTTCATACAAGCAGTGAATGGTGACACCCCAGACCTGGCATAAAAGTACTGTGTGTAATTCAACAGTGGACACACGTCAGACTCAACTGGCTAATGCCCAAATAGCATTTCATGCTGAAAAGAGAAGTTTACCCAGGCACACTCCAGTAGACTTACTTGGTATTGGAGCTTGTCAACTCATCCAGCTTCATCTTTCCACTCCACCAAGGAAAAGCTACGCTGGCGGCCAGTAGTGAGCAGAGAAGAAAAGGGTGGATCCCCGAAACAAATGTTTCCTGCAGCTGCTAGGAATGTCCCGCAAATCCCCATCCTGGGGCCAGCTAGCCAGGAGGAGCCGGCTCTCCACAGCCATCCAGGCCTACCGTCATAGCCATGGCGCCACTCCTACACCCCAGGGGAGTCAGGCGTCGTGTCGTGAGAATGCAGCAGCCCCCACCTGGGGCACCAAAACACTGTTAGTGAAAGCAGAGTCCACCTATTTGCCGTTTAAGCGCCAATAGAGAGGGAAAGTTTAGGGAAAGAAGTTTGCTTGTTTTGGGAGGCTGGCAATGGAGGTGGAGGTGGAGATGGGGGGCGGGGGGGTGGATTCCTGTCCAAGAGCCAACTCCTATGCTGATAAACAGTGGGCAAGAGCTCTTCTAGGCAAAGGGAGGGGGCTACATGTAGAGGCATCACAGTCAGCTCTGATGGTTATCTTGAAATCGGTCATGTGGTGGTCTGACCAGTGCAATCTTGATTTTTTAAGTTCCCATTCCCTTGAAGTCAGTTCTCAAAATTGTGGCAGTTTATGTCCTGGCTCTAGTCCGGTCATCAGGCAGTTAACTTATTCCACCTGGAACTGTGGAAGCTTTTGTTTTGACTCTGGCCTGGTCATCATGTAGCTAACTTCTTTCACTTGGTGGGGCTTTCAGTATCTATAAGACAACTCAAAGGATATGGCTCAGAATATGATCTACAGGCCCTGAAGAGGAACTAAAGGTCTGTGACTATACTTACTCACTACACTATTATTATTTAGTCTCACTGGGCTATTTTCCCATCCTGCATTTTCTGACTTCTCTGATTAAATGTATTATTTGACTAACGTTTTTTCACAGGCAAAAGGCAGGCAGAGGACATGGAACAGGGAGGATCATAGGATCCTACTCCATTTCAAAACTGTGTGTAAATCACGGTGTCTGGTTTACATGGAAAGCAACTGACAAGTGTTAGATCTTGTCACAAACAGTGATAGTTATGAGGTTTTATGTCACTTATAAACTTACAAGTTAGCTTGAATCCAAGCAAAGACATAAGACCCTGAGATTTTGTTATGCAAAGGCACAGCAAGTAGCAAGAGCTTCAAGTATGCACTCGCTTCCTTTCCCACTCTAAGTCCCAAGGGAGCAGTCCCAAGCATCCCAGCTAGGTGCTGCAAAGATAATGGATCTATGTCAAAGCTGAAGAACTCTACTCTTGGGAAGCCAGAATCTCTTAAACTAGGCTGCAAGCAAATCTTTCTGACCTTTGCCCTACAGGGAAACATTATCTTTTATATACTGGACAGTAAAAAATCCTGCCTTCTCTGCTCTGAAGAGAGATCTCTCTCTCATCCGAGGTTACTTGTTTCACAAAGATCCTTGAAATTATAGGCTAGAACAAAATGTGTCAGTACTTCTGTTCACTAGACACTTGTGTAGAATTATCTCCCAACAGATCTGATTAAGATGTGTTTCTTGGTATAAATAAATTTTGAGAATTCCAACCAAGTGCCCTGTGAAAGAAATAGGATAACGAATGGGTATATATTGGAAAGAGGTGAGGGGCTCAAATTTGTCATTTTATGCTAGGATGGAGCTGATGCCTGAAAGTTAAGGAATGCATATGTGTGTGTGTGTGTGGATGTATTTGGTTGGAGATGGGAATGATGGGTTATTAACATGTGTTGACAGTCTATTAGGTAAATAGACACTGCATTATGCAATTTGGAATAACAATTAAGATCCAAAGGTTTTGAAGTTAGACACATGTGGTTTGTGTCAGCCCTCTGCCACTTATTAGCTGTGTATCAGCAGGCAAGATATTTGGTAACTCTGAGAGTCCATGTCTTTAGGTGAATATCAGAAATAATAACGAATCTTTCTCCATACCATTAGTGTGAGTTAAATGAGATCATGCATAGAGTAAGTGCCAAAGAAATGTTAACATTTGGTAGTCATTTATTTTTCTTTACTAAATTGTCTGACAATCCTAATTATTGCCATTTTTCATCCTTAAAAATCATCGCTTAGCAGAAATTACTTTTATGCTAAACAGCTATAAATGTCAAAGGTCAGATTTTACCCAAGCCTAATTCTAAAGACCCTTTTTCTACGACTGTTTGTACTGGACCACTGTGCCCTCTGCTAAGAGGCAAAGGTGGGAATCTTTGAAACTGAACATGAATCATTGCCTTTCTTGTCTTTTCTAATACTTACTGCAATATAAAAAAATAAACAAAACTTAGAAGTATTAATACATAAACATAAACCCTTAGATACACTCCAGTCTGCTTTTAAACCTGAAACCAAATGTTATTTCTGCCAGCTTACTGGATTCCCATCTCAGATATACATAGAGTTCAAACTGTAACAAGCCTTGTTTTGCCCTGATTTAATATTATTAGATGTTTAATTCAGTTTCTGGTTTATGTGCTCTTGAGATGGTTTAAAATCCCTTTCAGACAGTCTTTGGGTCCACTCCCTATCAAATTATGACAGAATCATGCTATAAATACCTTAGTAGTGCACTGGATTCTAATTCGAACAGAAGGGCAGCTGCTTCATTAAAAACAATGGAATTCACCTGCTTTTCAGTTTCAGCTGTTGGCATTTATACTTTCCTCATATTTCATTCTACATTTCTCAAAAAAAAAAGAAAAGAAAATTTATTCCTAATCCACAGATTTGCATCCCAATCAATTAAAAAAAAAATATGCCACAAGGAGAGGTGCCATAGAGGTTTTCATACTTTCTCCACGAGTGAATTTTCTGATAGCCAAAGACAAATAATCTGCTAATATATAATAAGTAAATAACAATGATAAATAATAATAAAGTAGCATGGTCTAACTCAAGATATTTTCTCAATTAGTTATTAACCCACTCCAACTGGAATTATGTTTTTCCAATAAGACTCTCTTCATAAGTTATACACTATATCAATGTTCTCAAAAAAATACAATATCCTTGGAAGCCATGGCAAATTAGGTAGACAAGACTACGTAGCAATCTACATAGCAATACTGTGTGTCTGCAGATTCCTGTAGCAGGATGGTATGCAATACACTATGGAATGTCAAAAAGGGAAACCCACTTCTGTTTATATACTGAATACTGTTGGCCCTCTGTAACCATGGGTTCAATCATGGATGTTAAATTTCCCTCTGAGCTTGGGTGAATCCATAGATGCAGAACCTGTGGACACTGAAGGCTGACCATCCTATGCCACTTAATATAAAGGACCTGAACATCATCTGATTTTGGTACATGCACGGGTCCTGGAACCAATTCCCCACAGAAACTGAAGAACAACTGTATTTAGTCAGAAATCTTTAAAGCCAAAAGGGAAATGTGACCCTGTCAATTTCACACTCACCATGCAACGGATGAAGGAAAAGAAGTCATGGAGGGAATGACTGGCCAATGATCAAAGACCCAAGTAAGGTCCTCTGTTGAGGTAGAGCTCAGAGCGTTGGCCAATTTCACCTTGCTTATAATGCTTATTTTGGTAAAGGCCATAGAAGGATTGCTCACATTCTCTCCTATGATGGAGGAACTTATTTTAAAAGGAGAGCTGAAATGCTCAAATCCACGTATCCTCAGCTTTGCATAATGCCTTTTTCCAAAGGCCTGATCAATAAGGCATGGAATCCATTTGCGGCTTGACTGTCTCAAGGAGAATTAGATATTGAAAACAATCAAAGACACAAAAACCTTAATAAACGTTCAACTGGTTTATTAGAGCACTAAAAGAGGTCAGAGGGAGAGTTGCCATGACAACTGCTGGGCAGGAGTGAAGGAAAGGTTGCTCCCAGCTCTCTCTTTGAACTGCGGCGAATTAGGCGCAGCCTACTTTTTCTTCTCTGGCTCTCACTTCCTTCCCCTGACAGCCCAGCTTCCTCCAGCTCTGCCTTCAAGTTGGGTGAAGGAACAACTTCTCTTAGGCAGAATGTAATGGAAGCACAGGTTGCGTTATTTCAGCAGTTATAATCAATATAAACACTCAAGTGAAATAATCAGGGGGCAAGTCAAGCAATAGAATAACATATTAAAAAGCCACTATTTTAATGGAAAGCGTGTCTATCCTTTATACACCAATCTGCTGCTTATTATACGTCATACAGTAATATGAAGGTCTTTTCCCAGCATTTACTTATTTGCTTGTCGCCCACTTAAAATTCTGAAACATTCACTTTGACTTGCTATGTCCGGATTTGAAAAAAATCCCTGGAAATATAAATCCAGAATACCATATTTGAATCACATAAATTCCATCATCTGACACTTTATACTTTGTTGATTCCTTAAAAAACATTCTCTTCTAGTTTTTAAATTGAGCATGCTTTAGGAAAGGATGGTAATTAGCTCTACATCTGGCTGATTATGGCAAAGGTGTAATGGTTTTAAGGGCATATTACAAAGCAAAATGCTGACACTGTGATTCAGACTCACTTCAAGCTAAAGAGTTAATTCTGTTTATGACCAAAATTAAAACAATCAATAAATTGTGTCTGTGAGGACAGCATATACAGAAACTGCAGAACTGTACTGGGAAAAAGTCAAGAATGGCCAGTCACAACACCCCACTTCTATCTTCCTCTCTATGAAACATCATGCTGAGTGAGATAAAGTTTCCAAACTTAACATAATCACACACAAGAAGGAAATTTATTCTTCCCTGGTCCCTCTCATCTCCTCTGCTAGTGACACAGCCTGTGCATTCAAAATCAACAGGAACTCTTTCGCACTTGGAAAGAGATGCCAAATTACTTACATAAACAGAGTACTCAAGTTATGCACGAAGGATTTTCAATTCTCACAACACAGACAAATCTATCTCTACAAATCTGGACACCATTTAGAAAATAAAAGATACTGCGCTTGTATCAATGGTTTGCTGTTGGGCTGTGGACACATTAATTTGTCAAAGTAGCAACACATGAATAAAGTACAATTGTGTTACTGAAGCAAAGAGAAACAGGATGATCTCAAGTGGGTTATTGATTAGGACTCTCAGTGGCAATTGACAGAAATCACAGTCCAAATAGGCTTTATGCAAAAATAGAAGGAGATGGAGAAGGAGAGAAAGCAGAAGCAGAAGAAGAAACAGAAGGGGAAAGGAAGGAGAAGGGAGGAAAGAGGAGGGGAGGAATAGGTAGAAAGAAGTAGAAAAAAGAATATTTGGAACCATGTCACTTGGAAAATAAGGAAGGAGAGATTTCTCCATCACTCTGCCGTGTTTCCACCATAGTCATTGTGGAAGAGCGGGTCAAGAACAGGCTCTGCAGGTTTCCCAGGGGGTTAGAACATGGAGAAGGATAGTTAGGGAGTTTGGGAGCAACCTGTACACACTGCTATGTTTAAAATGGATAACCAACAAGGTCCTACTATATACACCAAAGGGAATTCTGCTCAAGGTTATATGGCAGTTTAGATGGATAGGAGGTTTAGAGGAAAATGGATACATGTATATGTATGACTGAGTCTCTATGCTGTCCACCTGAAACTATCACGACATTGTTAATTGGCTATCAATATAAAATAAAAAGTTAGAAAGAAAAAAAGGACAGACCCCACCTACTCAGAAATTTTTTATGTGTTGGGGAATTTGAGAATCTTTTTTTTCAGACCTCTCAAGAAACATTTCATTTCTTCTCACTGTTTCTGACTGGGTTCTGTACCTAGTACTAACATTAATCAGTGTGGCCAGGGAGATATGATGTACTAATTAGCTTAGGCTTGGCACGTGTGCACACTCAGTCATGTCTGACTGCGAGCCCATGGACTGTAGCCCACCAGGCTCCCCTGTCTATAGGACTTTTCAGGCAAGAATACTGGAGTGGGTTGCCATTTCCTTCTCCATGATCTTCCCAACCCAGGGATCGAACCTATGTCTCATGTCTCCTGCATTGTAGGTGGGTTCGTTACCAGCTGAGCGACCAGGGAAGTCTGGAGTGTGGGCTAAATTTGGGGAAATTCCAAAGGGATCTGGAATAGCTGGGATTATAGATGATCCCTAAGAGGTAAGAAAGCGTTCAAATTGGAAAAACTTTCTGAATTTTTAATTTTACATATTTCATAGTTTCCCTGGTGAAATTATTCTTTCAAATTCAGGTATAATGTGTTGAACACCAGTATGTGCAATGCAAAAAAGTATGGGCAAAGGACAGTGGGATGATAAATAAGGTACAGCTGGGGTTCTACAGAGCTCAAGGTGAGGCTGGGCAAGGGGCAAACATACATGACCCTGTGTCTACTACACTGTTGCGGGGACTTTGTTAAGTGTAAATGGAGCTAACAAGCAACATGGAAGTCTGGGAGAGGGTTGGGGATTATACAGCATGGACTTGAGGTGTAGTATGTGATTTTCCATAAATGCTTCTTTAGTTGAGAGATTAGGGAAAATGATAAACCTGCAGATACCGCTGGAGTCAGAGAAGCTTCACACAGACGCAGGGGTTTACAAGGCAGGCAGGAAGCTAATAACCCTCAGAATAAAGGAACAGCAGAACTAAGAAGCAAGCTGCACAGAGACTCGGAACCATCTTTAAAACTGATTTAGGTCTTATGTCCACAATGTCTTAATAAGACTGTCAAATGGATTCATTACTTTCTCATAAAACCACAAACCTGTCCTTCTGCCTTAAAGATTAAGTACATTTAACAGAACTGCTCTTTACAAAACCATGATGATTATTGCCTAAGTAGCCTTTTTGCTTCAATGGGCCCTCTGTGTCCAAATGAGGAATATCCATCAAGTGTAGTTCATCCTTGCTTATAGACAGAAGACCCAAATTGATAGCCCTTCCTTACACCCATGCCAAGCTTTACACATTTTCCAGATTCCCCAACCTTTCCTTACTAATGTCACTTCAACATTGATAGAGAATTTGAGAGAAAGAACTTTGGAAGGCAATGGTGATATCAGACATTTCTATCTAACTTTGCCAGACTCAAGAGACAGACTAATAATTTGACAATGTCAATCACGGGCAAGCCACTCTCAATACTTACCCTACGTTCACTAGACGATGGTAGGATCCAGTTCTATTTTTTTCTGCCGAGGATCCAATGCATAATTCAGAGAAGCAGGAAGCCACAGCAAAATGCAGAAATGTATTAAGTCCACACAGTTTCCTCTCTATCATTAGAACCACCAAGATGATGGTTCTTTCAATTGTGTGAATCAGGGATTAAACTCGTTCAGGACCTAGATCAATACGAAGTGCATCTGATTTCATCCTGACTAAAAAGCAGGTTGGGCTGAAAGGGCAGAGAGGAAACAAAAAGCAATTTTTTGTTTCGCTTTACTGGCTTTGTATGGGCTTTGGCAGAGGAGGGGAATGGACTTCCTTAAAAAGTTGAATTACAATTTGATTTTCACAATTTCAAACAGTGAATACAGCAAGACCTTACATGTAGAAATATGAAAATTTCTCCTCCTTTCAGGTAGTCTTCATTGGTTCTCTAGAAAATATGGACTTCTTGTTTTAAGTATCTGGTAAAGACAGTTCAGAAAGAAAAGCTTAAGTACTCACAGACTAACTCGTATTAAATCTTCATCTAATTAGACTCCAATTCTGTCACTACGACACTTATGGACTATTATAACCAATGCATTCTAAAACTCTTTCAGGATTAGATCATGTTTTGTGATTCCTTAACACGATTCCCAGGTGGCGCTAGTAGTAAAGAACCCACCTGCCGATACAGGAGACATAAGAAATACGAGTTCAATCCCTGGGTCACGAAGATCCCCTGGAGAAGGAAATGGCAACCAACCCAACTATTCTTGCCTGGAGAATCCCATGGACAGAGGAGCCTAGCGTGCTACACTCCACAGGGTTTCAAAGGTTCAGACATGACGCAGTGACTTAGCACAAGCATGCATTCTAAACACCGCGCAGGTTTACATTATGTTTTTCTGTAGCAATTAGTCAACCCCTCTTTGGTCTCAGTGTGCATTTGTAAATGGAGCCTAGATTGCAGTACGACTACCTATGCTGTGTCACCAGCTGCTTCTCCCTGGGGCATTCACCCAGACTGACATATTCCCATTTGGGAGTACTGTGGTGACTGCCAATGAACTTAATTTAGGGACACTGCATGATGATGCATCCTGGTAGAGCATGTATTTTCCAAAAGGAAGTTGGTGATTAGCCCTAAAGACTTTTGAAGAAGCAATATTCTCTTAAGAGGCAACAGAGAAATTTTAGAGCAATAAGGCTCCCGGTGGAGATGTACAGGGCCTCTGTGACAGGCAGGGCTTCTGTTTTGACCATGGTAACAGCCATACGTAATGAATTGATTTAAATATCCATTCTGTTTGATAATCATTTCCTGATGATACCATTCGTCCGACCCAACTAGATATGTCCTTCAGTCTGTGTGGAGACTTGAAGACCAACCCACACTCACAGTTTCAAGTAGTGCTAAAACTATTGTATAGAGAAAAGCTATAGCTTGGGGCACTGAACAGAGACCAAAGCTGATCCATAAAGGTGGAGGCACTCAGAACAACTAACAGACTTGTAGCAAAGCAGTGATCTCCTGGAATTAAGTCAAGGAAGACAGGAGAAAAGGGGAAATGACCTTCAACATATGGGCTTGGTCTGGGAATGATCAGATACTGACATCTGACATCAACACAAGCCAGAAGTGCAACAAGTTCAGGGATATATAGATCAGTTACAATGAGAAAGATATAAATCCTTCCATATCTTAACTAAGGCATTTCATATCAGAGAAATAATGAAACAGAAGCATGGAGGATAAGGATACATGTGTGAAAGTTGGACTATAAAGAAGGTTGAGTGCCAAAGAACTGATGCTTTCAAACTGTGGTATTGCAGAAGGCTCTTAAGAGTCCCGTGGATTGGAAGGAGATCAAACCAGTCAGTCCTAAAGGAAATCAACCCCGAATATTCACTGGGACTGATGCTGAAGCTGAAGCTCCAATACTTTGGCTACCAGATGCGAAGAGCTAACTCATTGGAAAAACCCCTGATGCTGTGGAAGATTGAAATCAGGAGGAAAAGGGGAAGACAGAGGCTAAGATGGTTGAATGGCATCACCAACTCAATTGTCATGAGTTTGAGCAAGCTCTGGGAGATGGTGGATGACCAGGAAGCCTGGTATACTGCAGTCCATGGAGCTGGAAAGAGTTGGACACAACTGAGTGTTTGAACAACACATATGTGATTCATGCAGTTATCTATAGAAGTAAAAGTAAACAAAAAATAGTTCATATGGGTACAAAATTTAAAATATAGCTAAAATTATGGATCACAAAATTATTATAATGCCACTGAAACTGATATTACATTGTTAACACAAGTAAGTTTTTATGATGCCATTCTGAACTCCAAGAAAGCAAAATAACAAAATAGTATGAATTTTAGGATTCCAGAGAATACATATGAAAAGTAATGTGCAAAAATGAAAATTGCATGAGATGATGTTTTTAATATTAAATTAGCATTATTATGAATTTGTTTTTAAATTATACAAAGGGTTTAAATGAGAGGTAGTAAGGGAAAAACAATTTTGCTAAAGATTGTATTATCAGACAGACACTAAAAGTATCTTTGCCCGATACTTAGATAAATGGAGACTTTTAGAGCATGGCAGCAAAAGCTTAACTCTCTCCCCAGGAATAAAAAATGGCAACTACAATGAAAGGTATAAAATTATACTGGCATACAGTCAGGCCAGCAACAAGCAAATACACCTTCCCTAAATTAGCTCTTAGGGCTCCCTTACAATGTATGCAATATTCTAGTATTCGAGTGTATAATTTATAAATATATGTCATAAAGATGAACCTTAACATTTCTTTGACTCATTAGAAGGGTAACTGACATAGTTCAAGAGAGCTTTAATTTTCTCATCTGTCAAATAATGAGTTAGAACTAGACACTTCTTCTCATTAAACATTATAGAGATTACAGTGTAAAGGAAGAGCATGACCCAGTATTTTAGGGAAGTGGAGCTATGCTCCAAAGAAAGGCAGTACCAAAGAGTGCTCAAACTACCGCACAATTGCACTCATCTCACTCGCTAGTAAAGTAATGCTCAAAATTCTCCAAGCCAGGCTTCAGCAATACGTGAACCGTGAACTTCCAGATGTTCAAGCTGGTTTTAGAAAAGGCAGCAGGACCAGAGATCAAATTCCCAACATCTGCTGGATCATCAAAAAAGCAAAAGAGTTCCAGAAAGACATCTATTTCTGCTTTATTGACTATGCCAAAGTCTTTGACTGTGTGGATCACAATAAACTGTGGAAAATTCTGAAAGAGATGGGAATACCAGACCACCTGACATGCCTCTTGAGAAATCTGTATGCAGGTCAGGAAGCAAGTTAGAACTGGACATAGAATAACAGACCGGTTCCAAATAGGAAAAGGAGTACGTCAAGGTTGTATATTGTCACCCTGCTTATTTAACTTCTATGCAGAGTACATCATGAGAAATGCTGGGCTGGAAGAAGCACAACCTGGAATAAAGACAGATGAGAGAAATGTCAATAAACTCAGATATGCAGATGACACCATCCTTATGGCAGAAAGTGAAGAAGAACTAAAGAGCCTCTGGATGAAAGTGAAAGAGGAGAGTGAAAAAGTTGGCTTAAAGCTCAAAATTCAGAAATCTAAGATCATGGCATCTGGTCCCATCACTTCATGGCAAATAGATGGGGAAACAGTGGCAGACTTTATTTGGGGGGGGGGTTCCAAAATCACTGCAGATGATGATTGTTGCCAGGGTCCTGCCCCGGTGGATCCAGGGAATTCAAAGGGGAGACGGCGTAGGTGAGGAAAACTTATTTATTTAGAAATACAAAAGAAATTAAGAAGAAATAGTATAGTAGGAAATTTAGTGGAGAAAAGAGGCTAAATAACTTGGTTTACAGGGAAAGCCAATAAAACTTCAGGACAAGAAGTTTGCACCATCTATGTTAGGCCACCAGCGTCCTCTTGAATAGTGGGAGGTGCCCCGCCTTGGGCTCCCTCTCTCATGGATCTTAGAAGCCAGGGCAAGTAAGTAGACATGGCGAGCCTCCACATCCCAGATGGGAATTCAGCCAGAAAATAGAGTAAAGAGGACACGGGGGAAACCAGTCCAGTGACTGGCCCATCTTCTATTGTCCAGAAAGGCCTTTTATACCTTTTTTTTGTACATAGAGATCAATAGATAATATAAAATTATGCAGCGTCAGCAGCCCTGACTCTTATCGAGACCAGTCTTTCTCTCTGCATACCTAGCTGTATACACAAGTCTTAGGTGACTTACATCATCTTCTGGCCAAAAGGCCAATTAACATTTTACGGCCCTTTTCTGATAAGGGTTTGTCAACCAGAAGACTCATTTGTCTTAAATGAGTCTTTAAAAGTGTTGTTCTTCCCAAAGTCTGGTGCCACTCTCAGAAAGCACTAAATAAAGTTACATTCTTACATAGCAAGGACACAAGAGGAGTGTAGTGATATATAACAAAGAAAAGTAATAAACTCAAAAGTCTAGTGTTTCTAACATCTAAACTACTATATTCCTATTTCTATATCCCAATTACATTGATTAATATCTTTCAGGTGCCTAAAAGATAAAGAATATGGAGGCCTGGCAGCAGTCATTGAGTCAATAGTGAAACCAGTCACCAATATAATTCTTAGCTTTTTAGAAAAGGCTCTGTATCTTTAAGATGCTTTAAGCTTTGTGCCTCTTGCGGTTGGAGGGCTGTAAGGAATTCACAAATTGTAAAAATCCGGGGAACCTGTCAGGCAAGTTAGAGAGCCATCAAAGGGGTTTGAGCTGAAACATTCCTTTCATATGCAGGAGACTGAAGCCCTAAGTTAACATTTTTCCAGACAATGTCAGAAGAGTGGAAAGCACTCTTCTTTAATAAAATCAGGCCAACTCTGGTTTTGGGGGGGGGTAGATGTTCCCAGATGGGAATTCAGCCAGAAAATAGAGTAAAGAGGACACGGGGGAAACCAGTCCAGTGACTGGCCCATCTTCTATTGTCCAGAAAGGCCTTTTATACCTTTTTTTGTACATAGAGATCAATAGATAATATAAAATTATGCAGCGTCAGCAGCCCTGACTCTGGTTTTGGGGGGGGTATAAAATGTGGCCAAAGTATTGGAGTTTCAGCTTCAACATCAATCCTTCTAATGAATATTCAGGACTGATTTCCTTTAGGATTGATTGGTTGGATCTCCTTGCAGTCCAAGGGACTCTCAAGAGTCTTGTCCAACACCACAGTTCAAAAGCATCTGTTCTTCAGTGCTCAGCTTTCCTTATAGTCCAACTCTCACATCCATACATGACTACTGGAGAAACCATAGCCTTGACTAGATGGACCTTTGTTGACACAGTAATGTCCCTGCTTTTTAATATCTTGTCTAGGTTGGTCATAACTTTCCTTCCAAGGAGTAAGCATCTTTTGATTTCATGGCTACAGTCTGCCGGGAGCCAGTATGAGGAATCCCGCCCATGGCAAAGGCCATGAGGAAGGAAGTCTGACAAAACGCAAAGGCGTGATGGCCACATGATGTGAAGAGCTGACTCATTTGAAAAGACCCTGATGTTGGGAAAGATTGAAGGTGGGAGGGAGAAGGGGATGACAGAGGGTGAGATGGTTTGATGGCATCACCAACTCAATGGACATGAGTTTGAATAAACTCTGGGAGTTGGTGATGGACAGGGAGGCCTGACATGTTGTGGTCCATAGGGTCACGAGGAGTGAGATATGACTGAGCAACTGAAATGAACTGAGCCAAACTGGAGCTATGCTCCATGGTTTTTGAGATGTTTCAAATCCCTTAATTTTACAACTGGAGCTATGCTCCATGGTTTTTGAGATGTTTCAAATCCCTTAATTTTACAACACTTAATCCCTTCAGCTGAGTGCTGAAAAATTAATGCTTTTGAATTGTAGTGCAGGAGAAGACTCTTGAGAGTCCCTTGGACAGCAAGGAGATCAACCCAGTAGATCCTAAAGGAAATCAACCTTGAATATTCCTCGGAAGGACTGTTGCTAAAACTGAAACTCCAACACTTTGGTCACCTGATGCAAAGAGTCGATTCACTGGAAAAGACGATGCTAAAAAAGATTGAAAGCAAAAGGAGAAGAGGGCAGCAGGGGATGAGATGGTTAGACAGCATCACCAACTCAATAGACATGAATTTGAGTTAACTCTGGGAGATAATAGAGGACAGGGCAGTGTGGCGTGTTGCAATCCACAGGGTCATAAGGAGGTGGACACAACTTACCGACTGAACCACAATAATCCAGACTACTGAGATGTTTTTCTGACAACAACAAACAGGAGAGAAAACCAAGCAGTTCTCATTTTGCTAAAGTGGCTAAGCAAATTTTCTGTTAAGCATTTTAAACAGAGGATCCAATCTAAGAATTACATGGAATAAGACATATTTGAGTCTAACAAAGGAGATTTTTGTGTTATACATCAGAAAGTGAAGTCACTCAGTCGTGTCCGAGTCTTTGTGACCCCATGGACTGTAGCCTACCAGGCTCCTCCGTCCATGGGATTTTCCAGGCAAGAATACTGGAGTGGGTTCCATTTCCTTCTCCAGGAGATCTTCCTGACCCAGAGATTGAACCCAGGTCTCCCGCACTGTAGGCAGATGTTTTACCATCTGAGCCACCAGGGAAGTCCCTACATCAGAAACCAAATCTAAATAGGATTGTTTAGTTGTTGCTGTTTTAACAAGTGAACTCAGCCAAGCTCAAAGCAGTAAGACCCTCACTCGAGTAAATGATCTTTCAAGTGCACCCAGACTAAGACCATACCCAGAAGAAACCATGCTGCCAACACATCCAAGTGCCTCCAAAGGCCTGGACCCATGCTTGGTTTTTGTTAGGAAAAGCCTATTCATGAGTCATTTATTGAAGGTCAGGGGTCTTCTTCAGGACAGCTGGGCATAGACATGCTACGTGCAGTGATTTTTGAGGTAGACATGGTAAAGACAGTTTGCTATCTGGCAGACTGCTATCTGGCACAGTTTAGGTGCCAGGACACAGGGAAGGGAACGACTAAAGGGAAAAGATATCATCCTTTCACCTTTCAAACTCATCACCCATCTACGGCTAGTAGAGGAAGTGTGTGGAATTCTCAGTTGCTGCAAAGTGCTTATAATTGGCATACCACTGGACAGCATTTGTTTTATTTACAATAAAATACTTTTTATCTCACATTAAAACTTTAGCATTTACAGAATTATTATGCCTTTGGGGGAAATCATTGTCATCGCTTTGGTGACAGACCTTCTTCTCGTTTTTCATTTTCACTAGACAAGCAATTTCAACTCTGAGGAAAAATGGAAAACTGCTTATTCTCTTTCACAGTTGTAACCTCTTCTGTATTTAATTATCAGACATAGTAAATCTTCAGTCAATACCCTGTGAAGTCAGCTAGGGCTACTGCTGTTTTGAACTGAAGGCTAGTTAGCTTACTTTGAATCTAGCTAAGGCAGGTTTGTGTCAATAGTCTCCAGACAGCTTTGAATGTCCAGATAATTAAGAAAATGAGAGACCCTGTGGGTGGTGAGAATATAACATTCAAGTTCTATGACTTGTATGTTAGGGGCATTCACTGAATTTTTTGGTTTCTTTTCATACAATAAAAGGTGTAAACTGAAAAGAACGGGGAAAATATCACACCAGTTGCTCATTTGGCTTCAAAGGGCTGTGGATCATTGTCATTCATCAATCAGGCCTAGCAATATTAATAAAAGCAAGGAATAAAGCACATATTCTATCCCCACATCAATAATAGGAAACTATAATAAAAACCAATAAGCAATGTATGGCAAAACCAATACAGTATTGTAAAGTAAAATAAAGTAAAAATAAAAATTTAATTTAAAAAAATGTTAAAAAAAAAAAGAAATACATTTTTTGTATTTGTAAAGTAAAACACAAGCAGTATATGGATCAGTTGCCAGTAATGGTCTTAACATCCATGCCATATCCCATGGGTCCAATTGGGTATTGCTAGAATCTCTCAAAGGGTAGATTCAGAGAGAGATATGGGAAGAGAAGGGACAGAGAGAAGCTGTTTACAGAAACTCAAATCCCTTCGTGCCTCCACTCATCCCTAGCACTCTACCCTCACTGCTTGGGAGGAGACAGGCCACTAGACACCACACTTCTTAGAAGAACTTGAGTAAATCCTTCCACTGGGTCATTTATAATATTTTCTTTTCATTCAAAATGCATGATCATGATAAACAAAAGCATGTAAAATCCATTATGAAATCTAATAAAAAAGTTATGTTGGGAATAAAATCCCTTATCCATCATCCAGTGCTCCCTAAATAAAGATATTTATGGAATTCTTTAAACTCCAGTATGTTTGCTCATTCTCAGGAAGTGGTGAAATTCCTTCTTTCAAATATAGGAAAAATCCTTCTCCTACCCCCATACCTGCTACTGTCTTCCAGAAGATAAAAAGCAAGACTAAACCTCTAATGGTAATAATAAACAGTTATAGGAGATGGATGTGTTTTTAATTTTTCCAAGGGATATGAAATCAGTGGTTATCTAAAACATCTAAAATCATACTTTGCATAAAATCACCTTAATAAATATTTGTTAAATTGAGCAGAATTTTTAAATCTTCCAGGAATTATGAAATAAGCACTTAGAAATGGAAATTCCACCATTTAAAATGAATGTAATTAAGGATAATTAATAACATAATTCAAATATATAATGAAATTGAGATGAATTAAATGTCAAAGAGAGCTGATGATTTATTTAGCTTGAATATCAAAAAACTAATGCACGAAGAGCTCTATTTTCTATACAACTAATAAATGTAGAGTTTAATTTTATCATAGAAGAAAAAAGCTGACTGTTATGTATCTCTCTGTTTCTAAAATCATACATCAACTTTGACTCAATAAATGATAATTTTTCAGGTTCTGCTTTCTAAATGGTTCTGTTATTTGCTACTACTTCACCAAAATTTTATTCTTAGGGCTTTCCTGTGGCTCAGAGCTAAAGAATCCACTTGCCAATGCAGGGGACACAGGTTTGATCCCTGGGTCAGGAAGATCCCTTGGAGAAGGAAATGGCAAACCACTCCAGTATTCTTGCCCAGAAAATCCCATGGACAGAGAAGCCTGGTGGGCTACAGTCCATGGGGTCACAAAGAGTCAGACACAACTAAGCAATTAAACAACAGGAACCAGTGATGTGTCATAAGAATCATATAATCACTGATCAAAAATATAGGGGGAATTCATATCCCTGTCACCACCCATCAGGTAAGTCACGAATCAATGTGCCTTTTTCTGGACGAGGTAGTCAAGGATATCTAAGCCCAGTGGTCCTAGAGATAGCTCAGTGCAGGTTTATCCCTGAATCTTCCCACAAATGCTCTTTCAACTGTTTCACAAAGTAATCATCTAAGGAGAAGTCAAATGGCTCATGAAAAGTTAAAGAATCACAGTAAAATATGCCTTAGGAAAGTAGATACAACCAAAGCTGGGTGATCTCGGTCAAGAAATTTCTCTGGTTTAGTTATTTTCAAAATGAGAGGGCTGGACTACAATAATATGGGACTCAGTTCATCTTTAAGCATCAAGTCTGGCAGATTTTACTTAAGAACTGGCTGTGAAGACTTAATGAGAAGGGGGAAGAGCACTTTGATCAGTGATGTCTGTCCTCTGACCTCAGTGTGGAATTGAGTGGTAGAATGTATGTCATAGACTGCCACTCAGAATAGATTCACTCCAAGATAAACTCCATCTCAGTGTACCATGGTCCAGGAAATATACATTCTTATCTAGCTTCAGTGTGATACAGTGTGCTACTCATCCCTATCACTTTACTGAGGATTCCCTCCATTCGCCCTCTGTGCTGCTGTGCTCTGCTTAGTCACTCAGTTGTGTCTGACTCTTTGCAACCCCAGGGACTAGCCCACCAGGCTCTTCTGTCTGGGGATTCTGCAAAGAAGAACACTGGGGTGAGTTGCCATGCCCTCCTCCAGGGGATCTCCCCAACCCAGGAAGCAAACCCAGGACTCCCGCATTGCAGGTGGATCCTTTACCAGCTGAGCTACCAGGGAAGCCCTCTGCCTCCTCCTATTCCCTGCCCTCCTTTAAATGTTCATTATCTCACATGATTACCTTTCATTTTCCCTCTCATTTCATTCTGATTTTCAGAATTTTCATCCTTCCTTGAAAATTCCAAAGTATACAACCTAATTCTGCTCTTCCGCTCAGGTAGGGACATCCTTTCATTTCAGATTTTCTTAACGGAGCACTCTGGCTGGCAAGGTATTACTCCATACAATTGTCATTTTCTTCTTAACTAGGGACACTTACTGCACACACATATACCCAGACACACAAACACACAGAGAAAACACTCATAGTGTAAGAATGCAAATTATAGAAAGTACAAAGAAGAAAATCACCCATACCTCTATCTATATGGTAGTTTTTAATCTTAAATAAAATTATGGTCAAGCTTCATGTACTACAGCTCCTTTCTCCCAGTGCTATACTCTGTGTGTGTGTGTGTGTGTGTGTGTGTGTGTGTGTGTGTGCTTTTCACATTACAGGCTGAAGCATATCTGCAGATGCAGTCAGTCATTTAGAGGAAAGAACATACTGGTAAAATTCAGGGAATTTGTTGTTTATCCTTACATAAATCTCTTAAACATGTTAAACCTTCAGTTTTCTATAGGTAAACCTGTTTATGTGGGTAAATGTGTATGCTAAGTCACTTTAGTTGGAACCCTATGGACTGTAGCCCACCACGATCCATAGTAATGAGAATAATAAAATGGATTTAAAGTCTTTTGGCTTCCCCCAAAAGGGAAGAAAACTTGAAATGGATAAACCTTTAGGCTAGTCAATCTAAAACTTTGGTACAATCAAAAACAACAAAAAAAGTTTAAACAAAGACCACTTACTGCCACATATACGATATACAACAAAGAAATAATATCTATAAAATATAAAAACTTCTACATATTCATAAGAATAAGAAAACAATTCAATACCCCAGGGAACAAAGGTTAAGAAAAGGCAATTCATGAAAAAATGCAAATTTCTGATATATGAAAAGAACTTGAAGTTCAATTGATGCAAATTAAAGCAACAAAGAACTTAAATTGCTAAGCCTCACAACGGTAACATTTAAACTCATTCATTAAGAGAGAGCATCAAATGCCAGTTCCATGCCAAGCATAAGGCCCAGCGCAAAGTTAACAAAACACACTGCTTTTGAGGATTTGGGGAAATGTTACAAATGGACACCAAAAGCATGGCTTGGAAAAGTCACACTGGAAAAGAATTCAGCTGAATCAATCAACCTTTTAAATCATCCTTGATTCCTCTTTTGCTCTCACATACCAAATCCAATCATCTGGCAAACCCTTCATTCTTTCCACCCTCAAATATCAATCCAATCTGACTCCTTCTCACTATGTTTCTAGAACAACACCCCTTTCTGGCCTAATATTACAGTTGATTCTCCACAGTGATTCCAGCCAATATTGTTGCCCTGATGTTTATTTTTTAAAAGCAACCATGTTCATATTTTAAATATAAACTAAATCATGTTATTTATCTGCTCAAAATGACATACTGGATTACCATCACTTCAACAATAAACCCGAAATCCTTGCTATTCTACCTTCTTCTCCACTGTATCTCCTATCAGCCTCCAGTCACCTCTCCACCAGCACCCCATAAACCTCTTCTGCACATTCTACCCAATCACACTCATCTTTCTGTCCTTGCTCAAACACTGCCAGAATGCTTCTGTCTCATGGACTATAACGTAGAACACCTCACCCCCAGAAATTCCGATTCTGTTATCTGAATTTTCCACTAATTCCCACTGGCTTCAGTCCTTTTGCCCATTTCCTGCTCTCCTTTAAATGTTCCTTTTCTCCTCTTTTTTTTTTTCTTTAACCATTTACCTTAACTCTGATACCACTCCTGTCACTCTCCATGCCCATACTCTTTCTATTTTCTTCAGAGCACTCATCACTGCTTGATATTATGCTGCTGTGACTTCTCTTCATATTTTATACTCATAATTTCTCACTCATACACCCTCATTTACTTGCTGGTTGTCTGTCTTTGCCACTGTCATGGAAACTGCTAAGTTACAGGAATTTTGCTTATTTTGCTCAGGACTATATCTCTAATCCTAGGACTATGCCTGACACGGAAGCAAATGTTTTTGATTCATGAATGAATGAATTTAAAATACACCCAACCTTTCACTCGGTAAGTCCAATGTGAAGAAATTATCCTAAAGAAATTACAAAAGCACAAAAAGAGGTGCATCCTCTGATATCCACTAAGGCATTAACATTCATAGTGGAAAATGAAGACAAATGTATATGTCCATCCGCAGGGGAGTCACCAGACAAACTGCAGTGAGCGTATCCATCTTACATAATATAAATGGTACAAACACACAGAAAAAGATCGAGGTAGACCTGTATGATCTCATAGAGAAAGAGTTTAAGACATAGTGTTGAATGAAACAAAAAGGTAGGTTACTGGCACAGCTATCTTTTTGAAAAGCTGATAATGGACAAAAGGTAAAATATTTTATATAGGGAATGTTCAAAATAGCACCATACATAAGTCAGCAAGAACATCTCACAGATTTTGTGACAGATGTTATATTTCTATACCCTGATTAATATCCTGACAGCTCTTTGAATGTGAACAAATGAAAGGAACCCTTCATTGCTCTGTCACTACCTGGCTGTCAAGGGAAAATTTTCTAATATTTCCAGGTAAAATGCTCCAGGATTTATCTTAAGAAGTAGTGGTACTGTATTCTCCATTGTCAATTCTACATACCTTCTTCTGGTTTTAGTCAAGTTGGAAGAAAAAAGATCACTTCCTTTATCTTTGTCCTTCTTTTTAATTTTATAAATGATGTATTTATCATAGACAAAGTAGAAAAGCCATAAAATCCTAAAGTAAAATAAACATGCCATCTATAAGCCTAACATCAAGAGAAAACCACATCTAAAATTTATGCATATGCATTTCCATCAACTTTTCAAACTGTAGGTACCCACACACTCTTCGCCAAATTTGGAGCATTCTGTATGAGCAGAGCTGAATATTTTATTTCAGCAAGCATCCTATAAGCATTTTTCCCAAATTAAATATATATGAAAGTAAGTTTTCTCTCGCTATCCGCACTCCATTTTAGCTTGTATGGGCAATGTTGATTTAATCAGTCAGTAGATCCAAAGCTCCTGTTCTATACTGGTCATTGAAGAGGCCATTTGGCTATGATCCCTCCTTCTATCCCAGAGAAGAAAAATGCTAAACACGCAATTATCCCAAAGGCAACTCCATTTCATTTTTCATGATTCATATAGAAGCATTTTTCATGTTTCATGTTTTCTCTTGGTCATAGCTTCCAATGGTTTCCCATCCCTCGCTGCGTAAAAAGCTCGCATCCTCATGATCGCCTCTGAGGCTCCCTGCATTCACATTGTCTCCCACTATTCTATCTTTGGCTCTCTCTACTCAGTGACAGTGGCAGGGATGCAACATCAAACATGCTCTTCCCTAAAGGTTCTCGTCTTACTCCTCTCTCTGTCTAGAAGGCTCTTCTCTCCATCCCTCTCCAGGTAAGTTCTAAATCACTTGTCACTTTATCTTTGAAGCCTTCCCTTAACAGTTTAAAAGCACATCATTTCCTTCTCCATCATTATCCCCACACGTGTTCACTATTTTTAATAGCACTTATAGCCATCTATCACATAACATGCCTTACTTATTTGCTGCTGCTTTGCTTAATCATTTGTTTCTACAGTATGGAAAGAATTTTTCTCTGCTTTGTTAATCCTCAGTGTCTTGAAGGGTACCACACACACATAGTAAAGCATTCAATGGGTACTTAGTTATTGAATAAATGAATGAGAATAATGAATATAATGCTTTTGAAAATACAAGGTAGGATTACAGAGTACTGTAGGGACAGAGTGCAAAACTTTAGTAACCAACCCCCGTTTGTTGGGTACTTCATTTACTTAAAATATTCCACTGTTATAAATAATTCTGCATAAAAAATCTGCATACAAAAATCACAGCATACATATCTTACAATTTCCTTAGAATAAATTCCCAAAGGTATGTGACTAGTAAGTACATACATTTTAATGACTTGATACATATTGCCAAACAGCCAAGAAGGAAAACTGCTGAAGATTTAGCTCCTTAAACAATGAATTTTACCTTGTAAAATGATACTAATTTAACAGGTAAGCATATTGTTTCAGTCTGCTTGGCTTTGAAGGCATTTTTGAAATGTATTTCATTTGTTATTTCTTGGCAGTTTTTACTTCTTATTTTGTGATCTGCTCAGTCATTTTTTTTTAATCATTTTTATTTATCAAACATATTTACACTTTCTTTAAAATGTTTCCATTATTTTTCCAGTTTGTTGTTTTATTGTGTTTATTATCTTCATTTGACATAATGATATTTAAAATGTTTGTTTCACTAAACTGATCCATTTTTTTTTTGACTATAGGTTTTCAATTTACACCAATGATTTGAAAGAACTCATCATCTCAAGGAAAGATAAGATCTACTCATCTTCAGGTATTTTAAAATTTTTTTCTAAATTTAACTTAAGCCTTCTCTTTCCCTTTCTTCTTCCTTGAAAATATTAGCCTCCTTTTTCATATGTGTTTTAAAATGACTAATTTCCCCACAAGTATCCATAAAAGTCCTTTACAAATGTAAAGGAACCAACTTCAGAGGAAAGAAGTCTTGCTGTGGAGCAAAGAGAGAGGCAGCTGTGGGTTCCATCAGTCAAACTTTCTTGCATAGCAGGACAGATTTGAAAGCAGCTGTTTTAAGTCAGACTTCAATTCAACCCATCTACTTTCGTCTTGATTTGACCAACATATTTCTTGACACATGTGAAGCATGCGTAAGATCTAAGATTCATTATTTTCTCGGATAATGAGGATCTTTCCAGATGGTGTTTAATCAAATATATTCATTCAGTAGGAACATCTTTGCACTACCGCATGATTTTGCTTGATATCGACAGACTATTAGTAATAAGAAAGGAGAATTCCTTCTTTCAACTGTGCCAGCACTGCGCTGGAAAAAGACAGTGGGAGTTTCTATTTCTTTTGACAAACAAGTTATAGTAATCTTTCTATTTTTATCATTAATTTGTGTCAAGTTATTCACTATAGCAGTTTATAAAATTTTTCTCAATATGAAATTTCTGTATCACTACTAGATGATTATTTTACATGCTTATAAGTTTTCTACAATCCAGTCTTCATTCTTTATTATCATATCTGTGCTGTGCTGTGCTCAGCGGTGTCCAACTCTTCCCAACCCCATCGTCTATAGCCCGCCAGGTTCCTCTGCCCATGGGATTCTCCAGGGAAGAATGCTGAAGTGGATTGCTATTTCCTTCTCCAGGAGATCTTCCCCACCCGGGGATCAAAACCGAGGGTGTTGTGTCTCCTGCATTGGCCGGCAGATTCTTTACCACTGTACCACCCGGGAAGCTTCCTGTTTCACAAAGCCCCCTTCAGAAATAACTACAGATGTAAATACCAGTTTTAAATGAGTGAAGCACATGAACTGAGATAGATCTTGACTTAGAGTCAGCAGAAGCAGATCTGAATCCTTCCCCTATGATCTATCAATACATAACCTAATACTTAATACTTAAGTGCGAAAGTCTCTAATGCCTTTGTTCATATAATGTAAATGAGGCTCTATATTATGGATATATTATGGATGGATATATATAATGCATGTATAATCTCTATACATAATATATATAGTATGCTGTTTGGTCAGTAAGTCATGTCCAACTCTTTTGCAACCCCACGGATATAGCCCACCAGGCTCCTCTGTCTGGCAGATTTCACAGGCAAGAACACTGGAGTGGGTTGCCATTTCTCTCTCCATGGGATCTTCCCCACCCAGGGATCAAACCCAAGTCTCCTGCATGGCAGGTGGATTCTTACCATTGAGCCACCAGGGAAGCCCGTATATATAGTGTGTGTGTGTGTGTACATACATATGTATACACACACACATATATATATGTTTATGTACGAGAGAAAGACATCTCATATGGCTGTTGAAAGTTAAATATGCTCATGCATGCCTACTGCCTCACCAATCACAACAGCAGAAGTGTAGTAACCTTCCTAGGGGCATCTCTGACAAGTTCCCTGAAGAAGCAGATTCACAGTAGGAGAACTTCCACTTGCCTAAGCAAGTGCTTTTCAATACAACTCTGCCTTAGTTTACTGATCTCTTTACTCCAAAAGGAAACCCAGCCTGCTTCCCAGTGGAGATACTTATCTGATAGATGGTGGTCTAGGACAGATAAGACAGCAGTGTGAAGTCCCTGTTGTAAGGTTACTGGAGCCGGGTGAGAGATGGACAGTGCTGAATTGTGCTTCTCCACTCAACATTCATCCCTGTGTTTCTCTCAGGTAATGAGCGACTGCAGGAGGATCAGTTCAGGGCCATTCACTGAGTTGTCCAGCAAAAATCAAGATACAGGCAGATAAGATCACAGCTACCATTCAGGACTGTTGCAAAGGAAGGCTTCAAGTGAGGAAAGTTCTCGGCACTGAAACCAGGTACCACCTCACAAGTCTGGACAATCAGCACCTATCATTTCACTTTGTCCTGCTTTGCCTGTTTTCATGTTTTTGGATTCTCCAGACACTCTGTTCTCTGAGGTCCAGTTATTCCGCCAAGGTTAGCAGAAGTCAAGTTTGTAAATAATTCTAATGCAGCCTGACCCCTACCCAATACAGCTGTACCCTGGTAACATAGCTATCTAAACTGCTATTTGATAACATGCTCTGTGGTCCTGAAGACAGTAACAAGAGGAATGGGTTTCTCTTTGGGCACAGAAAATACCATCCCAGGATCATAAACTGTCTGAAGCAATTTGTGTATCTACTTATAATGTTCAAAACCCTAATTTAGTTAAACTCTTCTATGGACACACTGTTATTCAAATATACTTCTTGTTTGGTCAGTCAACTTATTTTAAATATTTATAAGAAGATCACATTGTGATTTACTGAAAACAGCACTCAATGTTATTATATTTTTATAGCCTCAAGCATGACTTTTAAATACACAGATCTGATTATTTCCTTTCATACTTCACGGTCTGAGAACAAAGACCAGAAAGTCTGAGTTGAATGAAAGGCCCAGCATGACCCCGCTTGGCTATGTCACCTGCCTCATTTCTTACCACTGTCCTTCTGGAATTACTAGAACACTCTCACCTTCCCCTGTCTGTTCCTCCTGGTGTCACCTTTTCATCTAAGCAATTTATCTTCATCATATAAATTTCAATTCCATTTATTATTATTACCCCAGGGACACCTTCATTGAAAAATCCCGCTTTATATGCTCCCACAGCTCAGACAAGCAACGTTATGCATGTATTTGTGAGTCTGGGTGATCAGTACATTTTCTCTTCACTAAGCTGTAAACTTCTTGATAGCAGAGGATAGTGTTTTGCACATCAGTGCCTACCTCAGAGCCAGCCACCTAGTATAGGACTAGATAAATTTTACTGAATCAATGAAGGAAACAGGGAACAAATGAGTTTTGATTAAACTGCACATTGATAACCTTGTTTTACACATTTAAAAAATCTCTATGCATGCCACTGGCATCAGTAACTGATGAATCACATATGTTGTATCTTCTGTATCTCCTACTGGTGCTAGACACCAAGTCAGACATTAAACACTAATTGTTAAATGGCGTTGTAAACAGTTACACTCTACAGGAGCATTAGTTGTTGCTGTCATTACCTCAAAGCTATGAAAAGGAAGAATGGTTTCCTCTTCATTAAATTAGTCCTGAAATCCTCGTATTTACAAACTGGAATACTACTGTCTACACTCACCCATTCAAGCATTCTTTCATTCATGAAATATTTATCAGTTGCACACTGCTCCAAGAGGATCATTCCTTAAAAGCCGTTTAGGGGAGTGGAAATAATGTAAATCTGAAGGGGAAAGAGGAATATAACTATTCTGGTTTTATGATAAATATTCACACAAATCCTACAGATATAGAAATTACACAGCTGATTTCCCTTTAGATTGCATAGCAAGACCTATATCCCTGAGGACCATGCCATATGTCAAGTGAAACTGACAAAGTGCTATTCAACAGAAACGACACAAAGTTTACTTCGGCAGCATTAAGATGATAATGCAGAATTTCTTGAATAGCTCTCTTGCACCACTCTGTGTTAAAAATGACTGCTTAGAGTCTAACAGTTCTGATCTGGTGCTGCTTCTCTGAACAACACAATGCCAAACCTATGACATAGTTAGCCAGAGTGCAGCTATTAGAACAGAAACAAAAATGCCATAAAAAATAAGACGAGGATATTTATTAAAACAGAAAAAAGTAATTAACACAAATTAAATAAATTTAAAATAAAATAAGATTAAGACCTAGTCTCTAGTGTGCTAAAATCTGAGTTACAATAATTATCTTCAAGAATGAATTTTCCTAGATAACTAAAATGGAAAAAATTCCACTAGCTTCAAGTTTTCAGGAGGCAGTGTGCAGCCTTGTATCAAAATGGAGAAATTCTCCACTGTTTTCACATTTATTATACTTGCTATTTTTAATTTTCAAGTTAAAAATTAATTAAAAGGTAAGAGAGAAATACAATTTGCAGTCATATTCTTTATATATACATATATAATAAAGATGAATATTCACAACACATATATGTTTATATACATATGTATATATATTTTATTCTTTGTTAGGTAAATCATAAACATTCTTATATGAGAAATATAGGCAAGACGAGTGGACAACTTTGTTTAATGTGGCAGTTATTCTTTATTCTTTATATATATTCTTTACATATATTTGAGTAAAATATATGAAATCCAAAATCACATTTGAAAAACACCTGTATTAACTATGGAAGGCATGTTTAAAGAACGAAAATGCACTTTAGTTCAGATTCACTTCTAATTACTATACTATAAAAATCAGAGATTTTTTAAAACCATAAAAAGGTTAACAACAAAAATGACCAAAGCAATGCAAAACATATTTCTGAGTAATCTGTAAATTGGATTGTGAATTCTTTTTTGATGGAGAAAATAAGTTAGGCAGCAACCTAATTTATAATTTTTAATTACAGAAAGAGCTGGAATAAGGAAATTCTTGCCCAAATAACCAGAGACTTTAGAGCTAGGAATAAAGCTTTCTGGTCACAGCATCTCAAATCCACCTGAGGAATGAAGCAGTTTAGCAAGCTTCCTGAAAGTCCCCTCCTCTCTAAATAAGGGATACATTCAGAGAGAGAAAATACCATCTCACACTTTCTTTAGCATCTGTAATTATTAAAAAAGGTTTGCCTTTATTGACATAACTCTTTAATGAGAACCTCTACACACACAGGTCTACAGTCTACTTCTTTCTGTCACTAATTCAACAAATATTTATTGAACACATATTATGTGCCAAGGAGTATGTGTACATATGCTAAGCTCCTTCAGTCATGTCCAACTTTCTATGACCCTATGGACCGTAGCCTGCCAGACGCCTCTGTCCATGGGACTGTCCGGGCAAGAGTACTGGAGTGGACTGCCATGCCCTCCTCCAAGGGATCTTCCTGAGGCAGGGGTCAAATCCATGCCCCTCCCATCTCCTGCATTGGCAGGTAGGTTCTGTACCTCTAGCACCATCTGGGAAGCCCGCCAGGAAGTATGGCATCCAACATAACGAACAGACTTACTATGTCATATACCATGGCAGATACTAGAAATGGACACAAAGCAGGGATCTCTCTCTCCCTACACTCTCACTTTACAAATGTGTGCTACAAAGATGTGCGATAATTTTTACCCCAAAGTCACTGCCATATCTAAACCGTACTATCCAATCTATTTACACATCAGTGAAAAGGCTTAACTTCATTGGTCAGACCTGGTGAGAGGAAGCAGAGTGTTGCCGCCGCTATTGTCTATGAGCTATTTCTCTAATAACGAGCATCTCCTACTTGTGCTTTTTAAATGGATTTCTCGTTATCACTATCAATTACCTTCAGACTTTTAAAGTGAATATGTTTCCTACGGAAGTAGAAACGCCTTTGAAGAAAGTCAGTGAGTCTAAAGCGTCTAGAAAATCCAATATTCCAGAAGGAAAAACCGTAATGATCAAGTGCATTAAGACAGGTGATTGTTATGAGGTGAAACTTTAATTTGTATGCAATATTGCTCAGTTTCTGCATACAAAAGTGTCAATAAGTTCACTGGTCAGTAATGGAACAGTGTGTTCAATCGGTGTGCTCAGTTCTTTATGTTTGCATGAATACGCGGCAGATTGTTAAATGTGCATTTAAGAGTTATTTTAGTCAAACTAAGAACCCTGGTTGGAGTTTTTGATTAAGATGGGAAATACATAACTGTTTTTCCATTTATAGCAGAGACATACATGATCTTTCAATCCCCAAATTCACTATTCTACAAACATTCAGGAAAGGATAATATCCAGCTAATGGGGATGTCTAAACTCCAGGTGGAGATTGCGGACCAGTCTTCAGGTTAACACATTCCAGGACTTCATGCATTTGTGGGGCACACTCTCAGCTCTTATCTGCCTTGCAGATATCACAGACAGCTTGATACACAGAGAGTTATGGGCATTCATGTATTGCTTCGTTAAACCTCAACATTATACTTATCCACCAAAGATTACATTAATTCAGCTAGTTATTCAAGTCTATTCATATTTGATCCTTTTTTAATAAAAGATCTAGTCTAGAACATCCTTCCCAACCACCATTTCCTATACTCATAATTCCTTATGTTGTTCAGCAAATTACAATTTAAAATGTATATTTAACAGTGGTGAGTTAATGGCACTCTATTAAGCTTTTTAACATATATTAATTTTAATATACTTGGTATGTTCTAATAAAATGATTACAAAAATCACAATAATATTTTCATAAACACATTTTTTCATATTATTTCTTTTGAACGGATCCCCATGAAAGCCTTGTGAGATTACTAGACAAATCTCTATTTTACTAATGTGACTAGATGAATTTCCTATAATTGTAGAGCTATAAGCTATGTAGGATGGGACCAGAGAAATATTCTGGCTCTTGGACTAACAATCTTTCCTTAAGCCATCCCTCAATTCACTGATAAAATTTTAAACCAGAAAATGTCAATGTAGTTTCCTTATCTATAAAAGTTTTATCAGAAAAATTGTTTATGTCAATAAGAGGTACATACGATTTCTTTACTATTACCATGACAAAAATATATAAGATTGGATTCAAACAGTAAGCAGGAGGTTCCTTTCCAGAAATCCAGATTAGTCACTCATCAGGCCAACAAACCCTTCTTGACGCTCAAACCTTTTAGAGTTGGGATTCTTTTACTCTCCCAACTATGTTGTAAAATGGAAATTAGATTTTTGTGATGTCAGCCAACAGGCAAGTCACACTTGAATGATCAGAGAAAGTTGGAAAAAAAACCTGTTCTCTTCTGGCTATACCACTTTTCTTTCTTTAGTTCCCAAAACATTAGCTTATAAATGTATCTCTACTACTAAATCTATATCGAGACAAAAGAACTGAGGGATTCATGAAGGACACGACATGACTATTCTTTGAAATCAACTTCTCATATGACCAAAAAAAAATCATCCTTTGCCTCTAAACAATATATTGATTGTCTCTATGCAAATAGAGCAGAAATTGCTTATCAGTGGAACAGTACAGTTTCCATCTGAAATATGTTTACACGTTCTCACCTCATGCTTCTTCCAATTATGTTTCCTCTATTTTTCTGGGCTAAGATATTTGTAATACTTCAATTTATTTTTTCCCACTTATATCTTGGTCTAAAATAATAATAAAAAAATAGAAATGTGAGATTGTAAAATAGAAAACCTAAAATGCATTTAAGTTAGTTACATAAAAAAATGTCAAAACAGCCATGGATATTTTCATCCATAGAACTGTAAGAAAAGTATAGAATCACAGAGTAAGTGAATAGTTTGGGGTGGAGAGGACCTTTGGGATTAGCTAAGGCAGAGTTAAGTAGTATTATCAAGTTGCCAGAAAGACAGACAGACAGGCTGCAGCTCCTTTGTATGGCTAAATGGCAATATTAATCTGCAGGCGAGTGAGTTGCCCATGACCCTGACCAGTGTCATCAGAGGCCCAGGTTCAGGTTCATTTGATCCCAATACAAGGCTAACTGTACACACAACAAAAGAAGAGATCAATCCTTTTCCAAGGAGGGAGGAGATTGAGCTTTTTTTTTTTTTTTTTTCCCAGCATCTTTTCCTGCATTTTTGTTTTCCCCTCCACGTTGGCTCTTACTTCCCTGGTGGCTCAGACAATAAAGAATCTGCCTGCAATGCAGGAGATCTGAGTGTGATCCTTGGGTGGGAAGATCCCCTGAAAAAGGAAATGGCAACCTACTCCAGTGTTCTTGCCTGGAGAATTCCATGGACAGAGGAGCCTGGCAGGCTACAGTCCACGGGACCGTCAAGAGTCAGATTTCACTGAGTGACTCTCATACACTATATTTTGAAAATGCTACTTCTCCCATTAAAAGGTAGAAATAAACACTGCCCCGCCTCACTGACTCTTGCCCCTGTAGTCTGTTTCACCCACTTGCCTGGAGTGCACCCTGATCCTTAACCATTCTGTCAGCCTGCTTTCCCAACAATCACACTTTCCTGCCCTTGGCATCCAGAGTCCTGGGGCAGATAACAAGGATGAGTTACACTGAGCTCTCAGAGAGCCTGGAGCAACAGGGTGCGGGGTGGGGTGGGGAACCTGGTCAAGGAGGAGAAGATTAAGGACAGAAGTGCTTTATTTCCCAGGCCACTTGGAGCACACCACCCACTGAGGCCCTGCTGACTCACTGTGCCTGGAGTCCAGACAACTGCAGCCAAAGCCATCTTTGAAGAGCTAGTCTTTGGTTATTAAAAGCAAAGGAAAGGAAAGACTAATATAAATGTGCACCAAGCAGTGTGCTGATTCATTTCTTTTTTTTTTCACTGTTTTTTCTTATTATTATTATTATTTTTTTACTTTTCAATATTGTATTGGTTTTGCCACACATCAACATGAATATACATGACTGCAAGCTAAGTTGCTCAGTCGTGTCTGACTCTTTGTGACCCCCTGGCCATATAGCCACCATTCTACTCTGTCCATGGGGTTCTCCAGGCAAGAATACTGGAATGGGTTGCTATGCCCACTTCCAGGAGATCTTCCTGGAGATCTTCCTGATCCAGAAATTGAACCCAAGTCTCTTCAGTTTCCTGCATCGGCAGGTGGGTTCTTGACCACAAGTGCCACCTGGGAAGCTCTAATTTCTATACATAATTTCTTTTAAATATTTGCAAACAGCAAATCAACAGATACAGCATCCTTGTAAGAGATATACCTGTGTGTGTCTACATGTGTGACTGTGTGTAGGTGCACAAATATATGTATGAGTATGGGGGGAAGGGAGGGAAAGCCAAAAAGGAATACACAGAACAACCCTAGGGCATTCTCTGTGGGGTGGATCCTATTAAAGAGAGGGGCCTTTGTGCTGCAAACAACCTTAATGTTTAAGATGTGTGAGTGTGACAGTAGAGCCAGAGAAAGATGAAATATTCTGTATAACAGAAGAACTTTGATTTGGAGCTCCGGAGGGCAATTCTGGAGCAAGAAGACAATTCAGAAATGGGAGAAATGTGGGGGAAGAAAGGTCCAGGTTAAAGCCCACAAATATATTATCCCCTTATGACACCGCCACATTTACTACACTCACCCTCCATAGGCAGGCAGATGCTCAGATCTCACTTTCCGAAGGACATGGGGTAAAACAACAGCAATAACCATGAGCACAGGAGCTGGAGGGAGATGGGACCATGAGAAGATCCAACACAGAAATTCTGCAAGAGTTTTACAATTGCAAAGACCTTGGAACTGAAAGAGCAATACATATTCAATGAGATCTCCAAGGAGCGAATAGGGACCCAGCTGCATTACCCACACAGGTAATTGTCTTAAAAACTTCACACACACAGAAAACGACTTTGGCTCAAAGAACATATAAAAGAATTTCACATTGGGGAAAATGGTAGCAACCGAATTGGGATCTCCAAAGGCCTGATCTCAAAGCTTAACTCTTTCCATTCACAAGTGTTGCCCAAACTGGCCTGAATGAGACAACCAGAGTTAAGAGCCATCACCAGAATCCTGATCTTTCATCCTGTTCATTACCAGAAGGAGGCTAAGGATACTCCCCTTTAGGACAGAAAAATCTAAGGCTGAGGATGTTCCCCTTTAGGACAGAAAATTTGGAGATAGCCCCTTCTCCCTCCTACTCAGCATAGCCAGGTGCCAGCCACAGGTTGGTCAGTCTGGGCATCTTCCAATCCCAAGGCCACTGGCAATTCCTCTGAAAAAGGAGAAGGCCAGTGTTCCATCTAGACACCGGGGAACACAGGTGGACAATATTTTCATTAGAAACTATTGTACTCATTTTTGCTGGAATAAATATTCACAAGGCTAAAACAATAACAAAATTGCTAATCAAATGATATTGAATAAAAATTAAAGCACATTCTTGAAATCATCGTGTACAATACCACTTAAAATGTTCTCTATTGCATCTTTGATTTGTGCATAATGACCAAAATTACTACTTGTGGGGAGAACAGATCTGTTGAACACGTTTAAAATCATTGTAGTTCAGGCTGGAAGAATTTCAGTTAAAAGAGTGTACTTCTCAACAGTTTACAGCACACAGTAGGAAGTATGTCAGCCTAGGTAAGTTGGTCTTCTACAATATTTCTATTCTTCATAGCAACCCCTATGCTATAGCCATTTTCTCATGCCCTATACTGCATACCTATATTAGGCTTGTTAGTCATTCATTATTATGTGGGTAACAGAGAAAATGCCCCTGATCTCACAGAATGAGATGCATACACAGGTGACTACAATGTCAACAGATTAGGTTTTAGAGACTTAATATTAGTAATCCTACAGTTCAGTCGCTCAGTCATGTCCAACTCTTTGTGACCCCATGGACTGCAGCACACCAGGCCTCCCGGTCCATCACCAACTCCTGGAGTTTACTCAAAGTCATGTCCATTGAGTGGGTGATGCCATCCAACCATCCATGCTCTGGTGTCCCCTTCTCCTCCTGCCTTCAATCTTTCCCAGCGTGAGGGTCTTTTCAAATGAGTCAGTGCCTTTGCATGAGGTGGCCAAAGTATTGGAGTTTCAGCTTCAGCACCAGTCCTTCCAAAGAATATTCAGGACTGATTTCCTTTAGGATTGACTGGTTGGATCTCCTTGCAGTCCAAGGGACTCTCAAGAGTCTTCTCTAACACCACAGTTCAAAAGCATCAATTCTTTGGTGCTCAGATTTCTTTATAGTCCAACTCTCACAACCATACATGACTACTGGAAAAACTATACCTTTGACTGGACAGACCTTTGTTAGCAAAATAATGTCTCTGCTTTTTAATATGTTGTCTAGGTTGGTCATAACTTTCCTTCCAAGGAGCAACCGTCTTTTAATTTCATGGCTGCAGTCATCATCTGCAGTGATTTTGGAGCCCCCCAAAATAAAGTCTGACACTGTTTCCATTGTTTCCCCATCTATTTGCCATGAAGTGATGGGACCGGATGCCATGATCTTAGATTTCTGAATGTTGAGTTTTAAGCCAACTTTCTCACTTTCCTCTTTCACTTTCATCAAGAGGCTCTTTAGTTCTTCTTTGCTTTCTGCCATAAGGGTGGTATCATCTGCATATCTGAGGTTATTGATATTTCTCCCGGCAATCTTGATTCCAGCTTGTGCTTCATCCAGTCCAAGATTTCTCATGATGTACTCTTTGATTAGATACCTGCTGAGAGTCTAATACTGCAACAACTTTAAGTCTACACTTTACAAACAGCAAGGTCTTTATTATTACACCCATTTAACTAACAGGAGGAAACAGAAGTTGAGAACTGTCAATATGTTCAGTAGCAAGGAGTCTGTAAGTGGCAGAAGTGATAATTATCAAGGCAAGATATGAGAGCCTATTGGTCATACTCAAGGTGACGGTGTCCTTGTAAATCGGCTTTAACAGGTAAGTAGGCAGAGGGTCTTCCTAGGACAGGAAAGAAACTGAACAAAGCCCAAAACATGGAAAACATAGCAATTACCCTGGTGTAGGATGGATTGATTAGGTAAACTGGAACTGGGAAGATCCACTGAGGACCACTGAAACAGCACTAAAAATAAATAAAAATAATTTGAGTTAAACTCTAGGTGAAATTTGGAAGGAAAACGAGGCAATGAGGTACATTTTCACCTGGGTTATATTTATTCAACATAAAAACTAGTTGAAAACATCTCCCTCGAGTTTACCCATTTTCCCCTAGAAACAGCACATCTTTCTTTCTATCACCTATCTTAGAAAATGTTGGCTCCATCCACCAGGTGCTCGAGAAAGAAGCTTGAGTGACATGCATGACTCTGCCCCTTCTCTCACGCTTACCATTTCATGACTGTGAACTCTATCCATCTGCCTCTGATATCTCCAGTGAACCCACATCCCTCCATAGTCACTTTCCTTCCCCTCATAAAGCCACGATCATCCCTCACCTATATTATAGCAATACCTTCTTAGGCTTTCTCTCTCCAGGCTTTACCCCTTTCTACCTAGTATGGAAAATGCTACAGTCCTGATGTTTTGAAAAGCAAATCTGGATACATGATTCCCTACTTTCAAACATTTCAATAAATCCCATCACTCTCCAAAGAACAACACATTTCCCTTGATGCTTTCCACCCATCCAGCTTCACTTTGCAAGTGCTTATACACCACCATCTATATTCCTCCCCAGACTGAATGATTTTTTTTTTCAGTGTCTTAAATAACCCATGCTTCCTCTCACTGGAAACATCACACATGTTGCCTCAGCTTGGTTTTCTCTCTCCTGACCTCTGTCCTTCACCACTGAACACACATGAAAAATACAGACTTCAAATCATCTGTTCCGGGATGCCTTCCCTAATTCCACTGTCTAGATTAGTCATACCTACCATCAAGATTTCCACATCAAGTATTTATCATTAAAGACATTATCACATTCAATCACAACAGCCTGCTCACTTGTCTGTTGTACTTAAATTTAGTCTTTTGGTATGTCCATTTTTTTTTTTTTCATTTTTGTATCCACAAGGCTTCAAGAAAAGTAGTAGAACTCTTGATATCTTAATATTTCTTTAAAAATAAATACGAATGAACAAATGAAGAAAGGAGAAAGACAAGATAAAACTCAAAGACTTGTCATGATACTAATCAATATGCCTGAAATTAAACTCCTTTTTTTTTTACTGTATAAAGATATATTTTAATGGAATATAAGAAAAAGCTTTAAATATATATACATGCTAAAACAGATATATGTATATACAACTATTTAGCACAACATGGGGTTGCAAAGATTGGGACTTAGCAACTGAACAACAATAACAAAAAAACACCAAAAAGATCATTTATATTCTAAGAAGAAGAAATGGGATTCTGAGAAAATAAATTCTAAGAAGTACTAGAAGAAATAACTGAAGAATGAAGAGCTTCACAACATTGATGGAGAAAAATTTCCAGGCATAACATCAAAGGCAGAGAACATAAAAGGAAAAATCAATATATTTGTTTATAAAAAATTTAAACAGTCTGTATCAGAAAGAGAAATAAAGCACCATTAACAAAATTGAAAACAGAAATAACAACCTAGGAAAAAAATAACTTGCAATATATGGCCAAGAATCACTATCCTTAATATATAAAGAGTTCTCAGGGGGATTAAAAAAAAAAAAAAAAACTAAAAAAAAAAAAAAAAAAAGGGCGACACCTTACTCAAAGGGAACCACAATTCTTATTAGGAGTTTGACTAAATGTTCCCAGAATATACCACCCTTTTATTTCTACTGGAGCACAAAGTGAAATGCAAAATATCAAAGGATCATTGTTAATGCACAGCTGCATTAGCAGGAGAGTAAAGGAATTCTTCAGAAGATTTTAGAAAAGAAAAAAATGTAGAATCGACATGAGTAAGCAAAGAATGTAATGAAAAGGTTTCCTGAATTCATATGCTAATCACTGGTAGCACAGGAGCTGAGTTATAGTAACCCACACGAATAAGAAACCTAGGTGGAAGATCAGTGTCAAGAGCCTCTATGGGACTCTGGTTGGTGGGAATGTATAATTAGTGCAACCACTGTGGAAAACAGTATGGACATTTCCCAAAACTAAAAACAGAAATACCATATGCTGCAGAAATTCCACTCCTGGGTATATATCCATAAAAACAAAAACAGTAATCCAAAAAGATACATGCACCCTAATATTCAGAGCAGCGTTACAACAGCCAAGCTATGGAAGCAATCTAAGCATCCATCAACAAGTGAACGGATAAAGAAAATATGGTATACGACCCCCCCACACACACACACACACAATGGACTACTACTCAGACATAAAAAAAACTGAAATTTTGCCATCTGCAGCAACATGCATGGACTGAGAGGGTATTACGCTATGTGAAGTAAGTCAGAAAAAGACAAATGCTTCATGATATCACTTATATGTGGGATCTAAAGAATTCAACATTCTAGTGGGTATAACAGATACGAAGCAGACACAGATATACAGCAGAAACTAGAGGTTACCAGTGAGGATGGAAGGAGGAACAACATAGGGGTGGGGGAGTGGGAAGTGAAAAAGCCTGGATGAAAGGCTCAAGGATGCATTGTACAAGGCAGGGAATATAGCAACATTTTGTAATAACTATTAATGAAAAGCAACCTTTAAAAATTGTATCAAAAAAGTTTTAAAAGAATCTCAATGAGAATCTTGAATTCCTGAAACACGACAAGGCATTAGGAATGCTATTTTCAGCTTTAGCTTTTGGAAAAAGAATTTTCTAAAAAAACTACTCCCTTGATAAATTTTTAAACAAAAGTTTATGCTCATGCTTGAAAACTTAATTTACACTTTCAAGCCTTTCTCCGTTAAAATAACCCAAACTTTAGGCATAATTTAAAGTGTTTCTTATGTGCTAAGACCCCCAGTTATCTGAAAGCAGCATATGAAAATCCTTTCTGAAGAAAATTTAAATTCAGCTTTAAAAACTACCCTAATAAGATCAAAGAATCAAAGATTAAAGGAACTTGAACTCATAATTAAAAAATCATTATATATGAAGAAATAAGCTGTCATTAGCAACTGTAAGTGCCACAAAGCACAGAATCAGACCCCTAATGATTACAGATACAAAGTTTATTACATACATTATAAATCATGCACATTAAATATGTTTAAAGAAATAATAGCAAAGATTGACCATAAATATAAGAAAAATAGAGACTAACAAAACTGACCAGATATATTTGAAAAAGAGGCAAGAAAACCTATAGAAATGAAAAATACATTAGCTAAAATGATTGTGAGACAGCTGAAAAGAAAACTAGTACACTAGAAAATAAATCTGAGAAAAATATAGGGAATGATGCACAGACATATGAAGTAACAGGAAATAGGAAAGAAAACTTTTAAGAAAATGAAAATAGAGTGAGAACATCCAACATGGAGTAATGAGAGTTCAAACAGCTAACAGAAAATGGGAGAAGGCAATGAATATTTGGAGACAATGCTATACAACTTTCTAGAAGTGATGAATGGATCCTCATCAGAAAGTCATGAATCCTACACCTAGATAACTTCTAGTGAAACTGAAGAACACAAAAGATAAAGTTTTAAAAACAAGTCGTTGAGAAAAAAATGTTATCCACAAGAAAAGATTTCGCAATTTACAGTCTTCTCAACAGCAAACATGAAAGTCAGAGGAAATAGGATAATAGTCTTGAGATGGTAAGAGAATATAGTATCAACCGGTATGTATGTATGTATGTTAGTCACTCAGTCATGTCTGACTCTTCCTGATCCCATGGATTGTAGCCCACCAGCCTCCTCTGTCCATGGAATTCTCCAGCCAAGAATTCTGGAGTGGGTTGCCATTTCCTCCTCCAGGAGATCCTCCTGACCCAGGGATTGAACCCAGGTCTCCTGAATTGTGGACAGACTCTTTACCATCTGAGCTACTAAGGAAATCCTAGAATTCTAGGGAAGCCTTAGAATCAGTTCAGGTCAGTTCTGTCGTTCAGTCATGTCTGACTCTTTGTAACCCCATGAACCGCAGCACGCCAGGCCTCCCTGTCCATCACCAACTGCCAGAGTCTACCCAAACCCATGTCCACTGAGTCGGTGGTACCATCCAGCCATCTCATCCTCTGTCATCCCCTTCTCCTCCTGCCCCCAATCTTTCCCAGCATCAGGGTCTTTTCAAATGAGTCAGCTCTTCACATCAGGTGGCCAAAGTATTGGAGTTTCAGCTTCAACATCAATCCTTCCAATGAACACCCAGGACTGACCTCTTTTAGGATGGACTGGTTGGATCTCCTTGCAGTCCAAGGGACTCTCAAGAGTCTTCTCCAACACCACAGTTCAAAAGCATCAATTCTTCGGCACTCAGCTTTCTTTATAGTCCAGCTCTCACATCCATGCATGACTACTGGAGAAACCATAGCCTTGACTAGACAGACCTATGCACTGTTACCTTTCCCCTTTAGAAACACCCTTTCTGGGACTTCCCTGGTGATCCAGTGGTTAAGAATCCACTTCCCAATGCAGGGGATGCAAGTTGGATCCCTAGCTAGGGAATTAAGATCCCTCAGGCTGCAGGGCATCCAAGTCCATGCACTATAGCAAAAACACCATTCCATTCCACAGGCCGCAACTAAGACTTGACACAGGCAAATACATAAAAAGTATTTTTGAAAAGAATGGAATGATGTTTAAAAAGCCCTCTTCTTGTCCTCACTTCCTACTATAATTACCACCCCCTTTCTTTGCTCTCTTTTATAGAAAAAAGTCTCAAAGTAAATAACCCCATTGCCATAAATTGATCTCTTCTCATTTTCTCTTTATCTCACATCACTTACACTTTCTCTCTACATCACTGCACTAAAACTGCTTTTGTTAAGATCACCAACGACTTCCCAGTTCAGACTCTTCACAACTAAATTCCCAATTTCCAATCCTCTTTATTTGATCAATAGCAGTTGAGACTGTGGCTCATTTCTTTCTGTTTTGAAATATTTATCTTATCTGGTTTCCTTGACACTGGACTCCCTGGTTGTCTTTCTTTGGACACTCCTTTTCATGATCTTGCTCTGGTTTCTCCACGTCTCCCCAAGCTGAAAATGTTGGGGTCACCCAGGACACAACATCTGGACCTACTCCTTACATGTATGCCCTCTCCCTGCCCCCACCGAGTACCAAAGTCATGTGTCTAATGGCTACCTGACATCTCAACTTAGCTATCTAAACGTCATCCCAAATCAAGCTCCTAAGACACTCCACCCACACCTCAATGAGATCCTCCTATAATCTTCCCATTTCAATGAATGAAAACGCTATCCTTCCAATTTAGAGTCATCCTTCACTCTTCTCTTGCTCAGCAGTTCACCAGCAATCCATCAGCATATCATGTTGACTCTACCTTCAAAACACATCCAGAATCCAACAGCCTCTCAATACCTCTGGTCTACGATGCCACCATTTCTCACCTCAATTACTGAAAAAGCTTTCCAACAGTCTCCCTGCTTCTGACTGTACCGTACCAGAATCTATTTTCAGCACAGCAACTACAGTAATCCTTTAAAAACATAAATCAAACCCTTCTACTCCTCTGTTGAAAACCTCCAAATGACTTCTTCAGTATCTCAGAGTAAAACCCAAAATCTTCACTGTTGCTCACAAGGCCTCTGTTCTCTAACCTCATATCCTGCCATTCTCTCCTCTGCATACTTGGCTTCCATTCTGTTAGCCACTTTCTTGCTCAAGTTGCCTAACTTGAACATTGATCATGAGGAGATGACAGTTTTGCCTGTCACACATTTCTAGAAAATGAGAATGAGCTATTATATTACCAAAAAACCCTAAGTGTAAGAATATTTGGCTCACAGCAGTAACTTAATATTATACATATGTCAGTGCTGTGACCCACTTTATTTAAGACGGATGAAGAAGAAATTTGCTAAGGGGATTTATAATATTTTAAAGTATCACTGAATCTCCTAAGTTAAAGAAGAGTATTTTCCCAACACAATCGTCATAGATGTAACAAGGATCATTTTTCTGAAAGGCATTTGGTATATACATGCCAATAATTTTATGAAATTCATTTCTACCATTGCCTATGTATTCTTCATTCTCAGACAATGGCTAAGATTCAGTCTTTTCCCTCCTTCCTTAAACTTAGATCCAGGGGAGAATGTTAAATTACTAACTGACTGTATCACCTGAATGAAAAGGAATGTTAGATTTTTAATCTTTAACAGTAAATTAAGTTCAATAGCAAAACTAGCTATTGGATCCACAATTAGGGTGTGAATATGAAAGCAAATTACATAGTATTATATCAACTTTGGATACTATTGCAATCATCTTGATTTTAATATATGGTACAAATGTAGATTTCATTAATTTTTCAAAGTTTCCCAGACTATAAAAAGAAAACTGCTCCTTAAGGAAACAACAGGTCCAAAAGAAAGTGGTACATATACAGTCATTAAGGGCAAATAATCTGAAATTCTGACACACTACATGGAGATAAAATGTACAAAGGCAATAAGCAGATTACTCAGAAACACAAACAGATACAGTAATTGTGCACTTAATAAATTCTCATAGAACTCAGTGGATAAAGGCAAAAAATGGAAATATTAGATGTTTAACATTTCCTGACATTTACTTTACTTCTCATTATATCTGAACAAGAGAACAAAACAGATGAAGAAATAATAATCACAGAAATTAGAGAAGAAAACTTTTCAAAGATGAAATATGGATTAAAAAAACCTTAAAATACCACAAAACTATTTTTTAAATGATATACAATGCTGGTATACAAGATATCCACATACATACATATATACACACACACACTATACTTATACTCACACACACATACATACATATGCCAGCTGACAGGTCACTAGCCACTGAAGATGCTGGGCTAGTTGAAGTAAGCCATGCCATCTATAAAAAGCTAGCATAAGATAATGTATATTTATAGGAAAATAATTACATGGGAATTTAATTTATTGTATCCTGAGTGGAACAGAGACAGCAAAAGCAACATTCATTAAGCATTTGTCTTGTTTCAGGTACTGTGCTAAGTGGATATGTAAGGACTAATCAACACCATCATGAAGCAGGAAATATTCTGCACAGCTAGTAAGAAGCAGAGCTAGTATTCACACACAGGCAGTCTTCTCCTCTGTGTTCTCCACCATTGCTCTACTGTTACAATTCACTCTAATACTTAAAGAATTTAAATTAATGTATATTTATTAAAGTGTTAAACAGTCAAGGTTTTATTATAAGAGCTCCTAAAGAATATCAAAAGAAGTAAAAACTGAGATCTTGGATTTCAAAAGACAGCAGTCATAATGTGACAGTAATTCAGATAGCGTGGCGCTGATGGAAAAATAGAATAACAGATCAATGAACAAAATACAGAGTCCAGAAATAGAGTCATGTAAATACAGTCATATCACCTTTGGCAAAGGTATAAAAGCAACACAAAGAAAAATTACAGTTTTCCAACAGATAATGCTGGAACAACTAGAAATCCACATGCAGAGAATTAATCCAGGTATATGCCATATAACCTTCACAAAAATGAATTCAAATTGGATCGCAGACCTAAATATCTATAATACTCTTATAAAATAATATTGGAAGAAAACTAGGTGAGCTTAAATTTGGCAATGACATTCTGGACACACCACCAAATGCCTGATCCATGAAAGAAATGACTGAAAAGTTTGACGTCACTAAAATTACAAGTCTCCGTCCTATGAAAGACACTTTTAAAAGAAAGAAGACAAGTCACAGACTAGAAAAATTATATGCAAAAAAATATTTGATAAGGAACTTCTATCTCAGCTATATAAAAATCTCTTAAAACTCAATAGTAAGAAAATAAAACAAGCAAAGACCTTAACAGACTCCTCTCCACATAAGATATATAGATGGAAGATAAGCATCTGAAAAAGAAGCTCCACATTGTATGTTAGGAGAAAAAATGGAAATTAAAACAATGAGATAGCACGACATACCTATTACAATGGCCAAACTTCTGAACACTGTCACCACCAAATGCTGGTGAGGATACAGAAAAAGGAATTTTCATTCATTGCCAGTGGGAATGCAAAATACTACAACCACTTTGGAAGGCAGTTTGGCAGTTTCTTACAAAACTGAATATACACTTACTATATGATCCAGCAATAGCAGTTCTTGGTATTTACCCAAAGGAGATGAAAACTTATGCCCACACAAAAACCTGAACACAGATGTTTATAGCAGTTTTATTCATAATTGCCAAAATCTGGAAGCAACCAAGATATCTTTCAGTAAATAAATGGATAAATATACTGACACATTCAGGCAGTGAAATATTCAATTCAGTTCAACCGCTCAGTCGTGTCTGTCTTTTTGCGACCACATGGACTGCAGCACGCCAGGCCTCCCTGTCCATCACCATCTCCCAGAACTTACTCAAATTCATGTCCATCGAGTCAGTGATGCCATCCAATGATCTCATCCTCTGTCATCCCCTTCTCCTCCTGCCTTCAATCTTTCCCAGCATCAGGGTCTTTTCAAATGAGTCAGTTCTTCACATCAGGTGGCCGAAGTATTAGAACTTCAGCATCAGTCCTTCCAATGAATATTTAGGAGTGATTCCCTTTAGGATGGACTGGTTTGATCTCCTTTCAGTCCAAGAGACTCTCAAGAGTCTTCTTCAACACCACAGTTCAAAAGCATCAATTCTTCGGCACATTATTCCATGTTAAAAAGAAATGAGCCATTAAGCCATGAAGAGACACAGAGAAAACTTAAATTCGTTTTACTAAGAGTAAGAAGCCAATCTGAAAAAGTTATTTATTGTGTGATTCCAACTATATGATATTCCAGAAAAGACAAAGCTATGAAGTCTGTAAACCTCTGTGGCTTCTAGGGGTTGGGGGAGGGATTGGTAAGCAAAGCACAAAGGACTTTTAGGGCAGTGAAACCATTCTGCATGATACTATAAGGGTGGATACATGCCACTGTACATCTGTCCACACTCAAAGAATGTACAACATCAAGAATGAACCCTAATGTCAGCTGTGGACTTTGAATGACGTGCTTAGTCAACTGCAACAAGTAAGCCACTCTGGTTGGGGATATTGATAATGGGGGAGACCATGCATGTGTGGGGATGGGGGAATATGGGCAATTTCCGTACCTTCTTCTCATTTTTGCTGTGAATATAAGCCTCTAAAGAATAAAGTCTACTGAAAAGAGAGTGGGACTGTAGTCTATTGAGGATGAAGAGATACTAAAACATACAATTTCTAAGTGCAGTTCAGAGCAAGTTCTAAGGACTAACAAAGGCAAGTGGGGAGAATCTAAAGCATTTTGTGGTGTGATAACAAGGGTTCTAAAAACACAGGTTATGGGCTCCAAAGAATGAAAAGGATTCTGCAAAGATATTTTTAAAAAGGACTCCAGGTGGATATCAAAATATACCGGGGGAAATGGGGAGAGAGGTTAATCAAAGGGTACAAACTTTGTTATAAAATGAATTAAGTCTGAGGATCTAATGTATAACATGGTGATGATCATTAATCACTGTGTATTATATAACTGGAATTTCCTACGAGAGTAGAACATAAATGTTCTTACCAAAAACAAAGAAAGTAAACATACGATGTGATGGATTTGCCAGTTACTTAGATGGTGCGAATCTTCTCACAATGCACAGTCTGTACATATGATCAAATCATCATGCTGTACACTTCAAATATCTTACAACTTAATTTATCAAATCTAATTTTAATTTATTGATAAAGCTGAAAGAAAAAAAGTGTAAATACTGATGTAGAAAGTGGCAATGAACATGTTAATGGAATGACGAAGTCCAACTTGAGTGGAGAACAATGTTTGCAGCATCTCAGTGCAGATGAGCGGGAGAGGGTAGCTATTGCCTTGGTCCGAGTGAGAAGGGTGAGTTGACTTTGACCTTAGTCTAATAATTCCTAAGTAAAGGAGCCACAAGGAGTTGGATGATCATATTTAGTGTCACTATGGAAGAGACAATAATGACTGTCTCTTAGTAAGATAAACCAAATTTAAAAAAAAAAAAACAACAAAAGCTCAAATAGGTCAGTTGATACAAACACTATTTCTGAAACTAGTATAAGAATGAACTTCTCAGATTTCATTCTTCATGCAAAAAAAAAAAAATGATTAAAATGCATTGTGTCACAGATGTAGAAAACAAGTGCATGGTTACCAGTACCAAGGGGAAAAGGAGGGTGGGATGAATTGACAGATTGGGACTGACATATATACTCTATGATACTATGCATAAAATAGATAACTAATGAGAACCGACTGGATAGTAGGAAACTCTACTCAGTGCTCTGTGGTGGCCTAAATGGGAAGGAAATCCCCAAAAGAGAGAATATATGCAAATACACAGCTGATTCACTTTGTTGTACAGCAGAAACAAACACGACATCGTAAAGCAACTGTACTCTAATACAAACCAACAAAAAGTGCCTTGTGTTGATCTGTGGCTAACACCATTTTGTAAAGCAAATACAGAATTCATGTTTATTAATGTTAATTTAGAAATAACATCCATAATCAGACAGATGTCAAGAGCCAGTTCTCGGACTATGAGCTGAGCCTCCTTTGTTGATACCAGGCCAGTGGTGGGACACTTTGGGACAACTGGGTGTCAGGTGGGAGCACAAACCCATAAGGAGAGTCCAGTTCACAGAACTGGAGTCTCCATACACAAAGGTGATAGAAAATGTGGTCATTCTAAAGTAAAAGCCCATGGAAACCCCAAACAGAAATAACTTCTCTCAAATAACATAAGTAGCAGAGTCAGAGCCAGTCCTCAGATTCCTGAGTTCCATCCCATTGCTCCTCTCACTGATGTAATTGAATAATGCATTTTCTGATTGAGTGACCTCTTAAAAATTAATATACTTTTATCTGTAGCGTCTGAAATAGAAAGCTAAAAATCAATTACTATCTATAGTTTTCTGGAGTAAAAGTCATATCTGTATTAAAATAGCTAAGGATGGATGGAAATAGATAAATATCAACTTGAAGAATTGTGGATATACTGATTTACCCCTTTTACTTCCATTAAATGTCCACCAAATTGATCACAGCCTACAATCTCCCCCTCTATTTTGAGAAAACTGCAGATGAGAAAACATAAATTCCCTTCAAAGTTAAAGAACCATGTTTTATATTCAACAGAGTAGGACAGAGACAGTGGTTGGGTGTGAGATGTGGTGAAGAAATTGACCAGAGGAAAAATGAAGATACAGGGAGTCTGGGATGAAACTTTATGAAACGGAGGGGACTGTGTGGTCCTCGCCCCCTCCCCTCCACCCTGTCCTCTGCCTGCCTCTGGCCTGGGGAAAACTTTAGTCAAAGAGTAAGTTTAATCAGAGAACTGAGAAATGCTGAAACAAAGGCAAATGATCAAAGGAGACTAAATAATAATAATATAATCATTAAGCACAGTCAGGACCTTCCGTCCTTTCTCAAGGGCTCTAGGTAATATTCTGAGCCATATCCTGTGAGCTGTCGTATAGATGCCAGAACACCAGGCGGAGAAGGTAACTACGAGGTGACCAGATGGACCCAGGACAGGCGCTGCCACAGTTCTGAGAACTGATCACAAAGAAATGGGAACACAGACCCCAAAACTGAAGGTTAACTGTACCTAAAACCACCAAATGATGCTGGTCAGACCACAGATGACCAATTTGAAGATGACTGTTAGAGATGACTATGCTGTTTCTGCATGTAACCCACCCACCCCAATCTGTCTATAAAAGCTCTCACCCTCTGCTTCTCAAGGGGAGTGGGGGCTGGCCTTTGGACAGATGTCCGCCGCTCTCCCCGCCTCCAGTTGCTGGCATCTGAAATAAAGCAAAGTTTCCTTTCCACCAACCTGGCCTGTTTATTGACTTTCGAGTGGCAAGCAGCCGGACCCGCCATACACCTCTTTTGGTAGCATATAGCACTGCAATGTTTAAAATGGATAACCAACAAGGACCTACTGTGTAGCACAGGGAACTCTGCTCAATGTGATGTGGCAGCCTGGATGGGAGGGGAGTTTGGGGGAGAGTGGATACGTGTATATGTGTGGCTGAGTCCCTTGGCTCTTCACCTGAAACCATCACAACAGTTACACTTCAATATAAAAGTAAAAGTTTTTTAAAAAATGAAGAGTGGAAGGAGGAGTTTTAAGCAAGAGCAAGCATAGCTGGAAACCTAGAAGAGAGGGCAGGAGCCGTTTGAGAGAAATCAGGAGGCAGAATAGAGGAGGCAATGAGAAAGTATCAGACTTGGTGGTTAAAATGGTATCTGGTTAGTAATCTGTGACAGACTCTCACCACTTTTCACCAGCATCCCAAGGAAGGCATCTGAGAGCAGAAAAGGAAGACCTTCCACCACACGGCCACGACACTGTGCCCTGCAGACCAACAGCACAAACCCCATGCCCATGAGAGCCCTAAACAACTCTCTATCCATTCACTCATCCAACAATATTTCTCAAAGATACACAGACTATGTGCTAGGGTTTACAATAAAATAAATGGGATCATTTCTGAGAGTAATGTAAGAAAACCATTAACAATAAATGATGAGATTGGGGTGATTGAAGGACTATACAAGGCCTCTATGAGATCACGATATTGAGGCTGAGAGCACGCTGAAATGTTCTTGTGCGTGAAAACCACGTTCACTTAAGACCTGCTGTCCCTCAGTCTCAATGCATTTCAGCATATCTGCTCAAAGCTGGAATCTGTTAAGAGAAAAACTGGCAAGAAAGACTGTGATCTGCTGATGAGTATGTGGAGTAGAGAAATGGTGGAGAAAATGAGAAAATATTCCATTCTACAATATGTCATCCCTCTGAACTAAGCACTTTCAGTTCAGTTCAGTTCAGTTCAGTCACTGAGTCATGTCTGACTCTTTGCGACCCCATGAATTGCAACACGCCAGACCTCCCTGTCCATCACCAACTCCCAGAGTTCACTCAGACTCACGTCCATCGAGTCAATGATGCCATCCAGCCATCTCATCCTCCGTTGTCCCCTTCTCCTCCCGCCCCCAATCCCTCCCAGCATCAGAGTCTTTTCCAATGAGTCAACTCTTGGCATGAGGTGGCCAAAGTACTGGAGTTTCAGCTTTAGCATCATTCCTTCCAAAGAAATCCCAGGGCTGATCTCCTTCAGAATGGACTGGTTGGATCTCCTTGCAGTCCAAGGGACTCTCAAGAGTCTTCCCCAACACCACAGTTCAAAAGCGTCAATTCTTCACCACTCAGCTTTCTTCACAGTCCAACTCTCATATCCATACATGACCACTGGAAAAACCATAGCCTTGACTAGACGGACCTTAAGCACTTTAAGTGCAAAAAAAGAAAAAAATGTAGATTCCTAAGCATTATGATTATTGGAATTTTAATTTTATGGATTTTATGGATTTGGAATATCAGATAGCCAGATGGTCAAAGGAGAAAACTCACAGTCTCAAACCAACAGGGTCACATGAGATGTGACCAGCTTGGTGTTTTGAATTCGGCTGGAGGCTAATCAAATCTATCTGCTATTAAGCTATTGATCTGAGAAGGGAATGCAATCAGCATCCAAGTGGATGCAGAAGAACAGCCATGGGCTCTCTATTGACCCCATATCTTGGGAAACATGAGGTCTGGAATGAGTGCTTCTCACTGTAATCTGAATATACAGAAAATCTCACATAAAATCTACAAACTCAGAAAATAAGAGCAAACGGAGAAACAGCAAAGGGGCTCTGTGGAATACTGGTCTTTGAAAATAATGTTCAATAGTTACTAAAAAATTTTTAGAAAGCTTTTTGGCAGCCCCATATCATGAAAAATCACTGCAGATGGTGATTGCAGCCATGAAATTAAAAGATGCTTACTCCCTGGAAGGAAAGTTATGACCAACCTAGACAGCATATTAAAAAACAGAGATATTACTTTGTCAACAAAAGCCCATCTAGTCAAGGCTATGGTTTTCCAGTAGGCATGTATGGATGTGAGAGTTGGACTGTAAAGAAAGCTGAGTGCCGAAGAATTGATGCTTTTGAACTGTGGTGTTGGAGAAGACTCTTGAGAGTCCCTTGGACTGCAAGGAGATCCAACCAGTCCATGCTAAAGGAGATCAGTCCTGGGTGTTCATTGGAAGGACAGATGTTGAAGCTGAAACTCCAATATTTTGGCCACCTGATGCGAAGAGCTGACTCATTTGAAAAGACCCTGATGTTGGGAAAGACTGAAGGCTGGAGGAGAAGAGGACTACAGAGGATCAGATGGCCAGATGGCATCACCGACTCAATGGACAAGAGTTTGGGTAAACTCTGGGAGTTGGTGATGGACAGGGAGGCCTGGCATGCTGTGGTTCATGGGGTCACAAAGAGTCAGACACAACTGAGCGACTGAACTAAACTGAACTGGATGTCATGAAAAAAAAAAAAAGGAATGCAATGGGGAGGGACTTAAGGAAACTGTAATGGTGGGAGCAGAAAAAAAATAAGATGTTTTGGAAATATTAAGCAACAAAAATTTTCTAGAGCAAAAGTTAAGAAGTAATTTGGAGAACACACTTGAGCCATCCAAAAGCATAGGATGAAAATGGAAAGGTTTCTCTTACGATTGATATGGAAGGCAGAAAATGGAAATCAGAACCTAAGGATTGCAGACATTCCTAGGGAATAAAGCAGAAATTTTAGAAAAGAAGCAATTATTGCAGTCTTACTTGAAGAAGTTCACCAACCTGAGAAAAGACCTGAGCATATCATGAGAAGTTTACATCTGCAGAATCAACAAACAAGCATATGCTGCTGCTGCTGCTGCTGCTGCTGCTGCTGCTGCTGCTGCTGCTGCTAAGTCGCTTCAGTCGTGTCCGACTCTGTGCGACCCCATAGACGGCAGCCCACCAGGCTCCTCTGTCCCTGGGACTCTCCAGGCAAGAACACTGGAGTGGGTTGCCATTTCCTTCTCCAATGCGTGAAAGTGAAAAGTGAAGTGAAGTCACTCAGTCGTGTCCGACTCACAGAGACCCCATGGGCTGCAGCCTATCAGGCTCCTCCATCCATGAGAGTTTCCAGGCAAGACTACTGGAATGGGTTGCCACTGCCTTCTCCGAACAAGCATATGTTCTTACCTTAATCTTAATTTACTGTTACATTACAAATTAAAGTATCTTGACCATCTAATTTGACTATTAGAAGGTCAAAATATTTAATGTAAAGCAAAGCAATTGCCTGGAAATGGATTGCTAGATCATCCTTGCATATGTTGTGTTTCCCATGTGAAGGTACAGGATGATATTCTCAAATGTGCAAAATTTATGTAAAAATACACTCTAACTATCTGAAAAAAAATTAACCAAAATAAAGAATTTAAGGAATAAGATTATGTGATTAAAAGAATTACATATCTTATTCTTCTACCCTAAAATAATAGCTTCAAATCAAAGATATTTTTCACCAAATAACGATATCTTCATACTACAGCATCACAAGAATACAACAAAGGGAATACTTGAGGGTTTTTTTTTCCTTGTATATTTTACTCTGTGCTAATATTTGATTGAGGTAAGGAATAAGACACACTCAGGTATAAATAAACCTACCAGTTCCCGAACTTAAGCTTGCTTATTTGTTTTCTTGTCCCTCAGTTACTATCAATAGAATGCAGATTTTTACCAAAGAGCCATCACGCAACACCTGAATTAAGCACTGAAAGAATCATTAACATTTTCTGCCATGCATTGTGTGCACTTAAAGTTAATAATTCTGGGTTTGAAAAGCTCAAAGTCCTAATGCTATTTTAATGACATCATTTGTTTCCCAGAGACCAATGACACTGCCACGGATTCTCATACATTTTAAATGAGAAAGCAAGGAACTGTCTGCATATCCAACAATCAATATAGCAGAATAAAAATAACAACCAAAAGTTCAAGTCCTTTTAGGGAAAAAAGCTGTAATAAAGTGTTTTACAAATGTTACTGGGTGTCAGTTTGCATTGTAACTATATAATTATTATTCAAAATTATTTCTGTCTATAATTTTATTCACGATATTTTGACCTAGCATTCACTTTCCCATGATATTAAAAACAAATAAGAACTACATGACAAAAAATAACACAAGAAATGTCCAGCGTAGATAGTTCAATGGCCTAATAGAACAGTCATTAAATAACTTTGAACACTTTTTGCTTGAAAATGGGAGGTTAAGGCTCCTACATATTACTGATGCTAATGAATTCCTAACCACAGTGAACCTTCCTGTGAGAAAAAGTCAAGCTTCCATTGATAATTCTAAATGTATTCTGTGTTTATAAATGCACATACTTTGTCTCTCACACGAGCCCATTAAATTTAAGAGTTAGAGTAGTAAACAGTGGGAAAATACAGTACGATGAACTTCAAAGTATTTGCAATTTTTTTTTAATTTGGATGAGACATCAAATAGTAATTCTAACTGTAACATTGTAAAATCTGAATTTTCTCCAAACATTTTAGCCATTTCTCATTTAATCCTTTGAAAGCACAGTTAAAAATCTATGTTTATGAGTAGATATTTGTGAAGACTAAAGCAAAGTAAGAAAGCTACTCCCCAACAATACTTTAAAGACTGCCATCAGAAGTGAATGCAAGGGCAATAAATACATTTCCAAGCTTAATTTTCAATAAAGTAAATATAGGTGAATTTTTAAAAATTGTGTTCATAATAGTGCTATCCTATTAAAAATCAGCATAGTTCCACAAACTGTCTTTAAGAAAGTTATTTTTGTTGTTGGGAAAAAGCCCTTTGAAAGTTCTATATTCCACCTGGTCAACCACATTAAGCCACTACCTCAAAGTAAGCTCTACTGGGACTGGATCTCAAAGCATATGCGTTGAAGCCCCAGGTGTGGTACCGTGTGACTTGATTGTCATTTCACCTCTCTTGCTCAGTCGCTAAGTTGTGTCCAACTCTCTGCAACCCCGTGGACTGCAGCATGCCAGGTCTCTCTGCCCGTTACTATCTCCGAGTTTGCCCAAGTCCATGTCCATTGAGTTGGTAATGCCATCTACCCATCTCATCCTCTGCCACCCTCTCTTCCTTTTGCCTTCAATCTTTCCTACCATCAGAGTCTCTCCCAATGAGTCAGATCACCTCTCTAGGCCTCAGTTTTCTTAAATGTAAAATAAGGAAACTGAAGTACATGATCATCAACTCTAATGTTTCACGGTTGGAAGACCCCAAAGGCATTTAACAAAATACCTACATCAATAGACCAGCCACTCTTTCACATGGAAAGAATAACAAGAACAAATACAGATACTATCAGTATCTTCTCAGCTGCCTAAGAGATTCTGATGAATATTGTTCCAGACCAAAACAAAAATTACCCCTGTTTATAAGGAAAAGAATGGGTTTGTTGAGCAGTTGTATCTTACAAATCAAAGTATTCACTCTTAGTTTAAAATAGGTCCACAAAGTGCCTTTGGCCAGCATGAAGAAATTAGGTTCAGAGCTAGATCCAACGGAATGAAGCAGATTGACAGGAAAAGCTGAGAGAAAGGCATCTGCATCAGGAAGTAAGTAAAATAATTGGCCACTTCCCTATCGAGAGAAAAAGAAATGTGCCAGCCCTTCACCTCTGCTTGTAGTGGGATATTAGACTCAATTGAGGATTAAAGTATTCAAAGAGTAAAGTTATGGGTTACACTCATCGCTGAAGGAAGACCTGTGAACCCACACTGCTCACTTTGCTGCTTGGGAGAAGAATCCCATTAAGGCATCCAAAAGCCCGATGACTCCCGCCATAAAGGAAACAAGACTGAACTCACCAACTCTTAAGACAAACACCTTAAGAATGGGCATGTATGTGAAGAAGCTGGTAATAATATTTTCTAATTAGGTAAACACAAAGTTTAAATACTAGTAACATCCCACTTTGGCAAGGAAGCAGCATTCGTGGCAGACACGGATGAAATTCGGTTCTTCCTAAAATCAGTTGACAAGCAACGTTTTACCTGTTAACTCTATATGAGGTACCATAACACTGAGTTTTCAAGCAAATCTGTTCATTAGTGGGTATGGCTGAAGGCCATACTTCCTAATTTAGAAAGGCTTCTAGAGGAACAAGTTGACATGCATGAGCCTCAGCTTTCATCCAAATATACCTAAAAATGCTGAGATATGCTGGAGCACAGGGAAGAAATGTTTAAATTTGACATTTTCTTTTCCTGACAGCAGTGTGTTAGTGTAGTGAACAGAATGTAGGCTTTGGAGACAGCTAAACATGGATTGAATACCTAGCCTGACCCTTCTGAGTATGCAACAATAGGCAAATAATTTTACCCTCCATGCATCTCTGTTCAGATCTTCTTTCTTCTTCTTTAGAGAGTCTGCCACTGCACTTTTAATCTGCCTAATGTTCTAAACTTGGATTGACTTGAAGAATGCATTGTATAAACATGTATTGCACATACAAATACATACAAACATGAATTGTAATACAGTTTGCCAAGCAGGTTTGCAGACAGACATATATGTAGGTACCTGGGGAGAGACATTTAATCAGGCAAAATCCAGTCCCTACAGATCAGAAAGAAAAAAAAAATATCATGAAAGATCCCACATACTGTGTGGCGTGGTGAAAAAAATTAAGATTTTATATCTATCTAAATTTGTAAATGGAGCTTCCCTACTGATTCAGTGGTAAAGAATCTGCCTGCCAATGCAGGTGATGTGGGTTTGATCCCTGGGTCTGGAAGATTCCCCTGGAGAAGAAAACCCACTCCAGGATTCTTGCCTGGGAAAACCTATGGGTAAAGGAGCCTGGTGAGCTATAGTCCATGGGGTCACAAAAGAACTGGATATGATTTAGCAACTAAACATTTAGGGATTGCCTGGTAGCTCAGGTAGTAAAGAAACCACCTGCAATGCAGGAGACCCCAGTTTAATTCCTGGGGGCTGGAAAGATCTGCTGGAGAAGAGATAGGGTACTAACTCCAGTATTCTTGAGCTTCCCTGATTGCTCAGCTGGTAAAGAATCTGCCTGCAATGTGGGAGACCTGGGTTCAATCCTTGGGTTGGGAAGATCCCCTGGAGAAGGGAACAGCTATCCACTCCAGTATTCTGACCTGAAGAATTCCATGGACTGTATAGTTCATGGGTTGCAAAGAGTCAGACACGAATGAGCAACTTTCACTAGTGACTAAACAATAACTTGTATGTAAATGTATATACGTCCATATGTATGTATCTGTATTGTTGTTGTGGGTTGCCATTTTCTTCTCCAGGGGATCTTCCTGACCCTGGGAATTGAACCCACATCTGCTGTATCTCCTGCACTGGTAGGCAGTTTCTTTACCGCTGAGCCACCTGGGAAGCCCATGTATCTGTGTATATATGCGTATCACATCTGTGTATGTGTTTCTGCCTGTATGTGATTGTGTACAGACACAGTATATTTATGTATATTGCACAGGTGGCACTAATGGTAAGGAACCCGCCTGCCAATGCAGGGGACGTAAGAGATGCAAGTTCAATCCCTGGGTTGAGAAGATCCTCTGGAGAAGGAAATGGTAGCCCACTTCAGGATTCTTGCCTGGAGAATTCCATGGACAGAGAAGCCTAGAGGACTACAGTCCATGGGTTCACAAAGAATGGACATGATTTAAGTGATTTAGCATGCATATGTGTATATATATATATATGTATATATATGCATGTACATGTATGCATATTTGAAAATACTCAAAGTTCCTACGTCAAAACTCTACTGTTGGGAAAAGGTGGTAAAACATATATGCATGTGGAAAACATGACTTCCTGAAAACCATCTATGGCAGGTTAATATATTCACCCAAAAACTAACCACCTTTTATTTCTATAGCAAGAAAAAAGGTAAAGGAGGAATGTTTGGAGAACAGATAGACCTGGGTGTGAACCCTGACTTTTAGCCATACTAACTTCATGCTGTGGCATAGGATTTAATCTTCATGGGCTTAATCAGTGAACATCTACTTCCAAAAATTGTATCTGGGTTATTTCACATGATCTGTGGCGTTATTGGGTGCTTGGTGAATGTTTGGTTTCCTTTTCCTTGAAAGAGGATTCAGAAGCATGGAGAGGGGTTGCTCAGGTAGGCAGGAGGGTGAGGCATTAGTAGCAACCATCAGGAGAAAAGATGAAGAACTCAGAGGTAAGCTTGCTGAAAGGATAAACCTTGGTTTCCAGTCTTCCTGAAGGCAGGAATACCTCCCTCCATAAATTAAAGCTAATTCCATGGCAAAGATTTCTGAGCCTGTCTCAAGGCAGCTGATGCAAATTTGGAACAGACTACTGAAGCTCAGTAGAAATTTATGACAGCTTCACTGTTTTGCAAAACTCTAGGTTCCCAAGAGAATAAAGAGGAAATACCATGCCTCAGAAATTAATGATTGCATTCTGTTAATCACCAGCCTAACTTGCTACTGAAATTGTAAAATGCCACATTTCCCTAGAGCAGGAGTGATATACCCCAGTGTCATTTCCATAATATTTAACGCTATCCTCAATGCGGGACTGTAAATTCCGCCCACAATTATTTGGCTCCTATTTGATAAGTGAATAGTCCCTGATACTGGAATCGAATTTCATGGCTAATAGGCTCTCTGATTGCTAGAAATTGTTGGTATTTAATTAAAAAAATGCTGCTAAGCCAAGACAGTCATTATTTTCTAATGGAAGTTGGATCATTTCACAACATCCTTTCCTGCTACTGCTGGGGCGTTGGCAGCACTAATCATCACTCACAAGTGGGTTTCCTTGCACTGGAATTTGGTTGTTCAATATAAGCAATGAGAACTTATCCTAGAGTTTTAAACTGCACAACACATTATCCTCTTCATATAATATATTCTGTGTGTCTTTAGAGATTAGATAACTTTGTACCTTGGAAAATATTATTGGAATACACTATTTTACAAAAATATACAACTGTACAAGATTTCCACAGACTTGCTCAGCATGCTCTTCTGAGTTTAGAAGGATTTTGTTTCTTCATAAAGCAATCTGAGAAGAGATGTGTAGCCTCCACCTTTCTCAGTAGGTCAATGATGGACAAGAAGGAGAAGCAGGATGCTTAGGGAGTGAGAAGATGGAAAAGAGGATGTTAAAAACCAGATTAACCAGTTGGAAGAGACAAGAGAGGGATACATGTCAAGTCCCAAGATGGAAGGAAGACAGAAAGACCAACGAAAGCTCAGCTGGTGGTCACAGAAGCAAATGGGATGAGGAGAGCATGGGTCATTGTGTTTAGCCAACACCACGCATCTGGCCAGAAGTTCCTTTTATACACTGTATGGAGCTTTTAGGAAAGACCAAATTTAGCTTCATAAAAGCCCCCTTCAGGCTTGGCATGGCTACTGGAACAAAAACTCAACAAAACGCATGGGTTTTGGGTACCAGTAATCTGAGGTTGGCTCCTGTTGCTATGAACATAGTCATTTTTATTGAGTTACATAATTGCTCCAAGCATCCTCATCCACAAAATGGGTATAATGGTAATACATACTATGAGAGGACTGTGTTGAGGATAAAATGAGACCATATATGATTAAGAGTTAGCATTTTACTGAGCAAAATATTAATTATATGTCCTATTGTCATGTGAAATTATCTGTGGAAAATATATAAAGATGATAAAGGAAAAGGTGATTTATATATGATCATTATAAAATAAGCCAGGGACTTCCCTGGTGGTCCAGTGGTTAAGAATCTGCCTGCCATTGCAGGGGTTGGATACCTGGTCCTGGAAGATTCTACATGCTGCAGGGCAACTAAGCCTACGAGACACAACTACTGACCCCACACGCTGAAACCACTGAAGCTCACACCCTAGAGCCGGTGCTCTGCAATAAGAGGAGCCGCCTCAGTGAGAAGCCTCTGAACTTACCTAGGGAGTGGACCCTGCTCGCCACAACTAGAGAAGGCCTGCGAGCAACAATGAGGACCCAGTGCAGTCAAAACAAATAAATAAAAATAATTAATTTTAAAAGATGTGGACACATTTTTTTAAGAAAATAAAATAATCTTTGACTACTTTTGTTTTTTTTTAAAGTTCACAAATATAAGTAATTCAGAGTGAACTGGACTTTGAATATTGGATGTGCTTTCAGTCTATCAAAGGTTTTGTTTTTTTTTTTTTAAGCAACTAATGAAAAATTAAACCATCTGGACATCCCATAATGAACAAGATCAATATATTAAGATTTTCCTAGGTGGTATAGTATTAATTACAAGAGTTTTTTATATTTTCTGTTTGTTTTAGATTGTTCCCTCCGTCTTCCTCGTGTACTATCTTCCCCCCACCCACCACTGATATTCCTTTCCATTATTTCAGAGGGACCTATGAGCACCTCTCTGTTTCATAAAGCCTAACCCTTTCTGAGCTGATTCATTTAGGAGTATTCACAACACAGAAAATGTATGTATATCTGCATGCTTGCCCTGTGACTCAGTCATGTCCAACTCTTTGCAACCTCGTGGACTGTAGACCACCAGGCTCCTCTGTTCATGGAATTTTCCAAGCAAGAATACTAGGGCGGGGTGCCATTTCCTTCTCCAAGGGATCTTTCTGACCCAGGGATCAAACTCACGTCCCCTGTGTTTCCTATACTGTCAGGCGGATTCTTTACCACTGCACCACCTACATCATATTTATATCAATTATTTGTCAAACTCTTGCATGTACATTTTCCCCCTTGATTCTCACAACAAAGTATGTGTGAGGCAGATGCCATTAACATTTCATTTAAAAGAAGACAAAATAAGCTTCACCAAATTTAAGTGATGTCTGGAACCTTATACTGTGAACTGGGCCCAGCACGAGATGCCTACTGAATGCCTTCCAGTACTGCAGGTGTTCATAAAAGAGATCGCCACAGCTATTAGGTCTGTTTAAAAGACTCGTGTACTTACTACGAAAATCTGTATCATGTCACTTTGAAAACTGGTTAAAGAATTTAAACAAGGAAGGAAGAAAGGAAATAGTGTTTTTACTGCCTTGGGTAAGGGGCAAGATAAGCTCTACAGAGTTTGTTTGGTGGCTCAGCAGTAAAGAATCCTCCTGCCAATACAGGAGACACAGGAGATATGAGTTTGATCCCTGGGTCAGGAAGATCCCATGGAGAAGGAAATGGCAACCCACTCCAGTATTCTTGCCTGGAGAATCCCATGGAGTGGGCTACAGTCCATGGGGTCACCAACAGTCAGACATGACTGAGGACAGCACAACTGATACTCCATGTACACACATCTGAGACACACAGGTGCCTGGGGACTGTCAGAGCCCAAGCCTGTGGCCCTGGTGCTGTGGAGACCAAACTCCAATCTGCTGAATTCCACATTCTGCCCTGATGGAGCTGGGCACGGTGCCTGGAGTACAGATATCCTTATGCCTGACTTTTTGGCTAGCTTCTGTGCCAGGGGGCCGTCTGGCAGTGCTGGACCTGCTGATCATTCTCTGGATTGGAGCCAGGGCCTACAGGGCAGTCTGACTCCAACCAAAGGCTTCTCTACCAGACAGACCACTGTTGTCTATGACCTGCCATGGAGCTGTGGGAGAGGGGGCGGCTCTCAACTAAATGTGACTAAAAATATATTCTGACTCAAAAGGGCATTGTCAACTAGGAATTCAGAGTAAGTGAGAAGTCTGTGGCCTTGATGAAACAGAAACTGCTGCTGATTATAAATTATAATCTAATTAATCGCACATTGATTAGTAGAACAGCTTGCTAATAATCTGATCATATTTACAGTGAATCTGACTATTGACATGGGGTTGCTATAACATTTCACTACCCCCAAGATCTATTTGCTAAACAATGACACTGTGATTAGCACTGATGTCACACTTCTTTCTGTATCCAAAAACAAAAACAAGCAAACACATTGCAGGGAGGAGAAAGAGAGAGTCAGAATTTAGTTATAGACATAAAAACATATGGGGAGTTGCTATTCAATGGATACAGAGTTTCAGTCTTGCAAGATGGAAGAGTTCGGGAGAAGCGCTGTACGACACTGTGCTTATAGTTAAGGATATTGCACTGTACTCTTAAAACTTAAGATGGCAGATTCCATTTTATGTGTTACTGAAGCACAATAAAGAATGGCAGGTGATCTTCTACAGGAAAGAAAGGCATGTTGACTTTAGCATCATATATAATAAATCTTAGGCTTTAAGTCATGAGTCATAAAGGTTTAACTCCGGATGCCAGGCCAACCCCTTACAGCTAAAAATTTGCTTAATCTCTCTGAGCTTGGCTTCCTCATCTGTGAAATGGGGATAACAACCCATGCCTTTTGGGGCTTTTAGGGAGATTAAATGAGACAGCAATTAGGAAAGCAAATATCCTAACACTTGACCCAGAACACATACCCTTCAAGTTTAATGTTCTTCCCTTTATCATCAGTTATATTTTATGCTAGCATGTTTATCAAAATTAAAGTGAGGTATAACTCTAATATGATGACCTAAAATATAAGTCCACCTTTTAAGTTAAATGCTGTTTTGCCAGAAATTCTCGCATGGTAATTACTTCCTCTCTTTTCCGAAAGCCCCTGTGAGTGGAGCCGGATTCCTCCAAAGTCTATTCGGCCCATGATTCTACTGCTGAGAATCAAAATAATAGACGAACAACAAGGAACTCCACTGTAGAAACAGCAAGTACATGTCACTGCTCTTTACATAGGTGCAACTGCATAAGCAGCCTTGGAAGGCAGATTATTGTCCCAACAATACATACTGTAAAACCTCAGTGTCGTGTAGAAAAATTCACCTCACTCAATCTGTATGTCAGGAAGTCTTCTAACCATGGCATATGGTAATTAACAGCACCCTTGCCAATCACTTTATTTTGGACAGTAAGTTTCACACTGTGAACATCACCCTAAAGATACCACAAATCACACTTAAGGATGGTATGAAAGAAATAATTGACCATTCACCTATCCACAAAAAGAATCCAAAAGAACCCTTGACAAATGCTGCTCCCAATCTCTATGTACTAATCTTTTATTTCTTAGATGAGAAATACATTTCCAACAATTGATAGGAAATATCTAAATGGATAACTCATATATGGTGGCATATTTTCAGAAAGAATAGTAATGCTACTGTATTAAAGAGAATGAAAATTCAAATCCTGAATTGGTTTTAGTAAGATGTCTGGGCTACAGTTTAGCATAGCAACAGTGCTAAAAATAAGTGATGAGGATACAATTTTTCTACTTTCATTAGAGAAAACACAATGTATGCCCAAAGATGCTCACAAGGAATAAATACTCTGTGAAGAAGAAAATAAGAACAAAGAAACCACAGGGTATGGATTTTATATCTCTGCCTCCCAGCTTTAGAACACAGAGAATTAAAATAAATCTACGTTTTGATATGTTGTTTTGAATACCACAGGCATTGATACACATCTGTTCATTCCTCTAGCATCACTTTGGTGACAGAGTAAGGTTGCTGCATATGACCCCAATTCAGTCCTCACTCCCTGGGGCCCTGAAGCTGCGGTGAATCTGAGGAAGCTTACTGGGTGAGTCTGAAGGGAAAACACAAACACATGCTGTCCAAACTATAGGGCAGCAAGATAAAGAAAGTCAAACCCACTGTTAACAAGCCAAAGTCTATTCAGGACCATGGACAGAGCCTATTAAACTAAATTCTCTCTAAGCCTATGCTTTAGAGACACTGTCTTTGGTTTTTAGAGAACATGGGGAAAAAAATGAGGTGAGCTTCTCTGAGGAAAGTGGTATAGACAGACTGCTTATGTGCTGAATTTTAGTCTCTGGACTTGAGCAACATGCTGGACCTTTGCACAGCATTCTGGAGACTCCCAACAACACAAGCTCAGGCTTCTACTGCCGTTGAGCTCACAATCCAATTGGCAGAGATAAGGAAAACCACAAGACACGGAAAGGAGGGTGGGTTTTAGACTAACTCCGGAAGAATTTAAAGAAAATCATGAGTGAAGAGGAGGTAATGTAAAAAGTAAGAAAGAGTGATGAGCAAATACAGACAAGAGCAAGATGTGTTCCAGAGAAGGGCTGGGCAACTAACATTTTCCACAGCTGCTTCCTCAAGTCATTGAGCTGCACTCATTGCCATCCTTATCTTCACCTCAGCCCTAGGAAATCAGGGTTACTATTCTAATTTCAGATACGAAAAGAAAACTGAAATAAATTAAGTAGTTTGCTTCAGGTCATGTAAGTAGAAATTGACACAGCTCAAATCATCTCATTCAAAAGTTAAGACACTCTCTACTGCCCTCTGCCCCTTTGCAGGAAGTATTTTGTGGTTTGCATGACACTCCTACATGAAGTTTAGAACACACACATATATATACATATACATTATAGGAATCTACTGGATTAAGGATTCTGGAGAACCACAATTTTGTGTACATATGTCTGAGATTTAAGGACCTATATATATAGGCACTGGGGATGTGGTATCTGCCTATTCATTCTAAACTCAATGCTCAGTTAATTAAAAAGATTACAGATTCAGATTATAGATTCAGTTAACAATTAGTTCCTCAAATGAAGGAGGGATTTGAAAGGATTATGGGAACAGAGTAAAAAGTCCAAGAGAAGGAACTAGCTCTTGCCTCATTGGTTTTGCCATATTGCCATAAAGACTAGAAGAATACAATTTTTTTTTTTAACCACCTGTGCTGTGCTGTGCTTAGTCACTTGTGTCTGACTCTTTGCAACCCCATGGACTGTAGCCTGCCCAGGTCCTCTGTCCATGGAATTCTCCAGGCAAGGATACTGGAGTGGGTTGCCATGCCCTCTTCCAGGGAGACCTTCCCAATCCCAGGCATCATACCCACGTCCCCCACACAGCAGGCAGATTCTTTACCATCTGAGCCACCAGGGAAGCCATTTTTACTACCTGCCTTAAGTAATTTCTAATGTAGTTTATTTTTACAGAAAATTATCTACCTTTTCAAATACATCACTATTGATATAATGTTAAATGATCTATGATTTTCAAATAGCTGACATGTGGTTAAGCAATGATAAAGAGAGTAGATGTTACAAATATAAGTTGAGATTTGAAATATATAAAGGACTTTCCTGAGATCAAATAGTAAGGCAACAGCAAGGTCAGAAAAGCACAGTTTAATTTATGAATCATATGAGATGCACTTGCTCTAAAGAAAATATAGAGATGACTGGACCTTATGCAAACCCCTGGTGCACTGCAGAGGATGACAAATGTTCGCTCATCATACATGTGCTCCTGTACTCTGTTCATTCACTCATTCATTCATTCTGTGAACATCTTATAAATTTTGTCTATGTAGTGTGGAAATTAGAAAAATAAGATATCATTCTAGTCTTAAAGAGAAATCAAAAGAGACAATAAATATTGAATTATAATGCCACAGACGCTTTAACCTCTTAGCTACCAGGGAAGCCTCATAGTAAATGCAGTATTTATTATTCACAAGATAATTTGAGAGATAAGAGGAAAACTTAAAACAAGGGCAAAGGTGTCATGGCAGGCTTCCTAAGGTACACACATAAGCTTCATCTTAATGGAATAAATAATAGTTACTCAAGGAAAGTAGAAAAACTGTTGTAGGAAAACCTTTTCTTTGGGGGAAAACTGCACTGTCTATAGCATATGCTTCTAGGTCATCTCATTCTAATCTTTTATCAGACCAATTTACAACTCTGTAAATTGTATCAATAGATAACTGACAGTAATGCAAAATAATTTCTGCCTATAGACATGCAATATTCTGTCTCTTGGACTTTCAACTGACTTTGCTCTCCCACCACAGACCAGTTTTGCCTTCATTTGTAGCTATTTTCAGTACTACTGATCTATAATTATGCCTGTTCTTTGGATTCTCCTTTGAACTAATTTATAACATATTACCGGTTTCCTCACAATTAAATTTTTAATATGGGATCATTTTATATGTGCAAAAAGGTCATGATATTGTCTGTTTTTGAAAATGATTCTTTAACATTCCAAAGTGAAGATATTGTGAGAACAAACAAGTGTCTATACGCTCAGCGGTAAAGAATCTGCCTACAATGCAAGAGACCTGGGTTCAATCCCTGGGTTGGGAAAGATCTCGTAGAGAAGGAAATGGCAACCCACTTCAGTATTCTTGCCTGGGAAATCCCATGGACAGGGGAGCCTGATAGGCTAAAATCCATGGGGTCACAAAAGAGTCAGACATGACTTAGTGACTAAACAGCAATGAAGAAGCGTCACTCATCCTGGGAACTACAGGGACTTAGTTCTTGAAGAATAAAAGATGATTCTGTTAATATGACTGAAATTTTATTCTCCATTGCAAGTCAATGTAGTCTCCAAACTTCAAAGAAAGGGGTGTCAGAGCTAACATACAATGCGCTGTTACCATCCACTAAAGGTATTAAATGACTCTTTTTGTTTCATTTGTGAAATAAGAACTATAATAAGAGAGTCTTCCTAGAACTGAAGAACTGCCAGTGTCAAAAGTAATTTCAACATATTTCCGTTCTGTTTAAACTAGCATTAGTCCAATTCAATGGGCATATAGACTTCAAATTCTGAATATTCAGAGAATTCATAATAAGAATTTTCTACTCTTAGGAAGAATAGAGATCTAGCTGTTCTCTCCACTGCATTTATGAAACAACATAGCAACACAAGAAAAAAACAGCTGCAGCAGCATGAGAAAAAAAGCGGTGACCAAGAAGAGGTCAAAGAAGGAAAAATTCTTTTTATTTTGAAATATTTTAATTTTTTCTAAAGTATCTAAGTTTTGTTTGATATTCTAAAAATACATGTTTAGCTCTCTTCCTTAGAGACAGATATAACTTTAGATTGCTAGTCCATAATGAACGGAGTTTTCAGATCCATCGACAGAACAGTAATCCATTCCCTTCTCCAGGGGACTTCCTGACCCAGGAATCAAACCAGGGTCTCCTGCATTTCAGGTGGATTCTTTACCCGTTGAGCTACCAGGGAAGCCCAATCTACTTCTTAAGTAGAAGCATAAAATTAATATTTCACTTCAAGACAGTGGTTGGAAATAGGAAAGAGTCAAATGAGATGAAAGTCAAAATAATCCAGCTATTCACCTCCCAACACCAGAGCCAGTATTAGTGTGATTATATATCAGTGCTGGGGTCATAGATGCCTACCTCTCCCATCCAGGAACATCAATCTATTCACTCTTGAATAGCCATATGAAGGTGGTGCCCGAGGGGTTGACTTGCACAAGGCAAGACTATTGGTGTGTTTGTTTGGTGTTCCTGAAAATTAAAGGCCAAAGTATATCTTTTCTGAGTGCTCTATCCACAGAGATGGCCAAAGTCTACATGGGGGGAAGGACATGGCAAGGTCATATGCTTAAATGGACTTGAGGTGGTCAAGCAGCATACAGTGAGAAATGAATAAGCACTAGAGCTCAGTGTCCGAATAGAGCTGAAGAAATGGCATTGATCAAGAAGTTTATTTATTTATTTGATGCAGGAGCATTCTCACTGCTATTATTGAGAACTGAGTTTAGTTACATACATGTCAACAGGCTTCCCAGGTGGTGCAGTGGTAAAGAATTTGCCTGCAATTCTTTGTGGGTTCAGTCCCTGGGTCGGAAGGATCAACTGGAGAAGGAAATGGCAACCCACTCCAGTACGGGTGCCTGGAAAATTCCCTGGGCAGAAGAGCCTGGTGGGCTAGAGTCCACAGGATTGCAAAGAGTCGGATAAGATTGAGCACACACACACTTACATGTATATGCCACGCATTACACGCTTCTGAACATAGGATATCATGTGTTTTTCAATTCCTCTTAGAAAAAAGTGATAATTTTTTTTTTAAATACAACATGTTAGTAACGCTTACTTATAAAACATGTATAGATGTGAAATTACTTTCTATTTCTTTGATATGTGCAGCCATTCGGATAATCAAGTAATTTCCATCTGTATTACCTTGAAATTATTAGCAGTGACTAAGAATAAAGACTTAGAATATTATAATTAAAGGTTGAAAGAGGCATAGCTAACTTGTAAAATATTAACCCTGACAGATGCTTTCTAGAGAGTGTCTACTGTACAACACCCATTCAGATATTTAATTAAAATCCCTGGTCCACCTAACACGGGTCCATGGGAATAACAGAGCTTCATTATCCAATATGACTCAACACTAATAGATGTGTGCACTCAGTCGAAACAATTCTACCTAAAATAATGTGGCATTAAAGAGGTCTGATAAAATTCTATATTTAAATGGGACAGGTCTGCCAGGATGGATACTTGGAAATGTTTTAGGGATAATGAATGTGGCTGGGAAAATGAAATTGGCTTCTTCACATAGGTGGAGATCTACATTCAGATTCTTAAAAAGTAATATTTGAACGCCTATATAATAACTTGCAGTTTTAAATCAGGTTATTGTTGGGAGATTCCTAAATTTCAAGAATTAATTTCTATCTTTATTTAAAATACAGCCTACTTCTAATTATGTTACTAATCCCCTAAGCTTTCAAGAAGTCTCTACACCTATGATGAGTTGAGCTCAGGACCCTGAAAACTGTATTCTAAACCTTCTTGGTTCTTACACAAACCTATTTTTGCAAAATTATCTTCCATTTATTTCTTTTATATTCATTTTGTTTCTCCCTGCCCCCATCCCCCTAAAACCTACATGCTCCCACTCAAATTCCACCTCAAAATGTTTCCTTTCCCTTCAGGCAGATGCAGTTTCCCAACACCTAAAGGTAATTTGATCAGTACTTGTTTTTGATAACACAAACCTGTATTATTATTGCCTCACCTTAAATGTATGTTAAAATGACTACTGTTAGTTCTTTTAAAGGAAAAAAGTTGCTTAACTCCAAGAGAAAATCAAATCTTGACAATATCCTCCATTAAAGTAGAAAACAGCTTTCTCGTTTTCTAGAGCAAGGTTTTGGTATAGATCAAATTTTCTTTCTGGGGTATGTCTGAATTTCTTTTTAGTTTCCTTTCACTTATTAGACTTTCATCTACATATTTTACCTAAAACACAGGTCACATAGGCACAGACTGTTTCTCTTGCTTGGACATAAGTCATAAAACCCAGAGCTACATAAGCTGTGACCTAACAAGTTTGTATAAATCATCTGTACCATGTCTGTTTCTTGAACACCCTCCCTACTGCCACCAGTCATTGAACTGAGTTATAATTATTGTTAACATTACTTCCACTTCCATTTTCCATGATACTTCCTGATTAAAGAAACAAGCAAAGGTCTGGTGGAGTCAAACAGCCTCATTCTATCTCACTAGATGAGGCACTCTTGTAATCTTTTTCTAAGGGACACCTTTGGCCACCCTCCCAGAGACATCTTTCTTTCCAGAGAAAAATCAACCTCAAGGCAAGGATTTGAGTAAAAAGCTGTTCTGTTTCTGCTCTGATCTCTGAAAATGCCTATGACAATCAGAAAGGAGTAACTAGTATATTAGAAACTGTGTCAGAGTTCCCCTATGGTTTCAATGCAGGATTTGTATCTGAGGGCTGTTTTTTCAGAGGGAACATTCATCAGAGGAGTTGTTCAACATGGGAGATGCTCTATTGTTTTTTGGGGTGGTTCCTTAGTTCACAAAGGCCAGTTGTAATACCTCTTGAGATGGTAAAAGCCTCCTTCAGATAATTAGATAAGCCATTAGAAGTGCCAGAATGCCCCCAAAGTTTTAATTAGCTCATTACACATGAACAGTAATTAATCATTTTGTAGAGTCTTAGGTGAAGGTTATCATCTTCACTGCAGGGTTCCTGGGAACCCTCAAAGTGAGAGAATATCAATCCAAAAAGCAGAACAGTCTCAACAACATCTAACTACTGGGCTAGAAGATGTCTTTAATTATATTTATGCAATTTAAAAAACTCTCTATTAATTATACTTAATGAACTCTCTGAAGCTGGTCATCTTTGGAGGCTCCAGTAGACAATACACAAGGCACACAGAGATCACAGGAAATTCTGTAGTGATAGATTTTAACAGATCAGAGTAACTAATCAGAAGCATCTCAAGGAAGACAAAAGTTTATTATAAACTAGAACTATTTTTCTAAAAAAATACAGAGAGAGAGAGAGAGAGAGAGGGGTGCAAGGTAACTGACCTGATAGCTCAGTTGGTACAGAATCTGCCTGCAATGCAGGAGACCCTGGTTCGATTCCTGGGTCAGGAAGATCCCCTGGAGAAGGGATAGGCTACCCACTCCCAGTCTTCTTGCGCTTCCCTGGCAGCTCAGCTGGTAAAGAATCCGCCTGCAATGTAGGAGCCTGGGTTCAGTCCCTAGGTTGGGAAGATCCCCTGGAGAAGGGAAAGGCTTCCCACTCCAGTATACTGGCCTGGAGAATTCAGTCCATGGGGTCCCAAAGAATCGGACACAACTAAGTGAGTTTCACTTTTGACTTATTAGATTTCTTATTTTATCCTGACACAATCATATCTTCCAACCATTGCAGGGTAACTCCAACCACTAATACAAAAGCTATCATTTGCTAATAATTCCTTACTATATGCCAAACACATTATGTAAATATGGCTTAATTTAGTTCTAGCCACGCTAAGAAATAGGCATTTTTACCTTTATTTTACAAAGAAAGGAATGCTTGCTTAGAGAAGTTAACTAAGTTTCTCAGCCTCACACAGCCAGTAATGACAATGACAACTATGAGTTTCAAACCCAATTCTGTTTGGTTTTAATGACCTCTCCGTCAACTATCAAACCTGCTGTCTCCAAGCAGACATGAGGGAACTGTGACTGAGTTCCATGTAAATCGTTATCTGGTCAATGTATTTCTCAGTTATTTTGTGCTTTTTAAAAATGTAGTCAAAGTTCACACTATACCATAAGAAACTCAGACCTCATTTTTTCCCGTCAGAAAAGTCAGCCAAATACAGAAATGGATCCCCACGACACTAAGAAGAAAGACAACGGCTTGTATAAGCAGAGATGGGTGCTGATCTTAGGGTAGAATGTTGCTTTGCATTATGGAACAGCAAAGTCAGAGAACTCGAACAGGTTTCCATCACTACATTTGTATAGGGTTTTCCTATCCTTCACATCCATTCAACAAGCAACTGCTAAACACGTCATGTGGGGATCATCCTGGCTAAGAAGCATGAAAATTTCAGATTTCAAGAAGTGGTGGGATGGAACTTTGATTCTATATACATTTTTCCTCTTTCAATATTGGGAGTGAGATTATTGGAGAACAGAAGACAAATGCCACTCTAAGAGATGGGCAAAGTTTACCGATTAGGAATGCATTTGGATGCATGTAACAGAAACTGTGATTCCAAATCAGGGTTTGTTTTTTTCCCATACGACCTGAAGTCTGGTGGTAGGCAGAAACTCAGGGAAGACTGGCCATGGCATTGTCTCTTCTTCATGTTCAGAAGATGACCCCTGAACAACTGCAATTCTACATACTGTGCCAGTATTTGAAGCAAGAAGGAAAGCGTAGGGAGGAGGCAGTAACACAGATTTTCATTTACCAAATGCCATGATCCTATGGCAAACCCTACTGGAATGAAAGTTGAGAAAAATCTTTCCAAGGTATTATAATAGAAGCCTGCCCAAAAGACTGAAGTTGATGATAGATACTGGATTGGACAACAAGCAGAATCCAGCACATATTGCTTCCACAAACCTAGTGTCTGAGCCTGAAGTCTGAGTACAATCTGTAAATAACTTGGTTCCCTTCTTTCCTTCCTTCCTTCCTCCCTCCTACCTCCTGGCTGTTCCCTTCTCCTTCCTCTGACTATGTCTCTCCTCTGGAAGCCCTCTTCCAATCATTCTCAGTGTTGGTGGCACAGCTGCTTGGCTGAAGGCGCTGTAAGGCTGCTTCTTTCCAAAACCTTGTGTCAGAGATTGCAAACCCCATCCCCACCTCCCGCCCAAACTTATCAGCTCCAAAGCAGCACATTGGCTGCATCAGCTCAAGTTCAACCTGATGGAAAGACTCAATGCTGGGATACGGAATTAATTTTAAATTCTGAGCTGAAAAACCACTGAAAAATTTGAGTAAGGGAGTGCCAATATCCAAGCAAGATCTAAGTACAGCGATGTAGCTAATGGTTTCCTCATATTTTTCTTTAATGCACAGGGAGAAAATGATCTGATTTGACAGAAACATCGTTTCTAATTTTTTTGAGGAAGAGTTAATAATCTCTATATTCATCCTTTCAAACACAGTTAAAAATTATTTCCCTGGAGATCAACTACGTTGAATGCCATAATGGGCTAAAGTAAGTCCATGAAAATAGTTCCCCTTGAAGTTGTATAGGACACAGATGACCTCACTAATCTCCAAAATGCTAGGGTAACTGAAGCCCACAGTTGGATTCAAGGAATGTGAATATTTAGCTTTTAGTTATATACCTTTTACCTTGTAGTCTGCTTAGCTTTCTGAAGCATATTTATATTTAAAATGCTGAATATTTTTTCAGCTGTGAGTTGAGTTTTATTCAGGGTCTCACAGAGGACTACACAGCCTAGAGCAGCTCTGAGGAATTACTGTGAAGAAGCAAATGGAGCAGCCAGTATACACATTGGATTTTGGATAGGGAATACACATAGTCAAGCACATGTCTTGATAAAAAGTTATTGCTAGTCAGAAGGAGCAGGTTTTAGTGCTTCCCCCCCCCCCCATGTATGGGAAGATGCAAGAATTTGGTTTCATTAAAATTCTTCCTGAGATGTCTAGAAGGTCTAGAAGGTCTGTTTTGCCAAAGCACAGAGTACCTCATCCTGTTCTTCACCCTTAATTTTTTTCAGGGGTGTACTTTTGGACAGTGGCTACAGGGGCTAATGACTTGATCTTTGTGGAACTGAACAGTGGGCAACATCTTTTGCTTGGCAAGGGCTTAAGCCTAAAACTCTGAGGTCTGTATAAGGAGATAGCATGTATGTAACTTCAACTGCTTGTATTAATTTTTATTAAATCTTTCAGGACCATGCATACCTTCGAATGCCCAAAAAAGACACCATAAAGTTGAGTTGATATTTACAAAGAGTCATGTTATTCACTTCCTGTTGTGAAAAGCGGCTTTTTAAAATCACTAATGTGCTCAGTGAATAAACACAAATATCATAAGAGACTGATATCTAGGTCAGAGAAACACTGTCATTAAAGTAAGAAAACAAATTCAAAATTGAAAAGCCATGGAATAATACGGATGATTTCCACATTATTTTTTTTGCTTGGGAGTAGAAGCTGTTTTGCCTAGGAAGAGATTTGAAAAATGTGTGCCTAGCAAAAGGTAAAATCATTAGGAAAATAATGACAATAGTCTTACCATGCTTGTAAAAACTGTCTCTCTTTTCCAGAAATACTATAGTGGAGATTGATTAGCTTATTTCTATACCTTACCTCTCCCCCACATATCATTTGTGGTATGGTGTGGTGGTGGTGGGGGGGAGTGTGTGTGTGTGTGTGTGTGTGTGTGTGTGTGTGTGTGTGTGTCTTGGTACAGCTGACTAACTGATAGGGTCTGGATGGCTGAGAAGGGCTGATGCCAAAGCATGAAGTAAAGATCTTAATGGTTCCATATGATCCCAAACAGCTCACCGATCAAAAAGGAAAACCATCTCAAATAAGTAAGTAAATAGACTAAATAACTCCCAGGAATAAGCTATCACCAAAGAAGAATTAGAAATTGCCTATATGTTTGTTAAACAATTAGATTCTCCAAGCAATCTAAGAAATACAAAACCAAACAAAAAAGAAATACAATTTTTCACCTATCAATCTAAACAAGACTTAAAATCTTAACTTGAATACTGCTGAGGTTTCAGGGAACAGGCAAGCTCGTACCCTGATAATGGAGCATTTCCTGATAAGGGAGACATAAACTGGAAACACAAACTTTCTGTAAAGAAAGTTTATACTAAATATGAAGAGTCTTAAAATATGCATGTCCGTTGACTCGCATTTGTCAAGAAATGACTCTGAATGAATCATGGTGGAAATATCACACACACACACACACACACACACACACACACATATATATATTATAAAAATACAGCGTTCTAAATTATCCATATCTCCCAAAGTAGAATACTGGCTGAAAATTTTCAAAATACAATATACACCCTATATTTAATATTACAGTCAAACATATGTACATGAAAAATTAGATGGGGTTCAAGTCTTACTTTCTATGTAGGAAGTGCTCTGCACGTGTTACAATTTGATAGTGAACAATTATTATCACACTTCTAATATCAAAATAATTCTTAAATTAATTTTTAAATGTTAACTATGGAGTATGTTCAAAATAGATTGTCCAATACTAATTTTAAAAATAACGATTTTTAAACTGAGTTAACCTATTTGAAATGACATCACAAAAACTACTGGGACTAAAAATACCTTATTTTTCAGACATCTCTGGATTTTTTTCAAAGAGTGCTGGAAATTTCCTTGCAAAATATCTTTGTCAGAGCCTTATAAATCACAACATGTGCACTTGCTTCTCTCAGCACTGAACAGATTGAAAGATGCTATGTTCCAGCCTCAGGCTGCTCAAAGAAGCTCCAAATTACAGTAATTACGAATTTAACCTCTCTTAAATAAATGAGGGATTGGAATGATGAAGATTACTTCATCTAATAGGCTTTGAGGGGAGACTGGAAGGGTTACAAATAAGATTCACCTATACTTCTGAAAGCCACCAAACAGCTGGGCTTAATCTGAGAACGAACTTAGAGATGAGCCACTTTTGGATTTTTTCCACATTGTTCAGATAAGAAAATCTTAGCCCAGACAAGGAAAGCGAATGACCACCTGGAGAGTTAATGTCAGAGTTCAGACAAATCTGCTGTCTGGATGGCAGTCTAGAGCTCACACTTGGATTCAGTTTCCTTAACTGGGTTAGTCCTCTTATATATTTAATCCTTACAACATTTCCATAAGCACTTTACAACAGAAATATAATGGGAGTCACCTATGTAATTTTAAATTTTCTGATAGCCATGTTAAAGAAAGGAAAAAGACACTGGTGAAATCAATTTTAGTAATATATTTTATTTCACCCAATAGATAAAAGTACTATCATTTCAAACTGAATTCAATATAAAAATGAAGAAATTCTGCGTCCTTTCTGGGGAGGGAGGTACCAAGTCTTTGAATGCTAGTGTGGCTTTTATACTTACAGTGTTTTAATATGGGTTAGTAAATTTCAAAGCTCGAATATCAAATGATGTAGACTTAATGCACAGTTGATTTTATTAATTTCTTCCTCAAAAGGCCAGGCCCAGTAATACATTAGTACTGTACCTAAAGACAGAAAACTTTATAAGAAAATCATTAGAAGAACTATACCAATAATTATGCTTCCCAGGTGATGCACTGGTAAGGAAACTTCCTGCAATGCAGGAAACCCGGGCTCAATCCCTGGGTCAGGAAGATACCCTGGAGAAAGGAGAAAGGACGGCAACCCACTCCAGTATTCCTGCCTGGAGAATTCCACGGACAGAGGAGTCTGGCAGGCTATGGTCCACTGGGTCGCAAAGAGTCAGAAACAACTGAGCAACTAACACACAGACGGATATAGCAATAATGAGAAAACATCACAAATACTGAGCGGTAGTATGGAATAGGTAATACCTTTCTTGCATTGGCTGAGTTTTAAGCATTAAAATATCCTCTTTACCTGAAAGAGTACTGATTCTTGTGGGAAGTATAATAAAAGCACAGCTAGGAAAATGGAGAATTATGACTGCTAGAACTGCGGTCATTCCCCCTTTGGTATTATACAGGCCTTTCTTCCATTAAGATCCCCAGGTGCCTTGTATCAGTGAGGACTGTTTCATTCTTCTCAATTGAACGATACTTTCATTCTGCTTCATATGCTAATTACCCCTTGATCATCAACTTCCCCAACCAGATTATGCTCACCCTGATAAACCTGGATCACAATTTGCCTACCTAAATTTCCAATCCCTGGAAAGTAGTCCAGCACACAGGCACATAATAAGTGCTAAAAAATACTTTAGGTGCTAAAAAATAGCCGCTAAAAAAGTATTTTACCAGATGGATAAATATGTCAGTGCCTACTCAGTAGTCCTTTCTGCCTTTCAGAAGATACTATAAGGAGTTAAATTAGGCAAGGGGGGGAAAAAAAAAAAACAGCCAATGTAAACCTCCTGGATTTCTAATTAAATTCAAAAGATGGGAATCTAAGAAAAGGCCACAGATCAGTCTGGCCATGTTGACCAACAATATCATCTATTAATAAAATTATTCCTTTAAATCAGGGGAAATTAACCCTAAATCAAAGGAAACACACACACACCAAAGCCCAATAAGCTTATTAAGAGTTTCAATAAGCAACCCCAAAGCCTGATGTAAGATCATCTTTTGTTGCTCTGATTCAATAACATATATTGCTTCAATGCTTGATCATTAGAGTAGCAAAACTTTTGAGAGCTCACTAAGTGAATTAGAGATTCTTTATTCTTGAACAAAGTTGTATTTGGCTTTAGACATAGTTCAAGAAGGCTGAGGCTATTCAGGTGCATTTTCATTGACATTCTGCCAGCCAATGATAAACTATAAAGTTTATTCCTGCTAAACATGTCTGCCTAATTTCCATTCATTGCTAGGACAGTAAGTAGCCTAGAAGCAAATTTCTCTACTTGGGTTTCCAAGAAAAATTATTTTTAAAGTGTGTGAAAATTTTACTTCAGCTTTTAATATATGGGTTGTCTTCTTGTCCCCTGATATCATCTCTGTTAACTGACTTAATTCCAAGCCCAGGAGTTTAGGAACATGTGGTAAAGGCACCTAAAAAAAATCGATAGAGCTTCCGTGCCCATTGGTCCCAGGCTGTCTTTCTTACCATACTGTGAGAGCTCATCAGCACTGTGGTTCCACTTGCTGCGCTTCTAAATTGATTGCAATGCCCTGACCCAAAGGTCAGATGGTAGTGTGGAAATATAAAGGCTGTTTTACCATAGAGCTCAATGCTTCCCACTGCAGGATGTCAAGAAGGCCATTTTAAAGGCACTGGTCTATGTCCTACAATAAGAGAGTTAACAGTCTTCTCAGCAATAGTACACATTTCTACTTCCTCAAGATGGCCAAAGAAATGCCACTGGAGTTTCTCCAGGACCCCTACCACGCAACAAAGATGCAAGAGCAGTGTCTTCATAAAATGCCTTTAGAATCACCAGGATTGGCTGCTTCAGTAAAAGAAATTAAAGCCAATCTAGCCATATGATAAAATTTTCTAATTGTCACATCCTGCTATGAAGTGACATCTACAGTAAGAATACCAAATGATCTATAAAGTCTTAGGAAATGCATTGTTCTTTAGAGAAGAAGGACACGACAGAATGGGTTCTGAGAAGCGGCATGGCACTCCAGAGTACAACAGAACTCAAAGACCCAGGTTATCTCTTGACTCCTGAGACCTTGGGCAGGTCAATCAACTTCTATGAGGCTCTATTTCTTGAAGACCATGGCTCTTGAACAGTTTAGGATCATGGCTTCGAAAATTTGATAAAAATCTCCTCTTAAAATATTTTATGTAAATTTTACCAAGATCATCGACACCTCCCTGTCCTGAAACCTCTCTGTGAACTCAAGTTAAAAATTTATAGTACACACACTTAAACTCCAAGGCCTATCCCTAGAATAAATGCTCTGTCACAGAAGGATGTTTTCAGAACCTAGGACAGTTCCTGATACCCAGGGACTGCTCCAAAAGTACTTGTTGGATTCAGTAAATAAAAGAATGGTGAAATTGTAAAAGATTAAATACAGTGTCTATGAAGGAAACTTGCAAATTGGAAAATACACAACAAATATGTTAATTTTTTAAAGTAATTGCATGAGGCATCTTAAAATCTGTTCTAACTAATACTTGCAAGAAAACATACAATCACAATTTATATTTTTCCACAAGGTACAACTTTGTTCTATAAAGAAGGGAGTTTTTAAATTGATAATATTTGTGCTCCAATATAAATACGTTCCTTTGAAAATATTTATCAATAAATCAATGAACATCAAAATCTCCCTTAAATCCTGCTCATCACTTTATCTGTCCTACTGGATTCAAACAATGGCATTATTTGTCAGATTTGGACATTTGTTGAAATGCTAAAGTCGGGCATGTAATTCAATCTTTTAAGAGGTATGAACATCCAGTTACAAAATAAATGACTCATGAAGATGAAACGTACAGTGTGGGAAATAAAGTCAATAACAGGGTAACATCTTTTTACGGTGACAGATGGTAAGTAGACTTATCATGGTGATTATTTGAAAATGCATAGAAATATCAAATGACTTTGTTGTACACCAGGAACTAACATAGTGTTGTAGGTCAATTATACTTAAAAAAATAAATAAACTCATAGAAAATGAGGTCAGATATATGGTTACCAGAGGCGGGAGTGGAGGAGGGAATTAGATGAAGGTGGTCAAAAGATGCAAATCTCCAGTTACAAGATAAATAAGTCCCAAGATATAATATGCAATATGATAAAGATAATTAACATTGCTGCATGTTATATATGAAAATTGTTAAGAGAGTAAATCCTAAGAGTGCTCATCACAAAAAAAGTTTTATTTTGTACTAATGAGATGACATAGGTTTACCAAATTTATTGTCTTAATCATTTCATAGTGTATATAAATCAAATCATATGCTGTACACCTTAAACTTATACAGGGCTATATGTCAATTGATATCTCAATAAATCTGAAAGAAGAAAAAAAAAAAGTTTCACATTCAGTCAATAAATTCAAATGCTTGCATTTAACAAGACTTCCAACCTGAGTTTCCCACTACCATTTATCTCTCATGACTGTGTCTCACCTTGGCCCTCATTATCTTTCACTTAAAATATAAAAGTGTTCCTCACATCCATGAAAATGGCTACTATCAAACAATAAAAGCAGAAAATAACAAGTACTCTCAAGGATGCGAAGTAATTGGAACTCTGATGCACTGTTAGTGGGAATGTAACACAGCCACTATGGAAAACAGTACGGCAGTTCCTCAAGAAATTAAAAATACAGAGCTACTGATGGTCCAGCAATTCTACATCTATGAAAGCGATGTCGATGGACCTAGAGACTGCCACAGAGTGAAGTTAAGTCAAAAAGAGAAAAACCAGTGTCTTATATTAATGCATATATAGGAAATCCAAAAAAAAATTAGTTTAGACAATCTTGTTTACAAAGCAGAAATAGAGACACAGATGTACAGAATAAATGAATGGACACTGAGGGGGAAAGGTGGGGGATGGATAAACTGGGATATTGGGATTCACACATATACTATCGATACTATGTATAAAGTAGATAACTAATGAGAGCCTACAGTATAGCACAAGCAACTCTACTCAAAGCTCTGTGATGACCTAAGTTGTAAGGAAATCCGAAAAAGAAGGTATATATGTATATCTGATATGTATAGCTGGTATAGCTGATTCACCTTGCTGTACCCCTGTGCTAGTAGAAACTAGCACAGCATTGTAAAGCAGCAATACTCCAATAAAAATTATTTTTAAAATAAATAATGTTTTTTAAAGAGTTGAAATCAACATCTTGAAGAGATCTCTGTAAACCCATGTTTGTAACAGCATGGTTCACAAGAGCTAAAACACTAAAGCAACCCAAGTGTCCACCAATGAATGAATGAATAAGCAAAATGTGGTATACACATACAACATACGATTGTTCAACTTTAACAAGCAAATTCTGACTTACGCTACAATATGGATGAACCTGGATGACATTATATTAAGTGAAATAAGCCAGTCAGGAGAAGACAAACACTATACAATTCCTCTTATACTTTGCATAAGCAACATTCAGAAAACGAAGATCATGGCATCCGGTCCCATCACTTCATGGGAAATAGATGGGAAACAGTGGAAACAGTGGCAGACTTCATTTTTGGGGGCTCCAAAATCATTGCAGATGGTGATTGCAGCCATGAAATTAAAAGACGCTTACTCCTGGGAAAAAAAGTTATGACCAACCTAGATAGCACATTCAAAAGCAGAGACATTACTTTGCCGACTAAGGTCCGTCTAGTCAAGGCTATGGATTTCCTGTGGTCATGTATGGATATGAGAGTTGGACTGTGAAGAAGGCTGAGCGCCAAAGAATTGATGCTTTTGAACTGTGGTGTTGGAGAAGATTCTTGAGAGTCCCTTGGACTGCAAGGAGATCCAACCAGTCCATTCTGAAGGAGATCAGCCCTGAGTGTTCTTTGGAAGGAATGATGCTAAAGCTGAAACTCCAGTACTTTGGCCACCTCATGCGAAGAGTTGACTCATTGGAAAAGACTCTGATGCTGGGAGGAATTGGGGGCAGGAGAAGAAGGGGACAACAGAGGATGAGATGGCTGGATGGCATCACGGACTCGATGGACGTGAGTCTGAGTGAACTCCGGGAGATGGTGATGGACAGGGAGGCCTGGCGTGCTGCGATTCATGGGGTCGCAAAGAGTTGGACACGACTGAGCGAATGAACTTAACTGAACTGAACTTACTATAGTCGAAATCATACAGTCAAAGCAGAATGGTGGTAGTTAGGGACTGGGGGTAGGAAAGAATAAGGAGTTCTTGTTTCATTTTCATAGAGTTTCAGTTTTAAGTTTTACAAGATGAAAATTATAGAGATAGATGGTAATGGTTGCACAGCTTTATGAATATATTAATACCACTGAACTATACTTAAAATGATTAAGATGGTAAATTTCATATTATATATATTTTACTACAATTGAAGAAAAAAGATATAAACAGACTTCATCAAAAAAACTAAATGATTGGCAAATAACTACAGGAAAGATGTTGAATATAAAAAACCCACAAAATTGTCCTCCACTTTTCTTTGTCCAATCCAGCCTCGGCAGCACTTTCAATCATCTTTCTAAAACACAAATTTCATTAGCTGAATTTCCTGCTTTCTACTTGTTCTGTGCCAGCATTTCAGGGAAAACCTTTAAATATGGCAAATGATGCCTCTGGCATTAACTCACTACCCTGGCTTCATCCATCTTACCCTTCATGCTCCATTCATAGTTAACATTCCTCATGTCTGGCAAATGTCACATTCTTAATAAGCTGCCAGGGAGTGGGTGGAGCTGCTTGCTGTATTCTTAACTCTTATCTGCTAAGTAGTCATCTATCTTCCTAGATGGCAATAGTGATAAAGAATCCATCTGCCAGTATAGGACAAACAGGAGATGTGGGTTTAATTCCTGGGTCAGGAAGATCCCCTGGAATTAGGAAATGTCACCCCACTCCAGTATTCTTGCCTGGGAAATCCCATGGACAGAAAAGCCTGGTGGGCTCCAACGCATGGGGTTGCCAAGAGTCAGACACAACTGAGCATCTAAACAGTAGCAGCACTTATCCCTCTAGACTTCGTTCAAAGGTCACTTTCCCGCCCACCTCCCCAGGCAGCCTGCCCTATAGGAAGGTACTTCCTCTGTGCTCCCATATTATGTATATTTGAATATAACATTTACATTGCATTAAGATTACTCAGTTGTGCCCTTCTTCACATTTGCCTGTAAGCTTCCTCAGAGCAGTCCAGATCCAAGTATTTACCCCATAATATGTACATTAGGTCAATGACCAAATAAAATTAACATGCTGCCATTTATAATGGTGAAATGAGCTCTGAGTAAGAAAGTTCCCATGTAAATTGGAGACAATTTCATATTTTTATCAAAGGTATTTAATTTGCCTCTATCGAATACACAGATAAATGTCTCTTTAAGGGGAAACACAAATGATAGTGGTGATGCAGATGATACACAATTTCAGACTTGCTCATATCTGCCAGGCTCTATGTTAGTCACTTTACATGTGACTAAGTACATTTTTACTTAATTCATGAGCTTCTCTATGAGGCAAGTACTATTATCCCATTTCACAGAGGAAAAAACTGAAATTCAGAGTCATTAAAACATTTACTCAGCACCACATAGCTGGTAAACAGCAAAGACAGGATTTGTTCCTAAGGAATTTTTTTTTCTTTTTGCACACAAGATTATTCTCAAATTCTTTGTTGAACTATCAATAATCAATTCACAGAGACTTTTTTCTGAGAAAATCTTAAAAAGGCTGTGAAGAGATATGACATGTTCCAAAGCACTGCCTTCAAAATCTAGTGACAGATTAATCTGATGATACATTAATCAATGATCTATTCTCTCTTTCACAGAACCCAAGTGAGAATTTTTACATGCTCATTCCTCACATTTAAAGCAGTATTAACTACAGTATTGTTGTTCCCACCTGGAAATGAGTTTCTTGAAAGGTATGATGATTCAAGAGAAGACTCTAAGAGGGAGAAACTTCTGACACCATATTGAGAAAAAACTAGACTTAATTAAAATGGGGATTTCCCTGGCTGTCCAATGGTTAGGACCCCATGTCAGGGGACGTGGGTTCAATCCTTGGTTGGGGAAACTGAGCTCCCACAGGCCATGCTGCGTGGTGCAGCCAAAAAAAAAAAAATAATAATAATAAATAAATAAATATTTACAATATTAAAAAAAAAAAAGAAAATGGACCAAAGCTTACAAAAAGTTTGCAGCAGAATACACTCTTTTCACTGTGACTCTGATGTTGGGAGGGATTGGGGGCAGGAGGAGAGGGGACGACAGAGGATGAGATGGCTGGACGGCATCACTGACTCAATGGACGTGAGTCTAAGTGAACTCCGGGAGATGGTGATGGACAGGGAGGCCTGGCGTGCTGCGATTCATGGGGTCGCAAAGAGTCAGACACGACTGAGCGACTGAACTGAACTGAACTGACAGTCTTTTCACTGTGATGCAGACCTCAGAATGGCCCTTCTCTCCCACTTTTCATCTCTGCTCCTTACTAACCAGTCTAGATATTCTACTTTCTAGGGGCTCCCAAGGCCCTTCCATTCTTCTCCCTCCGGTCTCCCATTTCTAGGCGTCCCTTCCCACATCTCAGGTCTCACATTACTGTGCTTGTGGTACAGAAGTGACTTTCTTCCCTAGCACAGGGCACCTCCCTGCGTGAACGTGGCGCATCCATGCGTCTTCGGTCAGGTTGTAGGAGGTCAGCTCCACCTGGACATAGTCATTTCTCATCCCCAAATTTATCAGCATTAGGCCCATTCTTTAACCACAGTCTAAGTCTTTCTTACTTGCACTGTGGTCCTAGGCAGGGCACTTAATTCTCTGTGGTTCATAGGATTTATGTGATAATTAAGTGAGATGTACTTAGAATAAAGCCTGGCCCATGAAAGCACAATAAATACTGCCATTATATTTAGCTATTTTACCATGCTTTGTTTCTTTTAAAGAGGTACTTTTAATCACTTCAGAGAGAATAGAGATGGTTTAAAAATACCAGCTCTGAAGAATACACAATAGGGAAAGGACAATGTCTTCAATAAAAAGTGGTGGGAAAACTGCAGTGTTACATGCGAAAGAATAAAATTATACACCTATCTCACAGTATACACAAAAACAAACTAAAAATGGATTAAAGACTTGAATGTGAGACGTGAAACCATAAAATTCCCAGAAGAAAACATAGATGATAAGCTCCTTGGCAGAGATCTTCGTGATGATTTTTTGGATTTGACACCAAAAACAAAGGCAACAATGGCAAAAATAAACAAGTGTGACTACATCAAACTAAAATTTCTGCACAAGAAAGGAACCTATCAACAAAATGAAAAGGCAACCTAACAAATGAGAGAAAACATTTCCAAATAGTATCCAGAATATATGAAGAATTCATACATCTCAAAGCCAAGAAACAATTTGATTTAAAAATGGGCAGAGGACCTTTCCACAAGAAAATGACACGCGGATGGTCAACATGAAAAGGTGCTCAACATCACTAACCATTAGGAAAAGGCATATCAAAACCACAATGAGATATCAACTTAAACCTGTTAGAATGGCTATTATTAGGTTTTACACAAGAAATAACAAGAATTGGCCAAGATATGCAGAAAAGGGAACCCTCATGCACTGTTGATAGAATGTAAATTGGTACAGACATTATGAGAAACAGCATAGATGTTCTTCCAAAATTAAAAATAGAACTAACATGTGATCCAGCTGTTCCACTTCTGGGTATATATCTGAAGAAAACAAAAACACTAACTCAAAAAGACATATGCACCCCTACATTCACAGCATTTTTAAAATTCCAAAGATACAGAAACAACCTAACGGTCCATTGACAGATACACGGATAAAGAAGACCTGGTGCAGATATACAATGGAATGTTACTCAATCATAAAAAAAATTATGAAATTTTGGCATTCGTGACAACACAGATAGACCTTGAAGGCATTATGCTAAGTGCAATGTCTGTCAAAGAAACACAGTTTGCCATATGCTCACTTATATGTGGATAACAACCGATCTATAAAACAAAAACAATTAACTTACAGATACAGACAGATAGTTGCCAAAAATGGAGGACTTAGGGTAGGCAACATGAGTAAAGATGATCAAACAATACAAACTTCCAGTTACACAGTAAGTCATGGAGATGTAATGTACAGCATGGTGACTATAATTAATAATACTATATAGAATATTTGAAAAGTGCTAAGACAATAGATCTTAAAAGTTCTTATCATAAGAAAAAACTGTGTAACTGCATGGTGATGGATGTTACCTATACTTACTATGGTGGTCATTTCACAACACATAACAAATATCAAATCACTCTGACATCCATCTGAAACTAATACACTATGTTGATTATATTTCAATTAAAAATAAACAGCTCTTCCAGGACACAGAAGCAACCAAAACATTCATCGATAGATGAATGGATAAAGAAGATATGGTGCTAGAAAGAAAGAAAATGAAAGAAACTCAGTCGTGTCCGACTCTTTGTGACCCCATGGACTATACAGTCCATGCAATTCTCCAGGCCAGAATACTGAAGTGGATAGCCTTTCCTTTCTCCAGCGGATCTTCCCAACCCAGGCCTCCCACATTGCAGGCGGATTCTTTACCAACTGAGCCACAAGGGAAGCCCAATATGGTGCCTGTGTGTGTGCTAAGTCACTGGAGTTGTCTCAGACTCTGTGTGACCTAATGGGCTGTAACCTGCCAGGCTCCACTGTCCATGGGTTTCTCCAGGCAGGAATATTGGAGTGGGTTGCCACGCCCTCTTCCAGGGGGTCGTCCCGCCACAGGGATCAAACCCACGACTCTTCTGTCTCCCACACTGGCAGGCGGGTTTTTTTTTTTTTTTTTTTAAATACCACTAGAACCACCTGGGAAGCCCAGTTCTTGTCATTACCTAACTACAAAAGATCTTGCCCTTCTTAAACTCCTAAAGAACTACTGTGCTTTCCTCACACTAGAAGACATTTTCTTCTGTTTCAGGGATGCTAGTTGTACCCTTCCAGCTTGGTGTGACTCCCCTCAGAATATTCGCCAGGTTTTGTATTTCTTCTGAACAAACCCCTACTCACAAGGGAACAGGCAAGGATTGGGAATGCAACTTCCAAAGAGCCATTGATCATAGCTGAGCATCACTAATATGTGCTATTAAAATGAATATAGTTTATTTATCTAACTTATCATCTGTTTGAGTTCATAACAAAAAAAAGGAAGAAATTGTCATTATCTTGTCCTTTTCGAGCTCATAGGGAATAGAATATATTTTAATAGCAGATTTATATAAACCAACATCAGTTCAGTTCAGTTCAGTTCAGTCGTTCAGTCGTGTCCGATTCTTTGAGACCCCATGAATCGCAGCACACCAGGCCTCCCTGTCCATCACCAACTCCCAGAGTTCACTCAAACTCACGTCCATCGAGTCGGTGATGCCATCATAGGTAACATTAAAAGCATATAATTGTATGCAGGATAACTGAGTAACAACTTTAGAGAGAACAGACACAACATAGTGTATAAAAATTCTATAAACATACTTACTGTCAATAAAAATGTTCTTGTTTTATAAAGATCTAATCTTGCAGAGGAAAAAAAAAAACATAAAGTTAGATTTCTGAAACTCATTCACTGAAAAATCTAGACCAGGATAAATATTTAAATTCTCTGAATTCATATTAAAAATTCACACATAAGCGAACAAAGAAAATGAAACTTGTCAATATTTGCTATTTTCTCTCTGAATATATATCTATATAACTCTGCCTTCATGGTAAAAAAAAAAAAAAAGTGTTGAGAATCACCAGTGACAGGAAAAGTTCAAGAAACTTCACTTTGTGATGGAGAGAGGAGGTTTGCCATCTCACGTCTTTTAAGCACAATTTTCCACGTGTGAAGTAGGCTAGTTGGCAGCATTTCTGCCACAGGGTTACCAGCTAGATCAAGGTCACTCTGGAAACCAAGTCCTGCTCTGAAATTCTAAGATGTGTCTTAGGACACAAGAACACAGGACCAAGAAGGAGTTCCAATCTGAAACTGCGAGGCTTTGTTCGTCAGCTCTTCCAAAAGAAGCAGATCCCTCTAGAGCTCCATAGTATCTCTGGATCCTCTGGGTTTGTAAGTGAGGACTCTGATTGAACTATGAGATGTGTACATGCATGCTCAGTCACTCTAGTCATATCCGATTCTTTGCGACCCTATGGACTATAGCCCTCCAGGCTCCTCTGTCCATAGGATCCTCCAGGCGCAAATACTAGACTGGGATGCCATGCCTTCCTCCCAGGGGATCTTCCCATCCCAGGGATCAAATCCGCAACTCCTGTGTCTCCTGCATTACAGGTAGATTCTTTACCCACTGAGCCACCTGGGAAGTCCTGAACCATGGGATAGAGGTCTCTGAATCCCCCAGGCAAAGGAAGGCAGGTGGAAGTAGCCAGTGAATCTGTTCCACCACATGGCCACCTATTATTCATACCTCCGGAAAAGGTAGTAACGAAAAGCAAGCTTTCACTGATGAAGCCACTTGGGGATCTTTTCCTGCTTAGGTGTAAATGGTTAGGTGGCACTGATAAAGGCACTTTTGAAATTACTTAAGGAAAGGATATTTTTGGCAGTAGATATACAGATTTGAGCACCAGAAAAATAGGAACTGCTCTATGGAGTAATGGACTGTTTTAAGAATACATTCTACAAAGAGCAGGTGCTGCATAGTTTAAATAAGTGTTAATGAATATTGCACCCCTTACATTAACAGAAAACATCAATGAACCAGACCTAATACAATAACTTTCATTTCTCAAACCACATCACATTTTGAAGAAAGCTTTCTTACAAAGATGTGTTCATTTATTTCTCCTATTAAGCCTGCAAGAGGAAGAGTAGGGGCTTTAAAAGCAGCACAGCCAACTCATTGGAAAAGACCCTGATGCTGAGAAAGATTGAAGTCAAAAGGAGAAGAGGGCGGCAGAGAGCAAGATGGTTAGATAGCATCACCAACTCAATGGACATGAATCTGAGCAAACTTCAGGAGACAGGGAAAGACAAGGAAGCCTGGCAAGCCGCCATCCATGGAGTTATAATGAGTCAGACACAGCTTTGCAACTGAACAACCACACAGTGGTTACAAGCATACACTTTGCAGTTGGACTCTAGGGTTTGAATACTCCCTTTGTTCCATACGACATGTCTCTGTGACCTTGGCCAATGCCTTAACTGCCCGTTGTTTCAGTTTCCTTACCTGAAAATCAGTGGATTCATCTCTTACAATGTCACTCAATAGCTAGATAGAATTATGTATGTGGAATCCTCTCACCACATGCCTGATAAGAATTTTAAGGGATGTGTCCCCTATGTTAAAGATTCATGTAGATCCTATGGTGTTGGCATCAAATTTCACAGGCTGAGCCCCTGTTTTATTCCCTTCTCCATGGCACAGAAAAACAAATAAGCATGGCTTCTTCTCTTGCTGGGTAATAAAGAGTCCAAAAAAAAGAGGCTTACCTCTGCGGCAGTGCATTGGGTCAAAATAGATTCTCGCTGAGCTTCTACTCTGCAGTTTCTTAGGTCCTCCATAATAACTGGAATGTGACTGGTACACCACAAAGCAAATGTTCCACAGAGGCACAAATAAGGCTGGAAACCTGATCCTAGCACTGCGGGCTCGCCTCCCATCTCACTTCCCTTGATCAATGCACACTGTTGTCCCTTAAAAGATGGAGTTTCCCTCTCCAAACTCGGCTTTCAAGATGCTATTAGGAGAATGTGCATTCTCTTTGCTTGTGAAATGTTACACACTGTCCAAACTTAAATAGACTTCCTTCAGTGTGCGATGAAGCACCTTCCATGGGGTACTGAGTATACCTTCCCAGGGCTTTGCATTTGGGCAAGGATGGCCAAAGGAAAAATCTCAGAATAGGACCTTAAATCTCTCTCTGAATGCATAGCTCTTCAAGGTGCTGGGCCTCTATCTACACATTAAACATATATACCTGGGAAAATGCTAAATTTCCTGAAGTCCCTAAGGACCCTGAAAACCTACACCCGACTCGGAGGGTAAATCAAAGGATGATGAGACCTAGTCTTCTATCTCAAGAGCAGGATACAAAGCCAGCCAACCCTGGGTGATCAAGATCTCTAGTTTATGTAGGCTTGTCATTCTGAATTTACTCATGTTTTCAGAAGCAATAATACATCTCAGGATATACCTCAGAAATGTCTATATTATTTTTCTCATATGACTACTACATATTAACATTTTATTGCCACCTTCATTTAAGAATCACTGGTGGATAAAGGCAAAATAGTAATATGGCTTTTAAAGAAAATGCACACTTGATATGTCTATATATAATTAGCTGGGAGTGGTAGCACATCTCAACAAAACTGCAGTTAAATTTTAAAATCACCTACATACTTGAAACTGAATAAGGAAAATGAAGGCAGCAGCTTTTCATTTCGTGGGACTGACAAAACAGAGCTCTCCACATAGGCCTCAGCTTTTCTAGAACTCAATCTGTACACTGAAAACTGGCTAAAGACTATTAGAACAACAAGCTCCAAAGATTCGTTGTACAGCACAGGGAAATACAGCCATTATTTTATAACTTAAAATGAAGTATAACCTATAAAAATACTGAATCACTGCTATACACCTGAAACCAACATATCAGCTACACTTCAACTATACTAGTCAACTATATTTCAATTACAAAAAAAATCAACCCAGACTTGCCAAAATGCCCACAGATAATATTGCCTTGGAACTTTCTTAATCATATTCATCCATCCAATAAAATTATTTTTTGTATCACTAATGATTTTTAAATTTTTTTCCAAATTTTGATTCCATGGTCACTGAGGGAAAAATGGAGATCAAAATAAAGAGACGGAAAGAGATGGAGCCAGAGCTCAGATGACAGGGCTGCTGAGCTGCAAGTCCGTGCATGAGGCAAATACTCATGATGCTGCTACCCTGCTTTCACTGTTTCTATTCTATTTAAAAACGTTTATCAGAATTAAAAAAAAATCAAAAATTTTAAAGGATAAGAATTAAAAGAATAAAACCAAAATAAGATTTATTCAGACTACCCACACAGATAATCCAAGAAAACCAATAAATGAATCACTATAATTAATAAGATTGTTCAGCAAAATGGCTAAATACAAAATCAACATATTAAAAAATAATCATATTCCTTTATATGAGCAACAAAGTATTAAGCAAGCTGAGTTTGAACAATTACATTTATAATAGCACAAATAATAAGAGCAATGATTACACCCAATAAAGGTATGTAAGCCTTTAGCATAAAATACTAAAACTTCATTGAATGTAATAAAATAAAACATATGTAAATGAGAAATATATCATATTCATATACTTAAAGGCTCTAAAGGCAACTCTTACACATTCATCTACAAAGTCAAAGCAATTTTCATCAAAATCTTAGTGTTTTTGATGGAATATGGCAACTTTATGCTAAAACATGTGTGGATGAATTATAGGTCAATATCTATCAAGGCAATTTTGAAATAGCAGCAGAAGAGCGGCCTTAGCTTAACTGATATCAGGCTTTAAAAACTAAAGAGATTTAACAGTGTATATGGTTGAAGGGCAGAGAAGGCAATGGCACCCCACTCCAGTACTCTTGCCTGAAAAATCCCATGGATAGAGGAGCCTGGTGGGCTGCAGTCCATGGCGTTGCTAAGAGTCAAACACGACTGAGCGACTTCTCTTTCACTTTTCACTTTCATGCATTGGAGAAGAAAATAGCAACCCACTCCAGTGTTCTTGCCTGGAGAATCCCAGGGATGAGGCAGCCTGGTGGGCTGCCATCTATGGGGTCGCACAGAGTCGGACACGACTGAAGCGACTTAGCAGTAGCATGGTTGAAGGGATAGACAAATAAACCAGAGTAACAGAATAAGTGGCTTTAAAATAAATTCACATACCTATGAGAGCTTCCAATATAATAAACTACAATTCTGTGGGCCAAATACAGACCACTGAATGAAGTACAGGAATGATCGCCCATCCATATGGGGAAAGTTCCACACTTTGGCCACCTGATGGGAAGGGCTGACTCACTGGAAAAGACCCTGATGCTGGGAAAGACTGAGGGCAGGAGGAAGAGCGCAGCGGAGGACGAGATGATTAGATAGTATCACCGAGTCAATGGACATAAATCTGAGCAAACGCCAGGAGACAGTGAAGGACAGGAAAACCTGGCGTGCCGTCATTCATGGGGTTGAAAAGATTCAGACACGATGTAGCAACTGAACAACAACAACAGGGAAAGGAAAAGATCAGATCTCTACTTCTCTCCAAGCAAACAAATAAAACAGAAGTTTTTGATGGACTAATAACTTAAATAAACAGATACCTAAAATTTTAGAGTCTAACACAAAAAATATACTGATGAATCAAGAGTGGGATATAAAAAAAATACAAACTATAAAAGAAAAAATAGACATATATGAACACATTAAAACCTATTTTAAGCAAAGTGAATAGAAACTTATAGGTGGTAAGGAACTATTTGAAATTCATACAAAAAGGAGTGTTATAAAACATATTACAGGAACATGTACAAATGGATTTGTAAGAAAAGAAAGACAAACAGGAAAATGGACATATTAAAATAAGAAGAAATTTATATAAACCTATAAATACATAAAATTAACTATAAAAACTTCGTTCAGTACAGTTCAGTTGCTCAGTCATGTCCGAATCTTTGCGACCCCATGGACTACAGTATGCCAGGCCTCCCTATCCATCACCAACTCCTGGAGTTTACTCAAACTCATGTCCATTGAGTCCATGATGCCTTCCATTGGTCATCCCCTTCTCCTCTGCCTTCAATCTTTCCCAGCATCAGGGTCTTTTCAAATGAGTCAGTTCTTTGCATCAGGTGGCCAAAGTACTGGAGTTTCAGCTTCATCAGTCCTTCCAATGAACATTCAGGACTGATTTCCCTTTAGGATGGACTGGTTGGATCTCCTTGCAGTCCAAGGGACTCTCAAGAATCTTCTCCAACACCACAGTTCAAAAGCATCAATTCTTCAGCACTCAGCTTTCATAATAGTCCAACTCTCACATCCATACATGACTACTGGAAAAACCATAGCCTTGACTACATGGACCTTTGGTAGTAAAGTAATGTCTCTGCTTTTTATTATGCTGTCTAGGCTGGTCATAACTTTCCTTCCAAGGAGTAAGTGTCATTATTTCATGTCTGCAGTCACCATCTGCACTGAATTTTGGAGCCCTACAAAATAAAGTCCGCCACTATTTCCACTGTTTCCCCATCTATTTCCCATGAAGTGATGGGACCAGATGCCATGATATTCGTTTTCTGAATGTTGAGCTTTAAGCCAACTTTTTCACTCTCCTCTTTCACTTTCATCAAGAGGCTTTTTAGTTCCTCTTCACTTTCTTCCATAATGGTGGTGTCATCTGTATATCTGAGGTTATTGATATTTCTCCCAGCAATCTTGATTCCAGCCTGTGCTTCTTCCAGCCCAGTGTTTCTCATGATGTACTCTGCATATAAGTTAAATAAGCAGGGTGACAATATACAGCCTTGACGTACTCCTTTTCCTATTTGGAACCAGTCTGTTGTTCCATGTCCAGTTCTACCTGTTGCTTCCTGACCTGCATACAGATTTCTCAAGAGGCAGGTCAGGTGCTCTGATATTCACATCTCCTTCAGAATTTTCCACAGTTTCTTGTGATCCACACAGTCAAAGGCTTTGGTATAGTCAATAAAGCAGAAATAGATGTTTTTCTGGAACTCTCTTGCTTTTTCTATGATCCAGTGGATGTTGGGCATTTGATCTCTGGTTCCTCTGCCTTTTCTAAACCCAGCTTGAACATCTGGAAGTTCATGGTTCCTGTATTGCTGAAGCTTGGCTTGGAGAATTCTGAGTATTACTTTGCTAGCGTGTGAGATGAGTGCAATTGTGTAGTAGTTTGAGCATTCTTTGCAATTGCCTTTCTTTGGGATTGGAATGAAAACTGACCTTTTCCAGTCCTGTGGCCACTGCTGAGTTTTCCAAATTTGCTGGCATATTGAGTGCAGCACTTTCACAGCATCATCTTTTAGGATTTGAAACAGCTCAAATGGAATTTCATCACCTCCACTAGCTTTGTTCGTAGTGATGCTTCCTAAGGCCCACTTGACTTCACATTGCAGGACGTCTGGCTCTAGGTGAGTGATCACACCATCATGATCATTTGGGTCATGAAGATCTTTTTTGTACAGTTCTTCTGTGTATTCTTGCCACCTCTTCTTAATAGCTTCTGCTTCTGTTAGGTCCATACCATTTCTGTCCTTTATTGAGCCCATCTTTGCATGAAATTTTCCCTTTGTATCTCTAATTTTCTTGAAGAGATCTCTAGTCTTTCCCATTCTATTGTTTTCCTCTATTTCTTTGCACTGATCACTGAGGAAGGCTATCTTGTCTCTCCTTGCTATTCTCTGGAACTCTGCATTCAAATGGGTATATCTTTCCTTTTCTCCTTTGCTTTTGGCTTTTCTTTTCACAGCTATTTGTAAGGACTCCTCAGACAGCCATTTTGCTTTTTTGCATTTCTTTTTCTTGATCCCTGTCTCCTATACAATGTCACGAACCTCTGTTCATAGTTCATCAGGCACTCTGTCTATCAGATCTAGTCCCTTAAATCTATTTGTCACTTCCACTGTATAATCATAAGGGATTTGATTTAGACCATACCTGAATGGTCTACTGTTTTTCCCTACTTTCTTCAATTTAAGTCTGAATTTGGCAATAATGAGTTCATGATCTGAGCCACAGTCAGCTCCTGGTCTTGTTTTTGCTGACTGTATAGAGCTTCTCCATCTTTGGCTACAAAGAATATAATCAATCTAATTTTGGTATTGACCATCTGGTGATGTCCATGTGTAGAGTCTTCTCTTGTGTTGTTGGAAGAGGGTGTTTGCTATGACCAGTGCATTCTCTTGGCAGAACTCTATTAGCTTTTGCCTTGATTCATTCTGTACTCCAAGGCCAAATTTGCCTGTTACTCCAGGTGTTTCTTAACTTCCTACTTTTGCATTCCAGTCCCCGATAATGAAAAGGACCTCTTTTTTTGGGTATTAATTATAGAAGGTCTTGTAGGTCTTCATAGAACCATTCAACTTCAGCTTCTTCCGCATTACTGGTCAGGACATAGACTTGGATTACCGTGATATTGAATGGTTTGCCTTGGAAACGAACAGAGATCATTCTTTTGTTTTTGAGACTGCATCCAAGTACTGCATTTCAGACTCTTTTGTTGACCATGATGGATACCCCATTTCTTCTAAGGGATTCTTGGCCACAGTAGTAGATATAATGGTCATCTGTGTTGCATTCACCCATTCCAGTCCATTTTAGTTCACTGATTCCTAGAATGTTGACATTCACGCTTGCCATCTCCTGTTTGATCACCTCCAGTTTGCCTTGATTCATGGACCTGACATTCCAGGTTCTTATGCAGTATTGCTCTTTACAGCATCGGGCCTTGCTTCCATCACCAGTCACGTCCACAGCTGGGTGTTGTTGCTTTGGCTTTGCCTCTTCATTCTTTCGAGTTATTTCTCCACTGATCTCCAGTAGCATTTGGGTACCTACCAAACTGGGGAGCTCATCTTTCAGTGTCCTAGCTTTTGTTTTTTCATACTGTTCATGGGGTTCTCAGGGCAGGAATACTGAAGTGGTTTGCCATTGCCTTCTCCAATGGACCACATTAAAAACATGTAAAAATAGTTAATCAGTAATAATCAGTAAACCAAAGATTACAACAATTATCAGTTATCATTTTATGCTTATTAAAGACTGTCTAAAGTCAATAAATCTGACTGACTTTTTTTATTGGCCATGCAGCATGTGGGATCTTAGTTTCCTGACCAGGGATCGAACCTATGCTCCCTGCTTTGGAAGTATGAAGTCTTGATCACTGGATGGCCAAGGAAATCACAAACCTGACTGATTTTAGAAAGTGAGAGAACAGTAATAGGAAAGTAAACTGAAGATCTATTTAACATTAACATTACACAGCTGAAGATAGAAACAATTTACAACCCAGCAACTTGGTTTGTACAGTTAGGTTTGTACCCTAGAAAAACTAACACATCTTCATAAGGTGACATACATAAGGACATTCACTGCAGTGAAGCAAGATTCACACACACACACATCTCTTTAATAACTTTTGGATTTTTTGCAATCATGTCTTATTCACCAGTGTTAAGAATAAAAAGAGTCTCTTCATAAATGCTTACTGAAATATACAAATGAATGAACAAATTAGCACAACATGCTAAGTGTGTTTCAAACTCTAAAATGTCATTTCAAATATGTGCTTGTTATAGGACATTTCACCAAGAAATTTAAAAGTCATGTCTAAACACGTTTAGAAAAAGAACCTCAAAAGCATTACAGAAAGATGGAAAGCAAGTTTACTGGGATCACTCATTTATGGTGTTTGTACCAGGAAACCAAAGTAATAAAAGATGATTACTTTATTGAGATATTCCCTAGTGCTTGTTCTGAGAAATTTAATAGCTCATAAAGGAAATTTTTTTTTAATCTGCTATCTTCTTTGCCATGCACTGGTCCAGTTTTATCATGTCTCACTGAGAAGCTAAATTTAAATAATGTTTATTGAGCTGTATAATTTCATGAGCTACATAAAAATGATGATTTTTAAATGTTAATAAATGTCATCTCTGGAATTTCTGAAGTTTTTAAATGTTTAGTCTTATTTCATAGACTACCAGAATTTTTATTTGCAGAGAAGTATAGCTTATGGTCCTAATAAATAGACCAGCATAAATTCATATCTACCACTGTAGGCACAACATGACCCAAAAGCCTGTTACTTGGCCTTTCATCATGAAAAGGTCACTGTGCAAGGGTTTATAAAACTTCATTTTCTACTTACTAGCTATGTGGATCTATAGTTTGGGGTAAGTCATTTCTCATCTCTACATCTCAGTTTTCTCATCCATAACAGGCATTCATGATCCAGGTCTTCTCCAGCACAGTCAAAGGAGATAACTAGCATGATGCTAGTCTGCTAGGGGCATCATAACCAAATATTACAGTCTGGGGGCCTTAAACTACAACAAATTAATTTCTCAATCAGTCCTCCCACTGGGTCTATCTGCATTCAAAATGTCAAATCTTTTAAGGTCATTAGTCATATAGGATTAGGGCCCACTCCAATGACCTGATTTTAATTTCCTCTGTAGAAATCCTATCTCCAAATGCAGTCACAATCTGAGTTGCTGGGAGTTATAGGATCTCAACATATGAACTTGGAGACAAACAGCTAAATCCATAACAGTGTCTATGGCAAATCCTTCCTGCTGACAAGAGAATATGTCTTTAACTCCCACCACTTAAACCTGAAAAAAAATATGAGATGTGTTCATTTATGGTCAGGTTAATGAGGACTACATGAAGCCATAAAATAAGTGGACAAGAAGCAAAAAGACAAGAGAATTGGGTGAAGAGTCCCTCAGTCCTATAAGAACTTAACTTCTTTGATTTTCCTCTCTTCCGTATCATCAGTCTCTTTCACTCAACCAGTTTATCCCTGTCACCATGCAAATATTCCCCAGTATAGTGCATTCAAAAGTGTTTATACTGTGATCCACATGAGGAAATGCATTTTATATGAGGATGTAATACATACCTATATATGCGTGTAGCTATGCAACTATTTCGGAGAAGGCGATGGCACCCCACTCCAGTACTCTTGCCTGAAAATCCCATGGACAGAGGAGCCTGGTAGGCTGCAGTCCATGGGGTCGCTGAGGGTCGGACAAGACTGAGCAACTTCACTTTCACTTTTCACTTTCATGCACTGGAGAAGGAAATGGCAACCCACTCCAGTGTTCTTGCCTGGAGAATCCCAGGGACGGGGGAGCCTGGTAGGCTGCTGTCTATGGGATCGCACAGTGTCAGACACGACTGAAGCGACTTAGCAGCAGCAGCAGCAGCGTGCAACTATTTATGAGTACTTTAATAATAATATATTTCATAAGATAAAATTCTTACCTTCACCACACAAAATGTACCTTGATAATTTTTTTGTTTTATTCTATGTAATTTTTTAAATGATTACTGAAACACACTAAAATTATTCTAAGACCGTGAATGGTTCACAAACTCCAGTTTGATCAACTCTGCTATAAAGGTATCACTTATTTTAAAGCAAAACAAAGTCTTTCTTTACTGTACATGCTCCCTCCATAATCTTCCACTTTTTTGCTGCCCTTCTCAACCAAACTGCTTCAAGAGACGTCAACAAACACTCTCTCCACTGTTTCACTTTCCATTAAGCAATTCAGATCACTTCCACCAGGCCTCTGTCCCAGTCACTCCACTACATCTTCTCTTACAGCAATCACCAGCAACTTCCATGCGACCAGATCCAAAGAGACCATTCCAGTCACCTTTCTCAACCTCTAAATCACCCTCCATATAACTGGCCATTCTGTCATTCTTAAAATACACTCATCTCCTGGCTTCTGAAACAGCAGTTTCCTGGTTTCCCTCAACCTCATATGTTCATCTCAGTCACGTTTTTCTACCTTGCCTCTCATCTACTTTATCACAGCAGAGGATTAGCAGGGCCCCATCCCAGACCCTATCCTCTTATTAATCTATCCATCCTAGATTCTGTCAAAAAGAAGTTAGATATGATTTATACTCTTTAGAGTTCCCAATGTTTATCTCCTCCAGAATTCTTTTATTTTTTGGCTGTGTCGGGTCTTTGTTGCTGCGCACAGGCTTTCTCTAGTCATGGTGAGCAAGGGAAACTCTCTAGATACAGTGCACATGCTTCTCAATGCCACGGCTTCTCTTGTTTCACTACTGGGTTCTAAGCACGCAGGCTCAGTACTTGGGGCACACACAGGGGCTTAGCTGCCCCACAGCATGTGGAATCTTCCCGGACCAGGGGTGCAACCCATGTCCCCTGAATTGCAGGTGGATTCTTAACCACTGGTTCACCAGAGAAGTCCCTCCAGAACTCTTACAATCAAAGCTCATATATTCAGTTGCCTACATGACATTCCCAGTTGTATATATGAGACTCAAAACATATTTCCAAACACATGGTTTTACCCATAAACCTATTGATTTTCTGACTAAATACACAACTACATACCCAGATACTCTTGTCAGAAATCAGGAAGTCTTCTTTTTCTTTTCCTCTCTCTTCAACACATGCAATTCACCAACATGACCTGTCTCTTTTCTCTTCAAACTAGGTCTCAAATTTTCTTTCTTGGACTGTTATGATTCCTTCCTAATCACTCACTATTTCACATGTCCCCACAGATCAGCACCCCCAGCACACACTCGTTATTTTCCACAAAGCATCCAAAGTGATCTTTTAAAAATGTGAATTAGATAATACCATTGTTTTCCTCCTCTCCCAAGCATGCATTCCTAATGACTGGCACTTATGAAGCACTCAACTTTTTTTTTTTTTAAGAATGAACAAAAAATGAATTTTCCATGCAGCCTTGGAAGAGACAAAGAAGCTGAAACAAAATGCTTCAAAACTACTTTCTTGCATATGTAGCCAGGAGAAAGGAGAAAAGAAAAAGTAGGGGTTTATACAAAAGAGCCATGTCCAGAATGTTCTGATGCCGTCCAGTGATGCCAACACCATATATTCTTTCAAATTATCTGGAGTATAAAAAGATTGAAATTGTCAGTTATGTGCGTCCAACTTATCTTTCAAATATTTAATGGAAAAGTAACAAATAAAGTTAATATATATGTTTATCTCCTTGTTTCTGGGACTAGAATGGGAAAATTTGGACAATGGATCCCAGTTGTTTAACAGTGTGAGCTACTACATACTATAAGCATTCCATATTTCATTAAATTTTCACACAGTCAAGAGAGCTAGAGTCCTTTCCATTCTTATCTAGGGTATTGGGGGATCATGCCTTTAAAAGGCACGTTGAAATGCTACGAAAGTGTGGAGAGCCTCAAAGTTTGACCATGAGTCAGAGATGCAGTCCCAATGTTTCCACAAATGAAAAACAAGCTACCCATTCTACCGGGTTGGCCAATAAGTTCCATACAATACAATGGAAAAACCTGAAGAACATTTTGGCCAATCCAGTACCTAATGCAAAAGAGCACACAGCTACTAGGGAAAAAAAAAAAAAAAGAAAGAAAGAAAACTGAATTAAACTGCAACTGTCCTCTACTTTTAAATAAATAAAAGTAATATTTTTCTGCCATATTGAATTTTCCCAGCCTTCAAAGGGCTAGACAGCGGTTGCATACAAAAGTGGGAAGGTTCATTAAAGTTGAAAAAGACTGAAATCAAAAGGTGAGACAAATATTGAACAGGAATGTGAACCCTCTGAAGACCCAAAGACAAGATGTTTGGTTTTTTAGAGACTTGAGATGTGCCAGGCCTGAGCTAATGAAGTCCCTGGAGTCATAGTTAATCTACAGACATGAAGACAAAAACGTAACTGTCAATTGCAGACATCATTTGGAGGTAAATTTTGAAGTCTTCTTAGTCACAGTTTTCCTTATTTTATATAATAACAGGTGTTTTTCCTATTAAGGAGAAGGGATACAGCAAGAGGAAAAGACAGGTAGGAAGTATTTCAAGATGAGGAAGTTTGTCCAAAAAGAGATTTTCAAGTTTGTAAACACTGCATTATGTGTGTGTGTAGGTGCACGCAATTTTATTACAATATTTTTTTAAGGGCTCAAAATAAAGGCAAATGATTGTCTAAAGTTACTAATTGCATCAAAATTCTGTTATCATAACCCTCCTATAAAACAAGAGAGTCCCCTTACTAGGTCCCAAACCCACACACAACATTAGGGTATCCATAGGTATTTCTATGAATACAGATTTATAATATGAAATAATGGTCAATTTGTTATTTTGGGAATTGGAAAGGCCTTTTCCTCTTAGCCTCTTACTTCAGATAGTAGGATTTTTTTGAAATCAGAAAAAAATCAATACAAGAAGAGATCATGTAGTTTTTCTCTGTTTAGAAAGTAAGGCTAAAACTTCATTAGCTTTATTGTGGGTGGAAAATAGGGCACTTGGGGAATAACACACAAGTTCCTTTATCTTTGCCTGTCCTCTTCTGTCTCTCTCCATTCTTTGTTTGCCCTTCCTTTTCTTCTCCTTTTTCTCTTTTACTTTGCTTTTCTCTCTTATCCATTTCTTTTTTAAATGTATGAGTCTGAAGGGCAGTCCTAGAAACTTTCTTTAAACAATAGGAGAAATATGTATAAGAACATAATTTTCATCTTCATTATTACTGGAATTTGCTTATAGAGAATTGTTTTTGATTCAGAGGAGAAAGAAAAAGAAACAGGACAACGTTTAGTTTTTGTTTAGAATCTCTGTGTAACATTGTCAGGATATTATATTCAAAGTCTAAACAAATTCACAAAATAAATGAAATTATTTTAAAAGACAAATGACAGAATAGTAGCTATCTTCTTGTAAGGCCACTTAAAAACAAGAATCAATTTTAGTAATTTTGCAACAGAAATTATCATATTGCAATGAATTGCATTAATTTGAGATTTCCTTTCAAGTTGCTTATTAACCAGATTTCATACTCAGCTGTTAGTGCTTGCTACAGATGTAAGATTAGTAAGTTAATATATTCATTTTTAGAATTTTTGGTGAATAAATTATTCTAACAATATTTTCTCTTTTATTCATCTTTTACTCTAGAATGATTATAAAAAGAACCTATTGGAGAGGCTTTCAGGTTGCAAACATTAATCATTTAATGGTTTTCTTTTATTTATTGTGATGGTATCTTATAATATTTTCTCTGATGGAGATATCATGTTTTTCTACTTGCATTTATGACCCTTCTTGATAATTATCAACCACAGAGATGTTAGCATCAGTATGAACTGACAAGGAAGTCACAGTTTCTGAATTGACCTCTGCCTCTTACGTCAAAGAAAATAAATACAGAAAAGTATACAGAAAGATTCCACCTGAACTGAAAACCAAAAAGGCCCAAATTGCCTGACCTGGAGCACATGAATTTTTGGATATTTCAGAGGTTCTCCTCCAGTCTTCAGTTCAGTTCAGTTCAGTTCAGTCGCTCAGTCATGTCCAACTCTTTGCAACCCCATGAATCGCAGCACACCAGGCCTCCCTATCCATCACCAACTCCCAGAGTTCACTCAGACTCACGTCCATCAAGTCAGTGATGCCATCCAGCCATCTCATCCTCGGTCGTCCCCTTCTCCTCCAGCCCCCAATCCCTCCCAGCATCAGAGTCTTTTCCAGTGAGTCAACTCTTCGCATCAGGTGGCCAAAGTACTGGAGTTTCAGCTTTAGCATCATTCCTTCCAAAGAACACCCTTAGGATTAATTAAAAATGGATAAAAGCATTATTTCAAGAATCAGGTTTTAAAAGCCATCTTACATTTTTGCATAGTCCTGCAAACAATGCATCTAATTATCTAAGATGATCCCCTCAACATTCAATTCATTCATTCATTGACCAAATACTTTTTGAGAATATACTTTATGCCACATACTGCTTTAGGTGTTTGGAATAAATCAATGAGTCAGACAGGTAAATATCGCTGTCCTTGCAAAATCCATATTGTAATAGGGGGAGACAGACACTAAATAATACACAAAATAAATAGCAAATGGCATAGTTTATTAGAAGGTAATTAGTACTATAGAAGGGCTTCCCTAGTGGCTCAGATGGTAAGGAAACTGCCTGCAATGCAGGAAACTTGGGTTCGATCCCTGAGTTAGGAAGACCCCTGGAGAAGGAAATGGCAACCCACTCCAGTATTCTTGCCTGGAGAATTCCATGAACTGGGAGGCGTGGCAGGCTACAGTCCACAGGGTTGCAAAGAGTCAGATACGATTGAGCAATTAACACACACACACAGTAGTATAGAAGGGGAAAAAAGTGTAAGAAAAAAGAAGGCGTGGTAATTGATTGTAATTAAAATAGTAGGCTCAATGAGAAGATGACACCTCATTAGAGATCTGAGGAAGTGATGGTTTTCACCATGTTGGATATCTACACAGGGTATTTCATGCAGAAGAAATAGCTAGGGCAAAGACTTGAAGCAAGAACATGACTTGTATATTCAAGAAACAGCCACGAGGCCAAGGTGGCTGAGCAGAGCAGGGGAGTGGCAAAAGGGCAGAAGAAAGTAAAGGACCTAGAGCCTCTTAGGCTTCGCAGCTAGAGGAAGGCTTTGCAGCTAGAGGAAGGCTTTGCAGTTAGAGGAAGGCTTTGCCATTTCTCTGAGTGAAATAGGATCCACTACAAGGTTGGATCAGCAGTGATATATTGTAGTCATACATATTTTAAGGGTAACACTGACTGTTAAACTTAAACCAGTAAAAGCAAGAGCAGAAATAGGGAGACCAGTTGAGAAGCTACTGGAGATAAAGGAAATTCGAGTTGACACATGGAGACCAGGGTATTAAAAACATCTTGATAAGTAGTTGGCTTGTTGCTATGTGTTGAAATGATAGTTAACAGCTTTCCTGATGTTAACAGCTTTCCTGATGTGGGGGATATGGGCTATGATAGAAGGGTATGAGCCAAGGATGACAAAGGTCTCTGCCTCCATTTGTAAATCTCAGGAATTGACCATTCACATTTCTCCCAGAGGAATCTAAACTATAAACTTGACATTTCCCTCCACAGCTTACATCTCTTCAATGACATTCTATAACCCAGAGAGGAAAAACAGGAGCTCTATATATGCCCTTTGTATGTCACTTAACTTTCCTGAATTTCACAACTATTATCCAAATAGGATAAGAATGACTGTTTCATATGATTTGAGAAAAAAATCAAATGCAAAAATATATAAGGAAAACTTTCTACGCTACATACAATTTACTGATTAATAGAAATATTTGTTTGTATTTTTACAAAAAAAAATAAAAAATGAAGTGATTATATTTATTTTTCTTAATTCAGATTTTTAAAGTCTTTTAATAATGTCATTTTCTCCATAAATATATTTCAAATTAATTTTTACTGCAGTATAGTTGCTGTACCATGTTGAATTAGTTTCTACTGTACAGCAAAGTGAGTCAGTTATTTTTAAAGTATAGGTAAACTAAGTTCCAATGGGTTATTAATCTGTGAAACACAGAAAATCAAATTTAGTTCATTAGAAATCAAGAGAAAGCCTGCACGCCTCAACTATTGAACCAGTGCACCACAACCAGAGAGTCTGTGCACCACATGGAAAGATCTTGCATGCCTCACCTAATACCTGATACAGACAAACACATAAATACTTTTTAAAAAGAAAGAAACCAACAGAAACAAATTTTATTTTTTTTTAATTTTTTATCACCTAGCATCTTTCCAACCAATTTTCAAGCTATGAGTTAGTATAGGATCTTACCACTGGGTTAGGTATAATTATGCTCTGACAAAACTATATTTAGAATACATAGAATAAATATAGGGAAAGAAATTAATTTACCAAGCAAAGATCATGAGATAAGATATCTCTCCAAATATGACTGATTGAAGCAAGTATCACTGCCCTCAGTTGGTACTCTCAGTGGGTCAGCTCCCCACTAAACAGAATTTGCATGCATCTCAGTGTTATTTACAAGTAATAAATTAGCAATGTAAGTAGATTCAAGACATGGACAAAGCATCATTTACTAAAGTTATCACCAATACTTGGAAGCACAGCCACAGTTCTATTCAATTTTATTCTTGTCTGTTGGTTGTTAAAGGCATCAATGAAATTTAGTTTATATGAGCACATATAAATCTATTTGGTAATTAAGAACTCATTTCTTCAGATTGTGTTATGACTCCCAAAGAGAAAAACATAAGAGGTCTATGTAGTCTCATTACAAACTTGAATACTTTTATGAAATGCCCTGACCTCTCCAAGGGAAAACTGCTTCTCAAACAATAAAACGTCATCTTAATTTAATAAAATATATCATTATCCTAATATGTGGTATTAATCTTAACTACCCATTTGGCCAAGGAAGTGTCTTAAAAAAAAAAGTTATTTCCAGAAGTTTCTGAATATCTAAGCATGATGTTGATCGTAATTATTCATCTCAATGGTAAAATCCCAGAAAATTTTAAACCAGAATTAGTAGTGCTCTGAAGATTGGATCTTAAGTGTTTTAAACTGCATATAAATATGTAACATATATATATATATATATAAATATAACATCACAATTAATAAAGATTAATTTTGCTCTTAAAAAGTCACATTCATGTATTTTTGATATTTAAAATGTAACTTTTGATATTCAAAAGAACCAGCAATAATAGTTTAGAATGTCCTAATTATTCAACATTACATAGTTGAAAACATTGATGCACTTCTTTTAACAGTTTTCAGTGAGTTTTGGATGGAAAAGGGGATGGCATCCCACTCCAGTACTCTTGGCTGGAAAATCCCATGGATGGAGGAGCCTGGTAGGCTGCAGTCCATGGGGTCGCTAAGAGTCAGACACGACTGAGCAACTTCACTTTCACTTTTCCCTTTCATGCATTGGAGAAGGAAATGTCAACCCACTCCAGTGTTCTTGCCTGGAGAATCCCAGGGACGGGGGAGCCTGGTGGGCTGCCATCAGAGTCGGACACGACTGAAGTGACTGAGCAGCAGCAGCAACAGTAGTGAGTTTTAGAAATTCTTCTACTTATTTTTCATCATTTTCCTCAAGCTCTGCTGTCACTTTTAGAAAAGAAATTTGTCAGCTGAGTCTTGAGGTTTCAAAAATATATTTTCTAAAACAAAGCACACGTTTTATCCTTCACATAAATGAAACCTTTTGACTGTCAATAAACTAGTAAATATCCTTGAAATCTGAAAATGTGTTTCTCTTTAAAAACAGCTCGCCATGCTATGGTTTTTAAAAAGTAAAGATGTTTAAAAGAAAAAAAATCAGTACTATTTGAGATTTATGCTTTTGACTAGACATTTCTCATGATGGTGTCGGTAAGACAAAAGGGAGGAAGCATGGAAGAGAGAATTAATATTCATTAAGTCCTTGATATATCTATATATTGTTCTAGGACAGAACTCCTTTTGTGTCATTTACTCCTTAAAATAACCCTAGAAGTAGGCAGTATTAACATTGTGTCCCTAGATGAGGAAACTGAGATTCAGAAAGATTCAATAATATTGACATCGAATCATTGGTAACATCAAGACTAAAGTCCAGATTGCCTTCCGAAAACCCATGAGATGTCTACCCATTCACACTGCTTAAGGTTAGGAAGAATTAAAGATACCAGGACAACACAAAGATCATGGATTCAGAATCACCACGGTAGGGGACAAGGTTCTACAGAGTTGAATTCCAGCCAAGGAAGAAAGTCTGTAGAGTCACGTACAGAAGTATCTAACCAGACCCAACAAATGGTGGGTATGATCCATGTGAATGAATGCTAAACATTTCAAGTTTCTAGACTTAAAAGTTTATAATGAGCAATGCTGATTTGGTATAGAGTAGTACTTTTGCCTGGAGAATCCCATGGGTGGAGGGGCCTGATAGGCTGCAGTCCATGGGGTCACTGAGAGTCGGACACAACTGAGTGACTTTACTTTCACTCTTCACTTTCATGCATTGGAGAAGGACATGACAACCCACTATAGTGTTCTTGCCTGGAGAATCCCAGGGATGGAGGAGCCTGATGTGCTGCTGTCTATGGGGTCGCACAGAGTCGGACACGACTGAAGTGGCTTAGCAGCAGCAGCAGCAACAGCAAACACATGGCTTAATCACACTCCATGCATCTTACTTCTTAAACTCAGCCAAGCCTATCATCTCACTGAAAATATCCTCACAACCATCAAACTCACTGAGAGCACTGGGCTCCAGAGCCCAGCGTGTCTCTGCAGGAAAGGAGGCCAGAAGTAATTACCACCTAAATGACAGCTGAAGTAGAGATCACACACCATCACAAATAAAAAATGCACAAACCATTTGGTCCTGTTCAGTTCAGATGTCGTGGAAGAAACCCAGCTGAGATGACACTATCATCTGAGCATTAAAAAGATAAAGATGTAATTTGGTGCACATTTTTATTGTAAGAAAATGTGCTGAGACCTTCAAGGATGCAAAGACAAACCTAGCCCAGCTTCTGCCACCAAAGAATCCAAGGTTTGGGACAGATTACACATAAATAAATCAGATACAAGGAGACAGCAAGGATGTTTAATAAGTCATAGATTAGACTGTGCTTATTTGACACTATCACCCAAGCACTAAACTATATGCGACTCAGATATCATCTTAATTCTCCCAACATACAAATTATCACTTCTATTTCACAGATGAGGAAATCAAGGCTCAGAGATATTAGTTATCACACTGAAGACCACTTCGGCATAACCAGTACATATTAACTGGAATTCAAAGCCCTGCAAATACACAGCCAGAGCTCCATATTTCAGGGTCTCAGAAATAAAGAATTCAGCCAGCTGACAGGAGAAAAGGGTATTCTAGTGTCTCAGCAATGACTATACTTAGAGGAGAAGATATGTGAGCTGACCACTTGAAGACAGACAATGTTTAGACACAGGAGGTTGGAGGAGAGGGATATTCTCTAGGTATCCTGCATAAGAATGGAGGAAGGAAAGCCAAGAGCCAGAGCTGGAATGCAGAGCAGAAAGCCAGATAGCTAGCCAGAGCCCAGAAACAGATTATAGGTTGGCTCACAGTGTTAGAAAGGCAGGTGGGATTTAAAAAAAAGAAAGAAAGAAAGAAAGAAAGGCAGGTGGGCACTCTATTACAGGAAACTCCAGACGCTGAAATGAGGTGGGTCCCTGGACACTGTGGGGTCCAAGAAGTCTCAGCAGATAAGTGAACTGACTAGACACAACACAGGAAGATTAATCTGGTAACAGTATGGGAAAGTGAGAAAATTCATCAAACTCTTTTAGGCTTATTTAAGTTCAAGCAAACTTATCTAGGGCATTCACAGAAACCTTGTGTGCGTGCGTGCTGAGTCACTTCAGTCCTGTCCGACTCTGCAACCCTCTCAACCGTAGTCCACCAGGCTCCTCTGTCCATGGGATTCTGCAGGCAAGAATACTGGAGTGGGTTGCCATGCCCTCCTCCAGGGGATCTTCCCCACCCAGGGATCTAACCCATGTCTCTTACGTCTCCCTTGTTGGCAGGCAGGTTCTTTACCACTTGCACTATGTGGGAAGCCCATAGAAACCTTATCCAGTTTATGAAAAGATTTAAATACATGATTTTAAGGAAGAGTAACTAATAAATTATCTATCATGTTTTTTAAAATCATGCCTATAAGAACACATTTATTCTAAGTATCATTTTAGATGGACCTAGAATCAGTTTTAACTAAATCACAGCATTGCATTACTTGGTAATGCTCCAAAAATGATGATATAGAAAATAGAGACTTCCAAAATTAGGCATTTATGCTGCATATACACAGGCTCGCCCACACAGCAATCACACTCTCTCTTCCTCTCCTCCCTTTCTCCCCTTCTCTTTATTTCTCTTCCCTCCTCCCTCCTTTAACCCCTCTTATCCTTCTTCTCAGCCTCTCTGTAAGGACACAGATTCAACATTATCACTAAATAATCAGCAACATTAGCAAAAACCACCCTCACATTTTCTAAATATGCACTCATTATGGATATGTGAAATAAAAGATGATGACCAATTGGCAGAAATATGTAAATATCTTATCCTAGTCAGAATATAGCATCTTGTACTATTACATCATATTGTAATGCTATTAGTTTTTCATTAAGCATATGCTTCAAAAAGTAATAATATTCAGAATTCTGTATTGTGACAGAAGGTGGAGTGTAGAGGAAGCAGAGATCCATAAGCCATTTGGTTACCTCATTTCAAACAATGATACTGGCAACATTTTCCTGGAATTCGGCTAAATGACAATAGTTTAAGGGATACACTGTAGACTTCGGATATGTATAATGCAACATTTTCATGCCTTGTGTAAATATTATGACATGCCACCAGGGCCTTTAAACAATAGAGCGAATGCTCTGACAAATATTCTGTCCCTAATGGCCATGAGATGCATTATCTATTTGTCACAAATAAGCTAACACAACTGTGTGATATTTTAAAAATTTTCCATTATGTTAATACAGCCTTCCTCTTTCTATTATTGCAACTTGCAAGTCAAATCCTTTATTGCAAAGTCAGACATAATGCATTAGAAAGAAAGGAAAAAAAAAAAATCCCAGAGAGGGGCATAAGGGATCAGGTACAGACTGGGTAAGGACTTGCCAGTTAAGAGGACCATGTGAAAACAATTAAAAGTCCCCCCAACCACTTTTTCATGGAGATGAGCAGCATAACAGAAAACCAACATCAGTGCCTGTATCTAGGTAAGGCACTGGTGAAGGATTACAAATGACCAGGACTTCTGTAAAATTGGAATATCAAAGAGCCATCGGGACACGTCACAGAAGGAGATGGTTTCTCTCCCCTCCCAACTTCCTCAAGCACTTCCCACCTCCAAACAACCACAGGAAATAAGCGAAAGAGCATGCTAACTCCCCAGGAGAGCTCTAAGAGAGAAGACAGAGCCAGTGATACAACGTAACAAGTTCAAGTCAGAAGACAGAAAGAATTTCAATAAGGCACTCACAAGAAGCAGAGGGCCTCTCAGGCGGCGCTCAGTGGCAAAGAACCTGCCTGCCAGGGCAGGAGACACAAGGGACACGGGTATGATCCCTAGGTCGGGAAGATCCCCTGGAGAAGGGGAATGGCTTCCCACTCCAGTATTTTTGCATGGAGAATCCCATGGAGAGAGGAGCCTGGCGGGCTATAGTCCATGGTGTCACAGAGAGTCAGACACGACTGAAGCAACTTAGCACACACAGCAGAAAGCACACCACCTGTCCTTAAGTCTTCCCTGAAGTAGAAAATCACAGCGGCATGAACACTAAATGTTGAGACCCCTTGCTTTGGTGCCACATGCAGCAGAAATTCCCTTCCAAAGCGAGGAGCCAGACATGCATGAAAAGCAAGGGAGCAAACTGAGGGAAATCAGTAAAGCTGTGAGAAGATACGATGGGAAAGCAAGGGACAGTGATGAGTACAGAAGAAATGCCTCTCTTGGAAACAAACTTTGTATAAGAAATGTGAGGATACTGGAGGGGAGTTCTACTGCAGTTACCTTCCTTTATATCAGATACTTGCATCTTGTACTGACATAGTATGTTTCAAGATTCACTATATAATCATATCATTTCTATAATAAACAAAAAGTGAGCACAGATAAGGAATGGTTGTGTTAAATGGGACACACAATGGATGAAGTTAAAAATGCTAGGTTAAATATGAGAAAATCAAATGTGGGGAAAAAATTGAAGTGATTCAAATGAGCTCAGTACAGAATGATTCAAGACAGAAAATGTGGACAGAATGGAACTTATGGAAGACATTCAAAAGACCAAATTCAAATGAAAAAGAAATGGGGGAAAAAGACAGTAAATGCAGTTTTAACAGAATATAATTTTCCACAGCTAAAGAAAGATTTAAGATCCCAGGATAGGACTTAAAAGCTACTATAAAAATAAATTTATGAAAAAAAACCCCTTAAATCCCATTAAATTTAAGGCCTTAGCTTTCATTTTTAAGATCTAAAATCCCTATAGTTAGAAAAGAAAACATAAAGAGAACTTCAACAGAACTTATCTAAACTGGACTGGTTTCAAATCAGACTTTCACAACCAGATACCAGAAAACAATGAAACTGAAAAGCATTCACTCTTTTGAGAGAAAAACAAATGATGACCCAAGAACTAAACAGCCAGCACATTCTTGATTAATTGATAATGTATAAGAGCAGTAGAAAGCCATTCTCTCATATGCAAATTCTACCAAACTATTTAACATTTTATCCTTTCTGCAAGGACCAAAGAATAACTAAAGGCCTAGCTTACCTACCCAAGAGAATAAATTTAAAAACTCAAGAATTAAAACATTAGGGTTGAAAAGAAGAGGTAATTCTCATTGATTATCTTTAAGTTTAATGCAATGTCCAAAATAAATCTTCAACTAGCTACTTTATATATTATAATAATGGCACTGCCCTCGCTGTTCAGTTAGTTGCTCCGTTGCATCCAATTCCTGCTACCCCACAGACTGTAGCCCACCAGTTTTCCTCTGTCTATGGGATTTCCCAGGCAAGAAATGGAGTGGGTTGCTACCTCCTTCTCCAAGGGATCTTCCCGACCTAGGACTGAACCTGTGTCTCCTGCATTGCGGGCAGATTCTTTACCACTGACCATCAGGGAAGTCCTAATGATGGCATTAAACAATCGTACGTAGAAAAATGCGATATTATCAGAAGAAATGAGAATATTATAGAGTAACCTGAGAGGAATCAAAAGCATGTTAATTTATTATTTTACATAGTATACATGAAAGAAAACAATCTCAGAATTCTAGACAATTAAGGGTCATTTGACTTTGTGTGATTATAAGAAAAAGATCCTATAAACACTTTTAAACCTTAGAAACCATCACTATGAACAAAGCTAGTGGAGGTGATGGAATTCCAGCTGAGCTATTTCAAATCCTGAAAGATGATGCTGTGAAAGTGCTGCACTCAACATGTCAGCAAATTTGGAAAACTCAGAAGTGGCCACAGGACTGGAAAAGGTCAGTTTTCATTCCAATCCCAAAGAAAGGCAATGCCAAAGGATGCTCAAACTACCACACAATCGCACTTATCTCACATGCTAGTAAAGTAATGCTCAAAATTCTCCAAGCCAGGCTTCAGCAATACATGATCCGTGAACTTCCAGATGTTCAAGTTGGTTTTAGAAAAGGCAGAGGAACCAGAGATCAAATTGCCAACATCTGCTGGATCATCGAAAAAGCAAGAGAGTTCCAGAAAAACATCTATTTCTGCCTTATTGACTATGCCAAAGCCTTTGACTGTGTGGATCACAATACACTGTGGAAAATTCTGAAAGAGATGGGAATACCAGACCACCTAACCTGCCGCTTGAGAAACCTGTATGCAGGTCTGGAAGCAACAGTTAAAACTGGACATGGAACAACAGACTGGTTCCAAATAGGAAAAGGAGTACGTCAAGGCTATATATTGTCATCCTGCTTATTTAACTTATATGCAGAGAACATCATGAGAAACACTGGGCTGGGAAAAGCACAACCTAGAAGCAAGATTTCTGGGAGAAATATCACTAATCTCAGATATGCAGATGACACCACCCTTATGGCAGAAAGTGAAGAGGAACTAAAAAGCCTCTTGATGAAAGTGAAAGAGGAGAGTGAAAAAGTTGGCTTAAAGCTCAACATTCAGAAAACAAAGATCATGGCATCTGGTCCCATCAGTTCATGGAGAATAGATGGGGAAACAGTGGAAACAATGTCACACTTTATTTTGGGGGGCTCCAAAATCACTGCAGATGGTGACTGCAGCCATGAAATTAAAAGACGCTTACTCCTTGGAAGAAAAGTTATGACCAACCTAGATAGCATATTGAAAAGCGGAGACATTCAGTTCAGTTCAGTTCAGTCGCTCAGTCATGTGCGACTCTTTGTGACCCCACGATTCGCAGCACGCCAGGCCTCCCTGTCCATCACCAACTCCCAGAGTTCACTCAGACTCACGTTCATCGAGTCAGTGATGCCATCCAGCCATCTCATCCTCTGTCGTCCCCTTCTACTCCTGCCCCCAATCCCTCCCAGCATCAGAGTCTTTTCCAATGAGTCAACTCTTAGCATGAGGTGGCCAAAGTACTGGAGTTTCAGCTTTAGCATCAGTCCTTCCAAAGAAATCCCAGGGCTGATCTCCTTCAGAATGGACTGGTTGGATCTCCTTGCAGTCCAAGAGACTCTCAAGAGTCTTCTCAAACACCACAGTTCAAAAGCATCAATTCTTTGGCACTCAGCCTTCTTCACAGTCCAACTCTCACATCCATCCATGATTACTGGAAAAACCATAGCCTTGACTAGATGGACCTTAGTCAGAAAAGTAATGTCTCTGCTTTTGAATATGCTATTTAGGTTGGTCATAACTTTTCTTCCAAGGAGTAAGCGTCTTTTAATTTCATGGCTGCAATCACCATCTGCAATGATTTTGGAGCCCCCCCAAAAATAAAGTCTGACACTGTTTCCACTGTTTCTCCATCTATTTCCCATGGAGTGATGGGACCGGACGCCATGATCTTTGTTTTCTGAATGTTGAGCTTTAAGCCAACTTTTTCGCTCTCCTCTTTCACTTTCATCAAGAGGCTTTTTAGTTCCTCTTCACTTTCTGCCATAAGGGTGGTGTCATCTGCATATCTGAGATTAGTGATATTTCTCCCGGCAATCTTGATTCCAGTTTGTGTCTTCCAGCCCAGCATTTCTCATGATGTTCTCTGCATATAAGTTAAATAAGCAGGGTGACAATATACAGCCTTGACGTACTCCTTTTCCTATTTGGAACCAGTCTGTTGTTCCATGTCCAGTTCTACCTGTTGCTTCCTGGCCTGCATACAGATTTCTCAAGAGGCAGGTTAGGTGGTCTGGTATTCCCATCTCTTTCAGAATCTTCCACAGTTTATTGTGATCCACATTACTTTGCCAATAAAGGTCCATCGAGTCAAGGCTATGGTTTTTCCTGTGGTCATATATGAATGTGAGAGTTGGACTGTGAAGAAAGCTGAGCACCAAAGAATTGATGCTTTTGAACTGTAGTGTTAGAGAAGACTCTTGAGAGTCCCTTGGACTGCAAGGAGATCAACCAGTGCATTCTAAGGAGATCAGCCCTGGGATTTCTTTGGAAGGAATTATGCTAAACCTGAAACTCCAGTACTTTGGCTACCTTATGCGAAGAGTTGACTCATTGGAAAAGACTCTGATGCTGGGAGGGATTGGGAGCAGGAGGAGAAGGGGACGATGGATGATGAGATGGCTGGATGGCATCAGACTCAATGGGTGTGAGTCTGAGTGAACTACTGGCGTGCTGCGATTCATGGGGTCGCAAAGAGTCGGACACGACTGAGTGACTGAACTGAACTGAGCTGAACTGAAACACTTTTAATGAGAAAGAAACTGGTCCAACTTTAAAAAGTACAGTTTAGCAAGGTAGACCAAAAAGCTTAGAATTACTGAAACCCTTTGTACTAACAGCTACATTTTTTATTATGTGCAGTAAAACAGTTTAAATAACACAACTTTGGAAACAATCGAAAATTGGCTAAATGAAAGACAATGTTTTAGGAAGATTAAGTATAACTCTGGCAAAATCTTCATACTATATTAAGTAATGGGAAATGGGGGGTTTATATGTACAAATAAAATCATTCACAAAACCAATGGGATTTGGGGATTTGTGGGATTATACCAAAAGCACTGTAAGTATGCTTATCTTGTATAGAAGTGGCTTGATTGTGTGGATTTGATCCTAAATTTGGAACTGGAAAATGGGAATTTGAATCACAATCTCAACTACTTTTAACTAAGTTGTGTTACCATGGTCAAGTAACATCTCCCCTCTCCAGACCTCAGTTTCAATTCAGTTCAGTCGTTCAGTTGTGTCCGACTGTTTGTGACCCCATGAATTGCAGCACGCCACGCCTCACTGTCCATCACCAACTCCTGGGGTCCACTCAAATCCATGTCCACTGAGTCAGTGATGCCATCCAACCATCTGATCCTCTGTCGTCCCCTTTTCCTCCTGACCTCAATCTTTCCCAGCATCAGGGTCTTTTCAAATGAGTCAGCTCTTCGCATCAGGTGGCCAAAGTATTGGACTTACAGCTTCAACATCAGTCCTTCCAATGAACACCCAGGAATGATCTTCTTTAGGATGGCCTGGTTGGATCTCCTTGCAGTCCAAGGGACTCTCCAGAGTCTTCTCCAACACCACAGTTCAAAAGCATCAATTCTTCGGTGCTCAGCTTTCTTCACAGACCAACTCTCACATCCATACATGACCACAGGAAAAACCATAGCCTTGACTAGACGGACCTTTGTTGGCAAAGTAATGTCTCTGCTTTTCAATATGCTGTCTAGGTTGATCATAACTTTCCTTCCAAGGAGCAAGCATCTTTTAATTTCATGGCTGCAGTCACCATCTGCAGTGATTTTGGAGCCCAAAAAGTAAAGTCAGCCACTGATTCCACTGTTTCCCCATCTATTTCCCATGAAGTGATGGGACCAGATGCCATGATCTTCGTTTTCTGAATGTTGAGCTTTAAGCCAACTTTTTCACTCTCCTCTTTCACTTTCATCAAGAGGCTCTTTAGTTCTTCTTCACTTTCTGCCATAGGGGTGGTATCATCTGCATATCTGAGATTAGTGATATTTCTCCTGGCAATCTTGATTCTAGGTTGTGCTTCCTCCAGCTCAGAGCTTCTCATGATGTACTCTGCATATAAGTTAAATAAGCAGGGTGACAATATACAGCCTTGACATACTCCTTTTCCTTTTGGACCCAGTCTGTTGTTCCATGTCCAGTTCTAACTGTTGCTTCCTGACCTGCATAGAGGTTTACTTATTGTGAAAGAACCTCAGTTTACTTATCTGTACAATAACAATAAACATACTGTACCTTTCCTATGTTTTCTTACTAAAATGCTAAATGTCAAATATAGTAACAAGAACACAGCCTAAATTTCCTCTAAGGTCTTTTTAAAATTTCTTCTTAAAATGCACAAAATTATAAAAATTAACCATAAAACTTGAGTGCTTGTACTATGTATTTTCAATCTAGGTTACCTCCTCCAAATATGAGGAGGCAGAATTACTGTTATTTTAATAGTAACGTGGCATTTCCCAAAGTACATCCACATATCACTAGTTTCTCAGAACATGAATATCTATTATAAGATAAGGGCTTCATGATAAGATAATTTGGGAAAGTACAGATTAGTAACAGGTTTCTTTACTGCAAGGCTCACAGACACTTCAATATATGGATGGAATTCTGACTGCAAGGGGGTTAAAGTTTTGACCTGAGATCTCCATCTACTTTCGGCCACTTGCAGGGCTCGTGTTCTACAGACACCATATGAATGGCTGTTACCCAGAGAATGTCTGTGTCCGATCACAGTATAGCTATGACAAGGGATGAGAAAATGACCCTAATGCAATGAGAACCACAAGGCAACTGGGAAGGCAGAAAAGGAGGGAGATGACCAAGAGAAACATACTATCTCACCCACAGCTTTAGAAAAGGGACCTAAAGTAATTATTATTGAATAATTAACTGATTATAAGAATGGAAAGAAATAATTTCTTATGGTAGAAATATTTGTTTATGAAGTCATCATGATTTGTGAGCTTAACAGGCTTATGAACTTAACAGAACACTGCTTACCTGAAACTATCAGTTCAGTTCAGTCTCTCAGTCATGTCCAACGCTGTGCGACCCCATGGACTGCAGCATGCCAGGCATCCCTGTCCATCACTAACTCCCAGAGCTTGATCAAAGTCATGTCCATTGAGTTGGTGATGCCATCCAACCATCTCATCCTTTGTCGTCCCCTTCTCCTCCTGCCTTCAATCTTTCCCAGCATCAGGGTCTTTTCCAATGAGCCAGCTCTTCGTATCAGGTGGCCAAAGTATTGGAGTTTCAGCTTCAACATCAGTCCTTCCAATGAATATTCAGAACTGATTTCCTTTAGGATGGACTGGTTGGATCTCCTTGCAGTCCAAAGGACTCTCAAGAGATTTCTCCAACACCACAGTTCAAAAGCATCAATTCTTCAGTGCTCAGCTTTCTTTATAGTCCAACTCTCATATCCATACATGATGACTGGAAAAACCATAGTTTGGACTAGATGGACCTTTGTCAGCAAAGTAATGTCTCTGCTTTTTAATATGCTGTCTAGGTTGGTCATAGCTTTTCTTCCAAGGAACAAGCATCTTTTAATTTCATGGCTTCAGTCACCATCTGCAGTGATTCTGGGAGCCCCCCAAAATAGTTCTCACTGTTTCCACTGTTTCCCCATCTATTTTCCATGAAGTGATAGGACCGGATGCCATGATCTTAGTTTTCTAAATGTAAAGTTTTAAGCTAATTTTTTCACTCTCTTCTTTCACTTTCATCAAGAGGCTCTTTAGTTCTTCATCGCCTTCTGCCATAAGGGTGGTGTCATCTGCATATCTGATGTTACTGACATTTCTCCAAGTAATCTTGATTCCAGCTTCTGCTTCATCCAGCCCAGCATTTTGCATGATTTACTCTGCATATAAGTTAAATAAGCAGGATGACAATATACAGCCTTGACGTACTCCCTTCCCGATTTGGAACCAGTTTGTTGTTCCATGTCCAGTTCTAACTGTTGACTCTTGACCTGTATACAGATTTCTCAAGAGGCAGGTCAGGTGGTCTGGTATTTCTGTCTCTTTCAGAATTTTACACAGTTTATTGTGATCCACACAGTCAAAGGTTTTCGCATAGTCATATAGCAGAAGTAGATGTTTTTCTGGAACTCTCTTGTGTTTTTGATGATCCAACGAAATGGATCGATGATGTTTGAAATTTGATCTCTGATTCCTCTGCCTTTTCTAAATCTAGCTTGAACATTTGGAAGTTCATGGTTCAAGTACTGTTGAAGCCTGGCTTGGAGGATTTTGAGCATTACTTTGCTAGCACGTGAAATGAGTGCAATTGTGCGGTAGTTTAAACATTCTTTGGCATTGCCTTTCTTTGGGATTGGAATGAAAACTGACCTTTTCCAGTCCTGTGGCCACTGCTGAGTTTTCCAAATTTGCTGGCATATTGGCTACAACACTTTCACAGCATCATCATTTAGGATTTGAAATAGCTCAACTGGAATTCCATCATCTCCACTAGCTTTGTTTGTAGTGATGCTTCCTAAGGCCCACTTGACTTCACATTGCAGGATGTCTGGCTCTAGGTGAGCGATCACATTCATTGTGATTATCTGGGTCATGAAGGTGTTTTTTGTATAATTCTTCTGTGTATTCTTGCCACCTCTTCTTAATATCTTCTGCTTCTGTTAGGTGCATACCATTTCTGTCCTTTATTGTGTCCATCTTTACATGAAATGTTCCCTTGGTATCTCTAATTTTCTTTAAGAGATCTCCAATCTTTCCCATTCTATTATTTTTCTCTACTTCTTTGCATTGATCGCCAAGGAAGGCTTTCTTATCTCTCCTTGTTATTCTTTGGAACTCTACATTCAAATGGGTATATCTTTCCTTTTCTCCTTTGCCTTGAGCCTCTCTTCTTTTCTCACCTATTTGTAAGGTCTCTTCAAACAACCATTCTGCCTCTTTTCATTTCTTTTTCTTGAGGATGGTCTTGATCACTGCCTCCTGTACAATGTCACTAACCTCTGTTCATACTTCTTCAGGCACTCTGTTTATCAGATCTAAACTCTTGAATCTATTAGTCATGTCCACTGTATAATTGTAGGGGATTTGATTTAGGCCATACCTGAATGGCCTAGTGGTTTTCCCTACTTTCTTCATTTTAAGTCTGAATTTGACAATAAGGAGTTCATGATCTGAGCCACAGTCAGCTCCTGGTCTGAAAGTATAGCTATATATGTTTCTCATGCCTAAAAAACAAAACAAAACAAAAAAGACCTAGCCAATGTTCTCCACTTTTTTCCAGTAGTAGAGAGTGTAAGATGATCAAGAGGGCAGATTCATCCCAAGAATAGTGGAAAGTTATTCACAATTACAACTATCAGATCTCCACGGCACTCATAGCAACTTCCAACACATTGTAAAGGCTTCTAAAAAATAAAAAAAAAAGTGTGTTTTTGGAAACCAATATGCTTTCTACCCTTATGGCAGAAAGTGAAGAGGAACTAAAAGCCTCTTGATGAAAGTGAAAGAGGAGAGTGAAAAAGTTGGCTTAAAGCTCAACATTCAGAAAACGAAGATCATGGCATCTGGTCCCATCACTTCATGCGAAATAGATGGTGAAACAGTGGAAACAGTGGCTGACTTTCTTTTTTGGGGCTCCCAAATCACTGCAGATGGTGACTGCAGCCATGAAATTAAAAGACGCTTGCTCCTTGGAAGGAAAGTTATGACCAACCTAGATAGCATATTCAAAAGCAGAGACATTACTTTGCCAACAAAGGTCCGTCTAGTCAAGGCTATGGTTTTTCCTGTGGTCATATATGGATGTGAGAGTTGGTCTGTGAAGAAAGCTGACCACCGAAGAACTGATGCTTTTGAACTGTGGTGTTGGAGAAGACTCTGGAGAGTCCCTTGGACTGCAACGAGATCCAACTAGTCCATTCTGAAGGAGATCAACCCTGGGATTTCTTTGGAAGGGATGATGCTAAAGCTGAAACTCTAGTACTTAGGCCACGTCATGCAAAGAATTGACTGGTTGGAAAAGACTGATGCTGAGAGGGATTGGGGGCAGGAGTAGAAGGGGACAACAGAGGATGAGATGGCTGGATGGCATCACTGACTCGACAGACGTGAGTCTGAGTGAACTCTGGGAGTTGGTGGTGGACAGGGAGGCCTGGCATGCTGCGATTCATGGAGTCGCAAAGTGTAGCACACGACTGAGCAACTGAACTGAACTGATGTTTTCCACATGAAATCTGTTAGTGAATTCTGATAAGTGAAATATATAATCAAAGAACAAAATAATTTTATTTTTAAAAACTATTTCAAACTGGTAGATAGTTCACAGTTTTAGTTTTCACTCAGCTTATATTACCAATTATCCCAATTATTATCAGGATAATGAAACAAATGACAGTTTTTACTTGTATTAACTGTCAGTTAATAAAAGTTAAAAAGAATCTAACTTAAACTGAGGTTTTATTTTCATTACCTAAAAAGAAGTTTTTTTTACTAAGAGAGTTCTTGCCAAGGTAAGTCAAAAATTAAGCATGATACTTTGTCTCACTTGATTATGCTAGAAATTATGATGTAATATGTAACTTGCTTATCAGTATTCATGAAAATTATTGGTTCTCAGGAATTTACATAGTTCATTCTGAAGATTAAAGAATTATCATTTTTCAAACATTAAAGATTAGTAACAGATACATCCTACTTCATATACAACAGATAAATAAGGAACTACTCTTTAGCACAGGGAACTATATTCAGGGGCTTCCCTGATGATTCAGTGGTTAAAACTCTGCCCTTCCAGTGCAGGGGTGTAGGTTCAACCCCTGGTCAGAGAACTAAGGTCCCACATGCACATGGTGCGACCACAAAATGGGGGGGAAAGTACTATATTCAACATAATAACCTATAATGGAAAAGAATTTTTAATAGAATATGTACATATATATGTATAATTGAATCACTTTGTTGTATACCTAAAACTAACACAATACTCAAACAACTATACTTCAACTTTAAAAATATATATTAAGAGTTAATAGACACTATTTTGTTTAAGTTGAAAGTAACAGCAAAAATGCATGCGTGCGTACACGCGAGTGAAATTGCTTCAGTCATGTCCAACTGTTTGTGACATTAAGGACTATAGCCCGCCAGCCAGGCTTCTCTGTCCATGGGATTCTCCAGGCAAGAAACCTGAGTGGGTTACCATTTCGTCCTCCAGGGGATCTTCCTGACCCAGGAATCAACCCCCATCTCTTATGTCTCCTGCATTGGTAGGTGGGTTGTTCTGTCCTGCTAAACCAACAGCTTCCATTCTCATTAGCATCCTTTGAGCCTGTATTCTGAGCTAGAGTGTCTACTAGGTGCCAAGCTCTATGCTTCTTACGTGATTTTTCATGATTTTTTGTCCTATGACCCTGATGTTATAGGAACCACTTTCTCAACAAGAATCGGTCAGAGAAATTAACAAAACAAATTAATGGGTCCATTTTGTAAAGCAAAATGTCGTTGTTGTGTCTTTAAGTCATTTCTGACTTTTTTGCCATCCCATCGACTGTAGCTCGCCAGACTCCTCTGTCCATGGGATTTCCCAGGCAAGAATACTGGAGCAAGTTGTCATTTCCTTCTTCAGGGGATCTTCCCAACCCAGGGATCAAACCTGCTTCTCCTGCATTGGCAGGCAGGTTCTTTACTGGTGAGCCACCAGGGAAGCTTTGCAAAGCAAACTATTATTCACATAGACAGTGTGTATACTGAAAATCCTCATTAGTACTGAAATAACTTAAGAGTTCCTGTCAATCAGCAGTCTCTCATGCCCAACCCTTTCTGATTCTACAGATCTGTATCAAAGCCTATATCATAACATATATGATATGCTATGATACATGATATCAGGGCATAAAGATGTATCCTGCCTTTGCATAAATCAGTAGTCTATCAGTGGGAATAGTAAATACAGTGTTCTCAGGTTTTTGACTCAATGTATCTACTTTTCCACATCCTGGTTCCCAAGATAGCTAGCTAAAAAATCAATTCAATGTTTGGAGAGCAAGAGTCGTAACATACAAATCTGGGTTTGTATTTCATTAGCAGTGAAAAAGTACTACATTTATTTCTGCTTGAAATTTTCAGCAATGAGGGATTTTTCTGGTGGTACAGTGGATAACAGTCTGCCTGCCGATGCAGGGGACACACCTTTGATTCATATTTGGGGAAGGTTCACATGCCACACAGCGACATAGCACATACGCCACAACGACTGACGCCCGCACAGCTGGAGCCGCGCTCCGCAGCAAGGGAAGCCATCACCGTGAGAAGCCCCAGCACTGCAGCTAGAGAGCAGCCCCTGCCAGCCACAGCCAGAGGAAGCGTGCGCAGCACGGAGGACCCGGCGCAACCACAGTGAGTAAGAGCTTTCAGCAAGGAGTGTTCTCTCAGACAGAAAAAACTATCTTGACAAACATAATTTAGCTAGTTTTTTCTCAAATATTGATAACATTATATAAAAATATTGATAACATATTAATAGCATTACCTACAACATAAAATATTCATAACATTACATTACATACATAATGTAATTGTAATGTAATGTATGTATCTATGTATAATGTAACACTGTAATATAATGTTACATGTTATGTAACATATTACAATGTTACATTACATTATACTACATTTACATTACATTACATTACAATGTTACAATTATGTAACTGTTATATGGCACCCCACTCCAGTACTCTTGCCTGGAAAATCCCATGGGTGGAGGAGCCTGGTAGGCTGCAGTCCATGGGGTCACTAGGAGTCGGACACAACTGAGCGACTTCACTTTCACTTTTCACTTTCATGCATTGGAGAAGGACATGGCAACCCACTCCAGTGTTCTTGCCTGGAGAATCCCAGGGAAGGGGGAGCCTGGTGGGCTGCTGTCTCTGGGGTCGCACAGAATCGGACATGACTGAGGCAACTTCGCAACAGCAGCAGCAACCGTTATATAACATGTAATGTACGTTATATAACATTACTTACATACATAACATACATTACATTGATAACATACAAAGATTGATAACATTACATACAACATAAAATACTGATAACATTACATACAAATATTGATAACATTATAGCATTAATAAGAGTAACACTCTCACTAATTGCTATTAATATGACTATTTTAATCTCTAGTCTAGGAATTTCACCTGAAACCTTCCAGCACCAAAGAATAGTAAAAAATACAGTAGTTAACATATATCAGAAATGGATATGTTTCCATACTACTTATTGCTGTTAGTGAATTTAACATCCTGAATTCTCCCTACTGCATCATAATCTCATAGTTAATTGGCAAAATCAGTGATAATAAGACTAAAGCAATGAAATCAATGTGACTTTATTGCAGTCTCAACTTCTAAAAGTTATAATTTCTACAAGAGGATTTGTAATTTAAAGAACTGATGAAACCAGTTTTTCCACATAAAACAATACAGATGACTTCATAAATAAACCATAAAAATATTCCCTTGGAGAAAACAGACTTAAATATCTTTTAGATATATCTTCAAATTTTGCACATTTAATATGAGAGTAAACAGCCTCAGGAAACATCTCCCTTCATCTCTGTTTAATAGTATAGGCATGACTAACAGGAATAAATCTGTAGAATATTCAAGTCAGAAGGATACTTAGAAATAATCCAGACCTACTCTACTGTTTTTTAATTCCAGTCCTCAGATGAGGATGTAGATCTAAAGATAAAAATAGCGACAGTAACTTTGAGGAATACAAACTCCACCACAAACATGGTTCTACTCAAGAACCATGCCCCAAACATTATCCACAGCTGATCTTGGACCTTCAGCCTCTCCAGCATGATTCCCCTAAGTATCCATATGCAGTCTATAATTTCCTTTCTGTAAAAAAAAAAAAAAAAAGGCCCTTGGCCAATTAACTTTCTTCCAACTAGGCCTCTTGATGAAAGTGAAAGAGGAGAGTGAAAAAGTTGGCTTAAAGCTCAACATTCAGAAAATGAAGATCATGACATCTGGTCTCATCACTTCACAGGAAATAGATGGGGAAACAGTGGAAACAGTGTCAGACTTTCTTTTTTTGGGCTCCAAAATCACAGCAGATGGTGACTGCAGCCATGAAATTAAAAGATGCTTGCTCCTTGGAAGGAAAGTTATGACCAACCTAGACAGCATATTGAAAAGCAGAGACATTACTTTGCCAACAAAGGTCCATCTAGTCAAGGCTATGGTTTTTCCAGTGGTCATGTATGGATGTGAGAGTTGGACTGTGAAGAAGGCTGAGCTCCGAAGAACTGATGCTTTTGAACTGTGATGTTGGAGAAGACCCTTGAGAGTCCCTTGGACTGCAAGCAGATCCAACCAGTCCATTCTGAAGGAGATCAGCCCTGGCTGTACTTTGGAGGGAATGATGCTAAAGCTGAAACTCCAGTACTTTGGCCAGCTCATGTGAAGAGTTGACTCACTGGAAAAGACTCAGATGCTGGGAGGGATTGGGGGCAGGAGGAGAAGGGGACGGCAGAGGATGAGATGGCTGGATGGCATCACGGACTCAATGGACATGAGTCTGAGTGAACTCCAAGAGTTGGTGATGGACAGGGAGGCCTGGCGTGCTGTGATTCATGGGTCGCAAAAAGTCAGACACGACTGAGCGACTGAATTGAACTGAACTGAACTAACTCCATTTACCTGCTCTTCATAACCTCCTGGAGAGACTTTTTTTTTTTTTAACTTTATCTTACTTTACAATACTGTATTGGTTTTGCCATACATTGACATGAATCCACCACGGGTGTACATGCATTCCCAAACATGAACCCCCCTCCCACCTCCCTCCCCATAACATCTCTCTGGGTCATCCCCATGCACCAGCCCCAAGCATGCTGTATCCTGCATCAGACATAGACTGGCAATTCGTTTCTTACCTGATAGTATACATGTTTCAATGCCACTCTCCCAAATCATCCCACCCTCTCCCTCTCCCTCTGAGTCCAAAAGTCCGCTCTACACATCTGTGTCTTTTTTGCTGTCTTGCATACAGGGTTATCATTGTCATCTTTCTAAATTCCATATATATGTGTTAGTATACTGTATTGGTGTTTTTCTTTCTGGCTTACTTCACTCTGTATAATCGGTTCCAGTTTCATCCATCTCATCAGAACTGATTAAAATGAATTCTTTTTAATGGCTGAGTAATACTCCATTGTGTATATGTACCACTGCTTTCTTATCCATTCATCTGCTGATGGACATCTACGTTGTTTCCATGTCCTGGCTATTATAAACAGTGCTGCGATGAACACTGGGGTACATGTGTCTCTTTCAATTCTGGTTTCCTCAGGGTGTATGCCCAGCAGTGGGATTGCTGGGTCATAAGGTAGTTCTATTTGCAATTTTTTAAGGAATCTCCACACTGTTCTCCAAAGTGGCTGTACTAGTTTGCATTCCCACCAACAGTGTAGGAGGGTTCCCTTTCTCCACACCCTCTCCAGCATTTATTGCTTGCAGATTTTTGGATCGTAGACATTCTGACTGGTGTGAAGTGGTACCTCATTGTGGTTTTGATTTGCATTTCTCTGATAATGAGTGATGTTGAGCATCTTTTCATGTGTTTGTTAGCCATCCGTATGTCTTCTTTGGAGAAATGTCTATTTAGTTCTTTGGCCCATTTTTTGATTGGGTCGTTTATTTTTCTGGAATTGAGCTGCATAAGTTGCTTGTATATTTTTGAGATTAGTTGTTTGTCAGTTGCTTCATTTGCTATTATTTCCTCCCATTCAGAAGGCTGTCTTTTCACCTTGCTTATATTTTCCTTTGTTGTGCAGAAGCTTTTAATTTTAATTAGATCCCATTTGTTTATTTTTGCTTTTATTTCCAGAATTCTGGGAGGTGGATCATAGAGGATCCTGCTGTGATTTATGTCAGAGAGTGTTTTGCCTATGTTCTCCTCTAGGAGTTTTATAGTTTCTGGTCTTACATTTAGATCTTTAATCCATTTTGAGTTTATTTTTGTGTGCGGTGTTAGAAAGTGATCTAGTTTCATTCTTTTACGAGTGGTTGACCAGTTTTCCCAGCACCACTTGTTAAAGAGATTGTTGTTTTTCTAGTTTATTAAATACACCATGTTATTGCAAACATTATCTTACAAATGATCATATGAGACTATTCATCAATAACAACCAACAAAAGTGAATCTTATTCCTTGATTAATAAATACCTCTGTTTACTACTATCAGTGATGACAGTCAAAGGCAGTTGGTGTGATACAGTGTGTATGAATATGGATAGTGTACCTCCACAGGAAAAATATTTTCGACATGAAAAATATTTCAGTGAGTTTCCTTTTTTTTAAAAAAAAAGTATTTTTCACTGAATTTTTCAATATATCCTTGAGATGCAGCTAAAAATGTTTGGATACTAAAGCTCTGAGATGAATTTAACAAGTAACTTTGAAGAGGTCATTATTAGTAGCTTCTGATAATTTTCTAGCCATATTTGCTGGTCTCTCCCTTGTAACTCATACATGATTGTTCCACTGCCATTTATATTAATCAACGATGCTCTTATTCTAATTCTAAAATACATTTAATCAAATTTTAGCTATATTACATATCCTCCAAAAGCCATTTTCCCACACATATTTGACATTAACTGGGAGCTTTACACATTTTCAATATCCTCTCTCTCATCAAGTTCTATTGCACCTCTATTCTGAATTTTGCCAATTAGTTTTCATTGCTTCTAAGTCACATGATGGGATACTGGATTAATGATACAAGATAAAGTTTTTATTTTCATCAGAAAATTTATCATTAAAAATATACCATGATATTCACACAGGCTACATTTTTTTAATAGTTATATGTGTCATTTTCTCTTTTACCACCCAATAAACACCTGAAATAACAGGAGTTTCACATAAATAGTTGTGGGATAAATAACTCATTGTACCATGACTATAAGTTTCTTCTTTCATTGGAAATAATTAAAAGACATTGATTAAGTGCAGTTAACACTTTTGCCAAGTATCAATTCAATTTGAAAGTTTTAAGCTTTTATTTTCAAAAATATCACTGCAAAATATATAGAAGTGTCATTTTGTATATTTGATTTAAAAACTATTCTAAAATATCTTAATTTTCATAACTGTACTAAATTTATCTTCTAAAACTTTTGTTTAAATTTGAAATTGTCCCTTATTAGTCAATATTTTATCAATATTTCACTATTTACATTTATAAATCCTGCATTTGAGCATAGCTCTATATTTTTTAATTCATCATTCTTCTTAATAATAAATCAATCCATGTTAAGTGCAATCTATATTTAGTAAACTGTGGCAGTTGTTACAAATTCAATAATGTTCTTTCTGAAAAACAATCAAATTCTATAGTCCAAAATGTGACTGAAAAATCTCAACAGTTTTACTCACAACACAAAAACAATTCCTGGCTTTGTCTCACAATTAACTACTAATTACACAAAAATAAAAATGAATTCTACTCTCTCTTTACAGTGATGATCAAATTGACTCTCACAGGCTAGAAAATCAAATGAACAGTTAATGAAAGAAATGATGAAACAATCCATTTCTACCCAGTAGGTACATTCAGTGCACTCCTCTGCTAATTGCTGTCTCGCTTTGTGAGCTGTTATTTGTCACAGTAATTTTTGTCAAGCATGCAAATTCTCCATTAACAGATTTATGCAAATATTTCTACATTATGGTGTACTATATATTATTATACTGTTCTGTTCCACTCTATACTATTTTTCTTTTCCTTTTTAAAATGCTGATTGTAATCCACAAGATTAGTTTTATTACCTACTCAAGGGTCACAACCAGCATTTTCAAAAACACTAATTTATGCTATACAACACAATGGAAGATGAGAAAAGCATCAAAAATTAAATTGGGGCACATCACATTGAAAGCATCTGCCTTAAACACATCTAGTCTCTGGAACTTCTCCACTTCCCATCTACCTGCTTCCTACTCACTTCCCAAGCCCCCTGTATTAATAATCATTCATTAGGCAAGGGTTCTTTACAAAGTGAACAGTCATATTTCTCTAAAAATTGTTGGGATATGTCACAAACAATAATGATAGTGATTATACAAACTTTAATGTTTGTAAATTTGAAATAGATGATAATTATAAGCAGAACTTAGAGCTGAAAAATCAGGATGCCACTATTAAGTCCAAATCTCAGAAGATGAGCTTGGACTGTTCTAGTTATCAGGCTTGGTCCAAGGTCACTTCTGAACAGCACACACAGTGGCAACATAAAACCTTCTAGCTGAGACAGTGGAGTATGTGGAATAAGAGGACTGGCTCCGGAATCAGACTTTCTGGGCTTAAATCTCATCCTACCCATGTCAATGCTGTATTCAGTTTCCCAAACTGTAAAATAGGTTAACAACAATATCTCATAGGGATGCTTAAGGAATTAAAAAGAGTTGAACAAAGCACTCAGAGCAATACTGGCACATAGTAAGCACACACAGATGTTAAAAAATGTTGTAATTATTCTGTTACTCTTTGATCCCTTCACTGGTATGTCTCCTCCATCCATGGGATTTTCTAGGCAAGAACACTGGAGTGGGTTGCTGTTTCCTTCTCCAGGGGATCATCTCAACCTAAGGATCAAACTCAGGTCTTTCTCACTGCAGGCAGATTCTTTACCATCTGAGTCACCAGGAAATCCCCACTTTCAAAATAAACAAAGTACTCAGACCAATACTGGCACATAGTCAGCATACACAGATGTTAATAAACATTGTATTTATTCTGTTATTCTTTGATACCTTCACTAGTATGTCTACATATGTATGTAAATCTTGGTACATTTTCTGCCTTAATTTTCTCTGTGCATTGTAAAAGGCATTCCTCTAATGCCTCTGCTGTTAACGAAACATACATTTTGAAGGTTTATTAAAATATTTTTTTAGGTTTATTAAAATATTTTTCTTTCTTTTCTCCTATTATATAGTTTATAATGCTATCTTCAGAAAACCTTTGCAGTTAATCTATTTCATCACCCATTCTTTTGTTCATACACAATATTTGTTCATGTGCAATAATAAAACAGATGTGATGCTAAGTCCTGGAATGATACAGTCCATGTTATCAAAGGAGTTAATGACCTGATGAGGTGGAATGAACACACACAAAAAAATTAATTATAAATTATATATATAACGAGGGTGATTCAGAGAAAAAGATTAAAAATGTTTTGGAAATACAGGATAATACAAATGTTTATGTCAATGGGAAGAGTCACTGAAAAGGGAATATTCAGATTGCCTCAGAGCATAAATAGGAGCTTGGCAAAGGAGAAGCTCAATTGGCATAATAGAATTCTAAGCAGTAAAAGAGGTCCTACTTGGTTTTCACAGGACAATTGTAGGAGAATTGTGGATGAAAGTTTGGAGGGAGTGAGGTCAAGGATTAAGAATAATTAAGGATCATGAATTAACAGGAGCTGGGACTGTACAAGAAGCTGACGACAAAAGGGATGTAGGTAAAAGTATAAGATCTTGAACTTGATATTTAATTGCTAATGTAACTGTATTAACTTCCTATTGCTACTATTATAAAATACCGCAAATTTAGTGGCTTAAATCAACACAAATTTCTTCTCTTACAGTTGTTTGGAGGTCAGAAGTTCAAAACCAGTCTCTCTGACTTCAAAGAGTGTCAGCAGAACTGACTCCTTCTGGGGCCTCCAAGGGGAAAGTCTGCTTCCTTGACTTTTCAGCCAGCTTTTTCCCGTGGTTACCTCTATTCCTCGGCTTGTGCCCCTCTCCATCTTCAAAGCGCATCCATTCAATCTCTGCTGGAGTCATTACACTGCCTTCTTTCCTTCTGACTCAGACTCTTCTTGAACATCCATCATGATTACATAAGGCCCACCTTGATCATTCAGGATAATTTTTCCATCTCAAGATCTTCAGCTTAATCACATCTTCAAAGTCCTTTTAGCCATACAAGGAAACATTCACAGGTTCTAAGGATTAAGATGTGCACATGTTTGGGGGCCATTATTAAGCCTACCACAGTGATAAATGAAAATCAATAAAGGAGGGGAGAGACTGAACTTATCTGAGCTCTGTCACGCTTTAGGCATCTTAACATAAGGAGGCAAGATGTCTTATTAATACATTAACAGCAACTAGTAAGAGCCAATTCACTGGAAAAGACCCTGATGCTGGGAAAGATTGAGGACAGGAGGAGAAGTGGGTGAGAGAGGATGAGATGGCTGGATGGCATCACCCACTCAACAGACATGAGTTTGAGCAAACTCCAGGAGCCCTGGCAAGCTGCAGTCTATGGGGTTGCAAAGAGTCAGACATAACTTAGCAACTGAACAACAGCAATGGTATCAGTACCATAACAGGTTGTAATCGCTGTCTTATAAGAAATGAAAAACAATAGATTCAACAGATCAATACCAGCCCTCAGAAAGTTAACGTGAAAGATGTAGATGTTGACTGTCTCACACCAAATACAATTTCAAAAACACTGAAAACTAAAAATCAAATGTAGAGGACTTTTCTGATGGTCAAGTGGTTAAGACTGTGCCTTCCAATGCAGGGGGTGCAGGTTCAATCCCTGGTGCAGGGAGCTAAGAACTTACGTGCCTTGTGGCCAAAAAACCAAAACATTATATATTTTTTTAAGAAAAAAAAAAGCAATACTGTAACAAATTCAAGAAAGACTAAAAATGGTCCACATCAAAAAATCTTTACAAAAAAAATATAAATATGAATTCTTTGCATATTAGTGTTATTGAAGCACATAAGTCTGAGAAAACATGCCCAAAGTAAAGCAGATAAAGCCTTCAGGGCAACCAACATCTAAACAAACGAGCAGCTTCTGTAGATTCTAGATATTCTAGGACAACTCTAATTTTAACTACCTGCTCTATTGTTTGATGTTCCTAGCCCAATCTTGGGTTCAGTTGATATGATCGCAGACTTGAGGTGTTCATGTCTCCAGATGTGGTTACACTGTTGGAGCGCCAGTAGCACCTTCCCCTGCTGTAGCCCATCTGTAGCCCAACAGGCCGGAGAGCCAAGAACCCATCAGCATCTCTACCCACCATGGCTACAGTCCACATGGTCCTCCTGATTCCCTGCCCAAGAGTCAAGGAAACAGGATTTTTAAATCATTAAGCTTCTGGCTCCTTCTTCGTGGCACTAGTACAGCAAGGTGGTAGAGGCTGTCTACGCTTCTTTCTAAGTAATTTCCTAACTTTACCATTTTGCTAAACTAAACTTGTTCATTTAATCATATTAAGGACTGAACTGTGTCCCCTGCCAAATTCATATACTGAAACCTTCAAGTCCAAGGGGTCACAAAGAGTCAAACATGGCTGAGCAACTTTCACTCATTTACTCACCCCCAGGACCTCAGAATATGACTGCATTTGGAAATAAGAGCTTTAAAAAGTTGATTACGTTCAAATGAGGTCTCTCTAATTGGGTCTCAATCCAATATGACTGTTGTGCTTAAACGAACAGGCAATGTGGGCACTCAAGGAAACATCAGCGGTGAGCATGAACAGAGGAGCCTTGTGAGGATATAGAGAGAAGGCAGCCACCTGCAAGAGAAGAAAGGCCTCTGAAGAAGCCAAAACTGGCAACCCCTTGATCTTCCCTTCTAGCCTCCAAAACTGCAAGAAATTAAATTTCTGTTGTTTAAGCCACCTATGGTATTTTGTTATGGAAGCCCTTTCAAACTAATACAAATAGCTTGCACTCGAGTTAGCAAATAAATTCTGGAAAGCACGAGAGACAGACTGCATTTTGTATATGTTGGTGCTTATACTGCTGCTGCTAAGTCACTTCAGTCTTGTCCGACTCTGTGCGACCCCAGAGACAGCAGCCACCAGGCTCCTGCTAAGTCACTTCATTCTTGTCCGACTCTGTGCGACCCCAGAGACAGCAGCCACCAGGCTCCTGCTAAGTCACTTCAGTCTTGTCCGACTCTGTGCGACCCCAGAGACAGCAGCCACCAGGCTCCCTCATCCCTGGGATTCTCCAGGCAAGGACACTGGAGTAGGTTGCCATTTCCTTCTCCAATGCACCAAAGTGAAAAGTGAAAGTAAAGTTGCTCAGCTGCGTCCAACTCCTAGCGACCCCATGGACTGCAGCCTACCAGGCTCCTCCGTCCATGGGATTTGCCAGGCAAGAGTACTGGAGTGGGGTGCCATTGCTTTCTCCTACCTTATGCCAAATTATCACCTTAACACTCTCTTTACAGAAGAAGAAAAAAAACAAAAGTTGATCATTTTCTTTAGTCTTAAAATATAGCATACCCCAAAGCCATGCTTTATTTATTTGTTTTTTAAAAGCCTTTATTGAATTTGTTACAAACCCACAGGCCCTGCATTGGAAGGGGAAGTCCCAACCACTGAACCACCAGGGAAGTCCTCAAAGTCATGGTTTAAATATGAACGCCGGGCGTAGTTGAAAAACCATTGTCATTTTATTTGTTCAGCTGACAAGGTGCTTTCACTCTCACTATCTGATTCCAAGAGTCCTGTGAGAGGGCAGACAGGGCAGAAATGATAACACACTCATTAACTGATGAGAAGAGTCTGTCGAACAGTAACTAACCTGACCACATTTACAAATGTAATCAGTTGTCAGAAGAAAAACTCAGATTAAATACCAGTCCACTTAATTTCAAGAATGTATAGGGAAAAAAAAAAAAAAAAAAAAACTTCTACTAGAACAAAGGAGCTCAGATTCTTTTCAAGATACATTTAAAGATTGGGAAAAAGATAAAATGCTTTAAATTTAAATAGAATAGATAATTGACTAAGATCAGATTCCTGCTTACTTAGATGTAAAATTCATGAAACATTGAGAAAGGTGATAGAGTGAGGGAATAAAACAATAATGAGTCACCTTCTAGCCTGATTAACTCCCTGATCCAGGTATACCTGTGACCTCCTAGTGCATTCTGGCCTTTCTCTTGTTTACTCTAAACTCGGTCGGCCTATTTGTGGAATGCACAGGCAAATGTGCACTGATTGGCTAAGCAACTGAATATAACCTGGGTTAAACTGTCAATTAATTTATGTGGCTTTTCACTTTGGATCTGGTAAAATGCATTATAGCTGCCTCGAATGGAATACAGATAATTTCTGTATATCCATAATGTAGCTGCAACTATGGCTCCTGTGTGTTTATACAGATGATTCTCTAGGGATGACTTGGATTGTGTTTCCTGTAACTTCACAACATTCTGATGTAAGCTCTTATTATAAATCAAATTACTGCCTACATTTGCCATTTGCAAAAAATAAAAACCAACATCAAACTAAACAAAGAGAGAACTAAGTGGGACGAATGACAGGGCAGAAGGCTGTTACCAAAATACACTTCAGCCCACCTGGGCTTCCATCTCCTCTCCTTTTAAATTATTCCTTTTGTTAGGTAGTTAGAATAGGAAACAGGAGTCCAAAATGGCGGTGGCGAAAAGACAAGGAAGGGAAAAGCCCGCGAAAACAGAACAAAGGACAGTCAAAGGAAGGTCCGAGGACCAGAGTGGGGACTTCAGGGAGAACAAACAGCAATCCTGGCTGGCCCAATCTGCATAGGGCAGGCCCAGGGGGAGGAGAAAACATATAAAAGGAGGAGCCGAAGCCCTCTCTCTCTCTCTCTCTCTCCCCACCACGTGTGTGCACTCTTCCTCTTTCTCTCTCCCTCTCTCTCTCCCGACACTGGCACACTCCTCCACTCTCTTCTTTTCCGTCTTTGGGTTGGCATGCCCTCACGCTTTGAGGATGGATTCTCCTGCTATCTTTTAAATAAAACAGAGCTGTAACACTGATTTGTCTAAGAGCTGTAACAAGGTTTGTCCAAGACCTGAGAGCTGTGACGCGCCGAGGGCTTTAATGTCCGTCGCTCCAAATCTTTGCTGTGACGAGACAGAACCGAGGAGCATACGTTCCCCTGACACTTTATAACTCCCTAGCAATCTATGGACAGTGCCTCACAAAAATGTTTCCTTTCAACAGAAGCAAGATTTCAGAATTTGCTTTTTGTGATAAGTATATAGTTACGGTGGGAGTGCTAACCTCTTCAATATTCCCCATTGAGACTATATGTAGGAAATTAGTGATACCTTTGACACAAAATTTTCTGGATTTCCTGAATCCAGCCAGGGACTTTTTCCTGAATCCAGCCAGCGACTGAACTGAACTGAACTTAGGAGGAAGTATATAGGGAAATATGCCATAGATCAAGGATGAAGTTGGAAGAGCCTATAACAACAGGACAATAAGAATAGACCTGCATTGTATTTTCCACAAACCTTGTGTTTAAGAATAAACCTACATTTAATAGTCACTTCGTTCAGTTCAGTTCAGTCGCTCAGTCGTGTCCGACTCTTTGCGACCCCATGAATCGCAGCATGCCAAGCCTCCCTGTCCATCACCAACACCTGGAGTTCACTCAGACTCACGTCCATCGAGTCAGTGATCCCATCCAGCCATCTCTTCCTCTGTCGTCCCCTTCTCCTTCTGCCCCCAATCTCTCCCAGCATCAAAGTCTTTTCCAATGAGTCAACTCTTTGCATCAGGTGGCCAAAGTCCTGGAGTTTCAGCTTTAGCATCATCCCTTCCAAAGAAATCCCAGGGTTGACCTCCTTCAGAATGGATTGGTTGGATCTCCTTGCAGTTCAAGGGACTCTCAAGAGTCTTCTCCAACATCACAGGTCAAAAGCATCAATTCTTCAGCGCTCAGCCTTCTTCACAGTCCAACTCTCACATCCAGACATGACCACAGGAAAAACCATAGCCTTGACTAGACAGACCTCAGCTGGCAAAGTAATGTCTCTGCTTTTGAATATATTATCTTGGTTGCTCATAACTTTTCTTCCAAGGAGTAAGCGTCTTTTAATTTCATGGCTGCAGTCACCATCTGCACTGATTTTGGAGCCCCCCCTCAAAAAGTCAGCTACTGGTTCCACTGTTTCTCCATCTATTTCCCATGGAGTGATGGGACCGGATGCCATGATCTTTGTTTTCTGAATGCTGAGCTTTAAGCCAACTTTTTCACTCTCCTCTTTCACTTTCATCAAGAGGCTTTTTAGCTTCTCTTCACTTTGTGCCATAAGGGTGGTGTCATCTGCATATCTGAGGTGATTGATATTTCTCCTGGCAATCTTGATTCCAGCTTGTGTTTCTTCCAGTCCAGCGTTTCTCATGATGTACTCTGCATATAAGTTAAATAAGCAGTGTAACAATATACAGCCTTGACGTACTCCTTTTCCTATTCGGAACCAGTCTATTGTTCCATGTCCAGTTCTACCTGTTGCTTCCTGGCCTGCGTACAGATTTCTCAAGAGGCAGGTCAGGTGGTCTGTATTCCCATCTCTTTCAGAATTTTCCACAGTTTATGGTGATCCACAAGGTCAAAGGCTTTGGCATAGTTAATAAAGCAGAAATAGATGTTTTTCTGGAACTCTCTTGCTTTTTCCATGATCCAGTGGATGTTGGCAATTTGATCTCTGGTTTCCCTGCCTTTTCTAAAACCAGCTTGAACATCAGGAAGTTTATGGTTCACGTATTGCTGAAGCCTGGCTTGGAGAATTTTGAGCATTACTTTACTAGTGTGTGAGATGAGTGCAATTGTGCAGTAGTTTGAGCATCCTTTGGCATTGCCTTTCTTTGGGATTGGAATGAAAACTGACCTTTTCCAGTCCTGTGGCCACTGCTGAGTTTTCCAAATTTGCTGGCATAGTGAGTGCAGCACTTTCACAGCATCATCTTTCAGGATTTGAAATAGTTCCACTGGAATTCCATCACCTCCACTAGCTTTGTTCATAGTGATGATTTCTAAGGCCCTCTTGACTTCACATTCCAAGATGTCTGGCTCTAGGTGAGTGATCACACCATCGTGATTATCTGGGTCGTGAAGATCCTTTCTGTACAGTTCTTCTGTGTATTCTTGCCATCTCTTCTTAATCTCTTCTGCTTCTGTTAGGTCCCTACCATTTCTGTCCTTTATCGAGCCCATCTTTGCATGAAATATTCCCTTGGTATCTCTAATTTTCTTGAAGAGATCTCTAGTCTTTCCCATGCTGTTCTTTTCCTCTATTTCTTTGCACTGATCGCTAAAGAAGTCTTTCTTATCTCTTCTTGCTATTCTTTGGAACTCTGCATTCAGATGCTTCTATCTTTCCTTTTCTCCTTGGCTTTTCACTTCTCTTCTTTTCACAGCTATTTGTAAGGCTTCCCCAGACAGCCACTTTGCTTTTTTGTATTTCTTTTCCATGGGGATGGTCTTGATCCCTGTCTCCTGCACAATGTCACGAACCTTATTCCATAGTTCATCAGGCACTCTATCTATCAGATCTAAGCCCTTAAATCTATTTCTCACTTCCACTGTATAATCATAAGGGATTTGATTTAGGTCATACCTGAATGGTCTAGCAGTTTTCCCTACTTTCTTCAATTTAAGTCTGAATTTGGTAATAATGAGTTCATGATCTGAGCCACAGTCAGCTCCTGGTCTTGTTTTCGTTGACTGTATAGAGCTTCTCCATCTTTTCCTGCAGAGAATATAATCAATCTGATTTTGGTGTTGACCATCTAGTGATATCCATGTGTAGAGTCTTCTCTTGTGTTGTTGGAAGAGGGTGTTTGCTATGACCAGTGCATTCTCTTGGCCAAACTCTATTAGTCTTTGCCCTGCTTCATTCCGTATTCCCAGGCCAAATTTGCCTGTTACTCCAGGTGTTTCTTCCTACTTTTGCATTCCAGTCCCCTATAATGAAAAGGACATCTTTTTTGGGTGTTAGTTCTAAAAGGGCTTGTAGGTCTTCATAGAACCATTCACTTCAGCTTCTTCAGCATTACTGGTTGGGGCATAGACTTGGATTACTGTGATATTGAATGGTTTGCCTTGGAAACGAACAGATATCATTCTGTCATTTTGAGATTGCATCCAAGGACTGCATTTCAGACTCTTCTGTTGACCATGATGGCTACTCCATTTCTTCTGAGGGATTCCTGCTTGCAGTAGTAGATATAATCGTCATCTGAGTTAAATTCACCCATTCCAGGCCATTTCAGTTCGCTGATTCCTAGAATGTCAACGTTCTCTCTTGCCATCTGCTGTTTGACCACTTCCAATTTGCCTTGATTCATGGACCTGACATTCCAAGTTCCTATGCAATATTGCTCTTTACAGCATCAGACCTTGCTTCTATCACCAGTCACATCCACAGGTGGGTACTGTTTTTGCTTTGGCTCCATTCCTTCATTCTTTCTGGAGTTATTTCTCCACTGACCTCCAGTAGCATATTGGGCACCTACTGACCTGGGGAGTACCTCTTTCAGTATCCTATCATTTTGCCTTTTCATACTGTTCATGGGGTTCTCAAGGCAAGAATACTGAAGTGGTTTGCCATTCCCTTCTCCAGTGGACCAAATTCTGTCAGACCTCTCCACCATGACCCGCCCGTCTTGGGTTGCCCCACGGGCATGACTTAGTTTCATTGAGTTAGACAAGGCTGTGGTCCTAGTGTGATTAGACTGACTAGATTTCTGTCAGTATGGTTTCAGTGTGTCTGCCCTCTGATGCCCTCTTGCAACACCTACCATCTTACTTGGGTTTCTCTTACCTTGGGCATAGGGTATCTCTTCATAGCCGCGAGGAGCTACCCCGCTTCCAAGGTCAGGGGCGATGGCTGAGAGGAGCCACCCCGCATCCGAGGCCAGGAGCGGCGGCCAGAAGGAGCAACCCCATGCCCGAGGTCAGGGCAGTGACCAGGAGGAGCAACCCCACGCCCAAGGAGTGGTGGCTGCCTGGGCTCAGGAGGGCCTAGAGGAGCCATCCCACGTTGAAGGTCAGGAAGGGCGGCGGGAGGAGATACCCCTCATCCAAGGTAAGGAGCAATGGCTGTGCTTTGCTGGAGCAGCTGTGAAGAGATACCCCACGCCCAAGGTAAGAGTCACTTTGTTAGGTGGTCATTATCTTGACACCATGCTATGTCAGGAACTAAAGAAGCTGTCCAAGGTTCTGAAACTTAGAGTGAAACTTAGCCATTGTGAATGGCTCTTCACCAAATCTCTCTAAGTAATGGCATTATAATAATTAAGTCATAAAAGAGAACAACATTCACAAGCACTGAAAGATGCATGGAGAATAAACTTACTCCTTCCTTTAAAGATGCTCTACCATCTAAATCTAAATTGTTTTCCTCTTATCAATTTACTCTTAAACTTGGTTGTTAAAGAATATATGTTAGACTTTCCTGTTGGTCCAGTGGTTAAAAATCTGCCAGCCAATGCAGGGGACATGGTTCAGTCCCTGGTCTGGAAGATTTCACATGCTGCAGAGCAACTAAGTCCATGTGCTGCAACTACTGAGCCCATGCCCTGGAACCCACACTCCACGAGAGGCCACCACAATAAGAAGACCGCACACCACAATGAACAGTCGCCCCTGCTCACTGCAAGTAGAGAAAGCCCACATGCAGCAGTGAAGACCCAGTGCAGCCAAAACTAAAAGCAAATAAAAATTTTTAATAAAATAATGAAGAATATAAATTATTTGCTTTCATGTCATCCAGCTTATTTGATCCTCACAATAGCTCTGTGAAGTGTAAATAAATGAATTAAATCAATGAGTGAATTTTTACTTTCTTCATGTTGTAGATGGAGAAACTGAGGCTTAAACAGTGTAAGCGCAACAGCATACAATTATTTATTTGTAGAACTAGAAACCAACTTTCCAAACCACAGATTATATTCTTTTATGTCATTAGCTCTCATTAATGATAAATTACGCTTTGGAAAAGTTAGTAAAACACGATAGCAGTAAAAAGACTAACACACCTATCGATTCACCCAACACAATGGAAGGTTATCATACAGCTGAACGATACACACTTTTCTGTTGTTCAGACAGAATAATAATGATCTCAGCCAAAAGAGAACACCATTTGTAATACCTGAATGTAAAATAATAAATAGATTGCATTTTTTTTGGCAACTTCATCTATCCACTGATTTGATGAACTAACTTTATTAAGGGCTTACCATATGCCACGGACTGATCTAGCTGCTAGAGAAAGGACAATAAGATGATGACACTCTGACTTTGGGGGCACACGTAGGATAGTGAGGAACACGTACATGTGGTGCTGATTTGAGCCACTCAGTCGTGTCCAACTCTTTGCGACCCTTGGGACTCTAGCCTGTCAGGCTCCTCTGTCCATGGGATTTTTCAGGCAAGAATATTGGAGTGGGCTGTCATTTCCTCCTCCAGGGGATCCTCCCAGCCCAGGAATCGAACCTGCATCTCCTGTGTCTCCTGCATTCATTGCAGGAGGATTCTTTACCTGCTGAGCCACCAAGGAAGACTGTTAGCGAGGTGCACAGACATTGAATGAATAGCATTCAAGCAGTGAAGTGAGTGAGGCACCTAAAGACTACTACAAGAGCACAGGGGAAGAAACACCTCATTCTGTCTAGGGGCGTCATGGGAGGCAATTCTCCAAATCTGAATACCCTAGACTAGTTTCGAGGAGAAAAAGGGGGAAAAAAATACTGCTTGTTTCATTTCCACTATAACATGCTCATGTCTATTTCCATTCTAAAATTCTGAGTATTCTGGGAATACCCAGAAACTGGAATTATGAGTCAAGTGTGAATATGGCAGCTATGTCCTCGTCTGTTATCTATGTCATTTCTTGGATTGATTTTAATGGCTCTTTCTCCACATTATGGATCATATTTTCCTGCTTTCTGCATACTTTGTAGGTTTGGGTTGGAAGTCAAACATTATGACTTTTACTTTGTTGGATGCAAATATTTGTTTTTGTAGTCTACTAATATTCTCCAGCTTTTTTCTAGGATACATTTAAGTTACTTGGAAATGTTTCCTGTCCTTCTTATCTTGTTTTAAGATTTCTTAGCTGAGACCTGAACAGTGTTTACTCTAGGACTAATGAATCCCCACTACTAACGCAAGACCCTGCTGAGTACTCTATCCAGTGTCCTGAGCATTAGATTTTCCCAGGCAGACTGGTAGCTGGAGCAGGCACTATTCCTGGGCCAGTATGAGTGTGCGGCAGTCTTCCTACTAAATATTTTGGATAATTCTGTCCCTGTATGGGTGGTTCCTTCATGCGCCTGCAGTTATCAGCACTCCACTGAATGCTCAAGGGGACATGCCTTTAGCGTTCTCTCTGAAACTTGCTCTCTGCAGTATCCCGTCCTGTGCACCCGGCTACTGTGGTCTCCCAGATTTTCTACTCCACCTCTCAACTCAAGAAGACCATTAGACCCTGCCTGGGTTCTCTTCCCTATGCTACACTGGTAAGCTGTCTTAAAGCAATAAACTACAGGGACTTTCCTGGTGGTCTATGGTTAAGACTCCATGCTTCTAATGCAGGGGGCACAGGTTTGATCCCAGGTTGGGGAACTACATGCCAGGCAGTAAAAAAAAAAATAAAAACTACAACAATCGTTAAGACCCTCCTCATTCATTCACTGTGTCTCAGAATCACTGCTAGATTCCAAGTCTCTTGAAAACTTTTGCTTCATACATTCTCTCTGCTCTTTGGCTTGTCTAGCAATCTTCTTCCTACACAAAGCCATCTCTGGCTTTGCCACACCTTTGCTATCCACATCACTCAGCACACGGTGGATCAACATTTAATTTACCTAAAACATGCTAATCCACAGCCTTAACAGTCTAACATAATTAAATTGGCAATATGGAAATGAGACATTAAGAATTAAGCTGCGAATTACCTTTTTCACTACTGTAAAGCTACGGGATCAATAAAAACTGCTAATGTTCAAGTTGAGAGGGAAAAATCTTTTACTCTATAAACCTAGCTGCAATGAGTCATAGACCTTGTTGTTCTTACAATTATTTTGCACTTCAGTACCTTTAACACTGATTATATCTAGAGGGGTAATTACTCACAGAGCAAGTAACAAATAGCATATCTCTGACATGTTGACTTACCAGTAATTGCCAGTTCCGTGCACAGTCACGTTTACTGTACAAAGATAAAAGTACTTGCTTCCTCATTGCCTATTTTATTTTTTCTTCTGTTGCTATAAAAATGTTGCCCAAGCATTAACTGACAATCTAGGAAAGTTACTTTTAAAATATCTTCACGCTGGGTCTTGGCAAAAATACAAGATGAATGGATAGAAATGTTTTCATCAGCAGAAATATCAAATACGTTAGGCTTTTTTTAGTACCTACTGTGTGTCTGGCACTACAATAAAAGCAAAGTTTCAAAAATTATATCTCAGTCTCCTTTAAGCAATCTTCTAAAAGAAGAGATGGGCTTTTTTTTTTTGAGACAATTTTTAAATGTTTTATTTTAGGCTGCGCTGGTCCCTGTTGCTGTGTGCACACTTCCTCTAGTGGCAGCGAATGGGTGCTACTCTCTAGCTGCGGTGCATGCGCTTCTCACTGCGATGGCTTTTCTTGTTACAGAGCTCAGGCTTAGTTGCTATGCAGCATGTGAGATCATCTAGGAGCAGGGATTGAACCCCTGTCCCCTGCAATGGCAGGCAGGCTCCTTTTCACTGTACCACTAAGGAAGTCCAGACGGTCTCTTTAAAATACAGCAACATCTTGTGATAAATGCTGGGATGGAGGTCACAAAATTCTATGTAGAGAATGAACTCAAACAATCAGTGGAGCACAAGCCCTCAGTCTTATAAACACATGCACACTCTGCACACACCCGCATGGGTGCATGCACGCACCATACTCAAAACCTTCGGGAGAACAGAACATAACAGGTATAATTAAATACCCTCAACTTAGCAATAGGCAAATATGGAATGACTTTTTTCCCTAATAACTGATATTGCATTTGCTTCCTGAATTCTCAACATCTAGTAAACTGGTTACATGAAAGAAAACAATCTGGTCAAAAATACAAGTATCTCAAGCTTATCTCATAACTTCCTGGTCATAGTGAAAAAAAAAAAATGGGTGGCTAGGGGGGCATTATCTGTTCTAAAATGTGTTCTCAATGGGATGGCCAGTTCAGGCTAGAAACCTCTTGGGGGCCTGTGTTCTCCATGCCTCATGGCTCTCCTCTATGCTTACCTTCTACCTGCAACCAGAACAAAAGGGCCGGATGTGTTTGTGGGAATAGTGGGAAGAGGGCTCCATTTACGTCAATGTCTAAAGATGATTATTTGCATTCGTTGTTGCTATTCGGTCATTCGGTCGTGTCTGAATCTTTGCGACCCCATGGATCGCAGCACGCCAGGCCTCCCTGTCCCTCACCATCTCCCAGAGTTTACCCAAGTTCATGTCCATTGCATCAGCCATGCCATCCAGCCACCTCATCCACTGTCACCCTCTTCTCCTCCTGCCTTCAATCTTTCCCAGCATCAGGGTCTTTTCCAGTGAGTCAGCTGTCCACATCAGGTGACCAAAGTATTAGAGCTTCATCTTCAGCATCACTCCTTCCAATGAATATTCAGGGTTGATTTCCTTTAGGACTGACTGGTTTGATGTCCTTCCTGTCCAAAGGACTCTCAAGAGTCTTGTCTAGCACCACAATTCAAAAGCATCAATTTTCTGGCATTCAGCCTTCTTTATGGTCTAGCTCTCACAACTGTAAGTGACCACGGGAAAGATTTGTATTTACAGGCCTTATTACTCTCAGCTGCTTTTTTCTCTAATGTAAGCAGGTTATTGGTGCCCTCTATATTGTAGAGCTGGAGAAGGCAATGGCACCCCACTCCAGTACTCTTGCCTGGAAAATCCCATGGACAGAGAAGCCTGGTAGGCTGCAGTCTATGGGGTTGCAAAGAGTTGGACACAACTGAGCGACTTCTTTCACTTTTCACTTTCCTGCACTGGAGGAGTAAATGGCAACCCACTCCAGTGTTCTTGCCTGGACAGAGGAGCCTGGTGGGCTGCCATCTCTGGGTCACACAGGGTCAAACACCACTGAAGCAACTTAGCAGCAGCATATTGTAGAGCTCCAAGAGCAGCTCCCAAAGGATATACTGGCCACCCTTTGGTGCTCTGCTGGAGGTGAAAGGGGAGACAGGGAATCTTTGCGCAGGTCCCTGGCCCAGGCAGCCCAGCCAAAGAAAGCCATGTCCTCCCTGGAGCCCCCAGGAAGGGGTTCACTCCGTGGCCCCTGCCCCATTAGATGATCTCTCAGGGATCTGACAAGACGGCCTCTTCTTTACCCACAGGAAACGCACGTATACTCGCAGCCTTGTCACTCCCAGCAAACGGGGTTGCTGCCATCTGACCTTCCTGTACCCTGCACCTAACAATACTGTCCTATTTCATTCTTCCCAAAAGGCTGTTACTGTGGGTTCTGGCTTAGCAAACTTCAGAAGAACACCCAACTCTAAATTAGAAGAAGGATGTAGGGCAAATAAGTAAAAGTTTGAGGGAATGGAGGAATAAAAGGTCACTCTCTTTAGATTCTATTTTCCCCAACAATTTAACTCCTTCCCAGGCCTCCTCTAAGGTTTGGTTTCCAGAAGGCAGAAATTACAGCTCACATAAATGTCTTAATATTGAAAAGTAATAAATCAAGAGATCAGAATTGTTAAATAAAATATGCTCTATGCTTCTAACTTTGAAATATGATTACATGATGTCTTGAAAGGCCATTTCTAAGTTTATCATTCTAAGTTTCCAACAAAACACAGTAGCTGGAAGAGGCGTACCCAGTCCCCCAACCTCAGAACTATGCAAGAGGGGCTCTAAGGGGCAGGGGCACACTGAATCCTTCTCTTCTTGTCCTTCAGCTCCATCCTTCCTGTTAAGTAGTCTGGTATACCCCTAAGTGGACCACTCAGTCCCATGTCCAAAAACTGTCCATCCTTTACCCTCCCTGGCTCCAAAACAGCCACCCCTAGGAGTGACTGATAATTAGTCAGTCAAAATCCTGTACAGGATCCCAGTAGGTCCTTAGAGGCTCAAGGTGTTCAAGCAGAGAATTCTAAGAGTGAGGAAGAGCACAGATTCTAGGAACTTCTCACCACCACCATCAATCCCTCCCATAAAATGAGCAGAGTCTATTTGGAAAGTAATATAAAAAACAAAACTAAAAACTTCTAAAACTAAAACTTTGATGGAAAACTTGGTGTGAATAAATACTATCAGAGAAAATACAAATATCTTTACAAAAGTAATAATAAGCGTATCAAATCTTAACACCACAGCTTATCTCACAGTAAAAGCAAGAAAGAGAGAAAACAGATATAAAAACATGTAAAAGAACATAACTGTGTAAGATATGTTTTAATAATTTTATATGTAATATAAAAATTTATAAATTTTAATTTAATAATTATAATTAAATAATAATTTATAAAAATTAATTTTACTGTGAGTAATTTCAAACAAATACAACTGACAACCTGGAAGACAGGACTAATTTTCTAGGGAAATGTTCATAGCCAAAACTGATTTAAGGAAAATTATCTAAATGGAATAAAATAACCAATGAAGAAACTGATAAGCTAGCTGGATCACTTCTAAAGAAGACATCAAGACATGCATTGTTTTATAGGTAGATTCTATCCAACTTCAGGTCCTGATAATTCTTATATTAGAAAACTTATTTTCAAGAATAGAAAACATGGGAAAAATCAACTAATTTGACAAGCCAGTTTAATCCTGACACTAAGACCAGCAAAGAATTTTTTTAAATAGGCCATTTTCACCTATTATAAAAAGATGACATATATATAATAAAATACTAATAAAAAATCAGTAGTATATTAAAAGAATATATTATGACCACATGGAGATTTTAAAAGATGATACCAAGAGGGATGGTTCAACAATAAATAGTACATTAATGTAATTTCCTTTATTAATTGATATAAAGTAAAAAAAAGAAAAATGTATCATAATCTCTAAAGTTGCTGCAAAACATTTGTCTAATTCAAAATCAGTTCTTGATTAAAAATTCTTAGCATAAGAGAAATAGGACACAACTACTTAAATTGAGAAAAGGTATCCATTATAAGGGCTTCTCTGGTAGCTCAACTGGGAAAGAATCCACCTGCAATGCAGGAGACTCTGGTTTGATTCCAGGGCTGAGAAGATACCCTGGAGAAGGGTTAGGCTACACACTCCAGTATTCTTAGGCTTCCCTGGTGGCTCAGACGGTAAAGAATCCACCTGCAATGTGGGAGACCTGGGTTCGATCCCTGGGTTGAGAAGATTCCTTAGAGGAGGGCATGGCAATCCACTCCAGTATTCCTGCCTGGAGAATCCCCGTGGATGGAGGAGCCTGGCAGGCTACAGTCTCCTGCTAAGTCACTTCAGTCGTGTCCGACTCTGTGCGACCCCATGGACTGCAGCCCACCAGGCTCCCCCGTCCCTGGGATTCTCCAGGCAAGAACACTGGAGTGGGTTGCCATTTCCTTCTCCAATGCATGAAAGTGAAAAGTGAAAGTGAAGTCGCTGTCATATCCGACTCTTAGCGACCCCATGGACTGCAGCCTACCAGACTCCTCCATCCAGGGGATTTTCCAGGCAAGCGTACTGGAGTGGGGTGCCATTGCCTTCTCCAGGACTATAGTCTATCAGGTCGCAAAAAGTCGGATTCAACTAAGCACAGCACACACAGCAGCACACCCATTATAAAAGTTGGAAGACAAACTAAAGGTTGAAAAAAAAGCTCATCATTTTTCTATTAATATTCAAAACAGCACAGATATCCCTATTACCTCAGATAATATTCTAACAAACATCTAGATAAAATAATAATAGTTTAAGAAAAAGAAATTAATTATAAATATTTGAAAGGAAAAAACAAAACACTTTTTGTCTCTTAGAATGCTGAAAACAACTGACAAACTACTGAACAAAAAAGAAAAACTCAGCAAGATCAAGATCAACATATAAAAATAATATTTATTACTACACTGCAAAGGAATTGGATGATATTGTAAAGATCCTATTTATATCAACAACAAAAATACCTGGGGATAAATTTAACAATTAATAAGCATGGCAAAATTATGTAAATGATATAAAAGCAGAAATTATTTAATGAAGACCTACTAAAGAACAAAATAGAAAGATTCAATATTATACAGATGTCTAATGAATTATTAGTCAGCTATGTCTATAGAATCCCAAAAGAGTTTTCCATGAAATGTGACAAGTACTAAAACTTAAAATTTTATTTTAAATATAAAAGAAAGAATATAAAATATAAAACCAGACAAGATTCAGTTCAGTTCAATTCAGTCGCTCAGTTGTGTCCGACTCTTTGCGACCCCATGAATCGCAGCACGCCAGGCCTCCCTGTCCATCACCAACTCCTGGAGTTCACTCAGACTCACATCCATTGAGTCAGTGATGCCATCCAGCCATCTCCTCCTCTGTCATCCCCTTCTCCTCCTGCCCCCAATCCCTCCCAGCATCAGAGTCTTTTCCAGTGAGTCAACTCTTCACATGAGGTGGCCAAAGTACTGGAGTTTCAGCTTTAGCATCATTCCCTCCAAAGAAATCCCAGGAGTGATCTCCTTTAGAATGGACTAGTTGGATCTCCTTGCAGTCCAATGGACTCTCAAGAGTCTTCTCCAACACCACAGTTCAAAAGCATCAATTCAGACAAGATTACCTAGGTCCAAATTGTAGATCCACTACCTACTAGATGGAAGGCCCTGGGCAGCTTCTCTGTGGTTCACTTTCTTCATATAAAGATACGGGATAATAAAAATGGAGTATCGGGACTTCCCTGGTGGTCCAGTGGCTAAAACTATGTGCTTCCAATGCCGGGGGCCCGGTTCAATCCCTGGTCAGAGAACTCAATCCCACACACCAAAACTAACAGTTCGCATCCACAACTAAAGATCCTGCATGCCTCAAGTAAAGAACCCACAGGCCACAACTAAGACCCAGTATAGCCAAATATATAAATAATTTACAAAGGAAAAAAGTACCTACTTAATGGGGAAGTCAAGACATAAAAGTGTTAATATTCATAAAGCACTTAGACAACTGCTTGACACAGTGAGCACTGTGTAGGTAGGTCTTAGATAAATGGATGGAGGAATATACTGATTGATAGATGATAAATTACGATGATAAAATAGATGAACAGATTTTTCTCAGGAGAGAAAATACCCACAAAACTTCCAAACTTCCTCAGGAACACAGGACATTGTCTATTTGCTTTTACCCCTGTATTTGTAATGCTTGCTGCTAAGTGATGTTCAGGATGAAGCTTGTAAATATGATATAGGTAAATGCATACATTAAAATGTAATATATATTCACATATACTTATAATGTATGTATGCATATGCATATATTCATATAGTTTTATATGTCATAGGAATCAAAATATGCTATTGGCCCAAGAATAGAAATAACATTAGCAACGGAAGAAAAGTAAGATGGTCCAGGGAAACATATACACCTGTTTGGGATCCATAACTAAGTGGGTAAAACATATTCCCAGAAAAGATAGAAACGTTCAATACACAAATGCTCAATAAGAAACTTTGTGAAACTTCACTAATAATCTGGGAAATAAAAGAAAACAAAGAGATGAATCTATTTTTCCTATCAAATAAGCAAAACTTAGAAAATATTAAATATGCAGTGTTGCTGAGGATGTGTGGGCCAGAATCTGTGAAACATCCTTGCTGAAGGCAATCTGGTGATACTTTTGATAAGACCTGGCCACATACTCACCCAGCTGCACAAAGAGCTTTGTCAGAAATGTTTGCTCTGTCATATTCCCTGAAAATCCTGGAAGCTATCTGTGTCCATTTGGAGGGAAACAGTTCAATTCACGGCTGGAGGGCCACACAAAGGAATACTACACAGCTGTTTAAAACAGTAAAATTGATCTATACACAACTCTCTCCAAGTCATAAACAAATAAAATCATAATAAAGTATGAATAAATAGAATCATAATGCAGTATGTATAATTTGCATCTATTTGAGTAAATTGTACATACACATATACATGTGCAGGTGCAGAAAAAAATGTCTGAAGGGTTACAAACAAAATTGGTAAGACTGTATATCTCCAGGAGGAATTAGGATAGGAAAAGGGATGTAGATGAACAGAAGAATTTATTCTATGTTTTTTTGAAATTTTTATAAACAGAATGTACTCATGTATTTCTTGAATGATTAAAAATAAATTAATCAGTAAGAAAATAATGTAATAATCCAAATGCTATGAAAATACAGATGAAAGAATGATTAATACTTCCTGGGTTGGGGGTCAAACAGGACACAAATGTTGTGCTTCTTTATACAACACACTATTGAGGGAGCAGAAATAAAGTAATGAAAATGTTACTTCTTTCAGCATCGAAGCACGTAACTCCACCATAGAGCTGTTAGATTACATGCCCTGAGGGCTTGGTAGAGGTTTTCACATTGACAAAGCAACCCTTAGAAATGCCTCACGCACTGTGAACACATGTTCCATCGTGTAAGACAAAGTCCAAGCAGGGGCTTGATAGATGGAGTGAAGACAGTCCACTCTTACACAAGCAGCTCAGTTCACTTGAGTCTTAAATGGCTAAGGATTTAATTGTTAAGGATTAAAAGACAGAATGCAAACCGCAAATATAATTTAAATGTATGCATTTACATTTAAATGCAGTGGGTAGATTCAACTTGTTTTAAACATTTTCAATAACAGTTACATGCTAAGTAACAATATACTATCCATTCGCAATGCCCCTTACTGCTGCTGCTGCTGCTAAGTCGCTTCAGTCATGTCCAACTCTGTGCGACCCCAGAGATGGCAGGCCACCAGGCTCCCCTGTCCCTGGGATTCTCCAGGCAAGAACACTGGAGTGGGTTGCCATTTCCTTCTCCAGTGCAGGAAAGTGAAAAGTGAAAGTGAAGTCGCTCAGTCGTGTCTGACTCTTAGCAACCCCATGGACTGCAGCCCACCAGAGTCCTCCGTCCATGGGATTTTCCAGGCAAGAGTACTGGAGTGGGGTGCCATTGCCTTCTCTGAATGCCCCTTACAGTGACTTCCAAAGATGGGCAGAACCACATCTCCCATTCTGCATATTCTATTGCTTGCCACTCATCACAAACACAAGATGTGGAATCTCTCCTCTCCCTAAGTATGGGCTACTTCTCTGACCGCTTTGAACTACTTAACATACAACTGGTTGTGCCAGTTCTGGACAAAGCCCTCAGCTGCCCAGCAGCTCCCACGTCTTACTTCTTAAATGCACAGTGCAAGAAGTATGTCTTTCCTGAGATGACCAGGCTGTCAGGATCCCATGCCAAGTGGCGAGACCCTGGAGGATGAGATGTCATATGGAGAAGAAGGCCATGCAGCACTGAGGAAGCTGAATATGTAACTGAAGGACCCTCCTTTGATGAACTCCTCCACCGCCAGCCATGCCAGCTGAGGCCACATGGATCAGAGACTAACCCCCTAGCCAAGTTTTTCCTGAATTTCTGACCCACAGACTCGTGAGCAAAATACAGTGGTCAACTAAATTTAGTCTGTAATGGTCTGCACTTTTAACTGCAAGTTTGTCAGGTAGCTTGCTTGCAGCAACAGATACCTGGAACGTCCCTGATTCACGTGGCCATTACCAGGACAACTATCTTTAGAATGATGAGAGAATACAGTTTTATCTGGCAAAGAGATTTTTTTTGGGGGGAGAGGGTTACCCCAGTGGCTCAACAGTAAAGAATCTGCCTGCAATGCAGGAGACCAGGATTTGATTTGATCCCTGCACTGGGAGGATCCTCTGAACATGGAAATGGCAACCCATTCCAGTATTTTTGCCTGGAGAACCCCATGGACAAAGAAGCCTGGAGGGCTGGGTCAGAAAAGTGCCAGTCCCAAAGGTCAAGGTCTAAAAAATACATATCATGTGTAATAGTACATTTCACAGGTGAAATATTATGATATCTAGTTTAGATTTCATAGCATGGTAGAGACAATAGGAAGGCCACATCTTTTTACTGGCTTCTAGCAGCAAACCCAGGATGATTTTTCATAGCTCATTTAACAAAACAAGGAAGTAAATATGGCATTGTTTTTATGGAGAATCTTAAAAAGTCAAATTTACAGAAATGGAGACTAGAAAGGTGGTTACCAGGGGCTCACGGGCTGGGGATTGAGGGAAAAGAGGAGTCTCGTTGGTCAAGGAGTACAAATTTCCAGATATAAGGTGAATAATTTCTGAGGATCTAATGCATAGTATAATGATTATGGTTAACAACACTGTATATCTCCTTGAAAGCTGCTAAGTGAATAGATTCGAAATGTTCTCAAGACACACATAAAAAGTAATTGCATGACTTGATGGATGTGTTAATAGGTGGCTCAGTGGTGAAGAATATGTCTGCCAATGCAGGAGATGCAAGTTCAATCCCCTGGAGGAGGAAATGGCAACCCACTCTGATGTTCTTGCTGAAAAATCCCATGGACAGAGGAGTCTGGTGGCTACAGTCTGTGGGGTCACAAAGAGTTGGACACAACTGAGCAACTGAACACACACACACAAGCATGGTAGTCTTTCTGTAATATATAAGTATATCAAACCAACAGAAGGAATGAATTTACAGAATGTTATATGTTAATGATATCTCAATAGAGGTGGTGAGGGGAGGAAGTATATCCATCACTACAATTTACAGATGAAGAAACCAATGTGCAAAATTTTAAATAACTTAGTTGAAATCACAATTAATATGTGCCAAATTTTACTACAATTAAAAATTTTAAAATAATTAAAAATTCTCATCCAGCTTTGGCTGATTCAGACCCTCTGCATTTTTCTATTAAAGATTCTCAATCTTTCATATTCATCAGACTCACACAGCAACTTGTTAAAACACATATTATTTGGGTCCCACTCCAAGAGGTTTTAATTTAGCAGGTTTGGAGGGCAGTCTTGAGTGAACTTCAAGTAAACCTCTAGATAAAAATACAGAGATGTCCCTCTGTGAAGCCTTGTTCCTGACCAGGCTGTCTCTCCTTATCTGACAATGACCTCCTCTGAGTAGGAACCCGGAGAAAATAGAACACAAGCTTTGCTTTTGCACTCTGAGAAGACAGTACTTCTTGTGAAACAGGTTCGTACAAACAATCTCCTTGTGTGTCAGTAGGACCAAAAATTATCAGCTAATGCTAGTATACCTAATTCACACGACATCTGCTGAATTGTGTCCAGTTTCATCACAGACCTTATAAAGAACAGCTGCCCAAAACTGGCACAGTTAAATCTGTTTCCCTTCTGATTTTTCCCCTGCATCCTCCTAATGGCAAAATGCCATTGCAGAGGATGTGGAAAGTGATCTGTCAATATTGTTATCAGAAGGAGACACCATATGGCTTAAGAATATGAAAATAAAGAAACTTGAGATATAAGTGTGAAGTGAAAAGTAGTCTTCATCCATCCATTCACTCACTCACTTAATCAGCAAGTAGTCAGTGCTAAAGCCCAGTGACCATGTCTTTGGAAGCAAAGAGATAAAGCCTACTCAGAAGCTGTCCCTCAGCTACATGCAAAAGAATGAAATTAGAACACTACCTAACGCCATACACAAAGATAAACTCAAAATGGATTAAACACCTAAACATAAGACCAGAAACTATTAAACTCTTAAGAGGAAAACATAGACACTTGATGACATAAATCAAAGCAAGATCTTCTATGACCCACCTCCTAGAGTAATGGAAATAAAAAACAAAAATAAACAAGTGGGACCTAATTAAACGTAAAAGCTTTTGCACAGGAAAGGAAACTACAAACAAGGTGAAAAGACAACCCTCAGAATGGGAGAAAGTAATAACAAAGGAAACAACTAACAAAGAATTTATTTCCAAAATATATAAGCAGCTCATACAACTCAATACCAGAAAAGTAAACAACCCAGTTAAAAAGTGAGAAAGGGACCTGAAGAGACATCTCTTCAAAGACATGTGGATGGCCAACAAACATGAAAAGATGCTCAGCAGCACTCATTACTAGAGAAATGAAAATCAAAGCTCAATGAGATACCACCTCACACCCGTCAGAATGGCCATCATTAAAAAGTCTACAAACAATAAATGCTGGAGAGGGTGCGGAGAAAAGGGAACACTCTTGCATTGCTGGTGGGACTGTACACTCATACAGCCACTACGGAAGATGGTATGGAGACTCCTTAAAAAGCTAGGAATAAAACCACCATATGACCCAGCAATCCCACTCCTAGGCAAATACCCTGAGGGAATCAAAACTGAAAAAGATGCATGTACCCCGATGTTCACTGCAACACTACTGACAACAGCTAGAACATGGAAGCAACCTAGATGTCCATCGGCAGATGAATGGATAAAGGAGCCGTGGTACATATACACAATAGAATGCTACTCAGCCATGCAAGGAACATGTTTGAGTCAGTTCTGAGGAGGTGGATGAACCTAGAGCCTATTATACAGAGTGAAGTACATCAGAAAGAGAGATATAAATATTGTATGAAAGTGAAAAGTGAAAGTGAAGTTGCTCAGTCGTGTCTGACTCTTTGCGACCCCATGGACTGTAGCCTACCAGCCTCCTCCGTCCATGGGATTTTCCGGGCAAGAGTACTGGAGTGGGCTGCCATTTCCTTCTCCAGGAGATCTTCCCAACACAGGGATTGAACCCAGGTTTCCCACATTGTAGGCAGATGCTTCACCATCTGAGCCACCAGGGAAGTCATATGGAATCTAAAGAGATGGCACTGATGAATTTATTTTCAAGGCGGCAATGGAGAAACAGACATAGAGCACAGACCTATGGACGTGGAGGGAGAAGGGAAGATGCATGGAGACAGTAACACAGAAATTTACAACACCTTATGTAAAATGGACACAAATGGGAATTCGCTGTGTGCCTCAGGGAACTCAAGCAGGGTCTCTGTGATAGGCTGAAGAGTGTGGTAGGGAGGGAGATAAGAGGGCAGTCCAGAAGGGAGGGGACAAAAAAAAAAAAAAAAAAAGAAGATGTCCCTGTCCTCAAAGTGTTTAGATTGTAACAGAGAGCCTGGGATGCCCAGTCACAGCTCCTGTAAATCACTGAGCTGTATCTGCAGAACCAGAGTATCAAATTTTTGTATTTACTGTATGAAATAAACAGGGAAGTGAAAATAAACTTTATTCTCTTCTTAGAGGATAAAGTCAAACTTGGCAGTTCTTCATTATTCATGATGTGTATTAAAACTATGCATGTTAATTCACATATGGATAATTTGCCACCACATTTCCAAACTCAAGTCATGCCTCCTTCAGTATAGCATTCTACCGACTCCCCTGGACCCAGTGTCTAAGACTCTGTGCCCCCAATGCAGGGGCCCAGGTTCAATCCCTGGTCAGGGAATGAGATCCTATATGCTACAACTAAGAGTTCTCATGCTGCAACTAAAGATCCCATGTGTGCTGCAACTAAGATCTGTTGAAGTTAAATAAATAAATACTTAATGCAGCAATCTGAACAGAGAGTATAAGGAGCTGAAATTCTAGTTCATTAAGGAGGACAGTAGTGTTGGTTTAGAAGGAGCAGGTAAGCCAAAGTCGAGCTCCTGTGAGCCCCACTAGCATTACCAGAAAACCCAAGACTGAATTTTGGATACTGAGTTTTGGTCGTGCAAAGTAGAAGGATCCAAAAGAGAAAAACATTAGAAATAGCTGTTGATTAGGAGTCCTTAGAAAGAGGTTCTTCTCTAATGGCAGAAATTAGCACCACTACCTCGAGACAGAAAGTGCTGTACTCCATCAAGTCTGAAATCAGGTGATGGAGGGTGCTCTTGTGGGGTTACCTTCCCTGCCCTGCTTTGTTCAAGCAAAGAAGAGATCCAGCAACTACGGCAAAGGAAGTCCTGGGCTGCAAGCGGGGTATGGAGTAAACTTTACACATCTCTATATCCTCAACACCTAGCATAACACTTGATGCCGAAAAGTCATTTCTTCTAATCGTCACAACATTTTGCAGAGTTCACTGCACCGAATGGCATACACTGCCAGTGTCACTGGTGCTACTGCCCTGCTGGATGACTCAACTAAAGAATTACTCAATCATTTAATTTCCTAAGTATCAGTTTCACTTCCAAAGATGAGCATTATGATGACAAGCATTTCATGTGACTCTTTTAAGCAGCAAATCAGAGAATGCAAACAAACATGGTCAATTATAATGTGCCATGTAGATGTGAGGGTTGAAGGGTAAAAAATGTTGCTTTCAAGTTACTTCCTAAAAAGGCTAGATATGAACACTTTTATTGGCTAAAAACATATCTTGAGAATTTGTTCAAGTTATAATCATCAATGCAGTTACATAAGTTAAGTCTTAAATAAGAACACCCACACTTCTTCCTGCTCATCCAACCCTAGAACTTAATCAAACTATTCTCATTTTGAATTAAAATACATCATAGCAAGAAAAAGTTTGCATGAAAAACTCAGAGAAGGATTGTGGGTTGAAGATATGCTCCAACCATATCACGAAACAAAGAAATCAGACTAATTAATAGGGGGTAATCTGGGCACAAGAAAATGCAGAGACATGAATATAATCAGCCAGATAATCTAGAAAGAAATCCTTATATATAGTCTAATACAATGTATGTAACTGAGAATTCTAAAGCAATAAGAAAAGAAAGCAGTACTCAATACATGAAATGAGTGTCAGTTGCTCAGTCATGTCTGACTCTTTACGACCACATGGACTGTAGACTCCTCTGTCCATGGGATTCTCCAGGCAAGAATACTGGAGAGGGCTGCCATTCCCTTCTCCAAGGGATCTTTTGGACCCAGGGATCCAGTCCAGGTCTCCTGCACTGCAGGCAGATTCTTTACTCTCACCACAAAGTAACATGGAAATAAGCTGTTGATTCAGAAAAAAAATAATAAAGTAACAAATATACACTGCATATACGCATGCCCACAAACAAACAAGCATGAGCTCTACACAACTTAAGTCATAAAAAGTAACATTAGGAAAGTACCATACCAGATGAATGGGAACTATTTATAATATTGGGTTGGGAAGGTCTTTCCAAGCAAGACACAACCTAGAGGCATAGCTGAAAAGACTGAGAAGCCATCACGTGAAGACAAACCAAACAACGTGAACAAACAGAAGCTCTTCCGTAAATCAGAACAGTGATCACGGAGGTTAAATGAAAAGTGGAAGCCTTTGACCCCGCAAATACCATTCCAGGAACTTTTGTGAAGAAAATTTCATGTATAAACACACGTATCAGTTCAGTTCAGTCGCTCAGTCGTGTTTGATTCTTTGCGACCCCATGAATCGCAGCACGCCAGGCCTCCCTGTCCATCACCAACTCCCAGAGTTCACTCAGACTCACGTCCATCGAGTCCGTGATGCCATCCAGCCATCTCATCCTCTGTCGTCCCCATCTCCTCCTACCCCCCAATCCCTCCCAGCATCAGAGTCTTTTCCAGTGAGTCAACTCTTCACATGAGGTGGTCAAAGTATTGGAGTTTCAGCTTTAGCATCAGTCCTTCCAAAGAACACCCAGGACTGATCTCCTTTAGGATGGACTGGTTGGATCTCCTTGCATTCCAAGGGACTCTCAAGAGTCTTCTCCAACACCACAGTTCAAAAGCATCAATCCTTCGGCGCTCAGCTTTCTTTATAGTCCAACTCTCACATCCATACATGACTACTGGAAAAACCATAGCCTTGACTAGACAGACCTTTGTTGGCAAAGTAATGTCTATACTTTTGAATATGCTATCTAGGTTGGTCATAGCTTTCCTCCCAAGGAGTCAGCGTCTTTTAATTTCATGGCTGCAATCACCATCTGCAATGATTTTGGAGCCCAGAAAAATAAAGTCTGACACTGTTTCCATTGTTTCCCCATCTATTTGCCATGAAGTGGTGGGACCAGATGCCATGATCTTCGTTTTCTGAATGTTAAGCTTTAAGCCAACCTTTTCACATATAAATGTGTGCAATATTGTTAACTGAAATAGGATGCTTTCAGATAGAGAATATTTGGTTATAAGTAACAGAAAACAGGACTCAAATTGGTTAAAAAATGAGGAAATACGTGATTTCATGTACTGATAAGTCTCAGGGGGAGGTCTGTTTCATCAGTGGTTGCATCAGTAGTACAGTGATAACTCAAGGCAGTTAGGTTTCTCCATTTCCCTCCTCTGACATCGACAATACTTGCTTCTCTCAAAAGTTGGGTCCCCCTGTGGTTATCAGATGGCTTCCAGAAATGACTGTGGAACATTCTTCCTTACCTATGTTTCATGGAAAAGAAAGTAACTGGACTCTGCATCCCAGAACCCCTGAGCAGAATTGTCCTTGTTTCTTTTTGGCCCCTAGTGGCTTTCCTTTGCCCACTCCTACAAAATCCATGGAAAAAGGATAGAAACACTTTCAAGTCCACTGCAGAAGCTTAGATGACATCAGGTTCCCTGGAGGCCCATGACCACACAGATTAAAATGGGACTTCTATGGTCTTGTGGACACGGGGGTGGCTGGGGGAGGAAGGAGAGGGTAGGACGAACTGACAAAGTCACATTGACATATAATCATTACCTTGTATAAAACAGATAGCTTGTGGGAAGCTGCTGTGTAGCACAGGGAGCTTAGCTCTATGCTCTGTGATGACCTAGCAGGGTGGGATGGGAGTGAGTGGGAGAGAGGCTCAAGAGGGAGGAGGTACGTATATGCATATAGCTGACCCACAGGCAGAAACTAAACAACATTGTAAAGCAACTACTCCAATGTAAAAATAAACAAACAAAAAATAAAATAAAATAAAATAAAATGGGACTTCTTAAAAAGGACAAAAGGGGGAAGAGAAGGCAGGATAGACAATACCTACTAACACTACAGTTGCAAAACGTTCAATAGCAGGGTAATATCTAAAGTATAGGTCATCCATTTTACAGAAGATAAAAATCTGCCCAAAATTTGGGGAAGACCTAAATGAAACAGGACAGAAAAAAAGTTTTAAAAAGTTAAATAAAATATACTCAGTATTATTTCTCTGATGACTACAAAAGTCAGCGATAAAAATATGTATATATATAGTGTGCAGATACATAAAGGAGGACTTAAGTGAAAATATTAAACAAGTGTTTATGAACCATTATTTTCAGTGTTTATGAACCATTATTTATCAGACCCCTATAGACCCTCTTTGGATATAAACTTTCCTAATCATCCCCCAGGAAAATGCCACTGTGAAATTTTAATACCTCAGATATATTGTATATCTGTTTACATAATCTATACTTTATACATAAAATGAGAAGAAAATTTTCACTCCTCCAAAAAACAAATCTTTGCCCCATTGTGGGCGATATCACCTCCTTTAGACAGTCACTCAGCAAATTACTGAACAGTTCCAACTCTGCCTGGAACAGAAAACAAAAGAGGTGAAAAGAGAATGTCATGTTTGCCAGCATTTTTCAGTATTACAAGGAAATGCACATGTTTTATTCATAATTTTTTAATTAGAAAACAAAATAACAATGGCTTATAAACATGTTTTTTTTCCCTGAATTGGCCACTCTGCAAAAAATCCTATTTGTTTCCTGGAGATCTGAATAAGCAAAGACTTGTCATATACACATCTCCCTCTCCCCCAACCTGTGAACTCATGATCCACCCAGAAATTAATAAGGGTATAATTTGCACAGCACCATCAAAATAGAATGTGGTCATTAAAACATAGCATTTAGAGATGGTACAATGGTCTAAACATTTGCCAGGGCTATAGAATCGCCTGCTTGAGTATCTGTCAGAGTATCTAAAAAATCCTCAGTTATAACAGTATAAAGGGCTCTTAGTCATTGACTACTCCAATCCAGAAAGACCACCCTCTGAGATTTCAGCCAAACATGTCCCAAATTATTCAGAAGTGTTAAGGTTCACCGTATTTCCCCAAAAACTTTCATAAGAACAAAACAAAGAAAGGAGAAAACACATATTTATTGGTAAGACCGTCAAGGGTTCAGCAGGTCACATACAAATTGTATTTACTCATCAGGACTACTCCGTGAAATAGATATCTTCATCCCCATTTGATGATTGTGGGAACTAAAGCACAAAGAAGTTGAGTGATTCACTGAGTAATGCTAACTTGATTCTGAAGGACCCTAATTCCCAACATTTCATTCCTGTTACGAGAGTTCTGTCCTCTCATCTATTTATTCTACAAGGATTTGCAGAGCACTCACCACAGGCCAGGAACCACAAAGGCACAGGGGACAAAGTAACAAAAAGGCAGATGAGGCCCCTGTCATTGTGAGCCTTACCTTCTAGTAAAGGCAACAGCCAAACAAAATACATGAGCAGTGCTTCAGGTAGTGATAAGTACAATAAAGAGAAAAAAATCCGGAATAAATAAGTAATATAATAGTATAGAAAGTGCCACTGTGCATGAGTGGAGGTGGGAGAATGGATTATTTTAAATGCAAGCAAGGTCTTGAAAGATGTAAGGGAGGGAAGAGTCTCCCAGACAGAAAGAGTAGCATGTATAAATGCTGTGAAGAGGAAATAACATTGTATTAGGTACAGAAATACCAACTGCTACAATGAATAAACCCTTAAACTCCAGTAACTTAACACAGATGATTTCATTCAGTCAAAATGTAGGGGTTCCTGGTTGGTAGACAGCTTTCTTCCATACGGTGATTCAGGGACCAAGGCTCCTTCCACCTTGCAATTTTGCCATTGCCTGGGGCGACAGAGAGCTTTGTATCTGGAGAATGGAGGCAGCACACTTGTTTCCTAATAAAACTATCCAAGAAGTACCATGTCATTGGTAAAAATTAATCTCATTGGATGTAAAACAATCTGGACATCATAGACCCAGGGGCAATTTCAGACTTATTGAAGGTCAGGCATGTATTCTGCTATTAGCTATCTCTCACTCAGAAATGAATGTTGTAAGTGTCAGCTACAAATTGGTGCTTGCCAAGAGCATTTGCCGGGGACTGAACAACACCAGGGGCATTTGCCATCTGCCTCTGCAGACTGGACCCTGTGCTGCTGCAGCTGCTGACTGTCAACACTCACTGCGGGGAATTCAGGGTGGAGAATGGGGCACTCTGTGCTCCAGGGAACCTGGTGGAACAGGTCTTTAGATGGTTAGATATTTTCAGGAACTGATTTCATGATCCAATCCTTGCATTCTTCATATCTAGAAAATCACTCAATCCCTTCTTAGAGACATCAGCTCCTCCTGACTAGCGGAAAACTGTTTGCAAAGTAAACACTTGACTGCACTGAACTCCCTCTTCACCAAAATCTTGTATATGTACTTTCCCCCACTGCCTCTTTGGAACAGTCTCCCAGAGTTATCGGAGGTGCTGTCTCCCGGGCTACAGTCCTCATTTGGCCCCAAATAAAACTTAGCTTATAACTCTCACATTGTGCATCTTTTAAGTTGACATGAGGAAGAGTTATAGGTTAGTGTGGCTTGAGCATTGTTTAAGTGTGGAGAAGAGCGTTAGGAGAGAATTCAGGGGGAAAGACTGAAACGAAGTAACCTAGGGCCTTATGGGGAATGGTAAAGCATTTGGTAGTATGTTAAATATGACAGGAAGACATTTGAGGTTTTGAGCAAAAGACATGATCTCATTTATGTTTCTAAAAGATCAATCTGTCTTCTAACTGGAGAATATAATCTATAGCAGGGAAAGAGAAACTAGTTACAAAATGTACCCAGTAGATAAGGCAATAGATCATGGTTGAGAGGACAAGCCATGGGGAGTTAAGAAGAGGTGAGCATACAGGCAATATCCTGAAAGCAGAGTTGTAAAATGTACTGATGTGAGCGGTGAGTGAATAAGAGGAATTGGGATGGACAGAGTATTTTTAGCAATGATCTAGTTACTATGGTTGTAGAGGGGGGCAAAATTTACCAGCCAAAAATATCTCTTTGGCAAGTGGATTAATTTGAGCTGAAAACAATCAAGGCTCAAATGACTCAAGAAGAAACCCTGACCTTCCCCCATCTGCCTAAAATAATTTACATAGAGGACCTGTTTCCAAAATAGAGCTATCACCAGGGACGTTTGCAAAGAATATGGGCTAAGTATAGTGAAAGAAACTCAGCAGAGCCCAGATATCAGAGTCCTTTCCATGACTCATTGTCTCTACATGGTCCACCAAACATTAATTACCAAATATTTGCTTTTCGATTTCCATGTGAATTGCCACCCACTCCTTTGAAGTCCCCAAAACCACAACCCAACATCCTCTTTTCCCTTTAACTGAAGATGACACTTAAGGTGACGGTTTCAGCCATTTTGACAAGTTACTCAGTTTTTCTGGATCTCTCCCTTGTATACATGTTATTAAACTTCTTTGATTTTCTCCTGTTAATCTGTCTCACGTCAATTTAATTCTTAGACCATCCAGGAGAACCAAGATGGGCAGGAGAAAATTTCTTCCTCCCTGAGAATTATATAAAAATCATCCAAAGTTGAGGAGTCTTCTCTGCCCCCAGAGCATCCGGGCCCTCAGCTACATGTCTCAAAAGCTGGGGGCAGGAAGGAAATGAACTCTTGTTCTTTTCACAGCTATGGCAGCTGATTCTGGCTTGAGTTGGGGACCTCAGTGCTTCTCCATATCCACCACTCCATGCAGTGTGGACTAGTTTGGGCTTCTTTGCCTCGTGGTGCATGAGAAAGCAGAGAAGGCACTCCTAAAGAAAGAGAGCCAGATGGAAGCTGTTTCGCCATTTGCCATCAAGCATCATGCGCACTGTACTCCATTTGTGAAGACAGTCACAAGTCCCCACCAAGTTTCAAGGAAAGAGAATACAGACCTCACCTCTCACTGGAGGAGAGCAAAATTCACATTATAAGAAAGGCATGCAGAATGTGGTCATTGTGGTCACTTAGAAATATAATCCAGCATATCTGAGCAACGGGATAAAGAGGAGTCATTAATTACAAGGGGGAAGACTGGGTGATGATCAAACTTTGGAGGGCAAATAACTCCAAATTCTACTCTGGATATGTGAAGTTTAAAAGGCACCTATTAGATATTTAACTAGAGATGCTGATGAGCAGTTAGATGAATTAATCTGGAGTTTACTGTAGAAGTGAGAGCCAGAGAGACATATTTTGATATTATCAGCATGAAGAAGATATTAAAGTCATGAATCTCTTGAGATAGCCCATAGGAAAGTTTAGCTGGAAAGGAGGAAGAGAACTTAGTACTGAGCTCAAAAGAACTTAACTCTCTAAAAGTATCAACTTTCACTTTGTGATTTTGATGTTTTGACCTATTCTTTAGTTGGGCTTCCCAGGTGGCGCTAGGGGTAAAGAACCCACCTGCCAATGCAAGAGAGGTTAGATATGCGAGTTTGATCCCTAGAGAGGCGGGTTTGATCCCTGGGTCAGGAAGATCCCCTGGAGAAGGGCATGGCAACCCACTTCAGTATTCTTTCCTGGACAGAGGAGCCTTGCAGGCTATAATCCATGGGCTTGCACAGAGTTGGACATGAATGAAGTGACTTAGCATGCATTCTTTAGTTATTAATATTAATACAAAGCAGGTATTTAAATATATTTAAAGAACATGATACTCACAATGAAACATAGCTAAAATGATTTTTAAACCTATTTTGACAACAGGTCAAGATCTATAGGATCTCTTCTGAATTCTTACACACTAATCAGTTCTCATCAGATTCATTCACAAAACAGTGAAACTCAGGAATTAAAAAAAGGCACTGTTGTTTCTGTAGAAATGATGAAATGATCCATAAGTTATCCTCCCCAGAGAAACATCAGTTATTCCTGCTTGATGGCCTTCAAACTGGGACACTGGCTATTTCTGTCTCTACAGCAACCTCCAGCCTTCAGATTCGAACTGGGACACTGGCTCTGCTGATTTTAGACTTGCCAGTCTTCATCGTCAGGTGAGCCAATTTCTTATAATATGTTAAGTTCCAGATAGATGGATGAATGGATGGATGGATGGCTAGACAGATACATAGACAGATAATCATATCGGTTCTAGTTCTCTGGAGAATCCTAATATAGATTTTAGCTATACCTTTTCATGAGCACAACCCACACTAGTTCAGAAATCTGAATACTTATAAAAATAACATGTGAAATTAGATAATGCCAATCAATATCAAGCAAAAACCTGCCTGAAAGTTATGCACTTTAGGGAGCTATTACTGGTTTTAGCACAGTAGTGGAAGTGGTGATACTGTTGGGCAAAGTGATTTATACATGCTTGCTTTTCAGAATTGTCTTTCCCCCTTTCCTGGATGTTGGCATGTGTGCTGATTTTTAACAACCTATCTAGAACAAATGCCTACAATGTTTATACCCTTTGGGGAATGCCCTTATTCACACTCCTCCTTCTGTGAATGCAGATCTTTTCATTTATTCTCAGTGTTCAAAATGGTTGCTTTAGCGGTAGATTAATTTGGAGTGGATCCCAAGACACAGCAGGAAATTGTGGGGTTCAAAAGGAAAAAAACGAAGGAAAGTGCTTAAGCTTAGCTTGTTTTCTTGTGATTTCTTCTTTATTCCAATAGACTCTGGGGAATTTGTTTGGCAAATGGGTGTGTTAATCTAATGGCTGAATCACTTGAGGGTGATTTTTACAAGTAGCCATTGTATGCATATAATCAAAGGAGGAAAACACTTAAATTCCATAAGATAAAAAGAAATAGGACATTAAACATAGAGTATAAATTTTCCTAAGTGTCAGGCCTGCCAGTATTCAAAAGGCTTGAGATAATAAACAAAAAGAAAATGTCTGTCAGCCACACCATAGAAAAACAGTCAGACATTAGCAGCAAATAATTCCCATGCATAACTGGGCTGTTTCCTAAATTAACACTGCTTCTACGACTTCAGCTCTTCCAAGCCCCCTCATTCCACACTGAATATTTATCCAAAATGTTCCATGCTATATCTTTTTTAAAATGTATTTAAAGGGATAGGAATCTACTGACTCATCTATATTTGCTTAATTATTTTAAAAGATGTGAAAGAGAAAGGAAATACACTGATTTAGGATTTCATAACTTTCGAGTTGATCTGAAAACACATCAAAGAATTATCCAATTTCAAGTCTAACTCAATATATCTGACTTTCCAAATGTTAAGATTAAAAAGTTGAAAAGCACTTTATATTTCTACCAAAAATGTTAAGGTCTTAATGAGTCAGGCTCTTCCTGCTTAGACAACAGAAGCCATCAACAAAGACAGGAAGAAAAACATTCTGCCTTCACTTTATAAAAATCAAAGAAATTTAAAATTTGAGACCATTAAGAGAACAGAAATCTCTGGAAATAAGCTTTATTCTCAGAGTCTGATAACCACTAGAGCAGAATGAAACTCTGCCATTTTATATTTGTTACAAACTGTGTCATAATATCAGAAAGGCAATGACTCACATTCTGGGAAGCCGGGCAATGAACTCTATGGCACTGAGTATTTAAATGTTCTATAACTTGATACTTTATCAACTCCCTATTTTCTTGAGTTATAAACTAACACAGAAAAAGAGACAAACTTGGTGATTCATAAAATGTACCAGAATGGACAGAAAGGTACAGATTAAAGACTTTTCTGGCCCCTAGATATTGCCGAGTAGACAGCAATTACAGGAGAGACAGGACTCTGTTCAGAATCAGTTTCTGAGGTTGGAGTCAAGAGACATTAAAAATACTGGAGAAGGACCAAGAAGCCAATGGAAACCACCTCTGAGAGGCATATCCAAGGCATATCCCTCTCCCTAAGTTTCTCGTCAAAAGGAAGGGGATGGGATGCCAACATACAGACTCATAAAGTTTGGAAGCCATCTTCCAGAGCAGAGAAACCAACCCCTAGTTCTGCTGCGGACATCTATTTAGCGACAAACTTGCAGACTGTCCACACCACTCCTAGATTTAAAAAGGAGCGCTGAAGAGAGGCTGCCTGGCAGTGCAGCTAGGAAGAGAAAAGAAAAGAAAGGTGAGTTCGTAAATCATACAACAGTCCCTAAATCAAGGCTGTGAGGAGCAGATGCGAAACTGCAGATGGCCAACTTGCTGAGGATTTTGCCCAGGAGCTAAAGAAGCAAGCCAATCAGCAAGACACTGGCCTGGCCAGCCTGGCCACCAGTCAGAAGTTACAGCCACGTGTCCACTGACCCCAGCTAAACCTCTCCGGACTGAAGCCCTCGTCAGTGGCACTAACTGAGGTGCTGACTTCTGAGGCTGCATCACATGCCAATAGATCATCAGTGATCTGAAACACACCTCAAAGGAGCAGTCACAGAAAGAGATGCCTGCGTTTCCTACTTCCTCCTGACTCTATCCATAGAATTTTAAAAGGGGGGGGGGTGTCCCTTCCCAATCTCTAGGGGTCACTCGTGCCTTGGTGCCTGTGTTTCCCTCCCTCGCTTCCTCTCTCTCTCTCTCTCTCTCTCTCTCTCTCTCTCACACACACACACACACACTATACCAAGTGATATCATCACAAATTTAGCCCACTGAGGGAAAGGGGAAGGAAGACCTCAACTATGGGTTTACATCTGAAGAGCCAAGATTAAAGCATTACTGGCATGACTCTTCTTAAATACTCAAATGTAGTTTAAAAGTTATAAAATCTGAGATGACTCAAAAGGATCTCACCGCCCAGTTTCATGGAGGTGAGGTGTCAGCCACAGAAGGAAAAAGATCCATGTCACGCTTGCAAACACAAAAATTAAAGGGACATCTCATTTACAATGGAGTCAGGAAGTCCTGAAGGGGGCGCTCTCTCACTCTACCACTCCTTACTACTAACCCCAAGCAGGAAGAGACATAGGTTGCACTTCCAAGAGGAAGGTTACTATTTTACCACTCTAGCAGGAGAAAAAATTTTCTCATTGCCCAGGAACAGTCCCAGCCAACGATAAATACTACCACCATGAACCCTTAGTTTCCTCCAACAGGGTCTTGTTCAAAGCAGCCCTTCCCAACTTCCTCCATTTTCTCTGTAAAGTTAATATTCCTTTGCTTTATTTACCAGAACTACCTACGGTTCTGCCATAGCTTGCATGTCTCAAATTGTAGCTCCTCTGCTAGTAAGTTCACTTTTCTGAGAAAAAAAAAAAAAAAAAAACAACTGACTTTTATTTTAAAGGCCGACATACCTCCAAGGGACTTCCCTGGTGTCTAATACATAAAGAATCCACCTGCAATGCAAGAGACCTGGATTCAATCTCTGGGTTGAGAAGATCCCCTGAGAAGGGAATGGCTACCCACTCCAATATTCTTACTTGAAAAATCCCACTGACAGAAGAACCTGGTGGGCTAATTGTTCCTTGGAAGGAAAGCTATGACAAATCTAGACAGGGAATTAAAAAGCAAAGACACCATTTTGTCAACAGAGGTCCATATCAACAAAGCTATGGTTTTTCCAGTAGTCATGTACAGCTGTGAGAGGTAGACCATAAAGAAGGCTGAGTGCCAAAGAATTGATGTTTTTGAACTGTGGTGCTGGAGAAGACTCTTGAGAGTCCCTTGGATTGCAGGGAAATCAAACCAGCCACTGCTAAAGGAAATCAACCCTGAATATTCACTGTAAGTACTGATACTCAAGCTCCAATACTTTTGTCACTTGATGCAAAGAGCTAACTCATTGGAAAAGACCCCGATGCTAGGAAAGATTGAAGGCAAGAGGAGAAGGGGACAACAGAGGGTGAGACACTTACACAGCATCAGTGACTCAACAGACATGAATGAGCGCCAGCTCCGGGAAACAGCGAAGGACAGGGAAGCCTGGGATGCTCTAGTCCATGGGGTTGCAAAGAGTCGGACATGACTTAGGGACTGAACAACAACAACATACCCTCAACAGGTTGGGGCTCCTCAGTGAGCAGTTAACCACTGAACAAAATAATTCACTTGCTTTAACAGCAGAAACCGACACGACATTGTAAAGCAACTATACTCCAATTTTTTTTAATAAAAAGTAAATAATCAAATAATTCCAATGTATCAATACCTATCAGAGGAGCAGTTGATTTTTCCAGGTGCAGGATGCACTGGGGGTGAAAAGTCCCTGTGTGTACAAGCACAACAGTAGGAGTTTCCAGGATATGAAACGCTAATCATGAAGATTACTTTTAAACTCTCAATAAGCAGGAGGTATTTCATTTCTGACACACATCTGATTTGTGTCTATTTTTATGGTTCAGGTCTGGTGGAAGGAAGATGACTGCAAACCAGGAACTATTTCACAGGGAGAAAAGAGGACAGACAACAGCTGCTGAACCATTGAAGCTTCTCTGTTCTGCCTGAGGAAATCATTCTGAAAAAGGAGAAGGAAATTCCCCTGGCCCTTCCTAATCAATGCTAATTTGAATGGTGGCACAACTCCCCCACTTATAAAGATGAAAAATAGTGACTTACAGGAAAAGTTCAACAGCCACATACTGGCTGACTATGAATCAATCATAGATCAGCTGATACTCTGACCTTCTAAAACCCTCCAATGATCAATCTGAGATATCTAATTGTTTACAGGCACATCCTAATTAGTAGAAGCAAGCACATAAACACAAACTAAGCATTTTTTAATTCAATTTTTTTCCTCAAGGGCAAGAATGTGATATTTAAAAATTCAACACAACAGTTATTAGTTTACAGTTAAATTCACTAATAATATATGTTCGAATAAAAGCACATATGAACCAGAGAATGTTAGCAAGAGATGAATACTGATTTTTTATCTGAATTATCCTTTCTATGAAGACAGCAAAGAAGCAGATTCAGTAATGGCCTCTTGTCATTTTATTCACAAGGAACATGCCAGTGAATAAGCAAAATACTTTTCAGATAAAACAGAAATGCTGAGCAACTGACGATATCCATAAATACACACCATCAAGAGAAAGGCGGCAGTTACTTTCCTGCAGAAAACGCTTTCCCTGGTTTGCTGCACTCTGACCAGTTTGTGTATCAGCAGGGGCATCATTTGGATGAAGTGAATTTTTAACACTTGAAGCAGAAGCAAGAACACAGGCCTTGGTGCAAATAAATCCTTGCTCTTCCACTTACGGCTTCCCTGGTGGCTCAGAGAGCGAAAGAATCTGCCTGCAGTTCAGGAGACTTGCCTTCATCCCTGGTTCAGGAAGATCCCCTGGAGAAAGGAATAGCAACCCACTCCAGTGTCTTGCCTGGAGAATCCTACGGACAGAGGAGCCTGGCAGAGTCCATGGGGTGTACACAGAGTTGGACACAACTGAGCAACTAACACTTTCACTTCCACTTAACCTTGTTTGTCCTTCAGTGATTTTCTTGGCCTCTCTGAGCCTGACTTTTCTCACCCATAAAGAAGCGTGCCTTGCAGGGTGGCTGGCACACAGTAAGTAGGTTTTTCAACATGATGGCAGCTCCCAGGTGGCGCTAGTGGTAAAGAACCCACTTGCCAGTGCAGGAGACATAAGAGACATGGGTTCAATCCCTGGGTCGGAAAGATCCCCTGGAGGAGGGCATGGCAATCCCCTCCAGTATTCTTGCCTGGAAAATTCCATGGACAGAGGTGCCTGGTGGGCTACAGTGCATAGGGTCGCAAAGAGTCAGACATGACTGAAGTGACTTAGCATGCAAGTTCCGCCCCTTAATCCAAGCTTTATATAACGGAGACCAGCTTTTACAACCTACACTCAGAAGGGTAGATATGAATGTAGTCTTGACAAACACAGGAGGATAAAACTAGAAGAGTCCAATCTCACTGAGTAAAAGGGTAGGACCCAACCAGACAAGACTATTTGGAATATTAATCATTTGAACGGTTCCCAGAAGCTTCTAAGAGAATTTGGCATAAAAGAATCTCTTTGCAAACCATGTCTGTCCAAACAGCTGAGCCTGGGACAGGGCTTCTGCTTAATTTCTGAGTCCCCTGGGAAATTAGAAGAGTAGCGATATAGCCTTCAAAGTTGCCCTGCCTGGATTTGCTTGAGTTTGATTTGAATCAGAAAAATCTTCTGACCAAATTGGGTGCAATTAATTGCTGAGCTCACAGGAAATGTGGTATTAAGATTTTCTGCTGTGATGCTTTCAATTCTCATGGAGATTTTTTTCACATGAGGACCAAAGGCTTTAATGTTTCTAAATATCTCCACAAATGAAATAGGATATTAGTTCCTCCTGCTGGTACCCTAGGGACACAGGTAACTGGCATTTAATAAGTACCCATTTCTCTGGGCCTGAATGTAAGGATTCTAACATCCTCTTAACACGTATTTTTCACATACTGCCCCTCGCTAGATCTTAAACACTAAATGCATAAAATTATTTCATACAATAATTAACAGGGGCTCATTAGCCAGATATAACTTCCCTTCTGAGCCAGTCCTAAACCCCGGGACACATCACACACAGCATCAGCATGCCACCATGGCAATCTAACCACAATAAAAACCCCAGTGGAGGCTGGAAAGAGGGCACTTAAGAGCAGGACCGATAGTCCAGGAACAAGGCAACAGTGCCCATGCCCTCAGGCAGGGCTTCTGATTTACACCACTGTAGATTATAAAGACTAAAAGGGCCTCTATGGGTTATTTATCCCCTTTTTCTAGCGTATGTAGTAGAGAATTTAACCTTGCTCAAAATGAGGTCTGGCTTTAGCCCTCAGCTCTCCAGAGGTAACTTCTAAACACTTGGAATGGCAAGCCTGACTGGGGTGTCTTTGTATCGCTGGGGACCGTGGTGACATCCTGACTTAAGAGTGAGGGTCACATGGTTTCAGCTCAGCTTCCTGCGAGCAGACACAGCCAAAGTCAGCCATGTCCACAAATGGGAGTCCGCACAAAAACTCTGGACACCAAGGCTCCAGTGAACACCCCTGGTTGGTGACACTCTGTGGACATGTCACACATCATTGCCAGAAAAGAAAGTAGTGTGCCCACCCTCCAGAGGAGAAGACACCTGGAAGCTCCATGATGGAACATTCCTGGGCTCTGCACCTCTTCCCTTGGCTGATTTTATTTTATTTTATTTCTTCTTTTTCTTTGTTTTTTTAAACAGTATAGAAAGTCAGCATTTATTTATTATTTTTTTTATTTTTACTTTATTTTGCTTTACAATACTGTATTGGTTTTGCCATACATTGACATGAATCAGCCACGGGTGTACATAAGTTCCCAATCCTGAACCCCCCTCCCACCTCCCACCCATATGGCTGATTTTAATCTCTATTCTTTCTCTGTGAAGGGCTTCCCTAGTGGTTCAGACGGTAAAGGATCCACCTGCAATTCACGAAACCTGGGCTTGATCCCTGGGTCAGGAAGATCCCCTGGAAAAGCAAATGGCCTCTCACTCCAGGATTCTTGATGGGGAAATCCCATGGACAGAGGAGCCTGGTGGGTCACAGTCCATGAGGTCACAAAGAGTCAGACACAGCTGAGCAACTAACACGTGAAAGTCAAAGTCTCTCCGTCACGTCCGACTCTCTGTGACCTCGTGAGTCCTCTGTCCATGAAATTTCAAGGCAAGAATAGTGGAGTAGGTAGCCATTCCCTTCTTCAGGGGCTCTTCCCAACCCAGGTCTCCAGCACTGCATGGAGATTATTTACCATCTGAGCCCCCAGGGAAACCCCATTCTTTCCCTGTACTAAACCATAACTGTGAGTAGAACAGCTTTAAGTGAGTTCTAAGAGTCCTTCCAGCGCATCATTGAACCTAAGGGTAGTCTCTGAATCCTTAAATTCGCAATTGGTGTCAGATCCCCAAATTTGCAAGGGGTGTTAGAAGTAAGGAGGGTCTTTTAGATGTCCCCAACCTTGCATTTTGAGAAAACAGAGGTTGGTAAAGTGAAGCTGCTTGCCTAATGAATACTGTCAGGATTCACACTCAAGCCTTTCTTTCCACCTCCAGTGTCTCCCCACAGTACAGCCTGCTGAAACAGGCAGCAAATATCTCAGTCCAGAAAAACACAGGGTGCTTCTGCAGAAATGGCTGAATGGCAAACAAGATTCCCTCATTGTAGTGTGAATGAGATAATCTCTAAACTGACCGACAAAATCCTCAAACGGCCAAAATCACTGCGCTGTCACAAAACTAGGAATGTCCGAGACTACTACAAACTAGAAGAACCAAGGAAGGGTTCCTCTCCAACACATTTCAGATATCTTGCTGATACTTCGGTCTTGGATTTCTAGCCTCCAGATCTATGAGACAATAAATTTCCATTGTTCTAAGCCACCCAGATTGTGCTACTATTTTATGGCAACCCTAGGAAACCAGCAAAATAAAAAATTAATTTGGAGGAAGAAGACAACCCCAAGAGGGTCCAAAGTCCATTCCTAAGCAAGGGCCTGAGTTTCATTTTCAGCCTGTTGAACTAAAAAAGTCTTTTCCAAGCATAACTCCAAGATCATAGAGGTGAGTCCTGAGCATGAGAGCACCATGGTAACTAGTACATTCACGCAGCTGATGGAAAACTTATCTAGTCACAAAATATTTTCATGAGCATAATCCCATGGTTTCAGATGTATATACCATTCTTTGTTAAAACACATACACACAAACACAAAACCCACACACATTTCATTCTTATAACCACATTACAGAAAACCAAAAGCTGACCTCCCAATGTATGGAACATCCCTTTGTCCCAAGTCTGAGTATCTGGCATACCGGGTCTCACAAGCTGCCAAGAGTCCTCCAGGGCGATTAGGTGCAGACACAGCATCTTTTCAACCTGGGTTTCACTTGGTGATTTAAGTTACAAGGAAAGAAAAACTAGAGTTGATCCTTACAAACATAGGCTTGAACTACACAGGTCCACTTACACATGGATTTTTTTTTCATGGAGAACACTACACTACTATACAATCTGTGATGAGTTGAATCTGTGGATTCAGAATCACAGGTACACAAGGCAGACTGTATAATCACAGGTGGATTTTCCACTGGGAAGGTCGGTGTCTCTATCCCTCATGTTCTTCAAGGGTCAGCTAGACTTTAATATAAACATACAGACAAAAAAGGGTTTTTTCCCTATCTCTTACTCAATAAAAAAAATAATAATACCAGCTATATTAATGTGCCAGGGTTATAGTAACAAAGCATCACAGACTGGGGAGCTTTGACAACATAAGTTCATTCTCACAGTTCTGGAGGCAGGAAGCCTGAGAGGGAGGCGTGGACACGGTTGGTTCCTTCCAAGGGCTGTGAAGGAGAATTCGTCTATGCCCCTCTCCTGATTTCTGCTGGTTTGTTGGCCATCTTTGACGTTATTTGTCTTGTACAAATGATCTCTGACTTCCTCACATACCATTCTCTCTGTGTTTGTGTCTGTCTGTATCTAATTTCCTCTTCATAAAGACACCACTCATACTGGATTAGAGGTCCTCTCCACATGGGTCAGATGGTAAAGCGTCTGCCTACAATGCGGGAGATCGGGGTTCAATCCCTGGGTCGGGAAGATCCTCTGGAGAAGGCAATGGCACCCCACTCCAGTACTCTTGCCTGGAAAATCCCACGGATGGAGGAGCCTGGTGGGCTACAGTCTATGGGGTGGCAAAGAGTTGGACGTGGTTGAGCGACTTCACTCACTTTCACTTCACTGCTCCAGTAAGACCACACCTGAGGTTAACTGATTACATGTGCAATGGCCTTATACCCAATTTTGGGCTTCCCTGATGGCTCAGCACTAAAGAATCTGCCTGCAATGCGTGAGCTGCAGGAGACATGGGTTCAAGCCCTAGAACGGCAAGACCTCCTGGAGAAGGGCATGGCAACCCATGCCAGTATTCTTGCCTGTAGAGACCCACAGACAGAGAAGGTTGGTGGGCTACCATCAAGGCTACCAACAGGGTTGGAAACAGTCAGACAGAACTGAAATGACTTAGCACATACATGTGTGTGGGCAAACACACACACACACACGTGCACATATTTTGAAATAAAGACACATTCTGCAGCACTAAAGGTAAGAACTTCATCTGATGAATCTGATGTCAGGTGGGTAGCATGTCAACCCATAACACCATCCCCTACTGCTGCTGCTAAGTTGCTTCAGTCGTGTCCAACTCTGTGCGACGCCATAGACGGCAGCCCACCAGGCTCCCCCGTCCCTGGGTTTCTCCAGGCAAGAACACTGGAGTAGGTTGCCATGCTCCAGGGGACCTTCCAGACCCAGGGATCAAATCTGTATCTCTAACATCTCCTGCATTGGCAGGTGAGTTCTTTACCACTAGTGTCACCTGAGAAGCCCCAGTAGGATATATTCAGTCATCCTGAAAAAAAAAAAAAAATTAAGCGTTAGGTTATTTTGTTTATATGCTCTCACTTCAGTTGTGTCCGACTCTGTGTGACCCCATAGACGGCAGCCCACCAGGCTCCCCTGTCCCTGGGATTCTCCAGGCAAGAGCACTGGAGTGGGTTGCCATTTCCTTCTCCAATGCATGGGGAAGTGAAAAGCAAAAGTGAAGTCACTCGGTCATGTCCGACTTTTAGCGACCCCATGGACTGCAGCCTACCAGGCTCCTCTGACCATGTAAAAGTCTGCCTTTTTTTAACTGCACTTATATGAGTATTTTTAAGTACAAGATTAGCCTTGTTTTCTGAGCAAAAATATTATGTGTTCTATAAAACACCAATGGCTCAATTCCCAGAATACACTTATGGGGAAAAAAAATCACAGATTAGAACATGGAGATGAAGATAAAATGTAACTCAGCATTGCTAAAGGGTCTTACTATCTTTATTCTTGTTCATTCAGCAAACCAAGTGATTAATATTGAGCAAGAGCTTGCAGATTTTTTTAATTAAAAACTTTTAAAAAGAAGGGTAGAGATGATGCCATCCACGTCTTCTGGAAATTATAATCAATTTATGGAGACAAAACAAAACAATAAAAATGAAGCAATATAAAGCCGAATCCAACTGTGTCAAATGAGATATTCAGGCAATGGTTAGGAGGTTGAATCAGGCAGAGAAAGATGACTGAGAAGTGGGTGAGCCACAAATGGGCTCTCTGAAGAGGATGGGCTTAAAAAGGCCACAAGTCTAGGTGGCCTGAGGGAGGAAGACAAGGGATCATCCCAGAAGTGTGCTTGACTTGAGGTCAAAAGCTAAGGAATCTGGATGGAGCCAGAGCTGGTGCTGGGAAGTGGTGGGTGGGGCTTAGAGTGGCAGGGGAAGTCAGGCCCAGAGGTCCAGATCAAGCCATCCCAAGGGGTTTGCTTTTAGTACACATCACAGTGTTTCTAGTAAATAAACCTGAAACGTTTTTTTAAAAATGTGCCCTGAGTACTTAATAGAACGGGTAATTTCCATTTGTGATTTACAGCTCAAGGTGTATAGAAGTTTCATTCATCACATTATTCAAATTGACTCCCTGTGATTCACTGTTACCTTTCTTTTTCAGTCCTATGCAAGCCCAGCATAAAACTGGGTCTTTCAATTCCTGCCATGAAAGATAAGGGATACTGAAACCTTACCTTGCATTCCCTTTCCTGGACCCTCATTAACCTTTATGAATCATTCAGTCTTCTAACCACATTTCCAGTCATTATCTTTAAATTCAATAGCCTTCAAAGAATATTTTCCTTACATTTATAGGGCTTCCCTGATTGCTCAGTTGGTAAAGAATCCACCTGCAATGCAGGAGACCCCGGCTCAACTCCTGGCTCGGGAAGATCCCCTGGAGAAGGGACAGGCTATCCACTCTAGTATCCTTGGGCTTCCCTCGTGGCTCAGCTGTTAAAGAATCCACCTGCAATGCGGGAAACCTGGGTTCAGTCCCTGGGTTGGATAGATCCCCTGGAGGAGGGAAAGGTTACTCACGCCAGTATTCTGGCCTGGAGAATTCCATGGACTGCAGTCCATGAGGTCACAGTCAGACATGACTGGGCCACTTTCACTTCACTGCATTTATAATGACATTTCAGTTTTTGGCACTTGACTTTTATTCATTATTTTTTTCAGGAAGTCAAGTTTTCTTTTATGCTTTCCAAAAAGGGATATAGTGGTATCTTTCTTGAGACTTTGGATATTATTACATGATTTTTAAACTCTCTTATAGCCATATAATTACTTTTTTAGATATAAAAAATTTTTTGACATGTACACACTGCCATATTTATTTATTTATCTGGGGGCTTGAAAGCGGGAGCTACTCACCAGTGCGATGCACTGGCTTCTCATTGCCTTGCTTCTCTTGTTGCACAGCACAGCCTCTAGGCACGCGGGCTGCATAGTCGCAGCACACAGCCTCAGCAGCTGCCACGTGCTGCTCTCAGGAGCACGGGCTTCAGGAGTTGCAGCACAGGGGCTCATTAGTTGTGGTTCACCGACACTAGGGTGTGCAGGGTTCAGTAGTTGCGGAAGCACAGGTTCAGCTGCTCCAAGGGTGAAACTTTCCCAGGCCAAGGATCGAACCCATGTCTCCTGCACTGGCTGGCAGATTCTTATCCACTGCGCTACTAGGGAAGTTCCATGTAATTACTTTTTCAAGTTTTATTTTCATTTATCCCTGGTGCATCAGAAGGACACTCTTGCTCTCAGTATGCAGGTTGCCAGCACTCGGGAAGCTGTACGCTACAGCTTTTGTGTACCACGGATCCTATACTGTATTGGCTGGCGCTTGCCTTTAGGCATGGCATATGGATTTCCTTATCTCTGCTTACTTCCACTTGAGGGATTGTTAAATCCCCTTAAGTCGCTCAGTCATGTCCGACTCTTTGGGACCCCATGGTCGGTAGCCTACCAGGCTCCGCGATGCATGGGATTTTCCAGGCAAGAATTCTGGAGTGGGCTGCCATCTCCTTCTCCAGGGGGTCCTCCCAACCCAGGGATCGAACCCGGGTCTCCTGCATTGCAGACAGACGCTTTACTATCTGAGCCACTAGGGAAGCCCTCTCAGACCTACAGTTAGTTAAAAATATGTGGACACCACAAACTGTGCCTGGTGAACACAAACACGCACCCACTGTGGTCCTTCTGAACAGGAGTATAACATTCTCAGCACACCCACTCTTACACCTAGGTTCTTTCTACTATGCTAGCGCCGTTCTGCACAGAAGGCAACAGCCCCCCACTCCAGGGCTCTTGCCTGGAGAATCCCAGGGACGGCAGAGCCTGGTAGGCTGCCGTCTATGGGGTCGCACAGAGTTGGACACGACTGAAGCAACTTAGCAGCAGCAGCAGCAGCAGCAGCCCTGTTCTGCGGAGACTACACTGGCTACAGTGAATAAAATCACCACTGGTTTCCATTCCTCTTCAGGGCACCCCAGTCTTATCAGGGAAGTGCAATCAATGAGTGAATATAAGGGAAAAAAATCATCAGTGACAGGATACCATGTTAAGCCACGGTAAAAGCAACTTATAAAGACGTTCTGCTTTCTAGTTGCTGAAGCTGTTGGCCTTTGAACCAGGCAGTAAACAACAAGAGGGGTTTGAAATATTTTCCTTCCTTTTTCAGAATAGTCTGCTGGTCCATATCAAAACTTTCTGGTTCATATCACTTGTTTTATTCTCAACCTAGACTGACTTTATATCCACCATTTTCAGATCCAGGCAGTGGGTTGCCTGTTGGTATGAGAGGGAAATGAGATGGCAGTGGTAATGGTTCCTCTCCTCCGGAGTCTTTTTTAGTGGGCATTTGAGTGGGAAATTGGAAAAGACTCTCTCAAGAGATGCTTTCCAGATGCACGGATAAATGAGAAGCCAGAGTGTTTTTTTTTTTTAAGGATGGCATACACCAGTCAAATTTTTAATGCAACTAATTCTATAATTAGTGAAATAGAAGGTAGGAAATAAAAAGTACATCCACGTGATAAGCATAATATACATAGGGAAAAAAGGTAGGGTGGGGAGTGTTACAGGGAGATAGGGCTTCCCAGGCGGCTTTAGTGGTAATGCCTGCCAATGCAGGAGACATAAGAGACACGAGTTCAATCCCTGAGTCAGGAAAATCCCCTGGAGAAGGAAATGGCAACCCACTCCAATATTCCTGCCTGGAGAATCTCACATACAGAGGAGCCTGGTGTGCTACAGTCTGCAGGGTTTCAAAGATTCTGACATGACTAAAGTGACTTAGCACACACACTCAGGGAGAAAACAAAAACTGACAGAAAGCCATTCTTACTTAGAATAACCTACTTTTAATATTGTAAAAAACTGATGGATCTATCTTAATGTTTGTAGAGTCTTTAATTACTAATCCATCCTCAAAAGACTAATCACAAAAGCGTGTGTATTATTTTAGTACCATACTGTGATGATTATAGTAGATGAAGTCAGTTGATTCCAGTTCCATTAAGATTGTCTGAGAAACAACTGTTATTTTGCTTCCAGGTTTTGATAGTTGCGATTTCTTATCAAAAACATAAGCTTCTAGAGCAATAGGCATGGAATTGCTAATTTTCCCTACCAGTGGGGCTGTGGGATTTTGGCAACTTGATGAAAATTTTCTGGTGGAGTCATAAATCCACACACATATGGACACCTTATCTTTGACAAAGGAGGCAAGAATATACAATGGAGTAAAGACAATCTCTTTAACAAGTGGTGCTGGGAAAACTGGTCAACCACTTGTAAAAGAATGAAACTAGATCACTTTCTAACACCGCACACAAAAATAAACTCAAAATGGATTAAAGATCTAAATGTAAGATCAGAAACTATAAAACTCCTAGAATTATCACAGCAGGATACCAAAATGCAGGGATCTAATTATTATTCTGCACAACAAGCAAGAAAGACAGCCTTCTGAATGGGAGAAAATAATAGCAAATGAAGCAACTGACAAACAACCTCATACAGCTCAACTCCAGAAAAATAAACGACCCAATCAAAAATGGGCCAAAGAACTAAATAGACATCACATACGGATGGCTAACAAACACATGAAAAGATGCTCAACATCACTCATTATTAGAGAAATGCAAATCAAAACCATAGTACCACTACACCAGTCAGAATGGCTGCGATCCAAAAATCTGCAACTAGTACAGCCACTAGATTCAAAATTGCAAATAGAACTACCTTATGACCCCATCTTTTGGAAAAGAGGAACAACCCTAGATGTCATCAGCAGATGAATGGATAAGAAAGCTGGTACATATACACAATGGAATTTTCCCAAGATTCATGTCATGAATGATGAAACAGTGGAACCCAACCACAATACAGTATGCCTATAAGGAATTTTAGGACAAAACACCTTTTGAAGACCATTTTAATCCTCTTCTAACATGTATGTAAATAATCTCAGAGGAATTCTATTCTATGAATGTATTCATTTGCACAAAGATAAAATTTTAAAACCACTAAAAAAAAAAAAAAAGCGTGTGTATTATTTATATTTGATGATTATATCATAATGAGTTCACCATGCATTAGCTGTCTGGAAACAACTGTTGCTGGCTACCAGGTTTTTAGGTGCTGGTAAAGGGTTCACCTGCTGTATGTATAAGATGCTCCAATGGAATTAATAAAAACATAAGCTGAGAATTAAAACTAGAGCAATAGGCAGGAGCAGCTAAGGCCCTACCGAGTGGGGCTTGGTAGGAACTCAGCAGGGAATTTGGCAACTTGATGAATCTTGTCTTCACAACTTAAACATCTACTTAGTTTAGGATATATCCTAAGGTTTGTAAGGAAAATAAAATTTTCAAGGCAAATGTCACTAGTCATGGACTGGCAACAGCTCTTCTCTAATTATAGAGGGGATATATTACTTTGGATGCAATTTACATTTATTTACAACTTAAGAAGAAAAACAAAATAAAATGAGATACAACCCATACTGAGAACGTCATAAACACAGATTTTAAAAAATGAATCAATATATCACATATATTCTCCAGTAAGTGGCTGAGTTAAACATATCCTTCCCAGGAGGGAAAAAAAAAATTTAAGGAGAGAATCAGTGTAATGAGTTCTACTCATAGCAAAGCTGAGGACTACACATCTTTTTGGAAAAGAGGTAGGATCTGAAGTATATAGTGTGCCTTTTCTGCTGGTTCATGCATTCCACTTCTTTTTCCCAAGATTGTGTTCAGAATGAAACAGTGGAACCCAACCACATTTCTGATGCCTAAAGGAAACAGCACAAACATCTTTGAAGCCCTAGAAATTTCAATCCTGGGGTCAAAGTCTTCACTTTGTAAACTAATCTCAGAGGAATTCTATTCTATGAATTATTCATTTGCACAAAGATAAATCTTCCACCACTAAGCATATATTTTAAAGTACAGGAATAAATTATGAAATTTTGGGTCTGCAAAGAAGTGGCAGAGAGGGGAGGGATGAAAGAGAGTAAACTTTGATGAAACGACTTCTGAAATGTGATCTTCTGTTGGAGGAAAGTTATATGCAACAAGATTTAATGCAGCAGTTCCTTTGGCCTCAAAACCACTTTTCTTTTTTCTTTCTTTTTTTTTTTTCTTCAGGGAAAAGGTAATGTAGGATCCAATATATAAAAGTACCATGCGCAAAGTCTGTGGTGGCAGGAGGTTGGATATCCTGGAACCTGGCCCCCAGAAAGTTAATTTACTTCTCTGTCCAAGCTCCAAGAACAATTCCATGTTAATCTGGAGAAGTTTCTCCAAAATGCTCCAGAACTACAATTATATTGCGAAAATAACTGAACACCTTGAAAGGAAAAAAGGAAAAACAGGTCTATCCCTCACTGTTGTAACTTCTCTAAAGCTCATTTTTCTTCTCTTCTTTAAATCATGCCAATTTAAAAAAATTGATGTAAAAAAATGATAATTTTAAAAGGATTCCATAGCCAGTATAAGAAAGACTTTAATTTTTATTATAGTCTCCCAGTGATATGATTTTTCCTACTTTATACATGTATAGTTTTTGTTCATAGTATTTTTTCTAAAATTAATATATGAACACATAGATAGTAATATAAGTTGCCTTGAATCATTATCCCCTCCCCAAATCATAAATGCAAATTTAAAATAGGCACCAAACGACAAAATGATCTCACTAAAATTTATTTTCATTTTACCTGTTATCAATTTTTACTGATGGAGAAATGATTAATAAGCACAATTTTCAGTGGCAAGACTCAATGACATAGATGTATAATGCCTCCCAATAGACTATCTTCTTATTTCATATTCCCTGGTAGTCACAAGTAAAAATTATGCAATGGGGTAGTAAAATCCAGAAATAGAATTGTCTCTTGTGCACGCTGTTAATAGGGTATGTAACAACATGGGTGGAAGTAATTTGGCATTGTATATCTTTTTCATCTTGGAGTCCCTGCAGGATCATTTTAAACTTTTAAAGCTCCATTTTATTTTTACTGTGCTTCTTAGAGAATACATAATAAGGTAAGAATTATATATCTATTGTAACTTCATAAATGAGAAGGTAAAAGCTCATATATCATAGACACTCAAGGGAGGGCTTCAGAGCTTCTTTCATTAATGAAATAGGAAGCCTCATCAGAATTAAGATATAATAAAACATAGATTCAGCACCTTAAAAATATTATAATAGATTCTGATCTAATATTTTAGACAGTCTGGTATATGTCCCTGAATATCAACTGACCAATTTTATCATAGTAATACAATCTTTACTTTCATGTATGCATATAGACAACCAGAATTGAACTACTTTCAAGCTTCTTTGAAGCTCGTCATGACCAAGGAGAGCCAGTGAAAACTGGCCAGTGAACTGCAAGCAGCTTCTTGGAATTTTCTTTTAAAGAAAACCTAAAAGTAATCAAACATATTAATAGGAAAACTGAAGATGTGAACAACCCTATAAAAGAATATACAGAACACTCCATTCAACAACAGAAGAATATACAGTCTTCTCAAATGGACACGGAACATTCTCCAGGATAAATCACATGGTAAGTTTTAAAATATTTAATATTGGAATACCAAGTATCTCTTCTATCCACAGTGGAATAAAACTAGAAATCAATAGCAAAAAGAAAACTGAAAAATTCACAAATATATGGAATCTAAACAATATCCTCTTGAACTCCCAATGAGTCAAAAAGGAAATCACAAGGGAAATTAGAACCTATCTTGAGACAAATGAAAATTAAAATGGGATGCAACAACAGCATTACTAAGAGGGAAGCTGATAGCAGTAAACGACCACATTAAAATAGAAGAAAGATATCAAATCAACAACCTAAATTTATATCTCAAGAAACTAGGAAAAAAAAAATAACTAGACCCAAAATAAGCTGAGGAAAGAATTAATAAAGATTAGACCAGAAATTAATGAAATATAGAATAGGAAAACATCAATAAAACTAACAGCTAGATTTTGAAAAGATAAGCAAAAATTGAAAAACTGTTACAAAATTTAAAAAAATACCAAACTTTCTCAAACTCTTTCAAAAAATGAAAAGAAGACACTTCCAAAGTCAAATGAAAGGGTTAAGTCTTTGTCTGAGTGAAAATAAATCCAGACAAAGACAGTGCTGAAGAAAACTACAGATCAATATCACTAATAAATGATCAAGAGTTACTAGCAAACTGATTTCAACAATACATCAAAAGGATTTACATCATGACCAAGTGCTTTTTTTCCTGAAATGCAAGAATGGTTCAATACACGAAAATCAGTCAGGGTAATACGCCACATTTACAGAATGAAGGACATAAACCGCATGACCATCTCAACTAAGAGAGAAAGAAAACTTATTTTGTTAACACCCTTTCATGATAAAATCTCAGCAAACTAGAAATAGAAGGAAATTATCTCAACATAATAAAAGCTATATATGAAAAGATCATAGCTAACATCAGTCAACTCTGATTCCTTGCTTCCACCTATATGGACTACTGAATAAACTCTGTCTCTGGACTTTCTAACTCATTTCTGCCTCCCTCCAATCCATCTTTCACAGAATTGTCTGAGTATATCCATCATACACAAAGTTACGTTGCCTCGTAATCTTTATGAACCCCTCCAAAATGTAACTCTCCTTCCTCTCCAGACCCACCTCATTCCGTTTATTCTCATGCAACCATTGTGTTGGAATGTTCAACTCCAATGGAGTGAAAGAGAGTTCACTCTTTCATGAATTCTCCATAATCTTTCCCAACTCAGAGATGTTATCCATGATGTTCTAAGTAGAATTATCTTCTCTCCTTTTCTTCTCAGCCAGTGCCAAGCCAATCTTTTGACATGTATGAAAATGTCAGCTCCAATTTCAAACTTTTTTCAGGCTCCAGGGAGAATAATTCACTTTTCCCTAGATTCCCTCCATTTATTTTTCATAGCACTTAACACAAGATACTATAATTAATCATAATTATATAATTATAATTAATCTTTTTCCATCAATGTCTAGCCACTTATTCTGTTACCAAAGAATGGTACCATAACTGAAACAGCCCACTACTATGCAAATAGCAGTAAGACAGGACCAATTCCTGTCTTCAGAGAGCTGACATTTTAATGGAGGAAATGGGTATGCAAATGTACATATGTGTGCATATATCACACATACACACACACGTGTGTGTGTGTGTGTGTGTATATTCAGCTTTGAAAAGTATTATGAAAAAAAAAAAAAAAGCCAGGTAAACTGAGAAGTTTAAGAGTGACTGCATGGGAAGAAAAAGAGAATTTATTTCAGATAGCTTGATCAGAAAAGCTCCTCAAAGAAGTTGTACTACAGCAGGGATATGAATGAAGTGAGAGGAGGTCTGAGGGAAGAGTGGTGCATGACAAAGGGACAAGTGGACATCATGAGCAGAAAATATCCCGTATGTCTGAGTAATAAGCAAGCATGGCTTTTCATAGACAAGAGTTCAAGACTGTCATTAGAAGACACGTGAAAGAAGGGCTTGCAGAGCGGGTACAGAGTTTAGACTTTACCCCAAGTAGGATAAGAAGTCACTAGAGGGCTTGAGAAAGAAATAACATGTTCTGATTTTTTGGTTTTTCATCGTTATTGTTGTTGTTGTTTTTAATCTCTCTGCCTATAATGGAGAAAACTATGTGCATACAGGACGATGAGGGAGGGAAGGGATTGTTTATGATTCAGTGAATGTGAAATGAAAAAACTGTGTCTGCTATTTTCAAATCCAAAAGGAGACCATGGTGAAGACAATAAACAAAAGGTAAAAATAACAATATTATTTTAACTCAAAAACACCTATTCCTAGAGTCACTATGTATTTCAAATAAAAAAGAATTTGTAAACTTCCTCAGTTGAAAATTTGGCTTTAAAGGGAAAGGATTCAAAGGCAAATGGAAACATGCCGTCTGTCATGAGCGTAAAGACACTGAAAAACCTTCTGATCCTTTAGTTTCACTGTCATATCTCCCTTAATTTCTGTTTCTCTCTGTCTCCCCTTACGTCTCCTTTTTTATATTCCTTCTTTCCCTTTTTCTTTTTCCCTACTTCACTTCTCCCTGTTTTCCTTTTTCTTTCCATTCATTTTGCCTTTATTTCTCAATGTATCTTGGCAATCAGGCACCCACAATGGCAGAAAAAGAATCTACAAACCATTTCAATACATTTAAAGAATCCCATGCTGTGCTTCCCTGGCCGAAGATACGATGAAAACAGCATGAACTCTGTCATAGGCTGGAATTATAAAGAACTTATTGCGAAGAACGGTTAACCATTGGGGGTAAAATGAATTACTACACAATAAATGCAGCTAGGAAACAAAATGAGTTTGTGGAGACTGAGGACTGAAAATATGTATCTTTTTAGACAAAAATTTGGGATTTGGTGACTTTTAGCAGTGTGACATATGGTTTCACTTATTTTCATGACATCAAAAGTTCATGGATGTTTATGATTATACCTCTGATTTTAAAAGGTTACTTTCATTTAAAATTCTAGTTTATATAAAAATCTATTTATCGAATAAACAAGATATCCAAAATAATGCCAACCCTTTTAAGCAGTTAATCCTACTATCAAAAATGTATCAAAAAGAAAAACAAAGATGACGAGGGGATGATTTCACCCACAGATTTTTTGTTTGTTTTTTGTCCCCTGAAATAGATCACAGATGACAAATAAGTTACTTTAGCCATTGTAACAAAGTATGGCAGTTAAATCCACCTAAATATAGCCTAATTCTAAAGGTTCTCAGCTAATAAAACCTATCTTTTGCTAACTCATTTGTCAATCTATTACAACAAATATGCTTTGCAAATTAAAAAGTTATCATCTAGGGGCTTCTAATGTTGCTTAGGGAACTATTCATCATCAATTGTTCATATAACAAATAGAACTCCATTGAGTTATTTTTCCCCAAAAATGACATGGAAGTACCCTGCCTAACTCATATTTACAGATAATCATACTCTGTTCCAAAGAAAGTCCATGCTTTCTGAAGAATAACATAAAGAAGCTAACTCCTCATTCATTTAGAAATGTGTTTCCTCTATGCTTTACACCAAAGAACACTTTGCAAGAGTAGTCTCTGGGAATCTTTTCCTTTACGAAAGCCCAGGGCTTTAAAAGAGAGCATAATATAATAAACAGCCATGGTTTAAATACTCTGGGTGAAATAAAAGGTATTTCTATTCATTTCATCATTCTTCTGGACTCCATTTTTTTAGTAAGACCTCTTACACCCAATTGAGGCTTGGCCTGGGGAGACATGAATAACACATGGTCAAAATCTATTAACAGGCTACTAAAGACAAGACCCAATAGCTGAGTATGTTACCATTTCAGTAAATTAGCAATTTAATTCAAAAAATAGAGAAAGAGCATGTTTTTTCAATATTTATAACAGAAAGGATATAAAGGTGGAAACAAAAATACAAAGAAGTATTAGTGACCTAAAATTAACTGGGCAAAAAGCTACAAATCTCAATTCCAATTCTCTTAACATTTTATTCTCAATTTACAGAAAAGCAGCACAGTGTTTTATTATCCAAAAGACCACATAAACTTCATAGAAATCTATTATAACTTGACTGGATGAGTCACTTTCTGCAGATTTACCATCCTCAAAAGAATAGTCTCTCCAAATAAAGTGAGCTCAAGAAGAAGAGACATTTCCATTGTCGTATGATAGAAGCCCTACGTGTGTCAGAGCAATTACTTCAGGGGGAGTGTCCGATGCTCAAGAATGACAGACAGGAAGGAAATGCAGGACTCAAGCATAGATGAGATGATGGCAAAGAAAGAACCACCACGGTGCGTAATGAACAATGCTGCAACTATTCATTACGCCTCTTCTCCAGCTGATCATTAAGCTTTCAGCACTGTTTATGCAACAGAAAAGGAAATGTTGACTCAAGATTTCATACACTTACTATTCACACAATGAAGAAACCATGAAGAGTATAATCTACAATTACAGTACCTGCTGAAACTAGATCACTGTCAGTGAACCTGGTTATTAGTTGTTGTAAGTGCTGTCAAATGCACTACAACTTCTGAATTTGGGATCTGCCTGGCAATGACTGCTCAAGATACAAACTTGAAAGCTCATGAAATTAAAAATTAAATAAAATCAGTTAAATAACATCAATTCAAATGAAAGATTCCAAATATTGGTTTTATCTCTAAGACCTAATGACAGAATAAATCAGTCTTTTTATTTCATGATTTAAAGGATTTCAGAAAGTCAAATTCATTTGTCATGACGTTTAACCATCTTCACCATGAAACACTGGGCTTCCCTGGTGACTTGGATGGTGAAGAGTCTGCTTGCAATGCAGGAGTGAAAGTGAAAGTTGCTCAGTCATGTCCCACTCTTTGCGACCCCACGGACTGTACAGTCCATGGAATTCTTCAGTCCAGATTACTGCAGTGGGTAGCCGTTCCCATCTCCAGAGGATCTTCCCAACCCAGGGATCGAACCACATTGCAGGTAGATTCTTTACCAGCTGAGGCACCAGTGAAGCCCAAGAATACTGGAGTGGGTACCCTAGCAACACAGGAGACCCGGGTTCAATTCCTGGATTGGGAAGATCTCCTAGAGAAGGAAATGACAGCCCACTTCAGAATTCTTGCCTGGAGAATTCCGATGGACAGAGGAGCCTGGTGGGGTCCATGGGGCTATAAAGAGTAGGAAATGACTGAGCGTTTTTCACTTTCACTTCACCATGCAATATTATAGAACTAAAGGATTCACTGTGTGTTGAATGGACAAAATAATGAGTATGCCAACCTCGTTTCTATCAGTGGTTTGGCACATAGAAGCTACTCAGTAAAAATGCACTGAATGAATGAACCTAATAGTTAGCTTATCTTTAATAACCTGCTAGGAATATACCCTGATCCTGTGGTAATGAAAGAAGTACTTTGCAAAATTACAAACTGAAAATTGAGTGTTAAGTGTATGTTGAATAGAATACTTTGGAAACAATTACCCATATGGCATTGTGGAAAAAAATTGAATTATCAAAATTACTGAATCCTGTGTGTATCACTTAATCACTTCAACTAGTGAAGAGAATATCTCCTTAAATTCAATTTTCTAATCTATAAAATTGGAGTCTATCTATCCTGAAAAGCTGCGATGAGGTTTGATTAAATGTGATTTAAGAATTCATGTTGATGTATGGCAAAACCAACACAATATTGTAAAGTAATTAACCTCCAATTAAATAAATTTATATTTTAAAAACAAATAAATAAATAAATAAATGCTGTTCCGCAGAAAGAAAAAAAAAAAGAAATTATGGATCGGAGCTTCCCTGGTGGTCCAGTGGTTAAGAATTTGCCTTGCAATGCCAGAGATACTGGTTTGACCCCTGGTCCAGGAAGATCGCACATGCCAAGAAGCCACTAAGCCTGTGTACCATAACTCCTGAGCCAGCAATCTAGAGCTGGTGAGGTGCAACTACTGAGCCCACTTGCTTCAACTACCGAAGGATGCATGCCTAGAGCCTGCGCTCCACAAGAGAAGTCACCACAGTGAGAACCCTGCATACCGCAATGGAGAGTAGCCCCCGCTCACCGCAGCTAGAGAAAAGCGCGAGCATGGCACCAAAGACCCACCACAGCCAAAAACAAAATAAATAGATAAACCTTTTTTAAAAACCATAGATCTGAGAAGTTCTAGTACAAAGCTTGTCATGGTCATGAAGCAAACATTTCCTTGTGCTAGTTTCCATCCTGGGCTTCCCTGGTAGCTCAGAGGTTAAAGCGTCTGCCTGCAATGCGGGAGACCCGGGTTTGATCCCTGGGTTGGGAAGATTCCCCTGGAGAAGGAAATGGCAACCCACTCCAGTATTCTTGCCTGGAGAATCCCATGGACAGAGGAGCCTGGTGGGCTACAGTCCACAGGGTCGCCTTCTTAGTGATTTAATTCTCTTTCATTACGTCCAGAGTCACAACAAAAGACCCAAAAGACCCAAAACTTGGGTCTTGTAGACTTGTAGACTATTACTGAAAGCAATTGAATACCCCTACTTTTAAAACAACATTAAAAAGTAAATGGAAATACAGCAATGTGATCTGTACTGAGAAATAATTAATGCTTTTTTGCATTGTTTTTGCCTAAAGACAATTGAAACACAACAGGAGGATCATATAATCTTCAGAATACATTTCAAAGGGATGACACATGAGTAAATGTCATGTTAGAGCTAATTCAATACAATTTACTGTGCCAAATAACTTTATCTTTGAAAGTAAATTCAGAACTAATTTTGAAAGAATCTCAAGAACCTTTTACCAGCTATGTCAGGCAGTAGTTTACAAGCACTTTTCTGAACTATTAGGACTATTAGAGGTTGTAAAGGTTTCCTTTTTATTATCTTTCTTGAAGAATGAAATGCAAAAACTTTACTCTCTGAACCTCTAGAAGTACAGTCCCTCTAGAAACTGGTATCTCCTGAAACTCCATCTCCTCTTCTAGGGTTAATGGGCAATTAAGTTCTTAGGGAAAAAAAAAAAAAATAGTAGGTGGAGGTTTTGTTGCTGTTTAATTTTATTTACATTTTCAGAGTTTTCAGAATGAAAAGGATGTAGGGGTAGAAATGCAAGAGAGAGTGGGGTCATGGATGTATCCCAAGACGGGACATGCAGAGAGGAGAGCCTGGAAAATGGAACACTAATCCTCAGACCCCTTTCGAAGAAGAGATAGGAAACAAGAGCAAAGATAAGTGGACCAAAGGAGGACTGCCAGGAGCATACTTTACCAATTCAGGGACTTCAAAAAGAGCTACTGTTGTAAAATAAAGATTTTGACTGGTCTTTGTCTCTGCTTCCTGGGAAGAAGAATATGTATCTTTTAAATTTTCCAAGTAAAGTAAATATCTTTATTATTTAGAGCCCCTTGGATCACACTTGAGTTTATACTAATGTGATGAGATGACTCAGGATGGGCTGCTCAACAAAAAGCCAAACTTGTGACTAGAGAGTTGGGATTTTAAAACAGCCTGACCTTCAAGGAAAGAAGAGATGAGGGAGGTTGGAGATTGTGTTCGATCTTGAGGTCTATGTGCAATCCATCATACCCATGTAATGAAACCCCAATTTTAAAAACTGGGACACCAAAGCTCGCTGGTGCTTCCTGATTGGTGAATGAACCACTGATGTTCAGGACAGTGTTGAGCTCTGATCCTTCAAAGAGAGGGTATGGAAGCTCTGTGTTTAAATGACCCTCATAAACCTTTCTCTACATGTCTCCTCATTGGGCTGCTCCTGAGTTCTATCTTTTATAATAAAAGTGTAATCATAAGTATAGGACTTTCCTGAGTTCTTTGAGTGATTCTAGTAAATTATCAAGCTCAAATAGGGTCACGGGAGCCCCCAGATGTATAGCCATTTGGTCTGGAGTGAGAGTAGTCCTATGGAGGACCATGTCCTTTAACTTGCAGGGTCTGTAAGAACTCCAGATGGTTAGTGTCAGAATTGAACAGAAGCATATCAGTTGGGGTTGAAACTGAATACATTCCCTGATCTGCACGCCATCAGTGACCCTCCATACAGCACTCATGAGTTCTATTTGCACAGAAGGCAATGATGACGATCTGTGTCACTGCTACTGCTGCTGCTAAGTCACGTCAATCATGTCCGACTCTGTGAGACCCCATAGACAGCAGCCCACTAGGCTCCCGTCCCTGGGATTCTCCAGGCAAGAGTACTGGAGTGGGTTGCCATTTCCCTCTCCAGTGCGTGAAAGTGAAAAGTGAAAGTGAAGTCGCTCAGTTGTGTCCGACTCTTCGCAACCCCATGGACTGCAGCCTACCAGGCTCCTCAGTCCATGGGATTTCCCAGGCAACAGTACTGGAGTGGGGTGCCATTGCCTTCTCCGGATCTGTGTCACACGAGTTCGTTTCAGCTGGACCACCCCACGTGGAACCACTCTACAAAGCTCCAAGACAACAACAGCCCCAGAGTCATGGGACTGGCAGTGGGTGGGTAGGAGCACTGAGACTCTGAGGTGAAATGGGGAAGACTTTCATCTGCACTTGGGCTAACCTGAAGAAACTTAAAAACTTGATCTGGTTATTAGCAGAGCTTCTTGGACAAATTCAGTATTTAACTAAAATTTCTACAGTATTCCTGAAAGGGACCCAGTTAAACACATAACTCATGGTCCTGACCACAAATCAGAATCACCTGGAGGACTTCTACCAATTAGTAAATGTCTGGCCAGCTCAGTCCAGCCATCCTCTTGGGGAAATAACTTAGGTGACTCTACAGTGCATGGGGTTCTAAACCACTGGATAGAGTACAATGACAGTGAAAATGCCTCTAGATCCTGGAGCTCCACTGAGCTCCTCAACTTGGCTTTATTCATGGGAATTGGGTCGCTATGGAAATATACTATGGGTAATATCTTCCTAAGCTTGGGAAAGAAAAGCATGATAAAGGATCAAGTGAATGGCTTCATTATCCCTTAGAAGGGAGAAGCTTGGGCTCTAACTGAGACACGCTATAACATGGCCTTTGAGCATTTGGAAATGGGATTTAATCCAAGCACCTGGTTGTAGATACAAATCTTCTCACTATTCTACAACTGGATATAGTATAACTTTTTTTTCCTTTTTTTTTTTCTTTTGGCTGCACCAGGCTGCATCTTAGTTCCCTGACCAGGGATCAAACCCATGCCATCTTGCAGTGAAAGCATGGATTCTTAACCACTGGACTTCCAGGGAAGTCCCTACTACAACATCTACAGACGTTTCTCAGAAAGTTACGATGTTTAATCCCTAGGTACATAGTCAAGGTCCATTTGAGAGGAATCCAACTTTTTTTCAGATCAGTACTGCTGGAATTTTAGAAACATTGAGGAGCTGAGCAGATGGGGAGTAGAGGGTATCTGTACACAAAGCTAAATATTTTTTAGGACGTTAAGCATGATTTTTCCAAAAGTGTTACAATATAGTGCACTCTGCTTTGTAGAAATGTCATTTTTTAAAACGTAATAGAAATCCTAAGGGTTAGGGGAGCTTGTCTCATTTTCTCTCTTAAGTTTTAAATATAGTAACAGTTGATTCTAAATATTAAAAAAAAAATTTAACTGTTGGTTAAATAAAAAGTACTCTCTTATTTCCCAAACCCATTCTCCAGATTTAATCATTGCTAACCATTTAGTGAATATCTTCTCAGGTCTTTTTCCAAAATATGAAGAATCACAGGAATTCCCTGGTGGCTCGGTGGTAAAGAACCCACTCGCCAACGCAGGAGTCACGGGTTCAATCTGTGATCCAGGAAGATTCCACCTGAGGTGGAGCAACTAAACCCACGCACCACAATTACTGAGTCCATGCTCTAGAAAGAGGCAACTGCAACTACTGAGCCCGCATGCCATAACCACCGAAACCCACACTCCCGAGAGCCCGTGCTCCGTAAAAAGAAAAGTGACCACAGTGAGAAGCCTGTGTAGCAATGAAGACCCGCACTGCCAAAAACTTATTTAATTTTTTTATGAAAACATACATAAAGAAGATTTTCAAATTGTTTACAGCAGGTGCAAATGAGTTTATATTTATAAAAATAGTATCACATGTTAAACATTGTTCTGTTTCTGTTGCTAATTGACGTAATTCATCCCAATACCTAAAGATACACATACGTCAACATTTTAAATACCGAGGTCTACACTGTGATTGCATCTGATGCTTATTCAGTCATCCCTCCCTTTGTGGACATTTAGGATAGTTATGTTTTTGCTGCTACATGCAATGCTGCAATGAAAATCTATCCCTGCTGGGTACATTTTTAAATGTAAGTTTCTGGACCAAATGGCATGTGAATTTTATTTAAATATTTGCTTAGCTATTTCTTTGGCTGAGCCGGGTCTCAGCTGTGGCATGCAGGGTCTTTCAGATGTGGCACGGGAACTCTTAGTTGCGGTGTGTGGGATCTAGTTCCCTGACCAGGGATCAAACCTGGGCCCCCTGCATCGGGAGTGCAAAATCTTAGCCACTGGATCACCAGGGAAATCCCTGGTTTGTGAATTTTAAATATTAACTCCTAACTGTCATCAAAAAAAAAAAAAAAGAAAGAATACCAGTTACATACGGCCTCATGTCTCTGGGCCCCTTGGGGAGAGGTGTGATACTTATTAGTCACTTCAGTAGTTCTCTGCTTACTTTTCTTATCAAGCTTTCAATGGAAAAGAAAAATGGGGAATTACACTGTTCCTTTCATTTGCTTTATGCTTTTATAATTTGAGACCTACAGACACAATGCCTGATAAACCATGAGCTTTTATGTTTTAAAATACAGTATTAAATTCTTTACAATGTATTTTTATATAGCTATTTAGTTCAAATAGTTTCACATCTCTTGACTAAAATCAATATTGAGATTTTTAAGCCCCTAATGCTGTTGGTCTCAACTCTGGCCTTGCATTGGAAGCATCTGGAAGCTTAAGAGAACTGCCTGGGAAGGGGTTGGAGGTAGGGTGGAGGGGGTGGGATAGGGGAATAAAGTTTTAAATCAGAATATCTGCATTCAAGGATTGGCACCAAAGACTGTGAAAAGCTCTCCAAAGGATGCTACCATGCCTTCAGAGTTATGCTGTAAATCTAAAAGGGCTCTAAAACATAAAATCAATTGATTTAAATAAATAGAAACACTAAACTAAACATACATAGTCAGGTTGTCATTTCCTGTTATATTCCTAAACTTACATGATTTTTTAGATAACTTTTTTAATGTGGACTATTTTTAAATTCCTTATTAAATTTGTTACAGTACTGCTTCTGCTTTTTTATGTTTTTGTTTTTTGGAGGTGAGGCATGTGGGATCTTAGCTCCCCTACCAGGGAGCTAACCTGCAACCCCTGCATTAGGAGGCAAGGTCTTAACCACTGGACCACCAGGGAAGTCCCCTCAACTTACATGATTTTATTTCACATTAATTAATAGTGAATCAAAGAGCTCATTTGTAGCATATTAAGCTGATCCCAAGATACTTAATATTCACTTTTAGGAGCTGGAATTAGTCATCTTAGCAATAGTGTATTCATTTTTAGGAGAACACTTGACCCAACTTTAACTTCTAGTAGGTTTAGACTATGAATATTCTCTTTTATGTGAAAAATTAAAATTACAGGAGCTAGGATTTTAAGAATTCAGTTCATGGGCACAAGCAAGAGAAAGGAAAAGATAAACTGGCATTTGGCTCCTAGGCACCTCTTTATCAGCTTTGGAATGTGTTTTGGGCCAAACCCAGAATAAATAAATGTTATATGGTCATGTGATTAAAAGAATTGCAAACGACCCCCAAATTTTCTACTAATTTTTATCTCTGGCTAAGAGTAATAACAATAAATCATCCATCAATTATCATCTCTTTGGTTAGTTTTATTTTGAAGTCTTAACATTATACTATTGTGGCTGCCAGAAGCAGTGCTATAAAATCCAGAGCACATTAGATGCTTTGTGCATTTTATCTGATTAAGTTCCCACAATCCCTCTGCCAGGTAAATATGTTTATGTCAATGTATACACTTACTGGACATCCCTGATGGCTCAGAGGGTAAAGCGTCTGCTTACAGTGCGGAAGACTTGGGTTCGATCCCTGGGTCAGGAAGATCCTCTGGAGAAGGAAATGGCAACCCACCCCAGTACTCTTTTCTGGAAAATCCCATGGACGGAGGAGCATAGTAGGCTACAGTCCATGGGGTCCCAAAGAGTCAGACACGACTGAGCGACTTCACTTCATACACTTATGAAGATTCAGAGCAGTTAAAACCTAGCCAGGACATGGAAACAACCTAGATGTCCATCAGCAGATGAATGGATAAGAAAGCTGTGGTACATATACACAATGGAGTATTACTCAGCCATTAAAAAGAATACATTTGAATCAGTTCTGATGAGATGGATGAAACTGGAGCCGGTTATACAGAGTGAAGTAAGCCAGAAAGAAAAACACCAATACAGTATACTAACACATATATATGGAATTTAGGAGGATGGCAATGACGACCCTGTATGCAAGACAGCAAAAAGACACAGATGTGTATAACGGACTTTTGGACTCAGAGGGAGAGGGAGAGGGTGGGATGATTTGGGAGAATGGCATTCTAACATGTATACTATCATGTAAGAATTGAATCGCCAGTCCATGTCTGACGCAGGATACAGAATGCTTGGGGCTGGTGCATGGGGATGACCCAGAGAGATGTTATGGGGAGGGAGGTGGGAGGGGGTTCATGTTTGGGAACGCATGTAAGAATTAAAGATTTTAAAATTTAAAAAAGAAAAAAAAAAGAAAAATACCTTCATATTCAAAAAAAAAAAAAACCTTGCCCAAGGCCACATGACTAGCAAGTGGCACAGCCTTGCTATACCTGAAGATTAAAGCTGAGACTACTATTATCTCAAGAACTCCACTCTCTCCGATACTCAACCTTGCTGACAATCCAGCTCTGTTTATTTATAAATTGAATTTGATCATTGATTTGGAGGGGGGTGGGGGAGGTAGACTGAGTTAACAGGATTGCCACAACAGAAGATTTAAAAACAACCTTTGTAAATCCAAAACAATGTGAGTAGTTTAATTTAGACAAACACTTGTCAATGAAGTAAATCTCTTTTACTTGCTAAAATTAGCAGAATCCTTAAATAAAAATCTATTTAACTTTATAAAAAGCTCTCAATATAGGTCAAGACTCTACAGCAATAAATAAAACTAACCTGATATTCTCTCCACGAAAGTATCATTATGACCCTTTATTGTACGGACCTTTTTAAAGTATTCATAAAATAGGGACAAAAGACATTTGCATCCCAGTATTACCGCTGTCTATGCAATGGTTGATTTTTTATTTTTCCTGTAGCTGAATGTGGTCCTTCAGCAGATAACTTTCCTAGAGTCATTGTAATTTTGGCTTCCTCACCTTTCAGGAAAGAGCTATACAAAAAAATCATCATCTTTCCCTGATGTTTAATCAGGACTCAGCATGCGAAGGTCCTTTTATGAAAGCTCCCTGGCAGGAAATCAAAGCCCCTTTCTTCAAAAACAATAAAACATGAAACAGAGGGATCCATCTGTCAATCAAGATAGATTTCTCTTTCAGGGAAAAAAGAAAAAGACCCTCAAAGAATAAAAAGCTTTCACACTAATTAATATCCATTAAAGCTCCTACCAGTTTAAAGTCTTGAGCAAAGTCAAGAATGACCCAGCTAATTCAACTCCAGACGGTGTTTTTGCATCATTCATCTGGATTGACAAGAGAAAGTACTTCCCTAAAGAGGACGAGGATAATTAATTCCAATTTGCAGTCCATATTTGCAACCACAACCTCAGTATGTCAGCCTTTACAAATTTCCTTGGAGTATGACATTGTAATCAATTATTCAGATTCAGATCTAATTCCATACACATCTAATGTGTACCCACATAATACCATGCGCTATGTTAGGTTCTAGAAACATGGAAATGCCTAATTCATTCTCTTCCCCTTGAACAGTGTAGAATCAACTGGAATTATCTTCCTGAACAGCTTTCAAACATCCAATTTTATACATACCAAAGTCAGCTAGGTTAGACCAAAGCTACTTTATACTTTGTGACCAAATTCCCTCTACATCATGCCTCCCAAGTGGTTATCCAGCTCATACTGCACATTTCTCAAGAAAGTCTGTTGGGTCTTTGGACAGCTCTAATCATTTTGATAGTTGCCAATATAATTGCTGATAACAGTTAACTACCTCCAATTTATTTGGGAAGCCCATTGGGGCCTGCAGGACAGTAGAGAAGAAATTTTACAGTGATCCAAAGACGTATCTACTTCAGTAGCTATGAACCAAATGCACAGAGCAGTAGATGTGACAAAAGCTTAGAAATCTAAAGTCAGTTCAGATTTTTTCTCCTCCTTTAGACCCCGGTTTTCTCTATCACCTGCAAATATACAGTATACAAATGTCACATATATCCCTCCTCTCTCACCCTCAACATACATACAAGAACTATAGACTAGTAACTATTACATAGATAATCCAATCAATAAACATATTGTTATGAATTCTGGCCATCTTCCTCCAACAGAAGTTCTGCCATCTAAATGATACCAACAGAGAAGTAAATGAGCCAATTATCCAAAAAGGGCCCAAGGCCCTGACTAATATATTACTTTTGAACTATAGTCAGAAGTCTAAAAAGACTATATGATGGAAAAACTGCACTCTCTGTCTGCCTCTGTTGATGGCCAACTTAACCAAACCACTTGGACTGGTTCATTGCTGGGTTTCCTTCCACCCAACTATGCTCACCGATGTAGTTCATGCTTACAAGAAATCTGAATAACCCTACAAGGGAACCTGTAAAATAGCCTTGATCTTCAGGGGAAGACCACAGTTAACCCATCCAAAGACAGGAGGAAAAGCAGAGTCTGCTCAATATTATCTGTCTGAACAGATTTGGAGTTGAGACAACTGTCTTTCTAAATTCTTTCACAGTCATTCTGATGAAATTCCACTAAAGAAAATGATGAGAAAGTGATTTAGATATGATAAGAATGTGTTTCAGAGACATACTATTGTCAAACAGACATCACTTCTTGTAAATTATGAGTTGGAAATGATACACCTTTCTGTGTTAAATACCAAAGAGCACTAGCTTTTCATATTCAAACAGCCCATGGACATGTTCCTAGCCTCTGTACTCACTCCCACTCATAAACTGAGTGACAGCATCTCCCAAAGTTATCTTCCACTACTCTCTCCACTAATCCCACCGGGTTCCAGCCTCACCGGGCTTCTGATTCTCTGAATATATCATGTCCACCCCACTCACTCACCACTCACCTAGCAAACATTTAATGAGCACCTACTTTTGCTCAGCGCTGGGGACATATAATAAGACTGCTGGCCCAAGGGAGATACACAGCCTGTCCCATAGTGTCCCCATCCCATAAATATTCTCCCCATGTCTCTTTACGTAGGTTTATTCCTAGGTATTTTATTTTTTTGTTACAATCGTCAATGGGATTGTTTCCTTAATTTCTCTTCCTGATTTTTCATTGTTAGTGTATAGGAATGCAAGGGATTTCTGTGTATTGATTTGGTATCCTGTGACTTTAATAAATTCATTGACTAGCTCTAGTAATTTTCTGATGGTATCTTTAGGGTTTTCTAATAGTATTAGATTGTTGAATCAGTTCTAGTGGGGTGGATAAAACTAGAGCCTATTCTACAAAGTGAAGTCAGAAAGAGAAAAACAAATATCGGATATTAACGAATACGTATGGAATCTAGAAAAATAATACTAATGAATCCATTTGCACAGCAGGAATAAAGAAGCAGAATAAGAACAGACTTATGGACACAATGTGGGAAGGAGAGTATAGGACAAATAGAGAAAATAGCCTTAAAACACATACATTACCACCTGTAAAACAGACAGCTAGTGGCAAGTGGCTGTGTAACACAGGGAGCTTAACCCTGTGCTCGGTAACAACTTAGAAGGGTGGGATGGTGTGGGGTGTGGGAGGGAGCAGACATATGTATACTTATGGCTGCTTCACATAGTTATAGGACAGAAACCAACAAAACAAGCAATTATCCTCCAGTTAAAAGTAATTAAAAAAAAAAAAAAAAGAAATTAGGAAAAAAAAAATCCTCCCCATGCCTGGGTACCAGGGCCTCTGTTAGCAGAGTGAGTGGAGGAAAGAAGAAGGTGGGTTTCCAAATACACAAACAATACAGAATGGTAAAGCCTACACCATAGTCTGATTGAAATGTTATGTGTCACAGAGAAGGGACAGGAGGGAGAAACAAGAGAGAGCTTATGGAGGACTTAGAACAAGGAACATTCTTCAGGCATCTTGGAAAATAAGTAGGGTGTTTTCAAGCTGACAATACCCCAGGCAGAGGAGACAGAATGTTCCAAGTATCTCTTGAGAATGTGGGAAAAAAGGAGACAGACTAAGTCTGGAGCTATAGTTTGAGAAGCAAGCTGGGGGACAGTCCTAAAGGCCTTGTTGCCTGGCCCACAGGAAATTCTGAATGTGATTAAGATGGGTGATACGATCAGAAGCCCAGAAAGATGATTTTAAACAGTCAGACTTCTAGTCTAATTAGAAGAAATAAAATAGAAATGGACTATATTAGACACGGGAAACTTGATAAAACCACACATTTAATAACAGCTCATGCTACTCCTAATAAAGTATAAATTACCAAAGCAACCAGAGGTATTAGAAAACCTAAATAAGTTTCAGTTCAGTTCAGTTCAGTCGCTCAGTCGTGTCCGACTCTTTGCGACCCCATGAATCACAGCACGCCAGGCCTCCCTGTCCATCACCATCTCCCAAATTTATAATCACTGAAAACATTTTTCAGGCTATTTAATTTTAGATACTTTTTACTATGAAATGTGTCAAATGTGTGTAAAAGTGAAAAAGTATACAGTAAACCAACTCCCACATGAATATGAAACTCAAAGTTTCATAGTATTCCTACAGATGCTCCCCACACTGTCCCTGGGATTATTGTTAAGGACAACCAAGACATTCTACAATTTCGCCAGTAAGTAATTGGAACATTTTTTTTAAAGTTAATATGTTAATTTTATTGGTGCATAATTGATTTATAGTGTGTTAGTTTCAGGTGTACAGCTGAGTGATTCAGTTACAGATATATATATTTTTTCATTCTTTTTGAATTCTTTTCTCATATTGGTTATCACAGAAATTTGAGTAGAGCTCTCTATGCTATACAGTAGGTCCTTGTTGATTATCCGTCTTATGAATAGTAGTGTGTATGTGTTCATCACAAATTCCTGATTTATCCTTTCCCTTTTGGTAACCATAAGTTTCTTTTCAATACCCGCAAGTTTGTTCCTTTGTAAGTAAGTTCATTTGTAACTTTAAAAAGTAATCAGATTCCACGTCTAAGTGATGTCATGTGACATTTGTCTTTCTCTGACTTACCTCACTGAGTATGACCATCTCTAGGTCCATCCATGTTACTGCAAATGGCATGATTCCATTCATTTTTATGGCTGAGTAACAGTCTGTTGTACACATGCATCACATCTTCCTTATCCATTCCCCTGCCAGCGGTCATTTAGGTCGCTTCCATGTGTTGGCTATTGTAAAGAGTGCTGCAGTGAACATGGGGATGCAAGTTTCCTCTCGGATTATGATTTTTCTCAGGAGTGGGACTGCTGGATCATATAGTAGTTCCATTTTTAGTTTTTTAAGGACCCTCCATACTGTTCCCCCTAATGGGTGTACCCACCATCAGCGCAAGTGAGTTGCCTTTTCTCCATATCCTCCCCAGAAGTTATTGCTTGTAGACTTTTTGATGATGGCCATTCTGATTGGTGTGAAGTGATACCTCATTGTAGTTTTGATTTGCATTTCTCTGATAGTGATGCTGAGCATCTTTTCATGTGCTTTCTGGCCATCTGTATGTCTTCTTTGAAGAAATGTATATTTAGATCTTCTGCCCATTTTAAAAATACTTTCTGAGGACTACCATGCCAAAACCAGCTTTTGGGTGAATTTGTTCAAACTTTATACCTTCTAGAACACTGAAAAGGATGGAATGGTTTGTAAATTGAGCAAGAGCTCAGCACAAACTAAAGCCAAAGGCTGAACTCCCCCAAAAGATGGAAAAACAAAAGACTAGTGATGAATTTTTCATGTGAATATAAATATAAATTCATAAATATTATTAAGTCAGTAAGAATCGGAGAAGGCAATGGCACCCCACTCCAGTACTCTTGCCTGGAGAACCCGTGGACAGAGGAGCCTGGTGGGCTGCAGTCCATGGGGTCGCGAAGAGTTGGACACGACTGAGCGACTTCACTTTCACCTTTCACTTTCGTGCATTGGAGAAGGAAATGGCAACCCACTCCAGTGTTCTTGCCTGGAGAATCCCAGAGACGGGGGAGCATGGTAGGCTGCCGTCTATGGGGTCGCACAGAGTTGGACACGACTGAAGCGACTTAGCAGCAGCAGCAGCAGCAGCAGCAGCAGCAGCAGTAAGAATACTGCAATAATATAAAATATTACAACAAAATTTGTTCAACAATGCAAGTTAATGTCAATATATTCTAAATTTAATCCCTGAAATAACGAAGTCAAAAAATGGGGGAAAATATCCCAACAGATGACCAAATAAACCTAGAAATATTTTAACATTTATTTCTAATTTTAAAATGTCTAGTAATATGCAATAGTAAGCATTTTCTTAATATCACACTGGAGACTAATATTTGTGAGATTCCATTTAGGTCCAGAACTGAGACAAGGATAAAATGTAAACATTAAGAAATTATCACATAAGGGTTTACATGAATGAAAGCACAATATTTCCCCAAAGAGCAGAAAAGAAGATTTCAATATAGAGAGATACAAATGTTATTATATAATTAGAAACAGTATTGCAAGTAATCTATTCCTAGTAGAAACATAAGTTCCACTAGAAATTCTATTGAAATTTTAACAAATAAATCTAAGCTTCATATGGAAAAAAGAAGATAGCCAGATATTTTTTACATGATGTGTACTATTAGATATTGAAAATTCATCTTAATGTTACAATGGATGCTACTTACAAGGAATACACAGAACAATAAAAGAGGCCACATCTTATAAACAGCCAAAATTATATAATGGGTCCTTTATTCTCATCCAAAATAACATAGGTGAAATTTAAATATGAAAAATGTAATCATAAACATTCTAGGCAAAAATACAGATATATATTTGAATAATTAGAGTGAGGAAGATCTTTGGTAGGAAATCATAAATCACAAGGGAAAGACAGAAAGAGATATTTGACATGAGAAATAAAAATTGGCATACGTGGCAGAAAGTTACTATTCTTAATATAAAGAAATATATATATAATCTCAAATCAGATATGTATCAAGCATGCACATCTCTCAAATCATATAACAAAGTAAAAAATACTGTCAAAACAACATGGACAAATATTATGAGTAAACAAATCATAATTAAGAAAATATAAATAAATGACAGAAGAGACAAGAAAAAAATTGAAGCTCATTAGTAATTAAGTTAGTGGAAATTAGAATGATACTATAATGAAATTCCATTTTCCTCGCATCAAAGTAGCAGAGCATTTAATTAATTATTTATTTATATTACAAATATCAGTATTAGCTAAGGATCCAAGAAGGAGCACTCTCAAATACTTCCATTTGACATAAAATTGATATAAATGTGCTCAAGGTAATCTGGCAATACATACCAAAAGTATTAAAAATATGCATATAGCTTGACCAAGAAATATACATTTCTAAAATTATCCTTGAAAAAGTGATGTTACTGAAGTACATACATGAGAGAAGAAAAGACATTCACAAAATACTAAGCAGGTCAATCAAATCAGAAGTAAGTGAGCTTTTATTTCATCAACTATGATGACTATTATTGATATAGCAATGTTACTTATAATATGGTAAACTTGGAAATACCAGCAAAAATAATCACTGTAATTATTAATAGCATTTTGCGGTTGGATTAATTACAGATTCTTTGAATCTCATTTTGATGAAACTTTTTTCAAAATTTTCTGGACTGGACATGCATGTATTATTCGGGGAGAAAAGTCAGAAAACTAATCATTCACAACAAACTGATCTCACAAAATATTTATTTTAAAACTGATAGTGATGTCTACTAAGATCAAGTGGTCCCATGATCAAAGGTTGGGAGGAATACACTGAGGGCTGGCGGAGGGGGCGGTTGCGGAGAGGAGGGGTAGCTAGGAAGTGAAACTTCAGGAATAAATGCCAGTTATTCTTCAGAAATTAAAGTCAAGTAGAGTAAGTATCTCGGAGAAGGCACTGGCGACCCACTCCAGTACTGTTGCCTGGAAACTCCCATGGGTGGAGGAGCCTGGTAGGCTGTAGTCCATGGGGTCGCTAAGAGTTGGACACAACTGAGCAACTTCACTTTCACTTTTCACTTTCATGCATTGGAGAAGGAAACGGCAACCCACTCCAGTGTTCTTGCCTGGAGAATCCCAGGGACGGCGGAGCCTGGTCGGCTGCCGTCTATGGGGTTTCACAGAGTCAGACACGACTGAAGTGACTTAGCAGCAGCAGCAGCAGCAGCAGAGTATCTATTTTCTTTCCGTTGAAGGGTGCTGAGATGGAGGAAAGGTTAACTTTAAGATTTCCAGTCTGGCCAAGCAGGTGTCAGATGATACGGATGATAAGTAAGATCCTGTCTCTCTGCCCAGTTTTTCAGAAGCCAAGTTAAAGCTTCCTTTCTCATAGTGGAGTCCTTTATACCTCAGGCCATAAGAAACCTATGTCCTCCAGATTCCAGCACAGTTCATTCCACCATCATCCAGTATTTGACAGTCATTCTGCCTTGAGGTATGTCTTACAATGTTATTTTTATCGTCACTTAATTTTTCTTACATTAATGTCTCCGGTGTGGCCAAGCAGTAGCAGTAAAGGAGAAGCAAATCAACGAGGAAACCTTCAAAGAGCGCCCTTTCAGGAGAGGAACACAGCTCACTGCATGGTCCCCTGGACTGCTATATACCCCCTAGTGGCTTCTGTCTTTTCCCAGCTCTGCTCCTCAGACCATGTTCATGTGAGTCTCATTTTGCCTAGCTCCTATGTCTTTTAGTTCCCTTGGTTCTGGTATCCTAAATTCTTACCAATATTCAACCTGAACTTCCCTGAAACTTTGGGAAGTGTTGGTCATTTGCAAAATCCACACTGGCAATGAAAGTAATACTTCATAAGAATTCGACCCTATCTCTAATAAACACACACACTCACAACCTTATTTTCCCCAACTACACTGTCAGGTATTTGAAGGAATGGGTTATATTTGATGACGATGAGGATGATGAAGAAAATAAAATAACACACCAGCCAATGTTATTTATGAATTCTTAATATATGCCTTGCACCTACATGCTAATGGAAACACTGATGTGCCTTCAAATGAAGTATTACCATTATGCCTTCACCTGCACACGTGCTAAGTTGCTTCAGTCATGTCCAACTCTGCCCTATGGACTACAGCCCACCAGCTTCCTCTGTCCGTGGGTTTCTCCAGGCAAGAATACTGGAGTCGGTTGCCATGCCCTCCTCGGGGGATCTTCCCAACCCAGGGATCAAACTCGTGTCTTCCCTCTCCTGCATTGAGAGGTGGGTTCTTCACCACTGGTGCCGCCTGGGAAGCCCCAGTATCTTTTAGCTATTTAATAAACTATGCCATCCCAGACTGGGTAAACTCAGAGGTTTAAAGGACAGATTCAGGGTCAGTGCCTGCTTCTGAGCTAAATGTCCCTCTGACTTTCAAAGTTACCATACACTGCTATATCCTCTGCTCACTCAACACTTTATTCATCCTGGTGACCCATTCCATAGCTTAGCAAGTGCCACTGGCCTTGCCTATGAAGTTCTTTGTCAAGTCCTTTCCATAAAACTCCCAGCTGACCCTAGAAGGGATTCAGTAGGCAGCAACTGAGTGAAGAATGAATTATTACATTTACCGCCTCAAAAAAACTATGGGAAAAGGAAGCTTATGCAGTATAACCAAAGCAACATTTTTAGTTATGATGTCATAATAGTTCATGAAGTGAAATAAATAAAAAAGTAATGGGTTGTTAAGTACCAGGTGCATTCCAAAACTTGATTGACAGGAAAATGCAATAATTTCATTCACTGCTCTTGGTCAATTAGATGTTTGGGTGGAAACTACAGAGGCATGAATAAAGTCAAGGAAATCTTTTGCAAAAGGTAAAATCCTAGGGGAAAACTAACAGGAATTTGTTACTAAAATAAAAGAATACAGTTCTCTATTAGCATGACCTTGCTCCCCTCAAGCACCTTCATTTGACTGAATTTATAATAATTTTCCAGTGATATCAATGTAAAGAGATATGTCACAGTTGCAAGTAATACATTCATTAAAATCGTTTATCTTTACACTTCATTACTAACTGCAACAACAGAGTATATGAAATATCTTTTACAGAGAAATCCAAAAGACAGAGTAATGGGGAAAACAATGATCTTTCATTTCTTTTATACACAATCAAAAGTAGATGACTGCCTGATCTGAAAAACCAAAAAGGCCATCATAAATTTACATTTGTCTTACTCTGTCTATGTACTACAGAAAAAAAAAAAAAAAGGCAATACCGTAACTGAATTCATGTCTGAGTCAGAAGACTCGAGTTCTTTAGATCAATTCACTGGAAAACTCTAGCCCTTGACCCATAGAAACATTCCAAATATTTTGGAATTCAAAATGTTTTGACATGTATGTGCATTCGCGTGTGCTAACTCGCTTCAGTCATGTCCAGCTCTTTGCAACCCAATGGATGTAACCCACCAGGCTCCTCTGTCCACTATGAATCCTTTCTGCAATAAGAGGGGAGAGACACATACATAGATAAATAGCAACTGAATGAGCAAATGAATCCAGTTTGGAGAGGAAACAACACTTTTACATGGCTACTTTCTAAACATTCCAAATGGTGTCCAAAGTATCTCTGAAATAGGGTGATCGCTTTTTCACTTGGGACACAACTCCATTCTGCTTCCTGAGTCTGGCATATGCATTGGGATGACAAAGATAATGGACATCCCAAGAAAAGTTCTTCAAGATCAGTGTAAGGTCTTCCACAGTGCTAAAGCTCATCACTGTATGATTTTTCTCTAAAACCTGTCACAAAGAGTAAACAGGGCCCCTGTTCCCTGAAAACTACCAGTTACGGAAATAGATTTTCCTGCTGAAAGCACACAGCGGTTTCTGCAGTGTCCAAAGCTCTGTGTTCTCCCTGCCAAGGTACAATTTGGAGGAGGGTCAGGAGAAAAGATGTTTTCTAAAATGTATGAAGCCAGCTCTGTGAAATCAAAGATGAACTGCCTGTATGTGGCAGATAATAAACCAGTGCATACATAATAGACATCTTTAATATTTCAAGTACATGATGATTTGGGTTCTAAAAAACTGGCTCCCTTACAACAGTTATGTTGCAAGTTATCATCATAAAGAGTTTAACCCCAAATCTACTCTGAAGGTAATTTATGCAAATCAGTTCTCTTATTTCGAAGGGGGTAAGAATGTTTTCATTTCTTCATTTATTAATTAACTCGTTTACTCATCTGTCTGTCAGCCTAGCCATTTAGCTCATCCATTTGACACATATATTCTGAGTAGATACTTTGTATTAATATAAGGCACATGTAGCAGCTAGAGAGGAAAAGCAGATAAAACCTGCTCATCTATAACAACAATCAAAGGAGAAGGTTATTATGCATCATGAGACGTGTAAATTGTTTGGGGAGATCAGAGAAAGGAGAGATGAATCCCAAATGAGGGGCTTGAAGCAGGGCTCTTTACAGAAAGTGGCATCTGAATTGGTTCTTGAATAAGTTAAATGATTTAAGTGCACTTAATATTTTAATTTCAATCTAACCTAGCTAAAAGCAGACAACATGTAATCAAGCTTCTCCATTAATAGAGATATGTGTTTATAATCTACGACTAGTTATTTATATTTTGAGCCACAGTTTTGTCTAATTGGGGCAACAGTGTAGACTAAAATATAACATTAAGGACTGGATAGAACTGGGCCAAAGTCTTGACTCCTGCACTTAATATCCATGTGACCTTTGGCCCATTTCCTAACATCACTATATTACAGTTTCCTCATCCACTAAATGGAGATGATAATAGTGCCTCCTTGGTAACATTTTTGTGAAAATTAAGTTGTAAGAAGGAGGTAAGTCCCTTAGAAAGTTGACTAACATAGGTTAGCACTTGGTTAAAAGGGAGTACTATTGTTTGCATTGCTGGTAGACCTTCTTCACGTAACTCAGGAGATGCCCAACAGAGGTGAACCTCAAAAACAAACTGATGACTATAACTGGCAGTGCCTGCCATTACACTGGAGGGGCAGGATGACCGCCATCCTCTCTAATAAAATTTCTTCTGTGTCTGGCGTCATCTAACAGTACACTGTGTCTCTTCAACAGCAGTCCCATGAGTTCATCCTTCCACCTTGATCTCACCTGCTTTTGTAAAATCACTCACACTTTGTGAGGTTATCCAGAGCCCCTCCAAAGCCAGTGTCTTGTATTCCATATAGTCTATAATTGTGACTCAGATGATCCCAAGCTATCCTCTAAATTTTTTAAAAAACATATCCAGCAGATTCTGTCTGATGCAATTAACAGATAATCAGAAACTTCTCTTTACGTATAGTACTGACCATGTGCTATCGTTTTTAGAATTTGAGTCATTGATTGAAATTCAAGTTTTGTGGTCACTGAACCAAGACACAGTAAACGATATGAATATTAGATGACTAATAATTATCTGAGGGGAAAAGGCTGGTACACAGAAATGGCATCTTTCAGTACTGGCTAGGCTGGTAAGGAATAAACTAGACAGGCATTGTCCAGTGTAGTGGCTACGAGCCACCTGCGGTTTCGAGCATTTGGAATGTAACTAATCGGGTATTGGATAGAGATGCACTATGGGTATAAACTATGTGCCAGATTTTGAATACTTAATACACAAAAAAGTATGTAAAATATTCAATTCATAATTTTTGTAATGACACATGTTGAAATAATGTTTTAGATATACTGAGTTAAATTAGATATATTAAAATTATTTTCATCTTTTTATGTTTCTATGACTAGTAGAAAAAATTTAATTATATAGGTGGTTCACATGGCATTTCTACTGGGCAGCACTGGACTACAGGGAGGCTCCCATCCCAGTGGAAAGACAGGGTCTGTCCTGAGGGCAGAGGAACAAGCATTTCTTGAAACCTCAAAGCTCCTCTGATGTTCCAGATGCCCAGAGGACACAGCAATTACCACACTTCTTTCCAGTCTCTGCAGCAGGTAGAAGGAATAACTGTGCCCTCTTCTGGAAGGATCTCAGGAATCTTACAGAGGGGCTAGATCAATCCCAGGTATTACCAGCATGGGGAGGAGGTGTCCCAGCAGGTAAGTAAGTCAGTAGTCCCTCCTGACCCATTCACCTGTGTGATAAGCCAGCACTCCATATTTGACAGTGTCAAGTAGCTCCTTGTTACTCACTGAATCAAAAAATACCCATAAGCTGAACACCAAAGATATTTAACATTATTTGATGTTGTATATTTTGGTGAAAGATGAAACTGAGAAGCATCGAGAAGCTGATTGGACTACTGAGTTTAAGGAAGCTTGAAGTAATAAATTTCCAGCTGCTCAAAACCCATCTCATTTCCGGCATGGTCATCTAAGCGGACCATATTTTTCTATAGTTTTGTCACAGTGAAGAATCCAGGTTTTCCAAGCCAGCTGACCAACCATGAGTAGAGGAAACATTGCTATATTCAACACTGAGCATCAGGCACTGCCTAACCTAAAAATGGGCACTGGCTGGTCTAAGGATGGAAAAGCAAAGATACCCAGGTCTGACTAACACTTTAAAATAAAAAATAAAACAATCTCTTTATGGAGGAGCAAGCCAGGTCACATTCCACTGTTCCCACAAAAAATCATAAATTTTAATATCTAATTTTCAAAGAGAATAGTCCATTAATGAAGAGGAAACTGGTTCAATAAATCACAAATTATCTCAGTGTAAAATAACTGTCCAAGTAACTTTAGATAAAAATAAACTGCAGGCCTTCATAAGACACTACAATACTGAATCACAACCAAAAAACAGCAGCTGGTGTTTGTGCTGATGGCTTAAAAGTACTTTCCTATCAAATATGAATTGCCAGATAATCTACAAATTACATAAAGGAGGCACTGTTTTCCCAGGTTTGCAAATGATGAAGCCTAAGAGTTTATACCTAGTAAATGACCAAAGTAAGAATCAAAATTCATGTCTCTTGAGAGCAAACTGCATATTTAAAAAATGATCCATCAGGTAGCCTACTGAAAGCCACAGTAAGTGTTAAGATCTCAGTATTTGGAAGACTCAGCAGATCTTATTTTTAAAATTCTAAAAAAGACATGTGCGTATGGTCCTTAGAGCTGGAAATGCTAGGACTGTGAATGAGAAGTTGCATGAAGACTCGGGTAAAAACAATGAAAGAATATTATTTCTGAATTGCTTTCCATTTTTTTCTCAACACAAGGATAATCTGTGTTCATTATAGACATATAAACAAAATATTTAAATACATATAATTTCACAAACCAGAGAAAAATCATCAATAATATGTCAATATTGATGCCACAGGCAGAGGTGATCTTTGATATATTAAGCAGCTAATGTGGCACTTCAGAAGAAGGGGGCGGTCACAACGATGCCACTTTATATAGTCTGCAGAGATGTACCAGTAGCTACACGTGCCACAGCAGCTCTGTCATGTTTTATAAGAATCTTACAATCTTACAGATTTTCAACCTCCTTTTTAAAAGTCACAGTATACCTTAAACATGTTATAATGCCTGCTTCATTTTTTCTATATGTAGTCTCCCTTCCAGAGAAAGCAATGGCACCCCACTCTAGTACTCTTGCCTGGAAAATTCCATGGACTGAGGAGCCTTGTGGGCTGCAGTCCATGGGATCAGTAGAAGTCAAACATGACTGAGCAACTTCACTTTCACTTTCCTGCATTGAAGAAGGAAATGGCAACCCACTCCGGTGTTCTTGCCTGGAGAATCCCAGGGATGGGGGATCCTAGTGGGCTGCCATCTGTGGGGTCGCACAGAGTCAGACACGACTGAAGCGACTTAGCAGCAGCAGCAGCAGTCTCCCTTCTGGAAAAGGAAAAGCTGAGGTTCATGGTGGTCGTGATCGTTTATCATGCATTCCACAGGGATTCACTGACCATCTTCTGCTTCAAAAGTGCTGAGTAAGACGCTAGGTGAGAAAGAGTAGGAAAGGCCAAGCTTCTGCCCTTAATATCCTAAAAGCCAGTAACAGCACCTGGCTCTGATGAGGACACCAGCCAATGGAGCACCTCGGCTCTTTATTCCAAAGGTGGTAAGGAAGAAACTGAGGCTTTCAGTGCTTTGTTATTTGAAGCTCCATTACAGCTTCTGCTAAATAACCTTTCTTGAGCAAGCCCTTGGTTACTCTGTCAATGTGTCCGGAATAAATTCCACCATAAAAGTGATTAAAGGTGGTGTCAGGTTCTTCACTGCTTTGTGCATATTATCTGACTTTTCCTCCGATGACCCCATCAAGTAGTGCCTATAACCACCTCCATTTTAAAGATCTGGAAATTAAGACTTGGAGACATTAATTAGCTAGACTAAGTTTACACAACAGATTTATCTGACTCCAGAGACCAGGCTCTTAACAGCACACATCACTGCCTTTAGATTACGGACCATGGAAAGACGGTCATAATATATCAAGTGAAATAAGCCTGGCCCAGAAGGTGCACAGATGATCCAATCCTGCCCAACTTTTACCTTATCATTCTACTTCCCTTTGTGCTTCAACTCATGGTCCTTTTAGATGCAAGAGAAGGATGAGCTCTTTCCCCACAGAAAACCTTCTCAGCTGTTATTATGTCTCCCTACAATGTTTTTCTCTGCATTCTTAGCATGAACAGATTTCAACCTTAATATCTCACCATGAATGTCACTCATCAGAAAGGATTTCCCCTGGTCATCCGTTCTAGCATAATCTTTCTGATATTACTCTGCTTCCCCTCTCCCACCTCTTTAAAACATGAATGAAGCAGGTTTTAGAGTAGTCAGTACAAAATAATACTGTCTATATAAAAAGACTCTAGCATGCACCCAAATACGCTCATGTATACAACACACCCCATCCTGGAATGAAATACAAAAAGAAAAAGAAAAACATAAGAAAAATAAGGAAAAAGAAAGAAAAGTATTTATTCCAAGATTTTAACCCTTTTTTTTTTTCCCCTAGTGAGTATGACTTTTGAGATTTTCTATGGTTTTATACTTGCCTGCACTTTCTGAAAATGAAAAAAGAGAAAAGTGTTAGTCACTCAGTCATGTCCGACTCTTGTGACCCCATGGACTGTATGTAGCCTGCCAGGCTCCTCTGTCCATGGGATTCTCTGGCCAAGAGTGGAGTGGGTTGCCATATCCTCCTCCAGGGGATCTTCGCGACCCACTTTCTAATCTTTGGTAATTAATACTGATTACTCAAATAGTATATTTCAAACACATAATGGTGACTCAAACATAAGCAATAACAATCCCCCCTCTTTTTTTATTTAGGTAAGGAAGCAGAGCAAATGCTGCTCTAGCTAAGATTTTTGCATTAGGTATCCAAAGGCACAGCAAGTAGGGACTTCATCTTCCAGTGCAGAGGGTATGGATTCAATCCCTGATCAGGGAGCTAGGGTCCTGTATGTCTCATGGATGGGCAACCAAGACATGGAACAGAAGCAATTTTGTAGCAAATTCAATAAAGACTTTAGAAATGGACTCTATCTATCTATCTATTTATCTATATCTATATATGTGTGTGTGTGTGAAGTCGCTCAGTCGTGTCTGACTCTTTGTGACTCCATAGACCATACCCCGCCAGGCTCCTCTGTCCATGGGATTCTCCAGGAAAGAATACTGTAGTGGGTTGCCATTTCCTTCTCCAGTGGATCTTCCCAACCCAGGGATCAAACCTGGGTCTCCTGCATTGCAGGCAGACACTTTATCCTCTGAGCCACCAGGGAAGCCCCTATATCCATCTATCTATCTATCTATCTATCTATCTATCTATCTAGTCATGGCAAATAATTCAGGGATTAAATTTTTTTCCTTTGTCCTTTACAGAGTTTTCTATGAGGGATAGTGGAGGGTCAGAAGTAGAAAGAATGGTTTTAACAATAACATCAGTAACCACAGCAGTTAAGAAATGTCCTACCACATATTCTCATTAAAAAAAAAAAAAAAGTCTGTGTAAAAGTATAAACACACACGCAAACCAACAGCCCAATCAAGAACAGCAAATGAGACTTTGCCACACCCAACCTCCCCGAGCCTCAATCCACAAGTCAGTGACTCTGTAGACAAGGCTCTTCCACTGCACTTGTAAAAATCTCTCTCAGGCAACAGCCAAGGAAAGCTGAAAGCCCTGCTCTGGGAGACTGTGATTACTGAGGATGGAGGGAGGGGCAGGAAGACTTGGTAAACCCTCAGGACTTGCACAGCAGCAGGCTTTTCATCTGTGTTAGCGCTTTACCTGAAAAAAACCGTTTTTTAAAATCTGTCATTAGCTCCAAAATAAATGAATTCTCCAGTTGAATAACTGGGACAATTTGCAATTATTTGGTCAAACGCCAAAATACCTCTGCAGCTTTGCTGACATGGACATGGCAGTAAGGCTTGCAAAGGACGCATTTGGCATGAGTCAAACTGATGGGAAAGAAATGGCTATCATAACATTGGCAACCAGATAAAAGGACTTTTAAAAATATCTGCTGGCACAAATTTTCATTTATTCTAAGGATAAAATCCACTGAGTAACTTGGCTTTACTTGAAGGGGAAATTTTAGAGCAAAAATGCCATTTCTTTTGAGAAGGAGGTTATCAAAATAATTGTACTTTCCTGTTCTTACTTTCCAGAGAACTGAGCATGTGTGGCATTTATGCTAATACAGTGATACAGCTCAGTGTCACCAGGGCAGGGCGAGAAATGTGCCCCAGATATACAAGTCACACTGGAGATTTGTATACTGGTCTAAGAACTTTTCATCACTACTTAAAAAAAAATATGTAAAGTGAAATATTTTGTGGTTTTCCATAGATTAGGTTTCCTGTATGCTGTTTAATTGAGGTTATAAGTGAGAGTGAATCCAGTTCTCTGAAGTGCTTTTTCTCTGAATACTGAGCACTCAGAAATCCAGCCAGCAAGGGCTTGGTTTCATGTTACCACTGTTGAAGGAATTTGCGTTCTTTTCCAACACCTTCTCGCCTTGGGTAACTTCTTCTTTGTCCTTTGCTGTAAGCGAGAGCTGGGGAACAAAAAAAAAGGCATTTCCCTTGGCATCTGACATGCGAACAGGAAGAAGAGCAGATGAGAGAATGGCAAAGGATGGAGATTCACAGGTTATCACCTGCCACAACCATCAATATCCTCCTGCAGGATGTGAGACTGAGTTTTGACACTAAACACGTTAACTGAGAAAACCATCTGGCCAGAAAAAGTATCATTAACTCAACCAACAACCATTCAGATACTTTAATATAAAATTTCCAAACAGGGATTTTTACATGTACAACATCATAGACATCATCACTCTTACAGGACAAATTTTAGATCAAGAGGAAGAATGGATTTTAGGACCACTGAACAATGCAAGGACAAAGCATGTAACACTTCATATAAAAAATAAATAAGAGAAAATCACAAAAACACTCACTCAAAAAAGTATCTGCACCCCCATCATCGCTGCAGTATTATCCACAATAGCCAACACATGGAAGCAAACAAAGTGCCCACTGATGGATGAATAGATATAGAAATGTGGTATATATGCAATGGAATATTATTCAACAATAAAAAAGGAAATCTTGCCATTTGTCAGCATGGATGGACCTTGAGGGCATTATGCTAAGTGAATAAGTCAGCGAAAGGTAAATTTCATAGGATCAATTTTTGTGTAAAATAAAAAAAATAATTGGGAAAAAAAAGTTCATAGATAAAGAAATCATTTCAGTGGTTGCCAGAGAAGGGGGGTTAGTGACAGATGAACAAAGGTCCACCTAGTCAAAGCTATGGTTTTTCCAGTAGCCATGTATGGATGTGAGAGTTGGACTATAAAGAAAGCTGAGCACCAAAGAATTGATGCTTTTGGACTGTAGTGTTGGAGAAGACTCTTGAGAGTCCCTTGGACTGCAAGGAGATCCAACCAGTCCATCCTAAAGGAAATTAGTCCTGAATATTCATTGGAAGGACTGACGCTGAAACTGAAACTCCAATACTTTGGCCACCTGATGTGAAGAACTGACTCATCTGAAAAGACCTTGATGCTGGGAAAGACTGAAGGTCAGAGGAGGAGGGGACAACAGAGGATGAGATGGCATCCCATTTGGGATGGCATCACTGACTCAATGGACATGGGTTTGACTAGGCTCCAGGAGTTGGCGATGGACAGGAAGGTCTGGCATGCTGCAGTCCATGGGGTCGTAAAGAGTTGGACATGACTGAGCAACTGAACTGAACTGATCTGAACCGAAAGGGGAAAAGCTGCTTAAAAGTATAAACTTCAGTTATAAAATAAGGATGTCCTGGAGATGTACTATAGCGCATAGTGACCCTAGTTAATGAAACTGTATTGCATGTTTGAAAATTGCTTAGAGAGCATAATTTAAAAGTTCTCATCACAAGAAGAAAAATTTTGTCTATGTATGATGAAGAACTTACTGTGGTGACCATTTCACAAAATATACAAATATCCAATCATTATAGTCCATATCCAACACTAATGTCAATTATATCTGAATTGTTAAAAAACAGAACTATGAGGGAAAAAAAGAACTCAAACATGGAATACAGAAGCATCATGTATATTTTCTTCAAAATTTTTAGTATCTCTTTCCTATTTTGCTTAGAAATTATGTGTCTTATCTTCAAACATTATTACTCTCTAAGAAACTGGAATTGCTTTGTTTGAAACAAACCTTGCTTTATTCCTGGAGAGAGAAGCATCTGCGCTGGTGTCATGTGGATACAGCTAACTTCTCCCTCCCCTCATTTCTCAAAGAGCCTTGAAGGCACTGCCAACAGGCCATTCTTTGTAGTAACTCCTGTGCCAAGAACTGTTCACAGGTTTGCAGCCAAACTTGGATCAATGTGCAATAAGCAGTTTTGCTACAACCGTGCGTATCCTGTGAGATGGAAGCCCAGGCTGAAGAGCTCAAATGGAACAGGTAACATACCCTCCATGTTTAGGGGATGGTGGAGCCAGAGCCTTGTCCTGTGAATGCAAAAGAACTCTGCCGTGTGAGTCTGTGTTGGGAGTGAGCGGGGGCAACAGACTGTGACCCCAAGATGTAACAGAGCGAACGGTGACACTCAGTGGAGACATGTGGATCTCAGAGGCATTCCTTTAGGCTGTGATCATGATTCCTTTCATTATCTCTTGCTTAATTTGTGTTAAACATATTTATCTTTTAAAATCTCTCCAAACAGTATTCGTGCTGCGTGCTTAGTCTCTCAATTGTGTCTGACTCTTTGTGACCCTTTGGACTGTAACCCATCAGGCTCCTCTGTCCATCAGACTTTTCAGGCAAGGATACTGGAGTGGGTTGCTATTTCCTTCTCCAGGGGAGATCTTCCTGACCCAGGAACAGAACCCACAACTCATGTGTCTCCTGCACTGCAGGTGGCTTCTGTACCCACTGAGCCATCCAGGAAGCCCATTCTTTAATATTCATAATTGAGAACAACTGTGCTAATCACACTGGAGTGGCCCAGCATCCCATTTCCATGACAGTGTTCTGTAAATCACATCAATTCAAGGCAGATGGAAGGCTTTGGAACTGTATAAGGAACCAGACCCCACTCCAGTTCACCCTGGTCACGAGAATGTGAGAGGGGATACTTGTCTAATGTGAAGCAAACCCAAAAGGTATTATGCCTGACTTCCAGAGGGTCACCCTGCCATAGGACTCACAATCACCCCCACAACCTCACCACCATGACCATCACCATCATCATTCCATCTCCACTGCTGCTGCTGCTGCTAAGTCACCTCAGTCGTGTCCAACTCTGTGTGACCCCACAGACGGCAGCCCTCCAGGTTCCCTCGTCCCTGGGATTCTCCAGGCAAGAACACCGGAGCGGGTTGCCATTTCCTTCTCCGATGCATGAAAGTGAAAAGTGAAAGGGAAATCACTCAGTCGTGTCCGACTCTTCGCGACCCCATGGACTGCAGCCCGCCAGGCTCCTCCGTCCATGGGATTTTCCAGGCAAGAGTACTGGAATGGGGTGCCATTGCCTTCTCCGTCCATCTCCACTACTGCCACCATAATCACAACCCATGGGTTGAATAATGTCTCCCCCACCCCCCAAAATTAATGACCATGCAGAACTCGGGAATGTGACCTTATTTGGACTGCAGATGTTACCAAGACGAGATCACAATGGAGACGAGATCACAGTGGGCCCTAAATCCAGCATGGCGGTCCTTACAGGAAGAGGAGAATTTGGGCAGAGAAACACGGACACAAGAGGCAGACACCATGTAAAGAAGGAGACAGACACTGGAGTGATGAATTTCCAAGGGAAGGAATCCTAAGGATGGCTGGAAACCATCTGAAGCCAGAAGAGGTATGAAAAGATTTTTCGCTAGAGACTTCAAAAGGAGCATGGACCAGTCAGGACCTTGATTTCAGAATTTGGGCTTCTGTACTTGACAGAATAGATTTCTACTGCTTTAAGCCACCCAATCTGTGGTATCTACTTTATTGCAGCAGCCTTAACTTGGGCGTTGAAGAATCTGCCCAAAATGTGGGAGACTTGGGTTCAATCCCTGAGTCAGGAAGATCCCATAGAGAAGGGAATGGTTACCCATTCCAGTATTCTTGCCTGGAGAATTCCATGACAGAGGAGCCTGGTGGGCTACAACCTTCGGGGTCACAAAGAGTCAGACATGACTGACTAACAATTTCACTTTTACTCTTTAGGAAATGAGTACAACTCCACCCACCCCACTGTTCCCACCACCATCAGCATCTACCCCCTCCTCAGCTGCATTACTATGAAAACATTGTGAAAAAGATACTTCAGATAACTTCTTTCAGGCCAACACTGGGACTTGGTTTTACTGGTCAGCAGCTGACACCATAAGATGAACCCATGTAAGTATCTTAACCACAAGCGGACTGACCCTTATTTCTGGGATTTACAGGTCTAGTATCTCTTCTTTTTTAATACCCAAACTTCTGGTTTGAGCTTGACATGACCATTTTTCCCCATTCCCAAAGAAGAACAAAGATGGTTTGACATGAAGAAGACATCAGAGACCATTCACTTTAACCCCATAATCTGACAGCATTGAGGGATATGATCTCTAGAAAGGTGAAGTAATTTGCATAAACTCAGTGAATCAGCTTCTAGCAGACTCAGATCCAGAATTCAGATATCCTGACTCAGCGAACTTGCTAAGACTGCTGCCACAAGAGGGTGTGTAGTTATCTTTTAATACCTACTACCAAGAAAATTTATGACCAACCTAGAGAGTATATTCAAAAGCAGAGACATTACTTTGCCAACTAAGGTCCGTCTAGTCAAGGCTATGGTTTTTCCTGTGGTCATGTATGGATGTGAGAGTTGGACTGTGAAGAAGGCTGAGCGCCAAAGAATTGATGCTTTTGAACTGTGATGTTGGAGAAGACTCTTGAGAGTCCCTTGGACTGCAAGGAGATCCAACCAGTCCATTCTGAAGGAGATCAGCTCTGGGATTTCTTTGGAAGGAATGATGCTAAAGCTGAAGCTCCAGTACTTTGGCCACCTCATGAGAAGAGTTGACTCACTGGAAAAGACTCTGATGCTGGGAGAGATTGGGGGCAGGAGGAGAAGGGGACGACAGAGGATGAGATGGCTGGATGGCATCACTGACTCGATGGACGTGGGTCTGAGTGAACTCCGGGAGATGGTGATGGACAGGGAGGCCTGGCATGCTGCAATTCATGGGGTCACAAAGAATCGGACACGACTGAGCGACTGAACTGAACTGAACTGAACTGAACCAAGTATTGGTGGCTTCCCTGGTGGCTCAGATGGTAAAGAATCTGCCTGAAATGTGGAAGACCTGAGTTCAATCCCTGAGTTCGGAAGATCCCCTGGATAAGGGGACAGCAACCCATTCCAGTATTCTTGCCTGGGGAATCCCACGGACAGAGGAGCCTGGCAGGCTACTGTCTATGGGGTCACAATGAGTCGGACACAACTGAATGACTGAGTATTAGGAAGCAATAAATGAAAAGCATAAACATTCTCCACCCTACTACCAACACATTGGTTCATTTAAACCTCATTTATCCTCACCAGAAAAATGTGTGGACCAGACCCAGAGATAAAATTACTTAAATATTCACTAGGATATCAGTGGGGATAGTCACATGATGACATGTAAGGAAGACGTTTTCTTATATTAGTATTGTATCACTGAAATATATTTCCACTCCTAAGGGGGCTACCCCTAAAATTAATTCTATACACCTGTATACAATATAAATAACCTGAAGGTCTTCTCAAAATATAGCTGAGGTAGAATTCTGATCGAGCAATCAGGAAGGAACTCTGGAATCATGAGTGTACTGATCAGTATGTAAATGAAGATTATCTACATCATGTATCCAAGTGTCAACAAATTAAAGAAGGCCTCTGTGTTCTAAAGCACCTGGTAATGACAAAATGTAATGATAAACACAATTAGGTATATTGATTCCTTTTGTTCTTTGAAAGTCATCTCATTGTACTTTCAAATCAGTGTGTTTTAAGACACAATCTCTAATACTGAAATGACTCTTTTCTAAACCTCAACTACTGAAAACTTTGAAAGAAAGGTATCAAGGCACCTGTACTTTTGATGTTAAAACTGAGGCACCACCATTTAGGAGAAAAACGGTTAAGATTAGCTCCCCAAGCAAGGCAAGATGTAATTATGTATAATCCAGCTCCATGTTCACAGTCAAAATCAGTTCAGTTCAGTTCAGTCACTCAGTCGTGTCCAACTCTTTGCGACCCCATGAATTGCAGCACGCCAGGCCTCCCTGTCCATCACCATCTCCCGGAGTTCACTCAGACCCACGTCCATCGAGTCCGTAATGCCATCCAGCCATCTCATCCTCTGTCGTCCCCTTCTCCTCCTGCCCCCAGTCTCTCCCAGCATCAGAGTCTTTTCCAGTGAGTCAACTCTTCTCATGAGGTGGCCAAAGTACTGGAGCTTCAGCTTCAGCATCATTCCTTCCAAAGAAATCCCAGAGCTGATCTCCTTCAGAATGGACTGGTTGGATCTCCTTGCAGTCCAAGGGACGCTCAAGAGTCTTCTCCAACACCACAGTTCAAAAGCATCAATTCTTCGGCACTCAGCCTTCTTCACAGTCCAACTCTCACATCCATACATGACCACAGGAAAAACCATAGCCTTGACTAGATGGACCTTAGTCGGCAAAGTAATGTCTCTGCTTTTGAATATGCTATGTAGGTTGGTCATAACTTTTCTTCCAAGGAGTAAACTGAACTGAAGTTGCTCAGTCTTATCCAACTCTTTGCGACCCCATGGACTATAGCCTACTACGCTCCTCCATCCATAGGATTTTCCAGGCAAGAGTACTGGAGTGGATTGCCATTTCCTTCTCCAGAGGATCTTCCTGACCCAGGGATCAAACCCAGGTCTCCCACACTGTAGGCAGACGCTTTACCCTCTGAGCCTAAGCATCTTTTAATTTCATGGCTGCAGTTACCATCTGAAGTGATTTTGACAAAATCAGTTAGTCCTCAGTTATTCAGTTAATCTAAATACTCTCAGCTAAAAATATTTTTATTTAAATTTTCTATTTTTACTTTACAATACTGTATTGGTTTTGCCATACATTGACATGAATCCACCACAGGTGTACATGAGTTCCCAACCCCAAACCCCCCTCCCACCTCTCTCCCCATATCATCTCTCTGGATCATCCTCATGCACCAGCCCCAAGCATCCTGTATCCTGTATCGAACCTAGACAAGCGATTCATTTCTTACATGATACTATACATGTTTCAATGCCATTCTCCCAAATCATCCCACCCTCTCCCTCTCCCTCAGAGTCCAAAAGTCTGTTCTTTACATCTGTGTCTCTTGCTGTCTTGCATACAGGGTTATCATTACCATCTTTCTAAATTCTATATATATGTGTTAGTATACTGTATTGGTGTTTTTCTTTCTGGCTTACTTCACTCTGTATAATCGGCTCCAGTTTCATCCACCTCATTAGAACTGATTCAAATGTATTCTTTTTAATGACTGAGTAATACTCCATTGTGTTTATGTACCACAGCTTTCTTGCATTCATCTGCAGATGGACATCTAGGTTGTTTCCATGTCCTGGCTATTATAAACTGTGCTGCGATGAACACTGGGGTACACGAGTCTCTTTCAATTCTGGTTTCCTCGGTGTGTATGCCCAGCAGCGGGATTGCTGGGTCATAAGGCAGTTCTATTTATCGTTTTTTCAGGAATCTCCACACTGTTCTCCATAGTGGCTGTACTAGTTTGCATTCCCACCAACAGTGTAGGAGGGTTCCCTTTTCTCCACACCCTCTCCAGCATTTATTGCTTGTGGACTTTTGGATCGCAGCCATTCTGACTGGTGTGAAATGGTACCTCATTGTGGTTTTGATTTGCATTTCTCTGATAATGAGTGATGTTGAGCATCTTTACATGTGTTTGTTAGCCATCTGTATGTCTCCTTTGGAGAAATGTCTATTTAGTTCTTTGGCCCATTTTTTGTTAAAGTCATAGTTTCCGTAATATCAGTTCCTTTCCCTTCATTAGAAATCTCCTTTTTTTCCTTTTACCAAGTTGATAACTTCATTATATATATGAATGAACTAACAAAAACACATATATTTTAAAATGTAACCTTCAGTAAATAATATGCTGATATTATTTTCTAAGACTTTGAACAACTAAGCATTTATAACATGAAATTCCTATCATCATTAACTATTTCCGTCTCCACCAGGAAAGTCACCACAATATAAAGTGATTTTTTTTGCTTAAAGCAGATAAATAGAGCTCCAAATTTCTAATTAGCACGTATATTAGGAAGCTACTGTGTTTTGCTTTAGGTAGTGGATGTAGGTCTTCCATAATTCTCAGAAGCAAGTAAGAATTCTAAAGCCAAATCAATTGCTTATTTTGTTTAAATTTTTTATTCTTTCCCTAAATAATTCATTTCCTCCTCAAAACAGGTCAGGTGTGACACAGGAGGTAAATGGAATCTAGAAGATTTTTCAGATGGTGCTACTCTTCCTAGAAATATATTCATATTGGAAGCCTAACAGGTGTCTCAGATTTAATAGGTCCGAAACCAGTCTGCTGACTTCCTCACTACAAATCTCTTTTACTTCTGCAGCCTTCTCAGTAACCCTACCATTCACTCAGTTTGCATGGATTAAATAAAAGACAAAACACTCTTCATTCATCCTTGATTGCTCTTTTGCCCTAATCCCTTTGCCCATGACTGCTCCTTACAAATCTTTACTGTATATACAGCTTGTAAAATTTCTTCCAAATCAGAACACCTCATACCCATTCTTCTGCTCCAAACACTGAGAGCTTTCCAGCCACTCTCCTTGCTCCTACATGCCACCCTATCACCTCTTTTCTGCACATGCCAACCACAGCCCTATTCGGCAGCCTCCAACTCTTTTCCACCTCTCACAAAATAAATTCAAACTTCTTGTTGCAACCTAGCCCTGGCGAGCTCTCAGACATCCTGTGTTGCCCTCTGTCCCTGCCTGCTTTATTCCATTCCAAGTCCCACTGGCACCAGAGTGTTTTTGGACAGGACAGACTCCCATGTCAAAACTTGGCATGTGCTCTTCCCCGTGCCTAGAGAAGGTTTTTTGCAGATATATTCTTGACTTTCTCAGATGCTACCTCCTCACAGTCCTTCTCCAAACACCCTTTTAAAAACATGTACCCCATGCTATTGATCCAATAAAGGACGAGCTCTTCACTGAAAAGGCAATGATTTAGGATGAGACGAGGGTACAGAAGTATAGAGTATGGTATAGAAGAACTGGGTCTAAATATTTTCAGTGATGATGATGACGACAGCTGCTGCTGCTGCTGCTAAGTCGCTTCAGTCGTGTCCGACTTTGTGTGACCCCAGAGACAGCAGCCCACCAGGCTCCCCCGTCCCTGGGATTCTCCAGGCAAGAACACTGGAGTGGGTTGCCATTTCCTTCTCCAGTGCATGAAAGGGAAAAGTGAAAGTGAAGTCGCTCAGTCGTGTCCGACTCTTAGCCACCCCATGGACTGCAGCCCACCAGGCTCCTCCGTCCATGGGATTGTCCAGGCAAGAGTATGACCAGAGTTGACCACAGCAGTAGTAGCCAACGCTCACTGAACATATGTCCAGTTCTGAGTGTTTTGTAATAACCAGCCATGGATGAATTATGAAGCCCATTTAAATCTTGTAACCCTTGAAGTTATTACAGTATCATCCCTTTTTAAAGATGAAGTTAACTAAGACAGAGAATATCTAGAAGAGCCTGCTTACCCCCTGAGCATTTTAATCCAATCAGGAAGATTTTTTAAAAGAAACATGAACAAACTTATAAAATGTAAGGCCACGGAAATATTGTTAGTCTACCTATGTTTGTACAGGACTGCTTCCTCTAATAGAAGATGGCCCAAGACATTTGGAAGACTCTCAAAAGGCAAATTTCAATTATGCAATCACAAACAATCCCAGTGTAGAACAGACCAGGACAGAATGCATTCAAAGCGACAATCCAGTCATAATATAAGGGATAATTTTTAAAAGACATGAAGAAAACATGAAAACTGGATATAGGGCAACTGTTGATTAAGAGATAAGGGTCTATAAAAACCAAGTGGGGAAAATGCAAAGAGCTGAAAAGTGTGATAAAAGTGTAAGAGTAATCAAAGGAGTTCCTTAAGTGATGTTCTACTGAATCTAACAAGGACATTGTTCTGGGCCTACTTGGGCTATATGGATTACAGTAACAGATGTGAAAGAGAATGTTTTTCAACTCCTCTCTGATTCCATGATCTGTGACAAGGTCAGACAGTAGTCTGGTAGAAGAGAACTACACACTTCAACCCTCTAAGACCCAGGTCTGCGGTCCAAAAAATACACTCAGATAGCCAGAGGATTTGCAGGTAGGGTATGCTCCACAAACCTGGAATAATATGGAGAATGGGAAAGGTGCCAAAAGACCTCTAAAAATAATTAAATCTAATGTAATTTGCAAGAAGGGGCAGAGGACAGAATTCATGACCTGCGGGAAAAAAATGAAGAGAGATTTGTGAGTACATAAAAAAGCAGAAACATTGATCATGAGGGCCCATGTGGCTTCATAAAGAACGAATGAGGCCGAATAAATGCCTTTTCCTGTTTTGCTGAAGTTAGACAACAGTACAGGATGTCAGATTCATGAATGACATGAAGCTGAAAAGAACAGCTTACACACTGCATCAAAGGGTCATGACAGTTCTGGTCTGGAAGCCTGGTATTGAGTCCAGGACTTAACAAGAGAAACTGACAAAAACAACAGCTATCATTTTTAAGCACTATTTACCAGGCACTGACTGTGATTTCGCATGCATCATTTCCTTTAACTCACAACCTTCTGAGGCAGGTACTATGATAACCCAATATTAAAGATAACAAAATTTAGGCTGAGAGAAGATTGCCGAAGATTACAGGGAGGTGGCTTGAGAGTTTAGGATTAACTAGTGTGCTCCCAAAGACAGCATTCAGGATGCTGTGAGGATGGGAAGCTCTGCTGTATTAAGAAAAAAAAAAAAACTTTTTTTTTAAATGGGGAAATTACTGATTTATCATAGACATGAAAGGGAACAGGAAAATAAGATTGTAGTCCTCACGTGTGTGAAAGCCTTCCACATGGAACAGGGACTGAATCACTCTTTTGGCTTCAGACAGTAGACTCGGTAAGAGTCTAGTCTTCCGCTAGAAGGCGGACTCTGACCTAGAACGAGACAGCACTTCAATGATTAACATCACGTGATAATAGAAGGGAAAGTCTAGGAGACCAGGAGCCATATTACCAAAGGAATCTAAGCAGAGGGTGGGCAGCCACTTCTGTCAGGGGATAGTCGAGAGACTAGAACAAGAGATGACGATTAGGGGGACCTCCCTGGTAGTTAGGACTCTGCACTCTCAAAGCAGGGGCACAGGTTCAACTGGGGAACAAAGATGCCATCTGCATGCCCACAGAGTATGCCCCCCCCCAAAAAGAGAGAGAGAAAGAGCGATGATGATGAGTATGTTGGAAGCCCATCTGATTTCTTCCAAATTCTGAGATTCTATGAGGATGCAAATTTTGGTTGTTACTATGATATATTCTGAAGTCTCAAAGGCAGATACATTCATGCTGCCACCTGGGACACAGGATGTCCTCTCCTGATTAGCATTTCCAAAGAAGCGCTGATAACTGATGCAAACATTTAGAGTGAAAGCCCAGGGCTCTGCTGGAATCACTAAATAATTCTGTAACCATCTTTAGATGTTAACATGGAAAGGACAAAACAGTGGAGCGTGTTTGTTTTCTCTCACTCTGCACCATCGCCCTGAAACAACAGCAATTTGTACTGGTGCCTGGGCCAGGCCTTTCAGAGACAGATAATGAGGCTGCTGGGCCCTAGTGGGTGGAAGTCTCCAGATGGGTTCAGTCGAGTGTTTGAGACCACGCAATGCTGACCGTGTGATACACTGGTTCTCGGCACACTCTTCTCTTTCAACCAATATTAAGCATTGTTAGCCAAACAGAAATACCAGAGATGGTAATTTGGTTGGGTTTGATGTCTCCATGCAACATTTATCTCTCTTCTGGAAGTCAGTGGTGCTCTGTTTACACCGGTTTATTTCATTTTGTATTCTTTTATCACGTTAACCCATTGTTTGGGCTTCCATGACTTTAGAGAAAAACCTCATGTGTGACTTGTGCCTAATCTTTTATGAGAAGCACAGCTGATCCTGTTGCTGCTTTTAGCATATCTGGAAATGGTTTTGAGGTACAATTACATGCCGCGCACCTGTGGGTCAGATGGTGACTGGGATGGAACCACACATTCCAGGCAGACAGGAGCTCTGAGTTTCTAAGAAAACAAACAAACAAAAAGAGACATCCACTTTCTTGCATGCCATGTTATACAGGGCTCAGATATCTTATGAGATACTTTAGAGTCCAAGTGAGCAGTTCATGGGAAGCAACAGAAAAAAAAGATCTTTAATTCACATCCAGGTTACAAAACCAGACCCTCCCATCACCAGCAGCGAGGACACAGAACAATTACTTAACTACTCTCTACACTTCAAGCTCCTTTACAGTGAAGTGGAGGTAATAATACCCGCCCAACCATATTATATTGAGAATTAATGCAGATATTGTCTGTAATCCATGATAAGTACTTAGGAAATGCTCAGAACAGTGCAGTTACTGTTGACATTATTATATTTTCATTGGTTTCCTTTAGGAACCTAAAAGGTAAAATTAATTGCAGTGCCAAAGATTGTAAAGCTGGAGAGCAAGTGGTTGTAACCACTTCACAGGCAAATGCATTCGGCATGCCAGGCCACCTGGGAACCACTTGGCCTCCCTCCACCCTGGCCCAAGGGGCCTTACTCTGCAAGCCAGGGCTGCCTCGGAACCAAGAAGACCTGTATCTGTTTTTCCTGGCACTAGTCCATGACTTCAAGGGGGTCCCTTGCCCCCTTTCTTTATTTAGAAAGCAAACCTTGTTTCAGAAATTCAACCTGAGAATCATGCCTGTGATGTGCTTCTCTCAGGAAAAGTGCCTCTGTGAGACCAGTCCCAGGTGGATCCGAGAGAACACACAAGATACACAGAGACCCCCTCACTAAGTTCAAGAAAGTCCTCTTCTGGACTTTCCTGCTGGTACAGTGGATAAAAATCGCCTGCCAACGCAGGGGACACAGGTGCGATCCCTCACTGGGGAAGATTCCACATGCCTGGGAGCAACCAAGCCCTTGGGCCTCAACTACTGAGCCCATGCTCCCCAACAAGAGAAGCCCCCACACCCAGTGGCCCTCGCACCACAGCAAACAGTGTCTGCCCCTGGCCGCAGCTAGAGAAAGTCCATGAGCAGCAGGGAAGACCTAGTGCAGGCATTAAGCAATTAAAAAAAAAAAAAAAAAAAGAATGCCCTCTTCGACCAGACAGAAGTCTCAGAATGCCAGCTTTCCCTTTGGAAAGTAGCTAACCCTGCTCACAAAATTGATATACTCATAGATACTTTCTGGAACTGTGGGCAGGTTGAGTAAATGCCTAAGTGAAATAAATGCCTCAAGGGTATGCCCACAGGTAAGCATCATTTGTGTCCCTTCTGTAAAAAAAAAAAAAAATTTTAAGGTAATTTTTAGAAAAGACTAACATTCCCCCTCATTTCCTGCAATCTCTCCTCATAATTTTAGAGTTTGTCTAAGATCACATTTAATTTGAAGATCTAATAAATTTTGCTATCCAAATGGCAAAGATTTCAGATACACACAAGGTATATATTCTGTTAAGAGAAATCCAGCACTGCCTATAAGAGACTGTAGGAGTTGTCCATGTTCTCTTAGGAGCTGGCCTCACTTGCTCCCTGGACCCTCTGTGCTCAGTCGTGTCTGACTCGTTGAGACCCCATGGCCTGTAGCCCGCCAGGCTCCTCAGTCCATGGGTATTCTCCAGGCAAGAATACTGGAGTGGATTGCTATGACCTCTTCCAGGGGATCTTCCCAAGCAAGGTATTGAACCCAGGTCTCCCACATTGCAGGCAGGTTCTTTACCATCTGAGCCACCAGGGAAGGCCAACTAAGCACACATATATATTTTGTTAAGACAAACTCAGTGCTGCCTATGAGAGACTGTAGGAGTTGCCCATGTTCTTTCAGGAGCTGTCATCACTTGTCCCCTGGCCCCTCCATGGTGGAAGCTCAGGGAAGTCCCAGCTGCGAGTCTGCTTCCTCCAATACCACAGCCCCTCAGCCCCCGCCCCAGACCATATCAGCAAAATCACACTGATTGTGATACTGCGACTTCTTTAGAATCCCAAGACAGTCTGAATTACTATGAACCTGCACTCTACCTACACACACCAAGTATTTATTTTGTGGGGAGGGGGGTGGGGGGGGGTGGTTACATAACATTAATTATATTAAGTCTTCATGCTCAGGAACTGTTTATGTAATGCAAAGTGCTGGGATCTCCCTCCCCCTGACATGTTCAAACACAACCCTGACAACACTGTCATCAACATGCACTTATGTCTGAGCATTTCAGTTGCCATTAAGCTTTATCTGTGGCTTTTATTGTGTGAAAGCAATACTGCAGCTAAGTTTCCCAGAGAAGTAGCTTTAGAAATTCCATTTGAATTGTTTTAAGTAGCAGCAATGCAATACCTGGGGGCTTCCCAGATAGCACTAGTGGTAAAGAACCAGCCTGCCAATGCAGGTAGATGTAAGAGGTGCCGGTTCGATCCCTAGGTCAGGAAGATCCTCTGGAGGAGGGCATGGCAACCCACCCTACTATTCTTGCCTGGAGAATCCCATGAACAGAGGAACCTGGTGGGCTACAGTCCATGGGGTTGCAAAGAGTCCAACGTGATTGAAGTGACTTGGCACACACACACACACACACACACAATGCAATATCTAGATGATTAAGAAAATTTAAACCCACTGAAACACGTAGGTTAAGATAGTAGAATGAGTTGGCAGTTGCAAAATACCCCCCATCAAGGATTTCTTGATCTGGGAGTCTCTACCTCAGCAGGGAGAAAGAGAGAAACAGAGAGAGAGTGGAAATTTTCTTTCAATATCAATAAACATTTTCATCAAAACTTTAAATTTCATCATTATATTACTTGTGTTCATTATATCACTGACTAATACCTGCTAAAAATAAATTAAAAGCTTGGATGATCTGAGGGGGAAAAATATTCTAGCAAAGCCTCTTCTAAAATTTTTCACTTGCTACTATTACTATTTCTAACTGAAAATAAAACAGTATTTCAGCTATATTTCTGGATAAATAACACATGCCCTGAATATTCTCTTGTTTACACAGCACTTTCTCAAATTACCCAGAGAATCTAACTATCATTTGTAACATTTCCTCCCTGGGGCAGCAAAATTTGCTCTAAATTACACATGTAAAGCATACAAAAATTTTAGGGGAGCCTAATTTTAACTCTGCATTTCTGTATTGTGTGTGTGTGTGTACTTGGTAGTTCAGTCATGTCTGACTCCTTGCGACCCCATGAACTGTAGCTCACCAGGCTCCTCTGTCCATGGGATTCTCCAGACAAGAATACTGGAGTGGGTAGCCATTCCCTTCTCTAGGGGATCTTCCCAACCCAGAGATTAAATACAGGTCTCCTGCACTGCAGGCAAAGTCTTTACTGTCTGAGCTGCCAGGGAAGCCCTATTTCTATACTCAGTTCAGTTCAGTTCAGTCGCTCAGTCGTGTCTGACTCTTTGCGACCCCATGAATCGCAACACAGCAAGGCCTCCCTGTCCATCACCAACTCCCGGAGTTCATTCAAACTCATGTCCATTGAGTCGGTGATGCCATCCAGCCATCTCATCCTCTGTCGTCCCCTTCTCCTCCTGCCCCCAATCCCTCCCAGCATCAGAGTCTTTTCCAATGAGTCAATTCTTCTCATCAGGTGGCCAAAGTACTGGAGTTTCAGCTTTAGCATCACTCCTTCCAAAGAACATCCAGGGCTGATCTCCTTCAGAATGGACTGGCTGGATCTCCTGGCAGTCCAAGGGACTCTCAAGAGTCTTCTCCAACACCACAGTTCAAAAGCAGCAATTCTTCAGCGCTCAGCTTTCTTCACAGTCCAACTCTTGCATCCATACATGACCATTGGAAAAACCATAGCCTTGACTAGGCGGACCTTAGTCGGCAAAGTAATGTCTCTGCTTTTGAATATGCTACCTAGGTTGGCCATAACTTTTCTTCCAAGGAGTAAGCATCTTTTAATTTCATGGCTGCAGTCACCATCTGCAGTGATTTTGGAGTCCAAAAAAATAAAGTCTGACACTGTTTCCACTGTTTCCCCATCTATTTCCCATGAAGTGATGGGACCAGATGCCATGATCTTCGTTTTCTGTTGAGCTTTAAGCTAACTTTTCACTCTCCTCTTTCACTCTCATCAAGAGGGTTTTTAGTTCCTCTTCACTTTCTTCCATAATGGTGGTGTCATCTGCATATCTGAGGTTATTAATATTTCTCCTAGCAATCTTGATTCCAGCTTGTGCTTCTTCCAGGCCAGCATTTCTCATGATATACTCTGCATATAAGTTAAATAAGCAGGGTGACAATATACAGCCTTGACGTACTCCTTTACCTATATTATCATAATGTAAATGTCTGAAACATTTTACAGAAAACCAGCTAAAGGAAATTTTTCAGCAACAGTGGCAATCGACGTACACTTTAAAATCTCAGCATAATCAGGAGATGCCTTATTAGTATGCTGACTAAACCTGAGGACATAATATGTGATAAGGAGTTCTACAGAGTGGCAACTCACAATGCATTTGTTTAACATTCTCAGACTCTCCCCAAATTCATCTGGCTTGATTTCCAGCATAACTTAGAGCAATAAATTTGCATGAACATTAAACTATTTTTCCAAATTAGCCAGGCATTAATAGGAAGAAAAATAAGTGTGTTAAAGACAGAAGTTGGATGGCATACATGTTTAAAATAAGCAACCCAAATGTCCATCAACAAATGAGTGGGTAAAGAAGATGTGGTGCACACATACAATGGGATATTACTTAGCCATAAAAAGGAACCAAACTGGGCCATTTGTACAGACACGGATGGACTTCCAGTCTGTCATACTGAGTGAAGTAAGTCAGAAAGAGGAAAATATATATTAATACATGTAAGGGCTTCCCTGGTGGTTCAGAGCATAAAGTGTCTGCCTGCAAAGCAGGAGACCCAGGTTCGATCCCTGGGTTGGGAAGATCCCCTGGAGGAGGAAATGGCAATCCACTCCAGTATTCTTGCCTGGAGAATCCCATGGAGAGAGGAGCCTGGTGAGCCACCATCCACAGGGTCGCAAAGAGTCGGACACGACTGAGTGACTGCACACACACACATGCTGAATATAGAAAAATGGCCAAGATGAACTGTTTGCAGGGCAGAAATACAGATGAAGATGCAGCGAATGGGCGTGTGGGCACGGCAGAGGAGGAGCGGCAGGATGAATCGGGAGGAGGGGTTGCTGTATGTGCCCTGCCATGCGTTAGACAGATAGCTAGTGGGGACCCAGCGCAGACCACAGGGAGGTGGCCCCAGCGCTCTGTGATGACCGAGAGGGGTGGGGTGTGGAGGGGGAAGGCTCTATAGGGAGGGCATATATGCACACATATATCTGATTTACTTCATCAAACAGCAGAAACTGACACAACATTGTAAAGCAAATAGAGTGAAAGTGGCTCAGTCGTGTTCCACTCTTTGTAACCCCATGGACTATACAGCCCAAATTCTCCACGCCAGAATACTGGAGTGGGTAGCTCTTCCCTTCTCCAGGGGTCTTCCCAATCCAGGGATTGAACCCAGGTCTCTCGCATGCAGGCAGATTCTTTACCTGCTGAGCCACCAGGGAAGCCCTAAAAAGCACAGTTATACTAAAAAGTATAGTTATACTCCAATTAAAAAAAAAAAAACTAAAATGAAATAAATAAGTAGACAGAATCTGTTCCTTACTTTTCTATTTGTTTTAGAGGACTAAGTAGCAAATCCCACAGGTGGTGTCAAAGGCAATGCTCCTGGCTGCACTGGACCATCAGAGGCCTACAGACTGACTTCTGAGACTGTTTACTCAACAAGATGCCCAAAGATAAACAAACTGATTGCTTTGGAAGCTCCTGATTCATCAAGAGCCAGGTCTTCATCTTCAGGCCTACAGCTTCACGGCCTTAACACGGATTGCAGCAGCTCCAGGCATCATGATCCCATTGAAAGTTATTAGAACACAATTTCTCCAGGGCTTTCCCTCCTTTAATGTATTTTTTTTTTAATTTTTATTTTTACTTTATTTTACTTTACAATACTGCATTGGTTTTGCCATACATTGACATGAATCCACCACGGGTGTACATGAATTAAAAAATCCCAATCCGAATGTGCCTCTAGCACATTCCCCTTAATCTCTCCTTGAACAACACCCACTCCTAAACCAATCACCGACACAGAGATGTATCATCCTCACAGATGGCCCACAAAATCACAGTTCATCATTTGGGAATGCCACTTTTTACCAATAACCAGGAGATCAAATAGCACAGATACAACAATTTCACTATTTCACCCTGACTAACAGAATGTTAGTGAAAAACAGTACTTGCAAGGAATAAAATTCATTGTTAGAAGTGGAGGCAGTGATGCCTCAATACTGAAGGGATTCCAATATGGACCAGGGATTAAACAGCTTGTTTTCTCACTGGTTATCCCATTTAGTTCTTTTAACACCTATGAGAGGCAGATACTGTTATTCCAAATTTAGAAAACTGGACAATAAAATTCATAATTAAACTCACCTAAAATTAAGAACTTATTTATCAATCTCTTTTAAAACACCATTCAACTTTTGTTCTTACTAAAATCTCAGGACATCTGAACTGCATGAAAAAGTAAGGAAATTTTAAATGAGATAAAATGAAATTTAAGCGAAAAAATTAAGAAAATTAATGTTGACCATAATCCCACCACTCAACAAGAGATATTTTTTCCACAATGCTGCATTATATTACCAATCTTATTTTCTAAGATAAACATGCATAGCCAGTTATACATGGTTTTTAAGTCTGCTTTTCACACTTCACATCATATGGTAAATGTTTTCCCATGCTATGATTTTAAAGATAGGATGTGTAATGCCTATATTGTTAAAAATCTGTGTTAGCAAACCTTTCCAAATATGTATTTTTGTGATGAACTCCCTCACACAAAATCTATGAACATATTTCTTTCTTTCCTCCCTTTCTTCCTGCCATCCCCTCTCCCTTCCACCTTCCCTCCTTTCAGACAGAAGTCTGAACAAATTTACCTTACAAAGGTAAAGACACCTATTGAAATATTTCACATCAAGTGATACTACCACCCATCTCACTCTGCCTTTAATAATGCTGATACTATAATGAAAATTACTGCTAAATTGTTAGAACCAAGAAAAGCTTAGATTTTCTGTAAATAATTTTGCCCAGATGGTAGATTCAGCCATCCCTAGAGATGCAGAGGGAATCAAGGTCTGAGAATTGTCACAGGAGGCTTGCCTTGAGCTGAAGTATTTGCAATGCTTGGGTTATCAGGCAGGAGCTTTATGGGAAATCCATTCTCTCCCTCTCTCACTGCTGACCTCTTTAGGGACATCTCCTGTGCTTCCCCTGGAGAAGGCAATGGCAACCCCACTCCAGTACTCTTGCCTGGAAAATCCCATGGGCGGAGGAGGCTGGTAGGCTGCAGTCCATGAGGTCGCTAAGAGTCGGACATGACTGAGCAACTTCACTTTCACTTTTCACTTTCATGCATTGGAGAAGGAAATAGCAACCCACTCCAGTGTTCTTGCCTGGAGAATCCCAGGGACGGCAGAGCCTGGTGGGCTGCCATCTATGGGGTCGCACAGAGTCGGACACGATTAAAGTGACTTAGCAGCAGCAGCCTGTGCTTTCCTGATATGGCCAACCACACAGAACAAAGGGCCTTGGCTATCTTCACTTTCCAGGCAGTGGTACTGGCAGGGATCACGAGTCCCACCCCCAACCTTGCAACACCTGGCCTTCCCTCATTTCCACCTGTTTTTCTTTCCCAAAGGGTATAGATTCTGCTGAGCTGCTTCCATGTACTAGTTAATGGAATTAGCAGATCATCCCTTCATTTAATGTAGCTGCTCAAACAACCCTGGCAAAAGCATAAAAACCAAGATGTCTGCCACTCCCCTTCTCTCCCTTCAAAAAAGCATTTTAATTGGTCTAGGGTAGGATCTGAGCATGGGTGCGTGAGTGTGTATGTATGTGTGTATATACAGTTTATTGCTATTATTTATATAGTTAATTTGCTATTATATATATTATTATGTATACACAAGGTAAAGTAAAAGTGAAGTCGCTCAGTCATGTCCGACTTTTTGCGACCCCATGGGCTGCAGCCTACCAGGCTCCTCCCTCCATGGGATTCTCACACACACATGCTGAATATAGAAAAATGGCAGAGATGAACTGTTCGCAGGGCAGAAATACAGATGAAGATGCAGAGAATGGGCAAGAGTAATGGAGTGGGTTGCCAGTTCCTTCTCCAGGGGATCTTCCTGACCCAGGGATTGAATCCAGGTCTCCTGCATTCCAGGCAGACGCTTTAACCTCTGAGCCACCAGGGAAGCCCCATATATTATGTATACATGTGTGTGTGTGTGCATATATATATATATATACTATACATACTATACATATGTATACATATATATAGTTTATTGCTGCACCATGGGATTCAAAAGGCAAGCAGGGTTGAGAACTACTGAGAACATCCTCACTGCACTGTAATGATGAGAAACTCATTTCAGTTCACACCACTGGACACCCCTCCCTGCTGATGAAGGTGCCCATATCCACTCCCCTGCACCGCCACCCTTCTTAGTATTGTTTGCGCTTTCAGTGGGCACCTACTTGCCCCCATTACATGCTCTATCCAACCTCCCTCTCAAAATAGCTACTTTCACATCTAACAGGAACAGAGAACATATGTGTCAAACAATTCGTCCCCACCCTCCACCCTTATAACCCACTCCTCTCCCAATCCTCCCCATCTCAGTGAGTGATGCCACCACCCCGCCTCTTACTCAGGACAGAAATGGAGGAGGGAGTCTTAATTCATTCCCCGCCCCCCCGTCTTTTCTTCACAGAGGTCCTTCCAATCACTTTCACTTTCCAATTTGTAGGGCACACCCAGTCCAACAGCACATCACACCCAACACATCTGTCTCCACTCCAGTCTAAGCTGCTTGGATCTCTTGGCTGGACCACTGCAATGGCCTTCTCATCTGTCTCCTGTCTCCAACTGCAGGCCCTGGAATGCAGCTCCACACAGCATCCAGAAGGACATACACGTTAACACATATCAGAACCTTCCCTACCTCCACCCACCCTGGTTTGCCATCACAATAATGGAGTCCATGTTCCTTAAGTGGCTTACTTCGGCTTTCTCTCCCACTTCATGCCCTACCATTCTTAAACATATTCATGATGCCCAGCCAAACAGGCCATTGTTCTGTCCCTTAAGGCCCTTGAACTTTATCTTTTTCTCTGATACACTTCTGTCCCCAGTATTACAATACTTAGATTCTTCTCACCTGGGACCCAGCTCAACTATCATGACATCAGCAAAGGCCTCCCTGAACACCTATATAAATTCAAACTTCCTATCCTATCACCCTGTTCAGCATTTCTCCATGTCTCACTGGTAGAAACTATCTTATGTATGTGTTCCTATAGGAATCCCCCGCTAGAATGCTTCAGAGAGTCAATGCTTGGAGCAGTCTTCATCCTTATGGCAGCCCAGGAGCCAGCTGCCTAAAAGAGCATCAGGTAAATGCTGCTGCTGCTAAGTCGCTTCAGTCGTGTCTGACTCTGTGCAACCCCACAGACGGCAGCCCACCAGGCTCCCCCATCCCTGGGATTCTCCAGGCAAGAATACTGGAGTGGGTTGCCATTTCCTTCTCCAATGCATGCGTGCATGCTAAGCCACTTCAGTCATGTCCAACTCTGTGCGACCCCATAGGTGGCAGCCCTTCTCAGTCCACAGGATTCTCTAGGCAAGAACTGGAGTGGGTTGCCATTTCCTTCTCTAATCAGGTAAACAGTAGGTGCTTAATGTGCTGTGCGTGTACCCAGTCATTCAGTCATGTGCAACTCTTGGCGACTCCATTGGCTATAGCCCACCAGGCTCTTCTGCCATGGAATTTTCCAGGTAAGAATACCAGAGTAGTAAGAATACTTGTCATTTCCTCCTCCAGGGGGTCGTCCAACCCAAGGATCAAATCCTGTGTCTCCTACACTGGGGGATTCTTCTCACCACTGAGCCACCAAAAAAGCCCAGAGAGCTTGAGAAGTCATTGCAAAATGAAGGATCTCGATAAGAGCTGTGAGGAAGAGGAGTCAGGCATGCTTGCTCATGTCACTAACTTAACTGGAAAAAAAAAAAAATGCCCAGGTGGCGCCAGTGGTAAAGAACCTGCCTTCCAATGCAGGAGACATAAGAGATGTGGGTTCAATCACTGAGGCAGAAAGATCCTCTGGAGTAGGAAATGGTAACCCACTCCAGTATTCTTGCCTGGGAAATATTATGGGCAGAGGAGCCTGGCAGGCTACAGTCCATGGGGTTACAAAGAGTCAGACAGGACTGAAGTAACTTAGGTCACAACTTATCTGAACACACTCATTCCCCCTTAGGCCATGATAAACATTTTTTATCACACCATATTTCACTACAAACAGAAGAAAACAAAGCCCTAAAGTGTCTCTCTCTGGAAAGTAAACCTACTACTATACTCAGATTTTTTTTTTTAAGATTTATATGCAAAAGAGGAAAATGAAAAGAAATAAAAAAGTCAATGAGATGAATTTTAGCTTTCTGTTGATATATAAATCATCTTATTTTAATCTCAGCAAATTAAATCCTGCTTAATAGTTTCCAGAATCTATCAAGATATGCTTTGGAAAAAATGCTTTGGAAAAGTGTTATTTACCCAGCGCGAAGAATCGGTTCTTGAGAACAATCACCCTGAAGAGAAGTGGCAGGAGACAGGGTAGTGAGAAAATGAGAGAGAGGGCTCTTCACTCTTCAGAAGCACATTTCCTCTTCAGCTTGTGTTTAGTGTGTCAGAAATTGAGACATCAGGGATTGACACAGAGCTCAGTTTCAAACAGAGCATCCCACATTTCTGGGGCAATCACACTGAAAGGGCATGCTGTTTGAGTCTGCCTTTCTCAAAGGCTGAGAATTCATGTCCAGATGCCTGGAAATTGATAGTTTTCGAGTCAACAACCATTGTGGGATTTAAATTTTTACCGCATCATTCTCTTCTTCTCTACGGTGCTCTCCAGCTTGAGTTTTGCTTTTCAAACTATCAGTTCCTACGTACAGTATGCAATATCCCAAAAGGAAAACATCATTTGTGACATACATCATGTTTGGTCTCTCATATTGACTTCAATTTGCCCCAATTCTCATATATCCGAACATCCTTTGGCTTCCAATACGTAAATTATCCATCTTTGCAGCACCTTCATTTGTAGGATCGACTGTAGCTCTGTAACGCGCTAAAATGTAACCATTATTCCAGGTTCTTCTTTTTTGTCCTCTGAGTATAATTGCTTTAAATGCTGTGTTAGTTTCTGCTGTACAATGAAGAGAATCAGCTCTATGCATACATGTAAGTCTCCCTCTCAGACTCCCCTCCCACATCCCCACGCCAGGTTTCTAGGTCATCCCAGAGCGCTGAGCTGATGAGCTCCCTGCTTTGCACAGCAGGTGCCCACCATCTATTTCACACATGGCAGTGCATATATGTCAATCCCATGTTCCCAATTCGCCCCGCCCTCCCCATCACCCCATGCCCATAAGTCTATTTTCTATGCCCGAGTCTCTACTCCTGTCCTGGAAAGAGGCCCATCTGTACCATTCGTCTAGATTCCACATATAGGCATTAATATATGATATTTGTTTTCCTCTTTCTGACTTACTGCACTCTGTATGACAGACTCTAGGTCCATCCACACCCCTACAAATGACCCAATTTTGTTCCTTTTTACCGCTGAATAATATTCCATTGAATATATTCGTATACCACATCTTCTTTATTGATTCATTGGTTGGTGGACATTTAGGTGGCTTCCATGTCTTGGCTATTGTAAATACTGCTGCAATGAACATTGGGGTGCATGATTACTTTAGATTTATGGTCTTCTCAGGGTATATGTACAGTAGTGGGATTATGGGTCAAATGGAATTTTTCAGTTTTTTAAGGAACCTCCATGTTCTCCATAGTGGCTATATCAAATTACATTCCCACCAACAGTGTATTAGGGCTCCCTTCTCTCCACATCCTTTCTATCATTTATCATTCGTAGACTTTTTGATGATGACCTTTCTGGCTGGTATGAGGTGATACCTCACTGTAGTTTTGATTTGCATTTCTTCAATAATTAGTGATGTTGAGTCAGCTTCTGAAGATGAGGAAACTGACGGACTTCATCAAGCTCAGAAATCCAGTAAGAGGCAAAACTTGAACCCAATCTTCCAAACTTAACATCCACCACTATTTCTCCAGGACACACACTCACACACGTGCAGACAGACTACAAATCACATCATTAAGAGTGCAATATGATCAAAAGAAAAAGAATAACTATTAAATGCATCCTAATTCTAATTGCTGATTTTGAACCTAATTAGATGATAATAGAACCAGGTAGTGGAAAACAAAACAAAAAGTTAACATCCACATTAAATGGCATCCGAAAACTAGTCCATCAGATTTAACTGGTAGTTTCCCTTTGGATAGCTGAAGTTAAAACTGCTGACGGTATTTGAACCGATCATCTGAATATGCTTATCTGTCAATTTAGAGGTGTCATCAGAATTTATCAATCTGTTATATAACATTTTTGAGTTTTTTAAAATGTCATAAAAAAAACACAATGTGACGTCATAGACGCTATGCCAGCTTGCCTTGATCTTAAAACTATAAAGCTCAAAGGACAGACGTGTCAATAATCAGGAAAGCCTTAACAGATTCAGATGTTTAATCCCAATCAAATGAATCAATCTCTTGTTTGAGTGTTAGGGATACACCAGAGAAGGGGCATCTCAGCCTGACAAATCCGTGCAGAAAATTGGAACATGGAGTCTCCCTGCTCCTCATGGAGAAGACTGAGCCAAAGGGAAGCAGATGCCAAAAAAGCAGGGGGTACAAGACGCTGGCCTGGCCCTGCTCCTTCTCAGGTGGCTCTCCTTCTATAATGTGACACCTGAAAACCTAGTGTCACTTAGTGATTTGATGCTCACCCACCTCTCCGCCACCCCTGGAGCGCACTGGGTTTCCATGGCACTTATTAACGGGCACAGCAGTAGTCTGGTGGCTGGAGGCAGTGGCTGTCAAGAGGCCCAGGTGCAGAGCAGATGATGCCACTCTTCCCTGGAAGCTAAGCCTCATCTCCAGCTCCATATCCACACCATGGAGCAGAAGAGAGGACAGGAAACATTACTGTGCCGAGCACTGAAGATGTCCTGGACAGGACAGGCACGAAAAGGGCGGGGATAATGCCCCAGCATGTCTTCACTCAAGGAGAAAGTTGCAATTTAAGCCCTCTGGACTTTTAGAAATTGTTATTTCTGACCTATGTGTGTCTGTGTGTTTAGGCTGTGTTCTTTATCAGAATCTTACTAGCTATGTAAGTTAATGTTTACTACAGCCACCTTGGGCTCCCCAGGTGGCTTAATGGTAAAGAATCACCTGCCAATACAAGAGACGCAAGAGACATGGGTTCGATCCCTGGGTGGGGAAGATCCCCTGGAGTGGAAAATCCCACTCCAGTATTCTTGCTTGGAAAATTCCAAGCACAGAGGAGCTTCACAGGCTACGGTTCATGGGGTTACAAAGAGTCACACACGACTGAGCGCATATGCACTGATAGGTTAACATACAGGTTAACATTTAGCCAAATAACCCAAGGGGCCATGGCCCCTAAGGTCACTTAGTCAAGAACAGTTGCACTTTATTCCTTATTTGCTGATGCCTTTTGGTGAAGACCTTGACAGTGACCTACCTTCTATCTACAACACTATTTCCAAGTTTTAAGGGGGGAAAAGCTTTGTTATCACATTACACCAGGCATCTTCGGTACTTCTGGTCCTCAGCATTTCCCAGCAGCATCCTCCTCTGGGATGAAGCCCTGAATGATGCAGAGAGGCATCTGGCCATACAGTGTATGCAGACAGGAAAGGCCTGGGAACCTCTCCATTGAAATTTACTTCCGTTTTAATAGCTTTCTAAAATGTTTACTCTCATTTGCAATTGCAAGACAGAAACCAGAACTGCAAGACAGAACACCAAGATACTCTTTTAAAACCTTCCTCTTATGCAGACACAGGAGCAGACTTGTGGACCCAGTGAGGGGAGGAGAAGGCAGGACAAACTGAGAAAGTAACAAGACATTGCACGAGCATGTATAAAACAGACAGGTATTTTCCAGGAAGCTGCTGCACAGCCAAGAGGCTAAGTCTGGTGCTCTGTGATGACCTAGAGGTGTGGCATCGGGGTGGGGAGGCTCAACAGGGAGAGGATATATGTATATGCACAGCTAATTCACTTTGTTGTACAGCAAAAAACAACACAATGCTGTAAAGCAATTACACTCCAATTTCTAAAAATTGAAACAAAAAAATAAAACTATCCTGTTGGCAAAGGGTTTCTTCGTTGGTTGGGTTGTTTTATTGTCAACGATATGTTAACACCTACAAGAAAGGAGGGCAGGAGTTATGGAAAGAATGGGCCTTCTGACACAATAATGGTAGCAAAATGATTTGTTCCATTTTTCTGGATGAGAATTTAAGAATTTAGAATGAATATGTAAGGTTTTTTTTGTTTTGTTTTGCTTTGTTTTTTTTGCTGCATATATATTGGCCAAAAGTTTGCAATCCATCTATGGATGTTCAGGGCAGATATTTTTATATAATAAAGACAAAATTAGAACAAACCACATTCTCAACAGGTGATAAGCTCATTATATTTTTGTATATCCATATACATCAGCACAGAACCATTACAGATAGAGTTTTAGGTACTCTAAAATAGGAATATTTTAAAGTGGAAAAAGACAGCTGGAAGAGAACTAGAGTATAATTTCATTTTTGAAAAAATATTAGTCTCATAGTCAACAAAAAGATAACAATACTTGTCTTAGCCTGGATGATAGAACTAAGTTGACTTTTATTTTCCTCTTACTTCTTATATTTTCTAATTTTCTATACTGAAATGCCTTATTTAAAAATGAGGAAGGTGCTCTAAGATAAAGATAAAATATTAATACTAGCCACCTCAGGTTTGAATTACATGTCACTCTGATTGTCGCAGCTCAGAGCTATGCTCTAACAGGATGGATGGAACCACATTCTGGTATTAAAATGTCCATGCCAACCAACATGTCAGGAAATAATTAATGCCTTACATTTAGACACATTTGTAATATTGCTTTAGAAATACAACTCCTAGTGCTCTGTGCTTGTTTAACACTCAGCAACCAAGAATTCTGTTTAATTCAGGGAGAAAGGTATTGTGAGTCTTTCTGGAACTGGATTAATTTACTTATACTTCCAAAGAAATATTCTGTGTGTGTCACTAACTCCTCCAGGCCTCCTTATACCTCTATTCATGACATCTGTTTATTTTTCCATGTATATCTACATACACTTTGCAGTAACAGACCTACAGCTGGCTACCAAGCTCTACATCTGTCAGGGGAAGGATAAGGAATTCTAAAGTTGGAAACAAGCAAAATTCCCTGGACTTTAGGATGTAATCAAGTCACACCTATGCAGCACACTGAAATATGCGGGTTTCTAAATGCTTAACTACAAAATATCCCACCCCAAAAAAACCCTGTGAATATATATGCATGTGTATATGTATGAGAGCGAGAGAGAATGTGAGCTGGGGGTAAGGCCGAAGAGAGCCAGCAGAATTAGTAACTCAAAAATTCCACTAATATTATCATCTCAGGTTTATAACATGGCCTCAGGGAATTTTGGTCACAAGGAGACTTGAGGAATATCTTAACCGATATCCTCATTTACAGAAGAATCTGAGATTCACAGCGTGAGGATTCTACCCTGAGGTCTCAAATAACTGAGAGGCAGCAGCAGACCTCCATTCCTAAAGCAGGTCCAGTGGCCTGCCTATTGGGCCTTAATTACTTTTCTCCCATTGAAGACCACTCTTCTAATTATCTTATTTTCCTTGGAAGCAAAAAAAAAAAAAAAAAGGTAAGAATTAACAAGAGTATACAAGGGTAAGACTCTCCCTAGGCTCCACGGAAAGGCTTCATCAGGTTCTTTGCGTGGTGGACCATCACACAGAAGTGGTAGACTAGGTATACAGAGATTTTACAAGCCTGGATAAGCTATAAACTTCCAGGTTCTTCCTTAGATGCCTGAGATAGGCTGTACTGCTATGCCACAGTGCTACCCACACCAAACCTTAGATGGTACTGTAGGCCATGCAGTGAATAGCTTTCCTTCTTTGAATCTCTCTCTCCCATGGGACAGGGCAACAACTCTTTTTCATCAAAAGCAAAAATATTCTAGAACATTCAAACAGCCTGATTTTCCTGGCATGAAAGCATCTCTATTTGGGGAACGTCCAGAGGTTCAACGGATGGAATGCAACTGACAATTAAAGGGTAAAGTGGACTTCCCAGCACCGAAGTGAAGAGTAATTGATGGAACAGCTAGGGTACACCTGCCAAAATGCAGTATTTGTAATTTACTTGTATACAATTCATCCCATGTCTCAGAGCTGATATCTGGAAGAAAGCAAGCAGTTCTAGCAGGGGAAATGGATGATTTCACTGGACAAAATAAGGATGTCTGGGGAAAGGTGAAAAAGTTACATGGCAAACTTCAGCAAAGTGTTTGAGTTTAGAAGTACCACTGGCCAAAGATCACCCTTCTCCATGGTTTGCTCACAAAGAGACTCTCCTGCAGCATAAAGAGCTCCCTGACTGGCAATTTAATTCAATTTTCACAATGGGATGCAGTACATAAAGACGTTCTATACCCAGCAATTAAAGTCTTCAAACCCTAACACTTAGACATGCAGCTATTTTATGACAACCAGGATAAGAAGACACATGTTCACTATGGACAACGTTTAGCAATTGTACTATACACTGCGGAGTACAAGAAAGCTGAGAGTTGCAAATTGGATCTATGCTAACAGTGTCTCCATTTTTGTACATGTGGATGAGAGAGAGAAAATGCACACTGTGATAAGAGTTAGTTTTGAAAAAGAAATCTATATATTTTTTAAAAAGCCTATAAGGCTTTGCTCTGATAAAATCATTTTAATGTTTGCTTAATATCCATCTTTAATATCTGTGCTCAAATCAGATGTTTTAAATTATTGCATCCTAGCAGCCAAGTCCTTACCGTTGGTAACACCATTTTTAAAAATTAATCAAAGGTTTCAAACTGTAAACAAATTTTGCAAGTTCCTCCCTTCCTCCACTCCAAAAAATACGAACTACTATTGCTCCAAGCCAAGTCAACTAGCTGAAAGGCATAAACCTCTCCTTGCCATTCAAGAAGATAATGGTTCAGACGCCAGTCCCCACAGAATTTAGATGCACAAAGCCTATCAGAAGGTCCCAGGCAGAAGGAAGTTGTGCTTAGCAAGCAATATGTTCTACTGGACCTTTCCTCTCTAGGGTTAACATTTTTGTGTTATGTAGTCATTTAGAAGTAATAGAGCTCTTTAGACTTTTATAACACTCAGCCACTTGCAGTGCATTGTAGGAAACAGCACTTCATTATTTATCATAAATTACTCAGAGCGGCTCCTGATGAAAGACGAGCATCAGTGTGGTAGCACAGAAGGTCACTGAGAAGCTTACAAAACCAAATGATAAAGGGGAAACACAAATTTGATACTGACTTTGTTACAGCTTTGCTGCCTTCCTTTCAACGATCTCTTCTGATCAAATACACAAAGACCTCAACAAATAACTAAAATTAAAAAAAAAAAAATTACCTTTATCTAAGTCAAAAAATAAAGTGAAAATATTCCAAGCAAATAACCCTAGTGTGTGTCAGCTGGCTTTATTATAAACGTTGACATCAGTGAAAATTATCTGATCAGTGAGATCAGCAGAGATACCACTGGCTCTTAATACTAATTTAACATTTACACTTAAACACAGTGTTATAGCCCCTCTATCTGGTAACAAGGAGCAGCCAAATGAGCTGGCCAGAGTGATGAATCTGATTCTAATCCAAAGTTCTTCTTCATGGTGAACAAGGTGAGGAGACACAACTTATTTTAGCTGTCAAAATGTAGATAACCAGATGTAGTTCCTGAATCTACAATAGAAGCTACCTGGCAGGCCAGTAGGGCAAGAGCCTCACATTACAGCCATCCTTCCTCGGGGCTCCTGAGGCATCGTTGCTCGCTCAGCCCTCACTATGGGCTGAGTGCACGCAGGGAATCAGCAGTGCTCTGCCTTTTGAAGGCCATACAGTGTCAGCAGTGCTCAATCCCCAAAGGTGCTGAGTGGCTTCTGGAAAGAGGACCTCAGATGGGATCAGAGGGGCAGCATGGCAATCAATTCATAGAGGAGTTTTTTGCCTCCAGAAAATCTGAAGTCACAGGTTAATTTAGGTGAGGCAGTAGAATCAAGCAGATCCTCTTGTAATTCTCCTTGTGTCTCCACTTGCAAATTTTTAGATACTTGAAAGCTATTATTTTGGGTTAAATCTAGGGCTGTGTTGATGTGACTCTGGAAAAAAACTAAACATTTTAACACACACCAATTCTACTGATTCTTGCAGCACTTTGAAGAGGCAGTGGAATGAAGTCAATACTTAAACAGATTCAGGACTAGTCAAGGACCCTATCTAAATGACATGGGACAAATTAGCCTTGGAGAATCTTTTACAATGCGCTGTTTGTCCCTCCCTCTAAGCCATCCTAGAGACCCTGTATCTTGTGAAATTAACACAGATTATTGTGTAATTCCTTGAACCAACCCTGACTGTGACTTCCCAGGGTAGCTTAGCTGCTGCTGCTGCTGCTAAGTCGCTTCAGTCGTGTCTGACTCTGTGTGACCCCATAGACGGAAGCCCACCAGGCTTCCCCATCCGTGGGATTCTCCAGGCAAGAACACTGGAGTGGGTTGCCATTTCCTTCTCCAGTGCATGAAAGTGAGAAGTGAAAGTGAAGTCGCTCAGTCGTGTCCGACTCTTAACGACCCCATGGACTGCAGTCTACCAGGCTCCTCTGTCCATGGGATTTTCCAGGCAAGGGTACTGGAGTGGGGTGCCACTGCCTTCTCTGGGTAGCCTAGCTAAGTCCTCTCAAACCCTCCCTCCAAATCATACCCTGCCCTAAGGAAAAGATGAGGCTGTTTCATTAATTCCAAGAGGCCATCTTTGCCCACCAGGCCAGACATACAGATGTAAAGCCAGTTGTTACTTCCCTTTAAAGTAGTAACCTGCTTGTTAATGACCTTTTACTTCCCTGGCCTCACTTGGCTTTTTTTTCTGCCAAGACACTCTCCCTTGAAACTACCTATGTCTGCCCTGATCAGTGCTTTCTGAAAGGATCTCATATATTTCTCAGTTGGAATCGCATACTTCACTTAATTATTCGCTAGAATATAAGTTGTGACCTCGACACAATCATAAATGCAGATCATGAATTAGCTTTCCCATGCATCTCATATTCTATGCTGGCAGACCTGTATAAAGCCACTCTTAGAAACAAGCATGGCTTACACGTGTAAGATGGCTGAAAAGTGGGGTAATGTATGCTGTATCAGAAACACTCCTGGTATGGATGAGAGACAATCGTATACAATATAAACATAAGGTATCCATCAGAAAGACTTAAATTAAAAAGGAGCATCTCTAAGGCATCTCACTAAGCCAAGACGCTAAGAACAAAGGAAGCTGCTGAGGCCAGGAAGACCCTCTTTGCCTTTACTAGACTGTGACATGTGCAACAAACATGGAGAGTCACAATCTGCTGTCCATAAATGGGACAACCCACACGTTCAGGTCTGGGGATATGAAGTGCTGGTCAAAGGAATGTTTTGAAAGATGCCTTTTATACAATCAAGCTTGTACTGATGTATACAAAAAGTGCACAAATCATAACCATGCAGCTTGATGAACTGTGGTGAACAAGCTCACCTGTGACATTAGTATCCTGATCATTAATATTTTCCCAATACCCCCAAATCCCATATCTTGGGTTTCCTTCCAGTCACTATCTTGACTCCTAATGTTTAATATTATATACACAGAATCACTTTTTGTTCTCTTTTGCTCACCAAAGTATTGATATTTGTGAGCTATCTTAAAAGACTCTGAGCACAACTCATGATCAAATTAAAGACCAGGTTTCCTACAAATCACCTCTGTTCACTGGCCTATGGAACTGTTCTATCCGTAGACAACCACCTAACTTTACCATGTGAATAAACACCATTTGATTCATTGAGCGGATTACAGTATCCAATTAAGCGTTGAATGGGTCATCCCACCTGTTAGTATGTGACCTAAGTCCTCTCTTACAAGATCCAGTGCTACAAATTAGCCTTTTCATTTTCCTGTCATTTCATCCTTAAAATAGATCAGGTAATTGGTTAGTATACCCCAAATTGGTTGATATCTATAGGTTATATCCATCCTTAGCAATACTACTAAAGACTGACCAACTTTGGCAAGCTTCAAAAGCCATTAAGTAATACGGTAAAACTATCACTTTTTTTATCCTTATAAGATCAAGGCTAATAATCCAAGGTCCAGGGTAAGACACTGCCTTCAATAAGGCATTATTCCCCATAAGCAATGAAATTTGCTTGTATTTCTCCACATCTGCACTTCACAGCAGCTCAGCTCAGACAACACTTAAACGCTGACATCATCAATGAAGACACAAACTCTTAGACTAGAACAAATCTTTACAGAACCATGACCAATAATTGAATTGATTCATGGATTTTATTCTTCACTTTATCAAAAGCTTAATAACTTCTAATTAGAGAGATAATTCATGACCATTAAAGAAAACTTAAGAACTGCAGCAAAGTACAATAAATTAAATGACCTTTCTATTCCACAATCCAGAAATCATTAGCATTAACAGTTCTGTATACTTCCCTTGATTACAGTTACTATTTATTAAATCTATTATTAATAATTGATATAGCTCTATATAACTGGCATCTTATATAATTTTCTACCCCAAAGGTTCAATATTTTCCAATATATTTAAAACAACTAAAAACACAATTTAATGGCTTTGTAAATCCATCACATGGGTAAAGTAAAATTTATCTTATTTCTTTTATTTGTACCTAAAATTTATAGATGTACATTCACTTGCCAAATATGTGGTTACGGTATTCAAAGCTTTTCACTGACTAAATTTTGGTTACCTTTCTTGTGAAAAACCATACCTCAAACATCTACTGAGGAATTCACTGAGCAATGAGAAGTTAAAGCTGCGTGTAAAACAATCCAAGTGCATATTTCTTGTGACATATGTATTTTCTCTTAAACTTGCCCACAATTTATTCAACAAGCATTTTTTAAGTAACTTCTCTTTATGGAGCGTATCCAAAGTAGTCAACCTAGTTCTAATAGAAACCACAATTAATTTATAGCTTTGCATATTGTTTAAATACATTACCTAATTACAGTAACAAGAACAACCAGCATAAATAGGTTTGTGAGGAGCTAATATACAACTAACACGTGGTAAATATAGCTCATTTCTTGAAGGCAGAAGCCCTACCAGCTGTGGACGTCCAGCATTAAAAGGGGGCACTTGTCAGTTTTTTAATACAGAAGGGAGTCTCATACAGAAAACTCAATTAAACGGAATTCAGTCAAGACAGTGTTTAATATAAACATTTCTATACCCCATTTTCACTTTTCTATCCCAGAGGCTAGGTTTTGTCACCATGCTGATAAAAACTCTTGGTTAACAATAAGTTTGGGTAAGCAATCTCATTTCCTCTCTTCTTAAAGAATGCAGTTGTCCTTCTTAGTCTATGGGATTCATTCACAGTCTTTGCGATTTTGACAACACAGGCTTCCTGACATTACCGCACTCCTACCCTTCAGCATAAAAACTCCCCAGTGGCTCAGATGGTAAAGAATGTGCCCACAATGCAGGAGACCTGGGTTCCATCCCTGGGTTGGGAGGATACCCTGGAGAAGGGAATGGCAACCCACTCCACTATTCTGGCCTGGGAAATCCCTTGGACAAAGAGGAGCCTCACAGGGGTTGCAAAGAGCGGGACACAACTGAGCAATTAAGACTTTCACTTTACCCTTCTGCATAGCTATCTGAAGATTCTGTAACTTGATCGTAGTATTTGATCTATTTCGGTTCTCTTTTTATGAGTTTGCAAAAGTAGGAAATCCCAATCATTTTTCATTTTAACTCTTCAGGATATTTGTTCTTAGGGATCCTTGGTACATAGCAAAGTCAAACAAGCAAGTAATGATTGGGACCAGTTGTTGGTACCCTTGGCAGACCATCAAGGTCTCACCAAACTTCTTAGTAATGCAGGCTAGTCAATGGCGGGTACCTTGCAGGATAGTTCCAGGAGGGAATTCAGATGCTCTGTGGGGGAACACTGTATATGCGCAACATCCAACATTTACTTGGTAGGGTAGGTATTTTAAGCCTCAAGGCTATTACTCCAAAGGCTCCCAGACACATTTCCATGGGCCACTCTCAGCATACAATGCAGTAACTACTGCAATCAAAAGCAACTTTAGAGTAAGCAGAGAAGAAAATTTTGGCTACAATTCAGGAAGCAGAGAAATAAAGTCTGTAACTATTTTCTGTCATCGTTCTATTGAATCACCTACAAGCAGCCACAGGAGGAAATGAGAGTTAAGATCAAGCAAGAGAAGTTTAGAGGAACACATTCTTTATCTTTTCTGAAATACATTTTAAATTTCTCCTTGGACTGGAAACCAGGGCAATTTCTCTGGTTACAAAAGTTCCCTTTACTATAGCAAAGAACAGGTATGAGCAGATATGCCATTTACGTAGTTAAAAATGGCAAATGTCACTGGCTATGAGCTAAACACTTGAAAGAGATAATGAGCATAGATATATCAACCCTGTATCAATGTCTTAGGATTTGGAGTGGGAAGAGGTTACCTGTAAAATGATCTTCCCATGTTCCTGATTTTTCAAAACACTGCCACTTACGTATGTCCTAGGCAAATTATACAACCAATCTAAGCCCAGCTCAATTAACCTGCATAATTCAGATAATCAGACTAGGCTATAGGTCTAGATGATTATCTTTCAATCCTTGTTTCAATAAACATATAAGACAAAATAGGTAAAGTGTGAACCCCCTGGCACACAGTAAAATTCCACAAATGACAGATCTAGTTGTTCTTACTTATATTCTCAAGCCCCTTCTAAGACTGAGATTCTGTCAAGACATCTCTCCCATTTTTAAAAGTAAAATTCAAAGCACAGAAATCAATCAGAGTTCACTCCCAAAATGATGACGGAGTGATTTTCTCTTAGTGAAATTCTAACTCCCTGGCAATTGACTGGAAGAGCAGGCCAGTGGTCATATGTAATCATGGAAGGGTATCTTAGGAAGTAGGCTAATATTCTGAAGAATTCTTATCAAATGCTTAGCATAAAAATTCTCTTCTCACTCACTCACATTTAGAATGAACTTATGGTTACCAGACAGGGAAGGATGAGGAGAAGGGATAGTTAAGGAGTTTTGAATCAACATGTACACCCTGCTATATTTAAAATGGATAAGCAACAAGGTCCTACTGTATAGCACAGGGAACTCTGCTCAATAAGATGTGGCAGCATGGATGGAAGGGGAGTTTGGAGAGAATGGATAAATGAATATATATGGCTGAGTTCCTTTGCTGTCCACCTGAAACTGTTATAACATTGTTAATTGACTATACTTCAATATAACATAAAAAGCTAAAAAGAAAAGTCTCTTCTCATAATCCTGGCTATAATGTATCACTGCTAAAGCAGTTATGTAGATTCAGGAGATTTCTTTTCTTGCTCTCACAGTATATACTGCATCCATGATATACACTATCATGTCTAGGAAAAGTCCTCAAAGACAAAATCATCATTGGAAGCTGCTAAACTTCTATTATTAAACTAAATTCTGAATTCAGTTCGCAGGCTTGTTTTTGACTAGCCTCTTTTTATGCCTGGAAATGGCAAGCTATGATTTATGTACAATCACCAACCTGTCTTGAAAAATAAAGGCTCAGAACAAAAAGAAGTAATACTGTGAAATATAATTCAGGATGAAGTTTCCAACAAACACAGACTTGAAGCAAGATGTTTTCAAAATGCTAATATTAAAGTTCCCTGAAGTACAAAAGCTCTATCTAAAAGAGCTCTTTGATGCGCAAGCAACCCATTAATCCTCTGGAACCTAAACCACAATAACTCCTAAATTAAGAGGGGGAAGAGAATGCATTGTAGGCATCACATCTTTTTACTAACGTGCTCTCTAAATTCCAAAGATTCAATGACAAGAAGACAGTGTGGGAAGGGCATCCTTTGTTTCATCAAAAATTTTCAGAATTTTGTGGGTTTCAGGTTTCCAGATAATTATAATTCAATAATCTCTCCCATTTTCTCTCAAACTTCAGTTCCTCTTTTGGAGAAACATACGTGCAAAACAGATTACAAGACTATCTACCAAGCAAAGGATGAAAAATGGTGGGTTCCAGTTTGTGTCTAAGCTTTCAGGGTGATTCGAGGGAGACTTCTACACCATATTCCACTGTGTGTGCCAGGGCAGCAGAGAGGAATACAGGAGAGATCCAGGGCATGCAGGCATAATCATCCCTCACTGTAACGGCAGACTCCTCAAGGCAGGTAGCAAATGAGCTCCAGCATTGCAGCTGAATTCAATGGTCTGATGTGGTTTTGGATGAAAATACCCAGCCTATTCATTTTCCATCTCTGCTGACATAAAAACAGTAGAGTATTTGCAGCTTATAGGCTCTTTCAGAAGTGGTATACGAAGCAGGTTATTATCATCACCCCTCACCATCCCAGAGGAAGAAGTTAAAATTCAGAGAGATTAAACTGGTCCTTTGAGGTTCACAGTTATCACAGGATCCACGGCTACAGGGTGGTTTTTTTTTGGATTTTTTCTCTTCTATTCCAGACTCTGTTATCCCTCCCAGTAAAGTTCCTAAAATATATGGTCATGACTGACTTACATTTACAATACTATTACCTACGAAGGAGATACTGTCCCAACGCTTAGCCAGCTGGCTGTCACCACTCCAGTGTAACAAACTTGGTCAGGGCCACGGCTCTGTGAGAAAGTCCCAGCCAACAAGCCAACCTGAAGGACGCCTACATGCCTCTGAAACTTCTTTTTGGGTTGTGTGCTCACCAACACTCAGTGTCAGTAACAAACCTGTTCATGCCAGTTGTTCTTACTATAATTATGTTATTTGGTTAAGTGTTATGTAAGCCAATGACATATGATTGCACAAATGAAAGATAATTGTAGTTTCTATTAAATTATAGCTGAATGTTTTGAAGAAACTCCAAATGGAGAGTTGCTGGGGCGGGGTGGGGGGGGGGGGAGGAAAAGAAAGAAAATTCTTTGAATTATATGAGCAAAAAAAATTGTTAAAGAAAAAAATTAAAAGAAACTATAAAAGATTCCCAGGGCAGGGGGAATATTAGAGTATCAGTGAAAAATCCAGTTGAAATTCCTTCACCAGTATCTTTGGAGAAGAAACAAGTAATTAGAAGAGTAGCATATGGAAAAAAAAAAAAAGATACTAAGCTCATACTAAGAGATATAATTTTTGTTTTAGTGCCTACATCAAGGTATGGGAGAATGAATGTTGTATATATTTGAACTTTTAAGCTGATTTAAAGTTTTATTTTTCTGGTTTTTAAACAATTACTTTTATAGATATTTTACATTAACCAATTAACCACCAGCATAGTAATACCCCAATCAACATATAACAGTCATTAAAATAAAATTTAAAATGAAAACATGACATTATGAAAACAAAGAATGGCTATAATAGTTCATGTTCAATTCTACAATTAATTGTTTCATGGACTCAGATAACAGGTACTGTCAAAATCAGTATGATTTGTACATCAATCTGTGTGGGACAATAAATGGTCATTAGTGTTCCATCAAGTTTTTTGAATCTTAAAAAACCTTTTTTAATTAAAAAAATAAATACCAAGACAGTTTGATTATCTCAATTGCATCAATAGGTATAATTTTTTTCCCTTAACTTTCTTTATCAACCTAGTCAAACATGGCTTACCAAAAAGGTTGACTTTTAAAACAACTTGAAACAACATGGCAAGGTTAAGCATATCTAAGAAAACTTCTTGTAATGACTACTGCTTATACGATAAGCTAAGGAAATAAAAAGTAAGATAAAATAATCAAAAGTCTGTAAGGGGCCTTCAGACAGAGCCATGATTCAAATCGATAAAAGACTGGATAAGGAAGGAGTCCCTAAGTCCTCAGAGAAAAAGTTGTAAAAATGCAAAACCAAACCATGTGTCCTAAGACTTTCATTAATAACCACATGAATGGATTTAGGTACATTTCCATCCTGGTATCGCAAAGCTTTAAATTGAGTCTCTTTCTCCCTCCTGTCTTCCATATGTACATGGTTCTGGAGGAAACACTTTTTTGAGTATAGACAAGTAAAATCTCTAGACTCCAAAAATGTCTCAGTGGTATTTGCCAACGCAGTACCAGCTCTGTGCCTCACCCAACACAAAAGTCTGAAGATAAAAACAGGTTCATGGGGAGAAAAATGAATTCTAGTTCTATTCACAAGCAATTCAAATGCACTTTTCAGTCTTAGGTTTATGGCTCTTTCTTTGCTCTTATATATTTCAGGGCCAGCTTTCATGTTCCATTTTCTACACCTCAGATAGAATACTGAGATATGTTTAGCACTGGATATCAGAGGTTATGAGGAAAGAATTTCTACATAAGAAAGTAGATGAAAATCACCCTTCTTTTCATTGTGGTGTGTAGATGAGGAGGAGCTGAGAAAGCACGCCAGAGAGGAAGGGAGAGCTTGTTCCTCTAAACACTAGACCTCCTAGGATGGCACTGTTTTCAAACTCGGTACCCAACACTTGATTATGGCTTAACCTGGATGTAGAAACGTTGGTTGCTTTACTAACCAAAAGTAAGGAGAAGCTGCCACACATCAGCTTTTTTTGAACTTTTTGTTTTTCTTTCTGGCAAACATGTAGATCAACACTGTGTTAAAAAAAAAAAAAAAAAAAAAAGGCTATCCAGGAAATCGCACAGACAAGAGATGTCTGGAGTCACCAATCAAGCATGCAAAAGGAATGTTCTCTTAGCACTCCCAACCCCTTCCGTCTCAGTCATGAGCAAGGGAGGAGGAAGACTGAGACCACTGCCTTAAGGCGCTGAGGCCAGATTAAAAATGGTTCTAAAGAGAACCTTGCCGATTCTATGCCCACACCCCTGCCTGCCTCTTTTTCTCCTGTTAGGACCATCAAGCACAACGTAAGTGTCAGAAGAGTAAAATGCACAGCATAATTGACTAACGCAGGAGAGTCTCATAATCCTGTATTAAGGCCAGAGGAAATCAAAATGTACTCAAGCTGCAACACGTGCTCATAAAAAACCTCTCAATTGGGTTTCATAAGAAATATTGATCTTGAACTCTGAATCCTCCCACTGTGGTTACCCCATATGGTTGGGGTGAGTCCTTTCTATGCTGGAATTCCTTTGATGGCCCCAATTCATGTGGATAAAAGACAACATAGGAGTAACTTTAAACAAATCATACTTGAGGCTGCTTATAAAGCAACTCAGAGTACCCTTGCTGAAAGACTGAAGATGGTTTAAGAAGAATAGATAAGAAAATTGTCAATGTTATCAATGGAATGCTCCAAAATGACGTTTGGGTAAAGTCTGAGTTAGATACACTTGGTTATACTAAAGCTGTCATCCTACCATGTTTAAACATCAATGATACACTTTACATTATTTCTCTACTAAATATACTATTCAAGATTTGTGATCTTTCTCACTGGAATAAGCTATATACCTTCCAAATATGACCCAAAGAATAATCCATTAAAAGTGGTTGTGTTTAGCACTTGAATTTAGCCAAGATCTGGTCTTCTGTTAAATATGTTAAAGGGTGTTTTCTGCTGAGTAAAACAACAATCCACATTTGTACTGACAACATTCTACACACTTGTATGCATTTCAGGTATGAAAATACAATCCAATGTCCCCTAAAAGGATGTTTATACACTGGTCAAAATTACTGTCTCTCTCCTGTCTGCAGTAAACCTCCCTGTGGATTAAAAGATTTGTAAACTAACAGTACACTTACAGCTGCAGAGACATTTTGTAGGAAATAATCTCTTAGAGGCAGTATGTTCAAGATACTTGTTTTTAAAGCATCTGAAGGAAAGGCAAGTCCTGGGAATCCAAGAGACCCCAGTAACAAAGAAGAATGTTTTGGTCTGGCTCACGTTCTGAAAGTTGGAGAATGGGAAGAGTCCACTTCCAAGCCCTTCTCCCCCTCCACCTTGCAAGTTCAAGCTTTCTTTGTTGTTAATCCTACAGAAAATCAGAAACAATCTCCTAAACTGGGCTTTCCCATAGCAAATATAACTTTTGCTTACAAAAATCCTATTACTCATTTGCAAGTGTGTTTATTCTAGAATGAACCAGTCTCTTCCACTCCAAAGAGCTACACTGTCTTTACAGACAGTATCCTTCTGGTCGACCTAAGATAAACACAAAGACTCATTCTACAAGCCTTGTGTTCAATTCAAAAGCACAGACCCTGGCAATTTCAGAATTTGTGAGACAGTCTCAAGAAAAAAAAGCATCGCTGTCAGCTGTCTTCAGGGGCTAAAATACAACCCATGACTTTCATTTGGAAAAAAAAAGAAAAGAAAAAGCACCTATTGAAGTCTAAAGGTAGGAGCCAGAAAAAAAGGGAACTTTCTCTCCTGGGAACTCTGGTGACATAATCAAAACAAGTGAAAAATATTAATGCAAGATATTCAGGCCATTCTTCAGCAGTGTTGATGATCCCTCAAATGAAACCTTTATTTCCTTTTGTTAATCACCCTGCAATCTTGTACTCAAAAAATAATTAAATTATCATTTTTCTTTAAATTACCATACAACCTGCCTATTTAAACTCATCTTTTATGGAAACTACATAATCTTCCCTTTCATTAAAATTTCCCTTGTTGATATAGACAAACCAGGTCAGTTTCTGCTGGATTTCCACACTCATAAATCCCTTAATTCAACTCTTTGCCGGAGGTTTAAAAAAGAGCAGGAGCTGAACCTCAGATACACATAAAACAAATACTGCTTATATGTCTAAGTGAACATTGACACCATTTACAGGTTCCCCCCTCCCTTTTCCTTAGGGCTGAGAGCCCTGTCAATAATCATTATTTATTAAAGATACTGCCATTCCCGTCTACAGAATGTAGGAAGGGAGTATGGAGGGGTAGAAATAATTACCTTGGGCTTTTCTTTAAAGACCTCCAGAATGGAAAGCAAGGAAATCAATTGAGAAAGAACATGAAATATCCCCTATATTCAACCCTCCCCCGACATACACACAAGGCTGAGAAGTATACCCATACTCCATTATTTATATCAACTGTATCAAGAGATCTAAAAAAAAAAACAAAAAACCTGGGGTCTTCAGGATAAATGTATCTATTTTCAATCCACTGAACGTTCACACATACACTTGCACATCCTTTACCCATCCACCAAACTCAAGCAGCTAGATTTGCTGAGAGAAGCCTCTACACACCTCCTGGGAAAATGTGCTCTCAAAAATTACTGCTTCAGCCAAAGGAGAGAGAAGCGGCAAGTTACCGGCTTGCCTGCCATTCTGCTTTGTGGCAGATTCTCTTCATTCCCCTCTCCTCCCTGTCTCCCAATGTATCTTTTTAACCTTTATTTTTTTCCCCAAAGCAGAGTAAAAACATCAGGAATGTCTCTTGTTGGACTTTACGCTCAACAAATCCAAAAAAAAAAAAAAAAAAAGTTTCAAAGGTTAAATACCACCCCAGGTAAAACCACAGGTAGAGAAATGAAAATTTCCCAGATGACTGGAAGGTTGGTATTCCTACTCAAGAGTTAATGATGAGCACTCTTCCTTTCCCTCCAGATGCTGTGGCTCAAAACAGAAATACAATGTAAGGAGAGCACAGTCAGGCAGTTTGGGGAGAAAAGCTTTGCATAGAACTTGAACTGGCAGGCTGGGGGTTTGTCCTAAATAACCTTCACAGGTTGCACAAACTGTTCTCAGATCCTGATCTCCAGTCAGATTAAGAGGCTGCCTAAAATTTCCTTAGAATAAGAATGAGGTGGGGTAGTGGGAGAGTGGTGGGAGGTCAATTAGTCATCTGACACATTTAAAAAGGTACAGTCACATCTCCCAGACAGGCAGAAAGCTCTCATGCTTGGGGTAACTGACCAGTGCTGGCAGCAACTGAGACAAGGTTGAAGAAGCTATATTCAAAGAGTGACCTGTTTCAAAGGAGTTGGGTTTTCTCATCCTTGAGTGCAGGGAACTCTGGCCCATTTTGCCTAAATTTTTCAGGCATAAGGGAGGGGAACGAGGTTCACACCCCACCTTTGGGAAATGAACAAAGCAAATGCTTGGCAGAGCTGAAAAAACTCCTCCTCCTAGAGAAAAGGCAGCTCCGCAGGGCTCCCTTCATAATTCCCCTTAGTTAACTCACTCTCGGCAGACAGAATCCTTTTCTACACCTTGGAATGTCCATGGGCAGGGTAGGCGGTTATCAGTTTAGCCCTCCGCCATGGTTCGCCTCCTTTCCCTACCTCCCACAATGGCTTCTAATTAACCCTTCCTGGTCCCTGCCCGGGTCAGGGCTGCTGGAATTGTCCACAGCTTCACTGTACCAACATCTCCATCAAATGACCACACACAACCCCCAGCCCACCCATACACGGACACAACTTCCCTCCGCGGTTTAACGTCGGGCAATGCTTGTACATTTCCTTTACTGCTTCCTACAGGCACGGAAAGGGCTCCGTCCTTTGGGGAAGGCCCTCCCTCCCTCCCCAGCTCTCACCAGGAGCTGGATCCCAGAACTCGACAGCAGGTCTGCAGTGAAGAGGGATCGCACTAGCTTTAACCCCTTGAAGGGAGTTAGTTCTCATTTGGGACTCAGTGAAGTAGGGCCCGTGGAGCCTGGCTGACCATCTCCCTCTGCTTCATTCCACCTTCTCCCCTCACAGGGGAAAAGGCCGGCACCTTTTTCCTCCCCTGTGGCCGGTTTTAATTCTCTCTCTCTATGTTCCAATCCAGGGCTGGGGATGAAGGATGCTAGAAGCGGCGAGGGGAAAAGACAGCAGGAAGGCAGAATGGAAACTCAGCAGTAAATCAGAGTTCAGAGTGTTTACTTACGAAATTTGGGGCTGGTGCTAGTTTGTGGCGTGGTGGTGGTGGTGGTAGAGGAGGAGGACGAGGAGGAAGAGGAGGAGGCAGCATCTTGAAAAGGAGACAGAGTCCAGGAGGGAGTAGAATCGTGAAGGTAGGAGGAGGTAGCATACGCCGCAGTGGGCCAGGAGGGCATGGCCTGGGTACTGGGGGTTCCTGGCACCGGGGGTCGGGAGCCCGGAGTGCTGCTACTAAAGAAAGGGGCTGTCGTGGGCAAGACCGTCGGGGGGGCCGCAGTGTTCCGTGCCGTGGTGGAGCGCGGGCTGGCCCGGATGGGCACCCGGTGCCCGGGGAAGCGAGTGGGCGCCCGCGTGATGGTAGTCAGGCGGGTGCTAATCCGGTTGGGCGTCCTGGAAGAGGCGGCACCGCCGGCGAAGGGGGTGGCGGGGGACGTGGTGGAGGTGGTCGTGGTGGTGGTCTCCATGGCCTTGGGGAAGGAGCTGGGCTTGGAGAGGAAGAAGGGGTCCTGGCCCATTCCCTTGGAGTCCACCAGGTCGGTGGGCACGTATTCCTTGACGGAGCCCACCACGATCCATTTGAGCAGCATGAGGCTGAGCCCCAGGCCGATGAAGCCGATGAACAGAGGCACCACGCACAGCCACGTCTGCTGCCGGTTCCACACGATGCAGTCGCTACAGCGTAACTCCCGGGGGGGCTCGGCCGCCCCTTCGCCGCCGCCGTCCGGGCCCCCGCCCGCCGCCGCCGCCGCCGCCGCAGCCGCCGCGGTGCCCTCCTCGGCCGAGGCGGCGGCTGCCGAAGCGGCTCCAGGTGGCGAGGCAGCGGCCGCCCCTTCACTCATCCTAGGAGCCGGTCTTCACCTTCGCCCCCCCGAGGGCCGCGCCAGAGGCATGGGGCCGCGCGGGCCGGGCGCGGGCGCGGGCTCCGGCGGCGGCGGCGGCGGGCTCGGGCGCAGGCAGCGGCCGCGGCGGCCGCATGCAAATCGGCTCCCTGCCCCCACGCCCCTCCCCCCGAGAGGCGGGCGGCGGGCGGGGAGGAGGGGAGCGGGGGAGGGGACGCGGGCCGGGGAGGGGGCGGCGAGGAGCGCGAAGAGGGGCGAGACGCGCCCCCGGCTCGGCCGGCCGGTCAGGGAGCGGCGGGGCGCGTCTGCTGCCCGCCGAGCGGCCTCCTGCGCGCCGGGGCCCCGCGTCTGCTGCTGCTGCTGCTGCTGCTGCTGCTGCCGCTGCTGCTGCTGCCGCTGCTGCTGCCCGCCGCCTGCAAGCGCTCCAGCCGCGCCGGCATCCTCGGGGCGCCGCACCCGGCCCGCTCCCCCGGGCGCCCGCCCGCGCCGCCTCTGGGCCTCGCGCCGCCTTCAGGGGCCGAGCCGGCCGCCCGCGGCACGCCGGGCGCTGGAGAGCCGCATTCCGACACAGGGGGCCGGCCTGGCCGCCGCCGCACGCCCGGCCCGCCGCGCCGCGGTCGTCGGCGGCTGCTCCGCGAGTCCGGGCGGCAAGGTGCACCTGTTCTTCAGCCGGCCCGCAGCCAACCCTCGGCCAGCACTGTCTGCGAGAGACCAATCCGAGCGCAGCGCGGAGGGCGAGCGGCCGGGCTCGCCTCGCTCCCGCCGCCTGCGGCTCGGCGCCGGCGCCGCTGCCCAAGAGAGTCCAACTCCAGCGAGCTGCGCCGCCGCGAGCCCGGGGCCGGCGACGCACGGGGCGTCCGCGGAGGGTGCTGCCCGACCCGCCGCGGAGGGAATCCCGTCAGCCCGCAGAAGATTCGGGGCACTGCCCGGCGCCCCTGCCCGTTCACATTCCCAAGTCGGAGACGCGAAACGGAAGACCCCGTCGGGGATCCCGGGAAACAGGGACCCCGGGCGGGAGGCGACTCCAGGCGGGCGCTGGCAGGCAGGCGGGTGCGGTGTGTGAAGCCGCGGCGGACGGGCTGGGCTTCTGGCAGAGTAGCGCCTCCCACCAACACCCAATGGTGGTTTCTTAACAGGTACAAGATGAATAAATGATCCAAGCAAACCCCCACTTGGAAGTGGCAAAAGCAACTCCCGACCCTCTCCTTGTAGCCCCTCTCCTTGCAGATGCAGTGGGGTCAGAGCCTGAAGCTGCGGGGCGAGAGAGCCGGGGTGTGTGCGCGTGGGAGGGTGTCTGTGCGCTTCGCTGCGTGAAGGCGGGCGCTGCTAGATGCAGAGCCCTTTCCCACCGACTTCCTAAAAGAGATGCTGGTGAAACAGACCTTTGTGCAGTTACACCTGGCAGATACCTCGTAGCCGATTTGCGATAACTTACCTTTTAAAATATTGTCTAAATGTAGATGTACGTGCAAGTGCACACGTCACAGGACAACTGATTGTGAAAGGTAACATTTTAGACGATTCGGGTTGGTATACAAAATTCTTTCTTTCCTCTTCCTTTGAATAGAGAGGCACCTGTGTACCTGTGTCTGAAGACCAGCCTAAGAAGAAGGGATGAGGGGGTAAAGAGCCAGCATCAGCATGGTTTATGCTGATGGTGCAAAACCTCCCTAGTCATCGCTTCCTAGATTTCCTGCTCTAAAGTGGAAACCGGAAAGATGTTTTTACAAGCTGAAAGAGAGGTTGAGGATGACAGCCTCCCAATACACTTCCCTGCACTGTATGATTGGCGCTGATGATGAAAACAGCATTCTCTTGGCTTGTAATAGTTTCCCCAAAGATGAAGTTTTCCAGGTATCCATTTTATTCACAGGTGGAGAGCAGAACAGCACAGTAAAAAGACTGCAAGGAGAGGATACATTGAAACAGGAAGCCCCTGGGATTTAGTGCCTACCAGAATATTTTGATCAGATACGGTGAATAAATTACTTTTGATGGCAGTAATGTGGCTGTCACCTCTTCCAGCTATAACATTAAGATTTTCCCCATAGGAAACCTTTTGATTTTTAGTTTGATAGAACATGCTCTAATCCAGTAGTGCTGAGTTAGTTACAAAAACTGCACGTGAAAAAAAAAAAAAACAAGCCCTTGAATCTATATTCGTTCATCTTTCCATCAGTGAGTACTATTAATACAGTTTTATATTATGTAGAATGTAGGTATTATAGTTTCATATCCTAGGTGAGAGAAACAGAGGCTCAGGGCGACTTTATTGCTTACAGCGAGCAGAGCTCATATTTGAGTCCCCGTCTTCAGAGCCTGAGTGTGAAGCTCTTTGTCCAGCGTTGTACAAATGCAGGGCACAGTTCTCTTAAGTGAAAATTGACCCAGTCTCTACCATCTGTGGGTGCTGGGCAGTTACTGGCCAATGTTTCCTGTGTCACAAGTGAAAGTTAGCTTTCACACAAATATGTGAAATTATAGCAGGTGGTGCTGCTGAGTATATAAGACTGAAAATTACTTTTCCAAAACATTACTAATTCATTGGTCCCCCATTATTCCTATGGCCCTTGCATTCTTCCTTCCCCACTGAAATACATCTAGTGTACAGAACAGGATGTTGTAATGCTGCTGTGGGGCAAATGCTCCCCTGAAATTGCATTTGCACAAAACTCCCCCCATGTTGTCTCAGTGCTCCCCAATGCCTTCATCTACCGCTCAGACTCCCTCCACTTCTCATTTCCACTTGGCTTTAACAGCTTATTCACAGTTCCCTGTTCAGCTCATTTTCTCCCATCTCCCAAGCCTCTGTACTTGACTACCCATTAGCTTCTCTCATGGTGAACATCATCACTAGTGGAAAAAGGTAAAGAAAGAAAAAAAGAGCCCATTACTTTGATAGCCTTGTACTGGGGACCAGGGTGTATCAGCCCGTCTAAAAATGTCTGGCTGGTACAATCATCATTAATTTGCAGTTTCACTGTGAGGCTCCCTCGTAGCAGGTGGTAAGCACTAGAACTAGAATTGGGGGCAGAGGGTTCAACAGCTGGGTCAAGGACAAGTGGTAGACACTCTCACTGCCAATGAACAGCCAGCTGCTCAGTCCCAGGGTAAGGCAGAGTCCCAGTTTGGTGACTCACAGCTCCCTGAAGCAGAACTCTGGCCAAAGAGTTTCACACTCCGATTCTGAAGACAGGGACTCAAGTATGAGCTCTGCTCGCTGTAAGCAATAAAGTCCCCCTGGGCCTCTTATTTTTCTCACCTAGGATATTAAACTATAATACCTACATTCTACATAATATAAAATTGTGTGTCTAAATGTATTAATACTACTCACTGATGGCATCTTTTCAGCATGACTTTTAGAATACACTAGAAGCCAGCTTTATTAAAATGTATTAAATTATCACATAGTCTAAATAAAGCCTTTCCAAATCTACTATATGGTCCTCAATCAAAATACAGATTATAGAGACTTCCCTGGTCCAGTGATTAAGAATCTGCCTTCCGATGCAGGGCACATGAGTTCAATCCTTGTTCAGGGAACTAACATCCCACATGCCACAAGGCAACTAAGCCCTCAAGCCACAACTACTGAGCCTCTACATGTGCTTGAGCTCTAGAACCTGTGCTGTTCAATAAAGAGCCTGCACACACTGCCAGTGAAGACTCAGAGTAGCCACAGTAAAAAAAAAATTGTTTTAATAAACAAAAAAAAATAATACAGATTACATCTTTCAAAGCACATTCTTGTTCTTTTGATATAATTATATGAAAATGATGCCTCCTATGGTTTTTAATGCTGAGGCGAATTATTTAGCAAAGAAAGCTGTCATGACTTATTAGGGAAGAGTTACCCATACTTCTCCATACTTTTCTTGGGTATCTCTACCTCCTATAGAGAGAGATGTGGCTTTTCCTAATAAATGGGCGTGGTATAACTCAGCCTCTGCTGATCTGTATATCTGCCTGAATATGATCTCCTTCTAGATGTCTCCTGTCTGATACACCATCTAATGATGATTTAAAGCATTTCTGAACTACTTTTCTGTTAAACTACAATTTCTCCCTTCAGTGGCATCAATATCTCATATCCCAAGTTCAATTAGCCATCATCATTAACAACACAATATGACTGTCCTGGGTTTCCTCCTCTGTAAATTCTTTGGCAAAGGCCCATCCTTAGAACCACAAGACTGGAAGTGAATTTCATGGCCAAACACCTCCAGTGTGTCATGCCTCAAAATATCCCAGGCCAGCAGTCATAAAATTTAGCCTGAACTTTAGAGAAGGTGTCGCTTTGTGCTCTAGAGAAGACCACAGCCTACAGACAGTATAAAAGTACGGAGGTAATTTTAAAAATCTTTGGGTTGAACGAAAAACCTGCCTTCGAAGGCTATTTCTTGTTCAGTTGCTTAGTCGTGTTCAACTCTTTGCAATTCCATGGACTAGAGCACCCCAGGCTTCCCTGTCCTTCACTATCAGAGTTCGCTCAAATTCATGTCCATTGAGTCAGTGATGCTATCTAACCATCTCTTCCTCTACTGCCCTCCTCTCCTTTTGCCCTCAGTCTTTCCCAGCATCAGGGTCTTTGCCAATGTGTCAGCTGTTCACATCAGGTGGCCAAAGTATTGAAGCTTCAGCATCAGTCCTTCCAGTGAGTATTCAGGGTTGATTTCCTTTAGGATTGACTGGTTTGATCTTCTTACAGTCCAAGAGACTCTCAAGAGTCTTCTCCAGCACCACAATTTGAAAGCATCAGTTCTTCAGCACTCAGCCTTCCTTATGGTCCAACTCTCACACCCGCACATGACTACAGGTAAAATCATAGCTTTGACTATACAGACTTTTTTCAGCAAAGTGATGTCCTACCATACTCACACCCTTTCTTCTTAGCTCATTCATGATGTAAATCTTGCAGAAAGTAGGTGCCAGGCATGGAAGAAGCAACAAAAAACAAAACATATCTCCCTAGCTCCATGGAAGTTATATTTTAGTGGAAGAGACTGACAATAAACAAAATAGATACATTCTATAGCCTATCAAAAAGTGAGAAGTGCTGTTTGATATGTTGATATGATTACACAGAACATCTCTTCTTCAATCCCAACATTCCCAATCTGTTTACCATCCTCTCAGGCCAAGACAAGTTTATACTCAGGAGTAACAGGGTCCTCTTTTATTAGCTGTGTGTTCCCTGGATAAATGTATTTACTACAGATATCCATCTGACTTGTAGAATCATAATATTCTTCATAATATCCCCTGGAATCATGTGTGTAGGCAATGTGATATCTCAAGATGTTTCATGAAGTAAATGCTTTACGAAGGGTGAGTGTGGTTAACCTTCTCCCCATGATTTCATGTCCCTTATTCTCTCTTACTTTAGTGTGCTCCTGTTATTATAATGATACCCACTCCATAGTATATAATTATGATCTTTTTAAAAAGAGAAGCCAATTGTTTTCTTCATAGGTCTCAGCAAATAACCTTATTTATTTATTGTGGGTGCTTTATGTCTCATACATAGGATGCATTCACAATGTATTGGAAAATTTCCCTGGAGGAAGTGTGTGTTCACAGTATCTTGAATTCGAGGACTTGTGCATTATATTCTAATGCCATAAATAAACAACCACAATAATACGTAAGTTCTACAGCCTAAAAGTCACAAAGCAGAAAGGTGAAAAAATGTCAGTGACATCCTAGTCACAAAAAAATGTAACAATGTTCAAACTTAAGGTATTGTCACCTAATTGCACCCTTATGAACTAGGAAATGCTGACTGCTGTATAACAGAATGTGAAATTAGAAGTTTTGAATGAGACACTAAGATAAAATAAATGTGAAATTTCAGTGGAAGTTGCCAGTTCCAATGCCAAAATTTCAAAATAGCTCAACTAAGAACTGGTAGATGACACAATACACCAGAGATCAAGGGAGGATTTTTGTGAGAAGCATTTCTTTGGCAAAAGTTGTGCTTTGAGTTCACAGGGGAAGGAATCCAAGTACAGAGCCTCATTACACCAAGTCTATGAGAGGGGTCTCAAAGGAGCCCTAAAAAGTTCAGTATAAGATCGTTGGTGTTTTGGCAGCCCTCATTGGGTTGGAATAGACATACAAGCCTCGGGAATCTAGTCAGGAGGTGGTTAAGTGGACTATGGCAGCAGAGGGTACTTTAAACCTCTGCCATGCCAGGAAAGCATGAAGCCATCCTCCAGTGGTAGAGTCCAGGTGCTATATACGGTACGTGTAGAGGAGATGCGGGAATAGACAAGGAGCTGGACACTCGGTACTGAAGGATCTGAGTGTCACAGTAAGATATTTATGTAATTTTTGTTTTGCATTAAATTACCACCCATTCTTTAGGGTACCAACACGGGTACTTTATCTTGGCACTCAGAGTTGCCATCTGTCAATACTTTTGCCTTTCTCTCTCTGCTAACTTTACCAGTCATTGATAGACATATTTTTCTTATCTCACTTCACTACCCAACTCTGTTCTTTTGAAATCGTCTTATGAGATCTGAAATTAAAGGACTGGTAGATGAGAGGTTGCCTTGACAATTCACTGATCAAGCAACCACTGAGGATGTGGCGCTCTGGAATGTTTCAAGGATATGTCTTCTCATTGTCAGAAACAAAAGTCATGGGTTCAGGTTCTCTATCCTCTCAACACTGCAAAGGGGTTTCCATTTGGCAATTCACAAGCTTCACAGCACTCCCACATGAACCTGAGTACAAGCAAAGGGTAGGCATAGAAAGGATACAATGTACAAAGCCAGCTTCCTGAAATAAATTTTCTTATAGCTGAGGAAGAATCATTTCTGTCTCAAACTTCATTATTCCTATATAAAAAAAAAAAGGCAGTTTAATACAACTGCACATTCAGAAAGAGTTGATGTGAGCTCATGTTGATACAAATAATGTTTTGGCTTCATCTCATCTTGCTTCTAGAAATCTACATTCTGCTTCCTCAGATTTGGGTATGAAACTTTCATAACACCCTACAGGGAGAAAGCCATCAGATAATTTCTCTCTACTCTTCATGGTTTTTCTCTATGTCTGTACCACTGGGCTCCCCCACTGAGCTATGCAGAGAAGCCTGAGGACAGACAGCCTTGGCACCAACTCTTGAGACCTTCAGTCACAGTAGTTTGTGTGCTCATCCTGGGCCTAACTCCTTGCTTCATCTAATGGAATGTAAAGTATGAATTCAGAGGGCTTCCCAGGTGACTCAGTGGTAAAGTGTTGAAGTTGCCAATGCAGGAGATGCAGGAGACGCAGGTTGGATCCCTGGGTCAGGAAGATCCCCTGGAGTAGGAAATGGCAACCCACTCCAGTATTCTTGCCTGGAAAATTCCATGGACAGAGGAGCCTGGTGGGCTATAGTGCATTGCATTGCAAAGAGTCAGGCATAACTGAGTGACTGAGTACTCGTGAATTCAGAGTTATCTTCCCCACCCGCAACCTCTTCCAAAGATTATTGATAGCCTGAAAAGGTTTTCAAGTGTTCTACAGTCTCTGATTTGCTGTGGCACATTCCGAAATTTATCCTTGAGATAGATTAATCATCACTAAAGGAGAGAGCAGAAATTTTGGAGTCAGACTTGAATCTGACTGTGTGATGTGCCTAGTGCTGAGGTTGGCAGCTCAGAAATGGTGGTAAGTATTCCTGTTTCATGAAAATCCGGGTTGCCTCAATGGCGCGTGATCTCGAGTCCACCTTTTCCAACAATTTTGCAGAAGATTTTACACAAGTTTGGCCCTGCATTGTCACCATTAACAGGCTAGATATTGATGAGGTGTGTAAACTTTAGGAGCAGCAAGGAATAACTGCAGAGAAACACTGGCCTCACAGCCCCAGGTGATGAATGTACACCAGCTCCTTCCTTGGTGTGCCCCTTCCCACCCCTCAACACACACCACATGACCTCCTCAAAGGTGACCCGCAGAATAACCAAGAAATAAGATATAATAACTCACAGCAGATTTGGCCCGTCTGTTTTGTCTCAAAATAGAAAAGAAAAGGATATCCCAAGAGGACAAAACTTGCTTGGTGTTTATAAATAGAGAAAGAAAGGAAGAAATTATCACCTGGTTTCCTTAGGGAATAAAACCAAAAGGTTAGGAACTCCCGGGTGCCCCAGTGGTTAAGCATCCGCCTTCCAGTGCAGGGTACGCGGGTTCAATCCCTGGTAGGGAGACGAAGTTCACGCGTGTCATGGGCAACTAAGCCCACACATGACTACTGAGCCAGCTGCTGAGCCTGCACTACAACTGGAGAGAAGCCTGAGAGCCATAACTAAGACGTATGCAGCCATATAAATATTTTAAAGTTTTTTTTTTTTTTAATTTTTTTGGTTAAAAACAGAGAAACAAACAGACCCCAAAGGCTAACAGCACTTACACTTGTGAAACATACTCCAAAAGGTTTTGGAGACTTATCCTGATTTTGGGACTTTAAATTTGGTGAAGGAGAATTCCGTTTTAGACAAAGAGCTCAACAACGGTTCAAATGCGTGTTTATATCTGGATGTGACCATACCTATGTGTAGTGCTAAAACCAAATGCAGACAGTAAAGAAAAGAAAGGTTACTCGAGAACTGCCTGGTGATGAACTTGCCCACTGGCTCCAGAGTTTTGCTTGAAGTTATTTGAATAGATTTATAGTGCTGTCTAGCATCATTGGCTGGCGTAAGGAATGCAGCCCAGATCTAAAGATCAGAAGGGGTCAGTATGTGCTGTGACCTTGACTCATGGGGAGGAACCAAGAGTGTTGACACCTGGAGAGGTTTGTAGTTAGATGAGTCTCAGTCAGTCAGCTTAGCAGAGAATGTTTGTCTCTGTGTCTATCTAGTTTCAGGGGAACAAACCTAATCTTGGCTAATCATTGGTGTGATAAAAAACAAGACATTAGAGGGTCTATATCTGCCCTTTAGAGCAGGTTCAAAAAACAACGAGAAAGGTCTGTGTTTGGCCACATCACTGCTAAATTAGGAGGGTCATCTGTGAATCTTATGGAACTCAAGAGAAAGAGCTTACAAAAGTCTCATCTAAGTTATAAGGGGAAGCATATTTCTTGGTGGAAGCACATTTCCAGGAAGCCATTTCCTGGAACTTAAAAGGGTAGAAAGATTTCTGAAAATCAAAATTGTGGAGATAATTCCCTTAATCCCAGGTAAAATTGTACATTGATATTGACATACATGTATAGCTCTCTCTTTTTTTTATAGCATTTTAAGAATGGATATGTGCTAATAATCATTAGATAAAATAACAGTGATGACATGTTTTATAGATTTATACTTATTTTTTACATGGGAAATACAAAGTAAAATTATCTGCCAATATTTAGTATCTGTGAAAACAATGAAAAAGCATAGGAATTCCATCAGGATGAGAAAAAAAATAGCTATCATAATTTGACAAAATATTTCATATTCTAGTTATCTTAGCAGAGGGTACTTTAGAATTTAGAAGCCATAAAACTGTATCACAGTAAATCCTTTAAGCCATCGATATGATCTTATAAAATTTATAAAACCACAAACTCTATTAAAGTATTGTCTTTCTTGGGAGTATGGCTAACATACATTTTTTTTTTAAATTCAACTTCTCAAAAATCATTTTTTATTATTTATTGTTTTGTTTTTATTTTCCTTTGTTTTTCTTCAAAAATCATTTTTTTAATTAATGTTGGAATGTAAGAGTGTTAGAATGTTTTCACTTTTGACAATAGACTTCTTGAGACATTTGATTGGCATATTTGACCAATTGTGTCTGTGCGTGCTCATGTGTGTGTATGTGTGTATGTACACTGGAATATGTAAAAAAGTAAGGGAGGGTGTGGAAGCAGATTTGGTACTAAGTGTCTAGGGAATAAGGTGGACTAAGAATAGGATTACATGTATGGATGGGAGAAAACTATCTACAAGATGACAATGATTTGATTCCAAACACAAGTAAATTACAAAATGCAAAACCAGGTAACTCTTCAGGCTTGTTTACCCAAAGGAATTTCTCAGAGTTGGGAAAGGCAAAGTCGAGCCCATCAGAGACTAACTAGGCCAACTGGCTCCCTTTGCACTTTGGGCAGAAAGCCAACTTTGCTTTGGAAGCAGAGAAGAGGAGTTTAGATGGCAGCCAGCTGCAAGACTGATGGTTGCTTATATGAAAAACTCTCCACCAGGGACTGGGATAAGAAGATGCACTGAAGTCTGACCCCACCTTCTGAATCAGTATAAATGAAAACAATTTATAATCCCTGCTATATTGGACAAGACTAAAAGCAAAAATGATACTATTTATGGTTAATGCTTTTAGTATTAGAGAAAACATTAGGCAGAAATCTCAGAATTGTGAATTTGGGGATGATATAATGATAAAAATAAGCTCCTTGGGAAATATCCAATTAGCTAGGAAGTATCTCCTTGGCAAGTAGAAGTAATAGGAGGTGTTGGTACGCTCTTGCATTAAGGCAGATTTACAAATAATTATACACCATTTGCCATCCCCTTCACACAGCTCTGCCCATTGTCCTTTTTCTCTCTGGAAATCCTAAGCCCACAATTAGCATTCCTAATGGTACTCCAAGGCACCCATATAGCTCCTCTGGGCAACTGACAGAAAAGCAAGAGTGCTCTTAGGCAAAGTACGATTTGTTTCCAAAATTAGAAGCCCAAATGTACCCTTACTTCTCTGATCATTGAGGTTATATATATACACACGCACGTATGCATATGGGCTTCCCAAGTGGTTCAGTGGGTAAAGAACCTGCCAGCAATGCAGGAGACACAAGAGACATGGGTTCAGACCCTGGGTTGGAAAGATCCCCTGGAGAAGGAAATGGCAACCCTCTCCAGTATTCTTGCCTGGGAAATCCCATGGACAGAGGAGCCTGCAGGGGCTACAATCCATAGATTTGTGAAGGGTTGCATATGGCTCAAGCGACTGAGTGTGTGTGTTTATATATATATATATATATATATATATATATATATATACATATACATATATATATGTGTATATATATATATATATATATATATATTCTTTTTAAGCAGGAGGAGAGAACCCTACTCTAGCCTCTAGAAATTCCATCTGGGCTTGAACAATGACAGAAGATACCTCCTGTCTTCTCTGGGAATTTATGAGGGATCCAGAAAGATTTAGAAGTTACATTAAAAAGTTTAGTGAACACTAAACTACAAGTGTGTTAACGAAAGTCTACAAGTGTGCTAAAGAAAGGCCCCAGAGGGAACCACACCTCCCTTGCAAAAATCTTTCAAGCAGCCTTTCCTGGAAACTGTATTTGAATGACTCTTTGAAGTAGCAAGGGTCTCATCATTCCACAAGGCTAATGGGTAAAAAGTGACACCTTTCATCTTTAAAGCTTTCAGACAAACTTTACATTATTCAAGTTCCCCAAGCAGTTCCTTTTCCCTTTGGAAAGGTGGCCATTCTTCTTTCTTTTGAATTTAAAATATTTGTGTGGTTTGTGTATGCGTGTGTGTGTGTATGTGTGTGTGTGTGAGAGAGAGAGAGAGAATGAAGATACAACACCATAGGTCATTTCCTCTTTTGTCTCCAGGCCTTGTGTCAGAAGTGTCATCCCAGAGAAGAGGAATCTTGCACATCAAAGTTGGTCTGTCACACTACTTTCAAAGAAGCCTTAAACTGAGTTGCACATACTTTGGTTAAGTGAAGTCAAAGGTCACATATCATTTCTGAAAATACAGGTATCAAATACTTCATGGATTGAGAGAGTATGTGTCCATAAAGCAATTGGTAGAGCTGATACTATGACCAGGAAATTCTTTGACATACTAAAGGATATGAGCAGTGAAGGGTCAGTGAACAAATAGGAAACCTGGGGTTGAATTATTACCACTCCAATAATCCTTTTTTTATAATGTTGTTTTGTTTTATGTTTTTGTTTACTTGGCTATGCCAGGTCTTAGTTGGGGCATGTGGAATCTTTTCTAGTTGCAACGTGCAAACTCTTAGTTGCAGCATGTGGGATCTAGTTCCCTGGCCAGGGATCGAACCTGGGTCCCTTGCATTGGGAGTGCAGAGTCTTAGACCTGAACCACCAGGCAAGTCCCTTCAATAATCCTATGAGACTTTGGGTCTATAAAGCTTGGGCAATACTACCTAACTCCATCATTATTATGATGGTAAACATGGAAAACAATGTGAATATAATTTGCAAATTTTAAAACACTGTGCACATATTAAAAAGGACTCTGGTATACTGTCAGTTAATGTGATTAATGAAAAGTTACTATTTCCAATTGTAACTTTATATGGTATGATATGGAGGACATACGAATCTCACTATTTTAATAAAAACCTCTAATTAAAATGTAAAAAAAATTTTTTTCACAATTTTAATAATACATGTCAGCCTTCTCTTTTTTCTTTCTCTCTAAGTACCGCTGTCTTGCCAGCAATGCTTTCCAGTGGTTGCATAACACCCAAGGGGCAGGGGCTAGGCCAGTCCTTGAAAACTGCTGCCTTGGATAAGTTCATAACCAAGAAGAGGAAACACTACATCCAGTGTCATTCCTTGCCCCGAGGAATTGGGGTGTAAGTAAGTGATTTGGATCCTCCCTTTGTCTTTTTTTTTAAAGTGAAAAATAGTTTATTAACATGTACAGCATGCACACATATGGGACAAAGTCTTCTGTCATTTACAGATAGTTGCTTACTTGGCTGTTTTTGCTTTTTAACAATACAAAATTATTATTTTTTAATTTTCTTTTTCCTCCCTTTGTCTTAGTTGCCTTTATCTGGCTCCAAACACTTTTCTTTTGGATCTTTTGTATAGTTTTTTTCACTCCTCTCAGTACATCAGGGGCCAGGAATTTTAAGCTCATGTGTTTTGTAAGAAGCCTCCCCTCACCCCTCCAGAAATTGACAAGCTGATTCTAATATTACTGTGGAAATTCTAATATGGACTGAGAAAGAACAGAATAGGAGTGCTCACGCTTCCTAGCCTCAAAGCTCACCACAAAGCTACATTAATCATGACTGTTAGTTATAAGAAGAGACAGGTAGATCATTGGAGTACAGTTGAGAATCCGGAAATACACCCAATATTTATAGGACATTATTTTCTACCAGGGTGCAAGAAAACATTATGGGGACAAAAACAGTCTTTTCAACAAACGGTGATATGAAGACGAAATCACACACTAAAGAATGAAGTGGACCATTTCATTCCATCATAGACAAAAAGACTGTAACTAAGAATGGATAAATACAAGAGCTAAAACTAGTAAGCTGTTTACGAAAACATATGTAAAAATCTTTATTACCTTGAATTAAGCAAACAAAAAACAAAAAAGCAGACAAATTGTACTTTGCATAATTTAAAAACTTTGTTTTAAGTGACATTATACAGAAGTTAAAAAAAAAAAAAACCAATAAGTCACAGTCCCCAAAGTCTACTAAATTCTTTCCTTACTTCTATTATTTATTTCTCTTTTTTTTTCACAAATGTAGTATACAAACAATGGTACTTCTTTTAATTTATATTTCTTTGATAATTTTAACCTATTGTATTTATATGTGTCCTATTTATATTTACTCTTTTGTCAATTGATTATACCTACCTTATTTGTATTTCTTTTCATTTTCCTGGTTAATGATAACAAAGCATTGTAAATTGTTTACTAATTTCAAATGTATATATTTAGATTTTTTCTTTAATGTAAAAGTGTTAGTTGTTGAGCCATGTCCAACTCTTTGTGACCCCATGGACTGTAGCCCATCAGGCTTCTCTGTTCATGGAATTCTCCAGGCAAGAATACTGGAGTGGGTTGCCTTACCCTTCTCCTGGGGATCTTCCCAATCCTGGGGTTGAACCTTGGTCTCTGGTATTGCAGGCAGATACTTTATCATCTGAGCCTCCAGGAAAGCCCTTTTTTCTTTAACAAATATTTGCGATTTTATTAAATATTTAGTAATCAGGTAAACATTTACATTTTATTTTCTTGGAATACCTATTAGGTCAAGCTGGAATCAAGATTGCCGGGAAATATCAATAACCTCAGCTATGCAGATGACACCACCCTTAAGGCAGAAAGTGAAGAGGAACTAAAAAGCCTCTTGAGGAAAGTGAAAGTCGAGAGTGAAAAAGTAGGCTTAAAGCTCAACATTCAGAAAACGAAGATCATGGCGTCTGGTCCCATCACTTCATGGCAAATAGATGGGGAAACAGTGGAAACAGTGTCAGACTTTATTTTGGGGGGCTCCAAAATCACTGCAGATGATGACAGCAGCCATGAAAATAAAAGATGCTTACTCCTTGGAAGGAAATTTATGACCAACCTAGCTAGCATATTGAAAAGCAGAGATATTACTTTGCCAACAAAAGTCTGTCTAGTCAAGGCTATGGTTTTTCCAGTATGGAGGTGAGAGTTGGACTGTAAGAAAGCTGAGCGTCGAAGAATTGATGCTTTTGAACTGTGGTGTTGGAGAAGACTCTTGAGAGTCCCTTGGACTGTAAGGACATCCAACCAGTCCATTCTGAAGGAGATCAACCCTGGGATTTCTTTGGAAGGAATGATGCCAGAGCTGAAACTCCAGTACTTTGGCCTTCTCATGTGAAGAGTTGACTCATTGGAAAAGACTTTGATGCTGGGAGGAATTGGGGGCAGGAGGAGAAGGGGACGACAGAGGATGAGATGGCTGGATGGCATCACTGACTCAATGGACGTGAGTCTGGGTGAACTCTGGAAGTTGGTGATGGACAGGGAGGCCTGGCGTGCTGCGATTCTTGGGGTCGCAAAGAGTCAGACAGAACTGAGCGACTGAACGGAACTAATCTTAGCAGAAACTATTGACCTCTGCTGATATCCCCTTAAATACTTTTACCAATTCTGTGTGAACCTCCTGCAGTTTCTCTGTGCTTTCACTCTGGGTGGAGACAATGTTACTCTTCCTTGGGAAACAGCCTAACAGAGCCTTCTTGAGTAAACAGCCAAAGAACCTGAAATCTCTGGGAAGTTGCTTGCCTGGTGGCTCAGCTGATTAAGAATCTGCCTGCAACGTGGGAGACCTGGATTTGATCCCTGGTTTGGGAAGATTTCCTGGAGAAGGGAATGGCTACCCACTGCAGTATTCTGGCCTGGCGAATTTCATGGACTGTATAGTCCTTAGGTACACAGAGAGTTGAACGCACTGAGCAGGTTTCACTTACATTCCCATGAGGGATGCTGTTAGCCTGAAACCAGAGTGAGTCCCCTTGTTTCTGACTGGAACAAATCCTGGGCCTAATTTGCATTCTCAGTTCTCCTACAGAATTTGGCTGACACCTTTTTCTATGAGACTTGCTAGGTTCTTCCCTTTCTATTCCTGCCTCCTCCACTCCCTAACAAATCCTTCCCAGGAGTACACACAAATCTTCCTGACTATCTGATTTATGACAGTAATGCTTTACTGTAAAAAGTGAGGAGAAAGAATGCTTTGGAAAGAGGTACATTGCAGGAAATCAAAAGAATTATACTACGAAGAAAGCTTTACCCATTAACCTCCGAACATCAAGTGAAACTCATCCTGTATTTTTAGATATAAAAGCTAAGTGGACTAAAAGAGAGTGTGTGGTTTTTGCCTAAGGTCATGTAAGCTGGACTAGTACTAATATTTTATTTGACCGCTTAAAGGGGATCAGCTTCGTTCATGATTCTGGAGACATACAGCTTTGAATGAAGTCTCTGGCTGTATTATTACCTGAGTTTCATGATTAATGGTATTTACCTAAACTTCTCTGCTTCAACTACCTTGACTATAAAACTCCTTTATATACTTAATGTCATCATTGAGTGAAATAATACATACTAAGGCATTAGAGCAGTTACTGACATGTAATCATTACTGGAGGAAAAAAGCTACTTAACTCAATATTCTTTATATCATGTAAACTTGGGCTAATTGGTTCCAAATGTTATTGCAACTTAACATTTCATAAACTACTTTGATGTAACTTCCTTTTATTCTCACAAAAACTTATATTTCAGATGAGGAAGTGGAGGCTTCAGGTGGAATCATCTTCGTGTTTTGCAACCTGGGAGAGTCATCATTCCCTTGTATCTCAGCTATGAATGACAACAAGCCACAAAGAACATGAAGGACCGAAATACAGAAGGCAAGTGACCCCTTGTATGACAGATCCTAAGTCAGACTTAATGGTGCAACTTGGAGCATCAATAAAGCTAAGGACAGGCCAGATAGGCCAGGGCAGCCCAAGCAATGGACAACTGGGTGGTTGTGCTCAGAGAATTTATTGCAAGGTCCATGAGTTCCTCTCAGCAAAAGAAAGAAAAGCTGGGGTAATCTGACAACCAGATAATTCATTCTAAGAGGGAGAAGAGACACAGTGGGCCTTCCTATGTTTGTGAAGATGTCTGTGAAGCCAAGCCTGGTTACTTTTTAATGAGATTCAGTGGATGCATCTCACATGAGAATTGAATATATGACCATACAGCATCCATTACAAAAAAAGCACTGTCACAGGAACTAGAGAATGGAAATAAGTACATTTTCCCTAGATACCTTGTCAACCGAAACTGAGGTTGCTTTAACACCCAAAACTCGATTAAGAGTCCCAACCTGTTAAGAGTATCTGGCTGCCAGATCGCCACTGCGTGAAACAGCAGTGAGGGAACACCAGAATAAATTTTAACTTGCAGCCAGATACAATACCAAAATGCCATTCTTAATGCTCAGAAAAGCCTAGTGCATGTAAATTGCCAAGTAACAAATCTGCATGGAATCATAAGCTGTATTGCATTATACAATTTTCCTTTCCTTTTCTTTTTATTTTATTTTATTGCTTTCATGTTAAAGATTCAGTTCATAAATAGTACATAAAGATGGAACAAAGTTTCACTGGAAAGTTTCATCATCAAACAATAAGATGCAAGTGAGGACTTCTGTGGTAGTTGGGGAGAACATCTTTCTCACAAACAGATCATGGAACTACCATAGTCTAGGGGAAAGATGCTTTCCTGACTTCTCATTAGTCAAAATTCACGTAATTTAAAAATAATTCACACAAAGGTGGTGGGTAGATCTTTTTAGCAGTTAAAATGACACTTCTGTGTTGCAATAGAATGAACCGAACTTATAGTTTACTCAGTTTTCAGCTTTGCAATTATGTAATTCTTAATGAAATTTTAATTTTTTTAAGTTCACATTACTTCACATTTTGTGCCTAAATTAAGGCTTTATTACTATTTTATAAAGTGTTATTTCAAGTGTGCAAAAAATGTACTCACCCTGTATTAGATAAGTATAGTAAACATCAACCACAGAAGGCAATTTTTAGGATGCATTCAAAGCTTTCTCTCCAAACCTTCATCCCTCTTCTCGCACCACATAAAAGGAGATTTTTTTATTCCAGGCTAAACTATGTCCCAAGGACAATAAATCAGATATTAAGGGAAGGGAAAGGGTCAAGGATCACCACTAGAGTTCTGGTTAGGCTATCTGTCTGTATGACGGTGCCTTCCCTGAGAATAGGGACAATGGAGGAAGACTACCTTTGTGGAACTCATAAATTTGGTTGAGAAACTATCGAGTTTGGAAAGTCTACGGAGCAGTTTAGTAAATATGCTGTTGGATGTCAAAGTCTGTGGCTCACAAAAAGTGTAAATATATACATAAACTAAAAGTGCCAACATTTTATTTGCTTTTATTATGTTTGGCATCATCCTTATCCTCCAAAATGTGTCCTTGAAAAATAAAGGAATAAAAATTCTGAATATGCCAAGATCCATGTGAAAATTCCTCCCAGTATAAATCAAATATGACTTTACCTGTTGAGAAACAAATAGACTTTAATGGGACAAAATTCTCAGAGACTCAGAGGTCTCAGAAGACAGGCTGTCATCTGGGTGAAGACTGTATACAAAACTTACAATTAATCCACAGGCATTGCATTCACGCTGAGTTATGTCAAAACGTCTGGGGGCACAAAACAGTTTCTTAGTAAATATATCCTGAGCCATATGGAAAACAAAAATAGAACCGAAGATTATTCCTCTAATAAAAATGTTATTTTTATAACTTAAGTTAGATGCTGCCTATAGAAAATTTGGGAGATTTAAAGACTGTCCTAGACTTCGTAGTTATATGCTTTTAAGAACTGAAATGGTAGTTTATTTCTAAGCATTCCTTTGCCAAAAAAGAAGTTACACTGTTTCAAAAATTTTCAACTTGTATGCAATAGTCATTATGATATTTGGTGCTTTCCTAAAGGATAGGTTTTAACATCAGTTAAGTCCCATCTTAACCCTGTTCTCTCCATAGTGGCTTTTGTTCATAACCCATTTTAAAATAAAGCCACTTCATTTGTATTGATGTGTGATGCCAACTCAGCCTTCCGACCTGTGATTCTTTTTCTAGTATTAACTCTGTTCTCTGCCAAATGATTTAGAAGCATAAGCCTAGAAATCTAGACTCAGATTATGACCGTTTGCAAGGCTAGTGACTTCAATAGTGGGACCCAGTGCACTAAATCAAAGCACAGAAGTGCAAGTATTTGCCTGGCTGGACAGGGAGTTTTATAAATGCTGTATAATCACAGTGCCAAAGAAGAAGATAAATGATTCAGCATAAGCCAAACATTATGTTTTGGTTTGTCTTGAATACAAATACACGTCTTGGAGAGTCAGAGAATTTTGTTAGAAATAACTCCAAAGGAGTGAGATTGAATCCCTCCTCTGCATCACATCAAGTGTGAGGCTGTGGGCAAAAAAACTACATGTATTTGAATTTAAGATCCTTGTCTGTAAATGGGGGTAATCATGCTTTCCCCAGGTGATCACTGAGAAGACCAAAATTTTATCAGTGTGACTTGTGGTCCCTTTTGGCATATTTGTGTGAAGATAAAATACCATGAAAGCAATGGTTCCAGGAAAGACAATGTCTTTGCAAATGTATTTTATGTACGTCACTGGGGAGAAGAAATAGTCACAATCATTGCTACAAAGGTGAGCCCTCACTCACTCCTTTGGAAGAGCAGCTCCTTTCAAATTTTTTCCAAAGAGATGCGTCACATACACAGGCATGTGTCAGGCTAAATTAAATGTCTTTCAGATCCAGGCACAGAAATGCTTTTGCCTCCTTTCTTGGACGATGCTGCAAAAGATATCAAAGTGGCTCCCACTTTAGAGAAACCCTTTTCTATAGATATTCTTGTCCTTCATCCAAGGAGAGTTTGTGTGGAAATGCTCTAGAGACAGTATATCATTATGTTCTCAGTCTGGTCCCTTCTCTCCAAAATTGGTCCATTATCTGTGCACGATATCTTTGCATCTTGACTGGCTCATCCCTCCTGCTCACAGTAGGACATTCAATCCCTTTTGCAAATGAATAGGCAGTTTTGGTGGTTTTTTTTTTTGTTTGTTTGTTTGTTTGTTTTTTGGTGTTCTTTGTTTGTTTGTTTGTTTTAATACCCGAGACCTGGAGTGAGCACTACTTAGATTTCAGGTTGTATCTCTTGGCACATAAGTAAGACATCCATATCCACGCTAAAATGTGACTAATTATAACATCAATTTTTGGGCTTCCCTTGTGGCTCAGCTGGTAAAGAATCCGCCTGCAGTGCAGAAAACCTGGGTTCAATCCCTGGATCAGGAAGATCCCCTGGAGAAGTGAAAGGCTACCCACTCCAGTATTCTGGCCTGGAGAATTCCATGGACTGTATATTCCATGGGGTCGCAAAGAGTCGGACACGATTGAGCGACCTTCACTTTCACTTCATTTTCATAGCATCACTTTAATGACTTAGTTCTAAGACTTTCCTATGAAATCTTTTAACGAGACTATTTTCTCTCTTCAACCATTAAAAGTCATTCTTTATAAGAGATATAGCCAATATTTCTTCACTTTGCCATATAGAATGGGAAAGAAAGGCTGAATTGTTATTTGTTGGATCTTAATCTCGAAATGATTATTCTTTAGTTGTCTCTCCTCTTCCTGATACATATATAAAGAACAAATTTCTCTAGCATTTAATCCTATTTCTGTTTGTCTTCTAAAAATCTGGTCTCTTCTGGAGTATATACTTCCTTTTTCTCCTTGCAAACTAATAACTCATAGGTAAATCTTGTCTTCAATTGCAGTAGCTTCCCCTAGTCTTTATTTTCTGATACATTTACCTGCTTAATATTGTGCATGCTGACTTAAGTCATTAAGTCAAATGATCCAAGGATGTATTTGAGTTTAGTCCAAGCAAGCAGGAGCAGTTTAATTGGTAATAATGATATAAGGATCCTGCCCCATCTCTCACTTTAATTCTTACTTCTACCTAAGCCTACTCATCTCTGGACTCCTTAATTTTCAGATATGCTCAATTCCACTTTTGCAATTTTTGTAATTGTTCCTTGTTCTTTTCTTCCCCCTAATTTGATCTCGCTGCATTCCTGGAGCTTTTTTTTTTTTTTTTTTTAACTATCCCCACTGGTTCTTTCTACTTCTGGCTTCTTTAAGCAACATCACCTGCCAGAGTGTCAGTTCCCTAGTATTTAAATTCCCATCTTGAGAGATATTCCAGCTGGATTTGCTGGACATTATTAAGCTTCTGCTCTGTTACTTTAATAATCTTATTTCACTTTTTAAAAAATTGTGCACTGCCCAACTTCATTTTTTTTTTTTAGAAATAGGCAGCAAATACATAGTAAAACATTTACTTTAAACATTAAATTCTTGAGCCAAAAACCACTCATCTAAATTCAAATATAACTGTGTCAAACTCTACCAACCAACATGTAAATAAAGAGAGAAAAGTTGGAGAAGAGAATGTTTATGATATCACTCTCTTCTCCCTGCTGAATTCAAAGGACCATTACTCTTTTGAATATAACAACCTAAAGATACATCTTTCCCTTCAGGCCAGAAAGGAAAAAAAAAAAAAAAAAGCAGTGTTTAGTCTAACAAAATCTCATGACAAGGAAACAAGGAAAAGCCCACAGAATTTCTTATCATATGGGAATACATTTGTATACAGTGTGGGCAAGCAACTAAATGTTACTAGTTTAGGGTGACTGGAGCAGACTTTATTCCACTTGAATTTCACAATTTTGGATAATGAAAGAGTTTCAAAGAAATATAATTTTATCATAGTGAATATATCCACTAACACACACTACTGGTAAATTGCTGCCAAATTGATTTGCTGCCAGACTTGATTTAATAATTAAAGCATTCCTTGTATTTAAATGTTTCTTTGAAATGAAGAGGAAGATGAATAAAACAGGATATTTTCCTTAAACAATTTGTAGTCCAGAAAGCAGAGAGAGAAAATTCTATATATGCACACTAGCAGGAACAAAAGCTTGAAGGAGACAGCTGCTACTGGTGAGGAGCACGCGGAGTTCTCCAAAGAGCTCAAGAAAAGTGACCTAATTTGAATGGGAGCCTCAGACTTCCAGTAGGACACATAGTCCTTGCACAATAAATGTTTAATTTCAGCCACAACTTTGTGTTGTGTGTCAGTGTCAGGAGAGAGTTGGAAAGGGCCCCAGAATTTCCCAAGTTTCAAAAATTCTCATCTTGCAGATGAGAACAGTTTCGAAATGAGCTCTGAAAATGGAGAGAGATGAAGAGAAAAAGACAGAATTCCAAGTAAACAGAAGAACTCAAGCAGAAATAAACAGGGAAAATAGAGATGGGAACGATTAGATTTTTAAGAAAACAAGGTCTTATTAGAGCAGGCATACAGTGAAACACCTCCTGCAGCTTCCTAAGTCTTCGGAGTCATCTTTGTAATGCAACATGAACAATTTTGGTGAACTGGATGAAACAAACTGCTGCTAATTTTATGGCAAATTGGAATGTTCTGAAAAGGTGTTGAGGGCACGTATTCTGGTTTCATAGTCCATTGTGGCATCCGTTTCCACTGCAGTCTACTAATGGCTCATATTAGCTGAACTGGTCCAACCTGAGCTTCTAGGATGGCAACTGAATGTATTCATTCATTCAGAAATAGTAACTGGACATCTACTAGGTGCCAGATCTTTAACTGGGGACCAGGATAAAAACCAGTCAAATTAATAATTAAAATGATACCAATATTTAATTTGGATCTGTCAAAAATTTTCATAATAATAAAGTAAACTCGACAACTTATCTCGTTCTCTTGTTCACAATTTCCTCTCACCTAAGGCAGCTCAAGAGCTAATCACTCATCACTGCACTAAAGCTCTCCCTTATGCCTGCAGCAGCAGCCCCTATCCCTGCCCCTTTATTCCCACCTCTTTCCCCTAACCCTCTCAGATCTGTACCATATAGATCCATTCAACCTCATTCTCTTTCAGCTTTTTCTCTTTTCTCATTTCTCAGGCTGAGCTCTTCTCGGTTCATTGTTTGGATGCATCTGAAAGTTCTAAAATCCATTTTTTTGTGGGAAGCCACACAACTTAGAGGGTGGGAAAGACAGAGAGGTCAAGTAGGCACATATGACATCATCCTGAGGGACTAGAAGGAGCCGGAGGTGTGGCTAGGGCATCACAATTCCCTTTTCCCTTGCTGCTTTCCTTCTTCGTTACTTCCTTCTTTTCATCTGTATATGTTTCACCATGTCAAAATGTTCTCTCGATCAACCTTTGAAGATTCTCTTCTCTCTTTCACACACACACACACACACACCCCAAAGTATAATGCAGCTCCTTGAAGTTAGCGTTATCTCTATGAGAGCATGCTTCTTCGTGAGAATGCATGTAAATATTCTTATATGCCTTTGAAGATATTTCCAGGTTTGGTCTGTTTCTAACCTTATTAATGTCTTTTCTAAAAGCTTGAAATTGGTGAATGAATGGCTTCCAGAGAACAGACAGGTCACTCTCAGCACCTCCCACTCAGAATCTCTATGCATGAACCTGTTCAAGGGTGTGTGCTTACCAGCTGGCATCCCTCCCAGATTGCAGCTGCCACTAGATGTCCCTCCTAGCCAATGCTGAAATGCAGTTGCACTTTCCATCCTTCCCGGGGTCTCTGCAGCGGAAATGGCTAGATGCGTAGGCGCACCTCCACCACCGTGATAGCGGGTTACAGCAGGCTGCTTCCAAACTAGTCTTGATTCTGCCTCTCGATGCCTTTGTATGGCTCTGTTGAAGATTGAGGAGCTTGTTTATTCCTACTAAGGCAGACACGGCTTCTTGGTGATATTTCTTTAAGAGAATCGTAGGTGCCTTATTTCAGTTCCCTCCTGTCCTCATGGTGCCTCAGGTCTGAGCTTTGTTACTCATCTCCGCTTCCCTGTCACCACATCTAGCTGTCCCATGCCCGGCTTGATTTCATATGGGGGAAAACTTTAAAGTTCTCTGGAGTAATAAGGTAGTCCAGTACAGTTTACAGACTGCTGTGGCAGGCTGCCCTCTGGTGAGCCCCGCTGAGTCACGCCCTTGTGTCATCCTCGCCTTGTGTGTTGTGGAATCTGGAACTTTCTTCAACCAATACAACGTGGCAAAAGTGATGGAATGTCCTTCCCGTGGTTATGTTACATCATAGGGCAAAGAAAAAAGGATTTTACAGATGTAATTAAGGTTCCTAATCTGTTAGTTTTGAGTTAATTAAAAGGGAGATTATCCTGGGTGGGCCTTACCTAGTCAGGTAAGCTTTCTAGAGTATTCAGTCTTTTCCTGAATTTAGGGCTCCAAGTGGCAGAGGTGCTCCTTCATTTTCTCCTCTCTCTCCTTTTTCACTCTCTCCTTCTCTCTCTCTCTCTCATTCACTTACTTTGTTGAATCAAGCTGCTATGAAATCTGTGGTTGTATGAACCCGACCTCTACCAACAACATAATGGGGGTTAGGAGTGGATCCTTCCCCAGACAAACCTCCAGATGGGAACACAGTCTAACTAAGCCTTGATCTGAGTCTTGTAAGAGACTCAGCTCAGGACCAGCTCACTTGCTCCCAGACTCCTGGTCCATAGAAATTGTGAGATATGAAATAAGAAATGTTTTAAGCTGCTAAATGTATGGCAATTTGTTATGCAGAAAATAACATAATTACTCTTATTAAGTGCATTCAAACATATTCAACCTCACTGCTTTTAAGAAACCAGAAGTCTTTATCCTGCACCCTATCCAAATATTATGTGTTCCTCCTGTTTTTCAGTCCAAGTACAAAAATAGAGAACATTTATTCCTGTTGCTATCACAAAGCTTTTTTTTTTGGCATTAGAATTCCCTAACTATCATGAATTCATTTCAGTATTCTTCAGAAAAATGTCAGTCTTATGGTATCTTAAATATTTTTGCATGTAATCAATGATACTTCTTCTTCCCTGAGCCTCTTTACCACTGTTCTACGGATTAGGCAGTTTTTCTTTGTTTCTGGTGAGTTGTTTTGGTTTTTTTTTTCCCCCTCTCTTTTGGCAGCAGCAACTAATCCTGACAATAAACTGAAAGTTTTTGGAGTTTGGCTATCCAAATGTTGCTCCAGGTTTCGGATGGGGCCCAGGTTTCTTGGTGTAGACCATCAGTCTTTCTGTGTTCTTCTCGAAGAGCACAGCAAACACACAGGAGGGGGAAATCGCACATGGGTGTTTCTTAAGACATTCATTCAGAGGTGACGTAGGGGCCCCTTTGCTCACCCACACTCCATTTCTCAGAGTGCTATGGACTGAGTTATGTCCCCTCCTACCAATTTTTAGGCAGAAATCCTAACCCCCAACGTGATGCTATTTGGAGATGGGGACTTTGGCAGGCTGTTAGGTCAGGAGGGTGGAGCCCTCACAATGCGAAAAATACCCATATGAGACCAGACGTGCATACATTTCTTCCTATCTGTGTGTCTCTCTCTGACGTGAGGACACAGCATGAAGGCAGCTGCATGCAAGTCAGAACGAGTTCTCACCAGAAATGGACCAGATGGGCACCTCAGTCTCAGACTTCCACTCTCCAGAGCTGTGAGAAATAAATTCCTGCCATTTAAGTCACCCAGTCTCCGGTACTTTGTTGTGGCAGCCAGAGCTGACTCAGATACAGAGCAAGCTACATGGCAAAACCTAGAGCAATCGGAGGACTATATTCCATCCCTCTGCGTGGGAGAGAGGAGCAGTATATTTGTTAATAATGCAAGGAATGGTATTACAGGTGTTGAAATCCTGTTCAGCCCTTGACATGCTACCTATCACTAGTATCTTAACTTTAAAGTTACAAGTAACAGTGTCATTCCAAAATCTGTTTAACTGATAAACTATCTGGTCTTCTGGAAGCAAAGCAGAAGTCTTAAACAAATGTAGAGATAAGACCTTTCCTTGATATCCATGTGATACCAATTGGTATCTGAAGTAGTTGAAAGTAACATAAAACAAAAGAAACCATACACTTCAACTTTAGAGTTCATTACATATAAGTTACTTTGCTGGGTTTTGCTTAATTAGAACATGCACAAGTTCATGTTTTCGGTTAAAATGTTAAGAAATAAATAGGGCCTTTTTGCAAACTATGAAAATCTTACTAGGCTCTCATCCTCTCAGGAACTCTTCAACATTTTTGCATAATTCCTGATTTTATGGACCCTTCCTCATCAGTTTCATTGTTCCAACAGCTTAACATTCAGGATGAAAATACACTTTGACTCATAGTTACAGTCATGATTTTCATCCTGACTGAGCAGAGCTGGGTGCTGGAGCTGAAATCCTGCATGTTAGTCCTGAAACATGTTACCCTAGGAAACCAAGGCGATGATTCAGCCCCAGAATGATGTGATTTTGAAGAAACAGTTCACCACCCAAAAGTATTTAAAGAAACATACAATTCTGTGCTTCTCAAATGGCATCAAAGGGATTTTCTATATTAACTTTGGTCACAAAAGCTTAAATCAAACCATTTCCTACCTGCTGACTGAGTAACTCTGGTTCGCTTCTCTTTGACCTGCCCCTATTTACTCTCATAAACTGACTTACTTTTGTCTTATGTAGATTGACTTGTCCTCTCTTGTAGGAAAGTAGCATCTTTGCCCTCGAGGATGGGCAGAAATATGGAGCAAATAGGGTTACAAACACATCACTTTTTTTTCTTCAACTTTTGTTTCTGTATTGTATTGTATTAGGGCCTCCCTGGTAGCTCAGATGGTAAAGAATCTGCCTGCAACGCAGGAGACCCAGATTCAATCCCGGGGTTGGGCAAAGCCCCTGGAGAAGGGAATGGCAACCCACTCCAGTATTCTTGGTTGGAGAATTCCGTGGACAGAGGAGCCTGGCGGGGCTACAGTCCATGAGGTTGCAAAGAGTTGGACATGACTGACCAGCTGACACACACAATGCCGACAGGCAATTAACAATGTTGTGATAGTGTCAGGTGAACAGCGAGGGGACTCAGCCATACATACACATGTATCTATCCTCCCCGTCCCATTCAGGCTGCCACATAACACTGAGCAGAGTTCCAGGTCAGGTGCAGCATTCTTTTATTAATAGTTGACTTCGGTGTTTGTGAACACACTCATGTCTACGCACTGAGTTTTAGACCTAATTGTCCATTTCTTAAAATCTCAGAAACCAAACTCTGGAAGAGATCTAGTCAGATCACCATTGTTTTGGGTTGTCAAAAAAGTTCGTTCGGCCAACCCAGTATATCTAAATATGCTCTGCCATAATATCAGTTAAGGAAATGAGGCTTAACCACTGCCAGCAACACAAAATTGGATGTAGAGACATTTGGAGTCTAACTGTTCCATTATCTGTTTGGTATGCTCTACAGAAATGTCCAGCGTATATTGGAGCTGACATCATCTCAGTGTAACTTCTACCAACAATTCTAAAAGTATCCCATAAGAATATATTCCCAATTTCTCTTCTATCTGACAGTCCTTTCAATATTTGAGAATGGCTAACACATATAATCAGACTGAATAAGTATCATTTCAAATGGTCTCATGTGACATGGATGTAAGTGTCCCCATCATCCTGGTTTATTTATATAAATATATATATTTATAACTTTCATTGTTTGCCTAGACTCCAGTAGTCTGGCGAGAATAGTGTAGAAGAATCCATTAAATCCACTATAATCTCACTAATTCAGTTTAAACTTTAATAGTATTTTGAGAGGGAGAATGACATGGTTTTGTAAGAGCTTCAACTTGGAGTCAAACCACCTGGGTTCATAGGCAGCTTCATCCTGTGCCTCATTTCTTCATTAACAAGTCTATTCAAAGAAATTTTAGGGATTTTGCAAGATTCCAGTGAGATAATGCTCACAAAGAACATGCAAAATATCTGGCACAAAAAGAGAGCTCTGCTAATACTAATTATCACTAGTATTGTTACTTTGAAAACTCCTAGTTTAGAACTTATAATCAACTAAATTTCCCAGGATCAGATCTTATATTCAACATTTAAAAATACTGTTGTTGCTTCTTTATCATGTTGCATTCATGCTTAATTCTGCTCATTCAGTGAGTTCCATTGGCAAATTAAACCAAAGAGCTCTCCTCCACAATATCTTTAGGCATTGAAGGTGTCTACTCAAACCTGGAGATGACCTTTGAATAGCTAAAATTTTATCTTTTTGCATACAATAGCATAAAAACAGTAGCAGCAGTAACAACACCATTTATTGAATGTTTTCAACATGCCGGGCTTAAACACACACACACACACACACACACACCCTATCTTGTTCTGGTTTTCCATCAATAACCTGAGAATAATGATCCTAACAGTGATTAGTAATTGCAGCAGCTGCTCCACTCCCTCAGTCACAGGGACATTTGAGGGATAAAAAGACACTCTCTGGATGTGTCTTTCCCAGGATCTGCCACATTTGCCAGCAGGATTTGCATCCATGATTAGAACTCTTTCACAGGCACTTTCTTTCCCCACTGAAAACATTCCCATAAGACCATTCCAAATATCAGCTCAGCTTCCATTTGACAAAAACATTACAACTCATAATATTTCCATAGAATTTTAATATTAAAAACTGCTCTCATGGGACTTCCCTGGTGGTCCAGTGGCTAAGACTCTGTGCTCCCAATGCAGGGGGCCTGGGTTCGATCCCTGATCAAGGAACTAGACTCCACAGGCCACAACTAAGAGTCTACCTGGTGCAATTGAAGATCCTGCAGGCTTGAACTAAAGCATCATGCATACTTCAATGGAGACTGAAGATCTTGAGTACTGCGACTAAGACCCTGCATACCAAATATATAAACTACTTACTTAAAATATTTTTAAGTGCTTTCATAAATGTTATATCATTCTAGCCTCACCAAAGCCCTACAGTAAAGAACCTGTAAAGAGCTTGACAACACTTATAGCCAACAGTCACTTATCAGGTAATGGAATTGATACTGGAATTCAAATCCTTATGCTCTGCAGAATCTTCTCATCCCATCAGTCAGGGACTCTGGGAGCCATGTGTCCTAACTAGGAATCTACTCAGTCTGCGTGCGGCCTTGAGAAAGTCATGTGACCCCTGCTTCCAGTTCAAAAATGGCCAAATAACCCCCATCCCATAGTGTTTATGTTGACGGTGACTGTGGATAAAAGCCCCTTCAAGCTTCCATGCGTTTAACAGATATGGGTGTCCACAAAACAAATATAGAGTGTGTGTGTAATGTTTTCTAGAGATTTAGGACCAATTTCCATACTGTCAGGGTGATAGTTACAGGATGGTTTTTGCTTTCCACGGTTTGACTCACCATTTCAAAGTACATTTCTAATAAAAATGTACAAACTACTTGTAGAATCATTGATAAATGTGTAAATGGAAGATCTGATTTTATTTTTTAGCTTGAGAAGTCATTTCCAGTATCTCTTCATTTCTTTGACTCACCTTATTTCTCCTCGCTACTCTGGCAGATAAAAAAGTCAACAAACCCCGGAGAGGTGGTATGGGGAGGGAGGTTGGGGGGCTGTTCAGGATTGGGAACTCATGTACACCCGTGGCGGATTCATGTTGATGTATGGCAAAACAAATACAGTATTGTAAAGGAAAATAAAAATTTAAAAAAGCCAACAAAAATAAGAGCATTACTTTTTCCTTCTCACAAATCATTCTTGAATAAATATAAAAAGTTGTATAGTTGGGGTAGATGGTTAGTGCTGTTTTGTATTTTCCTGATGTTATACCCAAGCTTAATAAGGTATTTTATGTATTTCAGCTTCAATTTCATTTTGTAGATCATGGGTACAGAAAAAAATGTAACTATTGAGTTAATGTATTTTAAAATTATAGTGTTATAACATTTTATATTACTATTGTTGTTGTTTCCAAGATTGCTTCCTAGTTTAATAGGACTTGCCTGGGAACCTCAGACTTAAAAGGGAAGTTAACACATGTCTTCTTCTGTAAAATTCTTTGATTCATTTATTCAAAGAGTTTGACATACTGAAGAAAAAAAATCTAAGCATCAACCAACTAGCCCAATAGTTTTGATCAAGTAGTTCAGCTGTACAATATGATTTAAAGGGAAAAAAGTAAAAATATTTTTCAAAAGAGCTTTGCAATTTTCAAAATGCCCTTACCATACACACATATTAACCACATACATAAAGCATACACACAGACATAATGGAAAAATGACTAATACTACAGTGTGAGAACTGATGGGCTGTATTTGCCTTAAGTGGCTGTGTCACTGGTAAAGTGCTTCGGGGTTTTTTTTTTTTAATGTTTTTATTTATTTTTAATATAAATTTATTTAATTGGAGGCTAATTACTTTACAATACTGTAGTGGTTTTTGCCATACATTGACATGAAGCCGCCACGGGTGTACATGTGTTCCTCATCCTGAACCACTCCCCCCACCAGTACTTAGGATTTGTCCAATAAACATCTCATTTCTTCAGTAACAGCAAAAGAACCAAAATCTTGAGCAATGCTTACCAATTCTATTAATCCCATTAAAGTTCATAAGGCAGGATTTCAAGATCTTTTGCACAACAAGCACCAGTTCCAGCTAACCAAATGTTGCTGAGTAAAAAAAAGTGTGTTTTTTCTTCAGTTTTCCAGGTCTTCTTCTTTATTTAGCTAATCAGTTTATTCTCTTCCAGTATAATCCATCCCAGGGAATTGGAGTGAATCAGTTTAACACTTCAAGCAGATCACAGCATTGGTAGAAGCATTAATAGAAGAAAAGTGCATTTGCTGTTGTCTTTAATGACTAACTAATGATGGAAATGCAGTGAGATATATGGCATAATAAGACAGAAAACTATCAGGGTTAAGTAAACTGAGGAGTGAAAAAATGTCTTAAGAGCTACCTGCTTTTCCTCTGTTATGCTGAAATCTTCTCTAACTTCATAAATATTTTTCTCTCAACCTCTATACTGCTTGGAACAATCATGGTTACTTTCTCTTTTTCTTTCACCCTTGCCTTCTGAATCAAGAAGCTTTCCCACTGACTGTCTCAACATCCTAAGAATTTATTCATTCTCAAACTCCTTTACAAGCCAGCTTCCACTCTTTCTCCCTCATTAAAATCCCCAGCTTTTTACATGGCCACAAAAGATTCCTTTAGGCTAAAAGCTCTGATCTATTTTCTATTCTCTTTCTCTTTGATCTCTGTGGAGTTCTACTTTATTTTCCACTTTTGTGTGTGTGTGTGTGCTTAGAGTTTTCTACTCCCTTAACTTAGCTTCCTTAGCTCTACACCCTATATACTTTATGCTCCTACCCATCTTTTGATGTACTTCTTCTAAGCTGGACTGGTCCCTACTCCTCGAATATACTCCTCCACCAAGAATCAATTTTCAGTTTTACTCTTATAAACATCTATACAATCTTCCTTTGAGATTTCAGGCATCTGTTATTTTCACTAGGCAATCATTTTACATTACTAACATCTTTAAGAGTTGTGTTGAAAGCTGTGGGATACAAAGATGAAAGTTCCCATAAAAGAGTTTAATTATCAAATTACCACCAACACGATCGTATTCTTTTAAATCTAAACATATCACCCTCACTTCTTTCCTAAGAAGCAATGTACTATATCCTGGCCATCGTGGCTATAGATTCACTCTCAAAATAGAGCTAACAATGAACTCACTCTCCCTTTTAACTTGCCTAATCATGTGACCTCTGCTCTAAGGTATGACAGTGTCCCTGTCACTCAAGCTCGATGTATCGAAGTCATTGCTGACTTTTTTCTCACATCCCCAGCATACTTAAGTAGTTGGTAATTTCTATCAGTTGCTTCTTTATCACAGTTGTTGCATCTATCCCTTCCTTTTCAGTTTTAGTGCTACCCCTCACATGAGCTCAGAGCAAGTAAGCTTGCAATATCCGGTAGCTGTGCCCAAGCCCAGTTCATCCCCTTCTAGTAGATTCTATTCTTTATTACTAGAATCATCTAGCTAAATACTAATTACAATCATTTTCTCAAACTACTCCAGTACTCTTGCCTGGAAAATCCCACGGACGGAGGAGCCTGGTGGGCTGCAGTCCATGGGGTCGCTAGAGTCGGACACAACAGAGCGACTTCACTTTCACTTTTCACTTTCACGCACTGGAGAAGGAAATGGCAACCCACTGCAGTGTTCTTGCCTGGAGAATCCCAGGGACTGAGGAGCCTGGTGGGCTGCCATCTGTGGAGTCGCACAGAGTCGGACACGACTGAGGCGACTTAGCAGTAGCAGTATGATTCACCACTGTTTAAATAATCACAATTGGGTGGGTGGGGGGCCCTCCATGAGCTAGCCCCAGTCTAACTTCTGTGCTCAAAGGAAGCATGGCATTCTAGATCCTACCATAAAATTCCATTCTCAGGTCTTACTCTGGAGAAGGCAATGGCACCCCACTCCAGTACTCTTGCCTGCAAAATCCCATGGATGGAGGAGCCTGGTAGGCTGCAGTCCATGGGGTCGCGAACAGTCCGACATGACTGAGCGACTTCACTTTCACTTTTCACTTTCATGCACTGGAGAAGGAAATGGCAACCCACTCCAGTGTTCTTGCCTGGAGAATCCCAGGGACAGGGGAGCCTGGTGGGCTGCTGTCTATGGGGTCACACAGAGTCGGACACAACTGAAGTGACTTAGCAGCAGCAGTAGCAGCAGCAGCAGGTCTTACTCACATGCTGACCCCCCATATTTGGAATATGCTTTCCTCCTGTCTGATTTCTTGATCATACTGTTCAATCAAGGTATACCAAACTTGCTTTTTACTAATGTATAATCATTTTTGCCAACTTGTACGTCCCTTTTTCTATTACATTTCAGCATTGATTCTTTCTTATAACTGATGTCATCCACTGCGTATTGTTGTCCCCATGTATTTGGTCACTGCAATCATGGACTTCAAATAGCTGTTATATTTCAATGAATAATTTTGGAATATAGAAAATGAAGAATATGCAATAAGCTAGACAGAAGATACAGTAATACCCCATCACTTAGAAACAAATATCACTCCTATCTTCACTCATTTATTCCAATATTTCTGCTCTAGTATGCTTTCAAACAATGTAAATATGTAATTCTCCATCTCCATTTGGGCCATAAGACTGTTGAAGTCTGGTCTGAATTTCATTACCTTTTTCCCTCAGTGCCTGACATTTAGAATGTACTCCATAAGTGTTCATTAATATTAAATACAGGATGACAATTATACACATAGCCAAAATTAAAATTATATATTCATTGGTATATAATGATCTGTACAAAAAGCATTTATATCAGTAGTCAGTACATTTCATGATGGTAGGGGTATAGCAATTCTGTTTAGTACTGCCCACTTAACAACTACCACAGAACCTGAAATATACTACACAGTTGTTGAATACATTAATGAATTAAAATCACACTCTAGAAGGCAGTATTATAGAGGATCCAAATGGAAGCTTCCTGTGAATTATCCATTTATATAGAGCTATCTCTTTAAATATCTACTGTCAGCTGATCATGTAGAATGTAGCCAATGTTAGAATATAGTTACATTTTAGATGATAGTAAATATTGTCACAGCCAGTCTTTTGCTTATGAGAGAAAGAGAAGAATAGAAGCAAAATTTCCATTTGGGGAACTTAAAAATTCACCAAGGGATGATGTTATCAATTAGGTATTGGGGGGACATGATTGCATATTATTCATTGATAGATATGTATCAACACTATACAAATCAGAGATACTAAAAAAGAAATATTTGTGTTCCTTTTGGTTTAAAACAGAAATAGTTATGAAACGGAAGACATTCATATCTAGCAAAAGCATAATCTAACCCTTGTGTTAACAAGCCTCTTGTAGTACTCATTGTCCCAGACTGTGTGATGTCTTCTCGGGGCTTCCCTTGTGGCACAGTTGTAAAGAATCCTCCTGCCAATGCAGGTGGGTTCAATCCCTGGTCTGAAAAGGTCCCCATGCCTCAGAGCAAATAAGCCAGTGCACCACAACTATCGAGCCTGCACCCTAGAGCCCCATGGAAGACCCTGCACCCAGAGTCCGTGCTCCACAACAGGAGAAGCTACTGCAGAGAGAAGCCCACGCACAGTACCTGGAGAGGAGCCGCAACTCTCCACGGCTAGAGACGAGCCAGTGCAGCAACAAACACTCAGCACAGACGTGGAAAAAAAGCATCCATGTCATCCAGACCGCCTTACACCCTCATTCCTTCCAAGAGGGTGGCCAGAGCCCAGGACAAGGATAGTCAATTGGCTGCAGCTCTAAGGAGAACAGAATTGAGCATCAAGACAAAGGGTTAATGCTTCCTCTGCAGATTTATTTTCTCATTGTTAAGGCAAAGGGTTAATGCTCCCTATGCAGGTTTATTTCTCCTTGTCAACTAGTCCATCCACTTCTTCTGGGTAGTTTCTTTTGGAATTTATGATTTTAGATTCTTTTCTCTCTTCATTCCTGTTGAAAGCCCACTGTAGAGATAATTTTACTTTTGTTTAAAGGCTTAAGCCTTCATGCACTAGATAAAATGACTTTGACATATACAGGTAGGTAACTCAGATTTTTAGGGTAAATTCTGGAGCTAACAGCCAGCAATTCCTCCCTGCAATTCGACTGGCCTGGCAGTATCCTTTCTGTATCTTCTCTGATCCGCCCCATCTCTGTGTCTGCCTATGGCCATATTAGTTGTCTCGACTGTTTGAGGATGGATTCAGGATTAATTCCTGGCAACTCACCATTTCTCACTCTCCACTAGAGAATAGAATATCATGAAGTACTAGTGGGATGAGAGCAGCATGTGTAGGAAAACAGATGTCTGACTTCATCAGGCTTATTCGTGTGGGTGTCTGGGTGCCGGTAATTGCACCTGTCAAAGAGACTTGAAAACTGCCTATTATTTGATGCACACACCTCAGAATGATGACGATCAGCAAAGAAAATTTGCTTTCCCAGAATGATAGCTGCAACAGCAGCAGAAACAATAACAGAAAACCAACCAAATTCTTATTAAGCTGCTCCTAAATCAATGCACCTCAAACACTGTGATTACAATTTGTATAAAACTAATGTGAATTTTGGCCACAGTCACACTTTCGAAAACAATGATAAACTCAAGGTGTTTGTAGGTAGAATAGGACTAAGGCTTATCTTAACTCAACCTCTCATTTTGATGGGGGGAAAAAACCAGAGCTTTTAATTGGGGATGAGATTAGATCAAACTTATACAATCAGTGAAAGAACTAATATTACACCTTAGTTCTTTTCTAAATATAGAAATTTATCCCCTTCACCAAAGGGCTTTTTTCCCCCTCCCAAATTACTCTAAATTCCAGTGATCTTTCTCATTTAAATAACGTAGGGATTTAGGAACCCAACAAAAATATCATACCTTTTAAATGTTAATGTAGATGTCTCTATGCATACATATATATGATATATATCTACTATAATCTTTATTAAATGTTCAATTTTATGCCCTAAATGCAAATCATATCAAGTCATTTTCTCATGTGGCAGAACAAACAAATAAGCAAATCAGCTCAGAAACTAGTGCAAAGATATTTGGCTTTTCACAATTTTAAGCACATCTTTCTTTCTCTCTCTCCCTTTCTCACTCTCAAGTCTCTTTCTCTCTCTCTCTCTCTCACACACACACACACACACACACACGTGCGCACACACACAGGGTTGTTGTTTGAAATTAATCCTCATTTTAATTTTCCAGGTCACTGAATATTTGTCCATAGCCTCCTGCTACTTCTCCTTGATTAAAAACTCTTTTCTCTGCTCAAATATTGCTTCAGTTTTTAGTAATATGTATGTTTTGGATTTAGTCAAAGTTCAATAGTAGAGGCCTGGCAACATGAATCTTGTATTAATGGAATGTGTTTGTGAAAATCTGGGGTAAATTCTGTGATAAGCTCTTCTAAAGGGGTGAGACCTCCTCTTTTGTTCTGGCTTGAGCCCTAAACTGTAATCTGGGTAAGGAGGGTTTTAGTTAATTGCAGGCTTTTCTTTTGCCAAGAGGTAGGAAGGGCTAAGGATTTCTATTAAATGGAACAGAAAAGAAAAGAGAAAAGGGGTGCTTTGCTCCTTTTAAGAATTTCGAGGATGAAAGAATAAGTTAAGTCTAATAAGGATTTTTGTTATACTTGTTCTTCCCCATCTACCCTTGGGATAAATCTTCAGTGAACTATCCATACTTTATTGTGTTAAGGGGTTGAGTCTGGTTTCGACTTGTGCTAAGTACTTTGTCTTATTTCAAGGTGAGTGGGGGAACAAGAACCGGAACAGCCTATGCTTGCCCCTGCGGCCCCTCCCTCTGTGAGTATGCATGTGTGCGTGTTTATGTGTCTGCAGTGACCTATATCAACCAAAATTTCCAGAACACAGATCTGATTGAAATACACCGCCACCTGTTAAGGGCTTATTAGAACTGCAGCCCAGAAGACATAGGTTCAAGAAGCACAAAAATTGTCTTCCACCCAGACAAAATGGGGGAGGCTTATAAAGGCAAAACCCACAAGGTTACAGTTAGTTACATAGTTGTTTATCAAGGATTATAATTGGAGCTGTCAAGAAGTAAGGGCACTTGTTAAGCTGGGATTTGTTGGGGTTTGGAGTAGTTGAATAGTTGCAGGGAGAGACCTTGAGACCATAAGGTTGCAGCTGGGAGCTGTTCTGAATATGGCTGGTGGTGTCTGTGGTACAGTTCAAAGAAAGCTCAAGTTCTCAGTGGTACAGAGACTTGTCTGAGATCAGATCTTCAGTGGCTGTCCAAGTCCATTTTTGTATGCCTGAACTGCCATCAGGCCACTATAATTTCAATGTGTCGTCACCTGGAAACACCAGGAAGGATGAGTTCTCAAACACTGCCAGTCTACAAAATCTAGGAGGTTTTAAGTAATGCTGCAAAGCCAGGATCTTACCTCCATATTTCAGGAAGTGTAGGATCCCTTCGAACACATCCTTTATGGAGTTGAGATAGAGAATATAGTAGCCACACTTTTAGCTATTTCTACCATATTTTCATGCCCATCCCAACTTTATTCCCCTTGAGTTTAACAGGTTAGTTTGACTAGTTTGACACGTTAGTTTTCAGGGGTCTGAGCACTACTTTCCTTTCAATGTCAGCTCTCTAAACATCACCAACACAACCTGTTGATAAAGCAAACTGAATGAATTGTTTACCTTGGTAAGGGAAAACACCTTCACAGAACTCTCTAGTTCTTAGAGGAGAAAATGCAAGGTCAAATTTGTTGAAAATAAGAAGTTTAGTTCAAGCTGAGTCTTTCAGTGAGACTTGATTGGGACTGGGAAAAAGACTATGTTATCAAAATTTAGAACAGCTGGAAATAGCAAGGTGAGATTTTGAGATTAGGGATTCAAAGCATCTGAAGACCTAAATTATCTGTTGCTATTTCCTTTTGAGGGGAAATTCCAAATTTTGTAGGAAGTCTTGCAATGAAGAATCAAGTTATTTGCCTGGGCAAAATTTGCTAAAATAGTAAAATTATGCTAATAAAAACAATGGAATAAACGGAATAGTAAAATTCTGACAATATAGATTATAGTGTAGATGTTAAGCTGTAGGTATTAGGGTGGGGTAGCTAGTTTTGGAGTTTTCATTTTTACGTTCTTATCCTGAGTAACAGAGGCAACCTTAGGAAAAAGTTAAATATTTTCTTCCTATCTCAGCTCTTTTGATATTGCATTTTTGATTTGAAGTATTTATTTATTTACTTTTCTAGTGTATCTTTGGGCTTCTCTGGTGGCTCAGTGGTAAAGAATCTGCCTGTCAATGCAGGAGACTTGGGTTTAACCCCTCGGTTGGGATGATCCCTTGGAGAAGAAAAAGGCAACCCACTCCAATATTCTTGCCTGAGAAATCCCATGGACAGGGGAGCCTGGCAGGCTATAGTCCATGGGGTCACAAAAGAGTTGGACACAACTTAATAACTCAACAACAACAACAATTATGAAATCACATGTTTATGGTTCTATGCACAGGTGCAGAAGTGTATTATAGGATGGTGACACAGTTCTCAAGCTTCCTAGGATCTCAAGGTCTTTTGAGAGCTCATCTTGCTTAGTCAATGGCCTGAATAGAGATACCATTTATATTAAGCAAGAATTCAGTCAAGATTTCTGCTTGTTAAGTCTGGTGGTGGTAAAAATAAACATTTATTGCATAAGCCTGAGCATATTTATTCATGTTCTTAAATTTTAAGAAACAACTTATCATAGGCAGAATTCCATCACAAGAACCTCTGAAAATTCCAGATTGTGTGGAAGTCTATTCATCAAAATGTATTTTGGGGGTTTGTTCTGGAATGCAGAGGAATCTTATTTAAGTCCTCTGTGGATAGGGGCCACTACTCAGCCAAGGTCTCTTTGCATCTATTGGATATAATCTGATCTGTAGGAATAGAGATTATTTTCTAGAGCCTCAACTGACTCAATTTAACAATATGCCATCTTTAGATGAGCAAATATCAATGTGTGGGATAATGTTCATGACAGTCTCAAGTGATTTACACCATATCATCAGGCTGGCCTTATAATCTGAGGAGTTATTTCAGTTGAAATGGGATGAGAAACTGAAGAAAGATTTTTCAGCCAATAACAAAGTCTAATCAAGGTACATACGATTAAATACGGAGGAAGGACAAAGATTTGGGGAGAGGCCCATGTAAGAAGAAGTCTTTACTATTTTTTACAGGGATCTGAGAACTCATTTGTTTCTTCATTTATTCAACTGTCTGTAGCGGTGGCTTGAGGGCTAAAGGAGCTATTGAATCCTGCTGTGTTAGAGAAATAAAAAGAAGCCAACTTGAGTTTGTGTTTGAGAAAGGCAAGGCCATGAAACTGCTTGGAGCTTTGCCTGTTGTAAGTCTGGTGTAGAGAATATAGGCTGTATCCTTGGACAAAGGCCACTTGATTTACAATTAGGGTGCTAGAAATGCAAGGACATAAATGTAGGATTTGGGGGTCAATAAGTATATTTGGCACAATGGAAGGAGAGATCAAATGATGTTATATATATATCAGATTAGATATAAATGATATTAGATCAAAAGATACTAGATCATTAGATAAAATGATATTAGATATTAGATATCAAATATATTAGATATACTCATGCTGGGATTAAGGGAAATTCAGAAATTACCTGGGGATTAGGCATTACTATCATCTAAAACTCCTGCTGGAATATATACTTTGTCATTCACAAAGAGTTAATCTGTTTGCACTGTTTATAAAAATTACTTCCCCAAGCTATGGGAATCATAGAATCATAATTAACTTCTTGTTGTGGCTAGCTTGCAAAGATGGCTGCCATCAATTTCTTCTCTACATTTTTGTGCATACTGCTTATCACATTAAATGCTGGAATCTAATTCATCTCTTAAATCTGAGATTCCTTAATAATTTGCTTGACTGATTCTAATTTTTAAAAAAGTAATTTTATTTCTAACGTAGGGTCCACAAAGGCTTTTCAGCTTCTTCCTAAGTCTTTTATAATCCTTGATTTGGTGGCAGTACTTCTTGGAATCCAGCCACTATCCAATGAGAGGTCCAAGCACAGGAAGGAACCATATGCGGCCCTTTGGTTAACAACCCCAGCTGAGCTCCTGGCCAATAGCCAGCATTTGACTACTTGTCCTGCAAGCGAGCCATCTCTTCATCCATCTTAGTTAAGCATTCAGATGACTGCATCCCAGCCACCATCTTACTGCAGTTTTGTTAGATAACTCATGCAAAAGCTGCCAGCTGAGCTCGGTCAGCCCACAGAACCCAAGAGAAAATAGCATGCTGTTGCTTTAAGCCAAAGTTTTGATGTGGTTTATTACCCAGCAATAGGTAAGTGGAACACTTCTCAACGTACTATTTATGCAAATTTCTGTCAATTCACAGTAGGTGGATTCTCAACAATTAGAACGAATGAACAGATCCTGGTGATACACAAAGCTGAAAACACAAAAACTTCCATTTTCCTCCTTATGTTTCCCCTGCCTACCCTATTTTCCCAGATAACACCATGCTCTGTGATGTGCAGCAATGAATTCAGACCCGGCAAAGTCGTGTTTCCTTTTTTGATATTCCCACTTTATGAAGGAATTTGTACTGCAGATTATAAACTGCTTCAGGGATCACATTTATTTGGGGATCCTGATTGCCTTGTCTAAATAATGTTGGCAATGTCTTGATATTCTAAATTTTTCTTACAGCTCCATGGAACTTTGTGAAACGACAAAAAGTAAAACATTTGGGTGGGAGTAATATATTTTAACATGTTAAAGGAGCAACAGGAATTTTTATGACACACCAGGTAGTAGCTGATGATGAAGAAGCTTAGCCAGAAATAAGCTTTCCACGGCTGGGAAAGTAGGAGGATAACACGAGCTGAAAGATGCTTTTAAATATTTCAAGATTCAGATAAGGGTATAATCACTTTGTTAAAATTACCTCCCATGTGGCAGGCACCAAATTATTGAATCGATAATAGGTTCAAAATATATAAATTTTCGGGCTACAGAAATTGTGGGTCATTTGACATCACTGGCACTATATGTTGTTATATGTTGTAATTTGATATACATTTTATACTCCATACTGGTGATTTTAGCTGTATATATGCTTAAGTGTGATTAGAGATAGGGAAGTGAGCAGTTAGTAACTACTTGCTAAGAATGAACTATTGATGAGTCTTCAGCAGTCTTACTGCTTAAGCCATTTTCCCCAGATGGCCTTTAAGGAACAATTTAAAGGATTGGAATAATAAGGGAAAGGTTTTCTTCTTTCTTTGATATTTTATTGTCCTCTCTGGAGGAAAAATCTTCTGCTGACTGCCCAGGGATAAGCATAAGAAGAAGGAAAAAAAGAAAAAGGAAAAAAATGCAGTCACCTGCACACACCAACCTGTAGGGGGAAGTCATGGCTTTCACGTATCCATCTCATCTCCTTAATCGCCTCCTCCACAGCCATTCTCTAATAACTCTTTCGATGTTCAGTCCAGAGCTTCTTCCACCTACATCATGTTACCTTGCTGTCACTATTATGTTCAAAATTTTGCTCACCATAAAATGCTATCTCATATAGAAAAAATGTTTATCACTTTCAGTGATTCATTATCCCTGATTATACATTCTTTCTCTTATCAGAAAACCATATACATTTCATACGCATCAGCATATATATATGTGTGTGTATATCTTCCATATGTATTTACGTGTCTGTATATACACATACGTTGTCAATAAAGACGAGGTTCCTCTTCTATCATTCAGTAGACATGTAAAGTTGCTGCATACTAAACAAGATTGCAGACAGAAGCTTAGTTGAAAAGCCACTTGTTTTGAACTGAGAGGCTACTGAAACAATTAAAATCATGCATAGTAGATACTGAATAATTCAAAGAAAGTTGCAGATAATTCATGCTCCCTCCTTGCAGTCACTGCCTGATCTACAAGTAATCTGAAAAATGAGACTGTCTGATAAAATTTTTTTCCCTCCTGACAAATAACAGGTTTCTATAATTATCCTGAAATATTTTAGCAGTACAAACCAGAATAATGTCAAAGCAACTGAAATTAGGTTTACAACAGAATTCCAAAATAGCAGCAGTCTCTTACAGGAATTTAGCTGTCTCTTTCAGGAAAAAACCACAAATATTTAAAGGCTCATATTTCTGTAGTTGGACCCAGTTCACTTCAGAGGACTTTAAGAAAAGGTAGCATATATTCTATATATGTCTGGATTCTTGACTGACGGATGCTCCTTGGAAGAAAATCTATGACCAACCTAGACAGCATATTAAAAAGCAGAGACATTACTTTGTCAACAAAGGTCTGCCTAATCAAAGCCATGGTTTTTCCAGTAGTCATGTATGGATGTGAGAGTTGGACTATAAAGAAAGCTGGGTGCCGAAGAATTGATGCTTTTGAACTGTTGTGTTGAAGAAGACTTGAAAGTCTCTTGGACTGCAAGGAGATCCAACCAGTCCATTCTGAAGGAAATCAGACCTGAACATTCATTGGAAGGATTGATGCTGAAGCTGAAACTCCAATATTTTGGCCACCTGATGCAAAGAACTGACTCATTGGAAAAGACCCTGATGCTGGGGAAGATTGAAGGTGGGAGAAAGAGGGGACGACAGAGGATGAGATGGCTGGATGGCATCACCAACTCAATGGACATGAGTTTGAGTGAGCTTCAGGAGTTGGTGATGGACAGGGAAGCCTGGCATGCTGCAGTCCATGGGGTGGCAAAGAGTTGGACACGACTGAGTGACTGAACTGAACTGAACTGAGCATATATTTCTATATATGACTGGATTCTTAACTAGTCAGTTCTCTGCTGAATAGAGGCAACAAACTCTAGTGTTAGGAATGTGAAACGTACATTTTATAAATCTTAATTTTTATTTTGCTCATTATCTGCACTTTTAACTTGGGAAATCTTAAACTTGATATTTTCTATAGATATATATATATAATAAATACATGCTATTTTATGATTGGATAGTCCATTATATTTTAGAAAAAATATACAAATTTTCTCTCATTAAATCTATAAAGCCTTTGAATAACCTGCAATTATTATAATCAGACAAAGAAACTGAAAGTAAGACAAATTGGGAAAATTTTCTCACAACACGGAATTTGAAAATCAGGATTTGATCTAGAATTTCTGACTCTAAATCCAATGATCTTTTCATTACAACAAATTATTTACTAACTACTCAAGACTTTATGTTGGGCTATTTTGATATCTGGGCTTCCCAGGTGGCTCAGTGATAAACAATCTGCCTGCCAATGCAGGAGGCATAGGAGACACGGATTCGATCTCTGGGTTGGGAAGATCCCCTGAAGGAGGAAATGGCAACCCACTCCAGCATTTTTGCAGTATAATCCCATGGACAGAGGAGCCTGGTGGGCTATAGTCCATAGGGTCTCAAAAGTCGAGCACGACTGAGCAGGCACTCTTTTTGACACTTAAAGAAATATAGTATGAAAATAAAAGTAGCATTTTAACTCTTTTTGTATAGGTTATGCCTTTTAGAGTTCTAGTAATCGGATAAACCATCTCAGACAATGTCTGTCTGATATTCCTGATAGTAATTTTTAGGAATGATACCAAATGAACCTGAACACACCCAGCCTGTGCATTAGATTGTGTGTGTGCAAGCTGAGTTATGTCCAACTCTTTGCAACCCCATGGACTACAGCCTGCCAGGCACCTCTGTCCATGGAATTTTCCAGGCAGGAATACTGGAGTATGTTGCCATTTCCTACTCCAGTGGATTTTCCCCACCCAGGGACAGCACCCACGTCTCTTGCATCATGCTACCTGGGAAAGCATGCATTAGATTAGAGACTTAAATTGTGAAAAGTCATCCTGTACATATGGTAGAATCTCAATAAATTGTTGATGTTCAGTGACATTTGACAGTTGATGTTTCTGATATTTCCAAGGCTTAAAATAGCATTGTGATATCATTGAATTGGGTGGTTGAAAATATATCTTTTTTCCTAGGTTTTTGAAGAGCAGGTTTCAGCACTAACTTAATCCTTTAAAGAGTCAGGGAATTTCTTGTGCCTATGCAATGTCATACTAGAGTCAGTTCAGTTCAGTCGCTCAGTCATGTCCGACTCTTTTGCGACCCCATGAACCACAGCACGCCAGGCCTCCCTGTCCATCACAAACTCCCGGAGTTCACTCACACTCATATCCATCGAGTCAGTGATGCCATCCAGCCATCTCATCCTCTGTTGTCCCCTTTTCCTCCTGCCCCCAATCCCTCCCAGCATCAGGGTCTTTTCCAATGAGTCAACTCTTCACATGAAGTGGTCAAAGTACTAGTTTCAGCTTTAGCATCATTCCATACTAGAATAACCCAAACCAAATGACCCATGCTAAAATGACATCATAACCCTTTCTCTGGGAGCATGTGCTAAAATAATCCAAACTAAATAATATATGTGTACTAAAATAACCCAAGTCAAATAAGTCATACCAAACTAATCAACACACTCTCTCACTGGAAGCATATAGAAACACAGACTAAATTTAAACATACATAATTTAAACGTGTAGCTGAGATTGTTAGATATAGAATTTCTCAGGTGCCAAGAGAGAAAGAATGCTGAAAAGACACTGAAATAACTGTGTGAGGAAACGATGTGGCTCTTTTTTTTTTCCTGGCCACGATATGTGGGATCTTAGTTCCCTGATCAGGGGTCAAACCTGTGCCCCCTGCTTTGGAAGCGTGAAGTCCTAACCACTGGACTGCCAGGGAAGCCCCCTGAGGCTCTTTGATGTTGGAAGGAGTTGGAAGGAAGGGAAACTGGCATTTGGGAAGGATTGTGATCAATAACCTAGAGCAGTGGTTCTCAAATTGTATAATTTTGCCACCCTTCCTTTTTAGTCCCTGCCTTGACACATTAGACAATATTTGGAGGCATTTTTGGTTGCTACAACTGTGCGGGTGCTCTGGTGTGGGCAGTGTTAATAGCATCTAGTGGGTGGAAGCTAGAAATTCTGCAAACCATCCTACAATGCATAAGAAAAGCCACCCAGAAAAAGAGAATCATATGGTGTCAAAGTCGATAGTGCTCAAGTTGATATATTCTGGCTTGATGACTGGGGGCTTATGCCCACTGGGACAGTGAGGGAAGATTTTGGTCTAGAGGTATAGAAGTTTAGAACTGAGACTCCCAAAATGAGTCTTAATCCTGTATGTGAACTATCCTAAGTTGACAGGAGAATCACAAAGAAAAACAAATCACAAAATTTGCCAGTGAGATATTTTGTTCTTTTCCTTTTTTTCTGGAATATGGATTAAGAAAAGTCCCATGAGCCTAAGCCACCTCTCAGTTTGTGGTTCACATTTACTGGCTATATACTTTGGCTTTCAAATATTTAGAAAATAAAAGGAACACTGATTCTAAATATGTGATATTACTGGAAATGTTTTGCTGAAGGATACACAGAATACTCCCTGGCAGGATAATTTCAAAATCTATGCTACAAAGGGATATTCACAGAAAGGAAAGAAAAAAGGGGACAGAGATTAGTTCACAGTAAAATTTTTAAAAGTTGAACAATGCACTAAAAGAGATCTTTGGCACATTTAGCCTGCAGTGATATTAAAGTCCATAACACTCAAGGTAATAAAATAATTTTGAAAGGAAAACAAACACATTAGGTTTAATACCATCAACATATTTAATAATATTTAAAATTCTATGAAACTTCAGGCACTGTGAAAGAAGTGGACCTGTAAAAGAAGCAAATCAAACCTTTATTTTTTTTGAAGAAAAACAATAAAACTTTACTAAAGGATATAAAACATTTAAATAAATGGAGCAGTCATCATTATAATGGGATAGGAGGATGCACAGTATATAAATGTTATTTCTCTAAATTAACAAGCAGTTCACTGCAAGTCCAGTTAAAATCCACAATGGGATGTTTGGGCGAGCTTGAATTTATTTAACATAGTTATTTATTATTTTTGAGGAGCAATAATACAAAATTGAAGCTCTCTGGAGTCTCCCTCTGGCCCAGTCCAGCCCCCTCTGCAGAGTCACAATGGTATTATTGCAAATCAAACCTTTAGAAATGAAAGAAAAAACTCAATGAAATAAAAAACTCGATCAACAATTTAAATAGCAAATTAGATACAAATAAAGAGAGAATAGTGAACTGAGATAAACTTTGAGCAATTAGGTAGAATACAGCAGAGGTTGGGGGGGAACCTCAGTAATGTTGGAAAATATGAGAGGTTAAGAAAGAGTTCAGAATAAAAAATGTCAAAATGTATATAGTAGGAATATTTTAAGGAAAAACTGGAAAATTGGGGAGATATCATATTCACCTTAATGGAACTTGTAAAGCTGGATTGGCTGCTTTGAACAAACTCTCATGCTAACAACTAAAAATTGTATATGAACTCTGGAAAAAGGTCTCTGTGAAATTTAGAAGAGCTAACATGTTAATGATAAACCGGTGGTCAGAATCTCAGAGAAAACGAAATCCAGAGAGAAATCTGCTTCTTGGTAAACTCAACGAGCTGTGAGGGTTTGCTGGTCTCAGCTAAGGGGCTAAGAATCTTCTCATAGTGTGGTCTCATTTCCCTTTTCTTGTCTTTAGGCTACTGGTGTCACATGCTTTATTTACAGCAATGTTACAAATCATGTTATATATGTCATTGTTGTTACTGTATTTTTAATCATTTTTAAAAGAGGTTTATGTAATAAGAATATACCTTATATGTCATATTTAATCTTATTGCTTAGGTATTAGTCATAAACAAATATTTCCTGTGGTTTCACCAAATTTGGAAAATTTCACGCATTACTTCTTCAGATATTTTTGGCCCACCTCCCCTCTTCTTTTGAGACTCTAATCAATGTATATTAGGCTATTTGAAGGTATTTCACAATTCACTGACATTCTTTGCATCTCAATTTCTAATACTATACCACGTTCACTAAGCTTTTCTTTCACCCTATCTCATCAACCAACAATCCCAAACAATGTCTATTTTTATTACAGGTATTGCAGTTTTTTATCTTCAGAAGTTTCATTTATATCTTTTAAATATCTCCTATCTAACTTTTTGAATGTATACCATATAGTCATAATAGGGCTTCCCAGGTGGTGCTAACGGTAAAGAACTTGCCTACCAATGCAGGAGACCCAAGAGACACAGGTTCGATCCCTAGAGAAGGAAATGGCAACCCACTCCAGTATTCTTGCCTGAAGAATCCCATGGGCAGAGGAGTCTGGAGGGCTGCAGTCTATAGGGTCCCAAAGAATTGGACATGACTGAAGCGACTTAGCATCCATACGATATAGTCATAATAACTACTTTAATGTCTCCTCTGCTGATTGTAACATCTTTATTGGTTCTGTATCAGTTTCAATTAATTGAGAACTTCTTAAAATTATAGGTTGTATTTCCTGGTAATCTTTGATTGAAGGTCAGACATGGTAAATTTTATCTTGTTGATACCAGATATGTTTGCATTTCTAAAATTTTCTAATTTTTTTTTTTCTGCCACGCTGTTTAGCTATTTCAAAGCAGTTTGATCCTTTGAGTTTTCCTTTTATAATCTGTTAGACCTGTCCAGAACTATGCTCTGTTGACAACTGGTTATTCCTTACTTCCTGAGAGGGGACCCAATGCCCTGCTGTTTACACGTTTCTCAGTCAGGCTAGTGATGACGGCCGGAGAAGGCACCCACTCCAGTACTCTTGCCTGGAAACTCCCATGGACGGAGGAGCCTGGAAGGCTGCAGTCCATGGGGTCTCTGAGAGTTGGACACGACTGAGTGACTTCCCTTTCACTTTTCACTTTCATGCATTGGAGAAGGAAATGGCAACCCACCCCAGTGTTCTTGCCTGCAGAATCCCAGGGATGGGGGAGCCTGGTGGGCTGCCGTCTATGGGGTTACACAGAGTCGGACACGACTGAAGGGACTTAGCAGCAGCAGCAGCAGCAGTGATAATGGCTACTATTTCCAGCCCCAGGTAAGTTCAAGCATTGTTCTCTGATCCAGCCTATGTTTCAGCCCCTGGCCTCTAGTAATTTTCAATATGCCTGTGTTGGTCAGTCCTCTGCTTAATGTTCAAAGAAAATGCCGCGCATCTGTTTGAGTCCTCAGTCCTGTCAACGCTGCGCTGTCCATTCCTTCCACCGTCAGCACTATCTCTGAAACTTAGCAAGTCTGCTTGGCCCCTCCTGGATTCCCTCTACCTGTTAAACTGAAGCCCAGAATCATTAAGGCAGTGAGATGGGGCACTTGTAGGATTTACCTCATTTATTTCTTGTCTCTCAGGGAATACTTTGAAAGTGAAAGTAAAGGTCATTCAGTTGTGTCTGGCTCTTTGCGACCCCATGGACTATACAGTCCACAGAATTCTCCAAGCCAGAATACTGGAGTGGATAGCCTTTCCTTTCTCCAGGGCATCTTCCCAAACCAGGGATCGAACCCAGGTCTCCATGAGGTCGCAAAGAGTCGAACAAGACTGAGCAACTTTCAGTTTCACTTTCAAAGTGTTCCCTGAGAGACAGGAAATAAATGAGGCAAGTCCTACAAGACCCCCATCTCACTGCCTTAATGTTTCTGGGCTACAGTTTAACAGGTAGAGGGAACACAGAAGAGGCTAAGCAGATTAAGGCAGTGAGATGGGGGGCACTTGCAGGACTTACCTCATTTATTTCCTGTCTCTAAGGGAACAGTTTTCCATAGGGTATGTATGGCGTCTTCAAAATAGATGTTTCATATAATTTGTCTTCCTGGTTGCTTTGGATGGAAACTTATATCTGGTCCTTTTCTCCTATCTAGGGCAGAAATGGAATTCATGTGCATTATATTTTAATTATCCATCAGAGATAAACATCTAGTTGCCTCCAACTCTATTAAAACAAAGAGAACCAAAGAAATATTTTTGTCCTTGTCCACTGATTCTTAAGAATTGGAGTGGACATGTTGAGGGGAGACAATGTATATTTCCAGAAGTCAGATTATTGTCTATTTTTCTGCCATAAGCATAGAATAAAGGAAATATATTTTATTATATTTTGCCCAGTGGCCGTGTCTTCTGTGTTGGTTATGCCATTTAAAAAATATATACTTTTATATATAATCTAATATGTTCCCCCACTTGTTTTTATTCATGTTTTAATAACCACTTTTCCTTTCATAACATTTAAAATAATTTATGCATATATTTGTTAGATGATCACCTCCCATCCTACAATAAAGACCATATATCTTTTATTTCCCTTGATACTTCTAAGACCTAACAGAGTGAATACCACATAGGAAAAGGGTTCTAGATATTTTCCAAAGAATGAATAAGAGGATAATTTCTGGCCATCCAGAGTTAATAAATAAGATTTCTGGCTTTTCAAAAGCCACAATATTTAGGCAGAGATTAAGTAAAGGGCAGTACATTGAAGAATTTTAATCTGATTCAATTTCTAATTCTATTTTATTTTAATAGTATGAGAATGCAGTCATACAGTACTGATAAAATGAATGTTTAAGTGGCTTTGGCCACTTTAGAGTTTATTGGTGAAACTCTGGAGGAACTTTCATTAAAGTTAAGAACAAGAAAAATATATTCATTATTACCTCTATTATTTTTTTCTAAAGTTATACCAAATAATAGAGGAAAAAGTAAACAAAAGATTTAACTACTGAAGGGGAGACAAAATTTGCCAACGTTTCTAGTTGCTTCAATTATCCTCCTAGAAATGTATTAGTATAAAGTAAAAATTTGCTTCAGGTCATAATATTGGAAGTTATGGTAAGCTGAATAAGGCCTCCAAAGATAGCCAGGTTCTTATTGTTGGAACCTGTGAATATTACCCCATATGATAAGGATCCTTATATAATTAAGGATGTTGCAATAGTAAGATTTTCCTGGATTATCTGTGTAGTCCCTAAATATAATCATAGGAATTTCCCTGGTGATCCAGTGACTTAGACTCCACACTCCCAACACAGGAGACCAGTTTCAATCCACATGCCACGACTAAGAGGTCACAGGTCACAACTAAAGATCCCAGATGCCGCAACAAGACCCAGGGCAGCCAAATAAATTAATTCAAAAAGGAATGTTAAAAAAAAATTCACAAATGTCCTAATAAGCAGGAGACTGCATTACAGAAGAAGCTGATATGATGATTGGGAGCAGAGGGACACAGACAAAGAAATTCGAAAAGGTTTGTTGCTAACGTTGAAGACAAACTAGGTATCGGTATCGTGAGACTACAGACTCGAGGAATGCAGCTCAAGAGCCTGAAAAGACAAGGGAAGGGCCTCGCCCCCCAGGCCTGAGAGGAAGCACGGCTGACCCTGCAGTCCAGGGAAACCCCTGTTTGGATTTCTGACCTCCAGGATTTTCCGAGAATAAACTTGTGCTGCTTTGCGTCCCCACTTTTATGATGGTTTATGGCAGCGGCGGGCTTCCCTGGTGGCTCGGTGGTAAAGAATGGCGGCAATGCAGGAGACATGGTATCGATCCCTGGGTTGAGAAGATGCCCTGGAGAAGGGAATGGCAAGCCACTCCAGTATTCTTGCCTGGGAAATGCTATGGACAGAGGAGCCTGACGGGCTACAGTCCATGGAGTAGTTAAAGAGTCAGTGTGACTTGGTGACTAAACAGCAATTACAGCAGCAATAGGAGATGAATACAGAAGAAAAGAGACTCCTTTCATGAGATCTGGAGAGAATTTCGCACATTTGTGGATGAACTTTATCAGGTACATCCTTTAAATAGCTTTGAAAAGTTTATCTAGGATTGTAAAAGAGATGTACTCAGAAGTGTGATACTGTTACTTTTTTCAATCCATGTAAAGCCTATGTTTCATTCCAATCAATATTTTATATAATTTTTGAGTTTTCAAAAATTGTTCTGTATTTCATATGGAAAAATAGATCTGGGAGAACAGATAAGAAAAAATTGAAAGAGAAGAATAAATGGAGGCGAAGGGGAAATCTGACTGGCATTAGCAGATGTAATTGCCAAATATGAAAGCGTCTTTGACTCTGAAGGTGTCTTTTTTTCAAACCCTGATCTCTAATTATGTTGTGTTTAAACAAGAGAATCATTCTCAGTGGAACCAGATTTTTACAAGGCAACAACAACCTCATGTATATATATAAACATTTAGCATCTGATAAATGTGACATTTCAAATAGTAGAGAAATTATGAATTATTCAAAAAATCATGCTGGGACAATTAGTTATTCTGTGGAGAAATTATATACTCTATGCCAAAACAAATTCCAGAAAGATTAAAAATGAAATCTAAAAGTAAAACCCTAAATAAATAAGAAAACCTTTCTAAAAATAAATTCAAAGGCAGAACTCATTTAAAATATTGATATGCTCAAATACCAGCAGTTAAAAATATTTGTATTTCAAAAACTAGGCAAAAATAAACGAAAGGAAAAGGAATAAAGTAAGCTTGAAAAATATATTCAAAAATTTAACAGGAAAAACTATTTTTATATGAGAAGAATTTTCATATATTAATAATCAACAGATTGACTACTCCAATAAAAATGGGTAAAGGACAGAAATAAATTACTCGGTAAAAATATACAGACGGCCATTAAACTTTAGGGAAAAAAGCTCAATCTCATTCACAATAAAAATGCAAATCTAAACAAAGAGGTTCTATTTTGCCTTCCAAATTGGTAAAGATGGAAGAGGAGACGGAATTATACAGAGCAGCAATCACCATTTTATAAAACAAACCTATATTAGTGTTATAATAAAAATATAGAGTAAAAACAAATAGTAAAGGAGAAATTTCAAGAAATCTTTGCTCTCCTTTCCTGACTGGGCTAGTCATTCATTTATTCAGTTAATACATATTGGACAATTATTCTCTTCCTGAAACTTGAAGTCAAGAACCTCAAATCATAAGTGGATGTGTTTGTGTGGTGGAGGGTGGAAGGTGAGAGGAAAGAGGCAAGCAAAGCCACATGAACAACCCAAGTATAAGTACTAGGGGCTGCAGGGAGATGGAGAAGGCCTGTCTCAAGGAAACCAGGAAAGAGTTGATGGGAGGTGGTGCTTTAGTTACGTTTCATGGGCTTCAAGGACTAACAGGAGTCTAAGAGTTAAGAAAGAGGTGTGTACTTCCCTGGTGCTCCAGGGCTTGGGACTCCCATTTCCAGGGCAGGGAGGATGGGTTCAGCCCCTGGTTGGAGAGCTAAAATCCCACGTGCCTCACAGCCAAAGAACTAAAAACGTAAAACAGAACCAATGTTGTAAAAAATTCAATAATCTCCTTAAAAATGGTCCACATCCAAAAAGAGAGAGAGGGGAGGGAGAGGCCTTTTTGAGGGAGGGGGAACGACAGGAAAGGGGAGGGGGGAGCATGACCCCTGAGGGAAGTGCAGTTCAGCACCCTTCACACATCAGTAAGGATGAGTTCAGCTGGCGTTGTCATGGAATTCTTGTTTGCCAGGTTTAGGATGCGGGACTTTATTCTGTAACTCCTGAAGCTTCTCTGAAAGTTTTCATAAGAAGGTGGTAAGATCTTATAATCTAAGGGAGGGACAGAAACTCGAATACTGGGAAAGAGTTAACGTTGAGAAAAATATATCTGTGTCTTTGGCCACGTATATCCTTCCATTTGTTTTTTAAAATAGATAGATTGTATTTGTTTATTTTCAATGTGACAGTATTTTTATTTATATTTTTGCCCTGGCAGTAGAGCATGACAAAAAGTGAAAGTGAAGTTGCTCAGTTGTGTCCCACTCTTTGCAGCCCTATGGACTGCACCAGGACCCACCAGGCTCCTCCTCCATCCATGGGATTTTCGAGGCAAGAATACTGGAGTGGGTTGCCATTTCCTTCTCCAGGGGATCTTCCCAACCCAGAGATAGAACTCAGGTCTCCCACGCTGCAGGCAGAGTCTTTACTGATCCTGACTCCCCCACCAGGGGTTGAACCTGAACCCTCTGCATTGGAAGTTTGGAGTCTTAATCATTGGACTACCAGGTGAGTCACCAATTCATTAATTCTTTATTAAACAAGGATTGTTGAGCTCTTTTGGTGGCTCAGTGGGTAAAGACTCTGCCTGCAATGTGGGAGATGCAGGAGATGCTGGTTCGATCTCTGGGTTGGAAAGACCCCCTGGAGGAGGAAATGGCAGCCCACTCCAATATTCTTGCCTGAAAAAATCCCATGGACAGAGGAGTCTGGTGGGCTATAGTCCAAAGGGTCAGACACGACTGAATGAATCAAGCAGAAAAAAATTGTTGAGCTCTCACTGCACACTCACTGAGGAATCCAAGGGGTGTTTAGCACAGTGGTTGCCTGGGTGAAGAGAGAGAGAAGGAGGCAGGAAGGGAGATATGTTGCAGTAGAGGCTGAGATAGACCCCGCTGAGGAGAGAGGGTGGTAGGCAAGGCTTCTTGGAAGTGCTGACACGTTTACTGCACATTTGCTGACCAAATGGCTCCAAGCATAGAGCAATCAACCCACATGCAGAGTTCACCCTAGAAAAAGAGCCACCCTAAGCTGATACATGACCTCACCCACAGCTGTGGATTTTGAACTCCTTTGAGAATGGATAACAGGGAACCTTTTCTCCAGCTTTGGGTGCCCTGATGCCTTAGTGCTTCGGCGACTCACATCCAGATAGGGCTGCCTTAATATTTTGAATTTTATTGAGGGATTCAATCGTTTTGTTCTTTCTCTTTCAGTATGTCATTGTAAATAATTCCAGTTTTAAATACCATCCAAGGTACATTTTAAACAAGGGTTATAATAATTTTCCTCTCCCTACAAATAAACAGGCTGAATAAAAAAGAAAGGAAATGCAAATAGAAAAAGAAGGAGGAAGGGAGAGGAAGAGAGAAAAATAGGGGAGAGAAGGAAAGAGGGAGAGAAGAAAGGAAGGAGAGAAAGAGAGCAAGGACCAGGAGTCTCTTGGGAATAAGTATCTGATACTTTTTTTATTCCTTGTTTTCTCTCCAGGTAGATGTGGAATTACTATGATTGCAGTGCTGAATGGGGACTTAGCCCTGGAGCTTGCCAGAACTGGGAAATCAAAATAAGAGACCTGAACAATAGTCCACAAAACTCTGGCATGATGCATTTATTCCTGACCATTGTGCTGAATCTTTTTAAAGATTGTTTTAATACTTCTTAGTAGAACTAAACTATCTTGGTCTTTAAATAGGGGGGGAAAAAGGCCCTCTTTACTCCCATCCCATTTGCTAAGTGTATTGTTTACCAAAAGAAATAAAGGGATACAGGGAAATGAGAGTGAAAGGAGGTGGATCAGTTTCCATTCACAGACACTCTGGCTTGCCTCTGCCCTCTGCAGCCTCTGCAGCCCAGAACGCTTCCCAGCTGAGTTCCTACCACCTTATTCTATGAGCTGGGCTGGCCCCATGACATTTCAACAGGAGCATTTGGATCAGGCTCACATAGAGACACTGACATTTTGCAAGTTCATCAGAAAGGCAAACTTTAACCCACAGTTGTTCTTTCCAAGAGCAATTTTCGGTTTTCTCTGAATAGCCCAAATTGAAGTGAGTGAGAGGTAGACTGAGAGAAAACGAAATAATTTTTCTAATTAAAAAGGTGGAGAATGAACCCCTGCTTTCATTGACTGCCTGTCATCCACAAAGCACTCTAATCTGCTAGCTGGAAAGGATGTCTTACTCTGCTGAACCTAAGGAGTCCTCTAACCCATATGTCATTTATCACTTTTCCTTTCCAGTCTTGCTATACAGGTGTTATCCCAGTTGTACAAGTCAGGTCCTAACAAAAACAGAAAGCACATTGGTCTGGGATATTACAATCTGATGAAGAGACTATTACAAAATTAAGGACAGGGTTAAGGAGACCAGCAAGTGAGGCTGAGGTATCCAGGGACTAATCACAGCAAGAAGCCATTACCACTCTATACCTGAAGGGGACGGATAAGAAAAGGAATGGTAAGATTTAGGTGAGAGTGACAACTAGGAATGAGGCTGCCCTCTCCTCAGTTCAGTTCAGTTCAGTTGCTTAGTCATGTCTGACTCTTTGTGACCCCATGGACTACAGCACATCAGACTTCCCTGTCCATCACCAACTCCCGGAGCTTGCCCAAACTCATGTCCATTGAGTCAATGATGTCAACCAACCATCTCATTCTCTGTCGTCCCCTTCTCCTCCTGCCTTCAATCTTTCCCAGCATCAGGGTCTTTCCAATGAATCCGTTCTTCACATCAGGTGGCCAAAGTATTGGAGTTTCAGCTTCAACATCAGTCCTTCCAATGAATATTCAGGATTGATTTTCTTTAGGACTGACTGGTTGGATCTCCTTGCAGTCCAAGGGACTGTCAAGAGTCTTCTCCAACACCACAGTTCAAAAGCGTCAATTCTTCGGCGCCCTCCCCTAGTGGCAGTCATCAACATTGCCAGAAACATCACACTTAGACAAGGAGCAAGTGTGTGTATGGATGGCAGAGTGGAAGCGGGGGATGGATGGGGATGAGGGAGAGGGGATAAATATCCTGAAATCTTTCCAATTATGGCCTCTGATCTCCTGCTGGTGCCTTCTATTCTATTCTGTGAGTTGAACTCAATCAGGAAGAAACCCAGAGCTCCAGATTGCTCAAAGTCAACCTGTGGTGGGTCCGGAGTAGAACAGAGATGGGTGGAGAATGGGTCAGGCATGGGAGCTGGCAGACATAATTACCAAACCATCTGAATTCCTTTAATGCATGGAATTAGGTAAAAATCCATAAGCACATTTTCTTTTCCGTTGATGAGTCAAGCACATTTGTGCAGTCCATAGGGAAGTTATCAGGAGTAGGGGTAGTCTTTGTGCAGCTATTGAGCACTATGATTACATTATTGTAATAATATAATGATGATCATTATCCCACTATTAAACTTCAAGTTAATTAAGGAAGAGATCCCGTCTTGGTTTATTTCTATATCTAATCCCTATATCCCTATTTCTCATCAGTGCTGTGGTGGGCACTCCCATCAGAGTGGGCACTTTCAAATATTTATCATAGAAAACAAACATTTACAGAGAGGAAGCTCTTAATTTAGCATTAGTAAGAGCATCTATTAACCAGTACATCCTCTTGGAAATCTGTAGCAAATAGTTTTTCTCTAACTCAGATGCTGATAAAGTTTTGTAGAAATATTCTGATGGCTGGACCATGTTTGTTAAAATGGACTCTGAAGGCCACTTGAATCCTTGTGAAGACACTTTCAAGAAGAGTAAAATACAATACATATAAAATTAGAGAAAAAAGGAAAGAAAGCCCATTACAGAAACTATTGAAACAGACATAAAAGAAATATAGATTTGAATATTTCATTATGAAACAAATCCCATATTTGTATTAGAGAAATAATCCTACTAATACTGTGTTATAAGCAGTTGCAAAGCACTTTTATAGAGAGTACAATTGAAAAAGAATATTAACCTAGATATCTGTTAAACTTGCTAAATTTGTTTAAGAGAAGATGAGAGACATCCTTGTTCTGACTCTTCTGTCACGAAAAAGACCTCATTAAATAATTCTGACCACAGAAAAGACAGTGGGATACAGAGGGGAGAAGCTAATAATAAACTTGAATCTCATCACACTCATAATCTGTGGTCAAGACAAATGTAAGATTTTTCATTGATCAACGTGTGATGCATAGGGAAGTGGCAATCCCTTGACCTAGCTCCAGCAAGCTATTAGAGACATGATGGTTCACTGGCAAATACATTTCAGAAATTGGTATGGTTGGAGGCAAATGTTCATCTGGATAGACACCTAAGCCAGGTTCTTCTGGGTAAGTGCATCTGTGATCACCAAAATAATAGCATGTCCATATGAAAATGATGAGAACATATCGGAGTTACTAGTAAGCAATTCTAGTGTTGGGATATGGTCTCTAAGCAGGCTTCCAGCATGAATACAGTTGTCACAGATAGTGAAGTCTTGTATGTCATTACTGATAGAAAGGCCATGTGAATATGTGGAATAAGTGCAGGGGGCTGCCTGAGCTGCACGCTGCATGGAAATAACTTTGCAATGCTGGCCTCTGTGACTAGGGTGTATAACTGATACTTCAGCACAAATCGACTGTGTCTCTTCCGTACTTCTGCTCCTAGGTCCCTGGATCTCTTGAAAGTTTCACTTAGAGTTTCTGTTGATCTTCTACTCTGATTCATCTGCACCAGCAGATGAATATATATACTACTGAGTATATATATACTGAAGAGGAAAGGCTATGAAACTGAGGATTCATTAGGGCAGATGAAGTTACACCCTCCAACTGGATACTCTAGATTTCCTTGAAAACAATTTCTGATCAGGGCTTTGGCTGCTTGGCACACATGATACAGAAAAAGTGAAGGCTAAAACATCTTCATTCTAAGTCCATCTGAAATATTTGAGGCTGTTGGTTCTCCTTGTTACTGTGTGGCCCTGAAGACAGTCTTAATGATAATGGCCATGTGAGACAGCACTTGCCGCATTTGGCTGTAGGGAGAGACAAGAGTGACGGATCCATTTTTAAAAGTTAACTTTTTATTTTGAGATAATTACAGGTTCCTATGCAGTTGTAAGAAATAGTAAAGAGAATTCCATGTACCCTTTACCCAGTTTCCCCCATGGGGACATTTTTCAAAACTATAATATCACAACCAGGATATTTATTTTTAATTTTTATTTTGTGGCAGCACTATTTGGCATGTGGGATCTTAGTTCCTGACCAGGGATCTAACCTGTGCCCCCTACATTGGAAGCATGGAGTCTTGATCACTGGACCATCAGGGAGGACCCCACAACCAGGATATTTGCATGGTTTCTGCCAATCTTATTCAGATTTTCCCAGTTTTACTTGTACTTATTTGTGTGTGTGTGTGTGTGCTTTTAGCTCTATACAATTTCTTCACATATGTAAGTTTGCTGTAGCTACCAGGACAAGCAAGAATCAGACTGTTTCCATCACTGCAAGTTTATTCTTGTTGCTCAGTACCCACTTTCCTTCTTCTACCCTCTCCACTCCCATTTCTAACCCCTGGCAACCACTAATCTTTTCTGCATTTATTAAAGATCATATCACATTTTTAATGTAAATGGAATCATACCATGTTCATGTTTTAGAATTCACTTTCTTTTTTTGGCCCAGCATAATTCTCTAGAGATTCATCCAAGTTGCGTGAATTGTATGGTCTGTTCTCTTTTATTGCTGATTGGTATTCTATGCTATGAATATGCTGCAGTTTCCTTAACCATTTACCCATTGAAAGACATCTGGGTTGTTTCCAGTTTTTTTGCTATTACGAATGAAGCTTTTATGAACATTCGTAAATGGTTTTACGTAAACGTAAGTTTTTATTTCCCTGGGATAAATGACCAAGAGTTCAATCACCAGACCATATAGTAGTTACATATTTTCTTCTTTAAGAAATTGAAAAACTTTCTTCTGGAGTGTCTGCACTACACTGCATTCTCACCAGCAATGTATGAACATGTCTTCATGTCACCAGGAGTGCAATCGCTGGGTTGTATGTGGTCACATGTTTAGTCTTATGAGAGACAGCATACTATTTTCCACGTCAATCAGCAATGTTTTAGTGACTGAGTTTTTCCTGTACACTTGCCTACATTAAATGTTGTCAGTATTTTATATTAGCCATTTTGCATTTCTCTGATGATTAATGATCTTGAATATCTTGCCATCTGATTATTTGTCATCTGTATATCCTCTTTGTTGAAATGTTTGTGTATGTCTTTTATCTATTTTCTAACTAGATTTTTTTTTTCATGACTGAGTTATGAGAATTGTTTATGTTTTTTAGGTACTAGTCTTTTGCCAGATATGTGACTTGCAATATTTTCTCCCTTTCTATAGCTTATCTTTCCATTCTTTTAATAGGGTCTTTAGCATAGTGAAAGTTTTAATTTTGATGAGGTTCAATTTACCAGTTTTTCCTTTTAATGATCATACTTTTGGTGTCAAGACCAAAAACTCTTCTGCTGGGGTTTTATCTTGTTCCTTTGTCTGGATGTTCCTCTGCTGCCTCATTGTATCTGAGTTGCCTCTTGCACTTTTATGTGTGTGATATATTAGTTACATTTCCTGGTCTTGGAGAAGCGGCCTCTGAGAAAGTGTCTTATGCATTTCAGCACTCCCCTCTTGTCATGCTATGCTCCTCACCCAAGCTACATGCTCTAGGGGTTTCCCGTAAAAGGGCTCCTTGGGGCCTTCTGTTTTTGGCAGGCTGACTGTGTGGGTGGTCTTGGAGGCTTGGTTGGCCCCTAACCCAGTTGCTCGTCAGGCCCTGCCTTGTGTGCACACTGCCGGCTGCTGGTTAGTAGGCCCTGCTCAGGAGGTGACTGATGGCAAGACCCCAGGGGACCTGAGGGCTATTGCTGGCTCACGGATGGATGGAGTCAGGGTCCAGAAGACTCCAGTGCCCCTACCTGGTGGGTGAAGCCAGGTCCTGGGGTCTGTGCTGGATTACCGATAGGCAGCACCAGGTCCTAATGTTTGCTGCAGGGTCCCGGGGGTCCTAGAGCTGGCGTCACATCGCTTAGGGGAGCAGTTCCTGACACAGTTGGGTATGGGGTCCCAGGTGTGCTGAAGCTTGTGTTGGCCTGTTAGTGGGCAAGACCGGGACCCACTTGGTCCCAGAGCAGTTTCTGGCCTGCTAAGGGCAGGCTGTGTCTGAAGCCTGGGGGATTGCGTTTTCCCTGTGTCTGTCTGATGTCTGGCACCTGGTGGGTGAGGCTGGTCTAGAAGCTTGTGCGTGTTTCCTGGAGGACAAGGCCAGTGCCTGCCCACAGGCCGGTGGGCCTTGTCTGGAGGGGGCTGTAGATTCAGGAAGTCTTTAGGAGTATGTGCTGATGGGACTGTGTCCCTGCCCAGCTGTTTGGCCTGAGGCATCCTGGTGAGGATACCTCCAGGATCTCAGGTGGGGCCAAGTGTGGCCAGGTGTTGTGGCTAATGAGCTAACAACGTCTCTAGCACCAGCTTCTAGAACGAGCTCCTAAATATGGCCCCCGCTGCCACACCCTCTCACCTCTTGCCTCTCCGGGGGACTCTCCTAGAAGAAGCAGGTAGGTCCAGCCCAGGTTCCCATCAAATTACAGCTTTTGTGCTGTGTTCCCATGCATGTGAGGTTTTGTATGCACCCTTTAAGAGTGACATCTCTATTTACATCCATTTCCCCACTCGGGTCCTGTGGGGCTCCCAAATTTAAGCGCCGCTGGTCCTCAAAGCCAAATGTTCTGGGGGCTCATCTTGTTGGGGCAGGACTCTGGGGCTGGGGAGCCTGACATGCAGCTCAGAACTCACTCCTATGGTAGAACCTCTGCATGACAATTATTCTCCGGTTTGATGGTCTCTCACCCCAGGGTATGTGGAACTTGATCGTATCCCGGGTCTGCCCCTCCTACCTGGCTCCTTGTGGTTCCTTTTTCATGTTTTGTTGTAGACAGTCATTCCTGGTAGGTCCTGGGCTTGTTCATCAACACTTCTGCAGATAGTTGTGATTTTGGTGTGCTCTTGAGAGGAGGTAGCTCAGGGTCTGCTATCTTGAACATTCTCTGAGAACAGACTTCTCTGGTCCCTGCTACTTCCTTTGGTCTCTGAAATCCTGAGACAACATTCAGTCTTATAATTGAGCCTATCCAGGAAGTTACTCAGTACTGGGTCACAAAATTTGGAGAGCAGTTGTAATAGCTAATGTTACCGGATTAAGTTGTAGGAACCCTGCTAGAGCCCTAGCCTGGCAGATGCTCCCTGCCTGAGGGAGGTGGGGAGTGGGGTTGGTGGGCACAGTGTTCTTTTTCCATTGGGGCTGGAGCAGCCAACAAGGAAACCGAAGCTAAAATCAATTAAAAATGGACACAGCCCAAGCTTCATGGGTGGTGAAAGAAAGAGGCAGCAACTACATTCATACATCAACCTCTCACCTACTTTGTGAGGATTTAATTTTAGAGATTAAAGACAGAAGGAGGAGTGAGCCTAATGATGGGGAGGCATATTCATTAGTCAACTGGGGAAAGCCCAGGGCTCTTTTGAGGGAGCGGGTTGCCATCCTCTTTTTACCCCTTTTTGTCCTTTATATCCAGTCATGGCATTTAATACGCATGAGGGCTAAGCTGCTTTAGTTGTGTCCATTGCTTTGCAACCCTTTGGACCATAGCCAGCAGCCTCTTTTGTCCACGGGATTTTTTAGGCAAGACTACAGGAGTGGGTTGTCATTTTCTTCTCCAGGGGATCATCTCCTGTGACTCCTGCGATGCAGGCAGATTCTTTACCTGCTGAGCCATCAGGAAGTCCATTGTTCAATATGCTGATGTAGTAAAATCAAGTTATGTTGAGACTCAGGACCTATTAGAGGTCAGATTCATGCCCTCTTGGTCCCAGCTGATTCCATCTGATTTTTGTTTAATTTCTTAATTTGTTGCTTCCTTTCTTATCTCTGGATCCTTTAACTTAAAAGGTTTATGTTAATTCCTGCTAAAGGTGGTGGGCAGCAGGTTTTGAGCAAGGACAGAGCTGTTAAAGGTAGGGGTTGATGGATGTGGAGCAAAGACCTGGACCAGCTCTGGCAATGCTAATAGAATTAAAGGAATAAAATGCAGGTTCTGGGGTCTTAAGGGGAAGAAGAAAGGATGCTTTCTTCTCTCCTTTCATCTTTTATCTCTGCTTGTCTCTTTATGTTGAACTCACTTTTTGCTTTTGTAAAGAAACTTTTCAATGGGATTGTGTTGGGTCTGACTGTCAGCTTAAATAGATAATATTAGAATACCATGAACTCCTAACAAGACAGAAAGTGTATTGCTTGGGAATTCTGGGAGAAAAGTTCTTGGAAGGATGATGACTGGCTGGACTTAGGTCCAGAGAGTATCTGTCAGACAGTATCTGTGGTGAGAGGAATGGAGTATTCTAACTGGAATGGGGAGCTGTGATTGAGACCGTTATGACCGACACTACACATGTCATGGGGCAAGTGAAAGCTTAATTCTGCAACCTCAGGGGCTTTTTTTTTTTTTTTTCTTTCCAAAGACTATCTTAAAAGATGACCTATTTAGAATACGAACCTTGTCTTGATTGAGGTACATCCAAGTATTTTCAGTATTTCTAATGTGTCTTTAAACTATTTTGGTAGTATCATCTTCTATGACAGTGATTGGTAACATCACTGGTCAGCCCCCTGTAATGGAAAGTAAACACCCACCACTTGGTATTAAAGAAAAGTTACAGGTGAGCCCTTTAGATGATATTTGCTCACTATGTTGACACATGGGTCCTGGTGCCCAGAGGATTCAGGAAGGACCTGTTTGGCAGATATACCAACTAAAAGTGACAGCACCTGTCATAGTGACCTTTAGTACTTGCCTCTAGCTCTGTCTCTGTGAGGATCAAGCTCAACTTTCCCCAAGCCAGTTTCTGGCCTTCCCTCATCTGTTGTGTTTAACATATGGAATGCCCTACACATCTCCTAATTGTTACCCTTCTGTCAAATCACTCTTCTCTGCAATCAGTCCTCTAAAAACCATGGAATTCTTTCTCTGAAACCTGAAGTCACTTTATTTTCTTCTGTCTACCTTTGCCAGCAAAGTTCTGTCTAGTCAAACCTATGGTTTTTCCAGTAGTCATGTATGGATGTGAGAGTCGGATTACAAAGAAAGCTGATGCTTTTGAACTGATGCCAAAGAATTGATGCTTTTGAACTGTGGTGTTGGAGAAGATTCTTGAGAGTCCCTTGGACTGCAAGGAGATCCAACTAGTCAATCCTAAAGGAAATCAGTCCTGAATATTCATTGGAAGGACTGATGCTGAAGCTGAAACTCCAATATCCTGGCTACCTGATGTGAAGAACTGACTCATTGGAAAAGACCCTGATGCTAGGAAAGACTGAAGGCAGGAGAGGGGATGACAGAGGATGAGATGGTTGGATGGAACCACTAACTTGATGGACATGAGTTTGAGCAAGCTCCAGGAGTTGGTGATGGACTGTGCTGCAGTCCATGGGATCGCAAAGAGTCAGACACAACTGAGAGACTGAACTGAACTGATCAGTGTAGTAATTTGTATTCATGTCTCATACCACCCTCTACACAAACACACACACACATGAATATATTATTCTTGAGTTCTTAGTATTACCTTTCTTGCAACTAACAGCATGACAGATGTTTGAGGAAGGATCTATGGATTGTTGCTTTTGTCTAATGTCTTTGGTGATTCCTTGTACATTTCCCACTGGAAGGTCCACTTTACATTTTAAACATGAGCATGAAGCCTGCCCAGGATTGCTCCTCTAGCTTTCATATGACCAAACTGTCAGGCACATTTTACTTTCCCCAGTTATTCTACCATGGTATACTCTCTCACTTCTGAGGCTGTAATTTATGATTTCCAGGTTCAAGTTGCTGACGCTGAAATGAGTCATGCTGAAATGAGCCACCAAGGAACTGAACCAATGCAGAGACTTAGTCTGCTAACCTCACAGGATTGGTCCTCCCAGGCTGAGAAAGTTTAATTGGGTCAGCCAATTTCAAAAATGTAGTATTTCATTAGTGGTTCAGATGGTAAAGAATCTGCTGGCAATGCAGGAGACCCAGGTTTAATCCCTGGGTCAGGAGGATACCCTGGAGGGGGACATGGCAACCCACTCCAGTATCTCTTGCCTGGAGAATCCCATGGACAGAGGAGGCTGGCAGCAAACAGCCCATGGCTTTGCAAAGACTTGGACACAATTGAAGCGACTTAGCATGCACAATATTTCATTCTTTTCTCATGGTAATTTCTATTTTGAAAACGAAAGTGAAACTGAAAATGTTAGTCTCTCAGTCGTGTTCAGCTCTTAGGGACCCCATGGGCTATAGCCCACCAGGCTTCTCTGTTCATGGAATTCTCCAGGCAAGAATCCTGGAATGGGTTGCCATTTCCTTCTCCAAGGGATCTTCCTACCCAGGGATCGAACCTGGGTTTCTGCATTGCAGTCAGACTCTTTACCAGTGAGCCATCAAGGAAGCCCAATGCTTATTTTGAGCATGTACAAATGACAACTTTGAGGCTGACTCAGTTATATTTTATCTAGAAGACATTTTTAAAAAATTTATTTTATTGAAATATAGTTGATTTACAATGTTGTGTTAATTTCTACTGTACAGTAAAGGGATTCAGTTATGGCCTTAGGATTTTAAGTTCAATAACAGTGAAGGAATTTAACTTCACTAGCTGTTGGAAATTGTATAGTCATAGCCATACATTTACCTGAGTAACATAAATATTTTACTGCTACAATGAATCATCTCCTTTCATAAATATCTCATAAAATAAGAATGGTAATTTTCTTTTAATTCTAGGAAAGAGCTTGTTTCAGGAATACACCACATTAATCTTCATGTTTATATGAGCTCTGATCCTTAATTTACTAACCAGTGTTGTTTCAAATGCTGGAAGTGAGCTTACCTGTTCTTACATCAGCATCTATTAACTGTGAAGAACATCAGGGTTCCCCTTACTGTGTGTCTTTTAGGAAATGACTTTTTCCTATTGGGCCTATCTTCAAAGAAACAGTAAGGACATTCTCTCCAGATCCCAACCTGAATCTTTAAATGCATGCTTTCATCTCTTTCTAGCATCTTTCCAATAGCAAAATATCTCCTCTGCTCAAATTTGGCACCATGTTTCCCCTCTTAACTACTACAGTCTTCCTTTGGTCTGTATTTTATGGGCTGAAAGTGTGCTAAATGAATCTTGGGTTATACTATTTGCCTTACCTGTTTCTAAACTGCCTGAAATAGAAACTATTTTTTTTTTAATGGTTCAGAGACATGTAAATCTCTTTGCTTGAAACTCAATCTTAACTGCAGTAGAGTGTTTTGCCTTAAAATGCTGATAAATTTAAAGCATTTCACAAAATAAAATTGCATGGTGTCAGATTTACCTTGCATTCTAATTATTTGTTTAGGAAACATACCCACAAGCTTCAATACATTTTAATAGGCTACTAAATTCTATTTTCTTGCTTTACATACGCTAAATAACTAACACACAACAGGAATGTCTTTATTCCTTTTAGCTCATTAAGTAAGCAAAAGAAAATTGTAAAGGAACTTATAAAGAAAGGAAAACAGCCCTAAGAATTACCTGAAACATATAATTGACTGTTTGAAGTCCTGGTTTTGGCCATGAACTCCTTTGTTTGTCAGTTCTTCTTTTAGCTTTTAATTCTCCCAGCATTTTCATCCAGTCTTTAAGTAAGTATTTAAATATCTGCTATTCTGAGTCACTGATTTAGGCATTGTTGTAAAAGGCATGATCCTAGCCATTTATGAGCGTAGAGTATAGAAAGCAAGATGGTATACAAATCAGAAATTGAAGTATGAGGTAATAATGGTGGTAGCAAGTCACCTTCCCATTGATTCATTCATTCAGTCTTTCAGTCATTCAGTATTTGGTCCTTTAGTATTTTGGAATTGATACAATATATCAAATATGAGCAGTACAAAGGCAAATAAGACTCAGGTTACAATATCAATTAACAGAGTCCATAGGAAAAGACAGACACATACACAAAAATGATGTATCAAATGTAATAACAGAGGTGTGTGCAAGATATTATGGGGAAAAGAGAATGGGAACATTCATCCTTGTATGGGAATTGCGGAAACTCTTATCAATAATACCTGAGGGAAGAGAAAGGAGAACTTTCAAACTATGACATACCACATAAGCAAAGGCAGAGGCATGGAACAATATGGAATGTGGGAGGAATTACAAACGTTTTCATTTTCCTGGAAGCATATGCGCCAAGGAAGGAGTGGCGAATGAGGCAGGCAGTCCTTCGTCACCTGCCAGAGAACACAGAGGACGTGTGATTCGTCTTGATCCCTCCTGTCATCTTCCGAACATACAGTAAGTTCACCTTCCTGTTGTCTCAGGCCCGTGTCAGGTGTATTCTCCACACCTCTTCCTCCCTCTCTCCTCCACTGACATAACAAAAGACAGAAAACGGAGCCGGCAGAGTCCCGTGACTTTCCTTAAAACTGCTGCTCACGTGTGAGGGGCTCCAAGTCCACTCACACTCCATCAGCTGAGACACTCCTCCCCATGATGCATGTGCGAATAACGCAGCAGCGATAATCAAAATTACGCACGGGCACAAATCCGCCAGACAGTGGAGCCAGGCTCTAGGCATCCCTCGCTGCGCACGTGTTATTACTGCTGTCACTGATGTGCGTGAAATACTGGGGGATCCAGAGAAGAGGCTGGGTTAGCTAGAGCAGTGTGGAGCTCTAGGCTATTCAAGACTTCGGGTGTTTACCAATCAGTAGAAAAGTATTTCAGCATTTCAACCATTAACTTACGTTGGTAGGTACTTAGTGACTGGCTATTGGGCTGGTAAGTGTGTATGTGTGTGTGTGTACATGTAGGCAAATCAAATGTGATGATAAGGAAAAGATAGTATTCTTGGGTTATCCCTTATTTCTGGTTTTGGTGATCACTTAGGGAAGTGATGCTGAATAAGAAACAGATGATGCAGGTGGAAAATGATTAGGAAAAAGATATCAGTTTCATATTAATTATTATATGTGCTAAAAATTTCAGTTGCTGGTTTCTTATGTCATTCAGGCCTCAGAGGAGAGTTCTTGCTGGAGATAAACTGGATGATGTTGTATTGTCAGGATGTGGGTCATAAAGACACAAAATGCACAGGCATAAAGCAAAGGTTGATGTAGTTGTGCCATTGAAAATATACAATTTATGAATATCAAATACTTAACAAACTTTTTTAATGAAAGTCACATAATGCTTGAAGAATGTGATATATTATGGCAGGCAGACTCAATTATTTTAATATAAAAATTATACAATTTTAATAAATAAAATAGCCACCCAACATTTTAAATTAATAAATATAAATCAATATGAATGGATTATAAACATATAGGATGATTCCAACTCATAATTACATTAATATGACTTTTTAAATATTTGACTTATCAAACAGAAATATAAAAATAATTCAAAATAAATAGTGCTGGATGGGATAGAGGGAAATGCACCCTGTTTGCTACCGTTGAAAGTGTTAATCTATGTTCTCTCTTTGGCAACCAATTTGTTAATATCTAAACACTCCAGTACTCTTGCCTGGAAAATCCCATGGACAGAGGAGCCTGGTGGGCTTCAGTCCATGGGGTCGCTAAGAGTCGAACACGACTGAGCGACTTCTCTTTCACTCTTCCCTTTCATGCATTGGAGAAGGAAATGGCAACCCACTCCAGTGTTCTTGCCTGGAGAATCGCAGGGACGGGGGAGCCTGGTGGGCTGCCGTCTATGGGGACACGACTGAAGCGACTTAGCAGCAGCAGCAGCGGCATAAAACATTAAGTTAAAAAATGCTATAAACAGAGTATCCTCTAATTTCTGCTATGAAAAGTAGACGTACATGGAGACTTACAAACACATGTGCTTTTCCTGATAGACTATTTAAGGAACTTTTAGCTGTGATTGTTTCTTTTGAGAGAGACTTGGGATAATGGTGAAGGAAGTGTTCATACATAGACATTGAATTTTATGTTTAAATATTCAAAATTTTATTGTTGTTTATGTTACTTTTATCACTTCTAAAAGAAAAATATTTTACGTGCATATAAATATTTGATAAAGCAGTGTTTGTAGATGGCCATTTAGACACAGGAAATAATCTGGCAGATTTATAAATGTTTCCGAAACATCCCTAACACAACACGCAATTTCAAAACAATTCTTTTAGTGGCTTGCATGCAAATTTCTCAAATGCAGTTGAGCTCAACCTGTCTAGAATTTGAAGGTTTAAAGAAAGAAAACAACCTGCAGTAAGACTTGGGTTTTAAGAATCATATCCACACTTTAAAGTGAAGAAATGAAACTGTATGTGACAGTATATTCACTCAGTCTGTAATGCACTTGAACTATCAGCAAGTCTGGTGATTCTGTATATTATCCCTGTGCCCAAATCACAATGAGGTTATGTATAAACAAACTAAGAGATTAATCTCCCTGACTTTTTGGCCGCAAAAGCTCAAATATTTACTCTTTTCTTTTGGAATATATTTGCATAATAAAGATTTTATGTTTTCTAGACTTCTTTTATGGAAGTGGGAGAGAAACAGTTTTATCAGCTGTGAGATTTACATGTCCATATTGAATGAGGACAGGAAAAAATGAAATATTTACCTATGTCAGAAATTTGAAGGAAGGCAGACTGAAAATGATCTGAATTTTGGTTTTTGGCCTTTGCTGACTGGGGCAATAAAGGTTAAAAAGGTATCTCACGTTTCTTAAGTCACTCTTCAAAATTCAACACAGTGGAAATTTGACGTAAAATTTCCTTTCTTTAGAAGCCATGTTGCTTTATGTTTAAACATCCTTATTTCATCAGATAGGTTGTGCTCTGGCAAGAAAATTTTAAAATCCCTTCTGTGTTCCTGATCTTGTGAGCCAACACTCAATCCATTTGCAGATTTCCACAGGCTCTGCAGATGACTGTTGGACTGGAATTATATTATTTTAACATATATGATGTTAGATTACCACAGATGCTTGTCAGCCTAGAGTTATATAGTTTCACCACATATGATGTGGTGGTAGTGGTTTAGTAGCTAAGTTGGGTCCAACTCTTTGTGACCCCAGGGATTAAGGCCCACCAAGCCCCCCTTGTCCATGGTATTTCCCAGGCAAGAATGCTGGAGTGGGTTGCCATTTCCTTCTCCAGGAGATTTTCCTGAGTTGGTATCAAACCTATGTCTTCTGCATCACAGGCAGTCTCCTGCCTTGCAGGATGATTCTTTACCACTGATACACCAGGGAACATGAGACGCAAATCCCTAAATGCTTTCTGAGGAATACTTAAATAGGTAAATTATTCCAATGGAATGCGAAGATGACATTGGCAAAATTTTAAAAAGCAAAGTGAAAGTCGCTCAGTGGTGTCAGACTCTTAAGACTCCTCTCTGTCCATGGAATTCTGCAGGCAAGAATATTGCAGTGGGTTGCTCTTCCCTTCTCCAGAGGATCTTCCTGGCCAGGGATCAAACAGGTCTCTTGCATTGCAGGCAGATTCTTTATGGTCTGAGCCACCAAGGAAGTTACAAGAGTCAGCTTTTATTTATTTATTTATTTATTTATTTATTTATTTTATTTTTTCTTTTCAGTTTTTTATTTTTTTAATTTTAAAATCCTTAATTCTTACATGTGTTCCCAAACATGAACCCCCCTCCCACCTCCCTCCCCATTACATCTCTCTGGGTCATCCCCATGCACCAGCCCCAAGCATGCTGTATCCTGCGTCAGACATAGACTGGCGATTCAATTCTTACATGATAGTATACATGTTAGAAAGCCATTCTCCCAAATCATCCCACCCTCTCCCTCTCCCTCTGAGTCCAAAAGTCCGTTATACACAGCTGTGTCTTTTTTCCTGTCTTGCATACAGGGTCGTCATTGCCATCTTTCTAAATTCCATATATAAGAGTCAGCTTTTAAAGTTCAAACATACTTCTGCTTCTGGCAGGTGTTACATGCTTTCCTTAAGTTATGCAAGGCAAATTACCCAAATTTTCTTCTTAATGCCACATGTAACTATTTTCTAGAATCTTATATTTATGTGTTAATTTGGAAGATGTATATAAAACTTCAGGTTATTTTATTTCTTAGAAAATTTAACTCATAGTTATGAATATCTAGGTTTTCAAATGTAGTCTAAGTATAGTGCAATATTATACACTAAACTTGTTTCTAATATAATTGTTCTCAATTTTCAGGTGACAAAATTAAGAAAGTAAAGTAACTTGCCCAAAGATGGCAATGTTATTAAGAACAAATAAATATGATCCCTGAGCTTGAGCTGCCTGACTGGGCAAACACGCTCTGTTTTCACCATCTTTTGTAGTTCTCTCTGTCTTTTAAGGTTATTAAAATAACATTTATCTTAAAAGTTAAGAGCTTTTCTTCCCACCCTTAGGAAGAAGCTGCACAACTTCACTAGCTATTTTCATCATTTGGAAAGATACAGTGTAAGTACTTCCCAAAATAGATCCATTGGGTCCACAGTAAGCTATAGTGAAATCCTAGAAATTGGTGTCCAACAAAGCTTAACAGATCTTGACCCTCTGCCTGCCATGAGGCTGCACAGTGCAGCCAGGCTTGTCTAATCAGTGTCCTCCTTCTCAATGCTGTTGCAGCTACAAGGCTACGCTCTTGTGTATAAGCTGTGGCCATGAAATTGAAACAAGCTAAATGACCTACAAGGAACTGTTCCAGACCCAGCTCCATAAAACTGGAATTGACTAAAATGGATTTATTTTCTGAGCCTGTGGCTACTAGGGTGGCCAAGGAAGTTCCTGCAATCTTTTGGCCTGAAATAAAGACAAAAAGTGAAGATATGGTTCTAACCTGAATCTTCACCCTTCGTCTGGTCATGGAAAAATGTCACCTTGCTTATTCTGTTTAGCACGAATTCTGAGTCATTCTATCTTAGATACCATACAGTTGAAATATCAACCTGGATTCAGTAAGTGGAGAAATGTTTACAATTAAAGCACTATATGATTAGAACACCTTGTTTTACATGGATATGTCATGAAAGGTGAGTTTAACTCATCTGTGCAATGGTGTTCTGATCATCTCCTCTTCTCCCCACTGGTAGAAGAATCCTGTGCCCTAAGTCATATAAGTAAATATATAATACCAACAGTGGTTTGATGAGATTGTTGTTGTTTAGTCACTAAGTCATGTCCAACTCTTTGAGACCGCATGAACTGCAGCATTCCAGGCTTCCTTGTCCTTCACTATCTCCTAGAGTTTGCTCAAACTCATGCCCTTTAAGTGCGTGATGCTATCCAACCATCCCGTTCTCTGTCTCCCCCTTCTCCTCCTGCTCTCAATCTTTCCCAGCATCAGGGTCTTTTCCAATGAGTCAGCTATTTGCATCACGTAGTCAAAATATTACAGCAGCTTCAGCATCAGCCCTTCCAATGGATAGTCAAGGTTGATTTCCTTTAGGATTGACTGGTTTGATCTCCTTGCTTTCCAAGGAACTCTCAAGAGTCTTCTCTAGCACCACAATTCAAAAGCATCAATTCTTTGGTGCTCAGCCTTCTTTATGGTCCATCTCTCACATCCATACCTGACTACTGGAAGAACCATAGCTTTAACTATACGGATCTATACTTTGACTATACTGATGAGATTGATGATAGTTTATTAGTCACATATACTCACAACCCAAACATATTGTAGCATGAACCAGAGGGGCTAGGGGAAGCAGGCTTTGTAGTAACACAAGGATGGAATGCCCACAGGTTCCCATAAGAGGATGTGATTTGTTTGAGTAATCTGATGGTTGGTAGGCAGGGGAAGGGCTGCCTAGTTGGCGCTAGTGGGAAAGAACCAGCCTGCCAATGCAGGAGACGTAAGAGTTGAAGGTTTAGATCCCTGGGTCTGGAAGATCCCTTGGAGGAGGGTATGGCAACCCACTCCAATATTCTTGCCTGGAGAATTCCATAGACAGAGGAGCCTGATGGGCTAGGATCCATAGGGTTGCGAAGAGTCGGGCACAGCTGAAGCAACTTAGCACACAGGCAGGACCTTTGCTTAGTCATTGAGCTATCTAAGCAGAGAGGTGAAATCTATTAGGTTGCTGAGGAGCCATTGGGAACCAGGTTGGGTGCCACTGGTCTGATTGATAGTGGAAACAGCAAGGCAGGGACCCTTTCCCACTGGGTGGGGCATATCTGGTTTCTGGTGAAGGTTAAACATGTCAGAGCAACATTTGTAATTTTAGATCTTATGATGCAAGTATCTGTAATAATAATTTTCTACCACACAGAGCTCTTAGGAAAATCAGTGAAATAATTATGTGAAAATACTTAGTAAAATGAAATGTTGTGAAAATCCTTATTTATTCATATAAGTCTTCTTAGAAAAACATTGAAACCTCATTCTTAGTTTCTATTTATGACTCCATATCTATATAATAATTTATTAATAAGTGAAGAATATACCTTAAATCTAATTCATGGGTTTACCTCTACTCCTTGCCATTAACAAGTAGAACCCAGTAGACTGGGTATACAGCATTGCTGTATATAATGCCCGTCCTCCATTGCAGTAAATTGGAAATGGATTGTGTGGGTAATGCAAGTGGTGTTATGAAAAGAGAAATAGACCAAGGAAATCAAGACAGTGGCAACCTGAAATGTTCAGAGTCTTTAACTCTACTCTCAGGCTTAATCATTTGCTAGAAGGAATCACAGAACTCAGCAAAACTATTTTACTCATAGTCATGATATTTTACACCCAAAGAATCCGGGCTAAAATCAGCCAAGGCAAGGGAACACCAGGCAGCATCCCAGAGTTAGCAGGCGTGAACTTCTACTTGTCCTCTCCATATGGAGTTGTTTGGATGGCACCGTTTTTTCCAGCAACAACATGTAAAAATGCACTTGGAGTATTCCCAATAAGTGAAGCTCACCCAAGCTTTGGTTTCCAGGGTTTTCACTGGACCTTGGTCAGGTACACATGGGTGATCGGCTACCCACTCCAGTATTCTGGCCTGGAGAATTCCATGGTCTGTATAGTCCATGCGGTTGCAAAGAGTCAGACATGACTGAGTGACTTTCACTTCACTGGCTGTGTACACATGGGTGATCACCTGCATGGCTGATTTTAGTCTCTAGACCCTTCAGAGGCTGAGCTAGTAAGTGATCCAAGTTCCTCTGCCTTAAATCATGTTATTAACATTGACAATCCACATGTCCCAACACCTCTGGGCAAACAAAGCCACTCTTGCTGAACAGGATTTAAGGGTTAGCTTTCAGGAGCCAGTGGCAAAGACCACATCTCTCTTTGGTCAACGTTCATCGATTACTTGCGACTGACATTCTCTTTCTGACTCAAACACTAATTCACCAGCTTTGATAGCATTGGATATGGTTACCTCACCTGTAAAATAAGAGGGCTGGGCTGTTTCAGTGTTTTTCACACTTAGCTTTGAGGAGGATTAGGAGATTTAAAAAATTGACTGAGATATTACTGAATATGAAGATTAAGGAAGCTACTGGGAAGTAGCCTGAATCAAAGCAATTCAAAGCAGTTTATGTAGTGGACTTTTACCTAAGGCTTAATAGAAAAAAAGTATTTTCTGAGCACTTAGAAATAGAAAATTCCTGGAAATGTATGGTTTCTAAGGTTCCTTCCATGTCTAGCGTTGGAGGATAGCATAGTTTTAAGAAAAGACAACATATTGTCAGATAATTATTTGGATACTTTGTATTTTAATACAGTAGTATGACAATAAAAATATTTTTTTAACTCTGAAGTTATCCTGAACATTTATATAATTTATGATTATTCATGATTATAATGACATTCTTTGATTGGTGGTAGTTTATGCAACAGAAACTTCTTTAACATCTCTATAGATTTTTTCTTGAACCCTATTATGTAAGTCCCATTTCTCCATTTTCTAGGTGAGTATTTGGTTTTCCAGTGTATGAAAACTCAGTGTAGTCAGAGTACAATAAATAAAACATATTGATGCTTCTGTAAGAGAAATATTAGGTCCTCATAAATTATCAGAAAACATGAAATAGATTTGGATACTTTTGCACAGACTAAAGAGTCTGAAGACAGAAGTAAATTTTTGTATTATCTATTCTAACCCCATTCAGTCAGCTATTTCAGCAAAGAAGTTGAAGATAGACACTTGCTCTATAGTCCCTTTTGAACATAATTCCGATAACTTAGAATTTCAAGATGTTTGATTTGTAAATTGAAGAAAATCTGACATATTTCTCACAAACAAAATTGTAAGCTACAGTACCAAGATTAAACATAATTGAAAGACATCTTAAGGATGCATAGACTAGGAGTTAGTTGACTTGAGTGTTAGTTCCAGCTCTGAAACTCATGAATTCTATGTCTTTGAATACTACATAACTCCTTTCCCATCAGTGTTTTCGTGTGACTAATGAGGGGGAGTAATCTGAGTCTCCTGGTTTTTGCAGTGCATGAAGTTGATTGCCTGGCCTTTTTATAGTTTAGCTACATGTTAGATATTTACAACCAAAAAACTTAGGATGTATTGTTTCCTTATTTTGTGAGAAATCATTTCACCGCGTCTTAATCACTTGTCAGTGATTGCTTCTCACAGGGCAGCTGGGTAGGTTCAAAATCTGCTAGAACTTCGCTAGTATGATTTCCTATATTTTATGCAGTTCTCATTTATTTGCTTCTATCATAAAAATGTGTTTGGCTGTGTAAAAGCCTTGACATTTGTTTTCCAACTCATTTGACCTTTAAGAACAACAAGTACACACTCCCAGTTTTGCCACTTCTATTAAATTACCAGCTATAAAGGGCATGCATTTACTACTACTGCCAGTGATTACTAAAAAAACTATGCTGTGTGGTTCCAAGACCCTGCTTATATAGTGTAAGCTATGACATCATGCCATGTTCCTGATGTGTCAGGCCTCTTTTGTTCCATAGATGGCTGGAAGTTTGGAGCTGAGAACAGGCAATGCCTATGGTGTAACCAGATTTAGTGGTGGCTATTACAGTGAAGTGAGGTGAAAGTGAAGTCGCTCAGTCATGTCCGACTCTTTGCAACCCTGTGGACTGTAGCCCACCAGGCTCCTCTGTCCATGGGATTCTCCAGGCAAGGATACTGGAGTGGGTTGCCATTTCCTTTTCCAGGGGATCTTCCCGACCCAGGGATCGAACCCAGGTCTCCTGCATTGCAGGCAGACGCTTTACCCTCTGAGCCACCAGGGATAGCCACCAGGGCTATTACTGTACCACACCACTATCAAGGGTCCCTTCCCTGCAATGAGATAACATTCCTAGTAACAGTCACACCCAAGCCCTTAATTTATCTTCTTTGTAGGCAGATGGGATTGTACACATGGATCAAATCACTGAGTTTTAATCTGAAAAGTGCATCACCCATTCCAACTCCTTTGCAATAAGTAAATCTTGACTTAAAACCTGAATGTAGAAAATCAGAATGTTCAAGTGAGAATGCTCCCTTGAAAGCAAAATCATTACAACTATCTCTGAACATATGAGCTAATAACCAATAAAAAACACAATTCTGTGTGGAAACCTGCAACTGGTAACCAATACTTTAATTCCACCAAGTTATTCTACATTAGCAAGAAGTTCTGTATCTTCTCCAAACTGCATTATAAAAAGTTTATATTTAAGCTAAAATCACCACAGTAATTAAAATGCATCATACATTTTGAGTTCTCTTTGAATGAGAGATTTTTCAACTAACCTAAAGTAAAGCAAACCAATTAGGAAGCCATCTGGGTAAAATTAAATTTTAGGAAATGACAAGTAAAAACGTGAATCCTTAACACTGTCATGGTTTCCAGTGATTCTCAGAAAGATCTACTAAAGATCTAAGTTATTAACACTTAACCCTTGAAATTGGCTAGTGTTTCTCAATGTTGGGTATAATAACCTGTGCAAATTAAAATAAATATGAATGCCTAAGCCCATCACAGATATCTTGTTTTAATCAATCTGTTTGTGGGGGTAAGGCACTAACATTTTAAAAAGCTTTTTTTTTTCAGGTAATTATATTGTATCGTTAGGATTTAAGACTCCTGACTAGATGTACTCAGTAGCATCAAATTTCCATTTTTCTCATTATACATTAAGAAACCACATCCTCCATTTCTCTTGGTTCTTGAAGTTATATTATCTGTTAATTTACATGTTGTATGTGGGCTTTTAGAATATTTTGATATAATAATGTTTGGGAACGCATGTAAGAATTAAAGATATTAGAATTTAAAAAATAAAAAGCTAAAAAAAATAAATGTAAAAAAATAATGTAAAATACTTTCTTAATGTTTCTCTAAAAATGTCACCAAAATGTTAACATTCTCAAATATTCTTATTTGCTGATACTGGGTGTTTCTTTCATCCTCTTCTTGTCCTCCCGTCCCTTCTTCCTCCTCCTCCCTTATCTGTTTCAATGTTATGAGTCCAATTTCATATGATCTATTTGTAGTTTTTCAACTTCCTATTCCAGATGAATTCACCTTTACATACTAAATCTCAAGCTCACCTTTTTGGATTTATCTGAAGTGTGGTATCCTTAGGTCAGTTTCTTCCCTCTACTTCCTGACTGGTAGATGATAACCTCTTCAACCTTTAATAATTATGGTTTAGGGATCTTTCAATTGCATTTCCATGAATACATTTTGGGAGTCACTCAATGCTCTGCTGCTCTTATTTTTTGGTCCTATAACCATTGTCAGATATACTTTTCAAAGGAGTTGAGTGTTCTTGGCAATGTTTGAAGAGGAACTTAGAGATTATATAAATTAAATATCATTATTTTGTTAAGGCAAAACTGTAGCTGCATTTTAATATTTAGGCTAAAAAAGGGAGGTGCCAAGTTTTGACTCTGATAACTAATATACATCAACAGAAACATTAAATAAAGGGAAATAATTTAGGGGAGTGGTATGGTGGATCATGCTAGCTTTGTCCTAATATCTGTTCTCTCCTTTTTACAGTAATAATTTCCAGTGTTTGTAGAGCACAAGATTGCCTAGAATAAAATCTACATATGTCCATCCTCTCTGCAGCTTTCTGTTCTTCCCCCCCACCCCCCATTTCCAGTGGGCTGGAGTACATCCATAATATAGTTGGAACTGTAGCCGATATCTTGTTCTGCGATGTGGTGTTGGGATTAGAAGTCATGCATAACAGAGGGACAAAATGAAAAGAAAGTAGATCCCTGAGCCAGTGGTTTGCCAGTCAGGTCTAGAGCAATTATCACTGTCAAAGAGGAACAGAGCCAGGCATTTGTTAAAGCAACAAGACAGAATTTTCTTTTTGCTCCTGCAGTTGGAGAAGAGAGAGACTTCAGTATAAATTGAGTTCAACTCTAATCCAGGCAGAGATGCTGGGGATTTTAGGGAGAATGATGAATTAGGAAGAATCAGGTAGGGTCTCGAGCATCAGGAGTGTGGAAAATCACAAAAGTTAGTGAGGCTGCTTTTTAGTAACAGACAAGTCAGGTGTTGGCTCAGTGTATATATTCGCAGTTTGGTTTGGAACAAATGGTAAATTCTTCTGGTAGCCTTGAGTTTTCCAAATCAGGAACTTAACAGGTCTGAGTCATCCAGGGATATGGTCTTGAGTTGCTGGAAATCATGCTAGTGTCTGTTCGAGTCAAGTGTTGGGGATCAAGGAAATCTTTTGTGTTGAGAACTTTCTGAGTCTTCGGAGAAGATGGCTCAGAGGAGCCTGATTAAATTTTGGTCAAGCACACAGTATTTCACTTCCAGATATCTTAAATATGAGCATGAAATTAAATTCAGGTTATTTAATACCATCTCAGGCTTGTTGAACTAAAGTGTTACCATTGTAATGGAAACAAGTTATCTTCTTTAAAATAGATTATATTAAATATTGATGATGAGATATATAATAGCTTGTATCAGGCACAGAGTTTATATTTGATGCTGAAGTTCAGAAAAAAGATTAGGACTAGGGAAGATTAACAAGGATATAATATTGACAACTATGAAATTGAGTTTCTCTGCAAAGGATGAGAATGACTGGGGAAGAGAAAACAGCCAAGGATAAAATCTAGAGGCAAGCCTGCTTTTGGTTATGTCTTAAATTAGTTTTCAAAGGTAGTGAGGGGGTTCTTTTATCTCTCTCTTTTTCCTCTCCAGCTTTACTGAGATACAATTGACAATTACAATTACATATAATCTTTACAACTTGAGGGTTTGATACAAGCATGCATTGAGAAATAATCATCTCAAGCTAATTAACATACCCATTTTCACAGAGTTATTATTTCTTTTATTCTTCCTTTCTTTTTCTGTGTTAAGAATACTTCAGATTTACCCTCTTAGCAAGGGCTTCCTGATAGCTCAATGGTAAAGAATCTGCCTGCAATGCAGGTGACCCTGGTTACATCCCTGGGTTGGAAAGATCCCCTGGAGAAGGGAACAGCTACCCATTCCAGTATTCTGGCCTAGAGAATTCCATGGACTACATAGTCCTTGGGATTGCAAGGAGTTAGAAAGGATTGAGTGACTTTCACTTTCACTCTCTTAGCAAATTTGAAGCGTACAGCACAGTATTATTAATTCAGTTCAGTTCAGTCATTCAGTCATGTCCGACTCTTTGCGACCCCATGAATCGTAACAAGCCAGGCCTCCGTGTCCATCATCAACTCCCGGAGTTCACTCAAACTCATGTCCACCGAGTAGGTGATGCCATCCAGCCATCTAATTCTCTGTCATCCCCTTCTCCTCCTGCCCCCAATCCCTCCCAGCATCAGGGTCCTTTCCGATGAGTCAACTCTTCACATGAGGTGGCCAAGGTATAGAAGTTTCAATTTAGCATCAATCCTTCCAATGAACACTCAGGACTGATCTCCTTTAGGATGGACTGGTTGGATCTCCTTGCAGTCCAAGGGACTCTCAAGAGTCTTCTCCAACACCACAGTTCAAAAGCATCAATTCTTCAGCGTTCAGCTTTCTTCACAGTCTAACTCTCATATCCATACATGACCACTGAAAAAACCATAGCCTTGACAAGACTGACCTTTTTTGGCAAGGTAATATCTCTGCATTTCAATATGCTGCCTAGGTTGGTCATAACTTTCCTTCCAAGGAGCAAGCATCTTTTAAATTCATGGCTGCAATCACCATCCACAGTGATTTTGGAGCCTCCCGCAAAATAAGGTTTGACACTGTTTCCACTGTTTCCAATCTATTTCCCATGAAGTGATGGGACCAGATGCCATGATCTTCGTTTTCTGAATGTTGAGCTTTAAGCCAACTTTTTCACTCTCCTCTTTCACTTTCATCAAGAGGCTTTTGAGTTCCTCTTCACTTTCTGCCATAAGGGTGGTGTCATCTGCTTATCTGAGGTTCTTGATATTTCTCCCAGTAATCTTGATTCCAGCTTGTGTTTATTCTAGTCCAGCGTTTCTCATGATGTACTCTGCATATAAGTTAAATAAGCAGGGTGACAATATACAGCCTTGACGTATTCCTTTTCTTATTTGGAACCAGTCTGTTATTCCATGTCCAGTTCTAACTGTTGCTTTCTAACCTGCATATAGGTTTCTCAAGAGGCAGGTCAGATGGTCTGGTATTCCCATCTCTTTCAGAATTTTCCACAGATTATTGTGATCCACACAGTCAAAGGCCTTGGCATAGTCAATAAAGCAGAAATAGATGTTTTTCTGGAACTCTCTTGCTTTTTTAATGATCCAGTGGATGTTGGCAGTTTGATCTCTGGTTCCTCTGCCTTTTCTAAAACCAACTTGAACATCTGTAAGTTCACGGTTCACGTATTACTGAAGCCTGGCTTGGAGAATTTTGAACATTACTTTACTAGCATGTGAGATGAGTGCAATTGTGCGGTAGTTTGAGCATTCTTTTGCATTCCCTTTCTTTGGGATTGGAATGAAAACTGACCTTTTCCAGTCCTGTGGCCACTACTGAGTTTTCCAAATGTGCTGGCATATTGAGTGCAACACTTTCACAACATCATCTTTCAGGATTGGAAATAGCTCAACTGGAATTCTATCACCTCCACTAGGTTTGTTCATAGTGATGCTGTCTAAGGCTCAGTTGACTTCACGTTCCAGGATGTCTGGCTCTAGATGAGTGATCACACCATCGTGATTATCCTGATCATGAAGATCTTTTTTGTAGAGTTCTTCTGTGTATTCTTGCCACCTCTTCTTAATATCTTCTGCTTCTGTTAGGTCCAGACCATTTCTGTCCTTTATTGAGCCCATGTTTGCATGAAATGTTCCCTTGGTATCTCTAATTTTCTTGAAGAGATCTCTAGTCTTTCCCATTCTATTCTTTTCCTCTATTTCTTTTCATTGATCACTGAGGAAGGCTTTCTTATCTATCCTTGCTATTCTTTGGAACTCTGCATTCAGATGCTTCTATCTTTCCTTTTCTCCTTGGCTTTTCACTTCTCTTCTTTTCACAGCTATTTGTAAGTCCTCCTCAGACAGCCATTTTGCTTTTTTGCATTTCTTTTCCATGGGGATGGTCTTGATCCCTGTCTCCTGTACAATCTCATGAACCTCCATCCATAGTTCATTAGGCACTCTGTCTATCAGATCTAGTCCCTTAAATCTATTTCTCACTTCCACTGTATAATCATAAGGGATTTGATTTAGGTCATACCTGAATGGTCTAGCAGTTTTCCCTGCTTTCATCAATTTAAGTCTGAATTTGGTAATAAGGAGTTCATGATCTAAGCCACAGTCAGCTCCTGGTCTTGTTTTTGCTAACTGTATAGAGCGTCTCCATCTTTGGCTGCAAAGAATACAATCAATCTGATTTCAGTGTTGACCATCTGGTGATGTTGGTGTGTGGAGTCTTCTCTTGTGTTGTTGGAAGAGAGTGTTTGTTATGACCAGTGCTTCTCTTGACAAAACTCTGTTAGCCTTTGCCCTGCTTCATTCCGTATTCCAAGGCCAAATTTGCCTGTTACTCCAGGTGTTTCTTGACTTCTTACTGTAGGTCTTCATAGAACCATTCAACTTCAGCTTCTTCAGCGTCAGTGTTGGGGCATAGACTTGGATTACCGTGATATTGAATGGTTTGCCTTGGAGATGAACAGAGATTATTCTGTCATTTTGAGATTGCATCCAAGGACTGCATTTCAAACTCTTTTGTTGACCATGATGGCTACTCCATTTCTTCTGAGGGATTCCTACCCACAGTAGTAGATACAATGGTCATCTGAGTTAAATTCACCCATTCTAATTCATTTTAGTTCCCTGATTCCTAGAATATTGACATTCCCTTTTGCCATCTCCTGTTTGACCACTTCCAGTTTGCCTTGATTCATGGACCTAACATTCCAGGTTCCTACTCAGTGTTGCTCTTTACAACATTGAACCTTGCTTCTATCACCAGTCCCTCCCACAACTGGGTGTTGTTTTTGCATTGGCTCCATCCCTTCAATCTTTCTGGAGTTATTTCTCCACTGATTTCCAGTAGCATGTTGGGCACCTAGCGACCTGAGGAGTTCATCTTTCAGTGTCCTACATTTTTGCCTTTTCATACTGTTCATGTGGTTCTCAAGGCAAGAATACTGAAGTGGTTTGCTATTTCCTTCTCCAGTGGACCACATTCTGTCAGACCTCTCCACCATATTGTACATTAGATCTCAAGAACTTGTTCAGCTTGTCTGAATGAAACCTTGTACCCCTTCACCAACATCTCCCATTCTTCCCTCCAACCCCACCAAACCCCTGTTTACCACTGTTCTACTCTCTGCTTGTATGATATTTCAGTCTTTCAGAAAACAACAGGTTAATACACAAAAATGAAGAGAATGTTTGTTAAACACATTTAAGTGGGAGAACATCCTATCTTAATTTGTTCTCAAACCAATTCTCCCCACTTAATAGGTGGAAAGCTCATTTCTCCTTGTTTTACATTTTTTCTCCATTGTTGTCTAATCTGAAGATTCTCTAAAGACTCCGGTTGCTGTGAAACATTCTCATTTGTTCTGCTTTTTTTATTCCTAAGTGTTTCTAGTCATTGCTTCCCATCTATATGATTCACTTGTGCTTATGTGATGAATACAAAACAGAAAGTAGTTTTTGTTGCAATATTAAAAAGAATTCATAATTTGAAAAATCTTTGTAATGTACTATAATCATAAAAAATGAAACTTTATTCCAACATTATATTGTGTACATCTCTCAAATATCATATTAACTTTTTAATGTGCCTTATTATAGTCAATGAATTTAACACCATGCAGACAGTTACCTAAAGGTAGCATTATCAGGGGAAAAAAAAAAAAAACCCTGAATATTTCCAAAGTGAAATTTAGATCTCCATATGAACCTTCCCCCATTGTGACTAAAGTCATAATGAGGACAGAGACTGGGGCTTCTTAAGAGACAACAAATAAGCAACAACTTTATAGCAGTATGGTTACATTTTTTTCTAAAATTGTTGACTCTGGATAACTTGATTTCTAGTGTTCAAGGCCCCACCTCTACTTCAGAGAGTTAAAATATGGCCAATCTATTAAAGAGAAAGAATGAGATCATCAGCGCAGCAAGCAAAATTTGGGATTCTTCTCTACGATTGTCTCATCATCTGCCTCCTGGGTTCTCTAAAGGTATACACTAAAGATTAAAATTGTCTTTTGAATGTGAGGTTTAGAAAAGGGCAATGGCCCAAATGGTTACTGGGGTATTGTTAATAATCCTAAATGCTTTTCTTCAGTTTAGTTCAATTCAGTTCAATTTAGCTCATACCTTTTGAGTATTAGCAACAGGCTAAAACTATGCAAGACTCTAATGCTACAGAGCTATTCGAGATAAGACCCTTGTGTCTTAGTACAATAAAAAGAAAGATTAGCAAAAAAACATGGCTGCAAATCATTGCAATTTGTGCTGTGTATAAGACAACATGGTAACAAAGATAATGAACTATTGAGAGATTTATAGAGAAAATGTGACTTAGGGAAGAGTACACTGGAAAAATTATGCTTGGGTTGGGTAGAACTAGTGCATAAATATTATCAAGAGAAGAGGAGGCAGTAAACAGGGGAAGATATCTGTATGTGTGGAAAGGAGAATGCGATATTTAGAAAAAGTTAGGCTTCCCTACTAGCTCAGACGGTAAAGCGTCTGCCTACCGCAGGAGACTCAGATTCAATCCCTGGGTTGTGAAGATCCCCTGGAGAAGGAAATGGCAACCCCCTCCAGTACTCTTGCCTAGAAAGTCCCATGGACTGAGGATCCTGGTAGGCTACAGTCCATGGGGTCGCAAAGAGTCGGACATGACTGAATGATTTCACTTTCACCTTAGGCTTACCTGGTAGCTTAGCTGGTAAAGAATCTGCCTGCAATGTAGGAGACCCTGGTTCGATTCCTGGATCAGGAAGTTCCCCTGAAGAAGGGATAGACTACCCACTTCAGTATTATTGGGCTTCCCTGGTGGCTCAGATGGTAAAGAATCTGCCTGCAATGAGGGAGACCTGAGTTTGATCCCTGGGTTGGGAAGGTCCCCTGTGGGAGGGCGTGGCCATCCACTCCAGTACTATTGCCTGGAGAATCCCCATGGACAGAAGAGCCTGGCAGGCTACAGTCCACAAAGTCGCAAAGAGTCAGACACAACTCAGTGACTAAGCAAACAGAGCTAACATATGAAAGTCAGGTAGGAGAGGAGGTTAAAAAGGTAGAAAGAATCTATATCGATGCAATGGAGGCTTTTAAGTAGGAGAGTAATAGTTGAGATTTGTGATTTAGAAATGTGACTCTGACATCATTGCAGATTAACAGCAAGAAGAGCAGAAGAAAGAGGTAATGTGGGTGTTCAGCAGGCTATAATTGACTGTTTGTAAAACCCAGAGAGAAGATTGATGTTAGTGTGAAAGTGCTCAGAGGATAAACAACTGAATTCCTATCAAAGCACTAGGAATGAAGGAGAAAAGAATTTAAGATATATTAAAGAGGTAGATGAAGAGAAGTGACAACTGATGGAATATGGAAAATGAGAGAAAAGCAAGTTTCTGTAATGATTATGTTTTGTGTTTGATAAAATGTAGTCATTCAGTTAAAGAATGTAGAACGGTTAACATTGACCTTTAGAAAATAAAAGAGTAGAAAATTGTAAGAAACTCATGTACCACAGTTTGCTCATGTGAGTTCTTAAAACATTCTAGGTAAAAAAGACTAAAGGTATAAATGAAAAAAAAGTGAAGAATTATTGTGTAAGTTAATTGATAATGGATTATATTATGCCCAATTATTTCTAAAAGTTTTACAAAGGCAAATGAAGAATCATGGGGTTGTTTAACATAGTTTATTGGTACTTGAAATTATAGTTTCTAATACATACATTGAGGTTGACATGAACAGTTAAGTTTTTTGTAAGAAGTATAACTTTGGCATTTATTAGCTTTTATACACAAATATGAACTCAAAATATTATATTCATGATGTATGAATTTGCTCTTTTGATGATATATATATATTTTCACTTTCTTCTAGTGATATATTATTAAGTGCTTAGCACATGTAATTGACTAATGATATTCTGAATATCAGCATAATAATAACTTATGGAAAGATTTATGGATGTTTGTATCCAGATACCAGTGTTACAGAATTTCTCAGTGAAATCTGGTAACATGTGTTTCTTAGGCTCAGTTAGTTCAGTTCAGTTGCTCAGTCGTGTCCGACTCCTTACGACTCCATGAATCACAGCACGCCAGGCCTCCCTGTCCATCACCAACTCCCGGAGTTCACTCAAACTCATGCCCACCAAGTCGGGGATGCCATCCAGCCATCTAATCCTCTGTCATCCCCTTCTCCTTCCCTTCTCCCCTCAATCCCTCCCAGCATCAGTGTCCTTTCCAATGAGTCAATTCTTTGCATGAGGTGGCCAAAGTATTGGAGTTTGACCTTGAGCATCAGTCCTTCCAATGAACACCCAGGACTGATCTCCTTTAGCATGGACTGGTTGGATCTCCTCACAGTCCAAGGGACTCTCAAGAGTCTTCTCCAACACCACAGTTCAAAAGCATCAATTCTTCAGCACTCAGCTTTCTTCGCAGTCCAACTCTCACATCCATACATGACCACTGGAAAAGCCATAGCCTTGACTAGACGGACCTTTGTTGGCAAAGTAATATCTCTGCTTTTGAATATGCTATCTAGGTTGGTCATAACTTTCCTTCCAAGGAGTAAGCACCTGCTGTTTCTTCGGTTAGCTTCCCTAAAGAAGCTTTGAGATGGAGGTTGCATCCACTATGTTTATTGAGTAGTGCTACTGGGAATCATATTTGTGAGAGGCTGAAGGAAGGGAGAATGGACAGAAGCTAGGCTATGATGCAATGTGAAAAAAATCTTTAGTTTATTCCATGGAGAGCTTTGGAGTTCATCCAAACTTGCTATTTGCCCGAAATTAAGGCAATAGATATGGGATGCCTGTGGGGAGGGATTAACCTTGATCAAGGTGGCTATCTTTGGCTATGGGTAATTTCTGGAAAGATTGAACTGTGAGCCATCAGCAGCTAACACTACCGGCAAGCTGGGGGAATGGTCCTGCAGGGCACATCCATAACAGTCCATTCTTTGTGCCTCTTGGTTCCACTTTTATATAATGTCTTCTGAATTTGGGAACAGGTCCTCTGAGGAAAGTTGAAAGAAGTTTAGTGGAATGACTAAGTACCCATCACCATAGTTGACCTTGAGAACACAACTGGTATTCATTTTTATTTCCTCTGCTGCTCATTTGAGCTTCCCTGGTGGCTCAGATGGTAAAGAATCTGCCTGCAATGCAGGAGACCTAGATTCAATCCCTGGGTTGGTAAGATCCTCTGGAGAAGGGAATGGCTACACACTCCAGTATTCTGGCCTTGAGAGCTAGATTTCTCCTATCCTTCCAATAAATCCCTAGAAGTCCTTTCTGATCCAGTAACCCAGACTTTCATTTCTGAGAGGTCTGATCTCTTGGGTTATATAATCTTATCAGACCACTGTATTTGTCTATTTACTATCAAAATTAGGTTTGGAAGTATCAGGAGACCACCAGATTACCAGAGGACCACCTGATTACCAAATATATTCTTCTCTTCCTCAGTGCATCTTAAAAGACCTATCTTCTCCTGATAATCAAGAACAATTACATCTGCCTGGATGGTTGCTTCTTTCCTGTGCAACTGGTCTCTTGGCCAAAGGAGCCTGGAGTGGTGGCAATTGTACCTTTATGGGATTTTGCTGTTTTCTTGGTGGAAGTATTTCTCTTCTAGGACTCTCTGCTTCTGAAATGCATTTTCCAGATTTGACAGTTGAAAAACAACTTTTCTAAGCATTCTATAGGAGTGATGTAAGAATTTCTAGAACTTTTATTCTAATTCACTGATTGACTCCAGCTATTTTCAATCTGGGGTTCACTAATTTGTTGTAATTAATACAAAAGTTATGATTTTAATACATCTCATATCCTCCTGGGTTTCATTCTTCTTAATTTTTCAATTTTGTTAACAATTCATCTGAGATAAATCATAATGCATTTTCCCTATCCTTAAACAGTGTCCTTAAAGATTTTGGCATAGATTTTGAGAAGATCATTTCTGTATATGTCAACCTTTCTACCAGTCAATGCAAATAACGAGCATGAGCTATAAACAATGGATTTGTTATACCACATTTATAGCTTGATTTTGGCAAGTACATGAAATTTTCCCTAATTGTATGTTGTATAATTAATCTGTACGATGACATATCTGCTTCCTTGAGGAGAAATAGTGTAGAAATTTGACATACAATTAAACTAGAATCATGAATAGATCATGCTGATGAAAAGATGCAGAAACATATTCTAAGAAGAAAGTTTGAAGAAACTAAGGAGATGTGAAAATGTCTTTAAAAATCTCAAGGCTTCCAGGAGATGATTAAGTCTACTATTCCTGTGGAGCCCTAGGAAATAGAAATTCAGTTGGTACAATACAAGGAGTAATATTTTTAAAATTCAGAGAATGCTAAACAAAAAATAGTTGGTCAGCAGAAACTGAATATAGGAGACATGTAGGAGAACCCAGACATGGGCTTGAAGGCTCAGGAATGACCATCAGTATTCTTTCTAACCATGAGCTTCTATGATTCAATTTTTCTTTTCCTCCTTTCTGTAATCCCAGTTCCTGAAAATGAAAGTCACTCAGTCATGTCTGACTCTCAGAGACCCCATGGACTGCAGCCTGCTGGGATCCTCTATCCATGTAATTCTCCAGGCAGGAATACTGGAGTGGGTTGTCATTTCCTTCTCCAGGGGGTCTTCCTGACCCAGCATCTCTTGGGATTCAACCCAGGTCTCCTGCATTGGCAGGCAGATTCTTTACCATCTCTTCCTATAGCAGGACTAAATTTCATGGATCTGAAATGGACAAGAATGACTGAGATACTTTAGGTTACAAAGATTATTTTTTAAAAAAGTGTGTTGATTAAAATATAATTTGCACACTTTCATAACTGATGTAGAGCCCATACAAAACCTTCACACAAATGTTTATAGGAGCTTTGTTCGTAACTGATAAAAATTGAAAGCAGCCAAGCTGTGTTTCAATGGGTAAATGAGTAAACAAACAATAGTACCTCTATGTAATGGAATATTACTCATTGATGAAAAGAAATGAGCTATTGAGCCACAAAAGAACATGGATGAATCTTACAAGCATATTGCTAACTGAAAGAAGGCAATCTGAAACGGCTACATAGTTAGTGATTTCAACTAGATGGCATTCTGGAAAAGACAAAACTTTGGAGATAGGAAAAAGATTAGTCATTGCCAGAGGGTTGAGAGTAAGGGGGAATAGGGGATGAATAGGTAGAGCACACGGGATTTTTAGGGCAGTGAAGTTACTCTGTATGATAATGATGGACACATGTCATTATACATATATCAAAACGCAGAGAGTATAAAACAGAGGACACCATATGTATTCTATGGACTTTAGCTAACAATGTACCAATATTGATTCATCAATTGTACAAAATGTACATCAGTGCAAGAGGTTAATAATAAGGGAAATTGAGTGGAGAGATGAGAAAGAGTACATGGGAACTACTTTCTGTACTTTCTGCTCTATTTTTTTTTTTTTTTTGCAAATCTAAAAATGCTCTAAAAACAGTTTATGAATTAAAAATATGTATAACTACTTACATACTTTCATAACTGATAGAGGAACCTTTAAAAATGACACAATACCGGTGATGAATGCATTAAACGGAGACTTTGCTTTAAAAGTTGAAAAGATAAAATACTCCACTATCCTGAGTGCTTTTCATTCTTCTTTCTTAACTGAAAAACAAAGAAAAAGAAAGTGAAGTCGCTCAGTTGTGTCCAACTATTTGCGATCCCATGGACTATAGCCTACCAGGCTCCTCCCTCCATGGGATTCTCCAGGCAAGAGTACTGGAGTGGGTTGCCATTTCCTTCTCCAAGGGATCTTCCCTACCCAGGGATCGAACCCGGGTCTCGCGCATTAAAAGTCATAGGGACATTTTCCTGATGATTAGTACTGATAACTTAGTCTCCCTACATGTTTGTTTTATGGTCCACCATACCTGGCACAGCTAGTTAGGATTATTTACTTTTTTATTGAGAGGTGTTATTTGGCTGACTTTATCAATTTTTTTTCAAAGGCTCCAGGGCATTTCTTGTTTTCTCTTCAATTTAGATTTCATTTTTATGTGGGAAGCTCTTAATTGATGTAATTTATATCCAGTATCGTACACACACACACACACACAATGCACCACATACGATTGTGTGCTTATGTACCTCTGAGTTCAGCCACGAATTACTTAGAAACTTCATTACTTCCTAATAGATGCTGTGTGGGCTTCTTTCAAAGATGTTTTCAATCGTGCATTTGAATCTGCCTGAGGCACATCTTCTAACTGGAGGCTGGAAATCTGCTTCTCGCCTCCAGTAAACTCCTGTGTGGCAGCAGTGATTGGAAAGAATTCATTCTTTGAAATTATACAATATAATTGATAGCATTTGTGCAGTTGGGAAATTGTTGCTCATACCTATCGTTTCGTCTTCTCTGATGGTGGCCAAGTCAGATAAACTATTTTTAAACCTGGGCCATTTCTGTTCTTGCCTCCAGGTATATAGATCCTGATGATTTTTAGAATTCAATTCAGCCAAGTGAGAATTCAAACATGAGATTTCTGTTTCCTTGGAAACCTAAAAGACATTTCTTTCTAACATGGAGGCTTGCGGCTTTTGGCATCAGTGTATCATGCCTAATTCTCAGGCCTAGGCTTTAAATATTTGGATAAGTCTCTCACTTTTGCAAGTGGTGGGAGGCACTCTTTTTAACCTGATAAATCTCAGCTACCGAGGACTGTCTCAGTTGTTGATATAAACTAGCAGACTCACTGTATTCTCTTTATATTTTATAGCTTCATTGATTAAAGGTATTCACAAACATTGATGGGAAATTGTATGTCATTTGTTTCATTAGAAAGAGGTGGTATTCCTTGGAAGGCTAGCATAAGGACCTTAAAAAGTAAGACAGCAGGATATTCTTAATATCTTATTTTTGTAAACAAGTGTTCTAAATATTGGCTGTGTTTACCTGAGTGTTCTATAGCCTTAGGGTCTTCCAGAATCACCTGGAAGGCTTCATTAAGCACAGATTGCTGGTCCCCAAGCCAGAAGTGTCCAATTCAGTATGTCTGGGTGAAGTCTGAAAATTTACATTTCTGACAAGTTCCCAGGTATGACTTGGAGCTTCTTGAATTTCTGGATAAGCTAATTTTCTGCCAGCAGTAGTTGAACGTACGTGGCATTCCATAATTGTAATCCTAAGCAATTAAACGATGGATACAATTTTCTACTTGTAGAAATTCCTAGCCTTCCAGAATTGACAAACAATTGCAGTGTAGTGTTTTATTTATACACTCAATGCTGCTGGATTGTGTTAAATGTTTATCTAATGCAGAAGATAAGGACAGTTCGCTGAGATTAAATCAAGTAGCTTCTGCAGCTGTGAATTGGCATCTTCCTTCTTTGCTTCCTCCTATAGTAGAGGCCTACTGTGTGTGTGTGTGTGTGTGTGTGTGTGTGTGTGTGTGTGTGCGTGTGCGTGCATGCTAGTAAAGGCCTGTTTTGGTGGTGGCGGGTTAGTTGTTAAGTCATGTCTGATTCTTGTGACCCCATGGACTGTAGCCTACCAGGCTCCTCAGTTCATGGGATTTCCCAGGCAAGAATATTGCCTTTAAGAATTCATGTATAGATGGAAAGAACTGAATCTTTTCTTCCCAGGGACAGATCAGCTACTTGGAGCCCACCTGTCTTGAATTCATAAAGCACTAAATACCTTGACTAGAACATGGCTTACAGTTCTTTTCGTAGGAAAAAATATAGGATAAAAAGCTTTATTGAGATATAATTCACATACCCTGTAATTCACCCATCTAAGTTATACAATTCAGTGTTTTGTTTCTTTTTTTAGTATACTTGCAGACTTGTGGATCTGTTACCACATGTAAGTTTAGAACATTTTCATTGTGCCAAAAAGAAACTCCGTCCCCATTAGCAGCCATTCATCATTTACCATACTTCCAGTTCCAGGCAACCACTAATCCATTTTCTGCTCTAAAGATTTACCAATTATGGATATGATGTAAAAATAGATTCATATAATATTAGCTTTTGCAATGAGCTTCCTTAGCATAACATTTTCTTTTTTTTTCGTTCATTAAAAAAATGTTTATTTTACCTTGCAGTACAGTTCATTAACAATGTTGTGTTAGTTTCAAGTATATAGTAAATTGATTCAATTATACATAGACATGTTTCTACTCTTTTACAAATTCTTTTCCCATTTAGGTTGTTACAGTATACTGAACAGTGTTCCCTGTGCTACACAATAAGTCGTTGTTGATTATTTTTTTATAAAGTTGGTAATAGTTTATTTATAAAATGCTCATAAACCGATGCCCAGTTTAAGAATATTGAAATGATCTGTGTCTTTTTTTTTAATTCCATCTATTTTAAATATAGTAGTGTGTATATGTCAATTCCAAACTCCCAATTTATTGTTCCCACTCTTAACTTTCCCCTTTGGTAACCATAAGTTTGTTTTCTAAGTCTGTAAGCCTGTTTCTGTTTTATAAGTAAGTTCATTTGTATCATTTTTTAAAGATTGTGCATAATAGCTATATCATGATCTTTGTTGTTCTCTGACTTACTTCACTTGTATGATAAGTTTTGCTCCTGTTGTAACATATATATCTGTGTGTGTGTGTATACTAATGCTTTGTTCCTTCTTTATGATTGATTAATATTCCATTGTATGGATAGATCACATTTTGTCCCTCTGTTTATCAGATAGCAGATGTTTGAGCTGTTTCAAAATTTTAGCTATTATGACTAATACTACAAACATATGCAAATTAGGTTCTGTGTTTTCATTTTTTACCTAGAAGGGGAATTGCTGTTGATATCATAGTTCTATAGTTAACAATTGTGGAACTATCAAATTATTTTCCAAAGTGACTGCTCCATTTTAAATTCCACAACAATGAGTGAGGATTCCAGTAACTGTCTATCCTGTTGACAATAGTTATCCTAATGGGGATGAAGTGGTATCTCATGGAGGTTCTGTTCTGTATTTCCCAATCAGTTTTCATTCCAATCCCAAACAAAGGCAATGCCAAAGAATGCTCAAACTACCGCACAATTGCACTCATCTCACACGCTAGTAAAGTAATGCTCAAAATTCTCCAAGCCAGGCTTCAGCAATATGTGAACCGTGAACGTCCAGATGTTCAAGCTCATTTTAGAAAAGGCAGAGGAACCAGAGATCAAATTGCCAACATCCGCTGGATTATTAAAAAAGCAAGAGAGTTTCAGAAAACGTGTATTTCTGCTTTATTGACTATGCCAAAGCTTTTGACTGTGTGGATCACAATAAACTGTGGAAAATTCTGAAAGAGATGGGAATATCAGACCACCTGACCTGCCTCTTGAGAAATCTGTATGCAGGTCAGGAAGCAACAACAGACTGGTTCCAGATAGGAAAAGGGGTACATCAAGGCTGTATATTGTCACCCTGTTTATTTAACTTATATGCAGAGTACATCATGAGAAATGCTGGGCTGGAGGAAGCACAAGCTGGAATCAAGATTGCCAGGAGAAATATCAATACCCTCAGATAAGCAGATGACACCACCCTTATGGCAGAAAGTGAAGAAGAACTAAAGAGCCTCTGGATGAAAGTGAAAGAGGAGAGTGAAAAAGTTGGCTTAAAGCTCAACATTCAGAAAACTAAGATCATGGCATTTGGTCTCATCACTTCGTGGGAAATAGATGGGGAAACAGTGGAAACAGTGTCAGACTTTATTTTCTGGGCTCCAAAATCACTGCAGATGGTGACTGCAGCCATGAAATTAAAAGACGCTTGCTCCTTGGAAGGAAAGTTATGACTGACCAACCTAGATAGCATATTCAGAAGCAGAGACATTACTTTGCCAACAAAGGTCCATCTAGTCGAGGCTATGGTTTTCCAGTAGTCATGTACGGATGTGAGAGTTGGACTATAAAGAAAGCTGAGTACTGAAGAACTGAAGCTTTTGAACTGTGGTGTTGGAGAAGACTCTTGAGAGTCCTTTGGACTGCAAGGAGATCTAACCAGTCCATCCTAAAAGAGATCATTCCTGGATGTTCATTGGAAGGACTGATGCTCAAGCTGAAACTCCAATACTTTGGTCACGTGATGTGAAGAACTGACTCATTTGAAAAGACCCTGATGCTGGGAAAGATTGAGGGCCAGAGGAGGAGGGGATGACAGAGGATGAGATGGCTGGATGGCATCACTGATATAATGGGCGTGGGTTTGGGTGGATTCTGGGATTTGGTGATGGACAGGGAAGCCTGGCATGCTGTGGTTCATGGGGTTGCAAAGAGTTGGACACAACTGAGCGACTGAACTGAACTGAACTGAACTGAATGAGTAATAGCATCCAGTGTTATTTCGTGTGCATGGTTGTTTGTGCATTTTCTTTAGAGAAATGTCTACAGAAGAAATCTTTTGTAAATACTTGAGTTGCCTTTTTATTTATTATTAAGTTGTAGGAACTCTTTATACCTTTTGGATACATTCAAGTTCCTCATTAGATATATAATTTGAAAATATTTTTTCCATTCTGTGAGTTGTTTTTTCTTAATTGATTGTATAATTTGTGAAAGCAATCTCACCTGGTTGGGGAATGCATTCTATTTGTAACAGCACAACAGAGACATACATCTTCTTTGGAAAACTCAACTCTTTGCACCAATTCCAAAGCATCCACATTCCTTCACAGTCAGGGATTTTAATGAATAATTGGCTTCTTTATGAGTTATTAAATCAATATATGAGTTCTGTGAAAATTATAAAGTATATAGAATAAAAATTGAATTTCATATCATAATCCTGCATTTTTAACCAACTCCCTATGTGCTCACAGACATATGGTTTATTAACCAAAGAATGAGACTTCTTTTACTTAGCATTGTGATCTTAGATTTAACAATTTTTCATGCATATTTCATGTAATAGGCACATCTGATGTATAATAATTTATTTTGCCATCATTTTTGATTAATGTATTTAAGATCCTTTTTGTTGTAAGAAGTTGTCATATTTATAAGGGATAAATGTTTTTATTGTATCATTTTAATTCACCTAGTAATAAGCATTATGGGGCATTTTTAGTACATGTATTGTTCATATGTGTCTATGAATTACTTTTTAACTTTTGGGATTTTTTTCCAATTGTCACTGAAATTTTGATTTGTATGAACTCTTAATATACAAAGGATATTACTATAATCATCTTGTTATATAACAAGCCACCCATAAAAGTAGTTGCTTAAAAGAATAACATTCGTCTTTTATTCACTAAGTTGCAACTTGGGGAGGGTTTGGTAGAGACGTCTTAGTTCTGCTTCACCCTGCCTAATTTGGTCCACATCAGAGGTTAGGGACTAGAATTTGCTAAAGGCATTCACTTACATATCTTTTGGGTGATGCTGGCTTTCATCTTAGAAATTAGCTGGAACTACTGGCCAGAAACCTACCTACAGCCTCTTTTTGTGCTTTGGGCTTCTTTATAACACGGTAGATGAGTTTGAAAAGCAAGTACCTCAAGAGAGTTTTGGGCAAGAATAGTACTGTCACACCGTCTGTCACTCCCTTTATGTCACGCACTCACTTCTGTCATTAGAAACAAGTATTTTAGACTAACCCATATTCAACAGGAGGATAATTAGACATTAGACTATACCTTTTGTTGACTACATCTTTGGTTGGAAAGTGTCAAAGAATTTTTTAAAATGTTTTTTAGTTTCATCACAGACTGAAATTCATGCCTTTAGAAATGTCTCAGTCATTTCAGTCAATAAAAATTGCTCATGTTCTGCTGCTTTCTTCCAGGCCCCAAGACTTTTGTATTATTCACACCCTCTTTTAATAACATCATCACATAATTTTAATATGCTCCTCATTTGTCTAGTACTTTCCTTCTTAAGATGACTTCGGAAATCCAGTTATTGCCATCGGTTTTGCAGAATAAAGTAGTTTTCTTCTATTTGCCATTATGGTTCTTGCCTTGAGGCTTCCCATTGCACACCTAAAATGTCCATCTAAATGAAAAAATATGTATTTTTCAATTATTTAACATCTAGTTCCCTAGGCAGTTAAGGATTTGTATTTAGGGGGCAGGTACATGTACTTGGCAATTGCCATCGTTGTAATTTTGGGATATTTTATCTTCATAAATCTTCCCAAGCATACCTCCTCCATCCACCCTAGAACAGTTTTATCCGTTGCTCAGGTTTTTATCATGTCTTTTTAGCACATTTTTATTGTGTTCCACCTTTTGGTTATTAATCCCCTCTTAGCTCTGCTAGAAGGATTCAACATTTCTGATTAGAATAAGGGACAATAACAAGTTATTAAACGATAGGTAGCTATTAGTGCTCCGATCCCAAGGCAGAAAGAAAATGCATTTTTACACTTTTCAAGTCTTTGTTCTTCCAAGGTAACAGTTACTCTCTAACACAATGGGTGAATAGTAGAGATTACCAACTCATGCAATATTGCTGGTCAAAATTAGCTGGAAATGTTTTCACCCATCTATCTGTTGTATTTGTAAAGGAAATTCTTTCTACTGTATCTCAGCTTGTGTAGCATAACTCACTCTCAAACTCCTTACCAGATGCTTCTCAGAGTAAGGTTAGCTAGCCACTAGCTATTGTTTGGGGCATCCCTGGGGGCTCAGATTGATATTTTTGTTTGATTATCTTGAATGTATGTATTGATTATATCATATTGATGTACCAGTTGATTTACATATGCATGCATATGTGTATTTTATATATCAACTTATATATACATAAACACATACATACATATTACATATTTTATGCATGTATATGGAGAAGGCAATGACAACCCACTCCAGTACTCTTGCCTGGAAACTCCCATGGATGGAGGAGCCTGCTAGGCTGCAGCCCATGGGATCGTGAAGAGTCGGACATGACTGAGCGACTTCACTTTCACTTCACTTTCATGCATGTATATATCAATTGATTTTCAAACTCTTTGGCTAGAGTATTTACCTTTTAAAGACTTCTGTGTATAGTTGGAAGCACAAAGGAAACAGTGAGAGACTTTATTTTGGGGGGCTCCATATCACTGCAGATGGTGACTGCAGCCATGAAATTAAAAGATGTTTGCTCCTTGGAAGAAAAGCTTTGACCAACATCGATAGCATATTAAGAAAGTAAAGCAAAGACATTACTTTGCCAACAAAGATCCATCTAGTCAAAGCTATGGTTTTTCTAGCATTCATGAATGAATGTGAGAGTTGGACTATAAAGAAAGCCGAACACTGAGGAATTGATGTTTCTGAACTGTGATGTTGGAAAAGACTCTTGAGAGTCCCTTGGACTGCAAGGGGACCAAGCCAGTCAATCCTAAAGGAAAGCAGACCTCAATATTCATTGGAAGGACAGATGCCGAAGCTGAAGCTCCAATACTTTGGCCACCTGAGGGAAGAACTGACTCATTGGAAAAGACCCAGATGCTGGGAAAGGTTGAAAACAGGAGGAGACAGGGACAACAGAGGATGAGATGGTTGGACGGTATCACCGACTCAATGGACGTGAGTTCGAGCAAGTTCCAGGAGTTGGTGACGGACTGGGAAGCCTGGTGTGCTTCAGTCGACGTGGTTTAAGGATTCGGACATGACTGAGTGCCTGCACTGAACTTGTGTATGGTTATATTAGCTTTCATGTTTCTATTGCTGTGTGTTATTTTTGGTCATGCAGTTCAGATTTTATCTTTAAACTGCTTTTTTCTAAGAACTAGCTTTTGGTTTAGTTTTGTTATTTAGTATTTTTTTTTAAATTTTGTTTTGAATGTTTCATTATGTTTTAGTTCTCTGCACTAATTCTGAATACTACCACTCAGTATAGAGTAGTAGTGTTGCTCTGTACTAAAAATACTGATATGTTCTAGTAAATGAAATGAAGAATATAGTTTTTTCTCTGAATGCTATAGATGACATGTACATAATGCTCTCAGTTCTAATCATTAAAAAATCCCTTACTTTGGTGTTACTTCCTCTAGAATCCAAGTTATTTAGCACATATACTATATATATTTAATTTCCAAGGTGGTTATTATTGGCTATTCTTCTACAGTTAATTCCATGTTATTGTATATTGCATTGACATAGTTTTTCGTCTTTCTTTCTTCTTCCTTTTTTTTTTTTTTTTGGCTTGTGGAATCTTAGTTCCCTGAATAGAGATCAGAACTCAGACCCAGCAGTGAAAGCACCAAATCCTTACCAATGGACTGCTGAGGAATTCACTACTTGCTTGATTCTTTGTGCAATTTAATGAACCTTGTGTATAACTAACAGTATAATATATATTTGTATTTAAATTTTTCTTTTTTTTTTCTTCTTTATTTTTTTACTTTTCTTAAGAATCTGAACATCTTTTTTTTTTTTTGAATAAAAGGCCCACAAATAGAAAATATGTATCTTATAAACCTGTTATTCAACTTATTTCTGTATTTCTTATATCCACTTCATATATCACTTACTGAGTAACTCTATTAAAAATTTCACTCTATACTTGTGCTGTAAAACTTCTGGAGTTCCCTGGTAGTTCAGATGGTAAGGAAAAAAAAAAGTCCACCTGCAATGCAGGAGACCTGGGTTCAATCCCTGGGTCAGGAAGATCCCCTGGAGAAAAGAATGGCATCCCACTCCAGTGATCTTACCTGGAGAATTCCATGAACAGAGGATCCTGGTAGGCTACAGTCCGTGGGGTGGCAAACAGTTGGATATGGCTGAGAAAATAACACATAAAACTTCTATTACATATTGATTTTTAAACTGTTGTTTCCTGTTATTTAGTTAGCAAGATATCTTTTTATAGGCTAACTTGTTGAGGTATAAGAAATATGGGAAATTAATGCTTAGTTTTCCTAGTAAGTGATGGAAATAGAAACCATTTAAACCATATCTTTATTTTGGCAAATAATAATTTATGTGTTTTCCTATGTGTTTTTAGTATAGAGTAAGAAAGGATCAACATTTTTTGCAAGTATATTTTATTTCCCTTTAGAACAGCTTGGCAAAAACTATTTCAGTCCTTGTTATTCAAGAAATCTCACTGTTGGACAAACTTACTGAATTAATACCTCTAGTAGTAAGGTTCGAGATCCAAGGTTAAGCAGATGATTGCCATGGAAAAGTAGTTCTAACCAACCAAATTCTAGTGGTGGAGAAAGCCAAGGAAAATTCTGAAATAATGTCATGTTGAAGAGCAAAAGATGAGTCTAAGATAACGATCCAGCTTTAATAGGAAAGATTATTTTTGCTAGGTGGCAAACATGCTAGGTTGTGAAGTTGGGATAGGAGAACTTGAGAAAGCTGAAGTCTGAAGAATAAGACCCATTTAACTGACACTTTTGTTGATAGCATAATGCCAGAATTAAAATGGGCTTTTTCTTGCAAGTACATAAACTATATTGAGCTAGAGACAACAACAAGAGCAGTAAAATAAATATGATGGACATTGAAAGAAAGATGGGGAATCCCCTCATAGCAGAAATAGCACAGAATCTTAAAGAACCTGCTTGCAGAATGATGCAGCAAGGAACTGGGGACATGTCAGAAGAACATTGGGTCTGAAGATTTAATATCTACAAATCTGAAAATGATGTGCCCCTGGACCATTGAAAGGGGCATCAAACCTTGAAGGAAGGTGGAATTAACAATAGGCAAAGTGATAAAGAAGCTTGATCCTGTCCTGGGAATCCAGGTGACTTTTGTGAGAGGCATTGTCTTGGAGGCTTAATTGATATACCAACATGTATATTCAAGATGGTGAAATTACTGTGAGATTATTCTAAACAATAATGCAAACAACAACTGCAAAAAAATGTGCACACACATACACACAGCAATTGGCAGGAGGAATTTAAAAATCATTCTGTAGAAACTTTGTCAAAGTAAAGGACACATTAGATACCCATGAGGGGATCAGGAATAGAAAGAAGATAAAAATTAAGAATACCCATAATGTGAGTGATTAGAACATTTTGAAAGGAATAATAAAGTAACTATGTTGAAAGGATTAAATCGATAAAGTAAGGATTTTAAAAAATGGAAACTTAAAGAACAGCCATATTTTAAAAGGAATCAAATAAAACTTCTAGAAATAAAAGTATAGCCCTTGGTATGAAAAACACCTCAATGAATGTTAAAGTAAATAGCAGATTAGGCACGTTTAAAGAGTGATTTAATGAACTGAACAAAGACCTGAGAATATTATCCATAATGCAGTATAGAAATGGAAAAAGGAAATGCAAGAAGTAAGAGATATAAAAAGAGTGGTAATGTATCTGAGAATCATTTTGCCAAGATGTACAAAGTTATTATAGAGAAAACTTCAACATTTTGCGAAGTACATAAAGGAAGGCCTTTATTAAGAAAGAAATACCTCACTTCCTGGATAAAAGACTCAGTATCTTAAAGATGTTGCATCTTCTCACATGCAAATAAACATTTAAATGTGTTTTTTCACAAGTCATAGTTTTATAAAAAATAAAAGAAAAGATTAACCAGTCTGGGCCTTGGAAGTTTTCTTAAAGGGCCAGATATTAACTATTTTACATATTAGCTGTCACAACTACTCACCTCTGCTGTGTAGTGCAAAGCTAATGTATAAAAAGATGTGGAGGGGTTACGTTCAGAAATACGTACAGAAATAGGAAGCTGGTCCATGGGCCACAGTTTGTCAATCTCTGGTCTGTTTTAATAAATTGCTTTCAGCATCTGACAACTTGACTTGGAAAGCTGTGAGATTAGATCCCTACCTCATCCTCTTGCACACAGGACAAATTCCACATGGTCAAGTGCTCTAAATACAAAACAAAGTAATACTTTAAAATGCTTAGAGAAAAGTATAAGGAAGTGTCATAGTAGAATAGGGTTTTCTGAACATGAAACAATCACGCAAATTAAAGTGTAAAATATTGATAAATTTTTCATTATATTTTAGAAGTTTCTATTTATATAACTACACTATGCTGCTGCTTGCTAAGTCGATTCAGTCGTGTCCAACTCTGTGCTACCCCATAGATGGCAGCTCACCAGGCTCCTTTGTCCCTAGGACTCTCCAGGCAAGAATACTGGAGTGGGTTACGCTATATATATGAGCTAATTTTTAAAATAGGCTACAGTTTGGGAAATGATAGCACAACATATAAAAGTAGGTGAGGATTAATTAAAATAATCCTTTTAGAACTTACAGATCAGTAAGAAAAACTAGCCAAAATAAAAATAAAATGGGCAAATAGCACCTAGAATCAATTTAGGAAGAAGGAATTCAAATGATTGATATATATGAAAATATGCTTAATCTCTGCTGCTGTTGCTGCTAAGTCACTTCAGTTGTGTCCGACTCTGTGTGACCCCATAGATGGTGGCCCACCAGGCTCCCTCGAATCTCTAGTAATCAGGTAAATCTAATTTGAAGTGTGAGAAACTATTTTATAAATCATCGATATCATGAATATGAGATGGAAAGTTAAATATCGCTTTAGCATTATTTATAATAGCCAGAAAACGGAAGCAAACTTAGTGTCCATTGACAGAGGAATGAATAAAGAAGATATATGTATACACTATGGAATGATACTCAGTCATACAAAAGAATGAATTAATGCCTTTTGGAGCAACATGGATGGACCTAGAGATTATCACACCAGGGGAAGTAAGTTGGAAAGACAAATGCCATATATCACTTACACGTGGAATCTAAACTGTGACACAAATGAACTTATCTGTGAAACAGACTCACAGACATGGAGAAGAGACTCGGAGATTCCAGGCAGGGCCATGGAGTGGAGGAGGGGTGGACTGGGAGTCTGGGGTTAGCAGAGGCAACTATTCTATATAGAAAATAAACTAGGTCCTACTCTATAGAATAGTGAACTATATTCAGTATCTTGTAATAAAGCATAATGGAAAAGAATATGCATAAGGATATGTGTGTGGCTGCTAAGTCACTTCCATTGTGTCTGACTCTGTGCAACTCTAATATATATATATATATTTATCTAAAGCACAATGCTATATACCAGAAGTTAACACAACATTGTAGCTCAATTAAACTTCAATTAAATCAATTTTTAAAATATTGCTGATTTAAATATGTCTACAGCCATATTGGAAAGCAGTTTGCCAATATTGGAAAGCAATTGCCATTATTTAATAATGCTGAAGTTGTGTATACTCTAATATCCATCAGTTACCAGTATGTATTCAGAAACTTTTACATACATACATATAAGGACATAGAAGAACTTTACTGTGTCCTTTTTCTATAAGAGCAAAAAGAATGGCAAGCAAAAAAGAAACATTCATCAATGGAGGAAAGATGAATACTTCCAGTGTTAATGAATGCATTATTTTTGTATATACTGATACTTATATATATCAAAGTTTAATATTGAATGAAATCTTCTTGAAGAATTATAATAATAATACTTCTACATAGCCATGGAAAATGCAAAAAATAATGCAATATATTGCCATTTTACTCAAAAAGAGAGAAAGAGGGAGAAAACTAAATGAATAATAAATACATATGGGTTTGTGGACTCAGCTGGAAAGGAAAGCCACAAATTTCCAGACTCTGGATGCCTCTTGAGAAAGAGAGGAATGGAATTGGAAAGAAATTCCATGGGAACATTGTATTTATAATAGTTTATTTTCTTAGAAGTAACATTAAGTGATTTTGACAACAGTCCCTTTATTATACATGAGTGGTGAGCACAACTGACATCACATCTTATTTTTGTAGTTTTCTCCGTGTTTGAATAGTGGTTTTTGAAAAAGAAAAAAAGAAAAGAAAGTGTTTGTCTCTTTTCTATATGTAAATAGATGTATATAAATACATATCCATACACAGGTGAAAAGAGTGAGAAAGAGTGGTAGAGGTTTGATTATTCAAGGCAAAAGTGTGCAAAGAAAGTAAAAAATTGAGAAATTTCAGGGCTGCAGGTACAAGATAAGGTTTGAAATAATAGTAGGTAATAGATCATGCAAAGGATTGTTAGGCAACAGAATTTCATTGAAGGTTTTTAAATTGAGGTGGGAGAGAAGATGATTATAATAAATTCTGTTCTAAAGGATCTTGGAGAATGCAGAAAATGGAAAATATACTGAGACATATACCTGCACATTGCAAAATCAGCTAGTTAGAAATCTATTTCAGTGGTTTCAAGAAGAAACAATGGCAGCTTGTTCTAGTTGAAGATATTATTAGAACTTGATGATAAATTGGGTGAAAGTATCAAAATGTTTCAGAGTATCTGGCCTACACTCTGCCATCCCATTAGGCGAAGGATATAGGAAAAAATGAAGATCATAATTTCAGTTTGAATATGTTTAGTTAGGTACGAACTTGAAACCTGTAAGCGGAGATAGCAGGTTATCCCAGAACTTAGTAATAGAGTTTTGGTTGGAGTTTGAGAATTTTGCATATTTTGGTAATCAGTGTCATGGACTAGCATTGTATAAGCCTGGGAGAGCATTGAGTCAGAGGGAATGTGGCCTTGACATTCAACCCTGAAGAACTCCATTTTCAAAAATCAAATGTCAAGATGAATAAGAGGTGCATGGAAATAAGACTGAGAAGCTGTCAGGGAGTTAGGAGAAAAGCAGGTTATAGATGTGTCATTAGTATAAAAAGAAGTAAAGGAAGACAATGCTTCAAGGAAAAAGTAGTCAAATAGGATTGAAAGCTATTAGGAGGTGAGATAGAATGAAAACTGAAAAATACCAATCGGACTCAGTGACATGGTCACCATAGAAAGAATTATTCTAGTGTCATAACAGGCAGACAACTGGTTTGTCCTATAATTTGGTGGCATATAAATAAATGAGGGTTATGAGTATAGGCATTTTTGAAATTGGTTCATCTAAGACACAAAGATGGTTATTTCTGGAAAGGGCTGCTGGATCCTAGTTTGATATATATATATATATATATATATGGATGTGAGTTGGACCATAAAGAAAGCTGAGCGCTGAAGAATTGATGCTTTTGAACTGTGGTGTTGGAGAAGATTCTTGAGAGTCTCTTGGACTACAAGGAGATCAAGTGAGTCAAAAACCTAAAGGAAATCAGTCCTGAATATTCATTGGAAGAACTGATGCTGAAGCTGAAGCTCCAATACTCTGGCCATCTGATGCGAAGAACTAACTCATTGGAAAAGACTCTGATTCTGGGAAAGATTGAAGGTGAGAGGAGAAGGGGATGACAGAGGATGAGATGATTGGATGGCATCACCGACTTGATGGATGAGTTTGAGCAAGCTCCCAGAGCAGGTGATGGACAGGGAAGCCTGGCATGCTGCATGCAGTCTATGGGGTTGCAAAGAGTTGGACATGACTGAGTGACTGAACTGAACTGAACTGAATGGGAAATTAAATTGAAAGAAAGATGAATATACCAGACAGCTTAACATTTTGAAGTTAGAATGGGAATTCTAAACATAGGTAGAGGAATCAGAGTCCAATGCAAGGAGGGACAGTTATCTTCTGTAAAACATGCTTATTTAACTTATATGCAGAGTACATCATGAGAAACGCTTGGCTGGATGAAGTACAAGCTGGAATCAAGATTGCTGGGGAAAATATCAATAGCCTCACATATGCAGATCTGATATCACGCTTATGGTAGAAAGTGAAGAAGAGCTAAAGAGTCAGTTGATGAAAGTGAAAAAAGAGAGTGGAAAAGTTGGCTTAAAACTCAACATTCAGAAAGCTAAGATCATACCATCTGGTCCCATTACTTCTTGGCAAGTAGGTGGGGAAACAATGGAAACAATGACAGACTTTATTTTGGGGGGCTCCAAAATCACTGCAGATGGTAACTGCAGCCATGAAATTAAAAGACTCTTGCTCCATGAAAGAAAAATTATGACCAACATAGACAACATATTAAAAAGCAGAGACATTACTTTGCCAACAAAGGTCTGTGTAGTCAAGGCTATGGTTTTTCCATTAGTCATGTATGGATGTGAGAGTTGGACTATAAAGAAAGCTGAGTGCTGAAGAATTGATGATTTTGAACTGTGGAGTTGGAGAAGACTCTTGAGAGTCCACTGGACAGCAAGGAGATCCAACCAGTCCATCCTAAAGGAAATCAGTCCTGAATATTCATTGGAAGGACTGATGCTGAAGCTGAAACTCCAATACTTTGGCCACCTGATAAGAAAAACTGACTCATTGGAAAAGGCCCTGATACTGGGAAAGACTGAGGGCAGGAGGAGAAGGGGACGACAGAGGATGAGATGGTTGGATGGCATTACTGACTCAATGGACATGAGTTTGAGTAAACTCTGGGAGTTGTTGATGGACAGGCAAGCCTGGCATGCTGCAGTGTATGCGGTTGCAACAAGTTGGACACTGAGCTGAACTGACTGAGCTGAACTGAACTGAAGAGAAAGCATGCAGCTGTGGACATGGTGGGAGGAGACAAGTACTTCTGCTCCCCTGGTGCAATAACAATTCAAAGTGTTTCTGCATGGGTGCAGAATGCTCTGGCATCTAAATTGTATACAGAAAAAAGGACAAGAGGACTGACAGAATCTTTTACAGCTGGTGACTTTCTTTTTATGGGGAAATATAAAAAAAAAAAAGTTGCCAGATTACATTGTTAAGCAAATCTTCTTGTAGTTCATGGGTAGTGAAGTTTCTGAACCCTTATTTGCCCCATATTTTTTTTCTACTCTGTGTGAACCATAATTTAATGAATTTTCATTGAGTCAGGAGAGGAGACTTATTAGCTAGAGTCCTAAGTTGATTTTCTCCAGAGAGAGGTAGTCGGGGATAGCCCCCTGTTAATGTCAGGAGAGTTGGTGAAAGGCACAAAATAGTAGACAGACAGATTCTGATTTTGGGGTAGATGCTCAAGCAGGTCTAGGGAGCCCCTCGAATCCTGATCCGCCTTTGCCTGTCAGGTCTTCTCCGCATAACCTTTGTCACGGGTGGGATCTCCCGTGGTGGCTCCTGGCAGTCAAACAGGAGATGGCAAGAGTGAACGTCAACATTCTAAGAATAAGTGAACTAAAATGGACTGGAATGGGTGAATTTAACTCAGATGACCATTATATCTACTACTGTGGGCAAGAATCCCTTAGAAGAAGGGATAGTAGCAGTCATAGTCAACAAAAGAGTCTGAAATGCAGTACTTGGATGCAATCTCTGAAACGACAGAATGATCTCTGTTCGTTTCCAAGGCAAACCATTCAATATCAAAGTAATCCAAGTCTCTGCCCCAACCAGTAACGCTGAAGAAGCTGAAGTTGAACGGTTCTATGAAGACCTATGAGACCTTTTAGAACTAACACCTAAAAAAGATGTCCTTTTCATTGTAGGGGACTGGAATGCAAAAGTAGGAAGTCAAGAAACACCTGGGGTAACAGGCAAATTTGGCCTTGGAATACAGAATGAAGCAGGGCAAAGGCTAATAGAGTTTTGCCAAGAGGATGCACTGGTCATAGCAAACACTCTCTTCCAACAACACAAGAAAAGACTCTACATATGGACATCACCAGACGGTCAACGCCAAAATCAGATTGATTATATTCTTTGCAGCCAAAATGGAGAAGCTTTATACAGTCAGCAAAAACAAGACCGGAAGCTGACTGTGGCTCAGATCATGAACTCCTTAGTGCTAAATTCAGACTTAAATTGAAGAAAGTAGGGAAAACCACTAGATCATTCAGGTATTACCCAAATCAAATCCCTTATGACTATACAGTGGAAGTGAGAAATAGATTTAAGGGACTAGATCTGATAGAGTGAGTGCCTGATGAACTATGGATGGAGGTTCATGACATTGTACAAGAGACAGGGATCAAGACCATCCCCAAGAAAAAGAAATGCAAAAACACAAAATGGCTGTCTGAGGAGGACTTACAAATAGTTGTGAATAGAAGTGAAGCAAAAAGCAAAGGAGCAAAGGAAAGATACAAGCATCTGAATGCAGAGTTCCAGAGAATAGCAAGAAGAGATAAGAATGCCTTTCTCAGTGATCAGTGTAAAGAAAAAGAGGAAAACAACAGAATGGGAAAGACTAGAGATCTCTTCAAGAAAATTAGAGATACCAAGGGAAACTTTCATGCAAAGATGGGCTCGATAAAGGACAGAAATGGTATAGACCTGAACAAAGCAGAAGATATTAAGAAGAGGTGGCAAGAATACACAGAAGAACTGTACAAAAAAGATCTTCATGACCCAGATAATCACGATGCTGTGATCACTCACTTAGGGACAGACATCCTGGAATGTGAAGTCAACTGGGTCTTCGGAAGCATCATTACTAATAAAGCTAGTGAAGGTGATGAAATTCCAGTTGAACTATTTCAAATCCTGAAAGATGATGCTGTGAAAGTGCTGCACTCAATATGAAGGCAAATTTGGATGACTTAGCAGTGGCCACAGGACTGGAAAAGGTCAGTTTTCATTCCAATCCCAAAGAAAGGCAATGCCAAAGAATGCTCAAACTACTGCACAATTGTACTCATCTCACATGCTAGTAAAGTAATGCTCAAAATTCTCCAAGTCAGGCTTCAGCAATACATGAACTGTGAACGTCCAGATGTTCAAGCTTGTTTTAGAAAAGGCAGAGGAACCAGACATCAAATTGCCAACATCTGCTGGATCATTGAAAAAGCAAGAGAGTTCCATAAAAACATCTATTTCTGGTTTATTGACTATGCCAAAACCTTTGTCTGTGTGGACCACAATAATCTGTGGAACATTCTGAAAGAGATGGGAATACCAGACCATCTGACCTGCCTCTTGAGAAACCTGTATGCAGGTCAGGAAGCAACAGTTAGAACTGGACATGGAACGACAGACTGCTTCCAAGTAGGAAAAGTAGTACGTCAAGGCTGTATATTGTCACCCTGCTTATTTAACTTATATGTAGAGTACATCATGAGAAACGCTGGGCTGGAAGAAGCACAAGCTGGTAGCAAGATTGCTGGGAGAAATATCAAGAACCTCAGATATGCAGATGGCAGAAAGTGAAGAAGAACTAAAGAGCCTCTTGATGAAAGTGAAAAAGGAGGTCCAAAAGTTGACTTAAACTCAACATTCAGAAAACTAAGATCATGGCATATGGTCCCATCACTTCAAGGCAAATAGATGGGGAAACTGGAAACAGTGTCAGACTTTATTTTTGGGGGCTCCAAAATCACTTCAGATGGTGACTGCAGCCATGAAATTAAAACACGCTTACTCCTTGGAAGGAAAGTTATGACCAGCATATACAGCATATTAAAAAGCAGAGACATTATTTTGTCAACAAAGGTCCATCTAGTTAAGGCTGTTGTTTTCCCAATGGTCATGTATGGATGTGAGAGTTGGACTATAAAGAAAGCTGAGCACTGAAGAATTGATGCTCTTGAACTGTGGTGTTGGAGAAGACTCTTGAGAGTCCCTTGGACTCAAGGAAATCCAACCAGTCCATCCTAAAGGAGATCAGTCCTGGATTTTCATTGGAAGGAGCGATGTTGATGCTGAAACTCCAACACTTTGGCCACCTGATGTGAAGAGTGACTCATTTGAAAATACCCTGATGCTGGGAAAGATTGAGGGCAGGAGGAGAAGGGGATGACAGAGGATGAGATGGTTGGATGGCATCACCGAGTCAATGGACATGAGTTTGGGTGAACTTTGGGAGCTGGTGATGGACAGGGAGGCCTGGTAGCTGTGGTTCATGGGGTCACAAAGAGTCGGACATGGCTGAGCGACTGAACTGAACTGAATAACAGCATGAAAACATATGTCTCAGTGATTTCTAGTTCCAGGCTCGTTTTGGTACCCTGTGTTACCTTTATGAGGCAAAATGTATGACCACTTAATTCCACCAGAGGCATTGAATACTATCCTCTTACTTAACTAAGTGATAATTTGACCTACTTAATAAGTTTTGATAAACAAATTTCTTCATTGTTTCTTAGTGCTAACCATAGAAATGGCATTCCTATTCTTTGAGAAGGAATCAGTCCCGGCTTTTCTTTGAGAATGTTTTTCAGACTTTATTCTCTAACCATTTATCTAGCAAGGAAAATCCTTAATAACTGGGTCTATGCAGGGAATGTAGAGGTTTCGTTCTTACTTTTCTCAACCTAATTGGAAGTGAATAAAAGTTACAAAGCTTCCTGTAAATTCTGTATTTTCTTTTAACTTTGTTTGAAGTTAAGTTCATGTTTAAGTAATTTTTTGCTTGTGGCACAGACGGTAAAGCGTCTGCCTGCAATGCGGGACACCAGGGTTCAATTCCTGGGTTGGGAAGATCCCCTGGAGAAGGAAATGGCAATCCACTCCAGCACTCTTGCCTGGAAAATCCCATGGATGGAGAAGCCTGATAGGCTACAGTCTGGAGTCGCAAAGAGTCGGACAGGACTGAGCAACTTCACTTTCACTTTCTGCTTATCTGCAAAAAGATCACAGAACTTTTCTGCCTATATAGGTAACTGCACGGTGATTAGATGATCTGATGTGAACTACTGAGACTTTCTTAGTTTATTCGGTTATCCTGAAGGTAGCCATTTTTTCCTCTTTAAGGCAAGTCATGGACTACTTCAACTTAAAGTATGCCAACACAAAATACATATTCTTTTGTTAATCCCAATCTTGAATACATTGCTTTCCCTTGCCCTGGCAACTCGTATCACTGCAAATATGCTGTTTCCTTGTTTTTGCTCCTATCTGAACTCAGATTGCTATAATGCTATTCATAGAATAATTCCTTAATAGACTACTGCTTAAAGGCATCATCATAGACTGGTGATAAAAGAATATGCCATGGAATAGATTGGGATGCAATCCAATTATTTCATAGTTGGTTATGTGGTCTATCTTGTCCTAACTTCTACTTCTTCATCTTTGAAGTTGAAATAATAAAAGAAATTATTACCTGTAACAAGAATTAAATGAGATAATGTGGCAAAACTTTAACAAATGCTAGCTACTTCTCAACATATTTTATACTAATGAGAAACCTTTTCCCTAGTTTTTTGCTTCATTGCCTGGTGCATCTGTTAACTGACTCATACACAAATATTTCACTTTCTCCTTAGAAAGGTAGAGTTTTACATTAATAATTGGAATTTCTCTTTCCTCTTCCCTCACTCCCTCCTCTCTGTCTCTCTCTCTCTCTCTCTTTCAATTTCTCCCTTTCTCCCTTCCTTCTTCCTATTTTTTTCTTCCTTCATTCCTTTTTTCTCTCTTTTTCTTTCTCTCTCTCCTTTTTCCTTTCTTTCTCTCTCTCTTTGCTTTTCCTTTTGATCATAGGGAAGCCAGGAAAAAAGAAAAAGGATGAGGACGATCTGGCAAATTCTAGATATTCAAGGAAAAGATTTTACATGGAAAATGAATATTATCTTTATCTCTAGTATGATACAAACAAAATGAGCTATGATATCCAGATGAATGATTCAATCATTGGCAATTTAAATATCTAGAGAGTCGATTCACACTTGAAAATAGATTATAGTACACTTGGATTCTTCTACTCATAGTCTGTTTGTTTGGAAGCAGATGGTAGTTAGGAGTTTGGTATGACATATAGAAGATTTTAAAGGTTTTACATGAAAGTTGGTTTCTAGCTGGGGGATCAATAAACCCTTGTCCTAGTCAAGGCAGAGGCCACCTGCATAGGCTATGACCTTCTACTCATTTTGTTCATTGATAATCCCAGTTTAATCCATAATTCTTTGTTGAAAGCAGCTGAAAGTGTTCCACACTATCCAATATTATTCCCCTAAGCCTTCCTTTTTCCTTCCTTCCTTCCTTCCTTCCTTCCTTGCTTCTTTCTTTCATAGAGGAATTGGAGCCTGTAAGGAAAGAGAATTTCATTGCAAAATGGTCCTTGGGATTTTAGGAGTCACATAATATAGAGTTGACCTTGCTAATTCATTTCAATTACTTCAATCAGTAAGAGATGTTGAGAAAGTTGTTAGCCTTCAACTTCTTTAACGTCAAAGCCATAGGCTTTGTAAGATGATCTTTGATGCCTTTGTAGCATGCCAAACAATGACATCTTCAGATGGAGAGTCTCCCAACCTTGCGTTTGTTGCTGAACATGGCTGTTGGCCACAGTGTTTAGCCACTTTCCATGTTTTTTTTAAGGCAGAGGTCGTCATGAAGTCGCTCAGTCGCTCAGTCGTGACTGACTCTTTGCGATCCCATAGACTGTAGCCTACCAGGCTCCTCTGTCCATGGGATTTTCCAGGCAGTAGTACTGGAGTGGATTGCCATTTCCTTCTCCAGGGGATCTTCCCAAGCCAGGGTTTGAACCCGGGTCTCCCACATTGTAGACAGATGCTTTACCATCTGAGCCACCAAGGGAAACCATGCAGCTGAGACGATTATCTGTATAGCTTTCTGAGCTACATATATATCTTGAATGAATGATGATTTTTAAAAGGCAGTTTAAGGACATAAGTGAAATGTGCTAAAAATAAAAATCATGAAATTTTCACCAAGTAAACTTGTAAGAATAAAATATTCTAAAAATCTTTATAACATTTAAATGAACAAGTAATCAGAAAAGGCAAACCACATATTTATGAATGCTGATTTGTTCTTCTAGTGAGCATACTCAGGATGAATTTTTGAGTCAAATATAAGCCACACAGAGACTCTTCCTGTGCTCTAAGTTTCTAGAAAGTGGCTTACAATCAATTAAAGCAGTTTTTCTCCTGGTTATGTAAACAAAAATGATCATAATAATGTAAGCAGATAGGTTATGTTAGAAGGTTAGAAGTCCTTGAAGAAAGAGAATCAGGAATGGCTGTCTTAACATACAAGAAGCCATTTTGATCTAGGCCATTTTCTGGTCTAAGCCAGGCTACTATGCTTACCTTTGAACGGGTTTTAATATTTAATGATCTTAAGGGAACAAAGGAAAGCAGGAACAGAAAAAAGACAGTCAAACAGTGGTTTAGTGATAAAAGCAGAGTCCTACTTCCTTCTCAAGGGATATACATAATTATATATCTTTGAATTATGTAGGAAGTCCCCTATCCAGGTGGAGAGTAGAGTTGTGGTGCTGACCCTCCTGACTCAAATCAACTAAAGCTTGGACTCTGTTGCCCTTTGCCCTAATTCTATGCTGAGTTTTCCTCCGGCCAGCCCCTTCATGAATACGCAGGAATCCTTAGGTTAAAATTCCTCCAGTTTCGCTGCTTTGTGAAAGATCCCGGTGTTCTTCCTTGGGGCAAGTAATAAATCCTTTCTTTCCGTCTTTGGCGTGGTTACATCTTTCGGCTTGACACACCCCAAGAGGAAACTCAGGGTAACAATGATAGCAAATATTCATTTTTTTATATATAAAGTTTACAGAATTAGTGCAAAATATGAATTTTACTTAAAATAACAATCGAGTGTGCTGCTGCTGCTGCTGCTGCTGCTAAGTTGCTTCAGTCATGTCCAATTCTTTGCGACCCTGTGGACTCTAGCCTGCCAGGCTCCTCTGACCATGGGATTTTCCAGGAAACAATACTGGAGTGGGTTGCCATGCCTTCCTCCAGGGGATCAAACCTGCATCTCTTATGTCTCCTGCATTGGCTGATAGGTTCTTTCTTTACCCACTAGTGCCATCTGGGAAGCCCCGACAATCTATTGTAAATACCGTATTTTTAAATAATTAGATGTTCACAGTTATGTTCACTAAGTGAGTGCTTAGTGACTCACTTAAAATCACATAGCCAGTTGGTGAAAAATGTCAGAAGTCATCATAACTTTCCTGAAAAATGCTGTTTCCATACTAAGTTCAGTGTTTTCCTTGCCCCTTGGGGATGGACCTTTAGGCCATCCTTTTTCCCCGCCCCTAATGTTCCTTCTCCCTGGTGCTCCAAAGTGCCTACTGTTCGGATGTGAACTGAAACAGGTGTGTATAGTCTCAGGATCCTGATCTGCAGATCGCTATACTAGCTAGGTGGAGAAGGCAATGGCACCCCACTCGAGTACTCTTGCCTGGAAAATCCCGTGGATGGAGGAGCCTGGTAGGCTGCAGTCCATGGGGTCACTAAGAGTTGGACATGACTGACTGAGTGACTTCACTTTCACTTTTCACTTTCATGTATTGGAGAAGGAAATGGCAACCCACTCCAGTATTCTTGCCTAGAGAATCCCAGGGATGGGGGAGCCTGGTGGGCTGCCGTCTATGGGGTCACACAGAGTCGGACACAACTGAGGCGACTTAGCAGCAGCAGCAGCAGCATACTAGCTAGGATTGATGAACCAAATTTTCATGATACTTGGTCAGTAAGGAAAAAGGACAACTGCAGTGGATTTTTGCAGTAGGGCTGAGAGATTGAGCGCAACTCTGTGTAAAACAAGGACTAGTGGGGATTTATAGTCAAGGGATTGGAGCTGTCATTGGATGGAAAATTATAAAGAGGAGACATCAGGGTAAGGGAAATTCATCTGGTGAAACAGATTTGGCAGGATTCTTGCCAAAGGCAGGCCAGGGTGATAATATGTCAAGGGTGGAGGATGAGGCATTTGATCAGATATCCAAGATGAGGATGGGGGACTTTTGCTAGATTGAAGCAACAGGAATTCTTGCTAAAGCTAGACTAAGTAGGTAAAGGACAGAACTCCAGATCAGGGTCTAATGGAGGAGAGGGCTCCAAGGAGCCTGCCTCAGGTTTGGTCAATGACAGTCTTGATGCAGCGTCTGGGGCTCAGTTGGAACACAGATAACCTTCTGTTCTCGGTGCACTCCCAACGTGGTTGTCCTTTGTGGGAGGAAAGAAGTTCAGTCAAGGGGCAAATGTTAATCTCACTTTAAACAAGCAATTGAAGGTGCTCTGAGGGAGGGGGGTGGGAAATCCTGGCTTCTTTCAGTCCTTAGTGAACTAATGTTTGCTCCTTGGACAATATTTAAGCCCAAGGTCAGGCAAGAGAAGTACATAAAAAGTACATATGTCAAACGGCCTGTTTGCCATAGGTTGGTCACAAGAACGGAAATATCCAGAAAGACTATGAGTGTGTAGGTAAAGCTTAAGCTGTTCATCTCTCTCTTGATATTGGTTTTAAAGGGCATTGGATATTTACACAAAGCAAACTGATTCTTTGCCTTTATTCATTTTTGCAAAAGATTATAGAGAGACAAGTTGTCTGCTTGTCTGATGTTTCCAGTTGCAAGTATAGAATTGTAATTGTAATTCAATTGTATTTAGTTACAAAGGAAGCCTGGTGAATTTGTTTTTGTTGGTGGTGGTTTTTGTTTAGAATATTATATCCACATTGGTCTGTTCTCTAGGAGGGAGGTTCTCCCTCTCTCCGGTATTGTCCAGGCTGGCTCAAGCTGTCAACAACGCTCCCTGAGAATCCCAGCTGTGTGGGAGTCACAGCTCGTTAGGCCTGAGGAATGATACCTGCTTGAGTGAAACTCAGATGTTCTGGGATTACCTGTGAAGACTGCGTGCTGCTCAAAACATTCTCACTGGTACTGAAACTATGACATTAGACAGAAAATGTGTCTTTACTTTTCCTTACTTTGTTGTGAATTTAGAGCCTTCATGCCACTTACCAATTTACAGAATTAAGGAAAGTTTTCCTTTTATTTAACTTGTCTCAAAATCGATCAAACCTGATCAATCATTCAGAAGTCTTCACTTTTTTAATCCTAGAAGATGTATAAATGGGTGCTTTGGGGGAACTTGGTGTCAGGTCTCATTAAGGACTGATGAAGTTTTTGCAGATTAGATCTAGAGTAAATGTTATTATTGGGCTTCCCTGTTGGCTTGGTGGTAAAGAATCCACCTGCCAATACAAGAGATGCATATTTGATCTCTGGGTTAGGAAGATCCCCTGGAGAAAGAAATGGCAACCCACTCCAGTGTTCTTGCCTGGAGAATCCCAGGGACGGGGGAGCGTGGTGGCCTGCTGTCTCTGGGGTCACAAAGAGTCGGACATGACTGAAGCAACTTAGCAGCAGCAGCAGGATTCTTGCTTGGAATATCTCATGGACAGAGGAGGAGCCTGGTGGTCCATAGTCCATGAGATCGCAAAAGAGATGGACATGACTTAGTGGCTAAACGACATCAACAAATGTAATTATTATTATGAACAGGTGCAAAGGCTGATTTATCCAGTTGTGTCTGTGCTGACAATAATACTATTTAATGAGACAACTTAATTTTATTTAAATACATTGAATTATACATGTGAAAAATTTAGTTATAAATCCATTGGTTTATTTATTCAAGAAATATTAATGAATATCTCATAAATAACAAGCACTGTAGTGATGAGCAAAAATATAAACATCCAATAAAAAAATCAGACACAGTTCCAACCTGCAAATTGCTTATGGTCCTAGTTCATTTTTTGTTATTATCTTTGATGGTAAATAAGATACAGTAAACTGTGTCCTTTTAAATTCCTCAATTCAGTTGGTTTCAATAGTTATAAAAACCCATGAGGCCACAACCACAGATAAGATACAGAGATTTTCCAACATGCCCTAAAGATTTTATGCACCTTCGCAGTGCTCCCAATACCTGCTGGCATTCATAGGCAAGTATTGATCTATACAAGATTAATTTACATTTTTTCAGTTCAGTTCAGTCACTCAGTCATGTCTGACTCTTTGCAACCTCATGAACCGCAGCACACCAGGCCTCCCTGCCCATCACCAACTCCCGGAGTTCACCCAAACCCATGTCTATTGAGTTGGTGATGCCATCCAACCATCTCATCCTCTGTCGTCCCCTTCTCCTCCCGCCTTCAATCTTTCCCAGCATCAGGGTCTTTCCAAATGAGTCAGCTCTTTGCATCAGGTGGCCAAAGTATTGAAGTTTCAGCTTCAACATCAGTCCTTCCAATGAACACTGATCTCCTTTAGGATGGACTGGTTGGATCTCCTTGCAGTCCAAGGGACTCTCAAGAGTCTTCTTCAACACCACAGTTCAGGGGATCAATTCTTTGGTGCTCAGCTATCTTCAGAGTCCAAATCTCACACAGATACATGACTACTGGAAAAATAGCCTTGACTAGATGGAACTTTGTTGACAAAGTAATGTCTCTGCTTTTTAATATGCTATCTAGGTTGGTCATAACTTTTCTTCCAGGGAGTAAGCGTCTTTTAATTTCATGGCTGCAGTCACCATCTGCAGTGATTTTGGAGCCCAGAAAAATAAAGTCAGCCACTGTTTCCACTGTTTCCCCATCTATCTGCCATGAAGTGATGGGACCAGATGGCATGATCTTAGTTTTTTGAATGTTGAGCTTTAAGCCAACTTTTTCTCTCTCCACTTTCACTTTCATCAAGAGGCTTTTAGTTCCTCTTCACTTTCTGCCATAAGGGTGGTGTCATCTGCATATCAGAGGTTATTGATATTTCTCCTGGCAATCTTGATTCCAGCTTGTGCTTCTTCCAGCCCATTTCCCATGATATACTCTGCATATAAGTTAAATAAGCAGGGTGACAATATGCAGCCTTGATGTACTCCTTTTCCTATTTGGAACCAGTCTGTTGTTCCATGTCCAGTTCTAACTTTTGCTTCCTGATCTGCATAGAGGTTTCTCAAGAGGCAGGTCAGGTGGTCTGTATTCCCATCTCTTTCAGAATTTTCCACAGATTATTGTGATCCACACAGTCAAAGGCTTTGGCATAGTCAATAAAGCAGAAATAGATGCTTTTCTGGAACTCTCTTGCTTTTTTAATGATCCAGCAGATGTTGGCAATTTGATCTCTGGTTCCTCTGCCTTTTCTAAATCCAGCTTGAACACCTGGAAGTTCATGGTTCACATATTGCCAAAGCCTGGCTTGGAGAATTTTGAGCATTGCTTTACTAGCATGAGATAAGTACAATTGTGCAGTAGTTTGAGCATTCTTTGGCATTGCCTTTCTTTGGGATTGGAATGAAAACTGACCTTTTCCAGTCCTGGGGTCACTGCTGAGTTTTCCAAATGTGCTGGCATGTTGAGTGCAGCACTTTCACAACATCATCTTCCAGGATTTGAAATAGCTCAACTGAAATTCCATCACCTCTACTAGCTTTATTCATAGTGATGCTTTCTAAGGCCCACTTGACTTCACATTCCAGGGTGACTGGCTCTAGGTGAGTGATCGCACCATTGTGATTATCTGGGTAGAGTGAAGCTCTTTTTTGTACACTTCTTCTGTATTCCTGCCACCTTTTCTTAATATCTTCTGCTTCTGTTAGGTCCATACCATTTCTGTCCTTTATCGAGCCCATGTTTGAATGAAATGTTCCCTTGGTATCTCTAATTTTCTTAAAGAGTCTTTCCCTTTTGATTTCTTTCATCAGTGTTTTATAGTTTTCTATATATAGGTCTTTAGTTTCTTTAGGTAGATATATTCCTAAGTATTTTATTCTTTTCGTTGCAATGGTGAATGGAATTGTTTCCTTAATTTCTTTTTCTACTTTCTCATTATTCGTGTATAGGAATGCAAGGGATTTCTGTGTGTTGATTTTATATCCTGCAACTTTACTATATTCATTGATGATCTCTAGTAATTTTCTGGTGGAGTCTTTAGGGTTTTCCATGTAGAGGATCATGTCATCTGCAAACAGTGAGAGTTTTACTTCTTCTTTTCCAATTTGGATTCCTTTTATTTCTTTTTCTGCTCTGATTGCTGTGGCCAAAACTTCCAGAACTATGTTGAATAGTAGCGGTGAAAGTGGACACCCTTGTCTTGTTCCTGACTTTAGGGGAAATGCTTTCAATTTTTCACCATTGAGGATAATGTTTGCTGTGGGATTGTCATAGATAGCTTTTATTGATGAAAGAAATCAAAGAGGACACTAATAGATGGAGAAATATACCATGTTCATGGATTGGAAGAATCAATATAGTGAAAATGAGTATACTACCCAAAGCAATTTACAAATTCAATGCAATCCCTATCAAGCTACCAGCCACATTTTTCACAGAACTAGAACAAATCATTTCAAGATTTGTATGGAAATACAAAAAACCTCGAATAGCCAAAGCAATCTTGAGAAAGAAGAATGGAACTGGAGGAATCAACTTGCCTGACTTCAGGCTCTACTACAAAGCCACAGTCATCAAGACAGTATGGTACTGGCACAAAGACAGACATATAGATCAATGGAACAAAATAGAAAGCCCAGAGATAAATCCACACACATATGGACACCTTATCTTTGACAAAGGAGGCAAGAATATACAATGGAGTAAAGACAATCTCTTTAACAAGTGGTGCTGGGAAAACTGGTCAACCACTTGTAAAAGAATGAAACTAGATCACTTTCTAACACCGCACACAAAAATAAACTCAAAATGGATTAAAGATCTAAATGTAAGATCAGAAACTATAAAACTCCTAGAGGAGAACATAGGCAAAACACTCTCAGACATAAATCACAGCAGGATCCTCTATGATCCACCTCCCAGAATGCTGGAAATAAAAGCAAAAATAAACAAATGGGATCTAATTAAAATTAAAAGCTTCTGCACAACAAAGGAAAATATAAGCAAGGTGAAAAGACAGCCTTCTGAATGGGAGAAAATAATAGCAAATGAAGCAACTGACAAACAACTCATCTCAAAAATATGCAAGCAACTTCTGCAGCTCAACTCCAGAAAAATAAACGACCCAATCAAAAAATGGGCCAAAGAACTAAATAGACATTTCTCCAAAGAAGACATACGGATGGCTAACAAACACATGAAAAGATGCTCAACATCACTCATTATTAGAGAAATGCAAATCAAAACCACAATGAGGTATCACTTCACACCAGTCAGAATGGCTGCGATCCAAAAATCTGCAAGCAATAAATGCTGGAGAGGGTGTGGAGAAAAGGGAACCCTCCTACACTGTTGGTGGGAATGCAAACTAGTACAGCCACTATGGAAAACAGTGCGGAGATTCCTTAAAAAATTGCAAATAGAACTACCTTATGACCCAGCAATCCCACTTCTGGGCATACACACCGAGGAAACCAGAATTGAAAGAGACACATGTACCCCAATGTTCATCGCAGCACTGTTTATAATAGCCAGGACATGGAAACAACCTAGATGTCCATCAGCAGATGAATGGATAAGAAAGCTGTGGTACATATACACAATGGAGTATTACTCAGCCGTTAAAAAGAATTCATTTGAATCAGTTCTGATGAGATGGATGAAACTGGAGCCGATTATACAGAGTGAAGTAAGCCAGAAAGAAAAACACCAATACAGTATACTAACACATATATATGGAATTTAGGAAGATGGCAATGACGACCCTGTATGCAAGACAGGGAAAGAGACACAGATGTGTATAACGGACTTTTGGACTCAGAGGGAGAGGGAGAGGGTGGGATGATTTGGGAGAATGACATTCTAACATGTATACTATCATGTGAATTGAATCGCCAGTCTATGTCTGACGCAGGATGCAGCATGCTTGGGGCTGGTGCATGGGGATGACCCAGAAAGATGTTATGGGGAGGGGGGTGGGAGGGGGGTTCATGTTTGGGAATACATGTAAGAATTAAAGATTTTAAAATTTAAAAAATAAAAAACTAAAAAAAATAAAAATAAAAAATATAAATACTAAAAAATAAAAAAAATAAAAACTCAGAAAAAAAAAAAAAAGAGTCTTTCCCATTGTGTTGTTTTCCTCTATTTCTTTGCATTGATCACTGAGGAAGGCTTTCTTATCTCTCCTTGCCATTCTTTGGAACTCTGTATTCAGATGCTTATATCTTTCCTTTTCTCCTTTGCTTTTTGGTTCTCTTCTTTTCACAGCTATTTGTAAGGCCTCCTCAGATAGCCATTTTGCTTTTTTGCATTTCTTTTCCATGGGAATGGTCTTAATCCCTGTCTCCTGTACAATGTCACGAATCTCTGTCCATAATTCATCAGGCACTCTGTCTATCAGATCTAGTCCCTTAAATCTATTTCTCACTTCCGCTGTATAATCATAAGGGAATAATCTAAAATATGGTGTTAGTTTCTGTTGTACAGCAAAGTGATTCAGTTATACAGATATATATCCTTTCATATTTCTTTTCATTATGGTTTCTTATAGGTAATTCAATCTAGTACCCTGTGTTCTACAATAGGACCTTCTTGTTCTAAGACAAGTCTTAAATAATGTTGTATAGGTCTTTCAAATTTTCTTCTTTTAAGAAATTGCCTTGAGTATTTTAATTTTATGGATTTCCCTATATATTTTAGAATTGGCTTGTTAATATTTACAAAAATACAGGTTATAATTTGTACGTTATACTGTTTACATGTTATGTGCTCATTGTTATGGGCATTCTATGCCCATTTTCTAAGTAGTTTATATTTTTCAATGCATATTTAAATTTTTTATTTTCCCATTGTTAGCTACATGTGCATAAAATATAACTGATTTCTGTGCATCATTAATTTTGCCTTCTGTGACATTACTAACTTAGCTTTTCCATTTTACTAGTTGATTTGTAGAGGCTGAAATTTCTGTAAGAACACGATACTTCCCTGAGGGCTCAGATGGTAAAGAATCATCTGCCTGCAATGCAGGAGATGCAGTTTCAATCCCTGGATCAGGTGATCCCCTGGAGAAGGAAATGAAAACTCACTCCAGTATTCTTGCCTGGGAAATCCCATGGACAGAGGAACCTGGAGGGCTACAGTCCATGGGGTCGCAAACAGTTCGGTACAACTGAGTGACTAATTAACACGCCTACAAATAGAGATGATTTTAATTCTTTGTGATCTTGAGAAACCTATATGCAGGCCAGGAAGCAACAGTTAGAACTGGACATGGAACAACAGACTGGGTCCAAATAGGAAAAGGAGGGCGTCAAGACTTATATTGTCACCCTGCTTATTTAACTTATATGCAGAGTACATCATGAGAAATGCTGGGCTGGAAGAAGCACAAGCTGGAATCAAGATTGCTGGCAGAAATATCAATAACCTCTGATATGCAGATGACACCACCCTTATGGCAGAAAGTGAAGAGGAACTAAAGAGCCTCTTGATGAAAGTGAAAGAGGAGAGTGAAAATGTTGGCTTAAAACTCAACATTCAGAAAACTAAGATCATGGCATCTTGTCCCATCACTTCATGGCAAATAGATGGGGAAACAGTGGAAACAGTGGCTGACTTTATTTTTCTGGGCTCCAAAATCACTGCAGATGGTGGCTGCAGCCATGAAATTAAAAGACGTTTACTCCTTGGAAGGAAAGTTATGACCAACCTATACAGTATATTCAAAAGCAGAGACATTAGTTTGACAACAAAGGTCCGTCTATTCAAGGCTATGGTTTTCCCAGTGGTCATGTATGAATGTGATAGTTGGACTATAAAGAAAGCTGAGTGCAGAAGAAGTGATGCTTTTGAACTGTGGTGTTGCAGAAGAATCTTGAGAGTCTCTTGGACTAGAAGGAGATCCAACCAGTCCATGCTAAAGGAGATCAATCCTGGGTGTTCATTGGAAGGACTGATGTTGAAGCTGAAACTCCAATACTTTGGCCACCTGATGCGAAGAGCTGACTCATTTGAAAAGAGCCTGATACTGGGAGGGATTGAGGCCAAGAGGAGAAAGAGATGACAGAGGATGAGATCATTGGATGGCATCACCAACTCAATGGATATGAGTTTGAGTAAACTCCAGGAGTTGGTGACGGACAGGGAGGCCTAGCGAGCTGCAGTCCATGGGGTCACAAAGAGTTGGACATGACTGAACTGCATAACTGACCTGAATTGATCTTTATTTTATTTTTCTTGTATTATGTAGTACATAGTGCTTTCTATTAGCAATGTTATTTGGTTTCTGCATGCATGCGTTCTTGCTTAGTCACTCAGTCATGTCCAGCTCTTTCAGACCCCATGGATCATAGCCCACCAGTTTCCTCTTTTCCGTGGAATTTTCCAAGCAAGAATACTGGAGTGGGTTTCCATTTCCTACTCCATGGGATCTCCCTGACTCAGGGATCAAACCGGCATCTCCTGAGTCTCCTGCATTAGCAGGTACATTCTTTACCACTGAGCCAACTGAGAAGTCCAAGTGTTCAGTTATTGCATATGTATTATTACATTTTTTCCTAAAATTTTATGTTTTGGTCTTGTTGTAACACCAAAACACTTTTAATTTTATTTTCCCATTGTTTGCAGTCATTGGTTTCTCTATTCTGTTCTATAAATTCGTCTCTGATTTCACCAATATTAAATAGTTTTAGTTACTATGGCTTTAAAAGAAATCTTTAAGTGAATACATGGAGTTGCCTAATTGTATTCATTCTTGTTCCTTTTTAATTCTTGTTAGACTTTATTTTTTTCAGAGCAGCTTTAGGGTCACAGCAGACTGTGACATTTCCCATATACCGCCTGCCCCCAAATGTGCATAGCCTTCCTTATGGCCAATGCCCCCCACCAGAGTGGCAGATTTGTTAAAACTGATGTCACTTTGCTTGAGTCTTACCTGGAAGTCTGGAAGTTTACTCAAGTCTCTTTATTTTGATTTCAAACTCCAGACTGTCTCCACATTATGTAGTCTCTGAGATTTATTTGCAATTTTTAAATTAATCATATTCTGTAATGAATATTGAATTTGTGTTTACATTTTCAAATATTTATTGTCATTTCAGAATAGTAATGGAGTTTCTTACATAGAGTTATTTTTTGTTTTTTCCTTAATATTAATTTTTTATTCCAATTTTACTTCCTAATACAGGTGTATTTTTCACCAAAATAATACTTTATTCTGGACAGGTCATTCATATTTTTCTTTGTTTTGATTTTATTTCCCATAGAAAGATATGTCCAGTTATGAAACAGAATCACGTTCACCAAAATATTACTTCACTGTTCAGAGGTCACATGCCTACCTTAGCCATAATTCTGAGTCTCTTGCATTAGCAGGTACGTTCTTTACCACTAAGCCAACTGAGAAGTCCATACTTTTTCAATATGAGTGATGAGTTAGTATTTTTAATCTATGAATTTCACAATAAAAATCATAATCTTAATAGAAAAATGGATAGAACTATTTAAGGGGAATTAACAAAAATAATAAAAAGCAAAGATATGCACTATATTTTTATTCTTAAAAAATTTAGACTAAAGTAATAATCCATTTTTTATCTTAAAGATTTAAAATTTATGAATGGTAATATCAAGTGTTGGTTCAAATGTGCCACAGCAGTGTTAAAGACTGAAAGCTATTTGTTGCTGTAGTTCTTTGGTTGCTCAGTGATGTCCAAGTCTTTGCAACCCCGTTGACTGTATCCTGCCAGGATCCTCTGTCCATGAATTTTCCAGGCAAGAACACTGGAGTGGGTTGCCATTCTCTTCTCCAGGGGAACTTTCTGACCTTGGGATTGAACTCAGGTCTCTCCACTGCAGGAAGATTCCTTATCATCTAAATCATCAGGGGTTGTTTAGTGGCTAAGTCAGATTCCACTCTGAGTTCCCATGGACTCTAGACCCCAGGCCCGTCTGTCCATGGGATTTCCCAGGCAAGAATAATGGGAGATTTTCTTCTCCAAGGGAATCATCCAGACCCAGGGATTGAACCAGCATCTCATGCATCATAGGCAGATTCTTTACTACTGAGCCACTGGGGAAGCCTGTAAACTATATTAATATCAAATATTTGGGAAATTATAAGCTGTATGATATACCCACATAATGTGACATGTGTGACTCCTGATCATAATAATGTATAGTTTAATTAACATGCAACTCATTATTGTATTTAAAAAGCCAATATATATACAAAATATTGTTTACAGTAACAGCCCATAATTATGTATATGAATCTTGAAAAATATATGTGTAAATGTTAATAATGCTTATTTCTAGAACGCTGGCTTTTTAGATGATTTTTATTTCGTTTTCATTCTTCTTACCTTTTAGACTTTTTACTTTTTAAGTTTTTATCATAGTCAGATGTCAGTGCACTATTCCTTTTTTAGATATAATTTTCTTTCTTTTTGTCTGTGCTAGGTCTTCGTTGCGGTGTGGGCTTTGCTCTAGTTGTGCCAAGCAAGGGCTACACTCCAGCTGCAGTGTGCAGGCTTCGCACTGGAGCGGCTTCTCTTGTTGCTGAGAGTGGTTTTCAGGCACATGGGCTCAGTAAATGTGCTGCATGGACTTGGTTGCTCTGAGTCATGTAGGCCCTTCCTAGCCCAGAGATTGAACCTATGTCTCCTGCATTGGGAGGAGGATTCTTTATCACTGAGCCAACAGGGAAGCCCAGTAAGCTCTAACTTTTTAAGTTATTAAAAATGTAAAGAAATTGACAAATCCAAGTATGTGTGTGTGTGTGTGTGAGGGAGGGAGAGAGCGAGACAAAGAGACTGAGAAAAAGAGAGGTAAGGGAGAGAACTTTTCTATATAAATTTGACTCCTGCTCTGGTTGATTATTTTCCCATCACAGTGTGCTTTTCTTCCTTTATCTGATCTGAATATTGTCCTCAATGTCAATGAAATCTGCTGATGGAAACTTTCACATTAACTTGAGAGAACTAGCATTGTGCAAGAGTTCTTTTCTTTCCTATGCCAGCCCTGGAGATATGTCCTCAACAGCCTTAAACAGAAGGCTGAATAACAGTGGAGTAAGTCATTGCTGTAAACTTGCACATCCTAAAATATCATAAAATATCATTGGCAAATATTAGCCATTTTTCTGCAAATGCAAAACCCTCATTTATCATTGCTCCATAGAAATGATATTAAAAAGTTAGCACAGTCATTGTTTTATAAAATATAAAATTATCCTCTTTTTTTTATGACCATTTCTTCTTTCTCTGCTTTTCTCTGGCCATACATTCTTCATTCATCTCTATTAGATCTGTAAAAGCTGAAAAAGCCCATCTAGTGAGAAAGTTCTTGTCAATTATTTAAAGAGAAAAAAGCTCTCTAAGTTACAAAGGCTTATGGAATTGTTCTAGTTATTCTTATGTACTTAGGCAATCCTTGCTGCCCAACCCCACAATTCAACAGGACTTAGGTTTTCTTGAAAACACCATAAAACATGGCACAAAATCTTCCAGCCTAATTAAGAAGAGAGGGAAATTAGATCTCCTCCAGTGGTTAATAAAGTGTGAGTGGTGGTGTCCATGAAGTAGAATGTAGTAGACTAATTTCTGCAGGTCCAGATAGAGCACCATGCCCCCTGGTTTTCAGATCTTGGTTTCTTCTCTAGCCTGATAATAAATAACATTATTATATTTTCATTCTTTAGGGTTTCACCACCAATGTGTTTCAGGTATAGCACTCAAGTGGGTAGTCAGAAACAGGATGGTACCTAGACTATCATGCCTCATCAGTAGAGCTTCCTCAGAGGGCATAGGACTTTTACATCTTGGGGCTGATGTAAGTAAGAACTGTTGCCGGGAAAGCAGTGAGAAGGGTCCTACAAAGAGGAAGAATGTAAGCCAAGGACCAGTAAGTGACACATGGATTAAGTGCCAAGAGACTATTAAGTAAGAGGTGAGACTCAAAAATCAGAATGTCTGAAAAACTGAAGAAGCAAAGAGAGACTCCTAGCAAGAGAGTCAGAGCACTATTTCCACATGCAATCCATTTAATCCAGTATTTTTGCTTGCCTCTTAGTAGTGTTCTATATAAAATCTCTTGCATTCATTAAATTTTACTAAAATAATCTATGAAATATGCATGTAAAACTTAATGGAAAAATTATTAATCCTTCCATCTGAAGATATTTTTTTGTTGATGAAATTAATTTTTGTCCTGTATTTTAAAACAAAATTTGAAGTTACAGTGTATAGGTGATTTTGTAGCTGGTCATATAAGCATTATCCACAAATTTGTATTTTTATGTAAAGGTATAATCACACGAATGGCTTGATTTTGGCAATTTCCATACATCTGAGATATTTTTCCTTTTTTCCCCATATAATATATAGTCCTGCCGTGAACAGATTTGTGTACATACTTTACCTTGAAAATATTGATATTATTTTTCAAAGTGATTGTAATGAATGCAGTTTCGAAAGTAGAGTTTTTGACCAGTGCTTTTTGAATTTTAATGTGCCTATGGGTCACCTGGGGATCTAGTTAAAATATAAATCCTGGTTTTATTAGGTCTTGGATGTGACCTGAGATTCTGAAATTCTAACAAGCTTCCAGGTGAGGCCAATGCTACTGGCTTACGGACCACACTGCCAGCTGCAAAGCAGTAAGTTGCATGTTCCACACATCCTCATTCACTGTGAAGATTTGCATTTTCTGAGTGTTGGTTATTTTGATAGTTGATAACAACTAATCACAGAATATTAATTCTCATTTTTTAAAAAATTGCTGGTGAGACTAAACAGTTTTACAAATTTTTACATTTTTCTCTTTCATTATTTGTCCATTTATGTCCTTTTGTCATTGCTGAAGTGGGAGCTCTGACAAAGACGGAACTCATTATTTTAGGTAATTTAATAAATTTTATATGCACTTGTCATTTGACAACTTGCTCTCAAGGAAATGGCAATCCACTCCAGTACTATTGCCTGGAAAATCCCAAGGACAGAGGAGCCTGGTAGGCTACAGTCCACGGGGTCACAAAGAGTCAGGCACGACTGAGCAACTTCACTTTCTCATCCCCAGAACAACAAAAAATACATTTGAGTTTATTATAAATAAATATATTATCTGTAAAATTGATAAATTTGAATATAATAATATTAAGGAATTCTATTTATCATTTTACTTTAAAGTAAAAAGTTTTTTTAAAATTTACTTTTTATTGAAGAATAATTGCTTTACAGAATTTTGCTGTTTTCTTTCAAACCTCAGCATGAATTAGCCATAGGTTTATGTATATCCCCTCCCTTTTGAACCTCCCTTCCATCTGCCTCCCCATCCCACCCGTCTGATACAGAGCCCTGTTTGAGTTTCCTGAGCCATACAGCAAATTCCCGTTGGCTATCTATTATACATATGGTAGTGTAAGTTTTCATGTTAGTCTTTTCATACATTTCACCCTCTCCCCATGTCCATAAGTCTATTCTCTATGTCTGTTTCTCCATTGCTGCCCTGTAAATAAATTCTTCAGTACCATTTTTCTAGATTCTGTATATATATGTGTTAGAATATGATATTTATCTTTCTCTTTCTGACTTCAATCTGTATAATATGTTCTAGGTTCATCTACCTCATTAGAACTGACTCAAATGCATTCCTTTTTATGGCTGGGTAATATTCCATTATGTATATGTACCACAACTCCTTTATCCATTCATCTGTCAATGGACATCTAGGTGGCTTGTGTGTTCTAACTATTATAAATAGTGCTTCAGTGAAAAATGGGATACATGTGTCTCTTTCAATTTTAGTTTCCTTAGGGTATATGCCTATGAGTGGGATTGCTGGGTCATATTGTGGTTTTATTCCTAGTATTTTAAGGACTCTCCATCCTCTTCCATAATGTCTGTACCAATTTACATTCCCATCAACACTGCAAAAGTGTTCCCTTTTCTCCATACTCTCTCCAGCATTTATTGTTTGTAGACTTTTTGATTATGGCCATTCTGACCGATGTGAGGTGATATTTCATTGTAGTTTTGATTTGGATTTCTCTAATAATGAGTGATGTTGAGGATCTTTTCATTTGTTTGTTAGCCATCTGTATGTCTTCTTCAGAGAAATGTCTGTTTAAGTCTTTTTCTCACTTTTTGATTGGGTTATTTGTTTTTTGGCATTGAGTTGTATGAGCTGCTTATATATTTTGGAAATTAATCCTTTGTCAGTTGTTTCATTTGCTATTATTTTCTCCCATTCTGTGGGTTGTCTTTTCACCTTGCTTATAGTTTCCTTCACTGTGCAAAAGCTTTTAAGTTTAATCAGGTATCATTTGTTTACTTCTGTTTTTATTTCCATTACTCTAGGATGTGGGTCATAGAGGATCTTACTTTGATATATATCATTGAGTGTTCTGCCTATGTTTTCCTCTAAGAGTTTTATAGTTTCTGGTCTTACATTTAGGTCTTTAATCCATTTTAAGTTTATCTTTTTGTATGGTGTTAGGAAGTGTTCTAATTTCATTCTTTTGCATGTAGTTGTCCAGTTTTCCCAGCACCATTTATTGAAGAGATTATCTTTGCCCCATTGTATATTTTTGCCTCAAAAATAAGGTACCCATAGGTGCATGGGTTTATTTCTGGGCATTCTATCTTGTTCCATTGGTCTATATTCCTGTTTTTGTGCCAGTACCATACTGTCTTGATGACTGTAGCTTTGTAGTATAATCTGAAATCAGGAAGGTTGATTCCTCCAGCTCCATTCTTCTTTCTTGAGACTGTTTTGGCTATTTGGGGTCTTTTGTGTTTCCATATGAACTGTGAAATTTTTTGTTCTGGTTCTGTGAAAAGTGCCATTGGTAATTTGATAGGGATCATATTGAATCTGTAGATTGCATTTGGTAGTATGGCCATTTTCACAATATTGATTCTTCCTACCCAGGAACATGGACTATCTCTCCATCTGTTTATGTCATCTTTGATTTCTTTCATTAGTGTCTTATAATTTTCTGTGTACAGTTCTTTTGTCTCCTTAGGTAAGTTTGTTCCTAGATATTAAATCCTTTTTGTTGCAATGGTGAATGTGATTGATTCCTTAATTTCTCTTTCTGATTTTTCATTGTTAGGATATAAGAATGCAAGTGTTTTTCTGTGTATTGATTTTATGTCATGCAACTTTGCTAAATTCACTGATTAGCTCTAGTAAATTTATGATTCTAGCCTTAGGGTTTTCTATGTACACTATCATATCATCTGCAAAAAGTGAGAGGTTTACTTCTTCTTCTCTGTTCTGGATTCCTTTTATTTCTTTTTCTTCTCTGATTACTGTAACTAGAACTTCCAGAACCATGTTGAATAATAGTGGAGAAAGTGGACACCCTTGTCTTTGTCCTGATTTTAGGGGGAATGCTTTCAGTTTTCCACCATTGAGAATAATGTTTGCTGTAGGCTTATCATATATGGCCTCTACATATAGTGGAAGTGACAAGTAGATTCAAGGGATTAGATCTGATAGAGTGTCTGAAGAACTATGGATGAAGGTTCCTGACACTGTACAGGAGGCAGGGATCAAGACCATCCCCAAGGAAAAGAAATGCAAAAAGGCAAAATGGTTGTCTGAGGAGGCCTTACAAAAGCTGTGAATAGAATAGAAGTGAAAGGCAAAGGAGAAAAGGAAAGATACACCCATGTGAATGCGGAGTTCCAAAGAATAGCAAGGAGGAATAAGAAAGACTTTCTCAGTGATCAATGCAAAGAAATAGAGGAAAATAAGAATGGGAAAGACTAGAGATCTCTTCAAGAAAATTAGAGATACCAAGGGAACATTTCATGTAAAGATGGACACAATAAAGGAGAGAAATGGTATGGACCTAACAGAAGCAGAAGATGTTAAGAAGAGGTGGCAAGAATACACAGAAGAATTATACAAAAAAGATCTTCATGACCCAGATAATCACAATGAGCTGTGATCACTCACCTACAGCCAGACATCCTGGAATGCAAAGTCAAGTGGGCCTTAGGAAGCATCACTATGAATAAAGCTAGTGGAGGTGATGGAATTCCAGTGGAGCTATTTCAAATCCTGAAAGATGATGCTGTGAAAGTGCTGCACTAAATATGCCAGCAAATTTGGAAAACTCAGCAGTGGCCCCAGGACTGGAAGAGGTCAGTTTTCATTCCAATCCCAAAGAAAGGTAGTGCCAAAGAATGGTCAAACTACTGCACAATTGCACTCATCTCACACACTAGTAAAATGATACTCAAAATTCTCCAACAGTATGTGAACAGTGAACTTCCAGATGTTCAAGCTGGTTTTAGAAAAGGCAGAGGAGCAGGAGATCAAATTGCCAACATCTGTTGAATCATCAAAAAAGCTAGAGAGTTCCAGAAAAACATCTACTGCTTTATTGACTATGCCAAAGCCTTTGAATGTGTAGACCACAACAAACTGTGGAAAATTCTTAAAGAGATGGGAATACAGACCACCTGATCTGCCTCTTGAGAAATCTATATGCAGATCAGGAAGCAACAGTTAGAACTGCACCTGGAACAAAAGACTGGTTCCAAGTAGGAAAAGGAATATGTAAAGGCTGTATATTGTCACTCTGCTCTTTTAACTTTTATGCAAAGTACATCGTGAGAAACAGTGGGCTGAAAGAAGCATAAGCTGGAATCAAGATTGCAGGGAGAAATATCAGTAACTTCACATATGCAGATGAAACCACCCTTATGACAGAAAGTAAAGAAGAACTAAAGAGCCTCTTGATGAGAGTGAAAGAGGAGAGTGAAAAAGTTGGCTTAAAGCTCAACATTCAGAAAACTAAGATCATGCCATCTGGCCCCATCACTTCATGGCAAATAGATGGGGAAACAATGGAAACAGTGGCTGACTTTATTTTCTGGACTCCAAAATCACTGCAGATGGTGACTGCAGCCATGAAATTAAAAGATGCTTGCTTCTTGGAAAAAAAGTTATGACCAATCTAGACAGCATATTAAAAAGCAGAGACATTACTTTGCCAACAAAGGTCCGTTTAGTCAAAGCTATGGTTTTTCCAGTAGTCACGTATGGATGTGAGTGTTGGTCTATAAAAAAAAAGCTGAGTGCTGAAGAATTGATACTTTTGAACTGTGGTGTTGAAGAAGACTCTTGAGAGTCTCTTGGACTGCATGGAGATCCAACCAGTCCATCCTAAAGGAAATCAGTCCTGATTATTCATTGAAAGGACTGATGTTGAAGCTGAAACTCCAATACTTTGGCCATCTGATGTGAAGAGCTGACTCGTTTGAAAAGACCCTGATGCTGGGAAAGGTTGAAGGCAGGAGAAAGGATGACAAAGGATGCGACGGTTGGATGGCATCACCAACTCAATGGACATGAGTTTGAGTAAACTCTGGAAGATGTCGATGGACAGAGAGACCTGGCGAGCTGCCATCCATGGGGTCACAAAGAGTCGGACATGGCTGAGCGACTGAAGAACTGAATGTTGAGGTAGGTTCCTTCTATGCCCATTTGTTGAAGAGTTTTAATCATAAATGGGTGCTGAATTTTGTCAAAGGCTTTTTCTGCATCTTTTGAGATTGTCTTACAGTTTTTATCTTTCAATTTGTTAATATGATGCTCTTCAGAAGTTATTTCCACTGTTCTATGTTCCAGCACACTGATTCATTCTTTTGTTTCAGATAGTCTGCTATTGATTCTGTCTAGAATATTTTTAATACAGTAATTTTGTTGTTTGTCTCTCTGTGTTTATTCTTTAATTCTTCTAGGTCTTTGGTAATTGATTCTTTCATTTTCTCCATTTTGTTTTCAAGATTTTTGATCATCTTTACTATTACTGTTCTGAATTCTTTTTCAGGTAGTTTGCCTATTTCCTCTTCATTTATTTGGACTTCCGTGTTTCTAGTTTGTTCCTTCATTTGTATAGTATTTCTCTGCCTTTTTATTATTATTTTTTTAAACTTACTGTGTTTGAGGTCTCCTTTTCCCAGGCTTCAAGGAAAGTTGAAGTCTTTCCTTGAAGAAGGTTGAATTCTTTCTTCCTTTTAGTTTCTGCCCTCTTAAGGTTGGTCCAGTGATTTGTGTAAGCTTCCTATAGGGTGAGATTTTTGCTGAGTTTTTGTTTGTTTGTTTTTCCTCTGATGGGCAAGGGTGAATGAGGTTTTAATCCTGTCTTCTGATGATTGGGTTTGTATTTTTGTTTTGTTTGTTTATATGAGGCATCCTGCACAGGGTGCTACTGGTGTTTGGGTGATGCCAGGCCTTGTATTAAAGTTGTTTTCTTTGTATGAGTTCTCACTATTTGATACTCCCTAGGTGGGCTGCAGTCCATGGGGTTGCTAAGAGTAGGACACGACTGAGCGATTTCACTTTCACTTTCCACTTTCATGCCTTGGAGGAGGAAATGGCAACCCACTCCAGTTTTCTTGCCTGGAGAATCCCAGGGACAGGGAAGCCTGGTGGGCTGCCGTCTATGGGGTCACACAGAGTCGGACACGACTGAAGTGACGCAGCAGCAGCAGCAGCAGCAGCAGCAGCAGCAGGGTTAGTTCTCTGGTAGTCTATGGTCTTGGAAGCACTGCTCCCACTCCAAAGTCTCAGGGCTTGATCTCTGGTCAGGAACAAAGATTCCACAAGTAATTTGTTATGGCATTCAGTTCAGTTCAGTCACTTAGTCGTCTCCGACTCTTTGCAACCCCGTGAATCGCAGCACGCCAGGCCTCCCTGTCCATCACCATCTCCTGGAGTTCACTCAAACTCACGTCCATTGAATTGGTGATGCCATCCAGCCATCTCATCCTCGGTCGTCCCCTTTTCCTCCTGCCCCCAGTCCCTCCCAGCATGAGGGTCTTTTCCAATGAGTCAACTCTTTGCATGAGGTGGCCAAAGTACTGGAGTTTCAGCTTTAGTATCATTCCTTCCAAAGAACACCCAAGGCTGATATCCTTTAGAATGGACTGGTTGGATCTCCTTGCAGTCCAAGGGACTCTCAAGAGTCTTCTCCAACACCACAGGTCAAAAGCATCAATTCTTCAGCGCTCAGCTTTCTTCACAGTCCAACTATCACATCCGTACATGACCGCTGGAAAAACCATAGCCTTGACTAAACGGATCTTTGTTGGAAAAGTTATGGCATTAAGTGAGATTAAAACAAATATCCCAAAATGAGGAACAGAAGATGAACCCCAGACAAATGGCAGTTACAAAATCAGGCAAGTAATAATTAAAATAATAGAATATATACATATATACCCATGAGCAAAATCAAAACAGTCACACAAAAATAAAGTAAAGTAGATTTACCTGGCAAACAAAGGAAATAAAAAATTATACTTACCAGTTAAGAACAAAACTAACTAAAGCACCAACTGGAAAACAAAACTAAAATGAGGTGCCAATTGGGGAATAAAGCAGTGAAAATAAAACTAACAAATGTGTTTAGAGGAAAGGAGAGAAAGAAAGAAAGAATAGATTTGCAAAGTTAAATAGAGGTAGATGAAGAAGATTTATATACATTAAAGATTAAGTGCAAGGGGAAAAGAGCACCAGAAAATAAAACAAAGGAATACATGTAGAAAAATAATAATAGGTTTAAAAAATTAAAAATAATAGAACAAAAGAAAATCTCCACAGAACTGCAAAAGCCCAAGGCAGAGGCAGAGGTTTATAGCAACAATAAAAAAAATGTGACTGAGGGGAAAAAAAAGCTTCAAAGTTTAATTGTATTTCTTAGTTCCAATAAAATTGACAACTACAACAGAGGAGGGGAAAGAATTATAAGAAAAAAAGAGAAAAAAATCCAAAAGAATCTGCAGAACAAGTCCAAAAATAAAAATAATGAATTTTTTTCTTGAGTCACTGCTGTCAGAGTCCTTTCCCTTGCTATGTATCACAGTCCATCTTACCTCCCTAAGATGCCCTCCAACACTGTGCTGATCTCTGGACCTGCTATGGGGGCAGCTCAGATTCTAATCTGCTCCTGTTCCTATATGTTCTTGCTGCCAGTGTCCGCAGCTCTTAAAACTAGTGACTTTTCTTTTGTGGGAGCTCTCAATGGCCTTTCTTATAATTCCATAGACACAGAGCCTGCCTAGTTGATCATGTGGATTTATTTAATCTGCAGCTTGTACAGCTGGTGGGAAGGTTTTGGGTCTTCTTCCTTAGCTACACTGCCCTGGGTTTCAATTGTGGTTTTATTTCCACCTTGACATGTGGGTCGTCCACTGGGGTTTGCTCCTGAGGCTGCCCTGGAGGACTTGTGTTTGCCCCTGTTAGGGCCAGGTGTGGAGGTGGTGCAGCTGCCTGGGTTGCAGAGGTTCTGGCAGCACCCGGTACTCAGGGGAGTTGGCGGCAAGAACAGCAGGAAATACAGTGCTCTAGAAGGGTATGGCAACCAGTTTTGGCCAATACACTGCAGTATTCTTGCCTGGAGAACCACCCCCGTCCTGACAGAGGGGCCTGGCAGACCACAGTCTATAGGGTCGCAAAGAGTTGGACATGACCAAAGTGACTGTGCACACATAGACACAAGACATTTTGCCTGCGGCAGCTCTGCCCCAGTGAGAGTTGAGTGTGAAGGTGGAGCAGCTACTTGGCTTGCAGGGAGTCTGGTGGCACCAAGTATGCAGGGACACGGACTTCCTCTACTGCAGGAGTTATGACCCTATCAGGGTCTTTATTCCAGCCTCTTGTTTTTGGCGATCAAAAGGGCTTTTTGGCCAGTCTTTCTCCATAGCTCCACCCATTCAGGTACTTAGAGGGCTCCCTTGCCTGGGGTCCTTCCTCTGTTGTTTGTCACGTTAGGCAAATAGAGGGCCCCCCTCCTGGCTGGGGTCCATCTCTGTAGATCAGTGTGTCAGGCACTTAAAGGGGCACCCTGGGTGGGGTCCTACTCTGTAGTTCAGTGCATCAGGCTTTTGATGGGCCAGCATATTGTTCAGCTACTGATGCTGGCATGTGGGGAGAGAAAGGCTATAGTGATGGTGTCATCCACTACTCGTGATTCAGCAGTATTGCCTTGCTTCCTTGTCTTCCTGGCTTTCCTCCACCAGCATTTCCCACCATTATCTCCTCCCTCATATCCCCTCAATCCATCTCTCCTCAGTCAACAGCAGCCCTAGCTCTGGGATTGCTCCACAATCCCCAAACTCTAGCTCCCAGCAGCGTTCTTGTCTGGGGTATGTGTGGCTGTGGCAAGGACTGACTCTCATTCCATTTAGGCTGCCACAGACCAGCTGTTTCACTCTCAGCCTTAAATGTTTCTCCTCTGACTCAGACAATTGCCCCAATGTGGGGATTAGACCCCTGCTTCAGTTCCCCCACTTGCTGAGGGTAAGTCCTGTCCTACTAACACTCCTGTTTTCCCCCCTAGCTCCTTTGTCCTACAAAGTTTTGAGTGGTTCTGTATATTTGTTTTCCACTGGTCAGGTACTCCTGTCCACTCTCAGCTGGTGTTCTGCATGCACTTCTGTGTCTGAAGGTGTATTCCTGATGTGTCCACGGAGAGAGATGTACTCCATGTCCACCTACTCCTCCGCCATCTTCATATCTCCCTGAAAGGAGTTTTAAAGTGTATAATTTATAAAACATTAGTTTCAAATATATAAATAGCTCTTAAAATCAAGAAAAATCTAATAAAAAGTAAGCAAAATAAATGAACGTTATTTCAAACAAAAGAACACATACATGGCTAAACATTTTTTAAAATGGTATTTTCACTAGAATCATAAAAATACCAATCAAGACCACAAAGAAATTCAATTTTAAAAAATAAAAATTTAAGATGAAGCCTGATAGTGCTAATTGTTAAAGGAGTCGTGGATCGGGATCACCCTACATATTTTCAAAAATTTAAAAAAAAATTTTGACTGTGCCATGTGCAGTATGGGACCTTAGTTCCCTGAACAGAGATCAAATTTGTGCCCCCTGTATTGGAAACACAGAGTCTTAACCACTGGACTACCAGCAAAGTTCCCACTACACATGATTGATGGGAGTTTAAACTGGTGCAATTTCATGTATGATACATTCAGCAATTCCATTGTTGGGCATAAACTGATGAAAAATTGCCTATGTGAAATAGTTGGCATTTATAAGAATACTCAGTTCAGTTTAGTCACTTAGTCATGTCCGACTCTTTGTGAGCCCATGAACCACAGCACGCCAGGCCTCCCTGTCTATCACCAGCTCCCAGAGTCCACCCAAACCCATGTCCATTGAGTTGGTGATGCTATCCAACCATCTCATCCTCTATCGTCCCCTTCTCCTCTTGCCTTCAATCTTTCCCAGCATCAGAGTCTTTTCAAATGAGTCAGCTCTTTGCGTCAGGTGGCCAAAGTATTGGAGTTTCAGCTTCATCATTCCTCCAGTGAACACCCACGGCTGATCTCCTTTAGAGTGGACTAGTTGGATCTCCTTGCAGTCCAAGGGACTCTCAAGAGTCTTCTCCAACACCACAGTGCAAAAGCATCAATTCTTCAGTGCTCAGCTTTCTTTATAGTCCAACTCTCACATCTGCACATGACTACTGGAAAAACTGTAGCCTTGAGTAGATGACCCTTTGGTGGCAAAGTAATGTCTCTGCTTTTGAATATGCTGTCTAGATTGGTCATAACTTTCCTTCCAAGGAGTAAGCGTCTTTTTATTTCATGGCTGGAATCACCATCTGCAATGATTTTGGAGCCCAGAAAAATAAAGTCAGCCACTGTTTCCACTGTTTCCCCATCTATTTGCCATGAAGTGATGGGACCAGATACCATAATCTTAGTTTTCTGAATGTTGAGTTTTAAGCCAACTTTTTGACTCTCCTCGTTCACTTTCATCAAGAGGCTCTTTAGTTCTTCTTCACTTTCTGCCATAAGGGTGGTGTCATCTGCATATGTGGGGTTATTTATATTTCTCTTGGTGATCTTGATTCCAGCTGTGCTTCCTCCAGCCCAGTGTTTCTCATGATGTACTCTGCATATAAGTTAAATAAGTGGGGTGACAATATACAGCCTTGACATACTCCTTTCCCTATTTGGAACTAATAATAACAACAAAAAAAAATGGAAACAACATACATCTACAGAAAAGAGAAGGGATGCCATGATAAGTAAAATGGCATATTCTCACAATGCAACACCTAAGGATACCAAGGATACCAAAAAAACCCAAAAAGAATCACAGTCACATACAATATCATAGGTAAACTTAGTAATATAATATTGTGCAAAAAGGAAAATCATAGAACTATATCCCATAATATTTTCTATATATAATTTTCAAATGAGAAAACCTAAATTTATTGTATAGGCATATATACTTATATGAGAGCTTCCCTGATGGCCCAGATGGTAAAGAATCTGCCTGCAATGCAGGAGACCCAGGTTTGATAATCTGAGTTGGGACGATCCCCTGGATAAGAAAATGACTATCCACTCCAGTATTGCCTGGAGAATTCCATGGAAACAGGAGCCTGGTGGGCTACAGCCCATGGAATCTCAAAGAGTTGAATGACTGAGTGACTGATACTAATACGACTGTAAACTTATATGAAGAACAAAAAGGAAGTCTTCACAACTGAGAGTAGTTGTTACCTCTGAGCAAGGAGATAAAAGGATGGGCTAGCAAAAGAGATGGGGTAATCATTCTTTTTGTGTTTTGATATGTTAACTGGACAGTCTACTGTGTATTTCATTTTTTAATGTCTGGTCAAAACCTTGTTTTGGATCAGAGGCCCTGGTTTACCAGGTATTTAAAAAAAAACACAAAACTTCTGGGCATAGGTATGTAATGAGGGAGAAAAAAAGAGATTTTCAATCATATTTATAACACATGAGCTAACAAATAACTCTAAGAGAGATAGCCAACAAAATTGACAAACTAATTACCAGATGATGAAAAAGATAAAGTAGTATAAGAACCTGGAAAATACTTTAAAGCAACTTATTAGGAAAAAAGTAGGCAGAACTAAAATGAAAACAGTTGGGTATAGAATAAAACCAATGAGAAATTTGTTGTTTTAAATGCAAAACAGAAACTAATTAAAAATAAGGACATTTGTAATTAATTTTGTCATTTAATGGTAGAGTATGAAAATACTCAAGTTGTTCAGGATCTGTTTAGAAATCTTGAATTACTTTAGATTTATTAGAAAAAAGCATAGCATAAGTATTAAACATTTAATAACAGAAGAGTCTAATAATAAACTCCTTTCATCTAATAATTTATTTTGTTTAAAACATTTATGTTCATTTTATTTATATTTGTATATAATTTATCATTATTTCTATAAATGAATATTTTATAAATAAACAAATTTTATATAGTAATAAAATCTATTTTTTATAAAAAATTTATTGTTATTATTTATATATAACATAGAAACAATTATGTTATTTTCATTTTATTCTTATTATTTATTTATGCTGGTAACTTTTCATTTATACTAGTCATTTATCTGTGATTTAGTTTCATGTTTTACTTGAAATGTGAATCTAATTTTTTAAGAGAATTTTCCACTTTGAAAACCAGTGATTTCTGCATTGGTCATAATAGTCCCTTTTCCCACTGGTTGCTGATGGCTCTACCATGTATCAGTTTCCAAATATGCATAAGTTCTATAGCCTCTCTAATCTTTTACTATTTGATTATTCCTTAGCAAATAAATGGAGAAGGCAATGGTACCCCACTGGAGTACTCTTGCCTGGAAAATCCCATGGGCGGAGGAGCCTGACAGGCTGCAGTCCATGGGATCTCTAATCGTCAGACACAACTGAGCAACGTCACTTTCACTTTTCACTTTCATGCATTGGAGAAGGAAATGGCAACCCACTCCAGCGTTCTTGCCTGGAGAATCCCAGGGATGGGGGAGCCTGGTGGGCTGCCCTCTATGGGGTCGCACAGAGTCGGACACGACTGAAGTGACTTCAGTTCAGTTCAGTTCAGTTGCTCAGTCGTGTCTGACTCTGTGCGACCCCATGAATCACAGCACGCTAGGCCTCCCTGTCCATCACCAACTCCCGGAGTTAAGCTATATTTATTGCCATATCTTTGTAAAAACTACTTGTATACTGCAGGGCAAATCATTCTACCATTTTCTTTATCGTATTTTTTCTTTCTTTTTTTTTTTGTTGTGCTTGACCTATGCCCTCGTATTTATCTTTCTCCATTAAGGTCTATCATGTCTGCTCTTGGATATTCTATACTCACTGTGGAATTTATGCATTGTGAATGAAATGTTTAGTATATTTTCTTATTGATTTTGCATATTGATCTTTCATATACCATCCCTGCTGAAATTCTTTAATACCTTATACAGTGTATAGATTATTTTGTGTTATCTAATATAGATAGCTATACTGTTTGGAAATGACAGTTGTGTTCCTTTATTTCCAATTCTCATACTTACTTATTGGCTAGAATCTCTAGTATAACAACAGAAGTAGTCATAGTAGTATTTTGGTCTTTTTTTCCCATGTGTGCCGAGTTGCTTTAGTCTCAGTCCTGAATATTCATTGGAAGGACTGATGCTGAAGCTGAAGCTCCAATACTCTGGCCACCTAATAGGAAGAACTGACTCATTGGAAGAGACCCTGATGCTCTGAAAGATTGAATGCAGGAGGAGAAGGGGACAACAGAAGATGAGATGGTTGGATGGCATCACCGAATTGATGAACATGAGTTTCAGCAAGCTCCGGGTGTTGGTGATGGACAGGAAAGCCTGGCATGCTGCAGTCCATGGGGTCGCAAAGAGTCCAACACGACTGAGCAACACTACCGACTGACTGATGGTAGCATTTTGGTGTTTTTTCTCCGCTTATGCCAAGTTGCTTTAGTTGTGTCCAACTCTTTGCAACCCTATGGACTGTAGCCCACCAGGATCCTCTGTCCCTGGGGTTCTCCAGGCAAGAATACTGGAGTGGGTTGCCATGCCCTCCTTCAGGGGATCTTCCCAACCCAGGGATCGAACCAGCATCTCTTATGTCTCCTGCATTGGCAAGCAGGTTCTTTACCACTAGTACCTGGGAAATCCCCTGTTTCTCCATATATTTAATTTTTTTCTTTTTTAAAACTTTTCATTTTATATTGGAGTGCAGCTGATTAACAATACTGTGATAGTTTCAGGTGGACAGCAAATGGATTCAGCCATATATGTACATGTATCTATTCTCCCCTTTAACTCCCCTCCCATCCAGTCTGCCACATAACATTGAGCAGAGTTTTTGTAGTAGCCTTGTAAACTAGTAAACAAGCCTTTACTAGTCTTGTTACTGACTTGTAAACTTTGATCCGTGTGCAAGTTCTTTGTCTTCTAGTAATTTTCATACATTGTTGTTCAGCCACTCAGTACTGTCTGACTCTTTGTGACCCCATGGACTGCAGCATGCCAGGCTTCCTTCCTTCTTGTTTCCTGAACTTGCTCAAACTCATGTCCATTGAGTTGATGATACCAACCAACCGTCTTGTCCTCTTTGTCTCTTTCTCCTCCTCTCTTAAATCTTTCCCAGCATCAGGGTCTTTGCCAATGAGTCAGTTCTTCTCATCAGGTGGCCAAAATATTGGAGCTTCAGCATCAACCCTTCCAATGAAAATCCAGGCTTAATTTCCTTTAGGATTAACTGATTTGATCTCTCTGCAGTCCAAGGGACTCTCAAGAGTCTTCAACACCACAATTCAAAAGCATCAATTCTTTGGTACTCATCCTTCATTATGGTCCAACTCTCACATCTGTACATGACTACTAGAAACACCATCATTTTGACTATATGGACATTTGTCAGCAAAGCAACATTTTTGCTTTTTAATATGTTGTCTAGGTTTATCATAGCTTTTCTTTCAAGGAACAAGTGTCTTTTAATTTGCATATATACCACATAGTATATTATGAAAATTCCCTTATATTTCTCATTTGCTAAGAGTTCCATTATGCATGTTTGTTGATTTTTAGCAAATATTTCCACATTATTAACACCATATCTTCTTCTCTTATCTATTAATATACAGTTTCCTTTGGACATTGCCTTAACTATCATGGGATTTGTAATATTGTTCATAAATATGCACTATTCCCTTTCCATGTAAAAGGTTTAAAATCTGTGCCAATTGTCATGTGACTTGCTATTGTGATGTCAACTGTGAAATAACTAAATATCCCTTTCTGTAACTTTGCTCCTGTCCAGGTTAATGTTTTGGTTACAATTTGAATAGAGGCACAGTTTGTAGCAAAGCTGCAGCTGGGTGCAAAGCCATCATTGACCTACAGCCTACATGGAATAAGAGTTATAAAGGAAGTTGTCATTTTAGGTCATTGAGATCTGAGGATAGTTTATGCAGCAGAACCTACTAAAATAGCCTTAGCATATAATATCTATTCCATAATTTTTTTGCTCTCATCATTTTATAAAGATTTTGCAGGTTAAATTTTGATTTTCTTTTCTCATAATGTTTCCAGAATTGGAGTGCATTTGTTTCCCCACTGAACTGCAAACGTCACTGTATTATTTTAAAATGTGTTGGGCTGTATTTTTTCCAAGAATTGTAGTTTATTTTATTTACTATGAGGTCAATTTTCAAATACTATCTATGTGCATTTGAAAGATATTTCTTCTGTTTTTAGAGAACATGATAGTTGTGTGTGTATTCACACATATATGAGATATATATATCAAAATTACCATATTTATATCATTTCAGATCTCTATTTTTTGGTTACTCTAATTTATCTCTGAAGTATTGAAAGCAAAGAATAAAAGTGTAAAACAGTCTATAAATATCTATTGCTCACATTCATAAATGACTGACTCTAATGTTTGTTTGTTTGTTTTTTGCTATGATTTTTATACCATGACTATCTTGCTTTCCATTTACAGCATTTACAGGCTCTGTTCTTGTTTATTCTTTGTTGTTGTTGTTTGTTTTGCCTTTTTGGCCATGTGGCATGTGGGATCTTAGTTCCCTGACCAGGGATGGAACCCATGCCCACTATAGTGGACATGCAGAGTTTTAATCACTGGACCACAAGAGAAATCCCTGTTTATTCTTTTGTTTTAAACATTTATGATATATTTTGTTTCATATTATTTTTTTATACTTTAACACTATCTGCATGCCTTTCACTTTTAAAAATATTACTTTAATTTACAAATATGAAAATATGTTTGGTCTTTATCGCTACCATTTTCACTTGTTTGTTTCATTTTTCAAAAATGTATTTTCCATCACTTATACATTGTTGTGTCATCTGAGGTATTTTTTTAATATATGTGTTTTCCTTTCTAGAGTTTAAAACATTTCTATGCCCTCTTTTATTTGTAGCTCTTTCATATACATAAACATATATATAGTTTCTAAACTTCTTTATTGTTGCTGCTGCTGCTGCTAAGTCACTTCAGTCGTGTCTGACTCTGCAACCCCGTAGATGGCAGCCCATGAGGCTCCCCCGTCCCTGGGATTTTCCAGGCAAGAACACTGGAGTGGGTTGCCATGTCCTTCTCCAATGCATGAAAGTGAAAAGTGAAAGTGAAGTCGCTCAGTCGTGTCTGACTCTTAGTGAACCCATGGACTGCGGCCCACCAGGCTCCTCCGCCCATGGGATTTTCCAGGCAAGAATACTGGATTGGAGTGCCATTGCCTTTTCCTTTATTGTTAGTGTTGTGCATGTATGCTAAGTCCCTTCAGTTGTGTATGGCTTTGTGTGACCCTTTGGACCATAGCCTGCCAGGCTCCTCTGTCTGTGGGATTCTTCAGACAGTCATACTGAAATAGGTTGCCATGCCCTTCTCTAAGGGATCTTCCTGACCCAAGGATGGAATGAAAGTCTCTTAAGTCTCCTGCATTGGCAGGCAAGTTCTTTACCACTAGGACCACGTGGGAAGGCCATATAAATGTATGTATCATTTTAAAACTTCTTTATTGTTAGCTGTAGTCATTAGATCTCTGTAGCTCAGTTGGTAAGAATCCACCTGCAATACAGGAGACCCAGGTTCAATCACTGGGTCAGAAGGAAATGGCACCCCACTCCAGTATTCTTGCCTGGGAAATCCCATGGACAGAGGAGCCTGGCGGGCTGCAGTCCATGGGTCAGAGAGTCAGACACAACTGAGCACAGATGCATCTAACAATAGCAGCTTCTTAAATTAAAAAGATTGTCTTTTCTCTTGGCTAGAAGAACTCATTTTGGGGAATCTATTAAGATGATTGTATTTTTTGCTCCTTTAACATTGCATATGTTAAGTTATATTGATTACTGAAGGTATAATGAAACCTGTTATTTTTAGTCTGGCAAGAACTCCTTGTTTATTGCATGTTGCACTTATTATATATTGGGAATGCATCTAGCTAGTATTTTATAGAATGCTTTTTATGTGCCTATGTGGGATATTTTTATGGCACATTTCCCCCTCTAGTTTTGGGATCATAAAGTTTCTTGGCTTACAAAATAAGTTAGAAAATGTGATAGAATAATGGTTCCCCCCAAAGATGACCGTGACCTAATCCTTGGAACCTGTGAATATGCTGTCTTACATGGCAAGAGGCACTTTGTAGATGTGAAAAAATTAAGAATCTTGAGATAGATGTTATCCTAGATTATCTGGGTGGCCCAAATATAATCATAATTATTCTTATACAAGAGAGACATGTAGGACAGAGTCAGAGAAAGTGTTAAAGAGGAATCTTGAGGGCAGCAAGAGATTATGCTTCACCTATGAAACAATTTAAATGACAGCATATTTCTCAATAGAACCTATAGAGACCAAAGGAAGTGGCACATTTTTTAAGTACTGAAAGAACTGTCAGCCCAGAATCTTATGCCCAGAAAATATCCTTCAGTAATAAAGGGAAGACCAAGACATTCTCAGAAGTAAAACAGCTAAGAAAATTTGTTACAGGTATGCCTATACCTGACTGCCCTGAAAAAAGGTTAGGGGAGAAATGCTCTACATAGGAAGGAAATGAAGAAAGAATTTTAGAACTTGAGTAAGAAAGAAAAAAATATGGCATGCAAAAATATGAGAATGTACAGTAAACTTTCTCCTCTTGAATTTTTAAAGTTATATTTAATTGTTGAAATAAACATTATAAATCTGTTTTATGTAATTCAAAAAGAATGTATATATTTGACAGTAGTAAATGGGGAAGGTAAATGGATTAATGAGAGATAATGTTTCAGTATTTTATTCAAACTGGTAAAATAACAACAGTAGACAGCGATGAAAGATAATAAAGGACTAGATAATAGAAATACACAAATTTGTTCAACTTATTTTTGACAAAGTTGCAAAAGCAACCGAGTGGAGAGATAAATTTTTTAAAAAACAAAGATTCTGTAGCAATTGGATATCCATTGGCCAAAAAAAAGAAAAAATAAAAAACGAACTTCAACTTAAACTGCACAGTTTATATAGAAATTAACTCAAAATGAATCACAGAATTGGATGTATAACAAAATAACCTTTAGAAACAATTTAGGCAAAATCCTTCTGGATCTGAGGATAAGTCAATAGGTCTTAAAATTGATCCAAAACCACAATCTGTAAGAATAGTAGATAAATTGCACTTTATCAAAATTAAAACATCTGTAAAAGATTTTCTTAATGATATGGAAAGATAAGCTATAGAGTGGGATAAAATATATGCAAACCACATATCTGACTAATCATAGGATCAATTATATGGAAGGAACTCTCAAAACACAAAAGTGAAAACAAATCAGGTTAACAAATGGGTAAAAAATGATATAAATTGAAATTTCATGGAAGCTGATATATAGATATCAAATGAATGTGTTGAAAGATGTTTAATATTACTAGATATTAGAGAAATGCAAATTAAACCCACAAGGTGTGATCACAAATCAGAATGGCTAAATTTAAAAACAATGAGAACATAAAATGCTGGTAAGGATACAAAGAAACCAAATGATTCATACTTTGCTGTTAAATATGTAAAACAGTTCATCTACCCTGCAAAACCCTTTGGCAGTTTCTTAAAAAGAAAAAAAGAAAAAAGCATGGAACTATATGATCCTGCAATTACCATGTGGTCGTTATTTTAAGGAAACGAAAATTTACACAAAAACTTCATGAGTGTTTGTAGCAGCTTTATTCATAATAGCCAAAAGTTGGAAACAACCCAGGTATTTGTCAATTAAATATACAAACATTGCCACAGTCAAACCATGGTGTGCCTCTAAGCAATAAAAAGGAATGAATTTTTAATATACAGTACAATCTGGATAGATCAAAAAAATTATAGTAAGTGAAGAATCCTGTCAAAGTTATATAGCATATGATTTCATTTATGTAACATTTAAAAAAATGACAAGATTATAGAAATGGAGAACAGATTAGACGCTGCCTTGAAACGCAAAGGCAAAGATAGAAGGGAAGTAGTTATGAGAGCAGCATGAAGAATACTTTGTGTGGTGGAAATATTTTTTACCTTGACTGTATCACTGTCACTCTCCAGGCTATAAGTACACTGTAGTTTTTCAAGATCTTGCCACATGGGGAAACTGAATAAAGGGCACAAGGATCTCTCTGTATTTATGTTAAAACTGCATATGAATCTTCAATTGTCTCAAATTAAAAAGTCTAATAAGTTATAATAGAAGATACTGTGAACAAGAAATTTGAAAATTTAGATGAGATTTTCCTAAGAAAAGAACATATCACCCAATTCACTAAAATTTAAATATCAACTATAAGGTATCCTATCTCTTCCAAAGAAATAGAATTTTAATAGAAATAGTTTCTATAATCCTTCAGTCTATTTGTCTTCAAGGATGAATTTTTTCAAACTTTTAAGCAATAAATATTTACCAATCTTACACAAACTCCAAATATAAGAAAACACGGAACACTTCCTGTATTTATTTTCTACTGCTTCTGTAACAAATGGCTATAAGTTTGATGATTTAAATCAAATCATTTTTCCAGAGCTCTGGAGCCCACAAATCTGAATCAAGGTGTTACTAGCAGGGCCACCTTTCTGAGGGCTCTATGGGAGAATCCCACTCTGCTTCATTCAGGTTTTGGCTCCAGGTGTTCCTTGATTTGCAGCAATATAACGCCAGTCTCTACCTCGATCTTCCCTGGTTTTCTCTCCTGCAATCTTCCTCTGCCTCTCTCTTGGAAGGACGATTCTCACTGAGTTTCAGTTCAGTTCAGTTCAGTCACTCAGTTGTATCTGGCTCTTTGCGACCCCATGGACTGCAGCATGCCAAGCTTGCCTGTCCATCACCAACTCCCAGAGCCTACTCAAACTCATGTCCGTCGCGTCAGTTTTAGGACCCGCATTAAATCAAGGATGGTTTCACATCAACATTCTTAATGACACTGGCAAAGACCTTTTTTTTTTTCCCCCAAATAAGGTCATATTCACAGGTTCCAGGCATTAGGACATGGAGATACCTTTGGAGGGCTATTAATTAACTTACTACATATCCCAACATATTTCATGAGGCCAGAGCACTTTAACACCAACATTTGACAAGAATATGACAAGAAGCTTTTAGGCCAATTTCTCATAAGTATACCTAAATTTTTTCTAAAGAAAATATTAGCAGATAAAAACAAGCATGACTTAAAAATCATATGAAATTATGCTCTTTTAAGGACTGCAATATTAGCTTATATTTTTTAAAATTAATCATAACATTTGCTATAATAAAAAGAAATATCATATGATCATGATAACACTTATTTATTTTAAAACTTCTTAGTAATCTAGGAATAGAAAGGAAATTCCTTGGTATAATAAAAAAAAGCATCAAAAACTTTGACAGCTTTTTCTTTGCTATCATAACTTCTGTCAACACCACAGCACAGTCCCTTGCCAGTGTAGTAAGGCAGGAAACAAGTGATGAAAAGAAAGAAATGATTGTCATTATTTGCAGATGCCATGAATGTGAATGAGCAAAATTCAAAAGAGTCTACACTTAGGACATAGGGACTAAGTGAATTCACAAGGTAACTGACTAAAATGTCAATAAAGAAATTCTATTTCAGTTTACTGCTAATCAAGAAAAAGAAAATTAAATTTAGGAAGCAGTGCCAGTTAAAAATAGCATTAAAATCAAATCCCTCACAAAACATCTAACAAAATATATACTCTATTTTTGAAGATTATATTGTTTGGTTCTGCAATTTCTGACAAAGAATGTTATCCAAAATATATGAAGAACACAGTTTAAATCAAATTTTTGAAAAAAGCAGTGAGTCAAACACAGAAAAGAGGCAAAAGATGTAAAGACATTTCACAAAATAGCCTATCCAAATAACTGATAAACTTAAAAGATGGTGCACAAGCTCATTAGCTGTTATAGAAATACAAGTTAAACCTGCAATGGCATAATGTCTAAAATAAAATGACTAACACCAAATAATAGTGAGGCCCTGGAGCATCAGTAAGTATCAAAAGAAACATAACTGTTGTATGTAACTTTGTACAAACACTTCTTGGCAATATTTACACATCCCACGATTCAGCATTTCCACTCTGAAAGGTTATATCTAACCATATGATGCAAACATATGTTTATCAAAATATATGTACAATGGACATTCATAGCAGCATTATTTGTAGTAAAAATGGTTATTGTGGAATAGATAAATCACTTATGATATGTTCTTAGGATTATTACCACTTTACAACAATGAGAATAGTCTATAAACTTAAGTTTGAGCAAAAGAATCTTGGTGTAAAATGTTACATACTCTAAGACCTCATTTACATAACCATCAAAAATGAATAAAGATATTATTAAGAGTTACCATGGTAGAGCAATGGTGACTGGGAGGACGAGGGATGCTTCTGAAGGATAGATGATTTTTATCTGAGTTACATCTATTCAATAATTTCTGTACGTTATATGCATCATGCTTCATTAAATGTTCACAAAATAAACACTGTGATAATGCCAGCCTTAGGTATCTGAAATTTTGGTTTTGATTTTCACATTTGAGAAAAATAGGCATTCCGATTAAAAAAAGAGCATTTCACACAAGTGGGAGAAATTATAAACTTTGCAAAAAGTTATGATGGAATAATTGGCTATCCTTTTGGAAGAGCATAATTTTGTTGTTCTGAACCTTAAATTATTCATTAAAATAAACTGCAAATGCCTTAAAAAGATAAAAAAGGAAAAGTTAACCATATAAGAATGAGGAAAAATATGAACAAACATTGCCATAATTTTGAGGTGAAGAAAGAATTTCTGAGCATAAAAGAAAAACAAGATAATAAAATATATAAATTTAACTATATCTAATATAAATATTTTAATAGTTAATGAATTACCCTATATAAAATAAAAAATTAAATAACAAATAATTTGTAGATCAGATATAAGAGTAACAACCTTGATATTAAAAGAGTTCTTTCAAGTTAGCTAGAAATTAATCATACAATAATGATTAAATAGATACAAAGATATTGAGAGGAGAATTTCTCAAAGGAAAAACTAAAAATGCTATAATGAACAAAGAGTAAAATGTTCACTTTTTGCAATCAAATAAATGCAAATTATTTCAGATGTTGCCTATAACAGGTGCAAAACAGAGTAGAGAGAGAGAGAGAGAGAGAGAGAGAGGGGCGGGGGGAAAAAGGGGAAGGAGGAAAAAGAAGAAAAATGAAAAGAACCTGTCCATTATTGTCCTGGGGTAGGAGGAAAAAAAATATCACATATGATGGGTACAATGTTCCATTCATTCTTTTGCTTTAATCTTTTTCCCGTTTTAAAAAAAAAACATATTCAGAAAAGTATATAAATTTCTAACAGTGGAATACCATAAAACAAGCATCCTTGTAAGCACAATACAAGCCTAACCATCGAACTCTGCCAATCATTCCAGAAACTCTTTTTAGTTTTGACCTCTTATAATCTCATAGATACATCCCTTACAAGTATTTCCAATCCTGACTTTCACTGTAAATCTATCTTAATGTTTCTTTATGGTGTAATCTTCCAAGAATGCATCCTTGTAACTTGTAAGAATCTTTTCTTCTATAGACTCCTTTCTCTTTGTCCCTTTCCTTTCTTCATAGTTTATGAGTTGAAAATTTCATCTGTGGTTTCCTATAGTCTAGATATTGGTGATGGCATCCTCAGTTGGTGAGACTGAAGGAAGGATATAACTTTGGATATGTCTTTTGGATATTTCAGCAACTCATTGCCTAGTCAGTGCCTCAGTCCAGTAATCCTTTAGGAGTTCACATGGTGATGTTCAACGTTTATAACTGCTTTTTGATTTGTTAGATTTTTTCTTAATGAAATAGCACTTTCCTTGTTTACTACTATTTGATTATCCAATTGTATAATTATAAAGAAAAGGTGGGGAAAATGTTTGATACTTTATAATATTTTCACCTTTTAGATAATGGATTTATTTCCAATCATTTTCCTAGGGAGACTTACAAGCTTTTGTTTTACATTTTCATGAATTTACCGATTTAAACACATTTGGTGGGTTTTGATAAATCAAAATTATTATCTGTTTGGAAGCTCAAATTGTCCCATTTGTGATCAAAGCCTCTTTTAACTAGCTCTTGACATGACCATAGCAGTTGAGGGTTTTCTTGTTCTCCATTACATGAAAATGTACATTTCCTGCCTCAGACATGGAATCGGATATTTCTTTAAAATGCCCTGTTTTTGTTTTTTAATGGTACTTGGGTATTTCAAGATCATAATCCAGTCACTAAGATTACTCATTACTTTTGAGTTGTTGATTATTATTTCTAGTTCTTGTCTGTTGACAGAACCAAGAAATTATATATGTTAAAAACACAGACACATACACACATACACACAGGACTTATAAATTCATATTGATATTGAAATTCAGGATTAGAGAGTTTTTAATGTAACTTGTATCCATATCTCCTGAGAATTCTGGTTCTGAGGATACAATGGATTAAAGACAGATTATTCCATAATTATTCATGTACTTTATGCCCACTTACACACACATATCTGTCTCAGAATAACATTGTAATTTACCAACAATATACTGAAACGAGTTAACATTTGTTTGCATAAACTCTCCCAATTCTCCCCTGTTTTCATACTTGTATAATATCTACATTGCCTGAGTGTGTAGCCATGACAACCTGTACTCTTTCTAATCCCAATTTATTCTTAGTTCTATAACGATGTTTAATGATTATCAGTAGATCTTACAAATGTTTTTAAAGTTACTTTGCCTAAGCTCATTATCTAATAGAGACTTCAGTAAGAGCTCATGGAAACAATATTACCAAACTTTTATCTGTAATTAATAATAGTTGTTTTGTATGTGGTTTTTAGACTTGAAAAGTCACATTTGCTGGATATAAAACATTTGTCTCAGATTTTCTCTCATTTAGTATATAAATATTTCTCTTTTCTCCATGTTGTCCATATGCTGTTTTGAAATGTAAGATGATAAATTTTCTTTGTCTTATAAATATCTTGGTTTTTTGTCTGCTAGCTGAGAAATGGTATTTTTTTTCCTTTTTCTATAAAGCCCAGAAATTTTACTAGAATACAACTGGTGGTATTCATCCCAAGTTGGTATTTTCAACATGTGGGGGGGGGGCTCTTTAGTATATAGTTTCAAATCTTTTAATTTCCAAAAAGCTTTTGTGAATTGCAAATTTTAGTATTTGTTTTATTCCTTTGATTTGGTTTTATTCTTCAGGTACTCCTATTATTCATAGGATGGATACAGTATATGATTTTTAACATTCTCTCAAATTTTTAAATTTTTTGCTTGTTAAAAACTTCATTTTCCACCTTCTTTTTCTCTTAAGATATTGTCTATTGTGTTTATTTAGTCCATTTTTTTCATAATTCAGTCTCCATTCAAGAATTTTCATTTATTCATAATTTTTATCAGACTTTCATCATCTCACTTGAGGTTTTTATATTATTATGATGTATGTTGTTCTGTCATGTCTTACAAGTTTTCTTAACATCTTTCAACTTAGTTTTAAGGTGTGAATTTTGATGTTTTCTGTGACAAGACTTTTTGGTGTGTTTTCATTTAACATAGAAATGCTATTATCATTCTTGGAATTTGACCTCAGTACTTTCCTGTTGTTCATCTTCTATCATATGAATCAGCCTGAACCTGTGGAAAGAGGTATAGTTCAGAGTAGCTTTTCTCATTTCTCAGAGCTCCCTCTTCTGTTCTTTTCAGTAACATTCAGAAGATTTTACTGACCCTCTTGGGTAAGGTAGACCCCAAAGAAGTCCTTCCTGTGGAGTCCTATCCTAAGGCCACAGAAGCAGAGCCCAGACCCAAAGTTATCTCCGAAATTGACTAAGCCCCCTTGTTTTTTGTATAGTCACTCAGTCAAGTCTGACTTTTTGCAACCCCATGGACTCTAGCCTGCCAAGCTCCTCTGTCCATGGGATTTCCCAGGCAAGAGTACTGGAGTGGCTTGCCATTTCCTTCTCCAGGAGATCTTCTCAACCCAGGGATCAAACCTACATCTCCTACATTGGCAGGGATTGGCAGGCAGACTCCTTACTGTTGAATAGAAAAGCGCCCCTTCCCCCCATCACCAGCAAGCTTCCTAACCCCAAATTAGGCAAAATGCCCACCCTGGTACCCTGGTACTCCTCCTATAGAGCCCTAAGTAATCACCTAATGCCACCCCTCCGGCAGAAATTTTCCTTGTCTTGAGGCTATAAACATTGGCTACTAATTCGCGAAGAGAGAGTTGGTTCTCCCTGGCCCACTAAATGTGCAGCACCTTCATTATCTCTGCTTTTTGTTCTATTTTAACGAATTCACTCCCTTCTGAACTGTTCTGTGTCAGGAAATTCTTTACTCCCGTTTGGATTGCCACCAAATTTCCTAAGCAGTACTGTAGTTTGTCGGTCAGTCCTATCCCACTCTTTGTGATCCCATGGACTGTAGCCCACCAGGTTCCTCTGTTCATGGGGATTCTCCAAGCAAGAATACTGAAGTGGGTTGCCATGCCCTCCTCCAGGGGATATTCCCAACCCAGAGACTGAACCCAGGTTTCCCATATTGCAGACGGATTCTTTACTGTCTGAACCACCAAGGAATTCCTCCGCAAATCAGAGCAAAAGCTTTATTCCTTCATTGAGGAATTGGGCTTTCCCAGTTCTTCCTTCTTTAAAGACCCTTTTCTGCCTGAAAGAGGGAAGTGGAAAACTTTTAAGGAGTAAGTGGTGGGTACCTGTCAAAACCCTGGGAAAGGGATAGTGAAAGTGAAGTTGCTCAGTCGTGTCCGACTCTGCGACCCCGTGGACTGTACGACCAGGCTCCTCTGTCCATGGGGATTTCCTAGGCAAGAATACTGCAGTGGGTTGCCATTTTCTTCTCCAGGGGATCTTCCCGACCCAGAGATCGAATCCAGGTCTTACACACTGCAGGCAGACGTTTTACCGTTTGAGCCACCAGGGAAGTTCCACCAGGGGAAAGGTATAGCAATGTCCATCAATAGCTGGAGCATGCGCAGTTCTTCCGCCTCCCTTGCAGGTGGCACAAAGTGCCTAGCAAAGTTCAAGTCCCTGCTTTAGGTGGAGATCCTAGCACTGTAGTGATGCAAGAGCAGTTTTTGGACACTTCGTGTCTCATCTGCACAAGTGCTGCCTTCGTGGTTTAGCTGGAACAGGTTCAGGGCAGTTGACAGTCGCCCTCTCATGCCTGGCTCCCATAGGTTCTGCGATTTTGTTTGTTTGTTTTTCCTGGGGCATCTGCCTTTAAGCCAGCATTTTGTAGGCATGGACTAAGAGATAGTGGTGCAGGAAAAAGGAAGTAGGTTGTCTTCAATACAGGTATGGATCTCTTCCTGGGAACAGACTTCAGAATTATGGTGGATTGCTTTCTGGAACTTCCAGATTCTTGCTTTCCCCATTTTCACCTGGACCTTCTCTTTCCTTTTCGGTGTTATTTCTGGCTGCTGGATTTAAATGCCAAACTAAACAGCGTTTTCTGAGTGTGGGTTCCTACAGTCCCCTCCAAGGCAGGTGCCCCGGGAAATCAGTTTCAGGGGACAGTCTGTGAACAGACCACCCAGCCTCTCCCATCTCCACTCTGTTGGGCTCAGCATGAATTAGAAGGATGGATATCATCTCTCAGTTTCAGATGCTGTTCTCCAACTGGTCAGCCACAAGATCCAGTAAGAATTTATGGGCTATTTTGAGTTTCTGTTATCCTCGCATCTGTGAGCGACCTCACATCTCCCTTTTGCTTTCTCCACCAGTGATTGGTAGTTTGTCTTCATCTTTTAATTTGAGGGTTGTGGTTATATCTTGTAACCCAGCTTTATTGTAAATGCTGTTCCCATGTCTTTGATTTTTGCTATTTATTGTTTGCTTTAATATGTGAATTTGGGGATATTCAATTCCTGTGCCACCACTTCATCTTCCCAGAGTATTTATAGCTAAGGTTTTAAATGAATAATTAATTAATATTTTTACTAATGAAAGTAACCTGATAATGCTTCCCAAGTTGGCCACAGGCACAAAAGCCTCAGATACCTATTAATAACCACGGAATTTCACTTCTCAGAATTCATTCAAAGAACATAATTATATAAGACTATGGTGATATCTCGGAGAAGGCAATGGCGACCCACTCCAGTATTCTTGCCTGGAAAATCCCATAGGTGGAGGAGCCTGATAGGCTGCAGTCCATGGGGTCGTTAAGAGCTGGACACGACTGAGCGACTTCACTTTCACTCTTCACTTTCATGCATTGGAGAAGGACATGGCAACCCACTCCAGTGTTCTTGCCTGGAGAATCCCAGGGATGGAGGAGCCTGGTGGGCTGCCGTCTACGGGGTCGCACAGAGTCGGACACAACTGAAGTGACTTAGCAGCAGCAGCAGCATGGTGATATCTGGGCAAGTTTTCACTGGAGTGGATTTGTAAGTGCAAAAACTAAGCGCAACATACATTTACAATAACAGTTGGATGGTTCAAAAATAAATGAATAAAATGCTGTCTTCTCATTAAGAATCTGATATAGAAATATGTTCAGAAATTAAGGTGAGAAATAAAATGAAAAAAGGTTCTGCAATGCAATACTTAAAACATATATCTTTATGTATATACATCTCTTTATGTAAGTCTATTGGAAGATAAATGAATATTAATATTACAATCATTGGTTACTATTGTGAACTTCAACACTTTATTTACACTGTTAGTTTTACATTTTAAAATGTGAATTGAGGCTCTCGGCCATTCAATACTCTGACCTGCATTTGGTTGTTAAATAGTAACCTGCAAGGAATGGTTGCCAAGATGCATTAACCTTGAAGTTGTAAATAAATTTCAGAAAGACTTCTGGCATATATTGCAAAAAGGATTTTCCTTCTCTACTGACCTCTGCAACTTGGTTTATTCACAATTACTTAAGAGTTACAGGTTTGCAGTTTCTGGTTTTAATTTGGGGTGTGGAATTTGCCAGTACTCAGCAAAGTTTGTGACTTTCCATTAGATATTTGGAGGTGGAAATGCTAAAGGAAATAAGAGCCTCTAATCCATAGGTAAGCCGAAAAGAAATAAGAAAACAAAGCCTCTAATTTTTTTCTGTCATGTTTCATTGGTTTTTAATGAACTGTTTAAGTTTATTGAGTAGCAAAGACAAACCAGATGTTTAATGGTCCAATAAAGTAATTAATCAGTACTTCTGGTTTAACTGTGTTTTGCCTATCAGCCTCCATGACACAGTTTCAAATACATTGGATAGTTTAATTGCACTAACCATGCCCAGTTAACTCTTTATCAATAACTAATGACAATGAAGTATTTTTATTTACCACTTTGCTTCTACTTCATGTAATTATATATGATCATAGTAAGTTGCAATTTGAAACTTTTATCTGTTTCACCATTCCTATAACAATTATTGGCCTTCCCTGCTGGCTCAGAGGGTAAAGCGTCTGCCTGCAATGCAGGAGACCCGGGTTTGATTCCTGGGTCGGGAAGATCCCCTGGAGAAGGAAATGGCAACCCACTCTAGTACCCTTGTCTGGAAAATCCCATGGACGGAGAAGCCTAGTAGGTAGTCCATGGTCGCAAAGAGTTGGACACAACTGATAACAATTCACTCACTATAACAAGTATTAATATTTGGTTAATCATTATATGTTGTTCATTCTGCACAGATTCTTTGTTTTTAAATCTATCATTGTAGCTCAGATACATGCTGTTTATCTTTTGGAAACTTAAACTTGTTTTCTCTTGTTTTAATATATTTTCATGAAAATATTCTTAATAATCCAGAGTTTATATCACTCTAGATTCAAAATGTTTGATGGATCACCATGCATCATAATATGGGTTGCACACTAAAAATGCCTTTGTGGGCAAGGCAGGTCAGTGGGTAACATGAAAAAAAGGAATATGTCTAGAAAATACAATAGGTCTTAGAGTACTCGGTAGCCAGTTAATTTAAAAACATTCCTTCTGAACCAACAGAATGCATCTGTGAGTCAAAAAGCTACAAGTTTGTGCCCTCTTGGAAAATTGAAGTCCAAGTCCAGATGCAGGCATACAAAGCACCTCATAACCTGAACCATACTCATCTTCCTACTTGTCACTATTCTGAAATAGTGACAGTCACGGTTTCCAGATAGGCACCGAAACACATTCCTCCATGCCCCTGCCCCCAGTATACATGCATTGGGAGCACACCTGGTCATATTTTCACTATTCAAATCACTTTTTTTTTCTTCTTCTTTTTTTTAATTTTTATTTTTACTTTATTTTACTTTACAATACTGTATTGGTTTTGCCATACATTGACATGAATCGATCACGGTGTACATGCGATTCCAAACATGAACCCCCTCCCACCTCCCTCCCCACAACATCCCTTTGGGTCATCCCCGTGCGCCAGCCCCAAGCATGCTGTATCCTGCATCGGACATACTGGTGATTCGATTCTTATGATAGTATACATGTTTCAATGCCATTCTCCCAAATCATCCCACCCTCTCCCTCTCCCTCTGAGTCCAAAAGTCCACTATACACACCTGTGTCTTTTTTGCTGTCTTGCATACAGGGTTATCATTGTCATCTTTCTAAATTCCATATATATGTGTTAGTATACTGTATTGGTGTTTTTCTTTCTGGCTTACTTCACTCTGTATAATCGGCTCCAGTTTCATCCATCTCATCAGAACTGATTCAAATGTATTCTTTTTAATGGCTGAGTAATACTCCATTGTGTATATGTACCACAGCTTTCTTATCCATTCATCTGCTGATGGACATCTACGTTGTTTCCATGTCCTGGCTATTATCAACAGTGCTGTGATGAACATTGGGGTACATGTGTCTCTTTCAATTCTGGTTTCCTGGTGTGTATGCCCAGCAGTGGGATTGCTGGGTCATAAGGTAGTTCTATTTGCAATTTTTTAGGGAATCTCCACACTGTTTTCCATAGTGGTTGTACTAGTTTTCATTCCCACCAACAGTGTAGGAGGGTTCCCTTTTCTCCACACCCTCTCCAGCAATAATTGCTTGCAGATTTTTGGATTGCAGACATTCTGACTGGTGTGAAGTGGTACCTCATTGTGGTTTTGATGTGCATTTCTCTAATAATGAGTGATGTTGAGCATCTTTTCATGTGTTTGTTAGCCATCTGTATATCTTCTTTGGAGAAATGTCTATTTAGTTCTTTGGCCCATTTTTTGATTGGGTCGTTTATTTTTCTGGAATTGAGTTGTATAAGTTGCTTGTATATTTTTGAGATTAGTTGTTTGTCAGTTGCTTCATTTGCTATTATTTTCTCCCATTCAGAAGGCTGTCTTTTCACCTTGCTTATATTTTCTTTTGTTGTGCAGAAGCTTTTAATTTTAATTAGATCCCATTTGTTTATTTTTGCTTTTATTTCCAGCATTCTGGGAGGTGGATCATAGAGGATCCTGATGTGATTTATGTCAGAGAGTGTTTTTCCTATGTTTTCCTCTAGGAGTTTTATAGTTTCTGGTCTTACATTTAGATCTTTAATCCATTTTGAGTTTATTTTCATGTATGGTGTTAGAAAGTGATCTAGTTTCATTCTTTTACAAGTGGTTGACCAGTTTTCCTAGCACCACTTGTTGAAGAGATTGTCTTTACTCCATTGTATATTCTTGCCTCCTTTGTCAAAGATAAGGTGTCCATAGGTGTGTGGATTTATCTCTGGGCTTTCTATTTTGTTCCATTGAACTATATTTCTGTCTTTGTGCCAGTACCATACTGTCTTGATGACTGTGGCTTTGTAGTAGAGCCTGAAGTCTGGCAAGTTGATTCCTCCAGTTCCATTCTTCTTTCTCAAGATTGCTTTGGCTATTCGAGGTTTTTTTGTATTCCCATACAAATCTTGAAATTATTTGTTCTAGTTCTGTGAAAAATATCGCTGGTAGTTTGATAGGGATTGCACTGAATTTGTAAATTGCTTTGGGTAGTATACTCATTTTCACTATATTGATTCTTCCAATCCATGAACATGGTATATTTCTCCATCTATTAGTGTGCTCTTTGATTTCTTTCATCAGTGTTTTATAGTTTTCTATATATAGGTCTTTAGTTTCTTTAGGTAGATATATTCCTAAGTATTTTATTCTTTTCATTGCAATGGTGAATGAAATTGTTTCCTTAATTTCTTTTTCTACTTTCTCATTATTAGTGTATAGGAATGCAAGGGATTTCTGTGTTTTCATTTTATATCCTGCAACTTTACTATATTCATTGATTAGCTCTAGTAATTTTCTGGTGGAGTCTTTAGGGTTTTCTATTAGAGGATCATGTCATCTGCAAGAAATCAAAATACACATAGAAACTAATGAAAATGAAAACACAACAACCCAGAAATGTTATGGGGAGGGAGGTGGGAGGGGGGTTCATGTTTGGGAACGCATGTAAGAATTAAAGATATTAAAATTTAAAAAATAAATAAATAAATAAATTAAAAAAATCAAAACCTGTGCTAAGAGGAAAGTTCATAACACTACAGACATACCTCAAGAAACAAGAAAAAAGTCAAATAAATAACCTAACTCTACACCTAAAGCAACTAGAAAAGGAACAATTGGAGAACCCCAGAGTTAGTAGAAGGAAAGAAATCTTAAAAATTAGGGCAGAAATAAATGCAAAAGAAACAAAAGAGACCATAGCAAGAATCAACAAAGCCAAAAGTTGGTTCTTTGAAAGGATAAATAAAATTGACAAACCATTAGCCAGACTCATCAAGAAGCAAAGAGAGAAAAATCAAATCAATAAAATTAGAAATGAAAATGGAGAGATCACAACAGACAACACAGAAATACAAAGGATCATAAGAGACTACTATTAGCAATTATATGCCAATAAAATGGACAACGTGGAAGAAATGGACAAATTCTTAGAAAAGTACAATATTCCAAAACTCAACCAGGAAGAAGTAGAAAATCTTAACAGACCCATCACAAGCACGGAAATTGAAACTGTAATCAGAAATCTTCCAGCAAACAAAAGCCCAGGTCCAGACAGCTTCACAGCTGAATTCTACCAAAAATTTCGGGAAGAGCTAACACCTATCCTACTCAAACTCTTCCAGAAAATTGCAGAGGAAGGTAAACTTTCAAACTCATTCTATGAGGCCACCATCACCCTAATACCAAAACCTGACAAAGATACTACAAAAAAAGAAAACTACAGGCCAATATCACTGATGAACATAGATGCAAAAATCCTCAATAAAATTCTAGCAATCAGAATCCAACAACACATTAAAAAGATCATACACCATGACCAAGTGGGCTTTATCCCAGGGATGCAAGGATTCTTCAATATCCGCAAATCAGTCAATGTAATTCACCACATTAACAAATTGAAAAATAAAAGCCATATAATTATCTCAATAGATGCAGAGAAGGCCTTTGATGAAATTCAACATCCATTTATGATAAAAACTCTCCAGAAAGCAGGAATAGAAGGAACATACCTCAACATAATAAAAGCTATATATGACAAACCCATAGCAAACATTATCCTCAGTGGTGAAAAATTGAAAGCATTTCCCCTAAAGTCAGGAACAAGACAAGGGTGTCCACTTTCACCGCTACTATTCTACATAGTTCTGGAAGTTCTGGCCACAGCAATCAGAGCAGAAAAAGAAATAAAAAGAATCCTAATTGGAAAAGAAGTAAAACTTTTTTTTTTTCTTTTGTGAGGAATTCCCTGGTGTCATAGTATCCTCTCCAGCTGATTAATTATACTTTGAGCTGTCTCTTATTCTTCCCTGTTCATAACTCAGTTTGAACATATTATTGTTGCATTGTGATTATTTATGCATGTGAGCTTCTTAAGTTATGTTTTAGGCTTCATGGGGAGAGGACTGTGGGCTCTTCCCCTGTTAATGCTCTATCTCAGTATCTGTGTGTACTTACTCGTTCAATTGTGTCCAACTCTTTGCAACCCCATGGACTCTGGTCCACCAGGCTCCTCTGACCGTGAAATTCTCCAGGCAATAATACTGGAATAAGTTGCCATTTCCTTCTCCAGGGGATCTTCCTGACCCAGGGATTGAACCCATGTCTCTTGAATCTCCTGCATTGGTAGGTGGATTCTTTACCACTGTGATACCTGGAAAGCCCATCTTAGTATCTAGTACATGTTTAATGAATACATCCAAATAATTTATTCTGCTTTTTAATTTGTTTACAAGACAGGCAGTAGCATTAATATTGTTTATTCTCTGTATGTGTGTGTGTTCTAAAACTTGGACTCCAATGTGCATTTCAGAAAAAACAAAACAAAACAAAACTCAGTGGTCACCTATCTAATGTATGATTCTTAAGTTTGTGGGTATCATTTGACTGTTGATGGTCATCTTCATACATTAGGTTCTTTTACTAATAGCAAAAATTATGTGGATTGTAAACAGTATCAAAATAAAGACTCAGGTTTAGTGAGAAAGTTTTCTAAACTGCACCACAGTTGGTGGAAATCTTGTTCCCATTCATTTATTGGAAGATTTTGGAAAGATTTCCTTTTTTTCTTCCAGCCTATTTAAAGGAATTGACAATACATATTTTCCCAAGCCGCTGTCAAATTATTGTTAGGTACTTGATAAAAAGTGTTAGTACAGGCCTGGCACACTGCAAGTACTGACATTTTTCACAAACCAGGAAAATGATTTCCCCTTCCCTCCATCCTTCTGCTTGGAAGCTGAATAGTAGCTCCTCTAAGAATGTGTGCATGTGCAAGCATGTGTGTGTGTGTGTGTGAGAGAGAGAGAGTTGCTTAGTCATGTCCAACTCTTGAGTAGCCCACCAGGCTCCTCAATCCGTGGGATTCTCATGGCAAGAATACTGGGATGGGTTGCCATTCCCTTCTCCAGGGAATCTTCCTGATCCAGGGCTGGAACCTGGGTTTCCTTTATTGCAGATTCTTTACAGCCTGAGCCACTAGGGATATCCTCTCTAAGAATATTCCACCACAATCCTATCCTAATGAACATTTTCCTAGACATCATGTTTATTGCATGATGTTCTTGGAATCTGAGCCAGGTAAGGATATCTTTTTAAGAAAATTTTTGAGAAAGAATGTCCAACTTTCTTCCTTCACCTAAAAACCATTTGTCAGACATTTTTTCAATTCAAGTGCTCTGCTCCACTTGAAATTCCAAATGTGTTCTTAATCATCTCAGGAATAAGAATCCTAGTAAGGGCACCAAAATAGTCTTGAAATGTCTTTCAGAGAAAATGTCAGCATCTCTTGTGCACGCGTGAAAACAGGGATGCCCCTGTCCCACTCTGAGCTGTCTGTCACACAAGATGAGTGAGTTGGGTTTATGCAATAAAGCAGGATGATGCATTGACTTTTTTTTGACACCTTGAATGTGAATTATTCACTGAAACGTCTTCAAATGGGGGGGGTAGTCAAGAGAAGACTTCACTAACACCCATTGGAAAATAACATGAGAGAGAAAAATAGAGGTTACTTATATAGAGGTTACATTTCTCACTGACCCAAACAAAGTTCCTCAGTCTTCACTTGTCTGAAATTTTGTGCTTTGGAAATTCATGAGGAGCATTTGGACAATAAATAACAAAGCCTTACAAAATGAAACAAAAAAACAGCTGCCAGCTGGTTTTATGCTGAGGCAGGCAACCAGGTGCTGAGCAAATGTGACCAGAGCTCTAAGTTCCAAGAGTTTCATGAATTCCACTATTTCACCATGTCTTGAGATTGCCTGACCAGGTAATGTGTTTAAACACACCCGAAATCCATCACCACATGCAGAAAAGTATATCGTGCTTCTAAGAACACTTTATGTATCGTGAATATTTTTGCCACTAATTTTTGTTCCCGTTTCCAAGCCAAAAATTCTTCAGCAACATGCATCTGTATTCGTGAATAACAGAAAGAAAGCTAGCACATTCCTGTGACTCACGTTCCAAATTTGGCCTCAGTTCCCATCCTCCTCTTACCATGCAGTGCCTAGCACTCTTGGTGTTGACTTTTCAATCTTGTTCTTGACTCCTGTGTCCAATGTATGATATTTCAATCCACTCTCATCTGAATTTAACACATCCAAAAAGTGAAAACCTGTTGTCAAACATGACTATGAAACGTATTCGATGTCAAGAATATATCTTCATTTTGAATTGTTGACTTACTAAGGGCAGCTACCATGAGGAACAATTCAAATCTCCTACGCATTCATATCAACAGTCTTAGAAAAGCTCTATTCTGATACATTTCTTTGTGGTAGCTTAGTGGACTTCTGTGGAGAAGGCAATGGCACCCTACTCCAGTACTCTTGCCTGGAAAATTTCATGGATGGAGGAGCCTGGTAGGCTGCAGTCCATGGGGTTGCTGAGGGTTGGACATGACTGAATGACTTCACTTTCACTTTTCACTTTCATGCATTGGAGAAGGAAATGGCAACCCACTCCAGCGTTCTTGCCTGGAGAATCCCAGGGGCAGCAGAACCTGGTGGGCTGCCGTCTATGGGGTCGCACAGAGTCAGACACGACTGAGCAACTGAACTGAACTGAACTGAACTGAGAAAACCATCAGGTCATTCTAATGAAGAGCACAGTAAGTGTATATAGCACAGAAAGATTTATAGTGATAATTAAAAGCAAAGTGTGGTATTGTTTCATTTGCTTAAACTACAATAGGAAAAATGCATATGTTTATAAGTTTATATATGTACATGTGTTTATGCAATATGCCTTGATATTATCTAAAGAATGAGATGACTTAAAAGAGTAGTTTGAGGATTTCCATTGTTAAAATTTAATGAACCTTTTCATGTATAGATGCCCAGAAATTTTTCTTGAGATTTTAATTCAGAAACATAGAGTAGAGCCCAGTAATATTCATTTCCCCAAACTCCTGTCTGAATTTTGGAGCAGATAACCATGGACCATACTTTTAATTACAGAGATTTATAAGGCAGCTTCTTATTATTGTGGACCAGTCTGTGACTGTAGGTAATAAATTCGCATTGCCCCCCAGTAAGGCTTATCTTTAGATACTACTGGCTATCTACAGGGGAAAAAATAGAAAAAGGAAAAACACAGATGTTCATTTAGACCCTTAAGAATTTAGTAATGCTGTATTTGCGATGTGAGTTGATGTGATCCAGGAAACTAAATTATCAGCTGAGTTAGAATGCATCTTTGGGATAGTGCCTTGACTTAATCCTATCTCTGGGGCTTTAAACTCAAGGGAAAGGAAGGATAAGAGGGCTGTTGGATTTTAGAGACTTAGTAACACATTTACTCTCTTTTCATAGTTACAAATGTACAAGCTTTCAGGTTTCATAGAAACTCCAAATTTTAGTTCTGGCCTTACTTCTTTTATATGATGAAATGCACTATTTTATTTGGTTTGAGTAGGAACTAGAGGAGGGTAGCTGGGTAAGCAGCAAAACCTGAGTCTGTTCTGTGTTTAAAGATTGGTGAGAATGAAAACTTAGACTCAATTCCAAGGTTGATTTTAATTTTGTTTATGCTCAAAATAGGAACTAGGATAATGGGTATTAAAAGCTAGGGGTTGAGGGGCTAGGGATTTGGCTATCCATTGGCTCCATCAGGAAGTTAGTATTCTTGTGGAGTTTGTCCAAACTTTGATGGTCTTACGATTTCACAGAGAGGATACTCTTTGGGTGCCAGGAGCTCAGATTGAGGGTGTGCAGTACTTTAAACTTTTGCAATGTCTGTGCCCACAAACCATTTCTATAATATTAAAGAAATAGTTCTGTTACTAAGCATAAACAAAATTAAAATCAACCTTGGAACTGTCCTGAAAATATAAGATCAAGGTTCCAGTCTTCAAAATGGCATCTGGGCTGACACTGCAGCAATCTCTTCTTTTCACAGTTGTGCTCTAAGATCTGGGTGTATTCACTGTACATTCAGTTCAGTTGAGTCACTCTGTCGTGTCCGACTCTTTGCGACCCCATGAATCGCAGCATGCCAGGCCTCCCTGTCCATCACCAACTCCCGGAGTTCACTCAGACTCACATCTATCGAGTCAGTGACACCATCAAGCCATCTCATTCTCTGTCGTCCCCTTCTCCTCCTGCCCCTAATCCCTCCCAGCATCAGCGTCTTTTCCAATGAGTCAACTCTTCGCATGAGGTGGCCAGAGTACTGGAGTTTCAGCTTTAGCATCATTCCTTCCAAAGAACACCCAGGGCTGATCTCCTTCAGAATGGATTGGTTGGATCTCTTTGCAGTCCAAGGGACTCTGAAGAGTCTTCTCCAACACCACAGTTCAAAAGCATCAATTCTTCGGTGCTCAGCCTTCTTCACAGTCCAACTCTCACATCCATACGTGACCACAGGAAAACCATAGCCTTGACTAGAAGGACCTTAGTCAGCAAAGTAATGTCTCTGCTTTTGAATATACTATCTAGGTTGGTCATAACTTTTCTTCCAAGGAGTAAGCGTCTTTTAATTTCATGGCTGCAGTCACAATCTGCAGTGATTTTGGAGCCCCCCAAAATAAAGTTTGACACTGTTTCCACTCTTTCCCCATCTATTTCCCATGAAGTGATGGGACCAGATGCCATGATCTTCGTTTTCTGAATGTTGAGCTTTAAGCCAACTTTTTCACTCTCCTCTTTCACTTTCATCAAGAGGCTTTTTAGCTCCTCTTCACTTTCTGCCATAAGGGTGGTGTCATCTGCATATCTGAGATTAGTGATATTTCTCCCGGCAATCTTGATTCCAGTTTGTGTTTCTTCTAGTCCAGCATTTCTCATGATGTACTCTGCATATAAGTTAAATAAGCAGGGTGACAACATACAGCCTTGACGTACTCCTTTTCCAATTTGGAACCAGTCTGTTGTTCCATGTCCAGTTCTAACTGTTGCTTCCTGACCTGCATACAGATTTCTCAAGAGGCAGGTTAGGTCTAGTATTCTTATCTCTTTCAGAATTTTCCACAGTTTATTGTGATCCACACAGTCGAAGGCTTTGGTATAGTCAATAAAGCAGAAATAGATATTTTCCTGGAACTCTCTTGCTTTTTCCATGATCCAGTGGATGTTGGCAATTTGATCTCTGGTTCCTCTGCCTTTTCTAAAACAAGCTTGAACATCTGGAAGTTCATGGTTCATGTATTGCTAAAGCCTGGCTTGGAGAATTTTGAGCACTACTTTGCTAGCGTGTGAGATGAGTGCAATTGTGTGGTAGTTTGAGCATTCTTTGGCATTGCCTTTCTTTGGAATTGGAGTGAAAACTGACCTTTTCCAGTCCTGTGGCCACTGCTGAGTTTTCTAAATTTGCTGGCATATTGAGTGCAGCACTTTCACAGCATCATCTTTCAGGATTTGAAATAGCTCAACTGGAATTCCATCACCTCCAATAGCTTTGTTCATAGCGATGCCTTCCAAGGCCCACTTGACTTCACATTCCAGGATGTCTGGCTCTAGATTAGTGATCACACCACCATGGTTATCTGGGTCGTGAAGATCTTTTTTGTACAGTTCTTCTGTGTATTCTTACCACCTCTTCTTAATATCTTCTGCTTCTGTTAGGTCCATACCATTTCTGCCCTTTATCGAGCCCATCTTTGCATGAAATGTTCCCTTGGTATCTCTAATTTTCTTGAAGAGATCTCTAGTCTTTCCTATTCTGTTCTTTTCCTCTATTTCTTTGCACTGGTCGCTGAGGAAGGCTTTCTTATCTCTTCTTGCTATTCTTTGGAACTCTGCATTCAGATGCTGATATCTTTCCTTTTCTCCTTGGCTTTTCACCTCTCTCCTTTTCACAGCTATTTGTAAGGACTCCCCAGACAGCCATTTTGCTTTTTTGCATTTCTTTTCCGTGGGGATGGTCTTGATCCCTGATTCCTGTACAATATCATGAACCTCATTCCATAGTTCATCAGGCACTCTATCTATCAGATCTAGGCCCTTAACTCTATTTCTCACTTCTACTGTATAATCATAAGGGATTTGATTTAGGTCATACCTGAATGGTCTAGCAGTTTTCCCTACTTTCTTCAATTTGACTCTGAATTTGAGTCCAGAAAGAATGATGGGATGGAGCCAAAGCAAAAACAGTACCCAGCTGTGGATGTGACTGGTGATAGAAGAAAGGTCTGATGCTGTAAAGAACAATATTGCATAGGAAACTAGAATGTCAGGTCAATGAATCAAGGCAAACTGGAAGTGGTCAAACAGGAGATGGCAAGAGCGAACGTCGACATTCTAGGAATCAGTGAACTAAAATGGACTGGAATGGGTGAATTTAACTCAGATGACCATTATATCTACTCCTGCGGGCAGAAATCCCTCAGAATAAATGGAGTAGCCATCATGGTCAACAAAAGAGTCTGAAATGCAGTACTTGGATGCAATCTCAAAAACGACAGAATGATCTCTGTTCGTCTCCAAGGCAAACTATTCAATATCACATTTATCCAAGTCTATGCCCCAACCAGTAACGCTGAAGAAGCTGAAGTTGAATGGTTCTATGAAGACCTACAAGACCTTTTAGAACTAACACCCCCAAAAGATGTCCTTTTCATTATAGGGGACTGGAATGCAAAAGTAGGAAGTCAAGAAACACCTGGAATAACAGGCTAATTTGGCCTTGGAATGTGGAATGAAGCAGGGCAAAGACTAATAGAGTTTTGCCAAGAAAATGCACTGGTCATAGCAAACACCCTCTTCCAACAACACAAGAGAAGACTCTACACATGGACATCTCTAGATGGTCAACACCGAAATCAGATTGATTATATTCTTTGCAGCCAAAGATGGAGAGGCTCTATACAGTCAACAAAAACAAGACCAGGAGCTGGCTGTGGCTCAGATCATGAACTCCTGATTGCCAAATTCAGACTCACTGTACATTAGGAATCCTTATTGTGGATTTGGAACACTTCTCCATCCCAATATCACACACAATTTTTCTTGTATAGATTTTAATTCTTTGGTTACCATAGATGATTCATTTTTAAAATCTTACAGTGCCATGTTTGTGCTTGTGGAGAGAGAATTAAAGATTATACACTGGTATGAGTATTTTAGAAGTACTGAAGAATGGAGTCTCTGGCAGTGCGGCAGAGACTGCCAGGGCACTGAGCTAAAAGCAACCCGGAATGAAATTACCTATCAAAATGAATGCTAGTTACATGTAGAGATTCATCAAGCCTGTTCCATCCACAGGAAACAAAAGACACAAGGATTAAAATTTTTAAAGATATTACAGATCCAAATGCAAGATATGTGTGATGGTGAAAAGACTAGGTGAGTTCTCCCGTGTCTGCAAGTAATGCTTCTAAATAAGCTGTACATGGTTGTAATCTAGAAGTGAAACATGTAGTCTTGTTTGCTAAGTAGAATTACTGCTAATGTTATCAATAGCACTGGCAGTGTTTTGGAGTATAAGGAAATGTATGCCGTTTTAGATCTTGCTAGGCCATACTGCAGACTTATAGATGGGAGACAAGAAAAAAAAAGAGGAGAGTCTGAAGTTTCTACACGACAGGTTCATATGGAACATCTAATGCGGCCACAAGGACTAGCTTGTCATTCTGGCTAAGTGACATGAAGGAAGAAAAAGAAAGCAAAACTCTAATTCACAGACTTTGGGTTATTTGGGGTTCATTATATTAGCACATTCTCAGTAAGAAATTTCAACCTTTGTGTATACTGATCCCTCAGTCTAAAAGTGGAGAACATTAGTTGGCATCCCTATGAACTTATCCTGAAAACTCAACATATCTCTGCCTCTTTTCTTTGTATTATCAAAGCATGAGGTTACACAGAGACACACACTGTGAGGAAGAACAGTTGAGGGGCTCTGACTTTAGACATAAGTACTTAAACCTTTAAAAGCAGGAAGATTCCCTGAGATTCTATTCATGCTGTTGACTGCTTTTTATCTCCAAACAATTGTTGAACTGTTTGCGTGTATTTGTCAGATTTGCATATTTGTCATTCAAGGCATGGACAAAAAGTTCCCTTCTTCCCTTGTAGATTCCTCTGCTATTCTAATAATTAAATTGATATAGGACGAATTAACAGGAGGAAACATTTACAAACATACAGAAGCCACATAAAGATAGGAAGACTCAAATGGTAGCCAGGTAAATGAAGCTTATATTGCATCCTGCTGAGGAAAGGATTACAGGGACGTGGGGATACAAAGGGAGGAAGGCCATTCACTGGAAGGGAGAGTAAGATGTTTAGCAAACAACGGTTACCCTGTTACACAGATAAATTTCTTAGGTGAAAAAGAATGTCTGGTATAGATGGCTTATGCTACAGGGCCCCCTCCTATGTGAATTAAGGCAGTTGAGAGGGAGGTAAAGAGCTTTTCCTAAAACTTCTGGTTTTGATTGCCTTTAGCTCAAAGAGGCATATTTGGGGGTGACAAGTTTTGCTCCCCTGCATCAGGTGTGGCGTATGTGACTTTGCTTATACAGTCACAAGTGTAGCACATCTAGGTTAGGTTGCACTCGATTTACATGTTGATCTTGGCCACTATAAATCTTGCCTTCGTTGGTTTTGGACGTTCAACTTAGTTATTAAAGAGCAGCTGCTTCAAGGAGATTGCCTGGTTAAAACGCTGAGGCAGTTACTTTCCAGCCCATTGACTTAACCTTAATTTGAGCAACTGATGATTTTTTTAAGCCTCAGATTTTCAAACTATAAAATTGAAATAACAGTAGTATCCACCTCATAGGATTATTGTGAAAATTAAGTCAGTTTACATAAAGTACCTTGAACATATTAAATGCCCATCAAATGAAAGGTTTTAAATATTATTTGACTCATGCGGGACTGTCTAGATTACATCTCCATAATATCAAAATAGTAATAATGATGACAAATGCATATATTGTTTATTATGTTCTAGATATTGTTATAAGAACCTTAGTTACATATTAACTCATTAAATCATCAGAGCAGCCTTCTGCGGTGAGAACCTTACTGCTGGCATTTACAGATGATAGTGGAGGCAGGAACTCTACGTTGGCATCTTTCTTTGAGAGATTTTCTTCAGGCTTCTGCTTTGGCACCATTGATTAAATGGTACCCTGTGATCTCCAGCTATTTTCAGTTTTTTTGAAATGAGACAAAGAAACATGAGTGGGACTTTTTTTTCTTCAGTTCAGTTCAGTTCGTTTGCTCAGTCATGTCCGACTCTTTGCAACCTCATGAACTGCAGCATGCCAGGCCTCCCTGTCCGTCACCAACTCCTAGAGTTCACCTAAGCCCATGTCCATTGAGTTGGTGATGCCATCCAACCATCTCATCCTTGTCGTTCCCTTCTCCTCCTGCCCTCAATCTTTCCCAGCATCAGGGTCTTTTCAAATGAGTCATCTCTTCGCATCAGGTGGCCAAAATATTGGAGTTTCAGCTTCAGCATCAGTCCCTCCAATGAATATTTAAAAATGTTTTTTAGATTAAAATAATTTAGAAATATTTCTTCAAACTTTTAAGAAAAAAATATTATTTTATTTTTTCTTTCCAAATTCAGTAAGAATGGGGTTTAGAAACCAAAGCCCGTTTTCTCAGGTGGGCCTTAGTTTTGATATCTATCAGAAGCTATATTCAATGCACTAATTAAGTCAGTCTTGGTTTTGCTGCAGTGGCAAAATGATATTGGAACACACCTCCTTAACCTCAGTTTTGCTGAAGCTGTTATGCTCTGCAGACAAGGCTTGGACTTGCAGTAATTCAGCTCCACTTGATTCCCTCTTGGGACAAGTCGGTTCTCAGAGCTCTTCTTCCCTTGCTGGGCTCTAGGGAGGCACAATCATCTATATCTTCTGTTCACTGGGACAGTGTAGCTGGGAGTGAATATTGGTTATTACTTGAGCTGCTCCCTGAATTGGATTGCAAGTTTTATTCGCACCTTTTTAAAAATAGTTTTCTGGAATCATGTGACTTAGATAGTCTGCTTCTAATGATAGATTTCGTGTCTTCAAAAGTCTCCAGAGTGGTTACAATGAAACTTGCAAAAATTTAAAGTTTTGCAGCAGAATCTTCAGGAATACAGAGTTTTAATGTTTAATTGTGTGACACAAATGCAGTTTTAAAAGTAAGCCATATTTATCTCGCCATATGCCGTGTGATGCCTTTGGTCTCCTTCAGCTAGTTACTAACTGCCTATAAAAGACCATGATGCAAGACGTTTATGCCTGGTGTCATCTGTATTTGATTTGGTTTTCATTTCATTTTAAAATGCCACCTGAATCTTCTTAATTCCCCTTCATTAAAATGTGTCTAGTTAAAATGCAGGGCAGGAATAGTCTTTATTGTTGATTAGGGTCTTATTCACTCACTGTTCATTTCAAGGAATAAATTGCCAACAGATTAGGTCAAATAAAAAGATACTCCAACTAATGACATAAAAGACAGCAAAGCAATGAGTTTGATTAATACTCACTAGGCCAGAGTCTGATCAAACACCAGGAAAGAGATGGAAGGGATAGTTCTGTACAGCACACACATGAACTAGGTATGAAGCAGAAACAAGGTGTTCCCTTCTTTAGAAGTGCATCTCTTCCAAAAAACTCCCCTGATCCCTTACTTCCACCTTTTGAGTTTAACCTTAGGTTGAAAATAGTTTCTCCTTCTACAAATATCCAGAACCCAAAACATAATAGTTATAATGACAGCAACCATTTGGGTGCTTACTATGCACAGATCAATTATCTTATTGAATCAAAACTTTAAATTTTATTATTTTTTAATGAAAAAAAATAAGACATACGAGTCTTAGACTCACATGTCTGGCATATAGATAACACTTAATAAATGACTGTAGAAAAAAATAATATTGAATGACATAGAACATTAAAATACCTTCATTCCATTAAAATGAATGTGTTAGTCACTCAATTGTGTCCAGCTCTTTGGAACCCTATGGACTGTAGCCCATCAGGCTCCTCTGTGCATGGAATACTCCAGGCAGGGCTACTGGAGTGATTGCCGTTTCCTTTTCCAGTCAATCTTCTTGACCCGGAGATCAAACCCATGTCTCCTGCATCTGTTGCCTTGCAGTGGATTCCTTATCATCTGAGCCACTAGGGAAATCCATGAGGCCATGAGGCCTTATTATTTCCAGTTTAATCTGATTTTCATTTCAGACAAACACCCTGGTATTTCCCATTTATTTCTCCCCACATTTTGTCCTCTTCCATGATGTCCTGGAATTATGTCTTTTCAGTTCTTGTATCTCATTCCTAAAATGTGTAAAGCTTTGGGGCTAAATGGTGACTTCCACAGAGATTAACAAAATCCCTATTTCTCTATTCCAGTTGAAATGACCAGGCCCAGGAATGTGGCTGACCAGAATCTGAGTAGTGCTGTCTCTACAATATAACAGTTTGCTTATCTCGTGTATATTCTCATTATGCTACCAGCCTGAGCAGAAGATCTAGGTCTAGAGGATCCAGAGTTGGAGGACAGAAACTTTTAACTTCTGAGCAAGGAGCATTATCTAACTGAAGTTCCAGCAGAGATTCCAAGCACAGGAGAGAAGCAGGGAACAAACCTTCCAGGAAAGAAGAAAATTCAAGAATAATTTTGGAGTTAGATTTAAGTGTTAGATCTATAGTAGTGCTAAGTGCTCATGTTGTCAGGAAAATATTTTCTAGGTTATGCTTCTGAAGCAATACAATGAGGAAGAAATGTCCCAAAGCTGTAAAAGGGCTCAGAGCGATATGGTCTCTGACATCATCAACAATAGAAGGGTTACACAGGGTAGATTTAGAAAGATGATCATTTGCAGCAGAAAAGAAAGCTCCCTTTAATTTCAAAGTAAAAGTAATGAGGTCAATATAATGGATTGTATTGTGTCAACATGTCGTCTTCTCAAGAATATACCCAAAAAGTATAAAAGTAGCATTGCAAAATGCAGTTTTTGTAGCTTGGAAGAAATGGAAAATAGAAATTAATAACCAACCATGACATAAAAATCATACAATTTAGACATTTGTAAAGAGCAGCATATGATTCTGGTTTTGGTGACCCCCAAAAGGCTTTGGGGGTGCACATGATGAGGCTGCTGGCATTCGTGGTTTTGGATCTATTTACTGACACTCAGGCAGGGGAAGGAGCCAAGCTTTTGGCCTCTAAATCACTGCTGAACAGCGATGTGCCATGGAAGGGTGAGACCTGACCTTACAGTACGTCTACAATGTTGGCTCAAGTGCTGTATGTATTAGATGTGGAATTATCTGATGATGTTTTTCCCTCTAGACGATTTCTTTGACATTGTGTCTGGGATGCTCAGTGTCAAATGGGATCAGATTACACCTGCTAGCAGCGTCTCGCACACAGTGGTCCTGCACCCTCTCAAGGCTGGTTATTTCGCTTCACCTCAGCAACTACTACTTACTTGGTTCAGGAGGATGGGTCCGTTGTGATGGGCTTTACCAGTGCGACTGGACAGGAAAGATCCCTGGCTCAGTGAGAGTTTGACAGGGGATTCTCCCTCCATTTCCTGGACTGGATGACCTTTGGGGTCATGACTCTCCCTCCCATTGGCATACTCCTGCACTTGTGGAACTCCAGCAAGAGGAAATATGATACCCCTAAAGTCAAGAAAAAGTGAATGGGGTCTTCCACAGCCTTTCCTTCCCCAGATGTCCAGGTGCTTTCCAGACTCCAAAGGGTATCTCAAACACAATCTCTTCTCCCTTAGCCCTTGGCTATGTTCTCCTGGATCTTGCCCTGCTCTCAACCAAAGCAAAGGACCAGGCCTGGGAGGCTATGAAAGCCTCTTTGATTTTGCCTGAAGCTATATAAAGAGGATTGCCTAAGGCAACAGCCTGAGCCTAGGGGCCCTGTGGTGACCCCCACCCCTCCTCAAGGTGTCATAGGGCATGTTGCTAGCGATGTGACTTCTCTCAGGGGTCTAGGATGGGGCACCTCTGAGACTGCCTGACACCGCACCCATTGCCCACCATCCCCTATCAAAAGAAGGTAGAAGATAAGGTGAAAGCTATGGGACTTTTGGAGGCTACCCAGTCTCTGTGGTGGCTTAGGGAAGCTCTTACCAAATCGGATTTTCTAATAAAAACAAATGTTTGCTGTTAAAAAAAAAACACCGATATTTTAATTAAGTGCTTGGTCAAAGGATAAATCAGATAAGAAAATATTAAAAAGAAACTATAAAATACAAAAATATGAACCATGTGCATAAAAATGTGTGTATTCTCACCAAACACACAAATCACATCCTTAGAAATTTTACTGGTAAGCAAAAAGAATTAAAATATATTAAGCATTCAGTGTAAATAGTTGGTAGAAGAATAAGAGAACATGAAGAAACAGAGACATCAGTAAATATAGAGAGAAAATTAAGGAATCTGTAAATAGAAATGATAAAAATTAGATAGAAATATCTACACCTACTTAATAAGACAAATGAGAACACAGCTAGTTGTGAACTAGCTTCAAGAAAAAAGAAGGAAAAAAACCTACACAATTATTTGAACATCCAAAGTATATGAAAGATAAAAGGAAGATAATTCTGTGTATAAATTTATGTTAATAAAAAAGAAAAGTTATTTTATAGAAAAGTAGCACTTTAGGATAAATAATAGTCATAACTCAAAAAGAAATTGAGGAGCAATTTAGACTAATAACTACAGAGGCTCTGTCTTACCAATTTAACTGTCCACTTAGTATCCCAAAGACATCTCAAATCAGACTTGACCAAACTGAGTGGCTGAGTTTCTTTCCCAGCCCATTTGGTCCACCCACAGTTTTTCTCCTACCCAGGAAATGACACATCTCCCATTTTCTCATACTAAAAAACCTGAACTCATCGTTACCCATTTTGCCCTTCATGTTCAGCAAATCCTGTTGTCATTGCCTTTGATTAAATCCAGAATCCAAAGTCTATCCACCATCTCCATCCTGCAGCCCTGGCCTTCTCTCATGGGGATTACTATAATGCTCTCCTTCATGGTCTTCAAACTTTGGTTCTTAATTTGTTAAAGACTTTGATTACTCCTTACAAAGCTTCTATGCTGCCCATTTTGCTCAAGGTGAAAGTCAAAGCCATTGCCATTCTTTACAGACCCCCCCTCTCTCAAACCCCTCTTCTCCTACTCGCCCCATCACCCCATATCCATGCTTCCCCCTTGCTGCCCTATTGCCTGTGGGAGTTGATATGGGTAAGTTCTTTTGCAGGCTAATTTGAAAATTTGTATCAAAACCTTAAAAAGTGCACATACCCTTTAGTTCAGCAATATTTTTTTCTGAATTCATGATATAACCACAAGTGTGCACAAATAATGTTTACAAGAACAGTCATTATAATATAATTTTAGTATTAAAATTATAAAACATCTTAAACATCTGGTAAAAGTAATAACTGAATATTTTAACAAATTATAGTATTGCACTGAAAAGAACATTTAAAATTGATTATAAAAATTCATATTTTATAATATAGGAAATTTTTACTATATATTTTGTGACTATAAGATACAAAATATACACTATTTAATTTTAAAAATACAAATTTATACTATATTATATTTATAATATCATCTGACATGAATACTGCATGGATTTTCACAAATGGGAGTATTAAAAATATACATCTCTTCATAATTGGATTAAGCATGAATTCAAATATTTTATATCTTTTTCTGTATCTCCTCCAAAATTAGAAGAAAATTATTGACTTTAATCAGAAAACCAGTAGCTCAGACAGTAAAGCGTCTGCCTACAATGCAGTAGACCTGGGTTCGATACCTGGGTTGGGAAGATCCCCTGGAGAAGGAAATGGCACTCCAGTGTTCATTCCTGGAAAATCCCATGGACCGAGGAGCCTGGTAGGCTACAGTCCATGGTGTTGCAAAGAGTCAGACACAACTGAGTGACTTCACTTTCACTTTCTTCCATAGTAAGATTAAAAATATTGATGAGAATTTACTTGAGAAACTCAAAGTCTACTGATATGTTACTACCATTATTGATAATGATAACCATTTATTGAGGGCTACTATTTGTAACAGCCATTCACACAGAAGCTTCAGAGTTAGTTCAGTGTATTATTTTCACCCTGGGTACACAGTGGTTCTGACTTCATATGCTTACATGTCTATGTGTGTGTGTCTATGTCTGTGTCTATGTCTATGTATCTTGACTTCACAAATGAATTGTGAACACTTTCAAATGACAGTAAATGTCACAAGAGAACATCAAACATCAAGCGTTTTTCAAGCATGTTTTTTTTTAAATTTTTATTTTTACTTTACTTTACAAAATTATATTGGTTTTGCCATACATTGACATGAATCCACCATGGGTGTACATGCGATCCCAAACATGAACCCCCCTCCCACCTCCCTCCCCACAATATCCCTCTGTTTTGATATCACTGACTCATTTTATAAGATGGTTATCTTCTTTCCTTTCCTATCAGTTTTCTCTCATCTGTATGTACAAGTCATAAGAGCTATTTTAAAATCCTCAATTTGATTGTCTAGTACCTTCCTACTCTCAGCCTTACCTGGGAGCTTGTTGCAATGCAATGTCTCCCCCACCCGCACCTCCCAGACCTGTGAAATCGGAATCTACATTTGGATAAGGTCCCAGGTAGTCTAGAGGCACACTCAAGTTTGAGACGCTCTGGATTAAAAACTTTCTTAAAACATCAAATGAAGGAAAAACCTTTCCTTTTCTGATTTTTTTTTTCTGTAAACTGATTCTGACTATTGTCCTTGGGAGCACCAGAATTATGTTATTTTGTGATGCAGGCTGTCACATTTAAACTCTTCTATGCAGTTTTGCTCTATGGCATTTCCTACAGAGCATCTGGTTTAAAGTAATCTGAGGTGTAACAAATGAACTGTGCTTCTCATAGTGCTAGGGAAACATGATTGATATTTTCAGTTTGCTGCTTTTCACATCTGTGAGTTCACCTTGATTTGTCTCCCTTTTCAGCTGCCACCACTTCTGTGGGCTTTGGTAGCTGGGAGAGAGAAGGTCTCTGCTCCTTGCACTTGGAGATGGTGTGATGACATGAGTGCCTACATGACGGTGGTTGGCAGAGAAGTGAGGTATGCCTTAGAGGCCGCCAGATCATCCGCCCTCTTATATGACACCTGCCAGACTTGGGACAATTTCTTATCTGAGGAAAGGACTGGGTACTCACAATGGAAGCATTCCCAGTGTCAGTTCAGTCCAGTCACTCAGTCGTGTCCAACTCTTTGCGACCCCATGAATCACAGCACGCCAGGCCTCCCTGTCCATCACCAACTCCCAGAGTTCACGCAGACTCATGTCCGTCAAGTTGGTGATGCCATCCAGCCATCTCATCCGCTGTTGTCCCCTTCTCCTCCTGCCCCCAATCCCTCCCAGTACCAGAGTCTTTTCCAATGAGTCAACTCTTCGCATAAGGTGGCCAAAGTACTGGAGCTTTAGCATCATTCCTTCCAAAAGAACACCCAGGGCTGATCTCCTTTAGAATGGACTGGTTGGATCTCCTTGAAGTCCAAGGGACCCTCAAGAGTCTTCTCCAACACCACAGTTCAAAAGCATCAATTCTTCGGTACTCAGCTTTCTTCACAGTCCAGCTCTCACATCCATACATGACCACTGGAAAAATCATAGCCTTGACTAGACAGGGCTTTGTTGGCAAAGTAATATCTCTGCTTTTGAATATGCTGTCTAGGTTGATCATAACTTTCCTTTCAAGGAGTAAGCGCGTTTTAATTTCATGGCTGCAATCACCATCTGCAGTGACTTTGGAACCACCAAAAATACAGTCTGATGCTGTTTCCACTGTTTCCCATCTATTTCCCATGAAGTGATGGGACCAGATTGCATGATATTTGTTTTCTGAATGTTGAGCTTTAAGCAAACTTTTTCACTCTCCTCTTTCACTTTCATCAAGAGGCTTTTTAGTTCCTCTTCACTTTCTGCCATAAGGGTGGTGTCATCTGCATATCTGAGGTTCTTGATAGTTCTCCCAGCAATCTTGATTCCAGCTTGTGCTTCTTCCAGCCCAGCGTTTCTCATGATGTACTCTGCATATAAGTTAAATAAGCAGGGAGTCTTGACGTACTCCTTTTCCTATTTGGAACCAGTCTGTTGTTCCATGTCCAGTTCTAACTGTTGCTTCCTGAACTGCATATAGATTTCTCAAGAGGCAGGTCAGGTGGTCTGGTATTCCCATATCTCTCAGAATTTTCCACAGTTTATTGTGACCCGCACAGTCAAAGGCTTTGGCATAGTCAATAAAGCAGAAATAGATGTTTTTCTAGAACTCTCTTGCTTTTTTGATGATCCAGTGGATGTTGGTAATTTGATCTCTGGTTAATCTGCATTTTCTAAGACTAGCTTGAACATCTGGAAGTTCATGGTTCATGTATTGCTGAAGCCTGGCTTGCAGAATTTTGAGCATTACTTTGCTAGCGTGTGAGATGAGTGCAATTGTATGGTAGTTTGAGCATTCTTTGGCATTGCCTTTCTTTGGGATTGGAATGAAAATGGACCTTTTCCAGTCCTGTGGCCACTGCTGAGTTTTCCAATTTTGCTGGCATGTTGAGTGCAGCACTTTCACAGCATCATCTTCCAGGATTTGAAATAGCTCAACTGGAATTCCATCACCTCCACTAGCTTTGTTCATAGTGATGCCTGCTAAGGCCCACTTGACTTCACATTCCAGGATGTCTGGCTCTAGGAGAGTGATCACACCATCATGATTATCTGGGTCATGAAGATGTTTTTTGTACAGTTCTTCCATGTATTCTTGCCACCTCTTCTTAATATCTTCTGCTTCTGTTAGGTCCATACCATTTCTGTCCTTTATCGAGCCCACCTTTGCATGAAATATTCCCCTGATATCTCTAATTTCCTTGAAGAAATCTCTAGGCTTTCCCATTCTGTTGTTTCCCTCTATATCCCAATGTCACCTTCCTGTATTTTATCTGGACCTGGGGCTCTAAGTGCCCAACCACTCAGAAAAATTACCTACTACAAAACAACTCACATACTAACATTACATAGTGACCACATTTACCACGTGGTTCAGAGATGCTAATCTCATCTACGCAATCATGTGAGGTAGGTAGAACTGTTTTGTTTGTTAGATGGACCAATTATGCCTCAGACAGTTTAGTTCCTGCTCTGGGTGTCACTTTAGTGAAGGATGGAATCTCATGTCCCCTGTCTAGATGTCTATCTGATGCCCTGGCCTTGGGACTGGGAAGTTAAATATAGCAACAGTTGATTAGGCACCTAAGGAATAACAACAGGCTCTGCTGCTTTTTGATCATGTCAGACCCCTCTCCATATCTATGCTGTCCTTTCTCCTTTGCCTAAAACTACAGTATCCTTAGGAACTGTCTTAGCATCAAGCAGCTCATCTTTAGTCACATGTGGTTCTTTAATCAGCTGTTCTCCCTTATTAAGCTGGAGTTTCATTGCCCTATAAAGAAGACGTCCCTCTAAGACTGAAAGCATCTCCTCTGTCCTGCTCCTCAGCTTCCCTGTGCTCCCCTTTTACTGACTTAGTGACTGCAAAAGTCACCCATTCTATCCTTCAGTTCTTGTCTTTTCCTTCAGATTTGCTATATTTGCTTGTGGTTTCATACACTTAATTCAGCAGTTCTTTCTTGGGTTTCCTAATATTCTAGACCATACAACATGGTTTGATACCTTATATTTGTCCAGAGGTCACCCCCTCCCAGCCCCCAGGACAGTAGGTGCTACCAACTTGCTCCCTCACATCTTACAGGAAGCAATCAGAGGGTTCCACCTCATGCATCTGCAGCTCAATCAAGATCACATTTGTGCATCTGTTTTCAAGTACTGAGCTTTGACTTTCTCTCTGTCTAATCTCTTGGCTTGGTAGTGTGTTTATTACCAAGGGAAGGATCTGGGCCTCTGATTTGCCTAGTGCTTCATCTCCTCTCTGCCCAGAGCTTGAAAACCAACTTTGTGTCTTGGATTCCAATACCAGCTAACAGTGATGGCTCCCCACTGGTCACTTTGTCTGGGCCCCTGATGCCAAGGGCTTACCTGTATTATGATTTATGGATGATGACCACTTTGGATATTGTGTTCACATTGAAGGTACCCACCCTTCTGTTTTCTCTACCAACTCTATGTCTCCAGCAAGAGTCTAATTCTAGTTCTTACTCTCTCATTTCCTGTAGTTATCCATGCCCTGACTGACTAGCCTACTTCATAAAACAGAAGATTAAGGAAAGAGAAACGAATGAAGATTTGGCATCTAGATCAAGAATGACATGTTATATATTGATTTTTAAGTACAGTAACTATTTATTGAGCAGCTACTATTTATTTGAATGTAGAGCAAGATATGTTGTATTTTTTATTATTCCTGCTAATAAAAACCATACAAGGTAAGGATTATACCCTCCGTTTGTTAACAGTGCAAATTGGGCCTAAGCTTGAAAACGTGTATATAGTCAGTAAATGTCAAAACCAGAATTTAATTTTGAAGACTAGCTCAGCACTACCCCAGCTCCTGTTTTCCTACTACTCTATTGTAGTTAGAAAAGCACTATTAGAAAGTAAAAGTATTATGACCACTTGGAGAATGTTTTCAGAATCTTCTTTAATCATCTGATTAATTTTGATAGTAAGCTTATCTCAGTGAATCCAGGATTAAAATTACTTTGATCAAGCAAAATCCAGTAACCTTGATCATATTTTCACTACTTTAGATATATGCTACTTAAAACGATTACATAAGGTCTTCTCAATGACATTTTAGTCATAATTTCTAAAGCTCACAATCACTTCGAAAAGGTGGTATTTTATATTGAAATCTGCCCTTGAGTGTGGTCAGATGATTCATTCACCAGCTTCACTTCCTTTTCCTGAGTAATTAGGGTCTTGTTTGAAGTTAAGCTGTTCACTGCTGGATGTCATAACTCTTTTGCCTGGTGACATAAGTCAGATAGGTCCACCATAGCTGGTCAAAGTCACATTCCTCATCCAAGGGGAAGCCAGGACATAATCTCATAAGAAGCTCTGATTTGCACAAGAAGGGGTGGGTAGAACTTGGTATCTCCTACTTGGAGTTCTCTTCAGGCAGGTCCCCATTTCACTCACTAGATCACTGCAAGGAGGAGAGACTGAATATTAAGTGACGAGAGCTGTTTCACTAACATCAACAACAACAACTCCCGGGATACTGAGACCAGACATCCACAGAAAAGCGGATGTCTTAAAGGGTGAAAGGTATTCCCCATTTCTCATCAGTACACATCTACAATCACTCCTGTATTTCTGAGACACCAGTGTGCTGGACACTGTTGTACTCTTGGGCCCTAGGTGATATGGCAGCTGAGTCCAGTTAACAGCTCCCAGGTGATATCGCATCTTCAGACTGGTAATGTCTGATAAAAGCAGCAATAATCCTGGGCTAGAAGATGGAGAGTCTAGGAGAGGAGACGGCACAGAGGAAATTTTAAGAAACCACAGACCTCCAGGGCAACTGATCTGGTCACAGTTATGTGAGACCACTGGGGCGATGCCCCGTCAGTATCCCCTTAAGTTTCAGAGAACACTTTAGGGCTTTCTCCTGCGCTTTTGACCTCCAGTGTTCTTGCCTGGAGAATCCCAGGGACAGGGGAGCCTGGTGGGCTGCTGTCTCTGGGGTCGCACAGAGTTGGACACAACTGAAGCGACTTAGCAACAGCAGCAGCAGCAGCCTATAATGTTACATGGAATTTTAGGATGCATTAAATAACTTTATTTTTCTTTGTTTTCCTTCAAAAGTTAACAATATTATGGCTTTGGGCTTTAGGAGCTGTCTTTTCCTTTTGCTTTAGTTTTTAAATGCAGTCAATATTTCCAAACATGCCCCAGAGCACTGAATGCATTTACAGTGTGTGTATGTTGTAGCCCAAGCCTCATATCCAGGGTAGAATTTATGATGTTATTTCATCAGAAATACAATTTTAGAAAATATAAACTTTTAGAAGTTAAAAATGAGCTGAAGGCCAGCAATTGCTTTTATATTACCGGGTACTATGTCACAGTTTGCCATCCTGTTCTGTTTGGGAGTCAGTGGACTTTGTAAGCACAGTCCTGGGACTAGGACTGGATGTATTTTATGCCCATGAATAAGCATTCACTGTATGCTTATCAGGCTATACATCAATGCCAAGAAGAATAATCAATAGCTGGTTATGAAATTCAAATGGGACAAAGGAGCCATGGGGAGTCATGACTTGTGAACTATGGATGTGGGCAGAGGAAAAGGAACCTGGCAGAATTCTCTGGAGATCAGTTATCGATTGTGAAATATTGGTCATTTCTAAGTTCAGCTGAGTGAAGTAAGCTAGTTGGAAACTGCTAGAAATGTGTTTAGGTAAAGGAAAGTTAAACAGCACTACTCAAAGCATCTGATTCCAGCTCAATATGCATTTGCCTCTTTCTTTCTCTTTGAAAAATTCCATCCTTAGTGCATTTTCCATTTCTGCAAAAAATCTCATGGGCTATTAACTGATTTCCATGTCCTTTCCTGGAGCAAAGTGACTTGGAAAGAAAACCGTTAAGGCAGACTTCTCTGTCAGATATGCTAAAGTATTTTCCACACAAATAAACTACTGTGTGTCCAGATAGTTTCTTCCATGCAGCTTGAAGGTGCTTGAAGATAGGAAAGATAGTGATTTCCAGTCAGATGGATGTATAGTAATAGTAATCATCTCGCAAAGATTAAACTCACTAGGGTGGCAGGGTGCTTGGTAACAGGGTGAGTATTCTTACTGTCACTTAGTGAAAAGATCAAGAGTGGCTAGGAGCAGAAATGACTCTGAATCCATTCAGTTTAGTTCAGTCACTCAGTCATGTCCGACTCTTTGCGACCCCATGAATCACAGCACGCCAAGCCTCCCTGTCCATCACCAACTCCTGGAGTTCACTCAGACTCACATCCATCGAAACGGTGATGCCATCCAGCCATCTCATCCTCTGTTGTCCCCTTTTCCTCCTGCCCCTAATCCCTCCCAGCATCAGAGTCTTTTTCCAATGAGTCAACTCTTCACATGAGGCGGCCAAGGTACTGGAGTTTCAGCTTTAGCATCATTCCTTCCAAAGATCACCCAGGACTGATCTCCTTTAGAATGGACTGGTTGGATCTCCTTGCAGTCCAAGGGACTCTCAACAGTCTTCTCCAACACCACAGTTCAAAAGCTGTTCAATTCTTTGGTGCTCAGCTTTCTTCACAGTCCAACTCTCACATCCATACATGACCGCTGGAAAAACCATAGCCTTGACTAGAGGGAGCTTTGTTGGCAAAGTAATGTCTCTGCTTTTGAATATGCTGTCTAGGTTGGTCATAACTTCCCTTCCAAGGAGTAAGCATCCATTACCACTCTCCCAAATCTCAACTATTCCTACATCTCCCCCATTTCATTAGTAGTATCAGCTTCCACTGTCTCCAGCCACAAATGCTGCAGTCACCCCTATTTTCTCTGAATCCCTTACCTGCTCATCTATTGGGTCTCAGGTTGATCTCTCGTTTGTAGAGAGTTGTGGAGTTTTAAATTATTTGGAGAGAAGAGTGGTAAGGAATTGATGAGCCAGAAAAACAAAACGTGTCATATTAAAAGAAGGCGACATAGTTTTCAAGACTGGAAGCCCTTAGTGACCTTAGTTATGGACCTCCACATTAAAATTTTAAAATACTTCAAAAAAATCTGTCCAATCATATTCAGGTTTAGGCAGCCTATTTTAATCTCCATGACTTATTACTTCCCAATGCTACCAGATCCTTAAAAATTTAAATCTAAGTTATATCATTCAAAAGAAAAGTCATTCAGTGTCTGTCACTTTTATACAGTGTGTAGCTTCTTATAACCTTGTTCATCATCCTGTTTCCCAGGCATAAACATTAATGTATAATTTTTAAGACAAGTAATTGGTTTTCATACTTAAATCATGCTGTTTCAACTCTGCAATTTTTTCACTGTTCCAATCACCGCTACTCACCTACCACTTTCATATCCTCTATCTTTCCCCACCTGCTAGTTCACCTTGAAATTCTCATTTCAATATCAGAGTCAACTCCTGACTTAATTTCCCCCCTAATTCTTCATGCGGAATTAAGCACTTCCATGCTTCTGGTGTGGTGATCATTTTATTGAATTTCCATCACCATATGTCATTCACTGTATTATGATTAGCTCTATGTATAATATGCCCACTCTGCTGGATTGTGAATTTCTAGGAATTCAGACTTAGTCACAACTTTATCCCCAGCATCCAGCATACTGTTTGGTGAATAGTACTCAGCACATATTTAAATGAATTAAAAATACATGTTAAATTAATTGATCAGTTTAATTTTCAAGGATTTAACCTGCCATTGCTAAATATATTAAATTACATTTTTAATTAAATATATATTTGGACTGAATATCAAACCCCAGGTCATGATATTCAGATACACATTTCTTGTTATCAACCCTTCTAGTCCTGAGAGTTCTGAGAACAGTTTTCAGTATGGAGGATTTTTCAGAGAAGAAAGAGAATGGTAAAATGGGGTGCAATTATTTGACAACTCATCTCTCCTTTTAAGTTCTTATATTTAGAGAAAGTAAATTGTGCACAAAGAAACCTAAATGTCTGCAACTGCTTTCTTTCGATAACCTTGGATAAAGTCAATCCTACATCTAGAGTTGCACTGCTCCATGTGGTTTTTCCAGCCCCATGTGGCTACTAAAAGTTCAGTTTAGATTAATTAAAATTATGTAAACTGAAAAATTCAGTTTCTTGGTAGCATTAGCCACATTTCAAATGCTCAATAGCCATGTATGGTTAGTGGTTACCCTATTAAACAGTGCAGACATAGAACATTTCTGCACATCATCACAGGTAGTTCTACCAGACAGCAATAATCTATAAGATTTCTCAAACCACTGAAAGAGCCATCTTTATAAATGCAGCGTATTTATGTCACTCTCGCGCCTAAATCTTTTAGTGGGGTGAGATTATGTCCAATATCCAATTCAAAGGGTTTAATATATATCCCTGCCCTTCATGGACTGCCTTTCCTGATGATCCCTCCATCTTCATGGCTTGTTACAGTCCCACAGTCACCTTATATGTTGCAGGAAATGGTTTTCTTACAAGTTGGTAGACTGGCAGAGCTCTGACCACCTACATCTACCTTTTGCCTAGAATACCTGTCCATGTGTCTAATTCACACAAATTTTCCAGGCATGATAACATGAAACCTTCCTTGTCTCTCTCTACTGGTCTCACTCCTTGTCTCTCTCCTCATCTGTTTTCCCATCACCTTGTGTCCTGAATTTTCAGATACAATTTCCCCTGAACAGTAATGGAAATGTAAAACCTTTTTTTACTTTTAAATGTAAATGCCTTTGTTACTTTTACTTTGTTACTTTTTATTTTTTACTTTTAAATGTAATGCCTTTGTTACTTTAAAATTTATTTTAATTGGAGGCTACTTTTTTACAGTATTGTAGTGGTTTTGCCATACATTGACATGAATCAGCCACGGGTGTACATGTGTTCCCCATCCTGAGCCCCCCTCCCACCTCCCTCCCTATCCCATCCCTCTGGGTCATCCCAGTGCACCAGCACTGAGCACCCTGTATCATGCATTGAACCTGGACTGGCGGTCTGTTTCACATATGATAATATACATGTTTCAATGCTATTCTCTCAAATCATCCCACCCTTGCCTTCTCCCACAGAGTCCAAAAGACTGTTCTATACATCTGTGTCTCTTTTGCTGTCTCACATATAGGGTTATTGTTACCATCTTTCTAAATCCCATATATATGTGTTAGTATACTATATTGATGTTTTTCTTTCTTGCTTACTTCACTGTATAATAGGCTCCAGTTTCATCCACCTCATTAGAACTCAGTAACAGTAATGCCTTTTAGCTCCATCATGAGGTACATATGGTTGATAAAGCATAATGATTGTTTCTATGGAAGAAACACATCAATGTTTAATACAGTGTCCTCATACCATTCATCTTCAATCCCCCAAAATGGATATAACACATAAACATTTCTAAATTTGGCAGTAGTTTGAATCAGATCTCTCTATACTCTTTGGCTACACTATTCTCTGATTTACACATTTATCCTCAACATATCTTTATAAAAATAAAAACAAAGCATGTATTTTTGAGTTAGTTATCCACAGTATTTAATTTATTGATTTTGGTAGATTTCTGCTTTGCCTGTCCCAAGATTGTGGTTACATATATTCAGAGATGCTGTTTTGAACACAAAGAATAACCCACAGAAGTTAAAGAAATGATTATGAGTTGCAATATTCAGAGAAATAATTGGAGAATGTATTATATTGTCAACATTTAGCCGTTATAATCAACTTTAATCATCAAAGCTGCCTTGGAGTCTTTAGTATTTTAACATTAATTTCAAAATAATTTATTCTATTATTACACTGACTTTCATACTAATGTAAATGAACTTAATAAGATGAAACGCAAATGTAATGTTAAAACAGAAACATAATAGAAATTGTAACCCAAATGAGTACACTCCAAAGCAAAGAGGCTTTTTGGCTGGCTTCTGTGGAGGAATTTTCATTTCCTTTAATCCATATCACAGACGTGTTGTCACGTCACCAAAAGGGGAGATAAAAATTCTAATGAAATCTTTTTTGCATTTAAATGATAACTTGTGTTCTGTGTTCATTTGCCTTTGAAATTGACTGAAATTGTTCTGAAAACGTGTGCATTCTAGGGTTAAAATTACAATTGTGAGCCTGACTTGCTCACACACATACCCGATCCCTCCCCTATATAACCTCCATAGAGATTTTTCTCACTCTTCATCCTTATTTCTCAGTTAAAGAGAAGTGATCTTTGTTTAATTTTAATTTTTAGAAATTATAAGTAGTACTCAGTCTTTGTCATTAAGTCTAATATGCTTTGATTACCTGGGCTGCTGCTGCTGCTGCTAAGTCGCTTCAGTCGTGTCCGACTCTGTGCGACCCCATAGACGGCAGCCCAGCAGGCTCCCCCATCCCTGGGATTCTCTAGGCAAGAACACTGGAGTGGGTTGCCATTTCCTTCTCCAGTACATGAAAGTGAAAAGTGAAAGTGAAGTCGCTCAGTCGTGTCCGACTCTGTGCGACCCCATGGACTGCAGCCTACCAGGCTCCTCCGTCCATGGGATTTTCCAGGCAAGAGTACTGGAGTGGGGTGCCATTGCCTTCTCCGTGATTACCTGGGAAATAATGACAAAATTAAATGTTCCTGTTTAACTCTTAAATCCTGGATAAATATTTGTTGATGTTACTTCATTCTAATTAAAAGTGGTAAAAATATAAACCTACACCTTGAATCCAAAATTATGCAGTGTGCACATTTAATGTGAATTAGTCTTTTGGACTTCAGTCTCTCCGTGGTTCATCACTGTGACAATTAGTCCAGTGATTCTAGTTCTAACAATTAGTTCATATTAACTGTGGTTAAACTCTGGTATAAAATATTAAATATATAAACTGTAATGTTTTGATACTCTGAAAATATATGAAAATAATATCATGACTTTTAGATGAATATATGATAAAAGAGTACATTATCTTTCAGGTCAGGGTAATGAAAACATATTTTAAGACCAATAACTAAGCAACCAAGCTAAGAAATTGAATCACAGAAAAGACATATATGATATAAGCATCTTTTATACATTTCACTATTTGTGTTCTCTACTTTCTGGTAATGTTAGCTCTCTCCTTCCTGTCCCATTCTTTTATTTTATGCATGAGTGCACACACATAGACACACACACCAGTACAACCACTATGTCCCCTGGACACTTAGTCATTTTATAGGTCACTTCTACCAAGTGTGAGGCAATAAAAAATTCTTCTAGTCCTAATACCATTGGTTCCATGATAGGACCCAATCTGCTCTGTGTTCAGAACGCTAATATCCTCAGAACTAACTTTTATTCGAGTCATACTCTTTCTTCCATGGTGTATACATGTGTCTCTCCTCCTAGCTCTGAAAAAACAATTGTTCTAGCCTTCTTACTATTGATTCCATGATAGGACCAATCTCTTCTGTGTCCTCCTCTCCTTCTACTTGAATTATCTTTTTTGTACTCCTGCGTAGGCTGTAATTAAGAACCTTGAATACAAAGCATTTATAACAAGAACCTACACTACTACAATTGCTTCTGACTACAGTGTCACCAACAATAAGTTGACAGTTTCACAAGTTCCACTTGGACCCTTATAGTTAGCAACTGTCTATGTAAGTCATATTAAACTACTTTTATTAAAGAAAGAAAATATAATTTTTTGTATTAAGATTGGTTTTTGATGTGGACACCACATCTAATTAAGCACCACTCTTGTCTGTGACTGCTTCTTCTTTGTGGGTTATGGGTCACTCTGCATTAAATGCCATTCTACTCTTTTGCTAAGATAGAGTATAGAGTGTTGAAAAATTTTATCTTTGAAATCAGGTCACTGGATTTGAGTTCTAATTCCATCTCTTCTGAACTGTGGGACCTATATCACAGATTCCAGGGTTTTTATCAGTTTACTTATATAAACATGGAGGTAATAATAGCCCCTACCACATAAAATTGTGAGGATTAAATGAAGTAATTCATATAAGTATTTAATAGAGTGTCTGACACAGTTAACTTTCTATAAATGTTATTTATGGTAATTTTGAAATGAAATACAAAATCTATCTACTATAATCATGGATTTAGCAAGCTGATTGCATAAGTGGAATTTTGCAAATGTAATTAAGCATTTATGTTAATTTGAATCAAATATATATTATTTTTCATTACCAGCATAGTGCATTGCATTGCACATAGAATGTAGGGAATAACTCCTTTTATCTGATGGTCAGACAGATGAATTATTTGATGGATGAATAAAAACAGTATATGAACATGCAGTTGAAATTATAATATAAATGAGTAAGACTACAATAATTTTTAAATATTATTTTATTTATTAATCATCTAAAACTAACATTCTTCTTTTAGAATATTTATTATACTAAATTAAAAAAAATAGCTAGCCTGAAATCTCTGAACTACATTGATTGGACGAAGTTCACTGTGTTCAAACCCTTTGGGCTCCAGTTAGAATCGTCTTACCTAATCGTCTTTCCCTATACATGGCTTCTTGGCTGATTTGTACCATCAGATAGAAATTGGCCTCTGAAGCATCCCGGTTAACAGGGTAAGGAGAAAAGAGAAGGGAATGTGATATAAAGTAAATGCTTTGTGGTGTGTATTTAGCATTTCTTCCTTGGAGGGACCACCTCTCTCCAAATCCGTAGTCCTTGTAAAGCTATGAAGACTATCCTGAACTTGGACAGCCCAGCAAAAAGGTAGACAGTAGCGCTACTCCGGACAGCCAGAGCACTTCACTAGACATTTCTGAGACTACCAGTGGGAACAACTCTTTCCTGCTTTGGGGACATAAGGCTGACAGGATATGAATTTGAAGCTGCCTGAGCCAGCTTCCCTGATGACATGAAGGAAGCCCATATGTCTTAGGAAAGAATTAGGTCAACCTTCAGAAACAAATAGATCCAAGAAATTGAGAAACTTAATAACTTTATATGAAACCCTGAATGGAACTGTGTTTGAAACCATTTCCTACACCTCCTCCAGGAGCTTCCCACTTAACTGAAGCCAGTACACTCTTTTTTTCACTCATTTTTTGGAGTTACATTTTTGTCATTTTTCTACAGGAAGTGTCCTGATTAGCTAGGGAGAAACATTAAGACAGCTTTGATTTTAATTATTCCTTAGTGTCCAAGGAAAGGAAAGAAAAAATTAAAAGGGAAGCCATGTTCTAGAACCAAGATATTTTCTTCTTTCAGTTAATCATACATTTATGAAAAGTTTATTCAGTGCTTAGTATATCCCAGGCATTTTTTTTCTAGTTGCTTGGGTGAGATCTATTACAGAACAGACAGATAGTCTTGCTCTTGTAACACTTACATTCTAACAGGGAGAGGAAGAAAACAGTGTATATGCAATATCTTTGACCATGTACTATATCTAGGAAAGGAGGGTTAAGGATAGTTGTAAACCATTATACTAGAGTTAATGAGTTGGAAAAAGAAAAAAGGTACTTGCTGAGAGTGCTCAGGGTGAAACACGGATTATGGAGGGATAACGGGTATTGTAATGACATCTAACATGTATGACCAAGGGGATGAGTGACTGAGGTGTAATGTAGACGATCGTTGGAGGAGAGAATGTTTAGGAAGTAGCAGGTAAAGACACTGAAAGCATCACTTCCATTTAGGTTGGAATTCCAAACCATTAAGGCAGAAGTGACGTTAACAAAAACTGGCAGTAAGCAAGATACTAAGGTCATTGAGACATGAGGGGAAAATGGGTATTAACAAATGAGGAGAATAGTAATTCCAAAGAACCTCAGACTCCTGCAGGACCATTCTGAGAGGAATGTTCTATCATAGAAAAATGATTTTTTTGGCCAGGGAAGAAGGGATACATGTATATGAATGGCTGAGTCCCTTTGTTATTCACCTGAAACTGTCACAATATTGTTTGTTAATCAGCTATACCCCAATATAAAATAAAAACTTAAAATTATTCACAACCTAAAAAAACCCCCAATGATTTATGAGTTATATTAAAGAACAATTACTTAATGACTTTATATCTGAGTCTCAGTACCTGTGTGGATTCTTGATTTAAGATGAATTTAAGAAATTTGGGGAAATTTGGTTATTTGTGCATAATTGACCTTAATGCATCTTGGATCCAAACACTCTTCTCAGATTTCAGAAATCCTTGTGTGGTTTGTAGGGGAGCTGATGATCTTTTTGTCAAGTCTAAGACCTGATTTATTTTATATACTGATGGCTAATGAGAAAAGAAGACAGTCAACATTTGTCCATTAGTATTTCTTTTCTTTTCATTCTTCCTTTTATTTTTTCTGTGTGAGAGAATGCTACAGAGTGTCTCTGAAGTCTTATGTAATTCATCAGTAGCTGATGAAGAGGGTAGTTGGGGATATGGACTATTTGGTCCAATTAGCTAGTTTGGATGATATAATTCATAACAAAAATAAATAATAGTCAGCTACAAAACAGATGTGTACTCAACTGAAACTCTATTTTTCTAACAGAATTTAATTTTCTTCCTGAGCTCTCATTTCCACTTGGCAGTGAATACTTTAATTTCAACACCTTCAGGAATAGTCAGTCTGATTCAGCAGGTTTTTTTTTTTTTTTCAGTCAAATTAACCACTATTTCTGATTTACTGTCCAGTTCTATGTTACCACATCAGTACTACCTCTTCCCTTCCTTTGGGGTTTTCTAGCACCCATGCAGAAATACATACCACTATAGGAAGGTATTAAAAGAGAACAAGGCATACATATGATCTTAGGCATACAATACATATGGTTTGGGGGATGATTTAAGGGAATGAGTGGCTGAGATAAGTTGAAAGACAAGGTCATTTGAGGAAGGCATTTCAAGATATTAGAAAACTAGGATATGATAAGAATCTTTTACATGTATGTTGAAATAGCAAAGAGTTAATATTAGGGATATCCTTGCTGCTGCTGCTGCTAAGTCGCTTCAGTCGTGTCCGACTCTGTGTGACCCCACAGACGGCAGCCCACTAGGCTCCCCCATCCCTGGGATTCTCTAGGCAGGCACACTGGAGTGGGTTGCTATTTCCTTCTCCAATGCATGAAAGTGAAAAGTGAAAGCAAAGTCGCTCAGTCGTGTCCGACTCTGTGCGACCCTATGGACTGCAGCCTACCAGGCTCCTCCATCCATGGGATTTTCGAGGCAAGAGTACTGAAGTGGGATGCCATTGCCTTCTCCATAGAAAAAAAACAAATCTTAGGCATTATATGTAGCTGACTTGGCTATCTGGAACCTCTGTAACTTCCTGGCACATAGATAGTTCTATAGAAATCTGTGAATCTTCATTGTTATTCTAGGTAACAGGGCTGTTTCACAGTCTCTGCTCCTTGTGTACCCTTTCCTTGCGTCATGATTGGCCATCCAGAAGGTTGTCAACCCAGCTCATATGTTCTTGCAATGTCTTCTCCTTATTCTGGATCCCAGTAGTAGATCTAGAAATGGGGTAAAACGAAGTGGAGGTAGTAATAGAAGATAATGCTTAGTGCTGAGTTTGACTCTAGGTTAGAATACTCTCTGAACTTATATCAAATTTAGTGTTTTGATTCTAAACTGGATAGTGTTGCTATTCAAATCACATGCTGTATTACGCCTTTCCATTACGCCTTTCATTTTTTTCCACACCCCTCTGAAGCAACTGGCACATAGATTTCCAACAGACTATAACAACAGATTATTCTCAGCTTTCTGCCCTTCCTCATTCCCATGCTTTATGTATGATAGTGAATTAAAGAAGTGTTCCTGACTAAATAAACATTTTTGAGCACGTTGATGAAAATTATGCCTGTTTCTGTCAACGCTTCATCAGTCTGGCTTATCAGTATCAGAGTAACGCTAGGACAAACTGCCAACAAGAAAGTAGTCAGGAGAGCTGTGGATATTGAAAGAGGGAAAGAGTGACTTCTTATTTTAATTAAGAATCAATAGGAAAACATGTGAGAAGCTGCAAATTATTGCTGACATGAAATCTAGGAAGGCCTGGGGGTTGACCCTCTAAGGAAAGCAAATCTGTGGCATTCCTTACTAAGAGTCTCTTTGATGGGGAGACTACATGCTCCATTCATAAACTGTTACACTATTACTTGGTAAAATTTTGGTGATAAATTTAAGGCATTTGTGTTTGCTCTTGTTCATGTGTGAACTGAGCATTACTTCACGGGATTATGGTTACTAAACTGCATGCTAGGGCTGAAAATGTGTGGCAGCTCTGTCAAATTATAATTTCAGGACTAATTTTTGATTGGGCTTAGTAAAAGAGGTACTGAGAAAATTGTCCAGTTTCACATTCAGGCCACTGTCATTATCTCCAAGAAGGAGAAACAGACCATTTAGAGGTACAAAGAGTGTGTTTATGATGGAATATGATCTGCTATGAGTCTTTGTCACCTCCTGATGGCTGTGACTATGTAACTCATGAATTAACCATAGTCCTTTTGCAGATTCTCTTGATCTGGTTGTATTTTAGCCAAGAAGACATAGCTATATGTGCTAAGCTGCGTCAGTCATACCTGACTCTCTGCATCCCCATGGACTGTAGCCCGCCAGGCTCCTCTGTACATGGGGATTCTCCAGGTAAGAATCCTGGAGTGGGTTGCCATTTCCCCTCCAGGGGATCTTCCCAACCCAGGGATCAAACCCTCGTCTCTTATGTCTTCTGCGTTGACAGATGCGTTCTTTACCACTAGTGCTACCTGGGAAGCTCTGAAGTCATAGCTAAGACAGATATAAAGAGTAAGAAATGTTTAAGTTATCAGAAATAAAAGATTTAGAGCTGCTTTTATTATCTCTAAATACCCACATAATTTAAAAGCATTTTGTTAAATCTACCAAGAACTTCCAACTCAGACAGAGGATAGAGTAGAGATGATAGTGGGTATTCTTGGTCTGTGATATTAGAAAATTCAGCATTTCTTTTACTATCTTGCCCATAGTGAAAGGTAGGGGTCCCGGTTGCCCATTTTTTCTGCTTTTAGGTATATGAAAAAATGATTAGTGCTAATTAATACTCACTTTCCATTCTCCTTCCTTTGTAGTAAAATTCTCAGTAGAACATGGTCACCAAAGTGAAGACTTTATTTCCCATCCTTGATAATACATGTAGCTCTACGGCTAAGTTTCAACCAATAAATTATAAGCATACAAAACGTGTACCATTTCTAAGTCCTGCCCTTGAAGAGAATAGGCATGAATGCCTTGGTCTCTCTCCCCTGTTTAGAAGGCAACTAAGAGAATTCCAGAAAAACATCTATTTCTGCTTTATTGACTATGCCAAAGCCTTTGACTATGTGGATCACAATAAACTATGGAGAATTCTGAAAGAGATGGGATTACCAGACCGCCTGACCTGCCCCTTGAGAAATCTGTATGCAGGTCAGGAAGCAGCAGTTAGAACTGGACATGGAACAACAGACTGGTTCCAAATAGGAAAAGGAGTATGTCAAGGCTGTATATTGTCACCCTGCTTATTTAACTTATATGCAGAGTACATCATAAGAAACGCTGGGCTGGAAGAAGCACAAGCTGGAATCAAGATTGCCAGGAGAAATATCAAAAACCTCAGATATGCAGATGATACCACCCTTATGGCAGAAAGTAAAGAGGAACTAAAAAACCTCTTGATGAAAGTGAAAGTGGAGAGCGGAAAAGTTGGCCTAAAGCTCAACATTCAGAAAACGAAGATCATGGCATCCGGTCCCATCACTTCATGGGAAATAGATGAGGAAACAGTGGAAACAGTGTCAGACTTTTTTTGTGTGTGTGCTCCAAAATCGCTGCAGATGGTGACTGCAGCCATGAAATTAAAAGACTTCCAAGCTTACTCCTTGGAAGAAAAGTTATGACCAACCTAGATAGTATATTCAAAAGCAGAGACATTACTTTGCCGACTAAGGTCCATCTAGTCAAGGCTATGGTTTTTCCTGTGGTCATGTATGGATGTGAGAGTTGGACTGTGAAGAAAGCTGAGCACCAAAGAATTGATGTTTTTGAACTGTGGTGTTGGAGAAGACTCTTGAGAGTCCCTTGGACAGCAAGGAGATTCAACCAGTCCATTCTGAAGGAGATCAGCCCTGGGATTTCTTTGGAAGGAAAGATGCTAAAGCTGAAACTCTGGTACTCTGGCCACCTCACGCGAAGAGTTGACTCATTGGAAAAGACTCTGATGCTGGGAGGGATTGGGGGCAGGAGGAGAAGGGGACGACAGAGGATGAGATGGCTGGATGGCATCACCAACTCGATGGACATGAGACTGAGTGAACTCCGGGAGTTGGTGATGGACAGGGAGGCCTGGCGTGCTGTGATTCATGGGGTCGCAAAGAGTCGGACACGACTGAGCGACTGAACTGAACTGAACTGATGATGCTAGAAATTGAAGCAATCATTTTAGACCATGAGATGGAATCCACATGTTAGGGATTGCAAAGCGAAAATGCAAAAGGGCTTGCTCTACACTATCAGTCCTAGGTTCCTAGTCTTGGACTCCTATGTGAGAAGGAAACAAACTGCCACTTATTTAAGCTGCAACACATTATTTTGATCTCAAATTTAATAATTGAATTGATAACCTGACAATTATAGAAGAAAGTAATTATTTTCTAGAGTATGTTTGAAAGACTCATTGATTGGGGGTTATGATACTCAGCATTAAAAAATAACACCGTAATATTCAGAGTCAGTGTCATGAGATACAGAATTTGGTGGTTTCAGACAAACAAACCAGCGAATTAAAAGTAGTTTCATATTTGAAAATGAAGTCATTAGCATTCTTGTCTATGAAGTGTAGCTAATGGCCAACGGGGAGGCAGTCAAGTTGATACACTGAATTCATCTCCTGTTTCTGTTCACTTGTTGGGGAGCATGTGGACAGGGCAAAAAGACACAGTACTTTTTAACCAAGGAAGCTCCAAAACAGGTAGAAGGCACCTTGTTTCCTCCCTTGCAGAATACAGAAGGAGAAAAGTTAGCTGTGACTCTCAGAAGGTGACTAGGTGATACGGAAAAGGGCAGGAATCCCAGAGCACTGACATAATGACACCTCAAACTGTCTTCTACATTCGTTCACGTAAACACAGTAAGCATTTGAAACTGTTGAAACTGGTCAATGCAGGTGGGCTAGGCACACAGTCACTCACACATCCGTTTATTCAGTTACATTTAACCCTGCACTTAATAAAGAATCTAAACTAACAAATAGTAATTCATTTCCACCCACTTCTTTGTACTGCTGGTGACTAGACTTGGAACCTAGTCATTTAAATAAATTGTACCACTCCACCCTTAGAAGACTGTATTCTAAAGCCTTATTCTAGCTGTAAGTTCTAGAGAATTTACAATCTATTGTGTCAAATGTTATTTCCTTAAATAAAGGGGGATTTCTAATTTTCATAAATTAGCTGCTAATATGCTTGGGGAATCCCATATTTTTAGAGATAAGTAGTAGACTTTACTTTTCTCTGGAAAAAATTGAAAATGCTGTTTCCAGTGTTTTGTTTACTTTATTGAAGTACTGCCCATCTTTCCAAATACAGTTCTGTTAGAGGAATTTACTCTGCTATTGGGACCTTTAGTAGAGAATTTATATTCATAATGTTCTATACTAAACTAAGAGTTTTGACAGTCACTAATGGAATAGTAAATATAATAGGTCCAATTTTCTGGTAAAGCAGGAAGAAAATTGTTCTCCTTCTTGGAAGTGTTGAATTAATTGGAAAAAAAATACTTATAGTAATCACAGTGGCTTATTCTGATAAAAAGTTGGTTGCAGTATTTTATTTTTCTTTTGCATATTGATTATCTCTAGCCCTAGGATAATAAATGAGAGCAAATACTCATTTAATCATTGATTACACTTTATCATTTAACAAAAAACTTTACAAGAGCTTATCACATGAAAATCTTATAATAACTTATCTCGTGTGAACTCTAAACACATTTGGCTATTTAGTTTATATAATATGAAGAAAGCTAATGCTATTAACTTTGGATAGGATGTGAATATAAAGAAGTCTAAGGATTTACATAAATCAATAAACAGTGAATTAAGATCTTTGTGTAAAAAATTGAAAGGAACTTGAAATGCATACCGTCCCTATTTTACATGTGCTGAATTTTGCAGGGGGAAAACTGAACTTAATTTAGGAGAGTTTGCTTTCTACAGTTTATACAAAAAAATGACTGACATTTGATCAACTAGGACTAGATATGACTATATGATAGTATTGTAGCAACTTAATCATCCTCAAACTGTTTCTATTCTTAAAGCTGGAATCTGAGTTGATTATTTCCTCTTGCCTTATATAGTTTGGAATATTTTAATGTTTCTGCTCTGTATTTTTAACCAAATCTTTAATCTTCCTTTTAGAGGTCATTGGAAGCTGGAATTATTATATTTAGTTATTTATAATTTCACTGAAAGAATATTTCATTTGGTTTTTATATCTGAAATTGTAATCCACCTTTACAGGTGCGGAAGCATCACAGAGAGATTAGTTTCTCTAAGGCTATAATGGAAAGAAGTTAGAAGTAAAATACCAGTGTTCTAAATCCAGAAGTTTATTCTCTTATTGATGATTCTTAAGTCTAGAAGTCAAGGACCTAGTATATTTCCAAGGAGGGTTGCGATTCCCTGTTTATTGCTTTCATTCCTTTAAGTCTCTTATTTTATATATACGGTGATTATATTTGAGTTGTGTGAAGACTGACAAATTTTTAGCAGTGATCAAAACTATTGACATCTTGCATAATACTAACCTATTTTTTTAAAAAATAGATGTAAAAAGTTTACAGAGTTGGACCTTCTATATGAGTGCCTTCCATCTAAACTCCTAAATCTAAGAAAACTCTTGAGCAGTTTGGTTTACTATCTATGTTACTAAAGCACATATGTTACAGAACTTTTGACTGTGTGGATCACAATAAATTGTGGAAAATTCTGAAAGAAATGGGAATACAGACCACCTGACCTGCCTCTTGAGAAATCTGTATGCAGGTCAGGAAGCAACAGTTAGAACTGGACATGGAACAACAGACTGGTTCCAAATCGGGAAAGGTGTACGTTCAGGCTGTGTATTGTCACCCTGCTTATTTAACTTATATGCAGAGTACAACATGAGAAACGCTGGGCTGGAAGAAGCACAAGCTGGAATCAAGATTGCCAGGAGAGATATCAAAAACCTCAGATATGCAGATGATACCACCCTTATGGCAGAAAGTGAAGAAAAACTAAAGAGCCTCTTGATGAAAGTGAAAGAGGAGAGTGAAAAACTTGGCTTAAAACTCAACATTCAAAACTAAGATCATGGCATCCAGTCCCATCACTTGATGGCAAATAGATAGGGAAACAATGGAAACAGTGACAGATTTTATCTTTTTGGGCTCCAAAATCACTGCAGATGGTGACTGCAGCCATGAAACTAAAAGACGCTTGTCCTTGGAAGAAAAGTTATAACCAACCTAGACAGCATATTAAAAAGCAGAGACATTGCTTTGCCAACAAAGGTCTATCTAGTCAAAGCTATTGTTTTTCCACTGTTCATGTATGCATATGAGTGTTAGACTATAAAGAAAGCTGAGCACAGAAGAATTGATGCTTTTGAACTGTGGTGTTAGGTAAGACTCTTGGGAGTCCCTTGGATATCAAGGAGATCCAACCAGTCCATCCTAAAGGAAATCAGTCCTGAATATTCTTTGGAAGGACTGATGTTGAAGCTGAAACTCCGATACTTCAGCCACCTGATGTGAAGAGCTGACTCATGTGAAAAGACCCTGATACTCGGAAAGATTGATGGTGGGAGGAGAAGGGGACAACAGAGGATGAGATACTTGGATGGCATCATTGACTCAATAGACATGAGATTGAGTATACTCTGGGAGTTGGTGAGGGACAGGAAGGCCTGTCACGCTGCAGTCCATGGGTTCACAAAGAGTTGAACATGACTGAGTGACTGAACTGGCTGAACTTATTAATTTTTAAACGCTGTCTTACGGGATAAGGGGAGAAATCATGGAGCTTCCCTGGTGACTTAGCAGTAAAGAATCTACCTGCCAGTGCAGGAGAGGTGGGTTTGATTCCTGGGTCGAGAAGATGCCCTGGAGAAGGAAATAGCAACCCACTCCAGTGTTCTTGCCTTGGAAATCCCGTGGACAGAGAAGCCTGGTGGGCTACAATCCATGTGGTTGCAAAAGAGCTGGATATGTCTTAGTGACTAAATAAGAGCAGGCATATCAGCATTTCTAGAGAGCAGTTATTTTTTTGTATATGCTAGATGCCAGAAAACTACATGCTACTTGGAATGAGAGATATTATAAGTTATGATGAAAAGTGTTTAGTAATCAGATAGACCTAGCTTCCAATGCTGGCTTTGCCATTGCTTACTGTGTGTATTTTGATAAATTAAGCAACTTCTCTGATCTTGCAGATTTAGGAATGATAATTTTTTAAAATGTGCTCTTAAAGGGTCTATTGCAGAATTTCACAGTGGCCTATATATGATTTTTTTCTTCCTTAGAATTTGACACTAAACATGAGAGGCCATCCATGGGTTGAAAGACAATGAAGAATCTATGTATTTTTACCAAATGGTTCTGCTCTTTTTGTATATATTGAAACCTAATCATGCAGCTATTGTAGGATGTTATTAACCTGGTCTCTAGTGTCAGAAAGCTTGGGACTGTTTCTGGTTGTGGCCCTCTCCAACTATGATAAACTAACTGTGCTGAGTTTCCTCAATTGCATGTAAACCGGGAGATATCTTCCTTATAGTATTATCCAAAGGATTAATTATGGATAAATATAACAGTTGTAGAAATAAATTTTCAATTATATAGTACAATATAAATGCACAGGCCATTTTTGTCACTTTTATTATTGCCATTATTTCCAATATTTATGACTTTCAACATTTACTGAAAAGACATTTAACAAATATTTATGAAACATTAATATGCATCCTATTTTTATACACAGAAGTTGACAAAATCTAAGAAACAGTCTAGGGGAAAACACAAAAGCAAGACTAAGTAAGAAAAGCACTTGCATTTTCTATGAAATAAGTATGAGTTAAGGATGCATACTGTATTATACAATGCACAAATTTTTAAGAGAAAGACTGTAGGTTAAAACTTATCTTCTTTGCAATTCCATAATCAGCCTTTTCAAATATGAGAAATTGTGACATTCTATTCGATAATGAGTCGTCTATTAAGGATTATCCTTTCAAAATTCTCACCCTGTTTTCCATATTCATAACAAATCACACCTCCTATTTATGTGGGAACTGTTTGCCGCAAATGCCACCTCTTCCTTCTGATCTCTCATAATCAGGCCGAGATGTGCTCATGCCAGAGCATCACAGCAGTAACCACAGCCAAGAGCTCAGGGTTTCTAAACCTGATTAGTTTCTGCAATTTATATTTCATCATTGACATATCAGTCTTTTAACAGATCGAGGACTGTGCATGTTTGAAATGAAATTTACACACTTGACAACTGAAGAAGTTTGTTTATTTCTTCAAGAAATTAATTCACTCCTAATGAAGAATGAAAGACTGTCTGAATCATTCATCAGTGTAACCTTTTTCATCTTCTAGAAATCAACCCTTCATTTATAGGACTTTAAGAGAGTGTTATTTTCCATAAACTTAATAATTGTTCAAAATAATTCCAACTTTTAACTGGGCATTTTGTCTTAAACATTTTATTTCACTGGGTTATTAAACATGAATATTAGACAAATTAAGAATAAATAAAATTGGCATTGAGTGAGTATGTTGTGAATTACTCTTTTGTAATTTCCCCTTAAACACCCATAATAACTTATTGAAAGAACATGTTTAACAAACACTAAGAATACCTTTTGCAAGATTTTATTTACAAAATTTAAACTAAAATCTTAGGCAGGTAATACAGTATTCGCAGTGTTTCATAGAGAGAAAAGTTCTGCCACATGAACCCTCTGATGGAATAGGCTTAATCTGTCTATTATACTCTATAGTAGGGGTTCATTAATTGCACCAGTTTAAAAACTGGACCTGCCTAATCTATTGTGTTGCACGTGTGTCTCTGTGTGTGTGTGCAAGTGTGTGGCCAGATGTAATTCTTGTCCATTTGCCCCAATTCTATCACTTCTCATTTTGCTAATATTTAGTAACAGTATCAGCAAACAAAAAAGATAAGGCAGGATGTAGAAGGCCCTGGAGGTGAAATATTTCCCTGTTTATTCTCCGTAATATGGTCAGGAAGAGAAATGATAGTGCTTTATAGGGAGTGCAGGCTTCGTTATCCATTATTTAGTGTCAAATTCAAATTGATTTTGTTTCTTGACATTCAAAAATCTGAAATAAATTGATCCAAGTAGTGATCACATTTCATTAATGTTTCCATTTATAGCAATTTATTTGATCTTTAGATTTGTAACTTTAAATAATCAAATTATTCTTTCATGAAAATATTTGAATTTACAATATTGCATTTAATAATACGTAATATTTAGTATGCTTTAAGCATGAACTAACAAGGTGTTATGATTTTGTTACTTGTATTATTATTATTCCCAGAAATTATATGAGAGATATGACTATTATACTTATTTCTCAAATGACAGTAGGGTATGGAGAGGATCAGTATATTGCTCAATGTTACTACCCTTTGGGTAATGATAAGGGTTGTTCAAGTGGAGGCCAAACTTGAACCTAGATCGTCTAGTGCTCTTATTAGTGCTCAATTGCTTGCATGTTTCCTTCAAGGACATAAAGATCTGCCTTTATGTCTCCCATTATCTGTCTTCTACATTTATTAACTTATCTGGAATATGTTTTAAGGCTTAGTACCCTTATGATTATACATTGAAAGTGAGAAATAGATTTAAGGGACTAGATCTGATAGATAGAGTACCTGATGAACTATGGACTGAGGTACGTGACATTGTACAGGAGATAGGGATCAAGACCATCCCCATGGAAAAGAAATTTTGCAAAAAAACCAAAATGGCTGTCTGGGGAGGCCTTACAAATAGCTGTGAAAAGAAGAGAAGTGAAAAGCAAAGGAGAAAAGGAAAGATATAAACATCTGAATGCAGAGTTCCGAAGAATAGCAAGAAGAGATTAGACAGCCTTCCTCAGTGATCAATGCAAAGAAATAGAAGAAAACAACAGAATGGGAAAGACTAGAGATCTCTTCAAGAAAATTAGAGATACCAAGGGAATATTTCATGCAAAGATGGGCTCAATAAAGGACAGAAATGGTAGGGACCTAACAGAAGCAGAAGATATTAAGAAGTGGTGGCAAGAACACACAGAAGAACGGTACAAAAATATCTTCACAACCAAGATAATCATGATGGTGTGATCACTCATCTAGAGCCAGAAATCCTGGAATGTGAAGTCAAGTGGGCTTTAGAAAGCATCACTACAAACAAAGCTAGTGGAGGTGATGGAATTCCAGTTGAGCTATTTCAAATCCTAAAAGATGACACTGTGAAAGTGCTGCACTTAATATGCCAGCAAATTTGGAAAACTCAGCAGTGGCCACAGGACTGGAAAAGGTCCGTTTTCATTCCAATCCCAAAGAAAGGCAATGCCAAAGAATGCTCAAACCCACACAATTGCACTCATCTCACATGCTAGTAAAGTAATGCTCAAAATTCTCCAAGCCAGACTTCAGCAATACATGAACCGTGAACTTTCAGATGTTCAAGCTGGTTTTAGAAAAGGCAGAGGAACCAGAGATCAAATTGCCAACATCTGCTGGGTCATGGAAAAAGCAAGAGAGTTCCAGAAAAACATCTCTTTCTGCTTTATTGACTATGCCAAAGCCCTTGACTGTGTGGATCACAATGAACTGTAGAAAATTCTGAAAGAGATGTAAATATCAGACCACCAGACCTGCCTCTGAAGAAACCTATATGCACGTCAGGAAGCAACAGTTAGAACTGGACATGGAACAACAGACTGGTTCCAAATAGGAAAAGGAGTACGTCAAGGCTGTGTATTGTCACCCTGATTATTTAACTTATATGCAGAGTACATCATGAGAAACGCTGGGCTGGAAGAAGCACAAGCTGGAATCAAGATTCCTGGGAGAAATATCAATAACCTCAGATATGCAGATGACACCATTCTTATGGCAAAAAGTGAAGAGGAGCTAAAAGCCTCTTGATGGAAGTGAAAGAGGAGAGTGAAAAAGTTGGCTTAAAGCTCAACGTTCAGAAAATGAAGATCATGGCATCTGGTCCCATCACTTCATGGGAAATAGGTGGGGAAACAGTGGAAACAGTATCAGACTGTATTTTTGAGGCTCCAAAATCACTGCAGATGGTGACTGCAGCCATGAAATTAAAAGACGCTTATTCCTTGGAAGAAAAGTTATGACCAACCTAGATAGCATATTGAAAAGCAGACATTACTTTGCCAACAAATGCCTGTTTAGTCAAGGCTATGGTTTTCCAGTGGTCATGTATGGATGTGAGAGCTGGATTGTGAAGAAAGCTGAGCACCAAAGAATTGATGCTTTTGAACTGTGGTGTTGGAGAAGACTACTGTGGGTCCCTTGGACTGCAGGGAGATTCAACCAGTCCATTCTAAAGGAGATCAGCCCTGGGTGTTCTTTGGAAGGAATGATGCTAAAGCTGAAACTCCAGTACTTTGGCCACCTCATGCGAAGAGTTGACTCATTGGAAAAGACTCTGATGCTGGGAGGGATTGGGGGCAGGAGGAGAAGGGGACGGCAGAGGATGAGGTGGCTGAATGGCATCACCGACTCGGTGGACATGAGTTTGAGTGAACTCTGGGAGGTGGTGATGGACAGGGAGGCTTGGCTTGCTGCGATTCATGGGGTCGCAAAGAGTCGGACACGACTGAGTGATGAACTGAACTGAAGTTAATTTTCTTCTTTGTTGTTCACAGGGACTTAAACTTTTCCTCCACATACACATTTAATGTTCTGAATTTTATACAATTGAAAATCTTCAATGACATCACATTTTACTTTACTTTGTTTAACATTTCAGCTTCATTTTAAATTACTTCCTACTCTGTGGGAGAGGAAGAGGGTGGGATGATTTGGGAGAATGGCATTGAAACATGTATAATATCATATATGAAACGAATCGCCAGTCCAGGTTCGATGCATGGTACAGGATGCTTGGGGCTGGTGCACTGGGATGACCCAGAGGAATGGTAAGAGGAGGGAGGAGGGAGGGGGTTTCAGGATGGGGAACACGCGTATACCTGTGGTGGATTCATGTTGATGTATGGTAAAACCAATACAATATTGTAAAGTAATTAACCTCCAATTAAAATAAATAAATTTATATTAAAAAATAATAGAAAATAAATTACTTCCTTAAGAGTGGAAAGCTGCAGCTTTCTCATAGTTTTTTTTTTCCTGTTTCCTGAATTACCATTATCATATTTGTTATCATCACTCTCATTAATATCATCCTGTTACTTTTACACTAAGAGTAGCATCCTCTGTTGAAAATTTACAGTATGTCTCTTGGCTCCAATTGTAAATCCTCCATTGCTGTTATGGTTTGCCATACCTTCAAGACTTGCCTCAGTTGGTCCCCAAACTGCACATTTCCTGTGGGGGTTTTCATTTGCTAGTTGCGGCTGCAATGTGTTTTCCACCATATTATTATTTCGTTCTGGTAATTTTAGTAAGTTTTCATATGAGGGGCTAAAATATCTGCTTTTATGCCCCATCTTTTCCTAAAATCAAAGTTTCATGTCCTCTTGCTTATTAAAGCTTATTAAAGACTAATTAGATTGTACTTTCTTTCATGTTGAACAATTTAGCTTTCTTGGGAGGGACTTGTAGAGGGGAGGAAAAATAATTTTTCTCTACCCTTCTAGGTTCTTGCCTAAGAGCTCCCCCCTTTAATAAAAAGGCAGATTAATAGGAGGAAAACAAATTTAATTATGTAAATATGCTGGCGTGTATGCTAAGTCTCTTCAGCCATGGCCAACCCTTTGTAACATCATGGACTGTAGCCCGCCAGACTCCTTGGCCTTCTTTATGGTCCAGCTCTCAAATCTACACCTGACTACTGGAAAAACTGTAGCTTTGACTATAAGACCTTTGTCAGCAAAGTGATGTCTCTGCTTTTTAATACACTGTTTATATTTGTCATTACTTTTCTTCCAAGGAGCAAGTGTCTTTTAATTTCATGGCTGTAGGCAGTCTGATCATCAAAGGATTATTGGTAATTAAGGAAAACCAGATATCTCAAGTTAAAGAATTTAGCACTTTTTGTGTATGGGAAGATGCAAGACTCTGGGCTCACTGAAATCCTTTCTTTCATATGCGTCTCATCCATCTTGAGCCAGTATCTTTTTTTTTTTTTTTTCCCTCAATGTTCACCACAGGGAGTGGCTGCAGTCAGAAGGTATTGTCTGCAATACCAGATTGCAGGTATTGTTCTCCTTCCTATTTGCCCTGGAAGGCTGGAATCACTGATGACTGTGACATCCTTATTTATTGACATGGTAGGAAATACTCCATTTCTCAAGTGTTTTCATATACTTTCTTATACTTCAGGTTTGTTGAGTTTCTTCCATCAGTGAGTTAGTAGTTTTTATCAAAACTAAAATTTTTCAGCCATTATTTCTTCAAAAAATATTCTGTTTCTCCCCCTTCATCTTTCAGGGACTCCAGTTATTAATAGATATATATCATGCTGGTTTAATTGTCTCCATAATATAATTCAAAGTTAACTTTCTCCAGTATTCATCTTTGTTTAATTTTGGATATTTTCCATTAATGTGAATTTAATGAATTATCTTTATGATTTCCCTTTCTGCTGTGTAGCTAGGAGGAAGTAGGGGTATGTGCAACATCTATATTTCAGTTCATTCTGAAATGTTTAATCAGAATAACATTTTGAAGATTCTCACGTGGTACCTTTTCAGGTTTTATTGGATAAAATTCCTCTCTGATTTTATTCTGCGTATATGTCCTACTTTCCTCTGGGTTATTCTGAGATGACCACTGAATATATCAAGAAGGAGAACTGCTCAGGCAACCTCATCATAGTTGGAAGAAGTGTGGTATCCTTTGATCTCATGGCATTGTTTGGATTTCTGCATTTCTTTCCTGTGAGGTCATAGGTTAAAAATGTTCTTTAAGCTGGGGCCGTAATATGTAGCTATTCTGCTAGCATCTTCTAGTTAAGTCTGTGATCGATATAATCCATAACTTGTTTTCTTGGTTTTAGTCAAGACTAGGTGGTATTTCCATTTGTTCTAATTTGTTAGCACTAATTTGTTCATGTCTTGGATTTTCCTGCCATACTTTCTACCAAGCATGTTTGTAAATCATAGACTCCACAGTGTCTTATGTACCATTACCTTACTCTAACTAGTCCAATGGTCCTCAGCTCAGTTATCTTTATTGACTTACCACAAGAGAATGTGGTAAACTTGGCCTCTCTTTGTCACTTAGGTGACAAAGATTGTTTGGATAAACTATGCTTGGATCCTTCCTTGGCCAAATTGTCTGTGATACCAGATTTATTCTTAAGAAACTCAGCTCCAAGTTGGTAGATGGATATACATTTTCAACAATAAGTAGTTAGAAATCCCTTGTGCACCTACATTTCTCATTAATCTATGTGATATACATCTACCCTCTAGGAGTTCAGTTAGGAGATGAGAGATAGAAATATTGAAAAGTAATTAACCTCCAATTAAAATAAATAAATTATATTAAAAAAAGAAATATGTACTTCATTACAATCCTTCATTTTCTATCACGTTTCTTTTTCATAAAGGCATTTGGTAGAACATGAAAGAAATTTTATTTTCCTTTCCAATCTGGCTAGACTTTTAAGGGTAAATTTTAAGTTTCACACTTTTCTAGATTATATTATACTTTCTGAGACTGGCTTCATGGCTTTACCATAATTATGGATGGGTGGGACTTAGAAGAGAGACTTATAGTGACAAAGAAGCATATATCAAAATACTTGTAAAAGCATATATATTTCTCACAGATTGAAAATGAAAATGTATAAGTATATATAAAAACAGTCACTGCTTCAGTATTATTCCAGAAATCAATTAGAAGGAATAGGTTCAAGCAAGACTTTTAATTATGATGCAGATAGACATTTATTGGGAGCTTTTTATCAGAAATCTAAATTTTCTCTGCTTTGTGTGGAACACCAACATAGTCAGCTAGGCACATTTTTCTCAATAGCAAATGCTTTTGTAGGATACAATAGAAATTAATCAGTTTCCCAGGGGAAATTGCACATATAAATGTGATCCCTTGAAGAGATTTGAATAGTCTGATCTTAGTCAAGACAACATAACTAAAAATTGAAGGAAATATCATTAGGGAGACCTTTTGGAACTTTGAAAATATGGTAGTTGTAGCTGACATTTGGTGTATCATGCTTGGTGAGAGTAAGAATGGGGTCATTTTGACTGTGGCAAAGTAATATATCTTCCAGTCTGCTAGCCTGTTTCTTTTTAGACTCTTCTGATACAATGCTGGAATTTTTAGAACTATGCCTCATGGGGCAGCCAAAGGCTTGGCATTTACCTTTTTTTCTCATCTCTGGTTCTTCTGTTTTCACCAATGCATAAAGTGGTGGCTATACTATTGAGGCCCATTAAATGTCACAACACTAATGTTCATAAAAGATACCCATGCTGATGTTAATTTCCCTTGCTGTCTGCCCCAAGGCAATCCAATCTTGCTTCTGACAATCGCATGGCTTCTGTTGCAGGCAACATCTCTTGATACATATAGAACAAATGACTCTTAACTCTAAGCATGCCTCTAGCCTTGGGATGTCCCATAGAGTTGGAAGATAAACAGCTGTTTTGGTTTTTCCCCAGCTGTTTCATTGCAGTTGTTTTATTGCTGTACTCTCAGAAATCAGGCAGGAATGCATAGGACTGTTCCAGAAGCCACGTTCACTGAAAGACACAAGGCTGTTTTGAGAATCACTAGTCCCATCTAACTCTTGTAAATTGTTTCTAAGTCAAAGTTGTAATTCTCAATGGTCTTCTCCTGGAGTTAATACTTCAGTGGAAATGTTTTCATTCACTTTTGCTTATCTTAATTCAATCCTGTAGACATGTCCAGAGGTAGCAAAAAATTAGAGAAAATATATTAACCAAAATGGATAACACTGGGAGGAGAGCAAACTTCAGATAAGAGGGAATCAAACATTCTGTTTTGGACATTTAGACTTGAGCTTTCTATTAAGGTAATTCATTATGAAGCAATAATACCTGGAATAGTAAGTAGAATAGACAACACAGTACAAATGTCAAGATAATGTGTCAGCCAGCTTTGGCTATGTAACTGAACATACCAAAATGTAAAACAGTAATTGTTTCATATAGCTCATCATTCTGTGGGTCAGGTAAGACATTTTTCTTGTCTAGATTGTCTTGACTGATTATCTGGGGTCACATGGTAGGTCCACTGGCAGCAAAGTGATTTAGGATAGTCTTGCTTACATGCCTGGTGTAGGGCAGCTTGTTGACAGGGCACCTACATCTTCATCACATCGCCTTTCTAGAGCCAACTTGGATCCATTCACGTGGTAGCCTCAGGGTTTTAAATACAGCAAGCAAGGAAACCTCTGTGGGTAATCTCTCTCAAACTGTGACTTGGGACAGGTTTGTTAATATCCTATTGGCAAAACAAAGTCACATGAAAATCCCAGTGTCAATACAATAGAGGGTCTTCCAAGCAAGTAGATATAGGTAGGGGAGCACTGCAATCATTTTTGCAAACAATCTGCCAAAGACAAAACTACGTATGAGATTGTTTTTTGTCTGTGTTGTGTAGCATGTGGAATCTTAGTTCCTCAATCAGGGATCAAACCTGTGCCCTCTGCCATGGAAGTGTGGAGTCCTAATCTAGACTGCTAGGGATGTCTCACTACCTGTGAGCTTCTTGTTGTTGAATCTAGAAATATGAATTGAATTGAAGAAGTCAGAGAAGTAATGAGTCATCAGAGATGTCAATTGGAGAAGGAAATGGCAACCTGCTCCAGTATTCTTGCGTGGAAAATCCCATGGATGGGGGAGCCTGCTAGGCTATAGACCATGGGGTCTCAAAGAGTCAGACATGACTGAGTGACTTCACTTTCACTTTTCACTTTCATGCATTGGAGAAGGAAATGGCAACTCACTCCAGTGTTCTTGCCTAGAGAATCCCAGGTCAGGAGGAGGCTGGAGGGCTGCCGTCTATGGGGTCACACAGAGTCGGACACAACTGAAGTGACTTAGCTGCAGCAGCAGAACCATCAATATAACTCCAGTGGATGTAGCATAGTGAAACACATTCCCTTTGTGGAAATTATTGACCTCATTGGGGAGTTCTGAAAATGGAATGCATACATGCATTGCTTACTTCTTATTCCATGCCAGTTTTCTAGATTTTGATGTTGGTTATAGGTTTGCTTATTTTGGGAATCCAAAACATGTTGCACTGATTTTATGACACCCGTCTAAGATTTTAAATTCACATTACAATCACAAAGGTACATAAAATACAACTTTTAATTTTCCCACAACTGATTGGCTCTTCTTCATCTAATTTGTGTCTCTTGTACCTTCCTTTGCCTGCTTTGTAAATGCTTATTTATCTTTCACAAAGCCTTTTCTTTTTTTTTTTTCTTGATCAAGATTAAATGATAGGGTCAATGCACGAATGCAATTGAGTACCTGACAACTTATTAAAGTAAACATAGACAGAGTGCCTGAAGAAATATAGACAGAGGTTTGTGACATTGTACAAGAGGCAATCATCAAAACCATTGACAAGAAAAAGAAATGTAAAAAGGCAAAATTGTTGTCTGAGGAGGCCTTACCAATAGCTGAGAGTGGAAGATAAGTGAAAGGCAAAGGAGAAAAGGAAAGATACACCTATTTGAATGCAGAGTTCCAAAGAAGAGCACAGAGAGAAAAAAAAGACTTCCTCAGTGATCAATGTGAAGAAACAGAGGAAAACAATAGAATGGAAAAGGCTAGAGATCTCTTCAAGAAAATTAGTGATACCAATGGAACATTTCATGCAAAGATGGGTACAATAAGAACAGAAATGGTATGGACCTAACAGAAGCAGAAGATATTAAGCAAAGGTGGCAAGAATACACAGAAGAACTATACAAAAAGATCTTCACGACCCAGATAACCACAATGATGTGACCACTCACCTAGAGCCAGACATCTGGAACGTGAAGTCAAGTGGGCCATAGGAAGCATCACTACAACAAAGCTAGTGGAGGTGATAGAATTCCATTTGAGCATTTCAAATCCTGAAAGATGATGCTGTGAAAGTGATACATGCAATATGCCAGCAAATTTGGAAAACTCAACAGTGGCCACAGGACTGGAAAAGATCAGTTTTCATTCCAATCCCAAAGAAAGGCAATGCCAAAGAATGTTCAAATTACTGCACAATTGCCCTCTTCTCACAGGCTAGCAAGTAATGCTTAAAATTCTCCAAGCCAGGCTTCAACAGTGTGTGAACCATGAACTTCCTGATGTTCAAGCTGGATTTAGAAAAGGCAAAGCAACCAGAGATCAAATTGCCAACATCCACTGGATCATCGACAAAGCAAGAGAGTTCCAGAAAACCATCTACTTCTGCTTTATTGACTATGCCAACGCCTTTGACTGTGTAGATCACAACAAACTGAAAAATTCTTCTAGAGATGGGAATTCTTCAAGACCACCTTACCTGTCTCCTGAGAAATCTGTATGCAGGTCAAGAAGTAACAGTTAGAACTGGACATAGAACAACAGATTGGTTCCAAATAGGGAAAGGAGTACATCAAGGCTATATACTATCACCCTGCTTGTTTAACTTATATGCAGAGCATATGATGTGAAATGCCAGGCTGGATGAAGCACAAGTTGGAATTAAGATTTCCGGGAGAAATATCAATAGCCTCCGATATACAGATGACAACACCCTTAAGGTAGAAAGTGAAGAAGAACTAAAGAGCCTCCAAATGAAAGTGAAAAAGGGGAGTGAAAAACTGGTTTAAAACTCAACATTCAGAAAACTAAGTCATGGCATCCAGTCGCATTACTTCATGGCAAATAGATGGGGAAACAACGGAAACAGTGACAGACCTTATTTTGGGGGCTCCAAAATCACTGCAGATGGTGACTGCAGCCGTGAAATTAAAAGATGCTTGCTCTTTGGAAGAAAAGTTATGACCAACCTAGACAGCATATTAAAAAGCAGAGACATTACTTTGCCAACAAAGGTCCGCCTCATCAAAGCTATAGTTTTTCCAGTAGTCATGTATGGATGTGAGAGTTGGACTATAAAGAAAGCTGAGCGCTGAAGAACTGATGCTTTTAAACTGTGGTGTTGGAGAAGACTCTTGAGAGTCCCTTGGACAGCAGAATAAACCAGTCCATCCTAAAGGAAATCTGTCCTGGATATTCATTGAAAGGAGTGATGCTGAAGCTGATACTCAATACTTTGGCCACCTGATGTGAAGAACTGACTCATTTGAAAAGACCCTGACCCTGGGAATGATTGAAGGTAGGAGGAAAAGGGATGACAGAGAATGAGATAGTTGGATGGCATCACCGACTTGATGGACATGAGTTTTAGAAAGCTTTGGGAGTTGGTGATGGACAGGAAGCCTGGCATGCTGCAGTCCATAGGGTCGCGGAGTTGTACAAACTGAGTGATTGAACTGATAGTTCAGTTCAGTTTAGTTGCTCAGTCATGTCCAGCTCTTTGCTACCCCATGAACTGCAGCATGCCAGGCCTTCCTGTCCATCACCAACTCCCGGAGACTACCCAAACCCATGTCAATTGAGTTGGTGATGCCATCCAACCATCTCATCCTCTGTCGGCCCCTTCTCCTCCTGCCCCCAGTCTTTCCCAGCATCAGGGTATTTTCAAATGAGTCAGCTCTTCACATAAGGTGGCCAAAGTATTGGATTTTCAGCTTCAACATCAATCCTTCCAGTGAACATCCAGGAATGATTTCCTTTAGGATGGACTGGTTGATCTCCTTGCAGTCCAAAGGACTTCCAATTAATGTTTTTATTTTATAGCACAAACATTTAGAAACACCAGATATATAATATTTTCACTACATTTTCTTTTGCTAATGGAAAATCATTATTATATATTTAAGCCCTCAAGCAATTAAGTAACTACCTTTTTAAAAAGTGTTCATTCTCTTTCTCCCCTTCTCTCTCTCTTTCTATATGTGTGTCTCTAAAGGATCAGTTTAGTCATTTCAAATCCAGTTCAGTTCCTCAGGTTGGCGCAAACTATCATCAATCATAGTTAAGAACTAAGATTTACATTCAGGACATTGTGAACTCCTTGTCACAACTTTTATATTTAGCAGTCTGCTTCCTTTTGTCAGTCACTATATTCTTTCCCAGAATGAAGGCAGAGAATGCCAATGTATAATCAGTCAGCATATCAAATACCTACCATGTGCCTGGCATCATATTTAGTGCTTTCATAGTTCTAACCAGGTAACAACTCATTATACTGTTGTTGTTTTTGCTTATATTAACTTTATCATTCTAGAAACTTGTATTAACAAGGATCCTTGTCTCTTGGAAAGACAGAATTGATCAGATAGTATATGAAGAAATATATACTGAAGACATCAAGCTATTGAACAGTACTTACTGCAGTACATTGATTCCTCACTTCCTTATAAATCGTCATCAAGATAATTGGAATGGAGAATATGTAAGCTAGGAGAAGACTTTAGTCTAAAAGAAATGGTATTTTAAAGGAGTTTTCCCTAAGTTGCTTTGTCTTTGGCTATGATTTGGTTCTACTAACTATGTAGTGGAAAGAGGTATCCTCACTGAGTAGATGAGCCTCAACTTTTCTCCTTCTGTGCTAGCCACAAGGTAGATAAATTCCAACACAGAAACTCAATTCAAAGAGAAAACAATAGGTTGGATCTATATATGGCACTTCCCTTAATTCCTCTAGCTAGCATGTTTTATAACTATCTACTCTAAGAACAAAGAATATAACTCCTAAAAACAAAGGGTAATAATAACTATTACTATTATCATGTGTGAAAGTCACTTAGTCATGTCTGACTCTTTGCCACCCCATGGACGACTATACAGGCGATGGAATTCTCCAGGCCACAATACTGGAGTGGGTAGCCATTCCCTTCTCCAGGGGATATTCCCAACCCAGAGATCAAACTCAGGCCTCCCACACTGCAGACAGATTCTTTACCAGCTGAGCCACCAGGGAAATATTACTATTAGTAATAAGCAGAAAAAAGTGAAAGTGTTAGCTTCTCGGTCATGTCCAACTCTTTGCTACCCCATGGGCTGTCCTCTGCTAGGCTCCCATGTCCATGGCATTCTCTAGGCAAGAATACTAGAGTGGATTGCTATTTCCTTCTTCAGGGGATCTTCCTGACCCAGAGACTGAAGCCAGGTCTCCTTCATTGCAGGCAGATTCTTTACCAGCTGAGTCACCAGGAAGCAGAGAACCATCTAAATTCAAGTTGAGGAAATAAAAGTCTCTAAAGGAAGCGTAATCTTCCAAGACATAAGTCAGCTGAAAGATATATTCAATTTAAATTGATAAACAGAATTCAGTGTTTCAGTCTGAAGAATACCGACTCTGATAGTTTTATTGCTTTCAGGTCTTCACTGGGAATGAAGAGCCCTTTCTTTATATTTGCATTATAAAAGAGCTCACTGAAATGTATCTTCCAGAACAAAGGGACTTTCTGCTAGTGAGGAAAAAATCAGATTGAATGTAGAAGGCAGATACTGGTAGAAATTTTGGAACTTCAGCTTCCCCTGATATTGACTTTCAGTCCTCCTCAGATTTAGTAGTCACACACAGGAGGGTCTCATACAAGGCATGTGTACATGTATACAAATATGTATATAGGAATATGTATTTTAACATATACATGTGCGATATGTGACCATGTATGTCATTGAGTATGGCTGGGTGTACATGGGTATGTGATCTTGTATGTGAATGTGTATGAGTACATGTCTAGGAGTGGATCTGCAGCAGTGCATTAATAGAGATCTTCTATAGGAAGAGTTGACTCATTGGAAAAGATTCTGATGCTGGGTGGGATTGGGGGCAAGAAGAGAAGGGGCCAACAGAGGATGAGATGGCTGGATGGCATCACCGACTCGATGGACGTGAGTTTGGGTAAACTCCGGGAGTTGGTGATGGACAGGGAGGCCTGGTGTGCTGCAACTCATGGGGTTGCAAAGAGTCGGACATGACTGAGTGACTGGACTGAACTGAACTGATAGGTGTTAAAGAGTATTGTTGATTTTTTTTCCGTATTTAAAGATTGTTCTTTAAAGTGATCATGTGTTGCTTAGGTAATTAAACATTAAAAGCTATTTCAAAACATTAAAATAATCTATTGGGTAAGAGCTCATTGGGATGAGTAACATTTACATTACAATAAAACAGATTTATCCCAGAACCTGCTTCAGCAGCTAGTCTCTTCCTTTGGAGGGTGACCTCTGGCATCCCCTTTCATTAGGAGAAATTCTAAAATGTATATTGGTAAAAATCAGTTCCCCAATCTTCCCTATTTTCTTTCTTAATTTTCCATTCCAAACATTTAAAATCTCTCAGTTTTCCTCCCTGTCCTCTTCTAGAATTTTGCATCCTGCTTCATTAGTAAGGGTTTATTAACAGATTTACATCCATAGCTTAGTTAATGGGCAACTTGCATATCTAGTGGAGAACTCTGTAAGTAAATTTCTTCCCTATGGACTCAAAATCTATTGCAAAATTCAAAAAGTCTTCTTATGTTTATATTCTCAGTTTTTCTTTGTATTTGCTAAAGCTGTTACATTAAATCTTGCTCCTACGGGATATAAGCCTTGCTATAGAGAGCTGGAGCCTCTGAGACTTGTGGGTATGTCTACATACACCCACAGAGAGGTTCAGTTTGGAGTCACATGTATTGCACTATGGTCTTCATCTCAAAATCTTTTCCTCCACTCTTGGATTCAAGATCTAGATTCTCTTTCTATTCATTTCCTGTGGTAAGAGCAGGAAGAGAGCTTTTGTTACTCTTTTTTTTTTAATATAAAATGCAAGACAAAACCTCAACTTCCTCTGTTGTTCAGCTTTCTCTTTGATTCAAAATTTATAATAAATATCTGGAAGGAAAGAAGTCTTATAGAAAGTTTAATATGGTAAGATAAACCCATGAATCTGATTTTATTTTCTCCATAAAACCACCTGACAATACACTAAAATGATTCTTTTCAAAGGCAAAAATTCCCTAGGATAGGAAAAAAATGAGATGAAAAATAAAACAAAATTTTGGACATTGGAAAATACATAGACACTGTTACTGTCTGTGTGATACAGAATTTGACTGGCCTTTTTCCTTGGCTTCTGGGAGGAAAATTCTAAAACCCCTGAAATTTAAGTGAATTATTGTCTTCATTATTTGTGAGCCCCTGGGATAATAGCAGAGTTTTTGCTAATGTGGTGACTTATGACGGGCCCCTAGACAACTTCCAGTTGGAGTCTGTTCACCAGAAACATCAACTGTGTGGCTGTGGGGATGGGATTCTGAGCTAAACCTAACCTCCAGGGATAGATGGTAGAGACTGAGTTCAATCATGTGGCCGGTGAGTTAGTTAGTCACCTCTAAGATGTGAAATTCCAAACTCTGGACCTCAAAACTCATTGAAGACTGCTGTTTGATGAATACACCCATATGTCAGAAAGGTGATTTGCCCTGATTCCACATGGAGAGGTCACAGAAGCTCTGCATTTTATGTGTTTTATTGTGTCCCAAGCACCATAACGTAGTCCCGTTTTTTAGATTTAAAAAATACATTAATCAAATGACTGATAATATTGCTAAGAGTGGAGTCTGTCTTTCTAGACAGATTTTTTTTTTTCTGGCTTCCTTGACTATGCTCAGTATCTATTGATCTAATAAATAGGATTTAATTTTATTAAGTATGTTTCATTAATAAGAATTCCAAATTAACATTTTCTTCTTTATGTCAGAATACTAGATCTCCATAGATTATCTATGAGATTGTAGCATTAGTAAAAGATGATATATTCCACTGGGTGATATTTTGTTTTTCTGAAGCCAGATAAATGATCATCTCATTTTTGTTATTTGTTCTTTGAAAACAGATTTTAAATTCTCAAAAGATTATTTATTTCAATTCCTTTAAGACCAAAGGAAAGTTTATTTCCCTGCACTTATTAGAAGTGATACAAAAATATTTGGGAACATTAAGCAAGATTACTGAGAAATGATATATTGTGTAACAGGAAGAGCTCTTATGTTGTTTTTTGTATCCTTAGAACTAATTAAAAAACATTAAACCTTAAACAATAAATAGAAATATTTGTGACTAGAAAGAAGAACAGCAGCACCAATGCTGCCTATTTCTTGCCAGTTTACCTTAGTTTTCATTTATTTGCCCATAATGAAATGTCTTGGAAGAAAGACACTCAAGAAAATTCTTTATTCCTTAAAATAACAAAAGATCCATATGAACAACACCAGGATGACAAAATAAGTCATGCTAATAAATAACATATTTTCTTGTTTTTACTTAAAATAAAGAAAATATGTCTTTGTAAAACCCAAAGTGCAATACACTTTGAGAAAAGCTGTAATGTCACTATAAACAAATAACTTTAGCAATACATTGCTATTGGGTGGAATTTCCTTGTGAATAAGCAAAGGGAACTTTTCTCACTTGATGGGGCTCTGACAGCAATGATTACAGGCCAGGGAACTCACCTGCTGATCAGAAAGGTAATAGAAATTCTGCCGAGAAGACATGGAAACAACCGAAGATCTTGGAAATGTACAAGTTTCACCACTTGTGGCTCTTGCAGGTACTGTGATAAATGTGCGATAAAGAAAACCAAAAATATGTGACACTTTTGGTTTGTAAAGGTCTCCTGCCCTGAGTGGCTCTCAAACAGGGGTTGGCAGAGCATCTAAGGCGACAGAGGTCCAATCTTTAAAAGTACAGGTTGCCTCCTGGTGAGACCCATTTGCACTCAAGGGAATAAGTGTTGCCATTAAACAAATTTCTCACCCCATCACTTCAGAAGCAAATATTTTGCTATTTGTATACTGCCAACAAACAAGGTTTTGCAAACCTTTGTAGACTTTGGTATTAGCCATTCTTTTTTTTTTTTTTTTTTTGCCTTATAGCCATTTAATTGCAAGTGGCTGTAATAGATTTTCCAAGTGAAAATAATAAATGCTTTGCTTTTTGTATAAAGATGAGTTTTGCATTTTGATGTATTTCTCACCAATCTAGGAATTATTCAGACTGAATCATCTTTAGCTCGCCTACTTGACTTATTTATGGTAAATATTTTGTATGTTCGCACTATGGATTTGACTAGGATGCCCAGACTCCTGAAGCATCCACTCTGCCTTCCAGATCACAGTTGTATACAACCATACAAACAATAACATGCAGTTAAGTTTCTGTGCCAACTATTATGGGAAATCAAAAGGTCACCAAAAACAATGGCCAAGATAAGTCTGAGAAGGTTTTATAAAATAGTTTGCATTTGAAATAGGCTTTAAATAATTATCTCAGTGTGAATAAAATGAATATTTATTAACCCGTGTGTCTTTTCTGTGCTACAGACTTTGTTTAGACTATTTCTGCTAATTTTCATTGATAATTTTCATGCTAATTTTCATGATATCCTAATGAGGCATCTTTGTCTCAATTTTAAAATCAGGAAACAAAAGTTTAGGTGAGATAACTATTAAGAAAGTATATAACTGATGGAAAAGTGCCAAAGCATAAAAAGAAGAATCCTTAGTCCATGAATGACCAAAGAGAGTAGGAAGACCCTGATAGCCTAGCCTTGTCAGACAGTTATGTGAGAGTAAAATAAACCACTATATCATTTAAATGCCATTGTTGTCTCTTTGATATAGAGCTAGGCTTCTTGCTAATATATAATTTTACTACTGTGTCTTCATTTTCTTTTTTACCACCCATCTTATTAGGTCTCTAGTCACCTTTTTAGTAATCTATTATGACCACGTTGACTGCATCCTTTTATCAAGTTGAAGAAGGACCTGAGCAATTTGGCAATATTTTTTTTTTTCATCAGACTTCTTGAACTTCAAGCAGTTGGAAAACACAGATTTTTGTTACCCTGTAGGTGCTCTGTAATTATGTGCAATGTGACTGTAAACCATCAAGATCTTGGCTCATAAACCAGATTCCTTCATCTTTCTTGTGTAAGTATTAGCAGTGAGGAAAGTGGCAGCAGATGGCGTTCCCCTGGTAACTGTGTTTCTAACTCACCAGTTCCTGTCAGTACCTGCTTGAAGGTTTCAAACTTGTAGGCAGTTTAATACCTTTGACAGATTTACTGAAGAAACAGCTGAGAGAATCTCTGAGAGCAACAGCTTTCTAAAACTCTCAGCTTGCTGCAGCCAGTTCATTTGGAGGGCATTTGGTTGTATCAGAATTGTAATCACTTCTGATGCATCACAAACTGTGTATAACTAGCCCTTGTTCTCCACTGCTTCCCTTGTTTAGGGAATGCAGTGCTTAAAACAACAGAGATGAATTAGCAGCTTAGTCAATACTTAAACTAGGTGGCTGTGTTCTGGTGGTAAGCACAGAGGATAAGTGGGTGATGGTTTTTCTGCAATGTATTGTTTGTACTGATCATCTAGTAAGATAGTAAGGATCACCATGGAAAAGTGTGGGAGCATCCCGATTTGGAGAAGCATCCCATCTCTAGCACATTGGATTCTCTGGGAACCAGATTCTGAGATGGTGTGTATGAGGTCCATTTAGGGAGTACTCTTGAAATCAACTGTATGTACAGGAGAGGAAGGCAGAAGGATTGGGCAGAGGGAGAATTTGAACTGTGAACACTGAAAGCCTCATTCAAACCCACAGAGAAGGCAATGGCACCCTACTCCAGTACTCTGCCTGGAAAATCCCATGGACGGAGGAGCCTGGTTGGCTGCAATCTATGGGGTCGCTAAGAGTCAGACACAACTGAGTGATTTCACTTTCACTTTTCCCTTTCATGCATTGGAGAAGGAAATGGCAACTCACTCCAGGGTTCTTGCCTGGAGAACCCCAGGGACAGGGGAGCCTGGTGAGCTGCCATCTATGGGGTCGCACAGAGCTGGATACGACTGAAGTGACTTAGCAGCAGCAGCATTCAAACCCACAGAGATGTCTGCATCCAGAATACCTGTATAGCTGACCTGTATTGTGGATAGGGGGCTGGAGGTTCAGTTCCTGTATGGACCAGTCATTGTATGCAGGCTGCCCCAGAAAGTGGCAATGACATGAGACAGGCAGATTTCTTTAGTCACAGAAAATTTCCAAGGAAATTGTTAGCTTTCAGCTGTCAGGTGACAACCTTCACAAGAACTTTGGGGATAAGAAATAAGAAACTCTGAAGGAGAACTTTGGATGACTTATCATAGGATATACTCTATGGTATATTCTAAGCACCTCCACAGTGACTCCAAACAATATATTCTTCTCTTAGTTTCAGGCCCTTCTTCTTATCCTTCTAGAGATGATGATTTCATCTTTGGAGTCAGCAAAAATACCTTTCCACTATGGTACGGATGAGAAAATATCCCAATCAGGGAGTGCCATAGGTGACGCTAGGTATTAAATAATCCCTTTGCTTTGATGTTCTTGTTGTTCAGTTGCAAAGTTGTGTCTGACTATTTGCAACCCCATGAACTGCAGCATGCCAGGCCTCCTTGTCCTTCACTATCTCCCTGAGTTTGCTCAAACTCATGTCCATTGAGTCAGTGATGCCATCCAAGCATCTCACCCTCTGTTACCTCCTCCACTTGCCCTCAATCTTCCCAGTGACAGCTTCGAGATCAGGGACCACTCAGAGCTCTTGTGTGGCAGAAGTTTTATTACTGTGAAAAGAACATAGACATCAGAAGGGGGATGGGGAATACCCCCTCACTGGTCTTAGCAAGGGAACTATATACTTTTTCAGTTGGTTATTACAGTAAATCAAGACTGTCTCAAGGTTGTAAAGGTCTTATTAGACCCACTCCCACAACTTTCATTTTAAGATGATAGGGTTTTGGTACAGAGTTTAAGGAAAAACATGTCCTTCACCAAGGAGAGTTGTTTTGTTGTGTAATAATTAACTCTGCACTTAAAGAAAAAAAACATTTTATGTGACTTAGATGAAGGAATGCAGAAATAAAAAATCTGTCTTTTTTCTTTCTCAGAGCCCCAGACCTCTTTCCCTTCCTCCTGCTCCTCCACCACCACTGCCACCGCCACCTTCTCATCAACCCATCTAAGAACTGACTCCCTCACCAGCTTTAGGGTCTTTTCCAAAGAGCTGGCTCTCCACATCAGGTGGCCAAAGTATTGAAGCTTCAGCTTCAGCATCAGTCCTTCCAGTGAATATTCAGGGTTGATTTCCTTTAGGACTGACTGGTTCTTAAATATCACTAAAACATGTTAGGTTATACTGGTGTCTCTGTTCTAGTTCAGTTCAGTTCAGTTCAGTCACTCAGTCATGTCTGACTCTTTGCAACCCCATGAATGCAGCATGCCAGGTCTCCCTGTCCATCACCAACTCCCGGAGTTCACCCAAACTCATGTCCGAGTCAGTGATGCCATCCAACCATCTCATCCTCTGTCGTCCCCTTCTCCTCTTGCCCCAATCCCTCCCAGCATCAGAGTCTTTTCCAATGAGTCAACTCTTCGCATGAGGTGGCCAGAGTACTGGAGTTTCAGCTTTAGCATCATTCCTTCCAAAGAACACCAGGGCTAATCTCCTTCAGAATGGACTGGTTGGATCTCACTGGTGTCCAAGGGACTCTCAAGAGTCTTCTCCAACACCACAGTTCAAAACCATCAATTCTTCAGTGCTCAGCCTTCTTCACAGTCCAACTCTCATATCCATACATGACTACTGGAAAAACCATACCCTTGACTAGACAGACCTTCGTTGGCAAAATAATATCTCTGCTTTTTAATATGCTGTCTAGGTTGGCATAACTTTCCTTCCAAGGAATAAGCGTCTTTTAATTTCATGGCTGCAATCACCATCTGCAGTGATTTTGGAGCCCCAGAAAATACAGTCTGACACAGTTTCCACTATTTCTCCATCTATTTCCCAAGAAGTGATGGGACCAGATACCATGATCTTTGTTTTCTGAATGTTGAGCTTTAAGCCAACTTTTTCACTCTCCTCTTTCACTTTCATCAAGAGACTTTTCAGTTCCTCTTCACTTTCTGCCACAAGGGTAGTGCCATCTGCATATCTGAAGTTATTGATATTTCTCCTGGCAATCTTGATTCCAGCTTGTGCTTCTTCTAGCCCAGCATTTCTCATGATGTACTCTGCGTATAAGTTAAACAAGCAGGGTGGCAATATACAGCCTTGATGTACTCCTTTTCCTATTTGGAACCAGTCTGTTGTTCCATGTCCAGTTCTGACTGTTGCTTCCTGAACTGCATATAGTTTTCTCAAGAGGCAGGTCAGGTGGTTTGGTATTCCCATCTCTTTTAGAATTTTCCACAGTTTATTGTGATCCACAAAGTCAAAGGTTTTGACATAGTCAATAAAGCAAAAATAGATATTTTTCTGGAACTCTTGCTTTTTTGATGATCTAGCGAATGTTGGCAATTTGATCTCTGGTTCCTCTGCCTTTCCTAAAACCAGCTTGAATATCTGGAAGTTCATGGTTCATGTATTGCTGAAGCCTGGCTTGCAGAATTTTGAGCATTAATTTACTAGCATGTGAGATGAGTGCAATTGTGTGGTAGTTTGAGCATCTTTGGCATTGCCTTTCTTTGGGATTGGAATGAAAACGGACCTTTTCCAGTCCTGTGGCCACTGCTGAGTTTTCCAAATTTGCTGGCATATGGAATGCAGCACTTTCACAGCATCATCTTCCAGGATTTGAAATAGCTCAACTGAAATTCCATTACCTCCACTGGCTTTGTTCATAGTGATTCTTTCTAAGGCCCACTTGACTTCACATTCCAGGATGTCTGACTCTATGTGAGTGATCACACCATCATGATTATCTTGGTTGTGAAGATCTTTTTGTACAGTTCTTCTGTTTATTCTTGCCACCTCTTCTTAATATCTTCTGCTTCTGTTAGGTCCCTACCATTTCTGTCCTTTATTGAGCCCATCTTTGCATGAAATGTTCCCTTGGTATCTCTAATTTTCTTGAAGAGATCTCTAGTCTTTCCCATTCTGTTGTTTTCCTCTATTTCTTTGTGCTACCTGGCAAATAGTTGGGGAAACAGCGGAAATAGTGGTTGACTTTATTTTTCTGGGCTCCAAAATCACTACAGATGGTGATTGCAGCCATGAAATTAAAAGATGCTTGCTTCTTGGATGGAAAGTTATGACCAACCTGGACAGCATATTGAAAAGCAGAGACATTACTTTGTCAAGAAAGGTCCATCTAGTCAAGGCTATTGTTTTTCCAGTGGTTATGTATGGATGTGAGAATTGGAGTGTAAAGAAAGCTGAGAGCTGAAGAATTGATGCTTTTGAACTGTGGTATTGGAGAAGACTCTTGAGAGTCCCTTGGACTGCAAGAAGATCCCAACCAGTACATCGTAAAGGAAGTCAGTCCTGGGTGTTCAGTGGAAGGACTGATGTTGAGCCTGAAACTCTAATCCTTTGGCCACCTCATGCGAAGAGTTGACTCATTGGAAAAGACTCTGATGCTGGGAGGGATTGGGGGCAGGAGGAGAAGGGGCTGACAGAGGATGAGATGGTTGGATGGCATCACCGACTCAATGGACATGGGTTTGTGTGGACTCAGGGAGCTGGTGATGGACATGGAGGCCTGGCGTGCTGTGGTTTATGGCGTCGCAAAGAGTCAGACATGACTGAGCGACTGAACTGAACTGAACTCTAACCTCTCTTCCCTTAGCTTGATTATTCATTCTGTTATTCATATTTACATGTCACCTATTCTTCCTTGTTGAACTGTTTTCCTCCTTTGAAACTGAGTTTCTATGCAAATTGTTATTGGCCTCTGGAGTATTTCAAATCCAGACCCTTAACACAAGGCTGGTGTCCACACAGTTTGATGCCTAAGAACACAACAGGCACCCACTAGGAGCTTGTTGAACTTAATTGAATAGTGGGAAATTTCTTTCCTGAAATGTAAGTGCCCAAAATATATGTGTTTCTTTTGCTATTTCTCTAATCTGGAAATGCATGAATTCCTGAAATTCAAAATGCATTTGAAAGTACCCCTTATGAGATATCACAACATGTCCTTTGTATTATCGAACTAAGGTAGACTATTGTTAGTATTAACAATATTATTATTATCATGCTCTTTAGTTTAAAGCAATAAGAATGGATGTTGACAGACCAAGGAAAAAAGGTAAGTTACTGTGAAATTATTGACTGACATAGAATCAGATAGTAGGTCTGAGAAACAGGCTGAAACATGAGCAGGTCTCAGAGAATCTCCAGGGAGCTCACAAGCAAGAATTAATCAATAATTTCAAAACAAATCATCATGGAAATGCATGTATGCATTCTATTTAATTATAAGTTTTTTCTTTTATGCCTTCATTCAAAATTCAAATGCTAGATTTCATTGATCTAGTCTGGTCACGTGCCATGATATCTGTCTCCTAATTCTTTTCAGGCCATTAATTCTTTGTTTCTCATCTCAATTAATTCCAGTCATACTTATCTTCTTCGTTGTCCAAGTTAGAAATCTAGACATCCTGCAACATTTATACATGGTTTTTGCTACAGGTGGAAGTACATCTATTATAACATTTATATATCCTAATCGGCTAAATTCTGTCCACCCTTCTACTTCTACCCTGACTCTGACCCTGAACACCCATAAGAGACTGCCAACTTTTTATAACATGGAATCTGCATTGTGTGGCCACAAAAAGTTTGCGACAAAAACAAAAAAATATCTTTCTTGTCCCCAACCACTCAGGACTATTCCATCATATTTTTAGCCAGAGCTTAATATTTATTCACGGATATATATAGTTTTCCGAATAATACCTGCAAATATTTTAAAAATGTGGAATCATATTAAGACTGACAGTGATGACAGGAATTTGCTCTTCTCAATGTCACAATCCAACTACCTTGAAATAAACACTTTCAAACTTTATTTGCTATTTTTCTGACATTTTCCTTTGTACATGTTTAATGTGCTTTTACTAATATTTTTCAAGTAATTAATGTTAGACTTTATGTACTGACTTCCTATTATGTCAAATATGGGTGCACTTTTCCCTGGTACTTCGTCTCTCAAAATCCTCCTAATGTAGGTCTGCCCCACTTATAAAAATTCCTTTGAAATTCCTTTATCTCTGTCTGTTTTCCTGAGCCCTCTCTATTTTTGGCTTATTTACTTATTTATTGTTTAAACTCATTTCACTAGGAGATTTCCTCAAAACTCCATTGCATTTAGCTCTGTATGTTAAGAGTGACACTGCCGGTTAGGATGTCAGTTGGTTCATCCATATCATTTTTTATAAATATGCATTAAAATGCGCTATTTGTTTTTCTGACTTACTTCACTCTGTATAATAGGCATTGCTGTAGGACAGAAACCAGGACATTGTTAAGCAATTATCCTCCAATTAAAAAATGAACAAGCAAATTAAAAAGAAGGGCAAAAAAAATGCTGGTAGAAGTTGTTGTACTTGTGTTTACCTTGTTGATAGGATATGGAGTTATTTTTTTGGAGCACCTTGGATTTCTCCTGGGATACCCATAGAACTCCGCTGATAGTTCTAGCTGCTTGCCTTTCTGAGGCAGAAGCCATAAGGGTCCTGCAGGTTTCACAGTTGAATATGCATATCTACATTTGATTTCCTTGTTTTCAATTGAGTACCCAGTTGTATTTTCTGCTGTGGCTAGTGTCCCTAATTCCAATAAATCCCCAGCAACATCTATTTCTTGCAAAAGTTGGAGAAATAGTGGGTACATATTTCTGGGGAATGATCTAGGGAAATGATCTAGGAATCTAATAGCTAAAGATCTTGTGATTTTACACAATCTCTTGATTTCTTACTTCATATCTACCAACGTCTTTTAAATTTTCTTTTATTATGCCTCAAGGTTTTGATCCTTTGGAAGCTTATTCTATTGAAAATTGCCTTTCTTGCTGTCAATTTCTTTTTCAAGAGTTATTTAACTTTTGACTTTTCAGTAATCCTTTCATTTTCAATTGAATAGTTAGAGCTGTTTAATTCACATATGACTGAGCTGTATGAAAATGATTGGATCTCATCTAGCATAGATACCTTCTTGTTCACAGTATTCATTCAATTATTCAATCAATAAATGTTATGCTAGGTACTGTGTAGGTGCTTGAGATATAGTACTGAAAAGAGAGACAAAAATACCTTTCTGTAAGGAGCTAGCTTTCTAATAGGGGATTCCGATAGAAGTCTTTTTTTTTTTTTAAGCAATATACTTTATTTTAGATAGTAATACAGTATGTAACACAATACAATATGCAATACATAATGGATATCTTTATTTTAGATAGCAATATTTACTCTTCTCCTGGACCTAGAAGTAGAATATTCCAATACAAGAGGACTCCTTGTAACTTTCCCCAGTTATATCCTCTTTTATCCCACAGTTAGTCAGTATTCTGATTTCAAGTTAGTGATTCCCCTGATTTTCCTTAGAGTTGTAAAAAACATTCAAAACGTCATTGTTTAGTTTTTGCCCTTTCCTGGAATTCAGATATGAAATGATACTTTATATACATTTTTGTTGGTTTGTTCTTTTATTTGATATTGTTTTCCAGATAGAGATAAATTGATTTTTGTAACTGTAGTACACTTACCTTCATTGAATTTTGTACTGTACAATTAATTCACTTTATTGTTAATGAATATCAGGTGGCTTCCATTTTTTGGTTTTGTTTTGATTTTTTTAGTATTACAAACAACTGTAGATGTATTTTTGCATATGTGTGTCATCAGTACGAATTTCATTGGGACTTATATGTAACAGTAAAATTGCTGGGTCATAGGGTATGCACATATTCATGTTTACTGGACAGCACCAAGCTCTTTTCTGGGTTTGAGAGTAAATGGAAATTCTTCTTGTTCTACAAACTGGCCAACACTTGATATGGTTCAGTTTTTGAATTTTTGGTCTGTGTGATCAGTGGAAATGAAAACTCACTTTAGATTTTAATTGAATTATTCTAATTATCAATAAGATTGTATATCATTATATATATATATATGTGTATATATATATATATATATATACACCTTTTGTGGCTCATCTTTGAAATTCCTCTTAATTTTCTTGTGTGTTTAGAATGGATTGATTGCTTTTCCTTGTTGATCTGAAAGTCTTCCTAACATAATCAGGGTAGTAATATGTTAAATATTTTGCAAATCTATTTTCAAGTTTTCGTCTTAACTTTCCATTATCTTTATAATATTTGAAGAAACAAATTCTTAATTTTAATGCAGTAGAATTTATCTATTTTCCTTTATGATTTGGTTTTGTGTCTTATTTAAAAGGCCTTCCTTCCTCCAGAATCATAAAGATAATGTTTATATGGCATGTCTAAAGTAGTATAATTTTACCTGTTACATGTAAGTATTTATTGACTTTTAATGGCATTTTGTGAATGTTGTGTGGTAGATGCCTACTTATTTATTTGCTAATTAACCCTTTATGGAAAGCCAATCTCTTCTTTTAACCTACACATGTTCTTTTATATGTAGAAGAAATCAGAAAACAAAATTATAAGCCAGTCTCATTCATGAAAGTTGATGAGAATTCCAAACCCAGTTATTAACAAATGGAAGACAAGATATATAAAAATAATTGCTTTGTAGCCAGATATGTTCCTGCTGACCACTTTCTTTTCATATTTCGGTCTATCTTTGATGATGTTTCTGTTTCCTCTGCACATCTTACTAGACCATGTATATCATCAATAAACATCACAGCTATAAATATTCTCTCTAGTTATAGTGCACAGCTAGGCCTTTACTATAACTCATGAAATTCAACAGCTTTATAACAGGATTAGTTGTCTCTGTCTAGTCTTCATTGCATCCAATACAAATAAACTCACTTTAACATTCAGGAATTAATTGTCCTGGTTTTTAATTAGGTAAGCATTCAATATGTTTTAATCTCATAGATGAGTCTTGGCTACAGGTTATCTGAACTCCCAATTTATTACAAAGAAAGCTGCTCTTTGCCTTCTAGTACCTGCGCCCAGTACTTTCTCTGTTTACGCTTCACTCCTTTTAACACAATCATTAAAGCTTGCTTTACAAACCTCAACATGCTGACTTTCCTTTAGTTTGTTTGAAATGAATTGACTTCTGCAAAAATACATTTTAACCTCACAGAGCTCAATTTTTACCTCTGAGTATTCCTAATGTGTTAAAACCTTTATCTTCAAAGCCCTCCTGTACTCCTGGTGATTACTTTATATGGTGACTCAGAATCAATCTTAAAATCATCACTTCACACTTGTTTTAGATGCAGAGCGTACTATTTTGAATCTATCTTGCAGTGAGTCAACCATACCCATCTCTTGCCCACTCACTGGCTGAATAAGCAATAATAGTTGTTACCTAAGAAATGAAGCTCCATGCATTTACTTCTTATGCTTTGCATACTTGAGAACAAGTAAGTAACATATATTTTTCTGCTCCAAGAGGAGCATCTTTAATTTTATGTGGCCATGTTTACCACATCAGTTAATTCAAGCTTCACAGAAAGAAAAATTCTATATATTGCATTTCATCAGATGTTATCAGAAGAAACTAAAATGTGGTAAAAAAAGTTTTAGAGTTTTAGAGAAATAATTTATTATTAACTTTATCATTTCCAAAGTATATGAAATTAGGCAGCTTAACATGCCTTAACCCAACTTTCTGTATCTATAAAATAAGATAATATTATGACTCAGGTCATAAATTATACTTTTTCTAAGAGTTCTTGTCAACTTTAGTATATTTGTAAGTTTATATGCAGTTTATAATGTATCACATTTCTAAAGAATCACCTTGGGTTGGGATTTTAGAACTTTCAGTTTGGAAATTTAGAATTTGTATACAACTTATAGATTAATATTTTTCCTTTTAAGGCTAGGATTTATTTCTCTACTTATTCAAGACATTTAGTTTCTTCTCTGAATATTTTCTTCATTTCATATTTTATTTGAGTGGCCAGTCCCCTAAGGACATTGATAAACACAGAGGTAGCTCTCCCAAATGTTGGTTATTTCATCCTACTTTTTCCTCTTTTTTTTCTCATCTAGTCAGTGAAAGGGTCTAGATGTGGAATAACTTTTCACCTTGCTTTTTGTCATCCCATCCATAATATTTCTTTCTCTTCACTCAAAGCTATTCTATTTGTGGTAATCTAAATTGGCCTACCTCTCACTCCCTCTTATTTATTTAACTCATTAGATGCTGGTTCATTCTCTTCAGTGTTATTCCTGTCATAATTCTTGAGCTAGGAGCTTAATTACAAAAATTGTCTCAAATGTCTCTTTATCTCTATTTCCATGAGCTTTGTAACATGATTTTGCTGGTCCTCTCCAGGAACTGTAGAATTTATTTTCCCACACCTTGACCTTGGGCTAAACTTCCAACTTCTAACTTAGCTTGAGTTGTAGAATGTGGTAGAAGTGACATTGAGTTTGTGCTGTGCCTAGACTTCAAAGAATCGTGCATGCCTCTACTCTTTCTCAGATCCCTTAAGCAACATAACTTGTCTGAGATAGACTGCTAAAATAAGAGACCATGAAATAAAGCCAAGCAAACCAGCTCAGTGGTCCCAGCTAAGGCCATGAACTTCTGATAGTACTCAGCCAAGAATGTCAAAGCCAGCAGCTATGTGGATAAACACCAGCTCAGACTAAGTAAATGCTTATTAACGTATGAAACTGAGACTTTGAGATTTTTTTACCCAGTATTATTGTGACAATAAAAATAAATACTAATTGGTTTTGAGGAAGTAGAAATTTCAAAAAAGTTATGTAGCACAATCACATAAGCAAAGCTTTATGTTTTGCTTTATTTGCTAATTGCTAATTGTCCAAGCCAGTCTGGACAGCTGCACTTTGTGTGTGTGTGTGTGTGTGTATTGTTTATTTTTTAAAATTAGAAAATTGATTTTAATACAATTTTAAAGGTTTCTTTCCATTTATAGTTATTACAAAGTATTGGCTATATTCCCTGTGTTATGCAATACTTCCTGGAGCTTATCTTACACCTAATAGTTTTTATTTCCCACTTCTCCCATCCCAGGATTCCCTAGTAGCTCAGTTGGTAAAGAATCTGCCTGCAATGTAGGAGACCCTGGTTCAATTTCTAGATCAGGAAGATACCCTGGAGAAAGGGATAGGCTACACAGTCCAGTATTCTTAGGCTTCATTGGTGGCTCAGCTGGTAAAAAATCTGGCGGCAGTGTGGGAGACCTGGGTTTGATCCCTGGGTTGGAAGATCCCCTGGAGAAGGGAAAGATACCCATTCCAGTATTCTGGCCTGGAGAATTCCATGTACTGTATAATCCAAGGGGTGACAAAGAGTCAGACATGACTGAGTGACTTTCACTTTCGCTTTCTCCCATCCCTATATTGCCACTTCTCCCCAAACTGATAGCCACTAGTTTGTTCTCTATATCTGAGTCTGCTTCCTTTTTGTTACATTCCTTAGTTTGTTGTATTTTTTAGGTTGCACAGATAAGTGGTATCATGCAAATATTGGTCTTTCTCTGTCTGACTTATTTCATAGCATAATGCCCTTCAGGTTCATTCATGTTGCTGCAAATGGAAACATTTTGTTCTTTTTTATGGAAGATAGTATCCCATTGTGTGTGTGTGTGTGTGTGTGTGTGTGTGTGTGTGTGTGTGTATCACATCTTCATTGTCCATTCGTCTGTTGTAGGACACTTAGGTTGCTTCCTTATCTTGGCAATTGTAAATAATGCTGTTGGGAACATGGGAGTGCATGTATCTTTCCTGAATTCGTTGTTTTTGATATATACCCAGTAGTAGAATCTTTGAGTCATTTGATAGTTCTTTTTTGTTGTTTTTTGAGAAATGTCCATCCTGTTTTGCATAGTAGCTGCATCAATTTACATCCCCACTGACAGTATAAGGTTCTATTTTCTCCACATCTCACCAACATTTGTTACTTGTGTTCTTTTTGATGATAGGCATCTTGACAAGTAAGGTAATATCTCATTGTGGTTTTGATTTACATTTCCCTGATGATTAGCAATGCTGAGTACCTTTTCACGTGCCTGTTAGTCATCTGTATGCCCTTTTCGGAAAACTGTCTATTCAGTTCTATTGCACATTTCTAATCTGGTTGTTTGGTTGTTGTTGAGTTGTATGAACTGTTGTATGAATCCTTCATTGGTCATATCATTTGTAAATATTTTCTCCTATTTAGTACGTTGTCTTTTGTGTGCTCAGTGGTTTCCTTTGCTGTGCAAAATCTTTTAATTATTCAGAACAACTGCATTTCAGAATTCTTTAGTCATTTTCTAAGTCACAGATATATACCTACCTCAAAATTGAAAAAAGTGAAATTAAATTTTGCATTTGATATTGGGAAATAAGAGAATGTCACAAAAACGCTGTTAGGATGCTTGATGTAACTGGAATGTGTATATGTGCTTTTCTGAAACCTTATTTCAACTTCTTTGTGAAACTTATCCCTATACCTGTTGAACTGTACTCACTTTCTTAGCCAGTCCCACACACTGGGAATGAAAGTACTGAGTGATCTCTACAGACAAGCCCAGAAAAGATGCAAACTGAGTCAGAGAAGTAACCTCTACAATTTTTATAATTTTCAGTTATTTTAGCAGTATGTAATCAGTTTCAGTGATCAATTGCTAAATATTCTTTCTAAGGTTTGCATCTGAGCAATCAAGGTGGAGATCCTAAGACACTCATAATTGTGTGCGTGCATGCATACATGTGTGAAGTTGCTTCAGTTGTGTCTGACTCTTTGTAACTCTGTGGACTGTAGCCCACCAGGGTCCTCTGTCCATGGGATTCTCCAGGCAAGAATACTGGAGTGGGTTGCCATGCCCTCCTCCAGGGGATCTTCCCTGACCCAGGAATCTAGCCTGCATCTCTTAACATTGGCAGATGGGTTCTTTACCACTAGCCACCACCTGGAAAGCCCAAAACACTCACAGGTACTCACACACAAATGAAAAATGTTAAAATATCTTCAAAATACTTTAATACTTTGACTTATGGTAATGAAATACATTGGGCTTCCCTGGTGGCTCAGGCAGTAAAGAATCTGCCTGCCATGCAGAAGACCATTAGAAATAAAATTTGCCCTGTTTGAAATCTTTTGACTCTGCTGCTTGACATGAAGGATGTAAAATGGCTCTGGCATCATAGCACATGCATGATGCATGCGCACATGTGAGCTAGGAAGGTGTTTTCCTGTCACAGTCACTGTGCTGAGTTGAGCCACATAATCTTGAGATATTTTTCACTGAGTTTCTATAGAGTAACAGTGGTGTGAATATGCTTCCTTTTTCAGTAATGACAAATAGAATTAAGAAGTGAATGAATTTTATCCACTTAAAAACAATCTACTAGTATCATAGAAATAAAGAGCAGGAGGTTTAACCCTACAGAAATGTTAAAACATCAATTTTTCTTCTATTTGGTCTTGTGTTGTTAGGGCAAATTACTAAGTACCTTAGGAAATTGCTTTTTTCATGTGAAATGGAGGTAACTTAGTGTTTTGACTATGCTTCTGTTTCTGCTTGAGCATTTAACTCCCGATCACATCACAGCACCTTGGAAAATTGATGCTTAGTCAATTCCTTTCCGCTATTTAAAAAATCCCAAATCTCTTCTGTATCATATTAGACACACTTTTATTCTCTTCCTAGCAAGGTAATTTTTCACCAAGTGTTTATTAATTTCTGTCTAACTTTGCTCAAATGTTGATGATTGGTTTCAGTTTTGATTCTAACATAGTTCAGTTCAGTTCAGTCACTCAGTCATGTCGCACTCTTTGCAACCCCATGAACTGAGGCACTCCACTCCTTCCTGTCCATCACCAACTCCCAGAGTCCACCCAAACCCATGTCCATCCAGTCAGTGATGCCATCCAACCATCTCATCCTCTGTCGTCCCCTTCTCCTCCTGCCCTCAATCTTTCCCAGCATTTGGGTCTTTTCAAACGAGTCAGCTCTTCACATCAGGTGGCCAAAGTATTGGAGTTTCAGCTTCAACATCATATACACTGTCCAATTAAACTTTCAGCTGTTGATACTAGCAAATACATTATTCATTTTTGAAAAATTCTTTTTATCACACTCTAAAATCTCATTTTCAGTAGATCTTTTTAAATAAAATATTTGAAAAATTTGGAAGAGAGAGACTATCCCTTGGTCCTATTATAAATAGTAATCAGTATTAACACAGAACAGAATATATTAATAATGCATATTTACTAGTAGAATTAATTGAGTCTCAGAATATTCTTTAAAATCTCATTAAAGAGGATAAAGATAGTCTGAATAGTTTTTAATATATTATAAAATAAAATTTGTCATTAAATCTTAAAAAATAGCCTCCACGCCCACACAGTATCAGGGTAAATTCTACTATACACTTAAAAAATAGATAATGCCAACTCAAAAATATTTCAATGAATGTATAAAGATGTGGTATATAGCTATATCTATTCTAGACACATGCAGACATATGCACACACTGAAATACTACTTAGTCATAAATAGGATGAAGTCTTTCCCTTTGCAACAGCATGGATGGATCTGGAGGGTATTATGCTAAGTGAAATAAGTCATATGTAGCGGGACAAATAGCATATGTGATTTCACTCATATGTAGAATAAAAACAAACAAGGAAACAAAAACAAAATAAATAAACAAACAAACCAAACCAAAAACATATTACAGAGAACACTATTGTGTTTATTGGAGGGTGCTAAGTCACTTCAGGCATGTCCGACTCTGTGTGACCCCGTAGACAGAAGCCCACCAGGCTCCGCCGTCCCTGGGATTCTCCAGGCAAGAACACTGGAGTGGGTTGCCATTTCCTTCTCCAATGCATGAAAGGGAAGAGTGAAAGTGAAGTCGCTCAGTCGTGTCCGACTCTTAGCGACCCCATGGACTGCAGCCTACCAGGCTTCTCCGTCCATGGGATTTTCCAGGCAAGAGTACTGGAGTGGGGTGCCATCACTTTCTCTGAAGGGATGGGGGAGGGAAAAATTGCTAAAGGGGATTTACTACATGTGACAAATGGAAACTAAATTTTTGTTGGGGAGCCGACTGAGGGGTATACAGTAGAAACACAAAGTTGTACATATAAAACTGATATATTACAAACCAATATTTACCTCAATTAAAAAATAAATTAGTTTTTCCAAAGGTGAATTTGTTTCATACTTTACATGCAAAACTAACACGATCTTAAAGTAGATCATGAATGAAAATATAACATGTAAAATAATAAATCTCCTTGAAGAAAACATAGGAGAAACCTGTGTTGAAATGTTCATTAAAGGATTTTTAGAAATCAAAGCATGATCCATAAAAGAAAATTCTGATTTATTGGACTCTATCAAACTTTTTAAAAATTTGCTCTTTGAAAGACACTGTTATATATATGAAAAGACAACCTATGGAATGAAAAAAATGTTTGCAAATCGCTTATTTGTTGAATTACTTATACTGAGAAATATCCCTGAACTCAATGTACAAAACCAACATCACAATAAAGAATATTCACAACTGTTGAACAGACATTTACAATATATATATCTGGCAAATAAGCACATGAAAAGATAGTCAATATCATTAGTCATTAGTATAATGCAAATCAAAACCACAGTGAGATTCCACTACACACAGAATGTTTTAGAATTTTAAAACAGGCAGTATCAAATGTCTATAAGGATCAGGAGCAGCTCTCATGCACTGCTGATGGGAATTTTAAATGTGACATGCTTTGGAAGACAATTTTGTGGGTTTTCTTTTAAGCTAATACTTTAAGAAATATCACATTTATCTTTTAAAGATCATGGTTATTATATGACAAAATCTTATGCATAGGTATTGATTCACTGAATTTTTAAATTTATGTTTATACAGATTTATTTCAGTTCAGTTCAGTTCAGTCACTCAGTCATGTCCGACTCTTTGTGACCCTATGAATCGCAGCACGCCAGGCCTCCTGGTCCATCACCATCCCCTTGAGTTCACTCAAACTCACGTCCATCAAGTCAGTGATGCCATCCAGCCATCTCATCTTCTGTCATCCCCTTTTCCTCCTGCCCCAATCCCTCCCAGCATCAGAGTCTTTTCCAATGAGTCAACTCTTCACATGAGGTGGCCAAAGTACTGGAGTTTCAGCTTTAGCATCATTCCTTCCAAAGAAATCCCAGGGCTGATCTCCTTTAGAATGGACTGGTTGGATCTCCTTGCATTCCAAGATTTACTTATGATCATCTCAAACTGGAAACAGCCTTATGGTGAATAGAATGATAATTGCCTAAAGATATCTACATCCTAATCCCTGGAGTCAATGAATATGGTAGTTTACATGGCAAAGGGGTATTAAGGTTTCAGATGAAATCAAGTTTGCTAATCCACCGACTTTATTTATTTATTTTTCCACCGACTTTAAAGTCAGAAAATTATCCTGGATTATCCAAGTGGGCTGACAGTATGGACAAGGGTCCATAAAAACAGAAGAGAAGCTGGAAGTCAGAACCAGAGAGCAAGTGTGAGATGGATTCAGCTTGACATTGTTGACTTCAAAAAGGAAGAAGAGGGGTACGGCCAATGGAGGTAGCTTTTAGAAGCGGAAAGGACAAGAAAAGGGATTCTCTCCTAGAGACTCCAGAGAGAACTGCAGTAATGCTAACGATTTTAGCTCAATGAGACCCATTTTGGGTTTCTGACAACTGTTAAAAGATTTCTGCTATTTTGAGTCATTAGGTTAGTGATAACTTATTACTGCAGAATTAGAGAACTTGTAAATAGAGGCTTTCCTGGTGGCTTAGTGGTAAAGAATTTGCTTGCGAATTCAGGAGATGCCAGTTCAACCCCTGACCCCGGAAGATCACACATGAAGCAGAGCAACCAAGCCTGTGCACCACAACTCCTGAGCCACTGCTCTAGAGCACTCAAGCCACATCTACGGAAGCCGCTGAGCTCTAGAGCCCGTGCTCCACAATAAGAGAAGCCACTGCAATGAGAAGCCTGAACACTACTACGAGAGTAGCCCCTGCTCTCCACAATTAGAGAAAGCCTGCATGCAGCAGCAAAGACCCAGTGTAGCCAAAACTAAAATAAATAAATAAAAAATTTAAAGGGAAGCTTGTAAATATTCAGATGTCCATCTAAGTAAGATGGGTTAAAAAAACTGTGGTACATCTATAAAGTAGACTACTTTTTAACAGTAAAAAAGAAAAGTTTACTTATTCATGAACACCGTAGTTGAAGCATAAAGGCCTTTTACTAAGTTACAACCCCCAGATGCCAGTGGCATTTCTGTTCAGGTGAAATGAACATGAAAGGGATGGAAAGAGATAAGTGGTTGCCAGAGCCTGAAGTTGCAGGAAGGTGTTGACTACAAAAGGCCATGATACATGACACATGCATTTGAAAAAACCCACAAAACTTTTATCAAAAAGAAGGAATTTTAATGGAAAAAAAACTTTAAAAAAGGGAGGAGGAGAATCCACAAAAGAAATATGTACCTTTCAATTTAATAAAAAAATACAAAAGCAAATGGAAAAAATCACTTACATTCATACCACAGAGAGAAGCATAATCAGCTGGTAGTGTATATATTCCCAGAATTTTTCTTTTCATATAGATAAATAGAGATAGAGATTACTTATAAATTCATCAGTACAGCCCAAGTAAATTTTAGTATCATTTCAAAATCATTTGTAGTTTTTAATGCCTCAATTGTGCCTTTACTGTGAAGTTTAAAGAACTGTCAAGTTCTCAAGCTATTTGTTATGACCATGTAAACTGGTGGCATTGATGCTGTGTCTGTGAATGCTGACTGGGGAAGAACCTGCTTTTCTTCTTCTGTGGTTGTTTGCAGGGTTTGGCTCCTAGTGGCTGCATTACTGAGAGTTTCTGTTTTTTGCTGGCTGTCAGCTGGACCCCCAGTTTCTAGAGGTCCCCTGAAGTTCCTTGCCAAGTAGGGTTTCCTGCCATGTCTACCCGCCTCCTTTCTGCCAGCCACAGAGAAAAAGAAGGATTCCGGAAAGCATCTACCTGCAATGCAGGAGACCTGGGTTCAATCCCTGGGTTGGGAAGATCTCCTGGAGAAGGCAATGGCACCCCACTCCAGTACTCTTGCCTGGAAAATCCCACTGATGGAGGAGCCTGGTAGGCTACGGGTCCATGGGGTTGCAAAGAGTCGGACACGACTGAGCGACTTCACTTTCACTTTCCAACCAGACAGGTGCTTCAGTTTTCTGTAATACAATCACATATATCTTTCATCTTTACAAGTGGCAGATCCAACCAACACTTAATGGGAGAGGAACACACAAGGGTATGAATACCAGGTGAGAACGATGGGGGCATCACAGATGTGTTCATCAAGAATCAGCTGATAAAGGCCTCTGGTGGCATCTCATGTCCTGTTCCTAACAGTGTTAGTGTTCTCTCCAAAGACCTTGAAAGGATCCTTGTATTATTAGTGCCAACCTTCCATTTCTAACTTATAGTATAGTTGTGGGAAATAGTCTCTTTTTACTTCTTAGGGAAACTGCTTTTCGCTTGCATCAAATAGGTGAGTGTTCTCACTCACAACTTATTTTTCCTTCAGGTAGAAAAGACTTAAAATTTCCAATGTGTGTGTGGTGCCCAGACCTGTAGCTGATGAAAAGTTCCATATTTTGTGATCCTTTTGTTTATTTCAGCAGGACTCTGGAAGGCAAGTGATGTTTTCAAATCACAATATTTATTCTGAATTTGCAGGTGTCTTTTAGAAGTCTTATCTGAGAAATTGAGGGGGACAATTCTATCATAAATATCATGAGTCAACTAGGATATCTGCATCCAGTAGTCTGAAAATCTGTTAAGCAGAGGTTAACATCTGGCCCACAATCCCTTCCTGCTAAGGACAGTATGAATATTTGTGTTTGCTTGCACTTAAGACATATCCCAAATTAAAAATACGTACATATTTTTCATATCTGTATCTTTATCTATTTATATTGATCTGTGTGTGTGTGTTGTATCTATATATATGACAGTAAATAGGACATTTAAGCACTTCTTTCATGCTCTCTCAGTGTTCTTTTGTGGCTAGACTTGAAATTTTTACACGGGCAGAACACCTGATGGTAGGAAGAGGGCACGTCTGTCTTCCTCAGTGAGTCCCATTGCCTGTGACCTGGGAGAGTCTCTCAGCAGGACACATTCTCAGGGCTAACCCTGAATATGCAGCAGACAGAACTGTGTACGTGTGTGCATGAGGGGTGGTCAGCAAGTACATGGGGTCTGCCAACAGTATTTCTTCTCACGGAAGTTGCAAGTAAGCTGTTAGATGAATATACAAATGATTGTTTCTAACATCTACCTGCATAATGTAAGATAGGAGATGAAGGCAGATGTGTTTTTTCCCATTTTTTGTATACCTATTAAAATTTCCTTGACACATAGTGTCCAGAAACCAGTCTCAGTTTTCATTTACACTTTGTTTACAAATAAAATATATACAGCTCATACAATGCTGATTACATTTTCAATGCCAGATAATGAGATCATGATGTGTTTTCAATTTATCTCATCATTTTATTTCCACTGGGGTTATTGGAGGTTTTAATTTTTTGTTGTTGTTGTTATAATGAGTATTTCAGTATTTCTGTGGAGTTTGGAAAGATTTAGTTTCTCTCTCATTTATCTATTTTTTTCCATTTTTCTGCCTTATCAGAAAGTTGGCATAGTTCATGATAATAGCTACTTAGGAGGACTGTCTCAAGCAAAGCTTTTAATTTACTTTGCCATAAGAAAGGTAAGGTTTATCCCTAGATTAAAGTGTTGTTGCTTTTCTTGAAATAAATACAGTTTTTCAGTGAGTTACCATATATTTGCACACAAAATACACTATGACTTATGAATAAATGTCACAATTGATATTAAGCATATCTTGATTATATATTAATGTGCATGTATAATTATATATATACTAAATATGCATCTAAATGCATATGTGCATGTGTATATACACAAACGCAATTATATACACTCATTTCTAAGTTACTGCTATTTATGCCTTCTCCTCTGGTCAGCCTTTCCTTTATGTGTACTGATGGGGAGAGAGGAAACCAAAGCAAAAAAATTATTGATTTGTTTATTTATGTGAGATCTGAAGCCCTCAGATTGGAGCATTCCTCTTGCATTGTCATCAGCTTAGATTTAGTTCACAATATTGGTTTTATCACATGGAATTTCAAAGAAATACTAATTTTAATGGAAAATACCTATAGTGTATTTACAGCACTGTCTCCTTATCTCATGTGCCAAAGCTCTCTCTATGGCTCATCACTGAATCCAGCCTTTGTCCCTTGGGTGTGTGTGTGCTCAGTTGCTCAGTTGTGTCTGACTCTTACAACCACATGGGCTGTTGCCTGCCAGGCTCCTCTGTTCATGGAATTTCTCAGGCAAGAATACTGGAGTAGGTTACTATTTCCTCCTTCGGTGAATCTTTCAACCCAAGAGTTAAGCCTTCATCTCTTGTGTCTGCTGCCTTGGCAGACAGAGGCTTTTACTACTGCGCCACCTAACCAAATTGAAGTTCACTTCTTCATCTTTTTAATGACCTTCTCTATCAGGCCTTACTCTTTACAATTACTAAAAAAAAAAAAAAAAACCCTCAAGAGTCCCTTGGACTGCAAGGAGATCAAACCAGTCAATTCTAAAAGAAATCAATCCTGAATATTCATTGGAAGGACTGATGCTGAAGCTGAAGCGCCAACACTTCGGCTACATGATGTGAAGTACCAACTCATTAGAAAAGACCCTGATGCTGGGAAAGATTGAAGGCAGGAGGAGAAGGGGATGACAGAGGACTAGGTGGCTGGATGGCATCACTGACTCGATGGACATGAGTTTGAGCAAGCTCTGGGAGATGGTGAAGGACAGGGAAGCCTTGAGTGCTACATTCCATGGGATTGCAAAGTTGGACACAACTGAGCAACTGAACATCAATGACAACAATTATTAAAAACATTTCTGAATGAAAATGATGCAAACTAGGAACTTTGTCTTCTCGGAATGAATTCATATGCCTTCTCCTAGAATGAGTAGAATCGGTGGCATTGCAAAATAATCAGTTAATTTCTATCAGAAGTCTCTGCCGGGTAAAATTCTCCTTAGCGTTCCAAGACCCTTGGCAAGGACCTTATTCTTCTCTACTTGTGCTGCTTGAACGATGTCCACATTCCTTCTGGATGCATTAAACATGGTCAGAAAATGTGCTTTGGGATCAGTAAGATTTCTTTGGTAACTTCTTCTTTGTGAAGAACTAGACACGAGTTTCAGAAATGAAATGGCTTCTCAAGCCTATGACTAGTTCTAAAATACTTGGTGTTGTGTATTTGTTTTGTGGCTACATATCTCTTGCCTTTCAAATGTACTGCTTTTTACAGTGATTTTTATATGTTAAATAAAATGGGACTATAACATTGAATTTTACCATGTGTAGAGTGTTATATGTCTCTAGTTACACCATATATAATTTATAGGGTCTTAGACAAGTTAATTAAAATCTTAAAGCCTTGGCTTCTTTGTGAATAAAATAAGAGATAATTTCAGAAACTTCCTTAAAGTGTTTGAGGATTTAATTATATGTGAGGCACGGGTACACTGTCTGGTGCATGCTAAATACATAATAAATATTATTTATTGCTTGTTTTTTTGTAAAAAGGGGCTTAAAGCACTTGTTTATACATTTCATTTAAGTAACAAAAACTCTATGATATTGAAAATACCTTTCAAATTTTACATATGAAATAACTGAACACCAGAGATACTAAGTGACTTAAGTCTCTACAGGAGGAGTGGAGAAGCTTGGATGTGCTACAGGACCACTTGACTCCAATACTGCATGCTCCATATTTTAGCATAGCTACCAGAAGGGTAAAGCGTCTGCCTGCAATGAAGGAGCCCTGGGTTCGATCCCTGGGTCCAGAAGATCCCCTGGAGAAGGAAATGGCAATCCACTCCAGTATTCCTGCCTGGAGAATCCCATGGATGGAGGAGCATGGTGCGCTACAGTCCACAGGGTCGCAAAGAGTTGGACATGACTGAGAGAATTACATTACGTTACATTACCAGAAGGCTTAGAAAGGAGGATTACCCTGTAAGGAGATGCTGTCAGTCCATCAACTACATTTCTCAGCATTGTTTTCAAAACACTGAAACCTAAACCCTTTAACAATATGGTATGACTTCCATTCTACCACATTCATCTAAGGACCATTATTTGTCTAGTGGGTTATTGCCCTGGCTTCCTGACTTGTCACTTTGATTGTGTCTTTGCCAGCTATCACCCCAACACACAGAGTGTATCATCAACACCTTAGACCACATGATGTTTAATCTTCAATGAGATCCCATCACTCATGTGCTCCAAATATTTCACTGGCATTACATGTGCTTCATTTGCCATGATTTTATAAAAGTTAAATGATATAAGTAGGTACATGATTAAGTGCATGTGAGTATCATAAAATGATGTTTAGCATTACATATATTGCTATATATACACATATAAAACATATGTGTAAAAATATATAAAGCTAAATACCATTTTCATTGGAGAAGGAAATGGCAACCCACTCCAGTGTTCTTGCCTGGAGAATCCCAGGGAGGGGGAAGCCTGGTGCACTGCCATCTATGGGGTTGCACAGAGTCAAACACAACTGAAGCAACTTAGCAGCAGCAGCAGCAAACACCATTTTAGGAATATATATATGTATGTGTACACACATGCACACACACACACACACACACACAAGTGTATACAGTTGACCCTTGAACAACATAGGTTTGAATTGAGTCCAGTCATCCACAAATTTGTTTTAATAGTAAATATTGAGAACTGCACAATATGGTTGTGTGAATCTGTGGATTAGAACCTTGGATACAGAAAGCTAGATATAAAATGTTCAACTCTGTGGAGGGTAGGTGATCTTAACTCTCATGTCAACTATCAGTTGAAAGTTCAACAGTGCAAAGGTCAACTGTCAGTTCAGTTCAGTCACAGAGTAATGTCTGACTCTTTGCGACCCAATGGAGTGCAGCACGCCAGGCTTTCCTGTCGATCACCAACTCCTGGAGTTTACCCAAACTCATGTCCATTGAGTCGGTGATGCCATCCAACCATATCATCCTCTGCTCTCCCCGTCTACTCCTGCCTTCAATCTTTCCCAGCATCAGGGTCTTTTCAAATGAGTCAGCTCTTCGCATCAGGTGGCCAAAGTATTGGAGTCTCAGCTTCAGCATCCGTCCTTCCAAAGAATATTCAGGTCTGATTTCCTTTAGGAAGGACTAGTTTGATCTCCTTGCAGTTCAATGGATTCTCAAGAGTTTTTTCCAACACCACAATTCAAAAGCATCAATTCTTCGGTGCTCAGCTTTCTCTATAGTCCAACTCTCACATCCATATATGACTACTGGGAAAACCATAGCTTTGATTAGATGGACCTTTGTCAGCTTTGCCAACAAAGGTCAACTATATATTTATTTGTTTTTTCTATGGCTCATTCCCATCATGGAAAAAATAGGGATCATTTGAAAGAGCATAGCTAGTGTTACAAGGATCAGTTCATTTCAGTTCAGTTGCTCAGTCATCTCTGACTCCTTGCGACCCCATGAATTGCAGCACGCCAGGCCTCCCTGTCCATCACCAACTCCTGGAGTTCACTCAAACTCACATCCATTGAGTTGGTGATGCCATCCAGCCATCTCATTCTCTGTTGTCCCCTTTCCCTCCTGCCCCCAACCCCTCCCCGCATCAGAGTCTTTTCCAATGAGTCAACTCTTCGCATTAGGTGGCCAAAGTACTGGAGTTTCAGCTTTAGCATCATTCCTTCCAAAGAACACCCAGGGCTGATCTCCTTCAGAATGGACTGGTTGGATCTCCTTGCAGCCCAAGGGACTCTCCAGAGTCTTCTCCAACAACACAGTTCAAAAGCATCAATTATTCAGCGCTCAGCTTTCTTCACAGTCCAACTCTCACATCCATACATGACCACTGGAAAAACAGCTGAAACAAAAAAGACCAAATATCTTGTGGTTCCTCAACCAAAGTTGTTTCTACTTTCCAAGTCATTTCTTTACAAGAGTTATTTTTTACGTTCCTTGGAAGTTGAACTTCAAATGTATGTTTCTAAAATAGGAATAAAATCTGTTTTGTTTTTATTTTGTTTAGGATCTAATGTTCCAACAGGCAGTTGATACGTAGGAAGATCTATCTTTTATTCCAGATTCAGTCATTTTTCTCCATTTGATTCTGAGTAAATTGGCTTCCCTGGTGGCTCAGAGGGTAAAGCGTCTGCCTGCAATGCAGGAGACCAGGGTTTGATCCCTGAGTCAGGAAGATCCCTTGGAGAAGGAAATGGCAACCCACTCCAGTACTCTTTCCTGGAGAATCCCATGGAAGGAGGAGCCTGGTGGGGAACAGTCCACAGGGTCACACATGACTGAGTAACTTCACTTTCACTTTCTCCATGCCTCAATTTCTTCAACTGAGAAGAGCCTATATTATAATTATTTCCAAGTTGAAATATTCTGTGAATAGCAATAAAGTTTAGCAGATCCTTGGAACTGTGCTTATACAATTAAACTTCTCAGTTAAAACTCAGCAGTGGCCACAGTGGAAAAGGTGTTTTCATTCCAATCCCAAAGAAAGGCAATCGCAAAGAATGTTCAAACTACCACACAATTGCGCTCATCAAACACACTAGCAAACTAATGCCCAAAATCCTCCAAGCCAAGCTTCAATAGTTTGTGAACCATGAAATTCCAGATGTCCAAGCTGGATTTAGAAAAGGCAGGGGAACCAGGAATCAAATTGCCAACATCCACTGGATCATCAAAAAAGCAAGAGAGTTCTAGAAAAACATCTACTTCTGCTTTATTGCCTATGCCAAAGCCTTTGACTGTGTGGATCACTGCAAACTGTGGAAAATTCTTCAGGAGATGGGAATACTGGACCACCTTACCTGCCTCCTGAGAAATCTGTATGCAGGTCAAGAAGCAACAGTTAGAGCTGGACATGGAACAACAGGCTGGTTCCAAATAGGAAAAGGAGTACATCAAGCCTGTATATTGTCATCCTGCTTATTTAACTTATATGCAGAGAACATCATGAGAAATGCCAGGCTAGATGAAGTACAAGCTGAAATCAACATTTCTGGGAGAAATATCAATAACCTCAGATATGTAGATGATAGCAGCCTTATGGCAGAAAGCGAAGAAGAACTAAAGAGCCTCTTGATGAAAGTGAAAGAGGAGAGTGAAAAAGTCAGCTTAAAACTCAACATTCAGAAAACTAAGATCATGGCATTCAATCCCATCACTTCATGGCAAATAGATGGGGAAACAATGGAAACCGTGAAAGACTTTATTTTCTTGGGCTCCAAAAATCACTGAAGATGATGAGTGCAGCCATGAAATTAAAAGATGCTTATTCCTTGGAAGAAAAGCTATGACCAACCTAGATAGCATATTAAAAAGCAGAGACATTACTTTGCCAACAAAAGTCTGTCTAGTCAAGGCTATGGTTTTCCAGTAGTCATGTATGGATGTGAGTGTTGGACTGTAAAGAAAGTTGAGCGCCAAAGAATTGATGCTTTTGAAATATGATGTAGGAGAAGACTCTTGAGAGTCTCTTGGACAGCGAGGGCATCAAACCAGTCCATCCTAAAGGAAATCAGTCTTGAATATTCATTGGAAAGACTGATGTTGAAGCTGAAACTCCAATACTTTGACCACCTGATGGGAAGAACTGACTCCCTGGAAATGACCCTGAATCTGGGAAAGATTGAAGATGGGAGGAGAAGGGGATGACAGAGGATTTGATGGTTGAATAGCATCACCTACTCGATGGACTTGAGTATGAGTAAGCTCTAGGACTTGGTGATGTACAGGAAAACCTGGCGTACTGCAGTCCATAGGGTTGCAGATTCAGACACTACTGAGCGACTGAACTGTACTGAACTTATGAGCATAAATGAGAGCTTTCCATTTACTCTTAGAGAAAATGGCTGGTCCATGATGAAAGAACAAAGCTGTTTACATTTACTGTAAAGGATTTCAAAAACTTATATTCCATATTCTTACTACTTTACAAATATATTCTAGGTATTGTTTTATCATCTGGACTATATATCATATTGGACTCAAAGTCAGAACATTCCTGCTCCCTATCAATGGGACATACTTTTGGTTATTGGCTGCTTTATTTTTACCACTGACAACTCTAAATAAAGTCTGCTTTACCTTTTAATTTGCATGGACTGACAGAAGAGTCAAGGTTGCTTGGTCTAAATGTCTAAATATTTCTCATGGTCTATTGGTTTCTTCCAAAAATCCTATTTTAAAGGTTGAATTATTTAAACTCACACTCGCTTCCAAATTAAACACTTTAATATGGAACATGTGACAAATTATAGTTTAATTCCTGCTCTTCTCTCCAACATTTTCTACCATCACTCATCTTGATGAACCTGACACTTGGTCAGGAACCCAGAATTCAAAACGTGGTTTTTTTTTTCCTCTTTCATTACCTGGCAGATCAATCATTTTGTCTGCAAAGCCCATTAAGCCTTCTCACTTTCTTGTTCCCCTACCCTAACTTATTTTAGTGTTTTGTAACTATATAACTGAGTGATTTTGTATGTTTTACTCTTCCTTATTTTTTAGGTTAATCAAAATTAATTTGTTTCTTAAATTTCTATTGGAGTATAATTGATTTACAGTGCTGTGCTATACCCGTCCTTGTTATAGGTTCCATTAGGTCAGGTAACATATTTATGTTATTGCTCATCACTTTATACTCACCATACTTTATACTCTCTCAAGACGGTGCCTATGTGCCTATGTTTATATGCTTAGCGTGTGTTTGTCAAAAGAGTGAATGTGTATATACATTCTTATTGATTAAGTAGAAAAATTCTATAATATAGTATTTGATTTTTCCCCCTTATAGCTTCACAATTCCCATCAAAACTATTTACATCCTTTTCTGTTCTATGCTCATGTTATTTATATGTCTTGTTAGTGTATTTTGTGTGTGTTAAAACATTGGCTTAAGGAAGTGTCTAATTTGGACTTATTTTGCTGACCACAATTTCTGGGTATAGTTATTCATGCAGCAGATATTTTTTGAGCAGCTGATATGAACTAAGTCATATTTATAATCAGAAAATAGTTTACCCACCCTTATAAATCAGTATTTAGCTCTGCTTCTGACTTACAAATAGTACCCAATGATGGTGTCCCAAAGAAGGAATGGATGAGTCACCTTGCCCATCACTCTGTGTAACGCATTGCTACACATATGGCTGAGTATCTATAGCATTTGCAGTAATTTCACAAGATTGAAATAATTATGTTTTTAATGAGATTTGAAAATAATTATGGTGCTTTTACTAATGTTTAGTGACAATCAGCTATTGTGGACAGAGTGATTTTTAAATCTGAAGTAAAAGATATGAGGCACCTGTGTAAAATCTTGATATTACTTTAGTATATCAACTTCTTTGTCAAATTAAAAAGAATAAATGACATATTTGTTTATGAAAATTTAGTTTTGCTTTGGTGATTTCAGTATAACTTATTAGTAAATCACAATGATTATGAGATAAGCAGTGGTAAATTGATGTAGATGCTGTAATTGCTTTATTTTTATTGTTTAATTTAGTTAATAAGCAATGTAGTAGGTATATATTTTGTAGAAATTTTCTTCTACCTGGTTAGTAACACACTTCACTTTCTTTTTAAATATATTGCTAACATTGATTATAGAACACAGTTTAATCTATCAATGCAGGAAGTCCTACTATTTAACAATTCTGTACTTTTTGTCATTTAAATTTCTCTTTCTACAAAAATATTGTTGCATGTGTTATTTTTATATAAAATTTTCATTTATTTCAATACCTCTCTTATAGGTCCATAAGATCATTTTATGACAGAATTTAAATTATGCTAATATGCATTAAAATTTTATAGGTTATTATTATTTTGAACATTTTAAAGATATTTCATAAATTAAAAACCCATGGAGAAGGCAATGACACCCCACTCCAGTACTCTTGCCTGGAAAATCCCATGGGCAGAGGAGCCTGGTAGACTGCAGTCCATGGGGTCACGAAGAGTCGGACATGACTGAGCAACTTGACTTTCACTTTTTACTTTGATGCATTGGAGAAGGAAATGGCAACCCACTCCAGTGTTCTTGCCTAGAGAATCCCAGGGACGAGGGAGCCTGGTGGGCTGCCGTTTCTGGGGTCACACAAAGTCAGACACAACTGAAGCGACTTAGCAGCAGCAGTAGCAAATATTCATATTATTAAAGGAATTAATGATGCCCACATTGAGATATTATGTTAAGTAAATAAAATATTGAATTTAAATAACCCAACAGTATTTAAATCATAAAGGCACTCAATTAATGTTATTCCTTTATCTTTTTCCTGGGCATTTTATAGGTACAACCTCTTAAAGAAAATGGAGGCTAAACATGAAATAAAGAATATTATATGATAGAAATTATAGTCTTGGGTTTTCCCACCCCTTTTATAGCATTTTTATAATAAGAATTCTAAAAAATATGTTAATATGTAGAATTCCTAAAATATGAGTGAATATCTTATGCTGTGTGAATCTTTGCTGTGTTTTTGTTGTTGTTGATTAAGGATTGTCCTGTCATTCTATTTTTTTGTAACAACTATGTAAAGCAGGTTTTGTTTTTCGTAAATATCTGATACAAATCTCCAGCTAAACCGCCAAAGCCCTATACTGGAATGTGGGAGGGTATGTTTGTGTGTGGGCATTTTGTCTGAAATAATAATTTAAACTTTTTAATACACAGTAAGCTAATCCTGTGCCTTATTTCTTTTTGTTTCAGCTTTAGTAACATACGCTTTTAGATATTTCTTCAGTTTGGTTCATGTAAATTTCAGATAAGAACTACAATTTCCACATTTTGATGCCGGCATTTAGTCTATTTACATTTAATGTAATCATGGATAAGTATGTACTTATCACCATTTTGTTCATTGTTTTCTGATTGTTTCTTTAATTCTTCTCTGTTCCTTTCCTTTTTTGTTCTCTTCCTCTGTTATTTGATGACTTTCTTTAGTGTTAGGTTTATATTCCTTTCTATGCATTTTTTATGTATCTGTTATAGGTTTTTGGTTTGTGATTACCATAACGTTCATATATCACAACCTATGTAGTTAGCAGTCTATTTCAAATTGATGAGTTTTTAAGTTTGAACACATTCTAAAGGCACTACATTTTAACTCTCCCACCCAAATTTTATGATTTTAATGTCACATTTTACATCTTTTTATTTTGTGTATCACTTAACTAATTATTGTAGTTTTAGTTAATTTTACTGCTTTTGTCTTTTGACCTTCATACTTGCTCTACTAGCGGCTGCTCCATTACCTTCTCAGTATATTTGTCTTTACCAGTGGGATTTTTTTCTTTCATACTCTTCTTGTTTCTAGTTACAGTCTTTCTTTTCCATTTAAATAAGTCCCTGAACATTTCTTGTAAGGCTGATTTAGTGGTGACAAACTTCTCTAGCTTTTGCTTGTCTGGTACCGTGTCCCTCCTTCCATTCTGAATGGAAACTTTGCTGGGTAGGTTTTTCTTGGTTTTAAGTTCCTTACTTTCAGTATGTTGAGTATATCATGCTAATCGTTTCTGGGGCTGCCCACCTGGTAGGGAAGGATGGAAGTAATTTCAGAGGGGCTAGTCAGGACAAAAAGTTTGGATAGGGTGGTTCCTTAGGGGAATGCCAGGGCAGGGTACAAGGTGTCTAGCTAGGTTGATGGAAAGTGATAGAAATTGTGCCAGCCAGTGTCAGACAAACTAGGTATAGAGTTAAAAAGAAAGTGTCTGCCAATGCTTCTGTCCCCAGAGAAACTCCTACCAGATCCCTGCCCCCAGCACCCTAAAATTGGTCAATTAATTCTCTTCTCATGTGACCCAGGCATTTTCCAAGCTGCTGCCTCTTCACTGAGACTTGGAGCAAGTGAGTTTGTGTCAAAGCCCGACAAGAACAGTCTTGATTTCCCACAGCCCCCAGCTCTACAGGACATGAGCCCTGATGGTTTTCTAAGACAGATATTATGGAGGCTTGTCATTCCAGTGCAGGTCCCCTGGGCTTGGGAGCCTGAAGAGGGACTCAAACCCTTCAGTACTCAGGAAGAACATGTGTTTTTCTGATATCTCTCTGATTTTTAGGGCCCTGCACCAGGGCTGTGGGTTCTGACTAGACTCTGTCTCTACCCCTTCTACATGTCTTGATATGGCCTTTCTTATATATCCTTCGATTCAGTTCAGTCGCTCAGTTGTGTCCGACTCTTTGCGACCCCATGAATCGCAGCACACCAAGCCTCCCTGTCCATCACCATCTCCCGGAGTTCACTCAGACTCACGTCCATCGAGTCCATAATGCCATCCAACCTTCTCATCCTCTGTCGTCCCCTTCTCCGCCTGCCCCCAATCCCTCCCACCATCAGAGTTTTTTCCAATGAGTCAACTCTTCGCATGAGGTGGCCAAAGTAGTGGAGCTTCAGCTTTAGCATCATTCCTTCCAAAGAAATCCCAGGGCTGATCTCCTTCAGAATGGATTGGTTGGATCTTCTTGCAGTCCAAGGGACCCACAAGAGTCTTCTCCAACACCACAGTTCAAAAGCATCAATTCTTCGGCGCTCAGCTTTCTTCACAGTCAAACTGTCACATCCATACATGACCACAGGAAAAACCATAGCCTTGACTAGATGGACCTTAGTTGGCAAAGTAATGTCTCTGCTTTTGAATGTACTACCTAGGTTGGTCATAACTTTTCTTTCAAGGAGTAAGCATCTTTTAATTTCATGCCTGCAGTCACCATCTGCAGTGATTTTGGAGCCCCCAAAATAAAAGTCTGACACTGTCTCTACTGTTTCCCCATCGATTTCCCATGAAGTGATGGGACCAGATGCCATGATCTTTGTTTTCTGAATGTTGAGCTTTAAGCCAACTTTTCACTCTCCTCTTGCACTTTCATCAAGAGGCTTTTTAGCTTCTCTTCACTTTCTGCCATAAGGGTGGTGTCATCTGCATATCTGAGGTTACTGACATTTCTCCCAGCAATCTTGATTCCGGCTTGTGTTTCTTCCAGTCCAGCATTTCTCATGATGTACTCTGCATAGAAGTTAAGTAAGCAGGGTGACAATATACAGCCTTGATGTACTCCTTTTCCTATTTGGACCGGTCTGTTGTTCCATGTCCAGTTCTAACTGTTGCTTCCTGACCTGCATACAGATTTCTCAGGAGGCAGGTCAGGTGGTCTGGTATTCCCATCTCTTTCAGAATTTTCCACAGTTTATTGTGATCCACACAGTCAAAGGTTTTGACATAGTCAATAAAGCAGAAATAGATGTTTTTCTGGAACTCTCTTGCTTTTTCCATGATCCAGCAGATGTTGGCAATTTGATCTCTGGTTCCTCTGCCTTTTCTAAAACAAGCTTGAACATCAGGGAGTTCACAGTTCACGTATTGCTGAAGTCTGGCTTGGAGAATTTTGAGCATTACTTTACTAGCGTGTGAGATGAGTGCAATTGTGCGGTAGTTTGAGCATTCTTTGGCATTGCCTTTCTTTGGGATTGGAATGAAAACTGACCTTTTCCAGTCCTGTGGCCACTGCTGAGTTTTCCAGATTTGCTGGCATATTGAGTGTAGCACTTTCACAGCATCATCTTTCAGGATTTGAAACAGCTCAACTGGAATTCCATCACCTCCAATAGCTTTGTCCATAGTGATGCTTTCTAAGGCCCACTTGACTTCACATTCCAAGATGTCTGGCTCTAGATTAGAGATCACATCATCATGATTATCTGTGTCCTGAAGTTCTTTTTTGTACAGTTCTTCTGTGTATTCTTGCCACCTCTTCTTAATATCTTCTGCTTCTGTTAGGTCCAGACCATTTCTGTCCTTTTTTGAGCCCATCTTTGCATGAAATGTCCCCTTGGTATCTCTAATTTTCTTGAAGAGATCTCTTGTCTTTCCCATTCTGTTGTTTTCCTCTATTTCTTTGCATTGATCGCTGAAGAAGGCTTTCTTATCTATCCTTGCTATTCTTCCTTAGTTGTAGAAAATCTATTCTGCTAGTTTCAGTTCATTCTCAGAGATAGCTATTTTATGTGGAACTATTGTTTTGCGTCCACAGAAAGAAGTGAACTAAGGATCTTCTTACTTCACCATTTTTGTCTGTACCCCTGTCAATCATTTCTTACACAGTATCTCATCTGATTCCATCAAGATTCTTAAAAATCAACTATTTTGGAGAAGTGGAGATCCTCATACAAAGTCACACTATCAGCCCCTAATGGAACCTATCATTTTGGTTTATGAGTTCAATATTTCTTCTGCTCACCATTTCTCTCTTTGCATCATTCATATATTGAACTTGATCCAAAAGACTAGCTAATTAGGAAGGAAGAAACAGAGATTTATATGGGCTGTACAATTTGCCCACATTCACATAGGTATAGATAGAGATAAAATACTGAAAACTTATTTTTGACTCATTCCAAAGCCCATCCTGTATCCACTAAACCACTTGACTCAAATAAGACATTTATTTGAAGGTGTTGACTGAGGTGGGAAGAAGAGGTGGCAAGAATACACAGATGAACTCTACATGAAAGGGCTTAATTATTAAGATAACTATGATGGTGTGGTCACTCACTTAGAGCCAGACATCCTGGAGTGTGAAGTCAAGTGGGCCATAGAAAACATTACCATGAACAAAGCTAGTGGAGGTGATAGAATTGCAGCTGAGCTATTTCAAACTCTAAAAGATGATGCTGTTAAAGTGTTGCAGTCAAAGAAAAGAAAGTGAAGACACTCAGTCGTGTCCAGCTCCTTCTGACCCCATTGACTGTAGCGTGCCAGATTCCACCATTCATGGAATTCTCGAGGGAAGAATACTGGAGTGGATTGCCATTTCCTTCTCCAGGGGATCTTCCTGACCCAGGGATCAAACCCACATCTCCCACATTGCAAGAGATATTTTACCATTTAAGCCACCAGGGAGTGCTGCACTCAATATGTCAGCAAATTTGGAAAACTCAGCAGTGACCACAGGGCTGGAAAAGGTCAATTTTCATTCCAATACCAAAGAAGGGCAATGCCAAAGAATGTTCCAACTACTGTGCGGTTGTGCTCATCTCACATGCTAGTAAGGTAATGCTCAAAGTCCTTCTAGCTAGTCTTCAGCAGTGAGTGAACTAAGAACTTCCAGATGTACAAACTGGGTTTAGAAGAGGCAGAGGAACCAGAGATCAGATAACTCATCTATGTCATCAGTTAAAATATTATACTGAGAAAAATATATAGTGGTGAACTTGCTCTTTCTCACTAAGAAGTCAGAAAAACAAATGTATGGTTTGGTCCAGAATTTGGTGACCAGGAACATATTTGAAGGGATAGAGTTTTTGTTTGATTGGTATGCATTACGATATTATATATTATGCCACAGATTATAAGATCTAAAGCATGGTTTTTGTTAATATTTTTGTGTTGTCTATTTCTGTAGGAGGCACAGTTAAATAGTAGGAAGAAGAAGTTTTTGAGCGATAGAAGGTTGAATTCTGGTTTTTGTCTCCCTCGTTTGGTTGGAAAGACCTGGACAAATCATTTCTGCTCTTTGAGTCACTAGCTCTTTGGTGTTAAATTTATGGAATTGAATAAGATGATTTCTAATACTCCTTTGAGTTCTGGCACAACATAGAAGAATAGAAAAAAGATCTCAGAAACAGAATGGGAACAACAATAAAATATCACTTTTGCTTTTTTAAATATAAATTTATTAACCTTTGCTTTTATGTGAGAGAATTTCAACAAATTTCATCTATCAAGCTAGCCTGAGTAGTTAGTAGTTACTATTTTAAACAGTCACATTTAAATCTAATAGAAATTTAATTTTATGTGTTTAAAATGTTTTGATGTATAAATACATGAGAAACTGAATACCAGTGATGGGATTTTAATCAAAGTAATTAAGCTACTTTATCCTTGAAACACTTGGAAAGTAAAAATCTGTGCTAAAGCTTCTAGAATGATTATTAATGCTAAAAATGCTAATACTAATACTAAATGAATGCTAAATGCCTCTTGCATACATGTCTTTCTGTTATTGAAAGTGAAAGGGAATTATTTTAGTCAGATTTCTCAGAGAAAAAGGTGAAAAATCTATTAACTCTCTTAAAGCTCAATGAACAAATATAACTGGTGATTTTTAATATTTCAGAAATATATCTATTTTCCCCTCTTTTCAAACTCTTTTTAGCGGACTTCCTTAGTGCCTCAGATGGTAAAAGAATCCACCTGCAATGGGGGAGACCTGAGTTTGAACCCTGGATTGGGAAGATCCCCTGGAGAAGAGAACGGCTACCCACTCCAGTATTCTGGCCTGGAGAATTCCATGGACTTGTATAGTCCATGGGGTTGCAAAGAGTTAGACACAACTGAGTGGTTTTCTTTTCTCTTTATAGGGATTTGGGATAGCAAGAGAGGTTATATATCAACTAACCATTGATACATTTTTTTCCTTTCTAAATTTTAATATAATTTCTATTTAACCAGTGAAACATCATCAGAAAAAAATTTCAATTCTGTTAATTTTTTTATAGCAATCGATGATTTCATCTAGATTCTTATGCTAGTTTGTTTATTGATACAAATCTTATTTTTCTGTATTTGTATCTTCTATTTTTTATTAATAAAACTTTCAGTTGGAAGGAGAGGTTACATAAGCGATTGCTAATCAAATACTTAAACATCATATTTATATTTCAATGGGACTTTTAATTTTAAAAATTACCAATTTTAATTAAATAATGAAGTACATGAAATAAAGCATTCCATGATGAGATGAAAGTAACCTAAATTCAGGAACAAGGAAAGTTTTATTGCATAATACTGTTCTAGAAAGCATAACTCAGTGACTTCCCTAGTGAAGCATCAAAAACTTAAGTATTGGGTACCATGCCGGCAGAACCAATGAATGAATCAGAATCTCTGGAAATATGTTCTGTAATCTCCTTTTTTTTTTTTTAGTGATCCAAAGGACTTTTAATACTTTGTCAGATCTTAAAACTCTTATTCTGTAACAGAAAGAGGGAAAATAAAAAATTTTTAAATTGTAATTTTCAATGAGGTAACTGAATATTAGTTTTATGTAGAGGCTATGATATTATATATTTTTGTAGTTGCTTAGTCACTAAGTTGTGCCCATTTTTCTGGAACATCCAATCAAATAATTTGAACCCTTTTAGAAATTCCTAGGTGATTTTAAATGGTATGGTAAAATATATATATTAGAAGGTCAACAGTTTTTGTATACTCTAGTAAAAATGACATGAAATTATTCTGGAAGTTGTTTTCATTAAAAGTAAGATTATTTTTTAAAACAAAAACAAAGCACACAGTTACAAATATAAGAAATTTATGTAAAGCATAAAAAAATTACAAAAGACAATTTTTAAAGTCTTAAAAAAGAAGAATGAAGTGACTTAAATCACCACATCACAAACACATCTAAGATTAGAGAAAAAAACAGATATTAAGACAATATGATAAATCTTGCTACTCCAAATAAAAAAAATCTAAAATTCAAAAATGAATGTAGAAAAATTTTAAATGAAAATAAATATATAAATAGATGGGGCATATCTGATAGAGAATGGGGTTTTTATGAAGTACTCTTAAAATTACTAATCAGAAGATGAAAACACAACTGGAATTACTAACAAAGCCTATAATAAGCCATTTACTAAAATACATACAAATGGCATACGGACATAGGCATAAATATTCAAACTCACTAGCAATCAAAAATGCAATTTTAGAAAGAATGCAAACTAATTTTTTGCTTGTCGATTTTGAAAAGAATTTTAAAAATCTAATTCACCAGGTGGAAGGTGAGAAGAAATGAACACTGTGAGAAATCACAGCTGACAGGCATGTTAATTGCTAGAAACTTACTTTACTTCAATTTAGAAATATTTATCAGAGGCTCTGAAAATTTTCATGTAATTTTACTTAACAATTCTTCTTAGGAAACTCATCCTGAGAGACTATTCATAAATCTATGCAGCAATTTGGTATAAGGGCAAATGGTATATAAAATGAAAAAATTAGATGAACATCCTAAATGTCTACGAAGAGGAGAGAGACTAAATACTTTATGACTATAGACAGAACTCCAAAATATTATTTTAATATAGCATACAGAAATATAAGTAAATAAAATTAAACAGTGCTTAGATCAATAACAAAGATTCAAAGATTATGAATAATTCATCTAAATCTGTGGACTGCAATTAAAAAACTAATTTTTTTTCAGTTTTTGCTATCAAGAAAATCAAGAAAATAAACGACTTGCATACTCTTATATGTATTAACAGCTAGTTTCTGTTGGAGGATAGCAATATTTTTTATAATAATCATAAGTAACACTATGTACCAGTATTTAACATGTACTAACTGATTTGCTCCCCATGACAGCCCTCTAAAATTGTAATAGTTATTATCTCTGCTGATAAATGAGAAACTTAATTAAAGATGCAAGTGGGATATGAAACTTGGTAGACCACCTCCTGTATTTATGAAACAAGGAGCAGTCTACAATACTATCAATAATATTCTTTAAACAAAACAATATAGCATTTTTTAGAACTACAAATGGAATAATCACAGTATCCAGTGACATATTAATCAACAAAGGGTGCTTATATAAGTTACAAATAATTAACATCATAATACTATATTCTAAAGTCTATAAATGAAATAATGAATACACTTAACAATTATTTTATTTCTATATATCATTCTTAAATTTTTATATATTTGGAAAGTAAACCATAAGCTACTTAATAACACTTAAGAAAATAATATATAGTGAGGGAAATTACAAAATATTCAGACATGAAAGAAAATTACATATTATATATTGAGCTATGTATGTGTCAAAGTTTGTAAGGAGCACATAACAATATTTATAAAATGAAATATTTTCATTAAGAAATAGGAAGGAATGAAGGAATAATTACAAAACAGATGAGGATTTAAATCTGTAACATAATAATTTCCAGAAATTCAAATTCCAGAAAACAAATTCAAAGAAATGAGAAGAACATATTAATAGTAAAGAGAAAAAAGATAGAAAAATTTCACCAAGACTGTTTTTATGAAAATATTACTAAGACACTCTAGCAGAAGGGATGATGAAAACAAGCAAAAATAATAAAGCAAGAAAAGAAAAGAATGAAAGAGATTATACCATAAAGAAGAATATTACTCATAAAGAAATATTATGAAGACTGGTCTTTATAATGTACATTCGAAAATGTAAGTAAAATTGATACAAATTTAGAAAAATATAAAATGCCAAAAATTACCTAAATTTAAATTGGAAACTTATAGTTGGCCTCTAATATTTAAAGATATTTTAGTGGTAAGAGTATTTCTCTAAAGTTCCAGGCCATGATGATTCCATAGGTGAGGTACGTGTAGCTCATTCCAAAAAGAAACATAGCATAAAATAGCCTTACTCAGTTAAATTGATTAATGTACTTTAATTCTGAAATATGGTATGAATGTCAAAAAGAAAAAAAATGAATTTTTATTCATCACTGATGGGAGTGAAAAATGGTACAGCTACTTTTTCGTTCGGCAGTTTCTTGCAAAACTGAACATACTCTTACCCTACAATCCAATGACCACAATTTGTGGTATATGCCCAAATGATTTGAAAATATATGCCCATAAACCACTATTTGTAGCACCCTTATTCTTAATAGCCAAGACTTGGAAACAAGCCAGATATCCTTCTTTAAGGAATGGGTAAATAACCTATAGTTTGTCCAGACAATGGAATATAGGAATCTTAAGTGCATATTATTAATATCAAGTGAAATATACTGATCTAAAAATGCTATGTACCATGTGATTCCAACTATGTAACATTCTGGAAAAGACAAAACTATAGAGACATTAAGAATCAGTGGTTGACAGAGGTTGGGGGAAAGAATTAGGGATAAATAGGTGGAGAATCTTTAGAGCAGTGCAACAATTCTATATGAAACTACAGTGGTGGAAACATGTCATTGTACTTTTGTCTAAACCTATGTAGAGTGCAGCATAAAGAGTGAACCCCAATGTAAGCTATGGACTATGGGTGGTAAGGATGTGTCAGTGTTGGTTCATTGATTATAATAAATATACTATTCTGATAGGAGTATGTTACTGCTGGGGGTGACTGTGTATGTATACAGGTAGGAGTATGTGGCAAATCTCTGTACCTTTCTCTCCATTTTTCTGTGAACCTAAAACTTCTAACGCATGAAATCTTTAAAAAAGAGAGAATGTGAAATTAATTACTAACAAAAATATAAAGATCTTAATTTATTCAATGAATATTTACTTGATGAATATTTATTTTAGTGTTAGTCACTCAGTTGTGTCTACTCTTTATGACCCCAAGAAAAGTATGTAGCCTGCCAGACTCCTCTATCCATGGAATTATCCAGGTTGGACTACTGAAGTGGGTAACCATTCCCTTCTCCAGAGGATCTTCCTGAACCAGGGATAGAACCTGGGTCTCTCACATTGCAGGCAGATTCTTTATTTGTTACTGTTCAGTCGCTAGGTCATGTCCAACTCTTTGAAACCCTGTGGACTACAGCCACCAGCTCCCCGTGCTTTACTATCTCCTGGAGTTTTCTCAAATTCATGTCCATTGAGTCAGTGATGCTATCTAACCATCTCATCCTCTGCCACCCCTTTCTGCTTTTGCCTTCAATCTTTCCCAGCATCGGGTCTTTTCTAATGAATTGTCTCTTTGCATCAGGTGACCAAAGCTTCAGCTTCAGCATCAGTCCTTCCAATGAATATTCAGGACTGATTTCCTTTAAGATCAACTGGTTTGATTTCCTTGCTGTTCAAGGCACAGTCAATAGTCTTCACACCACAGTTCGAAAGCATCAGTTCTTCAGCACGCAGCATTCTTTATGGTCCAACTCTCACATTTGTACATGACTACTGGAAAACACATAGCTCTGACTCTACAGACTTTTGTCGCAAAGTGATGTCTTTGCTTCTTAATATGCTCTCTAGGTTTGTCATTCCAAGGAGTAAGCGTCTTTTAATTTCATGGCTGAAGTCCACAGTGATTTTGGAGACCACGAAAAGAAAATCTGTCACTGCCTCCACTTTTTCCCCTTCTATTTGGCATGAAGTGATGGGACCGGATGCCATGGTCTTAGTTTTTTGAATATTGAGTTTTAAGCCAGCTTTTCACCTTCATCTTTAACCCATATCAAGAGGCTCTTTAGTTCCTGTTCATTTTCTGCTATTAGTTGGTATAATCTGGATATTTTTTCAGTTTAGTTCAGTCACTCAGTCGTGCCCCACTCTTTGTGACTTCACGAACTGCAGCATGCCAGGCTTCCCTGTCCATCACCAACTCCCAGAGCTTGCTCAAACTCATGTCCATTGAGTTGGTGATGCCATCCAACCATCTCATCCTCTGTCATTCCCTTCTCCCACCTTCAATCTTTCCCAACATCAAGGTCTTTTCAAATAAGTCAGTTCTTACATCAGGTGGTCAAAGTATTGGAGCTTCAGTTTCAGCATCAGTCCTTTCAATGAATATTCAGGACTGATTTCTTTAGGATTGACCGGTTTGATATCCATGCAGTCCAAGGGACTCTCAAGAATCTTCTCCATTGCTGCAGTTCTAAAGCATCATTCTTTGGTGCTCAGCTTTCTTTATGGTTCAACTTTCACATCTATACACAACTACTGGAAAAACCATAGCTTTGACTAGACAGACCTTTGTTGGCAAAGTAGTGTCTCTGCTTTTTAATATGCTGTCTGTGTTAGCCATAGGTGGATATCTAAGGTTGTTGATATTTTTCCCGGCAATCTTGATTCCAGCTGATGACTCATCCAGCATTCATCTTTCACTTCAGACTCTTTCTGTTGACTTTGTGGGCTACTCTATTTCTTCTAAGGGATTCTTGCCCACAGTAGTAGATATAATGGTCATCTGAATTAAATTTGTTCATTCCTGTCCGTTCTAGTTCACTGATTCCTAAGACATCGATATTCACTCTTGCCATCTCCTGCTTGACCACATGCAATTTTTACCTTGATTCATGGACCTGACATTCCAGGTTCCTCTGCAGTATTGTTCTTTATACCATCAAACTTTACTTTCATCACCAGATACATCCACCAGCTGAGTGTCATTTCCATTTTGGCCCAGCTGCTTCATTCTTTCTGAAGCTATTAGTAATTGCACTCTGCTCATCCCAGTAGCATATTGGACACTTTCCGACCTGGGGGCTCATCTTCTAGTGTCATATGTTTTTGCCTTTTCATACTGTTCATGGGTTTCTCGTGGCGATAACACTGTAGTGGTTTGCCATTCCTTCTTCCAGTGGACCACATTTTGTTAGAACTCTTAACTATGACCTGTCCATCTTGGGTGACCCTGCATGCCATGGCTCACAGCCTCATTGAGTTATGCAAGCCCCTTTGCTATGACAAGCCTGTAATCCATGAAGGGAATTTGTTTATTTAATATAAATAAATGTTCTAGGCTCTAAATGTAAAAGCCTTGAGTTACAAGGTCAAATTCTTCTCAACATGGAACTTAACATCTAGTTTGAGGAAACAAATAATAAACCATCATTAAGGATGCATCTGTTGGAATCAAAAGTTAAAAGAGAAAATGAATCAGAGTAAGCATACCAGGGAAAGGGTAGGTTTTTCTGTTTTACCAGAAGCTGCTTAGATAGCGAATTTGATGCTATTAATGTCACACACTAATCCCTAATCTAGTGCTTAGGCAGAGGAGAAAGTAAATGATGAGTGTCAGTTATGGAGTATCAACTCTCAGAGGATTCATAGTAAAGGCTGTAGTTTATCCCACTAACCCAGGGTCTACTATATTTTCCCAGAAGATGAGACCAACAATATAAGTTCACTTTCTCCATCTCTCCAGGCACAGTTTAAGGTGAATAGGAGGTGTATCTGAGCAGTGCAAGGAGTGGGGGTTGGGGTGGGGGTGTTTGAATTAGATTCTGTTGGTGTTTTCCTAATAGTCCCTTTAGAAGCTGGTGCACACATCTGCCAGTTGCTGTCATATTGTGTAATAACAACTCACAGCTGCCTTCTTTTCTAGAAAATGTCTGTTAAACAAATGTGAGCTACCTAGTCTGTGAGGCAACCCCTTGTTCATAGGGAAAGACTTTAGCCAAGAAGTAACTGAGATGGGGTTGTGAGAATAGCTCCCATTGTCTCACAGTGGACTGATTCTATGGAGTAACTTGTGCCACAGAGCTTCCTGATTTGAACTGGGGTGCTGTAGTACTTTGCCTCGACTTAGGACAAATATGAAGTGCCAGTCTAACTCCAAAGCTCCTCTTAAGATTGGCAGAGGGGTTAGTTGCAATCATAGTATGGATTCCCTTCTTCCGCTCTGCCTGAATTTGAACATTTCACTTCCTTAGAAATGTATTTCTTCAGAGTAGGCACCAATAAATCTTCTGCAACCTTTCATCTCAAAGTGTGTTTTCAGGAAACCAAAACACTGTGGGCACAAGCCAAAAGGACTCTCCTGCTCACACCATGTCTTTGTTGAGACGTTCCCCATCTTTATTTAGCTTCCTTCCCTCGCCTTCTCCTGAGAGAATATCCTCAAGACATAACTCAAACAAAACTGTCTCCAGCTCTACTTTTAGGAAACTGATATAAAAGAGATAATATTTGACTGATCACTTGAACAAAGGAGAAAATTTTTAAAATCTTGTGTGTTTAGAGAATATCAGGCAACCAAATGGCAAGTAAATTAGATGAAAAATCTTATGTTAAAAGAACAACTAGAAAGACAGTGTGACAACAGCAGCGTCAGTGAAGCGAAAAATGGAAGTTAAAAAAAATAATAACCTTGTAGGTCTTTGAAAGATTTAACCAAATAATTATGGAAAGACATTGGAAGAACTGAAGGTAAGAAGTTGGCTGATATGTTTTATATTTTTAAAGATTATCTTTGCTGTAGTTAAGTGACTAGACTATAGAAGGGTAAGGGTAAAATGCAAAACCCTATCAGTGTGTGTGTGTAAATTAATCAGTGCATTAAAAGATTATCCTCATATAAGATTATTCCCTGAGTGTAAAAATGGTTGGCCAGCATCAGGAAGTCTATAAATCAAATTTATAATTTAAATAAATCCAAGAAGAAAAAATATGTCCATGCCATTAAATCCAAAAAAGGATGATAAAGTTCAGAGAATATTTATCTTAATTATTTTTGCTAGCTAAGATTTCAAGATGATATAGAAATTTTTATTAATGTTATATCTTAGAGATACAAAATAAATATATTAAATGCTGTAAATGAATATATTTTAGGCTATTTCAGTTCAGTTCAGTTCATTTCAGTTGCTCAGTCATGTCCAACTCTTTGCGACCCCATGAATCACAGCATGCCAAGCCTCCCTGTCCATCACCAACTCCCAGAATTCACTCAAGCTCATGTCCATCAAGTCGGTGATGCCATCCAGCCATCTCATCCTCTGTCCTCCCCTTCTCCTCCTGCCCCCAATCCCTCCCACATCAGAGTCTTTTCCAATGAGTCAGCTCTTTGCATCAGGTGGCCAAAGTATTGGAGTTTCAGCTTTAGCATCATTCCTTCCAATGAACACCCAGGGCTGATCTCCTTTAGGATGGACTGGTTGGATCTCCTTGAAGCCCAAGGGACTCTCAAGAGTCTTCTCCAACACCACAGTTCAAAAGCCTCAATTCTTCAGTGCTCAACTTTCTTCACAGTCCAACTCTCACATCTATACATGACCACTGGAAAAACCATAGCCTTGACTAGACGGACCTTTGCTGGCAAAGTAACATCTCTGCTTTTTAATATGCTATCTATGTTGGTCATAACTTTCCTCCCAAGGAATAAGCATATTTTAATTTCATGGCTGCAGTCACCATCTGCAGTGATTTTGGAGCCCCCAAAAATAAAGTCTGACATTGTTTCCACTGTTTCCCCATCTATTTGCCATGAAGTGATGGGACCAGATGCCATGATCTTTGTTTTCTGAATGTTGAGCTTTAAGCCAACTTTTTCACTCTCCTCTTTCACTTTCATCAAGAGGCTACTTAGTAACCAAATATTTCAAGATTGCTCTAAGATCTCAGGAGCTAAACATAATAAACTTTTATTTCTTGCTCATATCACATACTACTATGAGTTGGCCAACTCTGCTGAGCTGTTAGCCTGTATGCTGAGATCCTACCAGAGATGCTGTTTCCTTCCACGTTTTGACTCCACCCAGGACCTATAAGAGAGTTCTTAGAATATTTTTCTCAGATTCTCTGCAAATAGATACACAGTGTGAGAGAGTTGAACATTGAAGGGAGCATCTTAGTCCAGGAAGTGATAAGTATGACTCCCAGTAATATATTAACTATAGCTCATGGCCACTAGTCCCCATTCTAATAGTACTGTAGGATGAAAAATATAATCTATAATCTTCATGTGTGCCTAAGAAAAAGAAATTAAGCATCTGTCCAGTTTCTGCCAGGAACGACAAAACTATAGACCTAGTTTCTTTTACATCAGAAATGAGGACACTTACTATTCTTAACACTGTCCTGGTGGTTTGAACCAATGCAATAGAGTAAGAAACGTGAATAAAAATATGTAAAGATAAAAAGTGAGATGTATACATTTATTTTAATTCACTGGTTATTATGAGAATTATATACATTCAGCAATGGAAATATATAATATCTATTTCTTAGAATCAATAGTACTTTTAAAAATGCCAGATATAATCAAATTGAAAATTGTATAGGTACATGCCTTCATCTATAATACTAACTAAAAAATGTAAAGTATCTTGGAATTAGCTAAAAAATATACAGGACATGTGTAGATAAACTTGAAACTCTCATAAAGAGTATAAAAAAATCTAAAAAAAAGGCCAAAATAATAGTTTATCAGCATTATATATGACATGCATAAGTATTATAATAATGTTTAAGTTTCTCCAAATAATTTATTACAATCACAATCAACCAAGTTTTAAATACATCTATTGATACACATACATATACATATCCACCCACATTATTAGATTAGAAATCCATGGGGAAATAAATCAATTTTGAAAAAAATGGACAAAGTGGTGAGATAAGTCTATTAGATATTAATGCATATTAGAAACTCATAGTCATGAAAATATTAGATAATTAACACAACTATGATGTGTGGACCAATGACAAAGGATAGAAAACTCAGACAAAGATCAATGTATGTCGGAAACTGATGTATGATAAAACTAATATCACCTTTATTTTTAACTATAGAATTAAATATAGGTTATATAATAAAAGTAATTTATGCAGAATTTAAAAAATCTTTGGAAAGGGTGGTTTTCAGTAAAATAACTCACTATAGGATAAAAAGAAATAGTTCCAATTTTACACCAGATACAATGATAGATTAAAAATCAAAATATAAAAAAATATATAAATTGAATAAAGACATATAGGATAACATTTTTATTACTTTCTGGCAGGAAAGAACTTCTCAAAGATATCTATTAACACTTTGTTTCAAAATTAAGTGTTTCTGTTCAACAGAGGACAACATTAACACAGTTCAGTTCAGTTGCTCAGTTGTGTCCGACTCTTTGCGACCCCAAGAATTGCAGCACGCCAGGCCTCCCTGTCCATCACCAACTCCCAGAGTTCACTCAGACTCGTGTCCATTGAGTCAGTGATGCTGTCCAGCCGTCTCATCCTCTGTCATCCCCTTCTTCTCCTGCTCCCAATCCCTCCCAGCATCAAAGTCTTTTCCAATGAGTCAACTCTTCTCATGAGGTGGCCAAAGTAGTGGAGTTTCAGCTTTAGCATCATTCCTTCCAAAGAAATCCCTGGGTTGATCTCCTTCAAAATGGACTGGTTGGATCTCCTTGCAGTCCAAGAGACCCACAAGAGTCTTCTCCAACACCACAGTTCAAATGCATCAATTCTTTGGTGCTCAGACTTCTTCACAGTCCAACTCTCACATCCATACATGACCACTGGAAAAACCATAGCCTTGACTAGACGGACCTTAGTCGGCAAAGTAATGTCTCTGCTTTTGAATATACTATCTAGGTTGGTCATAACTTTTCTTCCAAGGAGTAAGCAAATGTCTTTTAATTTCATGGCTGCAATCACCATCTGCAGTGATTTTGGAGCCCCCCAAAATAAAGTCTGACACTGTTTCCACTCTTTCCCCATCTATTTCCCATGAAGTGATGGGACCAGATGCCATGATCTTTTTCTGAATGTTGAGCTTTAAGCCAGCTTTTTCACCGTCCTCTTTTACTTTCATCAAAAGACTTTTTAGTTCCTCTTCACTTTCTGCCATAAGGGTGGTGTCATCTGCATATCTGAGGTTATTGCTATTTCTCCCGGCAATCTTGATTCCAGCTTGTGTTTCTTCCAGTCCAGTATTTCTCATGATGTACTCTGCATATAAGTTAAATAAGCAGGGTGACAATATACAGCCTTGACGTACTCCTTTTCCTGTTTGGAACCAGTCTGTTGTTCCATATCCAGTTCTAACTGTTGCTTTCTGTTCTGCATACAGATTTCTCAAGAGGCAGGTCAGATGATCTGGTATTCCCATCTCTTTCAAAATTTTCCAAAGTTTATTGTGATCCACACAGTCAAAGGCTTTGGCATAGTCAATAAAGCAGAAATAGATGTTTTTCTGTGAGTGATAAATGACATCTAGCATATGAAAAATATTTTCCAAAACACCAAAAAAAACTCAAAACAGGACAATGATATGTATAGTTAAAGTTGGGATCAGGATGCAAAAAGGGAAATAACAATTTTTTTCTATAAGCATTTGATAAGATATACTCATTTATAGGAAAAGAAATACAAATTAAAACAATGGAATATGACTTTAGACCAATCTTACTGGAAAAATTGTAAAAATCAGATAATGCTGTATTTTCTGGTATTTGACAAAACTACACAGATTAAGGGGAAACAGTCCTTATAGATTGTCCTTACTTCAGACATCAACCATGAGTTCAGAAGTCATGGTGGGCTATCCTCCCTTCCAGATAGCTGGCTACAAATCTGAAATTCTCACAGACTTCCTCATATTCAACAATATGCTAAAATAGTCTACAGAACTCTGGCAATTTTATATACTTATATATTTACAGTTACATTTTTATTATGGAAAATGATATATATCAGAATCAGCCAAAGAGAGAGATGGATAGGGAGAGGTTAGGGAGAGCTTCCGATATGAGGCTTCCATTTTGCCCAGGGACATGTTTCTCTCCTGGCACTTTGATGTATTCTGATATGTAGAGTATTGCCAACTAGGGAAGCTCATCCAGCTTCTGGAATCCAGAGCTTGTAGTGAGGCTTCATTACTTAGGCACAAGTGATTGCATCACTGGCCATGAGTCTGAACACAATCTCCAGCCCCTCTTTCCTTCTTAGAGGTTGGGCTGATATCACATGGCTAAAAATTTCAGCCCTCTAGTCACATGAATAATTTTTTGGGGTAGACAATCCCAATGCCAAGTCATCTGTGAGCATAAACTATCAGGTGTGTGGTCCCAGGGATTCCCCATAAATAACAGATAACTCATCACTCAGATAATTCTAAAGATTAAGAGGTCATCTCCCAGGAATAGAGGGGGAAGGTAGGACAAATTCTCTTTCACACACAGATCTTGTCAGGAAAATAGGAAATCTTACAAAGTGGTGATAGGAATGGCTACCCTAGCTGAGAGACAAACATAAAGTACTTATGCTAACTGTATATAGGCAAACATTATTAGAAATACCACTCTTGGATATATATTCCAAGGAAATTCTCAAAGTGATTCATAAGTAATACGTGTTAGGTTTTTCCCAATAGTGTTGTTTCAAGTGCCTGGCTTGGAGACAATTTTTGAGTTCATATGAGGCAGATAAATATAATGTGTATGCAGCTGTTGTAGCAATTATGTAGCAGTAACTTGAATTTATATTTAGCACATAGGGCTGTATAAACAAAAAATGAAACTAAGATCTGCAGTAATTTTATACTCTAAGAACACAACAACAGTAGCTGCATGCTTGATAAGAATAGCTTAAAATTCAAGAATGTATAGAAAACAGTTTGCAACTCCCTCTGTTTGGGGGTGGGTGGCAAATCATATGGAGATGGATATAAAAGGAGAGATTACAAATGAACGTGAGCAGTCCTTGGTGGACCAGTGATAGTCATATGAACATCTGTTTCTGCTTTATTGACTATGCCAAAGCCTTTGACTGTGTGGATCACAATAAACTGTGGAAAATTCTCAAAGAAATGGGAATATCAGACCACCTGACCTCCCTCTTGAGAAACCTACATGCAGGTCAGGAAGCAACAGTTAGAACTGGACATGGAACAACAGACTGGTTCCAAATAGGAAAAGGAGAATTTCAAGGCTGTATATTGTCACCCTGCTTATTTAACTTATATGCAGAGTACATCATGAGAAATGCTGGGCTGGAGGAAGCACAAGCTGGAATCAAGATTGTTGGGAGAAATATCAATAAACTCAGATATGCAAACGACACCACCCTTATGGCAGATAGTGAAGAAGAACTAAAGAGCCTCTTGATGAAAGTGAAAGAGGAGAGTGAAAAAGTTGGCTTAAAGCTCAACATTCAGAAAACTAAGATCATGGCATCCGGTCCCATCACTTCATGGCAAGTAGATGGAGAAAGAGTAACTGACTTTATTTTTCTGGTCTCCAAAATCACTGCAGATGGTAATTGCAGCCATGAAATTAAAGGATGCTTACTCCTTGGAAGGAAAGTTATGACCAACTTAGACAGCATATTAAAAAGCAGAGACATTACTTTGTCAACAAAGGTCCATCTATTCAAGGCTATGGTTTTTCCAGTAGTCATGTATGGATGTGAGAGTTGGACTGTGAAGAAAGCTGAGCACCGAAGAATTGATGCTTTTGAACTATGGTATTGGAGAAGGCTCTTGATAGTCCCTTGGGCTGCAAGGAGATCCAACCAGTCCATCCTAAAGGAGATCAGTCCTGGGTATTCATTGGTAGGACTGATTTTGAAGCTGAAACTCCAATATTTTGACCACCTGATGCAAAGAGCCGACTCATTGGTCAAGGTCCTGATGCTGGAAAAGATTGAGGGCAGAAGGAGAAGGGGACGACAGAGGACAAGATGGCTGGATGGCATCACCGTTTCGATGGACGTGACTTTGAGTGAACTCTGGGAGTTGGTGATGGACAGGGAGGCCTGGCGTGCTGTGACTCATGGGGTCGCAAAGAGTCGGACACGACTGAGTGACTGAACTGAACTGAACTAAACTAAGTGTGATCAACACTGATTTTATGATTTTTTTAAAAAAGGGCACTCCTATCTCCATTTTCTTTAGGCTAAGGATTGATTTAGTAAAGTAAAGTGTGATTATGGGTGTGAAAGAAATTTGTAAATTCATTCATTTAAATATTTACTGAACACTTATTATGTTCCAACATTCTACAACATGTTAAGGATGAAATGGAAATCTCAGTCTCAGCCCTTGAAGACCCTGCATTCCTTGGGTGTACAGACTTGGGCACCAGCCTTTCAAATACAATGAGACTCTGCAAGGAACTACACAAATGTAAGGGAACTGGTGTGTTCTCTCTCCAGACCACATATTATTTCATCACATTCACTGTACTTTCATAGCCATGACACTAATTGTACTCTTTCCAGTTGCTAATTTTTTAAATTGCTTGAGGACAGTTACCTGGTCTGTCTTGTTTGTTATAGTATCATGAGTGCCTTACACAAAGCATAGGCTCTAGTCAGTACTCCTTAGATATTCATAAATAAGTACACAATTGGCCCCTGGAGAAAATTTCAGAAGTATAATTCTGTTTCTTTAGAATTTATTTCAATCAAAACGAACATGGTTGATGATACAAAAGAAATTAATAATGGTTGAGAAGTTAAAGTAAATTTTTTGTTGTTTTTACCACTACCCCAGGATGTGAAAAATCTGAATTTTAACCATTGTCATTTAATGCTGTTGTTTTTTATTACTAAATCGCCATTCTAGAGTATGATGTCATTCTGTAATTTATCTTATTTTCTTTGTCTGCTGTAAAGAACATTTTCTTTTTTTTTTTTTAGTTTTTTATTTTTTACATTTTAAAATCTTTAATTCTTACATGCGTTCCCAAACATGAACCCCCTCCCACCTCCCTCCCCATAACATCTCTCTGGGTCATCCCCATGCACCAGCCCCAAGCATGCTGTATCCTGCGTCAGACATAGACTGGCGATTCAATTCTTACATGATAGTATACATGTTAGAATGCCATTCTCCCAAATCATCCCACCCTCTCCCTCTCCCTCTGAGCCCAAAAGTCCGTTATACACATCTGTGTCTTTTTTGCTGTCTTGCATACAGGGTCGTCATTGCCATCTTCCTAAATTCCATATATATGTGTTAGTATACTGTATTGGTGTTTTTCTTTCTGGCTTACTTCGGTCTGTATAATCGGCTCCAGTTTCATCCATCTCATCAGAACTGATTCAAATGAATTCTTTTTAACAGCTGATACTCCATTGTGTATATGTACCACAGCTTTCTTCAATGCCCACTTGGAGTCAGGCTATGGCATTAATTGCTGAGGACCAAGAAATGACTAAGTACACACAATTTTTAAGGATCTCATAGTCCACTGATGGTGACATGTACATGAATTCATTCAAAATATTCAGGTCTGCAGAAAGTGGTGCAAGAACAAAGAGAAGGAAATGAAATTGGCTATGCAGTCAAAGAAACCAGGAGCTACCCACAGAAAAGATGATATCTGAGTTAGATCTTAAAAGGAATACAGGAGTTTGCCATCTGGACAATTGGAAAAAGGCACCCAGGAAGTGTAAACAACGTATTTAGAAAATAATATCAGAGTGGAAAGCATTATATCTCAGAAACCTGGAGAAATCAAGTGTGGGTAAAACATAGGTTGCTGTTGTATGTCAAACTCAGGGTGAACCTGCAAAGACCACGTGGACCCCAGTTCTGGAGAGTGGAGTTTCAAGTTTATTTAGTGAGCAGTTGGAAGCTTCCCTGGTGGCTCAGAGGTTAAAGCATCTGCCTCCAATGAGAGAGACCTGGGTTCAATCCCTGGGTTGGGAAGATCCCCTGGAGAAGGAAATGGCAACCCACTCCAGTATTCTTGCCTGGAGAATCCCATGGTTGGAGGAGCCTGGTAGGCTACAGTCCACAGGGTCCCAAACAGTCGGACATGACTGAGCGATTTCACATTGGAAATGATCAGCAGCTTTAAAATTCTTTCATTTATTTTCTTTCTAGAGTTGTAGCTTCCTAACTCACTAAGTTTCTGGTTCATGGGAAAGCAGACTTTAAAACTACATGTAAAAAGGTTGAGAGTTCATACATCAACTAATCTCTTTTCAACCACATATTAGCACTTGGTTTTGGCTTATAGATCTAATTTCTTGCAGAACACTCTTTGATGTTCGTATTCTTATTTAGAGTTAAATAGCCCGGAGCCACAGTGTTTGCTGAATCAGGAGTATAACTAAACTATCAATATCTCAACTTGACAAAATCCATATTTAAACACTTGTATTCTGCTGAAGACATTAAAATTCTCTGCGGAGAATGGAAATTTGTTGCACATATATATGGTAGAGTAAATTAAATAAAAAAAAGTAATGTGAGGCTGCAAACTCAAGATAAATGGTGTATAAATCCAGATATTAAATTAAATGTTTCACTGGGCAATGATGAAGTGTTATACATTCTCTCTCTCCTGATGTATAAGAAATTGATTAGCTAAATTTCAAATTCACAAGGTAACTGACTGATAACTCATTTTGCATAATTCCCGAAAGGGTACATAAGACACATGGCAAAAGTTAACCATGACCTTAACTCAAAAAGCAATTTCTCTTTGTATATTTTACTCGTGAGCTGTGAGGATGCAAAAATTATGGAAAAACAGTAAGAACATTTCAGAAGCAATAACCTAATAAGGAGTTGCTTATTTTAATTGTCCTGCCTATTCTGTTAACATATATATTTAGGCAATATGAATATAAAATATCAGCATTTTTGGTATCATTATTTTAAAAGAAATATGTGGTAATGATTGAGTATGCATTATCTCTCACTGTTAATCTTTTAAGATATTTCCATGTGTAAGCTGCTAACTCTAGAGTCAGTCTTATAGAACAATAACATTAGAGATATTGGTGAAGTGGGTAACAGGGAAGTAACAGTCTCTTTGCTCTCCAAGCAACCAGTGATACACAGTTTGGGTATAAATATGGCAGTCCCTTACTTTCAACGAGGCAATTTGAGCTCATTTATTTAACTCTCTTCTTTCCAAAGTTCTTGTGAAATGAGTAAAAAAATATAAAATATTAATAAATGTGTGAACATATGTGTTGTTAATAATGAAAGGTTTTAGACACCAAGCAATAGATTCCAAATTCAAGAACTGAGTGTAAGTGGTAACCCACTACATTACATAACACAGAACAAGACTGTGTGGAAAGGAAATTAAAGGAGTTCCCTGCGGATCTGGATTCATAGGAACAAACACAAAGAAACAAATTGGAAGCAGCAGGAACTGAGAGTCGCGTGAACCTGGGGTGGTGAACTGAGGGTAACTTGAATAACTTGGACAGTTTCTGACTGTACCACATCAACAACAAACCAATTTACCCTGGCACGTTTGATAATTATTCTTTTAACACAAATAAATAGCTTAGTAAACACTGAAGATTGCTACAACCAACTCCTAAAGGCTAAAAGAAAGAGGAACAGCTCTCAGTTACTTCAGGCATGGTTAGCAAATCAGTGTGCTCCCCAGTTGGGTGTCTCTCCCTCTGTGTTCTTCGCAGCTGTCTAGAATACCTACAGCCAAATAAAACTATAGTAAATATTAGGTTTCTCATTTTCCATCTACAGTTGTGCAAACAGGGTAAACACAGCAAACATTTGATGCAGTAAAGGAGTAAAATGAAGAATCTTATGAAGATTCAGAGGAAATATCCTGTCGTGAAATTATTTTAGTTTAAGAAACAGTAACACAGAAGGAAAACTCTAATTTGTATTAAGATAGAAGATTTGGCATCTTTAAGGTAAAAACAATAAAATCAGTGAAGAAAAGTCATGGATGAATATGGTAATTTTTAAACTTTAGGAGTCATGAGCTCAAAGACATGCTAGGGAAGTCTCATGGCTCACTTTCTCATGCCCTCATTTCCCTCAAGTGTCAGCTCCAAGGTTGTCTTCTCTGTATGACCTTTTCTGAACTTTCTTTCCTAAGCTTCAAGTCCATTCTTAAACTGTTCTGTGTTTTGTTCTTGTCACTTTGTAACATGAAATTTATTTACTTGCTTACTGCTTGCCTTCCTCTAAGGAAGACAGAGCTTTTTTTTGTTTGTTTGTTTGTTCATTGTTCTTTCACTTCATTATCAGAACCATCCATCACACATTGCAGCTGCCCCAAAATTTATCTGTACAACAAAGGGATGGGAGCTAGTGAGAGAGCCCCTTTGACCACAGAAGCATTCCTAACTAAAATCTTGGCAATTGTCAAAGAAGTTAAACTGTCCTTCCAGAAATGAAGGAACTTTACTTATTTTAAGAAGCGTATGTCAAGGAGTATCAAACTGTAAGCAAGGCCCAACTTTCCTAGTTCCTTGGGAATTATATTTTCATGTTAAATTATCTTGAGCTCCTTACATAAAATCACATAAGCATCTCTGAATTTTCAGTATGGAAAGCCCTAAACTGGAGGAGGAGAAGGGGGTGACAGAGAACAAGATGTTTGCATGACATCATTGACTTAATGGACATGAATTTGAGCAAACTCCAGGAGCTAGTGAAGGACAGGGAAGCCTGGCATGCTGCAGTCGTGGGTTTGCAAACAGTCGGACACAGCTGAGCGGCTGAACAACAAACTTCATGTGCCTCTAATGTACTTAGATTTGCTTTTATCATCTTTATCATAATAATCTTAACAGGGAATGCACATCAGAATCATCTCCAAATATCTGACACAGATTAACAAAAGACCAGGTCCTTTGAACAGCAACTGAAATAAAATTTCTAGGTAGGACCTAGGTATTTTCAAAAAGTCCCCCGAAGATCCTCATATACAGTTAATGTTGAAATCCATTGCTTTACCACTTTCTCTCTTCCCTTAGACTTGCTACTGATCTTCCTTGCAAAAGACAGCTGATCTCATTCCTTGTACGGTTTTTCAGTGATCAGTTTTTCTAACATAAATGCTACAAAGCAATAGACATGTGAATCGGTATACCATGGAAATGTCATTAAATTCATGATACATCTGGCTTATGCAAAGATTCAGTTTAAACAGCCCTGACCTTTCTACCTAGCTCAGAGTAATTCTATGTGCTCTAGTCTGTGTCCCAAGTAATGGCAATTAAGATCCTCCTTTACACCAAGTAAAGGACTATGCTTTTTGAAAGCTTGAAATCTGCTCTAAGATTTTAGCTGAGCAAATGAGGACAGAGACGATAACATTTCCATGGATACTGAGAGATAAATGTCAAAGCACAGGGAAGGCAATGGCCCTGCTCATCTAAAGGCCAGATGGGGCATGAAGTGTCTCAAGTGAGGACTCACTGGAAGTGAGATGGTGAGCCCTGCTCCTTCATGGAACTTTCTTACAGCCAATGCACTCCACTCACTGACATTTAGGGAGGCTGTCATTGATAATCTCAAGTTTAAAACTTTCTTTAGCTATCCCTTCTCCATTTCTCTTTAGGAGCCTAGAATACTTCCTCGAAAATAGCAAACATAAAATAACACCTTCATTGCTTGTCTTTGATAACAGAACATGACTGTTCTGAGACTGTTCAGACCTGAGATGCCCAAACAACCATTTTACATAAGTCAGAGGGTAGGGAGCAAATTTCAGTAACTTCATTTTACTCCTAATAAGCCTTTCTACTCATCTCCTTAAATTCTTAGTGAGGCATTCCATCAGTTAAGCGTTGGTAAGTTTACCCTGCTAGGTGTCTAACATACATTTTTCAATTCAGTCCTGTGCAGACTTACATATTTTATTTTTCAAGGAGCAATGTGGCAATGGGGAAACCCAACCACACTTTCTGAATCACCCAGGCTGCTTACAAAAAATGTAAATTATTGGGCACAAATTACAGATGAATTGAGATCTTTAGGTATAGAGTCTTCATCTCTGTAAATCTAATGCACAGAAATCTGAGCTTCAGTGAATTAAGGAAAGAGATAAATGGGATATTAGAATATAAATCCACAAATAGTTAAATGCATATGAAAATAATATGTATTCCATATGCTAAAATCCTCCACGATGATTACTGATTCACCAGTTTCCCCATTTAATTCACTAATAATTTAAATCTTTAGAAATTATTTCATTAGGTGAAAACAAGTCTAGAAATGTTAGAACTTTCTTATGCATTGACCTTTTTGTCATTATGTTTCTCTTTATATCTGGTAATGAATGCTTTTTGCATTATACACTGATTTACTTTGGGCCCTATTTTCATGAAAAAAGTTGGTCATTATTTTACTTTCAGTTATTTGATATCCTTATATTTAAAGTGTGTCTCTTTCAAACTGCATAAGTTAATTATACATACACACACACACACACACACACACACTAGAATATGGTCTTCTCTAGTGGCTCAAACAGTAAATAATCCACCTTCAATGTGGGAGACCTGGGTTCTATCCCTGGGTTGGGAAGATCCGCTGGAGGAGAGCATGGCAACCCGTGCCAGTGTCCTTGCCTGGAAAATCCCTATGGACTGAGGAAACTGGCGGGCTACAACCCATGGGTGGGCTATAGCTCATGCAGAGTCAGACACAACTGAGCAACTAACCACGTACTTCAGTATGTATTTATGGTATTATAGTATGCGTTTTCAGTCTAACAATACTCATTCTTAATTGGAATATTTACATTGAATGTAAACATTGATGTATTTGGTTTAAAACATATTTTATCATTTGCTATTTATCTTACAAATTCTGTGCTTCTTTTTCTCTCTTTTCTTGTCTTCTATTGATCAGTGATTATTTCCATTTCTTCCCTCTATTGTACTTTTTATTGTCTAGTGTCCTCTCCGCAGTTTATTAGGAGTTACATATTTTTTATCTTATTTTTCTTCCCCTCAAGCTATACATATCATTTACTTTACATATCAAAGTGTCAAGGAGTTCTCCTTCTCATGGATTCCACACAGAGGACTTTTCTAAAAAAAAAAAATTATTTTAATTGGAGACCAATTACTCTACAATATTGTATTGGTTTTGCCATACATTGGCATAAATCCACCATGGGTGTACATGTGTTCCCCATCCTGAACCACCCTCCCACCTCCCTCCCCATACCATCCCTCTGAGTCATCCCAGTGCACCAGCTCTGAGAATGCTGTATCATGCATCGAACCTGGACTGGCAATACGTTTCACATATGATAATATACATGTTTCAATGCCATTCTCCCAAATCATCCCACCCTCGCCCTCTCCCACAGAGTCCAAAAACTCTTCTATACATCTGTGTCTCTTTTGCTATCTTGCATACAGAGTTATCGTTACCATCTTTCTAAATTCCATATATATGTGTTAGTTACTGTATTGGTGTTTTTCTTTCTGGCTTACTCCACTCTGTGTAATAGGCTCCAGTTTCATCCACCTCATTAGAACTGATTCAAATGTATTCTTTTTAATGGCTGAGTAATACTCCATTGTGTATATGTACCACAGCTTTCTTATCCATTCATCTGCTGATGGACATCTAGGTTACGTCCATGTGGCTTCCACTGGCTATTATAAACAGTGCTGTGATGAACACTGGGGTACATGTTTCTCTTTCAATTCTGGTTTCCTCAGTGTGTATGCCCAACAGTGGGATTGCTGAGTCATAAGGCAGTTCTATTTCCAGTTTTTAAGGAATCTCCACACTGTTCTCCATAGTGGCTGTACTAGTTTGCATTCCCACCAACAGTATAAGGGGTTCCCTTTTCTCCACACCCTCTCCAGAATTTATTGCTGGTAGACTTTTGGATAGCAGCCATTCTGATGGGAGTGTAATGATACCTCATTGTGGTTTTGATTTGCATTTCTCTGATAATGAGTAACATTGAGCATCCTTTCATGTGTTAGCCATCTGTATGTCTTCTTTGGAGAAATGTCTATTTAGTTCTTTGGCCCAATTTTGATTGGGTCGTTTATTTTCTGGAATTGAGCTGCAGGAATTGAGCTGCAGGAGTTGCTCGTATATTTTTGAGATTAATTCTTTGTCAGTTGCTTCATTTGCTTTTATTTTCTCCTATTCTAAAGGCTGTCTTTTCACCTTGCTTATAGTTTCCTTTGTTGTGCAGAAGCTTTTAATTTTAATTAGGTCCCATTTGTTTATTTTTGCTTTTATTTCCAATATTCTGGGAGGTGGGTCATGGAGGATCCTACTGAGATTTATGTCAGAGAGTGTTTTGCCTGTGTTCTCCTCTAGGAGAACATAGACAGTTCTGGTCTTATGTTTAGATCTTTAATCCATTTTGAGTTTATTTTTGTGTGTGGTGTTAGAAAGTGATTTAGTTTCATTCTTTTACAAGTGGTTGACCAGTTTTCCCAGCACCACTTGTTAAAGAGATTGTCTTTTCTCCATTGTATATTTTTGCTTCCTTTGTCAAAAATAAGGTGTCCATAGGTCTGTGGATTTATCTCTGGGCTTTCTATTTTGTTCCATTGATGTATATTTCTGTCGTTGTGCCAGCACCATACTGTCTTGATGACTGTGTCTTTGTAGTAGAGCCTGAAGTCAGGCAGGTTGATTCCTCCAGTTCCATTCTTCTTTCTTAAGATTGCTTTGGCTATTTGAGGTTTTTTTTTTTTTTTTTTGTATTTCCAGACAAATTGTGAAATTATTTGTTCTAGCTCTGTGAAAAATACCGTTGGCAGCTTATAGGGATTGCATTGAATCTATACATTGCTTTAGATTGTATACTCATTTTCAGTATATTGATTCTTCCAATCCATGAACACGGTATATTTTTCCATCTATTAGTGTCCTCTTTGATTTGTTTCACCAGTGCTTTATAGTTTTCTTTATATAGGTCTTTTGTTTCTTTAGGTAGATATATTCCTAAGTATTTTATTTTTTTTGTTGCAATGGTAAATGGAATTGTTTCCTTAATTTCCCTTTCTGTTTTCTCATTGTTGGTGTATAGGAATGCAAGGGATTTCTGTGTGTTGATTTTATATCCTGCAACTTTACTATATTCATTGATTAGCTCTAGCACTTTTCTGGTGGAGTCTTTAGGGTTTTCTATGTAGAGGATCAAATCATCTGCAAACAGTGAGGGTTTTACTTCTTCTTTTCCAATCTGGATTTTTTTTTTTTCTTTTTCTGCTCTGATTGCTGCGGCTAAAACTTCCCAACATATGTTGAATAGTAGTAGTGATAGTGGGCACCCTTGTCTTGTTCCTGACTTTAGGGGAAATGCTTTCAATTTTTCACCATTGAGGATAATGTTTGCTGTGGGTTTGTCATAAATAGCTTTTATTATGTTGAGGTATGTTCCTTCTATTCATGCTTTTGGAGAGTTTTTATCATAAATGGATGTTGAATTTTGTCAAAGGCTTTATCTGCGTCTATTGAGATAATTGTATGACTTTTATTTTTCAATTTGTTAATGTGGTGAATTACATTGATTGATTTGTAGATATTGAAGAATCTTTGCATCCCTGGGATAAAGCCCAGTTGGTCATGATGTATGATCTTTTTAATGTGTTGCTGGATTCTGATTGCTAGAATTTTGTTAAGGATTTTTGCATCTATGTTCATCAGTGATATTGCCCTAGTTTTCTTTTTTTGTGGCATCTTTGTCAGGTTTTGGTATTAGGGTGATGGTGGCCTCATAGAATGAGTTTGGAAGTTTATCTACCTCTGCAATTTTCTGGAAGAGTTTGAGTAGGATAGGTGTTAGCTCTTCTCGAAATTTTTGGTAGAATTCAGCTGTGAAGCTGTCTGGTCCTGGGCTTTTGTTTGCTGGAAGATTTCTGATTACAGTTTCAATTTCCGTGCTTGTGATGGGTCTGTTAAGATTTTCTATTTCTTCCTGGTTCAATTTTGGAAAGTTGTACTTTTTTAAGAATTTGTCCATTTCTTCCACGTTGTCCATTTTATTGGCATATAATTGCTGATAGTAGTCTCTTATGATCCTTTGCATTTCTGTGTTGTCTGTTGTTGTCTCTCCATTTTCATTTCTAATTTCATTGATTTGATTTTTCTCCCTTTATTTCTTGATGAGTCTGGCTAATGGTTTGCCAATTTTATTTATCTTCTCAAAGAACCAGCTTTTGGTTTTGTTGATTTTTGCTATTGTCTCTTTGTTTCTTTTGCATTTATTTCTGCCCTAATTTTTAAGATTTCTTTCCTTCTACTCACCCTGGGGTTCTTCATTTCTTCCTTTTCTAGTTGTTTTAGGTGTAGTGTTAGGTTATTTGTTTGCCTTTTTTCTTGTTTCTTGTATGCCTGTATTGCTATGAACCTTCCCCTTAGCACTGCTTTTAGAGTGTACCACAGGTTTGGGGTTGTTTTGTTTTCATTTTCATTAGTTTCTATGCATATTTTGATTTCTTTTTTGATTTCTTCTGTGATTTGTTGGCTATTCAGCAGCGTGTTGTTCAGCCTCCATATTTTGGAATTTTTAATAGTTTTTCTCCTGTAATTGAGATCTAATCTTAATGCATTGTGGTCAGAAAAGATGCTTGGAATAATTTCAATTCGTTTGTATTTACCAAGGCTAGATTTATGGCCTAGGATGTGATATATCCTGGAGAAAGTTCCATGAACACTTGAGAAAAAGGTGAAATTCATTGTATGGGGGTGAAATGTCCTATAGATATCAATTAGGTCTAACTGGTCTATTGTATCATTTAAAGTTTGTGTTTCCTTGTTAATTTTCTGTTTAGTTGATCTGTCCATAGGTGTGAGTGGGGTATTAAAGTCTCCCACGATTATTGTGTTATTGTTAATTTCCCCTTTCATACTTGTTAGCATTTGTCTTACATATTGTGGTGCTCCTATGTTAGGTGCATATATATTTATAATTTTGTATCTTCTTCTTGGATTGATCCTTTGTTCATAATGTAGTGTCCTCCTTCATCTCTTTTCACAGCCTTTGTTTTAAAGTCTATTTTATCAGATATGAGTATTGCTACTTCTGCTTTCTTTTGGTCTCTATTTGCATGGAATATCTTTTTCCAGCCCTTCACTTTCAGTTTGTAAGTGTCCCTTGTTTCGAGGTCGGTCTCTTGTAGACCACATATATAGGGGTCTTAATTTTGTATCCATTCAGCCAGACTTTGTCTTTTGGTTGGGGCATTCAGCCCATTTACATTTAAGCTAATTATTGATAAGTATGGTCCCATTGCCATTTACTTTATTGTTTTGGGTTCAAGTTTATACTCCCTTTCTGTGTTTCCTGTCTAGAGAAGATCCTCTAGCATTTGTTGGAGAGCTGGTTTGGTGGTGCTGAATTCTGTCAGCTTTTGCTTGTCTGTAAAGCTTTTGATTTCTCCTTCATATTTGAATGAGATCCTTGCTGGGTACAGTAATCTGGGCTGTAGGTTATTTTCTTTCTTCACTCTAAGTATGTCCTGCCACTCCCTCCTGGCCTGAAGAGTTTCTATTGAAAGATCAGCTGTTATCCTTACGGGAATCCCCTTGTGTGTTATTTGTTGTTTTTCTCTTGCTGCTTTTAATATTTGTTCTTTGTGTTTGATCTTTGTTAATTTGATTAATATGTGTCTTGAGCTGTTTCGCCTTGGGTTTATCCTGTTTGGGACTCTCTGGGTTTCTTGGACTTGGGTGATTATTTCCTTCCCCATTTTAGGGAAGTTTTCAACTATTATCTCCTCAAGTATTTTCTCATGGTCTTTCTTTTTGTCTTCTTCTGGGACTCCTATGATTCGAATATTGGGGTGTTTAACATTGTCCCAGAGGTCTCTGAGATTGTCCTTGTTTCTTTTAATTATTTTTTCTTTTTTCCTCTGTGTTTCATTGATTTCTACCATTCTATCTTCTACTTCACTTATCCTATCTTCTGCCTCCGTTATCCTACTCTTGGTTCCCTCCAGAGTGTTTTTGATCTCATTTATTGCATTATTCATTATATATTGACCTTTTTATTTCTTCTAGGTCCTTATTAAACCTTTCTTGCATCTTCTCAATCCTTGTCTCCAGGCTATTTATCTGTAACTCCATTTTGTTTTCAAGAGTTTGGATCATTTTCACTATGATTATTCAGAATTCTTTATCAGGTAGATTCCCTATCTCTTCCTCTTTTGTTTGGTTTGGTGGGCATTTATCCTGTTCCTTTACCTGTTGGGTATTCCTCTGCCTTTTCATCTTGTTTATATTGCTATGTTTGGGGTGGCCTTTCCGTATTGTGGAGTTCTCTTTATTGTGGAGTTTAGAGTTTTTCTTAAGTACACCCATAGTCTTCCTGTCAACCATATATTTACTCTTCCCAGAGAAATTGTTATAAGTGCTCACTTTGCTACATTTGATTGTTATTTTTGGAGAAATAATTTGCCATGTTTGACACAGTTGCTATTGTTGATCCTGGGTATGAGGCTTTTCCTCCAAAATGCAAGTTCTCCTCCTCCAGATTTTATTTGTCCAGGAGGCTCCTCCTTTGGGGCCTGGGCTGCCCCAATGAATGATGAAATCCCTGTGCATAAATTTGACTATTAAGGCCCTTTGTTAAGATATTGACAAGAAGACTTAAAGCCACCTTGTCAGTCAGCTTATGTCTTATCAGTGATAGACCTCACGGTTTTGTCTCAATCTTTATTCTTTCAAGTGTCAAGTTGTTTGAGACTTAGTGGAAACAATTATAAGTGACAGACACCTCCATAGAGACTGTACTTACTGTGATCTATGTTACATTTGGTACCGATCTCAGAAGAATGGCAAAGAATATAGAGAGAAACATATACAACTTTGAAATTCTGCAGTCTGATAACAATGTCATTCTCAGGGACAACAGCTTGAGTTTCACTGAGAGTTTTTCAAGGCTATATGTTGTTATTGCATTTTCTCAGATTCAGGCATCCCTTTTAAGAAAAGAAAGGTGTCTGTTCTGCCAAACCAAGGTAACTAATAGAGTGGAAACCTCTTGGGTTATTTTTCAGACTACTTGTTACTCTTACAGAGATGACTCATTGTGGTCATGTTACTGCTGTACAATCCTCCATGGAGACTGTGGCCTTTATCTCCCCACATTATTCTGCATATTTAAAAGACTGAGCAACTGTTAGTTTTTGAGAGCTAAGTTAGTAAAAAAAAAACTCTAAAGGAAAATTTACAAATTCCTAATGTTAGAGATATTTATTCTAATAGATCTCCAAGCCTCTTTTCTTCTTCATTCTTACATTAAAATATTCTTTCTAATGCATTCTGTTTTCTTCTTTGTCTTCCTAGACTAGCTCAAGTTAAGGACAACTACAAGTTAGATACAGAATCTTTGGAGAGATCTACTATATCCCATGTCATTTTCCATTTACTGTGGAAAGTATATGCTATATCAACCATACTATAAAATATATAATATTAACACAAGAAAAACTTATGAACATTGACTAGAAATCTTTTAAAACATTTGATTTTACATTTTCCCTGTATTCAAACAGAGAACTGCAAATTCTCTCCCTGTGTTTATATGTATATAAAGAGGGAAAAAGGGTGTATTCAAGGGTCCTAGTAGGCTTTTTAAAATCTTTGAATTCAAAGAATTTTTAAATTAGTTAAGTTAAAATAATTTTAAATTGAGGAATACTCACATATATATGTGTCTTTTACTCTGTAAATGTGTATGTATCTCAGTGGGTGTGTTTATATATGGTATGTATGAACATACATATAATATGTATATAAAATAACAATAAATGTGGCAAATGAGGAAATGTTAAATAAGAAACAGATTTTCTATGTTAGCTATGTACATATGTGTGCAAGAAGGAAGTTACCACTTATGTGCATGTGTGATAAACATAGTGGCCGTATATGCTAGAATTAATCATTTAAATAATGGGAATTACTTTTCTATATCTGGAATATATATTTACAGATACTGAAAATAGATAAAGAAAAGTAATTAACTGCACTCTGATAGCTTTAATGATAGAAACAGATGTTCACATTTAAGGCATCAAATCTGAGTGGTTATCATTGAACTGCTGTTGCTGGTGAGCATGAGCAGTGGTATTATGGTCCTCCTTTTCATAGGAGAGAATATTGTAATGCAGATTATTGTGATTGTCTGAAAATATCTCCATGACTGACAATACTTTTTTTTCTCTTTTTCTACTCTCCTCTTTGATAGTTAAATGGGACATTTAACAAGCACAATTATGTCCTTTCTTGTCTGTTATGCTGCATTTAAGCATAATTGCTTGCAGAAAGCCTATAGAAGTGTCTTTAAGCTCAAGTTTCTCATTTCCATTACAGCCAAAGAAGATAATCTATATATTATGTTGCCTTTAAGTTTCATGAATTAAAAGTGAGATGAGTAATAAACCTATTCAACAAGGCTTGACTAAGTTTTAAAAAAATAGAATCTAGGAATTAAATATGAAAATTCTGATTCAGGGCTAGTTTGACTTTTTTTTTTTCCCATAGAAAAATCAAATGTTAGGGGAAGCACACGGACTGAAACTGCCCACCCTGGTCAGGCACCATAGTAACTATTTGCATGAGTATTTTTTTTTTTTTTACAACAGGAGGTCCTGGTGAGGAGCATGAAACTAATAAGCCACCACCAACCAGAAGAGTTCAGGAAAGGTCACCTCATGTCTGACCATCTCCCAGAATCCTTCTCTCTGGCATCCATCTTGGCTGAACAAGGCATGCACCACCAGGAAGGGCTCTGGGTCCTTCCCAGAATGATTGGTTAAAGACAACCTGGAAACTAATCCCATCACCATAAAACCCAACTCTGCCACATGGCAGAGCTGTTCTCCTGGGTTCCTTTACCTACTGCTCTCCACCTGGGTCCCCTTTCCCAATAAAATCTCTTGCTTTGTCAGCACATCCTACTCCTTGGACAATTCATTTCTGAATGTTAGACAAGAGCCCAGCTTCAGGCCCTGCAAGGGGTACCCCTTCCTGCAACAAAAGACTTATTCAATACCAGCTTACTTTAGAAAATAATAATTATTTCAAATCTAGTCTTATACAGTGCAATTTTTACTTTTTATTCCTGAATTCATATGTTCTTCATAAGTAATCAGTTAAGGCTTTTAAATATTTGAGGAATCTATTATAGACAATTTTATGTTATTTGGTTTTATATGTATAAAATAAAAATAGGTAATAAATTAACCAAAATTTAATATTTAGAGATCATTCTTAACTTTTAATTCATATTATATATATGCACACAGATATATTTTATTTTTTAATTAGTATTACATATTGAGACTTTTCTATGTTAATAACATCAGTCTAACTGTTAAAGTTTTATAATATATCTTAATAAGTAAGGTAAAATTTATTTAACCATTTTATTCCTTTGATGGATATTTGGTTTGTTTCTAATTTTTCTCTATTGCAAATTATATTAAGAATTGGTTTTACCTAAAATTTTTCTTAGCTTTATTTTTTCAAAGTAGACTTTTACCATGACAGTGAACTAACTATTAAAAACTCTAAAATCTTATGACTTACACTTAGAAAGTGTTCTTTGGGAAATTTTTATAATTTAGTCTGCCAAATGAGGAGAGGAAATCAGCAATTTAATAGATAGGAAAATATTCCATTATTATTTAAATTTATCTTTCTGTTCAATATGATGAATTAGAGAAAGGAATGTAAACCCACTCCAGTATTCTTGCCTGGAGAATTCCATGGACAGAGGAGCCTGGTGGACTACAGTCCATGGGGTTGCAAACAGTCAGACACAACTGAGTGACTAATGCTTCACACTTCAATATGATGAATAGGTTAAATAATCATTTAACTTTTTTCCTCTGGTTTTGTATCTTCCCTTTTGATCTGCTGAGCATTGGTTGTATCCTGGTATTTTTTATAAACAATATTGACAATTCTGAATACTACATCTTAGCAAATATTTTTCAATGATGTTTGCGCTTTTATTTTCACTTAAAATGTATTTTAATAACTTTGTATGGATATTTTAAATTTCTAGTTAGCCATTTCTTCTGAATTTTTATTATGCATTGCTTCCCACTATTAAGTACTTATATTTTTTCTTTTTTATGGAAATAGTTGAAATTTAACACTTGATTCATTAAAAAAATTTATTTTATTTTATTTCTTTGTCATTTTATTTATTTATTTATTTATTTATTTTTTAGTTTTTAGTTTTTAAATTTTAAAATCTTTAATTCTTACCTGCGTTCCCAAACATGAACCCCCCTCCCACGTCCCTCCCCATAACATCTCTCTGGGTCATCCCCATGCACCAGCCCCAAGCATGCTGTATCCTGCGTCAGACATAGACTGGCGATTCAATTCTTACATGATAGTATACATGTTAGAATGCCATTCTCCCAAATCATCCCACCCTCTCCCTCTCCCTCTGAGTCCAAAAGTCCGTTATACATATCTGTGTCTTTTTTCCTGTCTTTCATACAGGGTCGTCATTGCCATCTTCCTAAATTCCATATATATGTGTTAGTATATTGTATTGGTGTTTTTCTTTCTGGCTTACTTCGGTCTGTATAATCAGCTCCAGTTTCATCCATCTCATCAGAACTGATTCAAATGTCTTCTTTTTAACGGCTGAGTAATACTCCATTGTGTATATGTACAACAGCTTTCTTATCCATTCATCTACTGATGGACATCTAGGTTCTTTCCATGTCCTAGCTATTATAAACAGTGCTGCGATGAACATTGGGGTACATGTGTCTCTTTCCATTCTGGTTTCCTTGGTGTGTATGCCCAGAAGTGGGATTGCTGGGTCATAAGGCAGTTCTATTTGCAATTTTTTAAGGAATCTCCACACTGTTCTCCATAGTGGCTGTACTAGTTTGCATTCCCACCAACAGTGTAGGAGGGTTCCCTTTTCTCCACACCCTCTCCAGCATTTATTGCTTGCAGATTTTTGGATTGCAGCCATTCTGACTGGTGTGAAGTGGTACCTCATTGTGGTTTTGATTTGCATTTCTCTAATAATGAGTGATGTGGAGCATCTTTTCATGTGTTTGTTAGCTATCCGTATGTCTTCTTTGGAGAAATGTCTATTTAGTTCTTTGGCCCATTTTTTTGATTGGGTCGTTTATTTTTCTGGAATTGAGTTGCATAAGTTGCTTGTATATTTTTGAGATTAGTTGTTTGTCAGTTGCTTCATTTGCTATTATTTTCTCCCATTCAGAAGGCTGTCTTTTCACCTTGCTTATATTTTCCTTTGTTGTGCAGAAGCTTTTAATTTTAATTAGATCCCATTTGTTTATTTTTGCTTTTATTTCCAGAATTCTGGGAGGTGGATCATAGAGGATCCTGCTGTGATTTATGTCTGAGAGTGTTTTGCCTATGTTCTCCTCTAGGAGTTTTATAGTTTCTGGTCTTACATTTAGATATTTAATCCATTTTGAGTTTATTTTTGTGTACGGTGTTAGAAAGTGATCTAGTTTCATTCTTTTACAAGTGATTGACCAGTTTTCCCAGCACCACTTGTTAAAGAGATTGTCTTTACTCCATTGTATATTCTTGCCTCCTTTGTCAAAGATAAGGTGTCCATATGTGTGTGGATTTATCTCTGGGCTTTCTATTTTGTTCCATTGATCTATATGTCTGTCTTTGTGCCAGTACCATACTGTCTTGATGACTGTGGCTTTGTAGTAGAGCCTGAAGTCAGGCAAGTTGATTCCTTCAGTTCCATTCTTCTTTCTCAAGATTGCTTTAGCTATTCGAGGTTTTTTGTATTTCCATACAAATCTTGAAATTATTTGTTCTAGTTCTGTGAAAAATGTGGCTGGTAGCTTGATAGGGATTGCATTGAATTTGTAAATTGCTTTGGGAAGTGTACTCATTTTCACTATATTGATTCTTCAGAATCCATGAATAGATTTCTCCATCTATTAGTGTCCTCTTTGATTTCTTTCATCAGTGTTTTATAGTTTTCTATATATAGGTCTTTAGTTTCTTTAGGTAGATATATTCCTAAGTATTTTATTCTTTTCGTTGCAATGGTGAATGGAATTGTTTCCTTAATTTCTTTTTCTACTTTCTCATTATTCGTGTATAGGAATGCAAGGGATTTCTGTGTGTTGATTTTATATCCTGCAACTTTACTATATTCATTGATTAGCTCTCGTAATTTTCTGGTGGAGTCTTTAGGGTTTTCCATGTAGAGGATCATGTCATCTGCAAACAGTGAGAGTTTTACTTCTTCTTTTCCAATTTGGATTCCTTTTATTTCTTTTTCTGCTCTGATTGCTGTGGCCAAAACTTCCAGAGCTATGTTGAATAGTAGCGGTGAGAGTGGACACCCTTGTCTTGTTCCTGACTTTAGGGGAAATGCTTTCAATTTTTCACCATTGAGGATAATGTTTGCTGTGGGTTTGTCATATATAGCTTTTATTATGTTGAAGTATGTTCCTTCTATTCCTGCTTTCTGGAGAGTTTTTATCATAAATGGATGTTGAATTTTGTCAAAGGCCTTCTCTGCATCTATTGAGATAATCATATGGTTTTATTTTTCAATTTGTTAATGTGGTGAATTACATTGATTGATTTGCGGATATTGAAGAATCCTTGCATCCCTGGGATAAAGCCCACTTGGTCATGGTGTATGATCTTTTTAATGTGTTGTTGGATTCTGATTGCTAGAATTTTGTTGAGGATTTTTGCATCTATGTTCATCAGTGATATTGGCCTGTAGTTTTCTTTTTTTGTGACATCTTTGTCAGGTTTTGGTATTAGGGTAATGGTGGCCTCATAGAATGAGTTTGGAAGTTTCCCTTCCTCTGCAATTTTCTGGAAGAGTTTGAGGAGGATAGGTGTTAGCTCTTCTCGAAATTTATCATAGAATTCAGCTGTGAAGCCGTCTGGACCTGGGCTTTTGTTTGCTGGAAGATTTCTGATTACAGTTTCAATTTCCGTGCTTGTGATGGGTCTGTTAAGATTTTCTATTTCTTCCTGGTTCAGTTTTGGAAAGTTGTATTTTTTTAAGAATTTGTCCATTTTTTCCACGTTGTCCATTTTACTGGCATACAACTGCTGATAGTAGTCTCTTATGATCCTTTGTATTTCTGTGTTGTCTGTTGTGATCTCTCCATTTTCATTTCTAATTTTATTGATTTGATTTTTCTCTCTTTGCTTCTTGATGAATCTGGCTAATGGTTTGTCAATTTTATTTATCCTTTCAAAGAACCAGCTTTTGGCTTTGTTGATTTTTGCTATGGTCTCTTTTGTTTCTTTTGCATTTGTTTCTGCTCTAATTTTAAAGATTTCTTTCCTTCTACTAACTCTGGGATTCTCCAATTCTTCCTTTTCTAGTTGCTTTAGGTGTAGAGTTAGGTTATTTATTTGACTTTTTTCTTGTTTCTTGAGGTATGCCTGTATTGCTATGAACTTTCCTCTTAGCACTGCTTTTATAGTGTCCCACAGGTTTTGGGTTGTTGTGTTTTCATTTTCATTAGTTTCTATGCATATTTTGATTTCTTTTTTGATTTCTTCTGTGATTTGTTGGTTATTCAGAAGTGTGTTGTTCAACCTCCATATGTTGGAATTTTTAATAGTTTTTCTCCTGTAATTGAGATCTAATCTTAATGCATTATGGTCAGAAAAGATGCTTGGAATGATTTCGATTTTTTGAATTTATCAAGTTTAGATTTATGGCCCAGGATGTGATCTATCCTGGAGAAGGTTCCATGAGCATTTGAAAAAAAGGTGAAATTCATTGTTTTGGGGTGAAATGTCCTATAGATATCAATTAGGTCTAACTGATCTAATGTATCATTTAAAGTTTGAGTTTCTTTGTTAATTTTCTGTTTAGTTGATCTGTCCATAGGCGTGAGTGGGGTATTAAAATCTCCCACTATTATTGTGTTATTGTTGATTTCCCCTTTCATACTTGTTAGCATTTGTCTTACATATTGTGGTGCTCCTATATTGGGTGCATATATATTTATAATTGTTATATCTTCTTCTTGGATTGTTCCTTTGATCATTATGTAGTGGCCTTCTTTGTCTCTTTTCACAGCCTTTGTTTTAAAGTTTATTTTATCGGATATGAGTATTGCCACTCCTGCTTTCTTTTGGTCTCTATTTGCATGGAATATCTTTTTCCAGCCCTTCACTTTCAGTCTGTATGTGTCCCTTGTTTTGAGTTGGGTCTCTTGTAAGCAGCATATAGAGGGGTCTTGTTTTTGTATCCATTTGGCCAGTCTTTGTCTTTTGGTTGGGGCGTTCAACCCATTTACGTTTAAGGTAATTATTGATATGTATGATCCCGTTACCATTTACTTTATTGTTTTGGGTTCGGGTTTATACACCCTTTCGTGTTTCCTGTCTAGAGGATATCCTTTAGAATTTGTTGGAGAGCTGGTTTGGTGGTGCTGAATTCTCTCAGCTTTTGCTTGTCTGTAAAGCTTTTGATTTCTCCTTCGTATTTGAATGAGATCCTTGCTGGGTACAGTAATCTGGGCTGTAGGTTATTGTCTTTCATCACTTAAGTATGTCTTGCCATTCCCTCCTGGCCTGAAGAGTTTCTATTGACAGATCAGCTGTTATCCTTATGGGAATCCCCTTGTGTGTTATTTGTTGTTTTTCCCTTGCTGCTTTTAATATTTGTTCTTTGTGTTTGATCTTTGTTAATTTGATTAATATGTGTCTTGGGGTGTTTCGCCTTGGGTTTATCCTATTTGGGACTCTCTGTGTTTCTTGGACTTGGGTGATTATTTCCTTCCCAATTTTAGGGAAGTTTTCAACTATTATCTCCTCAAGGATTTTCTCATGATCTTTCTTTCTGTCTTCTTCTTCTGGGACTCCTATAATTCGAATGTTGGAGCGTTTCATATTGTCCTGGAGGTCTCTGAGATTGTCCTCGTTTCTTTTAATTCGTTTTTCTTATTTCCTTTCTGATTCATTTATTTCTACCATTCTATCTTCTATTTCACTAATCCTATCTTCTGCCTCCGTTATTCTACTATTTGTTGCCTCCAGAGTGTTTCTGATCTCATGTATTGCATTATTCATTATATTTTGACTCTTTTTTATTTCTTCTAGGTCCTTGTTAAACCTTTCTTGCATCTTCTCAATCCTTGTCTCTAGGCTATTTATCTGTGATTCCATTTTGATTTCAAGATTTTGGATCATTTTCACTATCAATATTCAGAATTCCTTCTCAGGTAGATTCCCTACTTCTTCCTCTTTTGTTTGGTTTGGTTTGTTGGGCAACTCTCCTGTTCCTTTACCTGCTGAGTATTCCTCTGTCTCTTCATCTTGGTTATATTGCTGCGTTTGGGGTGGCCTTTTTATATTCTGGTAATTTGTGAGTTCTCTTTATTATGGAGCTTTCTCACTTTGGGTGGGGTTCTATCAGTGGCTTGTCAAGGTTTTCTGGTTAGGGAGGCTTGTGTTGGAGTTTTGGTGGGTGGAGCTGGGTTTCTTCTCTCTGGAGTGCAGTGGAGTGACCTGTAATGGGTTATGAGACATCAAAGGTTTTGGGATAATTTTGAGCTGCCTGTATTTTGAAGCTCAGGGGAGTGTTCCTGTGTTGCTGGAGAATTTGCATGGTATGTCTTGTTTTGGAACTTGTTGGCCCTTGGGTGGAGCTTGGTTTTGGTGTAGGTATGAAGGCATTTGATGAGCTCCTATTGCTTAATGTTCCCTGAATTCAAGAGTTCTCTAATGTTTTCAGGCTTTGGATTTAAACCTCCTGCTTCTGGTTTTCAGTTTTATTTTTACAGTAGCCTCTAGACTTCTCCATCTATACAGCACTGATGATAAAACATCTAGGTTAAAGATGAAAAGTTTCTCCACATTGAGGGATACTCAGAGAGGTTCACTGAGTTACAAGGAGAAGAGAAGATGGAGGGGGTAGTTAGAGGTAACTGGAATGAGATGCGGTGAGATCAAAAGAGGAGAGAGCAAGCTAGCCAGTAGTCACTTCCTTATGTGCTCTCTATAGTCTGGACCGCTCAGAGGTATTTACAGAGTTATACGGGGCAGAGGAGAGGGAGGAAGTAGACAGAGGTGACCAGGAGGATAAGAGAGAGGAATGAGTAGGAGAGATTCAAATCCTGCCAGTAACCAGATCCTTAGGTGTTCTCCACCGTCTGGAACACACAGAGATTCACAGAGTTGGATAGAGAAGAGATGGGGGAGAAAAGAGACAGAGGCCACCTGGTGGAGAAAAAGGAGAGTCCAGAGGAGGAGAGAGTGATCAAGCCAGTAATCTTGCTCTCAGGTAAACTTGGGTAGTGAAGTTTGGGTTTTTAAATGTACAAAATTGACAACAAAAACCTAAGAGCAAAGATTAAAAATCTAGAGTAGAGGTTGGATTTTCAAAGATACAATATTAAAGAAAAGCAGAAGGAAAAAGGGAGAAAGAAAAAAAAAAGAATTATTAAAAAAACAAACAACAAAAAAACAACAACAACAACAAAAAAAACCAAAACACCAACAACCATCCAAAGACTATATATGGTGTTTGCCTTAAAAAAAAAAAAAGTCTTTTTTTAAAAAATAGTAATAATAGATTATAGAAATAAAAATTAGAGGAGAAATAGAAGACTTAACAATTAAAAAAAAGTTTGAAAAAAAAAGAAAAAAGAAAAACAAAAAACAAAAAAGCAAAAAAAAAAAAAAAAGGAATGATTTTAAAAATAGTCAAAAATATATCTAGCCCTTCTCTGATGTTATGGGCCATGTGGGATCACTTCCAAGGTGGTTCCCTCTGTTTAACTTCTTCTGTTTGCTGGTGTTTTAGGCTCACTAGTTCAGTCTCGCTGTGGGGAGGGGGGATGCTGCAAACAAATAGCACTGTCGTGTGCACCCAATATCTCAGCCCCGCTTGACCTGTCCTTTCTCGTGGCACACAAACCGCTCAGGCTCTACGATGCTCAGCCGGGAACCGTCTGGGGCCAGCCCGAGGCTGCGTGCACTTCCCTGGTCCAAGCCGCTCAGGTTCGGCGCTCAGGCAGCCCTCAGAGGCACAAATTCCGCTGGGACTGCGCTTTGTGCCCTTCCCAGGTCCAAGTAGCTCAGGAGTTTGGCGAGCGCGATCGCTGCGGCTTGTCACCTTTTCTGCTGCTGCTGCTCAGCTTTCTGGGTGGACCGCTGGCGCACCCCGTGAGGCAGATTGTGACTGTCCAGCACCCCCAGAAGTCTTAGCAAAGGAGCCTGCTTGCAGTTAGGTAAGTAAAGTCTCTCCGGGTCTGCAATTGCCCTTTTCCAGTCCTTACGGCTCTGGCTGCCTGTCCCCGGCGGGGGATGGTCTGCAGCCGGCTTTTTCCGTTCCGTCCTTTGTTCTGTGCTCGGTCCTGGCGGTGTCTTATGTTCGAGCTTTTCGCGTGGTAGCTATCCCACAGTCTGGTTTGCTAGCCCAAGTTAGATCGTTCTGGTTGTGCGTGGGGCGTTCCTGCCCGATTCTTACAAAGCACTGCAGCCCGCGCCTCCCGCGTGTCCCTGCCCTGCTCCCACTTCCCAATGGCGGATGCAGGCGTCTGTGCTGCTTTTCCGCTGGGGGAGTTACTGTTGGGCTTGTAATCTGTTGGTTTTAATTATTTATCTATTTTTCCTTCCTGTTATGTTGCCCTTTGTGTTTCCAAGGCTCGCCACAGACTCGGCAGGGAGAGTGTTTCCTGGTGTTTGGAAACCTCTCTTCTTCAAATTCCCTTCCCTGGACGGGCTTCCCTTCCCGGGATGGAGTTCCCTCCCCACCTCCTTTGTCTCCTTTCTTGTCTTTTATATTTTTTCCTACATGTTTTTGAAGACAATGGTCTGCTTTTCTGGTTGCCTGATGTCCTCTGCCAGCCTACAGAAGTTGTTTTATGGAGTTGGCTCGGTGTTGAAATGTTCTTTTGAGGAATTTGTGAGGGAGAAAGTGGTCTTCCCGTCCTATTCCTCCGCCATCTTTCCCTCCTCTCCCCCATTAAAAAATTTTAAACTGAGACATATGATTCTGCCTAAACTTTCAATCTATAAAAACAAGCTTTCATTATAAGAATGCAAACACTATTCCATCATCTGACTTTGGTAGCTATGTGAAAAACCCCTAGTAATGTTTCTACATAGAATAGATGTGATATTTCTTTAAATGTCACCTTTAAATGTGCCCTTTCATGATTTTAACAATCCATGTGTTGCAGGGAGGGGGACACCTTCCAGGGCTTGAAAGTGGGCTCTTATCTAACATTCAGAAATGAATTGTCTGAGGAGACACATGTGCTGACAAAGCAAGAGATTTTACTGGGAAGGGGCACCTGGGCAGAGAGCACTAGAGTAAGGAAACCCAGGAGAACTGCTTTGCCAGTCTCAGATTTTATGATGATGGGATTAGTTTCCATGTTGTCTTTAGCCAATCATTTTGACTCAGAGCCCTTCCTGGTGGTAAGTGCCTTGCTCAGCTGAGATGGATGCCAGCGAGAAGGATTCTGGGAGGTGGCTGGACACATGGTGTTGCCTTTTGACCCTTCCTAAACTCTTCCAGTTGGGGGTGGATTATTAGTTCCCTGTTCCTTAGCAGGACCTCCTGTCTTAAAACAACTCATGCAAATAGTTACTATGGTGTCTGGCCATAGTGGGTGGTTTCAAACAGTATATTTTCCCTAACACATGTGCATCTGTAAGCAACAATGTTTCTATTTAATGGTAAGATATATTTTTGTTTCCCACTTATTTCACTAGATTTAAAAACAGATTTCAACTTATTATATGAAAAACAAATGCTCCAGACAACTAGGGACTGATTTTATTCAGGCTATTGTGGTAGAATGAATGCTTATTAATGAGAAATATCTCAAAGAATAGGAGGGGCCTGAAGATTTAGAAAGGCAGGTATATAAGGGAGTCATTCACCTACCTCATGGAAGTAAAAAAATAACAGAAACAGGTTTTATCTTGGAATGTATGAGAGTAGGGTTATTAGAGGTTTCCAAAACACAAACATGTGGGGGCCTTTTTTAGCTCTTACTGTTTTCCAGCAGCATAGAGATCAGGTATAGCCGAATATCATCAGTTAGTAGGTGGTGTCATGTGGATCAGTTCAGTTCGGTTCAGTTGCTCAGTCATGTCTGTAACTGTTTGTCTTGATGGTGTGGAGAAACAGACAAACTGATGATTAATTATAAACGGATAATTCTGATATTCAGAATCAAGTTTCATTAATTTTCTTTCTAGACTCTGTAAGTTGTTTTTAAATGAACTATAGCTATTAAAAAAATTTAATATCTTCAGACATAGGGAAATTATTTCCCTTTCACAAATACAGGAAATTCCCAAGGGTACTCACAAAACTTTCTTGAAGTATTCACGTGAAACAAGTATATTCAGAAGGCACGCTCATTGGGAGGCAAACTGTAGAAGGAGCAACTACCACAGAATTTTTGTTTGTTTGTTTCTCATGACAATGAAATTGTGCCAGAAAAATAGACCCAAGTGACTAATTATGGCTGAAATTGGGCAATTACTCCTCAAATGAGCCAAATGCAGGTGTAATTATTATTTTAATAAGACTAACTGCCCAGTGGTAATTAGCAAAGTGGAGCCTGCCATTTGGTGAAGACACAAGAACCCCAGCTCCTTGACATATAGAAATATAACACGATATTTAAAAAACAAGGAGTAGAAATGAATTGCATATATATATGTATATAGGTCGATAGAGTCAGAGAGGATAAAGTTATGGAGAAACCTTGAGAGATCTAACACCAAATTATCAACTTTTCTATGAAAATTTCTATGAAAACTCATCAAATAGGGAAAAATATTTTAATATATGAAGTTAAGACAAAGTATTCAGCATATCTGAGAATCTAAGCATATCTCTAAAACCAATCACACCTATTACAAATTATTTTTAAAAGTCACATCAAAATAAAGTTACCACTTTACTTTCACATAACCTAACATTTCTAAGTCATCATTATCCCTTAACTTCCTAGTTAGTCTGTCTTTTTCATAATTTTTTCTAAAGAGTGGCCAAAATGATTTTTTTAAACTGTTCATCAGAGCAGATCACTCCCATGTTCACTACTTTCTAATACTACACTCAACAAAGAAATCCAGATTCCTTCTATGGCTTACTCAGTCTTCAGAACTGATAATCGCTGAGCCCATTTCCTACTTCCCATATTACTCTTTCTCCTACACCACTTATTCTTTCTAGCCAGGCCAGTCTTAATCTACTTGAGATTTTCTACCTCACGATCTAGGCAATCATTGTTTTATAGATAATTTAATGACTCTCCTCTCTTTCATTCAAATGTCATTTCCTCAACAGTACAACTCTGATGATATTATTTCACCTAAAATAGAAGCATTTCTATAATACTTTGTATTCTTTCATCAACAAATTGTTCTTACTTTTTCTGTATAAGACTTAGCAGAATTTGTAATGTTCTTGCTCAGTTATTTGTCTGTTCATATTTGTTTACCTTAGTAGATGAATACCTGAAGGATAAGGGCAGAGGTTTTGCTGATTTTTTTTTCATCACTGCCTCTCTAGTTTCAGTAATCATGTCTGTAGCATGGCAAACTTGTGACAAATAGTTATTGAAGAATGAATAAATAAATGAATTCATGTTGGAGTCTTTCAGACTCTTGAAGTTGGAGAAGGGAAAAATTGACTTTTGCATTGAATAGAATTGCAATGTCCAAGTAAGTGGTGTGAAGAAAAGCTAAAACAAACAAAAAACAAAAACAAAAAACTTTTTGTGTTTTTAAGGAGCAGAGTTTGGGTCTGTGGGTGAAAAATCATTAAGAGGAAACATCAGGGCATTCTGGCTAAACCAACTTGACAAAGGTCATTGAAGGTAAGCAAGAATGATCAGATCCTAAGTGTACAGGATGAAGAATTTAATCAGATACAGAAGGTGATCAGGTATCCCCTGTTAAGGGTAGGGATTCTTGCTAAACTGATCTAGCAGGGACTTTGCAGCTTCTTTATCAGTACCAAAGCAAATAAAGACCAAAGTGCCTCTCTGTGGGATGGGGCGCATGGTTGGAGGGAGGGGATATGTGTATAGTTGTAGATGTTTCATGTCGTACAGCAGAAACTAACACAATATTGCAAAACACATATCCTCTAATTAAAAATTAAAAGTGGTAAAAAAATAAAGATACTTTCCATAAAAAAGGAGGGTTTTTTTTAAAGAAGATTTTAATTTAAAATTATAAATTCTAGGGTGTTACACATAAATGTACAGGGAAGTCCTATGCACTCTCCTAGTCTCCCCAAGGTAATTCTAAACTTTTATATTCTACTCTCTTTAATACAATTGAGATTCAAAGATGCCTAGGTTAAGGGGCCAAGTGAAGCAGTATCTACAAGGAAGAGGGAGGGGATTGGATAATAAGGAGCTTCAGGGCACCATAGAGTAGCATGTTTTTGGCCACCACTCTCCCACTAGGCAAACCAGGTACCTACAGACCCAAAATACATGATAATATTCAGCATATTTGTTAAATGAGTGTTAAAGGAGAATTATTAATGTCAAGAACATTCCATGCCATCCAGTCTATCATTAGTTTAGGGCTTCCCTGGTGGTTCAGTGGTAAAGAAGCTACCTGCAGTGAGGGAGATGCAGGAGATGAGGGTTCAATCTCTGGGTCAGGAAGATCCCTTGGAAGAGGACATGGCAACCCACTCCAGTGTTATTGCCTGGAGAATTCCATGGACAGCAGAGCCTGGTGGGTTACAGCCCATAGGGTAGCAAAGAGTTGGACACAACTGAAGTGACTGAGCACACATGTGTAAATCTACCTTAGTGAAAGGGAAAAGTGAAAGTGAGGTCGCTCAGTCATGTCCGACCCTCACTTGATCCCATGGACTGCAGCCTTCCAGGCTACTCCGTCCATGGGATTTTCCAGGCAAGAGTACTGGAGTGGGTTGCCATTGCCTTCTCTGAAATCTCCCTTAGGTGGTACTGAAAGGGTTTTGAAGCCCTTGATAAGCTCAGGTGCACTGTGGCAGATAAAAACTAAGGTATTAATGCCTGATATTCTACAGGAATATTTGTTTAATTTTTTGAAATAATTGTAGATTTAAGTGGTCTTCCCTGGTGGTTCAGATGGTAATGAATCTGGCTGCAATGCAGGTTGATCCCTGGGTTGGGAAGATCTCCTGGAAAAGGGAATAGCAACCCACTCCACTATTCTTGCCTGGAGAATTCCATTGGATTGCAGAGTCAGACACGACTGAGTAACTATTTTTCTTAATACTATAGATTCACAGATTTATTGGAAAGAAATGTATGCAGGGAAGTCTCATGCAATCTCTTCTCAGTCTCTGCAATGTTAATACTTGATACAACAATCTAACGGTACTATACCAATGCCAATAAAATAATACTGATATAATTCATAGTGCTTATTCAGATTTTATAAGTATGCAGGCATTCATTTGTGTGTTTGTATATGCAATCATATCACATACGTAACTTTATGTACTACTATTATAATCAAGATGTTCAACTGTACATCACCATAAGCTGACTTGTATAACACTGTCATAGCCACAACCATCCCTTCCCATTCCATCCCCAACACTCAGAATCTGTGATCAGTTCTCCTTCTGTATATTAATATTTCACAGATTTACAAAAATGAAGCCATGAAGTTTACATCATTTTGAGACTGGCTTCTTTTTTTCTCTCAGCATAATTTCCTTAAGGTTAATCCAAGGTGTTAGATATATGAATAGTTCATTCCTTACTGATTAATGAATCATTCATTTTATTGCTGGGTAGTATCCCATGGTAGGGTCTTCCTTGTTGGCTCAGGGGTAAGGAATCCGACTGCCAGTTCAGGAGACAGGTTCAATCTCTGGGTCCCAAAGATCCCCTGAAGAAGGACATGGCAACCCACTCCAGTATTCTTGCCTGGGAAATCCCTCGGACAGAGGAGCCTGGTGGACTACAGACATGGGGTCTCAAAAGAGTCAGATAGGACTTAATGACTAAACAATAGCAAGTCCTGTTCCAAGGCATGAATGGGTGTACCATAGTTTATTTAATCATTCAGCCTTTGAAGGACATTGGGTTGTTTCCAATTTATGGCTTTTATAAATACAGCTGCCATGAATATTTGTGTGTAACTTTTTATATGAAACTTAGTCTTCATTTCTCTGCCAACAAAAGCCCAAAGAGTGAAATTGCTAGGTTGTATGGTAACCATTTTTAGCTTTAAAAACAATACCAAGCTGTTCTCCAGAGTGACTGGACCATTTTGTATTCTCAGTAACAATTTATATGTCATCCACTTTCTCCACACCCTCACAAGCATTTGGTGTTATCACAATTTTTCATTTTTGCCATTTTGATAAGTTTGTAGTGATAGTGATGGTTATTGTTGGCAATTCCTTAATTGCTAAGGAACTTGAATATCTTTTCATGCATTTACTTGCCATTTATATATCCTTTCAGTATAACATCTATTTATGTTTTTTGCCCATTTTCTAATTGAATTGCTTTGTTTGTTTTACTGTTGAATTTTAAGAGGTATTTGTGTATTCCAGGTACAATATCTTTGTCCATCATATGATTTGAAAATATTTCCTCCAGTGTGTGCCTTGTCTTTTCATATTTCAAACAGATTTTCTCAGATCAGAAGCTTTTAGTTTATCAATTAATCAATTATCAGTTTATCAATTTATCAGCTGTTTCCCACTTACAGATCTTGGTTTTGGTGTCAAGCATATAAATTATTTGCCCAATTCTACATTGCAAAGATTTTCTACTTTGTTCATTTCCTAGTTTTACAGTTTTATGTTTTACATTCAATCTGTAATCTGTTTGTGTTGAAGGAAATACAATTGCTCTAGCACTATTTATTGGAATTAAAATCGTTTTGACTATTTTAGGACTTTTACCTTTCTATATAAAGTTAAGAATAAGCTTATCTATATCTTCCAGTAGAGATTTTGTTTATGTTTACACCCTGAGATTTTATAAGGAATTGTACTAAACTACTCAATTAACATAGAATTGACATCTTTAACTTTATTCGGTCTTCCAATACATGAACACAATATGCCTCTCCAATAATTTCGGCCTTTGATTTCTTTCATGAGCATTTCATAATTGTCCTCATTCAGAACCTGTATATGTTTTGTTAGACTTATTTCTATTATTTGCATTGGAAAAACTATGGTACTGTGATTTTGATTTCTGTCTCCTCTTCTTCATTGTTGATGTCTAAAAATATGGGTGATTTTTGTAGGTTGATCTTGTGTCCTATGACCTTAATAAACTCACTTGTTAAGTCTAGGTGATTCCTTTTTTTTTTTTTTTTTTTGTAAATTCCTTGGGGTTTTCTATAGACAGAGACAGTAATATTGTCTGAAAAGAGAGACCATTTTATTTCTTCTTTCAAAACTAAATTTGGTTTTTTGATTTTTAAACATTGTTGAATTCACTTTGATAAAAATTTTGTGAGGGTTTTTTCTGTCTAAATTCATGAGGTTTATTTTTGTTTGTTTGTTTGTTTGTTTTGTGTGCTGATTTTGGTTTGGGCATTAGGGTAATCCTGGCCTCATAAACTGAATTGTGAAATGTTTCTTCTTCTATTTTTTGGAAATGATTGTGTGAAATTGAAGTTGATTTCTTCTTTTTTCTTTTTTTTTTAACTTTTTTTTTTAAATTTTAAAATCTTTAATTCTTACATGCGTTCCCAAACATGAACCACCTCCCCCCCCACCTCCCTCCCCATAACATCTCTCTGGGTCATCCCCATGCACCAGCCCCAAGCATGCTGTATCCTGCATCAGACATAGACTGGCGATTCGTTTCTTACATGATAGTATACATGTTAGAATGCCATTCTCCCAAATCATCCCACCCTCTCCCTCTCCCTCTGAGTCCAAAAGTCCGTTATACACATCTGTGTCTTTTTTCCTGTCTTGCATACAGGGTCGTCATTGCCATCTTCCTAAATTCCATATATATATATATATGTGTTAGTATACTGTATTGGTGTTTTTCTTTCTGGCTTACTTCACTCTGTATAATCGGCTCCAGTTTCATCCATCTCATCAGACCTGATTCAAATGAATTCTTTTTAACGGCTGAGTAATACTCCATTGTGTATATGTACCACTGCTTTCTTATCCATTCATCTGCTGATGGACATCTAGGTGGTTTCCATGTCCTGGCTATTATCAACAGTGCTGCGATGAACATTGGGGTACATGTGTCTCTTTCCATTCTGGTTTCCTCGGTGTGTATGCCCAGCAGTGGGATGGCTGGGTCATAAGGTAGTTCTATTTGCAATTTTTTAAGGAATCTCCACACTGTTCTCCATAGTGGCTGTACTAGTTTGCATTCCCACCAACAGTGTAGGAGGGTTCCCTTTTCTCCACACCCTCTCCAGCATTTATTGCTTGCAGATTTTTGGATCGCAGCCATTCTGACTGGTGTGAAGTGGTACCTCATTGTGGTTTTGATTTGCATTTCTCTAATAATGAGTGATGTGGAGCATCTTTTCATGTGTTTGTTAGCCATCCGTATGTCTTCTTTGGAGAAATGTCTATTTAGTTCTTTGGCCCATTTTTTGATTGGGTCGTTTATTTTTCTGGAATTGAGCTGCATAAGTTGCTTGTATATTTTTGAGATTAGTTGTTTGTCAGTTGCTTCATTTGCTATTATTTTCTCCCATTCAGAGGTCTGTCTTTTCACCTTGCTTATATTTTCCTTTGTTGTGCAGAAGCTTTTAATTTTAATTAGATCCCATTTGTTTATTTTTGCTTTTATTTCCAGAATTCTGGGAGGTGGATCATAGAGGATCCTGCTATGATTTATGTCTGAGAGTGTTTTGCCTATGTTCTCCTCTAGGAGTTTGGTAAAATTATCCACTAAAATCATCTGGGCATGGAGATTTCCTTTTCTAAAACTTTTAAATTGCAAACCCAATTTCTTTAATAGTCATAAGACCAGCACTACGTCTTGTTGGCTGCTTTCTAGACTTTATTTTTTTCAAGGAATTCAATTCTTCTAAATTAAAAAAATTATGTTGTGTGTGATATTCCTTTATTATCCTTTTAATTGTTACAAGATCTTTGTTTGCTATTCCTTGATATACCTAGTATTATTGAACAGTGTCTTTCTTTTTAATCTTTGTCAGTTTATCCAGATTTTATGAAGAGCTCTACCTGATACAGGCAGGCAGTTAGTGTGAAGTCAGATCACTCAAATTAAATTTTAGATTGAGGTGAGTTTTAATCTTTTGTGAGAACTATTCTGGGTAGTCCTTTCAGTATATTTTCTGAAAATTAGATAGCCCTATTAATAGTACAGATATCTCATATTCTAGTAACTTGACTTTCCTATGGAGTTTTCCATAGTGTTTGAAAGATTTTTTATTTTATTTTTTTTACTTTACAATACTGTGTTGGTTTTGCCATACATTGACATGAATCCACCACAGGTGTACATGAGTTCACTGTCTAATCAGTTAGTTTCTTAAAAACTAGGATTTTCCATTACCTTGAAATGATATATAGTTAGAGCTTTTTAATTAAATGTTATAAACTGAAGACTTTGTAATATTGACTGCATTTTATTTTTTAAGCTGCCATATACTTTTCAATTTCAAAAAAATTGCTGACTAACATTTGGGACTGATTAGCAATCAGGCCATATGTAATTTAAAAGTGAAATCCTCTACATTAAACTCTGATCCTTTTTAATAAGATGTTTCTAGATGAACTCAGTTGTACACTGTCAAAAAGTTCAATATTTATTATGTAAGAGAAATATGTAATGTGGTTTGAGAAATCCAAAAGGTCAAATTGACCAAGATTCTGTTTTCCAATCAACATCCTAAATCTCCAACATCAGAGTCTCTCTGAACACTTAAGCTTTTCCCCCCTAGATGAGATAGCTCCAAGCAAATTATAAGTCAATGATGTGTGTTGAATTACAGATTATACAGATGACACTCATCAGCATAATCTAACATATAAATGTAAGGTTTATTTATAACTGCAAAGAGTACCACTGAGTTAATAACTGTCTTATCATTTGGTCTTCAATGGAAAGTATTTGCCCAAAGATGATCTCTGATTCTAAAAGATTCTAAAAGCTTCAGAGCTATATGTGCTTTGAATCCTTTAAGACTTCCAAAAGAGCTCTCTGTTTTAAACTTTTTGTTTTGGACTGTCTCTAATAATGTCTAAGGATAACTCATATATCCTAATTGTAAATAGTACCTGTCTTTTGTCAAGAATTTTAGTTAACCAAGATAGAATGATGTACAGTATCTGCCTTGATATTTGAATATCATTTATTAAATGCTGTTTTTTGAAGATAATATACACTAATATTGACTTTCTCTCTCCCTCTCTCGCTGATGAGAGGAGTTATAGTTGTATTAGTTTCAGTTCAGTTCAGTTCAGTTCAGTCGCTCAGTCGTGTCTGACTCTTTGCGACCCCATGAATCGCAGCACGCCAGGCCTCCCTGTCCATCACCAACTCCCGGAGTTCACTCAATCTCATGTCCACTGAGTCAGTGATGCCATCCAGCCATCTCGTCCTCTGTCGTCCCCTTTTCCTCCTGCCCCCAATCCCTCACAGCACCAGAGTCTTTTCCAATGAATCAACTCTTCGCATGAGGTGGCCAAAGTACTGGAGTTTCAGCTTTAGCATCAGTCCTTAAGCACATTTATAGATTTGTGTAACTACCACTGTGGTCATGATAGAATTTTCCTATCACCCACAATAATCTCACTTTGAGAACTTTTTGGGGTCACAACTTCGCTAACCTCATTTTTTCTATTTGAAAATGTCTTACAAATGGAATTATAAATTGTGGAACCATTTGAGACTGGCTTCTTTTACTCAACAAAATTCATTTGAGGTTTAGCCAAGTTGCTGAGTATATTAGCATTTCATTCTTGTTTATTGCTGAAGCATTCCGCTGCATGGCTGTTCCATGTTTGCTTCCCCATTAATCCCTTGAGAGACATTTGGTGATTTATGGTTTTGCAGATTATAAGTAGAGATATTTAGCAAGTGTGAAGATTATTTCTTGAAGGAAAAACAGCATGTGTGATTAGCAGTATATGTAACTGATGGGAAGTAAATAGGTAAGAAACCTCCTGAGTTTTCTGAGGGAATTTCAATGCCAAAGAAACACGCGCGCGCGCGCACACACACACACACACACACACACACACACACACACACAAAGGATTGTATAATGACAGCATCATATCACAAACAGAATATCAATGAGATAGAAAAAGAGGGTCAAGAGTAGACAGCTTTGTGAAGAAGAACAACATTGTGGACTTACATCAGAAGCTAACCTATTATAAAATTAGAGTAATTTGAGTAAAGTGATATTGGGGGCAGTGCATTTGGTGGAGGGTGGTAGGAGGGAATAAGATATCGTTTTAAATTGAGCCATAATCCTGAATGGTACAGATTCACTCCAGATTATCTCACATTTCTGCTACTAGCTGGCTCTATAAATACATCCACATTTTACCTTTCTACTCTTTATGTTTCCTGCCTGTCCCACTTGTCTCGAAGACTGTTGAGATAAATGTGATTATACTTTTAAAATTTCTTTGAAACTATGAATCTATCTAATTAGGAAATTGATTGGCACCCAAAAAATAAAATCCCCTAACACAGAAATGTCTACAGGGGAGTACAGCTTGAAGGTGAAGCTTGTTAATCTGTTCAATAGCAAGCATAGACATGTTGTATTTATTAAAATTTGGATTTGGCTATTGATTCAGCCTGATTTCAGTCAGATTTCTAAATAATCTAATCAAGTCTATATAGTCTAGATTACTGATTTACCCCACATTATATAATAGAATTATACTGCATAATGGGACATTTATTCTTTGTTAATGAAATGGAAACATAGATCTCATCTTCCAAATAAAAAATCAGTAGAAATTACCTACAATTACAATCAGTAAAAAGAAAAGAGTATATTATTTAGGAACATGGTAAGAATGAACTAAAAGAGCTTAAAGTTTTATCTCTAGCAGGAACACAGAGGTGATGGGATATAGAACAGTGGACTACTTTAAAGGATTATAAATATGCAGTAATATTTTCCTATTATATTATACATATACTTTATTTGCTAAAATAAAAATTAAATGTAAAAGTGAAGTTTAATGAATTTTTTTCAAAAGCTGTATAACATCCAATACTATTTTCTAATTTATATATATATATATTTTTATTATTATTATTTTTACTTTATTTTACTTTACAATACTGTATTGGTTTTGCCATACATTGACATGAATCCACCGTGGGTGTACATGAACCCCCCTCCCACCTCCCTCCCCATAACATCTCTCTGGGTCATCACCGTGCACCATCCCCAAGCATGCTCTATCCTGCGTCGGACATAGACTGGCGATTCGATTCTTACATGATAGTATACATGTTACAATGCCATTCTCCCAAATCATCCCACCCTCTCCCTCTGAGTCCAAAAGTCCGTCATACACATCTGTGTCTTTTTGGCTGTCTTGCATACAGGGTCATCATTGCCATCTTCCTAAATTCCATATATATGTGTTAGTATACTGTATTGGTGTTTTTCTTTCTGGCTTACTTCACTCTGTATAATCGGCTCCAGTTTCATCCATCTCATCAGAACTGATTCAAATGTGTTCTTTTTAATGGCTGAGTAATACTCCATTGAGTATATGTACCACAGCTTTCTTATCCATTCATCTGCTGATGGACATCTAGGTTGTTTCCATGTCCTGGCTATTTGTGGTTTCCTCAGTGTGTATGCCCAGCAGTGGGATTGCTGGGTCATAAGGCAGTTCTATTTGCAATTTTTAAGGAATCTCCACATTGTTCTCCAAAGTGGCTGTACTAGTTTTCATTCCCACCAACAGTGTAGGAGGGTTCCCTTTTCTCCACACCCTCTCCAGCATTTATTGCTTGCAGATTTTTGGATCGCAGCCATTCTGACTGGTGTGAAGTGGTACCTCATTGTGGTTTTGATTTGCATTTCTCTAATAATGAATGATGTTGAGCATCTTTTCATGTGTTTGTTAGCCATCCGTATGTCTTCTTTGGAGAAATGTCTATTTAGTTCTTTGGCCCATTTTTTGATTGGGTCGTTTATTTTTCTGGAATTGAGCTGCAGAAGTTGCTTGTATATTTTTGAGATTAGTTGTTTGTCAGTTGCTTCATTTGCTATTATTTTCTCCCATTCAGAAGGCTGTCTTTTAGCCACTTATATACCACTAGCCATTTATATACCACTATAACCTCAGATATGCAGATGACACCACCCTTATGGCAGAAAGTGAAGAGGAACTAAAAAGGCTCTTGATGAAAGTGAAAGAGGAGAGTGAAAAAGTTGGCTTAAAGCTCAACATTCAGAAAACGAAGATCATGGCATCTGGTCCCATCACTTCATGGGAAATAGATGGGGAAACAGTGGAAACAGTGTCAGACTTTGTCTTTTTGGGCTCCAGAATCACTGCAGATGGTAATTGCAGCCATGAAATTAAAAGACACCTACTCCTTGGAAGAAAAGTTATGACAAACCTAGATAGCATATTCAAAAGCAGAGACATTATTTGCCAACAAAGGTCCGTCTAGTCAAGGCTATGGTTTTCCAGTGGTCATATATAGTTGTGAGAGTTGGACTGTGAAGAAGGCTGAGCGCCAAAGAATTGATGCTTTTGAACTGTGGTGTTGGAGAAGACTCTCAAAAGTCCCTTGGACTGCAAGGATATCCAACCAGTCCATTCTGAAGGAGATCAGCCCTGGGATTTCTTTCAGCTGAAGCTGAAACGCCAGTACTTTGGCCACCTCATGCAAAGATTTGACTCATTGGAAAAGACTGTGATGCTGGGAGGGATTGGGGGCAGGAGGAAAAGGGGACGACAGAGGATGAGATGGCTGGATGGCATCACTGACTCGATGGACGTGAGTCTGAGTCAACTCTGGGAGTTGGTGATGGACAGGGAGGCCTGGCATGCTGCAATTCATGGGGTCGCAAAGAGTCAGACACGACTGAGCGACTGAACTGAACTGAACTGAGCCACTGAAGCCTGCGTGGTTTACTTCAAGGAGAACCTCTTGTGCTGATCACCCTTGATCTTCTCAGGTAGTAATTATTTGTCCTGTATGTGCATGTTATATGTCTTCTCTCTCTGTTACAGCAGTTGTGTTATTCTACCTTAACAAAAACAAAACTTCTCAAATACCTGCTTCTATAATAGATCACAAATTCATTGTTGGCATTTACCAGTTAGAGAATGCTCTCTCTTGTGAGAGCATTACAAGGATTTTTTTTAACTTATTAAAATTTTAATTTAAGTTACCAAATTATGTACTTATTAATATCATTAACCTACAATTATTGTATTTTTATGGGATCAAAATTACATTCAAACTGCATATTTAGATCAGGGCTAGATGTATAGTTTTCAATTATACTAGCGATAAATTGCCTGCTGATCATAGTATGGCCACTCAAATTCATCTCTGCATTTGGTTACATGTATGTTTTACCAGATCTTATGTAAATGCAATTAGAATAAAAAAGGTAAAGGACATTTCCATGACACTGGAATATAAAGACATTGTTTATTATTTCCACATGGTTCTGAAGATTTTAATATTTTTAGGTTATACAAAGATCAGCAAGTCAAATTGAAAAAGGGAAGAAAAACTCAGCAGTGAATCATTTTATATTAGGCTTGATGTTCATAATAGACTGTACATTCATAAATTGGATTTAAAATTTATTTTATAGCACAGTCTAGTGAGAAGAGTGTTGATCAGGTATTAATTAGTTTTAGGTCTTTTCCCTCCAAATTCCATGACCATGGGCATTCATTTAACCCAATTCTGCCTTGATTTCATCACTTACCATGAGGGTATGACTCCAGATGATTTTCACTTTATTATCTATTTCTAATGTTATAGATGCTAATGGTTCTAAATATGTTTCCCCAAATAACATTTGTGATAAAATGTCATTAGCTTATGCAACTAAGATATTAAAATCTCTTTAAAGATGTTTATTTTGAAAATGACCATGTATGTTGTTACTTTTATGACAAACTTATTCTCATGTCTTAGGGTTAAATTATTATTTATTTAATGTCTATACACATTCAGGTAACATATTAGCTGAGCAGAAACTAATGAGAAATTCACATTGAGCTAGTTAAATATTAATAATACATTCACATATTGACCCAATAATGATTCTGTAGGCTTCTAATTTTATTATGAATCTGCAGATTGGTTTTTCATTATATTTTTTCTACTATTGCTTGGCCAGTCATAAAATACGATGGAAGATTCTGGAGTGAGAAGATTTAGAAATTGTGAGGTATCAAAATTACTTTATGGAAGGCAGTTATTTTATATATGGCTACGTATGATCATATATAATATTTATCAATTCTTTCATATAGTGTGTAATTGACAACTGATATTTTCTTATTACATCCTATTCACTAGATTATAATAATTTTTTAAAGCCACATATACTTAAAAGAGGATTCTACATAGGTTACTCACTGAGTTCCTACTATGTGCATGGCACTCATACACCTAGAGCTCTGGAGAAGCAATGTACTCTTCAAAGTATCCCAGGTCATGATAGGGTTCTAGGTCCAGAAGAAGGATACTTTCATTCCTAAATGATAGTATCAACTTGGATCACAGTGGAACATTACTGAGGAGGTAATTGAGATAACTTGACCACCAGGGTCAATCAGAGTCTCCTCACCATCTCTCCTGTCCTTGGAATATGAGTTCTACTTACCTTCCCAGAGTAGAAGCTGCCCCAAGGACACAGCTTTGAGAGAGTAAGGCGTTGTTAAGATCTTCAGGATGGTTTATGTGACTGAATCTAGTTAAGACCTCTACAGAAACTTGATGATTCTGGTGGGCAGGAATAGAGATCTACTCATTCTGCGGCTGCCCAAGACAAGTTGTATGTAAATTCCCTTGCTTATTAAAACTGCCTGCCACCAGTCTGGAGCCCTCTGCCTCTTCTGGGGTCTCTCCTTGCCCTCCTTGTCCTCGGTCCAGTTTCAGATTCCACCTGGGGAAGCTCTCCAGGTGAAAGCCCCAGCAAACATGTCTTATGTAAGGGATTTTCTGTTGTTTGTTTGCCTGTTATAATAACTTTGTCTCCCTTTCTTTCTTCCCTCCCCCACCCCAATCGTGCGTGTGTGAGTGTGTGTGTGTGTGCTGTGTGTAGCACGTTAAACACGTTACATTATACACATTACACACATTTGATACTCACACACTGTCTTCAGCAGCCATAATTTTAAAACCATTATGCCTAAGTAATTGTTTTTATTCATTATAACGACAAAGTAAAGTGGAAAGGCTAGATTTCAAATGCCACTTTCTTATAGTATCTGATTATTGTGCAAGTTCATTTTAGATGGTTATTATCCGATGGCTCAGCAGGTAAAGAAACTGCCTGTGAGCCAGGAGACGAGGGAGACACAGATTAGATCCCTGGGCCAGGGAAGATCCCCTGGAGAAGGAAATGGCCACCATTCCAGTATTCTTGCCTGAAAAATTCCATGGACAGAGGTGCCTGGTGGGCTACAGTCTAATGGGTTGCAAACAGTTGGACACGATTGAACGACTAAGCACAGCACAGCATGTAGAAATGATAAATACCTTATTTCCTAGTTTTACATATTTGATCTAAGTACACCTGATTTTGACCCACGTGGGAGTTTTATACCCCAGCTTCACTTTTGCCTCTACCCTTGCTTTAATAGAATGCCTAATCTCTGGTTTTCTTCTTTTCCAAATATTATTTTCTTCTTAGTTTACAAAGGTACTGCACATGGGTATTAAATATATTTACCTATCAACTTGTCCATGTGTTATTCGTATCTACTGTTAGTAGTCATGAACAGAATCACTTAATATCAGTCAGAAATTAAGACCAAAATAAGTATGGGTTGAATTGTCATACAAAATAAAATTCAGTTGAGCTGATTGAAGTTAAGTTGTATTTCAGTGCTCTGAAGCACCCTCTCACTGTTTGCTGCTGATTTTTGCTAATTTGCATTTGGTCCCTCAGTACGTGAGTGTTTATGTTCTTTTCTATAGATAAACGCTTTCAATTCAAAGGTGCTACTTGTATTATAATGCAAAGATGATGAAGAATGCCTTGCCAGGAGTAGATCAAAGTGGTTAATTACAAACCAACCTCAGTATTTTGCCCCTGTTTGTCAGAAGAGGGAAACAGGTGGTGTGTGGTTCTCTGCCAGAACATTGCTATATAAATAATCATGCTCTTTGAAAATAATACCTGTGAGTAAGTCATTTCAAGATAATTTCAGTGGTTATAGATGTCTTTTTTTGAAGGAGCCTTGAAATATTTTACATTTGCCAACTCAGTGTTTAATCCTTTCTCTGTCAGTTTAAATTTGGATCATTGAGAATACTTCAAGGACTTCCCAGGTGGTGCTAGTGGTGTAGAACCCACCTGCCAATGCAGGAGACTTAAGAGACACAGGCTCAATCCTTGGAGGAGGGCATGGCAACCCACTCCAGTATTCTTGTCTGAAGAATCCCATGGACCAGAGGAGCCTGGTGGGCTACGGTCCATAGGATTCAAAGAATTTGGCACCACTGACATGACTTAGCACATACACAAAAGTCTGTTTAGGTAGAAGCGTACCGATAAAGGAACCAAACTGGAGTCAAGAAGATGTACTTTTAATAATGACCATGCCTTCTTACTAGTGTAGTTACACTGTGTCTAATCCCACTCTGTACCCTTTTTTTTTTTTCCCCAGGAGCATTTTTAGCATTGGACTCACCAAAGAGCCCCCAACTCACATATAACAAATCTCCATTTGGATTTTTCAAATCTTCTCAATCACAGTATTTCCACAGTTGATCTCTTGTTTATTTCTCCATCCTAATCTTATCCTCCCCAGATGATAGCTCCATCCATCTAGCTACTCAGGATATACAGCCAGGCATCTGACTTCTCATTCTCTGGGGGACCTCACATCTAATCCAGAGCAATACTACTAACTCTAAATTGAAGGTAGGTGTCAAATTTAAATTGCAAACCTGAACACTCTCAGCACCACAGTGCTCCACATGAACTGCTACCTGGATCAGCATAACAGTCTTAACAGGTCTCACTGCTCCACTATTATTCACCTACAATCTGTTCTCTATAGTGAAGTCAGGGGGATCTTTTAAATACCTAAGTCTGATCATATCACTCCCTTGTTTGAGACCCACCAACATTTTCCCATTGCCTTTGAAAAAAGTCAGCTTTCACCATAAACTAATTTTTCATTAACTAAAAACAATTTCTCATCCCTGCAGTATACTAAAGTCTCTCCCACCTCAGGACCTTTGCACTTCCTGGAGGACATTCTCTCCTGTACACTCATGTTTCAGTTATTTGTATTTTTTAGGTCACCATTCAATTGTGGCCTCTTCAGAGAAGTCTTTCTGATCAAAGCAGCTAAAATGGCAACCGGCAACACTATTTTCATTTATACACTCTATTTCTTTAGAGCACTTTTCACTACTTGGCATTAAATTGCTGTGTCTTGTTTATTTGTTATTGTCTGCCTCCCATATTACAATATAAAGTGTCTGAAGTCAAAGGTGTTATCTTGTCTATGCTAATATCTCCCGTTCTGGAACTGTGCCTGGTATATGGTAGAAATTCAATAAATATTTACTTAATGAATGAATATTGAATGACCAAAGTGCCAGGCACTGTTCCAAGTGGTGGACCATAAACACTGAACAAGAAAGATGAGGTCTCCTGTCTCATGACTTTTATATTCTAGTGGTCAGTCATTCTCAACAGCATGCACCATGTTGTAAATATACTTTTCATGTGAGCCTACTTTTTTGGCTTGAAAATGGTGTTCTTGAAATCATCTTACTGTTCTGTGTATAACCTTGTACCTGGAACATAAAATCTTGTTAAAATGTTTTTAGTTACCCTACATATTTCAGTTTGTTTACTTGTACTTATTAAGAATGTCTAGCTTAGCATAAAGTTTGCATTTTAAAATTCTTAGTAAGAAACTACTATCCCAAAAGTCAGGCTTAGGAATTCAGTGGCAAATGGTTAATATCCCCATTTACAACTAGGAAACCACCAGAGAGTGTTGAAGTAACTTTCCCAAGGTTATCCAATGAATCATTGCCAGAGCTGGAATTAAATCCTATAACTCATTCTTATTTAGGAAGCACTTTTATTCCTGGTTCTAAGATACACTGGAAGAACACTGTGTATCATCATCATTTTTCATTGGAGAGTGTAGAATAGACAAGGCCTAAATCAACTTTATAATAGAGGTCTTTGTTTCATTTTGGAATTTCAGTGAAATATCATTAAGGATCATTAAGTGTTACAGGTTGGTTTAAGTGGAGATTGGCTTTATTGATCATTAATCGGCTAGTGAGTTCTTAATTAATTAATTCTACATATTGGAAAAACATGTTTCTAGTGGTTCATGTTTGTTGTACCTATTAGGAAGGATTATTTTTTATCACTAGTGAAAATATAAAAACAATTGTCTACCTCTGTATAATGGTATTACTTTGAATTGAAAATTGTTTATAAAGAAATCAATCACGGTAAGAATTCATTTACACAGGTCAGAACACCCTTAACAGTTTGTAATTAAGTTCTACCTTTAAAGTTGAAGAAGATGTTTGTGGTAAGCTTAATTACTAAACTGGAGAAGGCGATGGCACCCCACTCCAGTACTCTTGCCTGAAAAATCCCATAGATGGAGGAGCCTGGTGGGCTGAAGTCCATAGGGTCACGAAGAGTCAGACACGACTGAGTGATTCACTTTCACTTTTCACTTTCATGCATTGGAGAAGGAAATGGCAACGCACTCCAGTGTTCTTGCCTAGAGAATCCCAGGGACGGGGAAGCTGGTGGGCTGCTGTCTTTGGGGTCGCACAGAGTCGGACACGACTGAAGCGACTTAGCAGTAGCAGTAGTTACTAAACATACTACCTAAATTGAATCTTAGATTACTGAAATCAGTGAATACTATTTTAATCTGAAAGATTCTTCATTTTAAAACAGTTTACACGTTTCTTCTTTTTTCTACTGTATGTGATAATTATGCCTTACAAATTATAAAACTAGCCTCCTCCCCGGCAATATTTCTTCTTTTCTACCTTTTATAATGGTCAAAATGATTTTTTAACAATTTAAACCTTATCATTCTTCTATTTAAAGAAAAATTTCAACTTCCATTTTATTTCCAAGGAATTCTAAACCCTGTTCACAGCCTGTAATGTCCTATGTGATCCGGAGCTCATAGTTCACCCCAATTACATCTCCCAAACTAGGGCTTCCCAGCTGGCTCAATGTAAAGAATCTGCCTGCCAGTGTAGGAGATCAGGAGGCACAGGTTTGATCCCTGGATTCGTATTCTTGCCTGGAGAATCCCATGGACAGAGGACCCTGGTGGGCTACATCCCTTGGGGGTCACAAAGGGTTAGACGCAACTGAAGTGCCTGGGCATGCACAAATCCCACACTGTACTATTCGTTATGGTCCAGACTTGCTAGACTTCTTTGCTGAGTATCAAAAACTCAGACCTTAACACTATTGCATTAGTTCTTGCCTGTATCTGGAATGCTTTCCCCCTGTCTTTCCACTGCTTTTCTTTTATGATTCAGATCTTGCCAGATGGCATATTTATGGTATTCTATCTAGAATATCACTTTCTATCTAACTGCCTGATGATTTTTGTAGGCAGGACTTGTGATATTCTTTTTATTTCCATTTGTGTTTTCCCTCATCACCTTCCTAAGAACTCAGCAGAATATAAATTCTAGGAGGATTGTGCTTTGGACTTTTTGCTCTCTACATTATTCTCAGAGCTTGGACAAATGGTGCTTTCTATATAGTAGGTGTTCACTACACAGTTTGTTTGGGTGAATGAAAAGTTTCTTCAGTAACCCTGGGTTCCACAGATTGAGGTAAAAAACTGGATTCCAAGTTGATTTCCTGTCCTTGATATTATATGAATGCAAATCCATGCCTTGAAAATAAACATTATTTTTTACCCTAATTTTAAAACAAAGACTTTACATAAACTGCATTAACTGGAGACTTTTATAATTTCATAATTCAGTATGCTCAAGGCACTATGCAACCAATGACAGAATTTAATATCAGTATCTCAAGTCCTCTTCTGAGCTAGTTTGAGTTATATCTAGCAAACTAGTATACTTTAAAGTATGTAAATGCAGGCCTTTTCTAGTAACAGCACAGGTGTTTATGTTATTTTTATTTATTTTCATGGAATTGGCAGTTGAGTTGACAGAAAATCAGAATATTCACTTACTTCTGTCCTTCTTGAAAGCCTAATACCCTTCACAAGAAATTGCTCCTGGATGCAACGTAATGTGCATGGATGTTTCAAGCTTATTTACCCCAGGCTCCCTTCTCTGAAATACAAGCTTTCTCTAATTCCCTTCCATTTCTGTTTCTCATAGTATGAACAACCTTTTTTCAGAATAAAGAATGAGAACCGTGATTAGCAGGGCCACAGAGGATGCCCTTGCACTGAAGCATTAGAGGTTTTTCTGCCAAAATTTTTTTCTCAATTCATTCAATAAAGTTAATTAAATCTTTCTGTAAGAATCTAGCATTAACTTACTGAAAAAAATTAATGCTTAAGATGTTTAAAATCCTACATTAGTATTTAGGGAAAGTCATGGCATTAACTTTCTTTTACCCTAATTACAAAATACACTGTGTCAATTATATCATCCAAGTTTAAAAGAAACATCTCCAGAGCCTCTCTCTCAGAAAATGTAAAAATTTATCGAGAGAAGTTTGTCATTACATAATTTAATAGGAAGCTTAATGCAATATCAAATACCTATATTACCTTGAATTGGGATTCGTAGAAGCAAATCAGATAGTCCTGTTCAAGAGCAGTTGTTTAAACTCTGTCCCTCTTGTGTCTGGCTCACGCTTGAACAGTGCTACTCAATGTGGTTCTTAGACCAGCAGTGTCAGCACTACCTGAGATATTGTTAGAAATGCAAATTCTCAGGTGGTACTCCACACTTACTGAGTTTGACATGCTGTGTGCCACAGCAATCCAGATATTAACAGACCCTTTCTGGGGTGATCCTGATGCTCTCGACAGCTTGAGAGCCACAGTCATATGCAGACCAACTCTTGACAATTTCTCCAGTTGTTTTTCAGATTTGTAGAGTGCTGACCTATTCTGCTTTGGGATGTCTGTGATAACTGATCCTACAGAGTGTACTCTTTAAAGAGAGATTTCGTATCTTCCTTCCAATATCTGTTTGCTGAAATATCTTTCCATTTTAATTTAATCGGGGTTTATATTCTCAGTCACTTTCTATCTCCCTGTGCTATGAACTTTCCTCCTATACATTCTAAATTTTCTTGTGTTTGCAACCACACAGAATCTAAATACATATAGTAGGTAAGTATTGTGGAGCCTAGAAGAATTAACAAGACAATCTATTTTTTCCCTTACCTCCCGTGCCTCTAGAATTAAAAATGCTGAATGCCATGTAAATTTACACAACACGTACAAATGCCACCACTGCAGTTCATGGTAATATACAATAAACACTGGATTCTATGTACCAAAACTCATTTGCTGTCTTCATTGTTTTCTGACTTAAAGGGGCAAAAATCACTTCAAAAGTGGATTAAAAAATATGCAATCAGAAGCATAATTGTAAGGTTCTCATATAAATAAGCTCTATAATAGATTCTCTAATTTGTATATTTAAACATTATTTTAATGTCACAGGCTTATAAAATAACCAAGGCATATTTTATAGTTGATCCATGATGAGAAACACAAACTCAATTAAACTAAATGTTGTATTTATAATATATCAAAAACTAAGATGAGTATCAAATCAGTTTAATAGTAAATCGATTTCAATAAAGATGCTGTTACAAGCAAGGATTTTATTTAAAAGTTAATAAATTCTACTACACAAAAGTAATATATAAAATATAAGAATGATGAACCTACAATTTAAAATAAGATAAAAATTTCAGGGATATTGTCAGAAAAATGAAAAGATGCCAAAAATGACCATGATCTTTGTAGCAGCCACAATGAGTACAAATCTGAATGTGTCATGGAATGACTAGGCTGCACTGGATCTGTGTAGGTGGGAGAGGGTTGGGGAATAATGCCAAGACACATAAATTCGCTTTCATAACATGTTCTATCATACCAAGTGGGAGTAACTCAAATTCTTTCTTTTGAGCCTTCCACCTTGAACAAACACCCTGCCTAGTTGCTTATCTTCTTTCTAATCTCCATTTCAATTTCTTTTGCCTTCTTATTTTATTAGATGTCTCCATGGCAACTATACATTACTAACTTTTATACAAAATATAAATCCACACCTCTTTCATTCTACTTTGCATTTGAAGCTCAGCTCAGTCAGTTGTGCCTTTCACCATACCATCAGGCCAGAGGGCATCGTAAGCAAGCTTCTGCTAACTCCTCACATTCACATTTCACACTCAAGTCACCATCTTGTTAACTATTTTTCAAAATAATTATAAATAATCATTAAATGTGTTGTGTCCTCTCTACTTCCATTGACGTCTTTTCTTTGTTTAAACTGATTAAATATGACCAAATAACAATAACTACCGCTGACTTCATGGCACATGAGTGACCTTGGGAATGACATCTGGGCTAGTTAGAACATCAAAAAGAACAATGCCTGTGGCTTTAACGACAAGACCCTGTACCATCAACACTGGGACTTGAACATGAGAGAAAAATATTTATCTCTCTTGCTAAATGTGCTTATTTTGTTTATTTTTATTACTGAACTCATTCTTTAAAGATGTGCCTTCCATTTTTGCTTGAAAAAGTTTGCAATATTTTCCTACCTGACCTGATATTACTCCACTCCAAAAAAAAGTTCACAGAACTGGCAATTAGAACTTCGGAAGACCAATACATACTCAGTTGCTCAGCTGTGTCTGACTCTTTGTGACCCCATGCACGGGTCTCCATTTCCCACTCCAGGAGATCTTCTTGACCCTGGGATCGAACCTACATCTCTTGTGTCTCCTGCATTGGCAGCTGGATTCTTTACCACTGCACCTGGGAAGCACTTTCAGAAGACCAAATCCTATCATATTTACTTATCCTGTTACTTCTATCTACTGTCCATAAGATGAAGTTCAAAATATGTACCCTGCAAACGGGAAATTCATAATCAGACCTATATAGGCTCAGTTCTTACCATTCTCACACACTGTCTCTCCATTCTTCAGAATTTATTGCATAAATTCTCACTGAGCACCTACTCAACAGCCTGACATTTCAAGCACTTCTTATGTCTTCCCAGTCTCATGGGCCAGAATTTGCTGTTTCCTAATGTAGAGTTCTTCTCTCCTGTTTTTTCATTCGACAGGGGCTTACAGTTTTCCTTATACGTGAAACGATCCCTAACTCTTTCCTAATCTATCATTTCTTCTTTCTGTATTACACTGTGCATATTTTAATTGCTGATTTCCATGCCATATTATTTTCTTTTACATGCTGCCTTTCCCATTTGACTGTAAATGATTTATAGCAATAATATTATAACCATCTTCAAATTCCTAGTATCTGGCAGATGCCAGGATCATAGTAGTGTCCAAAACTATGTGTGAAAAATATTAATAAGATAATCATCCTACCCACCCATCTTTACCAGATTATAAAACAAAGGCTCAGAGAAGTTAAAAAGAATCATTTAACTCTTTATTATAATATCAATATTAAGTCTGGTGTTGTTTGACTTGCAAATTGGTGACAATTTCTCCACTTCATGTCAGTTTTATTTTTGTACCTGAATTATTTCAGTAATTAATCTTGTTTTCTTTTCATTTTCCCCACCATGTCTGTTCATCTAATGTTAAAATGTTTGTTTTCTCAGTCTCCTACTGATTTGACTTGCCTCCTAAAAATTAGAACACTATTAGAAGACAAAGGCTGAGAGAGAGAGGTTAATGGATAAAATTAGCTATGCAAAATCTTCATAAACCTTTGTACCTGAAAAGGAAAAATAAACTGCAACATTCTGAATTTTTCTCATGTACTAAACCCACAATTTCTCATTATATTTCTTCCCAAATAATCGGAACCCATTACTAATTGAGGAGGTACCTAGAAAACACAGCTAAAAGTCATATCTGATATGTCTCAGTGACATTGAAATGCTTGTAAAGAGAAAATAAAAGTGATTTCTTAATGTTACCCTTGCAAAATACTCAGACATTAGCTTCCAGAAGAAGGCATAGAACCACAAAGTTGCATCTTCATGGTAGAAGAATAGTAGAAATCCAGCAGTTTTTTGGGTCACATGTTTAGAAAGTAGGCTAGAAAGAGTTAATGATCCTGATCCTGTATGAAGAATTATGAGGAAGATGGGGCTGGAGCTGCTATTTCTAAGCTCCCTAAATGAACCTCAATCCTCTTCCCCAAGCACCTTCGTTTTGTGTGAGGTGAGTTGAACATATTGCAGGAATAAGGAAAAAGAAAGGAAGGAAATGAATAATCAGTCATGTTTAGGTAATTCTATTAATAGATTAGAGAAAGATACTTATTTTCTTTGAGGGTTTTTATGGAAATCAGATGGGCAATACTTTAATTCTTGTTTTGTACAATTCTTCTTAAACTTTCCCTCAAACTATATTTATGTGATTTAAACTTCACAAGTACCTCTTTGCTATCCACGTTGTACAAATGAGAAAACTGTGATATAAAGAGGATATATATCCACTATAACAACAACAGCAAGCATTTTCTGGGCATTTACTACACTAAGCAATCAACTAAGCTGTTTATAAATATGATCTCATTTTCTCTTCACAGAAGCCATACAAAATAAATTTTGATATCACTGTGTAACAGATAATATAGAGGTTATACAACCTGTAAAATTTCACAGATACTGAATGAGGTGACCAAAAGGGGCCAGAATTAAAGCCTGTAGCTTCTCTTTTGACTCCAAAATCATAACGTAACTCTCCTTAGGGGAAAAAAATAAAATGCCCACATGTTAATTACAGAGCCCTATCAGTCACAAGCAAGCAAGGGTAGCTCGGCCTACATTAAGATGGTTAAACACCTGGGTTTACCTCCCAGCTTGAGAAAATTGGCAAAAATGCATAAATATTTACAATGTATAAGACAATGGTTTCAAAGTCTGGACCCCCGACCAGGGGAACTTGTTGGAAATGGAAATTTAGGGTCCCACCCCAGATATACACCAAATCAGGAACACTTGGTGCATCTGCTAATAGTCTGTGTTCTAATAAGTGCTATCTGATGCTGGCTAAAGCAAGGGAACACACTGCCCACCAAATCCTGTAAGACTCACTCAGCGTCCCTTAGCCCAGGCCCTAAAATCCAGTAACATACTGCCCTGATTTCCTCATTTGGGACTCTATGACTTTAAGAGGTGGCATTTGCCCTTCCTGCAGTAAGTCTAATAATCTTAGGTTTGCCCACAGAGGTTTTTTTTTTTTTTTCATGGTCTCATGGGGCATCAATAATCAATACCTAGGATTGCAAGATGAAACCAATCTGTGTCAACCTCAAAAAAATGGGAAGGCATTAAGTATTTCAATCTCTCTCTTCTTCAACCCTCTGCCATACTGCCAGTGCCTCCCACTGGTCAAACTCAGCCAGAAGGTAAATGACAAGGGTATTTGTAAAGTTTTCCATCAAAAGTTGGTCTGATTCTCCACAATGAGGTATATATCTGTGGAAGGAATATAGGGGAAAAACTGAAAGAAGTATATCAATGTACCCCCAATTCTTCTCAATATCAAGTAATTTATTTTGTCTAGAATAGAAACTGTATCATCCAAACAGGGAACATATACAGACCCATCAGTTACCATATGATAAATGATGCATTATCCATCTGTCATGCTGTTATTTAGAATCTAAAGTATTAGTCACTTCTAGTATTTTTCATATAAGATACTTGGGACAAAATGAGGAACAGAGAAACTATAAAGTATAGCTTCTGTTTTCACTTCTGCAGATAGTCATGAGGCTGAAGCAGATAATTGTAGCTTTCTTTTACAAGGGAATTCCATTATCCCCTTACTTTGTCCAGCATTCTGGCTGCCTGGGATTCTTAACCAAACCTTTGTTCCTATTTGATCTGAGTGTTTTCTGGATCTGTATTTATTAGATTCCTGAAGTTTACTATTGATCAAGATTATTGGGGAAGGGAATACTACAGATGGGCTCCCCTGATAGTTCAGTTGGTAAGGAATCCGCCTGCAATGCAGGAGACCCTGGTTTGATTTCTGGGTTGAGAAGATCCACTGGAGAAGGGATAGGCTACCCACTCCAGTTTTCCTGGGCTTCCCTAGTGGCTCACCTGGTAAAGAATCTGCCTGCAATGTGAGAGACCTGGGTTCGATCCCTGGGCTAGGAAGATCTCCTGGAGAAGGGAAAGGCTACCCATTCCAGTATTCTGGCCTAGAGAATTTCATGGACTGTGTAGTCCATGGGGTCACAAAGAGTCAGACACAACTGAATGACTTTCACTTTCTTTCATATTACAGATGACAGTAAATCCCCTGACCTCCATGCTGAATCATCTTTGTACCCATTGACTGTAGATCATGGCTAATTGTTCTGGTCCCTGGGTTGGGAAGATCCTCTGGAGGAGGGCATTGCAACCTACACCAGTATTCTTTCCTGGAGAATCCCATGGATGGAGGAACCTGGCAGGCTAAAGTCCCTAGAGTCACAAAAAGTTGAACATGACTGAAGCAACTTAGCAGGTACACAGTAAACTCTGTTTCATGTCTGTTAAAAGAGCAACATGAAAACCCTAAACACCCAAGGAGAACTTTCAACTTCTGATGATAACAATAACTATGTTTCCTAGTGAGAATTCTCATGGGCAATTAAAGACTTCTAAATCCATGATCCCAAAGTTGACTGTATAAGAATTAAAAATTCTTTCAGTGGGTTCTTTAGTGTAATAACCTCCATTTGATTACTAGACCTGTGTATCCTGACTATACAGGAATTATCTCAAAATATTGGATTTAGATCTAAGGTATTTTTTCTGTTCTTCCAGAAAGGATTACAACATTGCAGTTTTGCAGTCCAACTAGTTATAATTGAGTTGTTTCAATCCAGATGATTCTTTGTAGTGGGTACATGATAACACTTGTGAAATTCTACTTGTATGTCATGGAGGTGATGTTGTATAGATTAGCCATGATGATGAATAAAACATTCTGGAAATCTATAATAGGGGCACTGCAGAAGCCCTTCAGTCAGGGAAGCCATATTCATATGTGGAATATATTTGTCCCCCAGAGGAAGCATCACTGACATCTCCATGGTGGAAGGATTTAATGTCATCAACCTACCAGCTGGTTTATCCAGGAACTATTCTTATATGGGAACCAGTGAAGAAATGCTCAGTATTAGCTTAGGCTTTTATAGGGTGGGCAGTAAGTAGGTTTCACAATCAGATCAACCCTTATAAGGGGAGATTCAAGTTATAAAGATCATATACCATTACCACCTTTGCCACCTTGGCCACCTGGTACATTGTTTCATGAAATAAGCACTGCAGTGGTTTGGGGCAAGAAACCTATTTACAATCACAGACTAGGTATCTTGTCTATTGAGGGACAAATCTTTATAATGTTTCTATACATTTAGGATTGTCTTTTCCAGTATGTTTAGCCAATACACTGGGAAGATAGATGTAGTGTCTCCCTCCAGATCAGATAGTATATTTGTTTCCTGGCTAGGATAATAAAGATAATGTCTTCTCTTGGGGATAAAGATTGGGCAGGTTTGCTAGAAGTGCCCTTTGAAGATTAGGAGTTTTCTAAGCACTTGTACTTCAGCTGTGACATAAATCCACTGGGTATCAGTCTTGATTATGCATCATCCACACGAGAACTGGGGAGGATCAAAGGGGAACCAATGCATATGTGTATCTCATGCTTTGTGCTGTGACATAAGTAATAAACAGTTTAAATCTATTTGATCTTCTTGTCTCCCTGTGGGTCAGATCTATGGATACATGGCAGAACAAACTAGCAACCTTAGGAATTGAATCTGCTTGGGTCTACTTGACCAAATGACATTTTCTACCAGATTGTTAAATGTCTTAACCACAGGGATACGTTTTAGTGGGATTTTCTAGGCAGAATATCTTTATACTGTCTATGTTACTTGTTCACTTTAAGTTGAAGATTACTATGTAGCATGGTGTGATAGAATTTCTTTCCCTGAAATTGATGAAATTAACAAGATCCCAGAGTGTTAAAGTCAAAAGTTGTGCTTAACTGTAAGAAGTACAGAGTTGTGAATTATCCCAGTAGAGTGGGGATTAGTCTTTAGACCATAGGGATTTATGTTATTAAAGATTATGTATGAAATTTGGCTAAATTTTACAAATTTGGCCAACATGTCTGCAGGGCCATGCTCCCTCTGAGATTCTGGGTAGGATACTGCCTTGCTTTTCCCAGTTTCTTGTGGTGGCATTTAATCCTTGGCATTCCTTGACTTGCGGCTGCCTCACTCTAGTCTCTGCCTCTATCATCACGCAGCATTTGCCCTGTGTGTCTCTATTCAGATGGCAATTTCCTCCTCTTATATGGACACGGGTCACAGTCATATTGGATTAGGAACCACTCTAATGACCTTCTCTTAATTACATCTGCAAAGACATTAATTCCTAAAAGGGTGGTATTTACATATATGAGAGATGAGGATTTAAACATATCTTTTTTTTTTTGCCATCAATTTTATTTTTTTATTTTATTTTTTAAATTTTACTTTATTTTACTTTACAATACTGTATTGGTTTTGCCATACATCAACATGAATCTGCCACAGGTGTACATGAGTACCCAATCCTGAACCCCTCTCCCACCTCCCTCCCCATACCAGCTCTGTGGGTCATCCCAGTGCACCAGCCCCAAGCATCCTGTATCCTGCATCAAACCTAGACTGGCGATTCATTTCTTACATGATATTATACATGTTTCATTGCCATTCTCCCAAATCATCCCACCCTCTCCCATTCCCACAGAGTCCAACAGGCTGCTCTATACACCTGTGTCTTGCTGTCTCACATACAGGGTTATCGTTACCATCTTTCTAAATTCCATATATATGTGTTAGTATACTGTATTGGTGTTTTTCTTTCTGGCTTACTTCATTCTGTATAATCAGCTCCACATATCTTTTTATGGACACAATTTAATTGATAACTCCTCCCAACAAAGAGACCAACCATGTGCTCTTCGACTCTATGGGCAGATTGGTAGGAAAGAAATGAAACTGTAACATTCTGTAATTTATTTAAAGATGCTATTTACAAAGGTGAGGCTGCATTATAGGAACAAAAAAGTTGCACAGCTAGCAGTAGTTTAAATTTGTGACCACCTCTAGGATTGTGTGAATAAGAGGATGCAATAACTGTAATCTATAGAGAGGAGCCATATGGAAAGCATATTCTGACAGTACCTTTAATCTTTAAATAAAGGAATTCAGCCATCCCCAATCATCCTATCAGAGTGAGAGCTGGGGGAATAAGCACCTGGTCCTTATAATCTTATTTTGTAATCTCCTGCCGTGCCTCCTTTGGGTCAAACCCAACTGTCAGGTACCCAGCACATAGAACATGGAGGAAAAGCATAGAAGGTTAATTTAGAGGGACAGAGAGAAACTATCCAGTGCAACTCATGTCACTGCAGTTCACAAAATAAAGGAAAAACAAGTACATCATAATTTTTAAATTCAAAGTATTTTGTGTGAGAATCTAATTATTGTCATGGACCAGCCAGCATCAAAGTTGATAATACAAATTCCTGGTAATCATGTTGGATAAGAGGGTAATTCTGTCCAATATTTAAAGGCAAATCCATTTGGTTCTGTCACTTTTTGTAGAATTATTTTTTCGTATCTATTGGATGTAGCATAAACACTATTCAAAGATGTTCATAGAGTCATGCTAAGAATAGAAGAAGCCTGAGGAATATCTAAATGTTTATAAAGAAGTTTATGTAAAAAATCAGCTTGTCAATTTAATAGAACTTTATAAATCCACAAAAGTCATAAGCTAAAACATTTAGTTTAAACTGTAGATAGAGTATATACATTAACCTTCTCTCTAACTTGAAATCATAGTATAATTCAATAGCAACAAAAATAAAGGGATAAGGAAATAATTAACTTTTATTTCAGAAGGAATAGAGGGCCAAATGTCTAAGTTGTCTTCTATATGAATAAATGTTTTTCCTGAATAATTTATTATGTTTTCCAAGTGTGTTGACTGACCCATAAACGTAAATTATTTTATACCAATTTCCACTTAGGTATAGACCTATTTATGAGCTCAACAATTCAGTCCATTTTTTGTTTGTTTGTTTTGATTTCATTTATTCTTTTGTTCATGCAAACACATATTGCAAATGTTTTCTCCCAATCTATGTCTTGCTTGTTTTCTTTCCAGCATATTTTGATGAGCAGAGGTTTTTAATTTGAATGAACTTCAGCATCCCTTTCTTTAAATTTTATGCTTAGTGATTTCTTGTGTCATCTATGAAACCTTTGACAAGCAAAGTATTTGAAGGAATTCTCTTATGTTATCTTTCAGAACATTTATAATTTATATTTTATATTTAAAGCTATGGTCCATCACAAATTAATTTTTGTTTATGTGTCAAGGAATGGATCAGTTTACTTATCACATTGTTTAAACTTCATTTGTGAGAAATATTTTCTACTGTTGAATTGCCTCAATGCCTTAGTGAAATAAAAAGTTTATTTCTCAGCATTTCTTGTCATATGTTATGCCAGTGGGATAGAAGGATCTGGGAAGAGTCCTTTATTCTTTCCTCCTTCTTTCCACTGGAATGTGGCCACATGGTTTCCATCTTGGGACATGAGACAGAAGTCACATGTTATTATTGCTCTCTGAGCTTAAAGATAGGCAGGGTTCTCAGCTGACAAACGTGGAACCCATACCCAACTAGCTCTGGCTCCTTCCCACAGAATTTTGTTATACTGGAGAAAGCTACATTTATTTTTGTCAGAAAAATTCCTAAGAGGAGATAAAATGGAATACAAAAAATATAAAATATTTTATCTCCTTTAAAATTTCTTCTTATTTTCATATGAATGAATGTCTCTTGCATCTTTTTATACCCTGACTAGAAGTTGAAATCTATCAGTTGGTTTTTAAATTTCAATAATTTGTTTTTATTTCCAAAATTATTTTCCTTTAAGTTAGCTTGGTTACTTTTTGATAATCTATAATTCTTTGATCTATTTCATAGTTCCATCTTTTACTTATTAAATATTTCATTGTATCTCCATGTGGTAACTATAATATCTGATTTTCTTGAAGAGGTATAAATCTCTCTCTTGTTTTTTTCCTTTCAACTGGTAGTCAATCATAGTGGATTCTTTGCTTGTGTGTTTTGTCATCTTTTATTGTGAGTTCATGTTTGATTAATTTTAACATGTAGAAATAACTTGGGTCTTAATGGGAGAATTATTCTGAGAGAATTTTAGTTTGTTTATACCTAGAACTAGGGAGCACCAACAAACTAGTGCTCATATCTGTCTCTTATGACATCTAGAAATATCTTGAGTCTCACAATTAGCACTGGGTTTGACATTCGAGAAATTTCTCTTATAATTAAGCTAGATCTCTGGCTTTAGTTCCTTTGATATTCCCTTCCCTTCCAGCCCGGTAGTACAACTTTATATTTTATGCAACTTTAATTACTTTCTGACTAAAAGGCTTTGCAAAATTTCTACTTCATCAAATGGACAGAAAATGATATTTGAGAAAATAATTTTTGAAATAAAATATTCATTATCCAGCAACCTGCAGTTTGATCCTTGGGCAAAATAAAGACATTTTCAATATTTAAAGCATTAGAAGGTTTATCTAGATTCTTTAACTTATATACCAGTAAAACAAAGAACTTAACAAAAAGTTAAAGTGTTATATTCAGGAAAAGGCACATTTATCTCTGTAGCTAAGGGGTTATATGTAATGAGAAATAGTTACACCTAGAGAATAGGCTTCTCAGATTAATTCAGGTAGGCAAAGAGTGGAAAGGAGTATGTTTTTCATAAGAGGAATGAATAGAACATATAGAATAGACCTTGGGTGAAATTCAAAGTATGAAAAACTATACTTTGAGTACCTGTGGATGGTAAAAGAGGAGTGTAAGTTCATATTTGAATTTGGAAATATTCTTTTTGTTGATGTTCAGTTGCTCAGTCATGTCCGACTCTTTGCGACCCCATGGACTGCAGCATGCCAGGCCTCCGTGTCCTTCACCACCTCCCAGAGCCTGCTCAAATCCATGTCCATTGAGCTGGTGATGCCATCCAACCATCTCATCCTCTGTCATCCCCTTCTTCTGCCTTCAATCTTTCCCAGCATCAGGGTCTTTTCTAATGGCTCTTCCCATCAAGTTGTCAAAGTATTGGAGCTTCAGCATCATTTCTTCCAATTCAGGACTGATTTCCTTTAGGATTGGCTGGTTGGATCTCCTTGCAGTCCAAGGGGCTCTTAAGAGTCTTCTCCAACACCACAGTTCAAAAACATCAATTATTCGGTGATCAGCCTTCTTTATGGTCCAACTTTAACATTCATACATGACTACTGGAAACACCATCGCTTTGACTATACAGGCCTTTGTCAGCAAAGTAATGTCTCTGCTTTTTAGTGTGCTGTCTAGGTTTGCCATAGTTTCCTTCCAAGGAGCAAACATCTTTTAATCTCATGGCTGCAGTCATCGTCTTCAGTGATTCTGAAGCCCAAGAAAATAAAGTCTGACACTCTTTCCATTGTTTCCACTTTGCTTTCTGCCATAAGGGTGGTGTCATCTTCATGTCTGAGGTTATTGATATTTCTCCCAGCGATCTTTATTCCAGCTTGTGCTTCATCCAGCCCAGCATTGCACATGATGTACTCTTTGTATAAGTTAAATATGCAGGGTGACAATATGTAGTCTTGACCTATCCCTTTCCCAATTTTAAACCAGTCCATTGTTCCATGTCTGGTTCTAACTGTTGCTTCTTGATCTGCATACAAGAAGGCCTGCATAGAGATTTCTCAGGAGGCAGGTAAAGTGGTCTGGTATTCCCATCTCTTTAAGAATTTTCCACAGTTTATTGTGATCCACATAGTCAAAGGCTTTAGCGTAGTCAATGAAGCAGAAGTAGATGTTTTTCTGGAATTCTCTTGCTTTTCCTATGATCCAATTAACATTAGCAATTAGATCTCTGGTTCCTCTACCTTTTCTGAAACCACCCTGAACATCTGGAATTTCTTGGTTCCAATACTGTTGAACCCTGGCTTGGAGAATTTTGAGCATTAGCCATAAATCATAGCATGGACCTTCAGAAAAGAACTGTACACTTCTTGGCTTTGTAGTAAATAGATTTACAAAGGAATTGACAATATCCTTTATTGACTTTCAAATTTTAGAATCTACACAGCAAAAACAGAAATTTTAATGATGGCTGCAAAATGAAAATTTAATTCTACATCCTAATATAGAAGAGGAGAGACATGAGGAAGGAAAGAAAACTGGAAATAAAGAACACGGTATCAATCTCTTTGAATAACCTTCTCCTTGTGTTTGATTGTACAAGAATGAGTGCTTGTACATGCTATTAAAGGTGAAGAGTTGACCAGTAGCGATAAGGAGAGTAATACTCAGCTAACATGAGAGAATGGAAAGCTATATGGTGACAGTGGTCTAAGTATATTAAATTTTCTTGTCGTAATAAGTAGAATGTTAACCAAAAATAGCTAAAATAGATGAGTGAGTGGATACAAATAAAAACACATAATCTAGAAATAGAAACTTCATATTAGCTTTTTATATCTGTGTAAAAACTTACCACAAATTAGTGGCATTAAACAGTGTCTACTTATTCTCTTTTGTTCTGTGGGTCAGACATCTGAGTGGCCCATCTGGGTTCTGCACTGAGCATTTCACAGTGCTGGAAGATCTGGGGAAGAATCCACTTACAAGTTCATTTAGGCTGTTGGAAGAATACCTGCAGCCCATTTTCCCTGATGGTTATCAGCCAGGGGAGTCTCTCTACTCCTGAAGGCCACTTGTATTCCCTCTCACAGGCCATCCCCATTTTCAGAACAGCAATGGCATTTGGAGTCCTTGTTACCTTAAGAGTTTTTCCAGCTTCTTTTTCTCTTTTCCCTTTGTGCCTTCCTCTTCACTTTCCTCTTCTGCTATTAATCAGAGAGCATGCTCTGATTCAAAGGGTTTGTGTGATTAAGGTGGACTTCCCTAGTGGCTCAGTGGTAAAGAATCTGCTTGCCAATGCAGGAGACACAAGAGATATGGGTTGAATTCCTGGGTCAGGAAGATACCCTTGAAAAGGAAATGGCAACCCACTCCAGCATTCTTCCCTGGGAAATCCCATGGACAGAGGAGCCTGGTGGGATGCAGTCCAGGGGTCACAGAATCAGACAGACTTAGTGACTTAGAATAAGCTTGACGAGCATGTGATTATATTCAGTTCAGTTCAGTCACTCAGTCATGTCCAACTCTGTGCAACCCCCTGGACTGCAGCACATCAAGCTTCCCTGTCCATCACTAACTCCCGGATCTTCCTCAAACTTACGACCATCGAGTCAGTGATACCATCCAACCCTCTCATCCTCTATCGTCCCCTTCTGCTTTCAGTCTATCCAGCATCAGAGTCTTTACCAATGAGCCAGTTTTTTTATGTCAGGTGGCCAAAGTATTGGAGTTTCAACTTCAGTATCAGTCCTTCCAAAGAATATTCAGGACTGATATCCTTTAGGATTGACTAGGTTGATCTCCTTGCAGTCCAAGGCACTCTCAGTGATTATATTAGCTCCTTGTGTTTTAAAGCTCAACTGTGGAATATAACATAACACAATCATAGGGACTGAGATTGCAGGACACTCATAGGTTCCAGGGATAAGGGGCTGTGGAATCTTGCACCCATTGCTAGAAATTGTTTCCTACAGAATTCACTTCTAAAAATTCCAAACAGAAATGGCTGAAAATATTTTTTTCCTGTGGGGAATATTATTGATGCACAGATCCTGCAAAATATGCTTGGAGTTTAACTTTCTATTGTAAAAAAGGCAAAAATTGAATTCTGTGGATAAAATGACCAATTATTCAATCAATTTTTGGATCAATATTATATATTAGGTAAAATATATTTAGCAGTTTATTTTAACCACAAAAAATAAAGCATAAGAATATGTCTTTAGAAAATAAAGAAAATATGTTTAATTTGTAATTGACTTAGAAATATATATATTTAGTTTGTAAAATCTGAACCTTTTAAAAAGTTACCATAAATAAAATTAGGGCTTCCATGGGGCCTCAGTGGTAAAGAATCTGTCTGCAATGCTGGAGACCTGGGTTCAATCCCTGGGTCGGGAAGATTCCCCTGAAGAAGGAAATGGCAACCCACTCCAATATTCTTGCCTGGGAAATCCCATGGAAAAGGAACCTGGCTGGGTACAGTTCATGGGGTTGCAGAGTCAGACACATCTGAGCTCACACAACTGAGGATCAATTGGTAAAGTCAAATAATCCAGAAATAACAAGGATAAAGCTTTCACCTTACAAAAAAAATTAATGTACATTATCATATAATAACAGAATAAGACAAATATATTATTAATAAACTATTGTACACCCATTAGAATAATGGACCAAGTATGTTAATAGACAATTCACAATGGGAAATACAAATGGCTTATAGACTTATGAAAATATTTTAATCTTATTGCTAGCCAAGAAAATGAGAATTAAAAGTAAAACAAAAATATTATTTGCTCAGCTGATTAGCAATTTAAAAATATACACAATATAACACTTCAGGGACACTTTATTCTCCCTGACTGGATCTACTCCTCCTGATTCGTACTTCACTGGAATCTTGAATATTCACATTGCACTATTATTGAAGTTGTAACTTTATATTTATATGCCATAATTAATCTCTTTCATACTTAATCATTGGGGCTTAGCATAATGTCTAGACTATGAAAAATGCTTTCTAAATATACATTTGAATGGTTTAAAAAACTGCTTTTGAGAATATGAGATAATGCATAACCTCATGTATTTTGTCAGAAGGAAAAACTGCTGTAAATTTTTTGAAACAATTTAGGAATACTTAAGAAAACATATAATGAGCAAACATTTAACCAGGTGATTTAATTTCTTTAAGAAATTGTTTCCTTAAGTTATTGAAGTGTAATTGACATATAACATTATATTAGTTCCATGAGTAAAACACAGTGATTTCATATTTATACTTATTTTTAAATAGTCACCACAATAAAACTAGTTAACATTACATCCATCATTACACATAATTAAATTTGTTTTTGTTGTACAAGAACTTTTTAGATGTATTCTTTTAGCAACTTTAAAATATACAATACAATATTCTTAACTATAATCACAGTGCTGTAGGTTACATTCCAGTAACTTATTATTTTTTTTTACTGGGAGTCTATGCTTCTTGACATCTTTCATCCATCTTGCCCCACCCCACACACCTAGCTCTGCAACTTTCTATCTGTTTTTCACATCTATAAGTTAGGGGGGTTATTTGCTTTGTGATTCCACATGAAAGTGACATGATATCATCTATGCCTTTCTCTGTCTCATTAGTTTTACTTAGCATAATGCCATCAAGGTCCATAAGTCCATTCATGTTTTCACAAACAGCACAATTCCGTTCTTTTGTATGGCTGAATAATATTCTAATACACACACACACACACACACACGCACACACATATTGTTTTTATTTATTCATCCATCAGTGAAAACTAAAGTTCTCTCCATATCATAGCTGTTGTAAGAAATACTGCTATGAACATGAGGGTGCAAGTATCTTTTCCAGTTAATGTTTTCATTTTCTTCAAATAAAGAGGCAGAAATAGAATTGCTGGATTGTGTGGTAGTTCTACTGCTAATTTTTCAAGGTTTCTATAGTGGTTGCATTAGTTTACATGCCCAACAATGCACAAGGGTTCCTTTTATCCACATACCAATCAGTACTTGATATTTCCTGTCTTTTTGATACTAGCCATTTTGACAGGTGTGAAATAATATCTCACTGTTGTTTTGATTTGTGTTCCCTGATTAGGGATGCTGCCATCTTTCCATGTGTCTGTTGTCTATCTATACATCTTTCTTTCAAAAAGTCTAAGTCTTCTTCCTATTTTTCAATTGGATTGTATGTTTTGTATGTGTGTGTGTTTTGCTATTAAGTTGTATGAGTTATTTCTATATTTTGATATTAACCCTTTATCAGATATGTAATTTGCAAATCTTATCTACCATTCAATAGGCTGTCTTTTCACTTTGTTGATGATTTCTTTTGCTGTGCAGAAGTTTTTAGTTTTATATAGTCCCATAAAAAAGCTTCCATTTTTTATTGCATTTGTGAGAACCAGTTTTTAATATTTGAAGATCAATGTCTGGTTGCATTATCTCATTATCTATTAGTTAATAACAAAGGTAAAAATAATAGTTTACTTACCAAAAGTAAGAGGCAAAGAATAATTTGTTCAAATATTTAAAATATTTTAAGATTTTTAAAAATATTCAGCATTTTATGCAATGTCTTGTCATTCAGTTGTTTTAACTTTATTGTTTTCTTAAATTTATGAACCTTATGAACTGAACACTAAGAAATATTTCCCACCTTGAAGGAGGTCAGTCATCCCTCTTATGAAATTTTTACAAGTTATTTCATAAGTAACTCATCAAAAATGGATTTTGTTCAATATCTTTCTAAATTAGTTCAGTCTATAAATATTGTCACTGCAGTAGAGGATGACATATGAAAACTGTTTACATAAGTCAAATTTATAAAAATCCCAGATTTATAAGCCAAAGCAAGCTTTAAAAGCTTCTAAAATGTATTGCATGCCACATGTGCTAAATAAACAATACCAACCAATGGTGAGTATCAAGGCATTTAGTACTGAGAGTCATATAACCAGAGGCCAGTTCATTTCAGCATTTTTACACATTTTGCAATTAAACCTTGCAGCCTCTCCAATGCCTGTCTTTCCACCAAATTACTTTAAAAACATAAGTAAAATAATGGTTTGTATAAAGATATTATATATTCACCAATAATAGATTTCTTTCTTTAAAGGCTAAACGAAAAGAGCTGGTGATAATTAACCTTGGACTCTATACAGAATGTATCTTGATTCAGACTAGTTGTACTTACTGAACATGGCAACATTACACACTATCATCTTTGTAAACTATTACCTCTAACTCTTGAATAATACTATTTCCAACCAAAACTGTCACTTAATACATAGGCAAAGTGAAAAACTATACCAAGATGGAAATATTATAAAGCTTTGGTAAGCAATGAGTACCTAACCGTCAAGGGACTTACCAGGTGGCTCAGTGGTAAAGAATCCACCTGCCAATGCAGGAGACACAAAAGACGGAGGTTCAAGCCCAGGGTGGGGAAGATCCTCTGGAGTAGGAAAGGGCAACCCACTCCAGTATTCATGCCTGGGAAATCCCATGGCAAAGGAGCCTGGCGGGCTGTCGTCCATGGGGTTGCAAAGAGTCAAACTCGACTGAACATGCACGCACACATGCATCTAATCATAAAACCTCCCCCCTTTACTAACTAAAATAATCTGGTAAGACCAGTATTCATAAAAATAAAAACCTGTAGCAATATTAGAAATGAAAGAAGGCTGATTTCAAACTGACAGAGGATACCTTTCTGCCAGATGCATAGAAGTTAGGAAAAGAAAGAGAAACTATTGAATATACAATTAAGTGACTATGGATAAATTATATCTAACCTAGGCAGGAATTATTTTACTTTAAAAGTTTTAAAATACAATGTCTAGCTTTATTTATAGCATTTGGGGATTCCAGAAGAGAGTTCCAGGCATATTGAAACAGATACTAGGGCAGTAGGGTTCAAAAATGTGTGGTCGATTAAGCCCTCCCAGGGATTTGGATACGTGTTCAAGTTTGAGAAACACTACATTAGACAAATGTTTTCACTAATATCATAATAAATAAGGAAGTCATCATCATGTTAACTGAAGAATTGCATTATTCATTGAACAGTATCAAAGAGAGTTTAATAAAAATAGATAGGGGAAACTAGAATAGTTCCAAACCATGTTCCAGTTCTGAAGCAATCAAGAAGGCATATAGATCTGGTGACAAGAGGACTTCATCTTGGATACAAAGAGCCGGGAGGTAGCAAGACTGGTTGCTATTAGTCCACGCTGGCTAGAGATGAGGAAACCTAAATTAGAGCAGCAGTAATTACAATGAGTTAAAGACTATTGAACTGCGTAGGACACATTATTTGGCAGGAATTTATCAATGATTGAGTCCAGGGAATGAGTTGCAGAGCAACTTTTATAAGCTAGGATTTTTAACATTGTGCTATATTAAACATCCTAGACACAAACTAAAGCTTTCCCTCCCTTTATGTATTTATTTAGCAGAATTATTTAGTGCTTGCTATAGTATATATATGCTATATATATATTTATAATATCATTGTATTTTCTTTATTTTCTTCTGTTGTTTAGCCATATTTTTCCTGAATTCAGCTGATCTCTTTCGAACTCTGGTAGTTTTGTAATGTAGTTAAGTTCACTGATGTGGACAAAGGGAATTGAATAGAATAAAACAACAGTGAATGAACAGAACAACGAATTCCCTCCCTTTATCTTTACCTTTTAATTAAATAGACAGAAAACAAGCAAACAAATATATCTTAGAATGTCAGCTGATTAGAGCAATGAAGGAAGATAAAATCATAGGAAAGTAGAGTGGTAAAGGGTGCTATTTTAGATAACAGTTTGGGGATAGTTCTATCTGAGGGGATGACCCTTAGAGCAAGACCAAAAAAAAAAAAAATCGCAGAGATGAGATAAAGTACATTCTAGGTACAAATGTAAATGCTCTAAAATGGACCATATTGAACATGTTGAGAAACACAAAGGAAGATAGCATAGCTGCAGCTGAATGAGTATGGTGAAGCAGGATTGGAGATGAGACTGGATGTCTAGAGAGAGCCAGAGTACACAGGGCCCTGAAGACCACTCTGAGGAATCTGTTTTATGTTAACTGTGATGAGAATCCATTTAAAAGTGACTCTCTTAAATGATGGAAAGCATATTATTTAATGAATGACTGTTAAACTATTTGAAAACAGAAAATGGGAAAACATGAAGTACTAGTGTCTTGAAAAACAAAGTAGTAAATGTACCGAGTTGATGTAGGAATTGCATCAATATATGCACAGTGGACAGTTGCAAAATATGGGAGTGAAACCATAGCTGCTTCATATCAGGAAAAAGCAACCAGGCGAAAGAGCTCAGGAACACCCAGTAGGGCAGTTAATTGGGGGTACTACAGCCTGAGAAGGCACGTGAGATCTCCTTATTTTCTCTCCAGCCACAGATACAACTCAGTGTAGGTTTAGAGCTCATATAACCCTGGTACTCAAATTGGGCAAGCATGAAAGAGAATAAAAAATTACAGATAAATTTTGCCAATAAGCCAAGATTTGAAAACAAAAGAGAGATTAAGTGTAGAGATACACTAAAAGAATATAATTTCATAACCAGTTAAGATTCATTTAATAAAGTAAAAATGATTCAACAATGGATATCTAGTAACATGTTTCAATAAATGTGAGGATTAAACATAAGAATATATATGATCATTTATATAGTGGAAACCATTTTTAAAATTCAACACAAATTCATGTTTGAGATCATTTAAAAAGTAAAGAGAACTTCTTTCTTTTCATTAAAAAAAAGTTTGTATGAGAAATGCATGTATACAGGAAAGCTTCAGCAAACACTGTACTATATTTTGAAATTTAGATGCTCTCTCTATAAAATCAGAAATGATACCAGAATGCCCAGCATAGTATTAGTGTTTCATTCAATTATGAACTGAGTGTTGAGTACACATAACACGGTGAAGAGGTGGTGAATACAGGGATAAGACAGAGACAAACGATTTTCTTATAGATGTTATTGTCATCTCCCTAGATAATACAGGTAGATATTTATGAAAGCTAATATGAAAGATAAACAAGCAGCCAGATACAATTAAGCATAAAGCAATCAATTGCTGTCTATACATTTAGAAAATGAAAGAAAACAGAGATCCTATTAAAAAGGCAGAGAAGGACGGAGGGTGAAAATGGGAAAACACAGGCAAATTATCAAACAAATATGCATAAGAAAGTGGTGGAGAAAATTATCTTACCCTATTAGAGGTCATAAAGGAAGATGGAAAATATGATAAGAAAACTGGATGTGTGAATAGGATGATTTTATATTGTAAAAGCATCAAGTTTCCTAAAAGGTAGTCTTTAAATTCAACTCAATAACAGTCAAGTCCCCAAACAGAATTTTGTTAGAAATTGACAACGTGTTTCTAAAAGTTACCTGAAATAGTAATTGTAAAAAATTGGATATAATTTTTCAATAGATGAAAGCCACTTGCAAGGGACCTTGGGAAATATCGTTCCCAGTGATAGAAAACTAGGATATATATGAGAGTAGACAGGCAAATGTCCAGCACAGTCTTTTATCCTCTTAATAAAATATCCCTTTGAGTTTGCACTGAAATTGCTTTATTCACAAGAATAAAACATATGAAGCAGGGGGAATGAAAATTTGATTTCCAGCAGATTCTCTGTATAGTGATTCAGGGTCGTCAATGTTGTATTCTAGCTGGAGGCTAAAATAACCTTTCCTCTAGATATGCTTTCCCCAAGCCTAACCCACCTTTCTGAGGAGTAGGACTAAATATAGAGATTAAATGTTTTATTTATTTTTTCAATAACCTGCTATTCTCTCAACTTTCTTCTTTGAAATATGGTCTTGAATTCATAATTTTTTAATTTTTATTTTTACTTTATTTTACTTTACAATACTGTATTGTTTTTGCCATACATTGACATGAATCCACCACGGATGTACATGCGATCCCAAACATGAACCCCCCTCCCACCTCCCTCCCCACAACATCCCTCTGGGTCATCCCTGTGCACCAGCCCCAAGCATGCTGTATCCTGCACCGGACATGTAAGAATCGAATTCATAATTTTTAAATGAGCAGATTACTTGTCTGAATCAATAACAATTTAATGTTAAGCCAAAAGTTAATTACCTAACATAAAAAAAAACAAACATGATACCCCCAGCATAAAACTATGAAACTGTCTGTTCTGCAGTCTCTTTTACTGCCATTCATGCTATAAAAGGCAGATATCTTTGATGGAAATCTGATGTTACACAATTTCCATCACCCCATTTATGACATCTGATATGCACTGTTTTGAAAAGTATCTTTCCTGTCTCTGTTCTTTTAAACTGTATTGTATAATTTTTTAAAAAAAATCTGTTATTTAAAAATGTGAACAAGTTAGTTTTTCTTTTTCCAGAAAATAATCCAGTAACCATTTTCTTATGGCCATTTGTGTATCTTATTTACTAGGGTCTAGCTTATAAAAAACAATCAGAATAATATTAGCAAAAGGGGTGGAGTAAGGAACTCCAAAATCTGGTCATTTGGGAACACAATGAAAAAATTGACAACAGCTGTTAGTTGTTTTGCAGCAATTAGGGGAATGCTTATTCTAGAAAAGTGGAGGAACTGAATCTCAGTAAGAATGTTAGTTTTGGGGGATTATAACTTAGCGTAGTCCCACACCCTGCTTACCAGCTCAGTCCCGCTCAGCTGTAACCTTGATAGCCTTCATTTCTATTATCAGTGCTGGAGGAACAGTGTGGGCCTGATTTGCAAAGAACTGTAATTGCTTTTGTTTGCCTGTCTGGTAGTTCAAAGTGGAAGCAGTTACAGATTGTATTTTCTTGGACTCCAAAATCACTGCAGACGGTGACAGCAGCCATGAAATTAAAAGATGCTTGCTCCTTGGAGGGAAAACTGTGACAAACTTAGACAGCATATGAAAAAGCAGAGACATCACTTTGCTGACCAAGGTCCACATAGTCAAAGCTATGGTTTTTCTAGTAATCACCTACGGATGTGAGTTGGACCATAAAGAATGCTGAGCCCTGAAGAACTGATGCTTTCAAATTGTGCTGGAGAAGACTCTTGAGAGTCCCTTGGACAGCAAGGAGATCAGGCCAGTCAATCCTAAATGAAACCAACCCTGAATATTCACTGGAAGAACAGATGCTGAAGCTGAAACTCCAATACTTTGGCCACCTGATGCGAATAGCCATACTCACTGAAAAAGACCCTGACTTTGGGAAAGATTGAAGGCAAAAGAAGAGCGTAGTAGAGGATGAGATGTTTAGATAGCATCACCAACTCAATAAACATGAATTTGAGCAAACTCCAAGGGGTAGCAAAGAACAGGGGACCTGGCTTGCTGCAGTCCACGGGTTTGCAGAGTTCTAAACGACTGAGTGACTGAACAAAAACTGGTAGTTCATGGAAAGACTGGCTCAAAAATTTGCCCTTATACCTACTAAACTGGAGTGGGGTACCATTGCCTTCTCCATAATTCAGAACTCACTCAGTGCTAAAGTTGTTACCAAAGAGGTATTTGTGAAAAAGTCACAGGGCAGTTGGCCTCAGAATGTTTTAGATAGCTTCCTTTCTTTGGTATATGGTTGTACAAGTAAATTGCCTCAGGTTTGATTATCCAGTGCCCATTTTCAATCTTTCTTAAAAAGTATTGTTTTATAAAGTAATACCATTGTTGCTGCTTTCCTTATCTCTAGGAACCAACCACAAAGCTTTCTGTAAATCAAACTTCTCTGGTTGCTTGCTATTCATTTCCAGTAATTAAGGCTACTTTGTTTCTGATAATTAATGACAGCTATCTGACCCCTATTTTGGATCCTAGAATCCTCATCATCAGCGGGGAGCTGTTACTTTCTAGCTTTATTTACCTTCAAGCTTCAGCATATGGAGGACAGCTACCACTGGGCTTCTCAAGGATACTAGTACCAACTCACCAGTATACTCCTTATTACTTTGGTAAATGGGATGCCATCTAGCTTGCCCATGGAACATAGATTGTGTGTTCTCAGGACTTATGTAGGATATCCATTCTAGCACTGCCATTTCCTTCATGATTTTCAGCAGAAATTCTGGCTTTTCTACCTCATTGGTATGAGTTATCATGTTTCCAAACTATCAAGAGTCATTCTAGTAGCACATTAACATAGTCTTCCTGAATCTTTGCCAAACCGTTTATTCATAAGTGTTCGGATAGTGTTTTGTACCAATAAACTCAACAGTACCAACTTTATGCCCTTCTCCCTTCATTCAGCACCCTTGGTGTCATTCATGTGTTGGCTTGGCTCTTCAGTTACCTTCACGCAGAGGTCCTTTCTACCTTAGCTGAACCATAATTTCCCCTCTGTGATTTTTAATTATATTTAATTTTAAACATGTGTCTGCGGTTACCAGGAGGGGAGTTTTCAGTAGATACTGAGAACAGTATTTGCTTTCTTCTAAGGCATTAACCTTTGCAGAGTCTTGAAGTTGCAGGTGGGAAGCCCTATTAATTGGGAGTCGTGGCACACAATTAGTGGAAGACTTGGATTCTGCACGTTCTGGAGTTTCAAGTTTCTGAAATGCTTCAACCCAGATGAATCAATTCACTGAGACTTTATCACCTATTTCTTGACCACATCAAACAGGGAAAAATGATGCATACCTAAATGCAATGTTGCCTTGACTGTGAAAATTTCTTCTTTTGCATTCATTCACTTAAAGTTATTTCCTAGAGTACATTTATAATAGTAGATGCTGTGGTGTTCTGCCCAGAACCCCACTTTAGGATGAGTCACTCATTTTTCTAAAGGTCCTAGGTGGCAACAACTACTTTTCTTTCAGAAAATTATCATCTGCTCAAGATCAAAAAGTTTATCTATAAATAGCTCTCATCCAGTAACTTGTGAAGTTTGAATACAAAAAATCTAGACCTTTTGTTCAATTGAAAATAATTTTTTTAAATTTCATTTCTTTTTATTGAGATATAATTAATATAACATTGTGAAAGTTTAAGGTGCCCAATATGTTGATCTGCCACATTTATATATTAAAATATGATTACAATCATAATATTATCTAATGCCTCCATCATATCACATAATTGTCTTTTTTTGTAGACATTTAAGATTTAGCAACTGTGAAGTATGTCAGTATTGTGACTGTAATCACTGTGTTATGCCTTAAGTTCTCAGAACTTATTCATATTTGCTTTTGACCAACTTTCCCCCAATTCTCCCATCCCTCAGCCCCTGGAAACTACCACTCTACTATCTTGGATCTTATATCATCTTTTTCTTGGGTTCCAAATTTGTGTAATATTGCTTGGAATTTATTTTCTCCCTTTTTCCCTTTGATTTTAACTTTGTTTTGTTGCTGTGTAAGGGGTGTTAGTATTTAGGAAAGATTTGTTAGAAGTCAGCTCCTTTAATAATTTAAAATTTCTATATTTTAAAATCCTTGCAAGTAGACTGACATTTAATGTAACATCTAGTCTAAAATAAAATTTCCTGAGAATTGTGATGTCACTGACACACTATCTTGGAGTAATTTTTGCTGATGAATAATAAATTTCCAATCTGGTTCTCTTTTCATTTGTTGGCAACTTGTTCTTGCTTCCTGAAAAAAAATTCTATTTGCATCTTCTTTTTTATTTTAGAGTCGGTATTTTCATAATGGTACATCTTTGGGTGTGCTTATAGTCTGATTGATTCTATATGACGATATGTATGAGTTACAGGCAAGTGGATAATTCTACCACAATTGAAATAAGAAATGCCTTCCTGTTGGTTTCAAATCCTCTTTAGGAGCTCTAAATCTCTCCAGAAAGGTATCTATTCACTAAAGAAAATTTCTGGTTTGGATTAATTTCAGATACCAGATTCTAATCTCTGTAGGAGGCTGAAGTACTAGAGAAGAACTTAGAAAAAAAAAATTGACCCCATTATTCCAACTACAATCCTTTGATTAATTTCTATAACTTCTAAGTTGTGGGCCTCTTGCTTTCTAGACTAGCTAACACAGAGCTTGGGAAGCTCTTTGGTGCTCAGAATATCTGCCTCCACACCAATTGAAGACTTTTTTTCGGTTACCATCTTCTGAGTTCTAACCTTTTCTATCCTGATTTAAAAAAAAATATTATTCTCTTTTTGTTTTCTCTGCAATTGTAAAATAGCTCCTCTAGTAATAAGAATCACACTTCTCCCATTTCTTAAGAGCCATGCATGTATTTTACATATGTGAACATTTTCTAACTCATTTTGATTGAATTTGAGGAGGAGGCATTTTTAGTCATTTTCTTGTTTGTTCTCTTGGGACAGAAACCCACATATTTATATATCTGCATTTTATTTTGTGATGTGAATGTTTTACTGCTTAACATTTATATACTATTTTGCATCTCATACTTAATATTTTAATAGTTTATTTTGTTTATTTTACAATGGACCAAAGAGCAGCATATATTTCCATGTAGAAGACTACAGATAATCAACACAAACATGTCAAAAAGGTTTTTAACTTCAGTTTTCGTGGAATTACTATCTTTAAGTTTGTTTAGTGTCAAATGCTTGACTGCATCTTGATTTTGCTATGCATTTGGTCACTTATAGAGACATTTTATTTGAACCAAAACCCATTAACTTTATAATGCCATTGGGTCATTTGTATCATTTAAATATTAACAGTAATTATAGACATTTGCAAAATGTTTCACTAGCTTAATTATATTTTAACAGATTAACATTACATACTTATACAGTAAAATTATCTGTAATATTTGAGAAAGATATCTAAAGTATAAAAGAGAAAGGTGTCTATTATGTTGTATAGGTTAAAAAGTATAAATGGAAACAAGTATGATTCCATATCTTTAAATCAAAGTGCTATCTTATTTTTTTCCACATCCAGACCTCAACTATCTGCTTTGACTATTTTCTTCTCTCAAATCTATTTTGAGATCCTTGGTATATTATGTGAATGTCTCCAATTATGCACAAACTCTACTCTGTCTTATTTCAAAACACTTAATCTTTACTTTTCCATGAAGTATCAATTTATGTTCCTTGTGACCATCTTTGAAGTACAGTAACAGCTACATCTCATGAACAAATGCCGCTGCTATCAACATAGTCAGTCATCCAAATGCAGTCAGGGCAATTTGCCTTATAACTTCATTTTTTATATTCCACAGTTTTTAAAGATAAATGGACAAGAAGATATATGTCTGTGTTAATGGGTATACAAAAATATAAAGACATAATTTGTAACAACAATGCAATAAAGTGAGGTGGCAGAATGTAAAGGGATAAAGTTGCTTTTGTTAGTGACTGAAGTTAAATTTATATCAATTTTAAATGAAATTTTAAATTTTAGGAAGCAAGTCCTAATAAGATTTGTATGGTAAATCCTTGGGTACACTAAGAAAATATAAATACAATAAAGCTTTTTAAAAGGTATTAAACTGTTTATTAGGACTTCCCTGGTGGTACAGTGATTAAAACTCCATGCTTCCAACACAGAGGGCAAGAGTTCAGTCCCTTGTCATGAGGCGAAGATCGGACATGGTGCATGGCATGGCCAAAAAAAGTGTTTACTAGAAAATATTTGATTAATGTATAAAAGAAATAAAGGAGGAACAGAAGAACAAAGAGGGCATGAAATATACAGGAAAATGAAATGAGAGAAACAAACTCAACATAATCAACACTAACGTTAAGTGAAAATGGATTAATGGATCCACCAAAATGCATAAATTGTTGGGCTAGATAAAAAAAAAAAGTAGCATACAACTAGTTGCTATTTATTTATTTTTAATTTATGGGGCTTCCCTGGTAGCTCACTGGTTAAGAATCCACCTGCAATGCAGGAGACCCCAGTTCAATTCCTGGGTTGGGAAGATGCCCTGGAGAAGGGATAGGCTCACCACTCCAGTATTCATGGGCTTCCCTGGTGGCTCAGATGGTAAAGATGGTAGAGACCTGCATTTGATCCTGGGGTTGGGAAGATCCCCTGGAGGAAAGCACGGCAACCCACTCCAGCATTCTTGCCTGGAGAATCCCCATAGAGAGGAGCCTGGCAGGCTACAGTCCATGGGTTTGCAAAGAGTCAGACACAACTGAGGGACTAAGCACAGCACATTTGATATTTATAGGATACACACTTTAGATTCAAAGGGACATGTATTTTGGAAATGAGAAGATGGAAAATGTATATCACGCAAACTAACCATAAGACGGATGGTATACTAAACTAATATTAGACAAAATAGACCAAAAAATTATTTTTATTGTTTTTATTGAATACAATGTTGTGTTAATTTATTCTATACAGGAAAGGAACTCAGTTGCATATATATATATATATATATATATATATATATATATATTCATACTTTTCCATTATGGTTTATCATAAGATATTGAATATAGTTTTCTGTGCTGTAACAAGGACCTTGTGCTTACCCAACCTATATATAATAGTTTTCATTTTTTAATCCCAAGCCTCCGATCCTTCACTCCCCCACCTCCTTTACCCCTTAGTAACTACTAGTCTGTTCTACAAAATACTCTGTTTTTAAATTAATTACTGTATTTATAATTGGAGGATAATTGCTTTACATTGTTTTGGTTTCTGTGCAACAATTCAAATCAGTCATAACTACATATATATATTTCCTCCAAAATAGAGTTTTAACAAACAAACATAACTAGATATAAAGAAACACATTCTATATTGATAAAGGAACAAGTCATCAAGAATATCATACAATTATAAAAATATGCATCTACCAACATACTCTCAAAATATATGAAGCAAAAATAAAGGGAGAAATAAAGAATAAAGAATATAACAATGATACTTAGAGACTTTATACTTCACATTTAATAGTCAATAGAAAAACTAGGCAAAATATGAACAGGGGGAATAGAAGGCTAGAACAATGCTATATACCAACTAGACCAAATTGGCATGAATTGAGCATTCCTTCTATAAAAAGAAAAAATATATATGTTTTTCTTAGGTGCGTATCAAATATTCTCCTGGATAGATCATAATCTAGGCCATAAAACAAGCTTCAGTAAATTTAAATGGTATTGAATTAACATGAAGTAAGCTCTCCCACCAAAATGAAATGTATTCAGAACTCAACAACAAGAGGCATTTTGGAAAAAAAAACAACAACAACAACAGGAAATTAAGTTAACATTGACTCAAAAATGCACACGATAAATTAGTATATTAAGATGAAAGTAGATGAAACATAATAGATCAAAATTTATTAAGTGAAGTGAAAGTATTTACTAGGAAATTTTGGAGTAGGTAATGGCAACACACTCCAGTAGTCTTGCCTGGAAAACTCCATGGACAGAGGAGCTTGGCCAGCTGCAGTCTGTGGGTTGGCAGAGTCAGGAATGACTGAGCACACACAAACACGCAGGGAATTTAAGAGTATAAATCTACATTTTAAAAAGAAAGGTCTCAAATCAGTAATGTAGCCTTCCATTTTAACACACTGGAAGAAGAAGGAACTGAACCTAAAGCAGATAGAAGGAAAGTACTAGTAAAGATTCAGTTCAGTTCAGTTCAGTCACTCAGTCGTGTCCGACTCTTTGTGACCCCATGAATCACAGCACGCCAGGCTTCCTGGTCCATCACCAACTCTCGGAGTTCACCCAAACTCATGTTCATCCAGTCGGTGATGCCATCCAACCATCTCATCCTCTGCCGTCCCCTTCTCCTCTTGCCCACAGTCCCTCCCAGCATCAGAGTCTTTTCCAATGAGTCAACTCTTCACATGAGATGGCCAAAGTGTTGGAGTTTCAGCATCAGTGCTTCCAAAGAACACCCAGGGCTGATCTCCTTCCGAATGGACTGGTTGGATCTCCTTGCAGTTCAAGGGACTCTCAAGAGTCTTCTCCAACACCACAGTTCAAAAGCATCAGTTCTTCGGCGCTCAGCCTTCTTCACAGTCCAACTCTCACATCCATACATGACTACTGGAAAAACCATAGCCTTGACTAGACGGACCTTTGCTGGCAAAGTAATGTCTCTGCTTTTCAATATGCTATCTAGGTTGGTCATAACTTTCCTTCCAAGGAGTAAGCATCTTTTAATTTCATGGCTGCAGTCACCATCTGCAGTGATTTTGGAGCCCAAAGAAATAAAGTCTGACACTGTTTCCACTGTTTCCCATCTATTTCCCATTAAGTGATGGGACCAGATACCATGATCTTCGTTTTCTGAATGTTGAGCTTTAAGCCAACTTTTTCACTCTCCTGTTTCACTTTCATCAGGAGGCTTTTTTAGAATGCAGATTAATGACATAGAGAACAGAAAAACAACAGAGAAAATTAACCAAACCAAAAGTCAGTAGTATGGAAAGACCAAAAAAAGGGGGAAAAAAAAACACCAAAAAAAATCCTTAAAAAACCTGACAAATCTTTAGCTAGGCATACTAAAAAAAAAAAAAAAAAAAGGAAGAAAAATATATACTATATACTAGTACTTTCAACCAGGTTGCAGGTACAAGATCAATATTTTAAAATATACAGTATTTTTATATAATGGGTGCTCTATTGCCCCAGTCATGTCCAACTCTTTTCAACCCCATGGACTATAGTTCACTAGACTTCTCTGTCCATGGAATCATCCAGGCAAGAATAATGGAATGGGTAGCTATTTCCAACTCCAGGGCATCTTCCCTGATTTAGGAATTGAATCTTCGTTGCCCTCTTGCATCGACAAGCAGATTCTCTACCATTGCACCACAAAAAAATTTGAAATGAACTTAAGAAAACAACTTCACTTGAAACAATGTTGAAAGAATAAAATTATTAGGAGGGATAAATTTCAACCCTTTTGCGACCCCATGAACTGCAGCCTGCTAAGATCCGCAGTCCACAGGATTTTTCCAGGAAAGGAAACTGATGCCTTCTCCAAGGCATCTTCTCAACCCATGGATTGAATCCACATCTCTTGTCTCCTGCATTGGCAGGCAGATTCTTTGCCACTGAGCCACCTGGGAAGCCTGGTATATCCAATAATGAGATGTAATTAGATAGCAAAAGTAAAACATACTGATGCATGTTCTAAAATGTGAAAGTGAAAGTCTCTCAGTGGTGTCTGACTCTTTGTGACCCATGGACTAAATACAGTTCATTGAATTCTCCGGACCAGAATACTAGAATGGGTAGCCTTTTTCTTCTCCCAGGGGATCTTCCCAACCCAGGGATCAAACCCAGGTGTCCCACATTGCAGGCGGACTCTTTACCAGCTGAGCTACAAGGGAAGCCCAAGAACACTGGAGTGGGTAGCCTATCCCTTTTCCAGCGGATCTTCCCCACCCAGGAATCGAACTGGGGTCTTCTGCATTGCAGGTGGATTCTTTACCAACTGAGCTATCAGGGAAACCCATGTATTATCTAACATGAATTATATAACATATTGCAGAAAATTTTATGCTATGTGAAATAATTCTGGTAAAAAAATACTACATATTGTAAATGAAATGTTCAGAATAGGTAAATCTATAGGAACCAAGAGAATGCTGATACTTGCTTAAGTCTTGGGATAAAAGGGAGAGTGATTGATAATGAATAAAAATTTATTTTTTGGTGTAGTGGAAATGTTTTAAAATTGATTATGGTTGTAGCTGCACAGCCCTGTGAAGATATTCAGTTCAGTGGCTCAGTCGTGTCTGACTCTTTGCGACCCCATGAACTGCAGCACGCTAGCCCTCCTTGTCCATCACCAACTCCCGAAGTCCACCCAAACCTATGTCCACTGAGTCAGTGATGCCATCCAACCATCATCCTCTGTTGTCCCCTTCTCTTCCCACCTTCAATCTTTCCCAGAATCAGGGTCTTTTCAAATGAATCAGTTCTTCACATCAGGTGGCCAAAGTATTGGAGTTTCAGCTTCAACATCAGTCCTTCCAATGAACACCCAGGACTGATCTCCTTTAGGATGGACTAGTTGGATCTCCTTGCAGTCCAAGGGACTCTCAAGAGTCTTCTCCAACACCACAGTTCAAAAGCATCAATTCTTCAGTACTCTTTATAGTCCAACTCTCACATCCATACATGACTACTGGAAAAACCATAGCCTTGAATAGACGGACATTTGTTGACAAAGTAATGTCTCTGCTTTTTAATATGCTGTCTAGGTTGGTCATAGCTTTCCTTCCAAGGAATAAGTGTGTTGTAATTTCATGGCTGCAGTCACCATCTGCAGTGATTTTGGAGCCCCCCAAAATAAAGTCAGCCACTGTTTCCACTGTTTTCTCATCTATTTGCCATGAAGTGATGGGATCGGATGCCAAAACCTCTAAATTGTACTTTTTAAACGATGAATTTTACAGTATATAATTTTTGTATATCAACAAAACTATTAACAAAAAAATCCACTTCTTTGTTGTCTTTGTTATCAGTTTTAAATGCAAGAAAATAATGCATATACAGTTCATCTGACCATTTTTCTTGTTAGTCTTTTAATTGCCTAAATATTTAGGTAACTTTTCAGTAGATAGACCACTTATATTTGAGATTTTGTTTTTAATAACAAAAGTAGCATTTATATATGCTTGTGATTATATGTAAATTCCTTCTCTATGAAAAAATAAGTGTATGATTTATATATGTAGAAGAATAACAAAAAATGTTTCCTCCTATCTCATAGTTTTACTCAGCTGATATCCCATATTTGAAATAAGTGGGTGATAAGTGCTGTCACAATTTAAGGGGAGTGCAAGGTTTCCAAGACTAAGAAAAAGAAGTACAGAAACTTCATCACTTTATCCATCTCTTTCTTATATAAAAGAAGACTAGAGTTTCAGTGGCTGCTTTGAAGGGAATTCAAATGATGAGAGAATTCTATGTCACTCTGTCCCAGCAGAAATCTGACCTTTCTTCTGTTCAGTTTAATATCTGTTAATACTTGCTTATAATTTCCTAAAACTTTTTAAGATAGGTGTTTTAACAGTGTTTTAATTTTATTTTGTTTTATATTTTGACCTCTTAAGATTTAATTGATATAAACAGGGACAGGGATTGGATTGATTCTTGGACTGATAATGTGAAAAGTATGATTCCAATTGATTGATGGAAGTCAGACAATAATTCCTAACTGTTACTGTTGAAAATAAATTTCCACTGAAGAGAAGGGAGCCTTTCATTCAGGATATTAGGGAGTGAATAGTAGTTGGGAGAGCAGATAACCCCCAAAGCCCCTTCGATGTCTATTATTCTATTACATATTTATTTTCATAGCTTTTTTTGAGGCATGTTTTAATTTTTTTGTTTTATCATGTCCCATGAATGAATAAGGAAAAATTATTTATCTTGACATACTTTCATTTTCATAGCATATAAATAAAAATTCTTATTAATAGTGCTGTATTCCATATCTGAAATTTGCTAAGAGTGGATCTTAAAAGTTCTCACCGAAGAAAAATAACTGTAATTATGTATGGTGACAGATGTTAACTAGGCTTACTATGGTGATTTATAATATATACAAATACTGAATTATGTAAAAAGTTTTTAAAAATCCAAAATAAAAACAAGGCACAATAAGTTAGGGTTTGAGAGTAGTATAGTTACCAAGAGATTAATTATAAAAGTAGGGATGAGTATGGGAGAACATCGAGTTAATTCATAGTTGAAAATAATAGTAAAATATTTATCTGACAAAATTAGAGAGCATATTCACAGCAAAGGAAAAAGGCTTAATTCTAAATAAATGCAAGCTATTTTCTGAAGTTCTGGACAATAAATTTTAGATGGAATGCTGTAGACATTTCAACATCACATATAAGAATATGTTTTGATTTTACCATGTTAATAGCAAAGATCAGGTTAACTATTGGAGCACTACTAAGAGGGAGTTTCCTAAAAGTATGCTTAAGGTTGTGAAATGTGTTATGGTAATATAAACTCCTGAGTGAAAATTCTGAGATAGATCAATTTAAAGAAAAATACATAAAGAAGTTGAAAGCGAAAGTGTTAGTCACTCAGTCCTGTCTGACTCTTTGCAACCCCAGGACTGTAGCCCACAAGGCTCCTCTGTCCATGGAATTCTCCAAGCAATAGTACTGGAGTGGGTTGCCATTTCCTTCTCCAGGGGATCTTCCAGACTCAGGGATTAAACCCTGGTCTCCTGCATTGAAGGCAGATTCTTTACTGTCTGAGCCACCAGGAAAGATTGGGAAATTAACAGTATTGAAACAACACATATTTATATGCTTCTTACAGCATCTTTATGTTTCCCCAATGTCTTACATCAATGTTTGAAGACAACTATTGAAGACATGATTTTCCCAGCAGAAAGTTGGAAGAAAGGAAAAGCTTGTTTCTCCTTTTATTCATTGGTTTTAGAGGTACCATTGAAAGTAGTTGCTTCCTTTCTGTATTCCCAAATCCCACCACTGCTTCCTGTTTGGTGAATTATTTTGGGAGCTTCTCTGTGATTGAAGCCTAGTAGGGTGTGTTTTTCCTCCCCTGTTTTAGCACTAACTGAGCAGAACCCTGAGTAGTGCAGAAACAGGATCCTGATAGTACCAGTTCCTTTGTTAATCATCTTCTCCTGTTCTAGGAATGCTAGTGGCTTTTAAAGTTACTAATCTCTAGGTATCAGTCTTGTTTGTTTTACTTATTCTTTACTAACAGACTCATCCTTTTCTGCCACCCACCTTTTAATAGCAGAGTAACTGATTCTTTTTAATTAGTTGAAATTTTTAAAAATTAAAATAAAAACCTGTTGTATTACATTATTTTTTTCTGAATTGGATTCTCTGATAAGCTAATTAATATAAAACTGAACAGCAAGCACAGATCTAGCTGAGTAAGGAAAGAAGTAAATTGATCAGAGTGTCTTGGTCATAGTTTGTAGCTTCACTGAGAAGTTAAAACTTTCCATTCTGATCAAGATGATGTACAAAGTTATGTGTGAACTTTGGAAGATACAGGGCCTACCACATACTGAACATTTGACAGTTGGAGCCCCATGTCCTCATTAGCTACTTATATATAATTGCATGGTCACTTTTTAAATGCCCTTTCTTTAATTTAAACTTTCTATTTTACATCATTATAGACTTCATACAGTTGTAAGACATAATACAGAGAAATCTCATGTACTTTCTATCCACTTTTTGTCATATCACAATCAGGGTATTTACATTGATACAATCCACTGAAGTTGTTCAGATTTTCCCAGTTTTACTCACTGGGCTTGTGCGCAGGTGTTTTGTACCATAAATTTATCACATGTGTATATTTGTGTATCCCAAAATGCAGCTGCAATATAAAATATTTCCATCACCACAAGCCTTCTTCATCTTGCCCTTTTATAACCACAGTGACTTCCCTTCTGTGTCTACCCCTACCTTAAACCCTGGCAACTACTAATCAGTTTTCCATTTTAATAATTTTTTAAGTTATTTCAAGAATGTTATATACATGGGGTAATAGTATTGTAAGCTGCTGGAAATTTTTTTTTTTTATTCAGCCAAGTTCCTTTGAAATTCATCTCAGTGGCTGTGTGCCTCAAAAATGTGTTCTTTTTTACTGCTGAGTAGTATTCCATAGATTGGTTGTACTGTCATTTGTTTATTTATTTACTTGGCAAAGAGCTTCTGGGTTGTTTAAGGTTTTTGGCTCTTAGAAACAAAGCTGCAGTGAACATTTATGTACAAGTTCTTGTGTGAAAGCACATTTCCATTTCTCTGGGATAAATGCCCAAGGGTCCAATTGCTGTGTATTTGAATATTATGTTTCATTTTATAAGAAACTGCCAAACTGCAACTGATCAGAATTTAAAATACTGAAAACACCAAAATGTTGGAGAGTATGCAAAGAAACTGATCACTCATACACAGCTGGTAGGAATGTAAAAGGATACAGTCACTCTGGAAAATAGTTTGAAAGTGGGTCTGTTTGTTTTTTTTCCTTAACTTTTAGAAACTATTTTAAGCTAACTACATCATAGGCTAGTGCAGCCCCTCATAGCACGGACCTCACAATCCTGCCACTCTTCCTCTTCTCCAAATGAGTGAGTGATGACCTGCTAGCCAGCTTCTAACACATGTTTTCAACAATGCTGACATGATGGAGAGGAAATTGCTTGCAATGTGGATATACATTAACAAAGCAGTTTTTCCACAGATGTCTTTGAGGAATCTTTACAAATTACTGTGGCTATTGTAAATATGCAATAGAAGAAATTGCTAAACCTTCTAAAACATAGGCTATTCATTATAAAATGCTTTTGTGGCATAATGTTAGTATGTATTTTAAAATGTTTTTAAGCTACAAAAAGAAAATGCTTCACTTCTGATGAAACAGAGAGGGTTATTAATGGAGACTGAAGAATAGAGAAAACAGCTGCTTAAGGGAAAGCACAGCAAAATGCTTAAACTAATTTTATCTGTATTCTTCCATTGAGCTCTACAGTAAAAATGTAGTTTGCTAAATACAAACCTCTCCAATAAATATTTTGAAAAATATAACCTATAAAAATAAATAAGAATAATCATTTGGGAGAATGGGAATTCTAACATGTATACTATCATGTAAGAATTGAATCGCCAGTCCATGTCTGACGTAGGGTGCAGCATGCTTGGGGCTGGTGCATGGGGATGACCCAGAGAGATGTTGTGGGGAGGGAGGTGGGAGGGGGGTCATGTTTGGGAACGCATGTAAGAATTAAAGATTTTAAAATTAAAAAAATAAATAAATAAATAAACATCTAGAAAAAAATTTAAAAAATAAAATAAATAAGAATAATCAAAAGATTATATGATATAAAGAAGATTATATGATACAAAGATATTTATGAATTTATATAAATTCCCTTGCTTTGATTATTATAATATCTTTTTTCAATTTACAATTCAACAAATGATGAGAAGGAATATGAACTGACTCATTATCCTTATGACAGGTGTGTAATGAATGTCTTAAAAAGGTAAAAATATGCACATAAGTAAAAGCATGTCATGAGAGATAAAGATTAACTCAATCTAAGCCATATCATGAAAACCATTTTAATGCCTAAAACTTAAATTGGAGGAATAAATAAAACATACACATAGATTTTCTTTTTCTATTGCAAAGGAAATACTTTTTGTTAACAAATTTAAAATCAGATAAAGCAAAAGACTAATAGCAATTCAAAGAAATACTAAGAATTGAGTTTTGTCACAAGCATTTTAAGTATAATATTATAGCAGAAACTTTAACATTTCCCTAAATCAATATGATTAACAATATTTTGAGCAGGTACTTAGTATTGCACTAATTGAATATATTCTAAATTAAATAAGCTCCCAGGGTTTATACTTTAGTTTACTTAAAATATTTTAATAATAGAAGTAATAATAATGTTTTACACAAACATACACATATACATACCCCAAACTATCCTTGGGCACTTGTCTAATCATTGGTTGGAAAAAATTTAAGTATAAGTAAAAGTAAAAATTTTAGTATAAGTAAAAGGGCAATATCACTTTTCATAATTAAATTTTTGAGATATATTGCCTAATTCCTTTAAAGAAAAATATCCCAATTTATATTCCAGCTGGCGGAATATATTCCTGTGGCTGGATTCACATCTAAACACTCACTGGATATTTATTTACTAATCTGGTAGTGAAAACTTATTTTAACGCTCATCTCTTTAATTAATATTAAAGTTAAAATGTTTCCTATGCTAATTGGACATTTTAATTTCCCTTTTTATAAATTTGTCTAAATATTATTTATTTAAAATGTCACCATTGAATTATTCATATTTTCAAATTTATAAAGCTTTTCCATGTATTAGTTCGTGTCTTTGCAATTATTCCCCCAGTTTGTCCTTCTACTTATGGTTATTTCAGGCATAAAAATTCTTTAGTCTTTCTATTGCAGGATCATCTGCTTTTACTTTTTTTTAATATTTTACTGTCAGAGTTATACTTAGAAACCTATTTCAAGAAAAATAGGAAAGAAATATCTACAGTTTTCTTCTAACTCCTTGGTATCATGTTTTACATTTAAAACATTTCATTTTAAATTGTTTTTGTAAAACTATGATAATTTTTTACAGATTTTATTAATTTAGATAAAACTCAAATTCATGATACATTTTACAAGTCATTTGATACTTTGATTCAGTTCAGTTCAGTTCAGTCTCTCAGTCGTGTCCGACTCTTTGCGACCCCATGAATCGCAGCACGCCAGGCCTCCCTGTCCATCACCATCTCCTGGAGTTCACTCATACTCAAGTACATCAAGTCAGTGATGCCATCCAACCATCTCATCCTCTGTTGTCCCCTTCTCCTCCTGCCCCCAATCCCTCCTAGCATCAAAGTCTTTTCCAGTGAGTCAACTCTTCGCATGAGGTGGCCAAAGTACTGGAGTTTCAGCTTTAGCATCATTCCTTCCAAAGAAATCCCAGGGCTGATCTCCTTCAGAATGGACTGGTTGGATCTCCTTGCAGTCCAAGAGACTCTCAAGAGTCTTCTCCAACACCACAGTTCAAACGCATCAATTCTTCGGTGGTCAGCCTTCTTCACAGTCCAACTCTCACATCCATACATGACCACAGGAAAAACCATAGCCTTGACTAGACGGACCTTAGTTGGCGAAGTAATGTCTCTGCTTTTGAATATGCTATCTAGGTTGGTCATAACTTTTCTCCTAAGGAGTAAGCGTCTTTTAATTTCATGGTTGCAGTCACCATCTGCAGTGATTTTGGAGCCCAAAACAATAAAGTCTGACACTGTTTCCATTGTTTCCCCATCTATTTGCCATGGAGTGATGGGACCGGATGCCATGATCTTCGTTTCCTGAATGTTGAGCTTTAAGCCAACTTTTTTGCTCTCCTCTTTCACATTCATCAAGAGGCTTTTTAACTTCTCTTCACTTTCTGCCATAACGGTGGTGTCATCTGCATATCTGAGGTTGTTGATATTTCTCCCGGCAATCTTGATTCCAGTAAAATTAGACTTTGCAGGTGGCCCTTGTAAAGAAACTAGCCTGCTAATGTTGGAGAGACCTTAACAAACTGGAAATAGAACTGCCTTATGACCCAGCAATCCCACTGCTGGGCATACACACCGAAGAAACCAGAATTGAAAGAGACACATGTACCCCAATGTTCATCGCAGCACTGTTTAAAATAGCCAGGACCTGGAAGCAACCTAGATGTCCATCAGCAGATGAATGGATAAGAAAGCTGTGGTACATATACACAATGGAGTATTACTCAGCCATTAAAAAGAATATATTTGAATCAGTTCTAATGAGGTGGATGAAACTGGAGCCGATTTTACAGAGTGAAGTAAACCAGAAAGAAAAACACCAATACAGTATACTAACACATATATATGGAATTTAGAAAGATGGTATAAATAACCCTGTATGCGAGACAGCAAAAGAGAGACAGATGTATAGAACAGTCTTATGGACTCTGTGGGAGAGGGAGAGGGTGGGATGATTAGGGAGAATGGCATTGAAACATGTATAATATCATATATGAAACGAATCACCAGTCCAGGTTCGATGCATGATACTGGATGCTTGGGGCTCGTGCACTGAGATGACCCAGAGGGATGGTATGGGGAGGGAGGAGGGAGGGGGGTTCAGGATGGGGAACACGTGTATATCTGTGGAGGATTCATAATGTATGGCAAAATCAATACAATATTATAAAGTAATTAACCTCCAATTAAAATAAATAAATTTATATTTAAAAAAAAGAAACAGGGGTTCGATACCTGCAATGGAAAGAAACCCTGGAGGAGGTCTTGGCAACTCACTCATGTAGTCTGGGCTGGAGAATCCCATGGACAGAAGAGCCTGGTGGGTTACAGTCCACAGAGTTGGACACCACTGAAGCAACGTAGCATGTGCACACACATAAAAAAATTACAAAGTTTGATGGGAAAATATCTTTGTTGAATATTCACACTCAGGAACATGTTATTTCTCTCTAGGTTTTAATTTTTTTAATTTTTTAAGTACATTTGTAGTATTTTTAAAACATTGTTTAGCTACATACACATTTAGATTATTGCTATTTCCTATTTTCCTATTATAATTAAAATTAATTTTTTAAAAACACCAACTTTTAAGTTTTGCCTTTGTACATTATTTAATTTTAAATATTAGACAGAGTATCATATAATTTTTAACCACTCTTACAGTTTTGGGCTTCCCAGGTGGCTCAGTGGTAAAGAATCCACCTGCCCATGCAGGAGACTCCGGTTCTCTCTCTGAATTGGTATGATCTCCTGGAGAAGGAAACCCACTCCAGTACCCTTGCCTGTAAAATCCCGTGGACAGAGGAGCCTAGTGAGCTACAGTCCATTGGGTTGCAAAGAGTCAGACTCAACTGAACAGGCACCCACACACACATATTAGTTTTCAGTTCAGTTCAGTTCAGTTGCTCAGTCTTATCCGACTCTTTGCAACCCCATGGACTGCAGCATGCCAGGCCTCCCTGTCCATCACCACTATGGAAAACAGTGTGGAGATTCCTTAAAAAATTGCAAATAGAACTGCCTTATGACCCAGCAATCCCACTTCTGGGCATACACACCGAAGAAACCAGAATTGAAAGAGACACATGTACCCCAATGTTCATCGCAGCACTGTTTATAATAGCCAGGACATGGAAACAACCTAGATGTCCATCAGCAGATGAATGGATAAGAAAGCTGTGGTACATATACACAATGGAGTATTACTCAGCCATTAAAAAGAATACATTTGAATCAGTTCTGATGAGATGGATGAAACTGGAGCCGATTATACAGAGTGAAGTAAACCAGAAAGAAAAACACCAATACAGTATACTGACACATATATATGGAATTTAGAAAGATGGCAATGACTACGCTGTATGCAAGACAGCAAAATAGACACAGATGTGTATAACGGACTTTTGGACTCAGAGGGAGAGGGAGAGGGTGGGATGATTTGGGAGAATGGCACTGAAACATGTATACTATCAAGTAAGAATCGAATCGCCAGTCTATGTCCGATGCAGCATACAGCATGCTTGGGGCTGGTGCACGGTGATGACCCAGAGAGATGTTATGGGGAGGGAGGTGGGAGTGGGTTCATGTTTGGGAACGCATGTACACCCGTGGTGGATTCATGTCAATGTATGGCAAAACCAATACAGTATTGTAAAGTAAAATAAAGTAAAACAAACAAACAAACAAACAAATTAGTTATAGATAATATAAAAGATGGGCTTCCCTCATAGCTCATTCAGTAAAGAGTCTGACTGCAGTGCAGGAGACCTGGGTTTGATCCCTGGGTCAGAAAGATCCCCTGTAAAAAGAAATGGCAACCCACTCCAGTATTCTTGCCTGGAGAATCCCATGGACAGAGGAGCCTGGCAGGGTACAGTCTATGGAGTTGCAAGCGTCGGACTCGACTGAGTGACTAAGAACATAATGTAAAAAATGTGGAGGGCAAGCTATTGAATTGCAAGGTAGTTAACCCTAATTTAAAAAAAAAAATCATAAAATGTAAGAAATAAGAGGAAGGCTATAATAGAATATTCTTGAAGAAAAGAATTGACTGTAATTCAAGAATATTATTTGTTCTATAAAAATGTGACTAAGAATTATGGATAAGAAAAATATATTGCAGTTAAGTTATTTAATTGTAAGTATTAAAGTAATAAGGAGAGTCCCAGGTGGCATTCAGTTCAGTTCAGTTGCTCAGCTGTGTCCGACTCTTTGCAATCCCATGGACTGCAGCATGCCAGGCTTCCCTGTGAATCACCAAGGACAGGGAAGCAGTGGTAAAGAATTTTCCTGCCAATGCAAGAGTTGCAAGTGATGTGGGTTTGATCCCTGGGTCAGGAAGATTCTCTGGAGTAGAAAACGGCAATCCACTCCAGTATTCTTGCCTAGAAAATTATATGGACAGAGGAGCCTGGTGGGCTACAGTCCATGGGGTTGCAAGGAGTCTGACATGAGTGAGCACACACACAGAGAAAGTAATAAGCACAAAGGCAGAAAGTCCTTTACCAGCAGAAAAATTCAAGGTGACTTTAAAGTTCTCCACAATGTTTAATTGGGCTACAATGTTTTGCCTCATCTGCCTTATTCACCTGACCTCTTGCCAAGTGACTATCATTTTTTTAAGCATCTCAACAAGTTTTTGCAGTGAAAACACTTCCACGAGCAACAAGAGGCTGAAAATGCTTTCTAAGAGTTCACTGAATCCCAAAGCACAGATGTTTATGCTACAGGAGTAAACACTTCTCATTGGCAAAAATGTGTTGATTGCAATGGTTCATATTTTGAATAATAAAGATTTGTTTGATCATACTTATAATGATTTAAAATTAATGGTCTGGAACTGCAGTTATGTTTGCACCAACCTGCTGCTGCTGCTGCTGCTAAGTCACTTCAGTCACATCCGACTCTGTGCGACCCCATAGACAGCAGCCTACCAGGCTCCTCGGTCCCTGGGATTCTCCTGGCAAGAATACTGGAGTGGGCTGCCATTTCCTTCTACAATGCGTGAAAGTGAAAAGTGAAAATGAAGTCACTCAGTCTTGTCCGACTCTTCACGATCCCATGGGCTGTAGCCTACCAGGCACCTCCATCCATGGGATTTCCCAAGCAAGAGTACTGGAATTGGGGTGCTATTTCCTTCTCCATTGCACCAATCTAATAGTTGGTAAAAAGTCCTATAAGATGGAATTTCTTTCCTTTTTTACATAATAATCTAGAATATTTTTATTAGGGAATGAATGCCAACATTGTAGCCCAATTTGTTTAACTTCATCAATTCTTCTTGATGAAGAATTGGACCCTTTCTGTTAACCAGCAGTTACTGCAGGCATTGAAGTTTTCAGTGTATCTTATTGATTTGCTGAACATACTTCTCAGATATAATGGTTTCTCTGGAATTCAGAATGCTGTAGTGGATCAGACTGGCAGCAAATCACCAAACAACGACCATCACCTTTTTCTGGTGCAATTTGGCTTTAGGAAGTGCTTTTGAGCTCCTTCTCAGTTCAACCACTGAGCTAGCTAGTCATCACCAGTTTTTGTATAAAATCCACTTTTGTGGCACATCACAATCCCAGAGGATTCTCTGTTCCCTGTTGCATAGAGTAAGAGAAGATGACATTTCAAAACGACAATTTTTTTGATTTCCAGTGAGCTCATGAGACATCCACTTATCGAGCTTTTTCACCTTTCCAATTTGCTTCAAATGCCAAATGAGCATAGAATGGTTGATGATGAGTTCTTCAGCAACTTCTAATGTAGTTGTGAGAGGATCAGCTTCAATGATCCTCTCAATTGGTCATACTCAACTTCCAATGACTGTCCACTGTGCTTCACATCTTGAAGGCTCTCATCTCTTTTGCAAACCTTTTTGAACCACCACTGCACTGTATTTTCCTTAGCAGCTCCTGGGTCAAATGTATTGTTGATGTTGTGAGTTGTCTCAGCTGTTTCAAGACCCATTTTGAACTCAGATAAGAAAATCACTCAAATTTGCTTTTTGTCTAACATAATTTTCTTGGCCTAAAATAAGTATAAAATGAATATCAAATAATGTTATTAGGAAGGAAACATAAAGGTAGAAATGTACATTAAAATGATGTATAACATAACCACACATATTAAGGATGTATTCCAATATCAAATGGCAAATTTCAACAATGCAAAATCACAATTACTTTTGCACTAATCTAATATGTATCTATTTCTGCTTTATTGACTATGCCAAAGCCTTTGACTGTGTGGATCACAATAAACTGTGGAAAATTCTTCAAGAGATGGGAATACCAGACCACCTAACCTGCCTCTTGAGAAATCTGTATGCAGGTCAGGAAGCAACAGTTAGAACTGGACATGGAACAACAGACTGGTTTCAAATAGGAAAAGGAGTACGTCAAGGCTATATATTGTCACCCTGCTTGTTGAACTTCTAGGCAGAGTACATCATGAGAAACGCTGGACTGGAAGAAACACAAGCTGGAATCAAGATTGCCGGGAGAAATATCAATAACCTCAGATATGCAGATGACACCACCCTTATGGCAGAAAGTGAAGAGGAACTAAAAAGCGTCTTGATGAAAGTGAAAGAGGAGAGTGAAAAAGTTGGCTTAAAGCTCAACATTCAGAAAACTAATATCATGGCATCCGATCCCATCACTTCATGGGAAATAGATGGGAAAACAGTGGAAACAGTGTCAGACTTTATTTTGGGGGGCTCCAAAATCACTGCAGATGGTGACTGCAGCCATGAAATTAAAAGATGCTTACTCCTTAGGAGAAAAGTTATGACCAACCTAGATAGCATATTAAAAAGCAGAGACATTACTTTGCCGACTAAGGTCCATCTAGTCAAGGATATGGTTTTTCCTGTGGTCATGTATGGATGTGAGAGTTGGACTGTGAAGAAGGTTGACCACCGAAGAATTGATGCGTTTGAACTGTGGTGTTGGAGAAGACTCTTGAGAGTCCCTTTGACTGCAAGGAGATCCAACCAGTCCATGCTGAAGGAGATCAGCCCTGGGATTTCTTTGGAAGGAATGATGCTAAAGCTGAAACTCCAGTACTTTGGCCACCTCATGCGACGAATTGACTCGTTAGAAAAGACTTTGATGCTAGGAGGGATTGGGGGCAGGAGGAGAAGGGGACGACAGAGGATGAGATGGCTGGATGGCATCACTGACTCAATGGACATGAGTCTGAGTGAACTCTGGAAGTTGGTAATGGACAGGGAGGCCTGGCATGCTGTGATTCATGGGGTCGCAAAGAGTCGGACACTACTGAGTGACTGAACTGAACTGAACTGACAGTGTTTAATCGTAGAAGAAGGTTGTAAATTGTACAATATCCATAAAGTTTAGGAGCAAGGAAGTGTGACCAAAGATAACAATTTGTAAACAGTCATATTCTCAACCATTTAAAAATTATATATATATGTATATATGTGTGTGTGTATATGTATATATATATATGTATACATATATGTGTGTATATATATATACACACACACACACATCTTAGTGTGGCTCATGCAGGTTCAATCTCTGTGTCAGGAAATCTCCTGGAGAAGGAAGTGGTAACCCACTCAAGTAGTTTAGTCTGGGAAATCCCATGGGTAGAGGAGAATGGCAGGCTATAGTCCCTGGCATTGCGAAGAGTTGGACATGACTTAGCGACAGACTTTCACTTTATATATATATATATATATATATATATATATATATATATATATATATAGTTGCTTCTGGAGTAAAAAGTACTTTATGAAGAAATTCAAGAAAATGATGATTAAAGAAGTTGTGCTAAATCAATAGAAGGTTAACCTTCAGTTTATGCTAATATGATACTGAAGCTAAACAACCAATGAAATAAGTTTGCAAAATATAATGTGTGTATAAATCTTGGCAATGAAGGAAAAATGATTGATATTTTTGAACTGTGGTGTTGGAGAATACTCTTGATTGTCCCTTGGACTACAAGGAAATCCATCCAGTCCTTCCTGAAGGAAATCAGTCTTGACTATTCATTGGAAGGACTGATGCTGAAGCTGAAACTCCAGTACTTTGGCCACCTGATGAGAACAACTGACTCCTTGGAAAAGACCCTGATTCTGGGAAAGATTGAAGGCGGGAGGAGAAGGGGACAACAGAGGATGAGATGGTTGGATGGCATCACCGACTCAATAGACATGAGTCTGAGTAAGCCCCAGGAGTTGGTGATGGACAGGGAAGCCTGGCATACTGCAGTCCATAGGATTACAAAGAGTCGGACATGACTGAGCAACTAAACTGACCGACTGATAGTTTAAATGATATTGAAAGGAATGTGGAAGGAAGGATAAGAATGCTAATTTGTTAATACTTCAAAGTAGAAAGTAAGTAGAGAGTCTCTAAAATTAAACTGCGGTTAATTTTAGTTAAAGCAATGTTTGATAAAATTATTTTTTCCCCTTAACTTTAGAGCATCAGTTGACTCCAAGTGACAAGCATTTATCTCAAATTTAGTGATCACTTTAGTTTTAAATCAGAAATAATTTTTTGTTTCTCTCATTTGGATTAAAGCTAAATGTAAAAAACCCTTCACCAAAATCATCTTTGTTGATCTTCTGTTCACGGGCATAGAGATAGACCTGAAATAATATTCTTCTCATCATATTGATGGTCATTTTTGGTTACTGGATTTCTGTTAATAAGGTGCTTCCATTTTATGTTGTTTCAAATTATACTAAATATAATTTCAAAATATTATGGCCAATTTCATTTTTTAATTATAAATCAAACTATCAATTTCTTTCTTTCTTTCTTTTTTTTTTCTTACACCTGAGGTATTGCAGTGTTAAGGACACTTAACACTTAACACAGAAAGGTCAGCAGCCAATTTTGCCAGGTTCATCATTCCTAGAGACAGAGTGCCAGCAAGCATTCAGAGGCTACCTAGGAGTAGTAGGAAGTCTTTTTCGTGATATCCCCACACATACATCAGAATTATCGATGTACTAATATGTCCCAGGAAATCTTGTTTTTCCTCGGTGATAATAAGAACTCTGGATGTGTCAATCAGACCCTGTCATTGTAACTGCTTCCTATATTGTCACAGCTGAGTTGAACTTCCATTTTTACTGCAATAAACATGTTTTAATTAGTTCTGCTAACAGCATTTTGTAAAGAAGACCCTGTTGTTAAGCAGAATTTAATTTTGCATAGGTACCAAGGCATGCCTTCTCTGTTTTGCTTGGCATTTCTTTGTTTATAATTGATAGATGAACACTTACTATTTTCATGTCTTTGAAATAAAAAAATCAGTGACAGATTTTCATCTGTGTGGATGGCTGATGTCATTCATAGCTTGGATTTGAGCAGTGTCTTTGGGCAAAGAACAAGAGTGTTTGTCACACGTGCCTGGTAGACCCCAGCCTTTGACTTAGAGACATGGTAGAATAAAGTATGTAGGGGTCTTAGATTCAGGAGTTCTTCATCTTGGATCCTAAGTCTTTCACTTACCTTTAAACCTGAACAAGTTACTCAATGTCTATGAAACTCAATCTTAACATTTAAAAATAAATAAAATTAAAATGCAGCACTGTGATTCTTTTACAGTGTGATTTTCTTTCTTTCTGTGTGATTTTTGTTTTGACTGTGCTTTTAAAAGATTGAATTGAAGTTTCATTAAGAACATCAAGTCTGTAAGGATTTTAATTAAAGGTATATGATAATGCTTCTTTATGTTGAATTTTAATGTCCACCAGGAAACTGTCATTTTCATTTTAGAAAATGAACAAAAAGTTAAAGAGATTGAGCAGATTTAAGGTACAATCCTTCTATAATCTATTTTTTAAGATAGGAACACAACAATTTAAGTAGACTCTTTTCTGATGATCAGAACATAAAGATATATTGTCAGCATTGTACAGTAGTTAAACTGCTAAATATCTGTTAACAGTTTAATAAATAACCTTTGTCTACTAATAAATAGAAGTGCTAGGATTATTGATTTCAAGATGCCAAAATAAACACGATGCTCAGTAAAATATCTGGAAATACAAGGAATATGGATAAATATACAGAAAAGCACATTTCCCAGCCCTGTTGTCTGGATTAAATGTAGCAGCTGTGGCAGAGCCTCAAAGACCATACCACAACCAGGAATTATGATGCTTTCCTTTTCTGTACCCTTCCCCATGAGCTCCAAATTGGTGGCTGGAAAGAGACAGCAGTACCTAATCTTGTAACCCCTAATGTCACAGGATGCAGGACAGCTGACTCAGAGAGTATTTTTATTTTTCCCAATTCTGGATTTCCCATCTCTTGGAACCAATAGGTTCCAAGCTAGAGGCACACTGCTCCTTCCTGGGGGTTTATTGTTTCACTAGGGAGCATCCCCAAATTCAGCAGTTTGTACTGCACCTGAAAGAACCCCAGAGGATACTCACACAGTATGCACAGTCCCTTTAACCTTGAGAAAAACACTTCACTGAAATATTGTGCAAAGTATCTGTCCTTCAATAGGCGACAGACTGCCAGTAGTACTTTTGACCTTTGATGATCTTCCATTACCTTTCACAGGATGGCCGTGTGATCTGTATTTTTAAATAAAGTAATTTATCAAACCTTCTTTCAACCTTGTGAAGAATCTTCATGATATTGAATAAAATTATAGAGACTGAGTCAGGAGATAAGGAAAGCCGAAGTGCAGGGTTCCATAAGCTTCAAAATCCTTTAATTTCTGCGTTGTAAGATCACCAGGGTCTTTGACAAGAATGATACAGGCGATGCTACTAACAAGTCAAACAAAAATGGATATGCATTCCACACTTCTGGGTTCCAGTAACATATGTTCTGTATCATGTCAACCAACATGGTAAAGGGGAAGTACCATTAGGCTGGAAAAAAAAAAATAGGATGCTAAAGGTCTCATAGTAGTAGCTCTATTGATAGTGGGAATACATTTTTAGCTCTGATTTTTTAGTCCTAAATTTCCCCATTGTTTAGATGAGAGATTACCAGAGAGGTAGGAGAAGTTATAATCTTTAAAGATTGGAGTCAAAATTAAGTTTTGCTCAAATTGAGTTTCCTTTTCTTTTTACCATTGTTATTTAATAATGCAACATTAGACAATCAGTTCATTAGTTTCTCATTGGAGCTGAAGACATTTAGATTAGACAAAGCTAGTGGAGGTGATGGAATTCCATTGAGCTATTTCAAATCCTGAAAGATGATGCTGTGAAAGTGCTGCACTCAACATACCAGCAAATTTGGAAAACTTAGCGGTGGCCACAGGACTGGAAAAGGTCAGTTTTCATTCCAATCCCAAAGAAAGGCAATGAAAAAGAAGGCTCAAACTACCACACAATTGCACTCATCTCACACACTAGTAAAGTAATGCTCAAAATTCTCCAAGCCAGGATTCAGCAGTACGTGAACCATGACCTTCCAGATGTTCAAGATGGTTTTAGAAAAGGCAAAGGAACCAGAGATCAAATTGCCAACAAAATGCCAATTGCTGGATCATCAAAAAAGCAAGAGAGTTCCAGAAAAACATCCATTTCTGCTTTGTTGACTATGCCAAAGCCTTTGACTGTGTGGATCACAATAAACTGTGGAAAATTCTGAATGAGATGGGAATATCAGACCACCTGACCTACCTCTTGAGACCTGTATGCAGGTCAGGAAGCAACAGTTAGAACTGGACATAGAACCACAGATTGGTTTCAAATAGGAAAAGGAGTACACCAAGGCTGCATATTGTCACCCTGCTTATTTAACTTATATGAAGAGCACATCATGAGAAACGCTGGGCTTGAGGAAGCACAAGCTGGAATCAACATTGCTGGAGGAAATATCAATAACCTCAGATATGTAGATGACACCACCCTTATGGCAGAAAGTGAAGAAGAACTAAAGAGCTTCTTGATGAAAGTGAAAGAGGAGAGTGAAAAAGTTGGCTTAAAGCTCAACATTCAGAAAACGAAGATCATGGCATCCTGTCCCATCACTTCATGGGAAATAGATGGGGAAACAGTGTCAGACTTTATTTTTCTGGGCTCCAAAATCACTGCAGATGGTGATTGCAGCCATAAAATTAAAACGCTTACTCCTTGGAAGGAAAGTTATGACCAACCTGGATAGCATATTAAAAAGCAAAGACATTACTTTGCCAACAAAGGTCCATCTAGTCAAGGCTATGGCTTTTCCAGTGGTCATGTATGGATGTGAGAGTTGGACTATAAAGAAAGCTGAGTGCTGAAGAACTGGTGCCTTTGAACTGTGGTATTGGAGAAGACTCTTGAGAGTCCCTTGGACTGCAAGGAGATCCAACCAGTCCATCCTAAAGGAGATCAGTCCTGGGTGTTCATTGGAAAGACTGATGCTAAAGCTGAAACTCCAATACTTTGGCCACCTGATAGGAAAAGCTGACTCATTTAAAAAGACCCTGATGCTGGGAAAGATTGAGGGCAGGAGGAGAAGTGGACGACAGAGGATGAGATGGTTGGATGGCATCACTGACTCAATGGACATGGGTTTTGGTGGACTCTGGGAGTTGGTGATGGACAGGGAGGCCTGGCATGCTGCAGTTCATGGGGTCCCAAAAGTTGGACACGACTGAGTGACTGAACTGAATTGAACTGATGTAAAATGACAGTCATTCCAAAAGAAGGCCGAAACATTTGAAGGAGTTGTATAGAAGATGGCATACTTGGCATAAAATAAGGCTTATTCTGATACTTTGGTAACTTCCTTTACTCCTCTCTTTTTTCTTGCATGTAAAACATCAGGATAGTGTTTTGGCTGTACCCTTACAATGCATCCAGACTCCAACCACTTACTACTCTCACCACCTACCACAGTCCATGATCATTTCTTGCCTAGGTTCTGGTCACTGTTAGTGTCTCTGCTTCCACTTTTGCTCCCCAGAAGTCTAATATCAACACAATAGCTAGAGCCTTCCATCTAAGACAGAAAGTGTTACTTCTTTATCGGAACCCCCAGACAATTTCCAGTCTTACTCCAAGCAGATGCTAACATCCTTATATCGACTTAACCTCCCCTTATTAGTTAACTCTGTGCTTCCATTTCTCTGAACTCAACACCTACCTCTCTCACTTTCATGCACTCTACTTTAGTCACACTGAACTCTGGTTTTTGAACACCCCAAGCATTCTTTAACCTCTAGAAATGTTCACTTGATGTTTTACCTGTTTGAAGCAGTTCTTCTTGATATCAGTGTGTTTTTTCACTCTGCTTTAAGGCTAGCTGTGTTCAGATGTCACTTTATGGACATAAATGTGATGGTGGTGACCAGGAAGGAATGTGGTCTTTTCTATAATTACCTAGCCAGAGATATCAACTTCCTCCCATTTCTGTCAATATCTATCATCATTTCTGTCTTTATAGCACATCTTGTCATTACACATTATCTTCATAATATATTTTATCCATCTTTACTCTAAAATTGAAGATCTACTTTTGGTTTTACTGACTGGTGTATTTTTAATGCTTTTATACAGTATCTAGAGTGGAGCAGGTGCCCAGTAATGTCTTCTGAATGAATGAAACCAGTTCCACCCTTCTGCATCACTCTATCAAAACAAGAGGTACTAGGCAATGCATCCATTCCAGTCTGCTATCCAGGGCTTCCCCTGTCATATGACCCTTCTCTTATTTAGGAAAAAACCACCCTCATACTAAAATCACAACCTTCAAGAATTACTTTCAGGATATAGCAGAATCCTTAGAGTTTATACTGATCACCATTTATCATTGTAAAACATACGCTAAGTTCTTTTTCCTTGTGTTCCATCACTTGTATACAGTGCAGACTTCTATATTGTTTGTCCCAACAGAACTTTCCACTAATTTGCTCCTTCGTGAACCCTTTTGTTAGTGTTTCTCTCTCATGACTGACACATCATTCTATGTTCTCAGCCTGCTTATTGTTTGGTCTTCGTTATCACTTTTTTGTTTTCACTGAAGACAATATTCCTTTCCAGTTTCCTCAGATGTGTTCCTCAGCTGCGTCTAGTGTATTTTCTTAAGCCCTATGAAGTAAGATGGAAAGAGCTTATCTTTCCTTTCCTTGTCCTTTTGTTTGACGTTACTACTAGAAAATCATATCTCTTATACCATGCCCAAATTACAAGTCACACCGTTTTATTTATGTCATATTAAGTCAGTCCTGTATTTCATTTCTTTGTGGTTTCTATAAAAATGTAAATATTTTATTCATTTTTATGTAATTGTATTATTTCCCCTTGTTTGTGTATGACATGCTGTAGGATTAAGCTATTTGTTTAATGAAATAGACTTTTTATTTTAAAAACTTTGTATTACTTTGAAATTACTACTGTGAAATAGCACTATCCATTTCAATATTTTACCTTACAAGAAACATTTATTTGGACATTCAGTTGAGAAAAATCTATTTCTCATATATATATATATATATATATATATATATATATATATATATATGGTTCATGGCTTATAACTCCCCATAATCTATCGTCAGACCCCACAGCTGCACTACCCACATCTTTCAGAAATCTAACATATGGTCCTAAATTATTTCACTCTCCCTTTAGTTACAACTGCTGTTTCCAAACTTCACTTTTAGTTAATAGCTATTTACTTTTAATTATTATTATTATTATTATTATTTGCTTTACAATATTGTATTGGTTTGCCATACATTGACTTGAATCCGCCAGGGGTGTACTTGTGTTCCCCATCCTGAACTTCCCTCCCACCTCCCTCCCATATCATCCCTCTGGGTCATCCCAGTGCACCAGCCCCAAACACCCTGTATCATGCATTGAACCTGGACTGGTGATTCGTTTCACATATGATAATTTACATGTTTCAATGCCATTCTCCCATATCATCCCACCCTCACCTTCTCCCACAGAGTCCAAAAGACTGTTCTATACATCTGTCTCTCTTTTGCTATCTTGCATACAGGGTTATCATTACCATCTTTCTAAATTCCATATATATGCGTTAGTATACTGTATTGGTGTTTTTCTTTCTGACTTACTTCACTCTGTATAATTGGCTCCAGTTTCATCCACCTCATTAGAACTGATTCAATTGTATTCTTTTTAATGGCTGAGTAATACTCCATTGTGTATATGTACCACAGCTTTCTTATCCATTCATCTGCTGATGGGCATCTAGGTTGCTTCCATGTCCTGGCTATTATAAACAGTGCTGCAGTGAACACTGTTGTACACGTGTCTCTTTCAATTCTGGTTTCCTCGGTGTGTATGCCCAGCAGTGGGATTGCTGGGTCATAATGCAATTCTATTTCCAGCTGTTTAAGGAATCTCCACACAGTTCTCCATAGTGGCTGTACTACTTTGCATTCCCACCAAGAGTGTAAGAGGGTTCCCTTTTCTCCACACCCTCTCCAGCATTTACTGCTTGTAGACTTTTGGATAGCAGCCATTCTGACTGGCATGAAATGACACCACATTGTGGTTTTGATTTGCATTTCTCTGCTAATGAGTGATGTTGAGCATCTTTTCATGTGTTCAGTTTCAGTTCAGTTCAGTCGCTCAGCCGTGTCCGAATGTTTGCGACCCCATGAATCGGAGCACGCCAGGCCTCCCTGTTCATCACCAACTCCTGGAGTTCACTCAGAGTCGCGTCCATCAAGTCCGTGATGCCATCCAGCCATCTCATCCTCTGTCGTCCCCTTCTACTCCTGCCCCCAACCCCTCCCAGCATCAAAGTCTTCTCCAATGAGCCAACTCTTTGCATGAGGTGGTCAAAGTACTGGAGTTTCAGCTTTAGCATCATTCCTTCCAAAGAAATCCCAGGGTTGATCTCCTTTAGAATGGACTAGTTGGATCTCCTTGCAGTCCAAGGGACTGTCAAGAGTCTTCTCCAACACCACTGTTCAAAAGCATCAATTCTTTGGCGCTCAGCCTTCTTCACAGTCCAACTCTCACATCCATACATGACCACAGGAAAAACCATAGCCTTGACTAGACCGACCTTAGTCAGCAAAGTAATGTCTCTGCTTTTGAATATGCCATCTAGGTTGGTCATAACTTTTCTTCCAAGGAGTAAGCGTCTTTTAATTTCATGGCTGCAATCACCATCTGCAGTGATTTTGGAGCCCCCAAAAATAGAGTCTGACACTGTTTCCACTGTTTCCCCACCTATTTCCCGTGAAGTGATGGGACCGGATGCCATGATATTAGTTTTCTGAATATTGAGCTTTAAGCCAACTTTTTCACTCTCCTGTTTCACTTTCATTAAGAGCCTTTTTAGTTCCTCTTCAGTTTCTGCCATAAGGGTGGTATCATCTGCATATCTGAGGTTATTGATATTTCTCCTGGCAGTCTTGATTCCAGCTTGTGTTTCTTCCAGTCCAGCGTTTCTCATGATGTACTCTGCATAGAAGTTAAATAAGCAGGGTGACAATATACAGCCTTGATATACTCCTTTTCCTATTTGGGAACAGTCTGTTGTCCCATGTCCAGTTATAACTATTGCTTCCTGACCTGCATACAGATTTCTCAAGAAGCAGGTCAGGTGGTCTGGTATTCCCATCTCTTTCAGAATTTTCCACAGTTTATTGTGTCCACACAGTCAAAGGCTTTGGCATAGTCAATAAAGCAGAAGTAGATGTTTTTTCTGGAACTCTCTTGCTTTTTCCATGATCCAGCAGATGTTGGCAATTTGATCTCTGGTTCCTCTGCCTTTTTTAAAACCAGCTTGAACATCAGGGAGTTCACTGTTCACATATTGCTGAAGCCTGGCTTGGAGAATTTTAAGCATTACTTTCCTAGTGTGTGAGATGAGTGCATTTGTGCGGTAGTTTGAGCATTCTTTGGCATTGCCTTTCTTTGGGACTGGAATGAAAACTGACCTTTTCCAGTCCTGTGGCCACTGCTGAGTTTTCCAAATTTGCTGGTATGTTGAGTGCAGCACTTTCACAGCATCATTTTTCAGGATTTGAAATAGCTCAACTGGAATTCCATCACCTCCACTAGCTTTGTTAATATTATCCATGTACAAATAATCCAAAAGTTATAGCAAACTATTAAAAAAGAGTTCAACATGGGAGCTGGATGAAATACTAACAGGTGAAAAACACTTCCTTTATATTTCCTTTTTTCTATTAATCTTTTATAAAATATCTCAGAATATCAAGTAGAAAAAATAATATGAGTGTATTTTAACCATCCTGTGTCAAATAACTTTGGTAAAAATATCTATATCTCTCTCTTTACCTCTTCCTGACCATATCAGTGTTCTTTCTTAAGAAGAGTTGAACACTTATTTTGAAAGAGGAAAGGCATAATTACACATTTTTTAGGATTTTAATATATGTGTATTTCATTTACTTAATATATGTTATTATGTTGAAGGTGTTTCTTTTCTTAGTCTTATATTTAGATACCCATCCATGTCATCATACTTGAGTATATTTTCACAGCTTCGTGGTATTTCATATTGTATTATGTTCTTTTAGGACTTCTCTGGTGGCTCAGATGGCAAAGCATCTGTCTACAATGCGGGAGACCTGGGTTCAATCCCTGGGTTGGGAAGATCCCCTGGAGAAGAAAATGGCAATCCACTCCAGTACTATTGCCTGGAAAATCCCATCAAGAGAGGAGCCTACCATCAAGGTAGGGAACAGACCATGGGGTCGCAAAGAGTCGGACATGACTGAGCGACTTCACTTTCACTTTATGTTCTTTTATTTTCAAGAAGTGAAAGAGAAGTGAAGTTGCTCAGCCGTGTCTGACTCTTTGCGACCCCATGGTCTGTACCCTACCAGGCTCCTCCATCCATCATGTTGGGCATTTTATTTGATTTCAATGGCTTTGTGATTAACTGCTTGTATGTACATTCATATACAAGTCCCATTCTACCCTTGTGAAATGCTTAGTATAGAGTTTATATATAAATAATTGGTGAATCATAGGCTATATGCATCTTCATCTTTAGATATATTATTACCATATTCTCCCCCAAAATATGGATAAAAATTCATACTCCCAATGGCACAGTAAAATGATAGTCCTTATCATTGTATTGACAGATTTTTTGAAAATTCTGCATCTGAAGAATACTGTAGTGACCTCTTTATTAAGAAGAGTGAATACCTTCTCACATGCTTATTGGTCACTTGGGGGTTTTTCTCCTAAGATTGACTTAATCACCTGTGTCTGTGTGTGTGTGTGTGTGTGTGTATACTGAGGATTATCTTGCGTACCATTCATTTCAAATCCTTTCTAGTAGGCCAAGGCTGGGAAGTCAAATCAACAATTTCAAGATTCCTTTAGTCTGCTGGTTTCTTCCTGTCTTGCAGGATCTGACAGATGTATTCATACTGCTCTTTGATGTGGAAATAAGCCATCTGGGGCAAGAGGCAGTGTGGGTTACATCATTTTGCTTATGTTGATTTTGACAAGGTGCTGAAATTCTAAGGTCAGCTTTCTAATTTTCTCGTAAAGTGCTCATGTACCTTTTAAAGCATGCCCTAGGGTGTTATCTAGTTATTTTTCTATTGATTTATTTATCCATCTCTTCAACTTATTTACCCATTCAATATGTACTTCCGTGTAGCTTCTCAGATGACTGAGGTCATCTGAACTCCACAATATAGAGACATGCATTTGCATGTAGAGCTATTTATGATATTTTAAATGTTACATATTTGATAGATTTTTTTATTTGTTGCTCAATTTCACTGTAAAATAAGCCAGCACAAAACACAGTCACATATAAAAATAGACATTTATTTTCATGCTCACAGATCTGCGGTTCAGCTGAGGTGACTTCACTTCAGGTTGTATATCTGTGGGCCAGCTAGGGCAGTTCTGCTCCCTGTGTGTTCATTCTGGAGCCCAGACAAAACCATCGGCAATGACCCAATTTGCCAAATTTTAGTTACTGCACCATATCTTTGTTCAACTTTGCAGTAAAGGTCTTTGAAAGGTCAGTCAATAATAGGGCTGGCAAATCATGAAAATACAAAGAGCACTGTTAAAATAGTTATGCAATTATTAAAGACAGTATAAGTTTATATTTTTCTTCTTTCTTCCCTTAACTGATGTTGAAAGTAATTGCATAAAACAAAATCTATGTAACTGTATTATCAGGGATCTAAAATATAAAATATATTTGCTAATAAAAGAAAGGAAGTGGATGGGAGCAAAGCTATATTGTTAAGGAAACTAAGTCAAATGGTAACTGAAATGCACAGGGACAAATGAAAAGAACCATTAGTGGTAAACAGGAAAATAAATATAAAAAGCCCTGCAAATATATACTCATTTTCTTTTAATCTGAGCTTCTTCAATTAACACAATGTAATAATTGTAAAAATTATTACAATATAATAGTTTGTAACATATATCAATATAATATGTATAGCAATATTAGCACAAAAAGAAGGGAATAGAACTTTATAGTAGTACCATTTTTTGTTTCAATGGATTGTTAATATAAATCTTAAGCTGATTCTGATAGGTTTAAATGTATATAGTAAGCCCTAGAACAATTCACTGAAAATGAAGTGATAAATTTCATTCAAGGAATTAAAATGCTACACTTTAAAAAGAAACAAAAATATTATGATTCATTCTAAATTTGTTGAGGACAGAATAGGAAATAGATCTCTTTCTAGTATTGTTCAACATAATGACCGAAGATTGTTTGGTTTAAATTCTCAGATGTTAGAGAAAGAAATTAAAATCTTGAATGAAATATAAACATTTCTAAAAAATATAAAGGTCATAGAGAATGAATTAAAAAAAAACATTTAATAGGTCAAAAACTTTAAGTGTCTAGTAGTCCTCTCTTCTCTGCAGGTTCACTTTCCAAGGTTTCACTTTGTTCAAAAAATCCAAAATATTAAATGGAAAATTCTATAAATGGAAAGTCATAAGTTTTAAATTTTCACCCTGTTTTGAACAGAGGGATGAAACGTCACACACCCATCCCCCTCAAACCGGGACATGAATCATATCCTTGACAAAGTGTATCCCATTCATTTGTCTCTTAGCAGCTCTGATCAGATAGACTGAAAAGGCATCTCAGTGCTTGTGTTCAGGTAACTCTTGCTTTACCTAGCATTGATCTCAAATCACAGGACTAGTGATACTAGCAACTCAGATATGCCTAAGAGAAGTCAGAAGTGAAAAAGTAAAGGTTCTCAACTTAATAAGGAAAGAAAAAAAAAATGTTGTACATTGAGTTCAGTAGGATTTACTGGAAGAGTGAATCTTCTGCCAGTGAATTTGTGGAGAAGTAAAAAGAAATTCATGCTACTTTTACTGGTTGTACTTCAAACTGCCAAAGTTAGAGCCAGGGTGAGTGACAAGTGCTTGGTTAAGAAGGAAAAGGCCTTACTTCTGAATAATAAGGTATTTTTAGAGAGAAAGAGATTACACTCACATAACTTTTATTACAGTATATTATTATTTTTCTATTTTATTATTATTGTTAATCTCTTACTGTGCCTAATTTGTGAATGAACTTTATCACAGGTGGGTATGTACAGGAAAAAGCATGGCGTGTACAAGGTTCCGTACTGTGCATAGTTTCAGGCATCCAGTGGGGGTCTTGGAATACATCCCCCTCTGATAAGGGAGCACTGTGCTTGTGTGCTAAGCTGCTTAGTCGTGTCAGTCATGTCCTACTCCTTGCAACCCTATAGTCTGTAGCCTGCCAGGCTCCTCTGTCCACGGGATTCTTCAGGCAAGAATACTGGAGTGGGCTGTCATGCCCTCTTCCAGGACTACTCTAAATTGCATAAAAGACACACACATTGGGAAAGAAGAAATAAAACTGTCCCTCCTTGCAGATGTCATTTTATATAATTTCAATGATTTAAGAACAAGTACTTGTAAAACATTAATTCAGTGAGGTCAATAGATAAAATCCAATTGCATTTCTATATACTCTATCTTTAGTTTTTTATTGGTTGACCTGAGTATTATACTTAATAGCTTAGTATATAACAGTCTAGTTCAGATTAATACTAGTTGAATTTTACTCATTAGACATTGTTTCCTTTAGTTCCTTTATTTAAAATAGCTGCTTTGAAGTGTCATCTAGTAAAAGTTCAACATCTGGGCTTGCTCAAGAATAGTTTCTATTGACTGATTTTTAAAAATTTTGTATGGGCCATATTTTCTTTTCTTTTTCTATTTTCCTGGTAAATAAATTTAATGCTATTAAATTTTGTCTGAAGTATCTTATTTCTCTAGTTCTTGAATATTTGCTGTTTCAGAAGCTACACTGAGTTTGATTATTTGAGTCAGCCATGAAACACTTAACCATTTTTTATATCAGACTTAATGAGTTAGGTATCAATTATGAACCACTTTCCAAAATTTTGTTTGTTGGTATGATTTTGTCTTTGAAAGACAATTTTCTCAATGTCTTGGCCTTGAATAACTGGAATTTAATACTTTATTTTTAAAAGCATGGAAAAAATATGGAAAAGAGCAAGTGTTAAAACTAGGTATTTAGTATTCAGTTTTCATTATCACAATGATAATGGGCAATGGGCATGAACTTGGGCAAACTCCAGGAGATGGTGAGGGACAGGAGGGCCTAGCATGGTGCAGTCCATGGGGTCACAAAGAGTCAGACATGACTCAACAACTGAACAACAACAGCATCTAATTTTCTAGATGTTTTTGGATTATTATATTTAATAGTTTAAAATATGTGGTAGTGATTGGAACTGATGTTCTTTGACTGGTTTATTGATAAAGTCACACTTTATTTAGATATTCAGTAATTTTTTTCTATTGAATTGACTCGAGTTCATTTATTCTGCTTAAATGTCATTTCATAATCTAGGTCAAGAACTTTTCCATTTTCCTCTGGGATCATTGTTATATGCCTGTCAATTTGATCCACTTGTTTCTTTTATTTTCCCTAATCATTATTATTCATTTTGTGCCAGTTTTCTTCTAAACCTTTTATGCCTTAAATTACAAAACTTAGATTTATTTTTAGTGTTAATAATACATTTATTTTCCAATATTTGAGTAAATTTATTATCTATCCACAACCTACATACAAGTATGCACAAATGTAAGATATTTCATATTCTCTCTGGCATCACAAACATTTGAGTAGTTCTCTGATTATCCTTTTGGTTTCTGTGCTTTTTAACTACTCTATGCCTGGTATGCTTTTCCACCATCTCAGAAAACTTCAACAGCTTCTTCAAATCCAGCTCTTATACCACCACTCAAGTCAAAATTTTACCCTGATAGCTCTCATCTCTGCAATTAATTATTCATATTTATTTTTAAAAATTTAAAATAAAAGATTGTACTGTACTAGTCACTGATCCTTTTAATTTTCATGGCCCATTATATTCATCTTTTGGTCTGAAACTTCAAAATAGCCTACCATGTAAGTAGCTTTTAGTCTTTCATGTTAACCAGTGTAGTACTGAGCTCTGAAATTAAATACTTGTTGACTGATTCTTCCATTTTTAGGATAGTTGAATTATAGTGTCATCAATTGATGAGCTTAAATATTACTTGAGAGATTATCTCACTCTATGTAGACTGGTTGGACAGGTATTCAGTCAGTATGATGATTGTAGATCAATGGGGCAAGTCACCACATGATTAACTGCCAAGCAGCGGGAAAGTAACTGCCTGCCAATGCAGGAGAAATAAGAGATGCAGATTGAATCCCTGGGTCAGGAGGATACTCTGGTGGAGAGCATGACAACCTGCTCCAGTATTCTTGCCTGGAGAATCCCATGGGCAGTGGAGCCTGGCAGGCTACAGCCTATACAGTCACAAAGAGTTGGACATGACTGAAGCAACTTAGCAAGCATGCACAGTAGAATAGGAGGACATATCATTGAAAAATATTCCAAGGTATACAGTCTTCAGAAAAGTATAAAATAACATGTGAACATCTATGATTTTAAGAATGTAGCACTTGTTGCTCAGTCATGTCTGACTCATTGTGACCCCATGGACTGGAGTCAGCCAGGATCCTCTGTTCATGGAATTCTCCAGGCAAGAATACTGGAGTGGGTAGCCATTCTCTTCTCCGGGGATCTTTCTGATCCAGGGATCAAACTCAGTCTCCTGCATTGCAGGTGGATTCTTTACCGTCTGAGCCACCAAGGAGCCATAAGAACGTAGAGTGTGGATAATTATAAGTGCACAGATAACAAGTTATGGTTCTGAGGCTTTCCAAACCATTAGTCTTTTATAGTCAATACAGCAATTGAATTAAGTGAGTCTGGGTTGTCAGGTGCACTAAGACAGTTCCAAAAATAGCTATTATTGTCATATGAAGTAAGGAAAATTAGCTTTTATGCATTAGGAAAAACAGCTGTATGGCATCAAACCTAATTGGAGATTGCTTTAACTATTTTGTTGGAAATAGTTGTAGGAATTCATTATATCATCTGTGACATCTGTTGTTATAAGAAGTGGCATCTGGTTGCAAGATCACCCATCTTGTATAATTAGACATTTTTTTTTCTTTTTCATGTATTCAATATTGGTGAGTTGTGGTGTTATATATCTGACATATTTTAACATGATCATTTTTTTAAAATACATGAGTACAAAATCTATGCATTTTAACTTTCTGTTTTGCTTTCCTTTTACTAGGACCTAACTGAGCAGTGATTGAAATGAGGTATTATCTGTGATCTCAGAGCATTTCAGCTATAAGTAACAGAAAACCATTACCTACTTCTTGAGGAATGAGAAAGTCATTTCCTCATAAGATGTCCAGAAGTAGTGCAGTTCCAGAGTTGGTTAGTTCAACAGATCTGGAGTGTTATAGAATACCCCTTCATTTATTAATTCACTCATGTAGTCACTCAACACGTGTGTTCTAAGCACCTATTGTATTATCATCCTGCTTCTAAATATTTGGTTTGTATCATTGAATAAAACAGTTGTAGATCATTGCCTTGTGAAAATTATGTTCTCATTGTGGGCAGATGATGAATATTATACACTATATACATTAAAAACTAATTTAGGATGTTCAGTTCAGTTCAGTCGCTCAGTCGTGTCTGACTCTTTGCGACCCCATGAATCACTGCATGCCAGGCCTCCCTGTCCATCACTAACTCCCGGAACTCACTCAGACTCATATCCATCGAGTCCGTGATGCCATCCAGCCATCTCATCCTCTGTTGTCCCCTTCTCCTACTGCCCCCAATCCCTCCCAGCATCAGAGTCTTTTCCAGTGAGTCAACTCTTCGCATGAGGTGGCCAAAGTACTGGAGTTTCAGCTTTAGCATCATTCCTTCCAAAGAAATCCCTGGGCTGATCTCCTTCAGAATGGACTGGTTAGAAGATAATAAAAGCTATGGGGAAAATGAATAGAGGAAAAAAAGATGGAGAATGCTAAGTGTGCAATTTCAAGTAGCATGAGCAACCTTTGAGAAGGAGGTTTTTGAACAATCTTGAAGACAATGATGTGGTTTTCCAGGCACATATCTGAGGGCAAAAATTTAATTAGAGTTAACAACTAATGCAAAAATTCCAATGTAGTATTATAGCTGACAAGCTGGAAGAACTCTAAAGATGTCAAGAGGCTATAACAAAGTTGGCAAACAACAGAGTAGAAGAAATCTAATTTAGAGAGGAAATCAGGACTTTGAAGTTAATTCTAAGTGCATTGGCTTTTTTATAGTTTGGAATGCTAAATGATTGCTAACTTTTAATTAGGGGAACAGCATTAAATAATTCACTATTTTAAAGGATCACACTGGCTGCTATGTAGACAACGGACTGGAAGTTTGTAGAGCAAGATTAGAAGTAGTTTTCAAGAGTTCAGCAAAGAAAATGGGACTCACAGCAGGGAGCTGGTGATGCCATATAGTCAATGGAATCTGGGTGTATTGAAGGTAAAGGTGACAAACATTTTAAACAGGTTTGAAAAAGAGAAATAAAGGATGACTCCAAATTTCTGTATTTTTATTATTAATAACTTTGATCATTAATGATAATAGCAGCTCTTAAAAATACCGTAATAAAATATGTAAACATACTGTACATATATATTATATGTAAATAAATAGTAATAATATATTTTATTACTTTGTTCTTCATAAAGTACTTCAGACCTAGACAAATAAACGCTATTCTTATTTTAAAAAATAAATCAACCAACCATTCAGGGATCATCTGCAAAATGATACGGAGCTGTTAATTACTTATAAAATCCACGCAAAGTTCAAACATACAAATACCTTAAATAGTAAGTGAAAATGAAAACTATGCTTGAGCAAGTGCTCTATGTCCTTATTTGCAGGATTGGTTACCAAAATATATTTAAGTGGTTTCTGTTTTCTCATCATTCTGGATATTTTAAGTAGAAATTTTGGGGGAAAAACCATGTCACACAAACTTCACAAAATAATACAGAAATAAAATTGCTTTACAATGTATTTAACAATGCTCATTTTATACCAAGAATTTCCCTTTCACTTTTATGTTTCACATTTATAACTTTCCCAAGGATCCACACTTTACTATGAGTTTAACTTTTTGATATTTTACTTCACTATCACAATTTAACTGCAATTCTATTTTTTATGTTTTTGCCTTTAAGAATAAATATCATGAATATTTTAAGGTTTTCCATCCAATAATTCCTCTTCACATAAATTGATTTATAGAAGTTTATATGTTTTTCTTAAATTAATAAAATACTACACCATCATATTATTTGTGTGTATTTTCTAAAGACTGTACTTTAAGAGACGATTGAATTTTCTATTTTGGATTCCCAAGATTTTTTCTTCCTGGATTACCACTTCTAATTTATTTTCAGTATCACTTGCTACCCCAACCGAAATATGACATATGTGCTACTCTTTTCCATTTCAAACAGAAGTCCAATTACGTTAATTCCATATTTAAAAGCCCCGATAATATTTATCACCCCTATGATAAATATTTTTCTTTTGGGGGGATATCAGACATTCCCTTCAAAGGTGTTTCTTCCCACTGACTTTTTCAGCCTCATTTCTTGCCATATCCTCTGGCCACTCCATTTGGGCGTCCTTTCCTCACTGTGTTCCTTCACGCTTCTTGTGCATTTCCTTAGAAATATTTTCTTTACTAAACCTGGTTTGTACCTCTTTCATAACATATTTCATATTGTACTATAGGAAATAAATAATCACTATTCTTTTAGATGTAAACCATCCATTGAGGAGAAGAACAAGACAGATATTTGCAACTACTAAGTACCCTCAAAAACAAACTGTGGTTTAGCAACTAAATATCATACTCAAAATGAATATACTGGGAAACAGTCATGGAACATAATTAATATTGACTACAATGAAAGGTGGGACATACGATTTATTTTCTTCAATTGACCTTTTTTAATAAATTTATTTTCAGCATTACGTATACAACCCTGTAGTTGTCCAACCTTCCTTTCTTTTAAAATCTCCAACTTTCCTAATTATGTAATAGATAGTCTACTAATTAAGATAATATCTTAAATTCATGAAATTGTAGTCTGAAACAATTTCTGCTGTATTATAAATTAACGTTTGCTATAATAGATATTCTGTCAGGGAGAGAAAATCCATACAGGACTATAAAACCAACTCCAAATAAATAGCATAACTTATTGGGGACAAAGTATTTATTCACACTCTTAGTTATTTATCTTTTGTTTTGCCTTAATTAGCTTTTTCATAGATCAAAGCTGAACTCAGGCTTTTCTGACTTTTTTCTTTGCTGTTACAAGGAAGGAGTAGAAGAAGAGGAAAATGACAACTGTGACATCTTGATAAAGAAGATTTCAATAGTTAACCAATATGCATGTCATCAACAAATGCATTAGCACCTGAGCACCTGGCTTCTTAAGCAGACACTTAAATAAGCAGATACTTCTGACCTAGTGACCATTTTAGAAAACTATTCCATTTAAGCTTGAGACAGGCTGGTGTTGCTCATCAATTCTGTGTCATCTTTAAGACTTAGGAATATTTTCCAAGATGTGAAAAATAAAATTTAAAATATGCACATGTATTTTAATTTAAATTTCACCTCTTTAACAAATAAAAATGATGGGGTATATATGGTAAAAAATGAATTATTGAATATTTAAAATAATTTATATCATGTTATCTCCCCTGCTCCACCTTAAACACCCTTTTGCCTTTCCTTGACAGTTCCATGCTTTTCATCATGGTTTTGACTATATAATCCCTTCTACCTCTCCTTCCAGACTTAATTTTATTATTTCCTTTACTGAGATTTCATGGATCCTTCCTAGTCCAAAGTAGCCATTCCCTTTCTGTATTCCCAGAGCATTTCATTCATAATGGCTACACTGAATTAAAAAACTGAATTATAAAGGAGAAGTAATTGCTTTTACCTGCCCATTATTGATACGTGGCAGGAATTCCTTTGAAAATGGAAAGACATAATTTTATAAATGTTTTACTATTTTGTTGCTGTGTGTGTATGTGTGTATGTTTAGAGAGATTAGTTTAAACTAAGATTTGAATTTAAGCATAAATTCAGAAATAGCACTAAAGAAAAGAATGGAAATATAGCTCTTTATTCTGTGTAAAGTACAATTTATGTCCCAGAAAAAAATGCAGCTTCTAAGTTAGAGATATTTACTATAATTTTGTTCTTATTTATAAAAGCATGTGTAAATTTGCATTTTTGTGCTAAATCCACTGTATGAATATTTGAGTCAGAATAAGTATAGAACTAATATTAGTATGAGTAATGTTGGTGTAATAAAATGCATTATTCATGAAGAACATATCATTTCTGAATAAACATAAATTCTAGAAACATGGACAAATGGATTAATCTTTCCAACAAAGAAGAAACAAAATTTCATATTTTATAATACATTTGTATTCTTTCTAAGCAGTAATTCTCCTGGATTCTCCCTTAGAACTGAGGCAAGTCACCTAGATTCTCAGAATTTCCAGTATTCAGATCAGAAAAAAATCTTCAAAGAAAAAAAAATAGAAATACCGGAGCCTACACGTGCTTCACAACTTAAGTATTGTATTAACATTTACCATTTATTGAACAACTACTCTGTGCTTAGGTGCTGTGTTAGCGATAATTTATATTTATTCAATTTAATTCTTACATTAGCCCTAAAAGTCTAAAAATAAGAAATACAGTTTGAGAAAGTGTAAGTTTTTTGTTGAGGTTCAAACAACCTTGAAATGTTATAATAAAGAGAAACATTCACGTCTGAGTAAGTCTACCATTTTGAGCTCTACTGAATTTGTATATGCTAACAAGGAAAGAAGAGTGAATATAACCACAATGGGGCTTCGCTGATGGCTCAGATGGTAAAGAATCATCTGCAATGCAGGAGACTCAGGTTCAGTCCCTTGGTCAGGAAGATCCCCTGGAGAAGGGAATGCCTACCCACTCCAGTATTCTTGCCTGGAGAATTGCAGGAACAGAGGAGCCTGGTGGGCTATAGTCCATGAGGTCACAAAAAGACATAACTGAGTGACTAACACACCTTTCATAATCACAATGGTGTGATCACTCACGTAGAGCTGGACATGCTGAGGTGCAAAGTCAAGGGGGTCTTAGGAAGCATTACTAAAAATGAAGCTCGTGGCGGTAATGGAATTCCAGCTGAGCTACTGAAAATACTAAGTAAAGTGCTGCACTCAATATGTCACCAAATTTGGAAAACTGAGCAATGGCCACAGGACTGGAAAAGGTCAGTTCTCATTCTAATCCCAGAGAAGGGCAGTGCCAAATAATGTTCAAACTACTGTATGAGTTGTGCTCATTTCACATGCTAGCAAGTTTTTGCTCAAAAGCCTTCAAGCTAGGTTTCAGCAGTATGTGAGCCTAGAACATCTAAATGTACAAGCTGGATTTAGAAAAGGCAGAAGAACCAGAAATCAAATTGCTGACATTCATTGGATCATAGAAAAATGCAAGGGAACTCCAGAAAACATCTACTTCTGTTTCACTGACTACAGTAAAGTCTTTGACTGTGTGGATCATAACAAACTGTGGAAAATTCTTAAAGAGATAGGAGTACCAGACCACCTTATTTGTCTCCTGAGAAACTTGTATGTGAGTCAAGAAGCAACAGTTAGAACCAGATGTGAAACTGCTGACTGGTTCAAAACTGGGAAAGAAATATGATAAGGCTGTATATAGTTACCCTGCTTATTCAACTTATATTCAGAGTGCATCCTGTGAAATGCTCCTTTGGATGAATCACAAGCTGGAATCAAGATTTCTGAGAGAAATAGCAACAATCTCAGACATGCAATAATATCACTCTAATGGCAAAAAGTGAAGAGGAACTAAAGAGCCTCTTAATGATTATGAAAGAAGAGAGTGAAAAAAACTGGCTTAAAACTAACTCAACATTCAAAAAACAAAGATCATGGCATCCAGTCCCATCACCTCATGGCAAATAGAAGGGGAAAAAGTGGAAGGCTTGACAGATTTTATTTCTTGGGTTCCAAAAATCACTGAGGACAATGACAGCAGCCATGAAATTAAAAGATGCTTGCTCCTTGGAAGGAAGGCTATGACAAAGCTAGACAGTGCATTAAAAAGCAGAGACACCACTTTGCCAACAAAGGTCTGCATAGTCAAAACTATGGTTTTTCCAGTAGTCATGTATGGATGTGAGAGTTGGACCATAAAGAAGGCTGAGCACTGAAGAATTGATGCTTTGAAATTGTGGCGCTGGAGAAGATTCCTGAGAGTCTCTTGGACAGCAAAGAGATCAAACCAGTCAATCCTAAAGGAAATCAGTGCTGAATATTCATTGGAAAGACTGAGGCTGAAACTGAAACTCTAATCCTCAGGTCACTCGACTCAAAGAGCAGACTCATTGGAAAATGCTGAGACTCTTAATGCTGGGAAATATTGAAGGCAATTGGAGAAGGGCATGGCCAAGGATGAGATGATGATGATTAGATGGCATCAGCAACTCAATGGACATGAATTTGAGCAAACTCTGGGAGAAACTAAAGGACTTAGGAGCCTAGTGTGCTGCAATACTTGGGGTCTCGAAGAGTTTGGGATGGCTTGCAAGTGAATAACATAACAGCTAATGTTTTAGAAAATATTATCAGTTATATCCCCAGAAATTGTTTTATAGCTTATTCTTGCCAACTGTTTGAGGGGTATTGAATCGCCACTTCTTGATCTGGATATTTTGATATTATATCCTTATTTTTAATTTACAAACAGTTTTAAATGCCTATAAATATAAAGATAAGATGATTGTAAGTATACCATTCCCATAAATCTAGCTGACATTGCAAAATAAAAGTAAAGCATGGATGTGGTTATAAAATTGAAATAGTAAAGGCGTAACATAAAAACAGGAAAATATTTACCTCTACCCACTTCAGAATTTATCATCCATCAAATGACTATTCTTATGAATTTCATATAATTTTCATGAATAATTCCATGACTGTTTAAGTACATATTTCTGTAAATTACTTAAATTCAGTTATCTTTTGCAAGGTTTATTAATTTCACATGCTTCTACATTGTTCAGCATGTATGATTCTATCTCATTCTTCTCAACTACTTTTTTCATTAACTATATGTTCACTGATTAGCATGTAATAAAAATGTTTTGGTTAAAGTCTATAATTTGCTGTTAAATCAGTACTGCAATAAATATTTTTGTATGTTTTCTTTGGCTACTGTGTGCAAGTGAATTCTCAGGAAAAATTCCTGGTCATGAGATTAACAGATCAAAAAGTACATGTGTATTAAATATGAGACAAACTATCCAACATTCCTATAAAAGTATATTATGGCAAAAACTTGCTCAGTGTATGAGAACATTTGTTTCTGCACAGCCTTGCCAGCCTTGGATCATCAAAGGAATTAACACTTGCAAAATCATGTAATTTTTCTTACTTAATGCATAACTGCTGGACATTACTTCATGTATGGACTGGATACAACTAGATGTTTTGTGTAGATCACTGCTTATATTGTGAAGTGTATGTATGAGTAGGTGGGTGTGGTGTAGCATGGTGTGGTGTGGTGTGTTTCTGTGTCCAAATTAACGCCATTGAGCATCTCCCATCAACTGTACGTCAAACTTGATTTCTCACTTTTATACATAACACACGATCAACCAATTGTATTGGTCCTACTTTCAAAATTTATCCAGAATCAAACCATTTATCATGACCTACAGTCATCATATCTCATCTGAATGATTATGACATCCTCTAACTCTTCTATTCTTAACAGAGTAGCTAGTGTGTTACTTTTAAAACATGACAACTCATGTCGCATTCTGTTCAAAATTTCATTCTGATTGAAATCTAAAATCCTGGATGATGTATAGTCATTGAGAAATCATCTGATCCTTGGCTGTCCTTTTAACCTTGTGTTCAACTCCTCTTGTAGTAGCTGGCTTCCTTTTTGTGCCATACCCTGTCAAGTACCTTGAAAGTGGCATCCCGTTATAATTTAAACCAAGATACTCTTTCTCAAGCTACTACCTTCAATAAAACAATTAAAATGTGATTAACTTTCTTCATGTTACTTTTGTATTTGCATATGGAACATGTATTAACTGCAGAGTCAGAACATATCTGTGCATCACATGTTGGGAAATAGATACAATTGAGCCAGCTACTTTTTCTATGCTGTTAATCAGGGCATCATACCAGTTACTTCAGACATTTCAAGGACTTCCCATCATTTTCCTTCAGACTATTTGTCTTGAGCCATAGTGTAAAACATGATTCTCTTGGAGTTTGGAGATAGCATAGTAGTGTGAAAATAGCAAAAATTCCAAACAGTGACTTTGAGTTTCTTTTTCACCATTTATTGTTTAGAATATTGTGAAATTTTTTAAAACTTCTCAGATCTTCTTTTTATCCATAAAATGGCAAAAAATATATATTATAGAATATCTGGAAATTTAGAAAAGGTGTTTAAAGCACTTGCTAGATATGTTGTTAGTCATTGATGAATGCCAATTTTCTCCTTTGCGGAATGCTTAAGTTAATAAAATTGGGACTGTTCTCTAATTCCTCTTATATTTCCTTATTTTTTCCTTCTTTTTCCCACCTGCCTCCTGCTTAAGAGTGAAAATGCAGCAGCTGAAAATGATGCCATTGCATTGTTAAATGCCTGTATATGGACCATGGGTGAAAGCACATTATTATAACTGCAGATATGCAACGACAGTAACAAAAAGTGCAGGAAATGAATGATTTTTGAGTCATTAAGTTGGGGTTTTCCTTTTCATGGTAAACTTAAGTAGAATCGGGTAAGTTGTTTGAAAGAGGTGTTCAGCTGTCAGTGTCATATTTCATTATATTATAAATCCAACAATTCTTTTCCTATTAATGAGGTGTTTGATAACATGAATAAATTACATATGGTTATGATGTCACATATCTGGTTGAAAACAGTCCTGATGATAGTAGATGTGTGTTCCAATTTACACATAATGAGACATCATTAGAGAGCTCAACTACTAGTCTAATTATTCCAGAATGTTGCCGTTTCTTTTATTATTCCCCAAGATGACACCAGCAACTTTAATGAAATTTTCCAATACTGTGTGTTTTCGTAAGACTAATTATGTTTCGTTTCATATCAAAAAATATGTAGTTTAAAAAAGAACATTTCTTTAAATATATTTGTAAATTCCAACACCTTAAATGTGATATATATATATATATATATATATAATACTATATATAACGTATAGTATTTCTAGAGTTAACCAAAGAAATGGATGACATAGAAGATAGATATTTCATAGATCCACATATTTTATAGATAGAGCTTTAGATCGCTGTAAGGTATTGACATTATTAGGAAAGTCAGTTTAGAAGGGGACCAAAGTTTTATTTAATATCCTTTCAAAATTCAGTAAGATTTAGAATTTACTGTCATCTATTTTATTCTGGACTATATTCTGAACACTATGTTGGTTCCTGAGAATCGCAACTAAATGTAAATCCTACTGCAAGAGATTATATGCAATCAGAATATTAATAGACTATACGTAGAAATTTTAATAGAAAGTTGTAATGGATAAAAATTGATGAAATAAGTGCTATGACAACATGTAGATATTATTTTTTTCTGATTGGATTGCAATAGAATAATTTGTGGGTGATGTGGTATTTGATCTCAGCTTGGAAGAATGAGAATTTTGCATGTGACTAAAGCGTCTGCCTACAATGTGGGAGACCCAGGCTCAATCCCTGGGTTGGGAAGATCTCCTGGAGAAGGAAATGGCAACCCATTCCAGTATTTTTGCCTGGAAAATCCCTTGGATGGAGGAACCTGGTAGGCTACAGTCCGTGGGGTCACAAAGAGTCGGACACGACTGAATGACTTCACTTTCACTTTTGGAATAAGAAGCTATAAACTTAAGATATTCACTTAATAGAAAAAGGGAAACTCATTAACTTTCTGAAAGGAACATTATGACCATCTAGTTTAAATAAAAATATTTGTATTAAAATAAAAAAATTCATCACATATTAAATAATAAAGTTAGGAAAAATTTCATGAGCATATAAATTTTAGTCTGATTCTTATGAGAAATGTATGTACCATGAATGTATCCACATAAGGGCATTGCCTGAAATATTAAAGAAACTACACTACAACATTAGGAATAACTGGTATATCTGGTGATAATCTAAATATTAACACTGTAAATTTCTTCAACTGACATAAAGGGAAACTATGATAAACATAGACAGTGTGTTAAAAGTAGAAGAGACCTTTGCTGACAAAGTTCTGTGTAGTCAAAATGTGGTTTTTCCAGTAGCCATGTACAGTTGTGAGAGATGGGCCATAAAGAAGGCTCAGCACTGAAGATATATGTTTTTGAATTGTGGTGCTGAAGAAGACTCTTGAAAGTCCCTTGGGCTACAAGAAGATCAAACTAATTAATCCTAAGGGAAATCAACCCTGAATATTCATTAGAAACAATGTTGCTGAAGCTTCAATACTTTGGCCACTTGATGTGAAGAGCTGACTCATTGGAAAATAACTAGATGACTGGAAAACATCTTGATGAAAGATTGAAGAGAAAAAGATGAGGGTGGCAGAGGATGAGATGGTTAGATAGTGTCACTGACTCAATGGACATGAATCTGAACAAACTGCAGAAGATTACAGAGGACAGAACAGCCTGGTGTGCTATAGTCCATGGAATTGCAAGGAGTCAGACATAAATTAATGATGGAAAACAACAAATGATGATAATGGCATAATGTGTTATAAATTCTTAGAAAAAATTTTACACCTCGTTTACTTCTTTTGATCATGTTGTTTGAATTTGTGACTTTGGATAGGGTTGGAGAAGCTTATCAAATCACAAAATAAAACATAATGAGTTCTAAATTTTAATAAGTGAATGACTTCCTAGAAATGAAATGTTGTCTTTCAATGAAAACTGTATAGTGAATTGAGCCAAAAGAAACCAAATGCTGAGAAATGACGTAGGGGAATGAGAAAACCTTTTATAAGTATTTCAACATAAAAGCAATTCAGAACAAGAGACTCCAAGTCCATTATTAAAGAGCATATGAAATCTACAATAACATTGAAATAGCTGTGCTGCTGATCTGCTTTAAAAATGAGTACTTAATAAAATTTATTTTCTTTTAAAATGATGCAGCAATTGATATTGCCATCTGAACTTAAAAGCTGCACTCTGATGAACATAAAAGTGATAGAAATAAACATTTAAGTCTAAATGAATCATTATCTAGGTAACACACATTCCAGGGTATTGAGAGTTAGACAATAAATGGCGTTGATACAATTCTGTAAGAACTCAAATGATGCTTTCCAGTATTATGTAGACATGTAGAATAATGATTAACAAATTAGAAGGTACTAGATTTTAAGTGTGATTTTTAAAATGAGAAAGAATGTAGGAAGAAGCTTTAAAAAGCACTGGTATGATAATTTAAAAGGCATTTATGTTTAAGGATAGCTTAAATAATTTTTGTTAGAATCAAAAGTAAGATTCTTATTAATACACACAGTTGTGGTGATAAATGGTAATTTTCCCTTAACTTTTCTTTCTAATATTTCATTGGTAGTCTATAGAAGTACTACAGATTTCCTTTTATTAATTTTGTATCCTGCACTTTATCAAATGAACTGATAAGTTCTGGTAATTTTTCTGGTGGCGTCTTTAGTATACTATGTAGAGTATCATGTCATCCCCAAACAGACAGTTTTAGCTCTTCCTTTCAAATTTGAAATTTCTCTTGTTTTCTCTCCTAATTGTTGTGACTAGGACTTCAAAGCTATGGTGAACAAAAATGGTGAGAGTAGGCATCCTTGCCTTGTTCCTGATCTTGGAGGAAATGCTTTCAGCTTTTCACCATTGCGTATGATGTTAACTCTGGGTTTGTTGCATATGGTCTTTATTATGTTGAGGTGTGTTCCCTCTATGCTGGCTTTCTGGAGAGTTTTTTTTTTTAATCATAAATAGATGTTGAGTTTTATTAAAAGCTTTTTCTGCATCTATTGAGATTATTATATGGTTTGTATTCTTCAATTTGTTAATGTGGTGTACCACATTGTTTGATTTACAGATATTGAAAAATCCTTGCACCCCTGAGATAAATCCCACTTGACTATGGCATATGATTATTTTAAAGTATTGCTGGATTTGGTTTGCTATATTTTGTTGAGGATTGATGCACCCATGTTCATCAGTGAAACTGGCCTGTGATTTTCTTTTTTTGTTGTTGTGACTTTGCCTGGCTTTAGTATCAGAGTGAGGCTGGCCTCATAGAATGAGTTTGGAAGTGTTCCTTCCTCTGCAGTTTTTTGGGGAATGGTTTCAGAAGCATGGATTTTAACTGTCTCTAAATGTTTGGTAGAATTCACCTGTGAAGTCATCTGGTTGTGGACTTTTGTTTGCTGGGAGTTTTTAAGTGATTGATTTAATCTCATTACTGGTAATTGGTCTATTCATTTTTTTCTATTTCTTTCTGTTTAGTCTTGGAAGACTATACTTTTCTTAAAGAATATAGTCTTACAAAATATAGTCTTTGATCTCAATTGAATTAAATTATTAATAAAAATATATTGCTAAGAATTTTTATATTCATACTGTTTCATTCATTTTTATAAATTGTTTTTGACTTACATATGTACATTATTTCACTTCTTTCTTATATAATTTTATCCTACTACTTTTTCTGATATTGTTAATTTTCTCTTATTACTATTCAGATTGTCATAATTGGCATTTTAAAAGCACTTTGTATCCTGTTTGGAAAGTTCATGCCAAAATTTAAGTGATCTCTTTCTTTTGGAATATGTGGAGACATTTTATTCCTTAATCTGCTGCAGATTACATGGTTAGAACTTTATCTAAGCTAAATAACTCAATGTGCTGACTTTTCCTTCAGTCTGACAATTAGTAAATCATCTGAAGTTTATAGGAGTTGAAGATGTTTCTTTACTGAATTTTGTCACTAATATAGTTTTTGTTTTTATTTTCATGCTCTATAAATTATCAGACTAATACATAAGAAAGGAGTTTGAATACCGTTGCTCATTTCCATATCTTCTGAAATTCTCTTTGTATTTCCACATTAAAAAGAAACTGTTTACATGATCTATTCTTTAATATTTTTATTCTATCAAATATATTCATGTATGTTGATAGATGCCTCTAGCTATATTTCAGAGCAATGTGCAGATATAAAACAAACAGTATATGAAATTGTTATGGGAAAATATTGACAAAATGTAACATTTTTCTTATATAACAAATTCTTAGCTGCTCCATTGTAGAGGTTTTCTTTTTGAGTAATGAAGAGTCTTAGTCATCAACTCGAGATTTTTTTCTGACTCTTAAATGATGTGATAATACCAATTCAAAAAAAAATAAATATCTTTAATATGTCTAAGACTGAATTACTTTTTTCCTAATATATGTGCTTATGGATATCATTCCCTCATGATATAATAGATTAAATTAGTAGAAAGAAATGACTTTCCATTCTGTGTTGAACTTAGGTATTTCCAGAGATGAACTTCCTCCCTGGAAATAAAAATAGTCTTCATTCATGAATGTTTTTTTTGAGGCGAAATAGTATAGGTTTTGAAGAAGCAAACTTGAAATCAATTCCTGTTTTTCCAAGTAGAAGTGTGGTCATAGACGTTTCAGACACTTTATTAGTATCAGTTTTCTTTTCAGAATTGAGAATCATAATGTTTATCATGGAATCAGGAATTATACATACGCAGAAAAGAAGACTTACTTTAAAATGCACAGCTTTTATTAACCATTGATACTTGATTCAAAATTTCCTTTAGATTTCTTATGTTGTTTACATCAGTTGTCATTTGAAGAAAGTTATTTTATCCTTTGTGTCAACCCTTAGAGTGAGGGCAGATTTTTAAAATTTGCCTTAGCTCTACCTGGGCCACTTCCTAAAGGTTTTCAGGTCTCTGAGAGGTTAATACTTCTACAGTTTCTGCATCACACCACATTAGAGGTGAAAGAACAAAGAGAATAAAGCCTTTGAAAGAGGAGAAATCTAGGATTCAGTGATCCTGATTCTAAGGAAATCATTTTGTTCTTGAAATACCTTACAAATTCTCTTGAGGATGAAGTGAGTAAGTTATCACAAGCTATTAGAGGTTCTATTAATAAACGTCATGGATTTTACAGAATTGGTGTGAAAGTTTCCAAAGCATTGTAATGCTAAATAAACTAACCAGCATGTAAACAAGCAAACCAAAAAGCAAGTTGCATTTTCCCAGGTGGCATGAGTGGTAAAGAACCTGCCTGGCAATGCAGAAGACAAGAGACACGGGTTCGGTCCCTGGGTTGGGAAGATCCCCTGAAGAAGGGGGTGGCAACCCACTCCAGTATTGTTGCCTAGAGAATGCTCTGGACAGAGGAGCTGGCATCTTACAGTCCATAGGGTCACAAAGAGTTGGGCACGACTGAAGTGACTTAATACAGAATTTGTTTTCACATACTTCTATTAGAGCCTTTAAATGTTATATGTATTTATACATATGAATTCACTAATATTTTATAATTCATGAATATATGTATTCATGAATCCATTCTGCACTATGACTAAGTACTTTCTCAGTAACTATAGCTATAAAATATACCTTACAATGTTCATATTCTATTTTATTCTCCAAAATTTTCTAACTCTTCCTGTTTCAGTCCTCTTCCATACGAATTTTAGGAATTACAAAAATAAGCTCCATAAATAAGAGATTCATTACAAGTACATTAAATCTTAATATAAGAATATACCTATAATATTGAATCTTCTTATTTATCAGTATAGTTATTTTCAAATATTCTTCATAGGGATAATTTTTTAGAAATCCAGAAGTCTGTTTCCATTGTATTGGATTGGTTATCACATACGTAGGTATGTATGGAATAATAATGTACTTGAAACATTATGGATACTAATATCATTCACTGTGTCTTTCCAGGATATTTTTACTATGTCATTCTTTCTTATGAAATTTATATATCACCACATTATAAGGAAATAATATATTCTGAAGCACAATTTCTATTTTATTCTATAGGAAACAAATAGTTTAAGTAAGAATATTCTTCCAAAAATCTCCAAACACTCTTTTAATGTACCTAAGCAGAAATGATACAATAACATCTCTATCAAAAACTCATGGTAGTATTAAATATTTTGTATATCTAGGCATTTAATCACTTGTCATATATCTTGCCTGCTTTGGATTATTCAGCAGGAGAGAGGCAAAGTCTCCCCTGGGTAAGGAAGGTATTAAATTTAAATTTGTAGGGAGCTTTGTTGTCAAATGAAAAACATCTGGCTATTTAGGAACAGACAGATGTTCAAATAAATTTTTCATTTTTCATAAAAAGTGTCTGTTACCTGGCTGCAATCTTAGTATGAATTCCTGGGAAATAAACATGTTTCATTCATTCATATATTCAAATCATATGGGTAGCTAAAAATCAGCAAAATCACAGAGGCAAGTTCATTACTATGTTTTGTTGCAATTATAACTAACAAATTATCTTTCTTATCTGCATGCATTTTGTTAAGTATGTATCACTTGTTTGCTCTATTAGAAGATTTTAATTACCAGAGAAGATCCAAAAAGCCTCATTAAATTCTCAAACACAGAAAATTAATACAAAAAAAGTTTTTTAAGAATGTGCCTATAAATTTTTCCTCAAATATTTTTTAAACTTATAGAGGGAAGGTAGTTTGACAATGCCTTATGTAAAATGACAGAATATCATAGATTTAAAGCTACCTACATGATGAAATCCCTGGTGGCTCAGCAGTAAAGAATCCGCCTACCAGTGCAGGAGATCTGGTTTTGATCTCTGGGTCAGGAAGATCTCCTGGAGAAGGAAATGGCAACCCACTGTAGTTTTCTTGCCTGGGAAATCCCATGGACAGAGGAGCCTGGCAGCAACAGCCCACAGGGTTTCAGGAGTCAGGCACGATTTAGCTACTAAACCACCACCGCCACATGATGAAATAGAAAATGGGATGAACATAACGATGAATTGAGATTATTAAGAATGATAGACCATAAAATTCCAGATTGCAAACCAAGACTTCTAAGTGCCCATTGGTTTGAGAATATTAATATATCATTTTTAGATGAACTACTATACCATTTTAACTCCATTTGGAGGTTCAGTATAGTACAGGCATTCTAAATTAGGAAGCACTAAAGCTCAATATGCAGAAAACGAAGATCATGGCATCCGGTCCCATCACTTCATGGCAAATAGATGGGGAAACAGTGGAAACAGTGTCAGACTTTATTTTGGGGGGCTCCAAAATCACTGCAGATGGTGACTGCAGCCACGAAATTAAAAGATGCTTACTCCTTGGAAGAAAAGTTATGACCAACCTAGAGAGCATATTGAAAAGCAGAGACATTACTTTGCCAACAAACGTCCGTCTAGTCAAGGCTATGGTTTTTCCTGTGGTCATGTATGGATGTGAGAGTTGGACTGTAAAGAAAGCTAGGTGCCGAAGAATGGATGCTTTTGAACTGTGGTGTTGGAGAAGACTCTTGAGAGTCCCTTGGACTGCAAGGAGATCCAACCAGTCCATTATGAAGGAGATCAGTCCTGGGATTTCTTTGGAGGGAATGATGCTGAAGGTGAAACTCCAGTACTTTGGCCACCTGATGCGAAGAGTTGACTCATTGGAAAAGACTGATGCTGGAAGGGATTGCGGGCAGGAGGAGAAGGGGACGACAGAGGATGAGATGGCTAAATGGCATCACCAACTCGATGGACATGAGTTTGGGTGAACTCTGGGAGTTGGTGATGGACAGGGAGGCCTGGCATGCTGGGATTAATGGCATGAGTAGGACACTGAGCGACTGAACTGAACTGAACAGATAGAAAGTAAAGGCTTCCCTAGTGGCTCAGATGGTCAAGAATCTTCCTGCAGTGCAGGAGACCTGGGTTCAATCCCTGGGTCAGGAAGATCCTCTGGAGAAGGGAATGGCTACCCACTCTGTTATTCTTGCTTGGAGAATTTCATGGATGAGGAGCCTGGTGGACTACAGTACATGGGGTCACATAAAGCCAGACACAACTGAGTGACTAACACTTTCACTTTCATAAAAATTAAATATTTTACAGTTCAGTGTACTATTTACAAATAATTATTAAAACAAAACTTTGAATATGGAGAATTCTAAATACACAGAAATAAAAATAATGCAATGAAAACACTGTGCCTCATAGATGATCAATGTATGCTAAATTCCATTTGATTTATCACCCTCCAGAATTAAAAAAACCAACTCATATTAACTTTTTTGTTTTGCAATGGGAATATAATTTACACATCATAAATTTTACCCATTTAAAGTAAACAATTAAGTTGTTTTTAGTATTTTCACTAGATTGATGCAATTATCATCCCCAAAAGTAATCCTAAATTCGTTACTGGTGACTCCCAGTTCCGCCCTCTTGGTAGCCCCTGCAGTCACAAATCTATTCTTTCTTCTATATTTTTGCCTATTCAAAATATTCCAAAAAAAGGATCATGTGACATATGATCCTTTGTATCTTACTATGTCACTTAGTACATTGTTTCCAAAGTATATCCGCATTAAACCATGCATCAGTGCTTCACTCTCTCTCAGAGTTGAATAATATTCCATTGTGTGGATACTTCACGTTTTGGTTTGTCTTTTCATCAACTGATAGATGTTTAGATTCTTTCTGCCTATTGGTTATGTGGATAATGCTGCTATGAACATTTGTATTAAGGGCTTTAGATGAACATATATATTAAATTCTCTTAAATATATACGTAGAAGTGGAATTGCTGGATCTTGAGATAACTCTGTGTTTACATTTTTAAGGAAAAACTTTTCACTCGGTTTATGGTCTTTGTACTGTTGGCAAAAATTACTTTTTCATAGGCATATGGTATTTTTTTGGACTATCAGTTCTATTCCTTTGATCTATATATCTGCATGGGTTTTGCTCTTTGTTCCTCTAATGGTGCATATTGCATTGCTTGGTTTTCATGTGTAGGACCACCCTTGACTTTCTGGGTTGCCTCAAACTGTCATGGTGTGCTCCTTAGTATATGTTGCTGGTTTCGGTTTGCTAATTTTTTTTTTTTTTTGAAGATTTGCTAATCTCTATTCATAAAAAATATTGGCCTATAGTTTTCTTTCTCTTAATGCCTTTTTTTTATACTTGTCTGTTTTTAAAATTATTATCATAAGAGTGGCCTCATGGAATCAGTTTGAAAGTGTTTTCTCCACTTCTTTTTTTTTTTTTTTAATTTGTGAGAGATGATGTGTTCTTTTGTAAAATAGTCCTAGGCTTTGCTTTCTGTGAGTTTTAAAAATTAGTGATTCAACTTCTTTGCTTGTTATTACTATATTCAGTTTTTGTTTCTTTTAAAAGAATTTTCATGTCTTTTTAGAAAATTTGTAGTTTATCTGGTTATCTAATTTGTTAGCATATTTGTTTTCATACTATTCTCTCATAATCCTTTTCTATTTCTCTAAATTTGGTAGTAATGTCCTCTTTTTCACTGCTGGCATTAGTAATTTTCCTTCCTTTTTCTTAGTCAATTTAACTAAATGTTTGTTACTTTTGCTGACTATTTTTTGGAATGATCAACTTTTTGTTGTTGCTGATTTCCTCTATTTTTCTATTTTACTTCTGCTCTAATATATTTTATTTCCATCATTTATCTTTGGGTTCAGTTTCCTCTTCCTTTCATACTTTCTTAAGATGTGATTTTAGGTTATTTTAAAACTTGTCTTCTTTTTTTAAAAAAAAGAAAGAAAGAATTCACTATGGTAAATTTCCCTATGGCAAATTTCTCTCTAAGAATAACTTTAGGATGTGCTTTAGTTTTTGTTTTTGTTTTTTTTCATTCCACCTCATTTAATTTGCATAATGATTCATTCTTTGATTCATTAGTTATTTGGGTGTACATTCTATAATGTCTATATAGTTGTGGATTTTCCAAATTTCCTTCTGTTACTGATTTCTAATGTAATTCTACTATGTAGAATGTAAAGTTTGTTTACGTAAAGTTTGTTGTGTTTGTTTATGTAAAACAAACTTTGCAGGATTTCAAGCTGTTTAAATTTATTGAGACTTGCTTTATGGCCTAGCATATGGTCTGTCCTGAAGAACATTCCTGGTGGTGCTGCTGGAGGAAGGGTTTTATAGGTGTAGTTGACTTATAGTGTTGTTCTAGTTGTCTCTTTTCTTTTGGATCTTCTGTCTCATTGTTCTAACCACTATGGAATTTTAGATATTGAAATATCCAACTCATATTGTAGAAAAATTGAATTATCCCTTTCATTCTGTCATTGTTTGCCTAATGAATTTGGGGGTTCTGTTTTTATAGATGATTATGAAGCAAATCCTAAACACTATGTAATTTTAGCTATGAATTTCTCAGTAGTATACCTAAATGGTAAGAACCTGTTTAACATAACAACAATACCGTTATTTTAACTGTTTAAATTGACAATAGTTATTTAAAGCAGTTGCTTATTCAGAGTTCAAATTTCCCAAATTGCCGAACATTGACTCTTATTTTCATTCTCTATCTTCTTTTACTCTTCTACTCCCTTTTAAGATGCATATGTTTATGCAACCACCAAGGTGCGGAACATTCCCACCATCCAGATGATCCCCATATGTCCCACCAATAAAATATCATAGATTCATATGTAACTACTATTCCAACATTAGTTTTACCAGTTTTTGAAGGTCAGGTGACTGAAATCATAGTTTTTTGTGCTTGGTTTCCTTCACTTAACATTTTGTCTTTGAGTTTTAACCATGGTATTACATGCACTATGTTGTAGTACCGTGATTAGGATTTGAGTTATGATTTTCCAAAAAGAGCATATCAGTAGCAGTTTATTCTTTATCATTGCTCTGATGATTTCCATTGCCTATCTATACAATAATTTATGTAGTCTATTCTAATGTACATAGACATTTAGACTGTTTCACATGGTACTCAGTAATAGAGTATACATACTATTATCTTTAGAAGATAATCTCAAACTTTTATCTATAAAAACATCTATAAATATCTATAAAAACATAACCCCCAAATTCATTAAGCAAACAATGACAGAATGAAAAGGAAAATTCACTTTTTCTACAATATGAGTTGGATATTTCAATATATAAAATTCCATAGTGGTTAGAACAACGAGGCAGAAAATCCAAAAGAAAAGAGATGACTAGAACGAGTAGTTACATTAATTTCAACTCCAGACATCATTGTGTAAATGCTACATTTAACCCATAATCTTGAAAATACTAGATGTTACTATAACACTTTTAAAGACAGTAGGTCTCTAAATTATGACTGCAGTTGTTTCTCTCTAATGCCTTCAAATGACTGAGTTTTTTCCCCCCAGTCTTTGTAGCTGTTTTTGACAGGAACATTACTGCTTTATAAATAAGCACAATGTTTTTACACAGTTTATTTAAATTACAACCCAATAAACTCTATAAATTTCAGTTGATTGATTTGGCTCTTAAATTTATTTTAATCTACAGGTTTTCACTCTGTTTCTTCTTCCCTGGCTATTATTTATTGAAAGAAAAAGTCATTTGTCTTGTGGAGTCTCTAACAGTCTGTAGTTTACTAATTCATCCCCATGGTGTCACTAATCATTTCTTTTTTTCTATTATTTGCAATAATAGATGTATGAAGCTTTAAAAGGCCCTGACTTGATGTTTTTTGGCAAAAACACTTTATATTATATGTGCAGTTATAATTTTCCAAAGAGAACTTATCGACAAGTTGTCACTTTTTTTTTTTTTAAACTTTGCAATATTGTATTGGTTTTGCCACACATCAACATGAATCCACCACAGGTTTTTTTTTATAATATTCAGTTCAGTTCAGTCATTCAGTCATGTCTGACTCTTTGAGACCCCATGGACTGCAGCACGCCAGGCCTCCCTGTTCATCACCAACTCCCAGAGTTTTCTCAAACTTATGTCCATTGAGTCAATGATGCCTTCTAACCATCTCATCCTCTGTTGTCCCCTTCTCCTCCTGCCCTCAATTTTCCCCAGCATCAGGGTCTTTTCAAAGGAGTCAATTCTTTGCATCAGGTGGCCAAAGTATTGGAGTTTCAGCTTCAGTATCAGTCCTCTCCATGAATATTCAGGACTGATTTCCATTAGGATGGACTGGTTGGATCTCCATGCAGTCCAAGGGACTCTCAAGAATCTTCTCCAACACCATGGGTCAAAAGCATCAATTCTTCAGCAATCAGCTTTCTTTATAGTCCAACTGTCATATCCATACATGACTACAAACCATAGCTTTGACTAGATAGACCTTTGTTGGCAAAGTAATGTCTCTGCTGTCTAGGTTGGTCATAACTTTTCTTCCAAGGAGAAAGTGTCTTTTAATTTCATGGCTGCACTCACCTTCTGCAGTGATTTTGGAGCCCTCCAAATTAAAGTCTGTCACTGTTTCCACTGTTTCCCCATCTATTTGCCATGAAGTGATGGAACCAGATGCCATGACCTTCGTTTTCTGAATGTTGAGTTTTAAGCCAACTTTTTCACTCTCCTCTTTCACTTTCAAGAGACTCTTTAGTTCCTCTTCACTTTCTGCTATAAGGGTAGTGTCATCTGCATATCTGAGGTTATTGCTATTTCTCCCGGCAATCTTGATTCCAGCTTGTGCTTCATCCAGTCCAGCGTTTCTCATGATGTACTCTGCATATAATTTAAATAAGCAGGGTGACAATATACAGCCTTGACATACTCCTTTCCTGATTTATAATGTTAGTGTCTATTAATAATTATTCCCCTGATCTTTTATATCAGTAGATATTGAAAATTGTGTTGTTCTTGTTAGCTTAATACATCTTTAAGGATAAAATTTTCCTCCTTATCTGGCTAGTTTCCAGTAACAATAAGAAAAATAAGGTGATACAAGTTAAATACTTAATATTCTCCGTTTATTTACCAACATTTTGACAGATAAGTTGAATACATATTTTAAATATTTAATGTTTTCCCTTTATTTACCAGTGTTTTGACTGATAAGTTGCATACATATTATCCTCTAAATAGGGCTAATGGCTTTATTATTTTTATACTTTTATGATCATCTTAATGGATTTTTATACAAATATTTCAGTTACAGCAGTCTTTGAGAACATTCTTGCTATGTGGTAAGGCAAAATATTTCAGGCTTGTCTTGTCCATTTCTTGTCCCTGATTTTGGTAGGCTTCTGTGGAAGAAGCTTTGGTTCCTTTTAGAAAAGAATGATAATTAGAATTTTCAGTATGGACAAGAAGGATGTTCTTTGCTACAGGGATAGTTATTATGCCTAGGTTCTTTCTGGAAACAGAGCTAGAAAACATAATTTTTAAGGAATTAAATTTAATGTGTTAATGATGATACTTCCAAGTTGAATTCAGGAATACAGGGTTTTAGTGTAGTGACATAAATATTTTTTCTCTCCCCTTTCCAGTGCTGAGATTTCTGCTTCTCAAGAGCATCAATATGATTAGTCATCTATTTCATGCCATAATATACTCACATCTCAGAATAACAATACTTTCAATAGAATCATAACAATGTGTTTATCATCAATAGCCTCTCTTTTTTATTTTTAATTTTGGAATTGACTCAGGTTACACAGACAATTTTAGAGATATAGGGTCCTTTAAAGTGCTTAAGGCTTAAGGTGGCTCAGTGGCACACAATTCAGGATGGCTAGCATCTACCCAGCCCTCTCATTATAGTGGCCATAGCAGATAGCATACCCTAACATCTGTGAAAACAGACCTCTCCAGGCCTCATTCTGCGGGATGCATACAGGCCCTAGGGAATCTGCACAATTGCATGAAGTGTGGATAGCTGTGTTTCAGTTATCATCAAATACTTACGGAGTTTAACTGCAACATAAATTGATGCTTAACTAAGGCACATTTGCTGTAACCAGAACTTTTCTGGGGGAGCAGTGGTTACTTCCATTACATTCAGTATAACAATCACAATTACTTTCTGAAATGTGGTAGTCTTATTTTTTTTAATAACTGCATTAATAACTTCCCCATGTCCACATGGCTAGTAAGTTCCAGGGAGAGAACTTGAAGTAAAAAGTCTCTGTTTTTTGGTCCAAACACTTTTCCATGTCATTTCATCTTCTCCACTTACAGTGATTCTGTATTCTAAGCTCTGTACTCTGAGTTGATAAACATGAGGAATCAAAAGGACAGTGACACTTTCACCTAAATAAAACAAAAAGCCACCACTGAAAAGGGGAAATTATAAAGGAAGAAAAGCAGAACAGCCATTGAATGAAAGCCTAAAAATGTGCTTAGACCTCAGCTCTCCAGTAAAGAACTTCTGTTATGTTGTCATTAAACTTTTTGTTACTCATCAATCTCAAAAAGAATCATGGTCCATTATAGTTGTGATACTTTGTGTACTAAACAAGATTCTTCTGAAACCCATTGTCTCATGTTTACTTTTCAATAATTCTGCAGAATAATCACTATTATTATTCTGATCTCTCCTTTATAAATCAAGAAACAAATAATCAGATAGGTGAAGTGATTTACTGTGTTTGTACAGTGAGCGAGTAACAGTCAAGATTTGAGCTCAGTTCTTCTGACTCCAAAATAAAGGGGACACTTTACTTTCCTAAGTCTCCTCCTATAATCAAAGAGATTCTCTCAAATGTGGAAACTACCATTTTCCCAGGTCATCAAATTCAGTGCAAGACAAAAGGCCAACATTTCCAGACCATTTTTGCAGAAGTATCAAAAAGTTCATGTTGTGGGAGAATCATTGGGTGCCTAAGTCTTGAAAAGAATAAAGAATTTAGGATTGAAAACTGACTTTTAAAAGTGCTGGCAGTAAATTAAACTGGAAATGTTTAGGTTAATTTGACGTTATATTTTGGACCAGTTTTATTCTCTTGGTTTTCTTTTAGTGATAGGATAACCTAAATGACAAGAAAGCTTTGGAATAAATGAAGTTATAAAGATTGTGATGTTTTCTAATCTGACTATAGTCCTTACAGTTTAGGGTTTGGCAGATTGAATCGCTTAAATATATGGGTGGCTAACTTTCCCGATGCTTATACATCTTACTTTTAAAAGAAAATTCTCTCTTTTATACAAGATACTATTTTGAAGTTTACAGAACTGGACATCCTGATATTAAAATGAATAAGATTTAAACTTTGCTCTTTTCACAAAGAGTTGGGCATGACTTAGTGACTGAATAACAACTTTTAAATTAAAACACTGTATTTGGATTTAAAAATTAGAAAAACTAGACAATACAAAATACATTTATACACTGCTAGGTATAGAGTAGATAACTAATGAGAACGTACTGTATAGCACAAGGAACTCTACTCAGTGCTCTGTGGTGACAAAGAGGGAATATATGTATTCTTACAGCTGATTTACTTTGCTGTATAGCAGAAATTAACACAACATTGTAAAGCCACTAAGCTCTAATGAAACACACACACACACTTAAAGCTAAAGCTATCTTTAAAAAATTTGGCAACAATCACTGTGAGGATAGTTCACTGTTTTTCTTTATCCATTGTTTTAATTTTTAACCAAAGCCATAATTACATAAAAGAAAGAATAAAAATCAATTGAAACAAAAGTATCCAAAACTTCTATAAGACTATGAACATATATTTTTATTAATTGCTTGTAAACTGTTACAACTACTGCATGCTCAATAGGTCCATTATCTTCTTTGAGAGATGAAGGTGGTAATAACATGAATTTGGCTAAAACATTTTTGAATGAAACCTAATCATCTCAGATGGAAGTTTTTTTTTTAATTAAACTTTTATAATAAAACATTTTAATTATATATGTGAAATTGCAAGAAAATGCAATAGCAATTAAAGGATTCCATTTAGAATGACAGAAGAAAAACTTTTTGAAATCTATTATTTACAAATTCTAGTCATGCTGTGATACAAAATGGAAGGGAAGTCACGATTCTTCTCAAATATGACTTGTCCCCTTCTGCAACAGTTGTTTTATGTAAGAAAAAATTGTTTTACATAAAACTCAACAGAAACATATAGCTTGTTAAAATGTTTGTTTTAATGTGCAATATTAGATCTAACAAATGACATGAAACTGCAGATGTGGGCAGCAATTTCTGAGAAAACAACTTAAATGGTTATGGGTAAATATCATTGCTGGCAGTAGTAGTTCAGATATAATTCTACCCTTCTTCTGCTCCAAGAGTGCCACTGCTCTTGAGGAATTAAATATGTGTGCTAGGATTATTTTGGTCAAACTGGAAATGTAAATTCTAACATCATAAGCCAGTTTCTTTATTTAAGCCTGTAAACATTTGTGTTTTTATGGATTTCCAAATGATCATCAAACAAGCTTGCAATGTTGATTTCTTGAAGAGCAATGATATAACCCACCATTAAAATTTTTAGTGTTATTAACATTACATATCAGTAAAAATAGTTCGTAATGCAAATTTGCTGGCTTATATGCAACTTGACCATTTTATTAAGATGGCATTATTGAGAATTAAAAATTGGTAATTTTTTCATTACTTTTAAGATATAACTGACAGCAGCCTAAGTTTATGGTGCTATGTGCCCAACAAACATTTAGTATTTGTCAGTACTTTTCAGAAAAAATAATGCATGTTTCGACAGACATGTAAGTATTTTGCTATACATGTACACTTCGGTCAATAGCATTCATTGTACAATGGGTGGGTTAAAATTCAAAATGAAGGATTGTTAGTGTCTCAGAAATCAACACATTTGTGTCTTAGAAATTGATCTCTTTACATAAAGCTTCAACTTCATATACATATTTAATAAGACAGGACATTGTTAATAAATGTCCAATATAATTCTGTTGCCTTAATACTCCATTCTTTTACTTAAAAACAGTTCTGCTGTCTATCAACTGAACTCTCATCATGCCCACTAAAAAGAGTAGGAAGCTCCAAATCGTCATCTCTCCACTAAAGCAATGATTAAGTTGGCAAAACTGTCAGAATCACCTTCATTGGAGCTGTAGAATCTATATCTTAATCTGATATCGATGGAGAAAAAAAAGAAAAAAATATATAGTTTGAACACAGGTAAAAGAGTTAATCAGAAATAAGTACCTACTGACGGAATAAGTGATTTTATTTTAAACAATAATTTTCAAATTACCTTCTGCTGTTAAATGGTTTAAAATTAAAATATCAGAAGAACAGCTAAAGAAATTAGAAAATCAAATGACAATTATATATAAATACCTGCTAGAGATATTAGCCAACACTTTGAGGGATAAAGGCAGAGAAAACATCATCTTCACATATTTATGTCATAAATGTGCACATTCCTCAGATGTAAAAGTTAGAAAAACAAGATATCTTTTTAGTATTCTTAAAAGCATCCTTCTAAAACCTTAATGATGAAAATAGGGTTACTGTGGTTTAGGGTTAAAGGCTAAAGTTAGGGTGCAAGACTATTTTTTTAGCTACATAAATAAACATGAGACCAATTTGAAAGAAGAATTTTGCTATCCAAAGAATGGAAAGTATAGGAAGGGGCTATATAAATATCTTAGGAGTGAAAGTAAGGCATGAAATTAAAATTATTTTAAAATGCTAACCTAATTCATTTAAAGGTATTGAATTCATTTAAATACCTGGCTTTAATAAGAAAAAAAGGCAAGAGCATTTTGTATAATTAGGTAGTAATGGGAAATTTGTAAAATAACTATTAATAAAATGTAATGAAGTGAATATTTTTTAAAATGAGCATTAAAAAACCATTAGGTTTAGATAAAGTTATTTTAATGTGATGAGGAAATTATCTCACTAATTTGACAAAAAGAATTTATTTTGAAATGGCAAAGTAAGGTAGAATAAGGAATGCAATTAGGAAAAGTACAGGCAGTTCAGTTCATTCATCAAAACTGCTAGGATAACCTGAAAATTATTTCTATTCATATTACTAGAATAAAGATTTTAAAATAAACTGAGATATTAAAGTGGCAAATGATATTGATCACTATACAGTGATTAGAATTTATAAGTTAGAGTTGGAAGAAATCAGATCTCCTGTTGCCCTAATCAGTGCTCTTACTCCTGTTCTGTCCTCTTTCTAGTGTCCTGTACAGAATTTCCATTTTCAATAGATAGTGTCCACATATGCCAGGGATAAGCCCCTAGGATCTTCTGTCTATAAATAAGAACATGCCATATCCCTGCAGCAACCAGAGAAATTTTTTTTTAATTTCTCTGTTCAAAACTCTTGGAAGATTTTTCTTAGAATAAAATTTAAAGACCCAATTATGACTTATTTTAAGCTACCTTTTCATCATCTTTTCTAAACTATCCCTGTACATGATCAGTAGGGCCCTTCATCAGTATCATAGAGTAATAATGTCTGTTCTCTTTGGGGCTGTACTATTCCATCTGTGAAGCAGCATTACAGAGTTACTGCTGGAGGAACAATATACTTACTATATAATTGCACAAATATTATTGATGTCCATCCATGTTGTAATATGTAGAGAAATTTCATTCTTCTTTATTGCTGAATAATATATTACATTATTTTATTTTATTATCCATTCATCAGCAATGGACATTAATGTTTTTTCTACTTTGGGGCTTCTATGAATAATGGGGCTGTGAACATTTGTGTACAAGTTTTTGGTGTACTTTTTTTTCCCCATTTCTTTTTAGTATATACCTAGGAATGAAATTGATGGATCATATAGTAACTCAATGTTTAGCAAGTTTAGGAACTGCCAAAATGTTTTCCATAATGGCTGCACAAACTTACATTCCCACCAGTGAATAAGGGTTCCGCATCCTCACCAATACTTATTTTTATCTCATTTTGATTGTAGTCATTCTAGTAGATGTGAAATAGTATGCCCTGTTTTTTTAATGTTTGTTACCTAAGGACTAATGATGCTGAGTATCTTTTCATACAGTTTCTAGCCATTTATTTATCTTCTTTGGATATGTACTGGTAGATCCTTTCCCATTTGGATTGGAGTTTTTTTGAGAGGTAAGGAGTCTTTACATTTTCTAGCTGCCAGTCCCCTACAAGACGTTATTTTCAAACATTTTTTCCATTCTGCAGATTGTCTTTTCACTTTCTTGAGTGTATTGTTTATATCATTTATTTTAAAATTTTGATGTAATCCAGTTTATCTGTTTTCTATTTTTCTTGCTTATAGTTTTGATGTGATAGCTAAGAAACCATTGCCTAACCGAAGGTCATGATGATTTACTGCTATGTTTTTCAATTGGTGTATAATTGCTTTACAATCTTATGTTCTCTTCTGCTGTACCACAGAGTAAGCTAGCTATGCATGCATATATCCCCTCACTCTTGAGCCTCTCTTCCGCCCCACTCCCCAGCTCACCCATCGAGGTCATCTCAGAGCACTGAGCTGAGCTTCCTGTGCTTTATAGCAGGCTCCCACTAGCGATGTTATGCATGGGAGTGTATATATGTCGGTCCTACTCTCCCAGCTGACCCCACCCTTCACTTCTCCCTCTGTGTCCACTTATTTGTTCCCTGCATCTGCATATCTGCTCCTGCCTTGGAAATAGGTTCATCTATAACATTTTTCTGGGCTTTCCAGGTGCCGCTAGTGGTAAAGAAACTGCTTGCCAGTGCAGGAGACAAAAGAGATCTGGGTCCTATCCCTGGGTTGGGAAGATGCCCTGGAGAAGGAACTGGCAACCCACTCCAGTATTCTTGCCTGGAGAATCCCCAGGGAAAGAGGAGCCTGGCGGGCTACAGTCCATAGGGTCACATAAAGTTGGACAGGACTGAAGTGAGTTAGCAGGCATCCATACCATTTTTCTGGGCTTCCCTGGTAGCTCAGATGGTAAAGCATCTGATTGCAATGTGGGAGACCCAGGTTTGATCCATGGATGGGGAAGACCCCTGGGTCAGGAAGATCCCCTGGAGAAGGAACTGGCAGCCCATTCCAGTATTCTTGCCTGGAAAATCCCATGGACAGAGAAGCCTGGTGGGCTACAGTCTATGGGGTCACAAAGAGTCAGACACAACTGAGCAACTAACATACTGTTTTCTAGATTACACAGATATGCTGCTGCTAAGTCACTTCAGCTGTGACTCTGTGGAACCCCATAGATGGCAGCCCACCAGGCTCCCCCACCCCTGGGATTCTCCAGGCAAGAACACTGGAGTGGGTTGCCATTTCCTTGTCCAATGCATGAAAGTGAAAAGTGAAAGTGAAGTCGCTCAGTCATGTCCGACTCTTCGCGACCCCATGGAGTGCAGCCTACCAGGCTCCTCTGTCCATGGGATTTTCCAGGCAAGAGTACTGGAGTGGGGTGCCATTACCTTCTCCGTCCACATACACATATATGTTAATATACGCTATTTGTTTTTCTCTTTCTGAATTGCTTCTTACTGTATGATAGACTCTAGGTTCATCTGCATCTCTCCAATTACCCTATTTCATTCCTTTTAGTGGCTACAAAGTATTTCATTGAGTATATATATCACATCTTCTTTACCCATTCATCTGTCATTGGACATTTAGGTTGTTTCCATGTGCTGGATATTATAAATAGCGCTGCAGTGGACATTGGGGTATGTGAGTCTTTTTGAATTATGGTTTTCTCAGGGTAAATGCCCTATAGTGGGATTGCTGTGTCATAAGGTAGTTATAGTTTTCATTTTTTAAGGAACCTCCATACTGTTCTGAAATGGCACCCACTCCAGTACTCTTGCCTGGAAAATCCCATGGATGGAGGAGCCTGTTAGGTTACAGTCTATGGGGTCTCTAAGAGTCAGACACAATTGAGCAACTTCACTTTTTTCACTTTCCTCATTGGAAAAGGAAATGGCAACCCACTTCAGTGTTCTTGCCTGGAGAGTCCCAGGGATGGAGGAGCCTGGTGGGCTCTCATCTATGGGGTCACACAGAGTTGGACACGACTGAGGCGACTTAGCAGCAGCAGCAGCAGCCATACTATTCCACACAGTGGCTGTGGAGAAAAGGGAGCACTCTTGCACTCTTGATGGGAATGTAAATAGATACTTCTATGTTTTATTCTAACAGTTTTACTTCTTACATTTAAAGCCTATGATTCATTTTAAGTTAATTCTTAAATGTAGTGTAAAGAAAGGATCCAATGTCATTCCCGCGCATGTGTTTATCTACTTGTCCCAACACCATTTGCTCAAAAGACTATATATTCTTTCTCCATTGAATTGTCTTGGCACTTCTGTCAAAAATCAGTTGACTAAGAATATAGAGTTTATTTCTAGATTTAAAAATTCTATGTCATCTGCTGTATCTCAGTTTTATTTCATCAGTCTACATGTCTTCAGTTCAGTCGCTCAGTCCTGTCTGACTCTTTGTGACCCCATGAACCACAGCACACCAGGCCTCCCTGTCTATCACCAACTCCTGGAGTCTACCCAAACCCATGTCCATTGAGTCGGTAATGCCATCCAACCATCTCATCCTCTGTTGTCCGTTTTTCCTCCTGTCTTCAATCTTTCCCAGCATCAGGGTCTTTTCAAATGAGTCAACTCTTCCCATCAAGTGGCCCAAGGATTGGAGTTTCAGCTTCAACATCAGTCCTCCCAATGAGCACCCAGGACTGATCTCCTTTAGAAAGCACTGGTTTAATCTCCTTGCAGTCCAAGGGACTCTCAAGAGTCTTCTCCAACACCACAGTTCAAAAGCATCAATTCTTTAGTGCTCCGCTTTCTTTATAGTCCAACTCTCACATCCATGCATGACTACTGGAAAAACCATAGCCTTGACTAGATGGACCTTTGTTGACAAAGTAATGTTTCTGCTTTTTAATATGCTGTCTAGGTTGGTCATAACTTTCCTTCCAAGGAGTAAGCATCTTTTATTTTTTTTTTTTATTTTTTTTTTTTTTGGAGTAAGCATCTTTTAATTTCATGGCTACAATCACCATCTGCAGTGATTTTGGAGCCCAGAAAAATTGTCAGCCACTGTTTCCATTGTTTCCCCATCTATTTGCCATGAAGCAATGGGATCGGATGCCATGATCTATTCTTGTGCAAAATCTCATTGCTTCATATCCTTTAATTTTATGTGATCTATTTCTAGATAATCCATTCTATTTGCTATTAAATTGCAATCATATAGTTGTTGTGCATATACATTGTAACATCTGAAAGAATTATATTCCCTACTATTTTTTCCTAAAAATTTCAATCTGTTTATATTTTATATGCAGAAAAATCTTTTTTTGAATTTAATTTTTTAATTATTGAATTTGTAGAGAAATGTTGAAAAAGAACTAACCATTTTGATGGTTGTCATGATATTCAGACAATAATACACATACTCTTATTGTGATATTTATTCATCTATTACCAGCAGATATACTCTGCTATATATAAATACATGTTTAACAATTATAAATTTTCTGTCCTGCTTTATTGGTTTGATTATGAGCTTTGTAATTTTTCATCCTCTTCATTTCTATCTTATCTTTAATGCCTTTCATTTTCATACAATTTTAAAGCTGTTGATTTTGCAGAGTAGATCTCTCTGAACTGCCATCACACGTACTGTGTGATGGCTCCTGCCCTTTTTCTTTGTGTGTCAGTTCAGTTCAGTCACTCAATCATGTCCAACTCTTTGTGACCCATGGACTGCTGCAAACCAGGCTTTCCTGTCCATCACCAACTCCTGAGCTTGCTCAAACTCATATCCATTGAGTCGCTGGTGCCATTCAACCATCTCATCCTCTGATGTCCCCTTCTCCCCAGCATCATTAAAGACCTCATCTTCTCTAGCTTGGACTTTGGGTAGTGCCACGAATAGCTGAAGAAGCTGATTGCTCATGCCACTCTTCATTTTCAGGTGATAAAAACTCTTTCTAGCTAGGAAGTTCCGCACAGTGCCCTCTTGGGGAATAGGATGATGCAGGCAGAAGGAAGCTGTCTTCCTTCTCTTCTTGTGCGATACTCCCAGTCTTTTTGTTCCACTGAATTGCTGAAACTTCTTAGTAGCCTCTACAGATCATCCAGAGCTGTTTGTGCTTTTGAATAGCTATTAATTGTTGATCTTTGTTGCAGGACCTGGAGGGTGGATTCTCCTATGTCAGCATGTTGGTCTTCTTGGAAGAAGATTGGATTCTCAAATCTTCTGATTCTTTCTATGTCATACTCACTTGGTAAACCTTCATACCTCAACCTATGCTATTCCTGTGTTCTTGAAAATGAATGGTCCTAGAGAAAAATATATAACCATGCTGAATGGGCTCTAAATTTATGATGTGGGTCTTTAATGATGCTGAGGAATTAAATTATAATTTAGCTGATTCAATCTCCATGCTCCATTATTTTCCTTTCTTATCAATCTGTATGTCTCTTATTCTGGCATAGTCACTCATAGCTAAAGAGGTGCTTTCTGTTAGGAAAATGTAGCCAATCAGAGCACATTTCCACAGCCACCTAAGACCAGATCTGCCTATCAACATATGTACCCAACATTTATAACTTCTTGTTTCTCATGACTAGTGAAATACTTATCATGTTATTTTATTCTCTGTCCTCTCCTTGAATTTTAGTTCAATCATTTTTGAGAGCTTTTTCTACAAAATCAGTTTTCTTACTTTATTGAATCATTAATGATTAATAATAATCATTATTAGTTATTCACATCAGCTGACACACAATTTTTTTAAGATGCATCCTCCTGACCCCTTAGCAAGAATTTGCTTTCCTAAATGTAATATTAGCTAAGCTTGAACACAATATTTTGAACAATAGATGGTGAGAAAGAAATTTTAAATGTATTATTTAGAGGGATAGTAAAATTCCTGCAAAGCAGAAGAAAGTTGAACTAAAGGGAAACAAAGCTTTTTATTTGATCCTATTTATTAGCTCCCACTTCAATTATGCCTCAGAAACATGTATTACAGTCAGACAGTAAACAAATTGAATTTTTCTTATGGGTGTAAGTCCAATTAAAAAAATATTGCTTCCCAAATGACAAGAAACTTATCCTCTCTGCTGTTTCCTAAAAGTTTATTATCAAATTCATCTTTTTTATCCTTTAGTTATACTGATTTTATTCTCTTCCACTGTCCAAAGATTGCTAACCTTGACAAAAGTTTGTGGCTGAAAGCTTTCCTTAGAACATAGTATGACAGAAAGAACAGAAAAACTATTAGGCTGGCTTTCAGATATCTACAATTTTTCATGTGAGTAAATAAAAGAGGATTTTCGCTATCTGTTTAATTCCTATGTGAAACAAGTCTCAATTGATTAGATTTCCAGAGGAAATTCATTCCTTTGTATACCATTTAATCAATATTCACTGTTAATTACTAACAGATATCTGGTAGTATCCATAAAGGATACAACTCTCTCCTATGAGCAGCAATCAGCATTCAGATATTTTAAGGGATTTAATAAAAGGGCATAACAAATCCTATTAAAAGATTAGAATTAATCAGTCTCCTTCATGATCCCCTTATGGAAAACATAAAGATACATTTTTCTTTCCAGCTTCATGGTTACTGACCATTAGAATTCCAAATATATGACACTTATTTAAATATAACTTATTGCTAGACAAGACATCTAGCAAACTCCCCAGTGGGGAATTGAATAGATAAAAAATAAAATCTAAGAGAAGAAAAGAATATCTGGCATCAGAAATGGCTCAGTAGGATACAAATAAGTAAAACACGGGGATGAAATGAATTGGAACTGAATCTATTTGCATTAGGGATTGAACATGATGTGCTCAGTAGGAAAGTTTGAAACACTTCACTGAACAATAGAAAAATAAGTTGAATATTTTAGCAATGTCTCAGTATTCCTCAAATGAACTTTTGTTGTACACCCCATTTCAGCCATTTTCTTTCCAAAAGTAATATTCTCTTATATGTCTTTTTTTAAAATTTTTTTATTGAAGGATAATTGCTTTACAGAATTTTGTTCTTTTAAAAATAATTTAAAAATCTATGTTTTGTCCTTTCATGCAGTCAAAATTTCCAGGATAAATGAATTTCTCTCTGAACAACCACTTTCTTTTGATGGTTTCTAAGGTTATTTTGGTTGACATGGTGTTGTTAGTTTTGACTTGACCTAAGTTTAGCTTCCCTGGCTCTAATAGAATCTATTCCTTTCAAAGTGCCTTCAGCTGGGAGATTTGTGCTGTGGCACAAGTCTATGATCCTTGAAAATGATCTCACTGTGTTCTGATCCTTATCAAATTCAGTTAATTGCATGATAAGAAAGCACTAGTTTTTGTATTTATTTACTTCTATATTTGTTTTGGCTTGCACTTTTTACATATACCCATCTGTATTAATATGAAAGGCTGCTATAACAAAGTACCACAGACTGGGAGTCTTAAACATCAGAAATTTATTTCCTCACAGTTCTGGAGGTCAGGATATTGGCAGGTTTGATTTCTCCTAAATCTTTTCTCTTTGGCTTACAGATATTCTCCTCCTCACTGTGTCCTCTCGTGACCTTTTCTCTGTGGGTATGCATCCCTGATGACTCTTTTTGTGTGTCCTAATTCCTTTTCTTATAAGTAACACCAGTCAGATTAGATTAGGGCCTGTTCACATATCCTGCTTTTTAATTACCTCTGTGAATATAGTTACATTCTGAGATGCTAGGAGTTCAGGTTTTAAGATACGAATGTAGGGAGGACACAATTTAGCTCATAACACCATCTCGAATGAGTTTATCACACTATGTAAATATTCAAATGAGAGAAGAAGTACAGAGATTGTGCTAGAAAATAATTGAGATCATATTTATATTATTTTACAAGGTTCTCAATGAGACCCAGCAAGAGTGGATTCCAGCACTTTATGGTTATGGCTACATACTCAAGTTCTGACATAAACATATCAAAAATATTTCCTTGGCAAACTTAACCTTGAAAGATTTTGTAGAGAGATGTGACCAAGAGGTCATCTGTTATAAGACATAATAATATATTATCAGTAAAGATGTGTGAATAAAAATAAGACTTCGTATAAGTAAAATGATAAACATTAAAAAACTCTTCTAGCTTTTAGCCTTGCATATAAACCTCACCTCCTGCCATGACCACTCCTTTGCTATTTTGAAAACTCAATATATTGCTGCAAGTCATACTTTCTTCACCTTCCAGGGTAAATTTCATCCAGTTAAATGCTCATGTGGCCTTTTCTATCTCGGTTCAGTTCAAGCATTAGTTTGAAGCGTTTCCATTGTTAAGGCCACCGGGTAGAACTAACCATTCTATCTCCTTTGTCTACACTGTGTTTGGTGTGATTGTCTATATATAAGTATGAATATATACCATGCAATAAGTATAGAGATTATTTTGACATTTTATGTACAGCAATTCTTATTCTGTAGTCAGTCTCATCTTTTATTTTTTGATAAAATGCCAACTCTAAAATCAAATTAGGAAAATATCATAAACTTAGAATGGAATATAATCTGCAAAAATACTGAGTCATTATGCTGTACATCTAAAACTAATACAATGTTGTAAATCAGTTATAATTCTGTAAAAATGTAAAATACAAAAATTAGCTAGATTTGTAGAACTTTACTAAAACAGTAGCATGCTCCATCCTGGAATCAAAAAGGGCACAGTAAGTGCAGCATTCCTTTCAAAGATGGGGGCTTGCTCAGCCTTTTTTTCTGTTTAATAAGGTGCATTATATTGTACATAAGTCCATATAATATCCTTCTTATATTAAAAATAACTGTTTATTATTTTTCCATCTTTTGTACATACCCTGCCCATTGATATACATGCACATTTATATCTTTATCTCTGTTCATGCCAACATATAATGGTACAAATTGTTTTTTGCACACCTAACCTATATTTTCACCTATCCTTTATCACCAATAATGTTACTATATTTATCTTCAATTTCCTGATTTATTTAATTATAATAAATTTGATTTATTTATAATAACCTTGATTTATAAATTTATTTAATTTATTAAAATTCAATTTCCTTCCATTTCTCAAAATGTTCAAAACTCAGATGGAAAAAAATAGTATTCCCTATTGCTCCACTGAAAAGTAAGAGCTGAGTTATCCAAGACTGATCCTTACAGGATGGCCTCCAAAAATGTCCCATCAAAACAGCTGAAACTATAAGACAGACCAATTTATGGTAGAAATCTGAAGTGGCATTTTAGTTGAATGGTTGCTCCTTCAACCAAGAATACTAAAAAGTAGCAAACTTGGGCTGAAAACTAGAACTCTGGCCATATTATACAACTGTGACTATATAATCCCAGGTTTGATGTCAGTTTATTAATTTAGCCAGATGAGGGCTGAATGAAGACACAAAGATGGAGCCAAGGTTCAGTTACACCGCGTTGATGGAACCCACAAAGTTTGGACCTTAGACTTTGGTCGCACCATGGAAGGGGCTTGTACTCCCTCAACCACGCCTGGTGTGGTGTTTGTCTCCATAAGTCCTTCCTCTCCCTTTACATTTTCCAGAAGGCCTTGTGCGTGTGTGTGTGTGTGTGTGTGTATGCATGCATGCGTGTGCATGCCGTATTTAATAATTTTTAATTTTACCCCGCAAAGGAATTTTTCCTTAGAATTCATAGCATAACCATTACACAGCAACGTACATTACTCATGGCCCTCTCTCCAGGTCAAGTGATAAAAACATTGGAAGTCACTGGTGTTCTTCATAAATATTCCAGCTCTGTTTCCTTTAGCTTATGGTATTATTCAACTTCTTCACTTGCTGCAAGATAATCATGACCATAAGACTTATTGTTACCAATAAAATGTGAGCAAAGGAAATTTGCACATCACCTCTCCGAAGACGATTTAAGTGATGGTGACTACTTCATTCTCTCTTTCCTTTTGCATAGAAAGAGTCTACATTCAAGATAGTCACTGATACTCTTGGTCCCTCTGCTGACATAGATGAACATACAGGGGAAGCTTTATTATTTTTAAGACTCTGAGATTCAGGGATTGTTATTTCAATATAACCAGGCTATTCTGAACCAACACAGAAATGAAAAATCTTTAATTTTAAAAAGTGCAGAATATGAATTTATAACCATATATATTCACTTTCCAATTGATGAACATTGGATTTTTTAAAAAATAAATCCCCTTATACATATATAGTAAAAATGGGTCACTTTATTTGTATAGAATAAGATTCTTAAGTCAGATTTCTATGTCAGATGGAATGGTTGAAGTTTTTATATTGATGGAGCAATGCTCAATAGGAATATGACTAGATGGTGGACAGAGCAGAAAGGCAGCATAAGCAGTAATAGCAATCAAAAAACAATATACTAACATATGAAAAATTGTTATAGATAACTCATTGTTCTAAGTGTTTTATATGTTTAATAATTTAATCTCAATAAGTAATTTCCAGGGTGGTTCCATTTTACAGGTGACTTAACTAAAGAACAAATTAATTTGTATAACGAAGGTCACATGACTAATAAAAAATAGAGCTAGTAATTGGAGGCAGGAAGTAATCTAAGTTGTATTTTCTCTTTTAAGGATTCATAGAGTTAACACATGGGCTTCCCTGGTAGCTCAGCTGGTAAAGAATCTGCATGTAGTGCAGGAGACTCCAGTTCCATTCCTGGGTCAGGAAGACCCACTGGAAAAGGAATAGGCTACTCACTCCAGTATTCTTGGGCTTCCCTGGTGGCTCAGATGATAAAGAATCCTCCTGCAATTCAGGAGTCCTGGGTTCGATCCCTGAGGGGGGAAGATACCTTGGAGGACATGTTTTGTTACCCCCAAGAGCTTCCAAGTATTGCAGGTCAACACAAGCCATAACTTTCAAGAAAGACAAAATTTGGAGAAAAGACTTGAAAAGACAAAAACATCTATGTATTTACAGTGTCTCGGGCATTAAAATTTTCTCAAGCCTTAAAAGAGAATTTTGAGAGCAAAAATTCTCTATTTTGCTTATAAAAATACAAAATCTCATGGCTAAAGTTCTTCATGAATTATGCTTTAGCGGAAAAAATGAAAGAATGATTTCTTAAAATCAACCAACTTCTCAATATATTTTTAGAAATTGACTTTAGACCATAAGTTTTTCTAAATGTTGGATATGCCTTTTTGAACATTAAGCATTCACATCCATGTAAATACACATTCAATTAATGGACACACAGATTTAACTTCCTACTCTAAGTTTTCAAATTATTCCTGACATTTCATTTTTCATACTTTTATAACTATTTTGATGCAAAAGTAAACAACTATAATTACATCCATAAAACAAGATGAGGTATCTAGATTTTTAAAAGAGGCACAATAAATTAAGACAATTAAGAAAATTATCATCTCATCTAATTTCAATTTGAACATACACATATGCACAGAAAGAAGACTGCATACAAGAGACCTGTGTAGTAAAACTCATATCTCTGAGTTATCAGTGATGGATGAAAGGCATGAATTCAGGAATCAGATTGCCTGTATTTATACCACAGTTCCGCTTACCTAAATAATTTAGAGCAAATGAATGAATATTCAAACTACTAAATTTGGATAACTTCAAATTACCTAATCAAGTTTACAAGTTTTAGTAACACAGGCAACAAACGCAAAAATAGATAAATAAGACTATACCAAACTTAAAACATTTGTACATCAAATGATAAAATTGACAGAGTGAAAAGGCAACCTAGGAATGAAAGAACATGTTTACAAATCATATATCTAATGAGAGGTTAACACCAAGAATATATAAAGAATTTCTTAATGTCTGCAAAAATCAAACAACTTGATTAAAAAATGGGCAAATGACTTGAAATATTCTGCAATAATATGCAAATAAGCAAGCACAAGAAAAGATATGAACACCACCAATTATCAGAGAAATGCAAATCAAAATTATATCACCACAAACCCATTAGGGTGGTATGATTTTTAAAATTAGTTTATGTATATATGTAACTAAATTGGGCTTCCCAGGTGGCCCAGTAGTAAAGAATCCACCTGCCAAAATGCAGGAAACACAGGTTCAATACCTAGACCTGGAAGATTCCCTGCATCAGGAAATGGAAACCCTTTCCATTTTTCTTGCCTGGAAAATCCCATGGACAGAGGAGCCTGGTGGGCTGCAGTCCATGGGGTCGCAAAGAGTCGGACACGACTGAGCAACTGAGCAACACACACACATAACTCAATCTTTTGCTGTACCCCAAAACTAATTCATTATAAATCATCACTACTCAGGTGGTGACTGCAGCCTGAAATTAAAAGACGCTTAACTCCTTGGAAGCAAAATTATGGCCAACCTAGACAGCATATTAAAAGCAGACATTACTTTGCCAACTAAGGTCCGTCTAGTCAAGGCTATGGTTTTTCCAGTGGTCATGTATGGATGTGAGAGTTGGACCATAAAGAAAGCTGAGTGCCAAAGAATTGATGCTTTTGAACTGTGGTGTTGGAGAAGACTCTTGAGAGTCTCTTGGACTGCAAGGAAATCCAACCAATCCACCCTAAAGGAGATCAGTCCTGAGTATTCATTGGAAAGACTGATGTTGAAGCTGAAACTCCAATACTTTGGCCACCTGATACGAAGAGCTGACTCATTTGAAAAGACCCTGGTGCTGGGAAAGATCGAAGGCAGGAGGAGATGGGGACAACAGAGGATGAGATGGTTGGATGGCATCACCAACTCAATGGACATGAGTTTGGGTAAACTCCAGGAGTTGGTGATAGACAGGGAGGCCTGGCATGCTGCAGTCCATGGGGTCGCAAAGAGTCTGACACGACTTAGCGACTGAACGGAACTGAACTGAACTCATCTATACTTCAGTATAAAAAAAATTTTTTTTAAAGTGTTAGCAAGAATGAAGAAAAATAGAAACCATTTTGTGTACCATTTGTGGGATTGCAAAATGGTGCAATGGTTGTGAAAAACAGTATCATTTCAGTTCAGTCACTAAGTCGTGTCCAACTCTTTGCGACCCCATGAATCGCAGCACTCCAGGCCTCCCTGTACGTCACCAACTCCCGGAGTTCACCCAAACTCATGTCCATCAAGCCGGTGATGCCATCCAGCCACAAATACCTGTTAAAAGGTGAAAAAGTAGGAGTACCATATTATCCAAAGATCCCACTGCTAGGTACATTCAAAGGAATTGAAACCAAGGTATCAAAGAGATATTTGAACATCATGTTCATACCAATATGATTTACAATAGCAAAGTGGAAAAAGTGTAAGTAAAATTGCTCAGTCATATCTAACTCTTTGCCTCCCATGGACTAGCCTGCCAGGATCCTCCATCCATATATTCTTCAGGCAAGAATATTAGAGTGGGTTGTCATTTCCTTCTCCAGACAAGAGGTAGAAGCAATCCAAATGCCCATCAATGGATAAATGGATAAGTAAAAGGTATTATAAATATACAATTGAATGTTGTTTTGTGTCAAAAAGGAGGAAATCTTGTCACCTGTTACAACATGGATAAACCTGAAGAACATTATGCTAAGTAAAATGTTAGTCACAGTGGGACAAAGATAGCATATGAGTTATTTAAAACAGTCAAATTCATAGGAACAGAAAGTAGATAGTGGTTGCAAAGAGAAAGAGTTGGAGGAATTGTTGCTTACTGGGCATAAAGTTCAGTTTTGCAGGATGAAAAAGCTCTGAATATCTGTTTCACAAGGGTGTGAATATACTTAACAATACTAACTGTACTCTTAAAAATGGTTAAATTTTATGTAATGTGTTTTTATCACAATAAAGAAATCCCAATAATATAGTAATATAAATGAAAAAAGTAAAAATTAGGAGATAACCTTTTAATTATTGAAGCCCTGATTTGCTTTTATTTCATTTATAAAATTGAATAGTAGTAAAAGAAATAGATAGATGATAGCAGATAGAGAAGTTGATATAGTCAGATAGTAATTTTGAAATTGCAGTTTCGTGTCAAGCCAAAGGCCATTTACTTACAGGAGTGAAATGAAAAAGTATTTGGGATGTACAAGTTCTGAAAATACACTGACTACTCAAACATTTTAGAAGATCCATACAAATTTTAAAAAATAATATTTCTATGAGTATGATGAAGGAGGAGTATAAGAACACACACAAATGAAAAATAAAAATAATATTTGGGTATGGACTCTAGCAAAATGAAATAATAAATTATGATTACATGAAAAATATCATAAATTATTGCTAATAATATGGCTGTAGAAATTAATATGGTTGTCAAGTTAAGAAATTATAAAATGGATGAGCACGCTAACAAAGAAGAAAATACTTGAATGACTGGCTCACCAACAACAAAAATTGTGGTCAGTAGTCAGCATTTTAAAGTGAATTTGACTAATGTCTTTCTGCAAACAAGAAGAAAAATAGTGCTTCTGCATTTCTAACTTCAAAAATAGTGTAAAGCCTAGCAACATAGAACATTTTTCCTCTATCTAAATATACAAAGGGAAACATGATATCAAATTAGTTTATTACCTAATCATCTGCAAGCTGCTTTTGCTTTTGCAATTATCAAAAATAATTGATTTGAACCAAATTTATTGTCATAAAATCTTCAGAGAGGTATAAAATGCATCTTGTTTTTATGACATTTAAAAGAAATCAATTCAAAACTCTTTTTATCATGAATTACTTAAGGATAAATTTTAAACAGTTTCATAAGAAAAATACAATATTTTGTTAATGTAAATGGTGTATGTAGTGTACTGAAATCTGGAGGGAAAATGCATAATCTTATTTCTCCTAAAAAGAAAAAAATCTATAATCACAGCACCAAGAATAAACAAAATGATGACTGTGAATACTTCTATCATATAGAAGGCTCACAGATTTTTTGGTAAGTTCTCAAATATATATTGTATTGCAAAAGCAAATACTGTTACTGTATTTTAGTAAGTTCTATTAGCTAATGAATAAGTTGCAAAAAAAAATAATTTTACATATGTTTTGATGCAGTACTAGACCAAAAAATAAGGGGTAAGGAAAGAACAAAATACTAAATTGAATGAATATCTGCATAGGAAACCACACACACAGGCAAATGTTAAATTAAAAATGAGTTCAACAAGGCATAAAAATATAGCATTCTGGATAAAGTACATGAATTATGAAAAACAGAAATTTTTCATTTCCACATTTCTGTTTTCAATGTATGTGTGTGTGTGTGTGTGTGTGTGTGTGTGTGCGCGTGTGTGTGTACTTCCTAGCCTTTGTCCCAGGAACTGAGGTTTGCACTTAGAAACTCTTGCAGCTGCTTGGAGCAATGCAGTTAGCACCCTGTCCAAAGTATCAGTTCATTTTGCATTGCCTCCTTAAGTAAAAATTTTAGAGTGGCTTATATATCTAGGTGGCTGCATTTCTAGTTTCCATTTCAGTCACCTTCCTCTCCCTGACCATTTTACCTTCTAGGTGTATTCTGGGTTAACTCCCATGGTCTTCCTACTCCTGTTCCTAAGTGACATTTTCATTCAAAGGCATCCAAATGCATAAAATATTTTTTTCCCTTTTCCTATGTCATAAGACTTTGAACCTTTGATCTCCATGTGTGTGTGCTCTGAAGTCCAGCATGCCTAGGATGGAGAGTGACAGGGGCAAGGTAAGCAGCAGTATAGAAACTACCATCTCCAAAACACTTTGGGGGACGGGGTATGCCAAAATTAAGATCATGACATCCAGTCCCATCACTTCATGGCAAATAGATGGGGAAACAGTGGAAACAGTGGCTGACTTTATTCTGGGGGGCTCCAAAATCACTGCAGATGGTGATTGCAGCCATGAAATTAAAAGACGCTTACTCCTTGGAAGGAAAGTTATGACCAAGATAGAGAGTATATTAAAAAGCAGAGACATTACTTTGTCAACAAAGGTCCATCTAATCAAGGCTATTGTTTTTCCAGTAGTCATGTATGGATGTGAGATTTGGACTATGAAGAAAGCTGAATGCCAAAGAATTGATGATTTTGAACTGTGTTGTTGGAGACGGCTCTTGAGAGTCCCTTGTTACAGCAAGGAGATCCAACCAGTCTATCCTAAAGGAGATCAGTCCTGGGTGTTCATTGGAAAGACTGATGTTGAAGCTGAAACTCCAATACTTTGGCCACCTGATGGGGAGAGCTGACTCATTTTAAAAGACCCTTTCCCATCTTTGATGGAAAAGATCGAGGGCAGGATGAGAAGGGAATGACAGAGGATGAGATGGTTGGATGGCATCACTGACTCAATGGACATGGGTTTGGGTAGACTCCGGGAGTTGGTGATGGACAGGGAGGCCTGGCATGCTGTGGTTCATGGGGTCGCAAAGAGTTGGACACCACTGAGTAAGTGAACTAACTGAACTGACTGTGCCATAGCAAATTCCATATCAAATCCCTCACACTAGATCTATGTACCACCTAAGGCTTTCAGTTAATCTGCGGGCAGTCAACTTCTTCTGCTACACTAAGTCAGGCAACAAGGAATTTCACCTTAGAGTAGACAGTGATGTCCTCCCAATCTGTCTCTGCCTTTTGGAAAATCTAATTAGAAAGCCAAGAGCCATCTAATGGCAAAAAAAAAAAAAAAAAAAAGAGAGAGAGAGAGACAAAAATTATATTTGGATAAACAGAAATCAATTAGAGTAGAAATCATTGAAATTGAAAATGGGGAATCAATAGAGAAAATCAACAAAAATTAAAACTCATTCTTTGAAAAAAAATTTTAAAAGATCATTAATCCTCTAGCCAAGTGAACTAAGAAATAAACAGAGATAATACAACTAAGTAATATCAAAAATGAAAGGCATGATGTCATTACAGATCCTAGGGATATTAAAAGGTCAGGAAAGTTATACCATAAACAACTCTATGACAACAAATTTGATGACCTAGATGAAATGGACCAATTCTTTGAAAGAAACAATCTGACAAAACTCTCCCAAGGAGAAACAGACAATCTAAAATATGCTTCTGTTAGGTAAATTGAATCAATAATAATTTTTTCACACAAAAAGCATAAGAAGACTCAGATAAATTTACAGGTGAATTCTACCAAGCCTTTAAGAAAGAAATTATATCAATTCTTTATAATCTCTTTCAGAAGGCAGAAGTATAGAGACTACTTCTTAATTTACTCTACAAGGCCAGCATTATCTAAATGTCAAAACCAGACATAGATATTACAAAATTAGAAAACTACAGATCAATATCTCTTATAAATATATATGCAAAAATCCTCATCAAAATATTAGCAAATCAAGTCATAAAATGATAGAATCATATGCCATGAACAAGTAGAAGGCTGGTTCAACACTGGAAGATCAATTACTGTGATCCATTGTATCAACTGGCTAAAATAAGAAAAATCAAAATATCATATCAATAGATGCAGGAAAGGAATTTGACAAAACTCAGTAAGTATTTGTGATTAAAAAATAACCTTTAGTACACAAGAATTGAGGGGAATTTCCTCAGCTTGGTAAATAATATCTACAAAAATCCTACAGCTATACTTATATTTAGCAGTGAGAAACAGAAGCTTTCCCATGAAGATTTGGAATAAGGCGAGGATTTCCCCTCAACACTGGTTTTCAATAGCATGCAGGGAGTCTAGCTAATGCAATAACACAAGAAAAGGAAAGAAAAGGAAACAAAAGTTTCCAATTTGACAAGGAATAAATAAAACTCTCATTATTCACAGGTTGCATGATCACCTCTGTAGGAAATCCAAAGAAGTAAATAGAAAACTTCTGAAGCTAACAAGCAATTACATCAGGATTGCAGGATATAAGGTTACTACAAAAAAACCAGTGATTTCCTATACACCAGCAATGAACTATTGGAGACTGAAATAAAAACACAGTATCTTAATATGAGGTTACAGTAATCAAGATAATATATTGGTGAGGAGTAAACAAATGGACTAGTAGAATGGAAGCGAGAGCCCAGAAATTACACATATATATAATCAACTGATCTTTGACAAAGGAGGCAAGACAGTACAGCAAAGATAGTCTTTTCAACAACAATGATGATTGAGTGCAGAGTTCTAAAACCTGCCTTCCTTTATTTTTCCTAAATATGTATTAATGTAGATATATTAGTCTGCCCCACTATTTGCTTTTCATTTTATTTCTCACAATTTCCAGTTTTAACTGCAATGCAATCATACACAAAACATATACAACACATACATTCTACAGATATGATTTCTTATTTGCCTATTGAAGACAAATGTCTCTGTCAAATGAAAAAATATAACCATCAGTCTTTATTTATCCATCTATTCTTCCCTCAGAGAAATTCTCACAATTCTCAGTCCAAGACTAAATTCTTCACAGCCTAAGTCAAATACAGTCCTTATCTTGGTACATTTAGGCATGGGAATGTAACTCAGGCCAATGGGATGAAACTAATTCTTCTGGGGATCTTGATGGAAAGGTTTTCTCAAGCATCAACAGAGATAGAAGGGTCCTCTTCTGCTATTAGACTTTTTCCTTTTTCAAGTGATGTCTAGAACTATGGACGCCATTATGCAATCAAGAAGTAAGCCAGCTAGGCATAACCAAAGCTGACACAATGAGGATAGCGGCACAAAAAAAAAAAAAAAAAAAAAAGGAAAAATATGCCACATTCTGATAATGTCGTTTGTCTGCTATATTAACCAATCTCTGAATCATTCTTTCTAGAAACTTCTTATGGTGTAAGTAAATGAATAGTCCTATTCATATAATTTTGATAAAGTTTACTGAATCCAAACATACCCTAACCTAATAATACACACTTTATTCCAAGCACTTTTCAAAAGATGACTTAGTTCCTTCCTCATTCCTACATATTTGGGACCATTGTTGACATTTTACTGATGACTACTTTGAGGCCAACTTAAATGATTTAAGTCACGCAAAAAATAGCCAATGAATTAAATTGAATCCTTATTTACTTTGCCAGAATTTGTACTGTTTTTACATTAAAGCAACAATCTCCTTGAAATAACTAAAAAAAAAAAGCACTGCTCTAGTACAGTTTGTAAGCCTGAGATATAAAGGAGAAAGAAAACAAATTAACCAGTATTTTGTCTCCAGAGACCACAATATTTTGAAAATGCAGACATGTCAGCTGCGCAGTGTATTCTTGTTTACCTAACCACTTTTATAGTTTGATCCTTATATCACTGCCTCATAACCAGGCAGTTCTGCAGTGGGTGTTATAAATAATATTTAAATGCAAGCAGTACACAACCCTAATACAATAAAAATTAGGTTTGGCACAAAAATTGCCAGTAAACTGAAAGTTAATTCAGTAATGGGTGTTACTCCCTGTTGAAGGCATTTAAGACCAGAATATTTAATCAAAGGAGATAGACTTGCTCCTGAGAAACCACACAAAAATGAAAGGTTCCTACTTTAAGTCTTAAATTTGTTTCATCATTTGCTCAATAATTTTCTCCCTGGAAATTGATTTTTAGAGTTTCTTAAAAGTTATGACCAACCTAGATAGTATGTTCAAAAGCAGAGACATTACTTTGCTGACTAAGGTCCATCTAGTCAAGGCTACGGTTTTTCCAGTAGTCATGTATGAATATGAGAGTTGGACTGTGAAAAAGGCTGAGTGCCAAAGAATTGATGCTTTTGAACTGTGGTGTTGGAGAAGACTCTTGAGAGTCCCTCTGACTGCAAGGAGATCCAACCAGTCCATCCTGAAGGAGATCAACCCTAGGATTTCTTTGGAAGGAATGATGCTAAAGCTGAAACTCCAGTACTTTGGCCACCTCATGCGAAGAGTTGACTCATTGGAAAAGACTCTGATGCTGGGAGGGATTGGGGGCAGGAGGAAAAGGGGACGACCAAGGATGAGATGGCTGGATGGCATCACTGACTCGATGGACGTGAATCTGAGTGAACTCCGGAAGTTGGTGATGGACAGGGAGGCCTGGTTTGCTGTGATTCATGGGGTCGCAAAGAGTCGGACACAACTGAGCGACTGAACTGAACTGAACCTTTTTTATTTTATAATAATTCATTATTCAACTAGTAGGGGTTTACCTTCTCAAAGCAGAAGGAAACTTATATAAATCTAAAGCCTAATATCTAGCAATGACCACTGTTAACGTTTTAGAATGTATGGCTTTAATCTCTTTCTCATGAAAATATGTATAGGTATGTGTATAGATCCAGATATATATAGATGTTCATTTCATGTGAATAGTGTCATAATTTTCCAGTGAGAAATATACTATAAATGTATTTCCATGTCAAAAACAGATTTATAGATTCATTTATATGAGCTGAACCTTCCATTATATCAGTATTTAGATAATTTTCAGTTGGAGGGAGGTGGGAGGGGGGTTCAGGATTGGGAACATTTGTACACCTGTGGCGGATTCATGTTGTGTGGCAAAACCAATACAATATTGTGAAGTAAAAAAATAAAAAGTGTTAAAATATTCACATGTTCTCTTTTTCAACATTGGTGTTATATCTCATGCTCTAGTGGTGGGTGGTGGTTTAGTTGTTCAGTCATATCCTACTCTTTAGCGACCCCATGGCCTGCAGCCCACCAGGCTCCTCTGTCCATGGAATTTTTCAGGCAAGAGTACTGGAGCAGGTTGCTATTTCCTCCTACAGGGCATCTTCCTGATCCAGAGATCAAATCCGCTTCTCTGTGTCTCCTCCATTGCAGGCAGTTTCTTTATCACTGAGCCACCAGGAAAGCATCCCATATTGCACATCCCATATTGTATCCTCGTCTAAATTCTTAGAAGTGTAAATTCAAAAGAAAGATGCCTTTAAAATTGCCATCCACAATCAGGGTGGCAATATTAACCATACCAGTAATATAAAGAGAAACACCCAGAAATTCTGTGAAGGTTAAAGACCCACTAGCCATTTATGAGAGAAGTCTGGACTTATTTGTATGCTACCTAAGTTACATAATCTTTTCTTTTAATGTTGAGAAATTGTTTTTGGACTTTCTGTTTTTGATCTTTTAACAAAAGGTTTTCATGGGAAGAGTGGTCATTGCTAAGCATATACCTGGGTTCAGGAAAGTCCTGAGTCACAGAAGAAATTGCATTCCCCAAATAAGTGGTACTGTGTAGCTATACATTTGAGATGCCCACAAGAGGAAGAGACTTTAAAAGGAAAACTATAATAGCTCACTTCTGTTTGTCTTAAAACCAGTGTAATCAGCCTTTATGTGGAATGTTGATTTTTATGGTAACTAGAAAAGAATATGGAAACTGTGGCTAATTTAAAATGGACTGAGGCTAAATAAAACTCTCAAATACTGGCACCTCTGATTTGAGCTTAGCCTGTCCCTCAGCTGTGCGTGGCGTGTTGCTGTGATACTGATAGATACCAAAATTTTCATGTCTAAAAGCCAGACAGATTTGCACCTTCTCTAAGTTAACTGGAGAATTTATGGATATCCTGATTTATTGATATGAAAGTGATTGGGATTAGAGTTTTTTCCATCTGATAGAACTCTCAGTGAAATTGCGTTTGCAACCAGAGGTCTGCAGGTATAGCAAATGGAAATTTATATGCTGCATCATTACAGATGAGATCCCACAAATATCTTTTCCTGTATTTCAGAGAAGAGATGTTCTGACTAGAGAAATTTGACTTTAGTTACTGATTTTCCCATGGGCATGTGCCTCGGACAGGGGCTACTGTGTGACCTCCAAGCAAAGCACAGATACCAGTTGTCACTGTAAATTCAATAAGTCACTGTACTCTATTTTTCAGGCAAAACATCAGGTAAATGCTAATTCTGCATAGATCACCTTTATATACAAACTGGCAGATGCTAAAGTACTCTATATTATTCATACATTCTATAAAATAGCAAAGACAGGAAAGACACTTCAAAAGATCTCTCAGCCGGGTTGGGGTTTCTAGAACAACTTAAAATTCATTTTACATTGTATTTATTACATTTAAAGTAGATTGTGTTAAAATCTGTCACTTACATTTTAATGCCATCACATTACCCAATTTAAAGAAATGTTCAAGTAGTAGTGTAACTGAATAGCAAGGGATAGCCACTGTTGAGTGAATGTGCCCTCTGCATTGTGCTAACATGACTGATTCCGTATAGTTTTCTATACTCAAATAATACTCAGTGTTTTCTCAGTGGTGTCCAACTTTGAGACCCCATGGACTACAGTCTACCAGGCTCCTCTGTCCATGAGATATTGCAGGCAAGAATACTGGAGTGGGTTACCGTTTTCTTCTCTAGGGGATCTTCCCAACCAAGGCATCAAACCTGCATCTCTTGCTTATGCTGCATTGGCAGGAAGATTCTTTACCACTTGCATCATTCTCTTAATCAAACCATTCACACTCGTCAAATAAAAATATTCCATGACCTTCATAATTTTATTTATTGCCTTGACACCAATGTAATCAGCCTTTATGTGGAATGTTGATTTTTATGGTAACTAGAAAAGAATATGAAAACTGTAGCTAATTTAAAATGCACTGAAGCTAAATAAAATCTCTCAAATACTGGCACCTCTGATTTGAGCTTAGCCTGTCCCTCAGCTGTGTGTGGCGTGTTGCTGTGATACTGATAGATACCAAACTTTTTCATGTCTAAAAGCCAGATAGATTTGTACCTTGAGCAGTGTTTCAACTTTGTATTCAAACAAAACAGACTGAAGTAAGAACCTGGAGCTTAAATCGGAAAAATCCTCTTTGAATCAAGAAAGAGAATATTGCTTGCTCCCCAGCAGCCATTGTGAGACACCTTCTTAGTCATTAGCTTCCTCTTTTCCCAAATGGTATCCATTTTCCTAACTTATATGATGTCACTCATTGCTCTTTGGCATTTCACCACAAATGTTTGTATCCCTTGACATTGGAGCTTTTTTTTCCCTGTTATTTTTTTAACTCTGAGAGAGAGAGACTTAGTCACTCACTCATGCCCAACTCCTTGTCCAACCCCATAGACTGTAGCCTGCCAGGCTCCTCTGTCCATGGAATTCTTCAGGCAAGAATACTGGAGTGGGTAGTCATTTCCCTTCTCCAGGAAATCTTTCTGACAGAGATCAAACCCTGGTCTTCTGCACTGCAGGCAGATTTTTAACCTTCTGAGCCATTTTTTACTTTACATAAATGAATATTAAAGTTTGTAGTAGTTGGTGACTGCTTCCTGTAACAGTGTGACTGTTGCATGTAGCCATATGAATTCACATTCATTCATTTCATTACGGTATAGAGTTCCATTGTATGAATATATCTCTCTATATATTTATACAGTAAACTGATAAATCCTCTTTGTTGCATGCTTCTTATCTATTCCAAATAATAATATTGTAAACAGTCTTGCACACTTCTCTTGGTATACATGTGTATACATTTCAGGGATACATATTAATGAGTGGAATTATTCCTCATAGGGTAGACTGTTATCTACTTAGCTTTAAGTAAATAAAATTTCAGAATGTTTCACCATTGTTTGTTCTCCCAGCAGTGAATGTAAGTTATAGGAAATCCATATCAGGTGATTATCAGCAGTTGGTACTGGTGGACACTAAGTTTTAGTCCTTCTGAGTGATCAATGGTGTATCATTGAATTATGAATTTGTTCTTCCCTGATTATTAGTGAAGTGAACACTTTTCATATGTTTCATATTTTCTTTTGTGATGAGTATGTTCAAGTCTCTGGCACATTATTCAATTAAGGTGTTTATATTTCTATTATTTATTTGAATAAGTTCTTTGTATATTCTTGACATGAGTCTCTTCTACAGTTATATGTATTGCAATGATGGTGTTCCAGCTCCGAGCTTTACACCAGTTTACATCACCAGTTTACACTAGCTTATAAGCAAGACTCCTGTCTTATCCCTTATTTGTTTATTTCTTACTACTGACTGACTGATTTAAGTATTTACTAATTATTTTGTTTCTCATGGGTGTTTTCCCCTAATGGTCTGTAATATTTTAGTCTTATTATCTCGACTGTAATATTGCCTCATATATGGCTAATGGTAGTCCCTGCATTCTTGGGACATGATCAATATCTTCCCCTCTCTCTCTGTTTTTCTCACACACATACACAACACACGCATTTACACTTACATACAGTTTCTTACTTTCTGGGGTAATAAGAACAGGCTAATCTTATCCCTACACTGTAACAAGTAAGATGGTTTATAATGACAATTATAATTTTATTCATTGTTAAATAACTGTTCTGATATTTTACTTCTTGCATCAATTTTGGTAAATTCAAATTTGGGGAGTGTTACTAGCACACAGAATTTTAGTAGTATTGAAGTGGTCCCAAGACGATAGAGGAATAGGACAGGGAGACCACTTTCTCCCCCACAAATTCATCAAAAGATCACCTGAATGCTGAACAACATCCACAAAACAACTTCTGAATGCTGGCGGAGGACACCAGGCACCCAGAAATGCAGCCTATTCTCTTTGAAAGGAGGTGGGACAAAATATAAAAGACAAAAAGAAAGGCAAAAGCGTTAGGGACAGAGACCCATTCTGAGGAGGGGGTTGTGGAGGAGAAGTTTCCAAACAGTAGGAAACCCTCTCACAGGTGGGTCTGGAGGGAGTTTTGGAATCTCAGAGGGCAACATAACCAGGAGGGAAAAAAAAAAAAAAAAAGCCCACAGAATACATGCCTATCAGCAACTGCCAGCACAGAAGTAGCCCAGAGGCTTGCAAACTGTGGGATCACCAGAGACAAAAATAGAGAGAACTTTCCGGCCAAAGGCTCTGACTCGCATTGCGGCCCACTCACAGAACAGAGGATTGAGTGAACACCAAAGAGCTAACTGGCTGCATACAGGCCCCTCCCCCCTACCCCGCCCCCCCAACACACACCCTCCCCACCCCCACCGGAGGCAGAGAGGCATACGGGCGACAGCCAAGGCTGGAAGGCAAGGGGTTGCTGCTGCAATCTTAGCCTGAGACAGGCATCCTCCACCAAACTGTGAGCAGGCTCCCAATTGCTAACCACATCTCCCTGGGATCCTGGATGGTGGACGTCCACCAGGAGGGGCGCAGCCTGTGATCAGCTCCCCAGAGGAGACACACTGCACGCCTGAGACGGTGCTCTCATGGCGAGCCAGAAAACTGAGCAGCCGGGACCAAGGAGGTGATTAAGATGCACAGCCCACCTGGGTCAGTGTGCTTGCCAAGCACCTCTTCGCTTTAGCTGCTCAGATCTGGGAAGGGCACAAAATGCTCTCCAACCAAATCTATGCCTTTGTGGAGTACCCAAGAACCTAAGCAGCTTAGACCTGGGAAGTTCACAAAATGCAGGGCCCGCTTTGGACAGTACCCCTGCAGAGCACCCTGGACCCTGAGCAGTGTCAACTCAGGAAGCACACGACACTGTGAGCTGGGGCAAATGCAGTGTGGTCCATACAGTGTGAGCACTCCCCACACAGGCCAGCAATATTTGTTTGCAGTGTCCCTCCCTCCCCACAGCACAACTGAACAAGTGAGCCTAAATAAGTGGCCACCTTCGCCCCCCTTGTGTCAGGGTGGAAATTAGACACTGAAGAGACTTGCAGACAGAAGAAGCCAAAATAAAGAAGAGGGAACCACTCTGAAAGTGACAGGTGCAACAGATTAAAACCCTGTAGTTAAGATTGATTAAGCATGGGAGGGGCCTATAGACCTTGAGAACAAGTACAAGCTGGAACAAGGAACTATCTGAAACTGAACTGATCCCACACTGCCTGCAACAGCACCAGGGAAGTTCCTAGGTATATTTTTACTATTATCATTTTTTAATGTTTTTAAAATTTAAATTCTTTATTGCTCCTTTAATTTTCATTTTTGTAACCTACTATTACCTTGCCAAAAAAGACCCTATTTTAAAATCAAATTTCATATCTACAGTCTTTATAATTTTGTGATTGATTTTGTTTTGTATTGTTTATATTGTATTTTTGAGAGTCTAACATCTACTTTAGATTTTCAATCTTTGCTTTTTGGTATTTGTTATCAATTTTGTCCTTTAAGAATCTAATCTTCAGTATCCATTTTCACTTAGGGGTGTGATTATTGACTTGATTGCTCTCTCCCCTTTTGACTCTCTCTTTGCTCCCCCAGGTCACCTCTATCTCCTCCCTCCCTCTTCTCTTCTCTACTTAACTCTGTGAATCTCTCTGGGTGTTCTGGGCTGTGGAGAACACTTAGGGAACTGGTTACTGGCTAGATTACTCTCTCCCCTTTTGACTCCCCCTCTTCTCCTGGTTACCTCTTTCTCCCTCCTCCCTATTCTCTTCTCTGTGTAACTCCGTGAACCTCTCTGGTGATCCAGACAGTGTAGAGCACTTGGAATTGATTACTGGCTAGAGTGCTCTCTCCCCTTTTGACTCCCCCTCTTCTCCTGGTCACCTCTATCTCCTTCCTCCCTCTTATTTTCTCCATGTAACTCTGTGAACCTCTCTGGGTGTCCCTCACTGTAGGGAATTGTTACATAATTAACTTGGATGTTTTATCGTCTGTGCTGTATGGATGGAGAAGTCTTTAGGTTAGTGTAAGAAAAAGACTGAAAGCTAGATGCAGGAGGCTTAATTCCAAAACATGAGAACATCAGAGAACTCCTGATTCCAGGGAACATTACTAGACAAGAGCTCACTGAAAAGTCTCCCTACCTATACTGAAACCAAGCTCCACCCAGGAGCCAAAAAGTTCCACAGCAAGACATACCATGCTAATTCTCCAGCAAAGCAGCAGCAAGCCCTGAGCATTAAAAGACAGGCTGCCCAAAGCCATGCCAAACCCTTATATACCCCAAAACTCACTACTGGACACTTCACTGCACGTCAGAGAGAAGAGATCCATCTCCACCCACAAGAACACAGATGCAAGCTCCTCTAACCTAGAAACCGTGACAAGCCACTAATCCAACCCCACCCACAGGGAGCAGACTCAACAATAAAGAGGAATCATGAACTTCCAGCATACAGAAAGGCCACTCCAAACACAGAAATCTAAACAAAATAAAAAGGCATAGAAATATTCAGCAGGTAAAGGAACATGATAAGTGCCAATCAAATCAAACAAAAGAAGAGGAGACAGGAAGTTTACCTAAAAAAGAATTCAGAATGATAGTAAAGATGATCCAAACTCTTGAAAACAAAATGGAGTTACAGATAAGTAGACTGGAGACAAGGATTGAGAAGATGCAAGAAATGTTTAACAAGGCCCTAGAAGAAATAAAAAAGAGTCAGTCAATAATGAATAATATAATTACTGAAATCAATGTACTCTGCAGGGAACCAATAGTAGAATAACAGAGGCAGAAGATAGGATAAGTGAGGTGGAAGATAGAATGGTGGAAATCAATGAAGCAGAGAGGAGAAAAGAAAAACGAATGAAAAGAAATGAGGACCCTCAGAGACCTCTGGGACAATGTTAAACACCCCAACATTCGAATCATAGGCACCCAGGAAGAAGACAAAAAGAAAGGGCATGAGAAAATACTTGAGGAGATAATAGTTGAATACTCTCTTAAAATGGAGAATGAAATAGCCACCCAAGTCCAAGAAACTCAGAGAGCCCCAAACAGGATAAACCCAAGGCAAAACACCCCAAGACACATATTAATCAAACTGACAAATATCAAACACAAAGATCAAATATTAAAAGCAGCAAGAGAAAAGCAACAAATAACACACAAGGGGATCCCCATAAGGATAACAGCTGATCTATCAATAGAAACCCTTCAGGCCAGAAGGGAATGGCAGGACACACTTAAAGTGATGACAAAGAAAATCCTACAACCCAGATTACTATAACCAGTAAGGATCTCATTCAAATATGAAGGAGAAATAAAAGCTTTACAGACAAGCAAAAGCTGAGAGAATACAGCACCACCAAACCAGCTCCTCAACAATTGCCAAAGGATCTTCTCTAGTCAGGAAACAAAGATTTATAAACTCGAACCCAAAACAACAAAGCAAATGGCAATGGGATCATACTTATCAATAATTACCTTAAATGGAAATGGGTTGAATGCCCCAACCAAAAGACAAAGACTGGCTGAATGGATATAAAAACAAGACCCCTATATATGCTGTCTGCAAGAGACCAACCTCAAAACAAGGGACACATTAAGACCGAAAGTGAAGGGCTGGGAAAAAATATTTCTTGCAAATGGAGACCAAAAGAAAGCAGGAGTAGCAATGCTCATATCAGATAAAATAGACTTTGAAATAAAGGCTGGGAAAAGATGAGAGGATAACAGGCAGGAAGGCCAGGGGTCTCCAAATGGAGGAAATATGCTGCAAGTGTCAGACATTTTTTCTCTCTCTCTTAAGCAGTAGGAGGAAACAAACTAGTGTTATATTTTTTCCCCTTCTCTATACAAATTTAAAAAGAGATTCCTCTTAAAATTCTGTGTTGCCATAATGACAGCTGGTTCCACCTGAGCTGAACTTTTCTCAAACCTTGAGGTAACTAGTGCATTTTTTTTAATGGAAATGTTTGTCTTAAGCTATGTTAATGTACTATGCATTTACCCCAGATTCTGTCTTCAAGTCAGTTCCTCCTAAAGGCTCAGAACTGACTTGACAAACCAGTATGTTATACTCATACATTGTTCTCTTAATCTATGTTAATGAGACTATATATTTGTATGGGAATCTGCCTTTCTTCAAGATTCATGTCAATCATTTTATGACCTGGGATGACTCACCTGGTGCCAAGATTATCTCAAAATTCATCTTGTGGGTGAGGGATCTGGTGCCATCCTCTGAGTTTTGAGACATTTCTTTTCTTTAATTAGCAGACTGCTAGTAGCTATGTAACATCCAGCTAAAGACGAGCAGGGGGGTATTCTTTCTGTCCCCTTCTGATGTCTATGTCAGAAGCTTTCTCTATCTCTTTTATAATTTAATAAAACTTAGTACACAAAAGCTCTGAGTGATCAAGCCTTGTCTCTGGCCCCGGATTGAATTCTTCTCCTCTGGAGGCCAAGAATCCTTGCATCTTTCATGGTTCAGCAACAACCTTTCAAAGAGACAAAGAAGGACACTACATAATGATTAAAGGATAAATCCAAGAAGGAATAACAATTATAAATATATATGCACCCAACACAGGAGCACCTCAACACATAAGGCAAATGCCAACAAGTATGAAAGGGGAAATTAATAGTAGCACAATAGTAGTGGGAGACTCACATCTATGGATAGATCAAGCAAACAGAAAATTAGCAAGGAAACACAAACTTTAAGTGATACAATGGAACCGTTAGACCTAATTGATATTTATAGGACATTACACCCCAAAACAATGAATTTCACCTTTTTCTCAAGTGCACACAGAACATTCTCCAGGATAGATCACACCCTGGGCCATAAATCTAGCCTGGTAATTTCATTTAAAAAAAAAAAAAAATGAAATCATGTCAAGAATCTTTTCTAATCACAATGCATTAAGATAAGATTTCAACTACAGGAAAAAAAAAACTATTAAAAATACAAACATATGGAGGCTAAACAACACGCTTCTGAATAACCAACAAATCACAGAAGAAATCAAAAAGGAAATCAAGATATGCATAGAAACAAATGAAAGCATGACAACCGAAAACTTATGTGATTCAGTAAATGCAGTGCTAAGGGAAAGATTCAGAGCAATACCAGCTTACCTCAAGAAAGAAGAGAAAAATCAAACAAATAACCTAAATTTACACCTAAAGCACCTAGAAAAAGAAGAAATGAAGAGCCTCAGGGTTAGTAGAAAGAAAGAAAGAATGAAATAAAAATCAGAGCAGAGATAAATAAAAAAGAAACAGGAGACTAGAGCAAAACTCAATAAAACTAAAAGCTGGTTCTTTGAGAAGATAAATGAAATAGACAAGCCATTAGCCAGACTCATCAAGTAAAAAAGGGAGAAGAATCAAATCAATAAAATTAGAAATGAAAATGGAGAAATCACAACAGACAACACAGAAATACAAAGGATCATAAGAGACTACTGTCAGCAACTATATGACAATAATAACAAAATGGACAACTATATGTCAACTATGACATGTAGTTGATAACTATATGACAATAATAATAAAATGGACAACTTGGAAGAAATGGACAAATTCTTAGAAAAGTATAACCTTTCAAAACTGAACCAAGAAGAAATACGAAATCTTAACAGACCCATCACAAGCATGGAAATAGAAACTGTAATAAAAAATCCTCCAACAAACAAAAGCTCAGGACCAGATGGCTTCACAAGTGAATTATACCAAAAATTTAGAGAAGAGCTAGCACCTATCCTAGTCAAACTCATGACCTAGTGGGCTTTATCCCAGGGATGCAAGGATTCTTCAGTATTCACAAGACAATCAATGTGATACAGCACATTAACAAATTGAAAGATAAAAACTATATGATTATCTCAATAGATGCAGAGAAAGCCTTTGACAAAAACTCAACACCATTTATGACCAAAAGAAAAAAACCCTCTCCAGAAAGCAGGCATTGAAGGAACATACCTCAACATAATAAAAGCCATATATGATAAACCCACAGCAAACATTATCCTCAATGGCAAAAAATTGAAAGCATTTCCCCTAAAGTCAGGAACAAGACAAGGGTGCCCACTCTCACCACTACTATTCAACATAGTTTAAGAAATATTAGCCACAGCAATCAGAGCAGAAAAAGAAACAAAAGGAATCCAAATTGGAAAAGAAGTAAAACTCTCACTGTTTGCAGATGACATGATCCTCTACATAGACAACCCTAAAGACTCCACCAGAAAATTACTACAGCTAATCACTGAGTATAGTAAAGTTGTAGGATATAAAATTAGCACATAGAAATCCCTTGCATTCCCTATACACTAACAATGAGAAAACAGAAAGAGAAATTAAGGAAACAATCCCATTCACCATTGCAACAGAAAGAACAAAATACTTCGGAATAAATCTACCTAAAGAAACAAAAGACCTATATACAGAAAACTATAAAACACTGATGAAAGAAATCAAAAATGATACAAATAGATGGAGGAATATACCATGTTCATGGATTGGAAGAATCAATATAGTAAAAATGAGTATACTACCCAAAGCAACCTACATATTCAATGCAATCACTATCAAGCTACCAACAGTATTTTTCACAGACCTAGAACAAATAATTTCACAATTTGTATGGAAATACAAAAAACCTGGAATAGCCAAAGCAATCCTGAGAAAGAAGAATGGAACTGGAGGAAATCAACTTTCCTGACTTCAGACTATACTACAAAGCTACAGTCATCAAGACATTATGGCACTGGCACAAAGACAGAAATGTAGATTGATGAAACAAAATAGAAAGCTCAGAGATAAATCCACACACCTATGGACACCTTATCTTTGACAAAGGAGGCAAAAATATACAATAGCAAAAAGACAAATCTCTTTAACAAATGTTTCTGGGAAAGCTGGTCAACCACCTGTAAAAGAATTAAATTTGCACACTTTTTAATACCATACACAAAAATAAACTCAAAATACATTAAAGATCTAATTGTAAGACCAGAAACTATAAAACTCCTAGAGGAAAACATAGGCAAAACACTCTCTGACATAAATCACAGCAGGATCCTCTATGACCCACCTCCCAGAGTAATAGAAATAAAAGCAAAGATAAGCAAATGGAACCTAATTAATCTTAAAAGCTTTTGCACAAAGAAGGAAACTATAAGCAAGGGGGAAAGACAGCCTTCAGAATGGGAGACAATAATAGAAAACAAAGCAACTGACAAAGAATTAATCTCAAAAATATACAAGCAGCTCCTGCAGCTCAATACCACAAAAATAAATAATACAATCAAAAAGTGGGCCAAAGAACTAAACAGACATTTCTCCAAAGAAGACATACAGATGGCTAACATACACATGAAAAGATGCTCAACATCACTCATTATCAGAGAAATGCAAATCAAAACCACAATGAGGTACCATCTCACACCGGTCAGAATGGCTGCTATCCAAAAGTCTACAAGCAATAAATGCTGGAGAGGGTGTGGAGAAAAGGGAACCCACTTACACTGTTGGCAGGAATGCAAACTAGTACAGCCACTCTGGAGAACAGTGTAGTGATTCCTTAAAAAAACTGAAAATAGAACTGCCATACAACCCAGAAATCCCACTTCTGGGCATATACACCAAGGACACCAGAATTGAAAGAGTCAAGTGTACCCCAATGTTCATCGCAGCACTGTTTACAATAGCCAGGACATGGAAGCAACCTAGATGTCCATTGGCAGATGAATGGTTAAGAAAGCTGTGGTACATATACACAATGGAATTTTATCAGCTATTAAAAAGAACACATTTGAATCAGTTCTAATGAGATGGATGAAACTGGAGCCTATTATACAGAGTGAAGTAAGCCAGAAAGAAAAACACCAATATGGCATATTAATGTGTATATATGGAATTTAGAAAGATGATAACGATGACCCTATATGCGACACAGCAAAAGAGACAGATATAAAGAATAGACTTTTGGACTCTGTGGGAGAAGGTGAGAGTGGGATGATTTGAGAGAATAGCATTGAAACATATATATTACCATATGTGAAATAGACAGTCCAAGTTTATGCATGAAACAGGGTACTCAAAGCCAATGAACTGGGACAACCCAGAGGGATGGGATATGGGGGAGACAGGAGGGGGGTTCAGGTTGGGGGACACATGTATACACATGGCTGATTCATGTCAATGTATGGCAAAAAGCACCCCAATATTGTAAAGTAATTAGCCTCCAATTAAAATAAATTAATTAATTTAAAAAAGAATTTTAGTAGCATTATGAATTTACATTTCAAAATTATAAAGTAGCCTGATTTACATACAGGAATATTTTTTGCCTTGTTTGTTTTGTAATTTTAATAGATCTAATCTATTTTCATTTGCTACATGTTTCTATGGCATAAATTTTCCATATTATTTGTTTTAACTTTCTGGTTTTGTCTTTTATATATTCTTTTTAAATAAGAAAAAGTTATATTTCATTGGTTCTGGTTTTTTAATTCAGCCAGACTACATTGTACGTAAACATACTGCTTGTGACTTAAAAAAATCACAGAAAGAATGATAGAAAACAGAACACTATTCATATAGTTGAATTTCTGAGGTGCATGCTGTCCTTGTTCACATGATACTTTAAAAACTAAATTTATAGTCTTTTTATTCTGAACAAACACTTTAACTAGAATGGGTCACGCTATGGAGAGTTCTTTTTGCATTGAATCTGCCCTAATTTTTATTCATTTCAGGGCAGAAAACCTTGACTATATAACTCCTTGCCTTGGATCAAAAACAGAACACTATGGAGAATGTAACACACGCTCTTTTTGCCTGTGATATCTAAAATAAATAGACATTAACATTAAGAGCTCTGGTGGCATTGTTGCTGTTCAATCCCTAAGTCATGTCCCACTCTTTGCAACCCCATGGACTACAGTATGCCAGGCTTAACTGTCCATCAGTATCTCCTGGAATTTGTTCAAACTCATGTCCATTGAATTGGTGATGCCATCAAACCATTTCATCCTCTGTTGTCACCTTTTCCTAAAGTCCTCAGTTTTTTTCAACATCAGGGTCTTTTCCAGTGAGTCAGTTCTTTGCAAAAGTGCCCAAAGTGCTGGAGCTTCAGCATCAGGCTTTCCAATGAATATTCAGGATTGTTTTCCTTTAGGATCAACTGGTTTGATCTCCTTGTTTTCCAAGGAACTTTCAAGAGTCTTCTCCAACACAATCTAAAAGCATCCATTCTTTGGTGCTCAGGGTTTCCCTGGCGGCTCAGATGGTGAAAAATCTGCCTGCAATGCAAGAGACTCAGCTTAGATCCCCCAGTGGGAAAGATTCCCTGAAGAAGGGAATGGCTCCGAAACCAGTATTCTTGCCTGGAGAATTCCATAGACAGATGAGCATAGTTGGTACAGCCCATGGGACCAGACAAAGAGTTGGAAAAGACTGAAAAACTAACATTTTGAATTTTTTGGCATTCAGCTTTTTTTTTTTTTTTATCAGTATATAACTACTACAAAAACCTTAGGTGTGACTGCACAGACTTTGGTTGGCAAAGTGATGCCTTGGATTTTTAATATGCTGTCCAGATGTCATATCTTTCTTCCAAAGAGCAAGCTTCTTTTAATTTCATGGCTGCAGTCACTGTCGGCAGTGTTTTTGGAGCTCACAAAAATAAAATCTGTCATTGTTTCCATTTTTCCCCATCTATTTGCCAGGAAGTGATGGGACTGGCTGCTATGATCTTAGTTTTTTGAGCATTGAATTTTAAGTCAGCTTTTTCACTCTCCTCTTTCACCTTCTTCAAAAGGCTCTTTAGTTCCTCTTCATTTTCTGGCATTAGATGCTACCATCTGCATATCTACAGCTGATATTTCTTCTGGCCATATTAATTCCACATTGTGATTCATCCAGCCCAGCATTTCGCATCATGTACTCTGAATATAAGTTAAATAAGTTCGGTTTGGTTGCTCAGTCATGTCCAGCTCTTTGTGACCCCATGAACTGCAGCACACCAGGCTTCCCTGTCTATCACCAATTCCCTGAGCTTGCTCAAACTTATGTCCATTGAGACAGGGATGCCATCCAACCATCTCATCCTCTGCCGTTTTCTTCTCCTCCTGCCTTCAGTTTTTCTTAGCATCAGGGTCGTTTCCAATGACTCAGGCTTTCCCATCAGGTGGCCAAAATACTGGAGTTTCAGCTTCAACATCTGTTCTTCCAGTGAATATTCAAGACTGATTTCTTTTAGGATTCAATGGCTGGATCTCCTTGAAGTCTGAGGGACCCTCAAGAGTCTTCTCCAACACTACAGTTCAAAAGCATCAATTCTTCTGTAATCAGCTTTCTTTATGGTTCAACTCTCACATCCATACATGACTACTGGAATAACCAAAGCTTTGACTAGATGGACCTTGGCAAAGTAATGTCTCTGCATTTTAATATGCTGTCGAAGTTGGTCATAGCTTTTCTTCCAAGGAGCGAGTGTCTTTTAATTTCATGGCTGCAGTCACCATCTGAAGTGATTTTGGAGTTCCCAAAATTAAAGTCTGCAACTGTTTCCATTGTTTCCCCATCTATTTGCCATAAAGTGTTGGGACTGGGTACCATGACTTTCAGTTTTTGAATTTTAAGTTTTAAGCCAATTTTTCACTCTCCTCTTTCACTTCCATCAAGATACTTTTTAGTTCCTCTTCACTTTCTGCCATAAGAGTGGTGTCATCTGTATATCTGAGGTTATTGATATTTCTCCCAACATTTCTCATGATGTACTCTGCATATAAGTTAAATAAGCAGGGTGACAGTTTACAGCCCTGACATACTCCTTTCCCAGTTTGGAAGCAATCTATTGTTCCATGTCCAGTTCTAACTGTTGGTTCTTGACCTGCATACAGATTTCTCAGGAGACAGGTCAGGTGATCTGGTATTCTCATCTCTTGAAGAATTTTCCACAGTTTGTTGTGATCCACACAGTCAAAGGCTTTGGCATAGTCAATAAAGCAGAAGTAGCTGTTTTTCTGGAACTCTCTTGCTTTTTCTATGACCCAATGGATGTTGGCAATTTGATCTCTGGTTCCTCTGCCTTTTCTAAAGCCAGCTTGAACATCTGGAAGTTCTCAGTTTAAGTACTGTTGAAGCCTGGCTCGGAGAATTCTGAGCATTAGTTTGCTAGTGTGTGAGATGCGTGCAATGTGCGGTAGTTTGAGCATTCTTTGGCATTGCCTTTCTTTGGGATTGTAATGAAAACTGACCTTTCTAGTGCTGTAGCCACTGCTGAGTTTTCCAAATTTGCTGGCATATTGAGTGCAGCACTTTCACAGCATCATCTTTTAGGATTTGAAATAGCTCAACTGGAATTCTATCACCTCCACTAGCTTTGTTCATAGTGATGCTTCCTAAGGCCCACTGGACTTCGCATTCCAATATGTCTGGCTCTAGGTGAGTGATCACACCATCATGGTTATCTGGGTCATTAAGATCCTTTTTGTGTAGTTCTTCTGTGTATTGTTGCCACCTCTTCTCAATATCTTCTGCTTCTGTTAGGTCCATACCATTTCTGTCCTTTATTGTGCCCATCTTTGCATGAAATGTTCTCCTGGTATCACTCATTTTCTTGAAGAGATCTCTAGTCTTTCCCATTCTATTGTTTTCTTCTATTTCTTTGCATTGATCACTTAGGAAGGCTTTCTTATCTCTCCTTGCTATTCTTTGGAACTCTGCATTTAGTGAATATCTCTCTCCTTTTCTTCTTTGCCTTTCACTTCTTTTCTTTTCTCAGCTATTTGTAAGGCCTCCTCAGACAACCATTTTGCCATTTTGCATTTCTTTTTCTTGGGGATACTTTTGATTACCGCCAAGTTAAATAAACAGAGTGATAATATACAGCCTTGATGTACTCCTTTCCCAATTTTGAACCAGCCCATTGTTCCATGTCCATTTCTAACTGTAGCTTCTTAACCTGTAGGTTTCTCAGGAGACAAGTAAGGTAGTCTGTTACTCCCATCTCTTTAAGAATTTTTCACAGTTTGTTGTGATCCACACAGTCAAAGGCTTTAGCATAGTCAATGAAGCAGAAACAGCCATAAATTAACATAGTTTAATAAATTAACATAAATTAATAAATCAACATACTTTATTATGCCAATTTTGTCCTTTTTATTTTTCATTCTATTAAAATTTGAAACTAGGAAAAAGATAATAATTAGCTCATTAGGGGTACTTCTCTAGAGAACCAGCAAAGATGTTTATTCCTTTAGGGTGAAATAGATGAAAGCAACAACTTAAGAGTGAGAAAAACCTAGTGATTAAAAAAAGAGTAAAGTAAGCCAAAGTATTTTTAATTTGAACGAGCTATTTGAAGTCATGAGAGTAATGTTCTCTCTCTTGCTAATCTATTGATTTGGTGTTTTACAGAAGTACAGATTTCAATTTTCTGCATAGAGGCTAAATGTGGTCATATTTAAAATTCTTCATCCTTAGCAAAGAAGTGCTTTGTTTGCTAAATGGTTGGAATGGCATTAAAAGCCTACCTTTAAATGGAAGGAGGCCATTTTGCCAGTCACAGATGAGTATTTTAACAAAGAACAAAGAATGTTCTAAAATTAATTAGGCACTGGACCAGGTAAAAGTAATACACTCACTTTAAAGAAATATATAGTTATTTATTCAAGGGCCATAGATCAGTCAATGTCTATGAAAAATGTTTAAGTACAGGCATAGTAATGCTGCAACACTGATTGGTTGTCCAGTCTTAACAAGACGTAACGTTCTAAAGGCATCTCAATGTGAGCCAATATAGTGTTATTTCATTAGCGGATTGCATTTCTTTTCCATGAAAGACAGGAGCTGGAAATCTATTACTATGCTGTGTAAATACTATGAAGTTAATACTAATTAAAATATAGATGCATGGTTGAGTTTTAGTACAATAACTGTTATTGCAGTGAATGTGGTAATTATATTAGGAGAGTATATTAGCAGCTCTAAGTGTTCTGGGGAATGTAGAAAAATACCATAAGGATAACTGAAGGAAAAATAAATAAATTACAGTTCATTTGAGGATGTTGTGCCAAAGATTTATTGCTAAAAATTTCCTGCCAGCAACCCTGAGATTAACAAAATATTTATAAAACAAAGGAGAGTAGATATTCTGTACTAGTACCTATAGCAAAATTTTGAGGAACAAGCCGGGAGAAATGGAATACAAAAGAAAATAGCACATCTCAATTACATACCATCTGTTAAGCATTTTGATAAATATTTTCATCATCATCTAAATTTTACAAAGATAAGCAATAATGTAAAACAGTAATTTATATTCTGAAGAATTATTATCTAGTTTTTATTCTAAACATTGTATTTTATTATTGAATTTACACATACATAAACACTGAAAATCATTTATTTCTTCCATGTATATGTGCAGCTATAATTACACATCAATTGTAATTCAATGATTGTGATCTTAATGATGATGATGATAGATAGATTTAATTTCTACATTTCCTTAACACAAGATAGTATCTGAGTTGATGTTCCGTACTCTTCTTATTCAAACATTTCACCTAAATAAACATTAAATGTAAAGTAAAGGGGAAAAATGCAAGATAAGAAAAGAAACAGCACTTGGTAACGACCACACTAATCTGCATCCCTATGCGTTTGACTGTGTTTAGATTCCTCATAAAAGTGGAATTTTGTAGTGTTAGTCCTTCTATTACTGGCTTATTAAAATTAGTATATCCTCAAGCTTCATCCATGTTGTTGAAAATGGCAGAATTTCCTTTTAAAGGCTGAATAATATTCCATTATATGTAAAAATATATGTATAATGCCATGAATCTGTTTATCATTAGGTAGTATAGGCATTTTAACAATATTGACCCTTCCCATTTGTGAACGTTGGAACTAATATGCATTGTGGGAGTCCCAGAAGGAACAAAAAAGAAAAAGGGTCAGAAAATTAAATTTAAGAAATAATGGCTGAAAACTTCCCAAATCTGGGGAGGAAAATAGATGTTTAGGTTCATGAAACCCAGGAAACCCCAAATAATTAGAGCCTAAACTGGTCTATTATAAGTGTCAAAAATCAAACACAAAAAGAATTTTGAAAGCAGCAAGAGAAAAAGGATTCATCACATACAAAGGGACACCTATAAGACCATCAACAAGTTTCTCAGCAGAAATCTTATAGGAGATTTGAAAGTGGAATGCTATAATGAAAGATAAAGTTATTAAATAAGAATTATATATCTGGCTAAGCTGTCCTATCAAATGAAGGAACCATAAAGAAATTTCAAAAAAAAACAAAACCCAAAGGAGTTAGTTATCAATAAGACTTCTTTATAAGAAGTGGTACAGGAAGTTCTTCAAGCTGAAATTAAAGAACAGTAAACATCATTTTCGGCTCCAAAATCACTGCAGATGGTGACTGCAGCCATGAAATTAAGAGACGCTTACTCCTTGGAAGAAAAGTTATGACCAACCTAGATAGCATATTGAAAAGCAGAGACATTACTTTGCCGACTAAGGTCCATCTAGTCAAGGCTATGGTCTTTCCAGTGGTCACGTATGGATGTGAGAATTGGACTGTGAAGAAAGCCGAGTGCCAAAGAACTGATGGCTTTGAACTGTGGTGTTGGAGAAGACTCTTGAGAGTCCCTTGGACTGCAAGGAGGTCCAACTAGTCCCTTCTAAAGGAGATCAACCCTGGGTGTTCTTTGGAAGGAATGATGCTAAAGCTGAAACTCCAGTACTTTGGCCACCTCATGCGAAGAGTTGACTCACTGGAAAAGACTCTGATGCTGGGAAGGATTGGGGGCAGGAGGAAAAGGGGGCAACAGAGGATGAGATGGCTGGATGGCATCGCAGACTCGATGGACGTGAGTTTGAGTGAACTCTGGGAGTTGGTGATGGACAGGGAGGCCTGGCATGCTGCAATTCATGGGGTCACAAAGAGTCGGACATGACTGAGTGACTGAACTGAAATGAACTGAAACAGAAACATCCATTTCATGGATCACAGCTCTGTCATGGCAAAAGGACTTGAATAACTCAATGAAACTATGAGCTATGCCATGCAGGGCCCCCCAAAGTGGACAGGTCATAATGAAGTGTTCTGACAAAACATGGTCTACTGGAAAAGGAAATGGAAAACCACTCTAGTATTCTTGCTGTGAGAATCCCATGAACAGTATGAAAAGGCAAAAAGATATAACACCAGAAGATGAGGCCCCTAGGTCAGAAAGTGTAAAATGTGTAACTGGGGAAGAATGGAGGGTTATTACTAGTAATTGCTCCAGAAAGAATGAAGTGGCTGGGCCAAAACAGAAATGGCACTCAGTTGCAGGTGTGTCTGGTGGTGAATCTGAAGTCCAATGCTGTAAAGAACAATATTGCATAGGAACTTGGCATGTTAGTCCATTAATCAAGGTACATTGGACATGGTCAAACAGGAGATGACAAGAGTGAACATCAACATTTTAGGAATCAGTGAACTAAAATGGACAAGAATGGCGAATTTAATTCAGATGACCATTAAACATACTACTGTGGGCAAGAGTTCCTTAGAAGAAAATGGGTAGCCCTCAAAGTCAACAAAAGTCTGAAATGCAGTACTTGGATACAACCTCAAAAACACAGAATGATCTCAGTTTGTTTCCAAGGCAAACCATTCACCAGCACAGTAATCCAAGTCTAGGCCCCAAGCACTAATGCTGAAGAAGCTAAAGTTGACCAGGTCTATGAACATGGCAAACCCTTCTAGAACTAACACACACACACACAAAAAAAAGATATCCTTTTCATGATAGGGGATTGGAATGCAAAAGTAGGAAGTCAAGAGATCCCTGGAGTAACATACAAGTTTGACCTTAGAGTACAAAATGAAGCAGGGTAAAGGCTAACAGAGTTTTGTCAAGAGAACACACTGGTCATAGCCAACACTCATTTCCAACAACACAAGAGACGAGTCTACACATGGACATCACCAAATGGTTTACACTGAAATCAGATTGATTATATTCTTTGAAGCTGAAGATGGAGAAGCTCTATACAGTCAAGAAAAGCAAGACTTGGAGCTGACTGTGGCTCAGATCATGAGCTCCTTATCAGAAAATTCAGCTTAAATTGAACAAAGTAGGGAAAGCCACTAGGCCATTCAGGTATGATCTAAATCAATCTCTTGTTGTTATGGAGTGTAGATGATGAACAGATTCAAGAGATTAGATCTGGTAGACAGAGTGCCAGAAGAACTGTGAATAGAGGTTTGTAACACTGTACAGGAGGCAGTGACCAAAACCCAAGAAAAAGAAATGCAAGAAGGCAAAGTGGTTGTCTGAGGAGGTTTTACAAATAGCCAAGGAAAAAAGAGAAGGGAAAGGCAAGGGAGAAAGGGAAAGATATACCCAGCTGAATGCAGAGTTCTAAAGAAAGCAAGGAGTGATAAGAGGGTCTTCTTAAATGAACAATGCAAGGAAATAGAGGGAAAGAGAATGGGAAAGACTAGAGGTCTCTTCAAGAAAACTGGAGATATCAAGGGAATATTTCAAGTAAGGATGGGCATGATAAAAGACAGAAAGTGTAAAGACCTAACAGAAGCAATAGAGATTAAGAAGAGGTGGCAAGAATACACTGAAGAACTACATTAAAAAAGGGTTTAAAGACCTGCATAATCACGATGCTGTGGTCACTCACTGAAAGCCAGACATCCTGGAGTGTGAAGTCAAGTGGGCCTTAGGAAGCATTACCACAAACAAAGCTAGTGAAGGTGATGGAATTCCGACTGAGTTATTCCAAGTCCTAAAAGATGATGCTGTGAAAGTGCTACACTCAGTAGGCCAGCAAATTCAGAAAGCACAGCAGTGGCCACAGGACTAGAAAAGGCCATTTTTCATTCCAATCCCAAAGAAGGCAATACCAAAGAATGTTCAAAGTACTGTACAGTCACGCTCAGGTCACATGCTAGGAAAGTAAGGCTCAAAATCCTTCCAGCTAGGCTTCAGCAGTACATGAACTGAGAACTTCCAGATATACAAGCTGAGTTTAGAAAAGGAAGAGATCAAATCGCCTACCTTAGTTGAATCATAGGGAAAGAAAGGGAATTTGAGAAAAACATCTACTTATGCTTCATTAACTATGCTAAAGCCTTTGACTGTGTGGTTCACACACACACACACACACACACACACACACACACACACACACACCCAGAGCGAGAGAGAGAGAGAGAGAGAGAGGGAGAAACCTGGGGAAAATTCTTGAAGAAATGGGTGAACCAGACTATCTTACCTATCTTCTGAGACCCTGTATGTAGATCAAGAAGCAATAGTTAGAACAAGATATGGAAAAATGGACTGATTCAAAGTTGGGCAAGGAGTACGTCAAGGGTATAATTAAGGCTATATATTGTCACTCTGCTTATTTAACCTCTATACAGAGTACATCATGGCTGGATTAATCACAAACTAGAATCAAGATGGTCAGAAGAAATATCAACTACCGCAGATATGCAGATGATATCACTCTAATGGCAGAAAGTGAAGAGGAACTAAACAGGCTATTGATGAGGGCGAAAGAAGAGGTGAAAAGGCTAGTTTAAAACTCAACATTAAAAAAAAAAAGAAGGTCATGGCGTCTGGTCCTATCACTTCATGGCAAACAGAACGGGAAAAAGTGGAAGCAGTGACATATTTTATTTTCTTGTACTCCAAAATCACTGTGGATGGTAACTGCAGCCATTAAATTAAAAGACGCTTGCTCCTTGGAAGGAAAGCTATGACAAGCCTAGACAGCATATTAAAAAGCAGAAGAGACATTACTTTGCTGACTAAAGTCCATACAGTCAAAGCTATGGTTTTTCTAGTAGTCATGTACAGATGTGAGAGTTGGACCATAAAGAAGGCTGAGATCTGAATAATTGATGTTTTTGAATTGTGCTGCTGGAGAAAACTCTTGAGAGTCCCTTAGACTGCAAGGAGATCAAACCAGTCAATCTTGAAAGAAATTAACTCTGAATATTCACTGGAAGGATTGAGGCTGAAGCTCCAATACTTTGGCCATCTGACACAAAGAGCCCACTTACTGGAAAAGACCCTGATCCTGGGAAAAAATGAAAGCAAAAAGAGGATATTGCAGAAGATTAGATGGTTAGATTGTATCACTGACCCAGTGAACATGAATTTGAGCAATCGCCATGAGATAGGGAAGGACAGGGGAGCCTGAGAACTGCAGTCCATGGATTGCAAAGAGACATGACTTAGCAACTGAACAACAACAAACTGTAATATGGATGCACAGGAAAGTATCGATCTCATTGATAAAAATTAATAGACAAAAAAAGAATAATGGAATATTGTAATGGTAGTATATTAGTCATTTTAACCCTACTATAATAACTGAGAAACAAAATATTAAGTTAACTCTAACTTAAAAATCTGTAAATGAGTATCAATACAAAAGATGTAAATTGTGGTATCAATAAATCTGTGCAGATGAGAAGTAAAACTGTAGCCTTTTTGTATAAAATCAATTTCATTCAATTTGTGGCTGAGTAACAATCTCATGTATTTACCCATTCATTTGTTTATTGACAGTTTGGTTGCTTCCATGTCTTGGCTATGGTAAATAATGCTGCTATGGACATTGAAGTCATCCCTGATAGCTCAGACAGTAAAGCATCTGCCTACAATGCGGGAGACCCGGGTTCGATCCCTGGGTCGGGAAGATCCCCTGGAGAAGGCAATGGCAACTCACTCCAGTATTCATGCCTGGAAAATCCCATGGACCGAGGAGCCTGGTAGGCTACAGCCCCTGGGGTTGCAAAGAGTCGGACACGACTGAGCGACTTCATTTTCACTTTCTTTCATGGACGTTGAGGTTCATACATCTTTTTGAATCAGTGTTTTTGTTCTCTTTAGATATATATCCAGGAGTGAAAGTGCTGGATCATCTGGTAGTTACATCATTTGTAACTTTTTGGTGAACTTTTCGATGCTGTTTGTTTATAGTAGCTGCACCATTTACATTCCTGTCAACAGTGTATGGAGGTTCCTGATACTCCACATCCTCACCAACATGTGTTACTTGTCTTCTTTTTGATAATGGCCATTCTGAGAGGTATGTGGTGATATCTGACTGTGGTTTTGACTTGCATTTCCCTGATGATTAGTAATATTGAGCATTTTTCATGTACTGTTGGCCATCTGTATGTCTTCTTTGAAGAATATCTATTCACATTTTTTACTCAGGTACTCTGTTTTTCCACAAGTTGTTAATATAGTGTATATATTAACCCTTTATTTATCATATCATTTGCAAATATTTTCTTCTATTCAATAGGTTGTCTTTTCATTTGGTCAGTGGTTTCCTTGCTCTGCAATTTTTTTTTTTTTAAGTTTAACTAGCTCCCATTCAGTTTTGGGTGTCTTTTTTTGGTTTGTTTTGCTTTCATTTCATTTTTTTCAGATTTTATTTTATTTTATTTTATTTATTTTACTTTACAATATTGTATTGGTACATTTAAATCTTTAATTCATTTTAAGTTTATTTTTATGTATGGTGTGAGGAAATGTTCTAATCACTCTTTTACCAGTAGCCATCCAGTCTTCCTAGCACTGCTTATTGAAGAGACTGTCTTTTCTCCATTGTATATTCTTGCCTCCCTTCTCATAGATTACTTGACCAAAGGTGTATTGTTTTCTTGCTGAGCTCTCTATTCTGTTCCATTGACCTGTGTGTCTGTTTTTATGACAGTATTTACGTCTATTTTGATGCCGCAGGTTTGTAATATAGGCTGAAGTCAGGAAGCATGATACCTTCAGCTTCATTCTTTTTTCTCAAGATTACTTTGGCAATTCAGGGTCTTTTGTGGGTCCATATAATTTTTTGGATTATTTGTTGTAATTCTGTAAAAAAAAGTCACAGTTATTTTGATACAGATTGCATTAAATCTATAAATTTCTGTAGTTAGTATGGATATTTTCAAAATATTACTTCTTCTAATCCAAGAAAAATGGAACAACTTTGCATCATTTTCAAATTCTTTGATCTGTCATTTTCAGAATATAAATCTTTCACCTTTTTGATACAGTTTATTCCTAGGTACTTTATTCTTTCTGTCACAATTTTAAGTTAATTAATTGATTAAGTTGACAGAAAAGGAAGATATTCAGAAAGACTTTAGCCTCAGTTTATTTCTTTTTTTCCTTATTTTCCCCCATCTCTTCCCCCACTTATACTCTATTTCTTTAGTTTCATGAACTCTATTCCTAGAAAAATCACCTTCAGAATAAGAAAGGGCCAAAAGATTAGTCTCTTAAGGGAAAATGAGGATTAAGGCAAAATTTTAATCATTTCTAAGAAGCTAGTAAAACCTCATAAGAACTTATTTAATACTCTAATATATAAATATACCTTCTCTTGAAGGGAAAATATTTTCAATATGAGATTGATAGCACAAACGTAAAAAGACAACTGAGGAGTGAAAATAATCTAGTTTAACCTTGTGATTTTTACAAATGAGGAGTGTCCTAGGAAAGGGATTTTTCTTGTTCATTAGTAGATTGTTAACAAATCTTCTAACTTCTAAGATTGTTAGAATCCAAATCTTCTAACTTCAAGTCTGTGAGTGCTTGCTTGCTCAGTCATGTCCAACTCTTTGCAGCCCTACAGACTATAGCCCACCAAGCTCATCTGTCCATGAGACTTTCCTGGGAAAAATACTGGAGTGGGTGGGATGCCATTTCCTTCTCCAAGGGAATTTCCCAACCTGGGGATCAAAACCACATCTTTTGCATCTCCTGCACTGGTAGGTGGATTCTTTGCCACTGCGCCACCTGGGAAGCCCAGCTTCCAGCCCAGTTTGCTTGTTTATTGCTTTCCATGTCATTCTGTGTCTTTGTACTTGTACTTTCTAAGATATTCTACTCCAATAAAACTATACTTAAGTATTTTGGAAATTTCCTATGCTTTTATTTTTACTATACTTCCAGTCCAAAGTAGATACATTATTCACACCAGTTTTCTAGAATTGAAATTAACGTAATGTATATCTCATTAGGTGGGATTGTATATCTTTCAGAAAGGAGCCCGTCAACCGTAGACTGTTCCAGGATGAATTATTGGGAAAATCCATGGTTGTTGATCTGTGGACCACAATATGCAAGGCTGTTTGTTTTAATGAGGGAGGAATGATCTACATGCATGGTTGGGTGCTCTGCAGTGAGCTGAACCAATGCATCTTTCTAGAAGGAAAATGAAGAAAAAATAATCTATCAAAACTGCTTGACAGCCACCTGATCCATGTGCCATATTTGTTTAATGGAGGTGCTGTGGCTAGTCCATTCATAATCATCCATTTTCCACACACAAAAAAACATTCCCCAACTTTGCCTTTTGTGAGGTTTGGGGCGATTAATGTGCAACCTAGGAGATTAGCCCTACTGCTGAGCAGAACTAATCAGGGAACAGTTTTCTGAAGATGCAGAATTCTGAGCTTACCATGTCTGATTAAGGTTAATGGTAATCATGCATATCAATGTCATATTATTTGTTCTTCTAGAAAGCCTGGTATTATTTGTATAAATAGCACTCTCTAAAGGTTATAATCCAGCTTGCATCTAAATTGACATGCGTTTTTTTCAACAAGTTAAGAAAAAAAACTTGGTAATATCTACCTCAAGGAAAACCTTTTTATTCATGTATTTTTTTTCCCCAAACAGGATGTTGTAGCAATACTACATCCATTCTGAACAATGGCATCATTTTATTTCCTATTTTCTTGGTTCCTCTAGCAAGGAGACAGAGAAAGAGGGGAATGAAAGAGGTAGAATTTATTGAAAACATCTTGTGATAGGGGCCAAAGTAAGTGTTTTAATGATAGCAGTTTGCTTATTTTTCATATTTTTCCAGAAATGGAAATAAATTTTGAGAAAACTAAATTACTTGACAGTATTTTCATAATGGAAGTGTCAGAGCCAAGAGGAAAACAAAGTTCTGTTTAATCCATATCTCATGGTGTTTGGATCTTGGATCAGGCTCTATTTATATCAGAACAGTCTGCTGGGGAGATGTTTTACTAGTTGAGGTTTTGGACAAATCATATTAGTTATCTTATATTTAATATAGTGATATTAAATAATTTATTTTTTAGTCTGTATGTCATTAAACAAATTCAAAGAAATTTCTGAGCCTCATTTTTTCTTGTAAAATAGGGATAATTATAATTTCTGCTTCATAAAACTGGATGAGCTAGTATAGGTAAAACATTTAAAGAATTGGCTAGCATATTGCAAGCTTATATAGAGGTGGCAAGAATAAAGTCTGTATAGGTAATTGGCAAGATTAAAGGCAATATATGTCTGAAGTATAGCATAGCAAAGAATATATAGGCATTGATAATTTGGAATAAAAAGTAGCAGTGGCAACAGTAAGAGTAGCTGTTTTATAATAGTACATAGATAAAGAAATAAGGTGCTAAGATAAACATCCATATCCTAGTATATATTCTTATATCGGTAGACTTCAGTGCATACTCACAAGTAACTGTAGCTCATCCTACGCCAGGCATAACTGTTAAAAATTATTTCTACTCTCTACACTCTACTCAGACATAATGCTGTAAGTGGATTTTTTTTTTTTTAGGATTAATGTCATTGGAAATGAAAAGCTAAAGAAGTATTTACTTCTCTGTGTTCCTCTCCTTCTCAAACCTACCTGCCTCATATGTTCTTATTCATATACATTCAAATACCAGTCACTCTATATGGATATCGAGTTAACTTAATTCTTGCCTAACACAGAGACAGAACGGTACATGTTACTGTATTGATGACTCTAGAAAAATGTTAAAAATATATCTTCATTTCTCCCTCTTATAATTTCAGATAAAACACATCCTCATATCTCCATCACCCTGAAACCAAATGTAGCTTGCAAGCTTTCTATACCTTCAATTTTTGACTTTAATTTTCACCTTCCCAGCATCATCATGCCTTGCTTTTTCAATCAATTATTTGCTTGTTTCTAACTTTGAAAATAGTTTTTCTTTGTTTATTTTTGGCTGTACTGGGTCTCCATTGCTGCATGAGCTCTCCCTAGTGTAGCAGTTGGAGGCTACTCTTTTGCTGTGGCGCGCGGGCTTCTCACTGCTGTGGCTTCTTTTGTTGCAGAGCATGGGCTCCAGGGCACTCAGGCTTTGATAGCTGCAGCATGAAAGCTCAGTAGTTGTGGCTCCTGAGCTCGAGAGAACAGGCTCAGTAGTTGTGGTGAACAGGTTCAGTAGCTGTGGTGAACAGGCTCAGTAGCTGTGGTGAACAGGCTCAGTAGCTGTGGTGAACAGGCTTAGTTGCTCTGTGGCACGTGGGACCTTCCTGGATCAGGGCTGGAATCCGTGTCTCCTGCATTGGTAGGCAGATTCTTTACCACTGAGCTGCCAGGAAAGCCCACTTGCTTCTAATTTTAATCAACCTAGCCATTGACTTCTACTTCTACCTTGGTCCTGGAGATGCTATTTAATAGGTAACAGAGCCATCAGTTTTATGAAACTTTGTGATACTTGATCTAATCTCTCTCCTTCAGTTTCCATCTCACTGCCTTACACCGGGATTCCCTGGTGGCTCAGCTGATAAATAATCCACCTTCAGTGCAGGAGACCTGGGTTCAGTTCCTGGGTTGAGAAGATCCCCTGAAGAAGGGAACGGCTACCCACTTCAGTATTCTGGCCTGGAGAACTCTCTCCAGTTCCTTACTCTAACAAAAACTGTCTACAGTGGTGGTGGCGAAAAATTACCACCTCTAAACAGATTCCTCCTCTACTGCATGTACTGCATGTATATAATTCAGTCAAGTGAATAAATATATATCATAACTGTTCTAGGACAAGAGATTGTGAAAAACAGTTTGATGTTGTTAAACCTGAGAACAATGTTAGCATTATGGGTATTCCAGCATGTGTAATGATTCTGTAGATTTATCTAAATCACAGAACTTTTCCCATTTAATGCATTAGTAATGTGGAAGATAGAGAACATAGGTTTACTTCCTTTCTTCCCTAAAATATTGCTGAAATTGCAGAAGAGAATTATCAACCCCCAAACAAGCAAGAAGACAACAGCAGGAAAATTTATTCAACACATTTTTAAAAACAAAAAGCAGGCAGAAGATGCAGAAGCTAAATGGTTTCTTGGGAGATTGAAACAAGAATGAAGTAAAAAACTCCTGCACAACCATGGATAGTTTCAGCATTTTGGTATCTTATTACAGAAAAAAGTAAAGTGAAGAATAGAGACTTCTTAATTAATTTATTTATTTTTTATTTTACTTTACAATACTGTATTGGTTTTGCCATACAGCCAAAACTGTAGAGGGGATGGAGAGAATACATGAGTGACACATACCGCTGAGAATAAGAATCAATCCTCACGTCAACTCTATTAACTAGATAATACCATCATTTCTTTTTATAGATAAGAAAACTGCAGATAAATTGGTTAAATAACTTGTTCAGAAGTAAATATCTTATAAGTGATGGAACTGGGTTTCATAAAACAGCCTAACTCCAGGTACCAGGCTCTTTACTGCTATACCACTGCAACATACAGTGTACACACACATACAATTTATCCAGCAATACAAAAAAATAGACAATATATTGTTCTAAAATATAGAAGCAAATAGAAAAAAAATTACAGTTGAAATCATTGCTTTAGGATATCATGCCTGCAGTGTCAGGAGATATAAAGTACGGTTCATTGTTTTAAAATACTAGTCTTATGACTTCTGAACCTTTTGGCTAAGATCAACCTTAAAATACTAGCTTTTTGGTAGTATTTTATTTTTTAATTAAGGCTTTATTTTTAAAATAAGTTTTAAGCTTATGGTAATATTGAGAGGAAGATTTCCCATATAGTGCCTTCCCCCAAACAGGCATAGCCTTCCTCATTATCAAAATGCCCCAACAGGGTGGACATTTTTTATAATTGATAAGCACACACTGACATATCACCATCACCTAAAGTCCATAATTTACATTATGGTTCATCAAGGTATCAAACATTCTATGAGTTTTGACCAATGTATAATGACATATCTGCAATTGAAGCATTAATATCCCACAGGTTAGTTTCACTGCCCTCAAACTCCTCTGCTCTGCTCATCATGCCTCCCTCCCTCTGTTAGCCCCTGACAACTACTATCTTTATTTCTATAGTTTTGCCTTTTCTAAAATGCCATATACTTGGAATCATACGGTACATGGCCTTTCCAGATTGGAATGCTAGAATTCCAGGATCTGTGATTAGCTGTCTACCATTTTAGAGAAATACTCAGTCATTATTATTTCACATTTTTTTCTAATCTTTATTTTCCTTCTGGTATTCTCATGTTGCACATTTATACATTCTGTAGGTTTTCCACAGTCTTTGGACATTCTGTTTCATTTGTTCTGGTCTTTGGTCTTGGCTTTTCAGTTTTGAAAGTTCTAGTGCCGTTATCTATTAATAAGACCATCAACGCATTCTTCATTTCTTTTATGATGTTGTTAATCTCTAGGATTTTTAAATTTTTTCTTAGGATTTCCATCTCTCTGCTTATATTGCCCATCTGTTCTTGCATGCTCTTTACTTTATCTATGAGAAACGTTAGCATTTTAATCTGAGTTGCTCTGAATTCATGGTGTACTTTCAACATCCCAGCCATGTTTGGTTGTGATCCTTACTCCATTCTTCAAATTGTGTCCTTTGACTTCTGGTGTGTCCTGTAATATTTTCTTGATTTGGGGGAATAATGTACTAAGTAAAGAGAACTGCTGTAAATAGGCCTGTAGGAATGTGGTGGTGTGGAATAAATGGAAGGGAAGCACTTTATAGTCCCATGACTAAGTCTCAGTGCCTTAGTGAACTTATGTCTCTGCACTGCAAACATTACAAGTGTTTCTTTGTTTTTTCTCCCCTCTTACTCTACTAAAGTAAACTGAGGTTGGGTATTTCCTTTCCTCCAGGTCAGTTAGGCTCGGATAATACCTCAGCAGATCAGGATCTGACTATAATGAATTTCCCCTGAGGACTGCCCTTGTTAAGAAGAGCAGAATGGTCTGATTTATTTCAAAATATTTTCTTTTCCTTTCCTGCTGCTGGAAGCAAGAAGGGATTTTTCCTCCAGTATGTTTTGGGAATCTGGGTAAGCTTCGGAGGTGATTCTTGCAATATTGTGAGAGCCCCCTCACGTTTAGTTCATCCTGGTGTTTAAATCTCAGACTTGTCCACACTGAGGCTTCAGCACTGTTGCCATTCAGATTTTCCTACCCCAGAGATAGTTCCTATGGAGATTTTTGTTCATGTGTCTCTGCTTCAACAAATCATGACTCCCTGTATTTGCCTGTCTGATTTCTTAGTCATAGGAATAGTGATTTGCCTTGTGTCTTGCCCGCATTTATGGATCCAAGAAGGGTTAAGTTTTTCAGTCTTTACAGCTTTTTATTTGTTTTGGGGACAGGGTGAAGACTCTCAGTCTCCTATATGTGGAACCAGAAATCAGAAGTTTATTTTTCTATCTTGTGTTATGTTTATGGTGATGAGCATTAAAAAAATAATGAGAAATATAAAGTAAATAAAAGAAATGTACCTGGAGCACAAAAGGAAGATTGGGGAATGAACATATATTGCAAATTAAAATATTTATTCTTAGAGAAGAGTATGATTATTGTTGAAACTTAATGTTCTTGTGATGGAAAGATAATGAAATAACGCAATGATAGATACTACCATAAGAACAATTTTTTAAGTTGGAAGGTATATACATATAGGCAATTTAAAAAGTGAGTGGTAGTAATTTTTCCATAGACATAATACTTAAAGAACTTGTAGAAAAAAATAGCCCTAAAATAAAGATGTAAATAAGATAACCATTTAATTTAGTTCCAATTCACAATACTTTGAATGTAAAAGGGAATAGTAAGTGATACACTGGGACTACAGCTGTTCCTAGAAACAAGAACCTACTTAAGTAGGATATTAACCAAGTTAATTACAAAGAAATATATAAGATTAATTTCTCATGTAAAAGCTTAGAAGCCATTACTTACATAGGGCTATAATTTTCCACATGTTTTACACATATAATATGTAATATTATATAATCCTTTATATGGTCAAGATATCTTCTGTCTTCAGGAATAAAAGTTATCCTGTGACATGTCAGAATTCAGAGTAAACCAGTTGTTTCTCATCTGAAATAAATACTTAAGCATGCTTTCTAATCCAATGAGAAGAGATATCAAGATTGGAGCTAATAAAGGAGACAGAAAAGAATTAATTTTTGTGAGAGATTCTCTCTTCTTTTGACTTTAGGTTCTCATACAGAGGGATTCCCATTGTTTATTTACTCCATCCCACAGTGGAGGATTGTACGAGCTTGTTGGTGTGAGGAATATATTGATCTTTGTTTTAGATTCATCCATTAACAGATATTAAACTTTGGACATCCATCTCCTTTTAGTTCCTTGGGTTGAGTAGAGGCATTAAATCTAGGTAAATCTTGCAACTCTATAGACCTCAACATTCTTTTGGATAAATGTATAAAGGCTTAGATTTAGGATAGAATGCTCAAAGACCTAAAGTATATAAAGACATACCCACAATCATGTACACAGCATTATGCATTTTATGCATGTGTAATATATATATTTGTAATTTCAAATGTCACTGTTAGAGTCTATGTATTGTACTAAGTGTTGTATATAGTTTCCTAGTGAATTTAGCTTGTCTATTCTTTTCCTTAATTGATTTTGGGGCTCTTTACATTGATTGAATTTTGTCATTTCTTTACAACATTTTAAGACTCTGCTGCCTAGATTTTAGTGAAACATTTAAGTTATGTGCGTAAGAGGTATATGAATACACATATTCATATTCATGGAACAAAGCTGTTACTCTTGTAATTATTATCTTCTGCAACTTTATATTTTCTTTTTCCCCCACAAAGTGTTTTCAATTTCTTCATCTTGAATTTTTGCCTAGTTTTACTATATTTCAAAGTGAGATTGTTAAGTGACTACAAGTTTATAAGCATTACATCTTCTTGGCAAAAGGGTACATTTTGCCGAATGCAGTCTTCTCTTTTACTTTCAGCATTTTCAGATTGAAATCTGTGTGGTCTATTGTTCATATGCATGACCACTTTGTTGTCCTTCTATTAAAATATTATTTTCCCCACAATAATAAGTTTTCTTTATTTTCTAATTTCTCTATGCTTTAGATTTTTCCAAGGTAATATTACTTATATAATGTATACACACACACACACACACACACACACACACACACACACACATATATATATATATTCTGACACTATTTGTGCTTTGCTAAGTAGTTTCAGTCGTGTCCAACTCTGTGCAACCCCAGAGACGGCAGTCCACCAGCATTCCCTAGGATTCTCCAGGCAAGAACACTGGAGTGGGTTGCCATTTCCTTCTCCAACTGTACTTTACTAGGTGATTTAAACCTGTTTAAATTTTCTGTGAATGCTAACATATTTGGAATTATCTTACTATTTCAATTTGTGTTTTAATTGCTGTCCTTTCTTTCTGCCTTTCCCTCTCATATTCTGCCTCTGCTGAATTCAGCACATTCACTTTTCTTTATTGCATTTGAAGTTATGCATTTCACTGCTTTTTTTTTATGGTAGCCAGTACATTTTAATGCACAATTTCAAGCATATTTCCTACCACAGTGTAAAATAAATCATGATTGAAAAATACATTCTATAAAATACATTTCTATTCATATGCCTCCCACTACCTACTGCTGTGTTTTGCTGCCTCTAATTTTAGAAAAAGCATTTTTTAAAAATCACAATTCTGTATTAATATCCACCACTGAGAGAATATGGAAGATGACAACATTAATCAGGATCAGTTATGTTATTTAGAATTTTTCTATTTTAGGTGTCTAAGATCCATTAGACTCCTGTATTATATCAAGTTTTAGAGTCAACATATAATTTTCTTCTTCCTTGACAGTTTTCAGACTTAGATTCAGAATACAATTTTGCTTCTATTGTCACTGGGCCAAAACCCCAAAGTAATTCACAAGCCATACAAAATCTTCAAGTGAAGGATAGAAAAAGTGTGTATGTTCACCTACACAAAAATTAATCAATCATAATAAATAGACATGTAAAAATTGTGAAGGTATTAAAATTTTTCTAAACAAATATCTTTACAATGAAAAGAAGTTATTACCATTAAAAAATACAATGTAGCTCAAAATTAAATACACACACAGGTGGGAACTATTTTAAATTTAATAAGCAAATTATGTATAATGACCACTATCACAAATATCATCTTAGAAGAATTAGTATTTACTCGATGAGTAAAAATGACCAAAATACTTCAAGTCTATATTTGTGTTACAAAAGCTGAGTTGATAAGTACGAAAATAGTCGATTATGCTGGATGTTACAGTTTTTGCAGATACAGATATGCAAGTTGGCAATTATATATAGTTTCATGTTTCCTTGTGTTTCTTATACTGGCAGCTAGAAAATGTAACAGAATACTTATACGTCTGTAGCAGAAGAAAGGAAAAGAAGGGAAAACCTAAGTGTTTTCCTAAAGTCATTCATGTAAACTCTATGAAATAATTTTGATTATCCTTATTTTACAGATGAAGACATAAAGGAAAAAACCAAGGTCCATAGCAAGATAATATATCAGTTGCTTTCTAAAATCTTCACCTAGATTCTATACAACACACCATAAACCCAACTCACTAAGAAATTATTTACCAATTCCTAAAACTTATATCTGTACTTTATTACTGTTAGTCATGAATACAAACTTTTCTCTCTTATATCCCACAATCAACAATCACCATGTTCTATTGATTCCATTAACTGGACACTGCTCACATACGCCAAATTTTCATCATTATCATTCTTTACATAATTTCAGAACATCACCATCTCATGCCAGAATTGTTGCAATAGTCTTTAAAAATATTTTTCTGCCCTGTCTCTAGTTATGCATCTATCACATACAATCTAAATAAAATCTTTTAAGAAAAATTATTTTAAAAGAAATTTGAAAACTCTTATTTATTTAAATACAAAAATATTTTTAAGAAAATGATGTAAACCAGAAATTTTATTAAGCATTATAAAAGAAGACTTGAAAAATGGAAAACCACTTTACATGTTTTTGGATTAGAAGTGATACAATGAAGATATCAACTTACTACTAATATGTAACATAATACAAGGTCAATCAAATATTTAAAGTAATTTACAGGTATGTCTTAAACATAAATACTTGTCAAATAATTGCAAATTTGATCTTTAAGAATATATTCATCAAACCAAATTTTGATATCTTTCAGACATCAAAACATATCACTAAACCATCATAATTAGTGACTATAACAAGTGTATTTGATTTAATACACAGGGGCAGAATGTAAGACCAAAAGCAAAACAAAACATATCAATACCTGATAATAAAGTTTCAACTTTTGAATATCACTGATTACTGTGAGGAAAGAGATAGAGTTATAATAAGTGACTACATATAGCAAGGTCACTTATTATGTGACCTTGCAGTCACTGCCACATAGGGCCTGCCTTATAAATACAGTGGGCTGTGATGATATAACAATTCTGATGACATAGCAAATGCATCAGAGGAAAATTAAATTTCAGAACCACTGATAAATAATGGCACTGTAATAAAATGGCATTTCAAGTGAGTGAGGAAAAGAACAATAATCAAATCAGTAATACTGGAATATTTAATTATCAAGAATACCCATAAAGAGTTAAATGTAAGAATTAAAACATAAAAACCACCAAAATCAGAATATAAAAATACAATTTTATTAAATTTAGGGTAAAAATAGGTTTCTTAAAAATAAAGAAAAGAATAAAAAAGTAAAGAAAAAATCAAAGAAATATATGTAAATAGCTTAGACATAACTGCATTTATAAATAACTTGTTTCTCTTAGGCAAAACAATATATTTTATTTTTGAAAAGTTTATTTAAAAAAGGTAAAGAAAAAATCCATTAAGTCACTGCTTCTTTTTATATATAACTCTCAAAACTTTTCTATAACTTTGCATAATCTCTTGCATATGGGAAAGATTTAGGAATCAGTTTTTCCTAAAACTAAAATTTTTAATTTTATTTGTTCATATTTGTCTACATGAGTTTTAAAGACTGGAAATCTTATATTATATATTTATATATATACAAGCATACATATAGTATATATATCTGATATATACCCATATCTTTTGTTCTTTTTTTTAATGTCCAAAGTTTCCCCATTTAAAAGAAGCACTGTTAGAACTTCTGCTAGGAACATAACTGGGTGAGTCAGTATTTCTCATCCTCTGCCTAAAAATCATCCAAAAGCAAATATCATTTTTAGTGAAACTGGAAGACGGAAAGAATCCACAATTTCCAAAATATACATAAGGGCTGCCAAAAGAAACTACACTGCAGGCATCCTCTTTGAAATAAATAAGGACAAGAAATACAGAGTGGTGAGAAAATCAAAATGAAGGGAGATATGAGTGCCATCATTTACGTACTCCTGCAGTGGTGGAAAGCAAGGATATATCTTTTTGGGTAACAATGGTATGAAGACTGTGCTGATCCCAACTGGTGTCAAAGTTCTCCTGAACCTAGTTGTTGTTTGATGGAAACAGAGAGGAAAGAGGAAAAAGAGTACATATTGCTAGGGTGTAAAAACATCGGCTCTTCTTGAAGATCCACTTGGGCACATACATTTATATAAAAGGCAAGTCCTAGAAATTCAAGTTCTTCCATGATCAGTGTTAAACAGGAATTGGCTAAACATTGATATAAAGACAATATATGGAAGAAAGAAAAGTCTTTTTTAAAAGGTAAGTAGCATTAAGCTTTTTATCAGAAAAGTGTGCAAAGAAAAGACAATACTTCTGTTCAAAAGAGTCATCAAGAATACAAGAAAACTCTATGACACGACTGCCTTTGAGAAGCAAATTTTAAAAAGTAAGATCTCAGGACAGAGATGATGGGAGAATAAAAGAGATGAAACACAAACTGGCAAAATTTAAGGAAGATATAGAAGTAAAATTATATCACAAGGGGGAGGAATCACAAGAAATACAAGGGAAAATACACACTGTGGAAAATATAGCATAAAACATATGGGATAGAAAAGAAAAAAAAAAAGCAAAATGGGAGGAGATCAATTTGGCAGAGTAAGAAGATCCTGAGCTCACTTTCTCCCACGGGGACACCAAAATTACAACTACTGAGAGAGCAAGTATCTCTGAGAACAACCTGAAGACTAGCAGAAAAGATTTTCTACAGCTAAATATATAATGAGGGAGCAACAGTGAGACTGGATGGAGATGTGGTCCAGTCTGGACACACACACCCAGTCACCAAACCATGAGCCAAGGAATATTACAACTGCGAGGTCTTCCTCTTAGCATAAGGATATGAGTCCCACAGTGGGCTTCACAACCCAGCCTTTGTGCACTTGGAATATGAGCCCTCAAAATGTCCAGCTTTGAAAACAAATGAGAGTACACTCAAGATAGCCAGAAGGCTGGGGAGAATGTGGAGAAAGGGAAATTTCATGTTCTATGGCTAGGATTGTAAATAGGGGCAGCCACTATTGGAAAACAGTGGGGAGAGTCCTCAAAACATTAAAAATAGACCTACAATTTTAAAATAAGAATAACAACAACAACAAAAAACTACATACAATTCAGCAATTCCTCTCTTGCACATTTACTTAAAGAAAGAGGAAACACTAATTCAAAAAGATTTATGCAGCACTGTGTTTATTTCAAGATTATTTACAATCAGCAAAATATGGAAGCAACCTGTGTCTCTTTGTAAATCAATGGTTAAAGAAGATGTGGTCTATACAGGTATACTTGTAGATATTTCAGGTTCCAGACCCACAATAAAGTGAGTCACAATTTTTTTGGTTTCCCAGTGCATATAACAGTTACTTTTATACTGTACTGTGGTCTATTAAGTGTGCAATAACATTATGTCTAAAAGAACAGTATGCATACCTTAATTTAAAAATACTTTATTTGTAAAAAGTGCTAGCCATCATCTGAACCTTCAGTGAATTGTAGTAGTAACATCAAAGATCATTGATCACAGGTCACCATAAAAATAATGAAAAAAATGTGAAATATTGCAAGAAATATCAAAATGTGACATAGAGATACAAAGGGAGTAAATGCTGTTGGAAAAAAATGCTTCAATAGAGGCAGGGTTGCCACAAACCTATCTGTTAAAATAAGAGAAAAAGAAAGCAATGTCTGAAGCATAGTAAATGAAGCGTGCATATCTGTACGTACAAAGGACTATTAGTCATAACAATTTTGCCATTTGTGACAACATGGATTGAGCTAGTGAAGTTAGTCAGACAGAGAAAGACAAATACCATATGATCCCCCTTATATGTGAAATCTTAAAAACAAAAAGAAAACAGAGTAATAGATATGGAGAATAAGCTGTTGATTGCCAGCTGGGAGGTGGGTGGGAATAGGGAGAAATAGATGAAGGTGATTAAGAGGTACAGACTTTCAGTTATAAGATAAATAAGTCATGGGATATAATATACAACATAAAGAACTTGGTCATTAATACTGGATTAACTTCGCATGGGGACTTATGGTTACTAGACTTATTGTGGTGATTATTTCATAATGTATTTAAATATTGAATCATTATGCTGTCTACTTTCAACTAGCATAATGTTATAGGTCAACTATATATCAATTTTTTTTAAAAAATGCAAAATAGTGTGGAAAAAAGTTGGCCAGTGTTAGGGAACTAACGATAGACATAGTGGACAGGTACTAGAGAACCAGCACACAGGAGAATATTCTTCCCTAAGAAGAAACCCTTGGAAAGGACCCTGATGCTGGGAAAGACTGAGGGCAGGAGGAGAAGGGGACGACAGAGGAGGAGATGGTTGGATGGCATCATCGACTCGATGGACATGGGTTTGGGTGCACTCCGGGAGTTGGTGATGGACAGGGAGGCCTGACGTGCTGCAGTTCATGGGGTTGCAAAGAGTCAGACACAACTGAGCTACTGAACTGAACTAAAGAAGAAACCCAGAAAATAGAAGGTGACTAAAATTTAAAGTGATATTAAACGAAGATTTAGATCTATGAATTCCAGAATTCACCATGTGCTAGGCAAAACTGGTTCAGAACAATCTGTCCTGGATATATCCTAGTAATTATACAGACCTTCAGAAATAAACAATAATTTGGGTAGCTAAAAGAAAAGATCACGCAACCCCAGATTCTTTTTTCATTAAATGTTAAGAGACAGTTGTAGAATATCTTAAAGATCCTCATGGAAATAAAGTTGATGCAATTATTTTACAGATAAGCTTTCCACGTTCAATGGCTATTTTTTTTCAATTTTTTAATTGAAGGATAATTGCTTTATAGAATTTTGTGGTTTTCTATCATACATCAACAAGAATCAGCCATAGGTACCTCTGGGACCTCCCTCCCATTTCCCTCCCCATCCCACCCTTCAGCCTGTCACAGAGTCCCTGAGTTCCCTGAGTCATACAGCAAATTTCCATTGGCTATCTTTTTTACATATGGTATTGTAAGTTCCCATGTTACTCTCTCCATGCATCTCACCCTCTCCCTCCTCCCCTCCCCTGGTGTCCATAAGTCTGTTCTCTATGTCTGTTTCTCCATTGCTGCCCTGCAATAAATTCATCAGTACCATCTTTCTAGATTCCATATATATGCATCAGTATATGATATTTATATTTCCCTTTCTGACTTTCTTCACTCTGTATAACAGGCTGTAGGTTCGTCCACCTCATTAGAATGGATTCAAATGTGTTCCTTTTTATGACTGAGTACAATTCCACTGTATATATGTCCCACAGCTTCTTTATCCATTCATCTGTTTATGGACATCTAGGTTGCTTCCATGGTCTAGCTATTGTAAATAGTGCTGCAATGAACATTGGGGTACATGTGGCCTTTTCAATTTTGGTTTCCTCAGGGTATATGCCTAGGAGTGAGATTGCTGGGTCATATGGTGGTTTTATTCCTAGCTTTTAAAGGAATCTAAATACCGTCTTCCACAATGGCTGTATCAATTTACATACTCACCAGCAATGTAAGAGTGTTCCCTTTTCTCCATACCCTCTCCAGCATTTATTGTTTGTGGACTTTTAATGATGGCCATTCTGACTGGTGTGAGGTGGTATCTCATTGTTTGCATTTATCTAATAATGAATGATGCTGAGCATCTTTTCATATGCTTGTTAAAGGCTGTATATTTTTTTAACAACAGCAACTCAATGCTTATCTTTACTGTAATCCCGCATTGAAGCAACTATTAATACTAAAGCTTACCTTAATCCAACAATAAAGTGCCCGTGGAAAATATGACAGTTAAACTAATGATTTTTTAAAATGTCAAAAAGTAGTAAATTTAGAAGAGAAAATAATTTATTTAGTCTTTTGAACAAATGATTCTGATGAAATATTAATGTCTATAGTCAATTTAGATGGAATTTATGAAACTCTTAGACTGATAAACATGATAAAATTTACAAATTTGAAAGCTTTGCAAGCAACTTCTTTATGACCTGAACCAGTATTCTATTTTTATTGTATCTTCAAGAAAAGTAATTCATCAAAGCCAGGAATCAGGGGGCATAAAATAAAATTCACCTGCTTCTGTTTTAATGTTACAGAGACAGAAAGAAAAAAGAGCCTTTTCTTTGCCTAGCTAAGAATCCCAGAGAAGAATGCTTTTGAAATATTTATTGATGTTCCTATGCTACCTCTATTCACCAAGGAAAGTTATCAGATTCTAGGGAAAAAAGGATAGAAGCATTCTTTTTAGCATTTTCTGATGAGAATAAGGTTACTGAGACTCAGGAGAATAGATAGAAATGGGGTTGCATGTTTAAGGCATAAGAGCCTGGGGAACTGGAGAGAAATAGAGATCTCGAGCAGTGGCAACCCACTCCAGTGTTCTTGCCTGGAGAATCCCGGGGGCAGGAGGGCCTGATGGGCTGCCGTCTAGGGGGTCGCACAGAGTCGGGCAGGACTGAAGCAGCTTAGCAGCAGCAGCAGAGCAGTAGCAAATCTTCCCTGTTGCAATCTGAATATTTACTAGAGGAACCAGCATAGGAAGTTCTACTCTGAAATATTGAATGATGAGGTCTGCTGCTATTTCTAGTTACTCTGTGTTCCTGGCGCCAATCCAATTGCATTCCAGTAAATAAACCATGAAGTAACCAATGTTTATGGAAGGAATTTAAGGGTAGCAAAAGAAATAGATTGTTATTTTCAAAAGTTTCAGCCCTAAGAGACTCATGACAAAAGAAATCTGATGAATGATGTAGGAGTCCTACATCTGTTTGGATAAAATGCTGTCAGAATGATGTGAGGAGAAAAGATAAAGAAAAATAAGAACAAAGGGATACTATAAGGCCTTCCTCCTCTGGGCTTTTCCAGAAATCTCACACTGATGTTATACTCCATTTCCCATTGTGGGTCTTGGAGGAAGGCCCCAGGAGTTAAATAATCTCATATTGTGGCCTGTCATAAAAGGGGTTGAGACAAATTATGAAGTTTTCTACACCATACTGTGGTAGAGAAGTACAGCTCTCTCTGTGGACCTCGATCCCCTGAAGGGCCACAGATAGCCCTGTGATTTTTCCTGAGGTTTCTAGAAAGTGAAAGGGTTAGCTGCTCAGTTGTATACAAATCTCTGTGACCCCCCATGGACTGTAGCCTGCCAGGCTCCTCTGTCCATGGAATTCTCCAAGCAAGAATACTGGTGTGGGTTGCCATGCCCTTCTCCAGGGGATCTTCCCAACCCAGAGATTGACTCACGATTACTAGAACACAGACATAAAAGCTTGATACAGACTTCTTTGAGCAGTACATTGGAGTTAGCAGAGAGGAACCCAGAAAAAATGACCACAACAATCATGACTAAGAGTGACTCAGCCATGTCCCAGGTAGATAGACTGCACGCCCAAGATCTGTCCAGAGAAACTGTCAGGGAGGCCAACATGGGAAGAAGGTAGGCAAAAGAAAGCTCCCTTCTCTTTTGCTTTGGCTTATGTGAGCGCCTACAATTTCAAAGCTGTAAAGCAGAGGAAGACAACCTCCAAATATACCTATTCAGATTACATCTACTATTCAAACTCATAATAGAATTATGTGATATACATGAAATTGCCATTTCTATAGACTAATAGTTAAATATTGTCAATTTCATAGGGTTATAGAAAAATAAAGTTGCATTTGCTTTTAGAGAAAGCATTTTTTTAATTTATTTATTTTTTATTGACAGATAATTGCTTTATAGAATTTTGCTTTTTTCTGTCAAACCTCAACATGAATCCACCCTAGGTATACATATATTCCCTCTCTTTTGAAACTCCCTCCCCAAGTCCCACCCATATAGGTTGATAGAGAGCCCCGTTTGAGTTTCCTGAGCCATACAGCAAATTCCCGTTGGCTATCTGTTTTACATATGGTTATGTAAGTTTCCATGTTACTCTTTCGATACATCTCACTCTCTCCTCTCCCCATGTCCATAAGTCTATTTTCTATGTCTCTTTTAGAGAAAGCATTTTTAACTTTTATTTTGAAATCATAATAGATTCACAGAAAGTTATTAAAAGAATACATAGATTCTCATGACCCTGTCATACATTTCGATTTACATTTTAAAAATTGTATTTCTACTGTTTATAGAACACTTGTATATTTGTAAACATTTCTGCATAATTTTCTAATATAGCAATCTTTTTCTGGTAGTTTTTCTATCATTTCTTTAGGTGTGAAAAATAAAAATTAAGTTATATAGCTACTAAGCACCAACATTGGAAAGAAAATTTATATCTGTTTTTAATTTTATTGAATTCTACAAGCACCAAGTTAATCTGGAATAATACTTTCTTCCCATTTAAATTATATCTATAAGACTGGCTGAATAGATGCAGATCTGTCTACATCTAAAATTTTTTCCTTAGTGTTTTCATTTTCTCTTTCTGATTATAAGTATTTCTATAATAAAGATTTTAATCTCTTGTATAATAGAAATCTCTTCTCAGTTTTTCCAATGTCTTTTTATGTTTGTTTATAATCGTTTAGAATGAGAGGATTTATTATTGTTCACTGTATTGATGAATTCTTTATATTTTCCTACCTTGAATTTTCAATCGTGTCAGCCATACTTTTTCTATTTTATATCATGTTTAATTTTGAAATTTACTCTCTAGAATATACGTATCTATTGGTTGTGAATGTTGTGTGACAGGATTCATTGTTACTTTTTAATATATTAAGAAGTAATTAGAATCCCACCATCACTTATTCATTTCTTTGTCTACTAATTTGAATCTCTTTTTTCTATAAATGAAACTGTTCTATAATGGTACATCATAGAAGAATTTTACCTGGACTTTTCTTTTGTTCCCATAATCTTTATGCATATATATATTCTGTATAAGAGCCATCACATTATGTGAATTATTTCAATTCTAAAATGCTATGATGTCAGGAAATGCAAATGCCTTTTACTATGATTTTTTTCTGTAAGGTGAAAGTTTTATTAATCTCATCCTAAAAATACCTCCAGTTTAATTTGACAGTCATATTATAGAGATCAATAAAAACCAATCTGAGATTTTACTGGATTAATATTAAATATTTACATTGATGGGGATATAGAATTTGTGCCATTATAATGCTTGCCAGCTAGGAGAAGAGCATTGGTTTTTTGTTGTTCCTTGATAAATGCTTTCCATGGCTATTATTCTCTCCTTATGTTCTTCACTTGTTTGTTTTATTGTTTGGAAATATTTTAAGCTTTTGCATTGAAAGCACAGTTCCACATTCCCCAAAGTATATTCTTTGAGATACTAACCATGACTCTTTGACAAAATATGTTTTATGGCGTTACATCTAGGACATGCCGATGTAAGTTTAACAGCTTTCTCTTCCATTTACTTGTCAAATCTTTGCATATTCTGATTTTATTGCAAATTTTAAAGGAGTTAGGCTTTCCTCAAATTTATTTGACCACAAAACTAATTTCTCATGGGCCATATTAGGTTTATTGTTCAGTCACTCAGTCTTGTCCAACTCTATGCAACCCTGTGGACTGCGGCTCACCAGGCTCCTCTGTCTCCCAGAGTTTGCTCAAACTCATGTCACTGAGTTGATGATGATGTTATCAAACCATCTCATTCTGTCACCACCTTCTCCTCCTGCCCTCTCTCTTTCCAGAATCAGGGTCTTTTCCAGTGAATCAGTTCCTTGCATCAAGTGGCCAAAGAAATGGAGCTTCACCTTCATCATCAGTCCTTTGAATAAATATTCAGGGTTGATTTCCTTTAGGATTCACTGGTTTGATCTCCTTGTGGTCCAAGTATCCCTCAAGAGTGTTCTCCAACACCACAGTTCGAAAGCACCTGTTCTTCAGTGCTCAGCCCTCTTTATGGTCTAGCCCTCACAACCACACATGACTACTGGAAAACCATGGCTTTGACTGTATGGATATTTGTCAGCAAAGTGATGTCTCTTCTTTTTAATATGCTTTGTAGGTTTGTCGTAGCTTTTCTTTCAAGGAGCAAGCGTCTTTTAATTTCATGGCTGCAGTCACCACCCATAGTGATTTTGGAGCCCAAGAAAGTAAAATCTGTCACTGTTCCCATTTTTTCCCTGTCTATTTGCCAGGAAATGATTATCTTGTTGAGAATCCACCAGGTCTGTTATCTTGGTTACATCTGAAATTACTTTTCTTCTATAAGTAAAGACGTATCTCTTGGAATTTCTTTTGATCAGGATTTTACTGGTGCCAAATTCTGTTGTTTTTCAAAAATTATTTCACTTCATTCCTGAAAGATATATTAGTTTGGTACAGAAATGTATTGTGTGGTATATAAGAAAGTATATCCTCTCAGCATGTTACAGATATTTTTTATTAGCTTTCGTTGTTGGCGGTAAAATCATCAGTCTCATTTTTTTCATTTGTACAAGTAGATAAATCCGTGTGTGTGTGTGTGTGTGTGTGTGTGTGTGTGTGTGTGTGTGTTTTAGTTGCTCAGTCATGTCTGATCATTTGTGGCCCCATGGACTGCAGTCTGCCAGGCTCCTCTATCTGTGGTCTTTGCTAGTCCCTTTACAGATATTCTTTATGGACTTCCCTGGTGGCTCAGAGGTTAAAGCGTCTGCCTGCAATGCAAGAGACCTGGGTTTGATCCCTGGGTAGGGAAGATCCCCTGGAGAAGGAAATGGCAACCCACTCCAGTACTCTTGCCTGGAGAATCCCATGGGCAGAGGAGCCTGGTGGGCTACAGTCCACGGGGTCGCAAAGAGTTGGACACGACTGAGCGACTTCACTTTCACTTTACAGATATTCTTTATTATTTTTATTTATTTATTTGCTTTTTATTTTATTTTATTTTTACTTTACAATACTGTATTGGTTTTGCCATACATTGACATAAATCCGCCATGGGTGTACATGAGTTCCCAATCCTGAACCCACCTCCCACCACCCTCCCCATAACATGTCTCTGGGTCATCCCAGTGCACCAGCCCCAAGCGTCCTATATCCTGTATCAAACCCATTTTTTATATTATGTACTTTTATTATATATAAAAATATATTTAGGTGGAGACATTTCGTAGTTTGGTTCTTTTTGAAGTTTCTGAATCTGAGAATGGATATCTTGCACTGCTCATGGTACATTCTTTGCCAATGTTTCTTTGTGTATTGCATCCACTCTATTTTCCTCTCTCCATTCTAAAATTGCAAGTTGAATATATGATGGATCTTAGCAGTCTATCCAGTTCTGCCTTTAGCTATTTTCATTACTTTTTATATTTCTGTCTCTTTATATTTATTTTAGATAAATTCCCATTTTATATCTTTTAATTTGTGAATCTTCTGTTCAACTATGTGTATCTTCTTTTAAATACATTCAATGAGTTTTCAATATTAATTACTGTATTGTTCCATACGTATTAGTTGTTTTTCAAGCACTTATTGTTTCAACTAATCTTTTGCCCTTTGCTCCTATAGTTAATCTTAATACATGAAAAGGTTTCTATAGATATATAAATTATATATATTATATAGCATGTATGACATAGTTATATAATATATAGAAATATATAACATATATACAAATTAGTTTTCTATGTTGTCTCTGATGTTTTTAGCACTTGATGTCTAAATACAGTTGCCTGTTATCTGTCAGGATTTATCATGACAATCTCATTTCTATGTGTGATTTTTAAGTTTTGGGTTTGAACTCAAATTCTTTTGAAGTTTGTGGGAATCCTTTAAAACTTGTATTAAAAATGGCTCCAGGGATGCTTTTTATTTGCATCTTCCAGACATTTGAGAGCATGACAAAAAGGGATTTTTTCCAAACTCTCTATTTAGTCTATAGTGTTTTGGACTACTCAGGCAGTATTAATTTGAATGTAAACCTGTATGAGGACAATTTATGATTACAAAATCATATGACTCAAAGAAGATTTTCTTTTTTCTTTTTCCTTTCACCTAGAAAATGTTTCCAGCCACCAATTTTTATTAACTTTCTCTGGGAGATAATTTTAGTCAGTTCAATTTTCAATGGTATTATCTCTGTGATGAGACTTTCCTGTTAGATGTACCAAGCGGGTTGGGTATCTGTTCCTTGTTTTCTGTGACTTTCCAAGCAGGGGAAAGTAAAACTGAAAATTAGTCAGATACAAAATTTTTTTCAGGGCACAAACTTACTTTAATAATGCTTTTCTCTTTAAGTTCAATCTAAGGTATGCGATGTCATTTCAGTCGAAACCATATAAAACCAATAACTCAGGTTTCATTTCTTGAGTGACAAGCCTGACCCTGCCCCTGGCTTCAAACAATAAGGCAGGTTCACATGGAACATTTTGGGTGTAATTCTCCATTACATTCTTCTACCTGCTTCTTCTTCCTTAAGACCTGAATCTCAGAAGGTCCCTAGATTCTGCCCTGTTTCAAAAATAATTTTTAAAAAATTTCCTCCCCATAGCCTATTGACATACTTATTTTCAAATTATTCAGGCTACACACACACATTCAAATATAGTGTGTGTATATATATGCATATGTACATGTTATACTAATATAAATGTTTCTTATAATTTACCTCTGATTTATATTTATTCTGGTTAAAATGTTACTTTATAGCATGAACTTTCAGAGCCATGTTGATAGTTCCTATTTTCAGTGGCTTTTAGATTTAAAAATATCATAAGAAAAAAACCTCACAAATGCCAACTAAATCCTGGTGATAAAAGACCAGAACAGTCCACTACATATTTCAAATAATATTTATATAACTTAGTGGCCTGACTGAAAGGCTACAATTTATGGTCTATTTTATAAAAAATTTCCTGATGGATAGAAGCTAGAGATCAAAAAAAAAAAATTTTTTTTTAGTAGTTCAACAACCACAAAACAACAAATCCTTATATTAATGATCTTATTTCAAAGTTATATCAAGTTAGTGTTTTCATTAGTTTGGATAATAAAATGCTCTTTTGTGTAGTCACAGGGAAGCTTAAGGACAACACTGAGGCTGAATAATAATGCAACCTTTTCCCAAGTACACACAAAGCTTTCCCTTGTAGTCACTAAGAAATAAATTTAGGGGACATCTACTGAGGAGATTTAAGTCTCGTCTACAGGAATTGAATTAAAGTAGAGTGGTATAGGAAGTAAGATATCAATATTGGGTTGACATACTGTAAATATTGGGACTATTTCAAAAAAAGTATACCTTACTATATAATTTGTTATACTAAAATAAACTGAAACAGAAATTGCTCCTTGATCCACTCTGCCTAATGGGAATCTCTCTCCCACTCCTCCTTCCAACCCCAAATCCCCACGTACGCATTTTTTTAAAGTGCATCATAAATGTATTGATTTGCTTTCTTATAAACAAGAAAGGAGAGGGGTAACACAATATAAAAAAAGGTCATGATGCAAACAGATTTGCTACACTAGGGTATATAAGGGAAATACAAAAGTTTCTCTATGGATAGAGTGTTCAATATTCTCTCCCTTTGATAAAACACGGCCATGATGCTACTTTTCATAAAACATGGGTCTTTATTCTGATTGCCTGAACAACATGTATCCCACTGGTTCCAATCAATGGTTTCCAGGTGCTGAAAATATGCAAAGGGGGAAATAAGAAGCCTCTCTGAATAATTTATTGTCTTAGATTCCTTCAATTATCGTCCATAATCCTGACATCATGATTAATTCTAAAAACAGAAAAATTTTTTCTCAATATATGAAAGCCTTGTTATAAAGAGTTTATTATTATAATTGAAGATAAATAATAACTTATAAAAGACAGGTTGGAAAAAACTCTAAATTAGTAAAAGTTTAATCAGTTCTTATTATCAAGTCCTATATAAGGGTGACTCTTATATGAAGCTGTTTTCTAAATAATTTGTCAGGGATAAAATGCATAAAATGTGAGAAACAATAGAATTACAAATGGCTGGAACACCAGAAATATTATTTTTAAAAAGATTTTATTAAATATTGAGTTGCCACAAAGATTACAAGCTATATATTGATTTAAAACCATAAAAATAGAATTTAAATCCATGTTTTCTTTATGTTTATTAAGAGAGAGAACTTTTTATTCAAACTAAAGGCACTCACATGTTACTTTCTGACTTAATTCCTTCGTTACTCCCGGATATAGAGCTTCTTTTCTTAATTCACTATGCGTGTTTGTATTGCTAAACAATATATTGATTGTTTTAACGCTGAACTTTATTACAATGGACTTATAGTTTGATGAGTTTTTGAGAATATATCTAGAGATTTCTCTAGGAAAAAATAGTTTTTTTCCTTTCAGTTCAGTTCAGTCACTCAGTCGTGTCCGACTCTTTGCGACCCCGTGGACTGCAGCACACCAAGCTTCCCTGTCCATCACCAACTTCTGGAGCTTACTCAAACTCATGTCGATAGAGTTGGTGATGCCATCCAATCATCTCAGCCTCTTTCACCCCCTTCTCCTCCTGCCTTCAATCTTTCCCAGCATCAGGCTCTTTTCAAATGAGTAGGTTCTTCGCATCATGTGGCCAAAGTATTGTAGTTTCAGCTTCAGCATCAGTCCTTCCAATGAATATTCAGGACTGATTTCCTTTAGGATGGACTGGTTGGATCTGCTTGCAGTCCAAGGGACTCTCAAGAGTCTTCTCCAACACCACTGTTCAAAAGCATCAATTCTTCCACACTCAGCTTTCCTTATAGTCCAACTCTCACATCCATACATGACTACGGGAAAAACCATAGCTTTGACGAGATGGACCTTTGTTGGCAAAGTAATGTCTCTGCTTTTTAATATGCTGTGTAGGTTGGCCATAGTTTTTCTTCCAAGGAGCAAACGTCTTTTAATTTTATGGCTTCAGTCACCATCTGCAGTGAGTTTGGGGCCCCCCCAAAAAAGTTTGTCAGTTTCCATTGTTTCCCCAAATATTTGCCATGAAGTGATGGGACCAGATGCCATGACCTTAGTTTTCTGAATGTTGAGTTTTAAGCCAGCTTTTCTCTCTCTTCTTTCACTTTCAGCAAGAGGCTCTTTAGCTCTTCTCTTTCTGCCAGAAATGTTGTGTCATCTGCATATCTGAGGTTCCTGATATTTCTCCTGGCAATCTTGATTCCAGTTTTTGCTTCATCCAGCCCAGCGTTTCTGTATATAAGTTAAACAAGCAGGGTGACAATATATAGCCTTGACTTACCCCTTTTCCTATTTGGAACCAGTCTGTTGTTCCATGTACAGTTCTAATTGTTGCTCTTGACCTGCATACAGATTTCTCAGGAGGCAGGTAAGGTGGTCTAGTATTTCCATCTCTTTCAAAATTTTCTACAGTTTGCTGTGATCCTCACAGTCAAAGGCTTTGGTATAGTCAATAAGGCAGAAATACATGTTTTTCTGGAACTCTCCTGCTTTTTTGATGATCCAACGAAATGGATCGATAATGTTGGAAAATTTGATCTCTGGGTCCTCTGTCTTTTCTAAATCCAGCTTGAACATCTGGAACTTCATGGTTCGCATACTGTTGAAGCCTGGCTTGGAGAATTTTGAGCTTTACTTTGCTAGCATGTGAGATGAGTACAATTTTGTGGTAGTTTGATCATTCTTTGGCATTGCCTTTCTTTGGGATTGGAATGAAAACTGACCTTTTCCAGTCCGGTGGCCATTGCTGAGTTTTCCAAATTTGCTGGCCTATTGAGCACAACACTTTAACAGTATCATCTTTTAGGATTTGAAATAGCTCAACTGGAATTCCATCACCTCCACTAACTTGTTCATAGTGATGCTTCCTAAGGCCCACTTGGCTTCACATTCCAGGATGTCTGGCTCTAGGTGAATGATCACACCATCAGGATTATCTGGGTCATGAAGATCTTTTTTGTACAGTTCTTCTGTGTATTCTTGCCACCTCTTCTTAATATATTCTGCTTCTGTTAGGTCCAGACCATTTCTGTCCTTTATTGTGCCCATCTCTGCATGAAATGTTCCCTTCGTATCTCTAATTTTCTTGAAGAGATCTCTAGCCTTTCCCATTCTATTATTTTCCTCTATTTCTTTACATTGATCACTGAGGAAGGCTTTATTATCTTCCTTGCTATTCTTTGGAACTCTGCATTCAAATGGGTATATCTTTCCTTTTCTCCTTTGCCTTTCACCTCTCTTCTTTTCATAGCTATTTGTCAGGCCTAATCAGACAACTGTTTTGCCTTTTTGCATTTGTTTTTCATGGAGATGGTCTTGATCACTGCCTCCTGTATGATGTCATGAACCTCTGTCCATAGTTCTTCACACACTCTATCAGATCTTATCCCTTGAATCTCTTTGTCACTTCCACTGTATAATCTTAAAGGATTTGATTTTTGTCATACCTGAATGGTCTAATGGTTTTCCCTACTTTGTTCAATTTCAGACAGAATTTGATAAGGAGTTTATGTTCTGAGCCACAGTCAGCTCCTGGTCTTGTTTTTGCTGACTGTATAGAGCTTCTCCATTTTTGACTGCAAGGAATATAATCAATCTGATTTTGATATTGATCATCTTGTGATGTCCATGTGTAGACTCTTCTCTTGTCTTGTTGGAAGAGGGTGTTTGCTATGACCAGTATATTCCCTTGCAAAACTCTCTTAGGTTTTGCCCTACTTCATTCTGTACTCCAACAACAAATATTCCTGTTCCTGCAGGTATTTCTTGACTTCCTACATTTGCATTCCAGTCCCCTATAATGAAAAGGACATCTTTTTTGGGTGTTAGTTCTAGAAGGTCTTGTAGATTTTCATAGAACCATTCAACTTCCATAGACTTGGATAACTGATATTGAATGGTTTGCCTTGGAAATGAACAGAGCTCATTCTGTCGTTTTGAGATTGCATCCAAGTACTGCATTTCAGACTCTTTTTTTGACTATGATGGCTACTCTATTTCTTATAAGGGATTCTTGCCCATACTAATAGATATAATGGTCATCTGAGTTAAATTCATCCATTCTAGTCCATTTTAGTTCACTGATTCCTAAAATGTCAATGTTCACTCTTGCCATCTCCTGTTTGACCACTTCCAATATGCCTTGATTCATGGACATAACATCCCAGGTTCCTATGCAGCATCTCTCTTTACAGCATCAGACTTTACTTCCATCACCTGTCGCATCCACAACTGGCTGTTTGGTTTTTTGTTTTGTTTTGTTTTGTTTTTTCCTTCCACATTGGCTCCATCTGTTCATTCTATCTGGAGTCCTTTCTCCACTGATCTCCAGTAGCATATTGGGCACCTACCAACCTGGGAGTTCATCTTTCAGTGTCCTATCTTTTTGCCTTTCATAATTTTTATGGGGCTCAAGGCAAGAATATTGAAGTGGTTTGTCATTCCCGTCTCCAGTAGACAACGTTTTGTCAGAACTCTCCACCATGACCCACCCATCTTGGGTGGCCCTACAGGGCATGGCTCATAGTTTCATGGAGTTAGACAAGGTGTGGTCCATGTGATCAGATTGGTTAGTTTTCTGTGATTGTGGTTTTTGGTCTGTCTGCCATCTGATGGAGAAGGATAAGAGGTTTATGGAAGCTCCCTGATGAGAGAGACTGGCTGAGGGGGAAACTGGGTCTTGTTCTGATGGGCGGGGCTGTGTTCCTTCCCTGTTATTTGACCTGAGGCCAAACTATGGAGGAGGTAATGAAGGTGATGGCGACCTCCTTCAAAAGGTCCCACAGCAGGCCGCCACCAACCCACACCTCCGCTGGAATCTCCGGACATCACGGGCAAGCCTGGGTCAGTCTCTTGTGGGGTCACCGCTCCTTTCTCCTGGGTCCTGATGTGCACAAGGTTTTGTTTGTGCCCTCCAAGGGGCACAAACTGGACTGTTTCTCCAGTCCTATATAAGTCCTGGCGGCTCTAGAGTGGAGTCAATGGTGACCTCCTCCAAGAGGGCGTATGCCATACCCGGGTCTACTGCACCTAAAGCCCCTGCTCCTGCAGCAGTCCACACTCAAACACAGTTCTGTCTCAGCCTCTGTGGGGTCTCTTGGTCCTTGCGTGCACACGGTTTGTTTGAGCCCTCTGAGTGTCTCGGCGGTTATGGGGTTTGATTCAAAATGCAATTTTGCCCTTCCTACCATCTTGCTGGGGCTTCTCCTTTACCCTTGGACATGGGGTATCTCCTCAAAGTCTCTCCAGTGCCTCACAGCTGGTGACCCATAGCCACACAGCCACCGCTCCATCACCTCTATCATTTCACTTTATGAATATAATTTATTCATTCTCTTATTACTTCTAAGTATTTTCTTGCTTCTAAATATGTCCTGTTAGAGAGTTCTGCTACTTTTATGGTTGTTTATGCCTCTACTTAAAATAAGCATGTTTCCATAATGTATACTGGAGAAGGAAATGGCTATCCACTCTAGTATTCTTGCCTGGGAAACTCCATGGACAGGAGGAGCCTGGTGGGCTACAGTCCATGGTTTTAACAAGAATTGGAGACAACTCAGTGACTCAACCACCACCACCATAACATGTATGCCTTGAAGAGAAAATGATGTGTCACAGGTTATTGACATCTGTACCTTTATTAGTTTATGATGAGTGATTTTTCACATAGTTGTGCTAACGTGAACTAACTAATCTTATGTAAAGTTTTGCCAATACTTTACTACTAAGAATACATCTTATTTTTATTTTTCAGCTTTTCAAACTATAACACACAGCGAGGAGTGCATATATGGAAATACATAAATTAAAGTACTACACAAACAACTGCCAGTGCAGCCCAACCCATGAAAACGTATAAAACATGGCAAAGCCCCCATTGAGACTCCTGCCCAAAACTATGCCTTCCCTACCTTTTTCTAAAAAGTCATTAAAATCTTGTCCTTTATGGTAATGATTTCTTATCTTTTCCCTTTAATTTTACCAGCTAAGTACTCATTAATAATCAGTTTTATTTTTTTAGTCAATTATATATTTTAAAATTTTTGTAACAGGCATCATATAATATGTTTACTATTGCACCTGGCTTGTCTTGCTCAACTTATATTTGTAAGATATGTTTATATTCTTATAAGCAGCTGGAGTTGTTCAGTTTCATTGCTGAATAATACAGTGTGTTTATTGATTCTATTTTGAGGGCTTGCCAGGTGGCAATAGTGGTAAAGAACCCACTTGCCAATGCAGGTGACCTAAGAGACAGAGATTTGATCCCTGGGTTGGGAAGATCCCCTGGAGAAAGAGATGGAACTCACTCCAGTATTCTTGCCTGGAGAATTCATAGACAGAGGAGGCTGGTGGACTATAGTCCATAATATTGCAAAGAGTTTAACACAACTGAAGCAACTTAGGATATTCTACTATTATAGCTACTTATTTGGGTTGTATCTACACTTTTACTATTATGAATCATGCTACTATAAGCATTCTTAAATGTGTCTTTTGTATGCAAATTTCTATTGGACATACTCCTTCAATCTGAACTGCTAGTCATAGGGTATGTAAATGTGTGTTCAGTAGCAGATCCTGTGTATATGTGTTAGTCGTTCAGTCAGAGGGAAGTCATTTACTTCTCTAGGAGATCTTTCCAACCCAGGGATTAAACCCAGGTCTCCTGCACGGCAGGCAGATTCTTTTACCATCTTAGCCACCGGGGAAGCCCATCAGATATTGCCAAACATATATCTTTAAAATGATTTTATTGAATTCCATGTGTTCCATATTTTCATGAACTCTTGACTTAGCCAGTCTCTGTAATCCTAATAATAATTAAGTATGATTAATGGTACCACAAGGGCTTCCGTCAGAGCTCAGTAGGTAAAGAATCTGCCTGCAATGCAGGAGATGGTTTCAGTTCCTGAGTCAGGAAGATCCCCTGGAGAAGGAAATGGCAGCCCACTCTGGTGTTCTTTCCTGGAGAATCCCATGGGCAGAAGAGCCTGGCAGGCTACAGTCCATGGGATTGCAAGAATCAGACATGAATTAGCGACTAAACCACCACCAATGTTATCACAATATGATTTTTGCTCTACTCTTAAACTATTCAGCATTACCTGGTGCCTGATTTATTGGCCATAAATATTTGCTTATGTAAACTGTAGTTTTAAAACTCTATAATATTTTTAATTTTCATATTGATTTATATGAGTTCTTTGTATTTTCTGTTTTATGTCTAGAAATATCATTTTCCTTACTATGTCATTTTTCTTTTCACCATTATAATGATGCCTTTTTAAATTCTTAGTTTTAATTTAACTCAGTTTATTAATCTTTACATTTCTATTAGGTGTGATTTGTTTCTGTTTTAATAAAAGTTTTAACTCCTAAAGATCATGAGAATTGTCTCCAGTATTCTCTTCTAGAATTATTATTGCATTTTGCTTTGAAACTGAAACAGATCTGCACTCCATATGGAACAAATTTTTGTGTATGACATACCGTAAAAGTCAGAGTTTAATTTTTACATATGAATAGCCAATTGCTCCAACACTACTTTGTCGAAATGCTATTCTTTCTCCACTTTCTACAGTACACTAAATGTGATAAATATATATATGGCATCTTTTGATACTCTGTTCTTCCCATTTTTGTATTTATCTATCCTTTCAATATAACTCTTAATAAACTTTCATTTTGTTTTTTATTATCATTGTTCCATTGTAATTCCATATACAGTTTAGAAATAGTTTACAAAGATTCACACCAAAATATTGATTATTAACTACAGTTAAATATATAAATTAATTTTGGACTGCTTGACAGAAATTTAAAATATTAGTCATGTAATCTATAAACATTTTAAAATTTTCTATCTTTTTTTCCTTAACAATCTGGGTAGGTGATTTTCAAGTAAATGGATTAACTCAAAGAACAAGCATTTTGTGTCACCACTGTTGTTTTATTGCATTGCTACTTCTTAAAATATCTTATTGATTCTAATCCTACCACTATTATTTCCTAACTTCTGCATACTTTGGGTTTTACCTTTCTTTACTAGGGTTTTAGGTGGAAAATTAGCTGTTTGAGACTTTCCCTTACTAGTATAAGTCCTTAATGCTATGAATTTAATTACATTCCATTCACAATATTTTATACATTTCCTTTTGATTTCTTCACTGAGCAATGGGTTATTTGTGGATGTTCTGTTTAGTTTTAAATTATTTGGAAATTTTCCAAGCATCTTTATTGATTTTAATTCTGTGATGACCAAAGAACATACTCTGTGTAATTTCATTCTTTATAAGATTTACTTTATTCCAAAACATAGTCTCTCTTGGTAAATGCTCTTGCTGCTGTTATGCAGTGAGTTTTCTTCAAATGGCAGCGAGCTGAGCATCGTCCAAGGCTTCTATATTTTTAGTGATTTTGTATCTACCTGTCTAATTAGTTATTGAAGGGTGGTTATTAAAAGTCCCCAAAGAGGAGTGTGGCCTTTTCTATTTTTCATATCACTTTTACTAGTTTTTGTTTCATAAGTTCTGATGTTCTAGCCCATTATTGTATTGGTAACTTTATTATTATAAACTTCTCTGTTCATTCCTAGTAATATGTCTTATGGCAAAATTTGCTTTAATATTTATTGAGTCATTCCACCTTTACTTGTAATGTTATTTGCGTATATTTCTATCTTTCTAATAATGTATATTGTTTTGCTTAATGAGTTTTCTTTGCTATTGTTGTTGTTGACAGTATAGAGGAGGCTTGTTTTCTTATTTCACTGAGTATTTCTTCCTTTTAATTGGAATGTTTAGGCCACTTACTTTGAATATGGTTAGTAATTTGGATGGGTTAAATCTACCACCTTCCTATTTGTTTTCTTATTTATCTCATCTGTTCTTTGCTCCTTTTTCCTCTTTACACATCTAATTTGTTGTGGGGTTTTTTGTATTTAATAGTTGTTTTTGTTTATAATAACAATTTTTTTGTTAAAGAAAAATTGAGAATAATTGACATTGGCTGGAGAATCCCAAGGACAGAGGAGCCTGGTGGGCTGCTGTCTATGGGGTCGCATAATCAGACATGACTGAAGCAACTTAGCAGCAGAAGCAGCAACTGCATATTTAAAGTCGACAATATTATGATTTGATGTACATACACACTGTGGAATGGTTGTCAAGATCAATATAATTAGCATGTCCATCACCTCACATATTTAACTACTTGTTGTTGTTTTATGGAAAGGTGCATTTAGGAGCTACTCTCAACAACTTTCAAGTACAATACCATAGTATTATCTATAGTCACCATGCTGTACATTAGATCCTCACAACATGTTGTTCTTATAATTTAAAAGTTATATCCTTTGACCAACTTTATGCCATTTTTATTTTTCCCACCCCATAACCACTGACAACTACCATTCTATTCTCTGTTTCCATTAAATTTCATTAATTGGCTGAAAACTCACTGCATAACAGCAGAATAAGCGTTCTTTCCAAGTACAAGAAGAGCAAAAGTTTAGAAATTTTAAAATTTCTAAAATTTTAAATTTCTAAAATTCCACATATAATGTGGATAATGTATAGTATTTGTCTTTGTCTGATTTATTTCACTTAGAAAAATGATCCATCCATATTGTTGCAATAGGATTTCATTCTATTTTATGGATGAATAATCATCCATTATACATATATACATACACATTGGTGTATGTATATATGTATCTATATCTATATATATACACACCAATTTTCCTTATCCATTCATACATCAAAGAACATTTAGGTTGTCTCCATATCTTAGTTATTGTAAATAATGCTATAAAGAACATGGGGGTGCATATGTCTTCAAGATTCTGATTTCAACTCCTTCAGATATATACGTAAGAATAGGATTGATGAATCATGTAGTAGTTTGATTTTTAATTGTAGGAAGAAGTGTCATATTGTTTTCCATAATCTCTGTACCAAATCACATTCCTGTCAACAGTGTATGAGGATTTCAATTCCTTTTCTCCACCTCTTTGCTAGTATTCATTCTCTTGTCTTTTTTATTTTAGCATCTTAGCAAGTGGAAGGTTATATCTCATTACAGTTTTGATTTGCACTATGGTGTGTTGAGCACCTCACTGGCACTGGTATTTAAGGTTAAGGCATGTCCAGATCTCCCATAGAACCAGGCTCTGTGTGTCTGGGGCCCATAACAAGATTCAGAACAACTTCAGCTAAGCTCTGACACTAATGATCAAAGCCTGACTCAATACCCAAGAGGTGGGGCTCAAAGCAATAATGCTGCCTCAGTAACAGTGGGACAATTCTCTAACCTCAGCTGGTGCAGCTCTGGTGCTACCTTACATGGTTATAGTGTTATGGCATCTTGATCCTGGAGAACCATATGGAATAGCAACTGGGGCCTCTGGGGACATGTCTCACCACAAGAACAGCTCTAGTCTTGGTGGGGAGATGTTGCTGACAGGGGCTTTGGACAGCTCCATCAGCTGGGATCAGCATTGGTGAAGACTGTGGGAGTCCCAGGTGGCAAAGACTGCAAACTTCCATAGCAGTGATGTTTCCTGGGGTTCTCCTACTCTCCTTCTCCCTCTGGGTGCAATTCCTTTCCAGGCCCCCGCCTGGCACTGAACTACTCTGTCGTAGGGAATGGGATGAGACAAGTAAAATACTTCCTGTGCTTTTCTATGCAGTCATCCTCAGCTTTGGGGTTTGCAGGATTTTTTCTGCTTCTTTATTATACTGCAGAGCTTTCCCTGAGCTATTTTTGTTGCTTTTGTGGGGAAGATAAGCATTGTGTGTGTGTGTGTGTGTGTGTTTAGGAGTGATATCTTAAAACAAGTAAGGTGGAGGGTTAAGATAAGTGTTGAGACCTCCTAACCCTTCATAATACCAAGTCTTATTTTAGGACATCTCTCCCAAAATATATGTGTTTAAATTAGATGCTACTTTCAAAGAATACTTCATGTATATTGTAATAACCATATAGTTATATCTTCCCATTTGTCCCAGCCTTCATTTATTGTATACTTGAGTTCTACTTGGTTATAACCCAAATATATTACTTTTTGCTTTAAACAATTATCTTTTTTTAAAGATTAGAAACTAGTGTACTTGTACGACATATTTACCATTGCGGATGTTCTTTGTTCTTTGAATAACCATAATTTCCATTTCATATTATTTTCCTTACATGGCTGACTCTTGAACAACACAGATTTGAACTGCTTAGAATCACTTACATGTGGATATTTTTCAGTAGTAAATACTATAGTACGACAACATCTGTGGTTGGTTGAATCTGCAGATGGGGAGGAACTATGGGTATGGAGAGCTGACTATAAATTATACACAATTAACACTCTTATTTTTTAAGGCTCTGCTGTACTTGAAGAACGTTCTTTATCATTTATTTAAGTGCTTCTGTGTCAATGATGAATCCTTTCAACTTTAGTTTGTCTGAAAAAAAAATTTTTTTTTCCACTTCATTCCAAAAGTTAATTTTGCTGGACAATATATTCTAGATTGGCAGATTTTATTCTTTCATTACTGAGAAGACTTCATTCCAGTGTCTTCTGACCTGCACAGTATCTAATGAGAAGGCTAATTTTAGCTTTATGCCTCTGAACTTATCTTCTTTCTTCTGACTTCTTTGAGGATTTTCTCTATATTATTAGTTTTCAACGATATATACTTCCCTGATGGCTCAAGTGGTAAAGAATCTGCCTGCAATGCAGGAAACCTGGGTTCAATTCCTGGATTGGGAAGATCCCCAGGAGAAGGAAATGTCAACCTAGTCATATTTTTGCCCGGAAAATCCCATGGAGAGAGGAGCCTGGCAAGCTACAGTCCATGGGGTTGCAAAGAGTTGGACACGACTGAGCAACTAACACTTTCATTTTCACACTAGTGAGGTACAGCCTTGGTCTAGGACTCACTACCAGGGCAGTGCTTACTGAGAGCTTTATCTGAGCACTCTACATTAATACATTTGGAAATCTTTGCACTTTGAACAGTGGAAAACCAAACTATTCCCAGGTCTGTGTGAGGTTAAGATGTGGTTCTTCTTATTTCTTTCTGATCTTTCTTTTTCTGACCTTCAATATTTTCATCACATCCATGCTTGAATCAAGGCCCAGGCAAAAAATTTAGAGCATTATTTGCATATCTGGATTTCTATATCTCTGCAACTCCCTCTTCTGTGTGTTACTTCATAACTTTTAGTTGCTTTTGTCTCTCTGAAGTCTGAAATCTTGTCTCCTCGATTCAGTGAAAACACTTTGTTTTGTCTGATTTCCCCTTTCCTATGGAAATTCCAGGCAGCAAGCTGAGTGTGTCATAAGCTCTTCTCAGTTTATTTCTCTGAGATTGTTGCTCTATTGTTCTCATTGCACAAGAAATGAAAACGGATGTTTCCTAGTACATAAGATTAAAAAAAAAAAAGATAAGAGGGTCATTGTGTTCAGTTTTCTCATGTATAAGACAGCAAGATCAGTCTGTTTCCTGTGACTTTATCATGGCAGAAGCAGAGATTCCAATTGGTTTAATATTGTTTGTGTCCAGCACACTTGTAAAACTTTTAATTTTTTTATTTTAACTGTGCATGTGTGCTAGCTCTCTTGTCATGTCCAACTCTGTGAACCTATGGACTGTATCCTACCAGGCTCTTCTGTTTATGGAATTCTCCAGGCAAGAATACTGGAGTGGGTTGCCATGCCCTCCTCCAGGGGACATTCCCAACCCAGGGATCAAACCTGTGACTCTTACATATCTCCTGCATTGGCAGGAGATTTCTTTACCACTAGCACCACCTAGGTTGGGAGAATTTTCTATGTTGTATATTATATTTTCTGGAATAATCTAATTTTCATCTTTTCAATTAAATATTTCTTTTCTTACTTATGTGAAGCATTTGGGATCTCCTTAAAATATAGAATAAAAACAGTGCTATAAGGCATACTTCTTTTATCACAAATGGAATAATTTTTGTTTCAACATTTTTTAAACATTGTTTAAAGATACCCTATATTAATTCAAGGAAATTCCCTCTGTTTCTAATTTTAATGAACACTTTTCCTAAAAGAATGTTAGATTTAATTATAGGCTTGCTTCTATGAAATAGTATTTTTTTTCTTTATAGGCATGATTTTTTTAAATTATGTCCTTGTTTTCAAGTAGTTATTTAGGAAACACTTATCAGTTTTAAAATTGTTTGAAGTATTTTGTTCAGTAATTATAAAATTCTTATATATATAATAGTGAATATTTGTATATCCTTTTTCTGTTTTCTAGAATAGTAGTGAGTAGCAGTGAAGTCACTCAGTCAAGTTCGACTCTGTGACCCCATGAACTGCAGCCTACTAGGTTCCTCCATCCATGGAATTTTCCAGGCAAGAGTACTGGAGTGGGTTGCCATTTCCTTCTCCAGGAGATCTTCCTGACTCAGGGATTGAACCCGAGTCTCCTGCATTGTAGGCAGATGCTTCACCATCTGAGCCACAAGGGAAATTTATCCCTCCTTGATAGTTCCATTATATCTACTACTGCAGGCAGGAATCCCTCAGAAGAAATGGAGTAGCCATGATGCTCAACAAAAGAGTCCGAAATGCAGTACTTGGATGCAGTCTCAAAAACGACAGAATGATCTCTGTTTGTCTCCAAGGCAAACCATTCAATATCACAGTTATCCAAGTCTATGCCCCAACCAGTAACTGAAGTTGAATGATTTTATGAAGACCTACAAGACCTTTTAGAACTAACACTCAAAAAGATGTCCTTTTCATTATAGGGGACTGGAATGCAAAAGTAGGAAGTCAAGAAACACCTGGAGTAACAGGCAAATTTGGCCTTGGAATGCAGAATGAAGCAGGGCAAAGACTAATAGAGTTTTGCCAAGATAATGCACTGGTCATAGCAAACACCCACTTCCAACAACACAAGAGAAGACTCTACAGATGCACATCACCAGATGGTCAACAACGAAATCAGATTGATTATATTCTTTGCAGCCAAAGATGGAGAAGCTCTATACAGTCAACAAAAACAAGACCAGGAGCTGACTGTGGCTCAGATCATAAACTCCTTATTACCAAATTCAGACTCAAATTGAAGAAAGTAGGGAAAACTGCTAGACCATTCAGGTATGACCTAAATCAAATCCCTTATGATTATACAGTGGAAGTGAGAAATAGATTTAAGGGCCTAGATCTGATAGATAGAGTGCCTGATGAACTATGGAATGAGGTTCGTGAGACTGTACAGGAGACAGGGATCAAGACCATCCCCATGGAAAAGAAATGCAAAAAAGCAAAATGGCTGTCTGGGGAGGCCTTACAAATAGCTGTGAAAAGAAGAGAGGTGAAAAGCAAAGGAGAAAAGGAAAGATATAAGCATCTGAATGCAGAGTTCCAAAGAATAGCAAGAAGAGATAAGAAAGACTTCTGTAGCGATCAGTGCAAAGAAATAGAGGAAAACAACAGAAGGGCAAAGACTGGAGATCTCTTCAAGAAATTAGAGATACCAAGGGAACATTTCATGCAAAGATGGGCTCGATAAAGGACAGAAATGCTATGGACCTAACAGAAGCAGAAGATATTAAGAAGAGGTGGCAAGAATACACGGAAGAACTGCACAAAAAAGATCTTCATGACCCAGATAATCATGATGATATGATCACTCATCTAGAGCCAGACATCTTGGAATGTGAAGTTAAGTGGGCCTTAGAAAGCATCACTATGAACAAAACTAGTGGAGGTGATGGAATTCCAGTTGAGCTATTTCAAATCCTGAAAGATGATGCTGTGAAAGTGCTGCACTCAATATGCCAGCAAGTTTGGAAAACTCAGCAGTGGCCATAGGACTGGAAAAGGTCAGTTTTCATTCCAATCCCAAAGAAAGGCAATGCAAAAGAATGCTCAAACTACCGCACAATTGCACTCATCTCACATGCTAGTAAAGTAATGCTCAAAATTCTCCAAGCCAGGCTTCAGCAATACATGAACCGTGAACTCCCTGACGTTCAAGCTGGTTTTCGAAAAGGCAAAGGAACCAGAGATCAAATTGCCAACATCCACTGGATCATGGGAAAAGCAAGAGAGTTCCAGAAAAACATCTACTTCTGCTTTATTGACTATGCCAAAGCCTTTGACTGTGTGGATCACAATAAACTGTGGAAAATTCTGAAAAAGATGGGAATACCAGACCACCTAACCTGCCTCTTGAGAAATCTGTATGCAGGTCAGGAAGCAACAGTTAGAACTGGACATGGAACAACAGTCCATGTTCCAAATAGGAAAAGGAGTACGTCAAGGCTGTATATTGTCACCCTGCTTATTTAACTTCTATGCAGAGTACATCATGAGAAACGCTGGGCTGGAAGATGCACAAACTGGAATCAAGATTGCCGGGAGAAATATCAATCACCCCAGATATGCAGATGACACCACCCTTATGGCAGAAAGTGAAGAGGAGCTAAAAAGCCTCTTGATGAAAGTGAAAGAGGAGAGTTAAAAAGTTGGCTTAAAGCTCAACATTCAGAAAACGAAGATCATGGCATCTGGTCCCATCACTTCATGGGAAATAGATGGGGAAAGAGTGGAAACAGTGTCAGATTTTATTTGGGCGGGCTCCAAAATTACTGCAGATGGTGACTGCAGCCTTGAAATTACAAGACGCTTACTCCTTGGAAGAAAAGTTATGACCAACCTAGATAGTATATTCAAAAGCAGAGACATTACTTTGCCGACTAAGGTCCGTCTAGTCAAGGCTATGGTTTTCCTGTGGTCATGTATGGATGTGAGAGTTGGACTGTGAAGAAGGCTGAGGGCCGAAGAATTGATGCTTTTGAACTGTGGTGTTGGAGAAGACTCTTGAGCGTCCCTTGGACTGCAAGGAGATCCAACCAGTCCATTCTGAAGGAGATCAACCCTGGGATTTCTTTGGAAGGAATGATGCTAAAGCTGAAGCTCCAGTACTTTGGCCTCCTCATGCGAAGTGTTGACTCATCGGAAAAGAGTGATGCTGGGAGAGATTGGGGGCAGGAGGAAAAGGGGACGACTGTGGATGAGATGGCTGGATGGCATCACGGACTCGATGGACGTGAGTCTGAGTGAACTCTGGGAGGTGGACAGGGAGGCCTGGCGTGCTGCGATTCATGGGGTTGCAAAGAGTCGAACATGACTGAGCGACTGAACTGAACTGAACTGAACTTGATGGTTCTTTTAACTTGTTAATTAAACCATCGGGTACCGCTGCTTTCTTTTTTAGCAGGTTTTGACTTGCTACTCTTTTTTATTAATTGATCAATGCACCAAATATATTTTTAATGCCTATCCTATACTTGGCACTGTTTTTAATATCAAATATGCAATAGGTATAAAGCAAACCAAGAAGAAAAACATCCCTACCTTATGGAGTTTACATTCCAGTGGAAGTATTCAGATATGTACCAAATATATAGAAAAAACTTTTTACGTACTCCCACTATTAATTTTCCAGTTTCTTCTGGTAGTTTCAGTAACTTGTACTTTACATGTTTTATCATATATCACGATTTGCATTTATGTTTGGAATTGTTTACTACTTAACCCATTGACCTTTTCATCAGTAATAACCCCCTTTATTCTTGGTAATATATCATTTACTTTTTTATCATGTTTATGTTTTAAATATTCCTTATAAACAACATATGCCTGACTTTAGGATTTTCATCCTGCCTCATATTCTATTGTTATGCTAAGAAGGATTGTTTATTTCATTAACTATCATGTTGGGAGCCATCTTTTTTTAGGCCTCTTGTTTTATTTTAGACTTTATTGTTGTTTATTTGGGGGGGTGGGGCTGTGGTAGGTCTTCATTACTGCACACAGGCTTTCTCTAGCTCAGCAAGTGGGAGCTGCTCTTCATTGTGGTCCATGGGCTTGTCATTGTGGTGGCTTTTCTTGCTGTGCCTGGTGGCTCAGAGGGTAAAGCATCTGCCTGCAATGTAGGAGACCCAGGTTTTATCCCTGGGTTGGGAAGGTCACCTGGAGAAGGAAATGGCCACCGTCTCCAGTACTCTTGCCTGGAAAATCACACGGACAGAGACGCCTGGTGGGCTACAGTCCATGGGGTCGCAAAGAGTCAGACACGACTGAGCAGTGTCACTTTCTCTTGTTGTGGAGCACAAGGCTCTAGGCATGTGAGCTTCAGTGGCTGCAGCACGTGGGCTCAGTAGTTGCCACACAGATTCAAACCCGTGTCCCCTGCACTGGAAGACAGATTCTTATCCACTGTACTGCCAGGGAAGTACCTCTATCTTGTTTTATCTTCCTATCTTATATCTAGGTTTTATCTTCAGTTGCTCAGCCCCTAAGAGTTTGTAAATAAAGTTCAGCACCATTCAGGCTTAATGAAAACCACCATGAATGTCTACTTCGGCTCTCATTTTTGCTTTCCCTTAATTTCATCCCATAAAGTTAATTAATTTCTTGCCAAAAACTTGTGAATATACTTAAATGTTCATTCAGTTTATTTTTCCTCAAAATTTTGGAACTTTAGAGCAGATGCTTAAATGATCCACTAGGGAAAAGATATCCAGAAATACTTTCAACTTCTACTAAGAGTCACTTATATAAAATTACTGTGTTCCAGTAACTTTCAAAGTGTTCTATAAATATTAAATAATTTACTTCAGTTAGTTTAGTTAGTTGATTAACAGTTTAAGCCTCAAGATAAACTTATGGCAAAAGTACCCTAGTTAGTTCATTTTGAGATGAGAAAACCGATACATCAGTTCAGTTCAGTTCAGTTCAGTTGCTCAGTTGTGCCCGACTCTGTGACCCCATGGACTGCAGCATGCCAGGCTTCCCTATCCATCACCAGCTCCCAGAGCTTACTCAAATTCATGTCCATCAAGTTGGTGATGCCATCCAACCATCTCAGCCTCTGTCACCCCTCCTCCTCCCACCTTCAATCTTTCCCAGCATCAGGGTCTTTTCCAATGAGTCGGTTCTTCGCATCAGGTGGCCAAAGTATTGGAGTTTCAGCTTCAGCATCAGTCCTTCCAGTGAATATTCAGGGCTGGTTTCCTTTAGGATTAACTGGCTTGATCTCCCTGCACTCCAATGGACTCTCAAGAATCTTCTCCAACCACGGTTCAAAAGCATCAATTAATACATGGGAAGGTTAAATAACTTGCCACATATTAGAGTTAGTTGTGATATGAAGTTAGTATTCAAATTCAAGAACTATCTGCTTTAAACTCTATTTAATTCCATTCTTCTGATGATATTCCTTGAAGGTTCACACAATACACACACACACACATGCATAGAAACACACAGGTAATAACATCCATTGTGCGTCCATTGTACCTTATGCTAAGAATTATAGTAAAATTCTGCTACTATAGTTTTACTAAGGAAAAAGAACTAAGAAATGACTAAAGTGTGACTTGGCCAATCTAACTATGAAGAAACATCATAATATATTTTAAGATTGAACTAGAAAATAACATGGGAAATAAATGAATGTCACTGGTAAGATTTGATTGCACAGTCCTTCATCCCCAAACTTTCTCACCTTTATCCATTTTATATATATTAAATAGGAATTGTATATATATATATATATGGGCTTCCCCAGTGCCTCAGTGGTGTGTGTGTGTATGGCGATGTATGAATGCAAGAAATAGAAAAATGTCAGCTTTCATAGAGAAGGAAAAATGAGATAAAAAAAGAATGTTGTCAACTAAAAAAAATTTTAAATATCAGATCACAGTTATCTCAGTCCAAGTTTCCCATGTAGAATTCAGCCACACACTCCCCCATCCTGTTTATTTATTGCTGGAATTCTGGTGAATAGAAAGATCTCTTTATTAACTTATTACTATTGCTTTGTTTTAACCAATATTTCTTTCTCTTTTTTTGCTTCATCAATTTATTAATCCACATTTCAGATGTAATGACATTTTAAAAATATCTGTTGAATTAGATCTCTTCAGTAGACCTGTATTTCCCACCAGATTTATCAGTTGATATAAAGTATGTTGGTACAACAAGACAGAAGCTTCCTGTTTCCTTGACATTATCTCTTACTCATCTCTCGCTGTTGTCTTTATGTGTGAGTGATTAATTACCCCAAAACATAAGCAGATACTACTGAAACAACTCTGTAGTTTTTCTGACAGCAAATAGAGCTGATTATTAGATGATTGCATTAGCACTAATAGTATTCCTGAGTCTGTTTTGCATGAACCAAGGGTTAAGTGCTTATTGCCAAAAGTATGGTTTAATATTCCATGATTATAAAGGTTACAGAGACGTGAAGGATATGATAAAATTATCAACTTAAGCTAGAGAATATTTGAATGGTTTATCTGTCACCTAGACCTGAGACAAACCTTTATAAAGGGAAAAATCTTTTTGATGACATTTCTTTTGTCACAACCCTTCAACCTGAGAAATGTTCCTGCCAAAATTAAATCAGGATTCACTTTTTTATCAAATGCCAGACATTCACTTAATGGCCACTAAAGATCGTATGCCCCAAAAGATGTCAACTTTTGTCAGTATGACCATATTATTTGGCTTTATTAATCTCTGTCACTTTCTCTCTCTCTCTCCCTATATGTATATATATACACACACACACACAATTTCATTTGCTATTTATCAGTTAATTATATGATACTGATTGTGAAATCAACTTCATAAAGTCATTAGGACAGATAACTATAATAATTTAGTTGAAGGAAAACCTAATTTGAAGCAGCTTAAGAGTATCACTCAGAATGATAATATTTAATAAACAAGGTGCCTATATTTAATAAATTCAGATTTGGAGCTATTATTCTCCCTTAAAGACTACTACATATAATGTGCTATATTATATAGCATGTGACTATAAGGAAAATGAAAACACAGTATTGATATTCTCAGACAATTGTTATGAGAAGGTCAGAAAGCAAAACATATAGGTAACCTGACATTTTCTGAATTATCAGCTGTAGGTGGAATAGTATGCTTTTATAACTTTGACATTATCTGGAAATAAAATGGATATGGTAAAAATTTTTATCTAGCATTTCTTTCTTTTTCTGTATTCTTTCCAGTAACTTCATATTTATTTTGGTGTTCTGACTGCTTCTCTCTTTTTAAGGTCTAATTTTTTTGCCTCAAAGTGTAGGTTTTATACACTCACTTTTTGTTTGCTGTTCATTTTCAGGATGGCTTTAAGATTGTGATCTTACAGAACAAGCTGAGCAGGAGATTAACAGCTAAATAGAATAGAACAACACTGTAAAATAATTAAACTTAATAAGCATATGTCAACACTCTAGTCAACAAAAGCAGACCACACATTCTTCCCCAGTGCCCAATATAGATAACCTAGAAAACATATATCACATTAATGATAAAATGAAAAAAATGTAAATTTATATAACCCTCTCAAAAAACAACTTTCCATAGTCTTATTTCAGTTTCTTTGCAGAGTAGTCAAAAGATTCTCTATTAAATGATACATAATATGCCCTGTAGCTTACTTGACAACAGGTTTTGTTGGGCTTTAGGTTAGTTTATAACTTTTGTCATGAATAATACCTCACTGATTTCAATGCAACCCATGTGAATAAAATAATTTCAAATCTTTATCAATGTGTTTGTACTGGGGGAAAAGGACACATTCTTTTTCCTTTATCATTATTCTTATAACATTAAATTATGATGTGCTAGAAATGATGGGTGGACAATTTTGCTGCACCTCAGGAAAGCTCTTTGGATACTAAGGACAGTGTAGCAAAACTATAAACTACTAATTTAGACTTCATTTTTCATGTTTGTTGGTTTTTATGCATCTGAAATGTACCTTAACATATGTATGTGTCTCCAATACAATATATCTCATATTTAATTAGTGATTTTTACTAATCCCTGGAAAAAAGAGCCTAAACAATGTTGTGGAAAATAATGAACAATGCAGACTGTCTATATTCCTTCCAAATAGTTATACAATTATGCAATATAATTTCATAACATTTCCTTACATTTCTCGCATTCTGGTTATTCCACCAGTAATGCCTTTTAGCAACCAGACAGGCATATCATGATATGGTATTTCACACAAACACACACATACATAAAGAGAGAGAAAAATGAAACATATCAACTCTCAGCCTAACTATAATCCTTCTTTCATTAGCAATAAGGAAGCTATTTACTTGATTGACTCAGTTCAGTTCAGCTCAGTCACTCAGTCATGTCTGAATCTTTCCGACCCCATGAATTGCAGCACGCCAGGCCTCCCTGTCCATCACCATCTCCCGGAGTTCACTCAGACTCACGTCCATCGAGTCGGTGATGCCATCCAGCCATCTCATCCTCGGTCGTCCCCTTCTCCTGCCCCTAATCCCTTCCAGCATCAGAGTCTTTTCCAATGAGTCAACTCTTTGCATGAGGTGGCCAAAGTCCTGGAGTTTCAGCTTTAGCATCATTCATTCCAAAGAATACCCAGGACTGATCTTTAGAAAGCACTGGTTGGATCTCCTTGCAGTCCAAGGGACTTTCAAGAGTCTTCTCCAACACCACAGTTCAAAAGCATCAATTCTTCAGCACTCAGCTTTCTTCACAGTCCAACTCTCACATCCATACATGACTACTGGAAAACCCGTAGCCTTGACTAGACGGACCTTTGCTGACGAAGTAATGTCTCTGCTTTTGAATATGCTATCTAGGTTGATCATAACTTTCTTTCCAAGGAGTAAGCATCTTTTAATTTCATGGCTGCAGTCACCATCTGCAGTGATTATGGAGCCCAAAAAAATAAAGTCAGCCACTGTTTCCCCATCTATTTCCCATGAAGTGATTATGCATGCTTTATTGTGAGAGCTCATGTCATGCTTAGATCCATGTCATATGCTTTTTCAAGGCTCTCTAAAGTTCATACATGTTAGTGATCACACAGGCACTTATTTCAAGCTTAGTCTGATATTTTAATATCCTTCTCCTGACTTATGCAAAGATCGCTAACGTGACAATCTCCATTTTCACCAATGCAATAATATCCTGAGGATATCACTGATAGTTTTCTATTATTGCTGTAACAAATCACCACAAATTCACTGACGTCAAACAATCAGTTCAGTTCAGTTCAGTCGCCCAGAGTGTCCAACTCCTTGCGACCCCATGAATCGCAGCACGCCAGGCCTCCCTGTCCATCACCATCTCCCAGAGCTCAGTCAGATTCACATCCATCGAGTCCGTGATGCCATCCAGCCATCTCATCCTGGGCCGTCCCCTTCTCCTCCTGCCCCCAATCCCGCCCAGCATCAGAGTCTTGTCCAATGAGTCAACTCTTCGCATGAGGTGGCCAAAGTACTGGAGCTTCAGCTTTAGCATCATTCCTTCCAAAGAAATCCCAGGGTTGATCTGCTTCAGAATGGACTGGTTGGATCTCCTTGCAGTCCAAGGGACTCTCAAGAGTCTTCTCCAACACCACAGTTCAAACTCATCAATTCTTTGGCGCTCAGCTTTCTTCACAGTACAACTCTCACATCCATACATGACCACAGGAAAAACCATAGCCTTGACTAGACGGACCTTAGTCGGCAAAGTAATGTCTCTGCTTTTGAATATACTATCTAGGTTGGTCATAACTTTTCTTCCAAGGAGTAAGCGTCTTTTAATTTCATGGCTTCAGTCACCATCTGCAGTGATTTTGGAGCCCCCCAAAATAAAATCTGACACTGTTTCTACTGTTTCCCCATCTATTTCCCGTGAAGTGATGGGACCGGATGCCATGATCTTCGTTTTCTGAATGTTGAGCTTTAAGCCAACTTTTCCACTCTCCTCTTTCATTTTCATCAAGAGGCTTTTTAGCTCCTCTTCACTTTCTGCCGTAAGGGTGGTGTCATCTGCATATCTGAGGTTCTTGATATTTCTCCCGGCAATCTTGATTCCAGCTTGTGTTTCTTCCAGCCCAGCGTTTCTCATGATGTACTCTGCATGTAAGTTAAATAAGCAGGGTGACAATATACAGCCTTAACGTACTCCTTTTCCTATTTGGAACCAGTCTGTTGTTCCATGTCCAGTTCTAACTGTTGCTTCCTGACCTGCATACAGAACAATAGAAATATATTATTTAAAATGCTGGAGGTCAGAAATCTAAAATGAATCTCACTGAGCTAAAATCATAGTTTCAACAGAATTGCATTTCTTCTGGAGGCTCCAGGGGAGAATCTGTTTCTTTGCATCTTCCAGCTTCTAGAGGCTTCCCACATTCTACGACCCATGGTATCATTCCCCATCTTAAAATTAGCAACATTGGGCCAAGTCCTTCTCATGCTGCTGTCTCTCTAGTCCTCTCTCTCTCTCTCTTTTTTTTTTTCCACTTTCTTCTACTTTTAGGTCCTGTGGTTGCATTGGGAACACATGACAATCCAGCATAATCTCCCTATTTTAAAGTGAACTGATTAGCAATTAGCTGATATAGCATTCTTCTAGATATGTAATCTAACATAACTTTATAGCTTCTGGGGATTATGTTGTGGATATCTTTGGTGATATTATTCTGTTTACCACACTTAGCCACCAATACCTTGTCATATTTCTCCTGAAACATTTTTCATTCTATCTGTGATATTTTATGTTCTAAGGGTATAATTATAATTGCATTCATTCTGAACTAAAAGACAAACTCCCTAACATACACCACCTTTTACCCAGATTGTTCCATTTCCATTTGTGATCAGGGTATTGCTATGAAATCAACCTGATTAGCTAGTCATTACTTATCTTCCTTGAATAATCCTAGGTATCTCAAAGAAAACAAAAAATAATTACACAACCAAAAAGACCTGCACATCAATTGGTCATACATTTCTAAATTATAATATATTTTAATATTTTCTGGGATTTCTGTAGATAGATTTGGAACATGCATAAATTCATGGGGAAATATTCAAGGATTAACACTACAAAATATTGCAGCTTTTGTCTACTAAGTTTGGGGCCATAGAAAAGGGCATCTTTGTCTACAGTTGGGTAGTAGATACAACCTGCAATATTTTGTAGTGTTAATTAATTTTCAGGAATAACAAAATACAGTAATTGGCTGTGAGTGATACAATTGGCTACTCTATTAGATTATCCATAGACTTACCTCTATGGATAATTGTTGCTCTGTGGTTCCAAAAATCCAATTAAAAAAAAAAAAATCTGTATTGTGTATGTGAACACAGCTTCTAGAATCAGACTGAAGACTGCCTGGTTTTAAATCTTTTTTCCACCATTGCTCAGCTATGAGAACTAGAGAAAGTTATTCAAATGTTCTCATATTTAAAAGGAAGACACTAAAAATAGTACTATTTAATGGTCGCTGTCATGATTAAGACAATTAATTCACATGAAGTTCTCTGCATGGTATCTGAAATACAGTAAACTTAAAAAATGTTAAAAATCAAATTGACCAGAAAAGAAAGATAAACATTAAAATATCTGTCAATTCCAAGTCATGCCATCTTAGATACCATATGCAATGCATCAACATCACAGAACAGGAAAATCTCTCTAAATCCAACCCATTTCCTTTTAATGATTAGTCCTCCAGTAGGATATAAAAGCCATTCCTGCTCATTCTTCCTGCAAACTTCAGGTTTCTCAGTCCTTGATGTCTTGTGAGTCACTTTCTGAACCAGAATGCACATATATCTGCATAGATAAGAAATAAATGCAGGTCAGGGACAGATTAAATGAGGCTTACAAAAGTAACATTTCTCCAAATTAAAGTTAGTGACAAGAGATTCAAGACTAGCTACAACATGTTATAACTACTTCTCAAATATTTTCACTAAAGAGGATAGATTTTTGTCTTGTTTTCACAAAAATAAGTGACCTGTTTGGGTAGTTTTATGAGAACAATTAAATGGCCCACATAATAAGTGTATTCTATTTGAAATACACTAAAGAATATGAAGTGGAAATTTATGTTTTCTACAATTATTATTCCACTTTCAAGTTCTTAGCATTATATTTAGCCAAGGTTCTGATTCTAACTCTCACTTCCTCAGTGACAAATAAAATGTTTCCTGATTATCTGAGAATTTGCTGTTTCCTGGATACTGTTTTTCATAAATATGGATATAGTTGTGAGTTACAGTTGTAAGTATAGGTAGAAAAGGTAAAAATAAGTTGCAAAGCATAAGCAATGGAGGATGTATATATTCAGAACTAAAAGAAAAATTAATTGTTAAGCATACTTTACACATCTTTAATATTACATTATACTTTATCACTGATCTTTCACTAAATTATAAACACTGTAATGTGTAACAGTCTCTATTTGTGGAAATGATGGTTTACATACAAAAATTATAAGAGAAAATCTTGTAGGCAATATCAGTTTAGTTCAGTCGCTCAGTCGTGTCCAACTCTTTGCGGCCACATGGACTGCACCACCTCAGGCCCCTCTGTCCATGACCAACTTCTGAAATTTACTCAAACTAATGTCCATTGAGTTGGTGATGCCATCCAATCATCTTATCCTCTGTCATCCCCTTCTCCTCCTGCCTTCAATCTTTCCCAGATCAGGATTGTTTCAAATGAGTCAGGTCTTCGCATCAGGTGGCCAAAGTATTGCCATTTCAGCTTCAGCATCAATCCTTCCAATGAATATTCAGGACTGATTTCCTTTAGGATGGACTGATTAGATCTCCTTACACTCCAAGGGACTCTCAAGAGTCTTCTCCAACACCACTGTTTAAAAGCATCAATTCTTCATCGCTCAGCTTTCTTTATAGTCCAAGTCTCCATCCATACATGACTTCTGGAAAAACCATAGCCTTGACTAGCTGGACGTTTGTTGGCAAAGTAGTGTCTCTGCTTTTTAATATGCTGTCTAGGTTGGTCATAACTTTTCTTCCAAGGAATAAGCATCTTTTAATTTCATGGCTGAGGTCACCATCTGCAGTGATTTTGGAGCTCCCCAAAATAAAGTCTGTCACTGTTTCCACTGTTTCCCCATCTATTTCCCATGAAGTGATAGGACCGGATGCCATGACCTTAGTTTTCTGAATGTTGAGTTTTAAGCCAACTTTTTCACTCTCCTCTTTCACTTTCATCAAGAGCTTCTTTACTTCTTCTTTTCTCTCTGCCATAAGAGTGGTGTCATCTGCATATCTGAGGTTCTTGATACTTCTCCCAGCAATCTTGATTCCAGCTTGTGCTTCATCCAGCCCACAATTTCTCATGATGTACTCTGCATATAAGTTAAATAAACAGGGTGACAATATACAGCTTTGACATACTCCTTTCTCTATTTGAAACCAGTCTGCTGGTCCATGTCCAGATCTAACTGTTGCTTCCTGACCTGCATACAGATTTCTCAGGAGGCATATCAGATGGTCTGGTATTCCCATCTCTTTCAGAATTTTCCACAGTTTGTTGTGATCCACACAGTCAAAGTCTTTGGCATAGTCAATAAAGCAGAATTAGATATTTTTCTGGAACTCTCTTCCTTTTTTGATCATCCAACAGATGTTGGCAATTTGATCTCTGGTTCCTCTGCCTTTTATAAAACCAGCTTGAACATCTGGAAGTTCATGGTTCATGTACTGTTGAAGCCTGGCTTGGAGAATTTTGATCATGTAGGCAATATATCTCTGTCTAAAACTAAGTCTATTAAAATAAAATTTTAATTATCACAAATTTCATCTGGTACAATCAATAATAACAACTTTGTTAAGGCAAAAATTTAACTAATTATAATTTAGAAAAGTTTCATAGGAGGCATAATTATGAGTGATTGTCCAAAATGCAGATTAACTTAAGAAAATAATGGGGAAGAATATTCTTTTCCTAAAACTTTCTATCTTTATTTTTGGATCTATTTATTAAAATTATTTGTGTTTATGAATAGTAATTATCTTTCATATGAACTAAATACCTTTTGTAAAATCTATCATATTTTAAAGAGACAAAAAGGCATCTAAAAAGGTCACAGAAGCATCCTAAGAAACAAAAAATAATAAAATAGATTACAGTACTTTTCCTGTCAAGAAAGTAAGCAAAAATTTTGCAAAATATTTAGTGAGAAAGAATCATGTATAATAAAATATAAATGTGCTGTATTTTATGAGATATTGGCTTACTCATATGAAAGTTTGAATGTAGAATATATATCAACATGTTCCAGCAGGACATTACTGGGGAGCATTCTCATGAAGAGTCATTTGAGGGAATGGGATTCAATCAAGGAAGAGAGCATCAATAACAAAAAGAGGAGTTCTAGAGTGAATACCACCGTAGGCACATAGGAGTGAGACCTAGAGTCTTTATACAAAATGCAGCAGATTTGGAAAACAAGAGACGAATAGGAAGGCAATTAGAAAACTAGACATAATAACATATACTAAAAAGAAAGATTAGTTACTTGATTCTAAATTAGGACAATTTACTCTGATGATGCCAATGCTCATAATATTCTCTGTCCGGTAGAGTAGCCACTAACCCCATGTGGCTAATGAATATAGAACATGTGACAACTGAGACTAAGCAACTAAGTTTTGAGTTTTTTAAAATATCAATTATTATTTAAATGGGCAAATCTGGAGATTTAAAAAGACTATCATAAGGGGCAGCACAGATGTAGTACATCCAGGGTCAGAAAGCAAAAGTCTCTCCTAGAAGAAAAGAATTGTTTTCTACTAGCTGTTTTCTTTATGCATGTCCTCAATGATGTGAGGTTTCCTATACTCCAGTTTTGTAAGAAAACATTAAAAGTTTAAGACACTGCAGAAGCTTAAGAGTACATAAAAGTTGAGTATATGTAACCCAGTCATTAAAATAATTTAGATCAGGTCCTCACAATGTTCAGTATACTCATGCATAACCCTTATCTTCATCTTGTGTTTAGAAACATTGGAAGTCTTTAGGTAGGCTGTCATATTTTATGTAAGATGTCATTCTGCTTGCAGTGTGGAGAGGTAGCAAATTCCTTGGGTAAAAAAAAATTAGCTTTCTACAGGTCACTATTGATCTCTATCCAATCCATAAAGCAGAGTCATCTCTCTCTGATATTATATCAGACGGTTGACTGTCCCCTCCACATTTGCTCTGATCTGCCTATACTCAAGTGAAAGCCCTTGCATCTATCATTGCGGTTATGGACTATGACATTGCAGAATCACCCCTGAGGGGATTCACTTCTCAAAGGAATCCAAAATACTCATACTACTCTCATACTGAATGACTCAGGTACATTTTACTAACTTTCTTTTGTAGCAGGAACTATTTAGATAGCCCTAAAATATGGTGTTACAATTTAATAAATATGTCAGGATAAAATCATTGTATACCTAAGTTAAAACTTAGTTGGTAAAATACCTTTCAAAATCTTGTTTTCAACCATGAGAAATTGAATTTATCAAGTAGAATTTAATGCACCTTAAATAACTTGATATCCTATGCAAAAGAAGGTGTTATTTTTAATGAAGCTTCTTTGAACTTTCCATTAATTATGTTACAGAAAAATCTCAAAGCTCTCTGGTGGCTCAGATGGTAAAGAATCTACCTGCAGTGCAGGAGACCCATGTTCAATCCCTGGATTAGGAATATCCCCTGGAGAAGGGAATGGCTACCCACTCCAGTACTCTTGCCTGGAGAATCCCATGGACAGAGGAGCCTGGCAGGATACAGTCCATGAGGTCACAAAGAGTCAGACATGACTGAGCAAATAACAAAAAGTTAACAAGACTGTAATTGTGGAATCTTAACTGAATCAGATTGATAAATACTTGTATAGTTGCACCTCATGAAATAGCTAGGTTTTACTTCAGAAGCAAACAACTCTCAGGAAAAGTAATATGACACAGCCACTTTATTATATTTCTATATGTCTGTCTTTCAATCACAGACATATGGACCATGACTATTAGAATTTAGGAAACTCTCCTCTGATCCCTGGGGCAAATTCTGAGGTGGTTCATTCTACTAGGATTGGCTTTGCTCTGAATGTAGGAACTGCAATATCCAGAACACAGCTCTTCAAATAAAGACAAAAGAAAAATGCCTTATTTTCAAGAAATGATGGACAAATTTTCCCTACCTTAAAAGAAGAATAAAGTAGATTAATCTTTGCCATAGTTATCTTAACTTTAAAAAGATCACACTACAGTTTAGGATTATTTTTTTCCAATTAATCAGCTAATACTTTCGCCACTATTTTATTTCTGGATTACAATTCAGTCCCATCTAACTTTACTCAATAACCTCTTCTCTTTTTCTTAAATTTTTGTCAATTACAGTTCCTAATTATTGAGTTTAAACTTTAAGCCATTTATGCTTATGTATTTTAGTTCAATTTACCTTCAGATATACTTGAGCCTCATTTAATAATCATCAAAAGTGTCTATTTCCCTAGTCATCTAAATATTCTTAAATTCAGTTTGTTGCAGTCTTAACATGAGTATTATTTTCTAGCTCTGTTATAATCAGTGTAATTTTTATTATATTTTCACCCTAAACTCTTTTTTGGGCTTCCCCAGTGGCGCTTGTAGTAAAGCCCACAAGAGAGGTGGGTTCAATCCCTGAGTTGGAAAGATCCCCTGGAGAAGGGCATGGCAACCCATTCCAGTATGCTTGTCTGGGAAATCCCATGGACAGAGAAGTCTGGCAGGCTACTGTCTATAGGGTTGCAAAGAGTCTGACATGACTGCGACTTAGCATGCATGCAATCTCTTTTTTAGCGCTGTAATCAAATATTATGACCTATAAATTAGAATTATTTGTTGTGTTTTCCTTTATGGCTAAGTGTTTAGAAATCTAAAAACACTGTCCATCATTTCTTGAAAATAAAATAAATTTTCTTTTAGTAGACTAAAGTTCTATATTTGACCATTAAATCAATCTTACTATACTATTCAGATATTCTTTTATTTCTAACTTATGTTCTTGTGTTTGGTCTGTCAAACCTTGATTCTCATATGATTATATTTAAATCAATTTTTCTATGTTTTTATTTCTCTCCAAAATTTTTTCCTAATTAGCCAAAAGATAATAAATTATTTGTCAACAGACAGAATGGAGACTTACCACCTCACCCTGTTCATTTGAATAATGAATAAATGGTCCTTTCATATCTGGATCAGAGGTCCAGCTCCCATTTGAGTCTTGGTTTCCAGCAGATTTTGCTAAGTATTGTTCTGCTCCTCAATTCAGCGTTGTCTTTTGACCCATTGTGTGGACCTCTTTACACTCAGCTGTTTGTACTCAAATAAACAATTCAAACATAGTCAGTAATTTCAATACTCTCTTAACTTATAAAATTGGGACAAAATGATTTTGTTAATTATCTCTAAGTGTATTTCTCTAGAACTGATGGCTCCGTGTAAATTCTAATTTGTCACACCTCTTCCACTACACCCTGATGTGAACAATAGTGATTTAATTAACAACAAAAAAACATAATTACAAAAATAATGAATTGAAAACACAATTCCATAACTGTTTTTTAATAAGTTGAAATATATTAATACTTGTGTGTATTTGCAACACCAAAATTGAAACTGCCATAAATGGGGAAAACAAAATTGAAGATGGGAGAAAGATACTCACTCGTGATAGTAGCAAGTGATAACAGCAGTGTATCACTTTTTTTCTCCTTCCATAAAATCTAGCTAGTATTTTCCTTTTCACTCAAGCCTCTATCACAGATTAACCTTGCCTCATTAAAATGATGGGTAGCCAAAGCAGATTTTAAGATGATGAGCAAGGCTGTGGGATGACTGTTACTGAACCAATGAGCTTGCTGACAGCTTACAGTAAAATGAATGCTTTCAAACAGAACATGTAAACCTAAATTTTAGAGACCCACTCAGATACATGTGCCCGCATCTATTCAGGAATATTAGACTAAATGTAAAGACCTGAGAAACTGGTAAGAATTCACATTAGTTTTGTTTTACTCTGTCTTTAAGCAAAGACAAATGTTAATACTAATGCACGTTTCATGGAGTTTATTCTAGACTTCACACTATTCACTTAATTTTGAGGAAAGTAAACAAAAATATCCTCCATTGGGAAAACAAAGACTATGAGAATAGAAGAAAGATGTTTTAATGGATTATATGACATAAGAACATTAGACACTACTGTTCTACATTTATTCAACTAGATAATGCTGTTTTCATAAACTTGCTATTGACCATGCTATAAATGCCCCTCTTGTCTGGGACAACAAAATGAACCTTTGCATGAGAGTTAGCTCTGTCATCTGCTATTAATTCCATCCCTTTCTGTCTTTTCTGGAATATCTCTTCATGAAGTAGCCCAACTTTTTGAAGTCTTCAAGACTGCCACTGTGCCTTTTTTTTATTTTGCTGTTGTTCTTCAGTCGCTCAGTTGTGTCTAACTCTTTGCATCCCCATGGACTGCAGCATGCCTGGCTTCCCTGTCCTTCACCATCTCCCGAAGCTTGCTCATACTCAAGTCCACTGAGTCAGTGATGCCGTCCAACAATCTCATTCTCTGTTGTTGCCTTCTCCTCCTGCCTTTAATCCTTCCTAGCATCAGGCTCTTTTCTTTTTTGTTAAATATAAATTTATTTATTTTAATTGGAGGTTAATTACTTTACAATATCGTATTTGTTTTGCCATACATCCACATGTATCCGCTACAGGTATACATGTGTTCCCCATCCTGTACCCCCCTCCCCTCTCCCTCCCCATACCATCCCTCTGGGTCGTCTCAGTGCACCAGCTCCAAGCATCCAGTATCATGCATCAAACTTGGACTGGCAATTCATTTCATATATGATATTATATATGTTTCAATGCCATTCTCCCAAATCATCCCACCCTCTCCCTCTCCCACAGAGTCCAAAAGACTGTTCTATACATCTGTGTCTCTTTTGCTCAAATGAGGGTCTTTTTTAATGATTCAGCTCTTCGCATCAGGTGGCCAAAGTAGTAGAGCTTCAGCATCAGTCCTTCCGATGAATATTTAGGAATGATTTCCTTTAAGATTGACTGGTTGGATCTCCCTGTAGTTCAAGGGACTCTGAAGAGTCTTCTCCAACACCACATATCAAAAGCATCAATTCTTCAGCACTCAGCCTTCTTTATGGTCCAATTCTCACATCCATACATGATTATTGGAAAAACTATAGCTTTGACCATATGGATCTTTGTTGGCAAAGTAAAGTCTCTGCTTTTTAAAATGCTGTCTAGGTTTGTCATAGCTTTTCTTCCAAGGAGAAGCATCTTTTAATTTCATGACTGCTGTCAAAATCTGGAGCCCAAGAAAATAAAGTCTGTCACTGTTTCCATCGTTTCCCCATCTATTTGCCATGAAGTGATGGGACTGGAGGCCATGATCTTAGTTTTTTAAAGGTGAATTTTAAGCCAGCTTTTTCACTGTACTCTTTCACCCTCAAACTGTATATACTTTCTCTCCTCTTCTTTACCACTGTCAGAGAGATCTATCAAATTTATCTTCACAATGAGCAAGCTTTATTTTGCTTATCCTGTTGAGATTAGTTTGAAATTACATTTCTAAGATTATCTTAATTATTTCCTTTCTTCTACTTTTTTACCTGTTCTTTTTCTAATTTCATAGGATAGATACTTAGCTCATTTATATTCAAACTTTCTACTTTTGTAATATGTATTTAAGTCTATAAATATTCTAGTAATCATGGCATTATTTGAATTTTGTGTTTTTATATATGGTTTTCATAATATTTTTGTTTGTATGTATTGCTTTTATAATAATTTAATTTTAAATATGCCAATTTTTATAACATTTCCTTGGATCCCTGCATAGAAATATATCTCATAAATTCTGAACATGGGATTTTTCTAGCTAGCTTTTGTTGTTGTCTAGAATACAAAGTCTGTAGTCAAAAATGTAAATTTGTATTATTTCATTCATTTTAAATTTGTGAAATTGCTTTATAATTAGGCATATAGTCATTTGGTTTGGTATATAACCTAGATATCATTCAAAAGACTTTTTTCCCTGCAGTTTTGGGATGCAATAATTTATATAAGTCAATTAAATCAAGTTGGTTGGTTGGAATGATCAAATCTCCTAAATACTATTTATTTTTGCCTGCATGTGCTATCTAAACTGATGAGTTGCATTAAATCTCCTGCAATGATTTATCAAGTTTTTTGTTTATTTTAAGTTAGCTTTATAAATTATGAGAATATCAGGTATATTTATTGTACGTTTTTGTTGTCCCGTCTACCTTCTCTTCACTGATCATTTCCTTCAGCTATTTCTATGTTAGGTGTAGCCTGGCAGTACTTTTTTAGTAATATAACACATCTCGTAACACCTGCTGCACAGTTTCTTTTTTTCCATCTAGTGTCATGACTTTTGCAGCTCACTTGTTGCACAGGCAATCTTAGAGCTTAAGGAGTTAATACCTTACAAGTCATCTGCTGACAAAAATTCACAAACCACAATTTCGAAATAAAAATATCTGTTACTAATTAGTATTTCACTTTTCCTGGACAGAGCAATGATTTTAATATAGTGTTATTTTATTTACCCTATCACAACTTGAGTATAATTTCTCATAATTTTAATTATATGTTTATGTGTGTATTATATATGTTAATTTCCTTCAAATTTATATTTATATATTTATATCTGCTGCTGCTAAGTCACTTCAGTCGTGTCTGACTCTGTGCGACCCCAGAGATGGCAGCCCACCAGGCTCCTCTGTCCCTGGGATTCTCCAGGCAAGAACACTGGAGTGGGTTGCCATTTCCTTCTCCAATGCATAAAAGTGAAAATTGAAAGTGAAGTCACTCAGTTGTGTCCAATTCCTAGCAACCCCATGGACTGCAGCCTACCAGGCTCCTCCATCCACGGGATTTTCCACGCAAGAGTACTAGAGTGGGGTGCCATTGCCTTCTCCATTATTTATATCTAGATATATACAAATATAAAGCAATCTCAGTAGAAATTCACAGGCTTCTTTTGAGGAACTTGACAAATCAGTTTGAATTTTATTTGTAAGTATAAAGTGCCAAAAATACCCAAGCAACTCTTAGAAAAGCACCTATTGGCAAGACTCACACTATAGCAATGAAAGCATTATTTTATGAATGCAAGATAGATGGATAGCAGCCAAACTAATGGAAGGTAATAGAGAGTTCTGAAAAAGATTCCATATAAAATGCAGCCAGAGGTTACAAAGCAGATCAAGAAATCACTGTGGGGTGGCAAATGGGACAGGGGGAGAATAGTCTTTTCAATGAATCGTAATGGATCATAAGGAATCTGTTCTTTAAACAATTAAAGAAATTGTATCTCCATAAATAAACAGGACATTTTTGCCCTGTATATCTCTTGTTCCTCGGATCATGAACTCATTATTGCCAAATTCCAACTTAAATTGAAGAAAGTAGGGAAAACCACTAGACCATTATGGTATGACCTAAATCAAATCCTTTACAATTATACAGTGGAAGTGACAAATAGCTTCAAGAGATGAGATTTGATAGACAGAGTGCCTGAAGAACTATGGACAGAGGTTCATGACTTTGTACAGGAGGCAGTGATCAAGTTCTAAGAAAAGAAATGCAAAAGGCAAAACAGTTGTCTGAGTAGGCCTTACAAATAGCTGTGAAAAGAAGAGAAGTGAAAGGCAAAGGAGAAAAGGAAAGATATACTCACTTGAATGCAGAATTCCAAAGAATAGCAAGGAGAGATTTTTTAAAAAGTCTTCCTGAGTGATCAATGCAAAGAATTAGAGGAAAACAATAGAATTGGAAAGACTAGAGTTTTCTTCAAGATAATTAGAGATACCAAGGGAACATTTCAAGCAAAGATGGGCACAATAAAGGACAGAAATAGTATGGACCTAACAGAAGCAGTACATATTAAGAAGAGGTGGGAACAATACACCGAACTGTACAAAAAAGATCATCATGACCCAAATAATCACGATGGTGTGATCACTCGCCTAGAGCCAGACATCCTGGAATGTGAAGCCAAGTGGGCCTTTGAAAGCATCAATACAAACAAAGCAAGTGGAGGTGATGGAATTTCAGTTGAGCTATTTCAAATCCTAAACGATGATGCTGTGGAAGTGCCACACTCAATATGCCAGCAAATTTGGAAAACTCAGCAGTAGCCACAGGACTAGAAAAGGTCAGCTTTCATTCCAGTTCCCAAGAAAGACAATGCCAAAGAATATTCTAACTACCACACAACTGTACTCATCTCACACACTAAAAAGTAATGATCAAAATTCTCCAAGCCAGCTTCAACAGTACATGAACTATGTACATCCATATGTTCAAGCTGTATTTAGAAAAGGCAGAGGAACCAGAGATCAAATTGCCAATATCCGTTGGATCATCAAAAAAGGGGGAGAATTCCAGAAAAACATCTACGTCTGCTTTATTGACTGCCAAAGACTTTGACTGTGCAGATCATAACAAACTGTGGAAAATTCTTCAAGAGATCAGAATACCAGGCCACCTTACCTGCCTCCTGGGAAATCTGCATGCAGGTCAAGAATCAACAGTTAGAGCTGGACATGGAACAACAGACTGGTTCCAAATTGGGAAAAGAATATGTCAAGGCTGTATATTGTCACCCTGCTTATTTAACTTATATGCAGAGTACATCATGAGAAACGCTGGGCTGGAAGAAGCACAAGCTGGAATCAAGATTGCCGGGAGAAATATCAATAACCTCAGGTATGCAGATGACACCACCCTTATGGCAGAAAGTGAAGAAGAACTAGAGTCTCTTGATGAAAATGAAAGAGGGGAGTAAGAAAGTTGGCTTAAAACTCAACGTTCAGAAAACTATGATCATGGCATCTGGTCCCATCACTTCATGGGAAATATATGGGGAAACAATGGAACAGTGACAAACTTTCTTTTGTTGAGCTCCAAACTCACTGCAGATGGTGACTGCAGCCATTAAATTACAAGACGCTTACTCCTTGGAAGAAAAATTATGACCAACCTAGACAGCATATTCAAAAGCAGAGACATTATTTGCCAGCAAAGGTCAGTCTAGTCAAAGCTTTGGTTTTCCAGTGGCCATGTATGGATGTGAGAGTTGGACTACAAAACAAGCTGAGTGCCAGAGAATTGATGCTTTTGAACTGTGGTGTTGGAGAAGACTATTAAGGGTCATTTGGACTGCAAAAAATCTAACCAGTCCACCCTAAAGAAATCAGTCCTAAATATTCATTGGGAGGACTGATGCTGAAGCTGATACTCCAATACATTGGCTACCTGATGCGAAGAACTGACTCATTTGAAAAGGCCCTGATGCTGGAAAAGTTTGAAGGTGGGAGAAGAATGGGATGACAAAGGATGAGATGGTTGGATGGCATCATCAACTCAATGAACATGAGTATGAGTAGGCTCCGGGAGGTGGTGATAGACAGGGAAGTTTGGCGTGCTGCAGTCCTTGGGGTCGCAAATAGCCGGACACAACTGAGCGACTGAACTGAACTGAACTGAATCTCTTGTTTCACTATACACACACATGAACACAATTTCCACGTGTGTTAAGCAATGAAGTGTGAAAAGGGATCCTATACAGCTTTTAGATAAATTTGCAGACGTGAATAGGTCATAGTAACTGTGAGAATTAGTTGCTTAAGTCCTGGATAATAGGTTGATTTTCTAAAATATGAAGTTATAGGTTGAGTATAATGCTTCTCTTTTTAAAAATGTTATTCTGAAATAAAGCTAGTTTGGAGAAGTGTTCCTTTATTAATAAAATCAGTAATTTAACACATGGGGAAGAAATAAAATGTACTTTTTCCTACTGAGTGACATAGGGCGAAATGTCCTGTGGTATTTATGGTATCATAAAGTCCAATACATAAAATGTTAAATCTCTCTATAATCTGAAAAGCAATAAACCTGAATATTTTTATTTGTACCCTTAGGGATATAGAAATAAGTGTATATCCATTGAGAAGCATGTTAACTGCATTAGAGCTGTAGGATATTCCCTACAGAAGGATAAAATTCATGTAGAAATGAAACAAAGGATCCATGAATAATACCTCAAAATATGGAATGTATAAATACATAATATAAATTTAGCAACAGTGACTACTAAACAGCTATTCTTTTAAATTTATAGTAAGATGCTACAATATATATGTTTCATACTTGACGAACTGGGTAATATACATATATTGTATCAATTAACATGGAATTGCCAAGGGAATTTCAAAGAATCTGTGGTCATTTTAAAAATATTTTTGAAAGTTATTTGCTTTAAAAAGAAAAATGTTTTTTAAAACCCCTAATTAACAAAAGATGCTGGGAGGGATTGAGGGCAGGAGGAGAAGGAGACGACAGAGGATGAGATGGCTGGATGGCATCACTGACTCAATGGACATGAGTTTGAGTGAACTCCGGGAGTTGTTGATGGACAGGGAGGCCTCGCGTGCTTCAATTCATGGGGTTGCAAAGGGTCAGACACGACTGAGCGACCGAACTGAATTAACAAAGAATAGTGATAAAATAAAAACAGCTAAAATGCTCTAGAATTTTAAAATCCTAAAATTATTTGCTAAATGATAGAAATGGCATCAGATAATATTGGAGGAGAATCTTAGCTTTGTCTCTCATAAGTTCCATAAGATTAACTTTTGAGAACATCAGTCTTCCCAAATGTTAAAAAAGAGCATATATATCTCTAAGAATTTGTCTAAGAATAAACCAATAGAATGTATATATAGAAGTCAGCATAGTGGCTAGTATATGATAAAGTGCTCTGTAAGCCTGTCATTTTCACTTTGACTATGCACAGAATTGATTACCAGAACACAAGAAATCACCCATGTCTATGAGCAGAGCTGCCGAATGGAAAAGGTAAAGATTTCCAGAAAGAAGTATTGACAGCTGACATTTTTGCTCTTTTAAAAACTTAGGTTGAAATTTCTGGTCTTTCCCCATTAAGGGTAATACTATCTATAGGTTTTTAATAGATGCCCATATCAGATTGAGGACTAGTCCTTCTCTTGCTATTTCAATGAAGGATTTCATTATGAATTTGAGTTCTGTCAGAGGGTGTTTCCACATCTACTGAGATGATCACATAATTTCATTCCTTTAGTAATATGGTAGATAACATTAACTGATTTCCAGATGCTAAAATAACTTTCCATTTCAATGATAAATCCCACTTGGTTATAGTGCATTATTCTTCACACATATTGCTAAATTTAATTTGTGGCTATTTTATTAAGGAACTAGATCTATATTTATATGGAATTTGGGTCTATAGGGCTTTTGATTTTTTATGTGATGACTTTGGCTTTAATATCAACATAATACTGGCCTCATAAAATGAGTTGCAGAATGTTCTATTCTCCTTAAATTTGTCAATTTCTTTTAAAGATCAGTATTTTTTTCTTCTTTAAATATTTCATAGTATTTGCTATTGAATACACTTGGATGTGAATTTTCTTTTTGGACATTTTAAATTACTAATTCAGCTTCTTTATTTGACTTAGATTTGTTGAGATGTTCTGTTACTGCTTGAGTTAGTTTTGGTAATTTGTATTTTTCAGGGAACTGACCCATTTTACCCACTGTCAAACTTACTGACATATTCACAGATATTTTTCCCTTAAATCTGCAGAGATAAAATCTCTTTCAATACTGATGGTATATTCTCCCTTTTTTCTTAGTTAATCTAGCCAAAGTTTTATCAATATATTTATTCTTTGGAAAGAGCCAACTCTTGACTTAACTGGTTTTTTTCTATTATTTTTCAATATTCTGTATGAGGTGTCAGCAAGTTTCAAATCACAGGACAAATCTGTCTTGCTCCCTGTTTTGTAAATAAAGTTGTATTGGAATACCAACCTGACTTGTTCGTTATCACCTACGGCTGCTTTTGCATTACAACAACAGAGTTGAATAACTGTTACAGAGACTATAGGATCTATAAATCTCAAAACAAACAAAAATACTGTCTGGTTCTTTACAGAAAAACAAACAAACAAACAAAAAAGAAAACAGGGCTTTCTTTTGTTCTACATCATTGATACCAACTCTCATAGTTACTGTTTGCTATTTTCTTCATGCTTTTGGGTTCAATTTGCTTTTGCTTTTCTAGTTCATTAAGGTTGAAATAGAGCATTGATTTGAAAGTTTCCTTTTTGTAATACAAGCATTTAATGCTGTACCTTTTCCTCCAAGCATTCTTTCAGCTGCCTCTCACACATTTTGATTGTGTTTTCATTTTTATTGAAGTCAATATATTTTTTCTCTCTTTTTTTTTTCTTTTGCAATTTCAAGTGTAAACCTTGTGTTATTTAGCAGTGTAGTATTTAACTTTTATACATTTAGAGATTTTCCAGATTTCCTTCTATTTTGATTTCTAACAATCCTTTTGGGATTAGAAAACATGCTTTATGTTATTTCAGTTTTGAAAAATTAAGACATTTTGTTTCAAGTATATTGTCTATGCTAGTAAATGTTTCAGGTGCACTTGGAAAGAATGTATGTTCTATTCTTTTGGATGGTGTTCTGTCTATATGTAAGCTTGGTCAAGTTGGTTAATGGTGCTATTCAAATCTTCTATGTCTTATCTCTTTTGTCTACTTATTTCATCCATTACGTAGAGGAAAACAATACTCTAACTAGTTTTGGTGTATATGTTTCTCCTTTTAGACCTGTATTTAAGTATTTTACAGCACCCCACTCCAGTACTCTTGCCTGGAAAATCCCATGGATGGAGGAACTTGGTAGGCTGCAGTCCATGGAGTCGCTAAGAGTCGGACACGACTGAGCGACTTCACTTTTGCTTTTCACTTTCATGCATTGGAGAAGGAAATGGCAACCCACTCCAGTGTTCTTGCCTGGGGAATCCCAGGGATGGGGAAGCCTGGTAGGCTGCTGTCTATGGGGTCGTACAGAGTCGGACGCGACTGAAGCGACTTAGCAGCAGCAGCAGCTGTTTTTTTAGTTTTCTATGAGTAAACACTTTTGAAATTGTTATCTACTTCTCTATGTTTCCCTGAAAATGTTGCTTTAAATAATTTTGTTTTATTTTGTACTTCTTTTCTGTGGGGGAGAGTATCCTAAACTCCTCATGTTGCCTTTATTATAAAGACAATCCCATGCACTAAATTTTTAATTTCTATGTTGTAAAAGTCAGGTCTACTCTTTCCAGGGTTTCAAGGTTTTTAACATAGAGATTTTAATTCTCTGATGAAATTGTGAAAATTGTGTTGTACATATTAATAATAGTATTTTCATATTTATTTTGATAACTCCAATGATTAGGCCATCTGTGTGCCTATTTTCTGTTTTATTTTTGGGGTTTTTTGGGGGGGGGGCATGTCTTAATTTTTTTTTTTTTTTTGCTAAACCCTAAATATTTTATGTAAAAAAGCATGAGAGCTTATTGACACTCACTATTCTGGTAGATCACAGCAGGGGAATCACCTAAATTGCATTAAGGACTGAAAGAAAATGTTGGTCTGCCATTTTTATAAAGCCCTGCTTACTCTGCTCTTAGGGGAAAGAACTTCCGAATATAGTATTTGCTATTGATTCATGTGAAGTTTACAAAGGAAGTCTCATTTCCCTTCAAGTTCTGAATTCCAGTTTTGAGATTCTCAGAACTGGGAGACCGCTAGCAAGTCTACTCTGATTTTCTAATTTTCACCTAGCTCAACTGCAGAATTTTTAAATTTCTATGTATAGATACTTTGCCCTTAGTTTTAGGCTAAAAATATACAGGGATGCTAAATGATAGCCTGTTAAATTTACTTTAACCCACTTTCTTACATGTCCTAAACTCTAGTCTTTGTTTTCTTAGCATTGAGAGACTGCTGAAAACTCTAGTACTCTGCTTTTTCAGTGCTTTTCCATTTGCCTTATTAGTCTTTGCCCTTCTCAGCTGGAAAATTTAAGAAATATGTCAAGGTAAAGCTACCAGAGAATCAGGCTTACTTCTTTGTTCTTCTCTTCTTTCTGAGAACTTGGATCTTCAAGTCTTTACTGTTTTGGCAGTCCCAAACTGAAATTTTTAAAATCTCCTCTGAAGGACAAGGGACTGCCAGAATATTTGCTGGTTTCTTTTCCTACTAACCAAAGCCATCTGCTTGACTTGCAGCTCCTGGTATCACACCAAAAACTGGCAAATTCTTTTAAGGAAAGATGCTTAACAAGTGTCATCTTATCTCTCTGTAGTTCTCTTCTTTCAAGAGCTTGACACTCCGCCAAATCTTGATTGACTTATGGTAACTCTATAATGCTTTCAAAATATTCTTTTTTTTAAAAAAAAAAAAAAGTCTTTTCTTGCCTTTTCTGAGGCTTTGTGAAATTCAGGCTATAGTATCATCTCAAAACTAGAAGTCATAAACATGAATAAATCAGTTTAGTTCAGTTGCTCAGTCATGTCCAACTCTTTGCAATCCCATGGAGTGCAGGACACCAAGCTTCCCTGTCCATTACCAACTCTGGGAGCATGCTTTAACTTATGTCCACCAAGTCAGTGATGCCATCCAACCATCTTGTCCTCTGTTGTCCCCTTCTCCTCCTGCCTTCAATCTTTCCCAGCATCAGGGTCTTTTCAAATGAGTCAACTCTTCCCATCAGGTGGCCAAAGTGTTGGAGCTTCAGCATCAGTCCTTCCATCAGGACTGATCTCCTTCAGAATGGACTGGTTGGATCTCCTTGCAGTCCAAGGACTCTCAAGAGTCTTCTCCAACACCACAGTTCAAAAGCATCAGCTGTTGAGCATTCAGCTTTCTTTATGGTCCTACTCTCACATCCATACACAACTTCTGGAAAAACCGTAGCTTTGACTATATGGATCTTTGTCAGTAAAGTAATGTCTCTGCATTTTAATATGCTGTCTTGGTTAGTCATAACTTTTCTTCCAAGGAGCAAATGTCTTTTAATTTCATGGTTGCAGTCACCATCTGCAGTGATTTGAAGCCCAAGAAAATAAAGTCTCTCACTATTTCCATTGTTCCCCATCAATTTGCCATGAAGTGTTGGGACCAGATGCCATGATCTTAGTTTTCTGAATGGTGAATTTTAAGCCAGCTTTTTCACTCTTTTTCCCATTTTGTATCACTGGTAAGAATCACATTCCCATTACCCAAGATGACCATTTTTTAAAACTAGATTTCTGTCCTCAAAAATCCCTTTACCTCCATCCTTACCTTACTCTGAGCTAATGAGGAAAAGAAATTATCACGTATTTCTCTAGACCTGCTGTGAACATTTCAATTCTCTAGATATGTACCAAGCTCCTCTGAGAAGTCAAGCTATTAAAACGATAAGACATAACACTATGTCTAGTCATATGGCAGGGTCACTGATTTGGGTCAGAGTAATTTTGATAGAAGGAAGGAAAATAAAAAATCAGGTACGGGGAGATAGAGCTATTATACACAGTCTTTCATGCAGTTTTGCTTTGCCTAGGAGCAGAAAAATAGACACGTCCTTAGGATAGGAGAGAGGTGATGGCTCAGATAGTAAAAAATATGCCTGCAATTCAGGAGACCCAGGTTCAATCCCTGGGTTGAGAAGATCTCCTAGAGAAGGGAATGGCTACCCACTCCAGTTTTCTTGCCTGGAGATTTCCATGGACAGAGGAGCCTGGCAGGCTACATTCTATGGCATTGCAAACAGTTGAACACTACTGAGCGACTAACTTTCACTACAGTGACATATTTTTCTCAAAGGTGAATGGCACATGAAACAGGGTTCATAAAGATGATCCAGTAAGGAGTGTGAAGTAGATAAAAGGGGAGGAATAAAGAGAAAGAAAGTCCTTGAGCCGACAACAGAAAGACCTCATCATCCTTGTGGAGAATTTGCCTTTGATAGAATTAGAGGCAGTTATATTTTTGGATGGGTACAAGGAAAGTAGTGGACGGGCTGTGTGAGGACTTACACATGCAATATGGACTGAGATAAATAAGTACAAGGCACATGATAGAATTTAACTATGGTTGAATCGTCCAATATGGTGACCACTAGACACACGTGACATTTGATTACAAATTATAATTAACTAAAATTAAACAAAATGAAAAATTTAGTCCCTCAGTCAAACTAACCAGATTTTACATGCTTGATAGCCGTATGTGGCTAGTATATTGGACAATATAGACATATTGGACAATATCGATATAGGAGAACTTTTTCATAGTTGCAAAAAATTCAATTGGACGGCATTGGCCTAGATTGTCTGTTATGAAGATTGGGCATACAGTTCAGTATTTAGTCTAAAATGGAAAACTGGCAAGTAAGAACATATGCAGAGACTCTTTTACTCAATCCTCTCTAAAGTTTGAGAGGATTAGAGAGGATGATTTTGTGGGATACAAAAGGAAGAGTCAAATTTCTTCTTCAGCTCAACTTTTGTATCTGCAGAACTGGCTAACTGGTATAAGGCTTCTGTTTCAATATTGCCGGGTGGTGAGTAATACAGGTTACCTTTCCGCTGCTTCAGTTTGTATTTCTTCAATAACTAATGAGATTGAACTTCCATGCTGGTTTGTTTCAGCTAGAGTGATATTTTATTTTTATAAATTCTGTATTTGTGGCGTTTTCAGATTTTAAATTTCAAAGCATATTTTTGCTTAAGGACAGAAAAAAATCCCTCTGTATTAGGATTTTTAATACTATATTTGTTATGCTAGAAATGTTTTCTCCCAGCTTGTCATTTTCCTTCTGTGTTTGCATTGGTCAAGAAATATTTTAATGTTTATATATTTAAGTGTGTTCATCTTTTCTTTTGTAGTTTCAGTCATTGGTATAAGGCTTTACTGTCCTCACATTAAAATCATTTGGGGGTATTAGATATTTCAAGTTTAAATGCTTAATTTGTGCATATATACACAGAGAAATACATAGGCACACATAGAAGTATTTGGTGTAAATGGTGAGATAAAATGTAACTTTCTCATTTTCTTTATATAAACTAGCTATCATTTTAACATTATTTCTTGATGGTTTATTCAATAATATTTCCTCTATTTTCAAGCTTAATTTATAGGAGTATTTATATATAACTTTTATATAAACTAGGTCTGAGTCCAACTGTTCTCATTGAATCCACTGAGATGTCACTTCTGGAATCAGCATCATGACTATTTGATTAATTGTACCTTTTAAGTGAACTGTAATATGTTATACCATATCAGTCTATATCTATATGACTATTACTCAACCTTAAAAAAAGAAAGTCCTACCATTTGTTACAATATAAATAAACTTGGATGACGTTATGCTGACTGAAATAAGCCAGATACAGAAGCACAAATATTATAGCATCCTACTTATACCAGGAACCTACTTATATCAGGAAACTAAAATAATCAGACTCATAGAAGGAAAGTGTACCAGGAGTTGGGGAGAGGGGGAATCAAGGTGATGTTGGTGAGAGGGTACGTAGTCAGTCATGAAAGATGAATAAGTTCTAGAGTTTGACTGTATGGCATAGTGCATCTGGTAAAAATGTTTCATTGTTCTTATTATAAAAGAGAGGAAGGAAGAAAACTTTTAGAGGTCATGCCTAAGCTTATGGCATTGTTCATAGTGGTTGTTTATACTTATCTAAAACTATTCAAGGTATATCCACTAACTATGTACTGCGTTTTTATATGTCAGTCATACCTCAAATTAACCAAAAATTAATTTTTTAAAAGGAATTTACATTTTATAGAGAAAACTTACAAATATAAAATGTAGAAATATCCAAGTACTTTCATAACAGAGTATGGGGGCAAGTAGAAATATTCAAATTAAAGTCAGGAACAAAGCAAGATGCTTTTTCCTTATTCATGAAATTCAAATATATCACCTGTTTCCTGTGACTTTTTTTTTTTTTTTTGACCACACCACATGGCATGTGGGATCTTAGTTCCCTGGCCAGAGATTTAACACATGCCCCTTGCAGTGGAAACACGAAGTCTTAACCACTGGACTGTCAGGGAAGTCCCACCTATGACATTTCATATCTAAACTTTTAACACATTTTTCAGCTCAGGGATACTTTTAGTATTTATATTAAATCTCTTTCTCCATCTTTTATGCACAGTGTTTATTTTTCTTTTCTTTTGATAAAATTGAAAGAAATTTACAGAGAACAATACCTAAGTGTTCATCCACAAATTGACATTTTAATATATAACCATTTTTTTAATGAAAAGTATTATAGATAAATGTTATGCTGATTTTGTTATTCATCTCTACCCCATTTACTTTCCAAGAGATGAAAGCATCATAAATTTTGTGTATATCTTTCCAGGTTTTTGTTAAAATTTTTACATACATAATTATGTTTACATTGTATGGTGGATTGCCTTCATTAAAAATGTTATTTTAGATATGCATCGTTTACTTATATAATTTGTTAATAAGTTTATATAAAGCCTATTTTTCATTGATTTTAGGATTAGTTTTAATATATAGAGATCCAGATTATTCCTTACATCTCATACTACATTTTATTATTCATCTTTCCACATATGGGCATTCTGCTGCTAAGTCGCTTCAGTCGTGTCCAATTCTGTGCGACCCCAGAGACGGCAGCCCCACCAGGCTTCCCCGTCCCTGGGACTCTCCAGGCAAGAACAGTGGAGTGGGTTGCCATTTCCTTCTCCAATGCATGAAAGTGAAAAGTGAAAGTGAAGTCGCTCAGTCGTGTCCGACTCAGCGACCCCATGGACTGCGACCTACCAGGCTCCTCCGTCCATGGGATTTTCCAGGCCAAGAGTACTGGAGTGGGGTGCCATCACCTTATCCATGTGGGTATCCAATTGCTTCCATTTTTTCTGTGATAAATGATTAAATATTAAGTACATTTAAATATATCTCCTTGTACACATGATCTGCTTTTATTAAGGCATTATAGCTGACACTATCAGTGCCCTACACTTATTCTTTCAGGCCTCCCTTCTGCATGCTGAGGGCTGTTACTGTGAGCACCTATTTGCTGTGGACACCTTGAAGATAGTTCACAGCTAAGAGTAATATAGCCAGAACACAGGGCAAGCTGGAAGTCCCTGAGCTAATGATCCCAGAAGTAGCTCTCAGCCAGTGATGCACAGGGATAGGAAGATAAAAACCTCAGATCAATCACCCTTGACTAGGATAACCCCAAGTGTCTATTCTCCACTATCCACTACAGTTCCTCAGTCAGATGGAGCTCCAGGAGCCCACAGCCTTTCACAGCTGACTTTCCCATGTCTCAATTCCCTGCTGGTATTTTCTGTAATCACTCACAAATAAAGTATTTGTACTGAAATCTTAGTCTCCAGATCTTCTTCTGAAAGCATTCAAAGCTAGGAACAATATACCTAGGTGTGAAAGTGTTGGGTCGTAGGGTATGACTGTTTGGGATAAAGTCAAAATTGTGTGCATATATGTACAATATGTATATATACATGTCTGTGTGTATTGTAAAGTTGATTTCCAAAGTAGTTAGGAGTCTTACTGACACTGAATGACATTTGTCTTTTCAACACTTGATATTATTTGATTTCCTTTTAACTTTTACTCATCATATGAGTGGCAACTGGTATCTTGTTATTTCTATTCTTTCGTTATTACTGAGTTCTCTCCTTTCCTTATGGAGTATTACATATACATGTTGAATTAATAAGATGTATCCTCAATATTTCTTATTTTTAGTTAATCATATTTGTCTCTTCATCTTTACCCCAGAAAATCATGGAGAATTCATCGGTTTTCTAACTCACTGATCTGGTTTTCTCAGACAGTTAAACCGCTACCACTGGATTTATTGGTTTTGCTTTTTAAAGGCTATATGTAACTTCCTGAAATAATGCTTTCCTGAAGATACAAAGTACCTTATTTGTTCATTTAATTTTTCTTACATGTTTACTTAGGTGGTAGAAGGGAAGCCTGCTCATTTACCTATAAGACATCTCATTACTTGGAGAACTTCAACTTTTGATGTACTGTAAAAGTTTTATTTGCACTAAAAATGGAAATCTGTGTGTGTGTCATGACCAGATTTAAGAGAAACTCTTTAATATTAGATGGATTACTGTCTAAAACTTTGATTTGGGGATAACAGGAAGACAAAAATTTTTCTCTAATTTTAAGGAAAGAGACAGTTGGAATTGTATGATGTGGTTTTTAGTCTTGCCAAAAATGAGACAGGAATCCTGGTGAAGACAGCTAAGCCAGATTTAAGGCAGATATTTCCCAATAGAAAGTGTTCTGTTTTCCATGTTGGCCATAGCAGTTCATCCTTACCTGTGATACAGTCCTTTAAATAGCAAAACCATTCTTGTGATCTTGTAAACAGGAGGATTTCCCAGTTTCTGATCTTGTTAGAGACTTTGCCCAATTTACCTTTGTTGTGTTGATTATTTTCCAGTTAGAAGCTGTGAAGCAGGGAAATAAATGCATGAGCTCAGAAAAGTTCCTTTCAAAAAATATCTAAATTTTAAAAACAAAATTTCTACAATAATAAAACGATGAATGCATTTAAAGTTCTCTAAGAAAAAAGTAGACTTATTATTCTATAATATTCTCCTTTTCTAGAAAAAAAAATGATTAGCTCAGAATTCCACTGTAATCTAATTCAATTATACCTAAACCCTAACAATTTGCTATAAAGCTTTAAAAATTATGCCTTTTTGACATTGTCAGTATGAACTTCTTTAAAATCCATTTTATCTTTCTTTTGACATTGCTTTGTTCCAGACCAATTACAAGTGATGCAGCCTCAACAGGATTTTAAAAGCTCAAACATACTATGAAATGATGCGGAGCAGAAATTAAAATTCATGTATTAATTTTTTATCTTCATAACTATTTCTACCTAGTATGCTACGGAGACTTTAATATGAATAATTTAAAGTATTTTTCTCTCTTTAATGGCTCTTGTAATGCTGGCAAGATAACATTGAAAGTCAAATGTTTATCATAGGTTATCTTATTCTATACAGCTATTAGTGTCACTCTCAGTCTTTATGGTAAATTCAATGCAATTCCCTTCCTGGACCCCTCAGGAGAAGTCAGGATTTAGATAATGGCCTAAGAAAAACAATGAGGCTGTTACACAGTTCAGTTCAGTTCAGTCGCTCAGTCGTGTCCGACTCTTTGAGACCCCATGAATCGCAGCTTGCCAGGCCTCCCTGTCCATCACCAACTCCTGGAGTTCACTCAGACTCATGCCCATCGAGTCAGTGATGCCATCCAGCCATCTCACTCTGTCGTCCCCTTCTCCTCCTGTCCCCAATCCCGCCCAGCATGTCTTTTCCAATGAGTCAACTCTTTGCATGAGGTGTCCAAAGTACTGGAATTTCAGCTTTAGCATCATTCCTTCCAAAGAAATCCCAGGGTTGATCTCCTTCAGAATGGACTGGTTGGATTTCCTTGCAGTCCAAGGGACTCTCAAGAGTCTTCTCCAACACACAAGAAAGAGTTAAAAAAAATAAAAAATAAAAAAAAAGAAAGAGTTAATCTGGTAGGGGAAAAGAAAGAAGGAAAATAATTTTTCTGAGGGCCATTCTTTGGAGGCCTTCCTCTGGATTTTGGCATCTACCTTTCCTGTGTTCTCCTTTACTTTCCTGCAGCTATTGCTATAAGAGGATGTATGAGACACCACCACCACCACCCCTGCCCCACTCCCAGCCCCAGAAGAAATATCAAGTTCTCCACCTGCCTCATCATCTTCCTTGTGAGGCTAAATGGTGATATCTAATTAAATTATATGGGGAAAAAAATCACATTAATTTTCACTGTGAGACATTCCCTTGACCATTATGTTGTTGGTCCTACCAAGAGGCCCAAACAATATGGAGTCATGAGAACTGACTTTATTAAAGAAATGGGCAGACTTCCTTTTATCCTTCTGCTGCGGATATCTACTTCTTCACTAGCAAACACTCCATCTTCTGGTAAGCATTATTCTCTCTTTTATGGTAAAACCATTCTGCGTGACAGGAAAAACTAAATCCCTCCTGCAAACTACACATCATTAGGAAGATGACGTTGACCTCATTAATCAGAAAGCCCAATTCCTGAGGCTGATGAATGGTTAAGGAATGGAATGTCATCACAAGGAGCCAAGTGGGGTTTCCCCAGTGGCTCAGTGGTAAGGAATCCACCTGCCAATGCAGGAGACACGAGTTCAATCCCTGATCCAGGAAGATCCCACCTGGCACAGAGCCCCTAAACCCACGCACCACAGCTATTGAGCCTGTGCTCTAGAGCCGGGGAGGGACAATTCCTGAGCTCTCATGCTGCAACTACTGAAGCGCTTGTGCCCTAGAGCTCGTGCTCAGCAACAAGAGAAGCCGCTGCAAGCAGAAGCCTGTGCATCTGAGAAAACGCAGCACGGCCAAAAAATAGAGTGTAATAAAGAAGGAGGCAAATGGAGTTCTCCCAGCCAGAATACTTCATTGTTATCAAGGAAGTTTACTTGTGCCGTGATTGAAACGCTATTAGGATTAAAATCTCAGGTTGCCAGGAGCCATCATGCATAACACATAGAGAAAGCTTATCTGAGAGATGGAGATGCAGAACTTAATGCTATCTTTTAACTTACTATATCAGACCAAGCCCGAAGCTAGCTAATGTTGGAAATTTTGATTGGGTCTATATCCTTTAAAATTAAGCCAGCTTAAATTACCTATCTGTCTTACTTAAACTGGAGGAGTCCTAAGACAAATGCTCCAACGTTGGCTTTGAGGAAGATAAATATACACAGGGAAACACAAAGAAAGGCACACCAAGTTTCTGTAATTGATCGTATTCAAGTTTCCACAAAGCAGACAGAGTGGTCTTCTGAACATGTAAGTTCATTGGTGGTATTTCCTCCTTTAAAATTCTCAAATTCTCCTTGCCATTAAAATAATATCATCTTCAAAGTCTTGCTTAGCTCTGCTACCTTATTTCATCCCATTATCCTTTTCTGTCTGCACTGCCTGTGTTCATGTTCTCTTATCTCAGGGCCTGTAGGCTTGCTCACAATTATTTGTATGGTCCCTCTCATTTGGAGAGGTGAGCTCAGCTGTCACTTCACCACTTCGTGTGTCCTTGATAACCCTATCTGAAATAACTAACGTACTTTCTAACTTGTTACTCTATTTCTACATATCACTTTGATATTATAAAATTATCATTTCAAAATTGTGTTTTTCACTAGACTATTTGCCTCTATATGAAGGTGAGTTCCACGGGAACAGCTGCTGCTGCTAAGTCGCTTCAGTCGTGTCTGACTCTGCGTGACCCCATAGATGACAGCCCGCCAGGCTCCCCCATCCCTGGGATTCTCCAGGCCAGAACACTGGAGTGGGTTGCTGCCGGGAGCCAGCACAGGAGACCCCACACATGGCAAAGGTCATGAGGAAGAACCCTGACAGGCAAAGGTGGGTCAGGGCCCTGGTTGGTTGCCATTTCCTTCTCCAATGTGTGAAAGTGAAAAGTGAAAGTGAAGTTACTCAGTCATGTCTGACCCTTCATGACCCCATGGACTGCAGCCTACCAGGCTCCTCCATCCATGGGATTTTCCATGGAGTGGAGTGCCATTGCCTTCTCCATGGGAACAGAGACCCTGTTAATTTTGCTCATTGCTGCATCCTTGGAGGTTATAATAGTGCCTAGTAAAAAGACACACTAAATGCAAAATTGTTCAATTGATAAATGTTAAATACCATCTCACTGTTTTTGCTCAGGGATGTTCTGTCATTCCAACCATATTCCTCTGTAGAGCATCCTCTGTCTTACGTTCTGGTTCCTTTCAGGTCCTCTCCTCTTCTTTCTCTTGTCTTCTCTGTGTCTCTCTCTGTTTCTCCCTCCCTCTCCCTCTTTCTCTCTTGAGTTATGTGCTTTTTCATTACCAGGTGTTCAGTCATACCTTGCTCTTCGATTACCAGCTTGGGCCAAAGCCTCATCAATTTTGAAAAATTTGAAGTCATTTATTCTTTAAATAAAGCCTCTACTCAATTTGGAAGTTTACCCTTTGTGGATGCCAACTTGATTCTATTCACCATGTCTCTGCGGTGCTCTTTCAGAGGCCTCATTTCCTTATAGTTCTTGCTGCATTCTGTGTAAGTTTTATAAATACAGACTAAAACGTGCGCACATGCATTTATATGTCTCTTATTTCTCTATATCTCCAGCTCATATTATACTTTTTTCAGTTACGCTTAGTCTGCTGTTTATCTCTTGAGTGGGCTTTTTTTCGCCATGTTGTTCAGATTCCATTCAGCTTCCTTTCTGTCTGCTGCAGTCTATCATTTTCGTTTCCTTTGTAGTTCCTTTGTTTCCTTTGTAATTTCCTGAAGTGGGCCATGTCCAGATATTCTGTATTTTAATTGTGAAACTTACAATGTCTTCAGTCTTTGGGGATTTAACCCTACTATTGCTTGCGTCTGATGTTTATAACTCAGGGTGGTTTGCCTTCGTGTGCATTTGGTGTTCTTTAAGCAGTTATACTTACATCATCTGATACAGTCCTATTGGCTGTCAACCGAGGGTTTCCATAGAGAAGTTATCCTCCACAGTGGCATGGATACTGGCACTTCTGAAACATCCTTCTAAGTTTCCTACATCCAAGCAAAATTGTGTTCTGTATCTTTCTCTCAGGTCTTCTATTTTACCTTACTATAGCATAATGATTTCTCCATGTTCATACAACAGCTACATACAATTATATTACATGGAGTTTCTGAAACTTATTCAAGTAATGTCCTAAATATTGAATTGATATCCTGTTGATTGCCAAGCATTTAAATTGCTTCCTATTATGCCAACTGTAATATACACAGACAAAAGAAGTAAAGACGGAAAGTTGAATAGATATATAGATGATAGATTGTATTACAGATAGATGATTGATAGGCAGATAGAAAGGTAGACAGAATTATAGTAATATTGGAACTTTCCTCCCAGAACACTTGTGGATAGGAATTAAATATATAAAATAAGTATATACTTATTTTCTTCTGAGTTCACAGCTAACTGTGTGTTGTCATTTTCTCTAATTAGTAAAGAGCTTATAATTGCAGTTTTGATTTCCTCTTTGACACATGATATTTAAAAGATTTTTTAATTGCTGTGTTATTGCTTTTAAATGTTAGTTAAACATTTTTTTTTCAATTTATCTTTAGTTTTATTACCAGAAGTATAGAGGCAGAGAAAATGGCCCATACAATTTATGCTTTGAGGATTTTATTGACATTTCCTTTGTGGCCTAACATATGTTAATTTTGAAATTATCAGTTGACTCATGAAAAATATGCATTTTCCTACTGTGTAAAATGTTTAATTAAATATATTAGGTTAAGCTTAATTTGTATGGAAATTAGATCTTTTATATTTTTTGAAACTTGACTTGAAAAATTAAAGAGGAAAATGTCCTGCATTATGTTTTTGATATCATTTTTTTATCTCAAAGAGATACTTAACAGTTATAGCTTCCTTGTAAATGATACTCTGTAGTAAATAAAATGATTGACTTGTTTGTTTATGCTTTTAGTTTTGGTTTCTGCATCATCTGTTTTTATAGAGGTTTAGAGAAGTTCTCAAGGAGAGATGGAGTGTTCAACTCCCCCTTTGAATCTGGATGAGATTATCTGTGTTTCAGCCAATAAAGTTAAGATCTAGGAAATGCAGACCATGTTATTTTTAGGGCAACTGAAGAATGAAAACAATCTAAAATTAGGTAGACAGAAGTCTATTATCTTCCCAGTATCACTGAAGTTCTGAATAAACAAAGGTGATTGGAAGATATTTCAAAGAGCTTTAGACAAAAGCAAAATTAAATAGATGGAAGTAATAGTAACAAATAATAGTAACTTCTAAGCTAGATCATAAAAGCCACGCACCTTCTGGCTGCTTCTCTTGAAATGCTTGTTTTTGGAACTCCCCTTTTCATAACCCAGCCGTCCTACTGGGAGATACCTGAGTAGTGTGATGAGACCATATAGACACACCAGTAAGGTACCAGCCTGAGTCCAGCCTTTCAGTCATCTTAGCCCAGCCTCTGCACTTGTAAGTGAAGGAGCCTCCAGGCAATGTCTGCCCCCAGGCAAGTGAACAGCCTCCAGCCTTTCAGGTCTTCCCTTGAGGTCCCAGATTTCATGGAGCACAAATGTGTCATCTCAGCTGTGTGCTGGAGACTCCTGACCTCAGAATCTGCAAAAATACCAAAATGTTTGCTCCCTTATGCCACTAAATTCAATAGTAACAGGTATAAACACTAATCTTGAAAGCCCTAATTTATTATTGCTCACATGTGCTTTAGAAAATATATCCTTTTACAATTAATGCTTTATCATTTTGAGCATGTCTTTCAATATCATACAACTGCTTACCTTTTAAAAAATTTATAAATTCTTTAGGGTGAGAAGGTCAGATCTTGTGTTTCTTTTTTTTAACCAATTACACTATTTGGGAGGTTATACCATTTCTTACATCTATTTAATTTTGCTTTTGTCCAAAGCCCTTTGAAATATTTCCCATTCACATTTGTTTGTTCAGAACTTAGGTGATCCTGGGAAGATAATATACATGTGTCTACCTCATTTTCAGGTTGTTTTCATTCTTCACTTGCCCTAAAAATATGATCTGTGTTTCCTAGATCCTAACACTAGCTTCTGCTAGGTCCATACAATTTCTGTCCTTTGTTATGCCCGCCTTTGCATGAAATGTTCCCTTGGTATCTCTGATTTTCTTGAAGAGATCTCTAGTCTTTCCCATTCTATTGTTCTGCTCTATTTCTTTGCATTGATTGCTAAGGAAGGCTTTCCTATCTCTCCTTGCTATTCTTTGGAACTCTGCATTCAAATGGGTATATCTTTCCTTTTCTCCAAATTGCCAACATCCGTTTGATCATAGAAAAGCAAGAAAGTTCCAGAAAAACATCTACTTCTGCTTTATTGATTATGCCAAAGCTTTTGACTGTGTGAAAGTCACTCAGTCATGTTCAACTCACTGGAGTGGGTAGCCTTTCCCTTCTCCAGGGGATCTTCCCAACCCAGGAATTGAACCCAGGTCTCCTGTATTGCAGGCAGATTCTTTACCAGCTGAGCCACAAGGGAAGCTCACTGTGTAGATCACAAGAAACTGTGGAAAATTGTTAAAGAGATGGGAATACCAGACCACTTGACCTGCCTCTTGAGAAATCTGTATGTAGGTCAGGAAGCAACAGTTAGAACTGGACATAGAACTGGTTCCAAATAGGGAAAGGAGTACATCAAGGCTGTATATTGTCACCCTGCTTATTTAGCTTTTATGCAGAGTACATCATGAGAAACGCTGGGCTAGATGAAGCACAAGCTAGAATAAAGATTGCTGGGAGAAATATCATTAACTTCAGATATGCAGATGACACCACCCTTATGGCCAAAAGTGAAGAACTAAACAACCTCTTGATGAAAATGAAAGAGGAGAGTGAAAAAGTTGGCTTAAAACTCAACATTCTGAAAACGAAGATCATGGCATTTGGTCCCATCATTTCATGGCAAATAGATGGGGAAACAGTGGAAACAGTGACAGACTTTAATTTGGGGGGCTCCAAACTCACTGCAGATGGTGACTGCAGCCATGAAATTAAAAGACACTTGCTCTTTGGAAGAAAAGTTATGACCAACCTAGAGAGCATACTTAAAAAGCAGAGACATTACTTTGCCAACAAAGGTCCATCTAGTCAAAGCTATGATTTTTCCAGTAGTCATGTATGGATGTGAGAGCTGGACTATAAAGAAAGCTGAGCACTGAAGAATTGATGCTTTTGAACTGTGGTGTTGGAGAAGACTCTTGAGAGTCCCTTGGACTGCAAGGAGATCCAACCAGTCCATCCTAAAGGAAATCAATCCTGAATATTCATTGGAAGGACTGATGCTGAAGCTCCAATACGTTGGCCACCTGATGCGAAGAACTGACTCATTGGAAAAGACCCTGATGCTGGGAAACATTGAAGGTGGGAGGAGAAGGGGACAACAGAGAATGAGGTGGCTGGATGGCATTACCAACTCAATGGACATGAGTTTGGGTAAACTCTGGGAGTTGATGATGGACAGCGAAGCCTGGCGTGCTGCAGTCCATTGGGTCACAAAGTGTCAAACACGACTGAGCAACTGAACTGACGGAACACTAGCTTCTTTCTTCTTCATTTGAATGTGGTAGTACAGATGCTCCTGGAGGTGCAAGTGGTCCTGCCAGTGCAGATGGGTCCTGGTGTGGCTCATGACCCTTAGTCTCATAAAGGCTTTAATTGGTGTGGCTGAAAATACTTTTAAATCAGGGATTGTTAAATATCATGAGTATTATTTGTTACCCAAAGATTACACGAAGTTTCTTTAAAACTACCTTGGAGCAAATTTTTATACAGATTTCTGATTCATTTTTCAGCTTATGGTTTGGAGGCTTTAGTCGCTAAGTCATGTCTGACCTGTGACCCCAGGGACTGTAGCACACCAGGCTCCTCTGTTTATGGAATTTTCTAGTCAAGAATGCTGAATGGATAGCCAGGGGATCTTCCCAACTCAGGGATCAAATGCACCTCTCCAGTATTGGCAGGTGGGTTCTTTACCTCTTAGCCATGATAATTATTTATATATTCTTTCAATGCTATTCATTTCATCAAGGTATTAAAACATAATTATTATAGAACTTCATATAATATCCTCTTGTGAATTATAACCACTTTCTCATTCTCAATATTTTTAATTAAACATTTTCCTATTTTATTGGTTTATTTAAAGAATCAATTCTTGTATGTATTCATCAATACTATTCTTTGTGAAGTTTTCTAATTAATTTGTTTCTCTTATATAATTCATATCTTTTTGTTTCTTTTGTATTACTTTACTCTGCTTTATAGTATCATGACTTTGTCATTGTCTTCCCCAAAATAAAATAATTTTTTTATGTAACTCTTACTCCATGTAAATCTTTTTTTGTTCAAGATTATTTTTAATATCTTTGCTTGGACTTCCTCATTATTTCACATCAGTCTTACTAGGTTCATGTGGTGTATGCCTAAAAAAATTTCTCAACCTTTGATGCTTCACCTGCTGTTTGGATGAGCAAGCCCCAGGCTGATTTTAGGAGTTTTGATCTTTCTTTCTATATTTAGGGCTTCTGGATGACCTGCTGGGGATGTGTAATGTGTGTGGTCATGTACTGCGAATAAAGCACCTCCTGATATGAGCTGTTTGTCCAGGTGTGCACAGAACTTTGGGGGACAAAAGAGCTGCTTATTTGAAGCTGTTTACCATTCTCCTCCTTTTGGGATGCTTTTGATAACCTCTTCTCGCATAGGTGTCCTTCTAATGAGGCTTTCCTTGGAGTGGCAGCAGCCTGGAGAAACTGTGTACAGCCTGAGTCAGCTGTCCTTGAACCTAATGTTTTCATACCACCTTCTCTCCAAGAAACTCCTAAATAATTTTTGCATGTTTACCACCACTGTGCTCTGGAGATGCAAGCAGAGATCCAGCTGGATTACTTAATTCAATATTAAACATAGAAGCACTCTCTTAGAAGGGGTTTTTGAAGCTGTTTAATAGAACATATTGGTAACAAACGATGGTTTAAGATGAGACTGGAAGAGAGGACTGCTCTTTAATTAAGCTCCCAGGAGTGTCTGGAGATGCAGAAAAAGTTCACAATACAAACATCATCCCAGGACTAATATTAACACCTTAACTGTTGCAAAATCAATTTCTAGAGATTCGGATGATCTGGAGACAGCCTTGCTATGCAGAGGGGATCTAAGGACAACTGAAGGAGCTGGTAGAGAGGTAGCACATGGCAATATCTGGAGCCAGAGAATGTGAGACCACACAGTGAAAGCCAGGGATAACACAGACCCACAGTTAGGAGATAACATCCCGCAGGGGTACAGTGAACATAGTTCGGCAGAGTTAATTAAGCATCCTGGAATTCAGGAGGAAAAAGTTAGACTGAAGGGAGAGAGCATATCATTAATCCAGGTTAAAATGGGCTAAGTTTATGGTCTGAAATTAAAATGGGATCTCAAAGATAAAGTGCAGAGGCAAAGTTCTATTTGCCTCAGACACTGCATCCTTAGCAGAACTTCACTTCCTCTACAGCTACGCTGTCTGAGAGCCACTAGTCATTTAGGCTATTTAAATTTTAAAGAAAATTTAAAATTCAGTTCCTCAGTCTCACTGGACACATTTTGAAGACTCAATCTATGGTCAGCACAGAATGAGCATTTAACATCACAGAAAATCCTATTGCACATTAGTAGCAAGGCAACTCTTCAGCCACGGTCCACAGATAGAGGTGCAAGACCATCTGCTGAGGATAATATTAGAACTGCCATTCATCTTTATTTTCATCTAATCTCTTTAATTTTTATTTTTGTGTATACTTCATGATGTGCATAATATGTTGATATATGTAAATCCTAAAAACTGACATTTTATATTTAACTTCATTGCTTTACTTTTTCCTCCTTAGTATTTACTATAATTTCATATATATTTTCCTCATTTATCTTTTTTAATATTATTTGTGATTTCTACAAAGTCTAAGCTCCATGAAACAAAGAAGATTGGCCTTTCTTTTTGTATTTACTGAAATTATCATAGCACATACATGTCTGATAAATAATTATTGACTATTCATAGCCAACTCTTTGGATTATTAGGTGGCGCAGTGCACAAAAGCATGGCATCTGTATGACAGACAGGGGAGATTCATACGTTTGTTTCAGTAAGCAAATTTAAAAAATGATTGTTCTAAAACTGTTACATTGGGACAAATTTCTGACACACAAGTCAAGGAGAGACACTTCTTTCTAATTTGCATAAAAGATCAGAAAGTTTAAGTGTATATTGAAAGTATACATATAACAGATTTTTTTAAAATGGGTCTGGAACAGACAAATTTGGTATACCTATTCTGGAGAACAGGAATCTAATAGAGCAATGGCATTAAAAATTTTTACTCCAAAGAGCAAGTGGAAGTACCAGTATAAAGAAAGCCTGTGGAAGAGGACTTTGTGTTGTGTGCTGTAATCAAGGTCTTAAATTGAGGATGAGGAGTTATCAGCGCATCTCAGGGAATAAAAATGGGTTTGCTCAGATGAAGTCAGACACCATAAATGCTGATAGCTTGCCATTCAACCAGCAGGTAACAAGTTCTCAATAGTACCTGTTGGCTCAAATTCATCACTTGGATGTACATTTGATTGCCTTTGTGATCAGCTGTTCTAAAACACACTAGAAGATAACTCTAAAACTTAACTCTCATCAGTAGACAGCAGTGCATTCTGCTGATTAGGGTCTGATTTAAAGCTTATCAGTAAGGCATTGGAAATGGTAAAATAGATCTCGAAGTCAAAAAGAACTGGGTTATAATCTGTGCTCTTCTTCAGTTTGAACGTGAGGACATAGCTAAATAGTAACCTCTGTCTGTCAGTTCCCATATTTATAAAGTGGCATTAGTTATATAAAATTACATGTCTTTCGCAGGGCTGTGGAACATTAGTTTGACCACCCAGTTAAGTTCTTTACAATGTCTCTGCCATATGATAGTGGCTCAGTGAGTGAGAATTCCCCTTTTACTTTCTCATTCTTAAAATCCTAATTTGAACCTGAAATCTTTCTTTTGATGTCTTCGACTCCCTTCAGAAAGATAATTATAAAAAGTGTAGCAATTGATATGCATTGAAATTTTACTGTCAGAGGCTCACACTGAGCACTTTACACATTTTTTAAACTAGCAGCAGTGTCAAGTTCCAGCCAGTGTCACTCCCCAACGCTGCTGCTGTCTTGTGATGCCCCAGATCCCTCCCTCATGAGTCAGCAACACTGGGAATGCTGAGTTTCAAGAGTGTTAATATTTCTCTATTGTATGAGAGAGTTTTCATTGCCTTGTTCATGTCCATTTCTTAATATTATCCCCAATCTTACTCTCATCTCCTTAAAGGATTTCTAAATAAACTTAATGGAAACTCTCCTTGCATCAAACTTAGGGGAAGGAGAGAGGGTGGGAATACTTGTCCAAGGACAATGAACTGCACTCAGCCCAGTAGCAAAGGTCAATTTAGAAAGTCTACTTCAGAGAAAGTTTACATTTCAAAAGACACACGTCACTGACTTGATAATTTTGTTGTGAGCCAATTCCAAAATTTCCGATTCTCTTACATGTTGATTTGACCTATATATATCATATATCTCAGGAATAATAATTTCTCTCTATTTATAGAAGAAAAAATTTTAAAACATCACAAAGAATATTTTCAGAGCTTCTAGGATGTAAGTGACCTAGAACTCCCAGAACAAAATCACCCTGTCCTTATTCTTCCATAGTGCAAATAGAATGCCAAATAGAGGAATAGAACATGCTTATAAATGCTATTCTTTGTAAAAATCAAATCTTCATTCTAACTCTGTTCTTAATGTTTCTCGCTCCAGGGCTGCTTTTGCGCCAAGAATGCACTAAGAAAAAGAAAACCCTGATGAATAAGAATCCAAAGATTTCTAAAGCTGAAAGAAGTAATATTTTCCAATCCATAAAATCACAGCTTGAATCACATTTCCAGAGTGCAAATCTCAGATTTTAAACCTTATTTCCACATTCTTACACGTAACACTTCCTCTTTTGTGATGTCAGCTATAAGAAAAACACTTATATTGTCACACAGTTTGTCTGACAGCCAGCAAATGCTTTTATTACATGTATTACAAAATTTTCCTGAAAGTACACTGCATTCTACTTGAGCTTTGCATATTTAAGGAGTAGGAAGTTGCCCGGTCAGGGGCAGGAAGAGGCTTTGCCTGATGAGGATGGGTGAAGCAAAACAAGTGTGTTTTCTGCCTAGAAAGATCAATTTGAAATTTGTATCTTGGAATAGATTTGTTTTTTGAAATGGTCCTCAGAATAAGGGCCATTCCCCTACTGATTCAGGGGAATAGAGGAGGGTATTTTATATATTGGCACCAGTGGTAAAGAACATGCCTACCAGTGCAGGAGACTTAGGAGATGTGAGTTCCATCCCTGGGTCAGGACTATCCTCTGGAGGAGGGCCTGGCAACCCTCTCCAGGATTCTTGCCTGGAGAATCCCATGACAGAGGAGCTTGGTGGGCTGTAGTCCATGGGGTCACAGAGTTGGATATGACTTAGTGACTTAGCACAGCACACATAGCACAACTACTTTTTAAAAAGGATTAAATGGCAGTATCTCACTTGATCACCCACTGGTTCCCCAAATTTGATGCTGAAAGTAAATATTAAATTAGTTATGCAAATGTAGATGTGCCAACATTTGAGGGCATTCGCAAAAAAACAGCAGTGAAATTTTGAAGGGAGCACCCCTTCAAAAAAGAGTTTCCTTGTAATTTGAAAATGAGTAATTTGTTAATGACATAATGAGCATTTATTGAGTTATTTCAATGTCTATTATAACAAGCCTAGAGATATTAGGCTTATTTTTTGAGGACATAGCAATCAAGCATGTATTCATCTGTCTGAATTCTAGGCCAGGGAGGACCTACTGAGATGACGCAGAGCCAGAGATTGGGACTCAGAGTACAAGGAATGAGTACGAGGGCAAAGTGTCCTTCTCATGCCTCTAAGAGCAGGAAGATTTAGACAGAGTGATCAAAACAGGGATAAATTCAGAAGACAGTTCCAGAGGTCAGAATTTAGGCAAACTTGAAAGAGAAAAGAAGCTAAATCAGGAGTGAATAGAAACTGGTTCAGAGATATAATTGATTCTTTTGAAATATCCACAACCTGATCTTTTCTCTTCTTTTCTTTTCTTGGTATGGATGGCACAAAGCCAAGACATAATTTAAAAAAAATTGTTTTGGTATAGTTGATTTACAATGTTGTGTTAGTTTCAGAAGTGAATAGCAAAGTGAATCTGTTCTACATATACATATACAGGTCACTACAGAGTATTGAGTAGAGTTCTCTGTGCTATACAGTAAATCCTTATTAGTTATCTATTTTATATAAAGTAGTGGATGAACAATGGACCGAGGTTCGTGACATTGCACAGGAGACAGGGACCAAGACCGTCCTCATGGAAAAGAAATGCACAAAAGTAAAATGGCTGTCTGAGGAGGGCTTACAAATAGCTGTGAAAAGAAGAGAAGCGAAAGCAAAGGAGAAAAGGAAAGATATAAGCATCTGAATGCAGAGTTTCAAAGAATAGCAAGAAGAAATAAAAAAGCCTTCCTCAGCGATCAATGCAAAGAAATAGAGGGAAACAACAGAATGGGAAAGACTAGAGATCTCTTCAAGAAAATTAGAGATACCAAGAGAACATTTCATGCAAAGATGGGCACAATAAAGGACAGAAATGGTATGGACCTAACAAAAGCAGAAGATATTAAGAAGAGGTGGCAAGAGTACACAGAAGAACTGTACAAAAAAGATCTTCATGACCCAGATAATCACAATAGTGTGATCACTCATCTAGAGCCAGACATCCTGGAATGTGAAGTCAAGTGGGCCTTAGAAAGCATCACTACGAACAAAGCTAGCGGAGGTGATGGAATTCCAGTTGAGCTATTTCAAATCCTGAGAGATGATGCTGTGAAAGTGCTGCACTCAATATGCCAGCAAATTTGGAAAACTCAGCAGTGGTCACAGGACTGGAAAAAGTCAGTTTTCATTCCAATCCCAAAGAAAGGCAATGCCAAAGAATGCTCAAACAACTGCACAATTGCGCTCATCTCACATGCTAGTAAAGTAATGCTCAAAATTCTCCAAGCCAGGCTTCAACAGTACATGAACTATGGACATCCAGATGTTCAAGCTGGTTTTCGAAAAGGCAGAGGAACCAGAGATCACACTGCCAACATCTTCTGGATCATCAGAAAAGCAAGAGAGTTCCAGAAAAACATCTGTTTCTCCTTTATTGACTATGCCAAAGCCTTTGACTGTGTGGATCACAATAAACTGTGGAGAATTCTTCAAGAGATGGGCATACCAGACCACCTGATGTGCCCCTTGAGAAACCTATATGCAGGTCAGGAAGTAGCAGTTAGAATTCGACATGGAACAACAGACGGATTCCATACAGGAAAAGGAGTACGTCAAGGCTGTATATTGTCACCCTGCTTATTTAACTTATATGCAGAGTACATAATGAGAAATGCTGGGCTGGAAGAAGCACAAGCTGGAATCAAGATTGCTGGGAGAAATATCAATCACCTCAGATATGCAGATGACACCACCCTTATGGCAGGAAGTGAAGAGGAACTAAAAAGCTTCTTGATGAAGGTGAAAGAGGAGAGTGAAAAAGTTGGCTTAAAGCTCAAACTTCAGAAAACAAAGATCATGGCATCTGTTCCCATCACTACATGGCAAATAGATGGGGAAACAATGGAAACAGTGACAGACTTTATTCTTTTGGGGTCCAAAATCACTGCAGATGGTGACTGCAGCCATGAAATTAAAAGACGCTTACTCCTTGGAAGAAAAGTTCTCACCAAACTAGACAGCATATTGAAAAGCACAGACATTACTTTGCCAACAAAGGTCCGCCTAGTCAAGGCTATGGTTTTTCCAGTGGTCATATATGGATGTGAGAGTTGGACTGTGAAGAAAGCTAAGCACCGAAGAATTGATGCTTTTGAATTGTGATGTTGGAGAAGACTCTTGAGAGTCCTTGGACTGCAAGGAGATCCAACCAGTCCATTCTAAAGGAGATCAGCCCTGGGTGTTCTTTTGGAAGGAATGATGCTAAAGCTGAAACTCCAGTACTTTGGCCACCTCATGCGAAGAGTTGACTCATTGGAAAAGACTCTGATGCTGGGAGGGATTGGGGGCAGGAGGAAAAGGGAACAACAGAGGATGAAATGGCTGGATGGGGACTCGATGGACATGAGTTGAGTGAACTCTGGGAGTTGGTGATGGACAGGGAGGCCTGGCTTGCTGTGATTCCTGGGGTCTCAAAGAGTCAAACACGACTGAGCGACTGAACTGAACTGAACTGAACTGAAGTGTAAAAGTGTCAGTCCCAATCTTCCAATTTACCCTCCCCCACCTGTACTCTGGTAACCATATTTTTTGCATCTATACTCTACTTCTGTTTTGTGGATAATTTTGTTCATAGCCATGTCATAATTTTTTCTTATGTATCTATTGTGAAAGGGTGAATGAAAGATAATAAGATGCAGATAATGTACACATACATATTTTAGGACATTTGTAAATATAAAATTCCTTGTAAGAATATCTCAAGTTTTGCTTGACACTGAAAGCTCAAACAAAAAAAGAAAATGTAGACAAGTAAAATTATATAAACTAAAAATCTTCTGAAGAGTAAAAGAAATAGTCAGAAAAACAAAAAAGCAATATATGTAATGGGGAGAAATATTTACAAACCATGTTCTGATGATTTAACATCCAAAATATATAAGGAACTCACACAACTCAATAGCAAAAAAAAAAAAAAAAAAACACTCATTAAAAAATAAACAAAGGACTTGAACAGACATTTTTCCAAAGAAGACATACAAAGGCCAGCAGGTATGTGAAGAGACGCTCAACATCACAAATCATCAGAGAAATGCAAATAAATACTGCAGTGAGATATCACTTCATACATATTAGAATGGTTATTGCTTAACAGACAAAAACAGTAAGCGTTGGTGAGGTTGTGGAGTAAAGAAAATTCTTGTGCAGTGTTGCAGGGACTATAATTTGGTACAGCCACTGTGGGAACGGTATGGAGGTTCCTTTAAAAATTAAAAATGAATCTACCATCAGTTCAGTTCCGTCACTCAGTTGTGTCTGACTCTTTGTGACCCTATGGACTACAGCACACCAGGCCTCCCCATCTATCACCAACTCCTGGAGTTCACTCAAACTCATGTCCATTGAGTTGGTGATGCCATCCAACCATCTCATCCTCTGTCATCCCCTTCTCCTCCCACCTTCGATCTTTCCCAGCATCAGGGTCTTTTCCAATGAGTCAGTTCTTCGCATAGGTGGCCAAAGTATTGGAGTTTCAGCTTCAACATCAGTCCTTCCAATGAACATTCAGGACTGATTTCCTTTAGGATGGACTGGTTGGATCTCCTTGCAGTCCAAGGGACTCTCAATCTCCAACACCACGGTTCAAAAGCATCAATTCTTCAGTGCTCAGCTTTCTTTATAGTCCAGCTCTCACATCCATACATGACTACTGGAAAAACCATAGCTATGATTAGACAGACCTTTTTGGCAAAGTAACATCTCTGCTTTTTAATATGCTGTCTAGGTTGGTCATAACTTTTCTTCCAAGGAGCAAGTGTCTTTTAATTTCATGGCTGCAATCACCATCTGCAGTGATTTTGGAGCCCCAAAAGGTAAATCTCTCACTGTTTCCATTGATCATATGATCTGGCAATTCCATTCCTAAGTATGCACCTGAAGGAAATCTGTACCCCCTTGTTCATTGCAGCCTTATTCACAGTAGCCAAGACATGGAAACAACCTAGAAGTTCAACAAGTAAATGGATAAAGAAGAGAATATATATATATATATATATATATATATATATATATATACACACACACATATACACACACACATACACGTATGTACATTATATACACACACACACAGGAAGAAATATGTGTATATGTATACAAACACACACACACACATACGTATAGAGGATATATACACACACACAGAGAGAAAGAGAGATGTGTATATATTTGCATGCATGCAAAGCCGCTTCAGTCACGCCCGACTCTTTGTGACTCTGTAGACGGTAGCCTGCCAGGCTCCTCTATCCTTGGGATTCACCAAGCAAGAATACTGGAGTGCATTGCCATACTCTCGTTCAGAGCATCTTTCCAACCTCGGGATCAAACTCACATCTCCTGCATTGGCAGGTGGGCTCTTTACCACTAGTGCCACCTGAGAAACCCATGTACATATATACATATTAATATATATATATACACTCACACATATATAGAGAGAGCATATACAAATATATGCATATATATACACACTCAGAAAGAGAAAAATGTATATATATATATATATATATATACTCAAATTTTCAACTGCACAGAAGGTGGATGCCATGAGCCCCCAAGTTGTTCCAAGGGCAACTCTGCGTACATGCATCTAATCATCACATTGTACACCTTAAACATGTGTGTTATGTCAATTGTATCTCAATAAAGTGGGGGCAGGAGGAAGTAGCGGCTATACTTGAGTCAGTAGTCAGTTCCCCAATATTTTTGTTTACCCTCTGCCACAATGTACACACACATGTGCATGTGTGCACATATAATCAAGTGCATACATACACAGTCAAATACACATACACAGGCTGGAACCAAATAAGAAACAATGTTACTATCAAAAAACCCACTGGAACTCAATAGGAGTCTCCTCCTTTCTTAAAAATAAATGATTAAAATATTTATAATTTTAAACTATGTCATTGATATAAACATTATCAGAGAATATAATGTCATGTTTAACTGATGCTATTGGATCAGTTATATCTCCTGTGATTTTTCACCACCTTCACTAGCCCCAACCTTTTCCCTCACTTGGATTAATTTAGTACCTTTCTAACAAGTCTTCTTGTATTTAATATTGCACTTGTAAAATTGATTCTCAACATTGTAGGCAGAATGATCTTTAAAAAATTATTTAGGTTGTTCTGATCTCTATCTTACCTTCTTTCCAAGCACTTAATTCACCATGTCCCACACTTCTTGCCCCCCACTTATACTCCAAGGTCTGTTTATAAGTCTGTCTATAATAAAATTGCTCTAGTCACTCTGTCTAAGTTATACTCACACATATTTCTTTTCCATCATAGCATTGTGTAAATTTGCTTTCTGGCTCTCCCTAAAATATATTTTTTAATTTTTAAACTCTATGTCTAGTCATTAGTAGTTTTTTATGCACTATAATTTGTGTCTTGAATGAAGTAGCGTGTTATTCCTGTTATTCTTTATATTACATGTTAACTCAAATTTTTGCACATGGAAAACATTGTCAGTATCTGTGGAATGAATACATGAATTAATATTTTTAACATTTTACTTTACAAAAAAGCTTCAAAAAATGATATCAAGAACAAGGAGTAAAAGTTTATATAAAGCAGGTACTCTATAAAATCTCTAAGACAAAGTATATTAATTACAAAAAAGCAGTTTTATAATGTTATATAGGGCACCATTTTTTCAAAGTGATTAAACTTAGCATCACTGATTATAGAACAATCTGACATTATTTATCTCCTTATATGTCGTATAAAGAAATATGTAATGTCCTATGTAACATTTTCAAAAAAAAGTTTACTCAAACCTTCACTGTTGGCTCAGTGGTAAAGAATCTGTATGCAGTGCAGGAGAGGTAGGTTTGATCCCTGTGTCAGGAAGATCCCTTGGAGAAAGAACTAGAAACATCCTCCAATATTTTTGCCTGGGAAATCCCATGGACAGTGGAACCTGGTGGGTACAGTCTAGGGCTTACAAAAGAGTTGGGCATGATTTAGCAACTAAACAAAATGACAATAACAAATCACAAAGAAATGTCACACAAACACAGAATGTGCATCGTGCTATCGCATTCTGGAATTTAATGTCATGAAAAACTTAAAGGGAGAGGGAAGACCAGCTTAAATAAGATGTTTTTAAATAAAATGAGAAAGTACAGTATGTGATCTTTTATGTATCATGTTGGTAAAATGTTCTTAGGATGATTGGGGAAGTTTGAACATACATTAGATATTAATAAACCAATGTTATTTTTAGGAGCAATAATGATATTTTGCTTAGGTAGAAGTACATTCCTATTTTTGGAGATTATTCTGCAGTATTTATGGGAGAAGTGTCATGACATCTCCATCATGCTGAAAATGTTCAGCAAAAAGCCAGCTGCTCTGTGCTTTATATGTATATATGCATTAAATATATAAAATATATACTATATAGAACATAAATAAAGAATAATAGATATATACATGCAAATAATATACCTGTGTATATACAAAGAAAAAGCAAGACATAACAGTAGAAATTGAGGTGAGAATTCCCTAGGTATTCATCCAACTGTCCTTTCAACTTTTCTATAGGGCTTAATCATCTATCAGTCTGTGAACTATGCTGCCTTCTGTGAGAGGAGGAGATATTTCTTTCCCAACACTATGGGAGCGGAAAGAGTGTATTTTCCACTTTATGGATAAGACAATTCTAAAAAATATGGTTTTCATATATTTTGTGAGAAGCAAATTGTTACACTATAACTCTGTTTATGAGTTATGTATATGAAGAAAGTGATTTATTTTCAGATAATTAGGAAGAACTGAACCGTATTATTGCTTTGATTATTCCTTTAGTAACCAATATAGTATGGCATGAGACTGTTGTCTTAAAGGCTTCACTGTGACATGGATTCTAATACAGACAGATCAGAGAAAGCTGTGGGGTTTTTGCTTGTCTGTTTGTTTTATTTAAAGTATGTTAATTTTAACTGTTGCAATCAATTTGGCCAATCAGTGTTGTAAAATGAGTCTTAGTGGGCATATTTGCCATGTGTCAATGAATAAATCATCTGAGACTCTGGATCTGCCATCTTGTGGACACTTCAATAATTATACCCTGCCAAAATTGACCTTGTTTATCAAAGCCATGCTGTGCTCCAAGATGGATAAGGCAGCTAAAATTTTACTTGGAAATGGAGTGTCCTATTTCACTCAACTCTGTCCCAGGCTGTGGGGTTTTACAATCCTCATGATATTTTTAAGATAAAAGCTAAAAATATCAATTAATAGTAATATTAAATAATCATAGACATTTAATACCTATAAATGTATTTAATATGATTTATTCACTATCTTAATGAAAAATTTAAAAATGGATTTTTCTTTATTATGAGTATTAACTATGCTCACATTTAGAGACTTATTTCCTGCTAGAAGACAAAAGGAAAAGATTATTACATGCATATGTAAATTCAGTTAAAGATAATAACAGGTAACATAAAGAAGACAACATTGTACAGGGATGTGACTTTTAAACTATATCTTGGTTTGTTTTCCTGTGTTTATCATTTGTTTTTAATTTGTGTGAAAAAATAAATTTAAGTTGAGTCAAGTTATTTTGGGACTATCAAGCCATATCTTCTCCCCTCCCCATCTTCTCAGTTCCTGTGACAGCTCCCATAGGGAAGCCATGGAACTTCGGGCTGCACAGCATTATTCTGAACTTCGGAGTGCAAGAAAGAGACTGCTCTGCTATTGTACTGATCTAAAACGAAGGTTGTGTGACTTTAGCAGATGAATTTCTCCTTCCAGATACCTACCTCAGCATGTGTATACTTAGCACATGTGGGAGTCATTCTTAGTCCAGGTGATCATTCCATAACCATCTACTGAGCAGCTACTCAATTTTCGACACTGTGTGATCCCACATACAGGGAGATTACAATGGTAATGGGTCAGATATGATCCTCGCTTACAGCCTAACAGATGACAAAGTCAGAAAACCAGAGTGCGGACTTCTTGGAACCAAAAAGAAAAACTCATGTGTGTGTGCTTATTTTTCTAAAAATGTTTGGAAAGAATTTGAACTTCATTAATATTTACTGTGTACATTAATAGTACTATAGACATAAAATTGTTAAATTAGTATTTAATTTTTTGAGGTACAAACTTAAAGTTTCATGATAAATATGTGTAATCACAAATAGTGTCTACAGTCAACCATCTTCAAACTATATATATGCTTATGCAAATAAAATGACGATTGGAAATAAGGTAGCCAAGAGTTTCAACTAGAGTTATAACTACATATGTATTTAAAGGTTTCACATCTGTCCATGATGACTGCATCCAGAAGACCAAGTGTTAGATAAAAGTTTAATGTGATCTTGATGAAAAAATTTTTTTGAATTAAAAATTATTAAAATAGGTGATATTATACTTGGAATCAACCATGGAAAAATCCTTCAAACTCTTAATTTGCTACAAAAAGATACTCATTTATTGCATTACTGAAATTATTAGAAAAATAATAGCTTCACATATTCAAGGACTCAAAAAGCATAGCAGATATTCCCATGACATGAAAGAAATTCTCAAATACATAGTCTACTCATCACAGAAAGTTTGAAATAATAAGGTAAGCCACAAGGAAGTTACAGAATGATTTTGAAGTGAACTCAAACCACTTAAAAGTAGAGATTCTAATTTTAAGCCTTAGAAATGTGGTTATAAAGTTGAAAAACATGGCTTAAACATTCTTCTTTAAAAACATGTAAGTCAAGAACAATTATATGATAATAATGTGAAAATAAAACCCAGATTATGTTAAGAAACACTTGAAGTTAGAAGAGGGGAGAAAATGTGTCCTGGATTTAAAAAATCAAACGAGAGACTTCAAAGATAGGAAGATATTTATATTATTGAATTGAAAGAATCTGTATTCTTAAAATGACCATACACATTCAGTGCAATCCCTGTCAGATTCAGTTCAGTTCAGTTCAGTTGCTCAGTCTTGTCTGACTTTTTGCGACCCCAGGGACTGCTGCACACCAGGCCTCCCTGTCCATCACCAACGCAAGGAGTTTACGCAAACTCATGTCCATTGAATCAGTGATGCTATCCAACCATCTCATCCTCTGTCATCCCCTTCTCTTCCCACCTTCAGTCTTTCCCAGCATCAGGGTCTTTTCCAAGGAGTCAATTCTTTGCAGCATGTGGCCAAAGTTTTGGAGTTTCAGCTTCAACATCAGTCCTTCCAATGAATATTCAGGATTGACTTCCTTTAGGATGGACTGCTTGGATCTCCTTGCAGTCCAAGTGACTCTCAAGAGTCTTCTCCAACAACACAGTTTAAAAGCATCAGTTTTTTGGCACTCAGCTTTCTTTATGGTCCAACTCTCACATCTATACATGACTAAGGGAAAAATCATAGTTTTGACTAGACAGACATTTATTGGCAAAGTAATGTCTCTGCTTTTTAATACATTATCTAGGTTTGTCATAGCTTTTCTTCCAAGAAGTAAGCATTTTTAAATTTAATGGCTGCAGCTACTGTCCACTGTGACTTTGGAGCCCAAGAAAATAAAGTCTGTCACTATTTCCACTGTTTCCCCATCTATATTCCATGAAGTGATAAGATCAGATGCCATGATCTTAGTGTTTTGAATGTTGACTTTTAAGCGAGCTTTTTCACTCTCCTCTTTCACCTTCATCAAAAGGCTCTTTAGTTCCTCTTTTCTTTCTGCCATAAGAGTGGTGTCATCTGCATATCTGAGGTTACTGGTATTTCTCCCGGTTTCTTGATTACAGCTTGTGTTTCATCCAACCCGGCATTTTTCATAATGTACTCTGCATATAAGTTAAATAAATAAGCAGTGCGAAGATATACACCTTGATGTATATCTGGTGTATGTATATATGTGGAGTATATCTGATAATATTACATATTATCAGGGTAAAATTCAACCTGAAAATATAACAGTATTATAGCTATCAGCCAAATAGCTTTACATTGATACAAATATAAAGCTCATGACTATTAGAATATTAAGGAAATGTTTTAATTTGGGGGCTTCCATGGTCACTCATCGGTAAAGAATCTGCCTGCCAAGGCAGGAGATTTGGGTTCAACACCTGAGTAGGGAAGAGCCCCTGGAAGAGGAAATGACAACCCACTCCAGTATTCTTGCCTGGGAAATCACATGGAGAGAGGAGCATGGTTGGCTACAGTCCATTGGGTCGTAAAAGAGTTGGATATGACTTAGCAACTAAACAGCAACAACAGTGTAATTACAAAAATTTTGAAATGATCTACTTCATATTCATATATGATTGATAGAATGACTAAGGGAGCATATAAATTTATCCTAATGATATCATAACACTTTAGATTCAGCTAACATTTTTCTAAACCCTTATAATACATCAGAACCAGCTGGTCAATAGCACCTATCACCCAAAACATTACATTAGTATCTCAATCTTACACAGCAAAATATTTCAGTGGAATGAAAGCTTAAGCTGTGTACTCTGAGTACACAGCTATAAAAATTCTTGAACATAAAGGGGGAATAAACTTACAAACTGTAAGTGAGGTCAATCTTTCCAAGGAGGATATAGAACCCAGAGGTCATAAAATTACTGGAGAGACTGATCACAGTAAATTAGAATATAAAATTGAGAAAACAAATGGCAAACCATGTGTCTGTTTTTGGGAGGAGGAGGAGATAATTTCAAAACATTAAATAGATAAATAAGAAAAAGACATACCATGGAAACACTAACCAAGAGAAGGTTCTCTAGCTACATCAGTGGCAGGTAAACAAGAATTTAATGCAATAATAATACTCTAGTAAAAGTATATATCTCTATTACAAAAGAATAAATTTAACAGAGTAACGGTCATTCATTTGTATGCAACTAATAACAGGATCAAAAGGTATTATACAAAAGTTGATAGAATCAAAAAGAGAAATCACATGTGGCGATCTGAACTCATCTCTCACAGTAACTGATAAAGTCAAAGGGCTAATTTTCCAAATTTACAAAATTTAAGACATTATTCTTAATTAGTTAATACTTCACCAGCATTAAGAAGAAAGTATCACAACGGGTAAATGTAGTGTTTAGGTGAGGTATATCAAAAAAGAAAATGTTTTCTCACTGGTTTGTCTCACTACAAAGGGAAAAGTAATATAAGTGAAAGTTTCAACTGAAAGCTAAAGGGAGAAAAATGAAAGAGGCATCCATGATATCTGTACCTTCCAACTACACTTAGTAAAAACCAAGGTCCTTGCTGTATTATACAACCCATCCTATGGCTCCGGCATTGTCTCCACCTGTTTCCCATCCTTCCCCAAAGTTCTAATATCACTACAATTTCGTTTCTTTTCTTTTCTTTTCAGGTTCTTTTTTTTTTTTAATGTCACTGTTTGAATATCACCTCTTCAGAAAGTACTTTCTTGACAGTTCGTTTGAGTCTACTCACTCTTATTTTAATTATCAAAACCTTAATTTCCTTCATAATACTTATCGAAATTCATTATCTTTGCTTTTCTACTCTTCAAAAATCTGCATCTACCGTAAGGATGGACACTCCATTAGAGAAGAGTCTACGTCTTCTTGTTGACCATTGTATCTGTAGCATTTAGCATGGTGCCTGACACTGAACAAATTATCTATGCATGTTTGTTCAGTAAATGATCTAGTGACTTCATACAAGTGTATTGAAGAGAGACTACAAATATTTAGAGAGAAATAACATATATGCAGATGTAGAGAAAAATTTAAGATATAAACTTATACAGTCCACATTCATGTAACACACTTGAAAATCTAGATAACATGAAAAATTATGTATAAATATACATTGTCTGGTTTACTCAAGAATTATTTTATATCCTCCCCATAGAAGGCAGTAGGCTTTCTTACCTTTCTTTTGTGGATTAGATAACAGTGCTCAAAGCTCAACATTGTTTAGCATTGTTTCATAACATTGAAAAAATTGGAAATGACTCTAGTGTCCAATAAATGTGTTTGGAAAATTAAATTTTGATCAGTCCATTAGAGAAAATGAGCTAAAATTATAAAAAAGGATGTACAGATACACTTACTTGGAAACATACCCAAAGTGTAGTATCAAATAAAAATACCATGCAAAACAACATGTAAAATTCTGTCCTACTCTTTGTAAATCATACATAAGAACTTATTTTCTAGAGAAACACATTCAAAGGGGAAAAAAGTCTGAAAGGAAACACCAAATGATATTAACTCTTGTGAGCAGTATTTTCCCACTGTCTATATAACTCATAATCAGTATAAAATTTTCCCTTTAAAAATTAATGAGTGAATAAATATTATATTTGCTCTGTGTCTCTAAGACTTCACAATAATATTCTGAAAGAAAGTGAAAGTGAAATTCACTCAGCCATGTCTGATTTTTTGCAACCCCATGATTCTTTGTAATCCCATAGACTATACAGTCCACGGAATTCTCCAGGCCAGAATACTGGAGTGGAGAGCCTTTCCCTTCTCCAGGGGATCTTCCCAACCCAGGGATCAAACCCAGGATTCCTGCATTACAGGCGGGTTCTTTACCAGCTGAGCCACAGGGAAGCCCATAATAATATTCTAGTCAAATAAAATAACATAAAAAGGAATTATTTGTTTGATCACTTTTCCTTTTATAATCAGTCCCACACCAGAAACAGATGTTTCGATCCATTTGAAGGAATGGGCCCTCCTACTGTAGGGACGCGATAAATTAGGAAGTTTTAGGGGAAAGCATGGATAAATATGATTCCAGTGGTGTCAAGTAAGCCACCTGTTATGGTTCCCCACCTCTCAATTTCTTTCTGCCTCCTTGTTTATCTGAACTGAAGTGTAAGTGGCTGACATTAAGCTTTTCTTTGCCGATTTTTGTTTTGAAAGACATCCATCTTGATTAAATACATTGCCAGCTGTATGACACATAACCAGATAAGGAAATAGGCCACCCATACCCATAAAATTCCCCTTTCACAAGCCCTGTGTGACCAAGCTAACTTACAGCTTGAGAGACTGTCTCCAATCTCCTATGTTTTGATTCCCACCTTCATACTTCAAATTAGCCCATAATGTGCAATCCTGTGAAACCCCAAGAAACTCAACCATTAGATTCTATTAAAAGTAAAACCCCAGGTCATACCCCCACCCCTGCCCCAAATCTACCTTGCTATGTGACCTTTAGGCATGCTGTGTACCCTCTAGGACCTGTCAGTAGTAAATCTTTTTCCTCAAATTTCTCTGATGGTTCTTTTCTGAAGTGTGATTTGCAGAGACATGGATGGACCTAGAGGCTGTCATATAGAGTGGAGTAAGTCAGAAAGAGAAAGATAAATATTGTATTCTAATGCATAAATATGAAATCTAGAAAAGTGATACTGAAGAGTTTATTTACAGGGCAGCATTGGCAAATAGATGGGGAAACAGTGAAAACAGTGGCTGACTTTATTTTGGGGGGCTCCAAAATCACTGCAGATGGTGATTGCAGCCGTGAAATTAAAAGATGCTTACTCCTTGGAAGGAAAGCTATGATCAACCTAGACAGCATATTAAAAAGCAGAGACATTATTTTGTTAACAAAAGTCTATCTAGTCAAGGCTGTGGTTTTGCCAGTGGCCGTGTATGGATGTGAGAGTTGGACTGTGAAGAAAGCTGAGAGCCAAAGAATTGATGCTTTTGAACTGTGGTGTTGGAGAAGACTCTTGAGAGTCCCTTGGACCACAAGGAGATCCAACCAGTCCATCCTAAAGGGGATTGGTCCTGGGTGTTCATTAGGACTGATGTTGAAGCTGAAACTCCGATACTTTGGCCACCTGATGAGAAGAGCTGACTCATTTGAAAAGACCCTGATGCTGGGAAAGATTGAGGGCAGGAGGAGAAGGAGACAACAGTGGATGAGATGGTTGGATGGCATCACTGAGTCAATGGACATGGGTTTGGGTAGACTCCAGGAGTTGGTGATGGACAGGGAGGCCTGGCATGCTGCGGTTCATGGGGTCACAAAGAGTAGGACACAACTGAGCGACTGAACTCAACTGAATGGAGAAACAGACATAGAGAACAGACTTATGAACATGGGGAAAGGTGAGGAGAGGGTGAGATGTATGGAAAGAGTGCCTGGGGTATTTCTGGCAGGATCATTACCAACATTAGGCTGAGACCTAAACAATAGGAACAAAGATACCATAGCATTTTCTCTATGGTTTGAGAATAGTGCCAATTGTTTCATAAACATGAAAGATTGCATAACAAATAGATAGCCAATTACCCCAGTAGTGCAAAAAGAACAGAGTCAAAGGTATTAGCAAAGAATTAAATCTAATTATATTTACATTTAATTTTCGATTTTTCAGTTTCCATTATTTTCTATAGAAGAGACAGCAATTCTGAACCTAGAAAATTACCTTAATACTATATTTTTAAAAACTAATTGAAATGTGAAAATTGCCTTTGAGAATTAATTGTGTCATTTTTTAAAAATTGTGTCAGTTTTAATGAACATATCAATGAGTCCACAGAACTGGACCAGAAAAACCTTATATGTTCACAATATTCTGTAATCCTCAAAGCACTTTTGCATGCTTTATTTTATTCTCCTAATGACTCATGAACCAAAGCTTATAAGCTTTTCATTGCATTTGGGAAGCAGATAGGTTTAAGCAAGCTTGCCTTACCTTTGTATGCAGATGAAACTCAAATCCAAGTCTTTGGATTCCCAGGAAAATGTTCTTTTCACTAGATTGGACCATCCAATCTCTGAGGTAATTAGAAAATCTTTTACAAATCATGGCTAAGCGATGAAAATAAATTGAAGACACAAATATGGTCTTTCTTTAGGAAACCTAGATACAAACATTTCAATTATATATATAAGAATGTATAGGTTTCAAAATGACCTAAAAACAGATACATAGTGCTAAGTATGTTTGTTATGACTAGTATTTAACACAAAAGAAGGGGAAGAACAAGAAAGCTTGAGTAATTTAGCCACACCTTCAAGAAAGAGAAGGGTAGATTATGAAGAATATCTTGTAAGATCCAGGGTTCCAGTTAGCACTGTTAGCAATTCTGGTAGTAATATACTAACTCAATGTGTTCCCAGAGCTGTGCACTTGAAATTCTGCCTGTGATTATGATTCATTAGCTACAACTGCTTTTCTGGAGTCATGTTCCATCGTTTATTGCTCTCACTGTTATCTCAAAGCCTGCAGCTGATGAAGCTAACTATTTAATTAGGGTGCTGCCCAGCCAGGCTGATGTTGAAGTAGAAATCACCCCCACCAGGGAGTAACAAAGATGATGATGAGGCAAAAGGTTTTGTGTGGTTTTTTTCTTTTGTTCTGATTGTTGAACATTTATTTGTGATTCCCTCATCTTTCTTTTCCAAAGTCAAATTTAAATCTAGGGAAAGTTGTAATGATGGGTGTTGGGGAAGAAAGGACAGGAAATTCATAGATGAACACTTAGATGATATAGCAGAAAAGAGTCTGGCTGGATCTCAAGACTGCCTCCAAAACCGGTAGCAGTCCAAGAGCCCTAGGTCATTGCAGGGGCCTGTAAGTGAGGAGGTTGTCCTAGTCCTTCATCAATAGCGAGCATCAGAATCAAGACAGTTTCTGTCTTGACTCTCAAGGCTCATCCCAGGTCCACTGAATGTGGAACATTCAGATATATTTGACTTTAAACAATTCATAAATGATTATTATGTGCACCTCTGGTTCAAAGTTATTGAACTAAATAAATTAACACTACTTGTAGCTCTCAAAACCTGTGAATTTCATGTGGACTTTCTTACTACTTCATTTCTGGAGGTATTTATGAAAGACAGTAAAATTTGCCACCCATAAATATGTTACTTTGACATAATGATTATTTTGAACTGAAAGCAATAGAAAAGCAAGTGTAAGGAATGTTCTCTGTCATTCCTCTATTTGCCTAAAAGAAGGATATAAATTTACAAGGTGTCCATCCCCTCCTATCTACCAGGAAAAGCAAATTTACTCACCAGAGACAACTTTAGACCTTGATAAACCCAGAGAAGGCACCAGAGGAATCTAGATAACAAGCTTTACAAGCAAGACTTAGTCTACTGTTAGTTTCCTTACTACTAATTTACCTTACTACTAATCTTAACTACTACTTTACTACATACCTTACTGCTAATCTGCCACCCCATAGAGACTCAAGCTTCTTTTAATTTGTCTTGACATTCATCTAAAATTTTCTTGTCCCTTTGTGCAGATGCCCAAGCTCTAACTACCCTTTGAGTTACTCATCTCTGAGTTTGTCCCAAGTATATGAGATGTACATGTTTGTTAATAAACTTCTATGTGTTTCCCTATTGTTGAATTGTCTTCTGTTAAAGAGCCCAACCAAAAATCTAGAAGGGTAGAAAGAGAAAAGATATTTTCCTTTCCTCCTGTTCCTTATACTAGGAAAATCACAGGAAATTCCTTACAGTTGCATATGTCTGTTTATAGTCATTATCTTTAAATAGATCTCTGATGCTCAGTCAATCCTAAAGGAAATTAACACTGCATATTCTTTGGAAGGACTAATGCTAAAGCTGAAGCTTCAATACTTGGGCCACTTGATGTGAAGAGCTGGCTCATTGGAAATGACCCTGATGTTGGGAAAGACTGAAGGCAACAGGAGAAGGGGGCAGAGGAGAATGAGATGGTTGGATAACATCACTGACTCAATGGGCATGAATTGGAGTGAACTCCAGAAAGAGTGAAACACTGGGGAGCCTGGTGTGCTGCAGTCCATGGGGTCACAGAGTTGGACACAACTTAGTGACTAGAAACAACAACCATTTAACTGTGCAAATATTTTACTTCTAACTGCTACTTATTAGAAAGCTGCTGGTGCCCTGATTATAAATCAGCATGTCAAAAAGGATCATCATCACCTGGATGATCAAATGATCAAAAATGGAACTACACCAAATGGAGGATAATTTAGGAAATTAACTTTCTGCTATTACCTCACAATATCTTGTTTCCCATAAAATTTTTGTAACCAAGCTCTGGTTGTCACCTTCCTTGGATAGAACAGAGGTAACCACTAGAAGCTAATCAGTCTTTTCTCAAGATTTTAATGCTTGATATCTCTGGAATTCTGACCACATTACCAATATCCTGGACTGTGAAAGCTAGGTTCATATTCTTTTATTGTAGTCTCCGTGTGTATATATACCTTGGAATTCTCTATCAAAAATAGTTCTCCATTTTTTCCAGACTGGCAAAGTTGTCCTTGACTTAATTAAATAGTTATGGACACTGTATAGGTTTTCTAGGACTACTCTAACAAAGTACCACAAACTGGGTGGCTTAAACAACAGAAATGTATATTCTCACAGTTCTGGAACCTTGAAATCCAGAATCAAGGTGTTGGCAGGCCAGTTTCTTCGAAGGCTGAGAAGAAAGAATATGTTCCAGGCCTTTTCCTTTGACTTATAGATGGCCATCTCCTCTTATCATCTTCCCTCTGTCCATATTTCTTCTTCTAAGTATACCAACCATGTTGGATTAAGGGTCAGCCTTAATAACCTCATTTTAACCTAGTTACCTCTTTATAGATTCTATCTCCAAATACAGTCACATTCTGAAGGTTAGAACTGGAAGTTAGGACTTCAAGTGGAGGTTAGATGGAAGGACACAATTCAAAGCTAACAAACTGCTGACTCAATGACATCTTTCTCTGATCATTTTGGTTATTGGTTGAATTGGCCTTATATTTACCATCTGAGCAGATAAATCATTCAGGAATGAGAAGTTGCAATGAGCTTGTGCCAGAATCTTCATGTCACTGATAATTTTGACTTTAACAAAATATAATTTCAACATTACTTTTCATCCTTTTCATCACTATTCCCAGGGCACATATGATGGACAGAAATTTCAGTCATGACAGTAAAATTTCATGGATTTGGAGACAGGTAACGTGGGATATGTCCTGGTTTCAACTCTAGGGAGCTTTTGGGAGATTATCTTGTTAGTACATTGTATAAAATACCAGCTCAATAGAATATTGCAAGGATTGAATAAGTTGATCATATGAGAGTGTGGTATAAAGTACAAAGTCCAATAGAAATCGTAAAAATATGGCTTATGGAGTTAGATGTTCTGAATCCAACTCTTATGATAGCCACTTATTTGTTTATTCTTTGGGCAATTCACTTAGCTTCTGTGAGCCTTATTTCCTCCTTCAGTAAAAAGGGATATTGATCATGTCTGTAATCTCTAAGACATATATATCTGAAAAGGAAAAGAGTAAGATACTGGCAATAGTAATATTAGCATATCAAATACTTTTCAACTAAAACTGTTCCTTTTAAGAGATCCAGAATTCTATTCTCAAAGACAGTAATGCCAGTGAAGTCCCTCCCTCAAGCATCATTCCCATGTTGAAGTTTTACTTCTTTTGATGAGACTGTAGCTTGGAACTTTCCTTTGAATAAGCTGGATCTTTGTAGTACAACTCAATGAATTTAAGATTGTTGCTGTTATGACTTTCTGTGAAGGCAGTAATACCTTTGTGTGTGTGGTATTGCTGGGGATGGAGTATAGAGTAGGTTTCAGAGTGGAACCTTGTGCTATAGAGTCCATCAGTATGTCAAGATGCCATGTCTAAAGGGATAAAACTTACTGAAGGTGAGAAAAAGGAAATCAGAATTAAAGAAATAATTTGGAGAATATTTTAAATTGGAGTGGGACAAAGCAATAAAGAATAAGAAAGTGATAATGGAAACATATGGCCAAAGATGAGATATGGTTCACATACACAGAAGGATTATTCAGAAATAAGTTCTGAAGAAAGTTACCTGACGTAGTGTCCTGAAAATAACCATTTTAGGACAATTTGGTATATTTCTCAGTACCAACATAGAGGGAAATTAACAAAATGGCCAACTTAAAAAACTACTCCTGAGTTCCTGTTGGGTAGAAGAACAAGAATATAAGCAAAACCATTGGAACAGTTTCAAAGTGAATAAACAGAACTCTTTGTAGCTCTAGGGGAAGACTGAAATTGGAGACACTCAATTAATTCCTTATTTCCTTGGCAAACATATATTGACTAATACAGTTTACACATAATATAAGGAACCTGGTAAAAATGATAAATGAGGCACAGACTCCACCCTTGAAAATCTCACAGACTTGGGACAAGATGACCCCATAAACAGAACACAGTTCTCAGTGAACTGAGCACTCTGACTGACGTTGGTGAAGAAAGTCAGACTGAACTTCCTTAATCTGTCTTTAGAAATGGAAAGACCAGAATTTCAATTACATAATTCAGAACCATACTTCTGTTGGGTGGCGTTGCTGAACCAAAATACAGTTTGAGGCTCTATTTTAAGTCTTTTTACAAAGTTACCTTTTTGAAAAATTAGAGTATAGTTGTTTTACAGTGATGTGTTGGTTTCTGCCATACAAAGTGAATCACCCTCTTGGACTTCCCTCCCACCCCACCCATCTCGGTCACCACAGAGCACCAAGCTGAGCTCCCTGTGTTATAAAGCAGTTTCCACAGTGATTTATTTTATGCATGGGAGCGCACATATGTTAATCCAAATCTCCCAATTCATCCTACTCCCCTTCCCCACCCCATGCCCATGTGTCCATTCCCTATGTCTGCATCTCTGTTCCTGCTCTGAAAATAGGTTCCTCTGTACCGTTTTTCTAGGTTTCACATATATGCATTAATATACAGTTTTTCTCTTTTTTACTTACTTTACTCTGTATGACAGACTTTAGGTCTATCCACATCTAGTTACCTTTTAACTCTTCCTAACATCATATTATCTTCTAAACATACCTCTCCATCAAGAAGAGGAAGAGACTGCTTCTCCAAAATGATAAAAGTTGCAAAGAGAAAAAAATAGTCTTGCCATACAAAATGATCAATTTTGCACAGTTACTTAGCTATCCCTTCCAAATGTCCATGAAAAAGACCAAGATAAAACAAACAGGAAACATGTGAAATTCAAAAGAACTTCTTCCAAAATATCTACCAAAAGTATAAAAATAAATAGGAAATATTTGAAATTATTTTTAAAATTTTCTGCAAAATATACTGAATATGGGAAAATACTGACAAACTTGTAGGTAAGAGATTTTACAAATGTGAAGAAATCTTCTTAGAAAGGAAACAGGAGGATTACCCAAGGAGAATCCTCAAATAAATCAGGTTTAAAGAAGTTGAGATTGACTACTAAAGAAGCAGGGAACAGACTACAGGGGTCCTGGAGTAAAGATCTAAAGAACTGATTACTGAGGAAAGTTGATTATAAACTTTCCAGATTGACAGAGAGTCAGGTTTTAACAAAAGGGATTTGGCATTAACACTTCTGAAAAGATAAGTACTTTAACATTTATAAAAGACCCAGGTGAGGAATTTCTTTCTAAATTTAGCTTCATCAATACATAAAGACAACCATGATTGCTGCTGTCTCCAAACCTCCACAGCAATGAATTGGAAAAGGGATAAAGTTTACAATACGAAGAAGTAGACTTTAAAATGATGACTTAAAGAACAAGAGTAGGTCATTCATTTGGGGGAAAGAGATGTTCCTCAACCATTCACATTTTACAGTCAACATGATTTTTGGTATTTAAAGAAGGATGCGCAAATAGGACTGAAAATAGGCATGTGTGGATATTTACAAGAATGAATATAACAGGAAACATATCCCAACTGTTTCTGAATTCTACCATTTCATTCAGTAGCTATTGTCACTATCAGGAAGCTGAAAGTTGGGTTTTATTTTCAATCTTTACAATATATTTGGTTTTGCATATTTTTCTTCTCTTACCTCAATGGTATTTTTTTCCCTTTATCCTTATTGTAATTATTTGTATTTTCTTTATATAATAAAAAAATCTACATATAAACATATGCATATGTATATAAGAATTTCACATCTTCTGCATGATGTACTGTATGTATTAAAAGCAAGAGACTATTGTTGCAGAGTATAACTTCATTGTGAAGAAGTAAAACACTAATAGATTCCATGTATTAATACAGCTGGCACCTCAGGCAATATTCTGAAGATCTGATATTATTTCACTTATGAAGTAAGGTAACAAGCCTATGCATTCTAAACTTCAAATTTTACAAATGAAGAAAACGAGACAGATCAAAGCTAAATAACTTGTCTCAATTCATATTTAGGAAGCAGTGAATCTGGCAGGGAATTGTAAGTCTGTCCTTTTGACTCTAAATCCCATGTTCTTTCCTCTATTTCGTGATGTTTCAGAAAGGATATTTTAAAGCAGAAGAGCTAATAAGTACTGCTTTTCAATGCAAACCATTTTAACTGTAGCTTTGAGAAGTCCGATCATAAGGAGAAATTAAAGTAATACATCAGTTTCTAAGCTTAAAATGATCTCAAATGGTCTGAACACTTTGTACTTATAGAATATTGATTGCTTTTCCTTCTTTTATTACATATTTTCAACAAAATTTCTATTTTTGTTTACTACTATGTTTTAACACTAGAATTATTAATCTCTATGTCAATAGTCATAGAGTAGAAGTAAAATGGGGTTTGTTTATTACCTAATCCAGCAGTAATTGAACCATGAAACTGAAAAATACAGTATCTACTTGGAAAAAAAAAAAGAATCTTTCAAATATCCCTTATCATTCATTATCCATTCAAATGTTTTATGAGATGCTGTTTCATGCCGAATAATCTATTCTGCACTAGAACAATTCAAAGGTGATAAGATTTATATGCTTTTAAGGACTTATAGTACAGTGGAAAATGCAATCCCTTTAAAAACAATAGGATGAAGGCTTCAATAACTTTTATCCAAAATTTGTTCACTTAGCCCTGAAGGGTAACTATTAGTTACAATTTCAACTGGCATTGGACTTTTTTTATTTTCATCTCACATAGTTAAATTTTAGTATGATATGGAAAGTCATAAGACAAAAAATGATAAATGATTTAAGAGTGTGACTTCCATCAAGAAAATCTGTATAAAGGAAGCTAAGACAAGACTGTATCTCTTATGAAAGATACAGTTCATATCCAAAAAATGTATATCCATTATTGTAACAAAAACTAGACGCAGTGCTAAGTGAAGAGAAATTGAACCATAGGAGCCGCACAAAATCAAATGCTGCAATAGGTTAGTTCTAGAGAACTGATGATACAGCCCAGTCCCAAAATTCAAAACCAGGTGCTATGGATGTGGGTTTAGAAATACAAAAACATGAGTGGGTATTTCTTAGTAGTAAAAGAGGGTCTCTTGATTTGCATTCCCAGATGCTCGACTGATTCATAAGTGCCATGGCATCCTTCAAATCCTAAAATTGTTTGTAAAACATTATGTATGTCCATTTTTTCCAGGATGAATGGTCCAGAGCTTCCATTAGAGTCTCTCAATTTACCCTCAAAAAGTTAAAGAATCATAGAACAGGAGGAGAAAAGAGTGAGCAAAATACAGCACCTATTCAAAGCAAAATAATTTATATATTTAAGGTATTTTTCATATGAGTAGACACATGCTTTCTTATCATACATAAGCAAGGACAAAATAACAGTTTTCAAATATATATATTGAGTGGGTGACATTAAAAATAAACAGGTAATTTTATCAAATAGGAGACCTCAAAATGATTGAGACAAGTGGTAAGAAATTACAGTGTTGATCCCAAAATAATAATGATGCTTGTTCTGTGTGATTTGAGCTTTATATCCTTTCTACAAGTTATCTGTGTTTAAATAACAAAATGAATGCTTTGAGATGTGAGGGTGTCCACCAATGACTGGATAAGATTAAGGAGATGAATCAGTCAAGAAACACAGCTGAGGCTCATTAGCTTTTTTTAAGGGAAGAGGAAAAATGACTAGACTGGGGCTCCCTTCTCTGCCCCAGCATGGGCTTTAAGTTAAATTATGCAATAAGTATTATCAAATTGGGGGATGGTGCAAATGCTTTTTGGTAACCTGCCTCTATAACTTCCAAAAGTAAACTGAGGACCAGTATAATCTTGAACTTCATTGAAAATAGTTAAAACAAACACATCTGTAAGAATCAAGGTAAATGCATATTTCTTTTATTTTCTCATGAAATCGTGTCCGAGTAAAATGTGTGCTCCAGAATATCAATTCCATAAGGGTGGTAATAGGTGTTAGATACAGCTATTTTGGAATATAGGCAAGTTTCCTAAGAGTTTGAAAGTGAGAAGTATCATGTTTGTCCCTTGGAGATGATTTTACTATAGAATACATACTAATTAGATCAGTAAAGAGATATGAGAAGTCACAATAAAGAAACAAAATGACGCCCCCCCCCCCCAGGAGATTAGATAGATGAATCCTGGTTGGGAAGACATACAGGATATGCACCAGTGGTGGGAGAAGTCAAGAGACATATTCGGAATACATCAATTACTCCTGTGTCCCGTCGTCTATCATCTGTGCCTACGGTAACCTATTCTGATTTACTCTGTAACTTGCCATACTTGGAGGCAAGAATGCAGTCCTCCACCTTATTCACTCAAACAACTTTTATGATCATAGTGTGTCTTAACCTGAGAAGTGAGCTTAAGATTCATCTCAAAGCATAGGAAAGGAAAGAAAGATAGGAAAGGATGAGGGGAAGAAAGGAGGAAAAGAGAGCAAAATGCAAGATCTATTTTACTAACTGTTTTTAAGCATGAGCCAGAATCCAGGAGACCAAAACAAAATTCTGCATGCACTGAAATGACAGTGAGCACACAGTCAGGATAATGGATGAACATAAAACCTCCTGGTAGAAGCTTGGTAGGATATCCCTTCCCTAAGTGGTTCCTCTCCCTCAATTTCATTATGGCTCTTCATAAAGCTGCCACTGGCATAAATATAATTTTTAAATAATCCTTTTCGTATTTAAAAATAATTAATAGTCAGAGACTGGACCAGTTCAGTTTTGCAAGAGAGATCAAGTATAGCTGAAACTTGTTGGAATGAAGAAGACGAGGGACTGCATTCTGGGGAAACATTATCCCCTATAAAATTTTATAGTTACATTTTCAAGCAGCCCAAAGCCATATTTCATGCAGATACTCTAAGCACAAAAGCAGCACATAAAGCATATTTGTTTACTGTATAGGCTGATGGAGAAATGAGCATTTCCACCAGGGCAGACAGCCAAGCCAGTGCAGCGCAGTCTCCCACAGAACTTTCCAAGCTCAATGAGGCTGGCCGAGTCAGCAGAGGATGGCCAGAAATCCTGCCTTCTAAACTAAAGGTGACTTCCCAGGTGCAAGGGATCTCTTCTAACTCAAAACTCCCAATAGACTTTATCTAACTCTCTTTGGAGATTGGCAGTCTTTTAACATAACATTTATTTATGTCTATCCTCCCTTAAGAAACCAAGAATTTCTTTGATGAGAAAACATATTTCATTTAGCCTTGTTTCTGATACATGATGTAGCACAGACAATAAAAATTCTGTGTTGAGTGGTGTTGGCTGAATATATATATATATATATATATATATATATGTATGTGTGTATCTATGTATCTATGTATGTATGTATATATCTGAGGGAAAAAAACTCATTTTAACAGAGCTTTTTGGTAACCTGCCTCTATGCACCAACAAAGGTTCATGTTAAAATTTAACGATCAGAAAATCACTTACTACCGAAGGTCTTTATTTCTCAGAATCTAAAAAATTAAAGCATAAAATTTTAAGAAAAAGTGATTTATGATTCAGTTTTGCAAACTCTGTTCCAAGGAATTCTAGCTGTTAATGTTCTGGAGACTCATGATATGCACTTATATACTGAAAGATTTTTTAAATAGTGCATTTTTAAACAGCTTTTTTAAAAATCTAGGTTTTATGAATTTTATTGTATCATGGAAACTTTCTATCTAACACCTATTACCACCCCTATGGAACTGATATTCTGAAGCACACATTTTACTCTGACACGATTTCATGAGAAAATAAAAGAAATATACAGTTACCTTGATTCTTACAGATGTTTTAACTATTTTCAATAAAGAATTTCAAGATTACACTGGTCCTCAGTTTACTTTTGGAAGTTATAGAACAAGTAAATTTATTTAAGTTAAATATATTTATTTCAGTTAAATAGTTATAAATAGACACAAAACATAACAATATAACCGTAAAGTTGTATGACAATTATTTCTGGTAGCTAAGTATCATGAAAACAAAACATTCATCATTTGCTTACATCTCTGGCAAATTAGATTATGTTATTAATTTAAATGTATTCTTATTCAGCAATTATTTGCACCATCCCCCAAGCAACTTTCCTGGAGAACTGGTTTTGTTAGGAATGACTTGCTGTTTGGTTAATGGGTGGTGGGCAGAAGTGACGGAGTCTGTTTTAAGTCTCACCTTAAGAAATATCATATATTTCTTTTTTTTTTAGTTTTTATTTTTTAAATTTTAATATCTTTAATTTCTACATCAGGAGCTCCTGCTGTCCCCAACAGAAGAGCATGCCTCAGGTGGCCTGTGCAGAAGGAAACGCCTGGCGCAGAGCCACTCCAGGCGACTGGTGGACCTGAATTCTGAAATTAAACTGCCCCAGCTGATCCACAGATGTACAAGTAAAAAATAAATAGAAGTAAATGTTTATTGTTTTATGTTGTTAAGACTTCACAGTTGTTCGTTAAACTGTAAAAGCTAAGGCAGTGTGTCAAATACACGTAATGGATAACTCTAAGAAACTTGTCTGTGGAATCTGTCTCCACTTGAAGTCCTCCACTGCTTCATTCTAGTCCACAGGATTCCAGTTTAGACCGTTGAAATGTATATCAGCATCAGCTACTCCAGCCTTTATTTTGTCGAATACCACCCCCCTGCCCCCGCCAAAACGCCTCTGCTCTTCTCGCTGCTGCCGCTAAGTCGCGTCAGTCGTGTCTGACTCTGTGCGACCCCAAAGACTGCAGCCCACCAGGCTCCCCCGTCCCTGGGATTCTCCAGGCAAGAACACTGGGATGGATTGCCATTTCCTTCTCCAATGCGTGAAAGTGAAAAGTGAAAGTGAAGTCATTCAGTCGTGTCTGACTCTTAGGGACCCCGTGGACCGCAGCCTACCAGGTTCCACCTTCCGTGGAATTTTCCAGGCAAGAGTACTGGAGTGGGGTGCCATTGCCTTCTCACAAGCACATGTAAAATTGGGCTTCCCAGGTGCCGCTAGTGGTAAAGAACCCGGCTGCCAATGCAGGAGACATAAGAGATGCGAGTTCAGTCCCTGGCTTGGGAAGATCCCCTGGAAGAGGGCATGACAACCTACTCCAGTATTCTTGTCTGGAGAATCCTATAGACAGTCCACGGGGTCGCAAAGAGTCCAACGCGACTGAGCGACTTCACTTTCACTTTCAATGACTTACTGTCATTCTATAGGTAGATGGTTTTTAAAACTTTATCCAGACCTATAAGATGCAGGATCCTCTGTCTCGACTAGGTCTCCAGCTCCATTTCTGTCCACTCTCACTCTTTTACTTTACAGTCCATGTAAATTTAGTAACTTCTAGACCCTAGAAAGGGAGGACTGAGCGACTTCACTTTCACTTTTCACTTCCATGCATTGGAAAAGGAAATGGCAACCCACTCCAGTGTTCTTGTCTGGAGAATCCCAGAGACAGTGGGCCCCCGTCTAAGGGGTCGCACAGAGTCGGACACGACTGAAGCGACTTAGCAGCAGCAGCAGCAGACCCTGAAAAGTATCATCCTTCATCCCTCCCCTTTTACCTGCAGCTAATGGGAGCATTTATTATTTTCTGGACTCCCTCCAGCTTATCTTACTTCCTCACTGGAGTGCAAGCTCTACAAGAACATAGATTTTGTCCTGTTTATCACTGGACTCTTAGCACCTGGAATAGTGCCTAGCAAGCATGCATATCCTTAAAGGCCAGACAGAAAGCACCACTTCTGTAAAGCCAACAACAAATTCCCAGGCAGAATTAATTCCATCTTTATCTGTTCTCATGTTGTACTATGTGCATCCTACTATATCAGCAATGCTTTGTATTATTATCTTACCTTCTACTGCTAAAGGAGGCATGTTGCTTATTAAACAAGCACAAGCATAGTACACTACTTCCCTGCATTTTCTTTCCTTTATTCTTTCCATAGTTTCTTACTTCTTGTATTCATAATAAGCACAATGGGTTATTAAATTAACTCTTTGTGACACCATGGACTATAGCCTACCAAGCTCCTCTATCCATGGCATTTTCCAGACAAGATTACTGGAGTGGGTTGCCTTCTTCTTTTAAGGTAATACCATCAATCAATTAAAAATTGATGGGTATTATACACCAAATAAACAGTAACTGTTAAAGTCATAGATACATATATCGGGGCAACTACAAACAGTTAAAGGGCTCAAGGACTCCCCAGATGGGGCTAGTGGTAAAGAACCTGCCTGCCAATGAAGGAGACATAAGAGATATAGGCTCAATCCCTGGGTTGAGAAGATCCCCTGAAGGAGGAAATGGCAACCCACTCCAGTATTCTTGCCTGGAGAATCCCATGGACAGAGGAACCTGGTGGGTTACAGTCCACGGGGTTGCACAGAGTCAGACGTGACTGAGGTGAGTTAGCATGAGCACGAGTACCTATATAACACATTTTCAACAAAAGCACATTTTTAAGTTTAAATTCCTCATGGACATCACATGTGAACATAGGCAGACTCTTTTTATAAGTAGTTAGATACATGTTACATTTCTAACCTATAAATAGTTTCTGAGAGGGTGAATATTATTTCTATATATAAATACCCATATAATACTAAATTTATATAGCAGCTTGTAAAGCTTTAAGATATAACAAGTTGCACCATAAAAAATGGAAGATTTTAAAAATAGAAATCACACCTTTTCACTGAAGGAAAGGGATCACACACAGAGATTTCATGAAGATATTGTGACAAGCTGAGGCTTTTCTTGTGCAGTCAAAGAACTCCTGGACACTATATTTGAGGTTGTATTTCTCAAAGCAGAGCCCAATGACCAGCTACGTAAGAGCTCTTCTGTGTGTGTCAAAACTTCAGTCTACACCTCCCCAGCTCACCACATCAGAATAGCTGGGAATCAGACCCGTGAATCCGGGTGCTTAACAAGCTTGGCAGATGATTCTGGTGCACACAGCATTTTGAGAATCATTGATCTAAGGCACCCTGCCTTGGGCAAACAGGCTTGGGTTTTGAAAAACGAGAGGCACGGTGGGAGAACAGCTGTGAGTGGGAAGTTGGATAATCTGCGTGAGGCACAGAAGGTTGGTTGCATGGTGGGTGCTGGCGTGTGCTTAGTACTGGATTCCACAGGGAGTGGGTGATTACAGAACAAGGATTCTTCTCACAGTACCTTATGTTCCCCTTCAAGGTTAAGGAAGGAAGACTCTCAGTTGTCTGCTTTTCCACGTCTCACTTCCCTTTCACTCTCCACCTGTTCTTTGACCTTTCTGTCGACATGTTTTCCATCAGAAATATGCTCTGAATCTTGGCGGAGTGCAACACTTCTCCATCTGCCATGTCTTGTCATCATCTTGCCACATCCAGACTCAGTTATGGACAGGAGCAGAGAGTGGCAGCCGCAACCCAGCATCTTGGGAAAAGTCACTTCTGAAATCTGATGACAGAGGATATTAAATTGAGAGCCATTTTTAGATATCATCTAGACTAACACTAGGCTAACACTCGTTTTGAGCTAAGAAAGTCGTCAAAAATAAAGCTACAGGGTCATAAAGCTATCTAGCAGCCAAGTTGATCTGGTCTCCAGGTCTTCTCTCTCCCACTTAGTCTTTCAGAAATTCAGTATAATACATATTTAAATAGAACTATTATCTATGATCTTCTTGAGTACCACACAGATTTCAATGTATAAATGAAGCACTGAATGATTAATTGACGAATGACTGAATTTATTTCATAATTAGTATTGCCAATTCTCAACTGTTGGAGTTGCCGTTTATTTCCATTATTGCACTGTTATGATAAGGATATATTGAGGATCTTTATATACAAATAATGTTTCTGTGTTTGTAGCTATTTTCATAGGATATGTTAGTCACTCAGTTCAGTTCAGTTCAGTTCAGTCACACAGTCGTGTCCGACTCTTTGCGACCCCCTGAATCGCAGCACGCCAGGCCTCCCTGTCCATCACCAACTCCTGGAGTTCACTCAGATTCACGTCCATCGAGTCAGTGATGCCATCCAGCCATGTCATCCTCTGTTGTCCCCTTCTCCTGCCCCTAATCCCGCCCAGCATCAGAGTCTTTTCCAATGAGTCAATTCTTCGCATGAGGTGGCCAAAGTACTGGAGTTTCAGCTTCAGCATCATTCCTTCCAAATAAATCCCAGGGCTGATCTCCTTCAGAATGGACTGGTTGGATCTCCTTGCAGTCCAAGGGACTCTCAACAGTCTCCTCCAACACCACAGTTCTAAAGTATCAATTCTTCGGTGCTCAGCCTTCTTCACAGTCCAACTCTCACATCCATACATGACCACAGGAAAAACCATAGCCTTAACTAGATGGACCTTAGTCAGCAAAGTAATGTCTCTGCTTTTTAATATGCTATCTAGGTTGGTCATAACTTTTCTTCCAAGGAGTAAGTGTCTTTTAATGTCATGGCTGCAGTCACCACCTGCAGTGATTTTGGAGCCCCCCAAAATAAAGTCTGACACTGTTTCCACTGTTTCCCCATCTTCAGTTCAGTTCAGTCACTCAAGTCATGTCCAACTCTTTGTGACCTCATAGATTGTAGCCTACCAGGCTCCTCTGGCCATGGAATTTTCCAGGCAAGAATACTGGAGCGAGTAGCCATTCCCTTCTCCAAGGGATCTTCACAATCTAGGGATCAAACCCAGCTCTCCTGCCTTGCAGGAGGATTCTTTACCATCTGGGCCACCAGGAAAGCCCATGAATACTGGAGTGGCTAGCCTATCCCTTCCTCAGGGAATCTTCCCAACCCAAAAATTGAACCAGAGTCTCCTGCATTGCAGGTGGATTCTTTACAAGTTTGAACTACCAGAGAAGCCCTTTTCACTGGATATATATTGCTAAAAATGGAAATACTGAGCACATCAATTCCCTCTTCCCTTCATTTCATGCTGAACTTATTAATATATGGCATTGACAAGTCATTTCCTTTCATCTGTGATTGATTATACTTTTTCTTTTGTTTCACTTAACTTAGACTTGCCTTCAGCCTATAATATTTTTAAGAGTTTTGTTGTTGTTCAGTGGCTTAGACATGTCTGACTCTTTGTGCCCCATGGACTGAAGCACACCTGTCCTTCACCATCCAGTCCTTCACTATCTCCCTGAGTTTGTTAAAACTCATATCCATTGATTTGATGATACCATCCAACCAGCTCATCCTCTGTGCCCACTTCTCCTTCCCTCAGTCTTTCCCAGCATCAGGATCTTTTCCAATGAATTGGCTCTTTGCATCAGATGACTAAAGTATGGGAGCTTCAGCTTCAGCATCAGTCCTTCCAATGAACATTCAAGGTTGACTTCCTTAAGATTGACTGGTTTGATCTCTTTGCTATCCAAGGGGTTCACAAGAGTCTTTTCCAGCACCACAGTTGGTTTTCAGACTTCTTTATGGTTCAGCTCTCACATTCATATGTGACCATTGGGAAAACCATAGATATCCCTATCTGGAACTTTGTTTGCAAAGTGATGTCTCTGTTTTTTAATACACTATGTAGGTTTCTCATCACTTTTCTTCCAAGGAACAAACATCTTTAAATTTCATGGCTGCAGTCACCATCTGCAGTGATTTTGTAAAATTAAAAAGTTAAAGTTAATATGCTTTAAATAAATTTCTGGATTTAATATAGAGAAAAAATGTAAAACATAAAGAGATAAGAATTTTGAAGTAGATTTATCATTTGCAATCTATTCACCCACGCACTCCGTATAACTTCAGGATATACTGAGGCACTTTCTTTACCAATCATTGATGAAAACATTGGGAAAAGTGGATCATCATTCATGAACATGACTTAATGCTGTTCTTTAAATGCAAGGTAAATTGTTAGCAAATGTTGCTTTTGGAGGGTCATGTTGTCAAAAGAAGAACTGAATGTAACTCAGATCCAAGGTGAGAGTGGTTAGTATACTAGGCATTAGAACTAGGCTGGCAATGAAAATGGATGAACTCACAGAGGTCTCTGCTGCTGCTCCTGCTAAGTCGCTTGATTCATGTCCAACTCTGTGAGACCCCATAGATGGCAGCCCACCAGGCTCCGCTGTCCCTGGGATTCTCTAGGCAAGAATACTGGAGTGGGTTGCCATTTCCTTCTCCAATGCATGAAAGAGAAAAGTGAAAGTGAAGTCGCTCAGTTGTGTCCGACTCCTAGCGACCCCATGGACTGCAGCCTACCAGGCTCCTCCGTCCATGGATTTTCCAGGCAAGAGTACTGGAGTGGGGTGCCATTGCCTTCTCCAACAGAGAGGTCTCTGGTAAATGTCAATTAATTAGTGATTCGAGTAAATGAAAAACAGTCTAGATGAAGTGATCAAAATCTGCCTTTGCCAGCATAATAAAACATAATAAAGAACTTCAACCAATTTCTAGACTTGAGCCAGTTTAGAAACCCAGAGCCAATTAAGTATTGGAAAGGCCAAATATCCTTGCAGAAAGACCATGTACAGTGTTCCAAATGTGAACTGTAAATCTTTTGTTTATATGTCCCCAGTGTTACCTTTGTCTATATGGCTTCACATTTGGGGAAGGGGAGGAAAGAAAGAGAAAAAGAAGGAAAGGAGAGGAAAAAATGAGAAATACCTTGATCTTTTAGAAATTATTCAACATTGGCTTTGAGCTAACACTATTATGCAGATGTATGATTTCATGACATTCAGCTGGCAGGAGTGGGGCTTATTAAGGTGAGATGATCAATGAAGCTTTTACCTGAGTACATCTCATGGTAAGTTATAGGAATACATACAGGATGTGAACAAAAGGACCAAGTAAGATTCTCGAGAGATAAATTTTAAAAGTACTGTATCCTTGAGGAAAATTCAGAGATTGGTCTCAACTTCAGTGACTTGAAAGGTACAGGGCAATTGCTATTCTAACTCCATTTAGCTCTAAAGTTAGATTCAAGAAAGATGGATTGAACAAACCTTTCCTGCTAATAATAACTGAACCCTGTAATGCATTGGAAGAACTGCAAATTGACTGAAAGCATCCATAAACTATAGACAAAATTGCCATTGATGCAAATTGGGTGAGATGGACATTTAATCTATTTTCATCCCTAGGAACCCAATTTGGGTGGTGCACAGAGCACAAAGATCAGTGGAATGTAGAAGTTTTGCTAGGCTGATGCAATAAAAGTCACAGTTTAGGACCGTGCAAGTATGGAACTTAAGTAGGGAATCATGGAGAAGGATGACGTTAAAGAAGGAACCATGAAGTGTGCATACAAATTTCCCTCATATTCTAGCTGGACAATCAGATTACATGCAGATATGTCAAATAGATGGGGAAACAGTGGCAGACTATCTTTCTGGGCTCCAAAATCACTGCAAATGGTGACTATAGCCATGAAATTAAAAGACGCTTACTCCTTGGAAGGAAAGTTGTGACCAAACTAGACAGTATATTAAAAAGCAGAGACATTACTTTCCCAACAAAGGTCCATCTAGTGAAGGCTCTGGTTTTTCCAGTAGTCATATATGGATGTGAGAGTTGGACTATAAAAAAGCTGAGCACCAAAGAATTGATGCTTTCGAACTGTGGTGTTGGAGAAGACTCTTGAGAGTCCCTTGGACTGCAAGGAGATCCAACCAGTCCATCCTAAAGGAGATCAGTCCTGAGTGTTCATTGGAAGAACTAATGTTGAAGCTGAAACTCCAATACTCTGGCCACCTGATGTGAAGCGCTGACTCATTTGAAAAGACCCTGATGCTGGGAAAGATTGAAGGCAGGAGAGGGGATGACAGAGGATGAGTTGGTTGGATGGCATCACCGACTCAATGGACATGGGTTTGGGTGGACTCTGAGAGTTGGTGGTTGACAGGGAGGCCTGGAGTGCTGCAGTTCATGGGGTTGCAAAGAATCTGACACGACTGAGTGGCTGAACTGGACTGAACTGAACTGAAGGCAACACTCCCCTCAAACCAATGCAAAGCAACAGCTGGATAAATTATAGAACTAAGCAGAGATTTCAGCAGCTTCTCAGTGTTGAGGAAAGAGAAAGTACTGGCATTAAGAGAGACTTTTTAAACAATGTTGACTTTCAATTGCAAACTCTGATGGACCAAGTTTTAGGAGGAAGAACCTACTATTTTAAAGCCTAAAATGAAGCCTCCCAAAGAAATGAGTTAATATGCTAGTAACTTAACTGCCTGCCAAATTAAAACATAATATTCTTCAGAGGTAAAATAAACCAACAAAAAGTAGAATCCAGTCTCTAAAATGTTTCACTTACAATGCCATGGATGCAAGGACCCATATATCTATGACCCAGATATTAGAAGTTGGCAGAAAGGCTATTTAAAATTAATTTCATAACTATTTCTTAAGATGTACAGGGTATGGTAAATTATAATAGGTAAAGAGATAGAGACTAACAAAAATATGGCAACTTTAAAAATAAACAAAAAGGAAAAGATAGAACTTATCATTATAATCTGAAATTAAAAATTAATTGAATGAGCTCAACAGATGGTTGGATGCTCATAAAGTAGTCTCAGTAAACTTGAAGTCAGGTTTTTATTGACTATAAGAAGTTATCCAAATTAAATCAAATTTAAGTACACTGTAATAAAAGATTTAGAAAATCAAGTCAAAATGACATATTGGACAAGAGAAATCAGGTTAATGTATGAATTCTGATCCTGAGGAGATTATGAGAGATAAAGCGTAAAAGTATTAACTTCTGAAAAGTTAACATACTTAGTGAAAACTATCAACCCACCATAGACCTAAAAATCTCAGGGAATACAAAGGAAACCACATCTAGGTATATCCTGATCACACTTCTGAAAATACAACATAAAATGAAAATCGTAAGAGAAGTCTGGGTAAAGTAAAATCACATTACATATAGACACAAACAATGAGAATAGTGGCTGGCACCTCATCATAAGCAAAGGAGGTCAAAGATATGGATATATACATATATTTAAAATGCTGAGGGAAGGAAGGAGGAGGAGAAAGGAAGGAAAAAAAGGAAGAAAGAGAGAAAAACAAAAACCCTTATCCATCTGAAGTTGTATAAACAGCCACAAAATTCTCCAGAAATAAAGGTAAAATATTTCCAGATAAACAAAAGTGAAACATTTATCAGCACTGTGACACACTATAACAAATGCCAAAGAAAGTTCTTCAGTCTAAAGGAAAATGACATCAGATATACATCTGGATCGCAGAGAGGAGGAAAGAACTTGTCACATGATAAATACTTGAGGCAATATAAAATTCTAGTTTTTCTTTCCTTGAGCTCTTTAGAAATAAACTAAATATTCAAAACAAAAATAATAACAATGCATATAAAATTTTTCAACATTTGTAAAAGCAGTGCATGTGAAAATAAAGCAAAAGATGGATAAATAGAATTACACATATATCGTATGTAAAGAAGTACAAATAATAATATTAATTCAGAGTAGACTATTTTAAGATAAGAATGCATATTATAATCATTACAACAACCACCATAATAATATATTAAATACTACAACTAAAAAATTAAGATAGAATAGTAAAAACATTTTGGTGTAAACATAACTTTACTTTTTAAGTTTTCATTTTTTATTGAACTGTGGTTGATTTGGGGGGGACTTCCCTGATAGCTCAGTTGGTAACGAATACAGCTGCAATGCAGGAGACCCCAGTTCAGTTCCTGGGTTGGGAAGATCCGCTGAAGAAGGGATAGGTTACCCACTCCAGTATTCTTGGACTTCCTTTCTGGCTCAGCTGGTAAAGAATATGCCTGTAGTGCGGGAGACCTGGGTTTGATCCCTGGGTTGGGAAGATGCCCTGGAGAAGGGAAAGGCTGCTTACTTCAGTATTCTGGCCTGGAGAATTCCATGGACTGTAGAGTCTATGGGATCACAAAGAGTCGGACACAACTGAGTGACTTTCACTTCACGGTTGATTTACAATATGTTAGTTTCAGGTATATTGAATAGGGTTCTCTGTGCTATACAGTAGATCCTTATTGGTTATCTATTTTATATATAGTAGTGTGTATGCTAGCCCCAGACCTCCTAATTTATCCCAAAGAAGAAGACCAAGGTACTTCATATTTGACTGGCTAAAATTATTCTAAAACAAAACTGACAATACTAAATACTAACTAGCAAGCTCATGGAGCAACTGGAATAATCAACTTTGTTGGCAGGAATATGAAGTAGCAAAACCACATTGTAAGCATTACTCCTATTGTCTATCAAATTAAACACTCAAGTTTCAGCCAGGATCCATTCAGTTAGAAACCTTATCAGAAATGTGGGTATGAAAAATCTGATACAGAGAAGGGGGCTACACTCCATAGGGCCACAAAGAGTTGGACATGACTGAAGTGACAGCACGCAAGCATGCAAAAGGCATTTAACTACTAAAAGGGCTATAAGAAGTTTCAGAGAGATCCACAAACATCTAATACAGAAAGCAGCTTATATCAGAGGATTTCACCACCACCATCTCCTCAAACACATACACAGAAAGCACAGAGACAGACTTCTTAAATGAGGTTATGGCTGCTACAGAGGCACAAAGTATTAAAGAAACCTGCTGGAGAGTGCGGGGCATAGCTAAATTGTGAGCCTGTTGTGAAGATGGCAAAGGATGATGCCAGAGTGTGTGAGCACTTGGTCAAATGATCTCAAAGACTTTCGTCTTTGACTTGGTGTATGATCGACCACTGCATAACAAATCAGTTATTTACTGTTAAATAACATGTTAGTTATCTAGCATGGCTCCACATTTGTCAGCTTAAAATAAAAGATTTATCTTATTGTTTCTATGGATCAGGAATTTGGGAGCACCTTACCTTGGTCTTCTGGCTTGGGGTATCTCACAAGGGAGCAGTCTTAGGACATCTCAGGACATTTGCTGGAGTTGCAGAGTTCAGCTTGGGGAGGATTAGTTAAAAGACGATTCATGAGCCTATGGCAAGTTTCAGAAGAACTGATCCTAAGATCATTAGATATGGGCTGGAAATATCACTTCCTGGCTGTACATGCCTCTCTATAGAGCTGCTCACAACAGGGAAGCTTGCTTCCTTCAGAAAATGAGAGAGGAAAGCCTTTTTGTACCCTAACTTTGGAAGTGACAGCCCATCAATTTTGTTTTCTTTTTTTTTTTTTTTCTCTTAAAAGTGAGTACATAGGTCCAGGCTATAATCAAGGGGAAGGAATCATATAAGGGAATAATTGACTACTAGGAGTCAGAGATTATTGGAAGCCACTCCAGAAGCTGTTTAGAGCCTAAGCAAAAGAAATCTTTCTAGTTAGTACAGCCCACAGAGCAAGGAATTCTTTCTCTTAACCCTTAAGACCCAGCCTCTCTAATGACATAAACAAAGTGTCTAAGTCAGCTCAGGATGCTCCTTCAATAACAACAGTAGGGGGCCTAGTCAACTCAGCCAAAATCTTAGAACAAAATTAAGCTTCTTTGACAATATTCTCTGTTTCTTGATTAGCTCATAGTAGTCAACTGAGTCTTGGTAGAGATTGAATGCATGATCTTGAGAAACCAAGTGATCAGAGAGAAAACTGTTCATCATGAGCAGGAAGTTGATTCAAATATGAGTAAAGTTAGAAGTAACAAACAGTCCTCCTCCATCCAGTGGAAATGAATATATTGCGGACTGTGAACCAATAGACCTTGAAGAATTGTGACTCTCTTTCCTTTGATTTTCAGCTGATATGAAACTTTCCAAACTTCATACTGAGATCTTAAAAGCACACACTGATTTATTTACTTTTCGGGAAAGTTTTATTCTATTCTGTGTGCTGCTGTCACTTTGTTCCAGTGTCTCCGATTTTCCTTCAGGGAGGCTTCTGTATATTTAATCCTCATAACTATCATTCTCTTTCTCATACATTTTATTCATTCCATCCTTTTACGTTGAATTCTTGGGGGAACCTCCAGGTATTTCCTTCAATGTCATTGACTTATTATTTCAAAGTGTTGATTCTTATTCTGAATGCTACTGATGGGATTTTAATTCTGTGACCATGTTTTATCTTTGTTGGAATAATTCTTTATTCCCCGTAACTTTTTATTGCAAACTGCCACTTTAAAATTGCATTATGTTTTATCCTTATGACTTTCTACTTCCATTTTGTGGAAACTATTTCTATTTGTATTCCGTTGCACATACACGTTTTTAAACTTTGTTTTTCTAGTTCTTTTCACGTTCTAAAATTTTTGATCTTAGGAATCATTTATACTCTTAAAAATTATAGAGGACTCCAAATAGATTTTATTTAGCAGATTATACCTGTTGATATAGATTGATATAGGTTGGTATAGATTTTATTTAGCAGATTATACCTGTAGAAATTAAAACAGGAATTTAAAAATATTTATTTAATAATTTGTTTGAAATAATATAAAGCCATTAAAATTTAACATAAATAAGACATTTCTATACAAATTAACTATACTTTCCAAAAAAAAGAAAACCACAGAGAGAAGTGTGACATTGTTTTGCATTTTTACAAACCTGTTTAACATCTAACTAATAGAAGAGAAATACATTTTTTATATTCAGTCTGTTGCAAAATCATGTTAAGTTTCCTTTGAAAAGGGCCAATGTATATTTGCGAGAGAATGAAAGTACAAAGGGCAAATAATATGTCAGTATTATGAAAGTAGCTTTTATGTAATGGGCCCTCTGAAAGGGCCTGGGGATCCCAAAGATTCCCAGACCACCCTTTGAAAATTTCTGCTTTATATTTATTCAGGGGTTAGCTCTTTTTCTGAGTCAATTCTAAAGGTCATTAATTCCCTTACTATTATATTATTGATTGTTGCCTGCATGCGTATGTGCTCGGTCACTCAATAGGATATGCTTTTATAACACAAGGTTCAAACTATATGCTACCGAAATCATTTTAAGTTCACATGGCCAATGGAAAATGTGATAAATCGCATTCATGACCCCCACCAATGCTTCACATTTCTCCATCTCTGCATCCTTTGCCATGTAATCTTTCAGTGTCCTCATAGGAAGGAAGAGTGTGAGACTCCTGTACCTGGGTTCTGTCATGTGACTTGCTTTAATGGGATATAAACAAAGGCTTGAAAAAGGCAAAGCTTCTGATATTACCATAAAAAGTACATACCTGGACTAGCTCCTTGGTTTAAGAAGGAGAATGAGAGAAACTTGGCGGAGCTGCCAAAGCAATTTAGACCAGCCTAGTCCCAGGCAGCCCACAGAGCCATCAGCTATATAACTAACTGACTACTGCTTAAAGAGACTGAATTTGCATTTATTATATAGCAATTGCTAACTGATACAAAAAAAGAAAGCAAAAGGAATTGGTACTGTATTACTTGTGGTAAATGTACAAGACCCAGTGCTACTTTGCAGTCATTTAATAGAATCTGAGGAGTTAATTATGTTTCTCAGGTTTTCTAAACTAGAAAGCAAAATAAGAAATAAAATCTGTGTCTATATGGACATGAGTTTGAGCAAGCTCTGGGAGATGGTGGACAGGAATGCCTGGTGTGCTGCAGTCCATGGGGTCACAAAGAGTCGGACACGACTGGGCAACTGAACAACAACAATGAGGACAGAAGCACTCGTTGTTTTTCTAGAAAAGTTATTGGGACTCTACAGGGACTATTGTCAGCAAACACAACAGAAATGTGTGAGTGTTTGGACCTTTAAGGATCTCTCAGGGAGTTAGTTCATTTAGCAGTCAATGTCTATTTGATGTTTAGTTGGCTCTTTCCGATAAGATTTAGAATGTTTCTATGTTACCTGGAAGAAACCTATCCTTGGCTGTCACTCATTCTAAGTATTATTGAAATCATAAAAAGCTTTATCCCTGACATTTCTCCCATCAAATCTCAAGTGTTTCCATCAAGAACTATTTTATTGTTTAAGCTGTTAAACAACAGAACCCACCGTAGTCTTAGGAGTGAATTGTTATAGATGGAATTGTGACATCTTTGTTCTTGTCCAGTGGATTTTTAGGACCAGATTTTAGTAGCTGTCTCTCTGGAGGGAGTTCTGTCACTACTTGGCTAATTCTGCTAATATCATTCATGAAGAACACAATTCTTGCCTTTGATTGACTGAAGAGGGATATGTGAAATTGATATTAGATTTCTCCAGTATAAACACAGAGAGCTAAAGGATTGCCAGTAAAGGAAAGGTACAAAGGAGCAAACTGTAGATTAACAAGAGAAAGATGGTTTTTACAGTTAACATGTATCAACTACTTGGATCCCTGTTAGTGAGGCAAATTAATTCAAGTATTAATGATCAGTTATCAAAAATATAACAGTAGGAGAGTCTTATTCTGCTTTCATGGACTTTTTTGAAATCCTGAGGCCCAATATACACTTTCAGGAGGACTGTTCCACCTGTCCACCTCCCATAATGTCTGTCAGATTATATGTAGTTTCCTTGGGGAGAATCCACAAATTGTGTTATTCTCAAAGGACCCCTGAGCCTCCAAAGATTAACAGTTAGGAAAACACCCATCCATTTGAAGTGAAATGGGACTAGATGAACTCTGACATTGTATCAAACTGTAATAGCCTATACAGTAAACAATTATAACTTTTTTAACAAAACAGCATCTATAAATGTAATACATATATACATATATATGTCAGATTTTCTTTATCCATGCATCCACTGACAGACACATAGGTTATTTCCATTTCTTTGCACAAAAGTCTTGGCAGCCTCCAATTCATATATATGGCCTTCTTAGTCTACCATCTTGCTGCTGCTGCTACTGCTGGTAAGTCACGTCAGTCGTGTCCAACTCTGTGTGACAGGTGTCCTCTTATTTTTTTTCTGAGAAAAACAGCCAGAAATTATGTAGAGTTTATATATATCTAAGGTCCCCTTAGTGCTATTTTGTTTTAAATGGTGGTGACTCCTTCTACTGTTGGCTGTTAGAGAAGTTGACCGTGCAACTCATAAATTTAATCAAGAATTTCAAACAGATAAATGGAGATTTCTGTATATTAGGGCGACAGTCTCTAACATTGACATGCTCTCTGCACTTGAGTAAAGAGTGCTTCCAAATACTTGGTACAGTGTATGCGTGACTAGCCCAGCTAACAAATGCATAATATGATACCATAGCTTAAAATAAAGCTATATTTTTTAATGTAAATTGAAGTGCTTTGTTGAAACTTAAATGCATAAATGTATCTTGCAACAATTATATCTTTCAAAGGGAGAGTTTTCAGATTGAAATCAAAGTTGTTTTTACTTATATTTTTGTTTCTAAAAAGTGTTCATGTAAAGATCTATATAATTTGTCATGTCCTTTATCACTCACAATTCATTGTCTTATTTCTACAATGTATAATTACAAACAAAACGTAAATATTAAGCACTTAAATGCTCTTAATTTTATACTGCATTATATGAAATCCTTACCTTTTTATCTTGACAGAGGAGGAGCATTAGGTAATTGATCAAACAGAAGAATAAAAAACCTGTTCTCACCTCAAAGGGTCCAGTTCAAGGAGAATATAGCAGGAAAGCTTGTGACACCTTTATTTGGGTCCACAAAATGTGCGGGAATAAATTAAGAAGTATGTGCATATGTTGCAGCATGTGAGAGAAAGGCTTAAGGGTTTAATGAAATTTTAATTTTCATAAGAAGTGACAGTATGCTAGGTGCAGTGAAACTGCACGATGAAGTTGTAACTGTCATGAATTTGTATACACTGAATGCTATTATATCAAACCAGATTTTTAAAAATTACACATGCAAGAAGCACATTGACAGAAAACCATTAGGATTTATAAAAATAATAGGTTTCCTTAGCTATTGCCATATTAAGTAGGCACAAAAATAAATAGCAAACATTTGCATAAGAAACCTTATAAAATAAAAAATAAAACTATTAACAAAAAGAATCATTATAGCCCTGCAATGTCTTAATAAACACAGCAATTATATCCTAAAGGAAACTAAGAAATATGTTATGAACAAGTGGAATTAATTCTAGATGTTCAAGGATGTTCCAGTATTAGATTATGTATTAATATTATTTCTCAAAACAATAGGTTAAATAAGATATATGTTAAAATTACACCGATAAATGTAAAAAAGCATTTGCTAATATTTGGCCTACATTCTTGATTTTTTCAACATTAGAACAAATAGGAAGTCTCAATTTTAGTCAATAACAAACTTTTAGAATGTGTATTATTGGCATTTCATTCTGTGACTGGCTTAGTTTTCTTATATCATTCTGTTCTTTGATTGTACCTCATTTATAGTTGCAGATCATGATACCACTTTTTAACTTCCAAACCTTAATTATCTTTTCTCTTCGGGGATTATCTCCCGGTGTACCTCCTAGTAGTGACTACCTAGACACCCAGAGTACTCTTTCAGCCAAATACTTTCACTGTGTTTATTGGTCATTGTACTTATTCATTACTGCACTGTTCGCTCATACTTTTGTCCCATTTTTTTAAACCAGGTATTATAATTTTCTTTAGGAACCTGTAACTGACAGAGTATAGCCTGCTGTACACCACAGCCTCAATTCAGACAAAAGACAACATTTCTTAAAAATATTTAAGCCACAATCACTTACTGACCACTCAGTTTATTTACTATGTCAATTACTATTCTTTTATATACTATGTTCTTTTATGCTCAAATAGTCTTTAACAGAGAACCTAGTGAGAAGTTTATATCTACTGAATATATAGATGTGTGCGACACCACTTATTTTTTAGAATTGCTTAAATATCTTATTAATCAAAATTTGTCTGATTATTGTTATCCCCTTTAATACCACAATGTGATAAGACTATGTCTAGTTATGTTTACTTGAACTCTGAATAATCAAGTCCTAAAATTATGTATCTATTCTAAAGTTGATATTCCCAAATTTATCTCAAACTTTAGACATATTATAAACAAAAATATTATTTTAAAAGGGAACTAATGTTACTAGTGGGATGTGGAGCTCTACTCCTCTAGTGGCCAGCCTCATATGTAAGTTCCCTTGCTTTTTAAACTTGCCACCTTCCAATCTAAAGTGGCAAGCATCTTTCTGCAGTCTCTCCTCGCCCTCCATATAGAGGGGCTCATTTTGAATTTCACCTGGAGAAACTCCTAAGACTGCAAACAGCAGCTGATAAACCAGCCAGGAGAGTGAGAAAAAAAAAATGGGTTTGTGGAAGGAGATATCTGTGGAGAAAACCCAGAGCTAGCCACAAGTCTTTACGTGGGAAGGAGTGTGTTAGATGCTTATGGACTGCTTGAGTTCAGGGACACTCTGAAGACACTGGTGGAACACATGTTTGAGAAACTGCACGGAGTGCCCTGTGGCAAGGAAGGGAAGCGTATGGCTGCACCGTATGCTGGGCTCTGCTGTGGGCAGTTCTCCTGCCACTGATGCCCAATGAGAGGCTGGCTTCTGTTAGAAAGTTGGGAGAAGAGCTGAGGTTAGAGGAAAATGGGCATGTGTCCACTACTCTGCTCGCTTTGGGGCAGGCAAAGAAGGTTGGAGAGCAGGATAATGAGTTCGTGACTTTCACACGCTGTTTTGCAAGGTTAGTGACAAGGCTCGATTGGAACACTTGGAGGTGGAATCCTGAAAAAGTGAGGACAGCAAAGAGGAGGATATTGTGGTGAATGACTGATTGTCCATGATGCAGATGAAGCGCCCTCGCTGTCTGCCCTCTCGTACAAATGAAAGCAAAACCCTAAAACAGCCTCAGCTAGGAAGGCAGCCCCCAGTTAAGGAGATGTCTATGATGAAAAAATACACTCCCACTGAGCTTATTGATGTGACCGCCAGGTTCCAACAAGAGGCTGGAGAAGATATTCAGGCATGATGAGTGCAACTATGAGATAAGGGGGGTGATGGCAAGAGGCAGAGTAATTGAGTGACATCATCACACACTCTGCCCTCAAACAGTGCCCGTATGGCACTGGAAGGAACAGATGATTCAAAGTACTCACTCCTTACAAATTGGATTTATAAGCCTTCTTGTAAAGAGGCTTTCCTCAGTGTGGAGGCTCTCCTTGGGCATGTGGGACTCTGAAAATCTATAAACAAGGTGCAGTGAATTCTTAGGGAGTTGGACTGAGACAAGCCATCTATGTCCCTGTCTTTGAAGGCCTTGATCAGGCCACATTCATTGCATGAATGAAAGCCAAGATACTCCAGACCACTCTTAGTACTTGGTACTGAATGCTGATATTTATGCTGAGTTCAGCCGCAGGACAAGACATTTTTGACACTGGGTTACCTGGCTGATCTTGGAGAAACTGACAAATCTCAGAAATAGGAATGAAGTGTGGGAAAGACATGAGACAGGAGCTTGGGAAGGCCAAAAAGTTTTTCCAATGAACTGTAAAAAGTCTAGTAAAAGTAATCCAGAAGCAAATGTGATTTGACCTAATCACTACCAGGACCCCTGAAAAAATAGTTCTACAACCCAGTGCTATGTTGGTTGGCCAGTGGAAAACCGTCAAACCTGAAAAATGACTCAGACTCATTCCTACCACCCCTTGTGCCCTGCCTGCTGCAGCAGAGGTTTCAGGCATATACTCCTGTTCAGGGTAGGTGTCTCTCATGTCCAAGGTATAGGATACAGGCCAAGATCACCTTCAGGTTAGGACCTTGGGGGGGGTGGGGAATTAGAGGCCCCATATTGAGCTCACTGTTCACTGGTCCCCTAGAAATAAACAAAAAGGTGATGGCTTTGGTTGATACTGGAACCAAATGTACTCTAATATATGGTAACCTTCAGATTTCTGGTTCACTCAGCAACATTGAGGGATTCCCAGATAGCTCCAATCATAATGAGTCTGCCTGCCAATGCAGGAGACCCAAGAGAAACGGCTTTGATCCCTGAGTTGGAAAGATCCCATAGAGAAGAAAATAACAAACCCATTCCAGTATTCTTGCCTGGAAAATAGAAGCGCCTGGTGGGCTACAGTCCATGGGGTCACAAAGAGTCAGACATGACTAAGCATGCACGCATGCTTGGCTTCATCAACACTGATGGCTACAGATGGTATTCTGGATATAAGTCATTTATCTGATATAAGGTTAACTGATATTTTCTCCTAGTCTGTGGCTTGGCTTTTCAGTTTCTTAAGTGTGTCTTTTGAAGCACAAATAATTTTAACTTTGATAAAGTCCAGTTTACTGGTTTGTTATTTTAAAGGTTGTGCTTTTGTGTTATACAATTACTCCTTACTCAACCAAGGTCTTTTAGACATTCTCCTTTTTTTCCTCTCCTTATGTTTTAGTGTTTTGTCTTTTATATTTCTTTTTAATCTACAATTCATTTTAAGCTAACTTTTGTTTGTGGTGTGAGTTTATTTTCCTCATGGGTGTTCATATGTCCCAGAATTTTTTGTTAAAATAAGTATCCTCTCCCTGCTTGACTATTGTACCACCTTTGTTAAAAATCAGGAGACCATAAATATAAGGATTTATTTCTGAACTCTTACTTTTTGTTTCATTGTTTTCTGTGTCCATTCCTAACGTGGCATCTAACACCACATTGTTTTGATTATTTTGGCTTTAGAATATGTTCTCAAATCAGAGACTCTTAAGTCCTCCAGTTTTGGAATTGTTTTGGTTACTTTCCTTTCCTTGAATTTCCAAATAAATGTGATGATAGGTTTGTCAAATGCTGCAAAAAGTGCTTTCTTGTATTTTAACCATTAGATAGACTTCCAGTTCCAGATTTATTCTCCTGTATACTCAGAACAAGTATGTATAACACTGACAGTATGTTGGACATCAGAAAACATAGGACAGTAATTCCTAAGATATGGGAAACAAATGAAGAAGCCCTTTGAGTGCAGCAAACTATTGGCTGGAGAAATATCCAAGTCACACCATAGAAAGACATACCCAGGAAGAATTCAACATGCTCCCTGAGTTGAGTAGATGGAGTTAGGAATCTGGGGAGACCCAGGCAACAAGTCATTGAAGGACAGAGGAACAGCATCACAGAGACAAAACTCCAGAGTTCTATATAATGTCCTCCTTCAGTATGAGAGAATGATCTCTGTTCATTTCCAAGGCAAACCATTCAATATTACGGTAATCCAAGCCTAAGCCCCAACCAGTAATGCTGAAGAAGCTGAAGTTGAATGGTTTTATGAAGACCTACAAGACCTTTTAGAACTAACACCCAAAAAAGATGTCCTTTTCATTATAGGGGACTGGAATGCAAAAGTAGGAAGTCAAGAAACACCTGGAGTAACAGGCAAATTTGGCCTTGGAATGTGGAATGAAGCAGGGCAAAGGCTAATAGAGTTTTGCCAAGAGAACACACTGGCCATAGCAAACACCCTCTTCCAACAACACAAGAGAAGACTCTACACATGGACATCAACAATGGTCAACACTGAAATCAGATTGAGTATATTCTTTGCAGCCAAAGATGGAGAAGCTCTATACAGTCAGCAAAAACAAGATGGGGAGCTGACTGTGGCTCAGATCATGAACTCATTATTGCAAAATTCAGACTTAAATTGAAGAAAGTAGGGAAAAACCCTAGATCATTCAGGTATGACCTAAATCAAATCCATTATGATTATACAGTGGAAGTGAGAAATAGATTTAAGGGCCTAGATCTGATAGAGTGCCTGATGAACTATGACAGAGGTTTGTGATATTGTACAGGAGACAGGGATCAAGACCATCCCCATGGAAAAAGACATGCAAAAAAGCAAAATGGCTGTCTGAAGAGGCCTTACAAATAGCTGTGAAAAGAAGAGAAGGGAAAAGCAAAGGAGAAAAGGCAAGATATAAGCATCTGAATGCAGAGTTCCAAAGAATAGCAAGGAGAGATAAGAAAGACTTCCTCAGTGATCAATGCAAAGAAACAGAGGAAAACAAAAGAATGGGAAGGACTAGAGATCTCTTCAAGAAAATTAGAGATAACAAGGGAACATTTCATGCAAAGATGAGCTCGAGAAAGCACAGAAATGGTCTGGACCTAACAGAAACAGAAGATACTAAGAAGAGGTGGCAAGAATACACAGAAGATCTGTACAAAAAAGATCTTCATGACCCAGATAATAACAATGGTGTGATCACTCACCTAGAGCCAGACATCCTGGAATGTGAAGCCAAGTGGGCCTTAGAAAGCATCACTACAAACAAAGCTAGTGGAGGTGATGGAATTTCAGTTGAGCTATTTCAAATCCTGAAAGATGATGCTGTGAAAGTGCTGCACTCAATATGCCAGCAAATTTAGAAAACTCAGCAGTGGCCACAGGACTGAAATAAGTCAGTTTTCATTCCAATCCCAAAGAAAGGCAATGCCAAAGGATGCTCAAACTACCACACATTTGCATTCATCTCACAAGCTAGTAAAGTAATGCTCAAAATTCTCCAAGCCAGGCTTCAGTAATATGTGAACTGTGAACTTCCTGATGTTCAAGCTGGTTTTCAAAAAGGCAGAGGAACCAGAGGTCACACTGCCAACATCTTCTGGATCATCAGAAAAGCAAGAGAGTTCCAGAAAAACATCTGTTTCTGCTTTATTGACTATGCCAAAGCCTTTGACTCTGTGGATTACAATAAACTGTGGAGAATTCTTCAAGAGATGAGAATACCAGACCACCTGACCTGCCTCTTGAGAAATCTGTATGCAGGTCAGGAAGCAACAGTTAGAACTGGACATGGAACAACAGACTGGTTTCAAATAGGAAAAGGAGGAAGTCAAGGCTGTATATTGTCACCCTGCTTATTTATCTTATATGCAGAGTACATCATGAGAAACGGTGGACTGGAAGAAACACAAGCTGGAATCAAGATTGCTGGGAGAAATATCAATAACCTCAGATATGTAGATGACACCACCCTTATGGTAGGAAGTGTAGAGGAACTAAAAAGCCTCTTGATGAAGGTGAAAGAGGAGAATGAAAAGGGTGGCTTAATGCTCAACATTCAGAAAATGAAGATCTTGGCATCTGGTCCCATCACTTCATGGGAAATAGATGGGGAAACAGTGGAAACAGTGTCAGACTTTATCTTTGGAGGCTCCAAAATCACTGCAGATGGTGATTGCAGCCATGAAATTAAAAGATGCTTACTCCTTGGAAGGAAAGTTATGACCAACCTAGATAGCATATTGAAAAGCAGACTTTGCCAACAAAGGTCCATCTAGTTAAGGCTATTGTTTTTCCAGTGGTCATGTATGGATGTGAGAGTTGGACTGTGAAGAAAGCTGAATGCCGAAGAATTCATTCTTTTGAACTGTGGTGTTGGAGAAGACTCTTGAGAGTTCCTTGGACTGCAAGGAGGTCCAACCAGTCTATCCTAAAGGTGATCAGTCCTGGCTGTTCATTGGAAGGACTGATGCTAAAGCTGAAACTCTAATACTTTGGCCACCTCATGCGAAGTGTTGACTCATTGGAAAAGACTCTGATGCTGGGAGGGATTGGGGGCAGAAGGAGAAGGGGACGACAGAAGGTGAGATGACTGGATGGCATCACCGACTCCATGGACATGAGTTTGAGTGAACCCCGGGAGTTGGTGATGGGCAGGGAGGCCTGGCGTGCTGCGATTCCTGGGATCGCAAAGAGTCAGACGTGACTGAGCAACTGAGCTGAACTGAACTGAATATTAACTCATCAGCTTTTGAAAACAGAGGTCAATGTTATCTCAGATTGACATCTAAACTTATAAGCCCCTTTTGTTACTTTTACTGAAGCACAAAAGTAACAACTAGTGGCAATACTTAAAAATAATATTAATGAAGAATCAAAAAATGTATAAGAATAAAAATACAACCTTATGACTTTATGAAACTTAGAAGATGGAAGAAAAAGGAAAGATGTATATATATGTGTTTAGAAATCATTCCCCAAATCATCAAGACAACTGAAAATATAAACGAAGCAGTGACAAGGAAAACATTTGTTGTCACACTTCCTACCATGAAAATTAAATGCTCATTAACCTTTGATGAATCCAGTTCCCCAAGGAATTTTTATGAATGCATAACTCCATGCCCTGAAATTAACAGTCAATGATATATTAAGTAAGTAAATATGGAGTGATTTCAATAGTGTGTGCTTACTCTTCTCATTTTTTGGCTTCTGTAAAAGTAATACTTTAATGTATTAAAAATATATATATCTTCAGCAATGCAAAACCAATTTTAGAACATTAAATTTGTTCTAGCATTGCTTTATACACATTGTCATTATCAGAATGTCAAAGATGTTTTCATATATTAACTCATCTTCCAACTGCATGTGCGATCCTGAATCTTTAATGTCCTGACACTAAAGACTTTTTATTTTAATATAGGCAGCATAAAAATAGAAATGCTGGCATGCATTACAAAAGTCCTGTACTTTACAGCCACTTTGAAACTAGAGAAAATTTTGTAAAATGAATTCTAATTAATCCATGTATTCTTCATTATGCAATTTAAATGAATGCAATCACACTGAAGAACATTAACTTAGACTTCTACTGATACAAAATAATATCTGAACTGATAAAAATTTCAGACCTAAGAGGTGAAATGTGAAGCATTTAGAACTAAACACAGTAGAATTTACTTATTCTCTTACAGTGGTTAGAGATTTCTAAGAATCACATGAAAACCATAATGGAATTTGGAATAATTAAAATATATGAAAATAATTAACACTGAAAAATACCATAAACAGAATTTTAAAAATAAGTGGCAAACAAGGAAAACCTATGTACAATACCCCTGAAGGTCAATGAGCAAAATAATTTACTAAGTAGCTCATAAATCAGTTACAAACTTGAGCCCCACTAATTAGCAGGAAAAAAAGGAAAGAGCTTATAAAAATTGCCTGAAAGCAATAGCTTTAAATGCTCAGCCTCTCTTACTGTTTAAATAGAACATTAAAACAAGAACTCAGATGTCAGATTTGACAAGATTGAATGCTGGAAAGGGTCTGGAGAAACAGGCACTCTCAGAAACTGTTTATGGGTGTGTTAACAAGTGAGAGAAGCACAATTGTGTTTAAAATATTATTTTGCTTATCATTACTTCTTATATTTTATTCCTTTTTTAAGTCCTTCCCTGAAGGAATTCTCAGATGTCTTTTCAACAACAGACTTCTTTTAGTGGTAAATTCAGCCTTTGTTTAAAAATATCTTCATTTCACCCTCAAATTTGAAAGGTCATTTGATTATAATTTTTAGATAAATATTTTAAGTTGGAAGCTAGTTTTTCTTAGTAGTTGGAGAAATAAAATCTCCAGCCTCTTTATTTTTTTAGTATTTTATTATGAAAATTTACGCACACAGCAAATTTGAAAGAATTGTACAAGGAACACTCTCACAGCCACCACCAACGTTCCACATAACACGTCTGTCTATCCCTTTCGTCACCCATTAGTTCATCTCATTTCCGATTCATTTCTCATTGCATATATCAGTACACATCTTCCTCTTTAAACATGGGTACTACTATCTGGAATTCAGTATTTATTTTCCAGTTTTTTTATGCAAAATCTAATTCAAGGACAAACACAAATCTCAAGTGTACAAGCAATGAGTCTTTTTTAAATTTATTTTTAAACTGGAGGGTAATTGCTTTACAATATTGTATTGGTTTCTGCCAACATGAATCAGCCATAGGTATACATATGTCTCCTCCCTCTGGAACCTGTCTCCTATCTCCCACCCCATCCCACACCTCTGGGTTGTCACGGAGGACCAGATTTGAGCTCCCTGAGTCAAACAGCAAGTTTCCACGGGCTATCTATATTTACATATGGTAATATATATGTTTCAATGCTACTCTCTCAATCTGTCTCACCCTCTCCTTCCCACATTGTGTCCACAAGTCTGTTCTGTATGTTTGCACCTCCTCTGCTACCCATCTTTTTAGATTCCATGTGTATATATGTGTGTGTGTGTTAAGATGCAACATTTGTCTTTCTCTTTCTGACTTCACTCTGTATAGGCTCTTCACTTCACTAATGGGCTCTAGGCTCATCCACTTCATTAGAACTGAGTCAAATGTGTTCCTTTTATGACTGAGTAATATTCCATTGTGTCTATGTGCCACAACTTCTTTATCCATTCATCCATGGAGGGGCATCTAGGTTGCTTCCGTGTCCTGGCTATTGTAAACAGTACTGCGAAGCAGTGAGCCTTGAAAAATACACACACCTGTGGCACCCACATCACTCTTTGGCCCCTATTCTTTGGGGGGAAGGGCATAGATTATTTAATTATTAAGGAATTTTTTTAAATTGAAGGATAGTTGGTTTACAACATTGTGTTAATTTCTGCTGTACAGCCAAGTGATTGAGTTACATACATATATATGCATACTTTTTTCAGTTTCTCTTCCATTATAGTTTATTGCAAGATATTAAATATAATTCCCTGTGCTACACAGAAGGACCTTGTCTGTCTTTCAATTAGTTTGAATTCTTTTTCTCTTTTGTTTGGAATTGTATCTCTGGTTGTCCTTACAATACCATTTTTGACTTTGATGTTTGATTCCAGTGTGATGAGAAATAGATTTATTAAGAATGTTCTTACTTATTAATCCTCAGATTTTATAGGTTTTAAGTGTTTTTTTTTCTTTAAATACTAGTTGATTTTTTTTTTTTTTCCTTCTGGAACTCATGTTAGTATATTTTCTGTTTTTTAAGTTTCTTAACCACTGATGACTCTTGAGATTATTATATATCCAGCCCAGAACTCTCCCTCACACTGCATTTCCAGATGTGAACTTAAATTGTCCATTGAAATGTTTAATAAGCATCACAACTGTAAAATGTACAATACAAAATGTCTGACTTCTCCTCATACCCTGCTATTTCTCCAAGCTCTTTCTCCAAGGTATTCTATCTGAGTAGGAAAAAAAAAAAATCCATCCTCTCAGATGCACAAATTAAGAATCCAACTCTCACTTCTCTATTTTTCTCGGCCAAGTCAACAAATGTGGTCAGACATAATTTCAAATATATTCAGAATTGTATTAATCCTGCCACTTCCAACACTATCAAAGTCACCTCTGTTCCCAGCTAGACTTTAACTGCAATAACTTCATAGCTGGTTTCCTGCTTCTTTCATGATCCTTCACAGTCTCCTCATCCTACTGGGCATTTTACTTGAATCCCCCACATTGTCATGACCACACCATTAACTCCTCCCATGGCACCACAAAAACAGCCGAATTTGGAGTGCTTACTTTTGTTCCTATGGTTTTAACTTTCTTCTTAGTTCCTGATATTTATGTGCATGAGAGATACCAAAAACTGTAGCTTAATCTGAGATCTAAGGTGTTCAGAGTGAAAGTATTCTACCATCTTGCTGATTTTTGATTCATTTCTTTGTTCCATCTTTTGTGCCCCAATTTTGCATTAGAGTATTTTAGTTGTATTTTGTCACTAGATTTTGTTGTTATTTTAATACAGTTTTAGAACTTTTACTACTTTTAGATCTTTTGACCACTGTGATATATTGAGTTTACATTGATGTAAGTACACATTGGATTTATTTCTATTTAATTTTGTTCTATTTACCATGCAATTTCTTTGCTGCTTTCTTTTTTATTTTTTCTTCTTTTCTTGACTTGGATAATCAAGGCTTCCAGCTTGGGCTTTGTCTTCCAGAACGTTAGCTGTTCTCAGACTTTAGGATAATTGTCAGTTTGAGTCCCATTTAAGTTCCTGGTTTGAGAATTCCTACAGCCCCAGGTAAGGAAGAATAAACTCAGCACAGGCTCAGGGCTTTGATTTCTCATGGAATTTTGTCTTAATGTTTCAGTACCAAAAGAAATTTCTTGTCTCTCAAAGGCCTAGTTTTCAAACGTTTTCTTTTTTTCCTTTCCCTGGAAGTATATACCCCAGGTGTCCTGACCTTTATATGGGAGTCTTAGTCCCAACTTTCCATAAATTGAGTGTCCAAGTTCTAATCTATGTTCTCTGTATGGAAATTAAAGTCTGGTTCTGTAGAACTTAGAGCCTTATTTGAGGTTTGATAATATGACCAACCTAGATAGCATATTAAAAAGCAGAGACATTATTTTGCCAACAAAGGTCCATCTAGTTAAGGCTATGGTTTTTGCAGTGGTCATGTATGGATGTGAGAGTTGGACTGTGAAGAAGGCTGAGTGCTGAAGAATTGATGCTTTTGAACTGTGGTGTTGGAGAAGACTCTTGAGAGTCCCTTGGACTGCAAGGAGATCCAACCAGTCCATTTTAAAGAAGATCAGTCCTGGGTGTTCTTTGGAAGGAATGATGCTAAAGCTGAAACTCCAGTACTTTGGCCATCTCATGAGAAGAGCTGACTCATTGGGAAAAACTCTGATGCTAGGAGGGATTGGGGGCAGGAGGAGAAGGGGACGACAGAGGATGAGATGGCTGGATGGCATCACTGACTCGATGGAGATGAGTTTGAGTGAACTCTGGGAGTTGGTGATGGACAGGGAGGCCTGGCGTGCTGCAATTCACGGGGTCGCAAAGAGTCGGACATGACTGAGTAACTGAACTGAACTGAACTGAACTGGATCATCTAGAAAGACAACATAGCCTCAACTTACTGATTTAATGCTCTGGTTTTCCTTATAGCTTTTATCATGTTATTTATAAATAAAGTTCCTTCTTTATTCCTGGCAAATGGAATTTCTCAATTATGTTATGAAGTGAGCTATACATTATATTTAAATTTGCCATTTGTTCAGTTTATAACTAAGAGGGTTATACATTTGCTTTTCCAGCATGTCAGAACAAGAGAACCACTGTAAAAATTTATGAAGTTTGTTAAAGAATATTATTTTGTTTACAAAGATACTATAAAATGATAGCAACAATAACAAGTACAGATGCTTTATTTTTTTTTTTTAGTTTTTTATTTTTTAAATTTTAAAATCTTTAATTCTTACATGCATTCCCAAACATGAACCCCCCTCCCACATCCCTCCCCACAACATCTTTCTGGGTCATCCCCATGCACCAGCCCCAAGCATGCTGCATCCTGCGTCAGACATAGACTGGCGATTCAATTCACATGATAGTATACATGTTAGAATGTCATTCTCCCAAATCATCCCACCCTCTCCCTCTCCCTCTGAGTCCAAAAGTCCGTTATACACATCTGTGTCTCTTTCCCTGTCTTGCATACAGGGTCGTCATTGCCATCTTCCTAAATCATGTGGAAAATATAGAAGAAAAGAAATAGCCTACATATATGAGGATATATTGGAGAAGGCAATGGCACCCCACTCCAGAACTCTTGCCTGGAAAATCCCACAGATGGAGGAGGCTGGTGGGCTGCAGTCCATGGGGTCGCTAAGAGTCGGACACGACTGAGCGACTTCACTTTCACTTTTCACTTTCATGCATTGGAGAAGGAAATGGCAACCCACTCCAGTGTTCTTGCCTGGAGAATCCCAGGGATGGGGGAGCCTGGTGGGCTGCCATCTATGGGGTCACGCAGAGTCAGACACGACTGAAGCGACTTAGCAGCAGCAGCAGCAGCAGCATGAGTATATATGCACAAAAATTAATATGGCTAATAATTGTTCAAAATATATGTTAAGTAGTGCTACAAAATGCAATTTTTTTCAACTCACATTGACAAAAGTTAATAAAATAGATAATTATCAATATTAGTGAATATTTTCTGAGATAAGCATACATACATTGCTAGTTTACGTTCCGCATTAAAAGTATCTCTTTGATTCAATAATTCAATATTCTCCCCTAAAGATTTAATCAGATATTGATACATTTATATTCACTATATAACCAGTATTTTGAAATAATATGAATATTCAAAAACAGGAAATACGTGCCTCTACCTTCTTTCTCTGCTTTTCAGCAAGGGATCCTGAGGAGCACATTCTACACTTCCTCCAAAGAATCTAACTCCATAAATAAAGGGAAAAGTTTTATTTATATAGTGCTTAACTTGATAAATATATTCAACCATATGCATATAGGCTGACTGTATTGCTTTTAATGTTGATTTTTTTTTTTTTTGCCATAATCTTAATAGGAGAATATCAAGTAGCTCGGAGAAAAATGGAAAAAGAAAATTAAAAGGAAAATTTATATTTAGTCAATGGAGTTGATTTCTTTCCAATGTTTTTCTCCTTTCAGTCTTTTAGCAGTGCTCCAGGAAGTTAAAGGGCAGGGTGAGGGCTCTACTGTTTTGCAATCAAGACTTGATCTCATTTTGAGTAACATTATTTGAGCATAAAAGTAATGATTTTCTTTTAAACTTAGGCTTTTCAAAGATTTTCTCTGCACTGTTAGTGTGATTTTATTACATCTAAGGGCTGTGTTTCCCCTCTGCCCCAAGAGAAACAAATTTTCCATTTTATGAAGTCAGCAGGGAACCAGACTCAATTTATAAAATTTAACTTCACAGGGGACTTTTCCTAAGACTAACTATTGCCATAAGAGGAAGTTACACTCTGGTAATCAAAGGCTCACTTGCAGAAACAAATTAACCCTCCAGCATTAAGAAACTAGCTTTAAAAAAAAAAATGGAGAAAATGATGAATTGTAGTTTCTTTGAAAAAAAAAGAAAAGCAAAGTCCTCATCAGGTTGAAACACAATTTTGACACTTTAAGAAGGTCTTGCTCAAAATCAGATTACCCTTTGGAAGTCTAAAAAGAATATAGTATATATTTAATTTGCACTTATTTTTATCACATTCCCTTATATCTGTGTTTTTGTACAGAACATATTAGTACAATGCTACATGTACATAATAAATGAACAAACATATGTACATTGAGGGTGCATGCTCAAAAACATTTTACTGAAGTGAGATCAATATCTAAATGGTTGAATACCTCTCCAAGACATCTTTGGTGTTGTTCAGTCGTTCAGTCATGTCTGACTCTTTGTGACCCCCATGGACTGCAGCACACAAGGCTTCCCCTGTCCTTCACCATCTCCCAGAATTTGCTCAGACTCATGTCCATTGAGTCAGTCATACCATCCAACCATCTCATCCTCTGTCGTCCCCTTCTCCTCCTGTCCTCAATCTTTCCCACTGTCAGAGTCTTTTCCAATGAGTCAGCTTTTTGCATTGGGTGGCCAAAGTATTTGAGCTTCAGGGAACAAATAATGTATATTATATTATGACATAATATATGATTGCAAGATATTAATATAGATCTCTGTGCTATACAGTAGGACCTTATTGTTCATCTATTTTTTTTTAATGTAATGTCTTTTCTTTTTCCTTTTTTGGAATTTTATCTCTGGTTGTCCTCACAATACCGTCTTTTACTTTGATGTTTAATACTTAACTGCAATGTGATGAGGAATAGATTTCCCAAATTTGGTGGGCTAGAACTTTTCTGAAAACTTTAAAGAAGAATTTCTATATTTTGCCTTGAAAATATTAATGTAAGAAGAACCCTAGGTAAAAGATCTTCCTTTTTAATCCTGTAAAATAATTTCCCTGTTATAAATCCATTTTATAACAAATTATAGAGACTTAATTCCTTGTTTCATCGATTTAAAGCAAATATTCTTCTTAAACATGTAGTATATTGAAGCTGAAGCACCCATTACAATTTATGGAATCTAAAGATCATTGCAAACAGGTAGCCATTACGATGTAGCTGCCATTTCTTTGGCTATTCAAACATGTAAAGTGGTCACATCAAAACTTGCAGAATGGATATAAGCATCTTAGGTGAGAAGTCTAGAAACAAGATTAGAGTATTCTCTCAAGAAATATTACCTCATCATTGCTTGTGATGTCTCAGTACATGTTGAAATAATACATGGGCTTGATAATCCTAAATTGGGAGGTAATTCAGGAAAATCAAACTTTGGAGATGAACAAGGTTTGGGAATATTTCAGCCCATTTATTTTACTTTTTTTTTTCATGCATGTCCAAGAGTGCTATGTAATAAAACTCTAAACTTAAATAAGTATAAGAATTCTTTAAGTATAAAATAAAAATTCTAAGTGATAAGAAAGAATCGTTATCTTTTAATTGGTAGCATAAATGATTGTACAAAATGTGATGATTGTACAATCCACAGCATCTTAGATTCAATAAAACAGTCATGCAGCCAGTATACCACGTATGCACTAGATAGTGAAAGAAAAACAGTCCCGGCATTTAGTGTCATTTCTTGGCTTTCTTCAGCTCTTTTCAGTTTTGGTTAATATAAGTTAATATAAACTTCCTCATGCTGCTCCCTATATCTCATTTTTTGAGTATTGGGAAGTAAAATAAACAGAATAAACTATAAGACTCTCCAGGAGAGGCAGAGATAAATAATAATAAAATCAAACAATATACACTTATATAATGTAAATAATACCTAAAGAACACCACAAAGTCTTTGGAAACTGCCAATAAATCATCTCATAAGTGGTAATCTAAGGTGTAATAAAAGACATATTTTACAAAAGATTTGGAAATTAGTATCATAGAAGCAAATGTCTCTAGGTAGTTAGTTATTGTTGTAAACCTTAAGGGCATATAAGTTGAATATCTTGCAACTGATGTGAATCAATTGCAAATTCTAGCATATAGGCTTCCATTATGACTTGGAGAAGTCAAAATCCCCATGATTTTCCAGCTCCCAACCTCAATATACTCAAGGTACAATGTCTTATACAGTTGAAAGGCATTGGGGATGCCCCTGGATTTGTCAGCCATCTGTCCACAGAGGACACCATCAACATATCCATCACTCCAGTACCCATGCATCTCTTCAGGCCCAGTAGTTCTGATGAGCTTTTGACATATTTAGGGCCCATATTCTTGGACTTGGCTGTGAATACTTGGGCTCTGAGCCTAGAAAGCTTCACCTCCTTCACAGTTAACCATCAGACAATTTTCACCTCCATAGTGCACAGCCAAGCTTCTGGGCACAGTTCTCTGCTACTCATATTCTTCCCAGGCTGATGAAGAAAACTTTATCTCTTTCTTATTCCTCTCAAGTCACTCTATTTTACCCCAACTGTTGTTCTACCATCTGAGTCACCAGGGAATCCCAGAACATCTGAAGTCTCCCTCCAAATAGTTTTATCTTTTATAAAAAGCTAAAAACTCTTAGACTTACAAAGACTTTACATTATAAAAGGACACTGCTAGCCGCTTAAAGGGAAGGGGGTTGTAAGAAAATCTAGGGATGACCCAAGAATTACAATTGATTGTGCCACATCCACAACAGAATTTCTTACCTTGAACTAGGGACTTCTCTGGTAATTTTCAGTTAGTTGCAATAATAGCCAAGAAAATGGCAAGCCAGTAGTAGTCACCGTACCTGAAATGTACTTTCTCAGACGTTACACCTGCCCAAGCCACAGGATATACCACAGAAGCATTATCATAAAATGTGCTAGATCATTAAAATGTTTTTAGCAAAAATTTCAAATGAGGAAGTACTTCGTTATGCGTTGCCTAAATGTGAATCCTGTCTTTTTAAGTCCTAGATGTTAGCTGTTCTTTGCATCACTTTACCACTGTAATCCTGGAGTGAAACAGCCGAGGGAAATGGTGCAGTGTGTGGAGGTTGTAGAGTGCCAGTTTATGAGTTTGTTTATTCTGCAGAAATTTTACTGCTGCTCAAACTGACTGCTTCTTTAGTACCTTAAATCACACAGCATAATCTGTGGACTCAAGATAAGAACAATAAACTTCACTGAATTTACAGGCTCAGGAGAACAGCATTCAATAGGGCCTTTTATTATGACCCTATCCTGACAATGTTTTCCTGACTTTCATTGCTTCAGGAATTCACAGGAGAGAAGTCAAAGCAGTATGCTGTTTTGAGTGTGGGCCCAACTCCCACTGTCAATCATACCAAATCAGGAAGAAAACAACTCAGATAGGAAAAAATAAGACAGAGGGATCTCTCACGTGGGTGCAGAAAATTGCTCCAATACCTGTTAACATACACATTTCTTAACTGGAAATGTAGAATCATTTAGTCAAAATTTCTAACTTTCTCAGTTACAAACACTTGCCCATCAGAATTATTACTCATCACTGAGGTGTTGATGGGTCACATGCACAACTGAATTAGAGAAGAATATAGAACCTAGAATGAAGGAGGCAGGAAGGTATAGTTAAAATGGTTTCCAAAATTTCATATGTTTATGAAGGACATAGCAAGTAAGATGGTAGGTGTTGCAAGAGGGCATCAGAGGGCAGACACACTGAAACCATACTCACAGAAAACTAGTCAATCTAATCACACTAGGACCACAGCCTTGTCTAACTCAATGAAACTAAGCCATGCCTATGGGGCAACCCAAGATGGGCGGGTCATGGTGGAGAGGTCTGACAAAATGTGGTCCACTGGAGAAGGGAATGGCAAACCACTTCAGTATTCTTGCTTTAATAACCCCATGAACAGTATGAAAAGGCAAAATGATAGGATACTGAAAGAGGAACTCCTCAGGTCAGTAGGTACCCAACACGCTACTGGAGATCAGTTGAGAAATAACTCCAGAAAGAATGAAGGGATGAATCCAATCAAAAACAATACCCAGCTGTGGATGTGACTGGTGATAGAAGCAAGGTCTGATGCTGTAAAGAGCAATATTGCATAGGAATCTGGAATGTCAGGTCCATGAATCAAGGCAAATTGGAAGTGGTCAAACAGGAGATGGCAAGAGTGAACGTCGACATTCTAGGAATCAGCGAACTAAAATGCACTGAAATGGGTGAATTTAACGTAGATGACCATTACATCTACTACTGCAGGCAGGAATCCCTCAGAAAAATTGGACTAGCCATCATGGTCAACAAAAGAGTCCGAAATGCAGTATTTCGATGCAATCTCAAAAATGACAGAGTGTTCTCTATTCGTTTCCAAGGCAAACCATTCAATATCACAGTAATCCAAGTCTATGCCCCAACAAGCAATGCTGAAGAAGCTGAAGTAGAACAATTCTATGAAGACCTACAAGACCTGCTAGAACTAACACCCAATAAAGATGTCCTTTTCATTATAGGGGACTGGAATGCAAAAGTAGGAAGTCAAGAAACACCTGGAGTAACAGGCAAATTTGGCCTTGGAATGTGGGATGAAGCAGGGCAAAGGCTAATAGAGTTTTGCCAGGAGAACACACTGGTCATAGCAAACACCCTCTTCCAACAACACAAAGAAGACTCTACACATGGACATCACCAGATGGTCAACACTGAAATCAGATTGATTATATTCTTTGCAGCCAAAGATGGAGAAGCTCTATACAGTCAACAAAAACAAGACCAGGAGCTGACTGTGGCTCAGATCATGAACTCCTTATTACCAAATTCAGACTCAAATTGAAGAAAGTAGGGAAAACCGCTAGACCATTCATGTATGACCTAAATCAAATCCCTTATGATTATACAGTGGAAGTGAGAAATAGATTTAAGGGCCTAGATCTGATAGATAGAGTGCCAGATGAACTATAGAGTGAGGTTCATCACATTGTACAGGAAACAGGGATCAAGACCATCCCCATGGAAAAGAAATGCAAAAAAGCAAAATGGCTGCCTGTGGAGGCCTTACAAATAGCTGTGAAAAGAAAAGAGGCAAAAAACAAAGGAGAAAAGGAAAGATATAAGCATCGGAATGCAGAGTTCCAAAGAATAGCAAGAAGAGATAAGAAAGCCTTCCTCAGTGATCAATGCAAAGAAACAGAGGAAAAGAACAGAATGGGAAAGACGAGATCTCTTCAAGAAAATTAGAGATACCAAGGGAACATTTCATGCAAAGACGGGCTCGAGAAAGCATAGAAATGGTCTGGACCTAACAGAAACAGAAGATATTAAGAAGACGTGGCAAGAATACACAGAAGATCTGTACAAAAAAGATCTTCATGACCCAGATAATCACGATGGTGTGATCACTCATCTAGAGCCAGACACCCTGGAATGTGAGGTCAAGTGAGCCTTATAAAGCATCACTACAAACAAAGCTAGTGGAGGTGATGGAATTTCAGTTGAGCTATTTCAAATCCTGAAAGATGACGCTGTGAAAGTGCTGCACTCAATATGCCAGCAAATTTAGAAAACTCAGCAGGGGCCACAGGACTGGAAAAGGTCAGTTTTCATTCCAATCCCAAAGAAAGGCAATGCAAAAGAATGCTCAATCTACTGCACAATTGCACTAATCTCACACACTAGTAAAGTCATGCTCAAAATTCTCCAAGCCAGGCTTTAACAATATGTGAACCGTGAACTTCCTGATGTTCAAGCTGGTTTTCAAAAAGGCAGAGGAACCAGAGATCAAATTGCCAACATCCGCTGGATCATGGAAAAGCAAGAGAGTTCCAGAAAAATATCTACTTCTGCTTTATTGACTATGCCAAAGCCTTTGACTATGTGGATCACAATAAACTGTGGAAAATTCTGAAAGAGATGGGAATACCAGACCACCTGACCTGCCTCTTGAGAAATCTGTATGCAGTTCAGGAAGCAACAGTTAGAACTGGACATGGAACAACAGACTGGTTTCAAATAGGAAAAGGAGTACGTCAAGGCTGTATATTGTCACCCTGCTTATTTAACTTCTATGCAGAGTACATCATGAGAAACGCTGGACTGGAAGAAGCACAAGCTGGAAGCAAGATTGCCGGGAGAAATATCAATCACCTCAGATATGCAGATGACACCACCCTTATGGCAGAAAGTGAAGAGGAACTAAAAAGCCTCTTGAGGAAAGTGAAAGTCGAGAGTGAAAAAGTTGGCTTAAAGCTCAACATTCAGAAAACGAAGATCATGGCATCCGATCCCATCACTTCATGGGAAATAGATGGGGGAAACAGTAGAAACAGTGTCAGACTTTATTTTGGGGGAGCTCCAAAATCACTGCAGATGGTGACCGCAGCCATGAAATTACAAGACGTTTACTCCTTGGAAGAAAATTTATGACCAACCTAGATAGCATATTGAAAAGCAGTGACATTACTTTGCCGACTAAGGTCCGTCTAGTCATGGCTATGGTTTTTCCTGTGGTCATGTATGGATGTGAGAGTTGGACTGTGAAGAAGGCTGAGCACCGAAGTATTGACACTTTTGAACTGTGGTGTTGGAGAAGAGTCTTGAGAGTCCCTTGGACTGCAAGGAGATCCAACCAGTCCATTCTGAAGGAGATCAACCCTGGGATTTCTTTGGAAGGAATGATGCTAAAGCTGAAACTTCAGTTCTTTGGCCACCTCGTGGGAAGAGTTGACTCATTGGAAAAGACTCTGATGCTGGGAGGGATTGGGGGCAGGAGGAGAAGGGGATGACACAGGATGAGATGGCTGGATGGCATCACTGACCTGATGGACATGAGTCTGAGTGAACCTCAGGAGTTGGTGATGGACAGGGAGGCCTTGCGTGCTGTGATTCATGGGGTCCTAAAGAGTCAGATATGACTGAGTGACTGAATTGAATTGATGAAGGACATATGTCTTTAAAATCTTACTTCCCATACCTAATTATTAATTAATCATATATACACATAAATTTATTATTGTATTAATATTATACTAATTGGTAAGTATTTTTGATTTTTTTTTAACCTTAACTGGTAAAACTGGGCTTCCCTGGTGGCTCAGCTGGTAAAGAATCTGCCTGCAATGTGCGGAGACCTGGGTTCGATCCCTGGATTGGGAAGATCCCCTGTAGAAGGGAAAGGCTACCTACTCCAGTATCTTTGCCTGGAGAATCCCATGGCTAGAGGAGGCTACAGAACTACAAGAGTCATATGCGACTGAAGATCCTTTGGAACCAATCTCTGCACGTATACTCAGAAACAACTGTAAGAATAAGTTTCCATCTATTTTAAGGGAAAGGCTACCCTCTTCAGTATTCTGGCCTGGAGAATTCCATGGACTGTATAGTCCATGGGGGTCACAAAGATTCAGACATGACTGAGCAACTTTCGCTTCACCTCACTTACCTTAACTGGGAAATACAAGTACACATTTGCTTTGTGATTAATGATAAAATGTCACAAACTACAAAAAAATAGCTTGTTAATCATGAAATGTCAGTATAAAGCATTCTTTTGTCACTTTTAATGCTTTTGATTTAAATTCTACTCTGATAATGTTATTGCAGATTCTATTGTCTTTTTAAGAGGTAAAGCAATATCTGTAAGAAACAGAAATTGGCAAAATCACAATCATTGTAGGGAATTTGATAATACTGCACTCAGTTTTTGACAGAACCAAGAAAAATTATTTAAGGATATGGATTTAATTAAATAATATAAAACTTAAATAAAATTGTATAACATACGTGTGTGTGTGTGTATATATATATATATATATATATATATCTCCTGAAAGTTTCACAGAACTCGTTAAATTTTGCCACTGACTATGCTACAAAGGAAGGCATAATTTTAATAAATTCCAAACTTTGGTCATTCTTTTGCAATTACTGTAGATATTAAAAACCACAGGAAAACACCACCACGTCTCAAATAAAGAAACACAAAAGCATAGAAGTATGAAAACATTCTTTAAAATCATTCTTGTTAAAAATGTAAATCAGACTACAATATAGAATTTGGACAAAACTGTACACAGAAGACAATCAGTAATTCAAAATTACTATTAAGCATAACAAGATACCCAAATGTAAATTAATTTAGCAAGAAATTAATTTTAAAAATCTTAAAGAAAAGTATAAAAAATAGTCAATAAAATATAAATAGAAATCAATTAATTAGAATCCAAAAATAGAACTTATTTTGAATTTACTTTTTCTTGCATCCTTCTATATTGTATTTTTAACCTTTTTTAATACTTTCCAAGGTTTGTAAATCATTGAAGATCCTTTTTTCTTTCTGATTCTCAGAACCTATTTCTTCCTGCATTCTCTTAAAGATATCAGAGGTTCTGTTTCAGTTGCTTTGAAACTAAAACTAAATCTAGAAAATATGGATTATCATTGATTATTTTGTGATTATTACTGAAAATTTTGTCATGCACAAGAAAGAGTTGTTAAAAGTATTGTCCATTTGGGGAGACAAATATGCTAGGTATACAGCTATTCAAACAGCTATCACAATGCAAACACTTATATAACCACCACCAACGTTCAAAAATAGACTATTGCTAATATCCCAGTTGTCTTCCAGAGCTCGCTACCAAGCACTACTCTGTCTTCTTTCCAAATGTAACCCAGTCCTGATTTCTATCCCTGTAGTTTATTTTTTCTCCTTTTGGAACTGATATAAATGAATTAGTTTAGTCCATTTTTTTGTGTGTCTGGCTTCTTTCCTGTAACATTTTCCATGTGAGATTCAAACAGGCTATTCTATACAATGTACTAAGTCACTTCAGTTGTGTCTGACTCTGTGACCCTATGGACTATAGCCTACCAGGCTCCTCTGTCCATGGGATTCTCCAGGCAAGAACACTGGACTGGGTTGCCATGCCCTTCTCCAGGGGATCTTCCCAAGCCAGGGATCGAAACTGTGTTTCTTACATCTCCTGCATCATCAGCTGAGTTCCTTACCACTAGCGACACCTGGAAAGCCCAATTCTATGTAACGGTAGTTCATTAATTTATATCATTGCATGAGATTGAACCATATGAATATAACACATCATATACTGTTGATAATGTGTAATTTCAAAGTCAAAATTACTATATTTGAGTAATTTTTAGTTTGGAACTATAAGAATAATGCATCTGTGAACGTTCTCATGTGCATATCTTATTGCACATGTACACTCATTTGGAAATTTAATTGTTCAATTATAGAATATGCATCTTAATCTAAATCAATAAATTTTAAATACTTTTCCAAAGTGGTTACTAAAATCTATACCCCGATCAGAAATAAATGACAGTTCCCATAGCTCCATATCTTTATCAACACTTGGTACTTTCTTTCTAGTTTTGGCCAAGTTGGTAGGTTTATAGTACTAGCTCTTCGTGCTTTTAATTTGTATTTCACTGATTAACAAGTGAGGGTGAGTGTGTTTTCATATGACTAATTGCCAGTTGAATGTCCTATTTTATGAAATGATTCAGTAAATTATTTGTTCATCTTTCTGTTGAGTGCTCTTCTGTTATCAAAAGGAAGACGATCACTTAACTTATACCAAATTTGTGGTAAATATGGGCCTCTTGAGTGTTTATTCACTGGATGTATGAGAGTAAAGCTCAGAAACAAGATCTGGAATGCAGTAATACTATCGTATGAAATCCAGTCTACAGTCCTAGGTGTTTTCTACAAGCTCAAGGGAACATGGTGCTTTGTCATATCGTGTGGCAGCATTAGTGCCCTAACTCTCCATGGATTATGCAGGAGACTCTTATGAATATAATGACATGGCAATCTCTATAACCCTGGGACAATTAGCATCATAATTTGGGACTGTTAATAAGACAAATTTCAATCAAAATTTATTATTCCATGAGGGTCATCCTTAGCCTAAAGGCAGACAACCAAGTAATGGCTTGTAAAAATGGCATTTTTAAGCTAGACCACATTAAATGCAATTTACAATGAAATCTCTGACATTGGAAATTGGACTTTGTGATTCCATGTGACAAACATTTAAAAAGATGTTACATGGGCTGCAAATATACTCTTATTTTTATCTTTTAGGCACAAGATGCATCTCAAACCATTAACAGATGGGATTTTATTATGTATCAAAAGGTCTTCCTAGATGTCACAAACTGAAATTCTTTCCTTGAGCCCTAATAAAGTAATTCAAATTTTATAATCGCAACTAAAGAAAATAAGGATATTCCAATCATTTCAAATTCAAATTAAACTCACATTACATTAAGCAATCTGTTTCTTTAGAAAGAGCAGCAAATATTTCCAAGGTCCACAGCTCTTTACCTCATGTATCAGTTAGTTACTGCTGTGTAACAACCCACCACCACATTTCAAAGTTTAAACAACAGCCATACTTTTAGTTCGTGATTTTGTTGCTTGAAAACTACACTGAGCTAGGAAATTCTTCTGGTTTCAGGCGGTTTCCCAATTCTGTGGTAAGCTCCAGGTTGCCTGGGGAGGGCTACATATGCTTCTGACAGTTAATTGATTCTCAGTTGGCCATTGTGGCTTCTCCCCATATGTGTCTGATTCTCCAGGTGGTCACATGGTATGGACAAAAGATGAGAATAAGCAAAAAAAAGGGAGGATCTAAGCAAAAGGATGCAAGTATCTTGAGATGCAGTCTTAGACTCACACCCTATCACTTCTACCACATTCTATTATCTGCAGAGAGTCACAAGGCCAGCCCAGAGTCAGAATGGGAAGGAATCATAGTTACAAAACACGAAACATAAACACAAAGACATTAATACCATCAACAATCTACCTCAACCTACATCATGCTACTTTCCTAGTTCTTGATGTATTTGTCTTATTTGCTTAGATTGAGATCACTTCAGGAGCAAAAACCAGGCTGTAGGATCTCAGCATTTAATCCTTGCCTAACTTTCATGTGTAGAGACTACAACACTTACTCCAAATTACAAGGCTAATTGAAGGAAATATTACAGATATTTTCATTTGACCAGTTTTACTGAGCTACTACTATGTACTAGGCAAATCTTTCTAAAGATGACTTTTCTAAATATATGCAGAACCATGGTGGAATTTATTAAAAGGCTCAAAAACACATTTTTAAGCTTAGAGTTTGTATATCTGTCTAAAAGCAGGAAAAAATAATCTTGAATATTGTTAAAATCCTCAGAGCACAGATACTTTAAATTCTGAGACATTCAAAGATGCTTTGTCTCACTACATTAGGTGAGTCTTGAAACATTAGATATCAGTCTTGAAAACCCATGAGAAAATATTAGTGAAAAGATTTGATTTTTATAATATTTTGTTTGCCATCTCCTATCCCAAGTTAACTTATCTTTATAGAAAAACTTCAAATTAACATAGTCAAATAATAGTGTCAGTCTATGATATACTCCACAAGAAATCCTTTATAAACCCTAGAACTGATTTTGGAATTCAAATATTTAATGCTCAATGAGAGAACTTGTGTTATGATAAACAATGAAATAATATTTTCATAATTAAAATGAACATTGGAAACTTCTAACACATTTAGGGAGAACCAACTATGGCAAAAAAATTTCCATAGACATATGTTGTAGGGGAGGCTGGACATTTTTTCCAATTGAAAGATTTGTATTCTATTGAGAATAATAGAAGGCACATAACTATAAAAAAAATTAGTAAATAATCAGGAACCTCTGTATATGTGCAGAATATCTTTTATAAGGAATAACTCACTTTACAAATATTTTCTCCCTAATATTTGTACTCCAGGGTTGTTTTTTGGTTTTTTTGTTGTTGTTGTTGGTTTGGGTTTTGTTTTTTGTTTGTTTTTGTTTTTTTTTTTGTTTTTTTTTTTTTTTTGCTCATTTGTTTGTATGGCAGCATCCATGGACAGGAACATTGTAAAAGACAAATTAATCAAATTGATGATAAGAAATTATACCCCCAAAATACTGCTCAAACTACTCAAAGAGCATGCAGTGAACATTCACTCCACCATAGCTGAAGCATTTTCCAAAGTATTGTATGGTTTTAAAGGGCTAAAATACCAGTCTAAAAACTCTTGAGCACAAGTTTTGCCTTCTGTATATTCACTCTTAACTCACACTATTGCAAGGAAGCCCTCACTTGGCCTCTTTCTAGCCTACATTGCTTTGCTTCTGACATCACAGTCTTACCTTTCCTCTGAAGCCTTGCCCTACCTCATTAAATGGAAAAGAAAATTGTTATTAACTTCAGAGCTTGTAACAGACTTTGGCCTCTTTCACTTCATTATCATTCATTAGCAACACCTCCTCCCCCACGTTCTTACTGTTCCATGTTTCTCCGTTGCCTTTGGTGTGCTGTCTCCGCTGTTTCCTTGGTTTCTAAGAGCAGAAGTGGCATTTGGTGACCTACCCTGGTGCTGATATTCAGTTACTGCCTCCATTAAAGATGGACTAATTAGAGTAGGCCATGTGTCAGCCCAGAATTAATGAAAGGGAATGCAAGAATCAAAGCAGGGCATTGATTGTCTGGGTGCTGAAATATGAATTCAGCCTCACATTTTGGAAGTCTGGGTTATGATTATTGACCTAGTTATGCATTAGTAATCCTTTTGTATCCAAAGTCAGTCACTAGGCCTGTTTTAATCAGTGCTGTGCCAGTGAGCGCATGCATATGTGCATTCGTGTAGGTGTTAGAATTTATTTGATTTTTCCTTTGAAAAGAATACTGTGTGAGCAAACATGAGACAATTTCATTAGTGGAAAGCATCAACAATACTAACATCAACGGAGAATATCAGATTGCTTACCATCAGACTCCTTATTTTGATTCAATTCATCTGATTAAAAACACACGCACACACACACACAAACTCAAAGACTCTTTAATTTACATTAAAGGTCTTTCTAGGAATAGAAATGCTTGGCAAGGGTCCTCCCTGCCATCTCCCCTACATAATCACCACCTACCCTATTTCTACTCTGACCTTTTTTTTTTGTTTTAGTTCATAGAACCTGCCCAGTTAATGTCTGGGAACATCTATCAGACACTGAGGAGAGATCTACCCTTTTAGATATGAACTCACTCAAAAGATTAGAGGACATTCACCATGCCCCTCAGATTTATCAACTTGCATTGCTTATATTCTCTGTCGTGCTGACTGTTCATCCCATGGACCATTAAAGTGCAATGAGCCACATACTGAAATGACTTATATGAAGGAAATGGTCAGTTAACACGTGAAAGATGAAGATATGGAAATTAAAGAAGTCTAAAGATTATATTTTTTTAAGGTGGAAAAGCTGTGTTACAGCCATGCTACTAAAAATTCAATTTTCATAAGAATCACCTATGGCATTAAAATGCATATTCTGATTCAGTAGGTCCTGAGTGGGACCAGGGATTTTGCATTTTTAGCAAGGTCCTAGCGATTTCTTTGGAAGGAATGATGCTAAAGCTGAAACTTCAGTCCTTTGGCCACCTCATTCGAAGAGCTGACTCATAGGAAAAGACTCTGATGCTGGGAGGGATTGGGGACAGGAGGAAAAGGGGACAACAGAGGATGAGATGGCTGGATGGCATCACTGACTCAATGGACGTGACTCTGAGTGAACTCCGGGAGTTGGTGATGGACAGGGAGGCCTGGCGTGCTGCGATTCATGGGGTCACAGAGTTGGACACAACTGAGCAACTGAACTGAACTGAACTGAGGTAATCTACAAACACTTTGAGTGGCAAGATGCTAAAGTGATGTTTTGGTGATTTGGTCAAACAAATCAACATATCTATTTCTTCCCTTGTATTCTCCATGTTTTTATTGTGAAGAGACATTATACTTCCAAACAAAGAATTAAAGTATTGCAATCACTCCCCAACCCTGAGGGTGAGGTTCTTAAAATTTAAAATTTTAATAAATAATAGGGGAATTTAAGAACTTATGGTGGGGTGTAGAGAGGAAGGTGGAAATTCACCATATGAAGATATCTATCATTATAATTTTTTACATATGTAAGAAGAATAGCAAATAAAAAGAAAATAAATTTCATCCACTCTTCTTAATTAGTAATAATGACCTCTATTAAATAAGTTCTACTTATCTTTATCTAAGGATGACTTCCTGTGACTTTGATAAGTTCTAAAATTGATGTGATGGAGATGGTGTTTCTAAGGAAGGAAGACAGGAACATGAAATGTTTTCAGGGAAAAAATATTTAAGCAACTCTCTTTTTCTCTAATTCATGGATCTGCAAGCTCTTTGAAAGCCCAATCCTTCTTCATCCCTAGAAACGAAAGGCACATACATCCTTCAAAGCCCGCTTTGTACCTCTTTGCTGATTGTGTCAACAAACTCAAGGTTTGGTTAGGACTTGCTAAGGCTGCTTTTGCACTTTCATAAAATAATGTCCTTGAGTACCGGTTTATAATGAACTCATCTTCACAGAAAAGTTTGCTTCCTTAGGGTATGTTCTGCATCAGGCAGGCTGATAGGCAAAAAGAAGTTCTTGAGATGATGCAGCTACAGTCGGATATCCTGCGCCCATGATGCCTGTAATGGGAGCGTCGCATCTTCTATTGTCCAAGTCTGGATATTTTCAAGTTCCTATTAGTGAGGAGAACTGACTTCTGCTTTCAGCTGATCATTATTTCTTCAAATATTATTTTCTGCTCATTCTTTCTTTTTTCTTCTCATTCTTTCTTTCTTCTCCTCTCCTTTCTGAACCAAATGTACGTGTATGCTAGAACATCTAACATTGACCCGAAAGTACCCAAATCTTTGCCATTTTTGTTCAATCATTTTGGTTCTCCTTCAGATTGAGTAGTTTTTAATGATCTATCTTCACATTCATGTATTTATTCTCCTATCACCTTTATTCTGCCAAGCCCAACTAGGGAATTGCTAATTCAGATACGGCATTTTTCAGATATAGAAATTACATTTAGTTCTTTTTATACAGTTTGCATTTCTTTGATTCGGTCTGAATATGTTTTCCTTTACATCACTGAGAATAGCTTAACAGCAACTTTAAAATCCTTTTCTGCTGATTCCATCTGGGTCATCTCACAGTTGGATTCTTTTCAATGGTTTTTCCCCTCTGTCTCTCTGGACTGGTTTACATTTTCCTGCTTCTTTGTAATTATGGGTCACATCCTAGACATTGGTAATGCTATGTTGCAGAGACTCAGGATTCTGGCAAATTTCTCCCCCCCCCCAAAAAAAATGTCTTTTGTTTGCTCATTCATATTAACAGGTAATTAATTTCTATAGACCCAAACTGCAAACATCTCTTCAACATCAGCTCAAATCTCATTTCAGTTCTTTATTCTTAACTTGGTTACTTGCAACCTACCCCAGCAACTGAGATCATGTGTTAGCCCAAGTTGGGCAGAGAAAGCAGAATTTCTTCCTCTGTCTTTATCTCCTTCTCCCAGTCTTCACTTTCTTGCTGCTATGTTGCTCTAATTCCTATCCTCCAGAAAGACTGCTGGGGTTTGAGCTACCCTATGATGCACCAAACTTGGACAACTTTCAGGCAAAAAGCTACAAAAACAGGGAAATTGCCCTGTGACATTCCCTCTTTCCAAATGTTGACTTCCCTTCAGAAACTTCCACTTTTATCTGTCTTCAGATGCCTTCAGGAAGTTGACTTTTAATGTCTTCCTCTTTTTTATAATTTTGTCTACATCAGTAGGAAGGTTGATCTTTAAGAGCTTACTCAGCCATATCAGAACTTCAATTTACTATATACTTAGATCTACTTGTTACACAAATCTATCCTTAATAATACAGGACTTGGTGCTTTCAAAATAATACACAAAACATTTAGCTTTGGCTTAGTGGTTGGACACAGATATTGCAAGTTGGAGATCTGGTAATTCTTTGTACACTTTTGCATAAATAGGAAGGTTGGCAGCATAAGCATGGTGAGCCTGTTGATGTAAACTCTAGAGAAAGTGGTTGCTCAAAGTAGAACGTCAATGTATGTTGAAGATAACAGCCAGGTTAGGAAAATTCTCACAAGAAAGGGGGGAGGAGGATAAACTTACACAAAATTTGTCCCAAACTGAATCATTTATAAGAAACAACTTAGAAGTGGGGTGACCATATAATTTATCATCCAAACCAGATTGTGTTCGTGAGTGAAAGTGAAGTCACTCAGTCATGTCTGACTCTTTGTGACCCCATGGACTGTAGCCAAACAGGCTCTTCTGCCCATAGGATTTTCCAGGCAAGAGTACTGGAGTAGGGTGCCATTTCCTTCTCCAGGAGATCTCGCCAACCCAGGGATTGAACCCAGGTCTCCTGCATTATAAGCAGACGCTTTACCATCTGAGCCACCGGGGAAGTCCTGTTTGTGGGTGAAAGGAAATGTTATTAATAACTGGGACAACAGGAATAAACAGGCAATATCTAGTATACACTGGCCACTGACTCTGAAGAGAAAGTCCTAGAAAGAAAAAATTGTAGTATCAATCCCTTTCCTAACATTTCTCATTGATGTTCTTCTGTCAAAATGGGAGGCAGTCCAGTAATAAAAACCAGATTAAGAGGATAGTCTTCTGACCCAACCTACATTTTTCTGTCTTCATGGCAAGAGGATAAGCAGTCCATAGAGGACATTAATTCTATTTTAAGTGAGCCGTCAGGCTTAATAATCATGTCCACATAAAATCTTAAACTCTGATTTTTTACATGTGGAATTGACTAAAAGCAGATATGCCAAATGTGGGCTAAATTTTGAGAGATTATGCTAGTAGTCATGAATGTAGGCAACAAAAATACTATGTTTTTTCTACTGTAATGAAAACAGTTGAGTCTGTAAGCCTATACAAGGTTATTCTTTCATGGAATTTATGATTTGATTTTATTTATTTGTTTTATACTTTTATTTTCAGGTTTGATTAAACAAAATTATCATTCTGGGCTAAATTCAATTAGTGAAAAGGTGGATTTTCTTTTTTGGTGAAAGATAAGCCCTGAGGACAATATAGATCTGTTTTATCACAGATTTTATCCCTTTTGTCTCTGAAAACCTTATTTCCTTTCTCAACTTCTTGCACTTTTGAGGATAACGAAGACAATGCTAGAATTTGTTTACATTAAAATTGATTAGTTTATTTATTGCCCGACCTATGACATAGTTATTCTTTTATAATTATATAATTTCCAATAGGCAGTTAAAACATTTAATATTTTCTTTGCCGATACAATTTAATCAATTCTTCTAGAACTTAAGAAAATAAGCCTACTATCACTGTACCATATTCATCTCTATATACTTTGGGATACTGAATAAAATTCTTTGGAAGTTTAAAAGAGTAGAGATTGGTCACATTGTAGTAGCTTGCTTTAATAGAATTCTCTGCTTTGTGAGCTGCACAAATAAGACCCAAGTTATATAAGTCGTTACTCCAAATAAATTTACAGAAGATTTGAAATAAACCAATGCTTTCCATTCCAAATAACCATCTTTCCTTCATTCACCTGAGACAGAGTACAGGAAAGGGGGCAACCTCATCCTCACAGATTGTCTGGACATAAAAAATTTCCACAATGTTTGCTCTCATTGATTTTGTACACTTACCGCTTAGAAGGCAGGAGACAGGAGGAGAAGGGGACAACAGAGGATGAGATGGTTGGATGGCATCACTGACTCAATGGACATGAGTCTGAGAAAGCTCTGGGAGTTGGTGATGGACAGGGAAGCCTGGTGTGCTACAGTCCATGGGGTCACACAGAGTCCGACATGACTGAGCAACTGAACTGCCTGACTGACCACTTAGAAAGGCAGAGCACAGGCAAAGGTTCCCTTAAAAAACAGACTGAGCTACTAAGGAGAAAATAAAAGGCAAAATACCACTGCCTGACTTGCAAGCTCAGCCAATGTAATTCTTTCTGAGAATTTGGTGTTAATTTTTCTTTTAGTACAAATTCCCTCTAACTCATAATTATATAATAACAGATGATACTTCCTACTAATCCATGAATACAATATTACCAGTCTTTATAAAGAAGAAAACAATTTAATCTCCTCATGGGAAACATACCTGTGGTGACCCAAGGATGAAAGAGCAAATAATACCAAGGATGGTCTTGGAATCCAGGAATGGAAAAATGAGACTCATATCGTCCTTCCCTCCCCCATGTTGTAACTATTAATGGATTTCAAGTCTTCTTGAGCAGTATAAACTGTCTCCCCTCCTACTCCATAGGAGGAAGGTTTTTGCCTTACTCTTCCCTCCACCCAGCGTACGTGCCTCATCCATCAGCAAATGACCCACAAGACCCCTATCCCACTCCTTGTAGCCTGGGTATAAAAGTGGACCAAAGACCCCTGTTCAGTGTCGGTTTTCCCTTGAGCTGGCCTGTTATTCTAACAGTGTCTCCCATTCTAATAAACTTTATTGCCCTCTCATTCCGTCTCATGTCTGGAAATTCATTTCCAATCCGCACCTGGACCATGACAATACTGGAAACTATAATATAGAATATCTAACTATTTAGATTGAATTTTATACAATAATTGACAACAGCAATGGAAGATAAAACACTGACAAATAGAAGTCTTTGAGTTTTTCTTTTCCATAAAATTCTTCTGTAATTATTTTCACAGGTACTATAGCCACTCTTTAGCAGATTTAAAATTGAGCTAAATTTTAAGGCTTTTAAACATATTTATAAAGCCTAATTTACAAAAGATAATAGACAAAGTCAATGCATGTAGCCAAATTAGTTTCCAGAAAAGTCATAAGACTTTTGGAATCAACCTTAAATTTTTGTGAGTCCATATTTTTATATTGTCAGAGTTCCACAAGAATTTAGTCACAAAAGAACTTAATGTATATTATTAGCATATGTGTTAGACTGTGCTTTCACATGTAAATTCCCTTTAGAAATCACTGACTTTACAGTTGGCCCTTTAGTATCAGAGGTTCCTCATCCATAGATAACAGATTTTCTATTGTCCTGCTAAACCATTTCACATAAGAGACTTGAGTATCTGTGGATTTTGGTATCCAATAGGGTCTTGGGCTTCCCAGGTGGCACTAGTGGTAAAGAACCCACCTGCCAATGCAGGAGATAAGAGACACGGGTTTGATCCCTGGATCAGAAAGATCCCCTAGAGGAGGAAATGGCAAAAGGTACCCACGCCAGTACCTTTGCCTAGAGAATCCCATGGACTGAGGCGCCTAGAGAGCTACATGGGACCACACAGAGTCAGACTTGACCGAAGATATTTAGCGCATAGGGTTTTGGAACCAATCTCCCCACAGATACTCAGGAACAACTGTGAGAATGATTTGCAGTCTATTTTAGCCTGTGCCCAGAATTTTGCCCCTAATTCTGAGCTCCAGACTTCTGTATCCAACTGTATACCCTGCATCTCTTTTTTGATGTCTGGTAGCCATTTCAAATTCGAACTACCACAAATGAAATTCTTAGTTACCTTTCTGTTGTTCATTTGCTAACTCTTTGTGACCCTGTGAACTGCAGCGTACCAGGCTTGCCTGTCCTTCACCATCTCTGTCAGTTTTCTCTAACTCGTATCCGTTGAGTCAGTGATGCCATCCAACTATCTCATCCTCTGTCGCCCTCTTCTCTTCTTGCCCTCAGTCTTTCCCAGCATCAGGGTCTTTTCCAATAATTACCCTCATAATGAACCTGAAACTGCCCCATTACCAGTATCTCCCACTATTGCAATGTTTAGCTAATGTTTTTAGTTCAAACTTTCAAAATATACATGATCCTGCTCTCCACTCCCTGGAGAAGGCACTATCAACCCACTCCAGTATTCTTGCCTGGAAGATCCCATGGGCAGAGGAGTTTGGAGGGCTGAAGTCCATGGGGTTACAAAGAGTCAGACATGACTGAGTGACTAACGCTTTAACACTGCTCTCCACTACTCTCATTTTAAGCCAAGCCACCGTCATCTCTCAACTGAAGCAGTGCATTGCCTGATAACTGTTCTTGCTGTTTTCATGCCTACATACCTATTATCAACTTTCCTTAAAGCAATCAAAGTAAACAATTTAAAATCCTGACATATAAAAAAAATTCCAATATCCTCACCATGATCTACAAATATCACACCTTGTATTCCCTGAGCATTTGAGACTGTTTGCTGGATAAATTTTTTGTGGCTGCTTTATAGACAGGGGTGGATCTCCAAACAACATTTCTTCTGACACTGAGAGTGATGACACTATGCATACACACACCAAGAAGATATGAAAAGATTCTACCTGGGGACAACAGAGCAGGCCCTCTCAATCTGTTTCAAAAATGACTTGAGAGAGAAAGGAAGGAAGCTGGTGGATTTTCACAGTGGCTAGGGCTTGGGGCTGGACTGAAAGTTCACAGATGTAGTCAGGGGCTTGTGTAGTTAGAAAGAGGTTCCAACTGTTATACTGTTCTCTCTGCCTAAAACGCTCCCACATCTGAGAATGCAGAGCATAGGCTTTTGCCAGGCACATGGAATGGTGGAAATAGGCAATGAGTGGAACATATTTGCCAGAGCATATCATAACAGTGGACCATGGAACCCAGGTAAATAGCAGTAAGAGGAGGGCAGAAGATTTTAGAAGATCATAAGAAAGTGGCCTCATTGATTGGAGGTCTCACAGAGGCTGAGGTAGAGGGTATATGAACACATAATATGGAAGAATAGAAATATATTTCTAGGGAAAGGCTATTGAAAAGAGTGGCTGAAACGCAAAGAAATTTCGAAGGAGTTGAGGAGACCAAGGTTCAAAGAATTAAACCAGATTGGTATATCTTTCTTCTTCTTGGATGATACAAACCCTGAAAATAAAGGCAAAAGTTGGGGTAGAGAGAAATACTGTGGATAAGACATTAATTGACAATTAAATTAATTATCTATTAGTTAATAGATAATTAATAAAATAGATAATCCAGTAGAAGAAAAGGAGACTGCTTTAGACAGATGGCTTGTCCTTCAATCTAGTTGTTATTGCCACTGCCTGTGTGTGAATGCTCAGACATGTCTGATTCTTTGCAACTCCATGGACTATAGCCCACCAGGCTCCTCGGTCCATGGAATTTTCCAGACAAGAATACTGGGGTGAGTTGCCATTTCATACTCCAGGGATCTTCCTGACCCAGGGATCAGACCACTAAAAATCTCTAAGTCATATTCAAAAACTGTTGATGGACTCAACTGGAGTGAATTTTTAAGAAATCAGCAAAGACTAGTGGGCATATTACAGCGGAAATATATACATTTTAAGACAAGTTTTTAAATGCTGTGATATATCATCACATTGTAGAGGTACTAATCATTACTGCTGGGGCTCAGCTTCTATGAGAAGATGAGAAAAGGAGAATCAATTTCTAATAAAGGGACTGAAGCCCAATGATTTAAGAGACCTGGAAAAATTCACTCTGGTAGCAAAGGCTCAAAGGAAAAAAAATATCATTTCTGCCTTTAAGTTTCTCTGACAGCTCTGACTGCTTTCTTCCTGCCCACAACAATCAAAAATTATAATCTGCCAGCTATGAGTCACATAAACACCAACAAAAATCAGTTTTGCCTGTATTTTAATTTTATGTGTTATGTAAGTATTATTCCTATTAAATAATATCCCTAACAATGTATTTATTATTATGGATACACATCCAAAAAATTACATCACTTCTCGGCCTTTTGGTTAAGATCAAGTGTAGTACCTGGGGTTTCCCTGGTGGCGCTAGTGGTAAAGAACCTGCCTGCCCACGCAGGAGACATAAGAGATGCAGGTTTCTTCCCTGGGTTGGGAAGATACCCTGGAGGAGAGCACAACAACCCACTCCAGTACTCTTGCCTGGAGAATCCTATGGACAGAGGAGCCTGGTAGGCTACAGTCCACAGAGTCCCAAAGAGTCGGGCACGACTGAAGTGACTTACACACACACACATAGCATAGCACATATCCAAAAAATGAAGACACTAATTTGCAAAGATATATACACCCCAGTATTCACAGTGAATTATTTACAGTAGTCAAGATATGGAAGCAACCTGTATCCATTAAGAGATGAATGGGTAAAGAAGAAGTGGCATATATACAATTATTCAGTGGAGTATTAGCCTTGAAAAGAATGAAACTCTGCCATTTGCAACAACATGGATGGGCCTGGAGGGCATTATGCTTTAGTGAAATGAGTCAGACAGAGAGCAATAAATACTGTATGATATAACTGGTATGCGGAATCTAAAAAATAAAACAAAGTAGTGAATATAACAAACAAGAAACAGACTCACAGATGCAAAGAGCAAACTAGTGGTTACCAATGGGAGAGGGGATGGGGAGGGGAAAAAAGGGGTGAGGGATTATGAGGTACACACTACCATCACAAAATAAGTAAGTTACAATGGCATATTGTAAGCACAAGAAATATAGCCAATATTTTATAACTTTAAATGGAGTATAATCTATAAAAACATTGAAACACTATGTCATATATCTGAAACTAGTATAAAACTATATAGCAGTATAAAACTATACTTCAAATAAATGAACAAATACATAAATAATAATAATAAGTGAATGATGTGCTTGTAACTGGCATATAGTACAGTAGCTGGTGTTTAGAGGCCCACAGTAAATATTCCACACCCAAGATATTTTCTCTTATTAACACTTGCATTTCCTATGCCTAACTAAATCCTGGCATAGAGCAGATATTCAGTAAAACTAATAAATTTTTTAAAAAAATTATGAACCACGTAACCTATAGGCATTTACTCATATACCCAACCTCTCCTATAACCTGCACAGAATATCAACAAGCCATGTCAAACAACACATTTGACTCCCCAGTAAAAAATTTCAATTATGGGCCACTGAGCTCCAGTGGGAGAAATAAAAAGGTTTATCATCATCTAAACATGATTTCCTTCAGTTGACTCCTCAAAAGATAAACTTTAGGCCTCTCCGGAAAGAAACTATCCTAAAAGATCTGCAATATGATGGGAAAATTTACACATGGGTTGGGTAATGCTTTAGCTCTCAGCTCAAAAAACCGAAATTTCAAATCCCAGGTATTCCCCTTAGACATATAAATACGGCTTTTCTATCCATTAGAGAAACAAAAGAGGAAAAAGGTGAACTCTAAATTGAGTCTATTTAATGGGCTGCCACCTACAAACACTGAGTGGAAAAGCAAACTCGTACAAGTCAGTACTGAATGAGTGGTGAGCAGCAGCTGGTAAAAGATTACAAGCAATTTTCATGAGATTTATAGTGAGCTAGCGAACTACTACATGACCGAGTCTGAAAGTGAAGTTAAACCAGGCCGTACATCAATGAAGATTTTGTTTTCAGCAGCTTTGAACTTTAAGATGATTAACAAGACAAGAAGTGTGGATTCCAGGGGCTCTTTGAAATACTCTAGGGCAGACAAAGTTATGAACAAGCAGCAGATGGGAACAGTTAAAACTGGAGTGGGAGTGGGAAGAGAGTTCAGTGTCAATGTGTTTTGGAGAAACTGATTCGATTACAAAGCCAATGGGCATGACTTGAGTGTTTGTCTCATCGCCAGGCCTGCCCCTACCCTTTTCAGGCCTCCTGCCCAGTCTACTGGAGAAGGCAATGGCAACCCACTCCAGTGTTCTTGCCTAGAGAATCCCAGGGATGGGGGAGCCTGGTGGGCTGCCATCTCTGGGGTCACACAGAGTCGGACACGACTGAAGCGACTTAGCGGCAGCAGCAGCCCAGTCTACAGAATCAAACCTAACCCAAACCCTTCTGCACTATTTCCTCTGACCCAGCCTGGCTAACAGTGCTTATGCCTTGCCCTGGTTTACACACATGAACCTCAGCCATACTGCAGCAGTCCACACCAGTAACTTCCTGGATGCCAATTTCCTGACTGTTACTAGGTTCAGTCGTTTTGTTAGGACATGCCATTTTACTGAAATAAGACTTCGTAATGCTCACATGGATGGACCTAGAGAGTGTCATACTGGGTGAGTAAGTCAGACAGAGGAAAAATACTGTATGACATCCCTTATATGTGGCATCTAAAAAGAAATGATACAAATGAACTTATGTACAAAAGAGAAACAGACTCACAGACTTTGAGACCTAGCTTAGTCGGGGGGGAAGGGTGGCAGCAGGGATAGTTAGGGAGTTTGAAATGCACAGTTACACATGGCTATATTTAAAATGGATAACCAACAAGGATTTACTGTATAGCACATGGAACTCTGTTCAATGTTATATGGCAACCTGGATGAAGAGGGTTTGGGGAAGAATGGATACACGTATATATATGGCTGAGTCCCTTCTCTGTTCTATCACATTGCTTATTAATCGGCTATATCCCAGTAAAAAAAAATTTTTAATTTAAAAAAAATTAGGAAAAAATAAAAATATACCCCAGGTAATTTTTAAAAATGAGAATTCCTAATGCTCAACTTGGGCTGTTTTCAGATGGGAGGCTTTGCCTGATGAGCAGACTTCCTCCAAGCATATCCCCTGGGTCTATTTTCCTTTTGCTCATCTGACTTTTGTGAAGGCGGTTCTATTTCTTTATTTTTCCTATGCTCCTTTTCCTCCTTCCCAACTACAGTTTGCCCGGAACTCTGGGGTATAAAGCAGCATGCTAATTCTGGCCCAGACCTGCATCAAATTGCCTGTATATTCATTACTGCAAACATTATAGATGGTGTTCAGGTATCCTGTATCATTTCATGGCTTCCTGTATTTCATTCAGGCAGCTAAATGTATAACCCACATATAGAAACACTAGCCTATAAATACAATGGTCAGGCCAAACAAGCTGGGTGATTCGTAGTGAGAAAAAAATATTCCTCTTTTCTTAATCAAAGGAAACCATCCTTACAGTATTCTAATACAAGCTTCTCTGTGTTCTCATGGAGCCCCACCTAGTCCTATGCTCCTTCTTTTCTGAATTCTGAAGTGTCTCGCTTCTGCCCTCTGAAATTCCAGCTATCTCCAAGAACCATACTCTGAAATAGGAATAAAGTGAACTCATCCTGAAGTCCCTGGACCTTTTCTTTGTGCAGAGTCAATGCACTCAGAATCCCTCAGCCTGTTGGGGCTGGATGTACATATTTCTTCAGACCTGGAATGGGGAGAGAAAATCTACTCAGATTTTTTCCTTTTGCTTTTGGTTAAGAATAACTTTTATTTTATTTTTAAATGGAGTATAGTTGATTTACAACATTGTGTTTCAGGTGTACGGCAAGGTGAATCAGCTGCACACAAAGATATGGCCACTCTTCTGTAGATTCTTTTCCCATATAGGCCATCACAGAGATCTGAGTAGAGTTCCCTGTGCTGTAGAACAGGTCCTTATTAGTTATTTATGTATAGTAGTATGTATATGTCAATCTCAATCCCCCATTTGTCCCTCACCACAGATATCTTCTTAATTCAGTCTGCTTCTAAAGATGCCAAGAGAATGAAAGATGGGATTTACCTAGTTAGTAGCTATCCATAGACACCCTATGTGCCCCTGCCTCAAAGGCACCATCTCTCACTGTTCAGGATCCCTGAATCAATCTTTTCCACAGCCCACCTTTTATAAATGCGAGCTCTCTGGAACACCTCCATCAGAATCAGCTGAGAGATTGTTAGATTACCCCACACTGATTGATTCAGACACTCTAGATCTGATCTTCACACCTCTGCATTGACAATAAGATCTCCAGGCAACTCTGATGTTTACAGCCACTTCCTTGATACTTCAGGAGGAACCACAGCTGAGTATCCTGAAGCATAGGGTTGTCATCAAGTGCTAATTTCAGTCAGAAAGCTAGGGTACAATTGTCCATATTTTGGACCTTCAAGAACCTAAACAGTAGTTTGAGAAGCCTCCTAAAGTATGACAGCTAGAGTCTTACCAGGGTTGCTAATGGGGACATGTACTGAGAGTGGACAGGTAGATCCAAACCTTAGCGTGGATTCCTTGTAGTGATGGAATTGCCACATAGAGAATTCTTAGGCAGTTGGGGTGCTCCCCCGAGTGAATAGGAAGTTGTCTTTTTATGGAGTTAGCTTGTGCCCTTTGACAAGCATGTACACACCTGTAAGGACTAACCTTGATTCCCAAATATATACCAGTTGACATGTCCAGCCAGTCCAATATTCTGTGCTGAGTGTAAACTGGCTTCCCAAAAGTTTGACCCATGTTTCGAATCAGAAACTCTCAAGAGTCACCATATTGAGGTCATTTGGCACAATTTTGGAGATCCAGAGGCCTCTTTCCACCAGATTTGCTGGAGAAAGAATTCTATACTGACTTCACTCTTCTGAGCCAACAATCCCATCAATGTACACACCAGACAGATGCTGATAGTGATGTCTTTTGCACTAGAGTCTGAGAGGTCTCAGAACTAACTAACTAGCAGCACTGGGTTCTACTGGGGATAGGCCAGCTTTCATGGAATTTCAGGTAATTCTGGGAGGGAGAACATTTTCTATGTGGAATGATCGACCAAGAGCTTGTTGAAATCCTGAAGCAAAGAAGTTTTCCTTGCTCGTGGAAGGGATAGGACTGTGCCAGTGGTTATGTCACTAAGGAAATAAGATAGTAAGGACAGTAGATATTCCTTTCCAGAAAGCTAGGCAAGTCAGGAAAGAGCCATGTAGAGCTTTTTCTATTGTCATAGTAGACAGAAAGGAAGCCTATGTGATGAAACAATCTCTCTGGAATAACGTGGCCCATGGAGAGAGATCTGACATCATAAAGGATGGGAAGGATAGATAATAAAAGTGAAGAATATCTGAGGGTTTCATGGTCTATCTATTTTCTGAGCCTCAAAAGCACAATACTGGCATTTCACGCATGGGAGTAGAAAGAAGCATTTCATGCATTGTAGACCACACCCAGTAAGTAGTTAGTGTAAAAGACCTAAAAGTCAGCCCAAGATTTTTGAAAATTGAAAGAAGTTTGTTCTTCATCTGTTTGGCAATAATTTAGGAAAACTCTTGCAGCTAAATGTACAGTGAGGCTTAAGAACGGAATGGTGTTGGAGCAAATGAGGTGGGAGACAAGAGAAAGGTTGAAGGAAACCAGAGGGAAAGTTTTGGTAACAGCAAATTTACAGGGCAGGATAGAAATGAAGTCCATGTATCTATGTGTCTTAGAAGAAAGTTTTTTCAGTGTCAAGGGAACCAACAATTAAATGTGAATTCGGGAAGAGCAAGACAGATATGTCAATAATTCCAAACAGTGTGAGCTACAGAGAAGAGTGGATTAGTAATGTGCACTAATCCAGTAATGTCCACTAATTCACTAATCCAAATTTATTTACTCTTTTGTAAAAGCAAATGAGTCCTAGTATATACCAGGTAAAGGCCTTGAAGCTGAATGTATGGGATGGAGTTGGGTGGGGGGGCAGGAGGAAACTATATAACATATATATATATATATATATATATATATAATATGTGTATAATCCCTATTCTCATTGTACTAATCTAACCTATCCAAAAGAAAGTAAATAATTTAATTTTGCTTTCTAGAGCTTTTTAATATTCAAACACTATATCTTTTTAAAAACTAATTACCAAATAGTCATAATTCAAAGATTATTGTTTAAATCAAGGGTCAGCAACCTACGGCCCACCAACTCTTTGTAATTAAATGTCCACTGATGCATAGCCATGCCCAATTTTATTTCCTGTTTAGGGTTGCATTTGTAAAACAATGGCGGAGTTGGATAGTTATAATAGAGACCAAACTGCCTGCAAAGTCCAATAAACCTACTATCTGAACCTTTACAGGAAACATTTGCCCATCACTTATCTAAATCACTCTCACAGATGTGTCTACAATTAAACCTGACATGTGTGTCAGGCTCGAGACAGTCTTCTTCCACCACCTCCTGCCCAGACTCTAACTTTTCTACCTTACCGCTACTCTAGCACCTGGGCAGGAGGTGGAGGCAGCAGCCTCCCTCTAATCCTGACTATTTAGTCAGACACAATTACACTAATTTCTGAAAAAAAAAATCTAAAATGTTTTTTAAAGTCAATACTGAGAGGAAATAAAGGAAATAGCCAAAGTAACATTAAAAAAAAAGTTGCAAAGCTTAAGATAGCCTGTATCTTTCTCAAATAACATGTATTTAACCTTGTAATAATGTTAAACACCAATGGAGACTTTGGATTTGATAATTCTGAAAACACGGAACCTGAATTATCTCTAATCGCTATAAAATACTCAGATGAATAGAAAAAAATATGAAAGAAATGGACAGCAGCCCTAAATTTAGGGAAAGACCCCACTCATGTGAGAAATGTTGTGAGATATTTTCCTAGATTAAAAAAAAAAAAAAAAAAAGGGAAATCGTAACTACAACAAAACTAAAGAAACAACTTTCTTTTAGAAAAAAATTAATGTGGGGCTCTGTCACAGAGGATAAGTAGATACCATCCAAGAATTATATTTGGTGATGTGGAAGACCACAGAAACTGGATCCAACTCCATGGCATATCTCTGCGTTACTAAAAATAAAGAACCCTGAGAAAGAGAGTTGATGGTGTGCACATCCCCCAAAGGAGCCTGGTGCCTGTATCAAAGATGCCAAGCTATTCTTTAACTTGTTCCTTGAAATAAAGAAGAAAATAGGAAACTGATTATATATATATTAGAGAGAGAATGAATGAAATTATCTGCTGATATCAAATAAACTCATCTTTGAGGGAGAAATATCTAGCAGTCTATTTATTTCAGGTCAGCACAGAATGAGTTCACAAGACTAGAGCATGCGCTTGAGAAGTCATCCATCATTAGGGGTTAAAATTTAAATGCCATGCATGCCTGGTAGAAGCTCTCAGGTCACAGGCACCTGCAAGATGGAGAGGGTGGGGCTTTGCTCCCAGGCCTGAGGGTCAGCCTATCCTGGCTGGAGGAAAACAGGAGGGTCATCTCCGTATGTGCTGACCCTGGAGATCAAAGCTGGGATGGAGGGCGCCCTCAGGAAAGCACAGTTCTGCTCTCAGCCATCGGAGATAAGATGGACAAGCATTCTGAACGTCCACAACACACTCGGTATAGGATGGTCCTGCTGCCTATATTGACTTTGTCAAGGTGCCCTACATATCCTGTCATCAGGTTTTTTTTTTTTTTTCAATAAATTAAAAATATCAAAAATTAGAGATACTTTTCTGCCAGAGATTTTTGGCTCTTAGCTCACTTAAATACCAAGAGTACCTGAAAATCAAGCCTCTACAAATCTGAGCAATCCCTTTAATTTCTTTTCTGCAGATTTGGCTAAAATTGTAAATGTTAGTCACTAAGCCATATCTGACATTTTGCCCACCAGGCTTCTCTGTCCATGAAATTCTCCAATCAAGAATACTGGAGTGGGTTAGCCATTCCATTCTCCAGAGAATCTTCCCACCCCAGGGATTGAACTCAGGCTTCCTGCTTTGCAGACAGATTCTTTGCCATCTAAGCTGCCAGGTTTGGCTAGGGGATGACCAAGACAGGAGTTGCGGGAGACGGAAAGGAGTGAGGTGGAGAATTGATGGTACTTGTTTGTTATATTCAAGCAAAGAACAAGATCCTTCTCTGGTCAAAGAGCAACTGCTGTCAGACAGAACATAGGAGCAGTATACTTGTTCTGAAATCAATCATTTCCGGTAATGAGTATCTGCAAGTTTAGCCAGTCAGAAACAGTTGTATACACTTCTCAACAGTTCCAAACTTCTAGGCCTCTCTCCAATGGCCACATTCATGAAAGCCAGAATGTGAACAGTAGCCTCAATCCAGTGACCACACTATGCAGGTGGAAATCCATCAACCCTTCAACACTGTTGCTTTTCTGTAAATGAACCAACACTTGAAACTTTGGCTTCCCCAAAATCTTCTATCAAATCAACCTTCATTTTGTTGAGGAAGATTATGCCTGACTACTGCAGCTCTCCCTTGCAGACACTCAGGAAGTTCACCTTGTTTCACATCAGATGTCTAATTTTTGTTCACAAATTTTCAGTTCTTTCAGTATCGACATTTGCTGACTGTTAGATACAAATTTGGATTTATGAGTAGATATATTCTGTAGAAGAAATGAGATTAGCTATCTTTTCAATTCTGAGTCACTATCACCCATTCTTTGTGTGTATTTGAATCCCCAAATGCCAAAACATAGGTGTAAATTTTATGATGAATTTTCTGAGGAATGATTGTTTATTAAATGAAGGAGATGGCGTTTTATAGTTATTTGAATAGTGAAAGTGAAAGTCACTCAGTCATGTCTGACTCTTTGTGACTCCATGGACTGTAGCATGCCAGGCTCCTGTCCACAGAGTTCTCTAGGCAAGAACACTAGAGCGGGTTGCCATTCCATTCTTCACGGGATCTTCCCAACCCAGGGATCAAACCCCGGTCTCTTGCATTGCCGGCAGATTCTTTACAATCTGAGCCACCAGAGAAGCCTCTTTGAGTAGTACATAATTGTTATTCAGTATGGAAAACTGAAAGTCAGTTATAAGCCAGCATATACTAACAGCTAAGCATAAGAGATTATGATTTCCTCCACTACTACCAAAGGCAGTGACAAAACAATGAATTTTTCGAGTAAGAGAAATTCAGATAAAGATAATCACAGTAGAAATTATAATGCCTTCCCATGCTGTATATCAGTATCAGTCTTTCAGCTCAAACAACTGTTTGAACATACCGCTACCATAAGTATATTTGGATTTCAAAATTGCAAATAATTTTTTGAGTGCCAGGACAAAATCTACTGTAATAATAAAAAACAAAACAGCTCCTTTTACTATTACAGTGATTATCAATGATCTAAATGTCTCACCTTTTTATGATAAAGCCATGATTGCAAGTAATCACAATGCAAAAATTTTTTCCATTGCCTGTGCAATACTTTTTTCATGAAAAGAGCTGATTTATTAGGCTCAGTCACTCAGTTGTCTCCGACTCTTTGTGACCCCATGAATCGCAGCACACCAAGCCTCCCTGCCCATCACCGACTACCAGAGTTCACCCAAACCCATGTCCATCGAGTCAGTGATGCCATCCAGCCATCTCATCCTCTGTTGTCCCCTTCTCCTCCTGCCCCCAATCCCTCCCAGCATCAGAGTCTTTTACAATGAGTCAACTCTTCACATGAGTTGGCCAAAGTATTGAGGTTTCAGCTTTAGCATCAGTCCTTCCAAAGAACACCCAGGGCTGATCTCCTTTAGAATAGACTGGTTGGATTTCCTTGCAGTCCATGGGACTCTCAAGAGTCTTCTTCAACACCACAGCTCAAAAGCATCAATTCTTCAACACTCAGCTTTCTTCACAGTCCAACTCTCACATCCATACATGACCACTGGAAAAACCATAGCCTTGACAAGACAGGCCTTTGTTGGCAAAGTAATGTCTCTGTTTTTCAATATGCTATCTACGTTGGTCATAACTTTCCTTCCAAGGAGTAAGCATCTTTTAATTTCATGGCTGCAGTCACCATCTGCAGTGATTTGGGAGCCCAAAAAAATAAAGTCTGACACTGTTTCTCCATCTATTGCCCATGAACTGATGGGACCAGATGCCATGATCTTCGTTTTCTGAATGTTGAGCTTTAAGCCAACTTTTTCACTCTCCTCTTTCACTTTCATCAAGAGGCTCTTTAGTTCCTCTTCACTTTCTGCCCTAAGGGTGGTATCATCTGCGTATCTGAGGTTATTGATATTTTCCTGGAAATCTTGATTCCAGCTTGTGCTTCTTCCAGCCCAGCATTTCTCATGATGTATTAGGCTACTTCAAGTAAAATTCCTTGCAGATAAGACTTCAGAAACAAAAGCAGATATTTGTAGAAAAATCTTAATTAAGATTTTTTTTAATTGTGCCGTTTTTGTTGGAAATGATAAAAATATAAATTTGGGAGTAGAGATACAAACAATTTTATTCAAAACTGAAGCTAGGCCTGAATGATTCTACGGAATGTGTTTGTTATCTGGTCCATATTCTGCATTTGTGTTTGAGCCCATGTGCTAATTCACTTCAGTCATGTCCAACGATTTGCAACTCTATGGACTGTAGCCTGTCAGGCTTCTCTATCCAGTGATACTCTCCAGGAAGAATACTGGAGTGGGTTGTCATGCCCTCCTCCAGGGGATCTTCCCAACCCAGGGACTGAACCTGAGTCTCCTGTGTCTCTTACATCACAGGCAGATTTTTTACCACTGAGCCACCAGGAAACCCACCATGCTCTGCATAATGATAGTCAAACCACATCTCTAGCCTTTCTGTTGACACTGAAGTCATAAAATTGTTCTTACTTCAGCACTGTTCCAACTGAACAATTAAAATATTTTATGTTTTGTTTGCATTCATTATTCTTCAGTTCTCCCAAATTAAAAACCTGTTGGCTCCCATTAACAAATGCAGTTGAGAGAATCCTCAAGTTTATTTTGAAGCACTAAAATCATACTTTAATTGTGATGGCCCAAAACATTCTTGTTGACTTTTTAAATAATTCATTGAGTGAAGCCTGTTTATTTCTTGTTCATAGTTTTCAAGATCTCTTCGGCAAAAGGATTATGCAAATTGAAAGAAGAGCAAACAGTATTTTGAAGTACTACATTGCTCAAAGGAATATGTTGAATGGGTTAAAGAGAGAATTGATGAAAAATTTAAGTCTCAAGGTTTTTCTTACTAGGCATAACATCACTCATGAATAGGAAAAGAAATTCTTATTTGAAGAGAATAATTATTACTTCATATGCCATGACTGTCTTTTCAAATGGATTTTCTCTCTTGAAGAATTCTTTTCTTTTACATGGATGTTACTAAATACTGTTCCAAAATGGGCACAAGTGGATTCATGATGCATGCATCTATTGAAGATGAAGAGAAAAATGCTTTTTTTTCCAGTGAAAAATATTTTTTAAAAGCCATTAATCCAGAAATATAACATGATCCTGAAAAAGTGTAAAAGCAAGTTATGCCATGAAAAATGGCATTATATAGTTTAACACATCTAACATAAAAGTTTTCTCAGAGTAGTAACTTTTAAAACTAAAACTGTTCAGTGGCTGACTCATAAGGCTAATGTTGATAATATTTCTCATTAATGAAAATTAAATGAACAAAGGAATGAAATAAATCGTATGTGACAGCTAAAGAAGCCATGTTACAATATAAATGGAATGTAGGCTATAGTTGCAAGGAATTTTACAAGCAAAATCTGCAAAACACAGAATTATTAAAGGAAGTCAGATCATCAAGGAGCTATACAGAAAATGTTATAAACTTAGAAATTTATAATTTATTTGAGATGAACAATTAGAAATTTTCTATTTTATTAGATTAAATTAACATACCAATGCAATATTTTTACTTTATTTCAATGTGCATATACATAAGTCATTAGAAATTATTCAAATTTAAGTAACATTCTATATTAGTATTTGCTGATCTGTTAACCCTAATCAAAGAGCTGGGGCTTGCCTCATTTGCCCAGGGTTGAGAGAACTGCCTTTACAATGTTTGCAAGAATATGCACGGATTGACTTGGGACACAGGGGTCTGAGAAAAATTCCATCCTTCGGAAGCCAACAGAAGCCAGCTGTTGATCCAGCCAGATTGATCTAAGAGGACAGAACATACCATCCTCAGGAATTTCCACTGATTCCCATGTTACAGATGAGGAAACTGAGGCTTAGAATAGTCAGATCACTTCTCAGCAAAGAGCAGAGCCTGTGCTTAGTGGAAAAAAATATATATATGCCTAATAGTAGAGCACTAAAATACATGAAGCAAAAATTGACAGAACTGAAAGGAGAAATGGATGATTCAACAATAATAGTTCAATAATAACTATTGAACATTCACTCACAATAATGAATAGAACAAGTGGACAAAAGATTAAGAAGAAAATAAGACCTGAACAAACTGTAAATCAACCTGACTTAATTGATGTCTATAGGACATACCACCCAGTAATAGCAGAGTATACATTCTTCTCAAGAAACCTTGGGATATTCTCCCAGATGCCTGTTATGCTAAGCCAAAAATCCAGCATTCCTAAATTTAAAGGGATCAAGAACATATAAAGTATAAACTTTGACAATAGAATAAAAGTGGAAAACAATAATAAAAGGAAGTTTGAGAATATCACACATATTAACATTAAAAATATATTCCCAAACAACCCATCCGTCAAAAAAGAATTCAAAAGAAAAATTAGAAATTACTCTGAGCTGAATGAAAATGAGAACACAATATACCTAAATATATTGGATGCAACTAAAGCAGAAGTTAGAGGAAATTTTATAACAGTAAACTCCTATATTAAAAAAAATGATCTCAAGTCAATAACCTAACCTTCCAAATTAAGAAACTAGAAGAGAAGGAAACATTTATTTTTGGATAGACCAATTTCAAGGAAGGAGATTGAATTAGCCATTAAAACACAACCTGCAAAGAGAAACTAGGCCCAGATGACTTCACTGGTCAATTCTGCCAAACATGTAAAGAATTATATAAAATTTTGCAAACTCTCCAAAGAAAGAGTTTCATGAAGCCAGTATTACCCTTTAAATAAAATTTAACAAAATGGAAAAAGGAATTACACAATGTGGTCAAATGGGATTTGTTCCAGAAATGCAAGATTAGTTTAAGTCTCTGAGATCAATTAATGTACTATACCATATCAATAGAATTTAGGACAGAAACCACATAATCATCTCATAGATACAGAATAACGTTTGACAATTTCCAACACACTCTCATGATTTGAAAAAAAAAAACAAAACAGCAAACTGGGAATAGAGAAAAACTTTCTCATGCTGATAGAAGGAATTTATGAAAATTCCAAAGTTATCTTCATACTTGATGGTCAAGACAGACAGTGACCCCAGAAGGTGCAGGCCCTGACATAGCACAGTCCCCCTGGTGGCTCAGTCCTGCAGAGAGGATAAAGGAGGACTATTGCCCCTACCTTTGCTCTGATCCTGGCTGGGTTGTGTGCCCAACCAAGGTCTGAGCCTCCTCAGTACCAGCCTGAATGGGGCTGTCTCAGCACTAGTCTCTAAACCTATCAAATTTCCTACTGGCTCCTGCCTGGGTTCCCACCATTCCTTCCCTGAGAAGCTATCTGTTCTTTTTCCATACCATGTAGTAGTTCTGCCATATCCTATCCTGGGGCAAAGAATTAACCTTTCTCAACCTCGCCTTTCAATAGGAAAGATGTGAAGTCTTTCAGTCACGTCCGACTCTTTGCGACCCCATGGACTGTAGCCTATCAGGCTCCTCTGTCCATGGGATTTTCCAGGCAAGAGTGCTGGAGTGGATTGCCATTTCCTTCTCCAGGGGATCTTCCTGACCCAGGAATCGAACCTGGGTCTCCCGCATTGCAGGCAGACACTTTACCGTCTGAGCCACCAGGAAAGCCCTAGGAAAGGTGGGGCGACTGCCATATTTGCTGCTAGCTGGAAGGCTTTTCTTTTACTTACAATGTCCTTCCTTATGCACAACTGAGTTGTTTATCTTTCAGGAGAGTATGTAAGAGAAAATAAGAATTTCTATTCCATTGCTCAAGAGGAGTCAATGATGAGAAGAGCAGGGAGAGGATAAGAATCAGAGATGAGTTAAAGTGACTTTAAATGGTATAACTAGAGGCAAGGAACCAAAAGATGACAGGCAGATGTATGCAGGAAATGCATATGTTACGGTACACTCTTCAGAGTTGTACAGGCTGTGTGGGAATGATGATCCTTCTGAGTGGCTGCAACACGTACATCCAAAGATAGGCCCCCTATCATTTGGTATTAATTTGATAGCAGCTTCCTAGATCATTCAGGAATATGAAAAATAAAGCAAAAGTAATTACAGAGGTTTGAAGAAAAAGATATGTATGACCCAAGTATTCAATAGTCAACTATATTGCATTGCTATACTTTGGATACTTCTAAGATGACAAAATACATTTTTATATACAAAGGGGGCATAAATTTTCTACTAGTATTCCTCCCTTTAAAAAGTTATACTAACTGAGAGAGATAAATCACAATAAAAGTACAAAGAGGTGAGAGTTCTTGGTATAAAAGAACTAGAGTACACATGGGAAGAGGGGAGACATAAATTTGAGTATAAAACTAGATATAACTATTGGTAGAACGTGAATGTCTTTGCCAAAATAATTTGTGAGTTGAAGGGAAAAAACAGAGCACTACAAAAACCATATAAATTTCACAACAATAAACTGGGTCTAAAGTTACCTGCCTCTTGAGAAACCTATATGCAGGTCAGGAAGCAACAGTGAGAACTGGACATGGAAAAACAGACTGGTTCTAAATAGGAAAAGGAGTGGATCAAGGCTGTACATTGTCACCTGCTTATTTAACTTATATGCAGAGCACATCATGAGAAATGCTGGGCTGGAAGAAGCACAAGCTGGAATCAAGATTGCCGGAGAAATATCAAGAACCTCAGACATGCAGATGACACCACTCTTATGGCAGAAAATGAAGAGAAACTAAAGAGCCTCTTGATGAAAGTGAAAGAGGAGAGTGAAAAAGTTGACTTAAAGCTTAACATTCAGAAAACTAAGATCATGGCATCTGGTCCCATCATTTCAGGGGAAATAGATGGGGAAACAGTGGAAACAGTGTCAGACTTTATTATGGGGGGCTCCAAAATCACTGCAGATGGTGACTGCAGCCATGAAATTAAAAGATGCTTACTCCTTGGAAGAAAATTTATGACCAACCTAGATAGCATATTCAAAAGCAGAAACATTACTTCGCCAACAATGGTCCGTCTAGTCAAGGCTATGCTTTTACCAGTGGTCATGTATGGATGTGAGAGTTGGACTGTGAAGAAAGCTGAGTGCCGAAGAATTTATACTTTTAACTGTGGTGCTGGAGAAGACTCCTGAGAGTCCCTTGGACTGCAAGGAGATCCAACCAGTCCATTCTAAAGGAGATCAACCCTGGGTGTTCTTTGGAAGGAATGATGCTAAAGCTGAAACTCCAGTACTTTGGCCACCTCATGCGAAGAGTTGACTCATTGGAAAAGACTCTGATGCTGGGAGGGATTGGAGGCAGGAGGAGAAGGGGATGACAGAGGATGAGATGGCTGGATGGCATCACCAACTCGATGGACATGAGTCTGAATGAACTCCAGGAGTTGGTGATGGACAGGGAGGCCTAGCGTGCTGTGATTCATGGGGTTGCAAAGAGTCAGACACGACTGAGCAATTGAACTGAACTGAAAGTTACCTAATCACTAAGAAGAAATTAAGACGAATTGTGTGAAGGTAGAATGAAAAACAGGAAAGCCCATGAAAATAAATAAAAGGACCAAATCAAGGAAGAGATAGAGAAATACATACATACATGCATATATATGTATATTTCTCTCTCTTGCTTGCTCTTTCTCTATATATATATGTATATATATATACACGCACATATGTATATATGGCATATGTATATGGCATAGAAATAAAAAAAGAAATAACATGTAGGGAAAATAAATGGATCTTAAGCCCAACATTTGATCTTCTTCATCAACCAATTTTAAATTTCCTACAATAAGAATAGGGAAATTTCTGGAAATCAGAGGGCTCTCTGTTATACTTAAAACTTTAAGAAGCAAACAAACCTGGAAAGATATTCCCAAAGTATAATTTAAATAAAGAAGAAAGTAGGGAAAACCATTAGACCATTGAGTTCAGTTCAGTCACTCAGTTGTGTCCGACTCTTTGCGACCCCATGAATCGCAGCACGCCAAGCCTCCCTGTCCATCACCACCTCCCGGAGTTCACCCAAACTCATGTCCATCGAGTCGGTGATGCCATCCAGCCATCTCATCCTCTGCCATTCCCTTTTCCTCCTGCCCCCAATCCCTCCCAGCATCAGAGTCTTTTCCAATGAGTCAACTCTTCGCATGAGGTGGCCAAAGTACTGGAGTTTCAGCTTTAGCATCATTCCTTCCAAAGAACATCCAGGACTGATCTCCTTTAGAATGGACTGGTTGGAATTCCTCGCAGTCCAAGGGACTCTCAAGAGTCTTCTCCAAGACCACAGTTCAAAAGCATCAATTCTTCAGCGCTCAGCTTTCTTCACAGTCTAACTCTCGCAACCATACATGACCACTGGAAAAACCATAGCCTTGACTAGACGAACCTTTGTTGGCAAAGTGATGTCTCTGCTTTTCAATATGACCTAAATAAAGTCCCTTATGATTATACAGTGGAAGTGAGAAATAGATTTAAAGGACTAGATCTGATAGAGTGCCTGATGAACTATGGATGGAAGTTCATGACATTGTATAGCAGACAGGGATCAAGACCAACCCCAAGAAAAAGAAATGCAAAAAAAGCAAAATGACTTCCTGAGGAGGCCTTACAAATAGCTGTGAAAAGAAGACAAGTAAAAAGCAAAGGAGAAAAGGAAAGGTATACCCATTTGAATGCAGAGTTCCAAAGAATATCAAGGAGAGATAAGAAAGCCTTCCTCAGTGATCAGTTCAAAGAAATAGAGGAAAACAATAGAATGGGAAAGACTAGAGATCTCTTCAAAAAAATAAGAGATACCAAGGGAACATTTCATGCAAAGATGGGCTCAATAAAGCAGAGAAATGGTATGGACCTAACAGAAGCAGAAGATATTAAGAAGAGGTGGTGAGAATACACAGAACCAAAAGATCTTCATGACCCAGATAATCACGATGGTGAGATCACTCACCTAGAGCCAGACATCCTGGAATGTGAAGTCAAGTGGGCCTTCAGAAGCATCACTATGAACAAAGCTAGTGGAGGTGATGGAATTCCACTTGAGCTATTTCAAATCTTAAAAGATGATACTGTGAAAGTGCTGCACTCAATATGCCAGCAAATTTGGAAAACTCAGCAGTGGCCACAGGACTGGAAAAGGTCAGTTTCATTCCAATCCCAAAGAAAGACAATGCCAAAGAATGCTCAAATTACGGAACAGTTGCACTCATTACGCACGCTAGTAAAGTAATGCTCAAAATTCTCCAAGCCAGGCTTCAGCAGTACATGAACCGTGAACTTCCAGATGTTCAAGCTGGATTTAGAAAATGCAGAGGAACCAGAGATCAAATTGCCAACATCTTCTGGATCATCAGAAAAGCAAGAGAGTTCCAGAAAAACATCTACTTCTGCTTTATTGACTACACCAAAGCCTTTGACTGTGTGGATCACAACAAACTGTGGAAAATTCTTAGAGATGGGAATACCAGAACACCTGACCTGTCTCTTGAGAAACCTGTATGCATGTCAGGAAGCAACAGTTAGAACTGGACATGGAACAACAGACTGTTCCAAATAGGAGAAGAAGTACATCACGGCTGTATATTGTCACCCTGCTGATTTAACTTCTATGCAGAGTACATCATGAGAAATGCTGAGCTGGATGAAGCACCAGCTGGAATCAAGATTGCTGGGAGAAATATCAATAACCTCAGATATGCAGATGACACCACCCTTAAGGGCAGAAAGCAAAGAAGAACTAAAGAGCCTCTGATGAAAGTGAAAGAGGAGAGTGAAAAAGTTGGCTTAAAGCTCAACATTCAGAAAATGAAGATCATGGTATCCTGTTCTATCACTTCATGGCATATAGATAAGGAAACAGTGGGAACAGTGGCTGACTTATTTGGGGGGGGCTCCAAAATCACTGCAGATGGTGATTGCAGCCATGAAATTAAAAGATGCTTACTCCCTGGAAGGAAAGTTATGACCAAGATAGACAGCATATTAAAAAGCAGAGACATTACTTTGCCAACAAGGTCCTCTAGTCAAGGCTATTGTTTTCCAGTAGTCATGTATGGATGTAAGAGCTGGACTATAAAGAAAGCTGAGCACTGAAGAACTGATGCTTTTGAACTGTGGTGTTGTAGAAGAATCTTGAGAGTCCCTTTGACTGCAAGGAGATCCAACCAGTCCATCCTAATGGAAATCAGTCCTGAGTGTTCATTGGAAGGACTGATGTTGAAGCTGGAACTCCAATACTTTGGCCACCTGATATAAAGAAATAATTCATTTGAAAAGACCCTGATGCTGGGAAAGATTGAAGGCAGGAGAAAGGGATGACAGAGGATGAGATGGTTCGATGGCATCACTGACTCAACGGACATGAATTTGAGTAAACTCCAGGAGTTGGTCATGGACAGGGCGGCCTGGCATGCTGCAGTCCATGGAGTCACAAAGAACCGGACATGACTGAGCAACTGAACTGAACTGAACTGAACTGAATAGGTTATCAAACAGAGTGAATAATAACAAGTATTCCACCAGCAGATCAATGTGTCAGGTACTATTCTGTGTGCTCTATATTTTAATTTTACTTAATCTTAAACAACCTCATGAAGTAAGCATTCTTTGTTTTCCACATAGAACAAGTGATGAAATTAAGGCATAAGGAAATTAGGTTACTTGACTGAAGCCATGCAATTAAAAAACGCTAGAACTGGTGTTTAAATACTAATAGTTTGAGTCCAGAGCCAGCTGGTGCCATTTTTTCCTGATTAGAAAAACTAGGGACTTCACTGATGGCCCAGTGGCTAAGACACCACACTCCCAATGCAGAATACCCAGGTTCAATCCTTGGTCAGGGAACTAGATCCTATATGCCACTGGTAAAGATCCTACATTCCACAAGTAAAGATCCCACATGCCACAACTAAGACCCAGCACAGTCAAAATAAATTAACAAATATTTTTAAAAGAGTTAAATAAAATTATTTTTTAAAAGACTAGAACAATGTCAAATGCTGTGAAGTCAAAAGAGCAAGGCCTATAAAGAAATAAAAGAAATAGTTTACCCTGTGGATTAAAAAACAATGAAAAAAATCAGGAGCAACCTTTCTCATGATCAAAGATCATCATCTACGTACCATCTATTGATATGTATAAAGACCTTAAACAGAAACTGCCAAATCTTGCTAAAGTAACTACTTTTAGTGCTAGGAGTAACTACTTCAGTGGTTTCAAGCATGTTGCAATTCCCACAAAATTATTAATTTTAGGTAAAAATAATGATTAGTAAAGCTTATTCCACATAATTCAGATAAATTTAACTGGATCCTTTCTTAGGTTAAACAAATTGTTTTAGATACTGCTGAATGTGAAAACAAAAGAAACATAACTGCTTGCTGGGGTAATTAAGTTTTGTCAGAGGAAGGCAGGGGGAATTGGTAGGACAGGTGTACCTTCTGAATATGACCAGCTGTGCAATAAATAATTAATTGCAGTAGGATGCTTGTATATTTTCTAATGAATGAAATTTTTTCAACCATCAGTGAAAATGATGCTCTCATATAAGTTTATAATATCAGTAACATAAGCAACTAACATTTGTAAGGACTTGACCAAATTGTCAGATGGTTTACATACTTGTTTTTAACTTGATCCTCAAGTTTTGCAGATAAGCCAACAAAGACTCGGGGGGTGGGGGGGGGGACATGCGGGGAACATTTAAAAAATATAATTTCAGATGGCTAGGAATTTTCAAAGCTGAAATTAAGCCTAGAATATGCCTCTTTTATAATTTAAATATTATGAAAGTTTATAGAAGATAAAGGAAATCATAAAGACTTAAGTAGCTAATTTTATATTTACAAGAGAATGAATATTAATGCTTTTCTATATATGTGTATATGCATATATCTTTAAAAATTGTTTGCCTCATGTCAAAATAATATTTTATTTTATTTTTAACATTTATAGAAGTAAAGCAGACCTTCTACAGAAATAGAACCTCCAAGAATACAACTACTCAGAATTAATCAGTGTTTATATGCTGCTATATAGCTTTCCAAAACTATATGTAGAATCATTCTACTATCCATGTAGAATAGTAGAATAAATATTTACTGTTGCAGTCTGCTATCTTCATTTAGTGTTATATCGAGAGTGGTTTCTCATATCAATAAATACTTTCTTTTTATATTTACTGTGACAGTGCTTTTATCACTATAAAGATAACAGAAGACTTAAGAATGCAAGCAATTTAAACAATTTCTTGCATCCCATCTACATCAGTAACTCCCATCAAAAATTATAGACCCTCATATATAACATGTATCCTTTCTTTTTCATATAAATGCAAGTTTAGGTTATACACTGTTCTGCATTTCCCTATGTCCACTTCATAATATATTATTGAAACATTTTACCTCAGTACACACACAGAGTATGTCACTGACTGAGTATATCATAATTAATTTGACTGGTATCCTACTGATAAATGTTAATGGTTGTTTATTCAGTGGTTGTTTTTCGGTATTGGAATGTTGTAATAAGTGCAACTCGTAATACAAGTATTGTATATTGTTAATGATATTGTCATTATCACTATGTGTCAGTCACTGTTCTAAGTAATTTATATACAGTAACATACAATAGCTAGTTTAAGCCACACACTAACTTTATAAGGTAGCTAATATTATTATCATACTTTTACAAATAAGAAAAATGAAGTACATGGAAGTTAAATTAATTGCCCATATTGGAGAAGGCAATGGCACCTCTCTCCAGTACTCTTGCCTGGAAAATCCCATGGACAGTGGAGCCTGGTGGGCTGCAGTCCATGGGGTCACTAAGAGTCAGACACAACTGAGCGACTTCACTTTGACTTTTCATTTTCATGCATTGGAGAAGGAAATGGCAACCCACTCCAGTGTTCTTGCCTGGAGAATCCCAGGGACAGGGGAGCCTGATGGGCTGCCATCTATGGGGTCGCACAGAGTCAGACACAACTGAAGCGACTTAGCAGTTGCAGCATCATTACACAGATGGTAAATATGTATATATTTCCACATAAATTAATAAGCATTTAGGATAATTTCCAAATTGTTTGAATCAAAGAGAGTATTCATCTGAAGTTTCAATTGGTATGATCCAATTGCCCTCTAAATGGGGCTATATCAACTGTATACTCCCTTCAACAGTAATGTAATTTCCAGAATCCTTCCACTCAATGGAATTCTGAAACTTTGTTTGTGCCATCATAATAGGTGGACAAATCAAACTGCTTTATTTTGGTTCAGACTGCCTTTATCACAAATAAGCAAAAACAACTTTTCATATAATTATATTTTTATAATTCTATCCCTATGAATGATCAACAAAAATACATGTTTCCTTCTTAAGAGCTAATACATTTCAAATATCTTAATACCACTAAACAAGTTTTAACAAATAAACAGGAGGTGAGGGATGAGAGAGAGTGATAGAAATCAGAACCTCTAAAGTCTACAAATTCAGATTTTTGGGAGAATACTTTATATTAAATGGGTCTCCAAGAGCAACTGATCTAAAATGAAATGTGTGCTGATCATTGGTTGTTAAGAATCAGCACAGTGCCGAGAAATGCTATCTGGATTCACGATTGTAGGACTCAAATTAAAATATCGACCCAACTTTGCTCCCTCAGCATCCGAACAATGACTTGCTTGTTAAGCCCTATTTTCTCTCAGATTGCTGAATTGTGACTAAAAAGAAGATTTTTCAGTGGAGCTGGTGAATATTTCTCTCTTGGCCTATGCAATTTCAATTCATCTCTTTAAATGAACTTTCAGTTTACTTGAAAATATATCCCTGCCTTTATATAAATCTACATCTGAATGATGAAAGATGATGGGTCAACCCTGTTCAGGCTTCATTAGTATTGGAATAGTGTGCTTACCTAATCCATTTAGAGAAGAATCCCTGAATGTTGACTAAAAATGCTCACAAGTTCTTGCATTTCAAGTATATTTTCTCCTGCAAGAGGATTATATGATTGTCATACTATGAAGGTGGAAAATTTATTATCTATATGCTGATGACTCCTAAATCCTAATCCCAAAGTCAAAACTCTATTTCTGGAGCTCAACTTACATAAATCAATTTACCAATTAGCACTTCAATTTGAGTATATTAAAGACTCCTCAAACCAATTGCATTCTATACAAAATGTATCACCTTCCCATGTAAACCTACTAGTCTTCAAAATCTCTGTCTCACTGAATGAAACCACTATAAAACCAGCTTCCCAAATCAAGGGAGTCCCTGATTTCTACTTCTCTCTCACCACCCACAGTAAAATAGTCATCAAATCCTATTGACTATGTCACTTAGGTATCAGTTAAACCCACCCATTTCATAACACTCCTTATTATGGGACTTACCATATTTGTTATAATTGAATTTTTATATGTGAGTCCGACTGCATCCCTTAACAGTAAGCTCTTGATTTTCCCAACATTGAACCCAAAGTTTGGAATATATTAAGCATTACATGGGCTTCCCTAGTATCTCAGCTGGTAAAGCATCTGCCTGCCAATTCAGGAGACTCCAGTTCAGTTCCTGGGTTGGGAAGATCCCCTGGAGGAGGGCATGACAACCTACTCCAGTATTCTTGGCTAGAGAATCCCATGGACAGAGGAGTCTGGTGAACTACAGTCCATGAGGTTGCACAGACCTGGACATGACTGAGTGACTAAGCACAGCACAGCACAAAAATTACATAAACATTTTTTAAGTTACTGAAAGTTTTAAGTGAGAAAACAAACATAAACATTAACAGACGGTTAAGGTCCTGCTTGCTAAAACGTAAAATGTTTTCAGAGACAGCGTTTGTTGACAACATAAAAAGAGAAGTGAACATAGAGTCCATTTATTTCATTTTAATGTTTAAATTAAATGTGTGTTTAGCTACTTCTTTGTGCTAAAGACTATGTTGTATACACCTGTAAAATTACTTGTTTCACTATAAGGACCTTGTAGGCCTGAGTGCAATCTATTGGAAATTTGATGAAAGACTACTGGCCAAAACTCAGAATACATTGTTCTTATGATTCAGAATAAGAAATGGATGAGCAATGCTGATGCCCATTCCCATGGGTTTAGGTAGCAAAGTAGTTAAGCCCATAGCTTTAGAGACATTTTTGGTGACTAACTTCATAATGAAATATTTTACTATCCCTGAACAAAACCTCAGTGAACTAAAACTTAATTTTATATTTTATAGATTTTCTGTGATTATTAGTAATATTATATTATTTGTAGTACTACAATATTTGTAATATTACATGTCATGCAGCTGACAAAATGCTTGGCACATAAGAATTATTCATAAATATATTAGCAGTTCTTAAGGTCAGAATTACAGACTGTCAGAGGTGAGAGAGACCTTAATAAACATGTGATCTAATACTGCATGTTATAGGGATCAACTGATTACCAGAGAGTGGGTGTAGTTTGCCCAAAATCACAGATAGGTTTCCAGTACAGCAGTGGGTCTCAGACTTTGGAGTGTACCAAAATAATCTGGAGGACTAATGTAAGCACTGACTGCTAGACCCTATGTCTGGAATTTCTATAGCTCTAACTCATGTCCAGTGGAGAAGGCAATGGCACCCCACTCCAGAACTCTTGCCTGGAAAATCCCATGGACGGAGGAGCCTGGTAGGCTGCAGTCCATGGGGTCGCTAAGAGTCAGACATGACTGAGCGACTTCACTTTCACATTTCACTTTCATGCATTGGGGAAGGAAATGGCAACCCACTCCAGTGTTCTTGCCTGGAGAATCCCAGGGATGGGGGAGCCTGGTGGGCTGCCGTCTATGGGGTTGCATAGAGTCGGACATGATTAAAGCGACTTAGCAGCAGCAGCAGCAGCAACTCATGTCCAGAGACTTTTGCTTTTCTTCCAAGTACCAGGATGATCTCAATACTGTTAACTCAGGTACTACACTGAAAATCACTGCAGTTCAGAGATTTTTGCACAGTATTTTTCTATATTATTCCATTTCCATGGCATTCGTGATGGATTGATATCTGTCACCAGTCAGCCTAGGGTGTATGTTTCATATTATGCCATAGTTGAAAAGCACATTTAATATCTGAACTAGTTTTATTTCATACTAGCGCATTATAATCATCAGCTTCAATAGTAATAATTAAGTCTAAGTGAGTTCCCTAAGGTCTTATGGATAGAAAAGGACAAAGCATGACTCTGAGACCAGCCCATTTAACGCCGTGATATATGTATGATTTTTACATTTATTTATGGAAGGGCATTTTAAATACAGCGGTGTGTCCATGTCAGTCCCAAACTCCCAATCTATTCCTCCCCCTCTCCCTTCATCCCCAGTAACCAAAAGTTTGTTCTCTAAGTTTGTGAGTCTCTTTCTGTTTTGTAAATAAGTTCATTTGTGTCATTTTTTTAGATTTCACATATAAGTGATACCATATATCTGTCTTTGTCCGACTTACTTCACTTAGTATGATAATGTCTAGATTGATCCATGTTGCTGCAAATGACATTATTTCATTCTTCTTATGGCTGAGTAATATCCCCTTGTATATATGTGTCAATTTAAAAAATATTCACAACGTAAACTTTGACAGTTATGTTATCTTCAATGGGAATTTTTAGGATTTCAACCCCAGGAGAAAGCATGGCAAGTGTCTCTGAGAGAACTGCTCTGAGGAGGTGAGGGGAGGAGCCAGGTTATATAGAAGTTTTGCAACAAAGGGCAGGTAGTCTTGACATCAGAAGATTGTTGTTAATTAAAGAGAACCAGATATCCCAAGTTAAGAAATACAGCGCTTTTGTGTATATGGGAAGATGCAAGAGCCTGGGCTCACTGAGATCATTGCTTTCATATGCATCTCAGCTATCCTGGGCCAGTATCCTGTGTTTTTCACATCCTGAGCTTCCTTGGGGCTCACTGTAGAGAGTGGTTGCAGTCTGATGTCTGCTAGATCTCAGGTATTATTACAATTAGTATTATTACTAATTACAATTAGTACTGCAATGAACATTGTGTGTGTGTGTGTGTGTGTGTGTGTGTGTGTGTGTGTGCGTGCGTATGCACACACACACACTCAGTCACTCAGTCATGTCCAACTCTTTGCAACCCCATGAACTGTAGCCTGTCAGTCTCCTCTGTCCATGGGATTATCTCAGCAAGAATACTGGAGTGGGTTGCATTTTCTCCTCCAAGGGGTGTTCCTGACCTAGGGGTCAAACCCACATCTCTTGTGTCTCCTGCATTAGCAGGCAGATTCTTTACCACTGAGTCATCTGGGACAGTGAATATTGGGACGAAGTATGTTTTTGAACTATGGTTTTCTTTGGCTATATGCCCAAGAGTGGGATTGCTGGATCAGATGGTACCTCTGTTTTCAGTTTTTTAAGGAACATCCATACCATTCTCCATGGTGGCTGTACCAACTTACATTCCCACCAAAAGTGTAGGACGATTCCCTTTTCTCCACACATTCTCCAGCATTTATTATTTGCAGATTTATTTAATAATGGCTATTCTGGTGTGAGGTGATATCTCATTATTGTTTTGATTTGCATTTCTGTAGTAATCAGCATTGTTGAGCATCTTTTCATGTGCCTCTTGACCATATATATGATCATGACCTATGCTCTTAATGTTGATTCAAATCTAGCATTACTTCCAATATTCCATTTGGAAAAATACCTTATTCCTATAAAGAAGCAAAGGCAACGTGATGAAGCAAAGATAGTCTTTTTCCAGTAAATGGTGCTGGAACAACTGAACATCTGCATGCCAAAAAAATTGGATCTAGACACAGACCTTCCACTCTTCACAAGAAATTAACTTGAAATGGATCATAGCACAAAATGTAAAATGCAAAATTATGAAACTCCTAGAAGATAACATGGGAGAAAATGTAGAAGACCTTGGTATGGTGTTGACCTTTCAATACAACAGCAAAGGCACAATCCATTAAAGAAATAATTGGTAAGCTGGACTTCATAGAAACTTAAAACATATGCTCTGTGAAAGACAATGTCAAGAAAATAAGAAAATAAGCCACAAGACTGGGAGAAAATAGTTTAGAAGACATTGAATAGAGGACTGTTACTCAAAATATATTTTTTAAAAAATCCTTTACTTTGTAAAAGAAATGAGTGTATACTCTGGAACTGGTGTGGGGGTAGAAGTTTTTTAGGCTTGCTTTTTGTTTTTCATTTGCAATGTTGTAAATACACACACAAAAAGAAATAACACCAAATACAGGCATGGATTTTTCATTGTGTTAAAAAGCCTCTATGTAGTATTTAATGTGCTTTAGCTTCTTATTTGATTTTATGGGCTCAAAAATCATGAGGAAAATAGAACCTTATCTTTTAATGGGTAAATGCCAAAGGAAGTTCTTATCTGTTTGTCCAAAAGTTTTGGATATATCTTCTGGAAGTAAGTAGAAAGCTGTTTTAGGTAGAGCTCATAAATGGAGTTTGGATTTTAGTTTATTATTCTGTGCTTTCTCCACTGCCATAAAATTGATTTTTAACCAAGGCACTAAGCTGAAATCCCACTACAAAATAAGCCATGTGAGTCAATAATGAATATTTCTTTATTCTAAAAAATAAACATTATTCATACATTTTTCTCATTCATTCATTTATTCCTGTTTAGTAAAAAAAAGTAATCTCATATGGTTTAGAATAGGGTCCAAGGTATCTTCCTATGATTCTAAGAGAGAGACACAGATGTGTCCAAAACACTTTTTATGAAATATCTCTTCTTTTCCATGAATGCAACCAGAACTAAATACTGTGTATAGAAATGACTTGTGATGATTAAAGCATTTGAGAATCTAGACTGATGGTTAGCATTCTACTAAGACAAACTCTCTATGTAAACCCCATGAAAACAAGTTAATAAGACAGGCAGATGGAAACCGCAAGGACAGCTTTCATTGTCACTCATCCCCTCCCATTTCATCTATTCATTTATCCATTCATTTGTTCCTTTATTCAATAAGAATAAATTGGTTTATTTAAAATAACTATCTCATTATCTATCTGCCTATGACACTCTTTTCCTATAACAGATACATGAAATTCAGGATGGTTCTCTTATTTAAATAAAGATTTTTCCATTATTTTATATCTGTTCCAGGTATTAAGCTACTCCTTCAATTCCACAATTTTTCTATCTGCTCATGGCAAAAGACTGGAGATCTCTTCAAGAAAAGTAGAATGGAAATGGAAACTGTAATCAGAAATCTTCCAGCAAACGAAAGCCCAGGTCCAGACGGCTTCACAGCTGAATTCTACCAAAAATTTCGAGAAGAGCTAACACCTATCCTACTCAAACTCTTCCAGAAAATTGCAGAGGAAGGTAAACTTCCAAACTCATTCTATGAGGCCACCATCACCCTAATACCAAAACCTGACAAAGATGCCACACAAAAAAGAATACTACAGGCCAATATCACTGATGAACATAGATGCAAAAATCCTCAACAAAATTCTAGCAATCAGAATCCAACAACACATTAAAAAGATCATACACTGTGACCAAGTAGGCTTTATCCCAGGGATGCAAGGATTCTTCAATATCCACAAATCAATCAATGTAATTCACCACATTAACAAATTGAAAAATGAAAGCCATATGATTATCTCAATAGATGCAGAGAAAGCCTTTGGCAAAATTCAACATCCATTTATGATAAAAACTCTCCAGAAAGAAGGAATAGAAGGAACATACCTCAACATAATAAAAGCTATCTATGACAAACCCACAGCAAACATTATCCTCAATGGTGAAAAATTGAAAGCATTTCCCCTAAAGTCAGGAACAAGACAAGGGTGCCACTCTCACCACTACTATTCAACATAGTTCTGGAAGTTTTGGCCACAGCAATCAGAGCAGAAAAAGAAATAAAAGGAATCCAAATTGGAAAAAGAAGAAGTAAAACTCTCACTGTTTGCAGATGACATGATCCTCTACATATAAAATCCTAAAGACTCCACCAGAAAATGACTAGAGCTAATTAATGAATATAGTAAAGTTTCAGTATATAAAGTCAACACACAGAAATCCCTTGCATTCCTCTACACCAGCAATGAAAAAAAGAGAAAGGGAAGTAAAGGAAACAATTCCATTCACCATTGCAATGAAAATAATAAAATACTTAGGAATATATCTGCCTAAAGAAACAAAAGACCTATATGTAGAAAACTATAAAACACTGGTGAAATAAATCAAAGAGGACACTAATAGATGGAGAAATATACCATGTTCATGGATCGGAAGAATTGATATAGTGAAAATGAGTATACTACCAAAAGCAATCTATAGATTCAATGCAATCCCTATCAAGCTACCAGCCACATTTTTCACAGAGCTAGAACAAATAATTTCAAGATTTGTATGGAAATATAAAAAACTTCAAATAGCCAAAGCAATCTTGAGAAAGAAGAACGGAACTGGAGGAATCAACCTGCTTGACTTCAGGCTCTACTACAAAACCACAGTCATCAAGACCATATGGTACTGGCACAAAGACAGAAATATAGATCAATGGAACAAAATAGAAAGCCCAGAGATAAATCCATACACCTATGGATACCTTATCTTTGACAAAGGAGGCAAGAATATACAATGGATTAAAGACAATCTCTTTAACAAGTAGTGCTGGGAAAACTGGTCAACCAACTGTAAAAGAATGAAACTAGGTCACTTTCTAACACCACACACAAAAATAAACTCAAAATGGATTAAAGATCTAAACATAAAACCAGAAACTATAAAACTCCTAGAGCAAAACATAGGCAAAACACTCTCCGACATAAATCACAGCAGGATCCTCTATGATCCACCTCCCAGAATACTGGAAATAAAAGCAAAAAGAAAAAAATGGGATCTAATTAAAATTAAAAGCTTCTGCACAACAAAGGAAACTATAAGCAAGGTGAAAAGACAGCCATAGGAATGGGAGAAAATAATAGCAAATGAAGCAACTGACCAAAAAATAATCTCAAAAATATACAAGCAACTTATGCAGCTCAACTCCAGAAAAATAAACGACCCAATCAAAAAATGGGCCAAAAAACTAAATAGACATTTCTCCAAAGAAGACATACAGATGGCTAACAAACACATGAAAAGATGCTCAACATCACTCATTATCAGAGAAATGCAAATCAAGACCACAATGAGGTACCACTTCGCACCAGTCAGAATGGCTGTGATCCCAAAGTCTACAAGCAATAAATGCTGGAGAGGGTGTGGAGAAAAGGGAACCCACTTACACTGTTGGTGAGAATGCTAACTAGTACAGCCACTATGGAGAACAGTGTGGAGATTCCTTTAAAAACTGGAAATAGAACTGCCTTATGACCCAGCAATCCCACTGCTGGACATACACACCAAGGAAACCAGAATTGAAAGAGACACATGTACCTCAACATTCATCGCAGCACTGATTATAATAGCCAGGACATGGAAGCAACCTAGATGTCCATCAGCAGATGAATGGATACGAAAGCTGTGGTACATATACACAATGGAATATTACTCAGCCATTAAAAAGAATACATTTGAATCAGTTCTAATGAGGTGGATGAAACTGGAGCCTATCATACAGAATGAAGTAAGCCAGAAAGAAAAACACCAATACAGTATACTAACACATATATATGGAATTTAGAAAGATGGTAATGATGACCCTGTCTATGAGACAGCAAAAGAGACACAGATGTATAGAATGGACTTTTGGACTCTGAGGGAGAGGGAGAGGATGGGATGATTTGGGAGAATGGCATTGAAACATGTATAATATCATATAAGAAACAAATCACCAATCTAGGTTTGATGCAGGGTGCAGGATGGTTGGGGCTGGTGCACTGGGATGACCCAGAGGGATGGTGTGTGGGGGGAGGTGGGAGGAGGGTTCGGGATTGGGAACACGTGTACACCCGTGGCAGATTCATGTTAATGTGTGGCAAAACCAATACAATATTCTAAAGTAAAAATAATAATAATAATAATTAATAAATAAAGAACAGAGATTTGCAAGGAAAAAAAAAGAAAAGTAGAGATACCAAGGGAACATTTCATGCAAAGACGAGCACAATAAAGGACAGAAATGCTATGGACCTAACAGAAGCAAAAGATATTAAGAAAAGGTGGCAACAATGCACAGAAGAACCGTACAGAAAAGATCTTCATGACCCATATAACCACAATGGTGAGATCACTCACCTAGAGCCAGACATCCTGGAATGCGAAGTCAAGTGGGCCTTAGGAAACATCACTACAAACAAAGTTACTGGAGGTGATGGAATTCCAGTGGAGCTATTTCAAATCCTGAAGATGATGCTGTGAAAGTGCTGCACTCAATATGCCAGCAAATTTGGAAAACTCAGCAGTGGCCACAGGACTGGAAAAGGTCAGTTTTCATTCCAATCCCAAAGAAAAGCAATGCCAAAGAATGTTCAAACTACCACAAAATTGCACTCTTCTCACATGCTAGTAAAGTAATGCTCAAAATTCTCCAAGCCAGGCTTCAACAGTATGTGAACTGCAAACTTCCAGATGTTCAAGCTGGATTTAGAAAAAGCAGAGGAACCAGAGATCAAGTTGCCAACATCTTCTGGATCATCAGAAAAGCAAGAGAGTTCCAGAAAACATCTATTTCTGCCTTATTGACCATACCAAAGCCTTTGACTGTGTGGATCACAATAAACTGTGGAGAATTCTTCAAGAGCTGGGAATACCAGACCACCTGACCTGCCTCCTGAGAAATCTGTATGCAGGTCAGGAAGCAACAATAAAGGACAGAACTGGACATGGAACAACAGGCTGGTTCCAAATAGGAAAAGGAGTACATCAAAGCTGTATATTGTTACCCTGCTTCTTTAACTTATATGCAGAGTACATCATGAGAAACGCTTGGCTGGAGGAAGCACAAGCTGGAATCAAGATTGCTGGGAGAAATATCAATAACCTCAGATATGCTGATGACACTACCCTTATGGCAGAAAGTGAAGAAGAACTAAAGAGCCTCTTGTTGAAAGTGAAAGGGGAGAGTGAAAAAGTTGGCTTAAAGCTCAACATTCAGAAAACTAAGATCATGGCATCTGGTCCCATCACATCATGGAAAATAGATGGGGAAACAGTGGAAACAGTGAGAGATTTTGAGGGCAGGGGCTCCAAAATCACTGCAGATGGTGACTGCAACCATGAAATTAAAAGACACTTGCTTCCTGGAAGAAAAGCTATAACCAACCTAGATAGCATATTAAAAAGCAGAGACATTACCAGAAAGATCTGTCTAGTCAAAGCTATGATTTTTCCAGTAGTATGTGGACGTGAGAGTTGGACTGTAAAGAAAGCTGAGCACCAAAGAATTGATGCTTTTGCACTGTGGTGTTGGAGAAGACTCTTGAGAGTCCCTTGGACTTCAAGGAGATACAACCATTCCATCCTAAAGGAAATCAGTCCTTAATATTCACTGGTAGGATTGATGCTGAAGCTGAAACTCCAATACTTTGGCCACCTGATGCAAAGAGGCGATTCATTTGAAAAGACCCTGATGCTGGGAAAGACTGAGGGCAGGAGGAGAAGGGGACGACAGAGGATGAGATGGTTGGATGGCATCACCGGCGCGATGGGCATGAGTTTGAGTAAGCTCCGGAAGTTGGTGATGGACAGGGAAGCCTGGTGTGGTGCAGTCCATGGGGTCGCAGAGTCGGGCACAATTGAGCAACTGAACTGAACTAAATAAAGCTGAAGCTGAAATGGTGTAATCGTCATTCTAGCTCTGTCAGCGGCCTTTGCTAGTGTTTGCCAGCAGAGGGCAGTAGAGGGCGACTATGGGTCTGAAGGAAGTGGTGGAAATGTCTTTTCTAGTAATATTTGCTCTTGACTGCCAACTGTTAGAGTGACACATAGGCTTACTTCTTTACCTTGGTAGCATCAGTAGCAGCAGCTCAATTCAGTTTGCCCCTTTTCTGTCACTCAAAAAACCAGCCTTATCTTTCCCACAGTCTTAGGGAACACCAGCACTAGCCGCCCAATGCTCCCTCTCTCAGAGGTCCGAGTTTCAGCTCGGAGAAGCTCCTCTTTTGGTTACTAAGTTTTAATAATTCAGGCTGCTTTCCTTTACATCCCCCAGCCCTAAGAGTGGGAGTTGCTTGCTACAACGGCTGCCTCCCTGAAACTTTACAGTTGGCTTTATACCCTTTACAGTTTAGTTCACAGTTATTTCTATTAAATCATCTCTGTTCAAATAACTGGTATGTTCTCCTGTTGCCCAGACCTAATACAATTTGGGGATTTTTAACAATGAATTTTATTCTATTTTTTGAGGTATAATTGACATATACCATTATATTGGCTTAAGATGTACCCATAATGGTTCAATATTTTTATATACTGCAAGATGACCACCACAATGTCTGATTAACACCCATCACCAAGTGAACTTCCAGAATTTTTCTCGTGATGAAAACGTTTAAGATCTATTCTCTAAGTAACTACAAAATACAGTATTATCCATGATGGTCACCATGCTACATATTACAATGCTATGATTTATTTATTTTAGAACTGGAGGTCTGTACCTTTTGACCGACTGCACCCATTTCTTATACCACATACCCCTTCCTCCAGCAACTGCCAATCTGTTCTCTGTATGTGTGAACTCGTGTGTTTGTGTGTGTGTTGGGGTTCTTTTTTAGATATACATATGAAGTGAAGTGAAGTCGCTCAGTCGTGTCTGACTCTTTGCGACCCCATGGACTGTAGCTTACCAGGCTCCTGTGTCCATGGGATTTTCCAGGCAAGAGTACTGGAGTGGATTGCCATTTCCTTCTCCAAGATATACGTATAAGTGAGACCATACGTATTTCTCTTTCTCTTTATGGCTTATGTCACTTAGCACAATGCCTTCAAGGTCCATCCACATTGTCTCAAATAGCAAGAATTCCTTCTTTTTATGGCTGAATTATGCATATATCAGGTTCCCCTGGTGGCTCAATGACAAAGACTCTGACCTGACAATGCAGGAGCCATGGGTTTGATCCCAGGGGCAGGAAGATCCCTGGAGAAGGAATTGGCACTCTATTCCATTTGCCTAGAAAATCCCAAGGACAGAGGAGCCTGGCGGAAAATATCCTGTGTTTTTTTGCATAGTCCATTGCAAAAAAGTCAGATATGACTTAGCGACTAAACAGCAACAAAACAACACGCATATCTCACATTTTCTTTATCTGTTTGTCCATTTGTGAAAGCTTAGGTTGCTTCCGTGTCTTGTCTCTTATAAATAATGCTGCAATGAACATGGAGGTGCATATATCTTTTTGAGTTAATCATTTTCTTCTTTGGATAAACACTCAGAACTGGAATTTCTAGATTGTATGGTAGTTCTATTTTTAATTTTTTAAGGAATGTCTATTCTATTTTCCATAATGGTTTCACCAGTTTACATTCCCACCACCAGTGCTCAAATATTTCCCTTTCTTTATACTGTCACTAATACTTCTTGTTTCTTGTCTTTCTGAAAGCAGCCATTCTTACAGGTGTGAAGTGATATCTCATTTTGTGTTTGATTTGTGTTGAATTTGTTGAATTAGATTCTTATTTAAGAAGACTACATCTGAGCTATAAGAATCTGGCTAATCACATAGTAAAATAATATAAAGCCAAATAAATATGCAGAATAATGATGCATTTCAAGAGATGAGAGAAGTTGGATTTATTAACATTCTGTGATAGCCATGGACTTATGTTGAAAATTTCTCAGTTCACGTTGAATCATAACTTGAAATTGCATGACAACTCTGAGTTGCCAAGATGGCGCTTGAGAACCTGAGATGGGGGAATTTACTAGAGGAACTTCGAACGCGAAAAAGGAAAAATGTGTACATTAAATATCCTGTGTTTTAAATATAACATCCCATTGCTTTATCAATTATAAAAGCTATTTATATTCACAGCACAAAAGTTGGAAAAGAAATGCACAAAAGATAATTCAGAATCTCCACAGTTGTCTATTGTGCAATTGAATTTGACTTTTTAGTCCTCAAGTTTTCAGTTTTTTATAACATTAGAGCTTGCTTACTGTTTTGTAACTTGATTCTTTTATTTAATAAGATATGATCATTTTACTATGATCATAAGTAAGTAGTTTTAATATGTTGGTATTTTGAACATTGTTGATATGCTTTCTCCCTTACCTTATCCATCTTCCTGCAGGGAACTGAACATGCATTTCAGAAAAAAAAAAATGAAATGAGAGAGAACAAAGCAATAATCAGCTTCTGATAAGAAAACTAGCATTTTGCCATGAGAAAATTAACTTGAGAGGCAAGCTCTGTTGAGATAGGATTTTCAAATTTCTTTTATCTATCCCCCATTTAAAATTGCAACAACAATGCCTCAAGGATTGTGCTTCTAGAGCCCTCCCAGAGTTTGCAGAGATATGCCTTCTATACACACCAATAAATTCAGAATGCCTTCTTCTTGATGATATGAGGCTATGACATAGGGGATATAATAGGAAAGGAGAAAGGTGACATAAAAAGAAAGGGACTGAGATAAACAGGGGCTTCCTTGGTGACTCAGACGGTAAAGAATCCACCTGCAGTGCAGATGACCTGGGTTTGGTCCCTGGTTGGGAAAAACCCCTGGAGAAGGGAATGACTACCCACTCTAGTATTCTTGCCTGGAGAAATCCATGAACAGAGGAGCCTAGGAGCCTATGGCCCATGGGGTCACAAAGAGTCAGACACGACCGAGTGACTAACACACTGAGATAAGCAAATAGATGTGTGCTCTGGTTCTATCTCAGGATTGGACCTGTCCTGACACCAGGGCGATCCTGACTACCTTTAGTTTCTCTGTAATACAGGGAGGATCCCCAAACACTGCACATCCTGCTGTGGAGCCTGTTAAAGGGTGTACCAGAAAGGGAATACAGGGACACTCTAGCAGTGATCATAAAGCAGTTTCTCTGCTTTTCTCTTTAAGCAGAGACACTGGCAGACCGTGAAGAGTCTTACTCTGCCAGGGAGACAAGGTTGGGGAAAGAAGGTCAGCACAGTCAGCCTAAATGCTCTGTCCTGAAAGCCAGCAGGCCCATAGAATCCAGGCAGAACAAACACTGCCCCAAAGACCAGCAGATCAAGCGTAGATTCAAAGTCACCATGGAGATAAGAGGATCAACCCCATTCCCTTCCAATGCCCTGAGTTCTCCAAAATTATCCAACCTGGTGTCCTTTCAAATGCATAGCGACTTAGAGAGGGAACAGGAGAAGAAATTGAGAAACTGGTTATTTTTATGAAAGTGTGGCTATTACCCGAAGTGACTGAGTTATCAGACCAGACTGGCTTGGCTTAAATCTAGACTGAGAGGTGGTCATTCTTCACACCAGCTTGTGGGAGGGGGCTTGAGAGAAAAGGCTGAATACATTATTAAAAAATTAAGAGGAGTGTGTTTTCTCCACATTTCAGAGTCATAGTTTCAGTTTTGTTTTTCAATCCTGTTCATGATGATTTCTAACATAACTGTAGGAGAGATACGATATTTCACAAGATTTGTTACTTGTCTATTACGAGCCATAACAAATTACCACAAATTAGCATTTTAAATACACCCATTTATTATCCCACAATTCCTGCAGTTCTTATAAGGCTGGAATGTTCTTATATGGCAGGGACAGCAGTTCTCAGTTGGATCCTGGCTCCATGTCCAAGCTCACTAATGGTTGATTGAATTCAGTTCCTTGAAACTATAGAAATGGTATTCCTGTTTCCTTGGCACAAGGGTCCCTTTTATCTCCAAACCAAAACAGAGCATTAGATCCTCATGCTTCAAATTTCTCTGTATTCCTCTTCTGCTTGTAACTTCTGGGCTTGCATAACTACACTGCTGCTGCTGCTGCTGCTAAGTCACTTCAGTCATGTCTGACTCTGTGCAACTCCACAGATGGCAGCCCACCAGGCTCTGCCATCCCTGGGATTCTCCAGGCAAGGACACTGGAGTGGGTTGCCATTTCCTTCTCCAACGCATAAAGTGAAAAGTGAAAATGAAGTCGCTCAGTCATGTCCGACTCTTAGCGACCCCATGGACTGCAGCCTACCTGGCTCATCTGCTGGGCACCCCTAAATATCCAGAACAATCATTCTATCTTAAGATAAACTGATTAGTAACCTTAATTAAAAGGAACATCTGCAAAGTGCCTTTTGCCATGTAACATAATGTAACCACATGGGCACCACCCAGGGTGCAGAGATTATGGGAACCACAAGTCTGCCTGCTACATCTAATTGCATCTGGAAGAATTTGTTTTGCTGATTTCCTACTATTATCCATTCTGGCTCTTTGCTTCTTTGTTTTATAATAAACAGCTGAGAAATGAACACCCTTATATAAAGCTTGAGCACAGGGTCAAGCCTATAAACTTTGCAGAGGAATAATTGCTGATCATACCCACAAAAAGCATAATATACATTAAGTATTCACAGATATTCAGCTCCCTACCGTGCATGCAGATAACCGGGAGCCTGTGAGAGCTACGTGAAGCCTTAGAAAGTAAAGCACTGTACAGCTATGGACTCAGTTTTATACATATGTACATTCTTTTTAATATTCTTGTCCATTATGGTTTATCCCAGGACATTGAATATAGTTCCCTTTGCTACACAGTAGGACCTTGCTGTCCATCCATTCTATATGTAATGGTTTGCGTCTACTAACCCCAGACTCCCGATCCAAAAAGAAAACGAAATAAAACAAAGCACCGTGATGTTTAGCATGGTGGATGCACACTCCACCAATGTGTCGCAAACTCTGATTCTTCTGGGAGTGTACATCCTGAATACTACTGCCACCTTTTATGCTTGTAGCATAAATCCAGAGAAATACGTCTTTTTCAGCAGTCTCTGGTGTCTGACCATACAGAATGAAGTTGGAGCTTGGTCAGGATGCCATGGTTACAATACTTGCTTCAGAGCAAAGCAAAGCATGCTAATCAGAAGCACCCAGGCCCAGGGGGCCCACTGGCACCCCAGCTTCAGGCTACAGGCATTCTATCATTCAGGCTCACACACATGCTGGGGGCACCATGGAGGCAGCCCAGCACAGGTAACTGTTCATGATCTCATATAAAGTTTGAAAAAGAAGTTCTGGGAAATTCCTTCCAGCATCCAATTTGTTTAACTTCAGTGAAGTAAGTAAAATCCTGTATGATCCTTCTGCCAAAATCTTTGTCAGTCCAAAATAAATAGCCCAAGCTGAAAAATGTTTTAAAGTGTATAATCAGAGATGCAGAAGAAATTGTTATATGTAAAATAGAATTCTATATACAACCCTAGGTTAATAAATTTTAAAATCTCAATTAAGTGGATAATTATACGGAAACTTTTAAAACTATAAACTACATTCAGGATTAAGCAGGAATGTGAATTTATCAAGTTTAGTGCCTATAGATGACATATCAAATCGTTAGGCAAATGATAAAATTCAATAAATGGACTGTGATAATAGTTTAATTATTTAGAAATATTTATATTTCATCTTCACCTTGCTCCATGCACTAGCACTTAGTCCAGACAGATTAAAAAATACAGCCAAATATAAGACTATAAAGTACCCAGAGATAGTAAGCACGACATTTAAATAATCTCATGGCACATCTGTCCTTTCAAACCAATTGAGAAGCAACCAAGTTACTTACAAATAAATCTCTTTCAATCGGATGACAAAGATAAAACTGAGTCATTTTTGTTTTATATTTTATTTAATTTTCAAAGATAATACAGCATCGTGCTTACAATCCTAAATTTAGATTGTTGTCCATTTTGTATGCCTTAGGAAAATTCCTTAATTTGCCCAAGGTACACCTTGTGCCTCATTTTTTTCAGCTGTAACAGGGGGATTAATAATAGCATTTTATCAGTTAAGATTGTTATGAGCAGTAAGCAAGTAAATACATGTTGAGAACTTAGAACAGGGTCTGGCATGTAGCAACCACTCAATAAATGTCTGCTTTTATAATATAGGCATTCTCCCTGTCTCTTGTTCTATGATTCCAATGAGAAATAAATATAAAGATTCCAGATATACTCTCCATGTCATTTAAAACCTTTTCCCCACTTATTTACCTCATTCTTTTTCTCTGAGCCCAAAAGAATTTCTTGTTTTGTCATCACATTTTATGATTTGCATTTCTATAGAATATAATCCGCTTTTCTCTGCCCCCTTTAATTAACTTCAAATTTTTGGAAACCACATTTTTCATTTCTAAGCAGACTTCCTGGGTGTCAGATTATTTCACTTTTTATTCATTGCAGTCTTTTTTCTCACTCTAACTGATTTGAATTAGACTGTCTCATCTTTCCTTCTTTTACGTATAGCACCCCCTTCAAATGTGTCATTTGCCTTGCTTCCTTGAATTAAGCCAACCTTTTCAAACCCTGAAATGCTTTGCTCTCTGGTAATTTTTTCTCTGTGTTAGCCCATCTTCACAGGCGGGAGGGTGGGGAAAGCCTATGATTGTCTGAGATGATCAATAAGATAGTCTTTCAGAAATTCAGAGGCTTCCCTAGTGGCTCAGATGGTAAAGCGTCTGTCTGCAATGCAGGAGACCCGGGTTCAATCTCTGGGTTGGGAAGATACCCTGGAAAAGGAAATGGCAGCCCACTCCAGTACTCTTGCCTGGAGAATCCCATGGACCGCGGAGCCTGGTAGGCTACCGTCCATGGGGTCGCAAAGAGTCGGACACAACTGAGCGACTTCACCTTGAGAAATTCAGAGAGAGTTTCTTTCAGAGCTACAGTCTTTCCACAACTTTCAAAACTTATGAAGCAATAATGTCAGTTTAGGTTTTTATGTTTCCTTGCCGGACTTCTAAGTCACTGCATGGAGTAGGAAGAAATACATACTCAGTAGCTTGCCAGAGTTTTGTTTTCCTGAGCATACTATGAAGGCAAGATGTTAACGGGAGCAGGGGCCCCTTCCTCTAACTAGCAGGCTCCAAGTTAGGAGGCAGCTGTGGAGTCCCCTCTTCACGTAGTATGACAGTCTAAATGTACTCATGAAAAGCATTAGGATAATTTTTTTCAAAAAATCTGTCCCATGGACCATCTTCCTCTTTTTGACACATAATAGGTGCTCAATAGGGCTTCCAGGTGGCGCTAGTGGTAAAGAGCCTGCCTGCCAATGCAGGCTCTGCATAAAAGATGCAGATTCAATCCCTGGGTCAGGAAGCTCCCCTGGGGGAGGGCATGGCAACACACTCCAGTACTCTTGCCTGCAGAATGGACAGAGGAGCCTGGAGGCCTACAGTCCATAGAGTTAAGGAGTCTGCCACGACTGAAGTGACTGAACATGCACACAGGCACACAGGTGCTCAATAAACAATTGTTAATAAATAAATATTTCTCAAGTGGCCTTTTTATATCCACATAAAATTAACCTTCGTCCATTAGTTCTTTCATCAGTATGTTTTTCTGGTATATCTGTTGGAAAGAAATGACAGCCAACAGAGGAGACTTTATAGCACCATTTCTTGAAGAGATGTAATTTCCCTTTCATCAAAAACTGGGTTTCCCAGGTGGCACCAGTGGTAAAGAATCTGCCTGCCAATTGCACCAGGGGACATAAGAGACACAGGTTTGACCCTTGGGTCAGGAAGGTCCCCTGGAGAAGAGCATGGCTACTCACTCCAGGATTCTTGCCTTGAGAATTCCATGGATAGAGGAGCCTGGCGGTCTGCACTCATTTCACGTGCTGGCAAGGTAATGCTCAAAATCCTTCAAGCTAGGCTTCAACAGTATACGAACTGAGAATTTCAGATGCACATGCTGGATTTAGAAAAGGTAGAGGAAACAGATAAAATTGCCAAGATTCTTTGGATCATAGAAAAAGCAAGGAATTCCAGACAAACGTCTACTTCTGCTTCATTGACTCCACTAAAGCCTTTGACTGTGTGGATCACAATAAATTGTGGAAAATTATTAAGGGGATGGGCATTCCAGATTACATTACCTGCCTCCTGAGAAACCTGCATACAGGTCAAGAAGCAACAATTAGAAGTGGATATGGAACAATGCTGCTGCTGTTGCTGCTAAGTCACTTCAGTTGTGTCCGACTATGTGCGACCCCATAGACGGCAGCCCACCAGGCTCCCCTGTCCCTGGGATTCTCCAGGCAAGGACACTAGAATGGGTTGCCATTTCCTTCTCCAGTGCATGAAAGTGAAAAGTGGAAGTGAAGTCGCCCAGTCGTGTCCGACTCTTCACGACCCCATGGACTGCAGCCTACCAGGCTCCTCCATCCATGGGATTTTCCAGAGTACTGGAGTGGGGTGCCATTGCCTTCTCCATATGGAGCAATGAACTGGTTCAAAATTGGGAAAGGTGGACATCAGGCTGTATATTGTCACCCTGCTTATTTAACTTATATGCAGAGTACATCATGTGAAATGTCAGGTTGGATGAAGCTCAAGTTGGAATAAAGATTGCCAGGAGAAATATCAATAACCTCAGATACCACCATTATGGCAGAAAGCAAAGGAGAAATAAAGAGCCTCTTGATGAAGGTGAAAGAGGAGAGTAAAAAAGCTAGCTTAAAACTCAACATGCAAAAAACTAAGATCATGGCATCTGGTCCCATCGCTTCATGGCAAATAGTTGGGGGAAAAAATGGAAACAGTGACACACTGTTTTGGGGGCTTCAATGGTGATGGCAGCTATTAAATTAAAAGAAGCTTGGCTCTTGGAAGAAAAGCTATGACAAACCTAGACAGCATATTAAAAACTAGAGACATCATTTTGCTGACAAAGGTCCATAGAGTCAAAGCTATGGTTTTTCCAGTAGTCATGTATGGATGTGAGAGTTGGACCATAAAAAAAGCTCAAGGCCAAAGGATTGATGCTCTTGAACTGTGGTGCTAGAGAAGACTTTTGAGAGTCCCTTGGACAGCAAGGGGGTCAAACCAGTCCATCCTAAAGGAAATCAGTCCTGAATATTCATTGGAAGGACTGAGGCTGAAGCTGAAGCCCCAATACTTTGGCCACCTGATGCAAAGAGCCAACTCATTAGAAAAGACCCTGATGCTGGGAAAGATTGAAGACAGAAGGAGAAGGGAGCAACAGAGGATGATTTGGTTGGATGGCATCATTGACTCAATGGACATTAGTTTGAACAAACTCTGTGTGTTGGTGGTGGACAGGGAAGCCTGCAGTCTATGGGGTCACAAAGAGTTGGACAGCATTGTGTGACTGAACAACAGCAATATATAAATAGTAACATGTGATAAAATGCCAATTATACTAAAATGCAAAATTTCAAAAAGCTGCATTTAACCTACCATCCCCTCTGACATTCAGTTCTATACAAAATTGTCCCAAGTATTTGGTCTTTATTTGATGACTTTTTTGTCACTTTCCAAAGATTGTAATATTCTTGCCACTTACTTACCATAAAAATGTTTTAAATGGGACTGTATTTATGAGGACTATAAGCCAAAAGTAAGTCATGAAATTGTAGAGTAGAATAAGATAATTCACACCTTAATATTACTTGAGGGGAGAATATATCTAGTATTTCTCATATTATTTGTTTCATTCGCAATCAAATAAAAGAGTGTACTATTTCAGAAACACAACCAAATCAGGAATTTGCTTTCCCCAGTTCAGTTTCATGAGTTCAGTGTTCTTGTTGTTAAAGTCACAGATGAGAATTACCTGTAGAGGGTTTTTTCTTAAAAAAAAAAAAAAATACAAATCCCCTTTTAAATCTGGAATGTGAATGAAGAGCCAAGTGTATGTATTTTTTTAAGAAGCTCTATAAAAAATTATGATAGGCAGTCAGGCTTCAGAACTGTTGATTTGAATCTTTCTGTTTCCTGATATAAAGAGGATCAAGAGTGATATGGACATAGCATCCCCGGGACCATAACTGCACCAGCCTACATCTGCATAAACCATCATCATACCTGTTACTCCTCTTCGTACCAATTGAATGCCATAGAGAAATAAATGTTTCCATTTTACCATTCAACTGAATTCAGAGGCAATGAGTGATTCATCATGGGTCAGCCAGCTGGGAAGTGAGAGAACCACAAGTTAGCTCTTAGCTTGATTTTAAGACAGTTCTCCTTCCAAAGCACCGCATGTGAGCTTTTATGACATCCTGTCCACCCAGTTTTCTTTGCCCTCACTCCCAACTCTCCTGTTGTTGATACTTTTTTTTTTGGAAACCCATGTCTTTAGCTTATTTCTTATTTTAGGGCTGTGATCTAGTCAAGGAATCATATTTTTTTCTTATCCAAGGTAAACATTATGATTCAACACACCAAACATACCCTCTTCAACATCTACCAAAGGTTTTATCTCTTTGTTTATCTAAGATTTCTGCCTTTAAAATCTTCCTCCTTGGATCAACACGGTCTTTTCTTCCCTGATTATTTCTACGGACCACTAGAGAAAACCACACACTCTGTGAACTGCTGCTCACTCTCCATCCTCATCAAGAACATCTATGTCACTCAGCAGTCCATTTCAGTGTTCACACTTTATTCACTCCCCAATGCCTGCTTTTCAAAACTTTACTCACTAACTAGTCACTTTGTAACTTGCTATCAGCAGGTATCTGTCTCAATGCTACCACTGAAAGTACTCATGTGAAGAACCCCTAACATCCAAATCCCAGAGAAGGCAATGGCACCCCACTCCAGTACTCTTGCCTGGAAAATCCCATGGGCAGAGGAGCCTGGTAGGCTGCAGTCCACGGAGTCGCTAAGAGTTGGACACGACTGAGTGACTTCACTTTCACTTTTCACTTTCCTGCATTGGAGAAGGAAATGGCAACCCACTCCAGTACTCTTGCCTGGAGAATCCCAGAGATGGGGGAGCCTGATGGGCTGCCGTCTATGGGGTCACACAGAGTCAGACACGACTGAAGCGACTTAGCAGCAGCAGCAACATCCAAATCCAGAGGAAGAGTGTTCATTTCTGGCCTTATTTGACCTCTCTGTGGAATTTGATGCTAGATTATCCCACTCTTCTTGAAATTGCCTCTTTCCTTTATGCCTTTCTCAACTGATTGTCTTATTTCCTTCTTCATAATTTTTTCAAGCCACTCATCTTTTCATAGCCATTGCGTAATGATGTTTCCTGAGGACACTGTAAGCTTTTGTCTTTAACTTCTTCTCACTCTACGTGGTCTCCATGGGAAAAATCACCTGCTCGTTTAATTTGAAACATCCCATATATGCCAAATAATCCTTGCGTCTATTACTGTGGCATCAGGACTTTGAAAGGATTGGGAGCTGATCCAGGAAACAGATATGACCATGAGGTGGCAGTAGCACCCCCAGCTTCGTTTTGGTGATATTACGGTAGGTTTCATACGGGGAGAGTGCCTCACAGCAGGAGACACTGGGGATGAGGACAGGGAACCCTTGGAGAAGAGAAAGTGGTGGGAGGGGGGACTTAAAGCCTAAATGATGTCTCTCAGAAGTGCAGGCGGGAATCTCTGAATCAGAGAATTCCAAAGGGCTAAAGCAGCTTGGGGCTTTATATTAATAGTGCCAGGGGTTTTATCTATCTATAGCTAGCAGGTGTTGAGTGCAGTTTCATGGGGTATGCAAAGCAGGCAGGCTCTAAATCGCTAGAAATTTGCTTGCCTGGTTTATATTTAAAACAGTCAGATATGTAAAACTTTGGATTTGGCATTTGCAGGCTTTTGCACTGTGGGTCTCAGCCTGCTGTGAAGAAATAAACAACTTAGAAATAAACAATATACAGAGACCACTTTGGGTCCTTTATGTAACAGTATCCCAGGTTTCTGGATGAACTCCAGGAACCTCAATATCTTTCCACAAAATGTAGTTTCATGTTCTCTTATTTTGTCTCAGTGAAAGGAATACTCTATCACTGAAGCTAAAGCAACCCTCCTTAACTTCAAGTACTTTAACCCATGACCATACTATTGTCTACTCTCTGTACATATATTTCATCTCTTGCCTACTATTCCCATCACCAATGCCTGAGATTATGGTTTCTCTATATCTTGCACAGATTATTGTCAAAGTCTTTCAACTAACCCTCCTCTCTCTAGTCCTGCTGTTGCCTGATACATCTTTGTACCACCATTAAGGTAATTTTTCTAAAACTCAAATATTCTGATGTCCATTTGCTTGATTAAAACTCTTTAAAAACTCTCCATAGTACAGAAGTATAGAAGGACTTCCCTGGTGGCTCAGATGGTAAAGCATCTGTCGACAATGCAGGAGACCCATGTTCAATCCCTGGGTTGGGAAGATCCCCTGGAGAAGAAAATGGCAACCCACTCCAGTACTCTTGCCTGGAGAATCCCGTGGATGGAGGAGCCTGGTGGGCTACAGTCCACAGGGTTGCAAAGAGTCAGACATGACTGAGCAACTCCACTTTATTTCATAATATAGAAGAGGGGTTGGCAAACTATGACCAGGCAGTCAAGCCCAGCCCTCTTTCTGATTTTGTAAATGAAGCTTTATTATCAATAGAACAGAGCCATTCCCATCAGTTACATATTGTCCACAGATGCTTTCACACTACAGCTGAGTTGAGCAGTTTAAACTTTCCTTCAATCTTTCCCAGCATCAAAGTCTTTTCCAATGAGTCAGCTCTTCACATCAGGTGGCCAACAGTCAGATATGTAAGCTTCAGCTTCAGCATCAGTCCTTCTAGTGAATTTTCAGGGTTGATTTCCTTCAAGATTGACTAGTTTTATCTTTTTGCAGAGAGTCTTCTCTAGCACCACAATTCAAAAGCATCATTCTTCAGCACTCAGCCTTGTTTATGGTCCAACTCTCACATCCATACATGGCTACTGGAGAAAACCCATAGCTTTGGCTGTAAGGACCTTTGTCAGCGAAGTGATGCTTAGAATATGTTTAATACTATGTCTTGTTTTATAATAAAGTACCAAACTGTCTTGTAAGAAAATACCAAACTGTCTTCCACAATGGCTGTACCATTTTGCATTTCCATTGGCAATGAATGAGAGTTCTTGTTACTCCATACCTTCACCAGCATCTGATATTGTCAGAGTTCCAGATTCTGGTCATTCTAACGGGTCTGTAGTGAGTGGTATGTCATTGTTGTTTCAATTTGCATTTCACTGATGACATATTATATTGAGCATCTTTCCATATGTTTATTTCCCATCCACATATCTTCTTTGTTGAAGTGTCTGTTCAGATATGTTGCCCATTTTTTAATTGGGTTGTTTGCTTTTTTCCTGCTTGATTTCACATAAATAACCTTTTACAATTATTATAACTATCACCATCAAGATTGCTAATAATGACACAAAACATTTGTGTTCACCAAGTACCAGGTAATGTGAAAAGTATTTTACAAACATTATCTGATGTAATAATAACACTTTATCTAAGTTTATCCATGGATAAGCAGCTGAAAGAGACTTAATAACTTATGTAAGATCACATAGCAAATAAAGAAGTGGATCAGAATTGCTCTAGCGACCCAGTCTTTGAATCTCTGACCAGAACCTTAACCACTGCACAACACTCCTTCCCTTCCTCCTGCTAACTGACAGGTTTACTTCTTTAGGTCAAGCTAAGAACATTGGAAGGATAAGGAGTAGTATATTGGGTGTCAGGATCCATGGATACATGATTCAGTGTAACAATGATATATCTGTATCTGATTAGAAATTTGAGACAAGAAACATATCTATATTTAAAAAGAAGACAAAAAGCCAGGGAAACAGTGCTTAATGTTTCTGCTTAAAATAGACTATTTTGAGTGTTACTTTTTTCCATTTTAGAGATATTAAATCTCCTCCTACAGTCAAATAGGCAACAATTTAAAGTGTAAGGTTTTTCCTCTCCTAAGTCACAATGGGCCAATTAACAAATTCTAATTTAGTCTTCTAGTCCCTTTCATCTGAATCAATTACTAATCCAAATAAGGCGATCATCATAATCCATTTAGCATGCTGAATGAAGATTTCTTCTCTTGGAGACATCTCTGGACGTTAAGGCAATTAGTAGAAATTATAAATGTTATACACATATTATGTAAAAGATGAAAATAAGGATGTTTATTAAACTTAGCAGAGTTCTTGTGCTTATACTAATGTGGAGTGATTAGAATCCCATTTATCGGAATGAAAACTTTTAAACCTCAGGCTGACACTACAGCCCTGCTGGCAGCTTCGATCTGGTGGCTGCTGTCACTCCTACACCTTCTCTGCCTGCAAAGTGTGGTTTTTCCTGATTATTAAAATTTCACTTCCAGAATGGAAACAAATTCCCTTCAGCTTCCTCAGGCATGCAGGAGTAGAGAAGTCTCCAGTAGAGTCAAGCCTCTAGGAGAAGTTTCCAGCTTTTACTTCTAACCCTGCCATCTCACACTGCTCCCCAGGCCATTGTTTGAAAACCAGGGCTTCCTGATCTAATCACAGAGTCATCTTCTCACTCCACGCACTTTCTCCTTTGTGCCTCAGGACTTCCTCTCTCTGTGTAGTTACTTTTGCCTTTATTCTGTCTTAAATCCTCCTGCCTTTTAGTCTCCTTCCTTGTTCTGGAGTATAAATGCACGTGTGCTATGTACTAAGGAACTTCAGTAGTGTCTAACTCTTTGCAACCCCATGGCTCCTCTGTGCATGTAATTCTCCAAGCAAGAAAATTAAAGAGGATTGCCAGTTCCTTCTCCAGGGGATCTTCTTGACCCAGGGATCAAACTTGCTTCTCTTACATCTCCTACATTGGCAAGCAGGTTCTTTACTGCTAGAATTTAATTATTCAACACATTCATTGCTATTCTCTCTGAGAAAAGAGATGGAGAAGAATGTGAAGAGAAAATATAGAAAACCTATGCAGGGAAATGACAAAGGTTCTGGCAATCCATGCCATTCACGTTTTTAGAGTTGTCATCTCTGATCTATGGTCTTCAATCACATAACCTTACATATAGAAAATCTGATGGTCTTGAATTCTCTTCTTTCCATTGAAAGTATGGCTTTCTTAAACGCCCCTTACCCAAACATCTTCCTGTTCCTAGGCCTCATCCTAAGAAACAAAATCTACACTCCTTGAATACCTACTAGGAATAAGGAACTGGGATGTTGCTTTTTGCTTATGATTTTATCTCAACCACTTTGCATATATCCATTGTACAGATGAGAAAACTGAGGCTCAGAAACATTAGTCATTTGTCCCAAGCATTAAATGTTCATGCAGTACACAACAAGGATGTGAAGCTATGTCTTTGATTCCTCAATCTATTCTCATTTTACAATACCGTCCTTTCTCTCCAGAAATTATGTTGGAATCTTTTATAAGAATGAGTGGTCAAGAATACTCAAGATAGTCGTGAATTATAAATGGGCCATTTGCTCTGTGACCAGCCTGATGAAGCAGTCACTCTCCACCACACTCTTAACATCCCTCCTCTCAGAGACAGACATAAACAGGGAAGTTTATGTTAGAAATCTTGTTGACTTCTAGTTTAGGAAGGGAATCAGATAATTTTCTCATCTATAACATGGACTAGTAAAATCTCTAAGGTCCTGTCTCCTGGATCACAAGTCTCTCTAGAACAGAAACTATGCCTAATTCATCACTCTATATATAGCATGCTCTATCTAGAGTGCATAAAGAATGTTGGGTGCCTAACAGATGCTCAAGCATTTTTATTAAAAAGCTGAAGTGAAATATGTACATCCATAACTCAAGGATGCTATGTTTCATCATTTTCCCAGTCAATAATAATAAAAAACAATAACTGGAAAACATATTCCAAATTTAAGTGGCATCTAATTTAATATGAACATTATGGAACACTTGTGATAAAACTTCTCATTAATTCTTCTTCCAGCCTGTCACTGAGCAAATAAGGAAATAGTGAGAAAAATGAGGTTCTACTGAATTGTCCAAAATTGTGAACTTCTATATTGTACATTCAAATCCATGACCCGATTTCCTTCAACTTTTTGTTTAACAAACAAGGCTTCATTACTCCACCTCTGAATAGCACTGACAGAAAGAAATAGAAACATCAGTGCAAATTGACCTATCACACTATTTTCAGTACTGGTAAATCTTGTTAACATCAGGATGAACTCACACATTTGTCTTGAAAGATAATTTAAACACGCAAGTATGTGCTTGCAACAAATACATTCTTTTTCATTGAAGTGTATTTGCTGTATAATACTGTATGTTATAGGTGTACAATAATTTGATTCACAATTTTAAAGATTATATTCCATTTATAGTTATTATAAAAATGTTGGCAATATTCCCTGTGTTGTATAACATATCCCTGTATCTTATTTTATACCTAATAATTTGTGCCTCTTAATCACCTGTCCCTTTACTGCCCCTCCCTCCCGCCTTCCCTCTCCCCACTGGCAACTACTAGTTTCTTCTCTATGAGACTGCTCTTTCATTATAGTCACTAGTTTGTTACATTTGTTTCAATTCCCTGCTTAAGTGATATCACACAGTATTTGTCGTTCTGTGCCTAACTTATTTCACTTATGCCTTCCAAGTATAATGCCCTTCAAGCCCATCCTTGTTGCTCAAATGGCAAAACTTCACCCTTTTTATGGCTGAGTAGTATTCCAGTGTGTGTGTGTGTGTGTGTGTGTGTGTGTGTGTGTGAGTGTGTGTGCATGTGTGCGCACATTACCTCTTCTTTATCCATTCATCTGTTGATGGACACTTTGGTTGCTTCCATCTCTTGACAATTGTAAACAATGCTGTCATGGACCTTGGGGTTCTTGAATCTTTTTTAATTACTGTGTTTGTTTTTTTCAGATACATACTTAGGAATGGAATTGCTGAGTCATTCGGTAATTCTATTTTTAGTTTTTTAAGAAACCTCCATGCTACTTGCCACAGTGGCTGCACCAGTTTACACTCCCACCAACAGTGTACAAGGGTTCCTTTTTCTCCACATCCTTGCCAATACTTGTGCTTTGTGTTCTTTTTGATGATAGCCATTCTGACATGTATGAGGTGGTATCGCACTGTATTAGTTTTGATTTGCACTTCCCTGATGATTAGTGATATTGAGCATCTTTTCATGTGCCTGCTGGCCATCTGCATGCTCTCTTCAGAAAAAAATGTTAATTTTTCTGCCCATTTTTAATTGGGCTGTTTTGATTTTGAGATAATATGAGCTGTTTACATATGTTGGATATTAATCCCTTATGGGTTATATCATGTGCAAAGCAATAAGTATGTTCTTAATCTGAAATGTCCCTCACACGTAAAAAATCAAATTGTGACGAGCCATCAATTAAAAGACAACTAGTGCTCTACTGATTAAACTATTTTATAGCACTTCTTAAAATTACCAACTAAACTGTGATTTAAATGCATCATGCAGAAGGTGGACAAAAACTCCTGTTAGGGATTTTGTAACTGTCAGGATTTGCTCAATTTGTGTACTTTTATGTTATTATGTCCAGAAAGTAGTGGCTACAAGAGATGATGACACCACATAAGTCAGAATTTTTAAGTACATTCCTAATAGTACATGGGCTTCCGTCGAGGTGCAGACAATAAAGAATCTGCCTGCAATGGGGGAGACCCAGGTTCGATCCCTGGGCTGGAAAGATCCCCTGGAGAAGGTAATGGCAACCCACTCTAGTATGCTTGCCTAGAGAATTCCATGGACAGAGGAGCCTGGAGGGCTACAGTCCATGGGATCACAAAGAGTCAGACACGACTGACTGACTACTCTTTCACTTTCACTAATAGTACATGCAGAATCATTTCTATATTGTTTTTTTAATGGTATAGAGTTATATTTTAAAATTCCTTTTGTCTTAAGTAAAGAAATAATTAACAGTATGAAAAGGCAAAATGATAGGATACCAAAGAGGAACTCCCCAGGTCATTAGGTGCCAAATATGCTACTGGAGATCAGTGGAGAAAAAACTCCAGAAAGAATGAAGGGATGGAGCCAAAGCAAAAACAATACCAGTTGTGGATGTGACTGGTGATAGAAGCAAGATCTGATGCTGTAAAGAGCAATATTGCATAGTAATCTGGAATGTCAGGTCCATGAATCAAGGCAAATTGAAAGTGGTCAAACAAGAGACGTCAAGGGTGAACATAGACATTCTAGGAAGCAGCAAACTAAAATGGACTGGAATGGGTAAATTTAACCCAGATGGCCATTATATCTACTACCGAGGGCAGGAATCCCTCAGAAGAAATGGAGTAGCCATCATGGTCAACAAAAGAGTCTGAAATGCAGTACTTGGATGCAATCTCAAAAGTGACAGAATGATCTCTGTTTGTCTCCAAGGCAAACCATTCAATATCACAGTTATCCAAGTCTATGCCCCAACCACTAACACTGAAGAAACTGAAGTTGAACGGTTTTATGAAGACCTACAAGACCTTTTAGAACTAATACCCAAAAAGATGTCCTTTTCGTTCTAGGGGACTGGAATGCAAAAGTAGGAAGTCAAGAAACACCTGGAGTAACAGGCAAATTTGGCCTTGGAATGCGGAATGAAGCAGGGCAAAGGCTAATAGAGTTTTGCCAAGAAAATGCACTGGTCATAGCAAACACCCTCTTCCAACAACACAAGAGAAGACTCGACACATGGACATCACCAGATGGTCCACACCGAAATCAGATTGATTATATTCTTTGCAGCCAAAGATGGAGAAGCTCTATACAGTCAACAAAAACAAGACCAGGAGCTGACTGTGGCTCAGATCATGAACTCCTTATTACCAAATTCAGACTCAAATTGAAGAAAGTAGGGAAAACCACTAGACCATTCAGGTATGACCTAAATCAAATCCCTTATGATTATACAGTGGAAGTGAGAAACAGATTTAAAGGCCTAGATGTGATAGATAGAGTGCCTAATGAACTATGGAATGAGGTTCGTGAGATTGTACAAGAGACAGAGATCAAAACCATCCCCATGGAAAAGAAATGCAAAAAAGCAAAATGGCTGTCTGGGGAGGCCTTACGAATAGCTGTGAAAAGAAGAGAGGCGAAAAGCAAAGGAGAAAAGGAAAGATATATGCATCTGAATGCAGAGTTCCAAAGAATAGCAAGAAGAGATAAGAAAGCCTTCTTCAGTGATCAATGAAAAGAAATAGAGGAAAACAACAGAATGGGAAAGACTAGAGATCTCTTCAAGAAAATTAGAGATACCAAGGGAACATTTCATGCAAAGATAGGCTCGATAAAGGACAGAAATGGTCTGGACCTAACAGAAGCAGAAGATATTAAGAAGAGATGGCAAGAATACACAGAAGAACTGTACACAAAAGATCTTCACGACCCAGATAATCATGATGATGTGATCACTCACCTAGAGCCAGACATCTTGGAATGTGAAGTCAAGTGGGCCTTAGAAAGCATCACTACGAACAAAGCTAGTGGAGGTAATGGAATCCCAGGTGAGCTGCTTCAAATCCTGAAAGATGATGCTGTGAAAGTGCTGCACTCAATATGCCAGCAAATTTGCAAAACTCAGCAGTGGCCACAGGACTGGAAAAGGTCAGTTTTCATCCCAATCCCAAAGAAATGCAATGCCAAAGAATGCTCAAACTACCGCACAGTTGCACTCATCTCACATGCTAGTAAAGTAATGCTCAAAATTCTCCAAGCCAGGCTTCAGCAATACATGAACCATGAACTCCCTGATGTTCAAGCTGGTTTTCGAAAAGGCAGAGGAACCAGAGATCAAATTGCCAACATCCGCTGGATCATGGAAAAAGCAAGAGAGTTCCAGAAAAACATCTATTTCTGCTTTATTGACTATGCCAAAGCCTTTGACTGTGTGGATCACAATGAACTGTGGAAAATTCTTCAAGAGATGGGAATACCAGACCACCTAACCTGCATCTTGAGAAATCTGTATGCAAGTCAGGAAGCAACAGTTAGAACTGGACATGGAACAACACACTGGTTCCAAATAGGAAAAGGAGTACATCAAGGCTGTATATTGTCACCCTGCTTATTTAACTTCTATGCAGAGTACATCATGAGAAACGCTGGACTGGAAGAAACACAAGCTGGAATCAAGATTGCTGGGATAAATATCAAGAACCTCAGATATGCAGATGACACTACCCTTATGGCAGAAAGTGAAGAGGAACTAAAAAGCCTCTTGATGAAAGTGAAAGAGGAGAATGAAAAATTTGGCTTAAAGCTCAACATTCAGAAAACGAAGATCATGGCATCTGGTCCCATCACTTCATGGGAAATATATGGGGAAACAGTAGAAACAGTGTAAGGCTTTTTGGGGTGGGGCTCCAAAATCACTGCAGATGGTGAGTGCAGCCATGAAATTAAAAGACGCTTACTCCTTGGAAGAAAAGTTATGACCAACCTAGATAGTATATTCAAAAGCAGAGACATTACTTTGCCGACTAAGGTCCGCCTAGTCAAGGCTATGCTTTTTCCAGTGGTCATGTATGGATATGAGAGTTGGACTGTGAAGAAGGCTGAGCCCCAAAGAATTGATGCTTTTGAACTGTGGTGTTGGAGAAGACTCTTGAGAGTCCCTTGGACTGCAAGGAAATCCAACCAGTCCATTCTGAAGGAGATCAGCCCTGGGATTTCTTTGGAAGGAATGATGCTAAAGCTGAAGCTCCAGTACTTTGGCCACCTCATGAGAAGAGTTGACTCATTGGAAAAGACTCTGATGCTGGGAGGGATTGGGGGCAGGAGGAGAAGGGGATGACTGAGGATGAGATGGCTAGATGGCATCACGGACTCGATGGACGTGAGTCTGAGTAAACTCCGGGAGTTGGTGATGGACAGGGACGCCTTGTGTGCTGCGATTCATGGGGTCACAAAGAGTTGGACATGACTGAGCGACTGAACTGAACTGAACTGAAAGAAATACTGTGGTCAAGGTACGTCCTTTAATTCTCACTAAATATAAAGATTCCTGAAGCCTCTATGCACTTCCCTGGTGGCTCAGAGGCTAAAGTGTCTGCCTAGAATGCAGGAGACCAGGGTTCGATCCCTGGGTGGGGAAGATCCGTAGTTTTAAACATAGTTCATTTAATGAAGCTTGTGCGGCAATGTCAACATTCAGACTGCTCAGCTTCAAGAACACACTTTCTGGCCCTTATCTTTGCTGGGATGAAAAGACAACATAATTATATGCCTCAGAAACATTTGTTTGCCTCATACACAGCTTCTCTCTCCTCCAATATGTCCAATGCAGGCTGCCTACCTCTGACTGCTGAGGCAAGTTCCCTGAGAGGGCAGCACGTCGTGAGCTTATGAAGGCCGGGCCAGGCTCTCTATTAGAATGGCAAGTGTGGAGAGACCCAAGCAAATCCCTAGCCACCAGCTTCACAGAAACTGCTCCTAAAGCCTTCACTGCAGGCCGAGGTGTGAGCGGAGCTGCCAGCTGGAACCAGTGAGGTGGTTAGAAGTAGTAGTTACAGGCAGCTTCGAATTCCAGTCTAGGGAAATTCTAATAAAACCAAATGTTAATAAAAAATACTGATGTGATTGCACTTGCATGTGACCTTCAGCCTACACACAGGAATAGCCAGCTTTGGCACACAAATCAAGAAGGGCGTACTAGGGTGAAATTTTATCATCTAGGATATAGCACATATATACAAATACATACACACACACACCACCCGTATGTTTCAAATATACCATATATTTTATAACCTATTTTCTTTACATAAACAATGTATTGTTAGCATGTTGGCATTTCTACAGCAACATTCTTTTTGGCTGTGCTGGGTCTTTGTTGCTGCACAAGAGCTTTCTCTAGTTGCAGTGTGCGGGATTCTCATTGCGGCGGCTTCTCTCATTGCAGACCCCCAGCTCTAGGTGCACGGGCTTCAGCGGTTGCAGCGCTCATGCTCAGGAGTGGTGGCTTGCTGGCTCTGGAGTGCAGGCTCAGTAGTTGTGGTTTATGGGCTCAGTTGCTCTGTGGCATGTGGAATCTTCTCAGCCCAGGAATCAAACTAGTGTCCCCTGCACTGCAAGGCAGATTCTTAACCACCAGCCCCCCAGAGAAGCCCTACAGCAGCATTTTTAATGTCTGCATGGTATTCCACTATGTGGATATATTTCTTTATTTACCTAATCTGGATATTTGATAATTTGGACATTTCTAGTTTGAAGTCATTTTCAAATGCTGTAAGAAATAGAAGTGGAAAAATATGTTTGCACACATTTCCAATGATTTCCTTAGGTAAAATTTGCAGAAGTGGAATTATTAGCGACAAGGTTTTGTGTGGTTAAATAGCTAACACACTGCTGTGATGCTATATAGGAAAGTTCACATCCATCAGCAGAGAATGATAGCACAGGATTAGAGAAAACTGCCCATTTGACATATAGGAATCTAGAATATCTTGGAATGAATAGAATTTTATTTGGATCTTAGTGAGATTGAACAAGATTTCATAAACTCAGTGAGTTCTTTGTGTCTTGTGTTTTGTTAATTCCTTAATTATGACTGTTACTTATGTTCCATAGGGTTTGAGGCGTTTATTGATCAAGATTCTGTATAAGATTTTTGAAAATAAACTTTTGGCAAAGATTTTACAACAGAAGTTTGCCACTTTGTCTCAATTTTTAGTGATGTTTTAGGATATATGAATTTTTAGTGATCAAATGTGTTAATAATTCCGGTGTGATATGGGATATATTTTCTAGAAATTCCACTGCCATTAATAAATCACATAATTAACATATTAAACCTGGGTTTTACATGGAATTATTTGGTCAAGAGAGAATTCTCTTTCTCTCTTTCAGTATGATGTGAAATAGGACTCTGTCCCCAAATCTCATCACTTTCAGAATTCAGAATCATGAAATCTATCTAGATTTATTTATAAAGCAAATTAGGGTTCTGCTTTATATTATATGTATATCTTTGTTCCTAGGAGAGAAATGAAAGACAGAGATCAGGTAAGATATCTTTAAACGCTTCCTGTCCCTTTATCAACAAATGGTTTTCTTGCTTCATGTACTCTATCATTAATTTACTTTTGAGTCTAGACTTAGGAAAAAGGAGATTTAGGACTTAGAGAGGATGAAACTAGATCAGAGAAACTAAGAGAAAAAAGAACACATGAAAAAAGAAAAAATATATGTACTTTTGATCGCAGTTGAATTCTGCAAAGACGAGGCAGACGGAAGAAGGAAGAGACTATGAGAAGTCATGTCTCACCAGCTCTGCTCCCCGCGGTGTAGCAGCAGATGGGCTAGACAGAGGCAGTTCTACAGCTCCTGGTTCCCTCAACTTGAGTGCACACGCCAGAGACTCTGTTGTGTACCCAAATCTGTTAGAGGATATGGAGGTACTAAAAGGATAGGCAGGCCAGAAGAGTCCCAGTTTCAAGCAAAGTCCCCTCAAGATATGAGAAAATTGAAATCAGAGGCAAATAATGGTGACTGTTCATTGCAGTGTGTAGTTTCTTCATATCTCTGCAAAAAGTCAGGTGGAACCAGTCATACCACAGAAGTCACCAAGGAGAGATCAGTTCTGCTTGGTCATTCCATGGCAGCCACACAAAATGAGCCAGATAACACTGAGTAGATCCAAGGATCCCACCTCTTCCGTTTTCACAAAGTCATATCATCTCAATCACCTCCCTCCCCCAAACTACTACTAGGAATGATCTTTGAAAAGGCAAGCATGAGCATAATCATTTGCCTGAGTCATCCAAGCAGAGACTCATTTTCTTTGAAAGGCAGTTTAAATTATTGGAAAGAACATAGATTATAAATTTGGACTAAATACAGTTATTTTCTTTTTTTACCCACCCCGCTGTAGGATGGAAGGGAACTCATGCAGAAAACAAGGACAGTTATAAAGGAATAAATTCTAAACTGCTCTGCACACCCCAGTTAATGAGATTGAATTTGTTATACTAATACAACACAGACATGTATACATACACACATTTTCCTTCCTTTTCATTTTTCCAGTTGTTTTATAATGATAACATACTGCATTTTCTTAGAAGAAACATTCTTTTTTGAAAACTGACCCTGTCTTCTTGATAGTTCCTCAGCAGCTATGTATCTCAATAGACTTCAAAAGCAGTTGGAGCATTTTGCTTAAGCATATTTTCACAGCCTACTTGGTAAATCTGAGTTTAACCAACACAAATATCCAAATCATGGGCTACCACTGTCTATAATGCATATTTAAGAAGATCTCTAAATTTTTCATCTGAAAATTAAATTTCAGAGATGAATTGGATAAGATGAGAAAGGCATAGATGTTTTACCTTACACCAAATGTGATCTAATTCTATTTTTAAAAGAATATATTAGCAAAGCTACTGATGTTGAAAGGGACAATTAAAACTTAATAAATTATTCCTAGGGACTTGAAGAGATACACCCACCTTTTCCAGATCCTTTATGAGTCATTCCTAAATGGATTTATTTCATCTTGAATTAGACTCAGAGTTGTCCTTAGATAAAAGTAACAACAAAGGTAATAGTGAAGTTGAAGACCTCATATTTATTAAGCACTTATTGTGTGCCAGGCACCTGAAGTGCCTTATAGGACTTAATCTTTCGAACAATCCTTTGAGGAAGTGCTGCACTTATTCAGATGTTAACAATTTGGCAAATTGGGACTCAAGAAGGTGAATTAGCTCACTCAGGTCTGCAGTTAGGGAGCAGCACGCCTGCCATTCAAGTCTGTGTCCTCCAAAACCAGAGCCTGTACTTGCCCTCCTGCTTTTAGCCTCAGAATATGTTTGCATCTAGGTATCAGTGGAGGCAGTGCACTCAGAGGCTGGAAGTCCATATTCATGTCATACATTTGCCAAGTCTTTACTGCATGATGCAGAAAAGGAATGGCACCCACTCCAGTACTCTTGCCTAGAGAATTCCGTGGACAGAGGAGCCTGGTGGGCTGCTGTCCATGGGGTCACACAGAGTCAGACATGACTGAAGTGACTTAGCATGCATGCATGCATTGGAGAAGGAAATGGCAACCCACTCCAGTTTTCTTGCCTGGAGAATCCCAGGGACAGGGGAGCCTGGTGAGCTGCTGTCTATGGGGTCGCACAGGGTGGGACACGACTAAAGCTACTTAGCAGCAGCAATACTGCACCGTGCTAAACAAATGATCTGTTACATACTTTGAAAACCAAGGGATTTTGTGAATATTAAATAGATTTCCATTTCTCCCTCTAACAGAAGAAGGTAACACTACCTAACTCACAGAGTTGTTTTGAAGGTTTTATTAGATAATGCAATCATCTCCCCGATCTGCGGTCTTGTTTTTCCGTTTCATTTAACCATAGTTAGTTGTGGTCCACAAATATTAAATGGAAAATTTCATAAATAATTCATAAGTTTTCAATTTCACATCATTGTGAGTGACAGGATGAAATCTCAGGCTGTCTGCTCCATTCCATAAGGGGACGTGAATCACCCCTTTGTCCTGCACATCCCCCTGTTACTCACTTAGTAGCCACTTTGGTTCTCAGAGCAACTGTCTCAGCACTTGTGTTCCGCTAATACTTCTTTTACTTAATAATGGCCCCAAAACTCAAGAGTAGTGATGCTGGCAACTCAGATATGCCAAAAAGGAGCCAAGTTCCTCCTTAAGTGAAAAGGTAAAAGTTCTCAACTTAATAAGGAAAGAAAAAAAAATATGCTGAGGTTTCTAAGACCCACATTAAGAACAAATCTTCTAACTCTAAAACTGTAAAGGTAAAGAAATTCACACTAGTTTTGCTATCATATCTCAGGCTGCAAAAGTTCAGCCACCGTGCAGGCTAAGTGTTTTAGTTAAGATAGAAAGGCATTAAAATTGTATTATGAGATATTTTGAGAGAAAGACCACATTCACATAACTTTTATGACAGTATATTGTTATAATTTTTCTACTTTGCTATTGGTTATTGTTGGTAGTCTCTTACTGTGCCTAACTGATCTTTTTTAAGATTTGTTTACTCTTTGGTTGTGTTGGGTCCCCCCTTGCTGTGTGCAGGCTTTCTCTAGTTACAGCGCTAGGGCTCATTGTGGTGGCTTCTCTGGTTGTGGAGCACAGGCTGTAAGCACATGGGCTTCAGTAGTGGTAGTGCACAGGCTTAGTCTTCCTACGGTATGTGGAATTTTCCTGGACCAAGGATTGAACTCGTATCCCCTGCATTGGCAGGCAGATTCTTTACCACTGAGCCACCAGGAAAGCCCCTATGTCTAATTTATAAATTAAACTTTATCATAGGTATGTAACAGGAAAAAGCATAGTATGCATAGGGTTCAGCGTTGTCCATAGTTTCAGGCATCCACTGGTGGTCTTAGAACATATCCCCCACAGAGAAGGGGAACTATTGTACATAGGGTACATTTTCCATATACAGTCAGATCCTTGTAAATTATAGCAATTATTATTGGATTTGTATATTTAAAACCAATTTTATTTTAAAGCACTTTATAAGTATAAGATGATGCTAGTCTTCCAGAAGTAGGCCATAGAACAGTGAACATATCCTTGAGGCATACAGACAGTGTTAGACAAAGAGCTATGCATCTGATGAGAGGAGCTCTGCTTTCCTGCCCTCTGATAGTTTTATCCAACCTCATGTCCCATGACTTCCCGACAGATCCTTTCTGTGTATCCCTCAGAAGCACAAGGGTCCTCCTAGACCGTCTTCCTTTCTTCCGGCTCTGCTTACTCAACTGGAAAGGCTCTTCTCTGTGAAAAGCCTCCTCCTATAGCAAATCATGGAGCTTTGGGAACAGCAAAGGTCTGGGACCAAGATGCCAGACTAAGACCTCTGCTTGAACCCACCAGAGAAGTCCAGAAGTGCAGCTTATTCAGTCGGGACAAGGCTTCCATGAGCCTAGTGAGTTTTTCCCTTCAGTGATATTCAGAGGATCTCCCTTATTAATGCATGGTGAAAAGTATTATATCCAGTGCAGCTCAACCCAAGAGGATGTTGGAGTGGGACTAGTGAAACTGTAGGTGCAAATTTCTATAGGAAACATATACTTTTTCATCAAATTTACCCAAATTAAAATATGTGGCTCAATTCACTGAATCCACACATTCATAAGCGTTGGAAAAGAGAGAGCAGCCAAAAGTTTTTGCAAAAATTTCTGATATAGGAAAGGAAGCATTTAGTTGGGCATGCAGCATTAGCGGAACCACCTTGGAAAGCTTCTGAAGAATTTCATTTGCACAGTCTCTAAGCACATTTGCAGCATGGAGATAAGACTTTACAAACACCCACTGGCACCTCATCTTTGTGCTTATTTCTAATAGCAGCTGCACATGAAATTATGCCTGTGTTTTAACAAGACACAAGACAGTTGGAAACAAAAAAAGTAATGAAGTATATAAAAAGGCCATTTTGACATTCATGTCTTTATTCTCTATTATTTAAACAAGAGAACTAGACAAACTTACACATACTATGAACTTCTACCGCGGTTGATAAAGCATGCACCAATGTCACTTTCCCAGGTGGCACTAGTGGTAAAGAATCCACCTGTCAGTGTAAGAGATGCAGATTTGACCCCTGGGTCAGGAAGATCCCCTGGAGTAGGAAATGGCAGCCTGCTCCAGAATTCTTGCCTGGATAGAGGAGCCTGACAAGCTACAGTCCATGGGGTTTCAAAGAGTTGGACACAACTGAGCATGAATGCACACCCCAATGTCAAACCAGATGCTTCACTTTCTCTTTTACTTTTAGAGTCAACTTTTTAAAGTATAATCTCCAGTGCTCTTCTAAATAAAATAATTTCATTAGTATCTTATGCTTATTCAAACTAATTCTTCTCATATGCCTTTGGCTGTGGTATCATGAGAAACGCTATTAATAGAAGATTCCCATGCTATTTGCGTGCTTAAAAAAAAGAAATATATTGCCCATACAAAATTTCAACTAAAGTATCATGTTGTACAAGCATCATAAACGTTTATAGGCAATTTGAATTGTTTTGTTTATTCAAATGTCCAAACTATACTAACATAAAGTAGCTATTCCACATTTCAATTTTTTAAAGCATCAGAAATTAATATGGTGGGATGATTGACATAGGTTGTACCGGCAGGGATTCTAACATCAGATGCTCTTGCAAATTTACAAGCTCTGATATTTCCCTAAAGTTAAAGTGTTCACATTTGTTGTCATCTAATTTACATAGTAATTCCTTTGCATTTCATTGGGAATCACCCATGTCCCAAATAATTTTATATTATTAGCTCCCTAGAAAATCATTTGTGATGCATTCATTTAGTCATTCAAACATTTAACAAATATTTGTTGAGTGCCTACTATATGCCAAATCAGGCATTGAGCTAGTTGCTGGAGTGAAAGCCATGAACAAAATTAGTAAGCTTAGTTCTCATTCTTTATAACAAGTTACAACATCCCCATCTCAGTGCTTCAAATCCAATCTGTAATAGCACAAGTAAAAACAAAAGTTGCAAAACATATGAAATTAAGTTATAGTGTATGTAGCTTACTATTCTGAGCTTAACGTATTCAATGTTGAGTCATATATATCAAACCTCTTATCACTCTTAACTTTTAGCACATTTATGAAACTGCTCCCTCAAGACATGTTATTTCAGAAGAAACTGGATGAAAACTGTTCAAAATCTCCGACAGAAAACAAAAAGTTATGCCCATAAGAATTCTCCTATCCCAGTGAGGATTAAACATCATGACTTTAAGGCTAGAGAAGCCATTACCGAAAGGTAACTTGCATCTCATTCCTAAGATGGATAAACTGGAATTTAGGAGGCTGGGATACTGCCCTGGAGAAGTAGGGGACTTATCTGTTGTCAGAATCTGCACACGAAAGAGAGTACCTGGGATACTGACACCAAGAGTCAAGGTAGAACCTAACAGAGCTGTCCACTGATAAATCACATCACCTCTTTGGCCACTGTTTTCTCCGTCAAATGGTAGCAATAGCACACAAGGTTATGAAAATATGAAATATGAGATTAACCATAAAAATCATTTGAAAAATGTCTACGTTACACAGATTGTGATTTTGCTGCTAAAAAATAATAATTGATTTTCAATTTGCCCTGTGAATTGACTCTGACAAATCTTTTAAAAACTACAGACAGTATAACGTCCAAGAGCTATTGTAAAACACCAAGAAACATCCTTAAAAGGTTATCAGGGCCTCTAATATCTTTTTGCAGCTAGTCGATTAGTAGCAGTGCTATTTTCTAACTACAGCCATTCATCAATGAGAACAAGGGTAATGAAAAGCAGCACTGTGAATGGTGATGGAGGCTTGCATCCCAACAGGTGGCATAAGCTGACTGAAACACCCATGACAGACAGGCTAACCACACTGCAGTTCTGAACTGCTAAATCCTTATTAATCTTTGGGGAAATTTTTCCATCTGCAGCTGTGCGTCTGACCTAAAATTTATTTTATCTGAAAAGAACAGTACAGTAGCTTTTCAGATAGCAGTCAATATTTTTCCTCTCCATAAATCATTCACTTTTATCCTAGAAAGGGCAAAAAAAAAAAAAAACCTGACTGAAAGCAGACATAAAACATTTAATTCTTTATTAGGAAGGGGAAAAAGTCAAATAATGATTTTGACATAACCTAAAAAGTCAGGATAAACACAAATGGAGTTTGTGATATGATGTTCTGTAACAGTGGAATAAACCCCAAGGTAGGAAGCCTACACAGGAGCAATGAGCAAAATGAATACAAGGGTGATTAAAAAGGACTTTCTTTAAAGGAAAACAAAACAATTAAAAAGAAATAAAATGAACAATAAAATTAGGCAAAGAGAAAAAATGGAAGGAAACCGAATTCCATTGTAGAAAATATAAAACTTCCTTATTTGTAATCACCAAGTGTTTGGTAATTTACAAGACTGCAAGTATTTTATGGCCTCTAGATGTGACAGAAAAAGCCAAATGAACTTTTTGACCAACCCAATAAAATCGAAAGATTGGAAAGAGACCACACTAAGTGCACCAGAAAGATCAGGTAGTCAAAATAGGGGAGAGCTTCCCTCCTTTTCAGTGCCCAAAACAGGATGATTTGTTACTATCAGTTGCAGAAATATGACAACATACAGCCAGAAGTAAAAGATATTCCCGATATCTTACATAGCTATCACAACAGTCTGGGAGACAAACTGCTAGTTTTTGCTCTAGTGTTATTTCTCATCATCTTCCTTAGTAATAGAATCTGATTACTGGCTAGATACATTTTCAGTTCAGCTCAGTCGCTCAGTCATGTCTGACTGTTTGCAACCCCATGGACTGCAGAAAGCCAGGCCTCCCTGTCTATCACCAATGCCTGGATTTTATTCAAACTCATGTTCATTGAGTCAGTGATGCCATCGAATCATCATATCCTCTATTGTCCCCTTCTTCTCCCACCTTCAATCTTTCCCAGTATCAGGATCTTTTCCAATGAGTCAGTTCTTTGCATCAGGTGGCCAAAGTATTGGAATTTCAGCTTCAGCATCAGTCCTTCCAATGAACATTCAGGACTGATTTCCTTTAGGATGGACTGGTTGGATGCCCTTGCAGTCCAAGGGACTCTCAAGAGTCTTCTCCAACACCACAGTTCAAAAGCATCAATTCTTCAGCACTCAGCTTTCTTTATAGTCCAACTCTCAATCCATACATGACTACTGGAAAAACCAAAGCTTTGACTAACGGACTTTTGTTGGCAAAGTAATGTCTCTGCTTTTTAATATGCTCTCTAGGTTGATCATAACTTTTCTTCCAAGGAGCAAGAGTCTTTTAATTTCATGGCTGCAGTCACCATCTGCAGTGATTTTGGAGCCCAAAAGAATAGTCTGTCACTGTTTCCACTGTTTCCCCATCTATTGTGATGGGACTGGATGCCATGATGTTAGTTTTCTGAATGTGGAATTTTAAGCCAACTTTTTCACTCTCCTCTTTCACTTTCATCAAGAGGCTCTTTAGTTCTTCTTCACTTTTTGCCATAAAGGTGATGTCATCTACATATCTGAGGTTATTGATATTTCTCCTGGCAATCTTGATTCCAGCTTGTGCTTCATCCTGCCCAGTGTTTCTCATGATGTACTCTGCATAGAAGTTAAATAAGTAGGGTGACAATATACAGCCTTGATGTACTCCTTTCCTAATTTGAACCAGCCTGTTGTTCTATGTCCAGTTCTAACTGTTGGATTTTTCAGGAGGCAGGTCAAGTGGTCTGGTATTCCCATCTCTTTCAGAATTTTCCACAGTTTGTTGTGATCCACACAGTCAACTGACTGTGAGATCCACACAGTCAATAAAACAGAAGTAGATCATTTTGGCTGCGAATAAAAGCACATTTCCCAGCCTTTCTTGTAAGTTTTAGTGGCCATATGACTAAATGCTAGCCACTTGGCAGAACTGTCTTCAAGAAGTTATTCTAAATTTGCCTCTTCCTCTTTCCTACTTTCTTAAGATATTAGTGCGATTTCTGAAGCTCAGGCAACAATGGTCCAATATACATAGTTGATGTTAAAAATGATAAAGCAAAACATAGAAATGATAGTGAAGCAACCAAAATGGCTCCAAACTACAGAACCCTGGATGTTATTACATGAGAGAGAAGTGACCCCCTATCTTACTTAAATCATTGAATTGGGGGGGGGGGGGTATTTCTGACAGCAAAAAATTACCTTAGTGATAAAGAATCATTTAGTTAATATTAAAAGTTTATATTTTATGGATGATTTATAAGTATAAAACAATACCAGCGGCATTTTCCACATGGAGTTTCTTAGATATTTTGAAATACAATACTTACATAATAATTTGAGTTTTTCATTGTACCTCGTGAGCATTCATCCCATTTGCTTGTGTTCTCCCTCTCTCCTTCTCCTCCCTCTCCCCCAACACCTTCTTCTCCTATTCCCCAATACTTTATAATATTCATTGCTCAGTATTTCAGCTTATACCTCTTAAACATAAAGGTATTCTCCTACATAATCAAAAGTGCTATATTTATGGCTAAACTAATTAATAGTAATTCTATAAATCATCAAATATACAGTCCATAATAAAATTTCCCCAGTTATGCCAAAAATATTTATTGAAAGAGCTAATAAATAGATATCTGGCAAGCCTGATTAATTAAAAAGAAGAGATACACAAAAAATAACCTAAATTGGAAATGAAAAAAGTACTTAATCTGATATATACTTTTGAGATGTAAAAAAAAATAGCATTATGAGCAACTCTAAGACAATAAGTTTGAAAACTTAGATAAAATGGAAAAATTTTTATAAAAATAAAATTTTATATATCAAGAAAAAACTTGAAAATGTCATTCATCCAATAACTGTTGAAAAAAATAGAATTGGTAATAAATTTCTCCTACCCCTGAAAAGCATGGAGTTCAAAAAGTTTCAGTACTATTTCAAGGAACAGATAATCATAATTTTATACAAATTATTCCAGAATCTCAAGCTGGAAAGTTCTCCAAACCTCTTATAAGGCACATATAACCTCATTACAAACAACTGATGAAAGGAAGTAATAAAATATAATCATGGACCAAGCTTAACTAAGAAATAAATACCATAAATAAAAATATTAATAACTTGATCTCAGCATGTGTTTTAAAAAATAATAGGCTACCCATAGGCAATCTCTATCCCAAGCATGCAATTTTAGCATTAGAAAGTATATTAACACAATTTAGAAATAAGGTGAAAATGCAAGGAAAAAGACTATTTTCATGCATAAATAAAGACTATTCAAAAAATCAACACCTTGTCATTTTACTAAAAACAAAAAGAAAAAAAGTAGCAGACTAAGTAATTTCCATAAACCAATAAAGAAGAGCCACTATTCCTGTAGCAAATACACACTGGATACCAAAACTTCAAAAACCCCCTTTACTTTCCAGATTTGGGAATAAAGGAAAAGGTTTCTCCACTCAGGAGCAAAGTAAACTGCATAAGTTTTGTGTGCCAGCTGAGATTCCCTTCTCTGCCTCTTTCTTATTTCTCTTAGTTAATAGCTCACTTGAGATGAATTGTCCAATGATTTCGGTTTTAGACGAAATACCGCAAAACAAAATGTGGACTCCAGTTTCTTGAGGTGCGGTTGAGATGCCAGATGGTGCAATTCTGGTCTAAGACACAAACAATAGGAGCTCCAGAAGGACCTATCTGAGACCTAGTTAGATTTCTCATGGGGTGAATCTCAACAAAGGTGAACGATGGAAGGAACTAGGTAAATATATACTCGTTTCGATTTCCCCTTCCCAGACTGCTGCAAGATGTGACTGTTCTGTGGAAATTATCAAGCCCGCATCAGGAGCAAGCACCCGCTCAGAATGCACCACATCAGCTGTGTCTTTTTGTGGTGTGTGTTGAGGCAGCGTTCGGTGCGTGAACACAGAGAGAGCATGATAGAGCTTTACACTTTTCCTGGCCTCCTGGCTTTCTTTACCCACAATCCCTCTGTCCCGAGCTGTCAGTTACTAAGGATTAGCACTTTCATCCATGCCTTAGTTCTGCTTTCTAGAGGACCAATGCCAATATACAAGCTGGGTAAAGTCCCCTTATTTCGATAATGTGAGATGCCTACAGCACTGAAGTCTAAAGGAACAAGACAGTCAACTGAACCCAAACACATACTGGGAAGCCACCTTGCCCAAGGTATTGCCCACTCCCAGGTTAGCCTGCACCTGGTGACTGGTTAATAATGTGAAGTGAAAAAGCCTAGTTTTCTTATCAGAAAAGGGACTTCTTTGTAGGGAAGTGCTCCCTATGAGACTGACTGATGCTTCTGTTGCCTAAAATAGCTGAATCAAAAAATGTCATTTACAAATTTAATATTACCAAGGTGACCCCAAAATGACAAAAAAAAGCAATTTAAAAAATTTAGCAAGGTAAAAGGGAGTAGAAATAATACTTAAAACACAATAGTACTTCTGTAATACGATGAACTAAAATATATGTATATGTGTATGTGTGTGTGTATATACACATACATATAAAACTATTGCTCGGTGTTAAGGAAGCACTTAAAGAGTTAAAAACAGAAATAATATTTTATATGGTTTCCTCTGATTAGTGCATGTTTCTGTATACTGAAATTTTTCACACATTTATTTCTTTAAATTTGTATCAGCCCATTTTGTTGCATAACCTTCTGTTCTTTCAATGGGTGGCATATATAATACATTTGAATATTTTACACTGTCTTAAAGAAGATTTTTTTTTCAGAATGTTCTTTTATTCTCATTTCCTCAGGAGGTGATTTTCAGGCCTTTTTAATTTGTCAGATGTATTGGTTATCTTTCTTTGTATGCTTTGGAATTCTTATATATCCTTATATGAGAGCATCTTTTTTCTGTATCACTGCTACCTGTTTCATATAATCGCAGGTGCCTAAACACAGGCCAGTAGTGGCTCAAGATCTAAGCCAAATCTCTCCCAGGTACTCAGAGTCTCTTTTTCAAGAGGATATCAAAGGTCAGTGCCCTAAGGCCAGCACCAGGCTCGCTAGGTTTCCTTGATGTGTAATAGTTCTTATTCAACCCAGCCACTCTCTTGGTGAAACCTCTAGCAGCTTCAGGTTCAAAAAGCATTCACAGATGTTTTCCAGACTTCAATACTTCTTGAGGATCATTTCTCACCCCCTACCACTGCCCCATTTCACACGGTATCTGGCTCCACTCCCAGGCCGTGTATGTACCATGTTTTATTCCTGTTTCTCACAGAAGTTAAACTACTTGCAGTCACTTTCTGTTTCCATCCCCAAATCCAGTGGGTTGCTTCAGGTTCAGAACCTATGCCCCACTCTATGTTTCCTTTATGTTTCTAGCTCATCGAGTGTTTATCCATTTTGTTACCCATTTCTCATCTCTCATCTTAATTGCCTGATGTTTACACAAGCAACAGGGAAGGTTATAGGAACTCACGCTGTCATCTACTGAAAATCCATAAAAATACAAGTTTTTCAAAAAAGCATAGATGCCACTGTTCATGCATTTGGCATCATGTAAAACAAGAACCCAACTCAAACCTTCTCGAGTCATTTCAAGACTTCCATATGGACTCATCAGCAGTTAAATAACATCATCAAGGACTAAAGTGTCTTCATTTCTCCTCTCCCACATGCAGAGTTAGAGTCAATTTAAAGCTGGTTTCACCCCAGATCACAAGGTGGATGCCAGGAGTAAATGAGGCTGTATACTTATTGGTTCACATCTGGAAAGAAGAGGAGGTTCATTCCTATGGTTCTTTTGGTGTCAAGAAACTTCTTCCTTCACAAGCCTCCACAAACCTTCCCTAACCATCATTGGCTCAAATTGTACTAACCTCTGGAAAGATAAGCATGCTTGACATAATTAGGTTAGATCAGTGGCTCCCAAATTATAGCCCCCAGGAATTCCTGAGAATACCTAAGATCATTTCTGGGATTCTATGGGGTCAAAACTGTTTTCACACATGAGGTAAAAAAACCAAAAAGACTGCCAGCTCACTGGTCATAAAATAAATCTCCTGTATAGCAGCTGTTCAAAGTTGTTAATGTCTGACAGTATATAATACATACAAGTCATAGGTATACTGAGCATTTATAATAAGTGAAATAGGACAGACAAACATGAAACCATTTTATTGGGTTCTATGTCCAAGCCTTCATATCTTCCTCTTACATTACTCTGAATGGCTTAGACTTTCTTTTTGTAATCTAGGAACTACCTTTGGATTGAATAATAAAAGAGATTCTTGAAAGCCAGAAGAACCCAGTCACTTGTTTAAAAGTAAAACAAGATTAAAACTTAAATATCCTTTTCCCTTGGCTTTGAGATACTATTGGCATGTAATCATTGTAAGTTTCAGGTGTAAAACATAGTGATTTTATTGTGTGTGTATTGCAAACTGAGGTTTGTTAACACACCCACCACCTCATATAGTTGTAATTTTGTGTGTTTATGGTGAGAAATTTTTTAAATTTATTTATTTTAATTGGAGGCTAATTACTTTACAATATTGTAGTGGTTTTTTGCCATACATTGACATGAATCAGCCATGGGTGTACATGTGGTGAGAACTTTTAAATCTTCAAATATAGAATACAGTATAATTAACTGTAGTCACCATGTTATACATTACATCTTCAGAACACATTCATCTTATAACTTAAAGGTTGTACCCTTTGACCACCTTCATCAATTTCCCCTACTCCTCATCCCTGTGTCCACCTCCATCCCCACCTGCTACCCCTGGCAACTACCAACCTGCTCTCTGTTTCTGTGAATTCAGTTGTTTGGACTCCACATATATGTGAGATCACACAGTATTTGTCTTTGTTTGAGCATAATGCCCTCAAGTTTCATCCATGTTGTCACAAAGGGTGGGATCTCCCTCCTTCGTATAGCTGAATAATACTTATACTATTCATTATATACATAATCTCACATCTTCTTTATCCCTCCATCTATCAAATAACCCTTAGATTGTTTCCATGTCTTGGTAAATAATGCTGTAATGAACACGAAAGTGCAAGTTTGATTTCAAGGTAGTGACTTCATTTCCTTTGAACCTGAAGTGGAAGTGCTACACCATATGATGGATCTAGTTTTAATATTTTGAGGAACATCCATAGTGCTTTCTACAAAGGCTGTGCTAGTTTAAAATCCCACCAACAGTGCACATGTTCCCTATTCTCCACATCCTCATACATACTTGCATCTTTTGTCTTTTTTGTAATAGCCCCTCTAGCAGGCATGCCGTGATATATCATTGTGGTTTTGATTTGCCTTTCTCTGATGATTACTGATGCTGAGCACTTCTCATGTACCTGTTGACCATTCAAATATCTTCTTTGGGAAAATATCTGTTTAGGTCATTTTCTTGTTTTTAAGTTGGATTATTTGTTTTTTGTTTTGTTTTTTACTATTGAATTGTATTGCTGTGTGCTGTACTTAATCACTCAGTTGTGTCCAACTCTTTGTGACCCCATGGACTGTAGCCCACCAGGCTCCTTTGTCCATGGGGATTCTCCAGGCAAGAATACTGGAGTGGATTGTCATGCCCTCCTCTGGAGGATCTTCCCAACCCAGGGATTGAACCCAGGTCTCCTGCATTGCGGGCAGCTTCTTTACCATCTGAGCCACAAGGGAAGTCTAAGAATACCGGAGTGAGTCATCTATCCCTTCTCCAGGGGATCTTCCCAACCCAGGAATTAAACTGGGGTCTCCTGCATTGCGGGCAGATTCTTTGCCAGCTGAGCTACTAGGGGAGCCCACTGAATTATGTTAACACCTTATATATTTTGGATATCAACCTTTTATCAGGTATGTAGTTTGCAACTATTTTCTCCATTTGATAAGTTGCCTTCTCATTTTGTTGACTGTTTCTTTTGTTATAAAGAAGTTTCTTGGTTTGATATATTCCCAGCTGATTTTTGCTTTTGTTGCTTGCACTTTGAGTGTCATATCCATAAAAAATCATTGTGAAGACCAATGTCAAGGAAATTTTTCCCTTTTTTTTTTCCCCCTTTAAGAGTTTCAAAGTTTCGGGTATATTTAAGTCTTTAATCCATTTCATTTTTGTGTATGATGTAAGATATGAGTCCAATTCCATTCTTTTGTGTGTGAATATCCAGTTTTCCCAGAACCATTTATGGGAGACCATCTTTTCTCTTTTGCACATACTTGATTCATTTGTCAAATACTAGTTGACGGTATATGCATGGGTTTATTTCTGGACTTTCTGTTCTGCTTCATGTCTTGTTTTTAATGCCAGCATCATGCATGCAGGTATGCTACCACATAGAAACACAAAAGACAGCTTCCTTCTCTCTAGCTGACAGGTTTCCCAGAGTTCAATCTAGGGAAACAGTTTAAATCATTTCAACCTCACTAGATTTTCAGCCTTTGAAGCAGCAAAGCAGAGGTTAAGAGTGGAGCTTCTAGGCTAGGAGCAGTATTGTGCTAGAGCAAGCTCACATCTCACATCTGTCCTTGCATCTGCTTTGTAACAGCCGACTTTGTCTCTTCCTAACTCCATGTTCAGTGATGTCACATTGTAACCTGAAATCAGTCATGGTGAGAGTATCTATACTACAGAAATTGGCAAAGGCTGTAAGTTTGGGATTTGTTTGTTTTGGTTTTGTTTTTCCTTCTAAAGAGCCAATAGTTCAAGATGCACCAACACGTCACTGGCTAGAAGTGAGGTACTGTGTACCATGGGTGTGATGGAAGCTGTGGAAAACAATAGCAGCATGGTCCAGGTTTGCAAGCTCCTAGGCCTTTTATTTATTTTTTAATTTTATTTTTACTTTATTTTATTTTACAGTACTGTATTGGTTTTGCCATACATTGACATGAATCCACCACGGGTGTATACGAGCTCCCAATCCTGAATCCCCCTCCCACCTCCCACCCCATATCATCTCTCTGGATCATCCCCATGCACCACCCCCAAGCATTATGTATCCTGCATCGAACATAGTCTGGCACTTCGTTTCTTACATGATAGTATACATGTTTCAATGCCATTCTCCCAAATCATCCCATCCTCTCCCTCTCCCTCAGAGTCCAAAAGTCCATTCTATACATCTGTGTCTCTTTTGCTGTCTCATATACAGAGTCATCATTACCATCTTTCTAAATTCCATATATATGTGTCAGTATACTGTATTGGTGTTTTTCTTTCTGGCTTACTTCACTCTGTATAATCAGCTCCAGTTTCATCCATCTCATTAGAACTGATTCAAATTTATTCTTTTTAATGGCTGAGTAATACTCCATTGTGTATATGTACCACAGCTTTCTTATCCATTCATCTGCTGATGGACATCTAGGTTCCTTCCATGTCCTGGCTATTATAAACAGTGCTACGATGAACATTGGGGTACATGTGTCTCTTTCAGTTCTGGTTTCATCGGTGTGTGTGCCCAGCAGTGAGATTGCTGGCTCATAAGGCAGTTCTATTTCCAGTTTTTTAAGGAATCTCCACACTGTTCTCCATAGTGGCTGTACTAGTTTGCATTCCCACCAACAGTGTAAGAGGGTTCCCTTTTCTCCACATCCTCTCCAGCATTTATTGCTTGTAGACTTTTGGATTGCAGCCATTCTGACTGGCGTGAAATGGTACCTCATTGTGGTCTTGATTTGCATTTCTCTGATAATGAGTGATGTTGAGCATCTTTTCATGTATTTGTTAGCCATCCGTATGTCTTCTTTGGAGAAATGCCTATTTAGTTCTTTGCCCATTTTTTGATTGGGTTGTTTATTTTTCTGGAGTTGAGCTGCATAAGTTGCTTGTATATTTTTGAGATTAGTTGTTTGTCAGTTGCTTCACTTGCTATTATTTTCTCCCATTCAGAAGGCTGTCTTTTCACCTTGCTTATAGTTTCCTTTGTTGTGCAGAAGCTTTTAATTTTAATTAGGTCCCATTTGTTTATTTTTGCTTTTGTTTCCAATATTCTGGGAGGTGGGCCATAGAGGATCCTGCTGTGATTTATGTCGGAGAGTGTTTTGCCTATGTTCTCCTCTAGGAGTTTTATAGTTTCTGGTCTTACATTTAGATCGTTAATTCATTTTGAGTTTATTTTTGTGTGTAGTGTTAGAAGGTGATCTAGTTTCATTCTTTTACAAGTGGTTGACCAGTTTTCCCAGCACCACTTGTTAAAGAGATTGTCTTTACTCCATTGTATATTCTTGCCTCCTTTGTCAAAGATAAGGTGTCCATATGTGTGTGGATTTATCTCTGGGCTTTCTATTTTGTTCCATTGATCTATATCTCTGTCTTTGTGCCAGTACCATACTGTCTTAATGACTGTGGCTTTGTAGTAGAGCCTGAAGTTAGGCAAGTTGATTCCTCCAGTTCCATTCTTCTTTCTCAAGATTGCTTTGGCTATTCGAGGTTTTTGTATTTCCATACAAATCTTGAAATTATTTGTTCTAGTTCTGTGAAAAATATCACTGGTAGCTTGATAGGGATTGCATTAAATCTGTAGATTGCTTTGGGTAGTATACTCATTTTCACTATATTGATTCTTCCAATCCATGAACATGGTATATTTCTCTATCTATTAGTGTCCTCTTTGATATCTTTCATCAGTGTTTTATAGTTTTCTATATATAGGTCTTTAGTTTCTTTAGGTAGGTATATTCCTAAGTATTTTATTCTTTTCATTGCAATGGTGCATGGAATTGTTTCCTTAATTTCTTTTTCTACTTTCTCATTATTAGTGTATAGGAATGCAAGGAATTTCTGAGTGTTGATTTTATATCCTGCAATTTTACTATATTCATTGATTAGTTCTAGTAATTTTCTGGTAGAGTCTTTAGCATTTTCTATGTAGAGGATCATGTCATCTGCAAACAGTGAGTGTTTTACTTCTTCTTTTCCAATTTGGATTCCTTTTATTTCTTTTTCTGCTCTGATTGCTGTGGCCAAAACTTCCAAAATTATGTTGAATAGTAGCAGTGAAAGTGGGCACCCTTGTCTTGTTCCTGAGATTAGGGGAAATGTTTTCAATTTTTCACCATTGAGGATAATGTTTGCTGTGGGTTTGTCATCGATAGCTTTTATTATGTTGAGGTATGTTCCTTCTATTCCTGCTTTCTGGAGAGTTTTCATCATAAATGGATGTTGAATTTTCTCAAAGGCTTTCTCTGCATCTATTGAGATAATCATATGGCTTTCATTTTTCAATTTGTTAATGTGGTGAATTACATTGATTGATTTGTGGATATTGAAGAATCCTTGCATCCCTGGGATAAAGCCCACTTGGTCATGGTGTATGATCTTTTTAATGTGTTGTTGGATTCTGATTGCTAGAATTTTGTTGAGGATTTTTGCGTCTATGTTCATCAGTGATATTGGCCTGTAGTTTTCTTTTCTTGTGGCATCTTTGTCAGGTTTTGGTATTAGGGTGATGGTGACCTCATAGAATGAGTTTGAAAGTTTACCTTCCTCTGCAATTTTCTGGAAGAGTTTGAGTAGGATAGGTGTTAGCTCTTCTCTAAATTTTTGGTAGAATTCAGCAGTGAAGCCGTCTGGACCTAGGCTTTTGTTTGCTGGAAGATTTCTGATTACAGTTTCAATTTCCGTGCTTGTGATGGGTCTGTTAAGATTTTCTATTTCTTCCTGGTTCAGTTTTGGAAAGTTGTACTTTTCTAAGAATTTGTCCATTTCTTCCACGTTGTCCATTTTATTGGCATGTACTTGCTGATAGTAGTCTCTCATGATCCTTTGGATTTCTGTGTGGTCTGTTGTGATCTCTCCATTTTCATTTCTAATTTCATTGATTTGATTTTTCTCTCTTTGTTTCTTGATGAGTCTGGCTAATGGTTTGTCAATTTTATTTATCCTTTCAAAGAACCAGCTTTTGGCTTTGTTGACTTTGGCTATGGTCTCTTTTGTTTCCTTTGCATTTATTTCTGCCCTAATTTTTAAGATTTCTTTCCTTCTACTAACTCTGGGGTTCTCCATTTCTTCCTTTTCTAGTCGCTTTAGGTGTAGAGTTAGGTTATTTATTTGACTTTTTTCCTGTTTCTTGAGGTATGCCTGTATTGCTGTGAACTTTGCTCTTAGCACTGCTTTTATAGTGTCCCACAGGTTTTGAGTTGTTGTGTTTTCATTTTCATTCGTTTCTATGCATAATTTGATTTTTTTAAATTTCTTTTGTGATTTGTTGGTTATTCAGAAGTGTGTTGTTCAGCCTCCATATGCTGGAATTTTTAATAATTTTTCTCCTGTAATTGAGATCTAATCTTAGTGCATTATGGTCAGAAAAGATGCTTGGAATGATTTCGATATTTTTGAATTTATCAAGGTTAGATTTATGGCCCAGGATGTGATCTATCCTGGAAAAGGTTCCATGAGCACTTGAGAAAAAGGTGAAATTCATTATTTTGGGGTGAAATGTCCTATAGATATCAATTAGGTCTAACTGGTCTAATGTATCGTTTAAAGTTTGCATTTCTTTGTTGATTTTCTGTTTAGTTGATCTGTCCATAGGTGTGATTCGGGTATTAAAGTCTCCCACTATTATTGTGTTATTGTTAAATTCCCCTTTCATGCTTATTAGCATTTCTCTTACATATTGCAGTGCTCCTATGTTGGGTGCATATTATAATTGTTACATCTTCTTCTTGGATTGACCCTTTGATCATTATGTAGTGTCCTTCTTTGTCTCTTTCCACAGCCTTAGTTTTAAAGTCTATTTTATCTGATATGAGTATTGCTACTTCTGCTTTCTTTCAGTCTCTATTTGAGTGGAATATCTTTTCCAGCCCTTCACTTTCAGTCTGTATGTGTCCCTTGTTTTGAGGTGGGTCTCTTATAGACAACATATATAGGGATCTTGTTTTTGTATCCATTCAGCCAGTCTTTGCCTTTTGGTTGGGGCATTCAATCCATTTACGTTTAAGGTATTTATTGATAAGTATGATCCCGTTGCCATTTACTTTATTGTTTTGGGTTCAGGTTTATACACCCTTTTTGTGTTTCCTGTCTAGAGAATATCCTTTAGGATTTGTTGGAGAGCTGGTTTGGTGGTGCTGAAGTCTCTCAGCTTTCACTTGTCTGGAAAGCTTTTGATTTCTCCTTCATATTTGAATAAGATCCTTGCTGGGTACAGTAATCTGGGCTGTAGGTTATTTTCTTTCATCACTTTAAGTATGTCTTGCCATTCCCTCCTGGCCTGAAGAGTTTCTATTGAAAGATCTGTAGTTATCCTTATGGGAATCCCCTTGTGAGTTATTTGTTGTTTTTCCCTTGCTGCTTTTAATATTTGTTCTTTGTGTTTGGTCTTTGTTAATTTGATTAATGTATGTCTTGAGGTGTTTTGCCTTGGGTTAATCCTGTTTGGAACTCTCTGGGTTTCTTGGACTTGGGTGATTATTTCCTTCCCCATTTTAGGGAAGTTTTCAACTATTATCTCCTCAAGTATTTTCTCATGATCTTTCTTTTTGTCTTCTTCTTCTGGGACTCCTATAATTTGAATGTTGGAGCGTTTCATATTGTCCTGGATGTCTCTGAGATTGTCCTCATTTCTTTTAACTCGTTTTTCTTTTTTCCTCTCTGATTCATTTATTTCTACCATTCTATCTTCTATTTCACTAATCCTATCTTCTGCCTGCATTATTCTACTATTTGTTGCCTCCAGAGTGTTTCTGGTCTCATTTACTGCATTATTCATTATATATTGACTCTTTTTTATTTCTTCTAGGTCCTTGTTAAACCTTTCTTGCATCTTCTCAATCCTTGTCTCCAGGCTATTTATCTGTGATTCCATTTTGATTTCAAGATTTTGGATCATTTTCACTATCAATATTCAGAGAATTCTTTCTCAGGTAGATTCCCTATCTCTTCCTCTTTTGTTTGGTTTGGTGGGCATTTCTCCTGTTCCTTTACCTGCTGGGTATTCCTCTGTCTCTTCATCTTGGTTATATTGCTGCATTTGGGGTGGCCTTTCTATATTCTGGGAATTTGTGGAGTTCTCTTTATTATGGAGTTTCCTCACTGTGGGTGGGTTTGTATCAGTGGCTTGTCAAGGTTTCTTGATTAGGGAGGCTTGTGTTGGAGTTCTGGTGGGTGGAGCTGGATTTCTTCTCTCTGGAGTGCTATGAAGTGTCCAGTAATGGGTTATGAGACGTCAATGATTTTGGAGTAGTTTTGAGCTGCCTGTATATTGAAACTCAGGGCTGTGTTCCTATGTTGCTGGAGAATTTGTGTGCTATGTCTTGCTCTGGAACTTGTTGGCCCTTGGGTGGCGCTTGGTTTCAGTGTAGGTATGGAGGCGTTTGATGAGTTCCTATCGAATAATGTCCCTGGATTCAGGAGTTCTCTGATGTTCTCAGGATTTGGACTTAAGCCTCCTGTTCCTGGTTTTCAGTTTTATTTTTACAATTGCCTCAGGACTTCTCCATCTATACAGCACTGATGATGAAACATCTAGGTTAAAGATGAAAGGTTTCTCCACATTGAGGGACACCCAGAGAGGTTCACTGAGCTACATGGAGAAGAGAATAGGGAGGGGGTAGTTAGAGGTGACTGGAATGAGATGAGGTGGGATCAAAGAGGAGAGAGCAAGCTAGCCAGTAATCACTTCCTTATGTGCGCTCCACAGTCTGGACTGCTCAGAGGTGTTCACGGAGTTATACAGGGAAGAGGAGAGGGAGGAAGTAGACAGAGGTGGCCAGGAGGATAAAAGAGAGAAATGAAAAGGAGAGAGAGAGAGATCCAGCCTGTAACCAGTTCCCTAAGAGTTCTCCACCATCTGGAACCCACAGAGATTCACAGAGTTGGGTAGAGAAGAGAAGGGGGAGGGAGGAGACAGAGGCCACCTGGTGGAGAAAAAGGAGAGTCCAAAGGAGGAGAGAGTGGTCATGCCAGTAATCTCGCTCTCAGGTAAAATTAGGTACTGAAGATTGGGTTTTTAAATGTACAAAATTGACAACAAATACCAAAAAGCAAAGATTAAAAATCTGGAGTAGAGATTGGATTTTCAAAAATACAATATTAAAGAAAAGAAGAAGAAGAAGAAGAAGAAAACAAAGAACAAACAAAACAAACAAAAAGAAAAAACAAAGCGACAAGAATTATTAAAAACCAACATCAACCACAAAAAGACTATATACAGCGTTTGCTTTAAAAATAGGGTCTTTGTTTTAAGTAATAATAGGTTATAAAAATAATAATTAGAGAAATAGAGTACTTAAAATTTTAAGAAAGTTAAAAAAAGAGAAAACAATCACGCAACCACATCAACTCAAAAAAAAAGAATGATTGTAAAAGTAGTAAAGGTATATCTGGCCCTTTCTCTGGTGTTATGAGTTGTGTGGGGTCACTTCCAAGGCAGTTCCCTCTGTTTAACTTCCTCTGTTTGCTGGTCTCTTCAGTGTCTGATTTCTGTCTTGACACAGGGAGGGCGGTGGTGGACACTTTTTTTTTCTTTTTTTTCTAGGCTCACTGTTTAGTCACTCTGTGGGGAGGGAGGGATGCTGCAAACAAATATTACTGGCATGTGCTTGCAGTGTCTCATCCACGCTGGGCTTGCCCCTGCTCGCCACGCACACTGCTCAGGCTCTACGTAGCTCTACCGGGGAACCATCTGAGGCCGGCCCTAGGCTTCATGCACCTCCCTAGTCTAAGCTACTAAGGCTCAGCTCTCAGGAAGCCCTCAGAGGCGCAGATTTGGTTGGGCCTGCATTTTGTGACCTTCCCAGGTCCGAGTAGTTCAGGAGTTTGGTGAGCGCAATCGCTGCGACTTATGGCCTTTTCCTGCTGCTCAGTTTTCTGGGTGTACTGTTGACGTTCCTTCTCAGGCGGATGATGACTGTCCAGGACCCCCAGAAGTCTTAGTTAACAAAGAAGCCTACTTGCATTTTGGTAGGTAATGTCTCTCTTGGGCTGCCATTGCCCCCTTCCAGCCCTTAAGGCTCTGGCTGCCTGTCCCTGGTGGGGGATGGTCTGCAGCCGACTATTTCCATTCCGTCCTTTGGTCTGTGCGCCATCCTGGTGCTGTCTTATGTTTGAGCGTTGCGCGTGGTAGCTCTCCCACAGTCTGGTTTGCTAGCCCAAGTTAGTTTGCTCTGGCCACGTGCGGGGAGTTCCGGCCCAATTCTTAAAAAGCACTGCTGCCTGCGCCTCCCGCTCCTTGCTGCCCAGCCCCCACTTGCTAGTGGCAGATGCAGGTGTCTGTGATGCTTTTCCTCTGGGGGAGTTACTGTTGGGCTCGTAATCTGTTGGTTTTAATTATTTATTTATTTTTCCTTCCTGTTATGTTGCCTCTGTGCTTCCAAAGCTCGCCACAGGCTCGGCTGTGAGAATGTTTCCTGGTGTTTGGAAACCTCTCTTTTTAAGAGTCTCTTCCTGGGATGGGATTCCCTTCCCGGGATGGAGCTCCCTCCCTACCTCCTTTGTCTCTTTTTTCATCTTTTATATTTTTTCCTACCTGTTTTTGAATCCAATGATCTGCTTTGCTGGGTGCCTGATGTCCTCTGCCAGCATTCAGAAGTTGTTTTGTGGAATTTACTCAGCATTGAAATGTTCTTTTGATGAATTTTTGAGGGAGAAAGTGGTCTCCCCGACCTATTCCTCCGCCATCTTAGGACCGCTGCTCCTAGGCCTTTTAGCATGTGTTCTTTTAGGAGGATGGCTCTGGCAGAGATTAATTATTTTGGAGACCATATTAAATAATTTTTAATCAATATCTTAACAGCCAGGTCTCAGAGGCCCTATGTATCCCATATCATGGAGGCACAGCAAATATAAAGCAAAATTAAAATTGGTGTAGATCTCATAGGCAAAATAATTATACCAAAGTAGATCAATACACTGTCCCTGGAATGTAGGCTGTTTTCATAGTTTATGAAGGGAATCAATAGCATTCAGAATTGGAGTTAAAGAGTAGCTGAGTGAGAAGGATGGAGAGATAGCCAGAATGTCTCAAGTTTCTCCCAGGCATCATAACCCTTCCAATGACTGAAAAACAACAACAAAAAATAATAATAAAAAGGAAAAGAAACAGAAATTATGTTTAAATTTATAGTTCAAAAACACTTTTCTGGGGGGCAGTCCTAAGATGGCAGAGGAATAGGACAGGGAGACCACTTTCTCCCACACAAAGTCATCAAAAGAACATTTCAACACTCAGTAAATTCCACAAAACAACTTCTGAATGCCGGCAGAGGACATCAGGCACCCAGAAAAGCAGCTCATTGTCTTCGAAAACAGGTAGGAAAAAATATAAAAGACAAAAAAAGAGACAAAAGAGGTAGGGAGGGAGCTTAGCCCCGGGAAGGGAGTCTTAAAAGACAGAAGTTTCCAAACACCAGGAAACACTCTCACTGCCGAGTCTGTGGTCAGCCTTGGAAACACAGAGGGCAACATAACAGGGAGGAAAAATAAATAAATAATTAAAACCCATAGATTATGAGCCCAATGGTAACCACACACCCCCCCCCCCAGATTACTGTACCCAGCAAGGATCTCATTCAAATATGAAGGAGAAATCAAAAGCTTTCCAGACAAACAAAAGCTGAGAGAATTCAGCACCACCAAACCAGCTCTCCAACAAATCCTAAAGGATATTCTCTAGAAAGGAAATACAAAAAAAAGTGTATAAACCCGAACCCAAAGCAATAAAGTAAATGGCAATGGGACCATAATTATCAATAATTACCTTAAACGTAAATGGATTGAATGCCCCAACCAAAAGGCAAAGACTGGCTGAATGGATACAAAAACAAGATCCCTATATATGTTGTCTACAAGAGACCCACCTCAAAACAAGGGACACATACAGACTGAAAGTGAAGGGCTGGAAAAAGATATTCCACTCAAATAGAGACCACAAGAAAGCAGGAGTAGCAATACTCGTATCAGATAAAATAGACTTTAAAATTAAGGCTGTGAAAAGAGACAAAGAAGGACACTACATAATGATCAAAGGGTCAATCCAAGAAGATATAACAATTATAAATATATATGCACTCAACATAGGAGCACAGCAATATGTAAGACAAATGCTAACAAGCATGAAAGGGAAAATTAACAATAACACAATAATAGTGGGAGACTTTAATACCCCATTCACATCTATGGATAGATCAGCTAAACAGAAAATTAACAAAGAATCACAGACTTTAAATAATACAACAGACCAGTTAGACCTAATTGATATCTATAGGACATTTCACCCCAAAACAATGAATTTCACCTTTTCTCAAGTGCTCATGGAAGTTTCTCCAGGATAGATCACATCCTGGGCCATAAATCTAACCTTGATAAATTCAAAAAAATCGAAATCATTCCAAGCATCTTTTCTGACCATAATGCACTAAGATTAGATCTCAATTACAGTAGAAAAACTTAAGAATTCCAGCATATGGAGGCTGAACAACACACTTCTGAATAACCAACAAATCACAGAAGAAATCAAAAAAGAAATCAAATTATGCATAAAAACGAATGAAAATGAAAACACAACAACCCAAAACCTGTGGGACACTATAAAAGCAGTGCTAAGAGCAAAGTTCATAGCATTACAAGCATACCTCAAGAAACAGGAAAAAAGTCAAATAAATAACCTAACTCTACACCTAAAGCAACTAGAAAAGGAAGAAATGGAGAACCCCAGAGTTAGTAGAAGGAAAGAAATCTGAAAAATTAGGGCAGAAATAAATGCAAAAGAAACAAAAGAGACCATAGCCAAAGTCAACAAAGCCAAAAGCTGGTTCTTTGAAAAGATAAATAAAATTGACAAACCATTAGCTAGACTCATCAAGAAACAAAGAGAGAAAAATCAAATCAATGAAATTAGAAATGAAAATGGAGAGATCACAACAGACCACACAGAAATCCAAAGGATCATAAGAGACTACTATCAGCAACTACATGCCAATAAAATGGACAACGTGGAAGAAATGGACAAATTCTTGAAAAGTACAACTTTCCAAAACTGAACCAGGAAGAAATAGAAAATCTTAACAGACCCATCACAAGCATAGAAATTGAAACTGTAATCAGAAATCTTCCAGCAAACAAAAGCCCAGGTCCAGACAGCTTCACAGCTGAATTCTACCAAAAATTTCGAGAAGAGCTAACACCTATCCTACTCAAACTCTTCCAGAAAATTGCAGAGGAAGGTAAACTTTCAAACTCATTCTATGAGGCCACCATCACCCTAATACCAAAACCTGACAAAGATGCCACAAAAAAAAGAATATTACAGGCCAATATCACTGATGAATGTAGATGCAAATATCCTTAACAAAATTCTAGCAATCAGAATCCAACAACGCATTAAAAAGATCATACACCATGACCAAGTGGGCTTTATCCCAGGGATGCAAGGATTCTTCAATATCCACAAATCAATCAATGTAATACACCACATTAACAAATTGAAAAATAAAAGCCATATGATTATCTCAATAGATGCAGAGAAGGCCTTTGACAAAATTCAACATCCATTTATGATAAAAACTCTCCAGAAAGCAGGAATAGAAGGAACATACCTCAACATAATAAAAGCTATCGATGACAAACCCACAGCAAACATTATCCTCAATGGTGAAAAATTGAAAACATTTCCCCTAATCTCAGGAACAAGACAAGGGTGCCCACTCTCACCACTACTATTCAACATAATTTTGGAAGTTTTGGCCACAGCAATCAGAGCAGAAAAAGAAATAAAAGGAATCCAAATTGGAAAAGAAGAAGTAAAACTCTCACTGTTTGCAGATGACATGATCCTCTACATAGAAAACCCTAAAGACTCCACCAGAAAATTACTAGAGCCAAACAATGAATATTGGGCTTCCCTGGTAGCTCAGTGGGTAAAAGAGTCTACCTACAATGCGGGAGACCAGGGTTCGATCCCTGGGTTGGGAAGATCCTCTGGAGAAGGAAATGGCAACCCACTCCAGTACTCTTGCCTGGAAAATCCCATGGACTGAGAAACCTGGTAGGCTACAGTCCATGGGGTCGCAAAGAGTCGGACATGACTGAGCGACTTTCCCTTCCCTTTAATCAATGAATATAGTAAAGTTGCAGGATATAAAATCAACACACAGAAATCCCTTGCATTCCTATACACTAATAATGAGAAAGTAGAAAAAGAAATTAAGGAAACAATTCCATTCACCATTGCAATGAAAAGAATAAAATACTTAGGAATATACCTACCTAAAGAAACTAAAGACCTATATGTCAAAAACTATAAAACACTAATGAAAGAAATCAAAGAGAACACTAATAGATGGAGAAATATACCATGTTCATGGATTGGAAGAATCAATATAGTGAAAATGAGTATACTACCCAAAGCAATCTACAGATTCAATGCAATCCCTATCAAGCTACCAGTGGTATTTTTCACAGAGCTAGAACAAATAATTTCACAATTTGTATGGAAGTACAAAAACCTTCAAATAGCCAAAGCCATCTTGAGAAAGAAGAATGGAACTGGAGGAATCAACCTGCCTGACTTCAGGCTCTACTACAAAGCCACAGTCATTAAGACAGTATGGTACTGGCACAAAGACAGAAATATAGATCAATGGAACAAAATAGAAAGCCCAGAGATAAATCCACACACCTATGAACACCTTATCTTTGACAAAGGAGGCAAGAATATACAATGGAGTAAAGACAATCTCTTTAACAAGTCGTGCTGGGAAAACTGGTCAACCAATTGTAAAAGAATGAAACTAGATCACCTTCTAACACTACACACAAAAATAAACTCAAAATGGATTAAAGATCTAAATGTAAGACCAGAAACTATAAAACTCCTAGAGGAGAACATAGGCAAAACACTCTCTGACATAAATCACAGCAGGATCCTCTATGACCCACCTCCCAGAATATTGGAAACAAAAGCAAAAATAAACAAATGGGACCTAATTAAAATTAAAATCTTCTGCACAACAAAGGAAACTATAAGCAAGGTGAAAAGACAGCCTTTGGAATAGGAGAAAATAATAGCAAATGAAGCAACTGACAAACAACTAATCTCAAAAATATACAAGCAACTCATGCAGCTCAACTCCAGAAAAACAAACGATCCAATCAAAAAATGGGCCAAAAAACTAAATAGACATTTCTCCAAAGAAGACATACAGATAGCTAACAAACACATGAAAAGATGCTCAACATCACTCATTATCAGAGAAATGCAAATCAAGACCACAATGAGGTACCATTTCACACCAGTCAGAATGGCTGCAATCCAAAAGTCTACAAGCAATAAATGCTGGAGAGGGTGTGGAGAAAAGGGAACCCTCTTACACTGTTGGTGAGAATGCTAACTAGTACAGCCACTATGGAGAACAGTGTGGAGATTCCTTAAAAACTGGAAATAGAACTGCCTTATGACCCAGCAATTCCACTGCTAGGCATACACATTGAGGAAACTAGAATTGAAAGAGACATGTCTACCCCAATGCTCATTGCAGCACTGTTTATAATAGCCAGGACATGGAAACAACCTAGATGTCCATCAGCAGATGAATGGATAAGAAAGCTGTGGTACATATACACAATGGAGTATTACTTAGCCATCAAAAAGAATACATTTGAATCAATTCTAATGAGGTGGATGAAACTGGAGCCGATTATACAGAGTGAAGTAAGCCAGAAAGAAAAGCACCAAACAGTATACCAACACATATATATGGAATTTAGAAAGATGGTAATGATGACCCTGTATGTGACACAGCAAAAGAGACGCAGATGTACAGAACAGACTTTTGGACTCTGTGAGAGAGGGAGAGGGTGGGATGATTTGGGAGAATGGCATTGAAACATGTATAATATCATATAAGAAACAAATTGCCAGTCTAGGTTCGATGAAGGATACAGGATGCTTGGGGCTGATACACTGGGATGACCCAGAGGGATGGTATGGGGAGGGAGGTGGGAGGGGGATTCAGGAGTGGGAACTTATGTACACCCATGGCAGATTCATGTTGATGTATGGCAAAACCAATACAGTATTGTAAAGTTAAAAAAAAATTTTTTTAATTAAAAAAAAAAAAACATTTTTCCTCAAAATAAGATTTGAATCTTGATTTCGAAAAAAGTGTATAGTTAACTGGAAAAATCAATCTAGACTGATGAACTCCAGGACATATATTACTAAAATTATTTCATACTTTTAAAATGCAGAGAATATAGGAATTCCCTGGCAGTCCAGTGGTTGAGACTTGGCAATTTCACTCCCAGGACCTGGGTTTGATCCCTGATCAGGGAACTAAGATCAGGCAAGCTGTGTGGCATGCCAACAATAATAATAATACAGTGTAATAGCCATATGCCAAAGATGATCTTCCAAAATACCAAGCTTTTCCTAAACTGAATTAAAAGTTACAAATGTAATGCAAAAACTCTTTGCCAGGTGGGCACAGTCCCACTTTCTTTACTAAGAGATGTTGGCAATCAGTGCTCCTTGGCTGGCTTTCTAAGCCCCAAATCCTTTTATGTTACATATTCATCCAGTCTGTAGGACCTGAACGTAACCAAGGGAACCCTAGGGAGATAAAGACACATCACATTGTCTTATCAGTTTATCTAGTAGCAAACCTTTGGATTCCATTGATAAACTGAACTCACTTATCATAAATAAATTTAAATAATATGCATATTATTAAAGTATTATTTCAAGAGATGACTAGAACATCTCATCTATACTCTGATTAATGAAAGCAAACAAAAAAACAAAGTTGATTCCACACAGCATCTTTCTTGTGTATTAACAATGGTGTCAGAAATACTCTTCTGTGACTCCAGCCTTATATCAGCAAGATCATCCCTAGCAAGGAAGTGAGGGCAGTATTATTTTCTTCAATGTTTCACAATTCTGGCCTTTCTAAGTATGTGACTCAAAGAAAATAAACCACTCAATGCCATTTTTCAAGATCAAATGAGTCTATAAAATAAATTTTATAATGTCTGTAAAGCTTATATTTTCAAATCTAAAATAGTGACTTTGGAATACCTGGAGTTTGGAAATAAGGTTTCATGATTTGACTCAACTGAATTATCCAATCAAGTGAATAGTAGTCCCTTTCTCAAACACATACACATAACCCACTGGCATACAGTGTACATACAGACAAAACACACACATATGTATATAAAACACTTAAAAAACACACAACTGATATGTTGCAATTGAAGTTATAAATATACCAAAATGTTCTCTCATTACTGAAAACTTTACCTCCACAAAATAAAATTTTATAAGTTATTGCTTTTTAAAGCATGTTAAATTCAAAGTTACTGCTATTCTCCTGCTATTTACAAAATAAAAGATCAGTTCATCCCAGATAATTCAAAATCCATTTTTCCCCAGGTACCCTACATTATGAACTAACAAGTCCTATTGTATTTCACACTGGGAGAGTTTTTGTTACACACCATTAGCTAAGCTATTTGTTCTCCTTTGAGATTTGACATAAACATTAGTATAGCTATTATTGCAACTGTAAGATACATACATGATTTATCTGCTTTTTATCTTTTTTTTTAAAGAAAAAAGCATCATCTCCTAACATGATGTTTCTATTTGTTTTGAATTTTAATCATTTGTATCTGGAGGACAGCCATATTTAAAATCTGTGATGCAGAAATTGGATCACCAGATTTGGAGGCACAAGTGAGGGCCAAAATTCTGGCAAGCAGCCATTTGAACTGTCCTCTAGTCATATGGATCTGCAGAGATGTGAGCACAGAGGGCACTTCTCCCACATGAGCAGGAGGCTGTTCACCTCACAACCAGGGTCCTAAGCAAACAGCACCTGAGAATAAACAGGTCAGTCCTTATTTCTCTGCCATAAAGAGTGTTATCTACAAGTTCATTCCCCTAAGCAGAATTGGGGAGAGCCCAGCTTACAAAGAGAGATTTCCGAGGGCGGAGTAACTGAACTAGAAAAGAGACATTAAAATGGAGGATTCTGTTGGAAAATTATGTTGAATCTACCAAATTATAATCCACCCACTGGCCATTATTGATAGGTATCCATAATTAGTGGAGAACATAATTTCAGCAATGCAAGTAAAATAGAAAATGTGGAGTTGTTGCTAACTTCTGGTATGAAAGCAATATTATTCAGATAGGGTGTGAAAAGCCAAAGTTTGCAGTTCCTGCTTGATTCTCTGTACAGCTGTCATAGCCCTTCCACCCTAGGTGCTGCTGTGCTTAGTCACTCAGTCGCGTCCGACGCTTTGTGACCCCATGGACTGTAGCCCACCAGGCTCCTCTGTCCATGGGGATTCTCCAGGCAAGAATACTGGAGTGGGTTGCCATGCCCTTCTCTAGGGGATCTTCTCAACCCAGGAATTGAACCCAGGTCTCCTGCATTGCAGGTGGGTTCTTTACAGTCTGAGCCACCAGGGAAACCTCTTAGTAGACCTACTTAAATCTTTCTGGTGATCTCATCCTGCTCCAGGCTCCAAACTCTTCACCTGTGAGAGACTTCAAGAATGCTAGTTCAGCCCAGTTTTTATCTCAGACCCATTGGTAGAAATTGATTAGTCCCTTGTTCTTAATGATGAAAGTCTCCTTACAAGGGACCTCCATATCCCTACTAGGGTATCTATCTTCCTTCATACTCTTTCCCAAGACCAAGTACACTCCCTTATTCATCTCATGATTTCCACGCATCATTCTGATGTTCCTGAGACCTATTCCTTGCCTGGACTCTGTATTCCCCTACCAGGCTTCTCTATGGCTAATAAACAACCTCACAGTCACACAGGACCTGCCACCAGGCTTTCCAGCCATGTCAGCTTGCATCCTCCCCACTACTGTCGGGTCTCTCCCACCCCCTGCAAAATACCTTTTATAACACTGTGGGCATGCAGAATCTTTAAGCCACAGCATCCACTCACTCTCTTATCTCAATATCAAATAAGTTCTTAACTCAAGGATTATGCCAAAAGATATACACACATTATATCACATAACCCTCCCCAAAGTTCAGTAAGCTATATATCTAATCCCAGTGTCAAATATGAGAAACTGAAACTCAAGGATACCAAGTAAAGTGCTCTACGTCTTGTTGCTAGGAAATAGGATCCAGGAGTCAGACCCAGACCTGCAGAGATCACTAAGCCTAACCACTATACCACCTCATCTGTAGAGAAGGCAAGCTTGGGTCTTCTCCAGGCAAAAATCATTCTCCAGAGACCAAGCCTCTCTTCTGATTTCCCTATCTTCTCAATCAGTGTGGTATTTTGTGACAGAGAACAGGTGAATTCCCCTGATGCTTCTACATTATAAATTCTGGTCAAAACATCTATAATAAAATCCGAAAAGAAAGGTGAGTGCTGATACCGACAGCTGGAGAGTGCCAGGAGTATATGCCTTTTTATAATGCCAAGGGGTTTTGCTTGAGGGCTGCAATTTTGAATTGGCAGCTGTTTCATCTTAATGTGAAAATAGCAACTATAAACAGGAGACCAATATCGTTACATGTACCAATGGTATTCTGGCATTCAGATCAGATTTTTTTCCTTGGGCAAATATAGACTTGCTCTTTTCCACAAGCAGTCATTGACCCAGGGAAAAATGAGAAGTTGCTAAAATAAAAAAATTGAACAGCTATATAGTTTAGTCAAAGACAATGAATTGGGGGATTTTTTTCCCCCTGTCTCTTTTAACATAAAATACTCACAACCTCCTTTAATCTTGGTTTCATCACTTATATGATGAGTTTTTTGCTTCCTGCCAAGTATTTAGGGGAAACAAAGGCAAAAGTGGCTGTTGATTCTGGAATGAATGATATAGTAAAGAAAAATGATTACACAGAAGACTATAAAAATATCCTCAGCATAGCATAGATTGGTTTGAATAATAAAATTCCAAAGGGAAATGATACAGTCATTTGGTGGAAAAAACAAAACAAAACAAAACCTTCCTCCTGCACTGTAAACTTCAGTCACAACAGAGATTGGAAGCAAAGGTTACCAAACTTTATGCAGTTTATTTATACTGTTTTGGCTTTTAAGGAACTTCTCATGTCTTTCTAATATTGGGAACTTACAATTCCTCTTGTAATGTGTTAGGAACACATCCACTGACATCCATTTCATGCCATCTTTCAAAATGTAATAGCTCCAAAAAATCAGGGAAGAATGCCAAGGCAGAATTACTTATCAAGAATATAATTTAATAAAAGCACTCTAAATTCTTAGATTTCCAGCCAGTATTCAGGGAGAGCCCTTGTCCTTTTTCTTGACTCATTTCTCATTGGGTTTCAGTTTGGATAACTTCTATTGGTCTGTCTTCATTGTTCGCTGTTTCCTCAGTTATGTCTGGTCTGTGGGGGATGTAGGGTATGGATAAAGTCCTTCTGGTAGGGAATTGAGCAGAGCTGGGGGTTTTGTTGCTAGGTTAAGGTCTGCTGCTACTGCTGCTAAGTCGCTTCAGTCGTGTCTGATTCTGTGCGACCCCAGAGACGGCAGCCCACTAGGCTCCCCTGCCCCTGGGAGTCTCCAGGCAAGAACACTGGAGTGGGTTGCCATTGCCTTCTCCGAGGTTAAGATCAGGGCTCTACAAATCTGAATTCCCCTAGTGGTCGGGTGCTGCTACTATATGCTATTGGCGTGGGTTTAGGGTGCGGAGAAGGCAATGGCACCCCACACCAGTACTCTTGCCTAGAAAATCCCATGGACGGAGGAGCCTGGTAGGCTGCAGTCCATGGGGTCGCTGAGAGTCAGACACGACTGAGCAACTTCACTTTCACTTTTCACTTTCATGCATTGGAGAAGGAAATGACAGCCCACTCCAGTGTTCTTGCCTGGAGAATCCCAGGGACGGGGGAGCCTGGTGGGCTGCCATCTCTGGGGTCGCATAGAGTCGGACACGACTGAAGCGACTTAGCAGTAGCAGCAGCAGCTCACTTGCTCAGTCATGTCCTACTCTTTTGTAGCCCACCAGGCACCTTTGTCCATGGAATTTTCCAGGCAAGAATACTGGCATAGAGTGTCATTTCCTACTCCATGGAATTTTCCCGACCGGGGAGCCAAACTCATAGTCTCTTGTGTCTCCTTTATGGGCAGGCGGATTCTTTACCACTGAGCCACCTGGTGGGTTTAGGGCTCTCTGGGTTTTTCTCAGCACTGCTTCCTTGAGGAGGCTTCAGGGGTGCCTGCCTACACTTCACATGGCCCTCTCTCCTCAGTTTACCCCTGCACAGCAGCAGCCTGTGAGGTGACATGGATGCTGGGCTTCTGGTGGGACAGGGCGTGGGGGCCCTAGTTCACCCTCAGCCTCAGGCAAACTAGGACCTCAGGGAACTAGCTCCCTGATGAGCTCAAGGAATGTTAACACCTTGTAATGATTTGGCATTTCCTCTTCCTACATGACTGAGCAACTTCACTTTTAATTTTCACTTTCATGCATTGGAGAAGGAAATGGCAACCCACTCCAGTGTTCTTGCCTGGAGAATCCCAGGGACGGGGAGCCTGATGGGCTGCCATCTCTGGGGTCACACAGAGTGGAACGCGACTGAAGCGACTTAGCAGCAACAGCAGCTTCCTTACAGAGGGTGGAATGTGGTCTTTCGAATTTCAACATATTTTTGAAAAGTGGAAGTCCTCTGTCCTTTTTAGAGTAAATGTTAAAGTAATGTGCTTTCCACAGGGTTAAAAAATTCCTCTTCCTTTCTTCCAGGAGTGAGTGCCTGAGGGTCTCAAGATTCAAAGTCCCATGGTCTGTAGGTAAGTTCCTACATATAATTCTCAAAATTTCAGCTTGAGATAATAGTTGAAGAATTTTTTGAACATCAGCATTTTCAAAAGGGTGTTTTACAGAATTCTCCTTCCTTTGGATTGTAATGGGGATTACTCTTAAATCAGAATTCAGTGGCCAGGGTTTGTTTGTGTGGGTTTACCATAAAATTTCCCTGAGCCTTACTTACTCTATGTCCAGTCTTTTGGGAGCATTTTTTTTTTTTTAAGTGTAACCTTCTTACACATAAGCATATCAGGAGATCTGTAGAGCCTCAGAAGTGGTACTCTTGGCTCAAATGGCCTATTCATTTTTAAAATTCAAATTCACATTTGAACTCCAACAAAAATGATAACAACTTACATCCCCAAAAATTGCACTGATATTTCCATTTTCTTATACTCAGTAACCCTGTATATTAGCATTCTTCTGATAGTTGCTAATTTTATAGGAAATGACTAGTGTCTCATGACTCACATTTGCCACATACATGTGTCAAAAGTACTTAGTTTGCTCATTTTTCTCCTGAGTTAATCTCTAATTTATTTGGAAAGGTTCTCCATATTTTAAAGTAGTTGGTCTTTTTCTATAAATTACAATTTTGTTCCTATTTTGCCCTTTGCCTTCAAATATAGTTCAAGAGGTTTGTTCTTGTTTGTGAATGTTAAATCATATGTAACCAAATTCAGCAATTTTCTTCTATTCTTCCCAAGTTTCATGCCATGTTTAAAAAGACTTACTCCATTCTACATTAGATTTTTTAAAAACCACTGAAATGTTACATATCATAAAGTTGAATTCTACACAATTGTTAAAAACAATAACATAAATCTATATGTACTGTCACAAAAAAAAAAGTTTCATTATCTGTAAAGTTTTTTTAAAATCTTTACTAGTGTTATTTCTTATAAGCCTAACAACACTGTAAAGTTGGCATTGTTGTTTTGATCAATTCTTCTAATAAGGAAACTGAGTTACAAAGGTGTTAAATATCTCTTAACTTACCTAAAGTCTCATAACAAGTAAAGAAGCCAGGATTTCCTCCAGACAGACTCCAAATCCTTTGCTATTAGCCAAATTATTTGGGTCTACATGTGGCATATAAAGAAACTGGTTTGGTTGTTTCCCATTCTTGAGTGGAACTTAGCAATTAGGAAGAAACTGAAGTTTTCCAAAGATATATGCAGAAGGCTTTCCTTTCTATTTGCTGAGTTTTGGTTTCCCCACAACCCTTCCCAACCCTCCCCCCACCTCACAAAATGAGCCCATATTGCTTTTGTAATAGTTTTTAAAAATCCATCTGACACTCGAGAAAAATCCATTGTATCTCTCTGAAATGACAGGTTTAGTATTAAATATTCTACAAATTTCTTTGAACCCATAGTTTTAGAGAGCGTTTTGAAGAACTAGTGTTCTTTTTAAAATAGTACATCTGGGAGAAAGAACTAAAATGGTAGAATTATCTTTCCCAGTTGCCTTCCTTTTGCAGACAGCTGTGTTATCAAGTCCACTTCCTCAGTAATTAAGCATGAAAGCAGTGCCACTTTATTATTTACCAATGGTTTAATGTATGTCTTAATATTTTAACCTTGGTCCTTTTCAGTTACTTGTGCAAGAGAAAGGGTTTTGTTGTTGATGTATTTTTTTAATGAATTACATGATTATCTGCATTTTGCATCATTCTATTTAAGCACTTAAGGTGGTCTACATTTCATTACAAGTTATGCAGGTTGCAGAGGGGCCTATTTCCCCCAACTCTGCATGTCTATTGCTGATGTTCACAACTGTGAATGAGGGCTTTCTCTTCTGCCCCCTGTGCATTCCAACTTGGGCTAAAAAAAGTTCATATACATTAACTGCTTGTGTTTGTGCTAACAAAATTCAGAGCTTAGGTTAATTATTGGGGGAAGTCCCTTTCCCTGGGCAATCTGCACATCTATTAAAAAATCCTTATGGCAATTCATGCAAGCACAGGCTTTTGAGGCTTTTTATAAAGGGCTTATTCATCTGCATTGATTAAATCCTACATAATTAGACTCAGTTCAAGGTCACTAAGTACAGTGATATGTTTCTACAGAAACGTTCACTTTCTTTCAGCTATCATCAGTTCCATTTTTTTATTTCTTTTTTAAATTAACAATCGCTACATGCCTTGTGGGCTGGAGAAACTTCACAGCAGTGTCTGTGGTTCTAAGAACAAGAGCTTAGTTTAAATACCTGTAAAATTCATTTGCTCATCAAACAATTCTTAAGAACCTACTATGTGCCAAGTCTTGAGGATGTTTAAAAAGTAATAATAAATAAATTACATATATATTTAAATAAATAATAAGTTAATAAATAAATATATGTCTCTTCCCAAAGAAAGCTTCAGAACCTGGTGGAGACCAGAGGTTCATAAAATATTATTGCAGCCAGGACAACTGGTGCTATAATGAAGATAAAACCAACTCCACGGCACCAATGAGGACAGGAGGAAACCTGCCAAACTTTCTTCACATGAACCATATGTTCCATGATAAGGAATGCAACCAAGTCTTTCACTCAATAGGCAAGTATGTTCGTGAGCGCATTTCCTCAGCACTTTCAAATAATCTCTATTCATTCAGCTTCAGACACCATTTTTACCGCATGTCCATGCTAGGCCATGTGCTGAAAATACATAGTCACATATATCATGTCATTTACAAAGATTTTTGAGATGATTTACTACTCTGTTCTCATTTAAGAAAGCTCATGCTCGCAGAGATTAGTTTCCTCAAAACCACACAGCTGGGAAGAAATTGGATTAGAATCCAACCTAATTTTGCTGCCTTGAGACTACTGATTATATGGGATTGTGCTTCTATACAACTACGGCACAATCTTTTATATGAATGTCCCCATGGATCAGGCTGGGAGAGTGTAAAGCTGTAGCTGGGAGACACCTCAAGAGCTGCTTGACTTTACAATCTAGTCTCCCAGGGGAGGTGGTGTTTCCTTTTATTTACTTGTGGGTAAAATTCGTCTCTGTCATTCAATATTGCAACCTAGCTATATTTTTCAGAGAGAAACCAATTTTCCAAATAATCATAAAAGTTTCATTATGTTTTTAAAATTTATTTGATTCAAGTGTAGTTGATTTACAATGTTGTGTTAGTTTCTGGTGTACAGCAAAGTGATTCAGTTATATATATATATATATATTCTTTTCCATAGTACAGCAAAGTGATTCAGTTTATATGTGTGTGTGTGTGTGTGTGTCTTCAGTTCAGTTTAGTCACTCAGTCATGTCCGACTCTTTGCAACTCCATGGACTGCATCATGCTAGGCCTCTGTGTCCATCACCAATACCCAAAGTTTACTCAAACTCATGTCCATTGAGTCCGTGATGCCATCCAACCATCCCATCCTCTGTCATCCTCTTCTCCTCCCACCTTCCATCTTTCCCAACACCACGGTCTTTTCCAATGAGTCAGTTCTTCACATCAGGTGGCCAAAGTATTGGAATTTCAGCTTCAACATCAGTCCTTCCAATGAATAATCAGGACTGATTTCCTTTAGGATGGACTGGTTGGATCTCCTTGCTGTCCAAGGGATTCTCAAGAGTCTTCTCCAACACCACAGTTCAAAAGCATCAATTCTTCGGTGCTCAGCTTTCTTTATAGTCCAACTCTCACATCCATACACGACCACTGGAAAAACCTTAGCTTTGACTAGACAGACCTTTGTTGGTAAAGTAATGCCTCTGCTTTTTAATATGCTCTCTACATTGGTCATAACTTTTCTTCCAAGGAGCAAGAATCTTTTGATTTCATGGCTGCAGTCACCATCCACAGTGATTTTGAAGCCCAAAATAAAGTCTGTCACTGTTTCCACTGTTTCTTAGTTTTCTGAATATTGACTGGTGATGGAAGTAAAGTCTGATGCTGTAAAGAGCAATATTGTATAAGAACCTGGATTGTTAGGTCCATGAATCAAGGTAAATAGTAAGTGGTCAAACAGGAGATGGCAAGAGTGAATATCAACATTCAGCAAACTAAAATGGACTGGAATGGGTGAATTTAACTCAGACGACCATTATATCTACTACTGTGGGCAAGAATCCCTTAGAAGAAATGGAGTACCCATCATAATCAACAAAAGAGTCTGAAATGCAGTACTTAGATGCAATCTCAAAAATGACAGAATGATCTCTGTTCATTTCCAAGGCAAACCATTCAACATCACAGTAATCCAAGTCTATGCCCTGATCAGTAATGCTGAAGCAGCTGAAGTTGAACAGTTCTATGAAGACCTACAAGAACTTCTAGAATTAACACCCAAAACAAATGTCCTTTTCATTATAAGGGACTGGAATGCAAAAGTAGGAAGTCAAGAAATACCTGTAGTAACAGGCAAATTTGGCTTTGGAATGCAGAATGAAGCAGGGCAAAGGCTAATAAAGTTTGCCAAGAGAACACACTGGTCATAGCAAACACCCTCTTCCAACAACACAAGAGAAGACTCTATACATGGATGTCACCACATGGTCAATATCAAAATCAGATTGATTATATATATATATATATATATATATATATATGCTTTTTCATATTTTTTTTCCATTATGGTTTACTATGGGGTATTGAATACAGTTCCCTGTGCTATACAGTAGGACCTTGTTGTTTATCCATTCTATATATAATAGTTTGCGTCTGCTAATCCCAGACTCCCAATCCACCTCTCTCCTGCACCCACCCCTCCTTGGCAACCACAAGTCTGTTCTTTATGTCTGTGAGTCATTTTCTATTTCATAGATAAATTCAATTGTGTCATATTCTATTAATAGATTCCACATATAAGTGATACCGTGCGGTATTTGTCTTTCTCTTTTTGACTTACTCTGCTAGTATAATAGTGGCTAGGTCATTCATGTAACTGCAAATGACATTATTTCATTCTTTTTTATGGCTGAGTAATATTACATTGCGTGTATGTCCAGACAGATAGATAAGTAGACATACAACATTTTCCTCATTCATCTGTCAATAGACATTTAGGCTGTTTTCATGTCTTGGCTACTGTGAATAGTGCTGCTATGAATATAAGGGTTAATGTATCATTTTGAATTATAGTCTTGTCCAGATATAAGCCCAGGAGTGGAATTGCTATTATATGGCAACTCTATTTTTAGTTTTTTGGAGGAACCTCCATAGCAGGGGCACCAATTTACATTCCCACCAACATTCCCACCTATAGTGTAAAAAGTTTCCCTTTTGTCCACACCATCTCTAACGTGTGTTATCTGCAGACTTTTCAATAATGGCCATTCTGACTAATGTAAGGTGCTACCTCGTTGTAGTTTTGATTTGCATTTCCCTAATAATTAGCAATGCTGAGCATCTATTCACGTGCCTAATGGCCGTCTTGATATCGTCTTTGGAGAAATGTCTATTAGGTTTTCTGACCATTTTTTGATTGTGTTGTTTGTCTGTTTTATTGAGTCAAATGAGCTGTTTGCATATCTTGGCACTATGTTAGGACTTGAATACCCAGAAGTGAGGATCTTTGGGTCACCATAAAGGCTGCATACCACACATGCTTAGCACTTCACAGAATCTATTTCTTCCTAGTATAACTCCATGAGATAGGAGAGCTTAGTCCATTTATAGATGTGGAAACATCTATAAACAACTTAGAAAGGTTAAGAAAAATGAACACAAAGCGTCTAGAAAACATGTGTTAGAATTAAGTTGATCAAGTCTCCTTGTCTGAGCACTCAACTATGGACTTTCTGCACTTACACATACAAACCTAGATGGGTATGAGTATGGTGTTGTTGATGAAATGCTGAAGACCGTTCTTTGCAATATAATTGTGAAATCTATGCAAAAGTGAGGGTTACGTGGAGTAGAGCCAAAACTCAAGTACATTTGAGTGCTAATTCCAAAGTGCTTTAAAGGAAGACAAATTATTCCGATCAGTGCAAGAATATCCTTCTGTTTCTTGTCCGTATCCTGCAAAAGTATTTGAATCTCTTTACCTGGAATCCTCTTCACTAGACTCCAACTACACTGACTCCTTCCCTAAGTAGAGCTGCATTTCAGAAAACAATGCTCAGGATAATAGGCTTAATTGTTCTAGAATCCATAAAAGAGAACCCTCCCCCCCACCCCCCATAGTAAATTAATACATCAGGGTCTGGTATTTGCAAATCTATCTCTTATTTTGGGCACTGTTGGGGAACAAACCTAAGGACAAGAGCTTACTGGTCTCTAAAGCAGCCAGCCAGATTTTAAAACTCAATTTAAAAAAAAAAAAAAGACAGCTCTAGAAATAATTGCTCACCTTTAATCATGTTGCAGTTGTAGCTCCAAGACTTCAACTTCATGGAGTACTAGTATCTGAGAACTGGAGAGTAATGACCACAGTCAGGAATTGTGCAGAATTTCACCCTATGACCAAGTCAACATCTTCCTAGGAACAATTCCTCCTTTTTTTAGCTTATTTAAGAAATTTCATTTTTGAAAAGTAGTTACGAATTTCAGCACCAAATACAACTTTACTCTTGAAAGGTAATCTCTACCACCTCATAAATAACAACTAAATACAAATGCAAATTAACCGGCAGGGGAGGACTAGTGGCTGGAGGGGAAGAAATCCTTAAAGAATTGGTTTATCTCCTAGGCAATGAAGATGAGAGACTGGGGTGAAAATTAGTTTGTTCTCTCCTAAACTGTGGGGCAAGAAAGGATGAGAACTGAGGGCACATCTGAGAAATGTTCCTGAACCCTGAGCACTTGGGTTCCCAAGGTTGTTCCCAAGCTTTCATGCCATAATGTTGGATTACTACAGTAACTGAGAACTGTTTTTATTTGCGTCTCCCACAGTGCTGCAACAGTATTCACACTCAGCTTGGGACTGAGGGAAAATCTTTAATGTGAGACTGCTCTTTTCCATAAGAATGAAGCTAACCTCACAGGGATGAGGTCCTGGAAAAGGAGGTTTTCAGAAGCAGTCTAATATTTTCACACCAGTGATTCTCTGCAAGGCTCCTTTTTGTATTTTAGGGGGGCAGCTCTGGAGTTAGGAGTATTGAGCTAAAGTATGAACTACACCCTATGTCACCAGGACACAAAAGCAGTCAGTAGCTCCTCTTGTTCTTGTGTGTGCCTTCCCTGATGGAAGGGATCCCTGGTCATCTGGACATGTCTGAGTTCCAGTTGTGACCAAACTAGGTTTCCTCAGAGTTCAAAAGAATAGATAGGCAAAATATGAAAGTAAAATTCTTCACTTAGTATCCCTCTCCCATCAAAAAAAAAAAAAAAAAACTACTTAGGTAGAGTAATCAATATATTATTTAATAGGATACTGTAGAATGAAGTGTGGGTCAACAGCATGATGTAAAGCCTTAGGAAACATTACTATGAGCAAAGATAGTGAAGGTGATGGAATTCCAGCTGAACTATTTCAAATCCTATAAGATGATGCTGTTAAAGTGCTGCACTCTGCATGCCAGCAAATTTGGAAAACTCAACAGTGGCCAAAGGCTGGAAAAGGTCAGTTTTCATCCCAATGAAAAGGCAATGCCAAAGAATGTTCAAGCTATTGTACAGTTGCCCTTATTTCACATGCTAGCAAGGTAATATTCAAAATCCTTCAAGCTAGGCTTCAAGAGTACATGAACTGAGAACTTCCAGATCTGCAAGCTAGATTTAGAAAAGACAGAGGAACCAGAGATCAAATTGCCAACATCTGTTGGATCATAGAAAAATCAAGGGAATTCCAAAAATAAAATCTACTTCTGCTTCATTGACTATGCAAAAGCTTTTGACTGTGTGGATCACAACAAACTGTGGAAAATTCTTAGAGAGATAGGGATACCAGACCACCTTACCTGCCTCCTGAGAAACCTGTATACAGGACAAGAAGCAACGGTTAGAACGAGACATGGAACAATGAACTGGTTCCAGATTGGAAAGGAGTACCTAAAGACTCTGTATTGTTACCCTGCTTATTTAACTTATATGCAGAATACATCATGCAAAATGCCAGGTTGGATGACTCACAAACTGGAATCAAGATTGCCAGGAGAAATGTCAACAACCTCAGATATGCAGATGATACTACTCTAATGGCAGAAACTGAAGAGGAACTAAAGAGCCTCTTGATGAGGGTGAAAGAGGAGAGTGAAAAAGCTGCCTTAAAACTTAGCCTTCAAAAAACTAGGATCATGGCATCTGGTCCCATCACTTCATGGCAAATAGATGAGGGAAGAGTGGAAACAGTAACAGACGGTTTTCTTGGGATCCAAAATCACTGTGGATAGTGGCTGCAGCCATGAGATTTAAAAAATGCTTGCTCCTTGAAAGGAAAACTATGACAAACCCAGACGGCATATCAAAAAGCAGACATCACTTTGCCAACAAAGGTCCATTCATCAAAGCTATGGTTTTTCCATTAGGCCTGTACAGATGTGAGAGTTGGACCATAAAGAAGGCTGAGCACTGAAAAATTGATGCTTTTGAATTCTGGTGTTGGAGAAGACACCTGAGAATCCCCTGGACAGTGAGGAGATCAAAGCACTCAATCCTAAAGGAAATTAACCGTGACTATTTATTCAAAGGACTGATGCTGAGGCTCCAATACTTTGGTCTGATATGAAGAACTGACTCACTGGAAAAGACCCTGATGGTGGGGAAAATTGAGAGTAGGAAGAGAAGGGGGTGACAGAGAATGAGATATTGGATGGCATCACTGACTTAATGAACGTCAGTCAGTTCAATCACTTAGTCGTATCTGACACTTTGCAACCCCATGGTCCATCATATTCAATGGACATGAATTTCAGCAAATTCCAAGAGATGGTGAAGCCTAGCATGTGTCTCCATGGAGTCACAAACAGTTGAGCATGACTTACCAACTGAGCAACAACAAATCAATATCTCAGGTCCAAAAAAAAGAAAACAGGTATAGAGAAAGGAAGAAACAAAGCAGTTAACCAAGAGACAAAGGAGGCAGAGAGGGGAAAAGGGAAATAAGGAAATATAAGCAAATTAGCTGAAACATATGTAATACTTCAGCTGAAGAGCTTGGGGATCGCAGGGAGGCATTAGTAGCTCTAGGCTCTTGTTAATCTCTTCTGTATTTGGCAACTATTCTAGCTCTTTTTCAGATTTTGTGATCTGCATGAGACAGAGTTAGGAATTATGAGTACCTCAAGGTAAAGAAAGATTTACTTTAGTTACATTTGTTGTTTTTCTAGCCTGTAATGGAAAGAAACAGTAATGTAAGGAGTCCATGGCATTATTTTACACTTGAGAACTTTTATGCTCAATTAAGTTTCTCTGCATAGGGGTGTCTTAAGCCTTCTGAAAAACTGACCTTACACTCTGTATGCAATATTGAGTCTTTCAGGGTATCTGACTCCTGAATCCCTTTTCAGTGCATCAGATTTTGCTGGGAGCCAGCACGGGAGATCCCACCCATTACAAGGTCATGTGGAAGAGACCTGACTAGCAACGCAGACCAGGACTCGAGGGACCCCCTGGACCTGCTCAAGCATCTACCCCAAAACCAGAATCTGTCTGTCTTACTATTTTACGCCTTTCATCAACTCTTCTGACATTGACAGGGGGCTATCCCCGACCACCTTTCTCTGGAAAAAATCAACTTAGGGCTCTTGTTGATAAGTCTCTTGGGCATGAAAGGAATATTTCAATTCAAACCCCCTCTGCTGGCATTCTAGCTTGCTTGGCAGGTTTATCCAGACTCTTGCAGCTACATATGTGATTGTTCACAGCCTCCCAACTGTGAGAGACACAGGAAGCCTAAAACATTCTAAAAATATAGAGCCTTTCGAAGAGTTAAAACTATTAGAATAGTGCTGGTGTAGGATTTCATTGTTGAGCCAATGCTTGCTGCCAAGTTCCCATATCCCTTATCCATTGTGCACCTGGGAGTGCATTAGTTAACATAGATGGAGTGTAAGAAAAACAAGTAGTAGCCTTGGAATTAACCACATCAGACCTTTGAGCTAATTGGTTCTTTCTTTGTTGTAACTCACTGCACCTTTGCTCCATGAGAATGTAACTCTGTTTAATACTTTCTGAGGCTGACACAGATTAGAAATATAAAGAAAACAACATTTCAAGCGAAAATAAGTTTTCTGGCTGAGCAGCCTTTATCAGAAAAGGGTCATAAAATGTCCACAGGCCTCCAAGGCCAGAAGATAATGTACACAACATTGTTTATGGGAAAGGTATGCAGAAAAAATCCTGGTTTCTATAAAGACAAGACAGATGTAATGTTTGGGCTGACTCTGTAAACTTTGCATCTTTCATTTCCTTCTGTGTACGAGTCAAGGTATAAAAGTTCCTTTTGAAAATAAAGTTATGGGCCTCACTCACCAAACCTTGGTCTCCCCATGTCAATCATTCTTTCTTTCTCTCTCTCTATCCCTTTCTTCCTCTCCCTCCCTCACTTTTTCAGGCTGATCCCTTGGAGCACAGAGGCTCTCTGCCTTCACTTTCCTGCCTGGGCTTCTAAGACCTGATCGAGAAGGTGCTCTGTGTCTTCACTTCAGCAAGAGGGCACCTGCAGCCTCTGTGAACAGAGCAAGTCCCTTGTCTGGGGCTTTATTGACTTTCTGTGTAAATCAAGGAATATTAGCCTCTATTCTTTCTTCTCTCCCCTCCCCCCTCACCAACACCGTCCATCCTGAGGGTACCCCTGGATCCTGCTGGGGCTGGACCCCAGCAAGATTTCCTTTGAAAGCAGGTCTGAGGGCATTCTTAAAGCTATTAGATAAAATTCATATCACATTCAGAAATTCTGTTTCATCAACACAGTATGAAAAGGTTACATTTAGAAACATTTATGCCTATTAGCAGTATGAAAGAATTTAGGCGACTTGCTTGGACAGCCGGTAATACTGCTAGACTCTCTCGCCCATATTAATTATTAAGCCATCTTGAAAGGTAGCATGGTAAGGCTGGCTGAAGATAAATAGAACTATGCTGTTGTTTAGTTGCTAAGTCATATCATGCCTGACTCTTTGTGACCATGAGCTGTGTAGCCCACCAGGCTCCTCTGTCCATGGGATTTCCCAGACAAGAATACTGGAGTGGATCTCCATTTCCTTCTCCAGGAGATCTTCCTGATCAAACCCATGTCTCCTGCTTGGCAGGCTGATTCTTTACCACTTAGCCACCTGTAAAGCCTGAAATAGAACTAGAGGACTGTGTTTTCACATTTTTCTCAATCTTTATTCCACTAAAACCTTGATGGGTACTTGAATAAATGTATTTGAGAGCTACCATTTCTAAGACCCTTAATGAGACCATTAAAACCAGACAGGGGAAAAGTATTGTAGGTTACAAAAACAGGCCAGGAGAGATGGCTCACATCCAGTAAAAAATAAAAAGCACATAGCTTGCTCAGGAAGCCAGGTATGAGGAAGGAATTCAATGTCCATCTGGACACTTAAATCTTAAAATAATGTGGAGGAGGAAATTCACAAAAACGAAGAGGAGAGTAACAGATGCTAGACTGGAGAGTAAATGTGGGTAAAAATGACTATCTCACGCTATGGATGTGTGATCACTCACCTAGAGCCAGACAGCCTGGAACGTGAAGTCAAGCAGGCCTTACGAAGCATCACTATGAACAAAGCTAGTGGAGGTGATGGACTTCCAGTTGAGCTATTTCAAATCCTGAAAGATGCTGCGAAAGTATTGCACTCAATATGCCAACAAATTTGGAAAATTCAGCAGTGGCCACAGGACTGGAAAAGGCCAGTTTTCATTCCAATCCCAAAGAAAGGCAATGCCAAAGAATGTTTAAACTACCAATTGCATTCATCTCACACACTAGTAAAGCAATGCTCAAAATTCTCCAAGCCAGGCTTCAAAAGTACGTGAACTGCAAATTTCCAGATGTTCAAGCTGAATTTAGAAAAGGCAGAGGAACCAGAGATCAAATTGCCAACATCTGATGGATCATCAAAAAAGCAAGAGAGTTCGAGAAAAACATCTATTTCTGCTTTATTGACTATGCCAAAGCCTTTGATTGTGTGGATCACAATAAACTGTGGAAAACTCTGAAAGAGATGGGAATACCAGACCACCTGACCTGCCTCCTGAGAAATCTGTATGAAGGTCAAGAAACAACAGTTAGGACTGGACATGGAACAACAGACTGGTTCCAAATAGGAAAAGAAGTACATCAAGGCTGTCTATTGTCACCCTACTTATTTAACTTATATGCAGAGTATATCATGAGAAATGCTGGGCTGGAGGACATATAAGCAGGAATCAAGATTGCCAGGGGAAATATCAATAACCTTAGATATGCAGATGACACCACCCTTATGGCAGAAGACAAAGAAGAACTAAAGAGCCTCGATGAAAGCGAAAGAGGAGAGTGAAAAAGTTGGCTTAAAGCTCAACATTCAGAAAACTAAGATCATGACATCTGATCCCATCACTTCATGGCAAATAGATGGGGAAAGAGTGGAAACAGTGGCTGACTGTATTTTGGGGGGCTCCAAAATTACTGCAGATGGTGATTGCGGCCATGAAATTAAAAGACGCTTTCTCCTTGGAAGGAAAGTTATGACCAACCTAGACAGCATATTAAAAAGCAGAGACATTACTTTGCCAACAAAGGTCCGTCTAGTCAAGGCTATGGTTTTTCCAGTAGTCATGTATGGATGTGAGAGTTAGACTACAAAGAAAAATGAGCACTGAAGAATTGATGCTTTTGAACTGCAGTGTTGGAGAAGACTCATGAGAGTCCCTTGGACTGCAAGGAGATCCAACCAGTACATCCTAAAGGAGATCGGTCCTGGGTGTTCATTGGAAGGACTGATGTTGAAGCTGAAACTCCAATATTTTGGCCACCTGATGCAAAGAGCTGACTCATTGGAAAAGACCCTGATGCTGGGAAAGATTGAGGGCAGGAGGAGAAGGCGACAACAGAGGATGAGATGGTTGGATGGCATCATCAAATCTATGGACATGGGTTTGGGTGGACTCCGGGAGTTGGTGACAGACAGGGAGTTGCAGTTCATGGGGTCGCAAAGAGTTGGACACGACTGAGCAACTGAACTGAACTGAACTGAATCCTATGGAATAAGGAGAACATAGCTAGACTGAAAGATATGGAGGGAATAAAAGAAGAGAGTCATCAAAATTCATTTTGCACATGTGTTAACTGTGGTGATTTTTATTGTTCACGAACCTCTATTGTTAGTACATGTCAAAATAATCTAAGATTTTGTATATTGGCCATCTTTGGATTATACTTTTATGTATATAAAGGGATGAGATCCTATGAAACAGATCAATGCATTTTAGTGGAATGCACATAAAAATGAACAAGAATCATTTTGATAATTTTTCTGTTGTTATTGTTCAGTTGCTAAGTTGTGTTCACATCTTTGTGACCCCATGGATTGCAACACGCTAGTCTTCCCTGCCCTTTGCTATCTCCTGGAATTTGCTCAAATTCATGTCCATTGAGTTGGTAATGCCATCCAACCATCTCATCCTCTGTCACTGCCTGCTCTTCAGGCTTTCCCAGCATCAGGATCTTTTCCAATGAGTCAACTCTTCATGTAGGTGGCCGAAGTATTGGAGCCTCAGCTTCAGCATCAGTCATTCCAACAAATATTTAGGGCTACTTTTCTAAGGAGAGGAAAAACTTGAATCTGAAGAATAAATAATAAGGCCCATACACCTAAATTTTATTCTTCAAAGCAAAAGTCAACCCATCTTGGCTCATGATATAATTGCATCTCTCTCATTTATATATCCCAAAATGTTGAGCTTCCAGGAACTTGGAGGGAGTGGCCAGAGAGGGATCTCTTACCAACACTTTTGTAGACTGTAATTCAGATGCCCATGTCATATTATGGTAAGTAAATGAGAAACTCAATACTATGAAAAGCATAAATAATAAAACTGTCCTTAAGAAAAACCAAAGTCATATCACAGGAGAATATATTCTTTGCCTTACTGAAAAGCATAAATTTAGTCCTCCCCGGAAGAATTACAATTTCTTAACTACTTGTGTAAGGAGAGACCTAAAATCACCACAATAAATAGAATGGGGTGGGGTGAGCACTCAGTCCAGGAAATTAAATGCAAGAGGTCAGTGAAGGATACTCCATGACCACTGACAGATGGCAACCTCTCCTCACAGGCAGAAAAGGTAGACGGTCGCTAAAAACCCTCCAGTGAATTCTCTGCCTCAAAGCTTACCAGGAGGAAGGGGATGAGCAGATGCTGTCGCAATAAGCATTCCCCCTGGGTGGCAGAGACAAAATACTTAAGGAGTCAGAACCACATCATCAGAGGTGATTAAGAAATTTATTGAGCAGATGGATGTAACAGCTACTATAAAGGGCAGGAGAGCAGATTTTTACAGATATTGGCAAAAAGACTGCACAATATTCTCATGCCATGATCCTATACAGTTTCTCAAACCAGGCCTTCTCAGTCCTTAATGAACTGTAGCATCTCCAGGAGGCAGTCAAGAGTGAGCACAGGCTAAAACATGGGCTGTTGAGTCAGTCCCCGAACCTAAGTGGTTTGAATTGTTTTTCTGCAATTTACCTAATCTATGAAATCTTTGGCTTTCAGCTCTGCAGAATAAGGTTATATGCGAATGTGCTAAGTTGCTTCAGTTGTATCCAACTCTGTGACCCTGTGGACTGTAGTCCACCAGGCTCTTCTGTCCATGGGATTTCCCAGGCAAGAAAACTGGAGTGGGTTGCCCTGCCCTTCTCCAAGGGATCTTCCCAACCCAGGGACTGAATCGCATCTCTCATGTCTCCTGCATTGGCAGGCAGGTTCTTTACCACTACTAGCACCACCTGGGAAGCCCTAGAATAAGGATAGTAGTGATCTTTTGGCAGAATTATTGTGAAGACGCTGATAATAAATACAAAACTAACAACGCAGTGCCTGGCACATGATATGACCTCAGTGAATTGCCCTAATTGTATTGTTGTCATCACTACTATCAGTCATTAGTATGTATTCCTCTAACGTGCTTGGGATCAATGCTCACATTACTTAAACTTGTGGTTTGGATAATGAACACTTTCTTTTGAGAGCATACAGCACAGTATTTTGAGAACACTGTCTATGTTTTGGGATAGTTTCTTTAGTATTTGAGATGATCTTAAAAAAAAAAATTACCAAAATCAGGATAAAGGAAAAAGAAACTCTGAGAAGTATAACTAGAGCAGAAAAAAAAAAAATGAGCTGTGAACATTAGTATCATGGCAAAACTATCAAAACTAACCTATGGCTCTAGTGAATCACTACTAAGTAAAAAATATGCAGTTTCTCAAAACAACCTTTTCTCGATGTACCCATGAGTGAGTTATCTAGTGTGTTTAGCTGAGAGAAAGGATGCTCGGTGGAGTTTGAGCTTCTGCTTGGTATACAGCAAATGAAACACTGAAAAAGCTCCAAAAGACCAGTACTGATGATTGGTGTTTAAAAAAAAAAAAAAGCTGGAAAAGCTAAACATAAAGATCCCTGGGACACAATAAAAATGTTCACCTATCTCAAAGGAAAGAAAAGATGCTCCCTTCCAATAGCACTTTTTAGTGGAACTGACCTGGATGAAGAAACGCCTTCCTCTACATGTTCTCATTTTTGTCACTCAAAAAACTCTGGCAGCGTGTAAGCTACTGTTACCTCCATTCCACAGGTGAGGCTCAGCAGGCTGGAATGAGAAGATAAGACCAAAGTGTGAAGCTCAGATTTTCTGACCCTGTCCTGTTTCCACCTCTCGCACTGTCGACACCAAGAGACTCAGTGGAATCTTTTTCTTCTTGGAAATCCAAGAATAGATCCACCTTTGAGAAATGCAATTCTGTTTAGAGTAAGGATTAATCATCTCTCTCCGTCAGGATTCCTTCTGGCTTTTGATTCCTCTGCATTCTCCTTCTCTGAGCCTGGGCTACTCGGTGACCTACTTTGGAAACAGAAGAAAAGGAACCAGTAAGACAGGAAGGAGTCAGTACTGGAATGTCGTAACTGCTTCCAGATTTAATGAGGTGGATATAAAACCAAAATTTTGAATATGATGACAATATCACAACACATTGCCAAAGGTGTTCTGAAACAGGTAGACTGATTGACATTACTGTCAAAAATAAACTCAAAAATAGAAAGTGTATACCTACATGCCAGTAATAGCTTTGAAATAGGCTCCATCTCAGTGCACAGCAGCAGCCTGTGAAATAGTTTGACCCATATGAATCCTTCATAAATATTTTTGGCATATTCTGGGTTGTCTTTCCCTTTTGGATATATTTCATACTTGCCTGGATTCAAATCAAGGCCCTACCATTTCTCAGTCTCAATCTTCCCATGTTTTATCTACAAATAAGAATAACAGGCCTTATAGTAACTAAAAAAGTAGACCTCATAAGTTATTTACAGGAATAAAATCATGTTAGTATAGGACTTTGATGATGTTCATATATATAATCGCCCACTAAATGTTCACTATTACTGTTAGCTATTCGATAAAGAATCTGCCTGTAATGCAGGAGACCCAGGATCGATCCCTGGGTCAGGAAGATCCCCTAGAGAAGGGAATGCCTACCCACTTCAGTATTCTTGCCTGGAAAATTCCATGGGCAGAGGAGCCTGGCGGGCTGCAGTCCATGGGGTCGCAAAGAGTTGGACACGACTGGGCAACTAACACTTTCATTCTCATGGGTGCCAAGCCCCTGAAACTCCTCACTCTCTTCAGTTTAATTAAATCGTGCCTCACCTGTCAGATCAATCTGATCCCAAGTTCTAAGAGCAAGTGTGGCCTTGGCAATCCATCGCTATAGGGTCAGGGTCACCTGCTGCTGGTTCAGATGTAACCTTCAGCATCAGTTCCTATAGCTGGATGCATTGGTTTTCTAGGGCTGCTCTAAACTGGGGGTGCTTAAAACAGAAGAAACTTACTCTTCACAACTCTGTAGGCTAGAGTTCTGCAATTAAAGTGTCTACACAGCGTGTTTCCTTTGAGACTCAGCAGAATCCTTTCTTGCCTTTTCCCTCCTTCTGGTGTTGGCCACGGACTCGTGGTGTTCCTTGGCTTACAGGTGCATCACTGCGATCTCTACTTCCGTGGCCACGTGGCCTTCGCCTTCTGTCTCTGACTTCACATGGCATTTCCTCTTCTTCTAAAAATACCAATTAATCGCCAGTCTACGTCTGACGCAGGATGCAGCATGCTTGGGGCTGGTGCATGGGGATGACCCAGAAAGATGTTATGGGGAGGGAGGTGGGAGGGGGGTTCATGTTTGGGAATGCATGTAAGAATTAAAGATTTTAAAATTTTAAAAAATAAAAAACTAACAAAAAATAAAAAAATAAAAAAAATAAAAATACCAATTATATTCAATTAAGATCCACTCTAATGGCCTCATTTTAACTTAATTATATGTGCAGAGAGCCTTTTCCCAAATAAGGACATGTTCACAGATGTTAGAGGTTAAGCTATTAACAAGTCTTTTGAAGGGGACCCACAATTCAAGCCATAAGACTAGATTTTTGCCTTGTTCACTGATTCATGCAGGTAAATTTTTTCTTATCACATTCCATGCTACATGCTTGGAAATAAGACACATAATGGTTCCTATGCTCACGGAAATACCAGTCTAAGAAGGAAAACAGACATTAAAGAAATAACTTAAAAAGCAACTAACAACAAATTTAGTGAGTGCCAAAGGGTGTTGTGAGAGCCTATAACAAGCAGCCCTGACATAGTCCTTGGGAACAAGAAGGCTTGCCAGAAAAGGAGAACTGGAAAAAAGGATAAGCTAGGCAAAGGGGTTAGTGGGTTAAGCAGCAGTTCAGACAAGGTAACAAGATATGCAGGTTTCCTAAAAGCAGAAAAGAGATGGATATTTGGAATGAATTAAAAGAAGGCAAATGTGGCTCAAACAGAGAACTAGGGAACAGGGTGAATAAAGTTGACAAACTTCCAAGGCCAGAAAATGGCTCTAAAGAACTTGATGCTACATGCAGATGACACCACCCTTATGGCAGAAAGTGAAGAGGAATTAAAGGGCCTCTTGATGAAAGTGAAAGAGGAGAGTGAAAAAGTTGGCTTAAAGCTCAACATTCAGAAAACAAAAATCATGGCATCAGGTCCCATCACTTCATGGCAAATAGATGGGGAAACAATGGAAACAGTGGCTGACTTTATTCTTTTGGGCTCCAAAATCACTGCAGATGGTGATTGCAGCCATGAAATTAAAAGACATTTACTCCTTGAAAGGAAAGTTATGACTAACCTAGACAGCACATTCAAAAGCAAAGACATTACTTTGCCAACAAAGGTCCATCTAATCAAGGCTGTGGTTTTTCCAGTGGTCATGTATGGCTATGAGATTTGGACTATAAAGAAAGCTGAGTGCTGACGAATTGATGCTTTTGAACAGTGGTGTTGGAGAAGACTCTTGAGAGTCCCTTGGACTACAAGGAGATCCAATCAGTCCACCCTAAAGGAGATCGATCCTGGGTGTTCATTGGAATGACTGATGTTGAAGCTGAAACTCCAATACTTTGGCCACCTGATGCAAAGAGCTGACTCATTGGAAAAGACCCTGATGCTGGGAAAGATTGAGGGCAAGAGGAGAGGGGGACGACAGAGGATGAGATGGTTGGATGGCATCATCGAATCGATGGCCATGGGTTTGGATGGACTCTGGGAGTTGGTGATGGACAGCAAGGCCTGGCAAGCTGCAAGGCCTGGCAACTGAGCGACTGAACTGCACTGATGGCATCCATGGAAGAATTTTAGGTAGAGAAGCATTATCAAGTTGGTGTCAGTTACTATTTCTGCTAAATTAAACTACTAACAATTGTCATAGCTTCAGAACTCCCATGTATAAGCATGATACACAGGCATCTCTTTGACAAGCTCTCCCAGACTATGAGATGTTCTTTTCTATTTTGTTCTCATCAATCTATTACCAACGGTGTCTGTTCATTCTGTCTGATCTGCTTCCATATCCTCTTTATGATTGTCTCATTCATACTCGCCAGATGCTGCTGCTGCTGCCGTTGCTAAGTTGCTTCAGTCGTGTCTGACTCTGTGCGACCCCATAGACGACAGTCCACTAGGCTCCTCTGTCCCTGGGATTTTCCAGGCAAGAATAGTGGAGTGGGTTGCCATTTCCTTCTCCGATGCATGAAAGTGAAAAGTGAAAGAGAAGTCGCTCAGTCGTGCCTGACTCTTAGCGACCCCATGGACTGCAGCCTACCAGACTTTTCCCTCCATGGGATATTCCAGGCAAGAGTACTAGAGTGGGGTGCCATCACCTTCTCTGAACTAGAATGCCAAATAGACCTAAAATAAGAGAAGGTATGGGACACTTGGCTAAAAGGCCTCTACCTTTCTATGTGACTGACCTCACTGAAGAAGACTTAAATGAAAATCCAGACTAAACAAATGTGGAGAACAGTTTACACACACACACAAAACTTAACTTGGAATGAAAAATATTCACAGCTAGAGAAATTATGTTAAACTCACGGTTGAACAAAATAAGCTCTCTTTACCTGGTTGGAAACATCACAGAATTTTCCCAATGAATTCTATAAAATCAGATTTTTTTTCTCAAGCTTATAATTTGATGACAGTAGGTATTCACATTTGTGTCTCAATGCTCATTTTCTTTAAATGTTCATTTTCATTGACTAGGAAACCTAATAAAGTGAACTCTACTTTATTTGCAACTGTCAAACTAATGAAAGACAAACTAAAGTGTTTCTCCAAACACTTTATTTCACTTAGATCTGTTAAATACTTCAAGTGCAATGGGATAGCAGTCAATTCTGGATTTTAAAATACAATGTAATACTTCATTCCACTCTCCGGTCTAATGCACAGTATTTCTTGTTTAACCGGGAAACATAAGTACCAGCGATTTAGTTTGAATTTGAGACCACCCAATGCCTCCTGGATTAATGCCTCCTAGCATTAAGCAGGAATATTAAATTAAGGAAAATGCCATTCTCATAGCTTTGCTAAATGTAATTTATAGTTTAACCATCATATTAAATCCTTTAATTGAAATCTGTAAAACAAATGGCAGTATTAGTAATTCCTTTATCAGGTTCCAATTCTCTGCCTGCTTAACACCAGCCTCTAACCCAGGGGAAATAATTTCCCAAACAGAGTCCTTGAACTTGGGAAAGCGTCATTGAATCTTCACATTGCATAACCTTAATGTTCACTATTCCTGCAAGATAATATACTTTCATTTATCACACAAATGTGCTCATTTCCTTTTTGTGGTTCAAATACATATTACCAAGGCCTTTCTAGCTTAATATTATCTGGACTTCTGGCTTATGTTGTAATTATACATTAAAAAAATAATAATAGTTCAAGCAGAAGAAGAAACAGAAAAACTGAATCAGAATGGCAGCTAACGAGGTTAACAAAACTACAGAATAAGAGTGAAGTACTGAGCGACAAAGCTGATAAGGAAAACCTAGAATTAGCAGAGAATCATTATCGTCTTTCCCAATACATTTATCTCTCTCTGCAAAAAAAGCTGTTGCTTGTTCTTGTACCTGGTGCTTTCCAACTTAAGCGTGCCATGCAAGGTATCCTTTGCTACAATGTGCCTATATGTTTGGCAATTCCTCCATCTAGATCAGCCAGATTTGTCCAGATGTTTAAAGGCAACTACATCCACATCCTTAAACCCTAAACCAGCAGTGCCAGTCAATTCTGCTAGATAGAGAGCAGGCAGGATCAGATTGAGGGCAGGACTGGCCAAGCCACAGTGTGAGAAGGAAAAGCCTTCCTGGGAAATAAGAGGGACTCCAGGAGAATCTTCTTACATCTATTTGCTTGGAAGAACCAAGGCCAAGGGAAAGGGCAAGGGTGAGGGAAGGGAGTCAGGAGGTGGAAGGGCACCCTGACCCCAGGTGGACTTCAGGATTTATATGCAGCTCCAGTGCCCATCTGCAGGAAGGAGCTGAAGGGGGCTTTTTCCAGCTCGCTTTCAGTGAGGGCAGTGGCTGGATTCCAGAGCTGAACATATGCACTGGCTATCAACAAGGGGAAGTTCCAAGTAAAGAAGAGAAGCACCTGTCATTTCCCTGACAGTCACTTCCAGCTTTAAATCTGGGGGACACCTTCCCTTATATTTCGTGGTCTGACTTTTTCCTCCAGCTCTCTTCTTCTTTCTAGAATGTCTGAGTTCCCCTCTACTTAATTCCCTTGCCATCATACCACTTTCTTCGGGAGAGAATTCAAAGCCGGTTCTCTGGGTGTGTTCTGTCATTTTGTCCCATCAGCTAGATCTGGCAGCTGGTGGCTCCCTCCTTTAACTTAAAGCATATTTACATTCCCCGGTTCCTGGCCAGGATCACTAGAGCAGAAAAGGAGGCGGATATGCCTTTGTTGCTGTACTTTGTTTCACACTGATTTTCTACCTTAGTTTCTCACAGCCCTTGTTTCAAGAATTTGAGGCCATTTTCCCAGAAGTAAGATGTCCTGGCTTGTTTATCCCTGAAGCTTGAAGAGCTACTGGAGAACAGGCTTTGAAAATGCTTCTCAAATCTGCATGAGCTGGGATTCATAAGAGGGCATTTTTGATGATCCCACCAAGTTATCACACCAAAAACCATTCCCCGCAATCAACAATCACTCTTGACTAAATCATAGGAGCTTTATTCTGCATTCTCAAAGCTGGTTTCCTATGCATTGAGGACCGTTCCTAAAAATCAGGGGCGACCTCTGCCTTCTCTCCTGTTGAGTGCCTGCATCTAAGTTATCTAGGGCTTACTCACAAGTTCCAGAGTTTTCCTCACCATTTCTTAGGTCATTATGTAAAATTAGACTCCTAGCAAACTTCCCTAAGTCCCAAGATCATTTGACATATTAGACAAAACTGGAGTTATAACTGTTACCTAATTTAGGAGATTAGGAAAAGAAGGAAAAGGAGAACAATAGCAGTTGTTTCTAATAAGAGGGTTTTTTTTTTTAATTTTGTTCTTTTTCTTTATTTCCTCCCTTTTAATATCTTTTTTTTTTTTTTTTTTTTTTTTTTTTTTACAGAGACTAGACAACCAACCCGGAGAAGGCAATGACAAACCACTCCAGTACTTTTGCCTGGCAAATCCCATGGACAGAGGAGCCTGATAGGCTGCAGTCCATGAGGTCGCACAGAGTCAGACACGACTGAAGCGACTTAGCAGCAGCAGCGGCGGCAGACAACCAACCACGTTTTAAGAAGCTACAAGGTGTTGGGTCCTATGTTGTCACTTCCCTGAAATTATTTCATCTAGCTCCCTAAAAACTTTGTCAGATAGGCATTTTAAATTGTCAAACTAAGGCTACATCAGTAAAGGAACTTGCCTAAAATCAGCAACAGATTGGCTGATTCAGAATTCAAATGTGGGTATCTAACTCCATAGCTAATATCCCTTCCTCCACCCCATTCTATCTCTCAAAAGTTTCATTTTATTGTCAGTCTTCAATCAATACATAGATCATTGAAGGGCCAAATTAAGGAGGCAGCACATTGTAGAGAAAGCCCATAGTACCCACTCAATTCAGAAAGCCTGGGTTTTTCTTTTTCCTTCCACTAACCAGCTCTGTGACCTTGGACTGTACATGTAGTTTGCTGGGGTCTCTCACTACATCTATAAAATTTATTTCAATAACTGTATTATCACTAAGGTCTTTTTGACTCTAGCATCCTATGATTCCTATATATAATTAGATGAAACTATTTGAATAAATTAATATATTGGAAATCAAGACACAATTCTTTTTACCTCTTCCCATAATATCCCTCCCTTGAAGAACTCAATTTCCAGGCACTCCTGTTCTCATCATTACAGACATTACTGCTTCGACAATGCCATTTCATTCACCTTTAGAATTTAAAAATCGTCCACCATAAGCGCATTTCAAAAATCACTCACAGGCAAAGGTTAAAAAGTGGTAGCTACATATAATGAATTTCTGAAGAGTATTCAGTCACCGATCCTTCTAATGCAGGCACTGCTTCTCAACAATAAAGGGACAAAAATAATTGGAAGCAGAGTCCTTAAAACACACACCTCATATTCATCCTTCATCTTTGCAGCAGTCCTATCGCAACTTAACAAGAGCCTTTTCTCACTTAAAGGAAACTCATTTAGCCTCTTCATTCAAGTTTGATCTTAAGAAGAGGAAACAATTAATAGTCGCACTGATACCAACCAGAGCCCTCACTTGAGTTCCTTGTCGCTAAGGTGTGGGGGTGCCCTCTGGGCCTTAGGCAAAGAAAAAAGAATTTCAGGACAGCTATTTTTCTTTTATCTCCCACACAGTCCCCACCATAAATTAAGCCATTTTCAATTTTCTTAACTTCTGCGGTATTAGCATCTTCTATCTCCATTTTCATTATCATTCTTGACAAACATTTTCAGAGAATATTGTTTCACAGTAGCTCTTGTAGCATTTCCTCTGAAGATACCTTTTGAAGAAATTGATGCTCCAAAAGGTGGAAGGACAAAATAAAATTTGAATGTGATAGAATTTGTATTAAACAAATAGACATGCAATAACACCATTGTGTATATTTTACAGCCATATTTATGAACACAGATTTGTTGAAACATATATGGATGGAGAAATAACAAACTGACAATTGTAGTTTCCTCTGAGGAGTGGGGTCAGTAGAAGGGACATGGTCTGAAATGTCTTAACATTTTGCAAAGAATTTTTATTTTAATTTTCAACATTAACATAATTAAGTTTAAAGAAAATTAAAAACATGCACCAACCACCTTTACTCTCAATGGTTAGGATGGGCTTTTGATTTCTGCAGCCCTGATGAACCATGAAGAAGTTTGCGTAAGCTGTCTGCCACTTGGGGCATGATGTCATCAACCTTCCACCCTTTGCCAGGAAAGTCAGACTGGCAACCCTAAAGAAAGTCCAATAATTAGTTTACTTCCCATATGATCTAGTAAAACATAAATAGGACAGATTCAGAATCTGACTTGGGCATGTGTCAGGAATGATGCCCTTGTTCTTGCCCACCCTGTTCTTGGTCCTGTTCCCAAGTGGAGGACCTCCTGCTCACACAGCTGGGTTTCCTACAAAGACAGTACTGGAATTAGTGAGAGTGGCCCCTGGTTTTTGCCTCTGCCTCTCACTGCCTCTCTTCTACCACCTTCCAACATACCCACGACCCTCTCCTCCAACGTAAGTCTTTTCAATCCTTCTGGACTCCATGAAATCCCTGTCACCACTTACTCTAAGGTAGTAGCCATTTCCCCAACTTCTTCTTCCAGTCTTAGAACTTCGTACATCCTTCCAACTCAGAATGTCAATATGGAAACAAGTATACGGTTAAAAAAAAAATTACAGTGCTCATCATAGCTAAGGGGGAAAATATTGAATATATTCCTTCTGAGGTCAGGAAGAAGATCAAGTTGTCTGTTATCACCAATTCTATTCAACATCATGCTGAAGTCATAGCCAGGACAGTAAGGCAAGAATAAAAAATTAAACCATAAAGATTGAAAAGGAATAAATAAATCTGTCTTTCTCCTAAATCATATAATGTTCTATGTTGAAAATTCAAATTAATCTAATTTACAGGTAAAGTACTGGAATTAGAATTTGTCAGCAGTGATCATAGCTATAAAATCTGTCTGGAAAAACATGTGCTTTTCTATGTAACAATGCAGAAGATGTTGCAAATATTTTTAAAAGGCACCGTGTACATTAACATCAAAACTATGAAGCACCTAGGGAAAAATGTTAACAAAATTTTGTAAGTCCAAGGAGAAAATTACCAACAGAAAATAAAAACATACATTATTTTTATGTGATCTATAAAGTAGTTGGAAGTATTGAATATTTAAAAGAAAGGTTTTGGAGGTGATGATGAAGATAGTATTCTTCAGATAACAGAAATGCCATAGGCATCATCTACTTGTTGAAGCTGATGGATGTTTGCATGAACACCTGCAACATTTCAAATGGAAAAACAAATATAGCCTATTTACCTAAAACAGTTTGTGAATAATTAGTTTAAAGTAATGAAAAACATGTATAAAATAAAATGATAAATCCAACAAAAGAAACAGCAAATGCTACCACATTGTTGTAGATTTGTCACGATATGGGACAAACACTCATCGGTTGGGAATTGAGTAACTGTCATTATTTAAACACAACGACATAGCAAAAAACAAACCCCCAAACCCCAACTCTGAGCATGATTTCTAACCTCTCCATCAACTGAAGAGCTTCTACTGTAGGTTAATTAACAAAATGAAACAAGTTCCAGACAAGCGTAATGTGCTGTGGAATAACAATCATAGACAGATACACAGACTGCAGAACTCCCCTTAAGATATCTATCAGCAATTCCTTTAGCCTTGCCTGACAAAAGCTGCCTCCACAGTCCCTGATATGGTTGACTACTTTGTTATTTTGCAGCTGTTACTCTTTTTCTTTTCCAGTTGTCCTTTATGTGGAGTATCTTAAATATTCTTGGCAAGGTGTGGCTTTCTTTAAAAAATCTAAGAAATGTAATGAGATGTCTTGTCCATTATAAAACTTTTCAACCTTGCAACAGTAGAGTGGCATTTTAATTACTTGAATATATAGATTTCAAAGATTCAGCAGAAAAACCCAAACTCAGATGAGATGCCAAAGAATTTTTTCAAACAGTTGGTAAAAAACAAATATTGTAACTACAATAATTTTTAATTAAACAAGTGATAAAGAATCCCACATGCATGCATGCTAAGTTGCTTCAATCATGTCCAATTCTTTGCGACCCTATGGACTGTAGCCCACCAGGCTCCTCAGTGCATGGGATTCTCCAAGCAAGAATACTGGAGTGGGTTGCCATGCCCTCCTCCAGGAGATATTCCCGACCCAGGGACTGAACCCACCTCTTCTGGAGCTCTTGCATTGCAGACAGGTTCTTTACCACTGTGCCACCAGGGGAGCCTGAGTTAGATCCAACTAATGGGTACCTCTTGTCAACCTTAAGTTTATTTTAAAACAGCAAAAAGGAAATTTTGATAAAACATTAATGGGATATACAAAAAAGGTGATAAAGATGAATGAAGAGGTCAATTAAAATTATTCTGCTATCAAGAAGCAAATAGCTATAAAAAACTTTTTTTAGATTATGCCAGGAGCAGTATGGAGAAGGAAATGGCAACCCACTCCAGTATTCTTGCCTGGAAAATCCCATGAACAGAGAAGCCTGGCATGCTACAGTCTATGGGTTGGCAGAGAGTAGGACACGACTGAGCAACTGAGCACAGCACACAGGAGCAGTAAATGATTAGAGAAAGACATAAATGTTAAAGGTAAAAAACAGATTCTCGGACAACTTGAAAATGAAATTAATAAAAAGTCAAATATCTGATCACATTAAAAAGAATCAAATGGCTTGCCAATTTGACAGGAAATACTGACATAAACTAAAATAACAAAAACTAAATATGTCATTACAACCTGGGCATCAGGAACAAGGCAGGTCATTAATTTAAAGAATAGTCATGATTAGTCACTATCCAAGAACATGTGAAATATTCTGAAATTTTGTAGCCTATACATAAAAGAAACTTGAAAAAGAATTTGCCAAATTTGATAGCAGTCCTAAAAACGTACATGATATTACCATTAATGAGGTATAAAACTGAAACAAAATTTTCCAGGCCATCAATAATAGAATAAATTTCTATCACCCATGTTAGAGTGGGGACTAAATCATCTTTATGTTCCCTGTACAGAAAGTTACATTACAAAGTCATTGTCATATAAAGAGGCTATCAAAGCAGCCAAAAAAATAATAGGGGGAAATGATTCTATTGAGTCAGACTTTGAATAATAAAATAACTTACTTTTCTGGATTTGGAGATGTTTATATTAATGTTTGTCAGCTTTTTTAATTTGGGATTTGTATGACTCCTTTGCTCTTCCAAATGAGTATTCACGTTTGTACCTGATTATGTATTTTCATTGTAAACTTTTTTCTCAGAATGAGCTCCCTGCCCCAAATTATGAAAGCATCAATTCTCACAGAACCAAGATATACCTGTACCAACCCATGTGAGGTGAAAGTTGGAACTGGGAGTCCCAGTGAAGATAGACATGTGCTTAAAATTTTGCAGGATTTTTGTAAAACCACTTCTCTGCTGGAAGCCAACACACAGGTCCTTGTAGTTCCTGGGAGCGGGGTTGATGCACTCCTAGTTAACCCTTATCCCGAGGGTATGACATTTCTGGATTCCAGACTTTCTAGGTGATGGTCTCCTCTTAGACTCTCCAACCTGGATGGCTATTGGACTCCTCGCTCTTTCACCTAGCGAGTTCCAAAAGCTGCTACTCATTTGGCAAATTCAGTGGAAGCACAGGGCAACAGTCAAGACCTGTGGTGCTCTGCTGATCCCCCAGGGTGGCACCATTGGTAATATTTTGATTTGGCAATCTCTTATCATCTTATTATTGCTCATGTTTAATATCTTTGTCCAACATTTCTAGTTGTTTTCAGTAGAGTGGTCAGTTTGAATTATTAACAACCCATAGCTGGACACAGAACCTTATTTGCCCATCGTATGCTAGATTTAGAAAAGTCCTATATCCTATCAGGCATATTCTTGCTTTTAAAAAAAAAGTTCATTTAGATTACACATACATTTTTTTTGGAATAAAAACACCCACAATTCTACTAAGCAAATAAAATGAGTGTCCTCATATACCATCCTAATTGTATGCTTTTTTCTACTTTTGAAATCACAGGCTAACATTTTGAATGATGCTTTCTTCGTCTTCATTCTCAAGATTTTATCATAAGCATTTTCTCACATCATTAAAAATACTTGATGAACATTTTAGTTGGTTGTGCAATAAAAGTATATTGCTACTCTATACAGTAATAATGTTTGCAATTGAGGTAATTAAAGAATAAGATCTGAGAGTATATAAAAGACACATATGCTTCACCTAGATGTTTCATTCTGTGAAGTTCTACTCTGTGGGGAGATTCACTACAGACTGAAAGGCTTGTTAGGGAACCTGGTCTGGGGGCAACTCCTTCTCTCTCCTTCCTAGCACACCCCCACACACACACACCAACACACACACACCGTGCTTGTGTGCACATGAGCTTTGACAAGCCAGGACAGTTTTGAACTAAGACGGTCCCAGTGGCCAGAGGAAATGAGTTTGCAATTCCTGATTAGCTGGATCCAGCCAGTTCAGCATCTGAACAAGTGCAAAGAAGTGGCTGAAACAACGAAAACTCAGTGTTTCCTCTTCTACTCCATGTGACATTGGCTGAGGGCCCCTGGTGGTAGTCAGATGGAGGGCGGCTGGTCTGGAAGGATCAAGACAGCTTCACTTCTTTCAAAATTTCCCATCATTTGTATTTTTTAATGTAGTTATGCCCATTTGTATTTAGGAGAGTAAGCACAGCACATGTGTTTCCCTCCCACCACTCCCACATCCCATCGAAATGACAGCAAAGATGTACAGAAAGGAATTAACCTGTTACAGCTCTGGTAAGAAAATTGGAATCCATGAGTTGACTCAAGACATTTTGATGAATTTCTAAGGGCAAGAAAGGGGTGAGGAGTGTGTTAGAGAACAGACTGCAGGGAGCTGATGCCTGAGACACACAGAGAAAGTCATCACAGAGGTTCAGAAGCAATTCTCCAGGTACTACCTCCGAGTCTCTGATCAGTGATCAAGATAAATAGAGGAGGACATATGGGACACCTGAGACTTATCTCCTGCACCCCACACACTGAGAGGCTGGCAGTGGGTAATAGCTGTTCCCAGGCTGAAGTCTACAGTCTCTTCTCTAATGAAATTACATGATCTGCCTGAAGAGAACCTGAGCCAGTGGGGATGTGAGTACCAAGGGGAAAACTCTGTTGCTTTTGACACTGAAAAGTGGAGGAAGCCTGCCTACCTGCTCCTGAAACACACACCCTGAGATAAAACCTGCTGGTTGATACCCACCACACATAGAGAGAACTTCTGTCTGATTAGCTATTGTTCCTTAACAAGTTAGCCCAGAATGTTGTGACTTAAAATATCAACCATTTTATTATAGCTCATGATTGTTGCCTCAGTAATTCAGGCAGGGCTCAGCTGGACAATTTTTCTGCTCCATGTGACACTGGCTGAAGGTACTTGGTAGTATTTACATAGAGGATGACTGGTCTGGAGGCGGCTTAACTCATGTTTGGCATAGCTGGAACTCTCCTAAGATAATTCTCTGGAGCACCTCCATGTAACCTGCCCAACATCGAACTCTCAGAGTAGCTGGACTTCTTACATAGTCAGTCAGGTATCCCAGAGAGTACGTTCCAAGAGACAGGAAAAGCCTCTTAAGGGTCAAGTCGAGGAACCAGTCCATCATCACATTCATCATATTCTATGGTTAGGCACTCAGAATCCATCCAGACTCAAGGAGGGATACTATAAACCTCACCTCTTATTCCAGTGGGGAAGGAGATAAAAATAAAATAAACCGCTAAACAGATACTCTGTAAGAGAGTTATTTGAGTTTTAATGAAAAAGCAGTTAAAGGGGTAGAGAGTATCAGAAAGTTGAGAAAATACTATTTATATAGAATAGTCATGATAGTCCTCACTGTTTAAATGACTTTGGAGCAGGGACATGAAGAAGTAAGGGGGCAGACATATAGATTTTGGCTTTTACTCTGAGCTCAGTGGGAAATCTTCAGAGGGTTTGCAGCAGAGGATTGATATAGTCTGAGTTGAATTTTAAAGAGATACTCTTAGTGCTATGTGGGTAATACACTGAAGGGAAGTTGAATGGAAAAGGGATACTAAGAAGCTCTTTTGATCATCTAGTCAAGAAATCACAGTGGCTTGGACCAGATGATACTGCAGTAGATGTATTAAGTGGCCAATTTTGTAAAGAGATAGATACACCTAAAAATATCTTGTTGCATTCCTGCACCTGTTTCTAACATGTGTGGGTATGGGTGTGGGTATGTGTAAGCTTTCACATACTAACAAGCAGTTCTTGAATACCAGCAGGGTATCTGAGAATTCAACTCTATTATGAAACTATCTACCCAGAAATGGCATCAGATTCCACAAGCCAAAGGCTCACTCCCCCAGGACCAAACTCCATGTCAGAGGCCAATCACAAGCCCAGAATGTTACCTATACTTCTGACTGACTGGCTATAAAGCAGAGGTTTTCATGACCCTCTCCTTGGGTTTGAGTAATTTGCTAGAACAGCTCACAGAACTTAGGAAACCCATTTACTCAACAGATGACTAATTTATTACAAAAGATATTAAAGATTATCAGTCAATGAAGAAGAGATGCAGAAGGCAAAGCCCCAAACAAAGGTCCTCATGGAGCTTGGGGCCTGGCACCAGGGCATATATTAATAGAAACATTCTGGTTCACCCTCCCTGGAAGCTTCTGACTTTTGGAGTCTTACAGAAGCCTCATTACATAAGGCATGAGTGATTCATTCATTAGCCATGGTTGACTAAACCAACCTCCAGTCTCTGTCCTGTCCCTGGAGTTCAGGGGAAAGGAACTAAAAGTTCCAGCCCCCTAATCCTATAGATGGTCCTTCTGGCGACCAGCCCCCACCCTTAAGTAGGGTCTAGTAGTTGCCTAACAAACAGAAATAACAATATCTTTGTTGCATTCATCAGTTAGGATGAGAACTTCCAAGTTTAAGGAGTTTATGCAAATATGTATTTCTTATTATAATTCACAATATCTCAGAATATATCTGTAATGAATGAACTTTTTCATCTTATACATCAGGCTTCCCCAACAGCTCAAGTGGTAAAGAATGCACCAGAGAGGCAGGAGACTCAAGTTCGATCTGTGGGTCGGGAGGCTCCCCCACCAAAGGAAATGGCAACCCACTCCACTATTCTTGCTGGGATAATCCCATGGGCAGAGGAGACTGATGAGCTACGGTCTCAAAGAGTCAGACATGACTGCGCGATTGAGCACACACACAAAAACATATCTTATACCTCATCAGAAATCTGTAGTTTGTGAATTATTGGTAAGAAAATAATAGCTATATATGTACATGCATGTCTTTAGTGAGCTGTCCTACTAATTTCCACATATGTGTCTACTAATGTAACTCAAAATCCCTCCCATCCCTCCCCATCAATATTTCCCCAGAGATAACCCTTATTCTGACCTCTGTGACTATAGATTTGTCTGTTTCATGCACTTCATGTAAACAGAATAATATAAAATATGTCATTTTTATCCCTGGCATATTTCACTTTATATTATGTCTGTAAGATTCATCCATGTTGTTCACATACACAATGAGTTCATTCCTTTTCATTGAATATGGCATGATTTATTTATAAAGATATAGCCGAGAATATTTGCTGATGGTTTGGAAATACGGTCTAAGAGAAAGGAGTCATTTTTAGCCTGTGCTTCCAGAAGACTTGGAATTGCCAGAAGGAACATCATAGAAAGCAATTATAGGTGTAGAGAATGGGGAAAAGTTCTGTTTGGCGCATGCTCTCTGTGAGATACCTGCCAGACATCTAGTGCAGAGACCAAGGAGACTGTTGGATATGTTAATCCGAATTTATGAGAAAAATCTGAATTGAAGGTCTCACTTTGGGAGTCATCAGCATAGGTAGCTGTTATTTAAGACCTTGGGGCAGGATAAGATCTGTGAGAGCATGAAGGTTGCTATCCTGTAAAATAAGTAACGGACTGAGCTCCAAGCACTGTCAGGAGCTCAGAGAGGAGGACAAACATGGAAAGGAGACTGAGAAGGTGTGGCTGATGAGGTAGGAAAAGAACCAAGTGGTCTAAACTAAAACGTGAAATTTCATGGAGGGAAGGGTGTCAATGGCTGCTAATAGGTTAGTAATATATGGGATGAGTTGACAAGAGCTGTCTCATGGGGAGCTGGAAAAAAACCCTGAGTGGATTCATGTGGAGGCAACTGCTGGTTCCCACCCAATAGTCATGCCCCACTCTTCTTTAGTAACAAGAACTCTGGTTTTATTGGGGGTTTAGATGCATCCAGTATACTGTGTAATCTCCCTTTCATCAAAAGATGACCACATATAACAACGAAGTAGAAGTGTGTGTGGCATTTCCTTGAAGTCAGCTGAAAGGGAGCTTATTCAGCCAGGAGGCACCCTTTGTATTCATCATCTCTGTATTGGTCAGATTTTTACTGTGAAACAAACAACCCCAAAATGTCTCAATGGCTTACAACATTCTCTTTCATGATTCTGGATCAGCAGTTTGGCAGGCTTGGCTGAGCAAGGCTGCATTCTAGGCTTTGGGTGAGGGTCAGGACAGCTTCAGTTCCAGGCTGAAAGGAAAATATGCTGTTCCCATGAGGGGGTGATGGAGCTTCAAACAGTCTTGTGAAAATTTGCCACACCTCAAAAGATCACTTCTACCCACTGCCCAAAGAACTTACATGATTGAGCCCAAAGTCAATGAAGAGGGTTATTATCTGTCCATCAGCTATGAACCATGGCAGGGGTGGGGAAGTATGAAAAATTATACACTAATAGTAGCATCTACCACACGTCCTTTTATTCATTGTTTTGATGCACTAAAACCCAAAGTGATGGCTGGAGCCCCAGCAGCCTTTGTGGATTATGTGACATTGAAAGTCCCAAGCTAAGATGGTATCGTAGAAAGACATGTCCCATCTGTCTGTGGACTCACCATTCCAACCACAAACAGGCTGAATCTGACCTTATTTTATTTTGATTACTTTTATGTTACATTCTCTTTTGTATGTAGCCAAATGCAAAACTAATGGACACAAGTGTGTTTAAGTAAGAATGGGAGGTTTATGGACAATACCTGCAAAGAAGTTTTCTGTGGGAGTTTTGCTTTTTTTTTTTTTTTAAGTTGGAAAGTATTACAGCATGCTATATGATGATGAGAAAAACTCAATAAAAGAAAAAGTAATTGATACAAGAAAGGGAAAATCATTGAAGTACTGTCCTTGAGTAAGCAAGAAGACCTTGATATGCTGGCACTTAGAGGTGATTCTGTTTGGTTTTAAATATGGGTCAATTTATACCTATTATATGGCCTAAACTATTTAAATTCCATGAATTTTCCTGAGAGTTTCCCAGGCAATTCCATATATTAAAAATGTCTGACTTGACAGAAAGCAGCAAAATTCTGTAAAGCAATTCTTCTTTAATTAAAAAAATTAATTTTAAAAAATGTCTGGTTCATGATTTTTATCTTGTGTAAATAGTAACTGAACTTTTCACGGATCCTAGCCCCACCCATTCCCACATCATTTTTCATTTTGAACTATAATAAGAAGTAGAGAGAGGGTTTGTATTATTTGAAATTATATAAATGATCAAAGGATGGTTCAATAGTCTAAATTAAAAGAAATTACTCATTAAATGGCACAAATCATCTTGCAGATAAAAATATAAGACACAGAAAGCTGATAAAGCAAGTAAAGAAAAATCCTATTTTTTCTAAGCTCCCTATTAAAATAGAATTTTTAAACCCACAGATGTTTAGAGGAGGTAAAAATACACTTCCTTGTTTGATGGAACTGCTACAATTCCAAATATATAAATCCACCCACAGCATTAATTAAAGTTTAACATTTTTTTCTCTCTCTGATGTGAGTAGCATAGTGTTTTTACCTGAATAAGGCACTGTTTTTCTTCCCTGTTCTGCCAGATAAGATGCAGAACTCTTTTAAATACCTTTTCCCCCCCCCCCCCCCCAGAGGGAGCAGCTTGGGGAGAAATATCTAGAGTTCCATTTGAGACTTGTTAACTTTGAGATCCCAGTGGAGGTGTTAAGTAACAAGTTGGTTATACAAGTCTGAAGTCCAGGGAAAAGGTCTGAGCTAGAGATAACATGCTTGGAGTCATCGGTATTTAGTATATTTAAAGACATGGCACTCAATAAGATTATCTAGGGATTTACTGTATATAGGGGAAGAAATACAGATCCTTAGACTAAATCCCAGGGTGCAACATTTGTAGGTTAGGAAAATAAGGGAAAAAATAGCAAAAGAGACTGAGAAGGAGCAGCTGGTGAGGTGGAAGGAAAACAGGAAGAGCGCTATCCTGAAGGTGAGAAAGTGTCTAAGAGATTTATCTATATTGACTAATAAGGTGAAAATGGAGGTGTGACATTGGGTTGTGCAAATGACATTAGAGGTCATTCAGTTCAGTCAGTTCAGTCACTCAGTCATGTCCGACTCTTTGCGACCCCATGAATCACAGCATACCAGGCCTCCCTGTCCATCACCAACTCCCAGAGTTCACTCAAACTCATGTCCATCGAGTCGGTGATGCCATCCAGCCATCTCATCCTCTGTCGTCCCATTCTCCTCCTGCCCCTAATCCCTCCCAGCTGACTCTTTTCCAATGAGTCAGCTCTCCGCATCAGGTGACCAAAGTATTGGAGTTTCACCTTCAGCATCAGTCCTTCCAGTGAACACCCAGGACTAATCTCCTTTAGGATGGACTGGTTGGATCTCCTTGCAGTCCAAGCATTAGTGATCTTGATAAGAGTACTTAGAGTGAAAAGTAGGAGTGAGCATTTGTTTGGAGTGGATTCAAGAGAAAATTCAAGAGAAATTAGAGACAATAGAAATAGACAACTCTTTCTGGAGTTTTGTTCCCAATAGCAAGAAAAAGAAAGCAGGTGATGAGGTCATAGTAATTTGTTTGTTTTTAAGTTGAGAGAAATACCACTTAAGGGAATAACCCACACAAGAGGGGAAAGCTGATGATACAGGCGAGAGATAGAAACTTAGAGGGATCTAAGTCAGACAGAATAGGATCTGTCACACAAGAAGAAATCTTGGCATTAGCTATTAACATTGACAGTTCATCCAGAAGGAAAAAAAATGTTAGAATATATAAACACCAATGCAATTTGAAGTTGGATATGATAGTGGGAATTGATGAAGCACTTTCTGATTTATTCACCTTCCTTGGTATTATCAGCTAAGTGAGAATGGAAAGAAAATATGAGAGGTTTCAGAAAAGTAGGAAAGTGAAAAATATCCACCTGGATAGTAGGAAAGAAAATAAACCTGGAATATATGATGTGATTACCTGGCAGGTTTAAAGGTCCTCTTGAGGTTATTGATCATCAGTGTGTAAGGGGAGAGAGCCATCAGCATAGTTGTATGTTTTACTACAGTCATTTTCAGTCATGGATCCATGTCTGGAAGGAGTTTCATCAGTGATTTCCCCAAGCAGTACGATCAACTGAAAAAGGTCAAGAGAGTTGTGTGCAAGGAAATGATTAAACTGATTGACCGTAGCATTTAGGCTGAGGTCTCAAGGGAGAGGAAGACTTCAGATAGGGAGGGATGGAGAATGTAAAGGTGGTAACATCGTGGGGTGAAGATCCAAGTGAGACTAAAGAGACTGAAGTCAGGTACTAAAAGGTATGAACAGGAAAGACAGCAAAAGAGTTGTAGGGCACGTGACACTGGCATTTTGGAAGAGACGTGGTTTCAGGATAAAAGCACGACTTCCCATGAAAGCGAGTGCTGAGGCAGGGTAAAGGGCAAGATCACTAAGGGAAAGAATGAGGACCCACATGCCAGGGGATTGGAAGGACCATCTAACTGTACCTGTAAATCACTAAGACTTAAAATAGCAGAATGTTGGCAAAAGTGACAGGGAACCAAAAGCCAGCACCTTCGTTGAAGACCACTGGTCAGCCTGCTCACTGCAGGGAGGATGAGTACTCATTGACTGACCTCATGACATGCTAAGCAAAGCTCAGGGGTTTCTTGGAAGAAGCTGGGAGGATGGTAGCAAATGCAAAGAGGAGCAGGAAGTGCATTTCCCCACCTGTCAGAGCTATCTTAGAAGGGCCTTAGCCTAAAGCGAAGTATAGTCTTCAGTTGTAACAGGAACATTTTGGTATAGGTGCTGAGAATGGATTTCTGCTAAGTCACTTTAGTCATGTTCGACTCTGTGCAACCCCATAGACGGCAGCCCATCAGGCTTCCCCATCCCTGGGATTCTCCAGGCAAGAACACTGGAGTGGGTTGCCATTTCCTTCTCCAATGCATGAGTGAAAAGTGAAAGTGAAGTCACTCAGTCGTGTCCGACTCTTAGCTACCCCATGGACTGCAGCCTACCAGGCTCCTCCATCCATGGGATTTTCCGGGCAAGAGTACTGGAGTGGGGTGCCACAGCCTTCTCCGAGAAAGCATTGAAAGATAGCAAAGGGTAGAACTAGAATAAGTTAGGAGGCTACTACAGTAATGTGGGCAAAAGATGATGGAGACTTTTCCCAAGAAGATGGCAATAAAGGTATGAAGATACAGTCAGAGATGGAATATTTTTAAATATACCATATTTCATTGCACCCTTGATTTTAAGATGCTCCACTATTTCAAGGGCTTCCCTGGTGGCTCAGATGGTAAAGAATCTAGCTGCAATGTGAGAGACCCAGATTCTATCTCTGGGTCGGGAAGATACCCTGGAGAAGGGAACAGCTACCTACTCCAGTATTCTCACCTGGAGAATTCCATGGACAGAGGAGCCTGGTGGGCTACAGTCCATGGGGTTGTAAATATTCGGACACAACTGAGCAACTAACACTTCACACTATTTCATGTACCACTAAGGAAAAAAGTAATGCTGCCAATTAAACAGTGATAACTTTTTTGTGATTTCAATTTTAAGATGCATCCAAATTTCAGAGATGTTAAAATATTAAAATGTGCATCTGCGAATGGATGAAATGTATTGTTATACCAGTTGAATGTAATACTGTACTGAGGAAGAAACTCTTTTCCATAAAATGTAAGAATTAAGCAAACTGAGTGTTTGGCATCTTAGAGGACTTACTACGGAAACTCCCTGACAGCTGCTTGAGGAAAAGCAAGGCTGTGCCCCTGTTAGATGACCTTCACTGGACACATTTTGCCACCTGTTTACAAATTGGCTCCTGTCAGAGAATATCGCATGTTCCTGGGTACATCTAATTAATAACCACACATCAATTTACTTGTCATTTGTGTCTCTATATATTACTTGTTATTTCTAGTTAATAGTTCATGTCTGATCGTTGTGAGAAGGTAGTTCAGACTCGTTCAGGCTGCAAATTTATCCCTGTCACTGATGAATATTCCATTATGGCCACAGGAAGTAAAAAGCAAAACAGCAATCTGTGTTAAGTCAGAAGTCTTATGTTTGTAAGTCGTTCTTCTCCCGTGTCAAATCAAACCAGCATATCTTCCTTGTTGGTTCGTAATCCTGACTGCACATTAGAAACACTTCAGGGTGCTTCTTAAAAATGCTTATTCCTGGACCGTAGCCCAGACCAATTAGATCAGAATCATTGGAGGTGAGCTCCAGGCATCCATATATTTTTAGAAAAATGTAAGTGATTCAAATATCCCACCATCACTGAGGCCATAGGTGTTTGGCGGTCTCTTCATTAATAAGTAATAAACTTTGATGAATTCAGATCAAGTTGTCTAAGAAATATTGCTTTAACAATATAAGCTATGTCATGGAGTACAGCAGGCATCACAAATTAATATGGAATGATGTGGAAAGTTACAGTGTGTCACTAATGAAAAATAAAATTGTAGACAGTATTATCTTAATTGAAATAAGTTGTGTCTACATATTTTTGTGTGCATGTATGTCTAATTAATATCCACAGATCGATTTACCTATTATTTTCTTCTCCATATATTGCTTATTATTTCCAGTTATGAATCATATTCATATCTGACCATTATTGAAAGATTATTCTGAGTTGAACATAATGCAAATTTAACCCTATCTCTGATGCATATTGACATACACGCACACTGATACATATACACATGTACAGATATATCTATACGCACAAATAACACTCATAAACATATATGAGTTATGAAGTAGTAAAAAAAAGTTTTTGATTTTAAATACTCAAGATTAAAGGAGTTTTTAGTTTTTTTCCTTCTTTTGGCCTCATTTGTTTGCAATGCAAATGTATTTGCTTTGTAACAGAAGCTCATTCAGAAACAATACCCTTACCTATTCATTGGAAAAAATCTGGAAAATTCATAAAAGTATAAGTATGTGCTTAGTCGCTCAGTCGTGTCCAGCTCTTTGTGACCCCATGGACTGTAACCTGCCAGGCTCCTCTGTCCTTGCAATTGCCCAGGCAAAAATGCTGGAGTGGGCTGCCTTTTCCTTCCCTAGGGTATAATATGTGGGTGAGTGCTAGGTCGCTTCAGTTGTGTCCAACTCGTTGTGACCGTATGGACTGCAGCCCTCCAGGCTTTTCTGTCCATGGGATTCTCCAGGCAAGAATACAGGAGTGGGTTGCCATTTCCTCCTCCAGGGGATCTTCCCAACCCAGGGATAGAATCTGCATCTCTTACGTCACCTGCATTGGCAGGCATGTTCTTTATCACTAGCATCACCTAGGAAGTCCCAAAATTATAAGTAAGAAAATTTAAATGGCTCATGAATCCACCAGCCAGAAATAACCATTTGGGACATTTTGGCTCATTCTTTCCAAAAAATGTTTCTTCTTTATATGAAAGTGTGTGTAAGTATGTGTGTATATATAGAATTATGCTCAGTACACTGAAAAGAATTTGTTTTTAACCTTTTTGTTCTCTTAATAAAAGATTTTCCATGTCATTAAGAATTCCCACAAAACATATTTTGTAATGAACACGCATTTTGCCAAAAGACTGAGGAATACATGCAGTATAGCTAGGCCTTAAGCCATGAAAACAAAACAAGCCAGTCGAGTTTGGAAGGTTAGAGAGCTGTGGGAATTAGCAAGCAATACTGTGTTGAGGGTCCTCTGCAAGGCTCTTTCAAGAACTTGAGCAAGGAGGGCTGCAAAGCAGGTGTCATTGACATTTGTGAATTGTAGTCCTGTCTCTTTCACCATATCATTACAATGAAATCTGAGTTAATTTAGCAAAGTGAGATGGACTAACGACAAGAGATTAAGATATGTGAAGCTAACTTAGCTTATCAAGATACGTTCACTTCTAAGGCATTTTCCAAGGCCAGAATACTTACATAACAAGAACAGCATTATACCTGGTCATTGGCACCCATGAAAACTAAGAAAATCACCAATAAATTCAGCAAATATGTACTGTATTGAGGGGTGAGGGGTGAGAGGTGAGAAGCAAGACCTTTTACTAGTGCCATGCACTAGTGAACGGAAATATTTTTTTCTACCCCACATTTTCCCTTATGAACCAATTTCTCAGCCATAGACTGCATCATGATGACTACAAAGCCATAAATTTGCTATGGGTTATCTGTTATTAATATATGATTTTCTGCTGTCATGACAGCAGAGGCTGTCTGTGAAAAAAATCTTAAACAAGATAGGATTGGGATTCTAGAAACAAAGAGAAAGGAATAGGAGTGGAAATGTGTACAAAGGGAGATGGGCTATGAAACAGACTACAGTAGAATAAGATGGATTATTCAAGAAAACTCCAGAGGTCGAGAGTAGAAATCCTTATGAATTTCTAAATTACGGTGCTACATAAACTCTTAAAGAGAAGACATCTGGCTAGACTGAGGATTTTTTTCCCTTGATATGAGAAGTTTCATTTCCCAATTACATTTCAAAGGGAGACTTGTAATTGAGTTTTAAGTTCACAGATGGTGGAGTCTGAAAACCTATCACAAATTGACCAACAGTAACAAAACGGAAAATCTCTAGCCTTTCTTTCTTTCCCACGCCATTCTCTCTGCCCTCTTTCTTTCTCTCCTGACACTAAATCTCTGCCAGTGTTTGGAAGGAAAATGTGAATCAGAGTTTCAAGATCAAACTGAGCTCTGGTGGCGCTAGTTTTCCTTGGCTAGAACTTACAAAGACGATGGTGGTTAACCTGCTGTATACTACAGTACTCGGACTGAGGGTTGTAGTCACGTGTCTGCTGCATTAGTGTGGCCAACTGATACATTTTTCCCACTAAATATCATACATTTTGGTACTATATTCTTTTATTCTTTATGGCTCTTCAGGAGCTTAGAAGGAAGAGACTATAAAGGATATAGGATTTAAGTAATGCAGCTAAGAGAGCATGAGGTAAAGATGCCCCACTATTCCTGAAGACACCCATCCACCTGCCATGCCCCCATGGAAATCTAGCTGAGACTGGGGAGAAAAACGGGTAAAGAGTGAAATATTTTAATACACATTTGGGAATTCTACAGGTTTTTCTGAGGAAACAAATCACCATGGGAAAGGAGTACTTATCATAGTTTTTTTTTTCTTTTATTTATTTTTTTACTTAGAAGATAATTGCTTTACAATATTCTGTTGGTTTCAGCCATACATCAACATATATCAGCCATAAGTATACATATGTCCCCAGCTCAAAGGTGGAGTTTGTTACATGTCTAGCAAAGTGGCTATTGGGTTATACGATAATTTGGGACATCATATAAGTTTATTGAGTGAATATGGTTAGACAACATAGCCAAGAGTTCTTTAAGATTAGGAAATAAAATACTTGGCTTCTTCGTTTAGTGTACAAAGTGACACTGAAATAATTGATTTAAGAACATTTTGGTCATATTTTAGTAGGATTTCATAGCACCCTGCAAAAAATTACCTTGAAAGTCTGTATCCCCAGTAGCATTGTTCTCAGATGGGTATAGAAAAAGTAAGGAGGGTAGGAAAGTGTTTTAATGAAAGCTCACACTGTAAATTTCTGACACTCTTCCAGTCCTTTCTTTGAGAGGACTTGATGACTTTCCCTTCTCCATTGTGGACCCTTCTGTAAAGCACACTTCTTTTTCCTTGGGTCTTAGCTGAGCATGTCTTATCTCAGTTTAACTCTACTTCTAAACTCTGGCTACAGATGTATTTCTGAGCATCTTGTTCTACCCTCCTATTATCATTTCATAATTTTCAAAAGATTAAATGTAGTTTCATATCCATCCATGTATACTGAACTCATCAACTGTCTCTTTGGAAGAATGAAAGTTGCATGCTAGCTATTCTAGTAGATACTCATCTTGTCTAATAAATTGTTAAAAATGAATAATAGCCATGATTTATAGAAATTATCCTCTTAAGATAAAGGCTGTTTGTTCAGCATAACTTGGCTGGAGGGAGGGGGTAGGATTGAGCTACCTTAGTATTAGATATTCCTTTATGGTTTTTCTTTTTCTTTATTTTAAATTAATTTATTTTAATTGGAGGATAATTGCTTTATAATATTGTAGTGGGTTTTGCCATACATTGACATGAATCAGCCACGGGTATACATGTGTTCCCCATCCTGAACGCCCCCTCCTATCTCCCTCCCCATCCCATCCCTCAGGGTCATCCCAGTGCACCAGCCCTGAGCACCAACTTAAAATAATCAACAAAATCTTCCTGGTCTAGTTGTTTTATTCCAGAAGAATATATTTCAATAGGTAAAAAAGCAACTTAGTAACAAATGAATTATTCACACTCACCAGATCAACCTACTTTGAACATTCTTTTATGTTTATCCATTATTACAGTACATAAGAAAATATCAGATATTCCAAATTACGTTTCTAAAATTATACAGAACACTTGTTCTGCATTTGTTTTCTTCCAGCATTTTTCAGCATGACTCAAAATCACATGCTTCTAGTTAACATTTTTCTCGTTAATGTCTTTGAAGATTTTCCTGGAAATAGTGCCTGCAAATGTTTTTATTCCTGGCCTTTGACCTCTAGGATTAAATTTCAGACACTAACTTTTCTTTGTAGAATCATTAATATGGTATCTGGCAAAACACTTCTAATAACAAGTAGATCAAATATTTCCTAAGTAGTAAATAGGAAGTAATATTATGAGGGAAAGAAAACTCAGTGCAATTAAATCCCAAACCTTGTATATGCTCTAGAACATGCCCTAGATCTTTTTTCCATTTTCCTCAACCAGTCACAATCTCATGTGCTCTTGGAAGTTAATAAATATTCATCAGTGATTGATGACGTTGAGCACACTCTACTCAGAGTCTAATACCCTCAGATATTTACCAAGCGGCCAACGTCAGTGAAATTTTCATCACGTTGCTCAACTGTGTTCCCTGCCTCCAGGATCTCCATGCTGCAATCTACCCTGTGGCATAACACTAAATTAATCTTTCTGAAGCCCTACTTTTATCATATCTGTCCCTTGTTAAAAAATATATAATATATGGTGGTACTTAGTCACTCGGTTGTGTCCACTCTTTGAGACCCCATGGACTACTGCTAATGGGATTTTCCAGGTATGGATACTGGGAGATACTGGAGAGGGTAGCCATTCTCTTTTCCAGGGGAACATCCTGACCCAGGGATTGAACCTGAGTATTCTGCAGTTCAGGCAGATTCTTTACCACCTTAGCCACCAGGGAAGCCTCAAAGTATGTTGTTGTACAGCCATTAAATCGAGTCCAATTCTTTGTGACCTCATTAACTTCAGCAAGCCAGGCTTTCCTGTCCTTCAGTGTCTCCTGGAATTTGCTCAAATTCATGTCCACTGAGTCAGTGATGCCATCCAACCATCTCATCCTCTGTCTCCCCCTTTTCTCCTCTTGCCTTCAGTCTTTCCCAGCATCATCATGTGGTCAAAGTATTAGGGTTTCAGCTTCAACATCAGTCCTTCCAAAGAGTATTCAGGGTTGATTTCCTTCAGGATTGCCTGGTTGAATCTCCTTGCTGTCCAAGGGACTCTTAAGAGTCTTCTCCAGTACCACAGTTTAAAAGCATCAGTTCTTCAGCGCTGTCTCTTTGCCAATTAAACTATATCCACACTACTTAATATTAGTGAAGAAAATTTTCATTTTTCTGGCCCCACTTCTTGCCAACCACCTCTCACCAACCTCTCTTAGCCTCTCAACTCCACACACTAGCCATACTCAAAGCTGTCAAGTCTCCAAGTGTATCAAACGGGTCAAGCATGCTCTGTCTTTTTTCCATGTCTTTGCTCCAGCTATCCATTGCTTTGAACAGCCTCCTAAACAACTCCATCCCATGGTCCCCTTTGCCTAGATAATTTTTGCTAATCCTGCAAATTTCAGCTTTAATATTTCTTACTCCATGGGAAGTATCAGGGAAGAGGAAATTTCCTCCACTCCCCCTCTTGTGGTGGAACTAATATTAAATAATAAAATTGACCCAAGACACGTTAACAGGAGAAAAATAAATTTTAATTTACGTACACAGAAGTCTCATAGAAATCTGAGACCTAAGAATTGGCCAATGCAGGCAGCTTTTATACTTTTTAGACCAAGAAACAATACATTTAGGAGGAATTGGCTGGACAAAGAAACTTAGATTTAGCATATTCAATTAGTGAAGAATCTAAAAGAGTTTGGGCTTCAGGCAATAAATTAAAGAAGTAGTAAGATTCATGTCTATAGGCTTGTCTGCCCAAATTCCTTATCTTTGGTGATAAGCATGTCCTTCTACCACCAGATGCAGGGAGTGAACCTTTCACAGGATAGATTTATCTCCTGCTTTTAGGGAGACAAACAGGAGGGTCAAGTGTCCTTTTTGCATTGGCCATTTCTTAATTCTTTACTTCAAAATAAACAGTATGACATAATGGCATATTGGGGGGCAGTCTGCCCCCAACAGAAAGCATGCCTTTACCTTCTAGGCTGGTTGGGGTGCCTCTGCTTGTGCTTCCCTACATCTGTACTCCCCTGTCTGAAGTGGATCAAAGGGTGACCCCTCAAAGAGATCAGATCCTCTTCTCTAGAACCTATAAGGCTCGCCTTGTAAGCAAAAATGTTCTTTGCAAATGTGATTATCTTAATCACAATAATAATCCTGCAATACAGGACACCCACGTGCAGGAAGACCTGGGTCAGGAAGACCTCCTGGAGAAGGGAATGGCTACCCACTCCAGTATTTTTGCCTGGAGAATTCCATGGGCGGAGGAACCTGGTGGTCTACATTCCATGAGGTCGCAAAGAGTCCTACATGACTGAGCCATTGTCATCATCGTCATTTACATGAAGGATCTTCAGAGAGGAGAATTGTCCCAGATTATCTAGGAGGGCCCTAGATGCAATCAAAAATGTAAGAGGAAGGCAGAAGGAAGTCTCATACATCAAAAGAGGAAAAGACACACAGAAGAAAAGGTGGCATGGGAAGAGGGAAAAAACAAATTCTCCCCTAAAGCCTCTGGAGGTCTACAACCTTACAACACCTGGACTTCAGCCCAGTGAAGCTGACTGCTGACTTCTGGCCTCCAGAACCATAAGAGAACACATTTCTATAAAGTCACCAAATTTGTAGTAATTGGTTGCAGCAGCCTTGAGAAACTAATACGCTATAATAGTTCTATCAGTCAGGGGTCCATCAGACAAGAGATGACAGTCAAACTGGCCAATAAGAGCTAAATAAAGTGATAGTGTAATAACACAGGGCTAAAGGTCCATCTAGTCAAGGCTATGGTTTTTCCTGTCATCATGTATGGATGTGAGAGTTGGACTGTGAAGAAAGCTGAGTGCCGAAGAATTGATGCTTTTGAACTGTGGTGTTGGAGAAGACTCTTGGGAGTCCCTTGGACTGCAAGGAGATCCAACCAGTCCATTCTGAAGGAGATCAGTCCTGGGATTTCTTTGGAAGGAATGATGCTAAAGCTGAAACTCCAGTACTTTGGCCACCTCATGCCAAGGGTTGACTCATTGGAAAAGACCCTGATGCTGGGAGGGATTGGAGGCAGGAGGAGAAGGGGACTACAGAGGATGAGATGGCTGGATGACATCACTGACTCGATGGACATGAGTCTGAATGAACTCCAGGAGTTGGTGATGGACAGGGAGGCCTGGCGTGCTGCGATTCATGGGGTCGCAAAGAGTCGGACACGACTGAGTGACTGAACTGAACTGAACTGAACTGAATGATAATAAGGTCCTTATCGTTTCTGAGAGGGCAAGGGAAAGGAGCAGTTTCCAGAACTCAACAAATAGCTGGTTGGAGAGGGTTCTCCAGTGAAAGCCTTCAGTAGGTGACTCAGTCAATTTAAAGTGACTCAGCAGAGAGAAAACCAGGGGAACAAATATTCCAGCTTCCCCATCTCTCCACCCTCTGATCATCCTCTTTTTTGGCTAAACCTAGAAACAAAGGGTGGAGAAGGCAATGGCACCCCACTCCAGTACTCTTGCCTGGAAAATCCCATGGATGGAGGAGCCTGGTAGGCTGCAGTCCATGGGGTTGCTAAGAGTTGGATATGACTGAGCAACTTCGCTTTCACTTTTCACTTTCCTGCATTGGAGAAGGAAATGGCAACCCACTCCAGTGTTCTTGTCTGGAGAATCCCAGGGACAGGGGAGCCTGGTGGGCTGCCATCTATGGGGTCACCCAGAGTCAGACACGACTGAAGTGACTTAGCAGCAGAAACAAAGGGTAAGGGAGTTTTGTCATACATTCCACAAAGTCAGAGCAAAAAGCCAAGTGGAAGATGGTGGTAGAGGAATTGTACTATTTAATAGCAGTGACTCTTTTAATTCTCTGACTCTCTCCCTCTGCTTTAAATGCCAGCAACTACTTCATCTCTCCTCTTTATTATGAATTCCAGTGCCTGACCTGGAACTTATAAAATATTTAACAGATATAATCAGTTAATAAAACAACACCCCATAAAAGGATTAGAGACCCTTCACAACTGGGATCTAGTCTTCTATTTCCAGTTTCATTTTCCACTATTTACACCTTTACAAATGTACTGGAGGCCAGACAGACTATGAAATAGCAACAAAGCTGCTTCATCCTCGCCCAGCACCACACCTCTGCTTATGCCTACTCCTCTTCCTAAGCCATCCTCACCACCTCTACTGACTATTGTCATTCTCTGAAAGCCATCTTTTAGGCTACCTCCTCCATGACGTCTGTCAGGATCACCCGGTTGCAAACAGTCCCCTCCTTCTTGGCGCTTTTCAGCCCTTGCTTGTGTCTCCCTCGTAGCTGTAACTTCGTATAGCTGTGTTCTGTTACAGCTGTGTACTCATGTCATAACTTAACTTGAAGACCATAATATCCTTGAGAGCTGCCTCTTTATCTCATAAAATGATACATTCTAAACAGGAGTTAGCCAGGGACTTTTTGAGATTTATTTCTCTTATTTTTTGACCGTGGTGGGTCTTCAGTGCTGGACATGGGCTTTCTCTAGTTGTGGTGCTCAGGCTTCTCCCTGTGATGACTTTTCTTGTGACCCAGCACAAGCTCTAGAAGTACCAGCTTGAGTAGTTTGGTGCACGGGCTTAGTTGCTCTGAGGCATGTGGGATCTTCCCAGACCAGGGGTCAAATCAGCGTCCCTGGCATTGCAAGGCAGATTCTTAACCACTGGGCCACCAGGGAAGCCCCTAGTCAGTGACTTTTTAAAATAAATGCAGAAAAACTTTGTTAAATAAGTAAATTAACTGTAAATGCTTGTCAATTAGCATATTTCACAGTCACTAGTTACCCTAGTGGGCTTCCCTGGTGGCTCAGAGGTTAAAGTGTCTGCCTCCAATGTGGGAGACCTGGGTTTGATCCCTGGGTCAGGAAGATCCCCTGGAGAAGGAAATGGTAACCCACTCCAGTACTCTTGCCTGGAGAATCCCATGGACAGAGGAGCCTGGCAGGCTACAGTCCACGGGGTCACAAAGAGTCAGACATGACTGAGCAACTTCACTTCACTTCGCTTCAGATACCCTAGCCTTTCCCCTTGTCTTTCCTACTGAAAGCTGAAAGAAACCTCTTGGAATGTCAACTTTATCTTTGTCATAATAGCAGTTTCCTCATTTAATAAGTTTCACAAGGAAAGAGACTTGTGAACAAAGTTTAGGTCCCCACTAACTTCATGAAGTTAGCCATTCACTGTGTTGTCCTATGAAGCATCTTTAGAAAGGATTTGCCCCCGAGGTGATAGGCATTACTAACAAATCTTCAGGAATCCTGGCATTTCTGAAGTTTGTCTTGAAGTGTCAATTTACCAGACTTGGCATTCCTCAGAACGCAGAGCAAGTTAAAACTTACTCTTGATGTTAATGTAACCGCTTATAAACAGGGAAAAATAGAAAGAAAACAGCTATTAGGATTCATACGAGTGGCATTTACACTCACCAAGTCCTATGACATTTTTATAAAAGTCATATTAGAGAAACAAATACTAAATTCAAGAAAGTTAAAATGATATATTCTGCTGCAAAATTCTATACCTTTTAACATCAGAATAACCATTTAAAACAATCCTTATTCATGATTACCAGAAATCTTTAGGGACACTTATGAGAGTTTATGAAATTTATTGTCCCATTTCACTATAGTATCACCAAAAAGAGAATTAGAGCCAAGTATATCTCCCCAAGGACTATTATAAGGGATGGTAAGAATATCTAATATATTCATTTTATCACTGTCAGAAACACATACTTTCATACGTAAAAGCAATGTCGTTCAATAACTATATTTTGCAAATGACTACAGCACTATAACCACATCCCAGAAAGACTCATGTGGAAGTCTTTGGAAATATTTAAGCTCTTTAATATTTGAATTCCTTCTAAATGTTTATCTCCGTTGTTTTTCTTCCAAAACCTACTAAGCTTACATCATTGCAATGCATAAGTCAATATTTGCATATGGATGTGGGTAAACACAGCTTTGCAATAGATTCATTTAGATGCAATGGGCAGAATAAAATATATATTTTCTAAAAGAATAGCTCCTCTTGGCTAATCACATACGGCTCAAAAGCAACTGAATGCTCAATGTTTCACAGCTATTTAAACCAGTAGGAACTTAATAGCTAAATTCTGAAGGAAGAATAAAAAGTATTGGAGAAAGAAGAACACTGTGCATTACTCAGAACTGAGGCAGCTTCCCATTCTTTCAACGTGGAGATACCACACATTCAGCTTTTTAAGACCCTGTACAAGCAACATTACAAACAGGGAACTTTAGAACCAGTGGCCAGAGCATCTTTGGGTTCTAACATAACTTAGGACAGAACTGATACTGACTAGTAGTACTAAGTCAGCTTATCAAGTTAACTGTACCAGAAAGCATACAGAGACTCTCCAAATGCATACCGAAGGGGCATTTTTGTCTCAAATATATATAAGTTATATAACCCTCTTTACTCTACATTGGTTATGGAACAAATGGGTCCTCTATATTTTGTAAACCATCCTGAATTTCTAAAATAAAGCCTTCAATCTTTCTTTAGAGGATTCAATATTGCTTTCTACATTTAAATACAAAACATAATCTTAGCTATCATGCCCATGAATGATACAAGGGACTAACAGAGATGCCCTAGAACAGTTAACTTGATAAAGGGAATGAGCCAAAGGAGCACTTATGTTTCAGGTTCAAGCCCTGGCATCTTAAAATAAAGTCAAGCCCCTAGCAGCAAAGAAAGGAAGAGATTTCAAATGTTTCCTGCTTGCCCCCGTATTTGCCTCCTTTTTGTGGTCACAAAGAGTCGGACACAACTGAGCAACTTCTGTGTGTGTGTGTGTGTGTGTGTGTGTGTGTGTGTGTGTGTGTGTGTTAATATGAAACTTTAGGATGCGCTCACGGGCACAAGAAACAAATGCTGAATCAGAAGTCAATTCCACACTCAGGAGCTCCCTAGCCTCCTAGTTGAAACAGCACATGAGCATTAAGAGTTACACATTTTCATTCAGTGGAGAGATGCAGTTCCAGATGAGTGCTCAGACAATGCTTTCTGGAGGTGGCATCGAGTTAGGACTGGAGACGTGGGTAGTACTAAGGGCCCATGGACATAAGAAAAGATTGCTATGCATTGCGATACGACTACAGAGCTTCTCTGCTTCCTTGTTCCCATGTCAATAAGCTGAACATGCTCACAAAAAAGGTTTGTCCACTCCTCCTCCTGAATTTTAGTATTTGGCTCGGTGGTTTCCTAAACAGTTGCTCTGAAATCTCTGTGTTCCCAGTGTGGCTGCGTGTTCACTCACACTGTCACTCTCGGGGGCACAGCTGTGCACGTGTCTTTTGCTTTCTGTTGCTCCCTCCTGCACCCTTGCTCAGCCTGTCACCTGTTCAGAGTTTGCTTTCTCACACTCACTGGTTGTTCCTCTGCTGTTGTGTTTACAGTTTGCATTCTGGATGATCACTTGGGATTACCAAACATTTATAAAAGAAAAATTATCAATAAATATTTTTAAATTCTAAATTGAAAAGAAATAGACCCACATACATAACAAGGATAGACAAATATCTATAAAGCAATCAAGATGATATACCACATTTAAAAAACCAATACGATCATTTCATTAGATGTAGAAAAAGCTTTCAACAAAATTCAATATTGATTTTATGATTAAAAACTCCCAACAAAGTGAATGTAGAGTGAACATACCCCAACATAATAAAGGTCATATATGACAAACTCACAGTTAATATCATAAAGCATTTTCTCTATGATCAGGAACAAGCAAGGATACTTGCAATTTTATTCAATGCAGTATTAGAAGCAAAGATAGCCTTTTCAACAAATGGTGCAAGAACGATTGGATATCCACATGCAAAAAAAAAAAAAAGAAGAATCTAGACTTTATACTCTTCACAGAAATTGTCTCAAAATGGATTATAGGCCTACATGTAAAACACAAAACTATAAAATTCCTAGAAGATATCATAGGAGAAAATCTAGATGGCCTTGGGTATGGCAATTACTTTTTAGAATACAAAAGCATATGAAGGGATGGGATATGTTGAAATTTCTATGTACTTTCAGCTCAATTTTGCTATGATCTTAAAACTGCTCTAACAAAATATAGTCTACTTAAAAGGGAAAAAAATCCCAGAAAGCCTACTGATGGTTAGTATTTGATTCGTAAGTAGTGGTGATCCACAGATTTCCGTAAATGGGAGAATGGTATAAGTCTGCTTTCAAAAGTTAATCTGGGGGCAAGCACAATAAGGATGAGAGGGGAGAGAGGGAGAAGAAAGCCGAACACCATGTGATTGCTCACTGGGTGATATACTTGGAAGATAGCAAGGGTCCCTGATAGCTCAGTTGGTAAAGAATCCACCTGCAATGCAGGAGATCCTAGTTCAATTCCCGGGTCCGGAAGACCCCCTAGAGAAGGAATAGGCTGGGCTTCCTTTGTGGCTCAGCTGGTAAAGAATCTGCCAGCAATGCGGGAGACCTGGATTTGATCCCTGGATTGGGAAGATCCCCTGGAGAAGGGAAAGGCTACCCACTCCAGTATCCTGGCCTGGAGAATTCCATGGAGTATATAGTCCAAGGGGTCCCAAAGAGTCAGACATGACTGAGTGACTTTCACTTTCAAGGCACTTGACAGCTTCCCAGATAGCTCACTGGTGAAGAATCCACCTGCCAACGCAGGAGACACGGGTTCAGGCCTTGGGTTGGGAAGATTCCCCTGGAGGAAGAATGACAACGCACTCCAGTATTCTTGCCTGGTGAATCCCTTTGACAGAGGAGCCTGATAGGCTACAGTCCATAGACCATAGAGTGGGACATGACTGAGCGCGCACTCACGCACTCACTCTCAAGGAGCTTGACGATGGCAACAGAGGAAGGGGAAGAGAGAGCAACGTTATCATGGTGAAGGTCCTCACGTGGTGTGGCATCTGGCTAGATGCTACTTGTAGATGAGAATAAGAGGAAAAGTAGAAAGAAACAAAATGTCCTAAGAGACTGGAAGAAAGATGATGCCATTAAAAGAGATTTGGAACACTGAAGAGAATAAAAGTAGGAAAGATGTAGTGTAGTTCCAGAGATTAGCATGCCGTCTATGAAGGATCTCTAGAGCGTAATTCTAGACTGATACACCTAAATCACATTGCCATAAAAATACATAGGAAAGTTTTGCAGATTTTTTTCAGCAAATTGCCTAACAGGCAACCAATCCTCTCACTTGCTCTGTAGCAAGAATCCCTGGAAACAGTCAGTGATGCTCTAGAGGAACCAGTTCCTCTGCCCTGGAGGAAGAAACTTGGTTACATCAATCATACACAGCTAACCTCGGAAACTGTTCAGGAAGAAAGCTGTGCTGTCACAGAAAGGGACGTGGGTTTAAATCAAAGAACCTGGATTTCTGTGCCATTTCTGCCACTAAATGAACTTGAATCTGGAATATGATGTTCTTCTCTTTAGTTTTTTATTTAAAATATATACATTAATATGTATCTCATAGGATAATAATGAGAATAAATGGGGTGCTCTATGTAAAGGCATTTTGCAAAGTGCTTTGCAAAAATGGAAGATTTAAAGTTATTTCTACTCACCAGACTGAGGATCTATAATTGACCATAGATTCTGGGTGGAAAAGTGAAGTCGCTCAGTCGTGTCCGACTCTTTGTGACCCGTGGACTGTAGCCCACCAGGCTCCTCCGTCCATGGGATTCTCCAGGCAAGAATACTGGAGTGGGTTGCCATTTCCTTCTCCAATGAACTGCTACATTTTTTACCAAAAAACCGAAACCAATTTTATGCTCACCAAAGCAATTTCAAGTTACTAAATTAAGTACATATATATGTGTGTGTGTGTGTGTGTATATATATATATATATATTTGGACAGAAAATAATAATAACAATTATAATTTCTGGGCAAGTCAAAATAGCCTAGGGTCAGAGGTGGCTTTAATAAGTATATTATCCATCTTAGGAATTCTATGATGCATGTGACAAACCCAAGAAAATGCATTTATGTGAATGTCTCTAATTCCTTTAGAAGAAACTATAAAAAGAACATTTAGAGATTTAGACCCAAATTCCAAATTAGCACCCAGAAACCAATATTGAAGATGTGGGCTGCACCCATATTGCCTGGGAAATTCCCATGGTTCTCATTTTCTCAGCAAAGTGAATTATAAACAAGCATGGTTTATCTCCTGAGAAACCTATTCTTAGCTTAGTAGGTTTATCTCCTGAGAAATTACTAATTGAAGTAGTGATAACATGGTGGCATGTAGACATGGGGACCAGATAAAAAGTAGCCCCTGGATTAGGGCTGCCCCACCCCAGGCATGAAGTGCTACCCTCTGCTCTGAGTTGGCTCTCCCAATACCCGTGCCATGACCTCTCACCTCTGTGCTCCGTCCACTCTTCTTCCTGTTGAATCATCTACAGATTTAGACTTCACAACAACCACTCATTTTTTGGACTGCTACATTTTTTGGACAACCTGTGAACCAAGAACAGTTTTTACATTTTTAAATGGTAAGGGAAAAAACAGAAAGAATATTATTTATGACACAAGAAAATTGTCTGAAATTCCAACTTAAGGGTCCAAACTAAAGTTCTGTTGGGATATAGCCACATGCTATGGCTGCTTTTGCATTACAGCAGCAAAATTATATTGTTGCAATAGGGACCATATGGCCCCCAAAGCCTAAAATATTTACTACCTGGCTCTTTGTGGAAAAAGTTTGCCAAGCCCCCTTCTACAGTGTGATTTCCAAAGGCTGAACAGTGATTATTTTCTGTAGTCATACTGTCAAGATCTAAGGTACAAATATTGAATATGGAGGTCATACTCAATTTTTAGTATTGTAGATAACAACTTTGAAAAAGAAATATTGTGTACATTTCTGAATTACTCCTTAGATCAATTCTTAGAAATGGAGTTGTTGAGGCAAAAGATAAGCACATTTTTAAAACTTTGATACATATTGCCAATTCGCCATACCTTAAAATATTAAAAAGATAAAATATCATTTAGAATGCAATTTAGGCCCAGTTTTTTGAGTTTTTTTGAATTATAAATGGATATAGAATTCGCTCAAAGAACATTTTGTTCTCTAGTTGAGATATTCACTGGACTTTTTCTTCCCCTTAATGAAGTTATCAGTTCTGTAAATGTTACCTTGATCACACTGGTAGTCCAGTATGGACCTGAGAGGACTGGTGGTGCTCTCAGGCAGAAGAAATGGAAGAATATCATGGACCGTAGCCCCCCAGGCTCCTCTATCCATGGAATTCTCCAGGCAAGAATACTGGAGCGGGTAGACATTCCCTTCTTCAGATCTTCCCAACCCAGGGATCGAATGTGGGCCTCCCGCATTGCAGGCAGATTCCTTACCATCTGAGCCACCAGAGAAGCCCAGAAGGATATCAAATCCTACCATATCCCTTAGTGTATGTATACTAAATTATAAGACATTCTTTTTTTATTAAAAAAATATTTTCTTAAAAACTAATTATATAACTGTACAGTTAAGCACAGAAAGAGAAAATTTTCTCCTGAGTTTGTGCACCAGGTATTACTGTCCACATATTGATGGCCTGCCTGATAGCAAGAGACTTCATCAGGTTCCAAGTGTTTTATTTTATTTGCCTATTTCACCAAGTTCCAGCTATTATCCCCCTAATGTTTCCATTCCAAGGCCCTTTATTTTTTTCTACAGTACCCGTAGGTTACCTACAGGTATCCTCTCCCCAGGCTGGGAGTGCAGACTAGCTCAAAGTTCCGTCCTCCAACTGCCCCAAATAAGGAAGAAGATCCAACTCAAATGCTTGTTGGAGGAATGAAAATCAGTACCCAAAACATATATATATATATATATATATATATATATATATATCTGAGCTAAAGACCATGAAAGGAAGCCTTATACAAATGCCAAGTCTGAAAGGCAGCCTCAAATCACACGTGGGGTTGCAAGACAAACTCAGGAGCCAGACCAAAAGTTACAAGAATAGGAGGCATTCTTCCCATTCAGATATTCCAGGTCAATTTTTGCTACCATCTTTGGGGTAAATATCATTCTTGGATACTGGAGGTGACAGACTATTTTAAGAGTAAAGACAGAGCACAGCCACAAAGGTTCAACTAAATACAATTTTTCACAAATTCCAAAAGATAATTTATAAATTGAAATAATCCAAAAAAGATGCTAGCTATCATTTAACTGTATGGATTAACATTTATTTCAGGAAAATTTTGTACAGAAAAGTCTTTTTATACCTTCTATTGGCCCACATAGAAATAATATGTTTGCTCTCCTTACGTAGTTTAAAAGGTTGAAAAGATAAATACCACTGTTGAATTTATTCAACTAAAAGTTAAATATGTGCATTACAACCACCTATTAAAAGCTATTATGATGTAATTGTTCCTTTTAATAATCTGAAGCATAAAGTACATCAAAAGCTCACTTTCCTTAAGAATCAATCATGAGCTTAAAAACAGCTCACAAGTTTGCTTAGAAAGTTAGATAAAAACTGAACTCCTTAACTATTTATCTGTTTAAAAGAATGCTGCCAAAGAAGTGATGAAAGGGAAAGAGAGAACAAAAAACAATCTAGACCAGATGAGATGATGTCACGTGTGGAAGGACATGTCAAAGCCAAATCTATTCATTCTCTCTCTTTCACGCACACACTTATACACACATAGAATAATTATAGAATATAACTTGGAGTGATCAAGATGATTATTTCAAAGACAGTCTTCAAATTTCCTCCCAGGAACTGATTAAAATGGACTGAAACAAAGTCAAATATAAGAAAAACATTTATATGCAATGTAGCTCAGCTGGTAAAGAATCCGCCTGCAATGTGGGAGATCTGGGTTAGATCCCTGGGTTGGGAAGACCCCCTGGAGAAGAGAAAGGCCACCCACCCCAGTGTTCTGGCCTGGAGAATTCCATGGTCTGTGTAGTCAATAGGGTCACAAAGAGTTGGACATGACTGAGCGACTTTCACGTCAGGTCTTTAAGCAAGAAACAGTGTCCACTACATGCTACAACCTTGTAGAAACTTCAGCTAGGTGTAATGAATGGCCAAAATTGAAAGAAGAAAATTCACAGGACATAAATTTGTTTCTCAAGATAACAACACTGTGTAAAATAAATGAGAAAATTATTGAAAACACCTAATTACTGCAATTTGGAGAGAGAAAATGAGGTTTGGGTAGTAGGAGAAAATATGGACTGTAGACTCCTGAAATCCCACCAGTGGGAAGCTATACATTGCATATGTAGATTCTCTCCAACCAGAAATGAACCCTTACAGTTCATGAAATAAATCAACTGGAGACAGAAGCCTGTAGCACAGAAAGACAGGGTCTGAAGATACGGTTAGATCAGGAGAAGAGCTTAGAACATAGTAGTTCCTGAGGCAGTGCCCCACATGTGTTGCGAGGAAACGGAGACAATGGCCTAAATGGACAAATATAGTTCTCAGAGCTTTTCTCTAACCTGAATCTTCAAAAGTGAGGCAAATGCTCCTGGACACAAGGGAGCACTTTATAAAATCTTCTTCACATCCCCCACCCACTCTCATCAACCTGTGAATTAGTGGATAGTGTGAACTAAGGGTAAAAATCCATCCTTTTGCATAAGGATATCCAATTGTCCAAGCACCATCTGTTAAAAAAGCTATTATTTCTACAATGAATTGTCTTGGTATCTTTAAACATAATGATTTTTTTCTAGTCTCTTAATTCTGTTACACATTGCCAACAAAGGTCCGTCTAGTCAAGGCTATGGTTTTTCCATTGGTCATGTATGGATGTGAGAGTTGGACTGTGAAGAAAGCTGAGTGCCAAAGAATTGATGCTTTTGAACTGTGGTGTTGGAGAAGACTCTTGAGAGTCCTGTGGACTGCAAGGAGATCCAACCAGTCCATCCTAAAGGAGATCAGTCCTGGGTATTCATTGGAAGGACTGATTTATGTCTCAGTTGAGTTCAGTTCAGCCACTCAGTCGTATCTGACTCTTTGCGACCCCATGAATTACAGCACTAGAGGCCTCCCTGTCCATCATCAACTCCCAGAGTTCACTCAGACTCATGTCCATCGAGTCAGTGATGCCATCAAGCCATCTCATCCTCTGTCGTCCCCTTCTCTCCTGTCCCCAGTCCCTCCCAGCATCACAGTCTTTTCCAATGAGTCAACTCTTTGCATGAGGTGGCCAAAGTACTGGAGCTTCAGCTTTAGCATCATTCCTTCCAAAGAAATCCCAGGGTTGATCTCCTTCAGAATGGACTGGTTGGATCTCCTTGCAGTCCAAGGGACTCTCAAGAGTCTTCTCCAACACCACAGCTCAAAAGCATGAATTCTTCGGCACTCAGCCTTCTTCACAGTCCAACTCTCACATCCATACATGACCACGGGAAAAACCATAGCCTTGACTAGACGGACCTTAGTCGGCAAAGTAATGTCTCTGCTTTTGAACATACTATCTAGGTTGGTCATAACTTTTCTTCCAAGGAGTAAGCGTCTTTTAATTTCATGGCCGCAATCACCATCTGCAGTGATTTTGGAGCCCCTCAAAATAAAGTCTGCCACTGTTTCCACTGTTTCCCCATCTATTTCCCATGAAGTGATGGGACCGGATGCCATGATCTTTGTTTTCTGAATGTTGAGCTTTAAGCCAACTTTCTCGCTCTCCTCTTTCCCTTTCATCAAGAGGCTCTTTAGCTCCTCTTCACTTTCTGCCATAAGGGTGGTGTCATCTGCACATCTGAGGTGATTGATATTCCTCCCGGCAATCTTGATTCCAGCTTGTGTTTCTTCCAGCCCAGCGTTTCTCATGATGTACTCTACATATAAGTTAAATAAGCAGGGTGACAATATACAGCCTTGACGTACTCCTTGTCTTATTTGGAACCAGTCTGTTCCATGTCCAGTCCTAACGGTTGCTTCTTGACTTGCATACAGATTTCTCAAGAGGCAGGTTAGGTGGTCTGGTATTCCCATTTCTTTCAGAATTTTCCACAGTTTATTGTGATCCACAGAGTCAAAGGCTTTGGCATAGTCAATAAAGCAGAAATAGATGTTTTTCTGGAACTCTCTTGCTTTTTCCATGATCCAGCAATTTGATCTCTGGTTCCACTGCCTTTTCAAAAACCAGCTTGAACATCAGGGAGTTCACGGTTCACGTATTGCTGAAGCCTGGCTTGGAGACTTTTAAGAATTACTTTACTAGTGTGTGAGATGAGTGCAATTGTGCGGTAGTTTGAGCATTCTTTGGCATTGCCTTTCTTTGGGATTGGAATAAAAACGGACCTTTTCCAGTCCTGTGGCCACTGCTGAGTTTTCCAGATTTGCTGGCCTATTGAGTGCAGCACTTTCACAGCATCATCTTTTAGGATTTGAAACAGCTCAACTGGAATTCCATCACCTCCACTAGCTTTGTTCGTAGTGATGCTTTCTAAGGCCCACTTGACTTCACTTTCCAAGATGTCTGGCTCTAGATGAGTGATCACATCATCATGATTATCTGGGTCGTGAAGATCTTTTTGTACAGTTCTTCCGTGTATTCTTGCCACCTCTTCTTAATATCTTCCGCTTCCGTTAGGTCCAGACCATTTCTGTCCTTTATCGAGCCCATCTTTGCATGAAATATTCCCTTGATATCTCTAATTTTCTTGAAGAGATCTCTAGTCCTTCCCATTCTGTTCTTTTCCTCTACTTCTTTGCATTGATCACTGAAGAAGGCTTTCTTTTCTCTTCTTGCTATTCTCTGGAACTCTGCATTCAGATGCGTATATCTTTCCTTTTCTCCTTTGCTTTTCGCTTTTCTTCATTTCACAGCTATTTGTAAGGCCTCCCAGACAGCCATTTTGCTTTTTTGCATTTCTTTTCCATGGGGATGGTCTTGATCCCTGTCTCCTGTACAATGTCACGAACCTCATTCCATAGTTCATCAGGCACTCTGTCTATCAGATCTAGGCCCTTATATCTATTTCTCACTTCCACTGTATAAGGGATTTGATTTAGGTCATATCTGAATGGTCTAGCGGTTTTCCCTACTTTCTTCAATTTGAGTCTGAATTTGGTAATAAGGAGTTCATGATCTGAGCCACAGTCAGCTCCTGGTCTTGTTTTTGTTGACTGTATAGAGCTTCTCCATCTTTGGCTGCAAAGAATATACTCAATCTGATTTCAGTGTGGACCATCTGGTGATGTCCATGTGTCGAGTCTTCTCTTGTGTTGTTGGAAGAGGGTGTTTGCTATGACCAGTGCATTTTCTTGGCAAAACTCTATTAGTCTTTGCCCTGCTTCATTCCGCATTCCAAGGCCAAATTTGCCTGTTACTCCAGGTGTTTCTTGACTTCCTACTTTTGCATTCCAGTCCCCTATAATGAAAAGGACATCTTTTTTGGGCATTAGTTCTAAAAGGTCTTGTAGGTCTTCATAAAACCGTTCAACTTCAGTTTCATCAGCGTTACTGGTTGGGGCATAGACTTGGATAACTGTGATATTGAATGGTTTGCCTTGGAGATGAACAGAGATCATGCTGTCGTTTTTGAGACTGCATCCAAGTACTGCATTTCGGACTCTTTTGTTGACCATGAAGGCTACTCCATTTCTTCTGAGGGATTCCTGCCTGCAGTAGTAGATATAATGGTCATCTGAGTTAAATTCACCCATTCCAGTCCCTTTTAGTTCTCTGATTCCTAGAATGTCGACATTCACCCTTGCCATCTCTTGTTTGACCACTTCCAATTTGCCTTGATTCATGGACCTGACACTCCAGGTTCCTATGCAATATTGCTCTTTACAGCATCAGAGGGCAGATACACTGAAACCATACTCACAAAAAACTAGTCAATCTAATCACACTAGGACCACAGCCTTGTCTAACTCAATGAAACCAAGCCATGCCTACGGGGCAACCCAAGATGGGTGGATCATGGTGGAGAGATCTGACCGAATGTGGTCCACTGGAGAAGGGAATGGTAAGCCACTTCAGTATTCTTTCCTTGAGAACCCCATGAACAGTATGAAAAGGCAATATGATAGGATACCAAAAGAGGAACTCCCCAGGTCGTTAGGTGCCCAATATGCTACTGGAGATCAGTGGAGAAATAACTCCAGAAAGAATGAATGGATGGAGCCAAAGCAAAAATAATACCCAGCTGTGGATGTGACTGGTGATAGAAGTAAGATCCGATGCTGTAATCCCTCAGAAGAAATGGAGTAGCCTTCATGGTCAACAAAAGAGTCCGAAATGCAGTACTTGGATGCAGTCTCAAAAACGACAGCATGATCTCTGTTCATCTCCAAGGCAAACCATTCAATATCACAGTTATCCAAGTCTATGCCCCAACCAGTAACGCTGATGAAACTGAAGTTGAACGGTTTTATGAAGACCTACAAGACCTTTTAGAACTAATGCCCCAAAAAGATGTCCTTTTCATTATAGGGGACTGGAATGCAAAAGTAGGAAGTCAAGAAACACCTGGAGTAACAGGCAAATTTGGCCTTGGAATGCGGAATGAAGCAGGGCAAAGACTAATAGAGTTTTGCCAAGAAAATGCACTGGTCATAGCAAACACCCTCTTCCAACAACACAAGAGAAGACTCGACACATGGACATCACCAGATGGTCCACACTGAAATCAGATTGAGTATATTCTTTGCAGCCAAAGATGGAGAAGCTCTATACAGTCAACAAAAACAAGACCAGGAGCTGACTGTGGCTCAGATCATGAACTCCTTATTACCAAATTCAGACTCAAATTGAAGAAAGTAGGGAAAACCGCTAGACCATTCAGATATGACCTAAATCAAATCCCTTCTGATTATACAGTGGAAGTGAGAAATAGATATAAGGGCCTAGATCTGATAGACAGAGTGCCTGATGAACTATGGAATGAGGTTCGTGACATTGTACAGGAGACAGGGATCAAGACCATCCCCATGGAAAAGAAATGCAAAAAAGCAAAATGGCTGTCTGGGAGGCCTTACAAATAGCTGTGAAATGAAGAAAAGCGAAAAGCAAAGGAGAAAAGGAAAGATATACGCATCTGAATGCAGAGTTCCAGAGAATAGCAAGAAGAGAAAAGAAAGCCTTCTTCAGTGATCAATGCAAAGAAGTAGAGGAAAAGAACAGAATGGGAAGGACTAGAGATCTCTTCAAGAAAATTAGAGATATCAAGGGAATATTTCATGCAAAGATGGGCTCGATAAAGGACAGAAATGGTCTGGACCTAACGGAAGCGGAAGATATTAAGAAGAGGTGGCAAGAATACACGGAAGAACTGTACAAAAAAGATCTTCACGACCCAGATAATCATGATGATGTGATCACTCATCTAGAGCCAGACATCTTGGAAAGTGAAGTCAAGTGGGCCTTAGAAAGCATCACTACGAACAAAGCTAGTGGAGGTGATGGAATTCCAGTTGAGCTGTTTCAAATCCTAAAAGATGATGCTGTGAAAGTGCTGCACTCAATAGGCCAGCAAATCTGGAAAACTCAGCAGTGGCCACAGGACTGGAAAAGGTCCGTTTTTATTCCAATCCCAAAGAAAGGCAATGCCAAAGAATGCTCAAACTACCGCACAATTGCACTCATCTCACACACTAGTAAAGTAATTCTTAAAAGTCTCCAAGCCAGGCTTCAGCAATACGTGAACCGTGAACTCCCTGATGTTCAAGCTGGTTTTTGAAAAGGCAGTGGAACCAGAGATCAAATTGCTGGATCATGGAAAAAGCAAGAGAGTTCCAGAAAAACATCTATTTCTGCTTTATTGACTATGCCAAAGCCTTTGACTCTGTGGATCACAATAAACTGTGGAAAATTCTGAAAGAAATGGGAATACCAGACCACCTAACCTGCCTCTTGAGAAATCTGTATGCAAGTCAAGAAGCAACCGTTAGGACTGGACATGGAACAGACTGGTTCCAAATAAGACAAGGAGTACGTCAAGGCTGTATATTGTCACCCTGCTTATTTAACTTATATGTAGAGTACATCATGAGAAACGCTGGGCTGGAAGAAACACAAGCTGGAATCAAGATTGCCGGGAGGAATATCAATCACCTCAGATGTGCAGATGACACCACCCTTATGGCAGAAAGTGAAGAGGAGCTAAAGAGCCTCTTGATGAAAGGGAAAGAGGAGAGCGAGAAAGTTGGCTTAAAGCTCAACATTCAGAAAACAAAGATCATGGCATCCGGTCCCATCACTTCATGGGAAATAGATGGGGAAACAGTGGAAACAGTGGCAGACTTTATTTTGAGGGGCTCCAAAATCACTGCAGATGGTGATTGCGGCCATGAAATTAAAAGACGCTTACTCCTTGGAAGAAAAGTTATGACCAACCTAGATAGTATGTTCAAAAGCAGAGACATTACTTTGCCGACTAAGGTCCGTCTAGTCAAGGCTATGGTTTTTCCCGTGGTCATGTATGGATGTGAGAGTTGGACTGTGAAGAAGGCTGAGTGCCGAAGAATTCATGCTTTTGAGCTGTGGTGTTGGAGAAGACTCTTGAGAGTCCCTTGGACTGCAAGGAGATCCAACCAGTCCATTCTAAAGGAGATCAACCCTGGGATTTCTTTGGAAGGAATGATGCTAAAGCTGAAGCTCCAGTACTTTGGCCACCTCATGCGAAGAGTTGACTCATTGGAAAAGGCTCTGATGCTTGGAGGGATTGGGGGCAGGAGAAGAAGGTGATGCCTGAGGATGAGATGGCTTGATGGCATCACTGACTCGATGGACGTGAGTCTGAGTGAACTCTGGGAGTTGGTGATGGACAGGGAGGCCTGGCGTGCTGCGATTCATGGGGTCACAAAGAGTCGGACACGACTGAGTGACTGAACTAACTAACTATCTAGCCAAGTAATGCTAGCAACATACATTGACGGATAAATAGACACAAAAATAATGGAACAAAACAAAGATCTTAGCAATAGAGCTACAAAAATACGCTCAAATAATTTTTTTGCAAAGGTGAACAGTAATTCAAAGGAAAAATAATAGCAAATGGTGCTAGATCAATTATACGTCCATGGCAAAAACATGAAACTCAACCTAAATGTCACACTTTATACTAATATTAGCTTAAAATGGATCATAAACAAATGTGAAATGTAAACTGAAAGTTTAAGGGGAAATGGAAATCATCTTTACGATCTAGGAGTTGGCATAGAGTTCTTAAACTTGATACCCACAGCACTATCCATAAAAGGAAAAATTGATAAATTGGATCCCCTCAAATTTAAAAACTTTTGCTTTGCAAAAGTTCTTGAGAAGAGAATGAAAGGACAAGCCACAGACGGAGAAAGTAGTTGCAAACCACATCTTACAAAGGACTAGTGACTAGAAAATATGAAGTGAGAATGAAAGCTGTTCAGTCGTGTCCAAGTCTTTGTGACCCCATGGACTATACAGCCCATGGAATTCTCCAGGCCAGAATACTGGAGTGGGTGGCCTTTCCCTTCTACAGGGGATCTTCCCAACCTAGGATTGAACCCAGGTCTCCCACACTGCAGGCAGATTCTTTACCAGCTGAGCCACAAGGGAAGCCCAGAAAATATAAAGAACTCTCAAAAGTAAATGGTAAAAAGAAACAACCTGATTAGAAAATGGGTTAAATAAAAAAGAAAAAAATAGATTAAATACATAAAAAGATATTTCACCAAAGAGGGTTAAGGACACTAGTGAAAGAATGTGCTACAAAATAAAATATTTTGAAATAAGCTAACATGATAAATTATTTTGAGAAATTTTCCAATTTTGAACCACCCTTCCATGCCTGAAATCTGCTCATGAATTAATTGGTACAGAGGTTAGATTATAAATTAAACATACAAAAATTAATAGTTTTCCAATATTTTAGATGTTTGTACTTCATTCACAACAGCAAGAAAAATTATGAAGAATATAGTAATAAATTCTCAAGAAAAGTAGACAATTTGTAAAAATACTAAAGGTGAAAGTCACTCAGTTATGTCTGACTCTTTGCAACCCCAGGCTCCTCTGTCCATGGAATTCTCCAGGCAAGAATACTGGAGTGGGTTGCCATGCCCTCTTCCAGCGGATCTTCCCAACCCAGGGATCAAACTCAGGTCTCCCACGTTGCACGTGGATTCTTTTCCATCTGAGCCACCAGGGAAGTCCAAGAATACTGGAGCGGGAAGCCTATCCCTTTTCCAGGGGATCTTCCTGACCCAGGAATTGAACTGGGGTCTCCGGCACTGCAGGCAGATTCTTTACCAGCTGAGCTATCAGGGAAGGCTAAAAACACAAAATAAAACCTAAATAAAGACATTAAATGGAGAGGAATCAATAAAATTTAAAATGTCAGTCTTTCCAAAGTAACATATAAATTTTAACATATAATTTTCATCAAGACCTCAAAATATTTTGTTTGGTTTGAAAGTGAAGTCATGTCCGACTCTGCAACCCTATGGACTGTAGCCTACCAGGCTCCTCCATCCATGGGATTCTCCACAAGAATACTGGAGTGGGTTGCCATTTCCTTCTCCAGGGGATCTTCCTGATCCAGGGATCAAACCCACATCTCCTGCATTGCAGGCAGACACTTTACCCTCTGAGCCACCAGGGAAGTTTGTTTGGTTTGGTTTAGATAAAATTGACTTATGGCAATATATAGAATTAGTCCCACTTTTTTGTAAGGGAAAATTGTGTGTGTATGTGTGTGTATATTTCTGAGTGAAAGACACAGAAGGATATATAGTAGGCTATAATGTGTAACCTTGGAAAAGAGGATTTTTGAGAAAAGAGGAAATTATTGTTTTTTCTTTGTATAGAATATCATCTTACAGCAAATATGAATTCCTTTTTTAAAATGTTAAAATTTTTTAAATTTAAAGGATAATCAAACTTTAATAAACATAAAAATTACAATAAAAATAGTGAACTTTATGAGTTTTTAATTTATGAAATGAATTTAAATTTCACCCAGAATAGTAAACAGGTGTGACAAGATAAGATTTCACTGGTGGCTAATTTGATCTTATTTTTTTAATTAAAGCAAAATTGCACTGACATTGAAAGAGACAAATCAATGAACGTTACATAAAACACACAATAGACCCAGGTGCAACTATGTGTTTTTTGATGTGGTAATCATGTCATTTCAAAATAATAAGGAAATATAATTATTAGTATATGTTCTAAAATATATAGATGAAAATAACAACCGTAAGTACTCTGTACCTAAATGTTCAACAACAACAACAAAAATTTACTAAAGTCATGATCCATTCATAACCTGGAACACCACTACGCATTAAAATTATGTGGTAAAATATTCAAGAAAGTGTCCTCAATAAATTGTTAGGTCATTTTCAAGAAGAAAATAAAATGTTTTGCTGTTATAATTTTCTAAATATAGAAGACCAGAAGAATATGAAATAGAAAAATAAAAGTTTTCTGTTAAGGGAACACACAAGTAATTTTTATTTTTGTTGTTCTTTTCTCTGTCTTTTGAGTTTATACTTAGAGAGTAAATTTCAAGTTAAAAATCCTTGCTAAAATCATAGCTCTGTTTTCTAAATAGAAGAGAGAAAAATCACATTTATATCTCATGAAAGAATTTGTAAAAGAATATCACTCTATTCATTTAAATTTTGCCTCATAAGATAAACTGACCAGGAATTCCCTGGCAGTTCCGTAAGTAGGACTTCATGCTTTCACTACCAAAGGTGCAAGTTCAATCCCTGGTCAGGGAACTAACATCCTGCAAGCTGGGAGGCATGGCTTAAAAAAAGATAAACTGACCAAGGAGTCTTCAGCAAAATTTTAGGGTAGATAAAAAAGGAACATTACATCCCAGAGCTCTATGCTGGTCACATACTTGGTTGCAGTAGATTGCATTAGTGGTGTGTTAATAATATGCCTTGGAGGAGTCAACAGAACAGTTAGATTTGTGAAAACATAATTAGCATCACAAGAAAAACAAAACATAAAAGCAATCAGAGGTCTCCTTGATCCTTTGTACTAGAGTAGAAATGCAATTGTTCTCCCTGGAACACGTTCAAAGGCCTATTTTGTCTGCAAGGCTACTGTATCTCAACTTGTCTGGGTGCAACTGGGCTGACAATGAAAAAGCAGGATGTCATTCCAGGGAGCCAGCTGACTTCTCTGCAGGAATTCTGCTGAGCTGACAAGGGCGGCACTTGTACCAGCAAGCTGGCCAACAGAACCCGCATCTGTTAGGACTCAAGATAGGAAGTAGTCAAGTAGTTTCAGCATGCATTTCTCTAGATTCCAAGTTTTCTTCAACTTCTAGCCTGTTACTACTTAACGAAAACTATGAGAAATGTGAACAGAAATAGCGTTGGGGGGAAATCAAAACCTTGTTTTATAGACTAGATTGTGTTCCTCATCATTCATGTGTTGAGGAAGTTCCTAACCCTCAGTACCTTAGAATATACCCATATTTGGCAAGAAGGCTTTTAAACAGGTAATTAAGGTAAAATGAATTCATAACGGAGGGCTCTACATAGGTGGTGCTCTTTTAAGAAGAGATCAAGATACATGTAGATCAAGAGCCAACCCTGTGAGAACACAGCAAGGAGATCCTCTGCAAATCCAGGAGAGACGCCTCAGAAGGAACCTAACCTGCTGACCCCTGATCTTGGACTTCTGTCCTCTAAAACTGTGAGAAAATTAATTTCTGTTGTGCAATTCACCCGGTCTCTGATATGTTCTTACAGCAGCCCTAGCAAATTAATACACATAGGAACACTCAAATTTCAAATAGCTCCTATAGTCCTTGCTTCAAAAGAAAATAAAATTGTAATCAGTATGTATTGAAGAACAAAGGAATCTTAATATATCTACTTTGTTTTTGGAAGACCTCTAGGTTTCTTGAAAATAAAATAGCAAAAAAATAAATCATACACACAGACATACACGTCTGTATATGTCTTATACCCTTACTCCCCAAAAGCTGAAAGTGGTGAGACTTGAAACCCCAGGAAACCCCCAGGCAAAGCTACAGTGCCATCTTTGAAGTTTAGTTTGGAAGGGACCCAAAAGGTCACACCATCCAGCATCCCACCTATGAGGGGATCTACCTGGAATACTCCTGACAGGCAGGTATCTCAGAGTGTACAGGTGTCAAAATACAGGGACTAGCTCACGCATTTCAAGAATTCCAGCTGTTGAATAGCTCCTTCTAATATTCAGTGGCACCTTATGCAATGATCCTAAGTTCTACCCTCAGATCTGTATTTGGCTTCCCCAGTGGTGCTAGAGGTAAAGAACCCACATACCAATGAAGGAGACATAAAAGACACTGGTTCAATCCCTGAAGATACCCTGGAGAAGGAAACGGCAACCCACTCCAGTACTCTTGCCTGGGAAATCCTATGGGCGGAGGAGCCTGGTGAGCTACAGTCCATAGCATCACAAAGAGTCGGACACGACTGAAGCAACTAAGCATGCACCTATCCTTCATGTCCATTCTCCCAGCTCTTCCCACATATTGTCTACCTTCCTCCAAATAAAGTCTCTGTCCTGCCTATAGGAGTGTCCACAGCCAACCACTGCATATCCCTTGAAGTCCTCTAATAGAAAGTATGAGATCAACTTCCAGCATGATTACATGGGGAGCTTAACTTACCAGCTCCTTAGTGAAAATTATTGGGAAAAAAAATTCTTAAGCCTCTGGAAATGGTGCTAAAAGCAAAATCTTTAGAAGAAAATCTGAAAATTTATTAAGAAAGGTGAGTCTGTGATATTAGAAATAAGACCACTCCTGAGTGCCCCTCTCCCAGCTCAGTGAGGCTGAGATTCCATCTCATTCTGATTCAGCCAGGAACACAGGACTCTGTCTTCATCCAGCTCTCAGTTTGGGGAGTCTTTCTTCCTGAAAGGAGCAGGACTTCAGTGTTTCTCTGAGGCTAAGTCCCAGGTGAGTCAAGAGGTGGAGGCTCTTTTTCCACCCACAACCCCACTCTACTTCAGTCCTTGCATAAAGATAGACATAATGAATCAAAGGTTTAGAATTGTGATTCAAAAAAATAACTCATAGATCTGTAATCAACTGATTTTTTTAATAAGAACATCCAAAGGAATAATAAATGATTTTTTTTAAGTACTAGTACAACAGGATGGGCTTCCCAGGGTGCACTAGTGATAAAGAATCCACCTGCCAATTCAGGAAATGTGAGAGGCGCAGGTTCGATCCCTGAGTCAGGACGATCCGCTGGAGGAGGGCATGCCAACCCACTCCAGTATTCTTGTCTGGAGAATTCCATAGACAAAGGAGCCCAGAGGGCTACAGTCCATGGGGTTGCAAAGAGTCAGACATAACTGAAGTAATTTAGCACACATGCACACACACAACTGGATATCCATATGCAAAAATAAATAAACATATTGAGCTCTTACCTCAAACCATATACAAAAATTAACTCAAAATGTATCAAAGACCTAGGCTTCCAGGTGACACTAATGGTAAGAACCCACCTGCCCACGCAGAAGACGTAAAAGACATAGTTTCGATCCCTGGATCAGGAAGATCCACTGGTGGGGCGTATGGCAACCCACCCCAGTACTCCAGTATTCTTGCCTGGAGTATCCCATGGACGGAGCAGTCTAATAGCTACAGTTCATAGGATCACAGAATCAGACACCACCGAAGCAACTTAGCACGCATTCACACACATATCAAAGACCCATGTAAGACTAAAACTGTAGACCTCTTAGGAGAAAACACTAGCTTGAATTTTAATGGCCTTGGATTTGGCAGTGGAGTCTTAGATAAAAACCCAAAGCATGAGCAACAAAAGCAAATAAATAAACTAGACTTCACCAGAATTTAATAGTTTTGTGTCTCAAGCATGCTATCAACAACATGAAAATTTAACCAAGAGAATGAGAGAAAATATTTGAAAATCATAAAGGACTTATATCTGGAAGATATGAAGAACTCTTACAACTCAGTAAGGATTGGTTTAGATGTTTTTCCCAAGGAAGATATACAAATGTCCAATATCATGGAAATGGAACTTATATCATCAGTCATTAAAGGATCAAAACTACATGAAATACCTCATATCCACAAGAATGGCTAGAATCGCCATGTTGTACAGTGAGCTTGTGAAGATGTAGAGGAATGAGAACCCTCGTACATTGCTAATGGGAGTGTAAAATGATTAAGCCACTTTAGAAAGCAGTCTAGAAAGAAAGTGAAGTCGCTCAGTCGTGTCCGGCTCTTTGCGATCCCATGGACTGTAGCCCACCCAGGCTCCTCCCTCCACGGGATTTTTCAGGCAAGACTACTGGAGTGGGGTGCCATTTCCTTCTCCAGGGGATCTTCCTGACAGAGGGATCGAACCCGGGTCTCCTGCATTCCAGGCAGTCGCTTTAACCTCTGAGCCACCAGGGAAGCCCTAGAAAGCAGTCTAGCAGCTCTTAAAACATAAGGTTATCATATGACTCAACAATTCTGCTCCTAGGTATTTACCCAATAGAAATGAGAATATATGTACACACAAAAACTTGTGCATAAAATTGTATAGGAACATTATTTGTAATAGCCAAAATGTAGAAACAATCCAAGTATCTACCAACTGGTGAATGAAGCAACAAAGCAGGATGTACCCACACAAGGGAATACAATTCAGCCATAAATAGGAATAAAATACTGATGCATGCAGCAAATTAGATGAATTTTGAAAATTTATGCCAAATGAAACTAGCCACAAAAGTCCACTTACTGTATCATTCCATTTCTTTGAAAATCCAGTACAGAGAAATCTCAGGACAGAAAGTAGATTAGTTATAGTTCTGTGTTGGAGGATAGAAGAGGCAATAAGAGAGTGATAGCTGACGGGTGTAGAGTTTCTTTTTGAGATGATGAAAATATTCTAAAACTATCTGTGGTGATAGTTTCATACATCTGTGAATATACTAAAAACTATTGAATTGTGTACTTTAAATCTGCATACATACAGTATAAAAATTGCAAGGCTCAGAGGTTAAAGCGTCTGCCTCCAATGCGGGAGATCTGGGCTCAATCCCTGGGTCAGGAAGATCCCCTGGAGAAGGAAATGGTAACCCACTCCAGTATTCTTGCCTGGAGAATCCCATGAACAGAGAAGCTTGGTAGGCTACAGTCCACGGGGTCACAAAGAGTCAGACACGACTGAGAGACTTCACTTATAAAAACAGCTATTCCAATAGGAAATATACCCCAACACTGAAAGAGACCATTCCAGGTTCTAAACCCCCACTCCAACTTTTTTTTTCTTTCCTATATGGGAAACATAAACAGGTCGAGCAGTAATTTCATTTCAACCTAAAACAAGGGTTCCCCAAGTATTCAAGTGAGCCTGTAAAGTTTAACTATGAATGTGTGCTACATTTCCAATGTCGCATCTCTGCTGGGTTTATACAGGAACTGTCACCTTTTGACTGAGGCCGCAGTACCTTGTGATACTCCTGTTAACAGGCATGCAGCATCCCTGGGCCTCTGTTTCCTCATCTGTACATCTGGCATACTCACCCTTGCTCCAAGTTCTGTTTGTTGTAAAGATCAAATGAAATCACAAAAAAAAAAAAAAAAAAAAAAACAACCACTTTGAAAAGATGAAGGTATTATAAAGACAAAGGAGATTAATCCTTAGCATTAACCTTTAACATCCTCTCAGAAAGCTTTCAGCAACTGGCCCCCCTGGGGATAGCAGATTAAGTACAAATTAAAAACAAAACTTCAACTAACATTTTCATCCAAATTCAAAAGGTATTTTACATTCATTAAGCTTTGAAGTTCATAGTCTAGTACTTCTTTTTTTTACTATATCCGTTAGTCATATAAAGTGAGAAATCAAGTCAGAGCCTTTGTCAGAGGATTAAATGTTTCCAAATGACCTATCTCATGAACACAGGGTAGAAAAGTAATGAGAAATATCCAACTCTATTTTTCTTTTGTAGTATACTAATAACAAAAAAAAAAAAAAGCTTTTAAAATTAAAAGATGTTGGTAACATTTTGAGCATACTTAACATTCTTTTTAAAGCAACTTCTCTGCTGGCAGTGGATTTTAGGTTGCAATGCCTTAAGCTAAGAAAGCGAGTCTTAAAAAGAAAAGGAAAAAATCAAGGAAACAAGCATGATGCAGTCCATTGTAAGTAATCACTTTACAAAGGGAATTATAAAGAAGGGCTGGCAGTCTTGCCTTCAGAGTCCCTCCCTTGAAGGACGTGACCATTTATGCTGCTACATCAATTCACAACATGAGAAGGATCCGAGTTCTCCAATTACGATTTTTCAGTAGTAAAAATAATTATTTCAATTTTCCAAGTCCTTTCACATATATTATCCCTTTTGATCATCACAACATGAGGGAAATGAAGATTTTCCCACTCATGAATTATAGAACCCATCCTTTGACGACAAGAGTTCACCATATGTTCTAGCCCTGACCTCCACTCCTTTCTTCGAGCATTTCTAATCACTCAACATGAGGGCCTCTGTCTCCCAGGCTCTATGGGTGAGTAGAATCCTAATTCAGGTAACTGCCAACTAGTAGCCACAGCTGTCCTAATGACATCTTCACTGTCTATCTCACTAGATTTTTGTAATTTTTTCTTATCTCCCTAATTCTACTTGACCCCTGCTCACTGCTCCTCCCTATTCTCTCATCTTGATTTTAAAATGCTGCAGTCACCTCTGTACAGGCTTTCCTGATGGCTCAGATGGTAAAGAATCTGCCTGCAATGCAGGAGACCCAGGTTCGATCCCTAGGTTTCTCCTGGAGAAGGAAATGGCAACCCGCTCCAGTATTCTTGCCTGGAGAATCCTGATGGACAGAGGAGTCTGGCAGGCTATAATCGATGGGGTCACAAAGAGTCGAACACGACTGAGTGACTAAGACACACACCTCTTTATAAATAGAATGGAACTCAGCTCTTTTCCCTACTGTCAGTAGTTAATAAAATCTGCCTTCACCACTTTAACTAATATCCAGCTTTATCTTTGACAGCACACACGCAGCTGCCCCCAGGCAAATGTAGACAAAACCAACCACATCTCCTCTTTATTCTGTCCTGTGCCTGACCCGAGTCCCCATCTCTGCCCTGTCCCCTCTGGCTTCAAAGCTTCCCACATGTACCAGTGGAATAACCTCCTTTACATCTGTCTGCCTCAAAACTGTCTCGCCGGCAGTTCATTCTACATCTTCCTCCCAAGGTGTAGGTTGTATCATATCTTCCTCTCTTCAAAAGTACCTGCAGTGTTGACAAGCTAATTAGCATTCAGCACTCTGTACTGGCTGGTCTAAGTCTCAATTTCATTTATATCCCTGAGCTAACATGCCGAGTGAATGCAGGGGCAGGAAGAAGCAAGACCTCCACACACTGTTCTTCAGGGCCCCATGTGAAGACAGCCTAACAGAATGATATCTGGGAAGACTTGTGAAAACCACTGGTAAGCCATTTGCAGAAAGCCTCAACCTATCCCAGCTGTTGTCTGAAAAATATTCCTGGAAAGACCCAGAATCTCAGGAAGTCCTGCCTCAGACAGGCAAAAATTTGTTATTCTTTAACCTCACTCTCTTCTTTGGGCTTTTCAAAACAGAATAAAGACCAAAATTATTGCTACTGACAGCCAGCACCTATCAAGTGCCTTCTCTGGGTCGAGCAACTCACTAAAAACCTACATGCATTTTCTCATTTAATCTTCAAAATGCTGGAACCATGACATAGGCACTGTTATTATTCCCATTGAACAGATGAAGAAACTTAGGCTAAACATGGATCTGTATCTTTTGTGCAAGTGGCAAAGCTGGAACATGAATCCAGGCCCCTATGTCCTCAGAGCTTGAGTTCTTACCTGCTACACATGTTGACAAGCATCCAAACATTTTTAAACAGCTCTCATTCAATCTTGGAGAAGGAAATGGCAACCCACTCCAGTACTCTTGCCTAGAAAATTCCATGGACAGAGGAGCCTTGTAGGCTACAGTCCATGGGGTCGCAAAGAGTCAGACATGACTGAGTGACTTCACTTTACTTTCATTCAATCTTAGGGTCTTCAATCCATTTCTCATCATATGGACCATGATCGTTTTGTCATCCCAGGCATTGTCCTCTGAACTTGAGTCAGAGTAAAATAAAAGTAGCACTCTAAGGAAGCCCTCAGTAGGCACTTTACTCATGCATTTTACGTTATATTCTCAACTGGGTCTTTATTTTCCTTTGTTCATTTAAGAGACTTGTTGCCACCTCCTCTTAATTCATCAAGATAGACTTCAAATAGATTAAAGAGTTAAATTATTTTCCTTGAAAAAAAATCAATGGAAAAAAAAAACTAGAAGACAACAGAGTGATATATTTTTTAAAGATTATTTTCTAAATGTAGCAGTAACACAAGAAAGGACAAAGGGAAATATTGAAGATCTGACTACAAAAAATTGAAAATGTCTGTACATGAAAAGCAACTAAAATATAAAGACAAACAGCAGACTGAAAAAAATGTTTGCAGGAAATATGACGAGGGTAAATGCTCTTATTAAACAGAGAGAGTATGCCAATCGATGAGAAAAACATTAAGATAAATGGCCATCAGCAGGAGAGTTACGCAGGAGAAAATGCAACCTGTAAGCTAGTGTGATGGGGGAAAGTTAAGCTTAATAAAAAATTAAGAAGTGTAAATAACGTTGACAATTTTCACCTAATAATTAGCAAAAAAGATTAATAAGATGTTCAATGCATTCAGAGAATTAGCAAAGTCAGTACTTTACTACTTTTTCTGGAGGTAATATAAATTGTTGGAAACTTCTGGAAAGATATTTGACAATTCATTTCACATGTTGTTTTTTTTTAAGTCTTAAAGTTAGGCCAATAATCCCACTCTTTTAATACTTCAAAACACAAAAAGAGCTAAAAGGTATAAGATAATTACAGTAGCTCGAATTGGGACTATCCAAAGATTACAATAATCAAAGCATATCTGCATGATCTGTGCTACCTACATGACATCCACTTCATAAATCACTATTTTATAATGTAAAATATGTATACTTTCTAACAACATTTAAAAATGTATATAATGCATTGTGGAAAAGCAAGATTGATATGCATATACTGTGTGTGTTCACTCATATTTTTGCTGTTGTTGCTGAGTCACTAAGTTGCGTCCAACTCTGCACCTCCGTGGACTGTAGCCCACTGGCTTCCTCTATCCATGGAGTTTCCCAGGCAAGATTACTGGACTGGGTTGCCATTTTCTGCTTTGGGGGATCTTCCTGACCAAGGGTTTGAACCCACATTTCCTGCATTAGCAGGTGGATTTTTTATTGTTGAGCCACAGGAAGCCCCATTCACTCATATAACTATGCACAAAAATTCATCTGAAAATACTAGGAGGGGCTAAAGAAACTTGAGAAGAATTGCTGAGTCAATCTTTGGATTTGTGAGTGATGAGTTTTCCCTTATTTTTCTACCTCTGTGAACATACAGACATGCACAATTTTAAGACATTTATCAGACACAACTGAGCGACTAAACGTGAAACAAAACAATTAAATTAACAGACTTGGGGTGAAGCCGATTACCCTCCACATTGTGAATGGGTCTCGTCCAATCAGCTGAAGGCCTTAAGGGAGAAGACCGAGGTCCCCAAAGGAACAGGGAATTCTGCCAATCGATTGCCTTCAGACTTGAGCCACAGCATTAATTCTTCTCTAGGGCTCTCTACTACCAGCTTACCTTCCAGATTTTATACTTCTCTCTGCCTCTCTCTCTCTCTCTTTGGTAATAACATATATATTTTTGGTTCTATTTCTCTGGAGAACCCTGATAACTACACCCATCCTCCCCACTTCCTGGTACCAGCTTTCACACACACAGTCTCTCATCAGTGGACCTGATCCTTTATTTCACATAGACATAAATGCTATGAAATTTAAAAGATATTTTTCAGTTTCTTCCTACTTGACTTCCCATTAGCATTTAACACAACTCTTCTTTCTTGAAACACTTGCGTCTGGACATCCAAAATACTCCAGAACCCTGCCTTCCCCTCTTCTCTGGAACCTCTTCACTCAGTGCTTTGCGGTTCTTTCCTCCTCGGAACACTCCTCCCCAGTGCTGGGATTCCCCTGGCGTCAGCTCTGAGTCCTGTCTTTACAGAGTCTACTCCTTACCCAGCCGACTTCATCCATAAGTAGAGTTTAACTCACCGTCCATGTACTGCTGATTCCAGCCCAGATTTCTCTAAGGTCTAGATTCATGTAATCAACTCTCCTCTGACAGCTCCACCTGGATACTAAAATGTAGTTTTATTTTTTCAGGTCAAAAGATTAGTTTTCTGTGGGGAGAAGGGAGCTACCTCCAAAAGAGGCAGCTGGCTAACATTTTGCTTCACCTTCATACAGAAGGGTTACTTCTTCTTGTTTATCATCGCAATCTAAAAGTTGATGCAGTCCTTTTCTAACTTAGGCAATGCTCCCCAGAACATTTAGTCATTCCTGTGGCCTGCAGTTCACAGAGAACCTCAGCTGAGCTCACGGAGAGTGAGCCCCCAATCGAACCATCTCCTTTATCTCCACCAGTGCAAGTTTGCCTTAAGATGCGCGAGTGGAACTGCAGATTGCCTCCAAGCGCACCACACGCCGCACTTATCCCTGGCCCCTCTGCTCTGGTCTTTCTCTAATATTAGAGCGCTTCTAATAGAAGTCCTATCCATTAATTCTCAGGCCAATTTTATTTTTGATGTAACAGCTCATAAATTAGTCAGACTCTACTCAATGTGGTCTTGGCGGCACTTTACCATGCAAAAATTCTGGAAGATGGGCAGCACGGTTTGATGGTTTCCTGTATGCTGTTAACCATCCAGTGGAATTCAGGATTCAGGGAGAGTTCACTTAAAGGTTTCATAGCCATCTTAAACTGGAAATTCAAATTTGACTTCTAAAGATTATCCTCACTCTAATTTCTCTGAGCCTATAATCCTTCCAAACTTTTCAATCCCAGTTACCTTTAAGGGGTTCCCCCATTTTACTTAACTCAGGGACACACCCGTAATCAGGAACTTGGTACTAGGGAAAACACTAGCGGCAAAGATTTTCTAGCAATTATTATGATAAAGGACACAAATGACCTTTTGTATTAAAAATCTTTGCATAATAGGTAAAGCCCAATAGTCCAATAGCCATCACTTAGCATTTTGCCTTCTGCTACAGTTCCACAAGCCTACAAAGTTGGGATATCAGCTGCCTGCAGCTCCTCACTGCCTTCTGCTCTTAACTTTCCAATATTACCCAGCCATTAAAAAGGATACATTTGAATCAGTTCTAATGAGGTGGATGAAACTGGAGCCTATTATACAGAGTGGAGTAAGTCAGAAAGAAAAACACCAATACAGTTTACTAACACATATATATGGAATTTAGAAAGATGCTAACGATGACCCTATATGCAAGACAGCAAAAGAGACACAGATGTATAGAATAGTCTTTTGGATTCTGTGAGAGAGGGCAAGGGTGGGATGATTTGGGACAATGGCGTTGAAACATGTATATTACCATATGTGAAATAGATCACCAGTCCAGGTTCAGTGCATGAGACAGGGTGCTCAGGGCTGGTGCACTGAGATGACTTTGAGGGATGGGATGGGAAGGGAGGTGGGAGAGAGGTTCAGGATGGGGAACACATGTACACCAATGGCTGATTCATGTCAATGTATAACAAAAACCACTACAATATTGTAAAGTAAGTAGCCTCCAATGAAAATAAATAATTTTTTTAAAAAAAAGAAAGATAAGAAGGGAAAAAAAAAAAAACCATCTGCATGTTTCAGGAAACAATGTCCAGGTAAAATGGTGAGCCCTTTAGTACATGAAGAGATATGGAATTATCTTCTCTGGGCAGATGAGAAATTCTGATTGTGAGAGGTAGCAGCAATGATGAATGTCTGCTGAGTCCCACATAGAAAGCTCCAGTAACTGATCAAGGGCACAGTCATAAATACCAAGCTTTTACCTCCATGCTTTAGGACAATTTTGCTTTCTTAGGCAGACTATGAAGATGATTTAGATTTCCCAACAGTGATGTTAGTTTTCCATTTCTATGTATAATATGCAAACAATTTTTAACTTTTTTAAAATTAATTTTTATCACAATATAGTTGCTTTACAGTGTTGTGTCAGTATCTATTGGACAGCAAAATGAAGCAGCCTTACATATACATCTATCCCCTCCTTTTCGGACTTCCTTCCTAATCAGGTCACCACAGGGCATTAAGCAGAGCTCCCTGTGCTCTACAGCATGTTCTCATTAGTTGTCCTATACAACTTTTACTCTTAACTATACCTTTCAAGCCTCTTTTATAAGAAAATATCAAGGCATTTTATGAACATTAACCTTAATTCAGTTCAGTTCATTCACTCAGTCATGTCCGACTCTTTGCGACCCTATGAATCACAGCACGCCAAGCATCCCTGTCCATCACCAACTCCCGGAGCTCACTCAGATTCATGTCCATCGAGTCCGTGATGCCATCCAGCCATCTCATCCTCTGTCATCCCCTTCTCCTCCTGCCCCCAACCCCTCCCAGCATCAGAGTCTTTTCCAATGAGTCAACTCTTGGCATGCGGTGGCCAAAGTACTGGAGTTTCAGCTTTAGCATCATTCCGTCCAAAGAAATCCCAGGGCTGATCTCCTTCAGAGAGACTGGTTGGATCTCCTTGCAGTCCAAGGGACTCTCAAGAGTCTTCTCCAACACCACAGTTTAAAAGCATCAATTCTTCGGCGCTCAGCTTTCTTCACAGTCCAACTCTCACATCCATACATGACCACAGGAAAAACCATAGCCTTGACTATTTACCTTGGTCAAAAATAACCTTTTTTTTTTTTTTTTTTTTCAAAAACAGTCACAAGGGTCTTCTCATTTTTTTCCTATTTGCTTCTTTGGTTTTAGATTTCAAAACTAGCATCGCATCGGGTTGTGAAATTGGAAGGTGGATCCTCCAACTTTATTCATCTACAGTATATTGTATGCAGTGTGCCTTGTAGACTTAAAGAATGGCTGATTTATCAAACTTCATCATCATGATTTCAGTTAATGGTATCTGAGAAGATATTTTCTTTTTGGGCTGCTTAGTCTCTAGCTTTTTTTTTTTTTCCTGGAAGGAGAGAATGTTTATTTGTTCCATATATTATTTTTTAACCCCTCACCTTCACAAAAACAAAGAAAATGTTCTATCTAAAGGCTTACTACTCAAAGTATAACTTGTGGAATAGGATCATCAGTGTCACCTGGGAGCTTGTTAAACCCACTACTCTCAGGCCCACCCAGACCTGCCAAATCAGAATCTGAGAACCTCAGGAGGTTCTTGCTGTGTTAAAGTTGGAAGAACACTGAATTAAAGCATTAAACATCTGGGTGTCTGTATCAGTTCAGTTCAGTCACTCAGTCATGTCTGACTCGTTGTAAACCCATGGACTGCAGCATGCCAGTGAACTGTAAAATGGGGGTAAAACCAGTGGTGTCTATCACAGGATATTAGGAGATTCAAATAATATGAAATGCGGCAGTATTATCCAGTCAACAAATATCAGTATTAGTCAACAAATTAAAAACATATGAGGTTATAATAAAACTTAACTGAAATCCACATGGTGTAGTACTTAGAATACTGTAAGCCTCAATAGCAGAATTAAGCATCCATTCATTTATCCAATAAATATTTAAGCTCCTATTAGATACCAGGCACAAATCCTACCTTTGCTCTCAAAGGTGTTAGAAGTGACAGTTAGACAAGACGAGTACCTAGAGGAATTCTTCAGGGTCGTTAGAAACCAGATTCTGTAGTCTATAGCCCTTTCACCCATGCAGAGACTAGAAAGAGAGGTGTGCTTAGAGCCCAGTGAAAGGGACTTTGAACATATCCTGAGTCAGGTTTCTCTTTTCTTGTCAGAGATGGAAAATCCCATTGACAGTTAACTCTTCAACAGTGATTCAGAGACGATCTAGAATTAATAGTGCAAACTAGCATGTGGTGGTGGGAAAATAAAACATCTACCATCCCTTGACACTTGCTCTACTCTTATGATGGATGAAGTGACAAAAGTCCAGGAGGCACAGACACAGTCTCAGTTAATGGACATTTTCATAGAAACAAACACATCAGGCCTGCAAGTGATACAACCCCAGGACAAACTGAACAGACCTAGTAGCTGGAAATGACTTTCGGAAGAAAGAAATGCCATCACCTCTCTTAAAAAGGAGATTAGCTGAGAATGCTAAATTGTCATCAAATCATAGTCTTCAAAAAGCCTACGGAACCTGAGAAAAGATCTAGTCCAGGTGACAGCATAAGTGCAAGCAGAAAAAGGCTAAGGAAACAAAGGGATGCAAGGAGAGTGCAGCCAGTAATCACTGTTGAAGGGAGTGGAGTGGGACGCGTGGTCAGCCTCTGATTGGTCACTCCACACATTGTTCCCACCCCTTCGTTCATAGAGGGGGAAATGAGTCCCAAGAGATTAAGCCCCTAGGTTTTCCATTTCACTATTGAATTGAAATATACTTTAACTACAATGAAAAATTCACCATCTACTTTATAAATAATTCATATTAGTAAAAACATGTCAGGTGGGTGCCTGTGGCCAGGAGGAATGTAAAGTACTGTGATCAAGAAGATGTCAAGAGGTGGTTCCTGCATAAAGAAACTGATTCTAAAATTAATGTGAAAATTCTTGAGGACACAGAAGAGCCAAAATTATCTTGAAAAAGAACAAAATTGGAAGATTAATACTTCCGATTTTCAAAACAGTGCAAAGTGCATGATACTGGCATAAGGATAAACAAATAGATCAGTGGGATACAATTGAGAGCCTAGAAATAAATTCTAACATTTATAGGTAATTGATTTTTGACAAAGGTGCCAAGACAATTCAATGGGAAAAGAATGGTCTTTTTCCAAAACCTGATGCTGGGATAAGTGAATATCCACATGCAGAAAACTGAAGTTGGACTCCTAACTCACACCAGCTAATCAAAAGGGAACATAGACCTAGACATAAAAGCTAAATCTATAAAAACTCTTAGAAGAAAAAGTAAATCTTTATAATCTTGGTTTAGGCAAAGATCTCTTCTACGTGGAAGACCCAAGTCACAAAAACAAACAAACAAAAAAGTAAATTGAACTACACTAAAGTTCAGTTCAGTCGCTCAGTCTTATCTAACGCCCTGTGACCCCATGGATTGCAGCACGCCAGGCTTCCCTGTCCATCACCAACTCCCAGAGCTTACTCAAACTCATGTCCATTCAGTCGGTGATGCCATACAATCATCTCATGCTCTGTCGTTCCCTTCTCCTCCCACCTTCAATCTTTCCCAGCATCAGGGTCTTTTCAAATGAGTCATCTCTTCACATCAGGTGGCCAAAGTATTGGAGTTTCAGTTTCAGCAAAAGTCCTTCCAGTAAACATTCAGGACTGATTTCCTTTAGGATGGACTGGTTGGAGGAGAAGGCAATGGCAACCCACTCCAGTACTCTTGCCTGGAGAATCCCATGGATGGAGGAGCCTGGTAGGCTGTGGTCCGTGGGGTGGCGAAGAGTCTGACACGACTGAGCGACTTTGCTTTCACTTTTCACTTTCACACATTGGAGAAGGAAATGGCAACCCACTCCAGTGTTCTTGCCTGGAAAATCCCAGTGGGGGTAGATCCTCAGACATGACCGACTTTGCTTCTTGCAGGGAGTCACACACTGTCAAACTAGTACAGCCACTATGGAGAGAGCAAAATAGAACTTGAGCATACTCACATGTGTTCAGCCAGGACATGGAAACAGATGTCCATCAGCAGATGACTGTGGTGGGCACATTCAGTTCTGATGAGGGACTCCTCAAGAGTCTTCTCCAAGACCACAGTTCAGAAGCATAAATTCTTCTGTGCTCAGCTTTCATAATCCAACTCTCACATCCATACACGACTACTGGAAAAAACATAGCTTTGACTAGACAGACCTTTGTTGGCAAAGTAATGTCTCTGCTTTTGAGTATGCTATCTAGGTTGGTCATAACTTTCCTTCCAAGGAGTAAGCGTCTTTTAATTTCATGCATGCAATCACCATCTGCAATGATTTGGGAGCCTAAAAAAATAAAGTCTGACACTGTTTCCACTGTTCTCCCATCTACTTCCCATGAAGTGATGGGACCAGAGGCTATGATCTTAGTTTTCTGAGTGTTGAGTTTAAGCCAACATTTCACTCTCTTCTTTCACTTTCATCAAGAGGCTCTTTAGTTCTTTTCAGCTTTCTGCCATAAGGATGGTGTCATCTGCATATCTGAGGTGATTGATATTTCTCCCTGCAATCTTGATTCTAGCTTGTGCTTCTTCCAGCCCAACATTTCATGATGTACTCTGCATAGAAGTTAAATAAGCAGGGTGACAATATACAGCCTTGACGTATTCCTTTCCCGATTTGGAACCAGTCTGTTATTCCATTCCAGTTCTAACTGTTGCTTCATGACATGCATACAGATTTCTCAGGAGTCAGGTCAGGTGGTCTGGTATTCCCAGCTCTTGAAGAATTATCCACAGTTTGTTATGATGCACACAGTCAAAGGCTTTGGTATAGTCAATAAAGCAGAAGTAGATGTTTTTCTGGAACTCTCTCACTTTTTCAATGAGCCAGCAGATGTTGGCAATTTGATCTCTGGTTCCTCTGTCTTTTCTAAAGTCAGCTTGAACATCTGGAAGTTCAAAGTTCACATACTGTTGAATCCTGGCTCAGAGAATTTTGAGCATTATTTAGCTAGCATGTCAGATAAAATATGTTTGATTGAGTGAGTGAGTGAAGTCGCTCAGTCGTGTCCGGCTCTTTGCGACCCCCTGGACTGTAGCCCACCAGGCTCCTCCCTCCATGGGATTCTCCAGGCAAGAGTACTGGAGTGGGTTGCCATTTCCTTCTCCAGGGGATCTTCCTGACCCGGGGATCGAACCCAGGTCTCCCGCCTTGCAGGCAGACGCCTTGACCTCTGAGCATGTCAGATAAAATATGTTTGATAGTGATCTCCAAACTCCAGACTAACTACATCAGAATACCCTAGGGAAAAGAAAAGGGATGCTATAAAAAAAAAAAAAAAAGAACTCTCAAGTCATATCCTCAGAGAGTATGGAAAGCTGTGCTTTTTAAAGTCTCCCAAAATATTATTGACTAATATGCAAGACTGGACTTCTCTGGTGGCTGGGGGTAAAGAATTCACCTGCAATGCAGGAGAGGCAGGTTTGATCCCTGGGTTGAACAGATCCCTGGGTTGCAGAAGGAAATGGCAATCCACTCCAGTATCTTGCCCGGGAAATCCAAAGGACAGAGAGCCTGGCGGACTATGTCCATGGGGTTGCAAAAGTCAGATGCAACTTAGCAACTAAACTATCACCCAATGTACAAAAGGAGTTGGAACTCTTGATCTAGAGGTTGAAACAAAACATATGAAATAAATGAGGGAGAAATATAGAGGAATGTTTTCCCATTTCAGTATGAGAGAGCATTTTAAATATGTAAAAGCAAAGGAAAACAATTCTTTGACTTATTAAAAAATGTTTATGGGGGCTACCAGGCACATGCATTTTGGCTATGTGAAATAGTTAAAGTTCTGTATATCAAAAGTCATCACATACAATATTTAAAAACAAACTAGGAAAAAGTATTTTTGGAAAAAATCTTTTCAATGTCTATGGTAAAGAAAAGGTATTCTTAATAAGTTAAAAAAATTCTTACAATTCGCTAAGTAAAAGCAAGTAATGAAATAGAAAATAGGAAGCTGACATAGTCCACAAAAGAAATTTTGCCCAAATTAAAATGTAAATATGTGAAAAGCTATTTGACTTTTCTAATAGTAAAATAAATGAAGAGTATTTAGATAAACTACTGTGTGTATCTATCGAGATGTTAAATACAGAAATAGATGGCCCCCAGTGTTCATCGTCACACTATTCTCAGTGGTTAGGAAATGGAGACAACCTAGATGTCCATCGACAGATGAATATATGGGGAAGTTGTGGTGCATATATGCAATTGAATATTATCCATCCATAAAAAGGAACAGGGTTGAGTCAGTTCTAATGAGGTAACTGAACCTAAAGCCTATTATAAGGGTGAAGTAAGTCAGAAAGAGAAAAGCAAGTATCATATACTAACATATTATATGGACTATAGAAAGATGGTAATTATGAACCTATTTTCAGGGCAGCAATGGAGATGAAGACATAGAGAACAGACTTGTAGACACAGTGGGGAAAGGAGTTGTTGTTCAGTCACTCTGTCGTGTCCAACTCTTTGCAACCCCATGGACCACAGCACACCAGTCTTCTCTGTCCTTCACCATCTCCCTAAGCTTGCTCAAACTCATGTCCATTGAGTCAGTGATACCATACAACCATCTCGTCCCCTGTCATCCCCTTCTCCTCTTGCATTCAATCTTTCCCATCATCAGGGTCTTTTCTAATGAGTCAGCACTTCATATTAGGTGGCCAAAGTATTGGAGCTTAAGCTTCAGCATGTCTTTCCAATATATATTCAAGATTGATTTCCTTTAGGATTGACTGGTTTGATCTCCTTGTAGTCCAAGGGACTCTCAAGAGTCTTCTCCAACACCACAGTTCAAAAGCATCAATTCTTCAGAGCTCAGCTTTCTCTACAGTCCAACTCTCACATCTATACATGACTCTCAGAAAAGCCATAGTTTTGACTAGACAGAACTCTGTTGGCAAAGTAATGTCTCTGCTTTTTAATATGGTCTTTAAAAATTAGAGATACCAAGGAACATTTCATGCAAAGATGGGCACAATAAAGGACAGAAATGGTATGGACCTAACAGAAGCAGAAGATATTAAGAAGAGGTGGCAAGAATACACAGAAGAACTGTACACAGAAGATCTTCATGACCCAGATAATCACGGTGGTGTGATCACTCATCTAGAGCCAGACATCCTGGAATGCGAAGTCAAGGGGGCCTTAGAAAGGATCACAATGAACAAAGCTAGTGGAGGTGATGGAATTTCAGTTGAGCTATTTCAAATCCTAAAAGATGATGTTGTGAAAGTGCTGCACTCAATATGCCAGCAAATGTGGAAAACTCAGCAGTGGCCACAGGACTGGAAAACGTCAGTTTTCATTCCAATCCCAAAGAAAGGCAATGCCAAAGAATGCTCAAACTACCACACAATTGCACTCACCTCACATGCTAGTAAAGTAATGCTCAAAATTCTCCAAGCCAGGCTTCAGCAATACATGAACCATGAACTTCCAGATGTTCAAGCTGGTTTTAGAAAAGGCAGAGGAACCAGAGATCAAATTGCCAACATCCGCTGGATCATCGAAAAAGCAAGAGAATTCCAGAAAAACATCTATTTCTGCTTTATTGACTATGCCAAAGCCTTTGACTGTGTGGATCACAATAAACTGTGGAAAATTCTTCAAGAGCTGGGAATACCAGACCACCTGACCTGCCTCTTGAGAAACCTATATGCAGGTCAAGAAACAACAGTTAGAACTGGACATGTAACAACAGATTGGTTCCAAATAGGAAAAGGAGTACGTCAAGGCTGTATATTGTCACCCTGCTTATTTAACTTCTATGCAGAGTATGTCATGAGAAATGCTGGGCTGAAAGAAGCACAAGCTAGAATCAAGATTGCTGGGAGAAATATCAATAACCTCAGATATGCAGGTGATACCACCCTTATGGCAGAAAGTGAAGAGGAACTAAAGAGCCTCTTGATGAAAGTGAAAGAGGAGAGTGAAAAAGTTGGCTTAAAGTTCAACATTCAGAAAACTAAGATCATGGCATCAGATGTTCAAATTGGATTTAGCAAGGCAGAGGAACCAGAGATCAAATTGCCAACATCCACTGGATCATAGAGGAAGCAAGAGAATTCCAGAAAAGCATCTACTTCGGCCTCATTGACTACACTAAAACCTTTGACTGTGTGGATCACAACAAACTGAAATCTTTAAAGAGATGAGAATACCAGACCACCTGACCCACCTCCTGAGAAATCATATATAAGTCAAGAAGCAACAGTTAGAACCTGATATGGAACAACAGACTGGTTACAATTTGGGAAGGAGTACGTCAAGGCTGTATATTGTCACCCTGCTTATTTAACTTATATTCAGAGTATATTATGTGAAATGCCAGGCTGGATGAAGAACAAGCTAGAATCAAGATTGCTGGGAGAAATATCAATAACCTCAGATATGCAGATGACACCACCCTTATGGCAGAAAGCAAAGAGGAGTCAAAGAGCCTCTTGATGAAAGCAAAAGAGTACAGTGAAAAAGCTGACTTAAAATTCAACATTCATAAAGCTAAGATCATAGTATCCACTCCCATCACTTCATGGCAAATAGATGGGGAAACAATTAAAATAGTGACAGACTTTATTTACTTGAGCTCCAAAATTACTAAGACGGTGATTGCAGCCATGAAGTTAAAAGACGTTCGCTTCTTGCAAGAAAAGCTATGACCAACCTAGTTCAATTCAGTTCATCGCTCAGTCGTGTCCGACTCTTTGCGACCCCATGTACTGCAGCACGCCGGGCCTCCCTCTCCATCACCAACCTCGGGAGTTCACTCAAACTCACATCCATCGAGTCGGTGATGCCATCCAGCCATCTCACCTTCTGTCGTCCCCTTCTCCTCCTGCCCCCAATCCCTCCCAGCATCAGAGTCTTTTCCAATGAGTCAACTCTTCGCATGAGGTGGCCAAAGTACTGGAGTTTCAGCGTTAGCATCATTCCTTCCAAAGAAATCCCAGGGCTGATCTCCTTCAGAATGGGCTGGTTGGATCTCCTTCTGGTCATTATTGCTAACTATCAAATATATAGTCTTCTCTTAGAAGACTTTACCTTGAAACAATCCATGCTAGCAAAAAAAAAAAAAAAAAATGTCAAGACTAACTGCTTGATTACATTCCAGCCATCATTTGCTTTACTTTCTGAGTGGTCTCCTTTGAGTCACTGCCTATATGTGAGGCTCTGTCATGTAATGACCAAAGCAAATAAGTTTCTGTGGCTGTTTTTCTCTGTAAACACATTGGTAGCTGCTGCTGCTGCTGCTAAGTCGCTTCAGTCATGTCCAACTCTGTGCGACCCCATAGACGGCAGCCCACCAGGCTCCCCTGTCCCTGCGATTCTCCAGGCAAGAACACTGGAGTGGGTTGCCATTTCCTCCTCCAATGCATGAAAGTGAAAAGTGAAAGTGAAGTCGCTCAGTCGTGTCTGACTCTTCGTGACCCCATGGACTGCAGCCTACCAGGTTCCTCTGTCCATGGGATTTTCGAGGCAAGAGTACTGGAGTGGGTTGCCACTGCCTTCTCCAAATACATTGGTAGAGCTTCCAATGAAAATAAACAGAAAAGAAACTGCTGAAGTGCAACATTTTCCCAGGGCAATATTAGTCACCTGTGTATTCAAAATTTTTCTCATTACCGAGATTTACAGTATCTTTTTGGAGGGACAAGGCATTGTCCATCCATTTCCTCTCTCTTTTCCTTCCACCATGCTATTCAGCTGCAGTATGTATTCACGGGTAACTCAAGCAGGCAGGCTTTATTTCATTTACTCTCAGCAGTTCCTACATAGTTCTGTAATAAGGATAAGGCTACCCTTCATAATTAGCTATTTCCCTCTTTCCAAATTGCAAAGAAAACCAGATTCAAATTTTAGTTGTGATGACTGTTTATCTAAACACCTACCACCATGAAGCTTCAAGGAAGCACAGAGGCCCTTAAGATGAAAGTCACACCAGCTGGACTAGAAGCTAGAGGAGCAGCAGGAGAAAAAGGTTGAGGAAATGAGAACCAACTGGGTGTCCTAGAGCCAAGTCTGAAGAGCAGCTGGAGGCTCACACGTGGACTCAAAGCTGCACATGAAGTGCAAGCCCTGAGTTCTTGGCACAGGCGCCCTTTGCCCGCGTGTCTACAGGCCAGTAATGTACTAGAGCCAACTTGTACCAGCCTGAAAAAAGCTGTTAAATTTTTATGAATTTTCCAAACCACATGTTAAATTGTTGGTAGCTTGAAATTGGCCATGGTGAGGTACTTACACCATTGAAACTGAAAAATTCTACAAATTAAGACTCTGGTTTTCAGAAGGTTGGTGATTATACATTTACCAGCATACCACTAGACCTTTGGTTGCTTCTCTCAACTTGAATTCCTTCACATCTCCTTCCTATGGACATTTGTAACCAGATTCTGTTCAGAAAGCAGCAGAGAACAGCAAGTAAGAATGACCATCAGGACCTGTCACTGATCACTACCCACAGTGTCTGTTCAAGGTCTGTTTCCATATGAAGGGATGCTCATGAGAGGTCCCTCTACTGACACTCAGGGCCAGGCCACCATCTGAGGACAGCAAGTGTCAGTTGTTCCAGCTCTTTCCTGTTGTTTACACTAAGCAAGAGGGCCTGGAAGAAGAGTGAAACAAGTAAGGGCATGAAAAAGATGGGCCTGAAATTTGACTTGTCTGTAGCATGACTGGTCATGTCAGACAAGGGGAGGTGGTGGAACTCCTCCCGATGCTGCTTCACCTCTCTTTAATATGACACCACAGTGAAAGAAAAGACTCCCATGCGGAACTGAGACCAGAAAATTGGGTCTTACTCCACCTCTGACACTGACTTAGAGTGTGACCTGGAAAAAAAAGACACCAACTGCCCCCACAGGGGACCGCACCGCCTTACTGACTCAAACCATGTCTGCTAATAGACTCTTCCACTTGTGGAGGTACTTTAGGGATAATGGGAAAACAAATAGAACTAAACTGGAAAAAAAGAGAAAGAAGAAATGGAAGGAAAGGAGGGAAGGATGGAGGGAGGAAGGAAAAAGAAAAGGAAAGAGAGAGGAAGAAAGAAAAGAGAACTTGGAAAGAAGAAGAAAGCAAAAAAGAATTTTAAAAAGGAAACCAAAAAATTAGAAGCTTAGGCTAAAATAATCGCTCTTCTCAACCATAGAAATTGAAAAAATGTTCATTTTTCCAAGGTCTTCCTGAACTTAATAACTGATATTAAAGTAAATAAACATAAAAAAATGTGGACTTAATAAAATACCTAAATACTAATAAAATGTCACTTTTATACATTTAGGTATGAGGGACTTGTATGTAAGATTTTATTTGAGAAAACAAAAGTTCCAGTGCTGAAGATTAAGTATGAAAACTACTCAACCAGATGAATTATTTATTCAGTAAATATTTGGCTATGAGCTATCAAAGTGTGATGCTAACTCTAAACATTTACAGAGGGAGAACACTCAAATCCTCTGCTCAAGAAACTCAAAGCCAGAATTCCAGTCAAAGTTTCATGCTTTAAATTACCTCCTCCACTCTAAAAAGAACATTTATATTTGAATTTTCTTCATCGGATTTTTAAAATTAAGACAAAACCTCTTTCAAAGAGGAAAGAAATTTCTTAGTAAACCCAAAACAGAAGACAAACCAAATGCAAATCCATGAAGGTAATGCCCTTGTTAATTTCAGATTAAAACTATAAGTGATGGGGATTCCACTCCCAGAAATAATTAAGACCCCAAACCTCAATGGTAACGGAGGGAAAGAGCCATCCTGCCACATAAAATGGGGCTTGGACCAACAGCCTCACGTGAAACAAGCTGTGACCACTCCCTAGGAATGCCGCTCGTGGCAGCAACAGCAATTCTGGGAGGGAGAAGACAAGGCTGTTGATGCAGGACCAATGCCTGGGCATGGAATAGCTCTGATAGGATGGTAATACCAGCATGGGAGGGAAGGGCTACATGTGAGGTTCCATTTGGCCAGATGGAGACAACCGTAGATCTGCGGGGCAGAGAGAAGGGAGTACAGAGAGAAGGGAAACAAAACAGCCCTCTCAGTAGGAGCCCAGAGGAAACTAGAACTTCAACACATATAAGGTCACACTAAGAAGGATGGACCACAAAATAAGTAATAAGAGGACGCATTCACTCTCAACAAAATGCGAAAACTTTAAACAATCACATATTGACTTTACAACTGGTATATTTAAGATTTCCAAAGAACTAATGCAAGAATAACATTCATTTTGAAAAGAACAACGACAAACATGAAACAAAGCAGAACCAGTCACCACAAATAAGGAATGGCAAAAGTGCCCAAGCGAAAGATCTTCCAGTCCTGGCTCAAAGTCCCCACAAAAAGCTCATCCCCTCCCCAGCCCAGAGTGCAGATGAATTTGAGCCCCCTTGGAGATGCTAAGTCTTCCAGTTCTCACCCATGCAGCGCTCAGCCCCGAGCATAACAGCTCCGTAGCAATCAAAGGACAATCTCACAAAATCATGGCCAGTGGAGTTACGCCAGTTTCACCTGACTGAATTTTTGTCCTGGGTAATAAAATTCGAAAATACTCACCCTTCTCCTTCCAAGTTGGATGTTCCAAATAGGAAAAGAAATGAACATCATCTGACTTGCACTCAGGATGGTTACTGATATGAATCTGGTCCTGGAAGCCCACCCTGAGACAGGGATCAGGAGCAGGTGATTTGTTCGGGAGCTACCCCGAGGAAATTCCATGAGGAAGTGGGAGGACCAGGACAGGAAACAAGAAGCCGCAAGATCGGGGTGTAAGTTGAGGCAGAATCTCAGCCTATTGTCAAGCAAATTTGCATCTAAGAGATTTGCCTGCCGAGAAGTAAAGAAACTAGGCTTTCACACTTCCACACCTGTCAGTCATGAGCATAAACCCCCAGGCACTTTGTCCTGTCCATGCCTGTGGGTGAGGCGATTACCATAGCCCCACAGGGTGGTCTGCAAAGAAGCCCCAGGCCCGGGCTACTAGAAGTAATAGTGCCCAGAAGCCCAGGGAGGGAATCACAGAAAAGTCGTGTGTGTGTGTGTGTGTGTGTGTGTGCGTGTGTGTGTGTGTGTGTGTGTGTGTGTGTGTGGTATGTACTCAGTCATGTCCAACTCTTTGTGGCCCCATGGACTATAGCCCACCAGGCTCCTCTGTCCATGGGACTTTTCAAGCAAGAATACTAGAGTGGGTTGCCATTTCATACTCCAGGGGATCGTCCCAACCCAAGCATCAAATTCACATTTCTTGATTCTTTACCATTTGTGCCCCCTGGGAAAAAGGCATTTCAAGGAGTTTAGCAGAGCTCAGATACTTGTCTGCTGCAGTTACCTTTTCTTGAGGTCAGCAACTGGGATGGTTTGTGATGATTTTACACTTCCAGAAGGTGAACTGGGCCAAGAACAGAAGTAAAACACAACATAAAATGCTTAGGATTTATTCATGTGTGCAGTGAATGAAGGATGAGCCATTGCTGTAAAGCCTGATTATTAGTTAATAGGAGGACTTCCAGCAGGAACAAGTCACTTAGGTCTAGATAATCTACAGAACTTAAATTTGGTTTAAATTATTGCCCAAACTATGGCTTTCACGAACAATTTCATCTATTCTGATTTATTTGAAAATAACACATTAATTTTGGGAACAACCCTATAGTTTTAGAAATCAAAAGATATGTAACCTTTTATTAAGCTTGTAGATATACTTTCAATAACACTCTTCTAATTAAGAAAGATGAAATAACTTCAGCAAATGAGTTTCAGTTGTTTAGCAAATTATTTATGATTTTTAGCTCATTGCCAGACTAGGAATTAAAATTAAATAATTTCGAGCCTAGTAATATTGATACCTATAGATAACATTAGTGCACAGTGTTTGAGACTTAATAACTTAGAATAAGTAGATTAATGGACTGGAGTTTTCATAGTTTCAGTGTGTGTGGTCCAAGCATCCTTCCTTAAAGTAAAAGAGAATAAAAGAAAAAGCATCATCAGAACATGTGAGTTGCTTTGGGGACCATGGACTCCCTGTAGCACCTTTGCCAACGTACCAGCATGATTAATATGCCCTTATGTGCTAACGCCCTTACCCTGCCTGTGGCTGACAGAAGAGCAGTGGCAACATAGCCTGAATGTTCCAGGTGAGGCTCTAGAGAAGACACAAGGAACTATGATGAAGGCAACTGGGCAATGTTTTCATTTGAGGCTTTTAATAATCCAACTAAAAAGTAAGCATTTTCTATTAAAAAAAAAAAAAACAGGCATATGAGGTTAACATTAAAAAGAATTCATTCTAAATCCTGGGAAATAAAAACAGGGCCACGGGAGATTGTTTTAAAATGGACTGATTCAGGGGCAATGAACTCCAGATTGGACAGAGTTCAGCTGAACTGGGGGACTCAACTAGACACTGATGAATTGGAAGGTTGAGGATTTTACTCAGAGGTTGAGGGACTAAAAAGTATGAAGAAGAAAGTAAGAGATGCAGAGACAAGACTGAATGGCTCTACATATGTCTAGTAAGAGCACCCAAAGTAAAAAGTAGAAGGAATAAAGAAGCAATATGAAGAAATAATGGCCAAGAATTTTTGGCATTAAAAATGATGAGAGTTTTTAAAATTAAAAGCAAAATAAGAGGGATAGAAATAAATCCATACTTAGATTAGCTGCAATGACAATGCAAAATCAAGAATACAGAGAAAGCATAGAAGGTATAAGAAAAGACAAATAAATTGCTCTCAAATTCTCATAAGCAACAATGGATCTCAGAAAAAAATGGGATGGCATCTCTCACTGCTGAAGGGACATAACTGTCACCTGGAATTATATATTTACAAATCTTCAGTCACAAGTTATGGCAAAATAAATACATTCTGATACTTACAAAACAGAAAGCTAACCACTCACACATTCTCACGGAAAGAATTACTGAATAACATATTTTAATAAGAAAAAAAAAGTGAACTGAAGTTTCTTATACAGAAAACAGTTGTGAGTAAGGAAAGTGACCAAAAAGTGTAAATATAATAATAATATTAAAATATTTGTATTAAAATCTGGAAACAAAGCATTAGAAAACAATAAGATTGGCAGAATAACGTATGCAACAAAGTGTACTAAAGCCTTTTCCTACTTTTTCTATGTTTGAAAGAGAGTAGAGAGATACTAACATGCATAAATGCACAATTAATATATATGTTCAAATTTAAAAGTAACCATTACAACAGATGTAACCAACATTGGCTTGCCAAACAGAAGGAAGCATCAGTTCAGTTCAGCTCAGTTCAGTCACTCAGTCATGTCCGACTCTTTGCGACCCCATGGACTGCAGCACGCCAGACTTGCCAGTCCATCATCAACCCTCAGAGCTTACTCAAATTCATGTCCATTGAGGTGGTGATACCATCCAACCATCTCATTCTCTGTCATCCCCTTCTCCTCCCACCTTCAATATTTCCCAGCATCAGGGTCTTTTCAAATGAGTCAGCCTTTCATATCAGGTGGCTGAAGTATTAGAGTTTCAGCTTTAGCATCAGTCCTTCCAATGAATATTCAGGACTGATTTCCTTTAGGATTGACAGGTTGGATCTCCTTACAGTCCAAGGGACTCAAGAGTCTTCTCCAACAACAGAGTTCAAAAGCATCAATCCTTTGGCACTCAACTTTCTTTATAGTCCAACTCTCACATCCATAAATGACTACTGGAAAAACCAAGGCCTTTACTAGATGGCCCTTTGTTGGCAAAGTAATGTCTCTGCTTTTTAATATGCTGTCTAGGTTGGCCATAGCTTTTCTTCCAGGGAGCAAGAGTCTTTTAATTTCATGGCTGCAGTCACCATCTCCAGTGATTTGGGAGCCCCCCCCCCAAAATAAAGTCTCTCACTTTTTTCATTGTTTCCTCGTCTATTTGCCATGAAGTGATGGGACGGGATGCCATGATTTTAGTTTTCTGAATGTTGAGTTTTAAGCCAACTTTTTCACTCTCCTCTTTCTCTTTGACCAAGAGGCTCTTTAGGTATTTTTTGCTTTCTGCCATAAGGGTGATGTCATCTGTGTATCTCAGGTAATTGATATTTCTCCCAGCAATCTTGATTCCAGCTTGTGCTTCATCCAACTCAGCATTTCTCATGACGTACTCTGCATATAAGTTAAATAAGTAGGGTGACAATATACAGCCTTGATGTACTCCTTTCCTGATTTGGAACCAGTCTGTTGTTCCATGTCCAGTTCTAACTGTTGCTTCTTGACCTGCATACAGATTTTCAGGAGGCAAGTCAGGTGATCTGGTATTCCCATCTTTTTCAGAATTTTCCAGTTTATTGTGATCCATACAAAGGCGTTGGCATAGTTAATAAAGCATAAATAGATTTTTTTTGGATCTCTCTTGCTTTTTTGATGATCCATCGATGTTGGCAGTTTGATCTCTGGTTCCTCTGCCTTTTCTAAATCCAGCTTAACATCTGGAAGTTCATGGTTCACACACTGTTGAAGCCATGCTTGGAGAATTTTGAACATTACTAGCATGTGAGATGAGTGCAGTTTGAACATTCTCTGGCATTGCTTTTCTTTGGGATTGGAATGAAAACTGACCTTTTCCAGTCCTGTGGCCACTGCTGAGTTTTCCAGATTTGCTGGCATATTGAGTGCAGCACTTTCACAGCATCATCTTTCAGGATTTGAAATAGCTCAACTGGAATTCCATCACCTCCACTAGCTTTGTTCATAGTGATACTTCCTAAGGTCCACTTGACTTAGCATTCCAGGATGTCTGGCTCTCAGTGAGTGATCACACCATCATGTTTATCTGGGTTATGAAGATCTTTTTTGTACAGTTCTTCTGTGTATTTTTGCCACCTCTTCTTAATATCTTCTGCTTCTGTTAGGTTTATACCATTTCTGTCCTTAATTGTGCCCATCTTTGTATGAAATGTTCCCTTGGTATCTCTAATTTTCTTGAAGAGATCTCTAGTCTTTCCCATTTTATTGTTTTCCTCTATTTTTTTCCATTGATCACTGAGGAAGTCTTTTTTATCTCTCTTTACTATTCTTTGGAACTCTGCATTCAAATGAGTATATCTTTCCTTTTCTCCATTGCCTTTAGCTTCTCTTCTTTTCTCAGCTATTTGTAAGGTTTCCTCAGACAGCCATTTTGCCTTTTTGCATCTCTTTTTCTTGGGGATAGTCTTGATCACTGCCTTCTGTACAATGTCACGAACCTCCATCCGTGGTTCCTCAGGCACTCTATCAGATCTAACCAGGGAACTTAAGAAAATTGTATCAATTCAGAGAGCAGAAAAGGATATAAAAATAAATCAAAAAAGAATATGATGAGCAATAGGAATTAGATGTAGAAATGAGTGTGTGCGTGTGTGTGTGTTACTCACTTAGTCATGTCTGACTTCTTGTGACCCCATGGACTGTAGCTCACCAGGCTCCTGTGTCCATGAAATTCTCCAGGCAAGAATACTGGAGTGGGTTGCCATTCACTTCTCCAGGGGAGCTTTCCAACCCAGCGATCAAACCCAGATCTCCCACATTGCAGGCAGATTATTTACTGTCTGAGCCACCAGGGAAGCCCTAGAAATAAGGATAAAGAGTTCAATAATCATACAAAACATAAATGCATTAAATTTATCTGGAAAACAGAGAATTATATTAATTTGGTTTTAGTCTGTATATATATATATATATACACAGTCTATTAGCAGTACACATAAATAACACAAAAGCCCAAATCTAGCAGGAAAGATGAGTCATCAACATAAATGTTAGGCAAAAGATACAAGTTATTAGAAATACAGATCAGGCTTTGCGAAAGTTCAAAAGAGAAGGAGGAGAGAAAGAGAGAGAAGTTATGAAATACAAAACTAGATCAGGAAAGTCTTCCTGAAAGAAGAGGCTTTTGAGTTGAGCCTTGAGGAATGGATTGGATCAGGCTTGGTAGAGGTGGAAAAGAGCATCCTTGCTGAAGGATTGCAGCATTTGTAAATGAAGGGGTTGACAGCCGTATGGAACTTGCCATATTAATTTTAGGCAAAGGGAGTCACTTAAATTTTATGTATCAAAGAATAATATTATATTCTCAAACCCCAAAGACTTCAGGTATCAATGAGTAGGTGGAAGGATTATGAAAAAATGAATAAAAACACATTTCACACACTTCATGAAATTCCTGATGTCACAGGCTTTCCAGTTCAGGTTTTGGAGATAAATATGTTTTCAAGTACCCTGGAAAGTGACCTGTTTTCCTAGAACTTCATTGTTTCACAGGACAGTTGGGAGCCCAGCTTCTAGCCTTGCCCTACTAATATGGTACAGAATGTGAACAAATTCCCATCCTTAGGAAATCACTGCCATATGGCATTTCCTATGCAATTCCTCCTTGCTCTAGCTTTGGTTAGAGCAGGGTGAAGTAGAAAAGTAAGTCTAGGAGCAGAGGAAAAAATATCTTAAGCTCCTACCATCTTCCTGAAAGCAAGTAAGCACTTCACTTTTGAGATTGTTCTCTACATCAGTGATCACGATTTTTTAAGTGTTGTTTCTGTTACCCATAGTCTACAACCAGATTTTCATTTGGTTTTGTATTCTTATTTTCCTGAAGTCATTTTTTTCTCATTATCCTTTGATTATGAAATATTTTAAATACCTACAAAATTAGAGCCATCTCATCTATATAAGTATTAGTATTTCACTATGTAGCTCTAAAAGGTGACTCCTCTTTTGAAGAAATATCAACAATTCCACAATCATACCTAAAACAGTTCATGATAATGCCTTAGCATAGACACATGTTTAATCACTGTTCAGATTTTTCCAACGTCTTATCAGGTTTCGCCTCCGCGGCTGGGCGCCGCGTCCCGCGCGAGCCGTCGCAGAGCGCCCCGCGCTCCCCGCACCTGCGCCCCTTCCTCACCGCAACAGGTCAGGGGCGGGCGGAGGCGGCGAGGGCGCGCGAGCAGAGAGTGGAGGACTCCAGGTCTGGAAGAGGGAGACGGCGTCTGCAGATCGTGGAACTGGTTAATTTCCCTCGGTGATACATTCTTCTTGATGTCTGATCCTCTGACTGCCACGCGCTAGCCCTCCGACTTTGCGAGCGCCGGGGTTGGCGAATTAGGAGGGAGAGGACCTGGAGCGTTACAGGAATCATCCTTTACCTTAAGGTGCTTGGGAGTTACGTTAATGAAGCTGCGAGGGACCTGCAAGGGGTCTTGCGACTTTCCTCCTAGAACTGACAGCGATGATGTGGCTGGAGATATGCAACTTGGAGGTGTGTTGCTGTGGACCCTTTGCAGGAAGAAAAGAACTATTACATATCAGAATTAATACGTCTTATTCATTCACTGTGGCAATTGAATTTCTGTAGTGTCTTTGGCATTTGCTTAACTCTTCAATCTGTTAAAAAATGCTCTTAACTCTTCAACCTCCTAAAAATACGGTTTTCAAGACTTACATTGTGTTAATTTTGAATACAGAAATCATGAAGGGGCTGAGAATTTATGCAAGAGTAAAGATCAGGTGATTTTCAACATTGCTTTCTCTTACAAGATGTAAAATATGCATGCATTTCCACCAGAAGTCACTGTTTGCCACCAGAAGTCACTGTTTCGTTGTGAGGTTATGAGACCTTTAGTAGTTAGACTGTGTCAAAACTGGCTTTCTCTTCTGTTTCCTATTAGTTTGACTGAATTTTACAAGGAGTTAGTGGAGCTAAAAGTTATTTTTATTGACTAAAATACTTGCTTAATTTGGCTTTGATTACATGGAAGAGTTGTCTAAGATACATATATATATATAAGTTGCATCTTTATTAGGAACATTTATAAGTTACTGGAGCCATGTGATTGTTTAGTTGAAGTTATAGTGCTTTGGGGATTGAAAAGATGAATTAAAAAAAATAAACATGGGAAAGGCAAGCTTGTTTTCCATATTTTAAAGATACAAATGAAAAGCGTTTCATGCTCAAAAATAAAAAATAAAAAATAAAAAACAGTTTTTTTAATAGAAATCAATTTTTGGTTGATGTGACTATTGAATCTCTTCTGATTTATAGATTTCCTCTGCTTCTCTTATTTTCCTTGAATGTTTATGTGCTTTGGTTTTTTGCTGCTGTTCTGTTTTTCTGTAGATACCAGGTCATTTGTTCTATAGCATTTCCTACACTTTGGATTTTGCTGATTGCATCCCTGTGGTATCATTGACATGCTCCTTTGTCCCCTATGCTTCCTGAAAATTGGCATTTGAGTTAAAGCTTCATCAGGGTCAGAGTTAGAAGTTCTAGGAAAACAGCTCACTTTACTGTGATCCTGCAAGTGATGTGATCTCCAAAGCTTATACTGGAAGACTATGACGTTGGCAACACCCTGAAATATATATTTATTCATTCTCCCACCTTTCTCCTTTGTGTATTTGTGTGTGCATGTACAGACACACACATACACACACACAAGCAAGACTGTTTCAAAGGTGATGGTGTTTATTTCCATCAGGACATACATAAATGTCTGGTTGTCTCACATAATGTGATGTTTCCATACTTACATGCATTGTCTGGTTCCATTGTCTGGATTCATTAATGCTTTAGAGACCAAAAAATGGATTAAAGTGATCAGTCTTTGAATTTCAGCTGATATTCCCTCTATACAGAGAAGCTATTTCTCCTCAACCCATGATCCAGAGGAAGAAATCCTAAAATGAAAACAGGATAAATTTTTGATATTTGTCCTTTATTATCTAGATTTTAAAACCACAAGGTGATTCCTTGATATCCTTTCAAAAGTTACTGGCAAGCTTTCCATTATTATTATCATTATGAACACATGCATTAAAACCTGATTGATAAGTTTTAATCCATTGCAGTTTTTATCCTTCTGGATGATCTATTTGTCCTATCTTTAGCCAGTAGGAGCTTCTTCAGGTAATCTCTTAAGTACATTGATACATCTCTGCTGCTGCTGCTAAGTTGCTTCAGTCGTGTCTGACTCTGTGCGACCCCATAGACGGCAGCCCACCAGGCTCCCCCATCCCTGGGATTCTCCAGGCAAGAACACTGGAGTGGGTTGCCATTTCCTTCTCCAATGCATGAAAGTGAAAAGTGAAAATGAAGTCACTCAGTCGTGTCCGACTCCCAGCGACCCCATGGACTGCAGCCTTCCAGGCTCCTCCGTCCATGGGATTTTCCAGGCAAGAGTACTGGAGTGGGGTGCCATTGCCTTCTCTGTGACACATCTCTAGTAGTATCTTAAAGCCTCTTTGCTATCTGTGCTGTGTTGCACTGTCCTCAGTCACTAAGTGGTGTCCAACTCTTTGCAACCCCATGGACTGTAGCCCGCTAAGTTCCTCTGTCTATGGGATTCTCCAGACAAGAACACTAGAGGGGGTTGCCATTTCCTACTCCAGAGGATCTTCCCAACCCAGGGGTCGAACCCATATCTCTTGTATCTCCTGCATTGGCAGGCGGGTTCCTTACCACTGCACCACCTGGGAAGCCTCATTCCTGTCTAGCGTGGCAAATTATTTCAGGTTCGTCTTGAACCTTTTATTCCCCAGAGCAAATCAGTCAATTCTCCAAGAGTCTCTGGTTCCTCTCAGTAGTAAATGGTATTAGAAATGAGAATCTGGGACTTCCCTGGTGGTCCAGTGATTAAGATTCCACACTTCCACTGCAAGGAGTGAGAGTTTAATCCCTAGTAGGGCAAGTCCCACGTGCCACACAGTGAGGCCAAAGAAAAAAGAAAAAAGAAATGACAGTCTGAACTAGGAATGCTCACTGCTTACTGGGTTTGTCATTACTTCTAGGCCTTCTTAGTCAACTGATAGGAAAATAATTTCAGATAAAATACAGTTCACAATGACGATTTAAATGCAGAGTTACAGAGTTTTTAAAACTTAACCTTATCCATCTTACATCTTTTTCACCTTCCAATTATTCCAAAAGTCTCAGTTTTCAATATCAATAACAGAGTCATTCGTTTGATTTACTCCATGATACACACAGCCTCAGAGTAACAATACTAACACTACTATCACCAGTATCATTACTGAATACCATTTAAGATATTTTGCAGTTCTTTTTGTCTCTGGAGAACATTCCTTTACTGTTGCAGAAGGACTGTGTTCACTTGCAGTGTCACTTGGGATAACTCCTTTCTGTGTGGTTACATCAACAATCGGATCTACAGTTAGGTTAATTTGTTTCATTTTTCCGAAAATCTTTTTCAAGTTCAATTAGCTTTCTTGCCATCTCACCTGTTGACTTTGCATCTCATTGTATCACCTCTCTTTCTTTGCTTATTCTTGTTTTAGAAAGGCAATGTTTTCTAAAACGCATGTGTTGGGTAAATGATCTTCTATACCATAAAGATAAATCTGATAAATCATTTTTGCTTTGGGATTGGTTGAAATGCCTCATTCTATTTGTTGTTTGTTTTCTTTTCCTTTTGTTGCTATTTCATTCTTAAACATGTTTCTTTCTGGTGAGGCCTTTGTTTATTAACAGAGTGGATGATTTACTCTGCCTGCCTCTTCTCCAATGCAGACACTAGAGTAGGCACTTTTGTTTTAGTCGCTAAGTTGTATTGATAATAACATATTTATCGATATATTGAGGCCTTATGTGCACTAAAATGTATGAAGTAAGGACCAGGTACATGTACTGAGGACTAACTTAATCTCCCTAACTTAACAGCCCTATGACATATATATATTACAGTCCCTATTTTAGAAACGAGAAACTCGATATATGGAACACTTTACCTAAAATAACACAGCTGCTGCTAAGTCACTTCAGTCGTGTCTGACTCTGTGAGACCCCATAGACGGCAGCCCACCAGGCTCCCCTGTCACTGGGATTCTCCAGGCAAGAACACTGGAGTGGGTTGCCATTTCCTTCTCCAATGCATGAAAGTGAAGAGTGGAAGTGAAGTCGCTCAGTCATGTCCAACTCTTAGTGACCCCATGGACTGCAGCCTTCCAGGCTCCTCCATCCATGGGATTTTCCAGGCAAGAGTACTGGAGTGGGCTGCCATTGCCTTCTCCAAAAATAACATAGCTAGTAAGTGCCAAAGCCAAGAAGAATCCCTTCTCAGAGTTAAATCTAGAAGAGAGACTGACGTTCACCTCTCTGACTCTAAACTCTAGCATTTAGTGTATTTCCTACTGCTCTGATTTTAGGCCTGTCTTTAAGGCAAAGAATGTAACCCCTAGCAAAGGTGAGGGAAAGCTGCGAGTTTTCTCTCAAGCATTTGCAGTTGGCAAAAATCTGTAAGCTGCCACCTGTTCCCAGAATTCCCTGTTCCCAGGGCTCACCTTTCCTCCATCTTTTGTCCACAGCAGCCCTCAGGATGAAGTGCGTGACAGCCAGTCCCTCCCTAGGTGGTATATGGAAAAACTAGACTCTGAACAGAGCAGAATCAATCCAATGTGAGTAGGAAATGGAAGGCAAGACCCTGGCCCCTCAGAAGGGAGCCTGCCAGTTTCACGGAGCTAAATCCTCCTCTGACTATGGGCAGACAGGGGGAAGAGAGGAGACTGTTCTTCCTTATTATCCATTCCTCACAGAGCAGACAGTGGGCAGAACCTGTGCCACCAAAGAAGCTGAGAATTCTGGGGCCATTTTGCCATGCCTGGTAGATACTCAATTATTCGACAATATTATGAATCACTTCTACTGATGAGAAAAAGAGGTCTTGAGACAATAAGTACCTGGCCCATCTTTCATTAGAATTATAGTTGGGGAAATTTCCCCCAAAATATTCAGATGATTGACTCTTTCTATTTTCAGAACTGTTTCTCTTTCATTTCATTAACATTCACGTAGCAACTGGGAGAAAAACCTTTCAAGATCCGATTGCCTGAGGCCATTTAAAGTAGAAGTCCTCTATATGCTAAATAATTTAATCTTCACAACAAACCCATGAGGCAAAGGTTAATTTTCCATATTGTCAAATTAAGGAAACTTCAACTGAAACAAAATTTGGCCAAGGTCACTTTGCTGTTGAGCAGTGGAGGCTGAATTCCAAAGTGCTTGCTACTACGCCACCCTACCAAGACCCTATATGCAAGACAGCAAAAGAAACACAAGTGTGAAGAACAGAATTTTGGACTCTGTAGGAAAAGGCAAGGATGGGATGATTTGAGCGAATAACACTGAAACATGTATATTGCCATATGTGAACTAGAACCAGACCAAGTTCAATGCATGAGACAGGGCACTCAGGGCTGGTGCACTGGGATACCTCAGAGGGATGGGATGGGGAGGGAGAAGGGAGGGGGTTCAGGATGGGGAACACATGTACATGCATGGCTGATTCATGTCAATGTATGGCATAAACCATTGCAGTATTTAAAGTAATTAGCCTCCAATTAAAATAAACAAATTAATAAAAAAGAAGAAGAAGAATCCTTTGTCTAGTAGTAATGTTCAAAATTCTCCAAGCCAGTCTTCAGCAATACGTGAACTGTGAACTTCCAGATGTTCAAGCCAGTTTTAGAAAAGGCAGAAGAACCAGAGATCAAATTGCCAACATCCACTGGGTCATCGAAAAAGCAAGAGAGTTCCAGAAAAACATGTATTTCTGCTTTATTGACTATGCCAAAGCCTTTGACTGTGTGGATCACAATAAACTAAGGAAAATTCTGAAAGAGATGGGAATACAGACCACCTGACCTGCCTCTTGAGAAATCTGTATGCAGGTCAGGAAGCAATGGTTAGAATTGGACATGGAACAACAGACTGGTTCCAAATAGGAAAAGAAGTATGTCATGGCTGTCTATTGTCACCCTACTTATTTAACTTCTATGCAGAGTACATCATGAGAAACGCTGGGCTGGAAGAAACATAAGCTGGAATCAAGATTGCCGGGAGAAATATCAATCACCTCAGATATGCAGATGACACCACTCTTATGGCAGAAAGTGAAAAGGAACTAAAATGCCTCTTGATGGAAGTGAAAGAGGAGAGTGAAAAAGTTGGCTTAAAGCTCAACATTCAGAGAACTAAGATCATGGCCTCTGGTTCCATCACTTCATGGGAAATAGATGGGAAACAGTGGAAACAATGTCAGACTTTATTTTGGGGGGCTCCAAAATCACTGCAGATTGTGATTGTAGCCATGAAATTAAAAGACGCTTACTCCTTGGAAGAAAAGTTATGACCAACCTAGATAGTATATTCAAAAGCAAAGACATTACTTTGCCAACAAAGGTCCGTCTAGTCAAGGCTATGGTTTTTCCTGTGGTCATGTATGGATGTGAGAGTTGGACTGTGAAGAAAGCTGAGCACCAAAGAATTAATGCTTTTGAAATGTGGTGTTGGAGAAGACTCTTGAGAGTCCCTTGGACTGCAAGGAGATCCAACCAGTCCATTCTGAAGATCAGCCCTGGGATTTCTTTGGAAGGAATGATGCTATAGCTGAAACTCCAGTACTTTAGCCACCTCATGTGAAGAGTTGGCTCACTGGAAAAGACTCTGATGCTGGGAGGGATTAGGGGCAGAAGGAGAAGGGGACAACCGAGGATGAGATGGCTGGATGGGATCACCGACTTGATGGACATGAGTTTGAGTGAACTCCGGGAGTTGGTGATGGACAGGCAGGCCTGGCATGCTGCGATTCATGGGGTTGCAAGGAGTCAGACACAACTGAGCGACTGAACTGAACTGAACTGAACTCCTTGGAAGGAAAGCTATGCCAAACCTAGTCAGCATATTAAAAAGCAGAGACATTCATAACCCATTACGGGTCACTCCACTGCACTCCAGAGAGAAGAAACCCAGCTCCACCCACCAGAACTCCAACACAAGCCTCCCTAACCAGGAAACCTTGACAAGCCACTGATAGAACCCCACCCAAAGTGAGGAAGCTCCATAATATAGAGAACTCCACAAATTATCAGAATATAAAAAGGCCACCCCAAATGCAGCAATATAACCAAGATGAAGAGACAGAGGAATACTCAGCAGGTAAAGGAACAGGAGAGTTGCCCACCAAACCAAACAAAAGAGGAAGAAGTAGGGAATCTACCGGAGAAGGAATTCCGAATATTGATAGTGAAAATGATCCAAAATCTTGAAATCAAAATGGAATCACAGATAAATAGCCTAGAGACAAGGATTGAGAAGATGCAAGAAAGGTTTAACAAGGACCTAGAAGAAATAAAAAAGAGTCAAAATATAATGAATAACACAATAAATGAGATCAGAAACTCTCTGGAGGCAACAAATAGTAGAATAACGGAGGCAGAAGATAGGATTAGTGAAATAGAAGATAGAATGGTAGAAATAAATGAATCAGAGAGGAAACAAGAAAAACGAATTAAAAGAAACGAGGACAATCTCAGAGACCTCCAGGACAATATGAAACGCTCCAACATTCGAATTATAGGAGTCCCAGAAGAAGAAGACAGAAAGAAAGACCATGAGAAAATCCTTGAGGAGATAATAGTTGAAAACTTCCCTAAAATGGGGAAGGAAATAATCACCCAAGTCCAAGAAACACAGAGAGTCCCAAATAGGATAAACCCAAGGCAAAACACCCCAAGACACATATTAATCAAATTAACAAAGATCAAACACAAAGAACAAATATTAAAAGCAGCAAGGGAAAAACAACAAATAACACACAAGGGGATTCCCATAAGGATAACAGCTGATCTGTCAATAGAAACTCTTCAGGCCAGAAGGGAATGGCAAGACATACTTAAAGTGATGAAAGACAATAACCTACAGCCCAGATTACTGTACCCAGCAAGGATCTCATTCAAATACGAAGGAGAAATTGAAAGCTTTACAGACAAGCAAAAGCTGAGAGAATTCAGCACCACCAAACCAGCTCTCCAACAAATTCTAAAGGATATCCTCTAGACAGGAAACACGAAAAGGGTGTATAAACCCAAACCCAAAACAATAAAGTAAATGGCAACAGGATCATACTTATCAATAATTACCTTAAACGTAAATGGGTTGAACGCCCCAACCAAAAGACAAAGACTGGCCGAATGGATATAAAAACAAGACCCCTCTATATGCTGCTTACAAGAGACCCACCTCAAAACAAGGGACACAGACAGACTGAAAGTGAAGGGCTGGAAAAAGATATACCACGCAAATAGAGACCAAAAGAAAGCAGGAGTGGCAATACTCATATCCGATAAAATAGACTTTAAAACAAAGGCTGTGAAAAGAGACAAAGAAGGCCACTACATAATGATCAAAGGAACAATCCAAGAAGAAGATATAACAATTATAAATATATATGCACCCAATATAGGAGCACCACAATATGTAAGACAAATGCTAACAAGTATGAAAGGGGAAATCAACAATAACACAATAATAGTGGGAGACTTTAATACCCCACTCACACCTATGGACAGATCAACTAAACAGAAAATTAACAAAGAAACACAAACTTTAAATGATACATTAGATCAGTTAGACCTAATTGATATCTATAGGACATTTCACCCCAAAACAATGAATTTCACCTTTTTTTCAAGTGCTCATGGAACCTTTCCCAGGATAGATCATATCCTGGGCCATAAATCTAAACTTGATAAATTCAAGAAAATTGAAATCATTCCAAGCATCTTTTCTGACCATAATGCATTAAGATTAGATCTCAATTACAGGAGAAAAACTATTAAAAATTCCAACATATGGAGGTTGAACAACACATTTCTGAATAACCAACAAATCACAGAAGAAATCAAAAAAGAAATCAAAATATGCATAGAAACTAATGAAAATGAAAACACAACAACCCAAAACCTGTGGGACACTATAAAAGCAGTGCTAAGAGGAAAGTTCATAGCAATACAGGCATACCTCAAGAAACAAGAAAAAAGTCAAATAAATAACCTAACTCTACAACTAAAGCAACTAGAAAAGGAAGAGTTGGAGAACCCCAGAGTTAGTAGAAGGAAAGAAATCTTAAAAATTAGGGCAGAAATAAACGCAAAAGAAACAAAAGAGACCATAGCAAAAATCAACAAAGCCAAAAGCTGGTTCTTTGAAAGGATAAATTAGCCAGACTCATCAAGAAGCAAAGAGAGAAAAATCAAACCAATAAAATTAGAAATGAAAATGGAGAGATCACAACAGACAACACAGAAATACAAAGGATCATAAGAGACTACTATCAGCAGCTGTATGCCAATAAAATGGACAACGTGGAAGAAATGGACAAATTCTTAGAAAAGTACAATTTTCCAAAACTGAACCAGGAAGAAGTAGAAAATCTTAACAGACCCATCACAAGCACGGAAATTGATACTGTAATCAGAAATCTTCCAGCAAACAAAAGCCCAGGTCCAGATGGCTTCACAGCTGAATTCTACCAAAAATTTCGAGAAGAGCTAACACCTATCCTCCTCAAACTCTTCCAGAAATTGCAGAGGAAGGTAAACTTCCAAACTCATTCTATGAGGCCACCATCACCCTAATACCAAAACCTGACAAAGATGTCACAAAAAGAGAAAACTACAGGCCAATATCTCTGATGAACATAGATGCAAAAATCCTCAACAAAATTCTAGCAATCAGAATCCAACAACACATTAAAAAGATCATACACCATGACCAAGTGGGCTTTATCCCAGGGATGCAAGGATTCTTCAATATCCGCAAATCAATCAATGTAATTCACCACATTAACAAATTCGAAAAATAAAAACCATATGATTATCTCAATAGATGCAGAGAAGGCCTTTGACAAAATTCAACATCCATCTATGATAAAAACTCTCCAGAAAGCAGGAATAGAAGGAACATACCTCAACATAATAAAAGCTATCTATGACAAACCCACAGCAAACATTATCCTCAATGGTGAAAAATTGAAAGCATTTCCCTAAAGTCAGGAACAAGACAAGGGTGTCCACTTTCACCGCTACTATTCAACATAGTTCTGGAAGTTTTGGCCACAGCAATCAGAGCAGAAAAAGAAATAAAAGGAATCCAAAGTGGAAAGAAGAAGTAAAACTCTCACTGTTTGCAGATGACATGATCCTCTACATGGAAAACCCTAAAGACTCCACCAGAAAATTACTAGAGCTAATCAATGAATATAGTAAAGTTGCAGGATATAAAATCAACACACAGAAATCCCTTGCATTCCTATACACGAATAATGAGAAAGTAGAAAAAGAAATTAAGGAAACAATTCCATTCACCATTGCAACGAAAAGAATAAAATACTTAGGAATATATCTACCTAAAGAAACTAAAGACCTATATATAGAAAACTATAAAACACTGATGAAAGAAATCAAAGAGGACACTAATAGATGGAGAAATATACCATGTTCATGGATTGGAAGAATCAACATAGTGAAAATGAGTATACTACCCAAAGCAATTTACAAATTCAATGCAATCCCTATCAAGCTACCAGCCACATTTTTCACAGAACTAGAACAAATAATTTCAAGATTTGTATGGAAATACAAAAAACCTCGAATAGCCAAAGCAATCTTGAGAAAGAAGAATGGAACTGGAGGAATCAACTTGCCTGACTTCAGGCTCTACTACAAAGCCACAGTCATCAAGACAGTATGGTACTGGCACAAAGACAGACATATAGATCAATGGAACAAAATAGAAAGCCCAGAGATAAATCCACACACATATGGACACCTTATCTTTGACAAAGGAGGCAAGAATATACAATGGAGTAAAGACAATCTCTTTAACAAGTGGTGCTGGGAAAACTGGTCAACCACTTGTAAAAGAATGAAACTAGATCACTTTCTAACACCGCACACAAAAATAAACTCAAAATGGATTAAAGATCTAAATGTAAGATCAGAAACTATAAAACTCCTAGAGGAGAACATAGGCAAAACACTCTCAGACATAAATCACAGCAGGATCCTCTATGATCCACCTCCCAGAATGCTGGAAATAAAAGCAAAAATAAACAAATGGGATCTAATTAAAATTAAAAGCTTCTGCACAACAAAGGAAAATATAAGCAAGGTGAAAAGACAGCCTTCTGAATGGGAGAAAATAATACCAAATGAAGCAACTGACAAACAGCTCATCTCAAAAATATACAAGCAACTTCTGCAGCTCAACTCCAGAAAAATAAACGACCCAATCAAAAAATGGGCCAAAGAACTAAATAGACATTTCTCCAAAGAAGACATACGGATGGCTAACAAACACATGAAAAGATGCTCAACATCACTCATTATTAGAGAAATGCAAATCAAAACCACAATGAGGTACCACTTCACACCAGTCAGAATGGCTGCGATCCAAAAATCTGCAAGCAATAAATGCTGGAGAGGGTGTGGAGAAATGGGAACCCTCCTACACTGTTGGTGGGAATGCAAACTAGTACAGCCACTATGGAGAACAGTGTGGAGATTCCTTAAAAAATTGCAAATAGAACTACCTTATGACCCAGCAATCCCACTTCTGGGCATACACACCGAGGAAACCAGAATTGAAAGAGACACATGTACCCCAATGTTCATCGCAGCACTGTTTATAATAGCCAGGACATGGAAACAACCTAGATGTCCATCAGCAGATGAATGGATAAGAAAGCTGTGGTACATATACACAATGGAGTATTACTCAGCCGTTAAAAAGAATTCATTTGAATCAGTTCTGATGAGATGGATGAAACTGGAGCCGATTATACAGAGTGAAGTAAGCCAGAAAGAAAAACACCAATACAGTATACTAACACATATATATGGAATTTAGGAAGATGGCAATGACGACCCTGTATGCAAGACAGGGAAAGAGACACAGATGTGTATAACGGACTTTGGACTCAGAGGGAGAGGGAGAGGGTGGGATGATTTGGGAGAATGACATTCTAACATGTATACTATCATGTGAATTGAATCGCCAGTCTATGTCTGACGCAGGATGCAGCATGCTTGGGGCTGGTGCATGGGGATGACCCAGAAAGATGTTATAGGGAGGGAGGTGGGAGGGGGGTTCATGTTTGGGAATGCATGTAAGAATTAAAGATTTTAAAATTTAAAAAATAAAAAACTAAAATTAAAAAAAAAAATAGCAGAGACATTACTTTGCCAACAAAAGTCTGTCTAGTCAAGGCTATGGTTTTTCTAGTGGTCATGTATGGATGTGAGAGTCAGACTGTGAAGAAAGCTGATCACCAAAAAATTGATACTTTTGCACTGTGGTGTTGAAGAAGACTCTTGAGAGTTCCTTGGGCTGCAAGGAGATCCAACCAGTCCATCCTAAAGGAAATCAGTCACAAATATTCATTGGAAGGACTGATGTTGAAGCTGAAACTCCAATACTTTGGCCACCTGATGCGAAGAACTGACTCATGTGAAAAGACCCTGATGCTGAGAAAGATTGAGGGCAAAATGAGAAGGGGACGACAGAGGATGAGATGGCTGGATGGCATCACCAACCTATGGACATGAGTTTGGGTAAACTCCGGGAGTTGGTGATGGACAGGGAGGCCTGGCATGCTGCAATTCATTGGGTCACAAAGAGTCAGACATGAATGAGCGACTGAACTGAACTGAACTGAAAGCTCTCCCAGGAATATTGATACCTGATGCCCAAGAAAGAAGCAGATCTGAGCTCCCAGGTACAAAGTCTCATAGACAGTTATCCACTTAATCTCTAGCTTGTTTTGCAACAAGGCACTTAAATTCACAAAAACTGCCCAGCTCTGATTGTGGTGATGGCCTAATGTCACCTATACTTCTCCACCTGCTTGAGCCCTTCAGCAGCAGGTACTATGTACCTACGGTCTCATTGCTTCTCTTCCCAGTATCAAAACAAAACTCTTCTCTACCCTTTATCAATCTAGAGCCCATCAAGCTAAGCAGGGTTCCAGAAATCTGTTTTTTCCTTTACCCAGTGAGTTTTCACAATGAGAAAGCTTTATCTTTGATGAAAGAAAGACTCGTACAATAAACCTTGGCTGCTCTCATCTTAGGCTGGTTAATGTCCTTCACAGGACCTCAGTTTTTCCCAATTGAAAGACAAAGGGCACATCCTATTTGTTCTCTGGTTGGTGAGGTCCTTCCCAAGGAGGATTCTGGGCCTTGAGGCATGGAAGGGGGGCAATTTTAAGAGGAAGTTGCTTTCATGTTGGTCTTCTAAAAAGCATGCTCCACTTGGTTCCAATGCAGCTGGTTTTTCCTGTTATTAAGGGATACTGCAAAACCATTTCAGCTTCCCTGTTCTCTACCTAAAGGCACTAAGCGTATCGACAAACACAGAGACAGGGGTTCCACTGAGAGACGATAAATACTGGAATGTGCATTGGCTCCACATAGAAAAATTTGAAGGCCATCATGGGTATACTTCTAAATAAAAGCAATAACTATGCAACCCCAAAATATTGGGGCCTGAACTTTCTGCTTCCCCTCCCTTGATGCTGGCTTGGACTCCACCCAGCACAGGCACAGTCTGAACCACAGCTGCTCATCCCAGCCTGCTCAGCCAACACATTTGTGTCCATTGGAAGAGCTCTAAGTGCTCAGGGAATGCAAATCCTCAATGCCTGGGGTGGAAAGCCCTAGGACTCAGGTCACTGTGAGCTAGCTAGTGGCTGGGCTAACTCTCCAGCCAAGAACAAGCTGGTCCTTCTCCCTTCCACAGTGATCATGACTCACCTAACTCATGTCCCTTCCTAATTCCTCAGCAGAAACTTCTCATTCTCTTTAACTTCTTTTTAATCAGGTCAAATAAAAATGTTTTTAATTAACTGCCTTGGATTTTATGCCTCACACCCAGCTGCTTTGTGCAATCTGGCAGGTCCCATCTGCCTGTTTCAGCAGGCTGCTTCTGCATTCATGCTCCTTTCCCATCCTTTTGTTGAGCAACCCCTGGGCACCCACATTATTCTGGGTACTGGGAAGACAAGATACATAAGGAACTACAGTCCAGAAGGGGAGGCCACACACCAGCAGAGAACTCGGTACAGCTTGATGAGGATTATATCCACGGGAAGTGCAAAATCAGGAGGAAGGATGGCCATACTGCCGGAATCAAGAAAATCTTCACAGAGGATCTGGCTTTATATCCTAAGAAATATATTGATCAAATCAGGGAGTGATTATTTTGTAAAAGGCAAAGAACAACAGAAACCTTCACAATGGTAACCAAAGGAAGGAAGGAATAAATAAAATGCTATCTTTGTGTCATGAACGAAAAACTCAGACTTAAGAAACTTGCCGTTGGAGTCTGCAAATCCTCCTTATCAGGACGGAATAAACTGTGTTCATATGTTAGTGCTAATTCCCCAAGTCTGGCCAGCACGAAATTAAGACAGTCTCTGGGCCACCCGCTCCAGTACTCTTGCCTGGAGAATCCCATGGATGGAGGAGCCTGGCAGGCTACAGTCCATGGGATTGCAAAGAGTCGGACATGACTGAGTGACTTCACTTCACTTCCAGGGAAGGGAATTCTGAAAGAGGTGTGAGTGACAAATTCCACTTCATCTTCAAGGCACTTTGTTGGGGAAGAACTTTGGCAGAGGGACCAAGAGTCAGGGGAGAAGAGGAGGGATGAGTAAGGTGTCTGGATGAGTTGATTTCTGCTCAGGCACCCTGAGCTGGTAAAAGCGGGATGAAAGCAGCCCAGAAATCTTCCCATGGAAGCCACTTCCTGAGTGTCTTCAACCAGAGACTTAGCAGCCCGGAGGCTCAACATTTAGCCCAGGTTGTCAAACAATTTAGCCTCCACTGCCTTCTAGATCAAGACAGTGACACTTCTCTGGTATCTGCCTTTTTCTGAAGGCTGCAGAGAACCTCAGACTGAACTAGACGAGGAAGAGAGGAGGGGAAGGGGAAGAGACAGAGGGGGAGAAGAAAACATGTCATCTGTATTAGTTTCCTAATGCCACTGTAAACGTTTGCAGCCAACTTAGTGGCTTAAAACAACACAAATGTTCATGGTTTCTGTGGGTCGGATATCTAGCGCAGTGTGACTAGGTAACCTTCTCAGGGTCTCATAAGACCAACGTCAAGCTATCAGTCAGCGAGCCTGGGCTCTTAGCAGGAGGGTCAGTGGGAGAACCCACTCCAGGCTTATTGGCAGTTCCTGGTAGTTGCAGTACTGAGATTCCAGTTCTTTAACATGAGAACCCCACCTAGCATGTTGCGTGCTTCTTGTGCTTTCAGTCTCTGAAGACTTCTCTCTCTGCATTTCAGTTCAGTTCAGTCGCTCAGTCGTGTCCGACTCTTTGCGACCCCATGAATCACAGCACTCCAGGCCTCCCTGTCCATCACCAACTCCCGGAGTTCACTCAGACTCACCTCCGTCGAGTCCATGATGCCATCCAGCCATCTCATCCTCTGTCGTTCCCTTTTCCTCCTGCCCCCAATCCCTCCCAGCATCAGAGTCTTTTCCAATGAGTCAACTCTTCACATGAGGTGGCCAAAGTACTGGAGTTTCAGCTTTAGCATCATTCCTTCCAAAGAAATCCCAGGGCTGATCTCCTTCAGAATAGACTGGTTGGATCTCCTTGCAGTCCAAGGGACTCTTAGGGATTCCTATAAATACACTGAGTCCATCCAAAAGATCCAGGACAATTCTTTTATCTTAAAGTCACTGATAAGGGGCCTTAACTCCATCTACAAAATCCTTTTTTCTCTGTAAGATAACATATCTGTAACTATGATATCTCATCATATTTGCAGTGCCAAGAATTAGATAATAGAATCTTCTTGGGATTCCTAAGTTGCCTAATATACCATCTTTTCCCCTTCAGTACCCATCGCCTTGTTATCTAATCTTATTTTTCTTAATGTGTGTCAAAAAAAAAAAAAAAACCTTTGCTATAAGACATGGTCTTACTCTTTAAGGAACATCTACCTTAGTTGGGGAATTCAAAAAGAGACACACAAATAATCACAGCAATCATCACAAACTGCATATCTATGGCACTTACTAGTTCACACCAATCTATTCATATTCCCTAAATGCCATGTGGCATTCCACCTTCCTGCTTTAATTGTTTCTCTGTAGTTTTTGATAACCCTCAAAAAGCCAGGCTTCATGATTTTGTCCAGATATCTCCTCCATAAAGTCCTCACACACTGGTCATAGCAAACAGACTCTTTCAACAACACAAGAGAAGACTCTACACATGGACATCACCAGATAGTCAACACTGATATCAGGTTGATTATATTCTTTGCAGCCAAAGATGGAGAAGCTCTATACAGTCAGCAAAAACAAGACTGGGAGCTGACTGTGGCTCAGATCATGAACTCCTTATTGTCAAATTCATACTTAAATTGAAGAAAGTGGGGAAAACCACTAGACCAGTCAGGTATGATCTAAATCAAATCCCTTATGATTATACAGTGGAAGTGAGAAATAGATTTAACGGACTAGATCTGATAGAGTGCCTGATGAACTATGGATGGAGGTTCATGACAGGAGACAGGGAGCAAGACCATCCCCAAGTAAAAGAAATGCAAAAAAGGAAAATGGCTGTCTGAGGAGACCTTACAAATAGCTGTGAAAAGAAGAAAAGCAAAAAGCAAAGGAGAAAAGGAAAGATATACCCATTTGAATGCAGAGTTCCAAAGAATAGCAAGGAGACATAAGAAAGCCTTCCTCAGTGATCAGTGCCAAGAAAGAGGAAAACAATAGAATGGGAAAGACTGGAGATCTCTTCAAGAAAATTAAAGATCCCAAGGGAACATTTCATGCAAAGATGGGCTCAATAAGGATGGAAATGATGACCTAAGAGAAGCAGAAGATATTAAGAAGAAGTGGAAAGAATACACTGAAGAACTATACAAAAAAGATCTTCACGACGCAGATGATCATGATGCTGTGATCCCTCACTTAGAGCCAACATCCTGGAATGTGAAGTCAAGTGGGCCTTAGAAAGAATCACTATGAACAAAGCTAGTAGAGGTGATGGAATTCCAGTTGAGCTATTTCAAATCCTGAAAGATGATGCTGTGAAAGTGCTGCACTCAACATGCCAGCAAATCTGGGAAACTCAGCAGTGGCCACAGGACTGAAAAAGGTCAGTTTTCATTCCAATCCCAAAGAAAGGCAATGCCAAAGAATGCTCAAACTACCTCACAATTGCACTCATCTCACACACTAGTAAAGTAATGCTCAACATTCTCCAAGCCTGCAAAGAACTGACTCATTGGAAAAGACCCTGATCCTGGGAAAGGTTGAAGGCGGGAGAAGGGGATGACAGAGGATGATATGGTTGGATGGCATCACCGACTCAATGGACATGAGTTTGAGTAAGCTCCAGGAGTTGGTGATGGACAGGGAGGCCTGGCGTCCTGCAGTCCATAGGGTTGCAAAGAGTCGGACATGACTGAGCGACTGGACTGAACTGAACTGAAGGTCCTCCTAAGTCTGACCAGTTGAGATGAAGGAGCCCCTTTCACAGAATGACTGGCAGTATATTTTCAAGTGTCAACACTTGTGATACTCACACTGAGCTCTGGCATGTTGTTGAAGTTCTGTCTCCTCCACAATCAATGCACAGGAAGCCCTTATGGCTTACACCTGCTCCCTGAACTTGGCAATGAGTTACTCTAACAAAGCAGATACAGAATGAGGAGGTAGGTTATACCTATTAGTCACCATCAAATGTTTAAATTTTCTCAAGTTAAAGCAGAAACAGTAGGATGTTCAATTCTGATTGAGTCCTGCCTCAGCACTGGTGTTGTTGTTAAGTGGCTAACTGATGCCCTACTCTTTTGCAACTCCACCAGGCTCCCCTGTCCATGGGATTTCCCAAGAAAGAATACTGAAGTCAGTTTCCATTTCCTTCTCCAGGGAATCTTCCCAACCCAGGGATCAAATGCATGTCTCCTGTGTTGGCAGATGGATTCTTTACCACTGAGCCATCAGCTCAGTTCAGTTCAGTCGATCAGTAGTCTCCGACTCTTTGAGAACCCAGGGACTGCATCACACCACGCTTGACAGTCCATCATCAACTCCCAGAGCTTACTCAAACTCATGTCCATTGAGTCAGTAATGCCATCCAACCATCTCATCCTCTGTCGTCCCCTTCTCCTCCTGCCTTCAGTCTTTTCCAGCATCAGGGTCTTTTCAAATGAGTCAGTTCTTCACATCAGGTGGCCAAAGTATTGGAGTTTCAGCTTCAACATCAGTCCTTCCAACGAATATTTGGGACTGATTTCCTTTAGGATGGACTGGTTGGATCTCCTTGCAGTCCAAGGGACGCTCAAGAGTCTTCTCCAACACCACAGTTCAAAAGCATCAATTCCTTGGCGTTCAGCTTTCTTTGTGGTCCAACTCTCACATCCATACATGACTACTGGAAAAGCCATAGTTTTGACTAAACAGACCTTTGTTGGCGAAGTAATGTCTCTGCTTTTTAGCAAGCTGACTAGGTTGGTTGTAGCTTTTATTCCAAGGAGCAATTGTCTTTTAATTTCATGGCTGCAGTCACCATGTGCAGTGATTTTGGAGTCCAAAAACATAAAGTCTCTCACTGTTTCCCCATCTAGTTGCCATAAAGTGTTGGGATCAGATGCCATGATCTTAGTTTTCTGAATGTTGAGCTTTAAGCCAACTTTTTTACTCTCCTCTTTCACTTTCATCAAGAGGCTTTTTAGTTCCTCTTCACTTTCTGCCATAGGGGTGGTGTCACTGCATATCTGAGGTGATTGATATTTCTCCCGGCAATCTTGATTCCAGCTTGTGCTTCTTCCAGCCCAGCGTTTCTCATGATGTACTCTGCATACATAAGTTAAATAAGCAGGGTGACAATATGCAGCCTCAACATACTCCTTTCCTGATTTGGAACCAATCTGTTGTTCCATGTCCAGTTCTAACTGTTGCTTCTTGACCTGCATACAGATTTCTCAGGAGGCAGGTCAAGTGGTCTGGTATCCCCATCTCTTTCAGAATTTTCCACAATTTGTTGTGATCCACACAGTCAAAGGCTTTGATATAGTCAATAAAGCAGAAATAGATGTTTTTCTGGAACTCTCTTGCTTTTTTGATGATCCACCAGATGTTGGCAATTTGGAGAAAAGGAAAGATATACTCATCTAAATGCAGAGTTCCAAAGAATAGCGAGGAGAGATAAGAAAGCCTTCCTCAATGATCAATGCAAAGAAATAGAGGAAACAATAGAATGAGAAAGACTAGAGATCTCTTCAAGAAAATTAGAGATAACAAGGGAAGTTTTTATGCAAAGTTGGGCACAATAAAGGACAGAAATGATATGAACCTAACAGAAGCTGAAGATATTAAGAAGAGGTGGCAAGAATACACAGAAGAACTGTACAAAAAAGATCTTCTTGACCTAGATAATCACAATGGTGTGATCACTCACCTAGAGCCAGACATCCTGGAATGCAAAGTCTAGTGGGCCTTAGGAAGCATCACTACAAACAAAGCTGGTGGAGATGATGAAATTTCAGTTGAGCTATTGCAAATCCTGAAAGATGATGCTGTGAAAGTGCTGCACTCAATATGCCAGCAAATCTGGAAAACTCAGCAGTGGCTACAGAACTGAAAAAGTTCAGTTTTCATTCCAATCCCAAAGAAAGGCAATGCCAAAGAATGCTCAAACTACCACACAATTGCACTCATCTCACAAGCTAGCAAAATTATGCTCAAAATTCTCCATGCCAGGCTTCAATAATATGTGGACCATGAACTTCGAAATGTTCAAGCTGGATTTATAAAAGGCAGAGGGACCAGAGAGCCCCCAGGGAAGCCCATTATAGTCTATACCTTTATCAATAGTATTAATATAGCTGGGAGTACGGATGTGTGAGCAGAAGCAGGAACTACATGATCCTAGGAAAAGAGAGGGCAAAAACCATAAGTCAAAGAAGTGTCCAGGGGCACTGGGATGGATCAGCAATGTTTTTCCACTTTGGATAAGATTCTTAGGCCCCTTCCCTGAGCCCAGGGCTCAAATTCTCTGACAAATAATTCTGTGTCCAAATGCTTTGTTGACGGAAAAGTAAATATGCCATTGTAAATAAACACAGCAATAGTCTAAGTTGTGCACCAGTCTACTGTGAGCTTTGTTTGCTTGAATAAATCCTTGAGAGCCTAGAAAAATCCTGGCTGCCCTAAAAAAAACAAATGTGAAGAACTTCACACCAAAGGACCACACTGAAAATGGGCCCTTTTAGGAGGTTGATCAACCTGCCTCCTTATCGGAAGTGGGCCTTCCAGAACTGAGATTTACCCATCTCCCCACCAAGAGGCTGCTGGGGACGAGCCATGGTGCTCAGGGATTGGGGTATGAAATGGCCCAAACATCTCTCTATGTGTGTGCTAAATCACTTCAATTGTGTCCAACTCTTTGCAACCCCATGGACTGTAGCCCACCAGGCTCCTCTGTCCACGGGATTCTCCAGGCAAGAATACTGGAGTGGGTTGCCATGCTCTCCTCCAGGGGAATCTTCCTGATCCAGACATCAAAGGCATGTCTCCTGTCTCCTGCATTGGCAGGTGGGTTCTTACCACTAGCACCACCTGGGAAGCCCCCTTCTCTGCCTTCCCTTTTAAGAAGGTGGAAGTTGTACCCCTTCCTCTTGAATCTGAGTGGGGACTGAGACAGCTTTGACCACTGGAATGTGGAGGAAGTGACATCCTGAGACTTGCTAACCCCAGGCACAGAGATTGCCTGAACCCTTCCAATTCCTTCTCTTGGAGATCCAAGCTGACCATTTCAAATGTCCAGGGTAGAGAGAGGCCACATGGAAAAGACCCAGAGGACAAGATGCCACATGGAAATAGAGGCTACATGGAGTAGCACCCAGGTTACAGCCCCATCAAACAGCAAGTACAAGAGAAACCCCAAAAGAGACGACAGAGAAACCAGCCAACTGAGCCCTAGTCAACCCATGGCATTGTGAGATATCATTAAGTGGTTGTTGTCTTAAGCCACTAAGTTTGGGGGTGGTTTTTTTAGACAAAAATAAGTCATCAAAACACCATTCAAGCCAGTTCCTCAGTCTTCCTTTCAAATGAGTGTAATAACTGCTCACTAGACTAAGTGAGTTGAAAACTTAACACTATAGATCCATTGAATTCTGTTCCTCTGTTTGAGACCTATTTAATAGGTAAGAAACTGAGACTCAAATCAGTTAAGCAACTTGCCCAACATTGCATAACTAGTTAGAAGGAAACTAGACCAAGCGCAACCCAAATGCCGACTGCGGTGCTGTTTCCCCTGCAACAACCCAGCCCTGCACTAACACTCCTCTCCCCCCAGCACTGTCTGGTCCTCATTTATGCTCAGCAGTGGGCTCTAAAAGACTTCTCAGAACACACACCAAAAAACTGTCATACATCCTGGAGCAGCTGCTTCTGATCTGTAGTACCAATAGCTTCTAAAACAGCACTGAGCACACAGTGGAAACCCAATAAATGCCTGCTGTTTAAAACACAGATCCATTGATTACAATAATAATAGAACAGATTGCAAATTTTCAGAAATATGCCCTACACTAAGATTTATCTCTTGTGGAGTTTATTCTGGTCACTCTTTCAGCAGAGGCTCATTGCAGGGAGAATTGTTTCCGTGCGTTTTCTAGAATAATGTGATTAAGTCTCTGATGGATGAAGTGAATTGTTGCAAAAAATTTATTCAGCTTTCAAAATTTTCTAGAAGAGGAAACCCCAGATCAGAAGCCCAGATCACTTTTCCCACACCAGCTTTGCCCTGAAGCACATTGCCTGAGACTGGGGCTGCATGTCTTTAGTGATTTAATTAAATTGGCAAAGTCAGTTCTTTTTTCTTAATCAATGCTGTGATGATGTCAGTTACCAAAGCCTGCAATCCCTTTTCCAGCTTGACAGGATAAGAGAAAGCATGATGCAGCCAACTCAAACAGAAGCGCTTCTGTGACATGTCCTCAAGGAGGACAGGAGATGAAAGCTCCAATCTCCTTCTGACATGAACTGCATTTAGGGTCTGGAGTAAATCACGACTAAAGTGAACATATTTATTAACCGCTTGCTGAGGGTGAAGCACTCTGCTTGCTAAGCACTGGAAGAAATGATAATAATGAAAACATCTCACATATATATTATGTTTATCAGATTAGAAAACATTTTCTCATATCAGCTCATTCAGTCCCCATAATGTTCTTGAAAGCAGATAAGCTGACCACTGTTTTGCAGAAAACTGAGGTCATAAGAGGCCATTGGATCAGCCCACAGTTACTCACCTAGTTCCCAGTGGGGCCAAGACTTAAGAGGATATGGTAATTCTACATTTATTACCCTTTCCAGGATGTGATGAATCAGGGAATGAACAATGTATAATAAAGTTGATATACGTAGATGATAAGAAAAGACTGTGTAGTCTGAGGGGGTCTGGTTATTCTGGAATTTGGGCTGAGTTTAAAAGACTGGCCTGCCCACTGAGAGTGTTTGAGAGCCATGGGCTGAAGGGCTGAGCAGCAGGGCTCCTCATGGACGCTGAGACTTTCTTCCCATCTGAAGAGCTAGTTGGGAACTTGAGGCTTTACAACCACCTGGGCACTGCATGCTACAGACGAGCCAGGGGGTGCTGGGATTATGCCCTTCTCACAGAGAAAGAACAGAGCAGCAGATCATCTGAGCTGCACGGGTGTAGCCAGCTGGCCCCCACTTCAAATTCTCCCTCCCAAGCCATGCTGCTGCTTGTCACATTTCCTTTTACAGGGCTCAGGGACTTGGTGATGATGCAGCCATGCCAAATGCATATTCTCCTCGTTCCTATGGAAGCCGCTCACAGGACACACTGCCTCTTACACACCCAGGCAGCATGTCTAGTGGGAGGGGTAATGGCTGTAAAGTAAAGGGACCTAAATTCAAATCCTGTGTGGCCATTTGATAACATAGCCATAATATCTTTGACACACATTTCATCAAGAGGTGGGGTCTATGTGGAATGAGACTGAGCTGTGACTGCTTCTTCCAATAGACTAGAGAGGAAGTGATGCTAGATGACTTGCTAGGTCAGGAGAAATCTTGCAGCTCCTGTTTTGGGGCTTAGGGAGGCTTGGCCTCCAATAGTCCCTCTAGAAAACAGGCACCATGGTGGGATAAGCCCAAGCTATATGTGGAGGCCACATGTAGGTGCTTTTGGCAATGTGCTGTGCTTAGTTACTCAGTCATGTGTGACTTTTTGCAACCTTATGGACTGTAGCCTGCCAGGTTCCTGTGTCCATGGGATTCTCCAGGCAAGAATACGGGAGAGGGTTGCCATGACCTCCTATAGGGAATCTTCCCAACCCAGGGATCAAACCCAGGTCTCCCACATCACAGTGGATTCTTTCCCATCTGAGCCACCAGGGAAGCCCAAGAATATTGGAGTGGGTAGCCTATCCCGTCTCCAGGGGAACTTCCTGACCCAGGAATCGAACCGGGGTCTCCTGCATTACACGTGGATTCTTTACTAGCTGAGCTAACAGGAAAGCCCAAAGGTCATGTGTGTGCTAAGTTGCTTCAGTCATGTCTGACTCTGTGCAACCCCATGGACTGCATTCCGCCAGGCTCCTCTGTCCATGGGATTCTCCAGGCAAGAATATTGGAATGGGTTACCATTTCCTTCTCCAGAGGATCTTCCCAACCCAGGGATTCAATCTGGGTGTCTTATATCTACCTGCATCAGCAGGCATAGTTCCAGTGAAGAGCCTTCCCAGTGTTCCCCACCCAGAAGGACCTACCGTCACTGGACTCCTTGATGAAGTAGCGACAAGCCACTCCCCCACCCTGCCCAAAGTCCTGATCCACAGGGTCTGTGAGCAGAATGAATGGAGGTCATTTTATACCACTAGGAAATGGTTTGGAGGTTGTTTGGTACACAGCAAAAGAAAAAAATTACCATCTCACCACTAGATACTGATGGTGTGACTTTGGGGAAAGCAATCGACCCCTTTAAAGAGCCCTGTGTATACAATAATGATTTTAAAATAAAATCCTGCCTCATGTGATGTTGTCAGGAGTAAATGAGACGGAGAAAGTGGCTCACTCGGCATCATGCGCAGTACATTAAGGCATGCACTAAGGAGTGTCAGTTTCCATGCGAGGTGAAAACGAGGCTTCAGTTTGTCCTGACAAGTGCTGCTCTCCATCTCCCATCTCATCAGACATCCTTCTTCCACTTCCTCTCAGGGCTCAGACTTCACAGGTTAGACCTTCCAAAGCTGCTTCCTCTCAGCCTCACAGCAGCTGATCGCCTGGTGGCATGAGAAGACCCAGGGCAGAGTGGAGGTCTCTCATGCATGAGGCCCCTCTTTTCTCTGGAGTCTGATCTTGACAACTGCGGGGAGGGGGCTTCACACAGTGGCCTTTGCTGAAGTCCTCCTCGCTCCCCAGTGACTCAGCACAGGATAGACATACACATTCATTATAATCACCAGGTAGGGGACTTTCTTTGGAGCCTCCTCAGCTGACACCTTTATCCACACTGAATTCTGCATGAGTCTCACGATCCAAATTCACATATGTCAGGCATGTATGCATGCGGAGTGTCACGGAGCTAAGAAATAATTGTGTGGGTCTCTTCCCTCCTGAGGGCCAGCATGAGGAAAGTCCTTTCAAGACTAAAAGAGGTTCCAAGCATCCTAGGAGGTGATAATTAACTCTCAGCCCCACAGGTTGGAGCCTGTGAGAGGAGGCAAGGAGAAGGGGAGCCCCCTCACCGTGTGTGGTCAGATGGAACATCGCCACGCACACTCTGAGAGCACACAGCTCACAGTTCTTTAATGCAGTGCTGACGTATCCCAGGCCCGAGTCTCTTACTCTTAGGGAAAAAAATTAAACTTTTCTAAATCAGACTGATAACTCAATTGGAGAAACTTTTACTCCAAAACTAAAAAAATAAAAATAGAGCAAGAAGCTGCAAGTACCAAGGGCTTGAGTCTGAATCTCCATGAGGACTGGCTCAAAGTTGGGCTCCTCCAATGACACTCCACGGTAGGATAGGGGTTGGAAGTAGGGGCTCCTTCCAAGTGGTTGCTGCTCCTTCTGGAACCATGAAGGGCTATCAGGAAGAGGTCTGGATATTCTATGGATCCAAATATGGCTTTATGTCAAGGGCTTCCCAGGTGGCGCTAGTGGTAAAGAACCCACCTGCCAACTCAGGAGACATAAGAGATGTGGGCTCCATCCCTGTATCGGGAAGATCCCCTGGAGAAGGAAATGGCAACCCACTCCAATATTCTTGCCCAAAGAGTCCCATGGACAGAGGAGCCTCATGGGCTACAGTCCATGGGGTCTCAAGAGTCAGATACAACTGAAGCTAATGAGCACGGCTTTATGTCAAACTGACTTTATCACTAGAGTCAGATTAATAAACGTTTATCAAGCACTTATTACGTGTTAAGTACTGCTCTAGAAGCAGGAAACAAGTAAAGCAAGAACCTTCTCTCAAAGAGCTTACAGTCTAGAATAGAGACGGTCCAGAAGGGGTAAAGAGAAGAGAATCATTTACGTTCTCGGCATTGGGAAGGGTCCTCAGGAAGGACCAGAATCTTATTCCATATTTCATTGTATTTTTTTAATTTCACACAATTTTAAAGGTTACACTCCATTTATAGTTACTACAAACTTTTGGCTGTATTCCCCATGTTGTACAATATGCTCTTATAACCTACTTTTCACGCATTAGTTTGTACCTCCCACTCCCCCACCCCTGTTTATTCCACATTTTAGATAAAAATTTCCTTTGCTGTGAGTTTCTGAATTTCCATAGATCCCAGCATAGTGACATTCTACTCATTCCTCTAGCCTACCAGCTTCAGAATGCCTCCTTGTCTACACTAGTCATTTCTTACAGCCCTTTTCAGAAATTTTCCGCATGATTAATGTCCCATTTAAAACCCTCCACTTTGGGTAGGTTTGCATTAGATGCCACACAGCTGTAGCTGTCAGTGGGTCACGCTGTGTGATAAATTAGCCAAGATGAAGCTCTGGGAACACTGGCACTGTCCTCCTCTAGCATACGAGCCGTGGGTGAGTCCCTGCATCACTTCTGCTGCAGATATGGTGCCTGAGACCAGCAACAGGGCTCCGTGCACAGAGAATCCTGAGCAGAGGCCCACCCCTGCTGCCCACGCAGGTCAGCCGGAGACCTGCCCCCTGCTGCCCACGTGGGTCAGCCAGAGACCCACCCCCTGCTGCCCACGTCAGCCAGAGACCTACCCACTGCTGCCTACCTGGGTCAGCCGGAGACCTACCCCCTGCTGCCCACGTGGGTCAGCTATGCTGTTTCATAGAAAGTGCCTCAGTGTCCCCTTCTCTCAAACAAAAACATAAAAATCCCAATCCTTCCATTTAAAAATTCTCTAAAGACTACATCACATAGGGTTCCAAACACTGGGTAGATGGTAGGAGAACATAGGTTTTGTTCTCACCCCCTTGTCAAGGCAATTGACCTCTCTGGCCACTATTCTAAATAAAGGGAGGGTCCCTTACTATTCTGCTCTCTGTGAATCTATAGATATGGAAGATGTACCTATTTTTGACTTGAGGTCTTGTGTAACTTTTTCAAAGTTGTTTTATTAGCATTGTAGTAAATATTTCCATTTAACAACTTAAAAAAAAGTATGTTGCAAAAAAATCTGATAACTTATTTATAATTAGATACACTTGTGAACACAATATGATTACTGCACTGAAGCAAGATGATTTCCCCACTACTTCAATAATAGTTGGAAATAATTATTTCTTATAACACTAAAAAGTACAGTTGTATATCTCAAAATGCCAGTGCTTTAATGTACTAAAACAGAATGTTGCCCCTTGGAGTCTACTACACATGTTAAATTATTATTATTCTGATTATCACACCATGATTATAATGTATTCCACTTAGCAACGTGGATTGTATTTGTTAAGTAGTTCTAGATAATTTATTACTTATCCACTCAGTGGTTCTTACACAGCACCTGAGCAAAAGTTAGGGACAAAATGTAAGCCTTTAGTCTAAACAGACTTAATTTTCAATATTCAAAACTCAGCCTTAGGCTGCCTAAACAGAGCTGGCATGGTTTAATTCCTTTTGTCACAATCCCCCTGGATAAATAATTCCTTAATTACTTCTTAGATGGAAATATTAATCATGGGGCAGCCTTTAATAAAACCAAAATTATGGTGCTTCTTATCCCCAAAGGTTAACAGGGGAAAAAATTATTCTCTTCCTTTCTTCTCTCTCCCCTGATACACAGCTTGGTGGTCCCAATCAGTTTGCCATTTGAATTCTATTTAAGCAAATATGTCATCTATCTGCAGAAATTCTGAGGGCCCTGAGCAAGGGAATGGTGTCTGATTCATATCAGGATTTGCCACAGAATTGACATTCAATAAATGAAATAGCCTGACTCTGTACAAACATAACTGATTTAAGTAAATTTGGGAATGCCTTAACAACTGTGACTGTATGATATTTGGTCAGTTCTGTGGTTGGTCAGTAGGTTGGTTTGGGGACTTAGGAAAGCTAATCACTTCGTATATATGTGTTCAGTTGTTCAGTTCTGTCTGATTCTCCACTGCCCAATGGACTGTAGCTCACCAGGCTCCTCTGTCCATGGAATTTCCTAGGCAAGAATCCTGGAGTGGGGTGCCATTTCCTACTCCAGGGGATATTCCTGACTCGGGGGTCGGCAGGTGGATTCTTTATTACTAGTCCCACCTGGGAAGCCAGTATAAATGCAATCACTCAGTATAAATAATATTTAAACCTCAACCACATGATAGATTTGGTGCTCTGCACTGGAAATGTTTCCTGCACTCTAGAAACTCACAGTGTGTTTGGGGAAGATAGACTTACAAAAAGATAGGTTAACCATGAACTTCTCTATTAAGCCATTAAACACTACAGTAGAGGCGAAACCCTCCTTTTGACCCTCAGATACTGCCCAGAAAGGCTCTCTTGGTTTGACAAGTGTGTGGAGAGTGTACATTCATTGTCCCAATGTGATGGTGTAAGAAAACCTTTTGCGAGCCTATCCAATCTGTAGATGTTTAAAATCTCAAGGGTGAGAAGTTTGTTCGCAGAGGAGAGGAGCAAATCTTTTTGCATAATTGAGGTGAAAGTAAGGCAGTGCTTCACACAGAGACCTTTCAGACAGAACAGCTTCCACGGTTCTTGGTTAAACACGGAAAGCCTCAGTCTGATCTACTGTTGAGTGTAAGCTGGAGACGTAAAAGCTATGACAGTGTTTTGTATGTTGCAGAGATCTCACTGAAACACAGTTTTGGAGAAACTGATCTGGAGAATTCTCTAAATGAGACAACTGATGTAAATTGGGCAAGTGTACATTCTATAACACAAAAATAAGAGATCAAGTTAGGAAAATAGGCAGCTGCAAAGAAAACAAAAGACAGTTAGGAGAGAGAAAATGTGTGTATGTGGAGGGGCAAGGGGGAAGAGGGGGTGGTGTGTATATGTATGCAAGTTAGAATTTAATGTTCAACAAATAAAGGAAGGGAAGAACTTGTCAAAAATTTGTACTGGTTATGAATTTGGAGAAAATTAACTTTGAGTTTCTCCTTAAACCATATACTAAATAAACTTCTAAATGAATTACAGAGCTACATATTAAGATATTAAATTCCAATTATAGAAAAACTAGACTGTAAAATTGAATATCAAGTGTGTAAATTTAAAAGTAATAGAAGAAATCACAAAGAATAGATCATCAGACTTAATTACACACAATTAAATTTTCTGCACAGTGAAAGAACCCAAAATAAAAAGGCAGATGGGAAAAGAAATGCTGCTGTAAATATATTTTTAGAAAAAACAAAGAGGTAATGATTTTATTCTGTGACGAAGAAAAGGAACATCAATTTTAAAAAGGAAAATAATTAATAGTAGACGAATGAGCAAAATATTCTGAATAAGATAAAAGGTATTTTTATCATTATCCTACTATTCTATTTATTTTTATTAAATAACATTTAACAATAATTACTGCCTGGAATTATGTGAAGTGTTGAACACACATAATTCTGAGCCCTTCTTGTAAAAACTACTTGATAATGGGTTTAATCCCAAGAAATGATCAAAATTAAAAATCAGATATGAAAACTGCAGTGAAAAATTAGTGGCGATTATTTAACTATTTAAATATGGAACTAAGTGGTTATGGAATTTAAAGACCAGAATGTAAATGTTATAAACGTTAACCAAGTAAATCTAAAAACATAACAAATAAAAATTAAGACATGAAGGAAATGGAGATGGGAAAAAGTGAAAACTGGCAATTTCTTAAATCCCCTATAGCTAGAAGTTGGTTAATAAGGGGTCTACTATTTAAAGGATGTAATTTTAAAAGCTTAACTCCTACCTGTTAATATTTTAGAAGCTGTTCCTTCTTAACTTTGAAAGGATCTTTGGGGAAAGAAGATAAACATTTATCTGAAATTCAGCTCTTCCTTCAATTCTTTCTTCTGTAATACTGAAGGGAAATTAATTTTAATGGTTTTAATTTAAAGACGGCAGCTTAAGAACAGGCTTCTGCTTTTCTCTGCTCTTATGAGTCACAGGACAGTCAGACCAGACAGGACCATCTCACAGGCAGCAAGCTGTCCAGGCAGCCCTTTCTGAAGAAAAGTCTTGAAACAAAGGGATATATGGTATGGGGAAAGTTTATATAAAGCTGGAATTTTAAATTATTGGAGTGGCTGAAATAAACCCAGTTGTTGGAGAATAAAAGTAGAAGGAAAAGGAGAGGACTGGAAGACTAAAGTCAAAGTGAAGTGAAGTTGCTCAGTCGTGTCCGACTCTTTGAGACCCCATGGACTATAGTCCCTGGAATTCTCCAGGCCAGAATATTGGAGTGGGTAGCCTTTCACTTCTCCAAGGGATCTTCCCAACCCAGGAATCAAACCGAGGTCTCCTGGATTGCAGGTGGATTCTTTACCAACTGAGGTATCAGGAAAGCACATACACATATATATGTAATTAATTTAGTGACTTGAAATTGCCTTGGTGAGTATAAAGCCGTGTTCTTTTTGATGATAGCCATTCTGACAGGTGTGAGGTATTATTGTTATTTTGATTTGCATTTCCCTTATGATTAGTGACGCTGAGAAAATTTTCATGTGCCTGTTGGGTTATTATGAATTATATGAAATCTATGTGCGAAACTTTCGGAAATTGTAAAGCATTAAAGAATCATTCACTTAATTTTTTAAAAGTCCAAGAAAATCAACAGTGAAAATATAAAAAATACAGAGTACTTGAAAATTAAGGAACTCCCTCAGGCTGACCCGGAGGGATGGTGTGGTAGGGGAGGTGGGAGGGGGGTTCGGGATTGGAAACACGTGTACACCCGTGGCGGATTCATGTTGATGTGTGGCAAAACCAATACAATATTGTAAAGTAAATAATAATAATAATTAATTAATTAATAATTTTTAAAAGGAAATCCAAATCAAAATTATCAATTGTTCATAAAAGAGTGCAAAGAAGCACAGAACTCAATCCAAGTGATATAGGAGACAGTATTGTTTGATGCTGAGTCAGACTGCCTGGAGCTGTGTGATTCCGGAAACATTGCTTAACCTCTCTACCTCAGCAGTCTCACCACTGCAAAACAGTGATAATAACAACACTCGCCAGAGGCATATGGTGAAGATTGAATTAGAATTCACAGAAAACACCTAGAAGTCAAGTACGTAATAAGGGTTCTTGAACGGTTTGTATCTTGTTGTCTTCATCCCTCCCTCTACTTTCTTTCTTCCCTTACTCTTTTCCTTCCTCAATTTTAAAAATTCTCTAAATGTGACTCGACTGCTTTTGTAATAAAAAAAAAAGTATATTAAAATGTCTAATGGAGCTATTTCAGTGCAAATCACATTATTAATAAAATTTAAAAGAAAAAGACTTCAACTGAATAAAAAGTATCATCATTCCTTAGGTTGGCATATTCTGATACCCCTCCTTTCTGCTGGTGGAGGTGTGTTAAAGTGATGAAAGTGTACAGACCAACGCAGAACTGTTTGATTTCACCTATTTTGGACAGAAAAAATGACCCAGTTTCTAAGAAGGCCACCTGGGACTTACCATAATTTCTGCAAGGAGGGTTATCATCTATCTCCTTTGTCTCAGAGAGAGCTGAAGAAGGAAGGAAAACAATGATATCAGACTTCCAGCCTTTTATTTCCAAAAGTCTTATTTAAAAAGAAGGAAGAAGAGAGACTGTTGCAGCCTTTTCCCCAAACCTCTTGTGACCACTCCAGACGGGAAACAGTCTGCAGAAGAGGAAGAGTGAGGGGCAGGTCCCAAGACGAAACATCCAGGCAGCAAGTTCAGCAACTGACAAGACCCCAAAAAGAACTGGCTTGGGGCACACCAAGGCAGGGGCCAGAATGTGCAGCCCCCAAGAGGAATTCATGTTCCAAGGGTCATATAGGTATAAAGCCGAGTGCAGGATCCAGAGGCCTTGCCAAATGGAAAGGTCAATGTCCAGCAGTACCTGACCTCAAAAGACAGGTCATGTGAGGGCTCAGTGAGCACCCATTACCAGACATTGGTCCCATGGAAGCCCTGGGATTTTGACACTATCATCAGTGTCAGAAACTGCAGGAAAGAATGTTAAAGTTTCCCAGTTGCCCAATAGAACAAAGGCTGAAAATAAAAAATATTTTAGAAAATAAAGTAATACTTTGTTGCACATCTGAGTTTATAGTGAGACTTCTACTTACCATATGACTTCCCCACCTTCAAATCATGGACTCATGTGACATGCCACCCACTAATCCTGATGTGAACTTGCCACTGGAATCCAGTGCTTCCTCCGTAATAATGACTGGATGGCGCTTTCTCTCTAGCATCTTTTGCAGCCCTTTCTAGGAGACATACCTTGGAGGCTTATTGCTCTGCCTTGTGCTGTTAAGACCACCCCTGAGATTCTTCCGTATTCCTCACCTTCCCTTCTCCCACTTTACTAATGAGGAAATCAAGGACAATCATAGAAATAATGCCCCCAGGCCACACAGCTAGAGTGGTTACAGCTGCTCATGAATAGAGAATCTTCTCTCTTTCTAAGTTGAGGCAGGATATTCCTCCTTATAGCCCTGGGAACTCAGCCAGCCCTCCCAAGAGATAAGTCATCAGCCTGCAATACAGCCTCCACCGCAGCATGGCATACTCCCCCACAGACCTGACCCCAGGCACTTAAAATGTTCAGGATACTGCTCGTCCCCAAGAGGAACTGTTTGCTGCACAAGCACAGCTCATGAGATACAATCACAAAGAAGCTTTCCAACTCTCTCTCTCCTATAGATTATCATATCCTGCAAACTGCCCTAGGGCTTGAAATAGAGCTTGTACTCACTAAACTCTCATTGACAATGATCGCATTGCTGTGTAATTATTACGTGAACATGATAAGGCAATAATTAGATTAACGATAGCAGCTGCAATTTTTATACGGAGCACTCTGTGTGTGTCACTTCTCACACAATGACCTTCTACAGGCATCATCACAGACATTGTACAGATGAGAAAACCAAGACCCAAGGTGGCCCAGTAAGCAGGGTTTTGAATCCAAAATCTGTCTGAAAGCAAATCAAAACCTCGCTCTCTAAAATGGTGATTGCTTTCCCCCTGCTAAAATTCCCGCTGCTAAGTCACTTCAGTCGTGTCCAACTCTGTGCGACCCCAGAGAGGGCAGCCCACCAGGCTCCCCTCGTCCCTGGGATTCTCCAGGCAAGAACACTGGAGTGGGTTGCCATTTCCTTCTCCAATGCATGAGAGTAAAAAGTGAAAGTGAAGTCACTCAGTCATATCCGACTCTTAGCTACCCCATGGACTGCAGCCTACCAGGCTCCTCCATCCATAGGATTTTCCAGGCAAGAGCACTGGAGTGGGGTGCCATTGCCTTCTCCGGCTAAAATCTTCTAATGCCCTTTAAATTTGCTTCAAGGGATTAGTTTTTTCATCTGCGCCAGGATTAATTTTCAGGATTTTCCTGGTTATTTCTGGTTATTATAAAGTTCTATAGTCATTTGAAGTCACAAAGTTCCATCTTGATTGTGAAATTAGAAGGTCTGGCTCTATGTAATAATCAACACTTCGATCTTAATTTGAAAATAAGACTTATCTGCTTCCTTAGCTAGGGTTTCCCGCAGTTACAAAGCCTCTATCTCCTTGCTCATCTCTTTTACCACTTGTTACCTGCTGTTTCTTTTAACTTTTTAATATTTTCTGGGGAAACTTCCAAGCACACACAAATGTCAAAGAGTAGTATAATCAATCATTACTCACCTTCAACAGTTATCGCTTCATCAACCCATGGCCAGTCTTGTTGCAACTATACCACACCCACCCACCATTATGTGGCTGATGTTCTGAAAACCACCTCCCAGTGTTAGCGGAGAAGGAAACAAATCTTACCTGAGTAGCAGGTACACTCTTTAGTACTCTCTGGGCCTGGCAAGTGTTTAAAAGATATTTTTTTTTAGTGGGGGAGATATGATGAGTTCTCCAGAGAGTCCTATAGGTATTGCTCCCCTGCTGTACCTTTGATGTGAACACACTCATCTCCATTTCAGTGAATGGCTTAGTCAGGAATCCAGTGGCTCATCCCTAGCATTTTGGGTTTTTGTTTGTTTTTGTTTTTTGTTTTTTGTTTTTTTTCTGAGGTCCCATCAGCCCTGCAAGCAGCCTATTGGGTGGGAATGGAGATGACCCAGACCCGTTCCCTCGTCAAGAGCCTTCATCTGCTCAGTGAGACACACTCAGGCAGCACTTGTCCTAATTAATTCTAGAGACATGGGCAAGTGTGATTCTGGTCACCTCTCCTTCAGCTGGTCCATCTGTTGCAAGACTCTCTCTCATCCTCTAGGTTTCTAAGTGCAACTCTTACTAAGGTCACAGAGTAGTTCCATAGAAGTACTTCTCATTATTCTTGATGTTAGGAATAGGCACTCCAGCACCTGTCCAAAATAAAAATAAAAATTTCTTCTTCCCAATCCTTTTATATCTCAACATGAAAAGAAGTTTAAGTGCCCTAAATCAGTGTTGCTCAGAGTGTGGTTCTGGCAAACGAAACACAGAGTCTGTGATGGGTTATAAACCAATGCATTGCTTCCTTCATCAGGAAAGTCTTGCTATTTAAAAAAAAAAAAAAGTCAGCTGAATTAAACAATGTGCTTAGCAACGTAGCTGATCTATTTTCTGATTCAAGTTCCTCATGTCATTGGAGACTGTGAACAAATTGCTCATGGACCGGCTTAAACAGTTCTTGGCCATTTACTTTGGGATATATCCACAGTGGAAGCACTGGAATAAACTCCTGTTTGTTCCTGCCAACATTTGATTCTTCAATCAAAACTGAAACAGTAAGAATCCTGTTCTAATCCTGAGGTATATAAAAAAGATCAAGGACTCAGACCTACACAGAACAATCACAAAGATCCAGATTCTAGAAAGATTTCATAGGCATGGTTCCTGGTCATGAGTTCCTTTTCCTCTGTGGTGGTCACTTGCAAATCCTATGAAGTCATCTGTTTCAACTTGCTGAAGCAAACAGCCATACCCCTGGTTCTTACCCTTCAGAGAAAGCAGTCCAGATTTCCAACCTCAAATATTCTATTTCCTTATCTGTGGGCTTTCTCTCATCTACGAGTCTACTTTGCTCTCCCAGCACAACAAATGACTGAGGAGTCCACATATAAATATCCTGTCTCCTTCACTCCTTACCGGGATCATTCTGTAATACATGACCTACAATAGTGCTCAAAGTTTCCCAGCAAAGCACAGGCAAAAACTCATCACATCCTGAGAGCTGTCCACAAGGAATATCCTTCCAACTGCAACTTCTGGAGAGAAACTCGCCAAGAAACCTGAGATGCTGGTTCAACCTGGCAATTAAGAAGCTCTGAGAGGAGCGTCCAAGACAAGGTGTTACCCTTGCTTGCTTGCCCTGTATCTGTTTCATCAACAACAAGGGCATATTATGGGCAAAGGACCATCCAAAGTCAGGCTAGGAGAGGCATAGACCTGGATTCAACATCATAATCTTTCAGAAAGGATTCAGAATGGACAGTTAGGAAGAGCTGCTTACCCAGCCCTTCCTGGACCACCCACTTGGGATCATTCATTGATAGCCAACAATTCCAAAGAGCCTTGGAATTCTGGCTCTCAACCCCATTTGCTGGGGTGATGAGTCATTCCACAGTGTTAAGATTGACCACACTCTCCTGGCCTCGGCTAAGTCTGGGCTCAGTCTGCCTGCCAGGTGCCAGGGGCACCTGAGCATCTTATTCAGGTGGGCAGCACAGAATTTAAGCAGCGTGCACAAAGATGATGAGGCAGAGGCTGAGTTCTGAAACTCATGCTCTCGTGGGGAGACTGGTGAGAAAACAGTCACAGCCAAATGTGGTTTCCAGGTTTCAAGTCAGAACTTTGACTCTGAAATAAGGGACAGACCTCAGTAAATAAAACATAAAATGAAAATAGCTGAGTTACCTTGGGAAAATCATTTCTTCTTTCTTATCTTTCCATTTTCTCACCTTGAAATTCAAGCCCTACTCTTCGTCAGGGGTGGTTTGAAGACTCAGTGAAAGGACTTGCGAAAACATTTTGTAAAATGCAGAGTGTGATAAAATGAAAGGGATGGGGTGATATTTGAATAAATGATACATCCATATTCTATAATTATATGCTAATGGTTACACTAACTATATAACATTATCCTTCTAACATTATGTATTAAATTCATCATAAACCATATCTAATCTCTCAGTAAATCCTACTAGTGATGACTTTGGAATATGTCCAGAAGCCCACCATTTCTCTCCACTTCTGCTGGACCTCCCTGGCCTGTCTGGTCCAAGCCTCCATCCACAGCCTTCTCATTCCTCCTTCCTATTGCCCAACATCAACCTTTTAGCAGGCAATTTCTTAAATTGTGGTAAATAGTAGATGGTCCCTTCCAAACATAAATCAGCCATGCCACTCTGCTGCAGGAACCCCGCTGATGGCCTGCAAGTCCTAGCAGGGCCCTGGTCCCGTATCACGAGTCCCTGGCCTCCTGTGACATTTCCCCCCACCCCCCGCCCTTCATTCTCCCACTCCAGCCATGCTGGCCGCCTTACTCCACCTCAAACAGTAGCACATTGATGCCTTAGAGCATTTGAACTTGAATCTGCTATCTGGAGTGCTTTTCTCCAGAGCTCTGAGAGCTCACACACCTTCGCCTCGTTCAGGATTCTTCTCAAATACCAGAGGCATTCCCCACGCCTTGGTATGAACAGCAGATTGCCACCAGCACCCAGCTGCATGTCCTATACCGCGTGCCCACCTTCATTTTTCTCCACAGCACTGACACCATCTCACGTGCTAGATATCTGTTCGTTTTCCTAGAGCCTGCCTCCTCACAACTTGTCATCTCCTTGAGGGCATAGAAATCTCCTTCTTTCACCTGAAGGGTGCATGGTCCACAGCAGTTACCTAATACATATTGGTATGAATGAGTGCACGAACAACTGAAGAACATATTGATCAGCCAATTAACCCACAATATACTCTGCACACCCCACAGAGTGCAAGGACCGTCATAAGGGAGAATGGACGCCGTGCACTCTGTAATCTGTAAAGCGGAGCTGATTCAGGTTTTTAAGGCAGGAGCACAGGGATGACCCAGGGAATCTCAGTACACAGTCTTACAGGGTGTCAGAAATAACTTCCCCCAAAGTGGATCATTTATTCTCTGCCTAGGGGCTTAGACTTGGCCTTCATGACTTCTTTCCAAGCATCCCGAATGGACTAGCTCCAAGGTCCTTTCTGCCCCTACAAGAACTCAGCAACAGCAGGAATCCAACTCCCCACCTCTGTGCTCTATTTATCCTTCTGGATGCCTCTTTATGAAAGTTAAAGTGGTCAGAAGCTGGGAGGGGCACAAATGTGCAGATAGCACTATTGATTTTTTCCTCCTGAGAGAGACCAGGCTGCCAAATTGTGTGGCTACAAAGCAGGCAAAATGGCCTGGCAGGGGTCCCAGTCCCCTCCACTACCGCACCTCCCCACCACCACACACACATGGCTCGTTCTCTGATCCCCACCTCCCACCCTTGAACACCCCCAAGACCCCTGTTCCTCTCTCCTCTGCTCTGGACCTTCCAGACCCAGGAGCCATCGCAGGGGCAGTAACTAGCCCGGCCGTGGGTTTCTGCCATTTTTTATTTTTAGGCGTGATGCTGTTCCTGAAGAGAAAATAAAAGCAAATAAAATTCAGGCTGCTGCTATTGATCTCCAGTCATTTCTGAACGTTGCTACAGCAACCAACAGGGGCTTTGCAGCCACTCTTTCCCTCCTCCCCACACCCTCCTCCCCGTCGTCATGTGGCGCAGGACCCGGGCCGTCAGGATAGCATCAGCACAGCATCCTGTCACGAAAAAGCATCCGTCCACGGCTTTGGAGGAAAGAGTCACCCAGGATCCAGGGCCAGGCAATCGGTTCTGTCCACGTGGTCCACTCGCTGCCAGGCCAGCCCCACAGCCAGGCCAGGTCCTAAGTGACACACCGAGGGAGGCTGAGCAAGCGCTGTTAAACACTGATGCAGACACAGGGAGAAGAAACGGAAAGAAGCCTGCAACATTCCAAGAAGTTTACAGCCTGGACTTTTCCTGCCTCCCTCTGAGGAAATGGTAAATTTTCAGCAGCCCTAGTCATGAAGTCAGGAGATTTTATTTTGGTGGTTCCGCCTGCTTCACCTCCAGGCTCCTCAGGAAGCTGGTATGCCCCACCCCTCCTCCAAACCACAAGGGACCTGGCTTCCTGCTCTGTGGCAGAAGCCAGGAAAATCAAATTAAAATATGTGTGATGGGTTACAGGTGACAGCAACATATGGGCCAGGGAGGGGGCTGTGCCTAAAACTCAGCTCAGGTCAGCTCTGGGAGCTGGGGGGACTGGGGAGACTGGACCAGGACCCCAGCCCCTCACATAGCCTGCAGCTTCATAACAATTCCTATCATGAGAACAGTGCCCATCCATTCCAGCATGTGTGTGTCCAAGCCAGGCGTCTCACAATGGCAGTCAATATACCCATTCCTGTGTGAGCACAAGATGGTTAAACCTTCAGCTGCTGCTAGAGCACACGGTGGATGATGAAAAAAAAAAAAAGAAAACTTTATGGGAAATGTCTTCCAGGTAATAGGTAGCAAGTTCAGATCGGTTCTATTTCCACCCGAATCACAGCAGTCTATAAAACCCTTCATACACCAGCAGAAATGGGAGTGGAAGGTGTTTGCAATGGGCAACGGCCGCTGCCATTCATTGCTGAGTGTGCTCTGATCGAAAGACCCATGCAGTGGCCAGATCTCGGTAGCAGAAAACAGCCACGGGTGGAGCTGAGTCTGCAGCAACGAAAATCATGAACATGCCCAGGGAAGGGGTCCTAGTGGCAGCCTGGAGCAGGCCGCCACGAGGTTCTCTCCAGCCCCCGGGCTTCTCTCCTCGGATCCCTCCAGTCTCGGGGTAGACCCTTCTTCCTGCGTGTTTCCTCCAAGGTGCTCTCCTTGTCTGCCTCCAATCTCCCCTCCTCTTTGAGACTAAGACCTCGAGAAATAAAACCATGATGACTTCTGGCTAGCTCTGCTTTCAGCTCTCCCTCACCCTTGCAGATCAGAGCCCAAGCATCCACTTAGGTGGAAGAAGGAGGAAAAAGAAACTGGGTTATTATCTGTTCTGGCACTAATCACTCTCATAGTCATTAATCTGAGGACTGACACAGTGTTCACAGTCCCTTCTCGAAAGCTAATGTGTCCTCAGGGCCACAGACTATGCAGTTTGATATAGGATGCAAATTTAATGTGTACTTAGTGATGGAAGTTAATGTATATTGAGTGGTTCTAAGTATTGAAGTATAAATAGTTATAACTGCTCCAAATGCATTGTATGCATTGGTCAGCTCATCCTCATGGCATCTTGTATGGGAGGCACTATTATGGCTCTCATTTTAGAAGGGAGGAATTTGAGACACAAAGAGGGCAACTAACTTTCCCCCAAGTCACACAGCTTGGGATTGGTGGAATTATCATTCAAATTCAGGCAGGTTGAGAACAGAGACTCTAGCTCTTTACCATGAGGTTTCACCACCAGGACCCATCCTGTCTCATCCTATCTGAGAGACACTCCAGATGCTGTGGGAATAAAACAGTAATGCAATGGTTAGGCAGTACCTTCCTTCTAGCCCTTTCCAGCTACCTGCCCCTTTGCACCCTCAGTGGGCCAATGAGCAAGGTGACTGTAGGGATAAAGAGGAAAGCCAGGGCTGGAGTTCAGCTGAGTTACACAAGCATAGCCAGTTTGTTGAATTTTTAAAATACTTCTAAACTGACAAAAAGTCAGCCCCCTCCTTGAGATATGCTCCTCTTGCTGACCCCCACCCCGCCACTCAGGATCCAACAATTAAGCAGGTGTGAGGTCTGTAGAAGGCACCCACTCATCAGGTCTCTAGAAGGCACCAGAGAGGTTGCTACAGTGTAGCAACCCCCTTTATCAGCCCCCCCTTGGCCTGGTGCTCTTCCTGAGTCAGGTGTAGGGCGTGACAAAGGAAACTGAAGGCCTTAATGGTCTCCTGTGTGCCCAACTGAACCTCGTTCCCTGCCGGGGCCGTGTGTGGCTTGACTCCTCACCAGCTTCAGCCTCTGGTTCCTGGTTTTTCCCAGCTCAGGCTGGTTGGCTAAGCTCCCAGGGGCATGGCTTCTGCCAGCCCTTCCCTTGAAACGGGGCTCTATTCCTATTTCTTAGGCAAGGATCCAGATGGATGCCCCTTTCTGCTTCTGGCACCCCAGCTACCAGTTGCAGCACTCACACCCTCTCCCACCAACTCTTATCCCCCGAGTCTTGCATCTTGGCGGCATGAACAGCAGGTCCCTCTTGGGAAGGGGAGTAGGCACCCCTGCGGCCCTCCAGCCACTAATATGGACTGTCCCATCCCCTTACTCCTTGCTAACAACTCTTTTATCACCCAGTTAAATCCAGTTCAGCATTACTGGGAAGCTACTGCTTGACGGGTGTTAGTATTACAATGACCTGGTTGAGAAAATTGTCCTGTGCTCAACTGATGGCAATAACTGCTTAGCTATAATAACTGTGCATCAGACACTGTCCCTAAGCATTTTACTTTTATTAAACTTAATCGTAGTGTAAAACTCATGAGAGAATAGTTATTGAAGAGGACACTGAGGCACAGAGAGGTTGAGAAACCTCCCTAGATCACATAGCAAGTCATAGAAGTGTCTGGATTTGAATTCAGCATCTGTACCTGCAACCACCATACTGTGGCTGACATTCTATAGCACAAAACTATGAGTACCAGGACAGGAAAGACCTAAGTTCTCACCAGTCCTTTAGACATATGAATTCAAATCCAAATGGGCATATTTAGGAAAATACTTTAATATTTATCCCAAGACCTTCCACATCTCAAAGGCAGCCGCAGAGAAAATGGAATTGGCCAGTTACTGGGTGAAGAGATAAGGTTTTTGAGGAGAAGTTTCCTTTCTTGGCCGCTAAGAAGTCTTTCACCCTGTTTCACAGAGAGCTTCAAGCTGCTGGGGGAAAGCAGAGGATTCTGGTCAGCCCTGGGCCTGTACCCACTGGCCACCCCTGCCAGCAAGCCCAGGCACACAAACGTTTGCCTTATTTCCGGGGAACCTGCAGGTAAAGATCAGATTTTCTAAGTGATCACAAATACCCTCTCTCTAACGCCCCAGGAGAGGACGCCAGGCCAGCGTCCTCATGGTGCAGTGGCGACTCCTGGGCACCTGCCGTTTGGAAGCACCTCACACAGCCTTTTTTCCAGCCAAGCAGGCGCTTTTCGGATAACCAGCTAGATGGCGCCACCTGCTGGAGAAATGAAGCGTCTTCCCTCTGGCGGTAGCATCAGCGAGCCCTGCTTCCTGTGGCTACTAGCCCTGGTCTCCACCTACCTCCTCCAACCCTGAGCCTGGCCAGAGAGAAGCCTTCAACAGAAAGCTCAAGCCAGGGACACGAGTATCCATATCTGGATCTTCCACCGGATTAATTAGCATATTGTTCATTTATTTATCTGCTCTTCTTTCTGCTTCTCAAGGCTCTAACCGCACCCCTCCCCTCCACTCCAGACCATTTTCACTGTCACCTTCTGGTTAGGGCTTCTAAGTCGTCAAACTTTTTGAGCCTCAGTTTTTTCATTTATTAAGATGCAGTGCTGTTGTGAGCACGATAGCACACCTGTTTCAGGCACTCAGAGAGGTGGAAAGGGGACTGTGATTGTCGCACATCTGCCTAAATGAACATGTACTGGACATAGGTCATGACGGGCCCAGAACAAACGGGAAACACACATTGATAGATATTCTCAGGTTCTCAAAAATTTCTGGACAATACCGTTTCCTTTGTAAAATGTGTACAGAAGAACAGAGCCCCTTTTAGGTAAGGATTCTGGGCCATTTATTAACATAACTACCTATGGGCTTGGAAGATGCAAGACTCAAATCACAGCCCCAGCAAGACAATAAATTACTATATAACACTGGCTCTCAGAGTCTTAACAGAACTATAGAAGTTGTACTTGAAATGCCAAGCTCTACTATTTTACCATAATAAACGTTCTTTTTCTTCGCTTTCTACTTTGTTCCTTGTTCCCTATAAGCTAATTCCTTCCCATCTTTTATGGGATCAATTGTGTCTCCCCACCTCACCAACAAAAAAAATCATATGTTGAAGCTCTAACCCTCGCCATCTTAGAATGTGATTGTATTTGGAGATAATTATCTCTCTAAAGGCCCTAAGTTAAAATTATGGTGGGTCCTAGTCCAATCTGATTAGTGTCCTTATAAGAGAATTTGAAAACACAAAGGTTAGCCACGGACTAAAAACAATTTTTCAAAACAAAGAGCTGGTATTCAGACTAAAGAACTCTTACAACTTAATCAAAAGAAGGAAAAACCATAATAAAAAAATGGGCAAAGTTTGAGACAGACATTTCCCCAAAGAAGATATACAAGTGGCCAATAAGCATGTGATAAACATATTCAACATCACTAGTCCTCAGAGAAGTGCTCATTAAAACCACAACGTGGTACCACGACACACCCACTAGAATTACTAACGTTAAAGACATCAGTAACAAGGATTGATGAGGTTGGTAAGGATGTGGAGCAATGGGAACTCTCTCCTGCATTCCTGGTAAGAATGCAAAATATTACAGCCATTTTGCAAAGCAATATAACAGTATTTTATAATGATAAATATTCATTTATTGTCATTCAGTCGCTAAGTCATGTCCAACTCTGCAGTCCCATGGACTGCAGCACGCTAGGCTTCCCTGTCCTTCACTATCTCCCAGAATTTGCTCAAACACATGTCCATCAAGTTGGTAATGCCATCCAACCATCTCATCCTCTGTCATCACCTTCTCCTCCCACCTTCAAGCTTTCCCAGCATCAGGGTCTTTTCCAATAAGTCAGCTCTTCATATCACATGGCCAAAGTATTGGAGCTTCAGTATCAGTCCTTCCAATGAATATTCAGGACTGATTTCCATTGGCAGGGACGATCATCTTGCAGTCCAAGGTACTCCCCAGAGTCTTCTCCAGCACCACAGTTAGAAAGCATCAATTCTTCGGCACTCAGACTTCTTTATGATGCAGCTCTCACATTGGTACACGACTACTGGAAAAACCATGACTGGCTGGACAGATCTTTAACAAAGTGATATCTCTGCTTTTTAATATACTGTCTAGGTTTGGCATAGCTTTTTTCCAAGGAGCAAGCATCTTTTAATTTCAAGGCTGCAGTCATCATCCACAGGGATTTTGGAATCCAGGAAAATAAAGTCTGTCACTGTTTCCATTGTTTCTCCATCTATTTGCCATGAAGTGATGGGACCAGATGCCATGATCTTCATTTTTTGAATGTTGAGTTTTAAGCCAGATTTTTCACTCTCTTCTTTCACTTTCATTTATAGGCTCTTAAGTTTCTCTTTGCTGCATATCTGAGGTTGTTGATATTTTTCCTGGAAATCTTGATTCCAGCTTGTGCTTCATCCAGTTCAGCATTTTGCATGATTTATTCTGGATATAAGTTAAATAAGCAGAGTGACAATATACAGCCTTGATGTACTTTTCCCCAATTTGGAACCAGCCCGTTGTTCCATGTCTGATTCTAACTGTTGGTTTTTTACCTGTATACAGGTTTCTTGGGAGGCAGGTAAGATGGTCTGGTATTCCCATCTCTTTAAGAATTTTCTACAGTTTGTTGTGACCCACACAGTCAAAGTCTTTAGCATAATCAATGAAGCAGAAGTAGATGTTTTCCTGGAATTCCCTTGCTTTTTTTATGATGCAACAGATGTTGGCAATTTAATCTCTGGTTCCTCTGCCATTTCTAAATCCAGCTTGTACATCTGGAATTTCTTGGTTCACATACTGTTGAATCGTAGTTTGAAGGATTTTGAGCAATACCTTGATAGCATGTGAAATGAACGCAATTGTGCAGTAGTTTGAACATTCTTTGGCATTGCTTTTCTTTGGGATTGGAATGAAAACTGACCTTTTCCAGCAATTCCATCCATAAGTATTCTTTAGAGAGAAATAAAAATATATATCCCTATGAAAAATTCATGCAAATAATTATGATAGCATTATTCATAAAAGCCAAAAACTGGAAACAGTGTAAATAATATAGACACACCACAGAATACTACAGAGTGTTGAAAAGAAACAAAATATTAAGACATATAACAACGTGAATGAATCTCAAAACATTACACTAAATATAAGAAATCAAGCAGAAAATCTACGTACTGAATGATTCTGTCCCTAAAATTCTAGAAGAGGCAACACTATAGGGACAGAAAACAGATCAGTGGCTGCCTGGGGCTAGAGTGGAGAAAGGGGATCAAAAGCAAAGGGGCACAGGGCACATTCTGGGAGGAAAGGGACTGGGGCTTTATGAAATGTTTATTTTATTTTTCCACTTTTATAAACATCTTTATTACATGTATTTTTAATTGAAATGTATTTGACATATAACATTGTATGACAGAAACCAGCACATAATAAAAAAATGTTAATTTTAATAAAAATAGAAACATTAATAAATTATAAAATTATGTTTAAAATCTACTTATTTAGAACACTTTTAGAATAGAAATATCCTATATAATAGCCTTCATTGTAACATTACTAGGAAAACAGAAACAAGTAGAGCTGAAGTTTAATGCTCTATTATGAGCAGACAGTATTAGGGACAGGGAGACCCTGCCTCTCTCTGAGCTTTCTAGTTCAGATCCTTCACTCAAGTCCAGCCACAGCAGCCTTCTCCCCATTCCTCAGGGCCCTTACGTTATAAAGGGATTGTTGTTAATATTGGTCAGGAGGGAAGCAACATAATTGTGTATACTTAATAAAATTCATTAAAGTGCACTTGGAAATAAGTGAATGTTATTATATAACTGTATATTTCCATAATAAACAGAAAGAGGACCAAAACCAGAGAGAAAATTTGGCCACGCAGAGACTCCAGAAGGCAACTCAGGGACTCTTCCTCTGAGTTTGCCCATGTTCCTGTCTATCCACATGTACTGTACTCTCCCTGTTAATAATAACTTGCCTCACTGAAAAAAAAGAGAGAGAGAGTATGTACAGAGAAAAGGGAGTGTAAGGACACAGCAAGAAGGCGGTCATCTGCAAGCCAAGGACCTCAGGAGAAACCAGACTTGCCAGAACTTGATCTTGGATTTCTTAGCCTCCAGAACTCTGACAATAGAGTCCTGTTGATTAAGCCTCCCAGGTTGGTTTCGCTAGGGCAGCTTCAGCAGAGTAATGTATCATCTTAGGACTAGAAAGGCAGTTGCTGACCTTCCATCGATGCAGAGGTCAGCCGGGAGGAAGGACTCGGGCTGGGCTGGACCTGCACTTACAGCCAGGCAGGGCCTGGTGGGGACCAGCCGGCACTCCCTGTTTCCCGCCACAATTCCAGGCCCAGAGAGGGTTCTGAACTGAGTACCTGCTTGTAGTCTGGAAGGACCTTCCCTTAGGCCCTGGAGACTGGCTGCCTGTATTTCTGCTTCTCTCCATCCCGGCTAAAGAGTCACCAATTCCCGCTGCAGAGGAAAGGGCTCATAAACCACAGTGCCCAACTGCGAGGGTCACGGCAGGGCAGGGTCACCCTCTGCGGGGCTGTAAACAGAGGCTGAAGTTTATGGCTGTGTGAGATGTTTACAACAGAAACATTTGTTTCTCAAACTGCTCTCGGGTTGCTGAAGTAAAATTTGCTCTAAAGCTGAAAAGCACCCATCCATCTGCTTGATGGTGACTTCCCCGCAGGCAAAGAGAGCAGAGGCCTGGACGACTGGAATGGGTTGGGCTGGAGAGGTGATGAGAAATCAAAGCGAGACCCAGGTGGTGCTGAGGGTACCCCTCGACAGGTGAAGCAGCTGTATACTTGACCAGAAGATAGTAAAAAAACAAACAAACAAACAAACAGAAAACCTGGCTCTGATTTGTGAATTTATTTGTATGAAAAGTTTTAACAAAGAGTTATAAAAGCAACCACAAGTAATTACACATTCAAAACATTTTATATTTAAAATAGGGGGAGAACAAGATGGCGGAGGAGTAGGTGAACCTGGAGTACATCTCTCTCCGTGGACACATCAGGAATACACCTTCAGACACAGAAGTGCAGGCAGGACACCAGCTGAGAGAGGACAGGAGTACCTGACCAGTGGGAAAGAATGTATGGAACCACACAAAACTCGGTAGGAGAAAGGAACTAGGGGGAAAAACAGCAGTGTTATAAGGACTGGACCTGCCCTCAATGGGTGCGGGAACAGAAGCAGGGGTCCGATCCCCACATCGGGGCACTTGTCTGAGTCAGAGGAGAAACATTTAAGGGTGAGAGTGAAACAGCTGATCTGTGGTAGCCTAAATGGAATGAGAATCAGACAGTCCTTGCTGCAGCCATATATACTCCTGCAGCCAGACAGGAATGCTGGTCCCCTAGAAGGCACCACGGCTGGGAGCTGGAGTTTAGGGATTGTGGATCCTAGGACGAGGGCTGCTGTTGACTGTGGACAGACGGACTGAGGGGATGTGAGGGAGGAGATTGTGGTGGGAAACACCTGTGGAGGAAAACCAGGCAGCTATGGAAGCAAGGCGATACTGCTGAGTCATGTGTAGAGGGTGGAGCCATCCACCCTCTCCCCACATGCCAACATCGGCAGCTGAACAATAGAAAGCCTGGCCCATCAAATGCCTGATGCCCTGAACAACAGAGTAGGACCCACCCAGGGTGCCCCTTTACGCAGCTGATGTGCCAAAGTAGAGTAGGACCCCAGCCAAGGGGTCCCTCTATGTGCCTGACGCACCAAACAACAGAGAAGGACCCCAGGCAAGGGAGCCCTCTAAGTGCCTGAACAGGTGGAGCTACAGAGAAAGACTGGCTGAAGAGGCCTTCTGATTGCCAGCCACAAAAGGCTCGAATAAAGGCTCTGATAAGAACAGAACTCCTGCGGTGGAGGCAGTTCATGTCCCTGCACACTTGGCACTGCCAGAGTCCCCATAAGCCAAGCAGCTGCGCCACCTTCATGCTCAACTCTCACTGGGGCAGAGCTGCCACAGGCAAAAAAATCTTGCATCTGTGCAGGCAGGGGATGCTTAGGTCATGTCCAACTCTTTGCAACCCTGTAGACTATGGCCTGCCAGGCCCCTCTGCCAGGGAGAGGGGTTCTCCAAGCAAGAGCACTGGAGCGTATTGGCCAATACTGGTTGCTGTACCCTTCTAGAGCACTGTATTTCCTGCTGCGCTAGCTGCCAACTCCCCTGAGTACCTGGTGCTGCCAGAACCCCTGCGACCCAAGCAGCGGACCACCTCCACACCTGGCCCTCACAGGGGCGAACCCAAGTCCTCCAGGGCAGCCTCAGGAGCAAACCTCAGTGGACGACCCACATGCAGAGATGGAAATAAAACCACAATTGAAACCCAGGGGAAGTGTGGCTAAGGAAGAAGACTCAAAATCTTCCCACCAGCTGTACAAGCTGCAGATTAAATCCACATGACCAACTAGGCAGACTCTGTGTCTATGGAATATATAAAAGGTCATTGAGAGCTCCCACAAAAGGAAACACACTAGTTCTGATAGCTGTGGATATTGGAGGCAAGAACACACAGGAGTAGAACCAGATTAGAATCTGAGCTGCCCACACAGCAGGTCCAGAGATCAGCACGCTGTTGGAGGGCATCCTAGGGAGGTGAGGTGGACTGTGACTCCCAGCGAGCGAAAGGACTCTGACAGCAGTGACTCAAGAAAAACATTTGTTATTCTTATGTTTTAACTTGTTCTATAGATTCATTTGGATTTTTTTTTCTTTTATCCCCCTCTCTGTTGTAGTTGTCGATTTTATTGGCACTCTGAAATCCAATTAAGCTTTTGAACTTTTTTTCCTCAGTCACATTTCTATTGTTGTTATCAACCTCTGCCTCTGCATTGGGCTTTGTAGTTCTATTGAGTTTTCCTCATTTTTTTCTTTTCTCTTTTTTAAACTTTAATTTAAATTTTTTTTAACTTATTATCTTTTCTACATCTATTCCTTTGTTTTCTTTTCCTACTGTTATTTTCCCCTTGCAGTCGATCTTTAGTGCATATAAATCATCTTTATCTACCTCTATTCAACTTTGTATACCTATTCTTTATTTCTTTTCTTTCTCTCCTTTCCTCTCGATATATTTGTTAGTTTTATTTTCATTGCTTTATTCCCCAGTTGGCACCTTGCTTTAGTTTTGTTTTTCAGTTTGTGACTTAGTTAGTTTTGTTCTGGTAGGTACAATTTTTGTTTCTTTTGTTTGCTAGATCAATCTATTGTACTTTATTTTTGCTTCACTGTTTTGATTTTGCCTGTGGGTGTATATGCACATGTGTATATCCAGTCACACTTTTTATTGTTGTTATAAACCTCTGCCTCTGTGTTGGGCTTTTGCAGTTCTACAGAGTTTTCCTTTTTCCTTTTTTCCTTTTTTTTTCTTCTTCCATTTTTTTACTTTCTCTTTTTTTAATTTTGATTTTTAATTTTTTAAACCTATTATATTTTTTCTACATTTATTCTTTGTTTGCCATTCCTACTGTTCTTCCCTTGCAGTTAATCTTCACTGTATATAAATCTTCATCTACCTCTATTTAACTTTGCATATCTATTCTTTCTTTCCTTTCCTCTCGACATATTTGTTAGTTTTGTTTTCATTGCTTTATTCCCCAATTGTTCAGTTTTGTTTTCCAGTTTGTGCTTTAGTTAGTTTTGTTCTTAACTGGTTAATATAATTTTTTAAATTTCCTTTGTTTGCTGGGTCAATCTACCCTACTTTATTTTTGTTGGACTGTTTTGACTTTGCTCGTGGGTATATATATTCCATTATTTTAATAATTATTTGTTTGATTTTGTAACCACAATTTGTCTAGGGTTCATCTTCAGTTTCTCATTTGGGAATATTTGTTTTAATCTCACTTAATGTCATAACAAACCACTTGTGGAATCTTTGTTCCTGACCAGAGATCAAGCCCTGAGCCTTTGGAGTGGGAACACTGGCTCCAAGACCCTAGACTACCAGAGAACTAACCCTAGGGAGAATCAATAGTGAGAACTCACACAAAGGAAACCACTTGAATACAAGACCTGGCATCATGCAACCGCAAGTAGCACCCTGTGCAGGATGCCACATCTAAACAACAAACAAAACAAAAATACAAACCCAATCATAAGCAGACAGGATCACCACCTCACTCAGCCTTGCCCATCAGAGGAAAAACAAATGAACAAATCAACAACAACAACAACAAAAAAAACCACTCAGCACAAATCTCACCCTATACAAAGCTTACACTAACCACTGGGCAAACCTTAGGAGGGTAGAAACCAAAAGGAGAAAGAATTCAACCTTCAAGGAAAGACTTCAACTGTGCTTGAAGCCTGGGAAAAGGAGACCTCAAACACAATAAGTTTAGAAAAAAATGAAAAGTCAGAGAAATACTACAAAAATGAAGGAACAAACTAGAAACACAGAAGTCCAACTAAATGAAGGGGAAATAGGCAAACTACCTGAAAAAGAATTCAGAATAATGGTAGTAAAGATGATCAGAAACCTTGAAAACAAAATGGAGAAAATGCAAGAATCAATTAACAAGGACCTAGAAGAATTAAAAATAAACATACAGAGACAAACAACACAATTACTAACATTAAAAATACTCCAGAAGGAATCAATAGCAGAATATCTGAAGCAGAAGAGTGAATCAGTGAGCTGGAGGATAATATGGTGGAAAGAACTTCTGAAGACCAGAATAAAGTAAAAAAAAAAAAAAAAACGGAAAGAACTGAGGATAGTCTCAGAGACCTCTGGGACAATATCAAATGCACCAACCTTCGAATTATAGGGGTCCCAGAAGAAGAAGAGAAAAAGAAAGGGTATGAGAAAATTTTTGAAGTGATTGTAGTTGAAAATTTCCCCAACATGGAAAAGGAAATTATCAGATCCAAGAGGCACAGAGTCCCATACAGGATAAACCCAAGGAGAAACTTCCCAAAACACATACTAAAGACTAAACACAAAGAATATTAAAAGCAGCAAGGGGGAAGCAACCAGTAACATACAAGGGATAGTCCATAGGCTTAACAGCTGATCTTGCAGCAGAAATTCTGCAGGCCAGAAGGGAATGGCAGGATATATTTAAAGCACTGAAAGGGAAAAATCTACAACTGTCCCCAGCAAGGATCTTATTCAAAATTGATGGAAAAATAAAAGCTTTTCAGACAAGCAAAAGAATTCAGTACCACCAAACTAGCTTTACAACAAATGTTAAAGGGACATATATAGTCAAGAAATACAAGAGAAGAAAAAAGATCTACAAAATCAACCCCAAACAATTAAGAAAAAGGCAATAGGAACATTCATATCAATAATTACTTTAAATGTAAACAGATTAAATGCTCCAACCAAAAGACACAGACTGGCTGAATGGATACAAAAACAAGACCCAAATATATGGTGTCTATAAGAAACCCACTTCAGTCAGACCTAAAGACACATATAGACTGAAAGTGAGAGGGTGAAAAATATATTCCATGCAAATGGGAAGCAAAAGAAAGCTGGAGTAGAAAATCCTCATATCAGACAAAATAGACCTTAAAATAAAGATTCCAAGAAATAAGGAAGGACACTACATAATGATCAAGGGATCGATCTGAGAAGAAGACATAACAATTGTAAATATCTATGCACCCAACATAGTGGCGCCTCAATACATAAGACAAATACTAACAGACATAAAAGAAGTTGACAGCAACACAATAATAGTAGGAGACTTTATCACCCCACTCACACCAATGGACAGATCATCAAAACAGAAAATTAATAAGGAAACACAAGTCTTAAATGATACATTAGATGAGATGGATCTCATCAATATCTTCAGGACATTCCATCCAAATGCAGAAAAATACACCTTCTTCTCAAGTGGACATGAAACATTCTCCAGGAGAGACGCATCTTGGGTCACAAGTCAAACCTCAGTAAATTAAAAGAAACTGAAATCGTATCAGGCATCTTCTCCTACCACAACACTATGAGACTAGATATCAATTACAAGAAAAAAAATTATAAGAAACACAAACACATAGCGATTAAACAACATGTTTCTAAATGACCAACAGGTTACTGAAGAAATCAAAAGGGAAATCAAAAAATTTCTAGAAACAAATGACAATAAAAACATGGCAACTCAAAACCTATGGGACCCAGCAAAAGCAGTTCTAAGAGGGAAGTTTATAGCAATACAATCATACCTCAAGAAACAATAAAAACATTGAATAGACAACCTAACTTTACACCTAAAACAACTGGAAAAAGAAGAACAAAAAAAAAATTAGCAAAAGGAAAGAAATCATAAAGATCCAAGCAGAAATAAATGAAAAAGAAAGAAACAATAGTAAAGATTAATAAAATTAAAAGCTAGTTTTTTGAGAAGATAAACAAAATTGACAAGTCCTTAGTCATACTCATCAAGAAAAAATGAGAGAAGAATCAAATCAACAAAACTCAAAATGAAAAAGCAGAGGTTAAAACAGACAATGCAGAAATGCAAAGGATTATAACAGACTCTTATGAGTCTCTTATATATCAATATCTATATCAATAAAATTGATAACCTGGAAGAAATGGACAGATTCTTAGAGAAGTTCAATCTTCCAAGACTGAACCAGGAAGAAATAGAAATTATGAACAACTCAATTACAAGCACTGAAATTGAAGTTGTGATCAAAAATCTCCCAAAATACAAAAGCCCAGGACCAGATGGCTTCACAGGAGAATTCTATCAAACATTTAGAGAAGAGCTAATGTCTATCCTAAAACTCTCAAAACATTGCAGAGGAAGGAACACTTCCAAACTGATGAGGCCACCATCACCCTAATACCAAAACCAGACAAAGACAACACAAAAAAAGAAAACTCACAGGCCAATGTCACTGATGAACAGATGCAAAAATCCTCAACAAAATTTTAGCAGACAGAATTCAGCAACACATCAAAAAGCTCATACACCATTACCAAGTTGGGTTTATTCTAGGGATGCAAGTATTCTTCAATATACGCAAATCAATCAATGCAATACACCATATTAACAAATTGAAAGATAAAAACCACATGATAATCTCAATAGATGCAGAAAAAGCCTTTAACAAAATTCAGCACCCATTTATGATTAAAATTCTTCAAAAGTAGGCATAGAAGGAACCTGCCTCAACATAGTAAAGGCCATATATGATAAGCCCACAGCACACATTATTCTCAGTGGTGAAAAACTGAAAGCATTCCCCCTAAGATCAGGAACAAGACAAGGGTGTCCACTTTCACCACTATTATTCAACATCATTCTGGAAGTCGTAGCTACAGCAATCAGAGAAGAAAAAGAAATAAAAAGAATCCAGATCAGAGAAGAAAAAGTAATAAAAAGAATCCAGATCAGAAAAGAATAAGTAAAGCTCTCACTGTTTGCAGATGACATGATACTGTACATAGAAAACCATAAAGATAGTATCAGAAAACTACTACAGTTAATCAGTGAACTTAGCAAAGTTGCATGATACAAAATCAATACACAGAAATCACCTGTATTTCTATATACTAACAATGAAAAATCAGAAAGAGGAATTAAGGAATCAATCCCATTCACCATTGCAACAAAAAGAATTTAATATCTAGGAATAAACCTACCTAAGGAGACAAAAGAATTGTACACAGAAAATTATAAGACACTAATGAAAGAAATCAAAGATGGCATAAAAAGATGGAGAGGTATACCATGTTCCTGGGAAGGAAGAATCAATATTGTTAAAATGACTATACTACCAAATGCAATCTACAGATTCAATGTGATCCCTATCAAATTACGAGTGGCATTTTTTCATAGAACTAAAACAAAAATATTTCACAATTCATATGCAAACACAAAAGACCTCGAATAGCCAAAGCAGTCTTGATAAAGGACTCCATTTTTCTTTCTGGAGGAATCAGCCTTCCTAACTTCAGATTATACTACAAATCTATAGTCATCAAGACAGTCTGGTACTGGCACAAAAACAGAAATATAGACCAATGGAACAAGATAGAAAGCCCAGAAATAAACAAATACACCTATGGGTACCTTATTTTTGACAAAGGAGGCAAGAATATACAATGGGGCAAAGACAGTCTCTTCAATAAATGGTGCTGGGAAAACAGGACAGCTACATGTAAAAGAATGAAATTAGAACACTTCCTAACACCATACACATTACAGAAAATAAACTCGAAATGGATTAAAGACCTAAATGTAAGAAATATAGACCAGAAACTATAAAAACTCTTAGAGGAAAACATAGGCAGAACACTCGATGATATAAATCAGAGCAAGATCCTCTATGACCAACCTCCTAGAGCAATGGAAATAAAAACAAAAGTAAACAAGTGGGACCTAATTAAACTTAAAAACTTTTGCACAGCAAAGGAAACTATAAGCAAGTTGAAAAGACAACCCTCAGAATGGGAGAAAATAATAGCAAATGAAACAACTGACAAAGGATTAATTTCCAAAATATACAAGCAGCTCATACAACTCAATGCCTGAAAAACAAACAACCCAATCAAAAAGTGGGAAAAAGACCTAAACAGACATTTCTCCAAAGAAGACATGCAGGTGGCTAACAAACACATGAAAAGATGCTCAACATTGCTCACTAGTAGAGAAATACACATCAAAACTACAATGAGATACCACCCCACACCAGTCAGAATGGCCATCATCAAAAAGTATACAAATAATAAATGCTGGAGAGGGTGTGGAGAAAAGGGAATGCTCTTGCCCTGTTGGTGGGAATGTAAATTGATACAGCCACTATGGAAGATGGTATGGAGACTCCTTAAAAAACTAGGAATAAAACCACTATATGACCCAGCAATCCCACTCCTAGGCATATACCCTGAGGAAACGAAAATTGAAAAAGACACATGTAGCCCATTGTTCACTGCAGCACTATTTACAATAGCTAGAACATGGAAGCAACCTAGCTGTCCATCGACAGATGAATGGATAAAGAAGTGGTATATATACACAATGGAATATTACTCAGCCATAGAAAGGAATGCATTTGAGTCAGTTCTAATGAGGTGGATCAACCTAGAGCCTATTATACAGAGTGAAGTGAGTCAGAAAGAGAAAGATAAATACCGTATTCTAATGCATATATACGGAATCTAGAAAAATGGTACTGAAGAATTTATTTACAGGGCAACAATGGAGAAACAGACTTATGGACATTTAGAGAGGGGAGGAGAGGGTGAGGTGTATGGAAAGAGTAATGTGAAAACTTACATTACCATATGTAAAATAGATAACCAACAGGAATTTGCTGTATGGCTCAGGAAACTCAAACAGGGGCTCCGTATCAACCTAGAGGGCTGGGGTGGGGAGGGAGATAGGAGGGATTTTTAAAAAGAAGGGGATATATGTATACCTATGGCTGATTCCTGGAGAAAGAAATGGCAACCCACTCCAGTATTCTTGCCTGGAGAATCCCATGGACTGAGGAGCCTGGTGGGCTGCAGTACACGGGGTCACAAAGAGTCAGACATGACTGAGTGACTTTACTTACTTATGGCTGATTCATGTTGAGGTTTGACAGAAAACAACAAAATTCTGTAAAGCAATTATCCTTCAATAAAAAATAAAATTTAAAAATTTATATTGAAAATAGTATAGTTGAAAAGCTTATATCATTTAAATCAAGAGTGTCAGGTTTCAGCTTGAGCCTAAGCTGGATCTATGTGTGTGTTCAAGCGCTCAGTCATGTTCAACTCTTTGCGACCCTTTGGACTATAGCGTGCCAGGTTCCTCTGTCCAGGGGAGTTCCCAGCAAGAATACTAGAGTGGGTTGCCATTACCTCCTCCAGGAGATCTTCCAGACCTAGAGACTGAATCTGTGTCTTCCATGTCTCCTGTATTGCAGGCAGATTCTTTACCACTGAACCACCAGGGAAGCCCCAAGCTGGATCTGGATCTGTTCAAAAGAGGCTGGTGAAGAGGACTGGGGCTTCCTGCTCAGCAAAGGTGAAATGGGCCAGGACAGGCTTGACCCAGAAACAGAGAGTGGCCCAGGGACATGGAAGGAATGATGCACATATGTTGCCGAATCTGCTCACAGGCCAGTCCCGGGAGCTTGCTAGCTCCTAAAGGGAACAAAAATCAAATCAGAAAGCAGCTTTTCCCTTAAAAATGCTGAAGATCCAGGCGTGGGCAGCATCTACATTGCTCCCCAGGCAGATTAGATTCAAAGCATTAATGGATTTGTTTTCTGTATACTTTCCTCCCCTCCCCTAGTTCCCCCAGGGGCACCCCAAGCTGAAACAAAGTCTCCAAGACACAGACACTGATCTTGGTGAAAATAGCCAATGGGAATTTGCTGTGTGACTCAGGGAACTCAAACAGGGGCTCTTTGACAGACTGAAGAGTGGAATGGGGAGGGAGATGGGAGGGAGATCTGGAAGGGAGGGGACATGGGTGTACCTATGGCTGATTCTTATTGATGTATGACAGAAAGCCACGAAATTCTGTAAAGCAATTATCCTTCAATTAAAAACATTAAAAAATAAAACAACGCTCCAGCTCCAACATGTTTTTTCCCAAAGCAAGAGCTTGGATTTTTGCTCCCTGAATTTATTTAAGTCTGGAGAAAAGGAAGGGAGTGGCTGACAGTGACAAGGATAGTAGAGAAATGTGGGGAGGGAGCATCCGTCAGAAGGAAAAGAAATACCAACAAGCAAAAGATCGGGGAGCCAACTGAAAGGGCCCTGGCAGTCCCTCATTGACCCAGCCTGTGGACGAGAGCCTGGACTCCCGTGAACAGGTAATGTGGGCCTTGGGAAAAGCTAGAGCAGAGCACAAAGAGAAAACCTTCACACGACCATCAGGGAATGTTTGAAGGGCCCAGCACAGTGGTAGGCACAGCCCTGGTCTGACAATGCCATGACAATATCGTCTAGCGCCTGGTAACCTAGAGGCCAGAGGAGCGCCAGTCCCATCCTGTCACAGGTACTGCAGCACGGGAACTTCAGAGTACTAAGTTTGGCATCTAGCAGAAGTCAACAGCCCCCAGTGGGAGATGCTAAGGTGAGAGCTGGAGGGAGCAGAGAGGCAGAAAGGTCTGACAGAAAACGGCCAGAGTGAGAGCCATTTGTGAGTACCCAGAACTCCAAGAGCCCTTAGATCAAGGAAGTATTGCAGGGAGAAGTCAGTTCTGACCATTATTCAGCCTGTTTCTTTGACTTGCTTTCTTGCTTTTGTTATAATAATCATACATAATGGTCTGCCTCAGAGAATCCTGCCTGACTGCTAAACTAAAGTGCCTTTATTCAGAACCCTGTTCACCTGTAGATGGCAGGAAGAAAGGAAGAAACTAACACATCCCCCTGCCTGAGGCTTGCCATTTCTAGGAGATATTTGCAAGATTAATGGCCTTTTTACTTTGTTTCCTCACCTCTCCCCCACTCCCTCATCTCTGATCCATAAAAAGAACCTGGCATCCAGACCCAAGTAAGATGGTTATTTTGAGATGCTAGTCTGCCATCTTCTCTGTCAGCTGGCTCCCCGAATAAAGTCATATTCCTTGCCTCAGCACCTCACCTCTGATTCATTGGATTCATCAGCTTATTATGCAGCGAGCAGAGCATGCCTGGACTCGGTAACAGAGGGAGAGCCCAGGCCCTGGGTGAGCAGATGGAGCAGGTCCCCTGAAATCAGATGCCTCCTGTTAGTATGCCCCCGTTTGTTCTTCCAGCCAGACTGGTAAGGAACTGGGCTGATCCAAGACATGGCTGAAAATGCAGCTTCCATCTGGCAAAACCTGTTTGTCAAGTTTATCGCATATCTGATGGAGAAAAAATGATGACAGGTACACCACAAATTATGCAAGTAGAAAACTAATGTATGACTTTTAATTCCAGGAAAATGAAAAGTTGTACAAGAGAGAACATGTAATCATAGGACCAACGTGACCTTTAGTGAACAGTGTTTTTCATTAAACTGAGAGGACTTGGGCGGATGAAGAGACTAAACAGGGGTGGATGTGCAAAAGTCAGGAGAGCCGACTCTGCATCTACTGATGAGAAGTCAGTGGGTAATTGCCTAAAACTGAAAGGAAGACAACAGCAGCCCAATCTCATAATTCAGAAAAATAAAGAAAAATGCTGGAAAAAAATAGCCAAAGAATTGAGGAATGTTGTGTCGAAGGAGCAGCAGTGAGTGAAACAGGAGAAGGGGGACCAGGGGGCATGCTGGGTCCTGCCTCCAGGCCTATGGGTCATCTTGGACAGGTGAACTCTGGTACTCAGTTTCCCTGTTTGAATCATGATGGAGCTGTGTAAGTGATCTCTATTGGCTGCCCCACTCTGGGGTATGGGGTTCTAGAAGTGTGGGTTTAAAAGCACATGGCTTTATGTGAATGGATGCACTGTGGGTACTGGGTGTGAGAATAAATGCATTTTTATGGTCATAATAACCTGAGTGTTGCACATTTCTGGGCCAGACCAGCTGCAGGGTGCATCTCAGACTGGCGCTCAAACTCTCACAGGAGTACTGTCTACCCAGGACAGCCTCAGCCCTTCCCCAATTCAGCCAAAGGAAACTCTGCCCACCTGCTCCCAGGCTGAGGGGCCAGCCACGGGAAGGCTCCTCTGGAGTCACTGGACCACCGCTCTGTTGCACATACTGACAATCATCCCAGCAGGATCCATCTTATCTCTGCAACCTCCTCTCTACCTCACCCAGCACTCCCTTTGACCTCCTCTCCCCCATATGCCACATTCCACCACCACCAAGAGACTTTTGTGTACTCCAGACTGCAAGATGATCAAACCAGTCAATTCTAAAGGAAGTCAATCCTAAATATTCATTGGAAGGGCTGATGCTGATGCTGAAGCTGAAGCTCCAAGACCTTTGGCAGCTGACATGAAAAGCCAACTCATTGAAAAAGACCCTGATATTGGGAAAGATTGAAGGCAAAAGGAGAAGAGGGCTGGAGAGGATGAGATGGTTAAATAGCGTCACTGACTCAATGGACATGAATCTACGCAAACTCCTGGAGATAGCAGAGGACAGAGGAGCCTGGCCTATTGCAGTCCATGGGGTCACAAAGAGTCAGACGCAATTTAGTGACTGAACAACAAAAAAAATACTCCAGAACTGAAGGACTTACTTCAATAAGATAAAAAGCAAATGGAAACTGACCTGCACACTCCACTTAGAGAGAAGAGGGAAATGATGGTGAAAAAGACATTCAATTCCTTGTACAGGCTTCCTCTAGAGGTAAAACTATTTTGAAAATGAGGGAAGCATTAGATGGATAGAAAGTAACTTTCTACAAATCTTCCAGAAAATCTTCCAGAGCCCGGTACCCAGCAAGTCTACATGTGGCCACCACACAGGCAAATGGCCCTTCCTTTTACTCCTAAGGCAAGTCAGGATGGAAAATGTGATTATCCTTGAGACTGAAGCTCTGAGGAGGGAGAGAAATAGCATGTATTTAGGACCTACAATAGGTCACCTGCTTTTTATGTATTTTCTCAGGTAATCCCACCAATAAACTTCTGATGCAGGAATCATTACCCTGATTTACAAATGAAGAAACTGGACTTCCCAGAGCTAACGTATCTTCCTTGAGGTCACATAGCTGGTGAGTATCAAAGCTGGGGTGTGCATGCTAAGTCGCTGCAGTTCAATTCAATCCGAAGACCAGGTCATGACAAAATACACTCTTCTCCCTTATAACTTCCAACTTGCACGGACTTATGCCATATGATTCTTGATCTGGCTGAGGAGGAGCCTGCGGCGTCAGACCCGAAAGGGGATGTGCGTAAGGTGCTTTCTCTGTCCCTGGCTGCCATGCGCAGAGACTAAGCTACATTTTCCAGGCTGGGTGTGGATGGAAGGTCACAGTAGTTTGTTGGCCAAAAGGAGACCGTGTTGAAAAGAGCACAGAAGAAGAGAATTGGTGCATGTAGGGGGCTCAATTACATCATAGTAACTCTGTTCCCTACTAATGGATCTCTCGATTTTTTTTTTCTGTTTCCATGTATTTTAAATGCATTTAAATGAAGTTGATTATTTAATGATTTCTGTGGGTGTTCTGGTATTTGTTTTGGGGTTTGTTTTTTTATGTCATTTTTATTTGACAGTGTTGAATCATCAAAATACTGTAAAGCATTTTTCTGGCTCACTAATTGATACACCCCTGCCTAATTGCCTGCTGTTTCATTTTTTCTTTGTTAAAATGACACAAGGTTTTCTGTTTTGTTGCTTCCCCAAACAAACGGTGCTGCTTCACTACCCCTCCATCTGTGCCTGCACCAGGATGACAGCACACGCCTCAAATTCCAAGGATCACTGGCCCTGGGCAGGGAGTGGGGAGTAGGCACTGGGAAGGATGGGGTCGCGGAGCACAGTGGCCTGCCTCCTGGCCACGTTCCCTAAGCTCCTTCCCCAGCACCCATGCCTGACGTTATCTAAGGGATCCACTGACGTCCTCAGCAGATCTTAGTTGCCTATACCCTGAATTGCCTGTGCCATGAAGCTTGTGGAAGCCCCTGCCTTTGGCTATAGAGATTCCATGTGTAGCCTTATTTATCCATCCAGAAACTACGGCCTTAAACCAACCAGCCTCACCCATGCCACAGAACTGTGCTCCACTGAACCTAGAGCAGGTATGGGTCCCACCTGAGGTTCAGCACATGGACCTTTCCCAGCATCCTACATTTCCAACTTCTCCCTGAGCCTCCCTCTCTCCAACAAGAACGGGGTTTAGAGGTATGGATACATTTTTATGAGCTCATCTCTGCCCTTTCCATAGAACCTTGCCAAAACCAGAGGTTGGCTGGAAACCCATATTATGATCCCGGCCTCCTGGATTATAGAAAAGAAAAACTGAGACCCAGTGAGAAGAAAGTGGAGTCATCACAGTGTGAGTCAACAGTAGAGCTGGAACCAGATCCAGGAGTCAAATTTTGAACCCAGTGCTATGCTAATTCTAGACTTTACTCTTGCAAAAGAAAACTCAATATCCTGACGTTCCTCTAAAGACCTGGGCATGCCTGGAAAAATGGAGAATGTTAGCTGGGAGACCTGGCTTGACAGTAGTATTTGTGACAAGGGTTAGGGGGTGTGATTGCCTGGAAGAATCTCTGAGTCATTGCAGTGATAAATCAGCTATAAAGTAACCAACAAATGAATTACCAAAATATTTATACCCTAGCTAATGTGACACATGTTACACATATGTTACATAAGTACCACACACACACACTACATTTAGTTTAACAAACTTTCACTGCCAGAGTAAGGGACATGATCAGCTTTCCTAACCAAACCCCACATAGAAGGCTGTGTTTTTAAGAGGAAAACTGATAAACTGAAGCATTCCCAAAGAAAAGCTACCAAGAAGCCAGGCTAACTCAAAATAATAATAATAATGTGAGGAATTATGTGTAAAAGCCAAGGAGAAGTTTAGTTACAAAAGAGAAGATTAAACATGTATCAGATCTCAAATAGCTGAAAAATAATGTGAAAAAGAGAACAGAATTGTTCTGGCTCATTTTAGAGAATCAAGCTTGATTCAGTGCTGAAAGATAAAAATGAATTTTAACCACTGAAATTCTTAAAATATGAAGATTATTATGGAAGATAGTGAGCTCCCCAATCATTCCACGTATCCAAGCAGAGATGTCTCCTCAGGGAGACACCAGAGGACTTACTGAGTGTGCTCTAGAATGAATTTGGGTAACAAAGAGAAGTTTGAAGTAGATCAAGGATATTCCGTCATCTAATAAACTCTACTTTCCTTTCCCTGGGATTCAAAGGGGGAAAGGGAAAGAAAAAGTAAGAGAGGGTAACAGAGCTGAGCTACCTTTTCCAGGTGGAGTCAGAGGAGGTGACTGTTTTCACCAGTCTGTGTACCTCTCAATATCTTTCATATATTAGCAAGATGCTTTGGTTGCTCATGCATTTTTAGGCAAAATAAAGGTCTTTATTGTCAGAACACAGGGTGTCTTATAAAAAGTGAAAAGCTCCATCTCTTTCATCCTCGCCTCTCCCAGAATATCGTCCATTCTCTCTTTCTGCAGACTACTTTATTGCATTCTCCAGAGTCTTAGGTTTACGAGTTTAGAATTTATTCTGCAGGTTTCTCAAGTTTACTTGAGGTTAAGAATCATCTGAAGTGCTTATTTTGGAAATGGATTGCTAGGGAACAACCTAAACAGCCTGATTTAGAATTTCCAGGGGAAAGTCCTGATATTCCAGTGAGAGATTCTTATCATCAGAGAAGTTTGAAAAATCTTTGCAGAGGCAATTGGGAAACATTGAAGGTTTGAGAGCAGAGTCGTGACATAAATGGTCACGCTTCGGAGAGATTAATTAGGTGGCCCCATGGAAGCCAGTGGAGAAGGCAATGGCACCCCACTCCAGTACTCTTGCCTGGAGAATCCCATGGACGGAGGAGCCTGGTAGGCTACAGTCCATGGGTCGCAAAGAGTCGGACACGACTGAGTGACTTCATTTCACTCACTTCAGTAACTTCATACTTTATCACTGGAGAGGGAAATGGCAACCCACTCCAGTGTTCTTGTCTGGAAGATCCCATGGACAGAGGAGCCTGGCGGGCCATGGTCCGTGGGGTCACAGAGAGTCAGACACAGCTGAGGTGACTGAGCACGCACATGGAAGCCAGGCTATCAGGGTCAAGATGCAGAGAGTTCTGATGAGGGAGACATGGTATCTCTAAGATCGGACTGGAGGGACAAGAAGCAAAGATCCCACAGCCATGTCTTCCTCTCATGAGCCTACTTCCCTGGCCACAGTTGAGAGGAACACGATACACACGTGACGTTGGTAGAGGCAACTGCCCAGATCAAAGCCCACCCCTACACTGATTTTCTGGCCAGATGACACTTCACCCTCCATTGAGTACTCATGTCACCTGTCCTTGACCTCTCTTCTGACCCTAATTACTTCCCTCCTTCCTACATCAGGGGTGTACATGTCCACTTCAGCACTAGACTATAAATTCTATTAGGAATGAGGACTCTGCTTCATGCATCTTTGTTTCTATCCAACATTCCCTACACATATACAATAGCCTGGTTCTCAAAAATACTTCTCTAACTACAACTACAACGTGTTCCATGGAAATATTGATCCCTCTCAAGTTCCTTCCAGTTCTCAAAGTGGCCAAGAGGTTTCACACATGAGTGTTAAGAATGAGACCTCAGAGCTACCACTAGGTATCTGCAATTTGCCTCTTGTCCTCTAGCACCTTTTATGGGAATTTCTCCTTCCTTCACCCACTCAAGAAGTGAGGCCCACGACCCAGTGCCTAACCAGGCCCAGATGCTCATTAGATGCCAAAGCTCAGTGCCAAGAGCACTAAAGTCAATGCCACTGCCATCCTCAATTCCAAATAAATCAGTGCCTTGTCCTTTCTGTGTCCCACAGACATGCTCAACACATTTGTTCATTCAAAGTATATTACTGTAGGTCTGGTTGGTACCGGGATCACTGCTGGGTTGTAGAAGATCAGTAGTATATAGTCCCTTCAGATTCACTTATTTTAAGGCTCAGACATCTGTCCCAAGGGTCTGGAGTGAAGGACAGACTTCCTGGCAATCTCACCTCACCCTTCCCATAGTGGCCTCTTGACCAGCAGCCAGGCATTTGCACCATGATGTTGTCTTCCTCTCAGGGGTACTTCATGTCAAGAGGGATCCCACTGCCTTCCTTTGAATTAACATCAGGATCAATCCCACCTCCATACACTCATACAGACCATGTTAACTCCTAGAATTGACGTAGCTTAAACCCAGGGATGGGGGAGCCCGGTGGGCAGCCATCTATGGGGTCACATAGAGTCGGACACGACTGAAGCGACTTAGCAGCAGCAGCAGCAAACCCATACTAACAAATATCTGTCGGATACTGAGTGAATATTTTCCACCTACAAATCCTATCTAGTCAGACTCACACCCTCCACTCTCCATCCTGACCCTTCACACACATCCTCCTGCATCACAGTAACTAAGAAGGCTTCACGGCTCTTAAAGGATTTTCAACACTATAAGTTGAGGACCTCATAGCGTCTGTCAGAAATCATCAGAGAGAACAATATTAATCCTCTCATACAGATGAGGTAAGTGTCTTAGAGACTAAGAGCTTCTCAGAGCTGGAAGGATTCGCCATGGCACTTGGTTCCAGGTTATCTGCTTCTAGTTGCTATCTTTCTTCCAATCCAGCTTCTCTAGAGGGGAGGAAAAGTCACTTTGATGAAGTACCTATTGCATTGCAGGTACCTTCTTTGCTTTATCTCATCCAATCATTGCAATGGCCCCTTGAGGCACATGTCATTGCCCCCATTTTATAAGTGTGGTAACTGAGATACAGGGAAGTCAAGATCACCCAATGAATAAATAATGGGGGCAGGATTCTACCTCACATCACTTGGATCTAAAACCCATGCATTTGGCCCCCATGACTTTGCCCCCCTCGTGTAAAAAACTCCATGTCCTGTGACTGTCTCATTAGCAAACCAGCCCCCATGCTACTGCAGCGAAAGCAACCTTCATAAATAAATTACCTCCCTAATCCATCAAATGATGAGCAGCAAAGGGTGTTTTAATTCCCAGACTTCCAACCAGCGGAGTAAAGCACTATGTGTCACTGGTCTGTGCTGCCTGCGTCATGTCACACAAACCCCCAGCTGAACAACCACAAAACTGAAAAAGTCAATATGTGCATTAGCCTGAACAAGGACATCTTGTCACAGGACTGAATGCCCTTTCACAAGAAGACCTAAAATCTCCAAAATTCTAGGAATTTGGCTGGGGTATGAGATAGTATCTATAGAACCTCTATTAAAACATAAATGATACCCACTACAAATTAGGACTTTAGCTCATTTTTCAGGTAGGCAGTGATACAGACTTCCCTGGATCTTCCTTCTGCAGTGCTCCTTTCCCCCACCAATGTAGTGACTTTCCCGTGGAAAGAGGATCGGGGCCAGGGAAGGTGTCAGGAGAGCCTGACTGGAGATGAGTGTGAGGCGCAGAGTGGCTGGGCTGCAGGGCAGGAAAAGGCGCCACCTCACTTGGGGACGACAGAACTCCTGGGTGGTCCCTAACAAGCCTGGCTTGCCCTCTTCCTCATGTTTCCACCTCTCACTCTTCCCCCTTGGGGCAAATCCCCCCATCATTGTCCTGTAGGCCAAGTAGGGCAGTGAGAAGGCACTGAGGACACCAGCCCAGTTGGCTGCCCTTAAGGGAGAAATCACTCTCTTTCTGCTCCCAGCGTCAGCCTCCTCTGGGGTCGAATACTGGCCAGAGGACTCCCACCATTTCACAGCCATCTCCTGCATGAGTTTTGGCCATGGTTCCTTCCCTCCACCTGGCCCGACCGGCTTACCATACTTCAGAGATTCAGGAGGTTTTGTCCACTGTAAGGAGTTTCCTGAGGATCTGAGTAGCCAAAACTCATGGTACACTGAGTCTGTCTTCAACTCCTGCGCCATCTCTCCAAGATTGCTCTAGCTCTAGGCTCTCTTCTAATGTATGAAACAATTTTCCTAAATTGCCACGTGTTTGAAACTGAGCTGCTATGATGTGCCAAGAACAGAGGCAGGTAAATGACAGGTGGTTTCAACAAGCACCCTATAAAAATGAGGACAAGATTTGAGTGATGAGGGGAAGGTTTCTGAAAAGGCAGCCTCACCTCAACAGGTCCCTAATTGAGCTCCTTGTCTTCCCCACTGTCTGCTCTTTGTAGAGGCTCTGTCCTGATGACTGGCTTTCTCATCTGTTCAGTCACTCACTCTAGAAAGTGGGAGTCAGTCCTGAAGTCCGATATCCAATCAATAGCCAAGTGCTGCCAATTTATCTTCTTGATCTGACGCAAACATATCCCCTTCTCTCCATTCCCAGATGACATGACAAGATTCCAGTCTTTGCTGTCTGTTATGTGGATGATTGCCATAATTTCCCAACTTGTCTGCCTGTCTGTGGCCTTCCCCCAAACAACCAATCCTCCCTTAACTTGATGCCTCGGAGGTCTTCAGGAAATGCAGACTAACCTCTGAAAACACTGTGCTTGTTAGCACCACCTGCTACTTTCAGTCCATCTGAGTGCAGCCAGAAATGCACAAGCAGTAACCATTTTCCTGCCCCTCCAGGACCAATTTAGAGCCACTTGTAGGTGCACAGACAGCTGTGCTGTTCCACACCTAAATTCCTCAGTGTATATACTATCCTCTCCATCTAAATGCCCCTTCCCCAGTCTGCCTAGACTGTCTTCAACCTTCTACACCTCCTCAAATTCCTTCTCAGGTACTGTCTGTTGTTCCAACAATCACCTAATACTTCCAGTCTCCCCTTAGCACTCATTAGTCTTACTGTGTCTGTTCTATACACTTTGGCAAACTTGTTTACTCAATTTAATTTTCTGACAATGCATTAGTTTTACTTCAATCAAGTCAAAACACTTTCTAGCTGCTGTAAAGTCCACCTCCAGTTTTCTATTACAGATTCACTTTTAAAATGTTTCTTGTGAATGGAATTGTTTCCTTAATTTCTTTTTCTTTTTTCTCACTATTAGTGTATAGGAATGCAAGGGATTTCTGTGTGTTAATTTTGTACCCTGCAACTTTACTATATTCATTGATTGGCTCTAGAAATTTTCTGGTGGTGTCTTTAGGGTTTTCTATGTAGAGGATCATGTCATCTGGAAACAGTGAGAGTTTTACTTCTTTTTCAATCTGGATTCCTTTTATTGCTTTTTCTTTTCTGGTTGCTGTGGCTAAAACTTCCAAAACTATGTTGAATAGTAGTGGTGAGAGTGAGCATTCTTGTCTTGTTCCTGATTTTAGGGGAAATGCTTTCAATTTTTCACCATTGAGGATAGTGCTTGCTGTGTGTTTATCATATATGACTTTTATTATGTTCCTTCTGTGTCTGCTTTCTGGAGGGTTTTTATCATAAATGAATGTTGAATTTTGTCAGAGGCTTTCTCTGTATCTATCAAGATAATCATATGGTTTTCATCTTTAAATTTGTTAATATGGTGTATCACATTGATTGATTTGCAAATATTGAAGAATGCTTGCATCCCTGAGATAAAGCCCACTTGGTCATGATGTATGATCTTTTTAATATGTTGTTGGATTCTGTTTGCTAGTATTTTGTTGAAGACTTGCATCTATGTTCATCAGTGATATTGGCCTGTAGTTTCTTTTTTGTGGCATCTTTTTCTGATTTTGGTATTGGGGTGATGATGGCCTCATAGAACGAGTTTGACAGTTTACCTTCCTGGAAGAGTTTGAGTAGGATAGGTGTTAGCTTTTCTCTAAATTTTTGGTAGAATTCACCTGTGAAGCCATCTCGTCCTGGGCTTTGGTTTGTTAGATACTTAGGAATAAAGCTACCTAAAGTAACAAAAGACTTATATGTAGAAAACTATAAAACACTGATGAAAGAAATCAAAGATGACACAAATAGATGCAGAAATGTACCTTGTTCATGAATCGGAAGAATCAGTAAAGTGAAAATGAGTATAATACCCAAAGCAATCTATAGATTCAATGCAATCCCTAGCAAGCTACCAATGGTATTTTTCACAGAGCTAGAACAAATAATTTCACAATTTGTATGGAAATACAAAAAAACTTCGAATAGCCAAAGCAATCTTGGGAAAGAAGAATGGAACTGGAGGAATCAACCTGCCTGATCTCAAACTATACTACAAAGCTATAGTCATCAAGACAGTATGGTACTGGCACAAAAACCAGAAATATAGGTCAATGGAACAAAATAGAAAGCCCAGAGGTAAATCCACACACCTATGGATACCATATCTTTGACAAAGGAGGCAAGAATATGCAATGGAGAAAAGACAATCTCTTTAACAAGTGGTGCTGGGAAAACTTGTCAACCACTTGTAAAAGAATGAAACTAGAACACTTTCTAACACCATACACAAAAATAAACTCAAAATGGATTAATGATCTTAATGTAAGACCAGAAACTATAAAACTCCTAGAGGAAAACATAGGCAAAACACTCTCTGACATAAATCACAGCAGGATCCTTTATGATCGACCTCCCAGAGTAATGGAAATAAAAGAAAAAATAAACAAATGGGACTTAATTAAACTTAAAAGCTTCTGCACAATGAAGGAAACTATAAGCAAGGTGAAAAGACAGCCTTCAGAATGGGAGAAAATAATAGCAAATGAAGCAACCAACAAAGAATTAATCTCAAAAATATACAAGCAGCTCCTGCAACTCAATTTCAGAAAAATGAATGACCCAATCAAAAAATGGGCCAAAGAACGAAACAGACATTTCTCCAAAGAAGACATACAGATGGCTAACAAATACATGAAAAGATACTCAACATCACTCATTATCAGAGAAATGCAAATCAAAACCACAATGAGATACTATCTCTTGCTGGCCACAATGGCTGCTATCAAAAAATCTACAAACAATAAATGCTGGAGAGGGTGTGGAGAAAAGGGAACCCTCTTACACTGTTGGTGGGAATGCAAACTAGTCCAGCCACTATGGAGAACAGTGTGGAGATTCCTTAAAAACTGGAAATAGAACTGCCATATGACCCAGCAATCCCACTGCTGGGCATACACACCGAGGAAACCTGAATTGAAAGAGACACATGTACCCCCAGTGTTCATTGCAGCACTGTTTACAATAGCTAGGACATGGAAGCAACCTAGATATCCATCAGCAGATGAATGGATAAGAGAGCTGTGGTACATATACACAATAGAATATTACTCAGCTATTAAAAAGAATGCATTTGAATCAGTTTTAATGAGTTGGATGAAACTGGAGCCCCTTATACAGAGTGAAGTAAGTCAGAAAGAAAAACACCAACACAGTATATTAACACATACATATGGAATTTAGAAAGATGGTAACAATGACCCTATATGCGAGACAGCAAAAGAGACACAGATATAAACAACAGACATTTGTACTCTGTGGGAGAAGGTGAGGGTGGGATGATTTGAGAGAACAGCATTGAAACATGTATATTATCATATGTGAAATAGATCACCAGTCCAGGTTCAATACATGAAACAGGGCACTCAGGGCCAGTGTGCTGGGACGACGCTGAGGGATGGGATGGGGAGGGAGGTGGGAGGGAGGTTCAGGATGGGGAACACATGTACATCCGTGGCTGATTCACGTCAATGTATGGCAAAAACCACCACAATATTGTAAAGCAATTAGCCTCCAAATAAAATAAATAAAAATTAATTTCAAAAAAAAATAGGTTTCCTGTGACAGTACAGCAAGCTTCTTTTTTCAAACAGAGAATGTTCCCAAATTTATCCTCAAGTAAAAGTAAAAATTCTTGAGGGCTGGCCCCACTGAATGAACAGAACTAAATTCCACCAAATTAATTCACTGCAAAGATTGAAGTTCATCCCTTGGTTTAAAGAGTTTGAGTATGTATTTTTCTATCTTCCATGAAAAATGATATTAAAGGTAATAAACCATGACATACTTTAAGTTAGTTCAGTTCAGTTCAGTCACTCAGTCTTGTCCGACTGTTTGCAACCCCATGAATCGCAGCATGCCAGGCCTCCCTGTCCATCACCAACTCCCAGAGTTCACTCAGACTCACGTCCATCGAGTCCGTGATGCCATCCAGCCATTTCATCCTGGGTGGTCCCCTTCTCCTCCTGCCCCCAATCTCTCCCAGCATCAGAGTCTTTTCCAATGAGTCAACTCTTCGCATGAGGTGTCCAAAGTACTGGAGCTTCAGCTTTAGCATCATTCCTTCCAAAGAAATCCCAGGGCTGATCTCCTTCAGAATGGACTGGTTGGATCTCCTTGCAGTCCAAGGGACCCTCAAGAGTCTTCTCCAACACCACAGTTCAAACGCATCAATTCTTCGGCGCTCAGCCTTCTTCACAGTCCAACTTTCACATCCATACATGACCACAGGAAAAACCATAGCCTTGACTAGATGGACCTTAGTCGACAAAGTAATGTCTCTGCTTTTGAATATACTATCTAGGTTGGTCATAACTTTTCTTCCAAGTAGTAAGCGTCTTTTAATTTCATGGCTGTAGTCACCATCTGCAGTGATTTTGGAGGCCAAAAAAATAAAGTGTGACACTGTTTCCACTGTTTCCCCATCTATTTCCCATGAAGTAATGGGCCTGGATGCCATGATCTTCGTTTTCTGAATGTTGAGCTTTAAGCCAACTTTTTCACTCTCCTCTTTCACTTTCATCAAGAGGCTTTTTAGTTCCTCTTCACTTTCTGCCATCACGGTGGTGTCATCTGCATATCTGAGGTGATTGATATTTCTCCCGGCAATCTTGATTCCAGCTTGTGCTTCTTCCAGCCCAGCATTTCTCATGATGTACTCTGCATAGAAGTTAAATAAGCAGGGTGACAATATACATCCTTGACGCACTCCTTTTCCTATTTGGAACCAGTCTGTTGTTCCATGTCCAGTTCTAACTGTTGCTTCCTGGCCTGCATACAGATTTCTCAAGAGGCAGGTTAGGTGGTCTGGTATTCCCATCTCTTTCAGAATTTTCCACAGTTTATTGTGATCCACACAGTCAAAGGCTTTGGCATAGTCAATAAATCAGAAATAGATGTTTTTCTAGAACTCTCTTGCTTTTCCCATGATCCAGTGGATGTTGGCAATTTGATCTCTGGTTTCTCTGCCTTTTCTAAAACCAGCTTGAATATCAGGGAGTTCATGGTTCACGTATTGCTGAAGTCTGGCTTGGAGAATTTTGAGCATTACTTTACTAGCATGTGAGATGAGTGCAATTGTGCGGTAGTTTGAGTTAAGGCAAAATAAATTACTCCCATCCTGGATATTGGCAAACGGTGCAAAGTATCCTGAGACTAACAAAAATAAGAAAAGAAGAGAAGCTATTGAGTGGGGCAGAAATCATGGGGTGAGTCACTCAGTGCCAAAATATGGCAAATTTTATGGGAAATATCTTTGATATTATTCTAAAGAGTAGGATATTCTTCCTCAATAAAGAGGAAAGTGACTAGGGAGATGAATCAAATGGCTATTATATGACAACTATTTTGTTAAGTGCTTTGTAAACATTTAATCTCACAACAGTTATGCAAGATGCATGTTATTAGCCATTTGCAAAAGAAATAAAAGAAATTAGACTAAAATAGAAAATATTCCTAGTTTCATGCTAATAAATGACAAAACTAGAATTCAAATTCAAATCTGACTAAAAACCAGCTTCCCAGACCAAATGTGAAATCAAAATAAAGAACATAATCTAATAATAAAAAATTCAAATGGATCAAACTACAGTTTAAAATGAGACCCCCATACACAATGGATTCACTAAAAGTATCCACCAATATCTTGTCTTAGACACCTTTCAAACCAAAAAAATAGAGAAAACCTTAAAAAGTTTTTAATGCGGGAAAGATAGACTGAGCAAATATAAAGCTAAAGAAAGCCAGGAGAGCAATCTTAACACTTGAATGAATGGAATTCAAAACAAAAAGAGTAACAACACTATATATTGATCAAAGAGACTAGCAGAGTAAGAAAATATATTAATAATTAGGACTATTCATGTACTTCACAATATAATTTCAAAATATATAAAGATAACTGACAGAACTGTGGGAATAAATGTATAAATTAACAGTTACAGCTGAGAAATTAATACTCACTCCCAGAAACTGATAAATATAGCAACAAAATTGAGCAAAAATATAGAGTATCTGAATAACACAGGTATTGAATATAGAGGACTTCACACCCAATAAATACAGAATGAAATTTTTTAATTGAGCTCTTAATATGCACCAAGAAATGAGCATGTGCTAAGCCATGGGGGTGTCAGAAAATTCTAAGGACTCAGTATCACAGAGGAATGTTCTCTATAACATTAGAAATTAACAACAAAAATTTAAGTTCAAAACCTTCTGTATCAGGAAACAGGATTACATATTACTAATAAACTGGTGGCTAAAAAATCATAAGTAAAGTTAATAAATACTTAATAAACTCAGTAACAATTAAGACACCTCATTTCAAAATCTGTAGGAATAGCAGAAGCCAAACTTTTCAGATATTTATAAGTTCATCAGGGAAAATTAAAACAAAAATTGAAAGCAAATAGTCAATTCAAGAAGTTGCAGAAAATTTAACAGCAAATAAAACAAAAAAAGCAGAAAATAATACAGGTAAAGGCAAAAATAAATGAAATTAATAATCAAAAAATAGACATTTAACAAAGCCAAAAGCTAGTTGTTTGATAAATTAACAGCATAGAACTTTGACAAAACCTATCTAAATAAAAGGAGGAAATATTAAAATAAACAACAGAATGAAATAGGAACTAGTAACAGACACAATATAAATGAAATAATAATAAATTGAATAATTATACACTAAAAATCTAAAAACCTGGATAAAAAGAGTAGATTTCTTGACAATGCTTCTGGCAGGGACAGAGCATGACCCTGCCCAGTGAGCAGCATAGCCCCTGCTCCAGACCTCTGCCCCGCAGATTAGTGATCTGAGCCTAGATGCCAGCAGACACCCTGAGACGACCCACCTCTAAGAGGATACCTACCTTCTGTCACTCTAGAGCCAGAGTTTTCCAAAGCACAAACCTGACCAGATATCACCCCTATTTAAAAGACTTTGGTAGGTCCAAGAAATTGTCACTGCCAAGGGCAGCCAAGGGAGACATGGCAATGAAATGAAATCTGATTCCCTGATGGGATCCTGAAGCAGACCAGGGACATTAGATAAAAACTCAGGAAGACTGAATGAGGTACAAACTGTAGTTAATAATGATATATCAATATTGATTCATTCACTGTGACAGGGCTTCTCAGGTGGCTCAGTGGTAAAGAATCCCATTGCTAATATGGGAGACACAGAAGCCACAGCTTTGAACCCTGGGTGAGGAAGATCCCCTAGAGAAGGCAATAGCAACCCACCCCAGTATTCTTGCCTAGAAAAATTCCATGGACACAGGAGCTTGGCAGGCTGTAGTCCATGGGGTCTCAAAGAGTCAAACATGACTGAGCAACTGAGCATGCATGCACTGTGGCAAAATCACTGCACTAATACCCAATGTTAATAATAGGGGGAATTGGGTGGGATGTGCACAGCAATTCTCTGTTCTGTCTTGGCAATTTTTTCTGTAAATCTAACCACCATTATAAAAATAAATGTTATTGAGTTACAAAGAATCTAACAAAGGGGAAGGAACCTTCAGGGGTTCTCCAACACTTCTAAACTCAAATTCCTTTTCTTGGGAAGCTCAGCCCTTCATGAACTGGTGCTCCCAGGGGGCTAGAGACCAACTGGTAGAACCAGCAAGAATGGAGAGAGATGGGAAGACTGCTTCTTATCAGGCTGTAGAACAGGATGGCTAATGGGAACATTAAAAAAGACAGGGTCAAGCAAAGGAAGAAAAGAGAATTCTGAGGGACATCCCTGGTGGTTCAGTGATTAAGACTTCACCTTCCAACACAGGGGGGGTGTGTTCAGTCCCTGGTCAGGGAACTAAAAACCCCACATGCCTCATGGCCAAAAAAAAAATAAACTAAAACATAAAAAACAGAAGCAATGGTGTAACAAATTCAATAAAGACTTTAAAATAGTCCACAGCAAACAAAAAAAAAAGAGAGAATTCTGAGAAATGGCTTAAGTTTAGGAAGGGCCCTGGTTTTGACCAGCAAAACAGCAAACATTCTACAAGGTTCCCCAAAAGGAGCTTTGGCATGCTTTGAGGACTTGTAGTCATGGCTTGAGGGACCCCTGCTGCTGTGCTCCCTTAGCTTGAGACCTAAGTTGGTTCAGCAGCCCAGGCTGGAACCCCAACCTTGGCTTAACAGGGGTCCCTCCACCAGCCAATGCATCTAGATGTGGTCAGGCACAGTTCAGTCAGATCTAAATGGATCAGATGCTGTTCCTCATGGTTGCAGCCACAGATTATTTTTAGATGTTACCCTCAACCCTTGGGCTTTACCAAGCCCTGGATGGTAGGCTCAGGGGTCCTTGTCCAAACTTGATCCTCCCGGGTCAAGTTCCCAGGGTCAGTCCAAATTAACTTAAAGACAATCTCAATTTTATAAGGGAGGTGTGGAATATAATTGATGATTTCGAATAATCTTTCCAGCTTGAAAAATATTCTCTGAATTTCTCCACCAAATCTGTACACCTAGACTCTTAAATCCCCTTGTCCTTCCTTCTCCAGATTCCTTATTTTCAATTACTCTACAGTCCTAAGAGCCTCCAGCTTTCTTTCCACCCAGACCCCCACGAAAAGAGAATGTCTGTGCTTGAATACCCAGTGGCCTACAGAGGAAATGCCAAGTGGCCACACACAGAAGCTACTTTGCAGGTTACAGACTGCATTTCCATCCATATCCCCCTACTCATCTTTTGGCAAAATGCAGACAGAAGATTAAAGACTGAGGAGGATTCTATCAAGTCAGGCAAAATTAATTAGCTGCAATTTCACTGCTGAGCTACCAGGTAAATTTCACATTGTGATCACTCCAAGTTTCTGCATTAATGTGACAATAATGTCTTTTAAGTATTCAATATCCCATTTTCCTCCATGCATGGGCAAGCCTAAGAATTAGGTACTAGCCTAGATGCCACGCTTGGTTTGGAGCTGGGGATAATCACATTTTGTAGAATGTTTCTCATAGAGAAACACAGTAGCTTCAGGCTTCATTTTTTTCTCCTCCCACCTTTAAATGGGAATAATATCAACCTCACTGGGTTGTTGAGACACTTCTAACGCAGCACCTGGCATATAATTAGTGTTCAGTATAGCTTTATATGACAACAACACAGGTATGTCCCCAACGGCAGTGAAGGCCTCAGAAGAAAAACTTTAGAGGAGTGGGGATTGTGGTATTTGGGTTACATGTAATGATTCAGAAAGCATGGGGTCCACACAAAAGGAACAGCAGGTCAGCTGGAGAGAGGATGCATGTCTACCCTCTGTGATCATGGCTCACCGAGCCTGTGCACCTCCCACACCCCCTGAGCCTGACTCAGAGAGCCCTAGACCCCAGCAAGTCTTCTCTGTGTGAAACGAAATCTTCTCAGCAGACCAGGCTGGGCCCTTCTCTGCCATCTGCTGCTACCTAGAACAGTTCTGTGATTCTTAGCAAGAATATTGGAGTGGGTTGCCATTTTTCTCCTCCAAGGAATCTTCCCGACCCAGGGATCGAACCCTTGTCTCCCAAGTCTCCTGCATTGCAGGCGATTCTTTACCTGCTGAGCCATCTATCTGCTTCTAAATGGCAGCCCTGCAGGAAGCACTTTCACCCTCCCTCCTCATTCCATCCTCAGTCCCTAGTGGCCAGACTGAAGCTGTGTAGCCTTGTGCTTAATCACAAGACCTCTGAAGTCAGGCAGGTGTGGAGAGAATCTAGTTTGGCCCTGGTCCAGTTATTTTACTCTCTTAAGCCATAATGCCTCTTCTGTAATATGGAGGATTTAATAGAGAAGATACCTCATAGAGTCTTGTGCATAATTGAACACCCGCCTTAACTCATATTAAGCACTTACTAAATGTTAGTCATTTTCATAAAATGGGGGATTTACAGGAGAAGATAGCTCAAAGAGATTGTGCACAATGCAAGCAGAAGTTTTAATGCATATTAAACATTCCATTAAATACTAATAAATTATTCTTCCTTTAAACTCTGTTGTATTTGAGTTTTCTGACACCTTTAACCATTTTCATAGGTAGATAAGTAAGTAGATAGATAGGTAAATAGGTAGATAGACAGATAGATATACCAGAAGCTCTCTGAAAGTGTCTAGTTTTCTCCTACCTCACTGGCTGATACTAACTGGTGTCCTCTGTTGATTCAGGCTCTTTGGATACCTCCAAATGGTGGGTGCTCAGGATTTGTTCAAGGCCCTCAAATTTCCTCTATCTACCCCTGGCTGTTAATAGCATCCCTATGCCTAAGACCACCCCCAACCATTTTAAGTCTAGCTCAGATATTTCTATTGAGCTCCAAATTCATATACCCAACTGTTCACCTCACATTTCCTTTTGGATGTTGTGCAGTAAAGAATTTAACCTTGCCCCGAAATAAGTCTAGCCTCTGCCCTTGGCTTCTGAGAGGTTACCTTTAAGCCTTTGAAAATGTCACTCCTGAAAGGAGTATCTTTATTTGCCTAAGAGCCTTGGATCATGCAAAATAGTCTAGCAACAAGATTTAGGGTTAGGGAATTTGAGTTATGTGGTATTGGAGAGCCACCGAGAATGGAAGTTAGGATCAGTCACGTGAGCAATCGATCGTGCCTACACAACTGATGCCAATAAAAACTCCAAATACTGAGGCTCAGATGAGCTTCCCCAGTCATTAGTATTCCACGCATATTGTTCTCATTAACACCAGTAGAACAATGCTGTCCTGACTCCACGGGGAGAGGACAATGTAAGTTCTATGTTATATTTCTGGACTCTGCTACGAGCTTCTTCTGTTGGCTGATTTCAATCAGTATTCTTTCCTCGTAGCAAACCATACATATGGATAGAATGGCTTTCAGTGAATTCTGTGAATCTTTCTAGTGAATTATTAAATATCAAGGCAGTTTTTAAAGCCCCTGAACTTGCAATTGGTGTTGGAGTGAAAGTGATCTTATAGACCGTGCCTTCTAACCTCTTGGTAGGGAAATTCTTGTGGATGTCTAATGGCCTCTCAAACCTAGTGTATCCCAAACAGAAGCCTTGATCTGATCTTCCAAAAAGTAAACTAACAATAAAATTTTCAAAAACCTTCAAAAACAAGGCTCTTAATAACACTTTGCTCATCACCATGAAACCAGCAGGAGGAAAACATACATGGAGTAGGCATGGCGGGGGTGGGTTTCAGAAGCCAAGACTAGAGGCACATCTCTTACTTGTACTTGCATTCCATTGGCTGAAACATAACCCAACAGTCACATACCTAATATTAGGGTGGCTAGAAAATATACAAGACTTGGGTGCTCAGCAGAAGAAAAAAGCCTGTTGAGTAGTTGGCCATCGCTGCCATACTCCCCATCAACAGAGGACTGAAGCTCACTCCTTTATTTTTGCTCTTCACTAGGCTGATTCCTGCATCAGGCTGTCCACCACTGCTGTTACCTTTGCCTGGACTTCCACATGACTGGCTCCTTCTCATCAATCATACATCAGCTCAGATGTTACCTCCTCAAACAGGGCTTTCCTGGACACCCAATCAAAAGTAACCTCCACTCACCAGTTACTTTCTGACATTCCCCCTGTTCAAATTTTGTCATGCGCTTATGTTAGGATCTGAATCGGTCTTGTTATTCCTGTACTTGTTTATCAGTCTGTACATTAAGAAAGGGTTTTCTTGTTGGCTTGGGTGGTAAAGAATCTGCCTGCAACGTGGGATACTCAGGTTCAATCCCTGGGTTGGGAAGATGCCCTGGAGAGAAGGGAATGGCAACTCACTCCAGTATTCTTGCCTGGAGAATTCCATGGACAGAGGAGCCTCGTGGGCTATAGCCGATGGGGTCACAAAGAGTTAGACATGACTGAGCAACTAATACTTTCACTTTTCATTAGGAAATCTATGAGTGCCTGAGCCTGGCTCTGACACACTAGTATTTTTGAGAGAAAGAATGAATGAATCCTTCTCTATGCATTTGCCGATTCACCAAACATCATCTGAACCATGGAGAAGGAAATGGCACCCCACTCCAGTATTCTTGCCTGGAGAATCCTGTGGACAGAGGGGCCTGGTGGGCTGCTGTCCATAGGGTTGCCCAGAGTCGGAGACGACTGAAGCAACTTAGTATGCATCCATGCATTGGAGAAGGAAATGGCAACCCACTCCAGTATTCTTGCCTGGAGAATCCCAGGGACAGGGGAGCCTGGTGGGCTGCTGTCTATGGGGTCACACAGAGTCAGACACGACTGAAGTGACTTAGCAGCAGCAGCAGCATCTGAACCATGCAACCCCCAGATGAGATTTCCATAGCACAAAACCACACATCATTTCGTGGTTCCACTGCTTCTTCTGGTAGGCCCCATACTGTCAGGAGCACTGGGACCAAAACCCTTGAGCCTTCTGAGGTAGGTTCTAAAGCTCTGATCCTTCTTACTTGTACCTTTCTATCTGCTGTTACTGTCCTAGTGATAATCTCAGAATTTATTCGTGTTAAAACTCTTCATTTTATATAAATGATACAGCTTGTCTCTGAGAGTCTTTAATGATCCCTTTGTATTGGTTCTTCCATCCAAATTGAGTCAGTACATAAATGGGTGCACCCCACAGAGAATGGGAAGCAAAACAGTGTTCTTTTGACTCTGGCTGTTACCCTTGCCCCAAACTTAACATTTCAGATACTGTCCTTGTTCAACTAACTCCAGACAAAATTAATAGGCCCTTGAGCCCAACCTGTCCTTATTAATCTTGAGTCTCAGGCTCTCAGGAGCTTTGTTCTTCCTGACACAGCCTGCCAAGGTCGCTGTCCTGCCCACGTGTTCCTCCTCCCACCTCTCCTACTCATGCCCTGCAGAGCCTCTGGAATTTCTACAGGGCCCTTGGGTGTCAGTCACTAGGTTTTTCATTAAACATGCCATGATTTTAAGCATGGTTCATTCACTTACTAGCTGTATGATTCTGAGCCTCTGTGTCCTCTTCTCTAAGAGGTGACCATGCTCATTTGAGGGGCTGTTGTGAGGATTAAAGAAAATAAAATGTGTAAAGCACAGAGCCCAGCACAGAGCAGAACTCTAACAGAAAGCTCACGTCCTCAAAAGAGGATACACCTGTGGGTTCACCAGATCCTTTAGGTCCTCACATCCAGCCCTGCAGGTGTTGACGTAGGAGAGTTGATGCCCCTTTCCTTAGGAATGTTTCCATGTTGGGCATCCCTCAGCCATCATCTGGTGCACTCACTACTGTAGACAGGGGCAGAGCACTGATGCCCCACCAGGCATGGCTTTATCATTCATGATGTTGCCTAAAAACAGGGTTCAGGGGGCCTCAGTCCCTTTCCTGGGAAAGGATCAGGGTCAACAGACTGTTGACCCAGGAGTTCCTATGACCTCTTCACCCACCCCTATCTTAAAGCCTTGACCAATATCAAGTTCTGAAAGCTCTCATAGAGCAAACAGAAGAACCCTTCAGTCATCTGAGACACGGTTCTACCAATGGCCCATCCTGGGATGCACCATCCCTATTGGAGGGGGCCTGTGATGCTGGACACGGGCCACTTTCTTCTCACTGACTAGGAAGAGAGGTGAGAAGCCTGCAGGTCTGCCAACAGATCAGGTATAGCCAGGGCAAAACCAGATCAGGACGGGAGTCGACAATAGCCACCTCACATCCTCCATCTCCCCTCACCAGCTCAAGGTGTCTTTGTCCTGGGAGATTCCCTTCTGTACCAGTTGCAGAGAAAAGACCAACACAGTAGGGGAAGAGAGGGCAGCTGAAAGGTATTTCTTCTAGGAATAAAAGTAGCTGGTAAAAAATGAAAGGAATCTTATTCTTTTCATTGCGGCATTTTTTTCTTATGAATCATTGTATCGGAAAGGTCACTCTTTGAGGCTGATGGCTTTCATTGGAATACATTTGCTTTCCACTCCTCAGTCGTGGGGCCTGCACATCACAAGACAGAGAACCTGACGAGATGGCTACTCTTCTAAAATCTTAAATTGCAACCATGTGAATAGCTAAAATAAAGCTTTCTGGGGCTCTGAAGTTCTGGCCTTTTAAAAAATTGAATTTATAGGTTACTCTGCTTTCAGATGTCCCTTGCCAGTTCTGGCTTGTGAAAAGAACCATAAACCCCAAGTGAGAGGCTGGTTTTCCAGAACCTCTCAGGAGGCAGCAATTCTGCTTCATCCATCCATATACTCATCATATATCCACCCATCCATCCACCCATCCAGGCATTCATCTGTTCTTGCAACAACCATTGGCTGAGTGCCAGCCTCTGGCCTATACAGTATCAGTATAGCAGGAAATTTATGGTGGTGGTCCCTGGTCTTGCGGAACTGGTATTGAAGGTAGGTGAACTAGTAAACCAGTGTAGCAGGATGGTTTGTTATAAATACACTATAACCTCATTTAGAAATGCTGTTGTTGTTGTCCAGTCACTAAGTCGTGTTCGACTCTGTGACCCAATGGACTATATAACCTACCAGGCTCCTCTGTCCATGATATTTCCCAGACAACAATACAGGAGTGGGTAGCCATTTCCTTCTCCAGAGGATCGTCTCGACCCAGGGCCTGAACTCACATCTCCTGCTTTGCAGGTGGATTCTTTACCACTGAGCCTCCTGGGAAGCCCTTATTTAGAAATAAACTATATATTTGCTAGAAATATACTATAATTTTGTTTAGCTTAAATATACTATAACTGTGTCTTATTCCCCTAAAGAGATATTTAGGGCATTCATTCGTGAAGTCTTGGATTTCTTTTACCTAGTGGATATGTACATGAATAAGTTTTTGTTTTAAAATTTTTGAGTGAATGGTTCCTCACTGTCCACTGAGGGTCACCCTGCAGCCACTGTTTTCAGCCTACACAAGGCTTTTAAAGACACTGGATGTGGGCAGGTGAGAGACCCCAAATAATCCTGATGTTAACCACTCACCCTCTACAGGCAGCTGAGTTTGTGAATGTTCTCTATATACACAGTGAAGAGAAATTGGGCTGGCAGAAGTTCTCAACCTTGGCTGCAAGTTAGTCACCTGGAACTTTTAAAAATCACTATGCCCAGACTGCATCCAGACCAATTAAATCAGAGAAGCTGGAGGTGAGAGCCAAGCATCAGTTTTTAAAGTTCCCCAGAGGCATCCAATGAGAACAGCTAGTCTTAGCAGAAGAGCTGGCGGCTTTAAACCCTGAGGGTTGAAAGAATTATTTCAGCCCTTTAAGATGGGCTGCAGAAAGGGAGCGTTTGGGTTTCCGTTCCTAATGGGAGCCAGATCATCATCACAGGGTCCTTCCCAGGGAAGCAGTGATGTCATTAGCAGAAGGAGCAGAGCAAGAGACACAGGCGGCCACCATGGTTCATGGAAGCCCCAGGGCACGTGTCTGAGGAGAGCCCAGGAATGGCAAGACCTCGTGAGCAGAACCTCAGGGCTGGGTTTTATATTATCTAGGAAGTTTAGGACATGTGTCCCTTTTTGTACCTCAAGTATCCTGTAAGTAATTCATCCTTTTTACCCACTCAGTGATCAGCTAGGGTAGCAAGGGCTAAGAAGGAGACAGACCCTTGGTTGTGGTAAAAGAGGGTCACAAGCTGGCTGGTACTCTCTCTTTTTACCAGCACCCATCAGCCAACCTCACCTGCCTCGGCTCCCAGCCACATCCCACTGGGTCACATCCTCTGAGCACTTTAACTCCAAAGCAGAGAGAAGTGGTAGTTTGGGAACACTGGGCTCCAAGTAGCCAAGTCCCCCTAAGACTTAATTCTTCCTTTAACTACAAATTTCAAGGGGGATGCTCTTCCTTAGGTCCCCTTCCTCCTACTCTGTTGCCCGCTGTACCCTCTTCCCACTGCACGCTCCAGCTTCCTTCCCAAACAAAGAAGATAAAAGTGTCTGAAATATTTGACCAGCCCCTTTCCCTTCTGCGAAAAGGGAATTTTCCCACCCCTCTGAATTTCTCCTGCAGCATGTGGCTCTAAGAACCTTCCCTTGCTTACTGTTAGGATTATTCACCATATTTCATAGAAATAAAAAAACTATAAGCTTGTTCTCTCCGTTGGCACAGCCTACAAGGAACAGCTGGCAGCTTTGTAAATGACTCCATTAAATCCCATCTTTGTAGTGGGGCAAAGATTTCCACAGCCCAGTGCTTCTCAACCTCGGCTGCAGTTGGAATCATCTAGATGAATTTTTAAAAATAAGATGCCTAGGTCCACAGCTTACCTCCATAGATTTTGTTTTAATGAGTCTGTGAGGGGCAGGAAGGGCTGTACGAGAGAACTGACTTCTCAGCACTCCATGTGAGTCTGCAGGGTGCCCCAGGTGGAGAACCCCTGCAGTGGCACTGACAAATGCCTTGTCTGCCCAGGGAGCATCTCTGAAGTGCCATGATCAGGGATGCAACTTGATGAAATAAAGCTACATCACTCATCCTCCAGGGGGTCTGCAGGTTCCCATCTGGTGCTCTCACTGCCTCCAAACTCACCTCCAGTTGGTATAGGGACGGCTGCGGCCACCCCATCTCTATGCAAATATATGTTCCAGGGTAAAATATCTTTACTTGATATACTTTTCAATCAGCAAACCCTCTCTGAGCATGTAGACTAAGACAGGTACAGCATACATAATAGCCAGCTCTTTCCCTTCCTCAAAGAGCCTCATATCCAACTGGGGGGATGAGCAGGTGATCAAAGGCTGACCTGTATGCTAATGCATATAAATTCAGGTGTACAGTGGACTTCCAGGGAAGGGGCAACAACAGGTGCTGCAGTAGAGACAGCTGCCTGGAGGAGGCAGGTCAAAAGTAGGGTGGAGAATAGAGAGCAGTAAGGCCAAAAGGAGAGCTTCCTAAGGAAAGGCGAAAGAGAAAGGACAGCCCAAGGGCAGGAAAACGCGTAACAATGGGAGGAGATGATGGGAGAAATCAGGCAGAGAAAACCGCATCTAACCCCACTAACCTATCACAGCCCCGTGAACTGAGGCCACTACCGTCGCCTCTCTAGAACTTTGCACCTGCCTCGTCCTTATCTGTAGGGGCCCTGCCACTGGGAGGGATACAGGTGGTAGGAGGAGAATTTGCTGAACCATAATCCAAACTATCGCTCACACCCAGCCAATTAACAAAAATTCCTTAGTATCAGCTGATTTCCAGACCACCGTATTTCACAAATGTCCTTTTTATAGGCTATTGGTTCAAATGGAGATCCAAACAGTGTCCATATATCGCACTCAGCTGATGTGTCTCTTAAGTTTCTTTTCAACCAGAAGTTACTTCCCCACCCCTGACATTTTTCTTATGTCATTTCTGTTTCAAAGAAGTCAGGTCATTTGTCCCATAGCATTTCCCTCATTCTGAAGTTAGCTCTCTACTTCCTCATTTGAGGTGTAATTTAAAAGCATAAACAAACAAAAACAGGCAGAGAATCATCAGGACAGGGAAGACTGCCTTAGAAATATTCTCTAGAAAAAGAGAATAACCGAACCATTAGCTTCCATTTATGTTAGTCCCTGAGAGGGAAAAGTAGAATGAAGCTCTTTCCTTCCCAAGCCTACTCATAGTTCCAAACTTTGGCAACTTGTTGAGAAAAACAGTTAATGGAAAGAAAGGACACGTGAGCTAGGAGGGAAATGGCCCTGAGGTTTGAACCAGCTCAGAAGAGGTGCAGAAGAATCCCAGCTGTGAAAGAAGTATTTCAAGTGGTCCCATCCTCTGCGGACACCTTTTAGGGGCAGAAGAGATCAAAGTCTTGTTCAGCCATAGACAGGGACCCACATTGCCTCCTGCAGGTGAAACTCCTTCAACACCAGCGATGAAATCTCAGCTGGGATTTCCTTCAGAGCTTTGGAGAAAGCAGGAGTGTAGGAACAGCTTCCATACTGTGTGTGCTGACTCATTAGAGGAGAAACAAGGTTTAAAATGTCCTGAGCCAGAAGTCAATCAGTGAAAAAGTCTTCAAATCATCAGATATATACAATTGATGGTGGAGGCCAGCATTCTCATTGACATTAGTTCAAATGGAAGTTCTCTCCTCTCAAGAAAACACTTAAGAAGACTGGGTATAAAGTTATAAATGCACTATATATTTTCTTTGGGGTAATGGGAATTGGCTAAAATATGATTGCTTCCATTTTTCTGTTTGTACAACACAATCCTGTAGTGATACTACACTGTGTCTGTGTCTGATGCTTGTTGTTGTTTGGTTGCTAAGCTGTGTCCAACTGTTTTGTGACCCCATGGACTGTACTCTGCCAGACTCCTTTGTCCACAGGGTGTTTTTATAGGCAAGAATACTGGAGTGAGTTGCCATTTTCTACTCCAGGGGATCTTCCCAACCCATGAATCAAATCTGTGTCTCCTGCATTGGCTGGTGGATTCTTTACCACTGTGCCACCGGGGAAGCCCGTCTGATGTTTATACATCCCAAATATCAAGATTAAAACATACATTTTGATCAACTCTGTTGGAGGAAGCAATAGCTTATCTTTTTAATTTATTTGCAAAATATTATAAAATGACAATTTTACAGAGATATAATCAAAGAGTATGAAGCCAAGATATATAGGAAGTTGAAAGTACCATAGAGGTGTGTTAAAAATAACTATTTAGTGAAAACATTATACCATCTTTTTGAACTTGAGGGTGTTTGTGGTATTTGGCAACTTATTTAAATTTGTGTTTTATTGTTATTTCTTTTCATATTTTACATATTCATTTTTGTACCAAAAACAAAAACAAAAAAAGACTTAGGCAGAAAAAAAGTGAAAGTTATAAAATAGATGAATTAAGAAGTGATAATTAGCTTTGCACAGTTTGATTTAACAAAATAATTCTTTTAAACAGACAGTGTTCTCTTGGGACATTTTAATTATGACTTCACAAAATATTGTAGAGGTGAATAGACCTGAGGTGATCTTAGGCAGCTTATTCCTCAGATAGCTGAGAAAAGGACCCCAGGTCCAGAATGATGCTGGGAGTCTGCAAAGGCAGAATTAGAACCCAGGACCCCCGTCCCCTGTCCACATGCTCCTGCATCCACAGGTTTACAGGCTGTGGAAAGGTACATGGGCTTTTCTGGGTGGCTCAGACAATAAAGAATCTGCCTGCAATGCAGGAGACCTGGGTTGGTTCCCTGGGTCAGGAAGATCCCTTAGAGAAGGGAGTAACAACCCATTCCAGTATTCTTGCCTGGAGAATTCCTTGAACAGAGTAGCCTGGCGGGCTACAGTCTATGGAGTCGCAAAGAGTCAGACATGACTGAACAACTAACACTTAACTTAAAACTATCATTTACCCTGAAACACACATATTAGCAAAAAACCCCTACACCTCTGGGCCACAGCTCTAAGTTCCCCAAGCTAAGCAAGCGGAGGGCAGGGCTTTTTCACCTGACTGCATTTTTCGTGGGTGATGTAGATGGCATATACATCTACCTAGGATGGTATCCAGTATGTAATAGACGTTCATCACATGGTGTCTGTTACTGTTACGTGAATTTTCTCCCCGTAGGTTCTTTTTTTTTTTTTTTTTTCCCCGTAGGTTCTGTGTCCTCAGCAGCTTACTGCTCGTAGATACCGGTAAAATGCTGTGATTTACACAATCATGTAAATCATAGCATCTCAAACTTATGGACATCACAGTTTGATTTTATTAGCCCCTCACGGCCAAGGCTAGATTCACCTACAATTGTAGACCCCGAAGCTGTGGCTCATACAAGTAGTATGACTTCCTACATTTCTATTGCCTTTCTATTGCCGTGGTCTGAGACTCCCACCTGTCTTTTCCTGCTGCAGGAGAGGCTGCCTCAGCAGATGCTGCAGGTGCCCCCTGCTGGCCAAACCGAATATCACAGCCCAGGTTACCCTCCCTTTAAGAGATTCTGGCTCCTCTCCAGCAGTTTAGAACCTGTACAAAAGATTTGGGGCTAAAGGAGACATTTAGTAGAACTAAAGTAGAACTTCCTACACATAGAGGGGAAGGAAAGTGTTCCATGAGACTTTGTCCTGTACATGCTCAGTTGAGACTACGGCAACTCCATCCTCAAGATCCTGAAACTATGAAGCCTCGTTGTGGAGCCTAGGGAGGGGCCTTGAAATTTAACATGAACAGACATTTCCTGGGAATCTTGTTCAAACACAGATTCTGATTAGCTGGTTCTAGGTTTGAGCTTGGGGTGCTGCGTTACTAACAAGGCTCCAGGTCATGCCTATGCTGCTAGTCCAAGGACCACACTTTGAGTAATGAGACTGTAGATGAAAATGCATGTACTCTGAAGTCAGATAGAATGGTCTGAACCCCTTTCTTTCACTCACCAGCCATATGACCTCAGACAAAAGTGGTTAAATCATCTTGAACCTTGAATTCTAGGTCTATAAAATGAGCGTGCACACACTGACGGTATTTTTCGTGGATGATGTAGATACCACATACTTCTACCTAGGATGGTATCCAGTATGTAATAGACATTCAGTACGTAGGGTCTATTACTGTTACATGAATTTTCTCCCCATAGGTTCTGTGTCCTTAGCAGGTTACTGCTCGTAGATACTGGTAAAATGCTGTGATTTACACAAACATGTAAATCATAGCATCTCAAATTTATGGACATCACAGTTTGATTTTATTAGCCCCTCACGGCCAAGGTTAGATCCACCTATAATTGTAAACCCCGAGGCTGTGGATCAGTTAGAGTTGGGTCCTTAACAGCGGTCTCAGGTGGCCCTGATGAATGTACATCTTCTCTCACACCCAAACTGGAAAGACACAGAAGAAGTAAGATTGATGCCTCATCGCCACGCTGGAGGTGAGCCGTATTTCACATGTGCTCCAGGCAGACACTGGAACGTGACCTGCACAGAAAATCTTCAGAGGAGCATGTAAAAAGAGACTCAGTTCTGTGAGCTGGAAGGCCTGGGTTCAGTGCCGTGTCATGGAGCCATCTCAAAGAACCCTCTAAGTTATCTGAGCCTCAATTTCCTCATCTGTAAAATGAGATGATGAAAATAATGCAGCCAAATTAGAACGTGAACTGCTTTTAAAAGCATCATCCCCATCACCTTGGCTCCCCTTGTGTGAGAAGGGTTAGAATTTAAGATAAATGGGGAGGGATCCTTTCTCCATAGTAGTTCTGAACCCAAGAACCCGGGAGTTTAGAGGCAGCAGATGTTGCAGAAATATCTGTTTGTGAATGAAATATACTGCGGTTTATTTTACATCAGAGTTTAGGTTATAGAGTGGCAAAAGTCCATCCCCGCCCCCACCCAATTTGGGTTACATTTTGAAGCAGGGAGTGATTGAAATACTGTAATCCCATTTCCACAGCAGAGCCTGTAAGAGCCTTCCACCATGACCCTCTCCAGCCCATCGCTGACTTCATCCCCAGTAACTCCAGACTGCCAAGTCCTAGTGCCCTTTTACCCCTCTGCACCTTTCCACATGCCCCTACCTTCCTCTCCCTCAGTACCCCCCCAAACTTCTGACTCAAGGACCAGTCAGTGCTTTTGGTTTCAACAGGGTCTGTCCCTCAGTGGCATAAGCAGTAGAATAGCATATCAGAGGATATCGGGGAGCTGAGAGAATCGCCTAGAAGGCTGGAGAGAGTAGCCGGGCAGGTGGAGGGCGATGTAGGAAATCACAGTCAGAACCACGGCCAAGACTTCAGTGCAAAACAGCCCAGGGACCACCCTTCTGCTGCCACTACCGAGCACAGGAAGCCACAGGTGTGTGTTCAACCAATACCCCCCCGCAAAGGCTGGCCCTACCCTCACACCCCCGCACCCCCATCACCAATCCAGGAAATGAGACTGGGCAGCTGCAGAGACTGGGCAGACTGTGCGGGTGGGCAAGTCTGGGGGACTTTGCCCTTCTTACCAGGAAGGCAGAAAATTGGGAAATTGCGCTTCTCAACTTCTGCGGTAGAATCCTGCATTCCAGCCAGACCCACTCAGATGAAGGGCTCTGAAACCAGGCAGCCAGATAGATAACAGATGTATGTCCACAAGCCTAGCCTCACGATGCGCCAGAACTTCCCTGCTCTACTTTTCTCTGTGTCCTGGAGCTGTGTTCCCAGCACCCCTTAAATCTGATCATGTGGTTTTATATTTTTCTAACTAGGTTTCTCTGACTGCCTTAGGACAGACTCCCCAAAAACAGACCTCGGGAGGAGAAATCTCATGCAAATGATTTATGAAGGAAATTCTCCAGGAAAGATACACGAGGGAGTGGGACAACAGGACAGGAAGAAGAGAAGGCCTGCAAGGAGGTGATCTTGGGCAAAAGCAAAACAGGGTGGCTTCAAGCTGACTCCACAGGGGACCTCAGGAGGGTAAACTATGCCTCAGAATCAGCTCAACTCAAGGTGAAGGGCGGGGTTCCCACACTCAGTACCCAATGGGCACTGGTTAATGGCAGCCGGGGTTGGAGAAGGAAGGTATGAGTCCAAGGCACATCCTTGCCCAGAGGCTCCAGTCGCCCTAGCACCAGGCTCCAGGAAGACTGGCAGGTGCCACCGTGAAAACACTGAAAGCGCAGCGTTGACTGTGGCAAAGATGAAATGGGCCCGAGGGGATGGACGGGGCTCTGATTCTGTCTGCCCCAGTGGCCTCATTACACTGGAGCCCCCTCAAGATCACTGCCCGGTGCTGATTTAGCCTTACGTTCCCAGCACCCAGCGCAGGGCAGGAGCTTAGAAGGCACTGAGGAAATGTTGGAAAAGTGAATAAATGCTGGCTGTAAGGGGCTTATTGCTTCTGGGGTGAAAAACAAAGCAAAAAGATGAATGCAGACCCTGACGGGAGGCGAGCAGGCAAGGGTCAGGGAATCCCAACCTGGGATTTATATTCTCTTCATTATCGTGCGAGTCCTGGCCACACCATCCCTGACAAAGGAAAGAATTTGTGGAGTTCCCAAGGTCAGAAGGGACTTGTCTTTGGAAAGGGTCTATTGTGACATGAACCCCTGTCTCTGGAAGGTGAAAGAGCATTTGGGGTTCTCCAGGCACAGCTGGCCCACAGCTACCCACCCCCTCAGGAAGCGCCTAGAAGCTGGAGCTGATGCAGATGGCTTCTGAAATCACATACAATGCCCAGAGGCCACAGGCAATTTGCTGCAGCAGCTCACTTCTTGTCGCCTACTAGCAGGTGGAAGGCGGGACTGGACAGGCTTGTAAGCCCCTGACGAATGTGCTTTCACAGTAGAGCTCCCAGAGGAATTCACCCTGGCTGACTCTGGAGAGAGAGTTATTTTTAATCCTGTGCCTTTGGATTGGCCAACCTTAGAGAAAGAACAGAGCTGGTGGGGTGCGGGCAATCTCCCCCTTCCACTTTAGGATCAAGAAGAAGGCAGAGTGTTTTAGCACAGGCTTGATTTGGGATGCCAAAGAGATCTGTGTTCCTCCAGTCTGAGGCCCAAATGGTAGCCCTGTGAGTGTGGCAAACCCCCAAGAGAAGGGAACACTGATTAAGGATCGCCATGGCCCGGGTCATGTCATCAGCAGGCCAGTGTGAACACCATCATCAGCCTCTGGAGTTAAGGGCCACTGTGACGGTTAATTTTATGAGCCAACTTGGCTGTGCCACAGCGCCCAGATAATGTGGCCAAGGATTTTTGCAAGGGTGTTTTTGGATGTGATAAACATTTAAGTTGGTGGACTTTGGATAAAGCTGCTTGCTCTCCATGATATTGGTAAATCCATCCTGGGAAGAAGAGACTGGGAATTCACTTACTTTAACCTGAAATAACCAAATTTTATTCAGAAAATGGGGACTTGATATAAAGTAGCTTTAACTGCCGAAAATTAAAGTGGCATCTCTCACACAGTTGCCTAAATCATGAAGATAGTACATGTCATCATCGTCACAAAGACAGCATGCCCACGCTGTCCTGTGCCCCACAGAGGGGACACTTCACCTCAGAAACACAGTCTCCACTTACTTAGAATAGACTGATGCTGAGGTCCCGCCCAGACCAAGGGTTGAGCATCTCTAGAGTAGGAACATTACTGTCTGTTTGGGTTTTGTTTTGTTTTGTTTTCAGGATCCCTGGAAACTGCTTTAGATCATCCTGTTCATGCCCATCCTGTAACCCTGTGAATGGACAATTTCCTGGCTGGGCACAAAAACAGAACTGAGGTCCCTTCCCCTCTTTGCTGGTTTGTTTCCCTTTTATTGTGCAAAGTTTCAAGTAGAGTCCAGTTAGACTCTGCCTCCAGTCCAAACTGTGGTTGAGCTTCACTTCTTCCTTCTAATCTGCAGGATTTACACTAGAAATTTCATTCCATGCTCAGATTAACCAGTGAGGAAATGACAACCATTTTAAATGGCCGTCCCCTTGTTCTGCCAAAACCATAAAGCAACTACACAACGGAAATGGCCAGAGTCGCCTGGTAAGGGGCACCCAAAGTCTCCACAGCGTCCCAGCAGCAGAGCTCTGGCTTCCTGGGCAGGGACACTGAGCCACAGGCTCAGGGGAAAAAAAACCCTCGTGATGCTCAGACTATACTGACTCCAAGTGTGTGCTTCTCTGATGAATTTCCCTTGTCTCCTATTATTGCTTTGTCTTTGGAGATTCAAACAAGGAGAAAATCTATACCACGGGAAAAGTGGAGAAAGTTAGAAGTGGAATAAACCTTTAACTAGAGATTGTTCAAATGATCCCTGCCAGAAATGTATGAAGAATGGGCTCCGTGCTAAAAATTATGATACTGGAAAATCCATGAAAAGCAGCATAAACTGAAGAATGTCAGAGTGCAGAGGATATGGTGGTCTGCCATCCCCGGGTCCGGTGACCACCGCCAGGCAGTCTGTCTCCTCAGGTACGGGGGGGAAAGGTGAGGGTCCTTGTGGTGGAGATGCTGAAACACTACAGCCAAGTTTCAAAGCCAGAGGTTGGGTGATAGGATATGACCTCTGCCTTCAAAAGCGAAATAAAAAGATCTGTTAACGGACTTCACGAGTGGACCTAGAAAGGTGACTGCGGTGGGTGGAACAGGACAGCAGGCAGAGACACTGTCTCTGAATACGTACAAGGACTCAAGGTTGGCAGGAAAAGCCAGGACACCTTCAGACTAACGTTGCCCCCGTACCCAGATACACTCTTGACTCCTCCACCTTTGGTGGCTGTCCTGTGGAGAGTTCACCAAGAGTTTCAGGCCCTCTGGCCACAGGCAGTTTCAGCCACTGGGGCACCCAGCAGAGGTTAGAAACAGGGAGCAGGGTGAAGGCAGGCTATTTATTTCTTGCCCCAGCTGCCTCCCTGCCAGGTCACGTCAGCTGGTTCTGTCCCCGGACACAGTCCTGACCTGCTCAGAATGGCCGGCTGTACATGTCCCTCCCTCCACATGCTATAACTGCTCTCCCCTCCTCACAACATGAGGGCCTGGGGTACCAGGCGTGATGCCACTAAGCCACTGCCCTTTCCACCATGGGTGCCCTACGCCCCCACCTTTGTGAATAAAACCTCATCTGGTGACCCTTGTTGAGGCCCCCTCATCCTTCCTACTGGGGCCCCAACTGACATAGACACCAACAGCCCCTAGATCTTTTCCTGGCTATTCTCAGCTGTCACTGAAGAAAAAAAAAAAAAACCCAAATCACATATGCAATGGGGGAGAAAATGATTCCATTTGAAGAAAAAAATTGAGACAAGACAAAAAGCTTATAAAAGCCTATGAAATGTGTCTCCTAACTTTTTCTCCTTTTTGAGTCACCATTGTACTTTTGGTACAATTGGTTAAAAATTAGTGTTCAGAGGCTTTTAAAATTGTTGGGAGAAATGGTTCCTCCCTTAAACCAATAATTGAATTGCTTAATTGAGAACATAAATCTCTGTTGCGAATATTGACGGCTTCTCTTTAACGGCTCTGTATGCGACACCTACCAGCCTGGGCTCCATTGTTTTATAGGCGCGTCAGGTAAGTGCTTTTAACACAAAGTATTCCTCCCTGGGTATGTACTAAGTAATAAAAGTTAAGTTGTTACTAAAATGATTTTTGTATTTCTGTTTCAGCCGTGAGTTAGCCTCTGTTTTTTAAGGTTAAGAAAGTTTCTAATGCAGAGTGTCATTAATTAGTTTCTCCATGGCCCTTGTGTTCAGGGATTCCATGCCTCCTGAACAAATTGCTAAGCGGTTAATGGAAAACGATATTTTGTTAGGCAGACTGGGGAAAGTGTCTGATTTATTCCTAAGACAACGTTTTAGAGTAGGGCCCTGGGTTGCTAGATCACGGATGTTCGTATGAGTTTAGTTATTTGTTCAAATACTAATTTTTGTATTTCAGCATACTCTTTTGGTTGTGCTGTGTGTTTTTATTTGCTTGTAGCCACAAGTGTTCTTTACTTTTCAAGAACCCTTAGAAACTGGAAATGAGGAGAGAGGCCTCATTAATTAGCTCAGAGAACTTTCCGTAGTTCTGTTCAACAACCACTAGTAGAAAATAGGCTGAAAACAACACACGTGCAACATGGAAGGGGGTGGGCCCCCAGCTTATTAAATTGCCCAGCAGCTGCACAGGGGGAGGGGAATCACTAAAGAAAGGCGAAATGACAAGCAATAATTTCAGCCAATCAGAACAAGCCAAATGGGAAAACCCCACCAAAACCCCATGACGACGTGAGAATAAAAAAGAAATTAACCAGAGTCATACCGGCATAAATAGCAGTATGAAACATCAATTAGAGTCAAGAAAGGATAGATGAGGAAAAAACCAAGTTATGGAAGGGCTAGGCTGAGTTTTTGGCCGACACCCAAGTTAGGGGTACAAATTGCTTGCAGAAGTGCCCAGGACACTTGGCTGATGAGTGAGAATCTAAACAGAATGAGTCCCTTATGATGAGTTTAGTTGTACAGATATTCAGTCTGTGTGATAAGGGAGGAGTAGATTATAGATGCTAAAGAGGGCCCCCCACACACACACACACACACACGTATATGTAGCCCAAGTTTGGTTCTGAAGGAACTTGTAGATCACAGGGGCTTTTAAAGCCTTTCTCCTGGCATATAGGCATACATACACTCATGCACTTTTATACTGCCATACCCTTACTTACGCCAGTTTTTCCCTGTTTCTAGAAGCCTCTTTTATTCTTCAACCATTCAGATTTGGATGCATGTTGGTGACCCTCAATGAATTACTCTTCCCTCTACTCTGCTTCCTCCTCCTGCCTACGTGGGGGATGCGAGATGAGATGTCCATGGAAGGGAGAAGCCCTTTGGTGAATAGGCTGAGGGTCCACCATAGATAAACTTGCTACCTCCCTCTTCTACAGAACATGGATGCTCCTGAGGCCTTCTCTCCTTCAGCTCCCCTAGAGTGGGGTCACTGTGATTGCTGGGCCTCTAACATGCGATGCCTCTAGGGTAACAAATTTTCCTTCAGAAGAGTATCTAGAATAACCATTTTTTGAAGAGGGGTTGTTTTTAAGATTTTTTTAATTTATTTTTTAATTGAAGCAAAACTGCTTTACAATGTTGTACTGGTTTCTGCCATACAACAGTGCAAATCAGCCATATGTCCCCTCCCTCTTAAGCCTCTGTCCCCTCCTCCCATCCCACCCCTCCAGGTCATTACAGACTGCCAGGCTGGGGTCAATGCAGCAACTCCTGACCAGCTCTCTATTTGGCACATGGTAGTGTATATATGTCAGTTTGGCTGTGCCAGGTCTTAGCTGCAGCACGTGGGATCTTTGATCCTCATTGCCGCATATGGGATCCAATTCCCTCACCAGGGATCGAGCCCAGGCTCCCCACATTGGGAACACAGACTCTTAGCCACTGGACCACCAGGGAAGTCCCTGGCATAACCATTTTTGAGTCGGTCTCTGGCTCTGAAACCTCACCATTGTCCACATTATACAGTTTCCTAGAGTATATGCTCATAGCCCAGCAAGTCCATGAGCTCATCCTGTGAGATGATGTTAGAAATGGACATGGACTACTGCCCACCATGGCAACTCTCACAGCTGATCTTAGCATGGTCAACAAAAAAGGGACATTCAGCTGTTATCAACTGTTTATCATGGATCCCATACTTTACAGATATCACCTTAATAAAGCCCACCAGCAAAAGCCCTCCTGCAATACATGTGTAACCAAAGTTAGATTGACCAGCTGGTTGCAGCAAGGGGGAGCACATACCAGAAGAATTGTGGGAGTTAGATAGGATAACTTGTTGGAGCTGAAGTTGATCAGAGTATAACCTTGGCACGGATTGGTCAGAATCTATAAACTAGGGAGTTGCTGAAACACCCAAGAGATCTTTAGAACACACGAGTCATGTAAATACTCACCCAAGTTCATAGCAGCATTAATCACAACAGCCAAAAGGTTGAAGCAACACAGATGTCTATCAATAGAAGAATGGATAAGCAAAACGTATACACGTACGATGTGTATACTCAGCCTTAAAGAGGAAAAATCCTGATACATGACACAGTATGGATGAACCTTGAAGAAATTATGCCGAGTGAAACAAGCCGGTGGCAAAAAGGCCAATACAGTGATTCCACTTTCATGAGGTACCTGGAGCCATCGCATTAATTCAGGCAGAGAGTAGAAAGGTGGTTGCCAGGGGCTGGAAGAAAGGGAGAACGGGGAGTTACTATTTAATTGGTTCCGTTTATCTGTTTTGCAAATCACAGAACAGTTTTGCCAAGATGTGATTTTTGTTTGAATTCTCAGTTCCCCCAGTTCAGACTAGCTGTGAGCAGAGCTGTTTTTGAGCTTATCCATCTTGCTTGTTTGTTCCTCTTAACAGATGAAAGCAGTGGATTCAGGATTCCAACCCAAGGCAGCTGCAATGCTCAGCTTGGGCTTTTCAACCACAGAACTCCCCTAAATGTAAAAGCAGCCTTTTGAAATCCACACAGCCCATTTGTCCCCAATCCATAACAAATGCAATTTGCAACAGCGACTATTCCAGGCACCATAAAACATACAGGTATATGGCATCACTTGGCCTCCAGGACCTCACAGACTGAAGGACAAAACAAACAGAACCGTAGGGAAGGATGATTCATTCGAGAAAGCAAATGACCCTGTGCCCTTGTAAAATATCTATATAACTGTGATAGTGCTAGCTTATATTTGGTTAAAATCCTTTGACAAAGAAACAGGCGTCATCTTTGATTACTAGAGATGAGTTTCAAATTTAAAATGGAAACATGTGACACATTTACTTAGGTTTCTCAGACATATAAACAACGGTATTAGCATCTTTCCTAAGGAGTAGAATTTAGATAAAGCAGAAGAAGAAAGTAAAAGTAATTTCTCACATACACACCAAAACTTAATGCTGGGGTCAGCAAATTTTTCCATAAAGGGCTAGATAGAAAATATTTTAGGCTTTACAGACCATAGGCAGCCAAAGACTGGGTAAGCAAACTAGCAAAGCTGTAGTCCACTAAAACTTTATTGATGGACACTGAAATTTGGATTTAATGTAATTTTCACAGGTCATAAAATATTATTCTTCTTTTTAATTTTTTCCAGCCAACTGAAAATATAAAACCCAATCTTGGCTCAGGCTGTAGAAACAGTAGAGAGGCCGAATTTGGCCTGCAGCTTTAATTTGCAAGGCTTGCTTCTCCAATTGTGGTGAAGGTCCAGCAACATTGACAGCACCTGAAAACTTGTTAGAAATGCACACCTTCAGGCCCCACCCCGCAGCCACTGCAGGATGTTTTAAGAACGTCGGTTCAGTTCAGTTCAGTTGCTCAGTCTTGTCCGACTCTGCGACCCCATGAATCGCAGCACGCCAGGCCTCCCTGTCCCTTACCAACTCCCGGAGTTCACTCAGCCATCTCATCTTCTGTCGTCCCCTTCTCCTCCTGCCCCCAATCCCTCCCAGCATCAGAGTCTTTTCCAATGAGTCAACTCTTTGCATGAGGTGCCCAAAGTACTGGAGTTTCAGCTTCAGCATCATTCCTTCCAAAGAAATCCCAGGGCTGATCTCCTTTAAAATGGACTGGTTGGATCTCCTTGCAGTCCAAGGGACTCTCAAGAGTCTCCTCCAGCACCACAGTTCAAAGGCATCAATTCTTCGGTGCTCAGCTTTCTTCACAGTCCAGCTCTCACATCCATACACCTGTGTTTATTTACACATCTGAGATTGAAAACACTGGTGTGAGGTCTACAAAGCCAGATTGGTGAACCCCAGTGCTTTAAGACAACTCCTCTGACAAGTGCCCCTGGGAAAGTTCTGAGCTTCTCTTTGCCTCAGTTTCCCCACGCACAAGATGAGGATGATAGCACAGTCTCCCTCAGCATGGTTGTGAGAATTACACTCACACACAGAACTCAGAGTTTGTCATCACTGTTACAGAATCGTGTGTTTTTTTCCCAGCGACTGACTGCTCTGAGACCAGCCATTGTGGAGAAACTGTGGCCCCGAGAGTTGGAGACACCTGTTTAGAGTCACAAAACAAAGGTCTTTCTGCCTCCAAATTTATCCTGAGGATAATGAAGGATTTAAGGGTACAGAAGGGGGCATGCTCCCCAGGGACTCAGATCTTCCTATTCAACGTGTCCTTTCTTGTTTTTTTTTTTATCTTTTCAAGATTTTTTTTACACGTAGACCATTTTAAAAATCTTATTGAATTTGTTACAATATTGTTTCTGTTTTATGTTTTAGCTTTTTAGCTGTAAGGCATTTGTAATCTCCAGCCAGGGATCCAACCCACACCTCCTGCATTGGAAGATGGAGTCTTCACCACTGGACCACCAGGGAAATCCAAACACATGCCCCATCTAAGGATTCCCCCTCAGTGGCTCTTCGCAGCCCTTGTTCCTTACATATCCCCTCCCCCGACAGTGCACAGCTCCAACTCCACACACAGGGACCTTCCCCCAAATCTTTACCCCAAGTTCCCCTTTCATCCTTTGAAATTTATCCTCCATTAAGTTGCACAGGGTTTTTTTACAACTTCTCTTTCTAGTTGTGGATTGTAAATTTCCCTTCTGCTGAGTCCTGTAGCTGGCTGACTGTTTTTCATTATACTTGTAGGCCTCAGGGAAAAAAAATAGGCAATTCCTTTATTTGAGAATCCTGACATTTATTAGCATAATAAAACTCTCAAGATGAGATTGCAGTTTTCCAGACAGTAATTTCATTTGCAGGACAACTTACAAGGAATTTATTTTAAGGCCAGGTAAAACCTAAAATCTATGAGACATGCAGAAAATGCGGGCCCCAAATAAAAGGAAATAAATGTGCTGGGCATGGGAAACTCAGCTGTTGTCTCTCACAAGTTAATTAGGGGTGACAGGAACAACAGCTTAGGGAATCGAGTTCTCAGCCCATGCTCATCTGCTTTCAAAGCTGCTGCTGAATAGAAGTTTCTTCCTGTTAGTTCCTTCTAACACCTCGCAAATCATCACATCCTATCCCCTCGACACTTGAAATTATTGTCACTGTTAAACCAGCTGTCACCAGCAATACCTTCCATTTCACAGAACTCTTATACTTATCATTTGACTGACCTGCCAAGAGGCCTAGTGACAGCCATATAGGAAATTCTCTTCTCAGTTACACTGAACTTTAGTGAGGTTAAATGACATGAACAGCGTCATATGATTAGTTAAATGGCAGCCAAAACTCTAATTTGATTCCTCAGAGTCTAATAGAAAGAAGGTAATTATAATAATAATAACAATCAGGTTTTAAAGCACTTTGAAGTTCAGAAAGCCGATTCTCTCAATCACTTTCCTGCATCCATTCAGGGCCCCTGCAATGCAGTGAAATACGAGGGAGGCCATGGAGTCAGGATGCAGATTTTATATTATAAAACACATTTGTATGATGGATCCTTACTCTGGCTTCCCCAAAATGCTAAGCCTGCGGCACATGCTTATGTGCTGCTGTTTCACATGGGAACAAAGTCCTGAGGGACCAGGAGAGAATAAAAAAACAAAAAGCAGAAGTGAGGCAGAGATGGAGGGGATGGTACTGATCCAGCTACTGCTTGCTTCGTCATGACCAGCTGCTTGGTCTTATCAGACTGTCTTAATATGTCTTGCGTAAGGAGAACTGCCTCGTGGTACAGTCCATGCAGAAGGGAGGAGGAAGGGAGAAGAGCTGATCAGCAGCCTCTGTCTCCCATTGATCCAGGATTCCCTGCATGGGGAATTAACTTCCCAGCTCTCCTTGGTCGCATGGTGTCTCAATGCCTCTGCAGTAACAGAATAGCCCATAGCGCCACACGCGGCAAGGTACCACTGGCCAAAGCTCACGTAAAGCTGATCAATGTGGTGGGGAAGAGCAGAGCCCACCCAGAACTGGTTTTAGTGGTGGAGACTGGAGCAAAACCAGTAGCAAGTAGCCAAGGCGATCTGAGGAACAGCTGAGGTCAGTGGTGGAATAGAGCATGAGAGATAGTTGATACGGCTATCAAGTAAGGTGACCAGTTCACCGATGGCCAGAGTCCATTCATCCTTTTACTCCCACCAAATACAATACTGCCAGCATTATAATACTAGTCAGGTTCAGGGTGTGATTTGAACCCAAGTCTGCTTGATTCTGCAGCCTATAAAATTCCCATGATAACATGTCATATACAGATACATATAATCCATAAATGTGAAACATAAGCATACAAAGACACCGATGCTGAAAGTTACTGAGGAGTTACTGGAGAGTCTTCTTGTTAATAAGAAGAATGTGCTCAGTATAAACATAGTATAAATAGAACATACTCAGTACAAACAGGCATGCGAGCATGCATACTAGTCGCTTCAGTCGAGTCTGACTCTTTGTGACCCTATAGACTATAGCCCACAAGGCTCCTCTATCATGGGATTCTCCAAGCAAGAATATTGGAGTGGTTCCCATTTCCTTCTCCAGGGGATCTTCCTGAGCCAGGGATACAACCCATGTCTCTTATGTCTCCTGCATTGGCAGGCAGGTTCTTTACCACCAATGCCACCTGGGAAGCCCAATATAAATGGAGAGTAAAATCAAAATCAAAAGGACTGTGAGGATAGAGCTAATTATTTGAGTAACCTGCATAAACAGGACCACATGCTAGAAAGCAAAGGCCATATCAGAGGTCTACAAACCATCCTTGGATTTTTAATTCTCCTTGGGGCTTAGGCACATCTGTAGAAATACATGAAACCACTGCCTCAATATTGCAAAACTGAGGCCAAGATATGATTCCAAGAAAAAGGAGAGGTTGCAGAAGAAGAAGGAATACAAAGGCAGGGCAAAGTCATCTGTTCCGGAAGCTGGGGCTCAGAAGCCTTAGGTAATTCCAATGATAATATCAATGAGAATGAATATCATTTAAAATACAGTACCTATGCCTTCCATATAAATCCTTTACAATATTTCTTCCCTAATCTCCATGACTTTATAAACAGCGACAAACAGAACTTACTAGAAATCATTGCTAACAAGTGTTGGAAAACTTTCAAAAGAAGTGCATTCATTCAACAAACATTTATTGAACGTCTACCATAGGTTAAATTCAGAGTTCGGCACTGGAATTATTTGGTTAATTAAAACATGACCGTGTACTCTAGGAGCTCAGTTTAGGGCAGCCCTGACAAAATGGCTTTATTTTCTGAGGTTTTATCTAAATTTTTCAGGAAAGAGCTGCATCAGCTATTAGCAATTTCTGTCCTGGGTCAGGAACCACCAACACGTACGCCATATAGTTCATATTTGTTGGAATACACTAATCCACTTGTTCCTCTGGGTGTTAGTGGATCTTCCAGAAGGCCATAAGGATGTGAGCTGGGAAGTTCTTGAGTTCAAAAACAGGATGCCCAATGAAGTCCAATTGAGAAGGGGGAAAAAAAATCATTCAAACAACAGATGGTAGTCTGGTGGGCTGTCTCTCTGTCCACAGGGTTCCTGCAGCAACTCTCCCCCTGAAACAGTGATAATTTCCTCCTAAAAAGGAAAAAATAAAAAAAGGAAAATTCACTTTTAATTAGAAAAAGGAAATAAATGTCCACCAGAGAGAGACTAGTTCAAGATAGAAAGACTAAGAATAAGTATCTCCCTCCTCCTCATTCAAATTTATAGAAATGACAGAAAAAGTGCTCTTAAAAGGAAATAAACCTATAAAAGCATGGGAAAATAAGAAGGAAGCCCACCAACAAAGCAAGACCAAAATCAATATGTGATGAGATTGTCAGAGGAGTGAATGTAGGGCAGGGGGGAGAACAAGTTGTCAGTGGGCAGGTTGGGGGAACCCCAGATGGCAGAAGTCTGTGCCTCAGGCAGGTGAGGACGTGAGGAGAGGAAGCCGAAGCAATCCAAACAGTTCAGACAATTCCACTCCCAAAGATGAGCTACTCACTGTCAACTCCAACCTTCACCACATGAAGAGGCTGGATTTGAGAAACAGGAACTGTATCCACAGATGAACAAATAGGAATTTCAAAGTTCAAAGATTCCCCTCAAAGCCCAAAACTTATAAACATTTAAGGAAAATCATAACCATAAAAGAAAGATGCCAAACTCAAACAATCGAAATGAGTCCCAAGAAAATATCAGGTTTATAAAACAAACAAAGAGTCTTTCAGAGATATGTATTAAATTCCTCAGTGAAATAAGAAGATAAATCACCCATGAAACGAGAATGGACTATTATAAAATAAAAGAACCCATTAAAGAACCTGGAAATGAAAGGGACGCCCATTTAATTCAACACTTTTTTTCAATAGAAGACCTGGAGAGCGGAAGGGACGTAACTAAAGAGCAATTTAGTCGCCAGGAGAACTGACACATCAAATATCAGTAAGAAAAAGACACCCGAGTAGAGAAATGGACAAAGGATAGAAACATAATTCACAGAAGAAATCCAAGTGGCCATTAAACATGTGAACAAATCCTCAGCATCAGTGGTAATGAGAGAAATGCAAGCTCAACAACAGTGAGATACATTGTCTGCCCATCTGGTGGGAAAAAATTAAAATGACTGATAATCCCCAGTACTGGCAGCAGTGTGGGGGAACAGCCTCATATAGTTTTGGAAGAAGCATGAATTGGCGCTACATTTTAGGAGGGTAGTCTGGCAGATCTTTACAGAGTAAAATGTGCATAGTCTTGAAGGCAGCAATTCCAGTTTGAGAAATCCATCCCAGAAGATTTGCCCGTGTGCCCAAAGTGACACAAACAGCACTGTCTGTGATCATGAAAACCTGGAAGCTACAAAAGCAACCAGCAAAAGGAGGGTGGAGGACGAAACTGTAAGATACATCCACACCAAGGATGTGGTGCATGCCTGGACATCAAAAGATCCCACAGACACATGTCAGCAACAACCAGCTTGTCCTGATAATATACAAATGTAAGGCATAGTGTTTTCGTGCTTTACACAGTGATGTCTCATTGAAACCTTCCTGGCCTTGAAGAGGTGAGGACTATTATTAACCCTATCTTACTGAGGAGGAAGGGCTTCCGTGGTGGTTCAGTGGTAAAGAATCCACCTGCCAGTGAAGGAGACGCAAGTTCAACTCCTGGGTGGGGAAGATCCCCTGGAGGAGGGCATGGCAACCCACTTCAGTATTCTTGCCTGGAGAATCCCCGTGGACAGAGAAGCCTGGCAGGCTACAGTCCATGGGGTCACTAAGAGTCAGACATGACTTAGCGACTAAACAACAATGAGGAAGAAACTAAGGTCCCAAATTTGAATAGTTGCCCAAAGTGACACACAGTAACGAAGCTGGGGTTTAAAACTTGCAGCTTGATTTCAGGGACTATGCTTTCAAAACACCCATTCAAGATATACTGTGAAAGTGTTAGTCGCTCAGCCATGTCCAACTCTTTGTGACCCCACGGACTATAACCCACCAGGCTCCTCGGTCCATGGAATTCTCCAGGCAAGAATACTGGAGTGGGCTGCCATTTCCTCCTCCAGGGGATCTTCCTGACCCAGAGACTGAACCCACGTCTCTTGCGTCTCCTGCACTGGCAGGCAGATTCTTCACAACTGCACTACCTGGGGAGCCAGCGCCACGATGAAAGTTAAATACAACGTGGATCACGGACGAGCGCCACAGGCACGTGCTCAAAACAGAGACGGTGCCAACACCCACACACCCCTCCTTCCTCTGTCCTGGGGCTGAAATGTAAGGAGAAAGTCTAGTTAACCGAGTTTTCCAGGCAGTTCTCTCCTCCCAGCATCTAGCTATTTGTAATTGGATAGTTTTCTACACGCTTTGCTTGAAGTTAAGAGCTGCCCTAGAGACCTGGGGACATTGTGAAGAAACAGTAATACGAATTCCAGAGTCCCTTTTATAGCAAAAACCCAGTGAGATGGCCATGGAATTCTGTGAACATTTCTACACCTGCGAAGCTCAGGGAGATGGGGACCCCGGTGTTGTCACAGCCCCACCTTTCTGGGTCACTGAGCTCCACTGCTGGCTTTCCCACAGGTAGTACTGAAGCCACGTTAACACAAAAGTTGTTTCTTTTTATACACACTGTTTGGAAGGCAACATCTTTTTTAATGTGAGGTCCCCGGCAGGCGAACAAATAACAAATAGAGTTGTGGGAAACAAAACTGTGCATACCGCTTCACAGTCATAGGGCTCTGTTACATACAGTCCCCATGGAAGACTCGCAGGGGCCAAGCTAAGTATTATTTATAAGACATTTGTTTGCCTAGTTAGGGGACTTCAGCTCAGCATGAATAACGAAACTGCCTGAGGTCACACACTAAGTGGTAAGGCTGTATTTGGAACAAGAGGCACCAGAAAAGCTTCCCTAACTGCAAGGTTGCCTGCTCAACCTCAGCTAAACCTACGAAGCTGCCAGAGGCTTGTCTAGAACACGCTCAAGAGGGACATCCTGGAACAAGCTGGGGGTGAGACATGGGCCTGGACAGAAGACAAGTCAACCAGCCAGCCCCCTTCTCACTCAGGTACTCAAGGTGAGAACACGCCTGCGGACCAGGGTTGGAGATGGCCACATGAGTAGAGAGTAGCCCAGAGAACAGCAGCAATTCCAGAGCCTAGTCTAGACAATCTCTGGTCTCTTCCATCAGGATGGTCTAGATCCCTGTGATCCTAAAGACTTTCTGGGGCTGCCTGCTCACCCTGCATCCTCATCTCTTAGAATGCCCACAGCCTGGCATTTCCTGCCCTCCCCCACATCAGCAACCCTAAGAGGAATACCTTGTGGAAATCAATGAGATCTGTGAGTGTCGCATGGCGATTGGGGTCCACTCCCAGGAAGCTGTAAAAATCCCCAGAGGCATCCACAAGAAAATGCTTGAACCCTTTCTGCAGGCGGTAGGAGAGGGTATAACCCCAGATTTTCTCACTGACCCGGACCAGAAATGCACCCTCGGTCATATTCTCAAGGAGATCTTCGGCATCTTCTCGGCTGATAATTCCTGGTTTAAAAAAGAAAAGAAAAGAAAAAAATGTCCATGGATTCTGCAACCCCTTTCTCATCCCGCCAGGTTTCCCCTCTCATCCTTGCCGCTCAGCCTCTGTGACAGGTCTAGAGAAAAGGGGAGCCTCAGGAGCTGTCCAGCACTTCCCTTATTCCAGTGAGGGGACCTCTTGGCCCGGAGCAACTAGCGGCGGTGAGCTTGGGGTCAGAGTTTCTACTAAGACCCCAGTTTAGCATGTTTTCCTCCAAATTAAGCCACACTAATTTGGATTAACTGGGTAAAATCGGGCAAGCAAAGAACTAGCAATGAGCCGGAATTTTAGCGTCTATGGATTACAAATACAAGTCAACAAACATTGCCCTGTGGAGATCCTTGAGAGTCCTGCTTTAATGAACAGGCCAGAATGGCTTATGGTTACTACCCTGGCTATCTCTCTGGTACCTGTGAGTGAGTGCCTGAAAACAACAGCTCCTCTTGGGAAGTAAAAAGACTCCCTCTGTCTATCTATGGGCACAAGGCAAACAGTTTCTTAATAGGGGCACAGAATTAAGCACCACTTCAGCTCAAAGAACAAAACACTCTCAGGTTCTGCAGTTTTACACAATGTGGTTTCACCAGAGCATGACAGTCAGGTCTGGCCTCAGAGGTATTTGTGCATCAGTGTCAATCCCCTGAAAGGCTTTTCAGGAGCTGCTCTCCTCTGGGGAGTACCGGAGGGGCCATGTGTCTGGTGGGTCAAGCTTTGGAGGGCAGGGTGGTGGGAAGAGGAGAGGGAGACTTAGTCTGCCTGTCCACTCCTGCCGGCACGAGCCTACGGGACCTTCAGCCAAGCCCTCAACCTCTCCAATGCCTCTTAACATTTAAATGACTGTCTTAACCTATCTATTTCAAGGGCATGTTATGACTTTCAAGTGAGACCAAGAGTTGAAAACTCATTTCATAAACAGAAGAGCTGTGGGAATGTGGGCTCCTGCTCTCTCTGTTATTTGGGGGAAAGGTCAATTTGCAACACAACGTCCCCTTCCACACCCACTTATTTACCATCTACATACATTCAGCAGGGTTCTGCCAGTCACACAGCAGAGGGCAGAAGGTGGCTGGGCTGCTCATCACGCTGACCCTGAAGGCACTGCACACTGTCACTCACCCCACCCCACCCCTGGCCACGGCACCCCCAGGGCCCCTGCCATGATCTATGCAGGGACTCTCCCTTCCCCGATCTTTCCTGCTTCACAGGAGTTGTGGCAGGACTTCCTTGTGCCCAAAGCAGAGGACACAGAAGCCACCACACTGTCACAGGTCCCCTGCTAAGAGCCAATAGCACAAGTGTGGGCCACCTCTTTCCTCCTGGGGCCGAGGACTTACCAGGAGGCAATCGAGCCAACAACCCCAACTCCAGCCAGGCGGGATAAGCAGAAAACGAGGAAGAGAGAGGGAGAGAAGTGGGTGCCCCACCACAGGGCACCCAGAGGATGGCACACACATCCATGCAGGAGGGTAGATGCCCCCAACGGCCTTGCTGGGTTCAGCTGGAGAAGCAGCAGCAGCCATAAGAAGACCAACCAAAAGGGCATCCCAAGGATTTGTCAAAAGACTCAGCAGTGTCCCTCAGCCACCTCCCTGCCCAATACCAGAGGACTTAGATCCCAAAGGTGGCTGGGCGGAGGGGTCAGTAAAGGGAGACAGAGACAAAGCCAAGGCCTATGAAGAAGAAGAACCAGAAGACATCCTCTGTCCCAGCTCGAAGCACCTCAAGCTGAAGCCCAGTATCGACTGGCGGTAGAGGAGAGTTAAAATGGGTGGACACACTTGATGTGACTTGATTTTTTTAATAAGCAAAAGTGACCAGTAACACCAAAATGACAATGCCACGTCTCAGTTCAGTTCAGTTCAGTCGCTCAGTCGTGTCCGACTCTTTGCAACCCCATGAACCTCAGTACACCAGGCCTCCCTGTCCATCACCAACTCCCGGAGTCCACCCAAACCCATGTCCATTGTGTCAGTGATGCCATCCAACCATCTCATCCTCTGTCGTCCCCTTCTCCTCCTCTCTGCCATCTAAAACCCTGAAAGATCTTTCCACTGACCTCCATCTGGCAAAGCCTGGCTCAAGAACAGTGGACACCAGGCTCCGAATGCCCGCTTTCTCCCAGCTGACCTGGAACCCTCACTGAAGGATTTCTCTTCTCTCCCAGGAATCACAGGCTGCTGGTTGCCTATACTCTACCTTTGTGTGGGTTAAAAAACATCCTTCAAGGTGGTTGAACTGGAAAAAGGTGCCTCTCTGAGCCAAAAAGACTAAGCTTACATTTCTGCCCTTCAATTCGTTCTCCCCTAAACCAGCCCCCATTGAAAGTGAAATTGAAAGTGAAATTGCTCAGTCGTGTCCGACTCTTTGTGACCCATGGACAATACAGTCCATGGAATTCTCCAAGCCAGAATACTGGAGTGGGTAGTCTTTCCCTTCTCCAAGGGATCCTCCCAATCCAGGGTTTGAACCCAGGTCTCCTGCATTGCAGGAAGATTCTTTACCAGCTGAGCCACAAGAAAAGCCCAAATTATCCCCACTGGCTTCTCTTTATTCATTGCACATTCTGCCTGACCCATCCGGAAATCATTTTATCCCAGGAGGTGCTGGGACAGCTCACCTTTGGGCTTTCATGACCTTCTGCCCAGACTCTACAGTAGTAAACCAGCTGGAACCAGCTCAAGGATGGAGACTGGCAGCCATGAGCTCTGCTCAGCCTCCCTCCCAGAGAGACGCTGCTTCAAGCAGCAGCATCTGCAGCTGTTGCCCCTGCAGGATCCACCATGCCCAGGAGGCACCACATGCCTGATTCAGGGCAAAGGGTATTATAACTGAGTCCAGGGTACCAGAGCCACCATGCCTATCCTATGCCGATGCTGTTCAGTCGGGAAGTCCTGTCCGACTCTTGCAACTCCATGGACTGCAGCACACCAGGCTTCCCGGTCCTTCACCATCTCCCAGAGTTTGCTCAAACTCAGGTCCATTGAGTCAGTGATGCCATCCAACCATCTCGTCCTCTGTCGTCCCCCTCTCCTCCTGATGACCCTACATGAGGGATGACAGTCTCCTATGTGGGACTCCTCTCCTGGGCAGTCTTTTCTCGGGGGCTTCCCCTCAGCCTGACCAAGGTGTTCCTCTGAGCTGCACTCCCGTGTCAGGCTCTTCCTCTCGATCATCCGTCCTTCCTTCCCTCTGCCCGTTTACAGGTGTCAGACCTGCACCATGTGCTTAAGACTCTCCGCACCTGTCCCATTCCGTCTCCCCTTCATCCTTCAAAGGCATTTCCTCCAACAAAGTTCTTGGACTTCTGCTTTTGGATGACCTGAACAGAAAAGCAACCTTATCTTTATATTCCAAGTGCCAGGGGTGTTGGGGGGAGGGGGTCTTGTTTACTTTAGAGCAGTGAATATAAAGTCCCAGCTCAGGGGCTTGATCAACAGGTGGCCTTGGGCAGGTCACTTAAGCCCCTCTGAAACCCAGTTCAGTGTCCTTGTGTATTAAATGGTACTGATTATAGCACCTATGCCTTCAGATTGTTTGAGACTTCATTACAGTAATGTATTAATACACTTATCACACGTGTGAATGCATCTGAGAAGTAATGACTACCCAATACCATGCAACTCATCTGTACCAGATACACCGAGTACACGACCTACATGCTACGTTGGATGTTACCTCACGCTGATGGCAGCAATGATCATAGTACCGCTGGGCCATGCTACCCACACCACACACACCCAGTCCTCTCACAGAGGCTGCTGAGGGTGACCTTCTCTGAAGGGGACCACTTGGGTCCCTGGGCCCCAGCCTGGGCTATTCTACATGGGGGACTCACCAGGTAGCTCAAATAAAAAGCATCAGTGAACTCTTTGATACCTCTTTGATGCCTTCCTAGGACTCAAAATTGTAATCTGTCCCAAGACCAAAGGTAATATGGCCTCATAGTTCAGGATGGCAAAGACAGTTTTACAGAAAACCAACCCTTAAGAGCATTAGTCGGTGGCTGCGGGATGTGACAGTTGCTTGGGGGAAGAAGCAGTTGTTTTTCTGCTCCATTACTCTGCTCTCCATCTCTCTTTTCCCAGATCACCCTTAAGCTACATGTACTGGGAATCAGCATTAATCATATCCCATCCCATCCCATCTCCTTTGATACACTCTATAACCTCCTGGATGAGGAAATGGCGGGGCATACCTCCCAGCCTCTGGCTAGGGACTGAGCTCACCATCAGGACCACAGAAACTTTCTAACTCTGCTAATAACCAAGATCTTCTGCTAAGGGATACAGCTTTACCAGACAATGCTCCAGGGTTGTTGACAATTATTGGAGAATACAGCTACAGATTCTATCTGAGCCAGTTCTCACCCTCAGACAACAGGAAATGTAGTTTTTCCTGTAATTTCCAAAAACACCTTCTTTTCCTTTCTTCCCTTTTATTTCCTCCAATAAACATTTATCAACCACTCTCTAAGAGCCAGGCCCCAAGCTGGGCATCTGAGAGTCACCACTGAATGAGAAACAATCCCTGCCTTCCAGAATCTTTGATTCTGGACTAAAATCAAGATTAGCAGAATTTTTTATGGGGGGTAGGGGGGATGTAGTGTGAGAGGAGCTCACTCTAACTGGTAGTGATAAAGATCATAGAATATGGGTAACCCACTCAGAGAGGTAACCCACCACCTCTGGAGCCCAGGGATGGAAGTGCCAGTTAGACTGAGAACAGCAAGCTTAGGACAGAGTGGCAAGGAGAAGGGGGCAGTTTGCAAAAGGAAAGAGAACATGATTCTTTGTGGCTGGAGGGAGAGCTGAAGTAGGAGCTGGGCAGTGGAAAGACGTGTAGAGGTTGGAAGGGGTCAGGCCCCAAAGCACTCTCAACACCATTAAAAGGATTGTGGACTTCATTCTGAGGGCAGGGGGAGCTACTGATCTTCCCTAAACAGAGGAATGACACTAGAATCTTCAAGAGTGGAAAATCGATGGAAGGGTACGGATTAGAGACATACAAGCCAGGGATTTCAACTCAGTGATGGCTTTCTCACGTAAGCGTTGCTTCACAGCTACATTTCCACAGTTGCAACCTTGGTATCCAGCTCCCAAGCCACTAGTCAGCCAGGAAGAGTTTCCATTGTGAGGCGGAGGGCCAAGGGTCACATGAGAAGCCTGATATTGAAGCCAGCACTGGGCAGTACCCTGGGGACTCGGTGGCCCCCAATCGCGTTTAGTCTCCTAACAACCCTACCATCGTCAGTTCATAGCTGAGGACACAAGTTCAGCAAGACAATTGACTTCCCCAAGGTCACAGAACCATTAAGTGGTAGAGTCAGAATTTGAACTTGGGGCCTCGGACTCCAAGTCCAGTGCTCTTTGCTCTACACCATGTCATCTCCTGCAGAGACAGTAAGTACTGCGAAAGACACAAGAAGGAGGAGATGAATGGGACCTCTGGAAGTCAGGGCAAGATTTCCAGAGGCAATGAAGAGGGATGGGAAGTGCGCCTTGAACACGGGGTAGATGCTGTGTGAGCGGAAAGGAGTGGTGATGAGGTGAGAGAGAAGAAGAGGTGAGTGAGTGAGACGTCACAGTGAAGACCAAGAATGGCACACCCATGGGACATCTACATGATGCGACATGAATTTAATCTACCTCACAAGAGGTTAAGAGACATGGAGAATGGAATGAAAGGTCTAATACATGAATAGCCTGAACACCCCGAATCAGAGAGGAGACTGAAGAGCTGGGAACATCTCAAGAGCGAATGTTGATTGCCCTGAAGCCCGAGCGCCACAACTGCTGAAGCCAAGAGCCGTACCGAAGCCTGTGCACCCCACCCGGAAAATAGTCCCCGCCTGCCACAGCCAGAGAAAGCCACGGGAAGAAATGAAGCCCCAGCAGAGCCAGAAATACATAAACAATGTTTAAAAAAGAAGTCAAAATTATAGAAGAAGCATGAATGCTGAGAATTAATCAGCACACAATAGTGAAATGGCACAAAACTACTCAGGGTCGGAGTTTGTCAACCAGAGAGAAAAAGCAGATTACCTACAGAGAATAAACACACTGGTGGCTGACTCTTGAGCTGCAATCACAGAAGCCAGAGGACAATGGGTTAGTAATATTTTCAGGGTGCTGAGAAAAAAGGATTGAAACTCTTTCAAGGTGAAAAGAAATGTAAAGATATCTTCAGAAAAAATTTGAGAGTTTGACTACTAAGAAAATTTTAGAGAATATATCTCATTTAGAAAAAATATAATCCTAGACAGAGAATCTGAGATGCTAGAAGAAATGATGAGCATGGCTATTTTAAGTCAATTTTTAAAATATATTGACTTACAAAGTAACGATAACCATGGGCAATTTGAGGGTTTCAAAAAGATAAAACGAAACTACTGGATAACATCATTTGAGAGTAGGATGATTAGAATTTGTTTAGGAAGAGGTTAAAGACATATATTAACAAAGCATGCATGTGAAATCATCTGAATTAACCACTAAAAGACAGGCATTGAGAGTGGTATAACCTCCAAACAACAGAAGTGGGAAGATGCGATGAAAAAAAAAAAATTATTTTTCAATGAAGTGTAAAACAAGCTAATAACTGAAAAATAAATACAGTGTAGTTCCATTTATATTAAACTGAAGACTCACAAAGCTTAACACTCATGTTTGGAGATCAATATATAAACGATATATGAAGCAAAGAAATGATGGACAAAATACTCAGAATAGGGATCATATCTGATGAAAGGAAGAGGGATACATGGGTGAGAAGAAAGCTATGCAGGGGCCTCCAATGACTTTATGCCTTGCTTTTCACCAGGGTCAATGGCACAAGGAAGCAGAGCTGTAATCTGGAAGCTGAGGCAGAAGCCCAGCTACAGCTGGAGGCCCTTGATGGGGACTAAGGGGAACAGGGTGTTGGACCTGACCTGACCCACAGGTCCCACAGGTGCCCAAGGCTTCTCTGGGGGTCAGAGGCAATCTGACTCACTACAACGCCCTCTGCGGGGCCTCTGCCCAGAAAAGACAGGGCCGAGGTAAAGGGACAGAGGCCCTTCAGGGCAGCAGCCCCGCTTCCTGTGGGTGCATCAGGTGAGGGTGAGAAGGCGGGGAAGGCCGCAGGGAACATGTACCCCAGCACAGCAACGGAGTCCAGGATGACTTTCAGGCTCCTGGCACCTGCACGTCAGCAGCACGGGTGGGAGTTTGCAGCCAATGCTCCGGTGAGGCGGGGCAGCTGTTGCTCCCCACTCAGCTCTATTATTGTACCTCAGGCACAAATCCCCGAGCATTCTTCCTGACGCCTCCCCTAATCACTTCCCTGGATTCCTCTCAAACACCACCAAAACTCAGTGTTCACTATCAAAATATTTGCTCCCTCTGTACTAATCGACAGCAGCCCCGGGAAAGGAGAGGCACTTCAAGCACACTTGCAAGGACACTCTGCTCTCATGGACCCATAAATCCACACCTTGGCAAATCCTAGAGCAGACCCAGGATTCAGTTCCCATTCCCTCCACCACTTCCATTCTGGTCCCTGAAATCATTAGCTCAAATCGAACTTGAGTAACCAAATGAGCTCCTTTTATTTCTCTGTTAGGGCTTCTCCCCAAAAAGGAAGAAAGGCAGGCAGGCCAGACATGACATTTTACTTTTTATGGGTCTCAATTTATCTGACATGCATATTTCTTAAAGCTTTCACCAAAGCTACGCCTCACCGGCCAGCCAACAACACCTCCATTACCATTCAGCTATTTCTCATTCATTTCTGTGACTTTCCTTTCTTATTGCCACACTTTCCAGACGATAACATTAAGGGGATTGGAATTATTAAGCTCTTCCTTCTCAACAGTTTCTCAGAGCATCCTGAAGCCACAGAGATTGTGATGAATGAGTTCCAATGCCTTCATTTTTTATAACTCCAAATGAAATTTAGCCACAGCTAAGTGCTGAGACAAGGGCTTCACTGGACAAGCTTCTTGGTTTCAGATATATTATGCACAAGGGACACCATTCCATACCATGACTGCCTGCCTGTTCTAAGCTGACATGCCAGGTTCAAATTATGGATGCCACTATTCATGACAGGGTTGCAACCACCCAGCAAAATGACTTCTGAAACTGGCTACACAAGGATCTTGCGTAGCACTAACCTCAACTGGAAGTAAAAAATCATTATTTGATTCATGCCAGTCTCATTGACTGGATTGTGAGTTTCACTAGGACAGTTACTTTCCTCAATATGGTGGCCCTCCATTGGTCTTGCCCACTCAGGACCATCTGTGCATCTTCTGGCAAGGGAATGGTGAGCTTCTTTGGGGGAGCCACACCTTCCCACTCAGTCTATCCAGTTGCAATGGGATGGACTCCTTCCTACTCCAGGAGTGGTCATGTGACTCAAGCCTAGCCGATCAGACAGCTCAACCATTTGGCCATGATGACTAGCTCAAGAGTGGGCATGTGACCACAGCAGAGTCAACAAGGCAGAATTTTGGGAGTAACACTACAAATTATTTGAGAGAAAAGTATGTCCCCTCTTCAGCTAGATTTGAAACTAGGAAAGCAAGTGCAGGCATGCTACCTCAGGCTGATGCCTTGTTTGAGAGCGACAGAGCTGAGAGATGGAGAGAGGCCAGTTGCTGAAAACAAGCTCCCTGAATCAAGCAAGCCTATAGCTGTACTAATCTCTTTTGAGTGTATCGGTTTGGTAGCTTTCTGCCAATTGCAAGTGAATGTAAGTGCCACAAGGGGAAGGAAATTGTCAGTTTTGCTCACCACCATATGCCCTGTGCTTAGCACAGTGTCTCACATAAAACGGAAGCTTAATGTTGGTAATCAACAAATGATTTAAATATCTTACACAGGAGCCTGCTCCCTAGTGCCCCTGCCCAGACAATTCAACAACCTCAAACTCTAACAGGTGCTATTATTACCTCTTCCGGAGAATTGTGCAGGCTTCCCTGGTAGCTCGGCTGGTAAAGAATCCTTCTGCATTGCAGGAGACCTGGGTTCAATCCCTGGGTTGGGAAGATCTCCTGAAGGAGTGCATGGCAACCCACTCCAGTGTTCTTGCCTGGAGAATCCCCATGGACAGAGGAGCCTGGCAGGCTACAATCCATGGGGTCACAGTCAGACATGACTGAGCAACTAAGCACAGCACAGCACAGAGAATTGTGCAAGGGATAAATGAAATACTGGATGTTTGATATTTACCAGACACAAAGCACAAGAGAAATTTTCACTAAATTACCAGTTAATACATAAAAGCCGGTGTGATCCCACACATGAGGCAAACCAACTAAACCCCATGAATACAGACCAGTGTACACCCGAGGAATGGTACCAGATCAGGCAACACCTGATGCCAGGGATGCCACCAATCCAAGTGGTACCTCTGAGCTCCTCCAGATAGATAGGGCCCCAAGCAGGGGACAGGACTTGGAAGCAGATCAGGGACCCAGATCTTGGCCTCTCTCATACCCTCAGCTGCACATCCTCATGCAAAGTCTAGACAACACGCATGGCAGTCCTGCCCCTGTCCATCTCCCCACAAGTGCAGAGAAGACTCTGACACTCAGATGCCCTTTGGAGAGAAGCAGGGAATGGGGTGAGACAACCGCAAACCCAAAGCCTATTCTCCCCAAAAGGACCAAGTTAACTAAAGATGACCACATTGAAAAAAATGACACTAAACAGAACGGATGAGAGTTTATTTTTTTCCCTACTACCCAGAGGGGTGAAAGGGGTTGGTGATAACTTCATGAGATCAGAGAAATTATAGGAAAGTACACTGCATTTTCACTGTACATTTAAATAAGCTTGAAATGTGGCTGTACAAATGTTGGTCGCACTGTGAGCTCTGCATGGGGGGCAGACAGTCTATTCGTGATGAATTGCAAGACACGCTAGCCACATTGATCGCCTGCAGGAAGTGTTTCCAGGAGGCTGCAGCCTAGAGCAGGCGACACCTTCCTGCCTTGTGCCTTCCTGTGGGCTGATGAGGAGTGTGACCTCAACATGTAAAAGCATCCTCTCTATTTTAAATGAAAGCTGTAGGCAAATGGGGCTTCCCTGATGGCTCAGCAGTAAAGAATTTGTCTGTCAATGCAGGAGACACAGGAGACTTGGGTTTGATCCCTGGGTTGGGATCAAACCTTCTCCCCTGGAGAAGGGAATGGCAACCATTCCAGTATACTTGCCTGGAGAATCCCATGGACAGAGGAGCCTGGCAGGCTATGGTCCATAGGGTCGCAAAGCTTCAGAGCAACTAAGCATGCACACACACAGGCAAATGGCTCTGACATGTGACTCTATAAAGAACTTAATTACTAAACAAGGTAATTTGAGTATGACAGACTTTTAATACTTAAGCATAAGTATTATAAGTCATTTCCAGGAAGCTTCTCAATACTATAGCAACCAAACTTCATTCTCTAGCAAATGTCAAAGCTACCATATTTGTTTCTAGATAAGCAAACAAAGAAGAGCTCACGGTGGGAAGGTAGGGGAGAAAAGTCATGTGATTTGACCTAATCCCTATCAGCCTGGACAAGCCATGCCTTCACTGTCTTGACTGAAGGGCCGTCTGGCCTCTGTTTACACATCTCAGCTGTAGGTGTGCTCAGGGCTCCTGGACGTAGTTTATTCCATCTCAGGACAACTAGCTGCTAAAAAAGATGGTCAAACTGAATCAAAGTTAACACCCTGTGATTTTCATAAGTGTTCCATTTCTTGAGGCCCCTGACCTAGAAGACATTAGTGATTGGAAGACAGCAGCTATGCCTCACACCCCAAGGCTTCCATCTCATGCCTGTCATCATAAAAATGTGAGGCCATGAAAAGGTTCTGGCATGAGCTGGAGCCCTTCATCCCAGGGATGGGACAAGCTTGGGACTGGGCATCCATGGGAAACTAGACTGCAGGTCCTGGAGCACAGAAAACCTAAAGGCAGTTTCCCGGGTCTAACCGATGATAGAAACTTCCCAGTGTCAGCAAATTAGGAAGAATCTCTTGCAACCACCAGATGATATACTTCTGATGAGACCATCAGAAGTATATTAAATCAATAACAACAGAAATCACAGTATATTGTTACTTTGTGCTTTTATTTAATCCCAATAGAAAATAAAAAATCAGTTCTATCAAATCCAAGCCATCTAGATCCTCCAACATCTGTCCCTTTCCACACACTTTAGTTACCCACACCTGTGCCTCTCAGCAAAACACTGAAAATGAAAAAGTGTTAGGTAGACAAGACACAAAGGGCCTGAAATCAGAAACATGGAACTAGGGGAAAAGAAAGAGTTAAAATCTTGAGAACACCATTACAATCGAGGCTTTTCTAAAGCAAAAAATAATTCCACTTTTCTTTGTGACCTTTTTTTGAGACCCTATAGCCAGTGCACAATTTAAAAAAAAAAGAAAAGAAGGAAGAAGGCTCCTTTATTTCTTAGTTGGAACAGCTTAAGCAAGAACTTATGAAGAAAGTAGGTCAACCGACCTACTTTTTTTCTTCTTTAGAAATGTTTGCATTTAGGATAAGAGTTGGTGGAAATTTTCCATTCCAAATTCTGCTCCAGAGAGGAAAATCAGCCATCTGACTTGACATGATAGATGGTAACATGCTAACCATTGCTTCCAAATGACCCATGTGTTATCCCTCACAGCTTTTTTAAAATATTTCAAGATGGGTGTCATATTCATAATGAAAGAAAATTCAGACTTTTACTTTTTTGTGGGGAAGGCTAAATACATACCACCTTCCTTTTGTGAAGAGTTGTTTGATGTCATCTTTTTCTTTACTTCCAAGTGACAGGAGTGGTGTACCCTAAGGGTATGAGGCCACCATTCACATGCTTCAAATCCTGATATGCATCTCCAAAGGCTACCGTGTTTATTTATTCCATATAACAAGTAGAAGCATTTACTGCAAGTTCTAAACACTTTATAAATATGACACACTTAATCTTCATAACACCACCGTTACTTTCACAACCGCTGGTTTCTTCAGCTAGTTCTTGCTTCGCATGGATTTGGTGCTCAGGTCTCACTACCCGCCCCACCCTCCTGATTCTGGCTGCCACCTCTCAACAGGTTCCAAAGTCTCACCATAGTTTCCTATCTTTCTATTGTTCTTGGGGGCTGAGGACAAAAGCCTGGCTCACTCTCTCCTTCTCAGCCCCAGACACTCTAGCTTCCGAGATTGATCCCAAAGACTGTACAAGGCATTCCCTGATTTCCCATCAAGCAAGGTTAGGAACTAGAGGCAGCTCTGCTCTGGAAAGTCCAAGGAATGAGAAGGGGTGAGATTTAAAATAAAGAACTCAAAGGGGCTTCCCTGGTGATCCAGTGGTTAAGAATCTGCCTTCTAATGCAGAGGACACAGGTTCAATCCCTGGTCGGGGAACTATTAATAAGATCCCACCTTCCTCGGAGCAAATAACCCCAAATGCCTCAACAAAGACCCCGTGTAGCCAAAAACTAAATAAAATAAAAGGACTCGAGCTATGCATGAAAGAAGTTCACAGTAAAAGGATTGTGAATCCAGAGGAGGCACTTTTTTGCCCCAGTCTCCCTCCCTGGCCAGCTGTATATTCAAGGAGCCACCAGGATGGAGGAACAAACACTGGGAGCCAGAGCCGACCCCAGCTCCCATATTAACTACTGGGTAAATAAGGGTGATTTCTCAAGCTTTTCTGCGCATCAGTGATGCTATCTGTAGAGGGCTAACCATGCCTAACTCAAGAAGTTGAGAGTCCCTCTGAAACAGTGCACATCCAACCACTCTGCACATCTACACAGCCAGGCAAACACACAAGACCTCAGGGCAGCAGCCTGCCAGGAGGATCACCAATGGGTAGTACTGATCAGCCAGCCAAGCTCTTTCTGTTCCGTGCGGCTCGGAGAGGATGTGACCCTCCCAGCGCATGCAGCTGGGGGAGTCCACGTTGCCTCTCACCCTCTGCCTCCACGGGCACAATCCTTCCCACCTCCTTGGGGGCTGCCTTTCTGCAGGACAGCCTGGTGTGTCTGCTCCCCCACCTCCCACAGGACTCCTGGAAGGGCCATGCAGGAGGGGGTGTCCACTGCCTGAGCCTCAGTTCCTGGACTGAAGACAGTACCGGTAATAGAGACACAAATAAGAACAAAGGCGCTCAACAGTCATTTTTAGGAAGAAAACATCCTCACTCCTTAGCCCACAGACTCCCACCCAGGTGCCCGCTCTGTGGCTAACCCCACACCCTAGCCAACCTTTCCCATGTGCCCAACAACCTGAGAAAACTTTGGAAGCTTGAGCGGCGAGTAAGACCGGTGGTCCTGGGGCAGCGCCAGCAGAATCACAGTGCATACCAGGCGCTGAGAACAGACATTCTTAAAGGCCCTCTGGTCACCCATCTCCAGAGTCCTCTAGCCGCCCCTCTGCCCAACAGCAGCTGCAACCATCTTTCTTCTGTTGAAGTGAAATGTGTCTCTTTAGAACTCCCAGCCCTGAATCCGCTCAACGATCTCCCTTTTTCCAGATGGGACTCCGGAGATTGAGGACTGGTGGCTTTGTTCCCCTGCCACACACATATTTGAAAGACAAACATTCCCCCCGCTCCCAACAAATAATTACTAAAAATGACTGCTATACTTCTATGTCCTTTCCCTGCTTCAAACACAATCAGATGTTCTGTGGTTAAGGATAAACTGGACAAAGAGCCTGAAGGGATGGACCCACCCTAGAACCCTGCAGCTCTGGGACTTTCAAAAATCCTCTCCTCCACATGTGTCCTGAAGACACAGCATGGGAAGGTAGGAAGCAGTGCCCATTCCACTTGGGAGCTCTGCTTTGCACAGAAAGCCAACCTCAACTGCTGGGTCCCTACAAGCTGCACCGACTACATGCATGGGGAGTGCCCTGCCCTGGTGATAGTCAGAAAAAGTTAAGAGACGAACACCCCACCTAAGTGCAGGACAAGCCATCGGGAGGCCCACTCCAGCACCCAAGCCCAAACTCCGCTATTCACTGCGCACCGGCAGTCCCTGCCAAGCCCTCAGGGCAAGTCTTCTGGAGACAGCCGGTGGGCTGCTGCCAAGACAATAAGCCATGAACCAGGTGTGACTGATTTTCAGAAGTAAAGCTCAGGAGGAGAAATGGGTTCTGACTGAGGCAGTATTTAGACAGAGGATATTCTTAATAGTTTCAGATACATGTTGAAGTCCAAAAATAGATATTTTTCCCCCAAAGCCAAGCTTACATGCAATAGCTTTTCTCATGAGTATTTTTATATAACCAGAAACCTCTCTTAGAACCCCTGGAACATATCAATGAACACAGGAAAAGGAGGAATGCCTTAACATTTTTTCTCTTTTTAACAGAGGAGACTTTTATCAAGAACCCCGCGGCCTCAGTGGGGAGGCACCTCCTCCTCCCCTCCCCCTCTGTGCTCCGAGTCCACTTTCCCAGACTGTCTCTGGAGAGGAGGAGTCTCAGCCTCCGGGAGGCATCAGCATCCACGCTCATGCGCTCATGGACAGAGCACATTTGTTGGCTTGATCTTCATACATATCCCATGGAGTCAATGTTAGGGTCACGGATGAGAAATTGAAAGGACACACCCAAGCTCACAGAGCTGCTAGGTTCTAGAGAGGGCCGCAGATCTTCAGACTCCCGGTCCACACTGTTCTTTGAATTACGGTTCAACAACACATCCACATGTGTTTGACAGTAGGGAAGAAAATACAAAGTCACAAGAGTCCTTTTTACACCTGAATTTTGCACCTAAAATTCAACTAAATTAATGATGACTGCTTACCCCGGGGAAAGAAAAGATTTACATTAGGATTGTGATAGATTGCATTATTGGCTCAAATTCTCCTCCCCTCCCTGTCTTCACACTCTTTGACACACGGCTTTGCAGTTCCTCACGTGAAAGGGGCAGAGTATTTTTCCCACCTTCTCAACTCTGTGACACACTGTGGCCAAAGGCATGAGGTGAAAGTGATGGCATGCTGGTGTGGAGGCTGGGCTTCCAAAGCCTGGCATGGTGCCACTTGCTTTCTGGCTCCTGAGAAGAGCGTGCCCAGGCTGGCCTGCCGGTCCCAAGAGCAGCATAGAGCCACACAGATCAGAGTCCCCACCGCCCCAGTGATGATGCCCAGCCAAGATCAGCCAAGAGCAGAGCCTCAGCCAACCTGCAGCAGTGACTCCCTAACACTGACTGTGCGGCAGGAGGCTTCTTCTCTAGCACAGATTAGCAAGGGGGAGTCCCACTGAGTATGCTATAGGGAATTGCTACAATGGGAAAGAAGTTGGACCATACCAGGACTTTCAGACTTTGGGATTTTAGGTATAAGTATCAGTAAAAAGCCTCTGGAAAAGGAAATGGCAACCCACTCCAGTATTCTTGCCTGGAGAATCCCATGGACAGAGGAGCCTGGCAGGCTACAGTCCGTAGCATCGCAAATAGTAGGACACAACTTAGCTACTGAAAAACAACAAGAAATCAAACCAAAATTGTGGAAACCAACACGGGATTCCTCCCTTTTTCTGAGCAAAGGCAATATATAAAAAATAACCATTGCTTACTATCACCATCAGTTCATAAGAGACAGGACATGTTAACACTAAAACTGAGGAGAGGATATTATCTTTGAATATGACACAGTCCTTTCCAAGCAAAGATAGCTGGCCACCCTCCATATATGAGCCTTTTTCTTTCCTCTTGTCACAGATCAATGAAAACTTTGTCACTAAATAGCTCTGGTCCATGTATTAGCAGCGTTTCTGCATGCTTTATCACTTGTGTGAATTGCAAGACTTAAATCACATTTCTGTTTGCTCTGTGACAATATAAAAATTACATTTTTTAAACTGGGATAAAAAATAAAGCTAAAGATAAATTTGAGGACCTCTGCCATGCCTTCTCCCCTGGCAGAGCAGCCAACAGCCCTGACAAACACCCTCCTCAACACTATGAGTCACACGCTATGCAAGCACCTAAGAGGCTAGTTTGTGCTTTCATGATTACAATAATGTACGAACAGAAAGGAAAACAGTGATCCCAATGGAAGCTCTCCCAGGGCTACAGGGACACATAACTGAGACAGAGGTTCCAGGCAGGGAATCCCTGGGACCAGCTCCAGGGACACACAGTGAGGCCACGCATAAACATTGACTGTCTTCTTTCTGAGCCATAAGGAGCCCCTCCACCCTGTTGGGTATATGGAGGCCCAGGAGAAGGAAGGGGGTCACAATGCCCAGAGAGAAATGCCTCTGAGGGACCCTTGACGGCCAAGCAGGTTGTTTAGTGAGGGTGGTGCACAAGAGTCCTGTTCATCCCTTCCCAGCAGAGAGGGCAGTGCTCGTCCGGAGCCCTGGGGGCCTGCCGGCTCCGGCACAGAGATGCTAAGCCGTGGTCTCTAAGGGTCTCTGTGAAGGCCCCTCAGTGTTCCAGCACACACCATGGGGACATCAAAGCCTGTGCCTCAAGCTCAGCACATTCAGTGAGCACAGAAAGGGCAGACACCAGGCCTCTCTCCACTGTGCTCTCCGCAGGCAACCAGGAACACAGCCTCAGCCCCAGGAGACCGCTAGCCAGAGCAGAATCAGCAGAGTCTAACGCCCTCACTCCCCTGATTGCAGCGGCCCTTCAGACTCTGCCCCAACGCCAGAGGGAGGCTGAGATGTGGAAACCTGCCCCCAGGGATCTGGAAGGTCAGCCTACCGTGGAACCAGGGCGCGATGGCTTTGGTGTTCCTCTCGAAGCCTGCTCGGCGAGGCAGCTGCTCCTCCTTAAACCAGCGGACTATGACTTCTCTGGAGACGGGGCGCAGGGGCCGCTCCCAGGTCCTGCTGAGACAGACACCACGGAGTGTGGGAGAGTCACGAGGGAGGGGCAGGGGGCGGGGCAGGAGGGAGGCGGAGGGGGCCGGGCAGACCACCGCGAACACCCGGTGCCCACACGCACGCTTGAGGAAAGGATTAAATAAATCCAAGTACTTGACGGCTCTCTGCAGATTATAATGTACCAGCTGTTCGTATTTTTCCCCAAAAGAAAACTGTTATCACTTGTTTTGGGGAAAAAAAGCATACTAGCATAACATCGTAAAGCTACTATATTCCAATAAAAAAAAATTTTTTTTAAAGGAGGGGGACTTTCCATGTCTGACACAGGATGCAGCATGCTTGGGGCTGGTGCATGGGGATGACCCAGAAAGATGTTATGGGGAGGGAGGTGGGAGGGGGGTTCATGTTTGGGAATGCATGTAAGAATTAAAGATTTTAAAATTTAAAAAATAAAAAACTAAAAAAAAATAAAATAAAATAAAATAAATAGGTAAAAAAAAAAAAAAAAAAGGAGGGGGACTTTCCCGGCAGCCCAGTGATTCAGTGGTTAAGACTCCATGCTTCCAATCCAGGAGAGGGGCGGGGTCCCTCAGGTTCAGTCCCTGGTATGGGAACTGGGATCCCACCAGTTGCCTGGTAAGGCCGATATTTCTTTAAATGTAAAAAATAGAAAAAGAAAAAGTTACACAAGTGCAAGCAGGAAATAGGACAGGAGGGGATGTCTGAGAGGGAGAAAAGGCCAGGGCATAAACAGCAGAATCTAAGAAGAAGGATCCTAATGTAATACCAGCAAAATCATTATATGTGCGTGTCCTCCACCCTCCCCAAACCCCCACCGAAGAGGATGCTGGTTTTGCCTCACCCCATCTCCCACTCATCTCCCCTGCCCCTGCCGTCTAAGGGGACACCTGTCTTGGCCAACTAGGTTTCATGATTTATGACACAGTGTCAGGACAGGGAACAGCCTCAATCTGCTCTGAAAATGGCTGAGCTTCACCTCCAAAAAATAAAGAGGGAAAGGACAGAGGAACGAGAGAGGGGCAGGAGCAAGGCACTACGCTGGCTGACTTTTGACCGGCGATCTGGTGAGGGTCTGAAGATCCCTGGAGTGAGATGAACAGGGGCACTACTCCCATGCTTTCTGATATTCTCCCACAAAAGCCCAGATTTTACTTGTTTTTGTGTCTGTATTGTGGCTCCTGGATGTACACAGAAATTCTGTTTCCTTGGAGCCATACTAACAGGAAGCCCAGTGAGGGTTGGACAGCATATGCCCCATAACAGCACCACCACAGTCTGCAGAGCAAGATTTGTTCTTGTTTAGTCGCTAAGTCATGCTCAGCTGTTTTGTGACCCCATGAACTGCAGCCTGCCAGGCTTCTCTGTCCATGGGATTTCCCAGGCAAGAATACTGGAGTGGGCTGCCATTTCCTTCTTCAGGGGATCTTCCCCACCCAGAGATCAAACTCACGCCTCCTGCAATGGCAGGGAGATCCTTTACCACTCAACCACCAGGGAAGCTCAAAAATTCCATTAAAGCAGAGCAGACTTTGGGCCCACCTTAAACAACTGCAACTTTTTCACCTTTCCACCTGAGTGACAGAAACCTGGCAAATTCTCACGGTCATTGCTGTCTGGTCCACCTAATAGCACTGGCATTTAGAATTCACCACCACTGTCATCATCTCTTATACAATAAACATCAGCTGTCCCCTTATGCAGTCATTGCATTTCCTCTGCACCAACAAAAACGGACGATGAGCCCAGGACTTCCTGGCAAACCCCAGAATGAGCTCCTATTTTTCCTGCCCTAAAATGAATCCCTGTACTCACGCACGGTAGTGAACACTGCAGATTTTTTAAATGATTGCATAAGAAAGACAGGGTTTCCCTGGAGGCTCAGACAGTAAAGAATCCTCCTGCAATGCAGGAGACCTGGGTTCAATCCCTGAGTTGAGAAGATCCCCTGGAGGAGGGCATGGCAACCCACTCCGGTATTCTTGCCTGGAGAATCCCCATGGACAGAGGAGCCTGGTGGGCTACAGTCCATGGGGTTGGAAAGAGTCAGACACGACCGAGCAACTAACACACAAGACAGGGGGTGAGGTTCCACTGAACAGCTCAGAGGCATGATCAGTGGGGCTGTTCTCCAAATCCCTTCCTCCCCACAGGCAGAGCGCCTCTAACCAGCTTTGCCACCCTGTATCCACCCTTCAGCATTTTCCGCTTCTCAGGAACCTCAGAGTCCCTTTCTCTTTATGAAACAACCATCCTGCCACCAGCCTTTTCCTTCACACTTGCATTCCCCCGTAAATAATTATGCTTGGGGAGAAAAAATCCTCTGGTTTCTAAGACTCATTGTCCTCAGAAGGCAAGAGGAGGTTATACATGACAGCAAGGACAATTCATTCATTCTTGTCCCTCTGTTTCCAAGTAGAGAATCTGATTCCCCAGAATGTAAATGCTAGGGGGAGATGCTCCAAGAGGCCACCTGGCCAGAAGCCTTGCTCCTGCCCCTGCAGCTCTCTCCCATCAACCCTGTGTCTGCCCCCAGTAGAGCCAGGCAAGCATGTGCTGGCACCGCAGTGCTGAGGGCAGTGAGGCCACAGGGACCTGTGCCACAGGGCAGCCACAGGAAAAAGGCTGATGCACGGCTTCTGGTGCCTGGGTCTGCCATTCCATCCGCCTGGTCCCCGGATCCCCCACCCCACGCAAGGGGTCTCCCTGTGGCTGTCACTTCTCCCCTGCTGATAGCTACACCCAGACAGCCTGGAGCCAGACTGCAACAGTCCATGCAGCTCTATGTTCTGGGCCTGAAGGACAAATTATTTGTCTCCTTAAAAAAAAAAAAAAAAAAGCACAAGAGGAAGAAGATTTCTAACTATGTCTCTAAATCCAGTAAACATAAAAGAAACTCTGATCTCATAAAAATCAAGAATTCCTGCACGACAGGAAACATGATCGTAAAAGTCAAAAGACAAATGACAGGTTGAGGGGGGGAAATGTTTTATCACAAAGAAGAGAATCTTTTCCCCTATATTTTAGGAGTTCCTAAAAATAGATCAGCCCTGAATATTCATTGGAAGGGCTGTTACTGAGGCTGAAACTCCAATATTTTGGCCACCTGATGTGGGGAGCTGATTCATTGGAAGTGATCCTAATGCTGGGAAAGATAGAAGGCAAAAGAAGAAGGGAATGGCAGACGATGAGATGGTTAGACAGCATCACTGACTCGGTGGACATGAATTTGAGCAAACTCAGGAGATAGTGGAGGACGGAGGAACATGGTGTGCCATAGTCCATGGGGCTGCAAAGAGTTGGACACGACTTAGCAACTGAATAACAATAAACAAAAAAATAGATGACAAAAAGACCAATAATACAATGAAGAGGCAGGAAAGGAAGAGACAGGTATGGAAATAGCAAAAACCCTTAAACATATACAAAATACTTCACCTCATGAAATGCAGATTTAAACTTTCACTGAGATATTATTTCTCACACACACACAAAAAAAACACACACAAAAATCTGACAACATACTTCTGGCAAGGCTAAAGAATGTGAGTGCTGACTGGCACCATCTCTGTGGAGGACAAATTGGCCTTAGCTATCAGTACTATACATGCATGTAGCCCTTAATCCAGTGGTCCCACTTTGGGGAATCTCTGTTGTAGATAGTAGTTGCCTGAGTATAAAATTAACGTCTACAAGGTTACTTACTAAGGGCATTGTTGGCAATAACCAAAGGTCTCAAACAACACCACGACCCACCTGCCAGGCACAGCCAGGGGTGAAAGCGGCCCCAGGCCTGGGAGGTGGTGGTAGAGTCTCGCCTCCTGGTCGTGGCTCTGGCCGAGCTCTCGGAACCTGGAGCTGAGTCCGGCAACAGTGCCCTTCTGGATGGCGCGGAGCGAGTGACGCTGGTACTCATCCCGGGCACGCTGGGCTCGGCGGCTCCTCTCCTCGTCAGCCGCCTTGGATCGACGCACTGGAAAGGAAGTGAGAGCACGTTCACCACCGTACCCACTTCCCAAGCTTTCTTCCTTTTAAAGTCAAGTATTTCCAGGGACTTCCCTGGTGGTCCCGTGGTTAAGAATCTGCCTTCCAGTGCAGGAGATGGGAGTCCGATCCCCAGTCAGGGAACTAAGATCCCTCCTGCCATGGGGCAACTAAGCCCACACCCCAGCTAGAGAAAAAGTCTGCATACCACAGTGAAGATTCAGTGGAGCCAAAATTTTAAAAAATAAATCAACAAAAATATAAATAAAATCAGGTGTGTCTGATACCAGAGCCCCTGCTATTTCCTACAAAAAGCCACAAGAGCCCTTAAGATCATCCCTCCTCACGTTACTCATGTGGAAACTGAGTGCCAAAGAAGCTGGGTCAGTGGGCAAGCCTGGCAGGGACCCATACTCCCCGCTACCAGAGGAGGAGTCCCGGCTCCGGCTCCCTTTCTCTTTGGTTCCCTGAGGCCTTGAAGCTGGCGGGTGAGTGTGCTGGAGGCAGGGAAGAGGTGCTTCAGTGACTCTGTAGCCACAGAGCTGCCGTGTCTGCCGTGACGCCCCCTCACCAGCATGTCTTTTTGTGTCTCTCGAGGCAGGTTGGACATCTGCAAGTTTCTGCTTCTAAAACTCAAAAGGAAGTCCTGGAGCCGGGAAAGTGCACAGAGCGAGGAAGACCTCTGAAGCACGGTCTCAAATTAAAACCGATTATTTTGTGGTCTGACTGCATCAAATCAGGCCCCATCTGCCCCTACAATCCAGGCCTTTTGTAGAGAACTCTTGAAGCTGGCAGTGTCCTCATTGCACAGGTCCAGGGATTGCCTTGGCCCAAGCCTTAAGAAAAATCTTACCCAAAGTCCAAGTCTGATCCAAAGTTCATCCAACACCTGTGGGGCACGCAACTGCAACCTACCAATGCCAGGGACCTGGGTTCTTTTGGCACTTGCAGGATACAAGGTAAATGGTCCTCATCCTTAAAGAAAGAGCTTCTCCTCTTCAAGCGGTCAAAGTCCATTCTCAAAACACACCATCTCCCAGATCTGAGGAAGGCAGTGGGAAGTCTGTCCCTCAGAAAGTATTTATAGAAGTGGAGGTCACCTAGACTGAGAGTGCCAGGGTGGCGGGAGGGGGATTTTCTTTGGTCTATTCATTGCTGCATTCCAGTGCCTGGCATACATATGCATCCGTCAGCAGGTGATACATATGCTTGAATGGCTGCACCCCATTAAGTATTTAACCCTGCCAGGCTCTGAGCTGAATATAGAGATAGCAAAGACGAGACACTCAGAGCGTAGCTGGGAGAATAAGACAAATAAATATCTGTAGCATAAGGAGAATAGGAACCCAACAAGTCTTGTCGTAGTTTAGGGGCTGCAGCACTCAGGTTCTGTGAGGGGGTCAGGAGACTGAGCACCCCACTGGGCCTGGAAAGGTCAACAGGAGCTTTTCCAGGGAAGGAAGAGGGAGGAATCCAGAAGAGGCAGGGGGCAGGGTCGGTGGGGGAGAAAAAACCTAATTTCAGTTCCTGGTACTAAGAACACCACAATACCTGCCACCACAGTTTCCCAGCGTGGGCTTTCCAGTCACAAGACTACAGACAGAACACAGAAGCGTCTGCCCCACCAGGAGGGCTTCCCTGGTGGCTTAGTGGTAAAGAATCCACCTGCCAACACAGGAGACCCGGGTTCTATCCTGGGTCGGGAAGATCCCCTGGAGAAGGAAATGGCAACCCACTCCAGTATTCTTGTCTGGGAAATCCCATGGACAGAGGAGCCTGGTGGGCCACAGTCCATAGGTCACAAAAGAGTCAGACATGACTTGGAGATTAAACAACAAAATCTCTTCAGGGGCCAGTGACCTTTGAGAGTTGACAGCCTTGAGAGACAGCCCCAGTCAGTGATAGAGGGACGTCACATGCAAAGTAGGAAGACAGGCTTTGGGAACTCAGCTAGGGGAGGGCACAGGCTGTGGGTCACACGGGGACTAAATCCAGCCTCCCAAAGTCCAGCCCTGCTTTTGCCATTGTCTTCCTCAGAAGCCTTAAGTGGCTCCCAGTATGTGCAGGACAAAAGGCAAATCCCTCGGCCCTTAAGAAATATCCCTTCCACCCACTTTCTTTTCCAGCCCAGTGGGCCTCTGAGCTTCTCCCTGCCCTTTGTTCAAGTGCCACCAAGCTCTCCACCGTTCTGCAAACTCCCCTCTCTGTGCAGCTGTGTCTACCAACTCAAACCAGCTGTGACGCACGTGCAGCCAGATCAGCTCAGAAATGCCAGGCAGCAGTACAGAGGGTACTCAGAGGTGACGACATGGCCGAGGCTGCAAGCAGGAAGCCAGCCCTGCCGCCCAGCCTCGATTATGGAGAGAGACTGATATGAAGTCAGGGTCAATGGCAGCTCCAGGAGGGCTTCTTGGGTCTTTTTCTCTTCTTGTGTTTCTTTCTTTTTTTTTTTTTTTTTTTGACACATAATTGATGTACATAAATAAGCTTAACATGTTCTATGTGCTGATGTTGAGATACTTAATATATTGCAAAATGATGATCACCCTAGCATTAGCTAACTCATTCATCAGTCACATAGTTACCTTTTCTTTTTTGTGGCAAGAACATTTAAGATCTAGTCTCTTGGCAACTTGAGCTTCCCTGGTGGCTCAGATGGTAAGGAACCTGCCTGCAATGTGGGAGACCCGGGTTGGATCCCTGGGTTGGGAAGATCCCCTGGAGAAGGGAATGGCTACCCACTCCAGTATTCTGGCCTGGAGAATTCCATGGACAGAAGAGCATGCTGAGCTACAGTCCATGGGATTCCGAAGAGTCAGACACCACCGAGTGACTCACTTTTTCACTTTCATTCTAGGCAACTTAGAAGTATATAACACATTATTGTTGACTACAGTCTCTAAGCTGTGCATTCGATCCCCAGAATTTATTCATCTTCTAATTTTGTACCCTTTGATCAACCTCTAACTCCTCACCCCGCCACCCATGCCCCCAGGCCCTGGAAACCACCATTTCACTCTGTTTCTATGGGTTTGACATTTTTAGATTTCACATATAGGTGAAATTGTGTAGTATTTTCCTGTCTTTTGTTCACTTAGCATAATCCCTAAAGGTCCGTGTGTGTGTGTGTGTGTGTGTGTGTGTGTGTGTGTGTGTGTGTGTGTGTGTGTGTGTTGTGTGTGTGTGTGTGTGTGTGTGTGTGTGTGTGTGTGTGTGTGTGTGTGTGTGTGTGTGTGTGTGTGTGTGTGTGTGTGTGTGTGTGTGTGTGTGTGTGTGTGTGTGTGTGTGTGTGTGTGTGTTGTGTGTGTGTGTGTGTGTGTGTGTGTGTGTGTGTGTGTGTGTGTGTGTGTGTGTGTGTTTGTGTGTGTGTGTGTGTGTGTGTGTGTGTGTGTGTGTGTGTGTGTGTGTGTGTGTGTGTGTGTGTGTGTGTGTGTGTGTGTGTGTGTGTGTTGTGTGTGTGTGTGTGTGTGTGTGTGTGTGTGTGTGTGTGTGTTGTGTGTGTGTGGTGTGTGTGTGTTGTGTGTGTGTTGTGTGTGTTGTGTGTTGTGTGTGTGTTGTGTGTGTTGTGTGTGTGTTGTGTGTGTTGTGTGTGTGTTGTGTGTGTGGTGTGTGTGTGTGTGTGTGTGTGTGTGTGTGTGTGTGTGTGGTCTTCATTCATCCGTTGACATATGCCTTATGTTGTTTCTGTAGCTAGGCTACTGTAACTGCTGCAGTAAACATGAGAGTCCAGATACCGCTTTAATAGCCTGATCTTATTTCCTTCTAATATATATCCAGAAGGGAGATTGCTGGGTCATACGGTAGCTTTATTTTTAATTTTTTTGAGGAACCTCCATAGCATTTGCCATAGTGGCTGCATCAATTTATACTCTCACCAACAGTGCCCAGGATCCCTTTTCTCCAACCTTCATCAACACTCTATGCCAGCTTTCTTTGGAAAATCCCTGAATGCCTCCAGGCCTCAGTGTTTACCTCTGTCAAAATAAGAATGATGTGAGTGTCCGCCTCATTGAGTTATTATAAAGATTAAATGAGACATATAAAACACTATAAACGATGAAGTGCTTTGGAAAAGCAATGTCTTACTAAATCCGGCCTCTGACCTTGATCTTTTCTTCAAATTTCTCAAAGCCTAATTCTGGAGCCAAGCTGCCTGGGTTCAGATCTCAACTTCATTTACCAGCTGTGTAACAGTGGACAAGTTAGTTAATCACCCTGGGCCTCCATTTTGTCAAAAGTAAAACGGACATAATAATGGTCCCTACCTCATAAAGTTGTCATGAAGTTACTATGAAACTAATATAAATCACTTACAACTGTGCCGGGTACATTTTGAGCACCATGGTGTTAGCTAAAGCTTTTATTTTCATCGGAAGTGAAAAAGGTGAAAGTTCTCCGCTCTCAGTCATGTCTTTGCGACTTTTGCCGTCCCATGGACGGTAGCCTATCCGTCTCCTCGTTCCATGGAATTCTCCAGGCAAGAATACTGGAGTGGGTGGCGTTAGCACTGTCAAGATGCAAACATAAGCAGTTCTCAGTCAGTCCAGGAGGGGGCACCCTTGACGCTCAGTGGCATGGATTCTGGGTCTGTTTACAAGCAGCTTGTGGGACCTTAGTTCTCCAGCCAGGGCAGTGAAAGCACCGCGTCCTAACCACTGGACCGCCAGGGAACTCCCAGCTTACCCTAAAGTTTGAAATCATCAAAGGTTGCTTCTGTTCCTTCTCTGAATCTGGGATAGATTCAAAGTGTAATCATGGGAATCTGCCACGGAAACTCTCAGCCAGAACTCAAAGCTTTTTTCTTCTATCCCAGTAAAAACCACCACAAGCACCTTTGGCCTTGAGGCAGCAAGTATCAGACTGTCTTATACTCCAGAGGACCCCACTGCAGAGGTGGGGCCCCAACCAAGTCAACTTCGCTTTCTCCTACGGGCCGAGTTCCAGTCCAGGACGACTTCCCAGGGGCCTGCTCAGTAGGCACAGCAAGGGCCTGCACTGCACGCAGAACAAAAGGGGATCAGAGCCATTCCCACTTCTAAGGTTGCTTCCAAGGTCTCCTCTCTCCATCTGGTAAAGGGGAGAATGAACTTCGTCTCTCAGAAATAATGTAAAGACAGCTGAACAACAGGAAAACACTGAAGACCAGAAGAAAAGCTGAATTCATAGACTGAAAAATGGACCAACCACAGAGATACCTCTTCACACCTATCCGTATAGCTATTGTTTTTAAATTAAAAGAAACATGATAATAACAAGTGCTGGCAAGGATATGGAGAAATTGGAACCCTTATGCAATGTTGGTGGGACTGTGAAATGGTGCAGCTGCTGTGGAAAACAGTACAACAATTCCATAAAAAAACTAAACGCACAATTACACATGGTCCCGCAATGCCAACTCTAGACATATACCCAAAAGAATTGAAAGCAGGAATTCAAATAAATATTTGTACACCCATGTTCATAACGGCATGATTCACAATAGCCAAAACATGGAAATAACACAAATGCCCATCAATGGATAGGCAGATAAACAAAACACAGTATATACATAAAAGGAATATTATTCAGTCTTAAAAAGGGAGAAAATTCTGACACAAACTACAACATGGTTGAAACTTAAAGATGTTAATGCTAAGTGAATAAGCCAGACACAAAAGGAAAAGTGTTGTATGATTTCACTTATACTCCACGTATTGCACTTAGAGTAGCTAAATTCATAGAGTAGAAAGTGGTGGCCACCAGGGACTAGAGGCAGGGTGAAATGAGGGGTTATTGTTTCATGGGCCAGAGTTTCAATGTTGGAAGAAAGCAAATTTCTGGAGGTGGGCAGTGGTGATGGTGGCAAAGCACCAAGAGTGTGCTCAGTGTCACTAAACTGTACACTTACAAGCAGTTAAAATGGTCAATCTGAAGCTGTGTCAGTTCAGTTCAGTCACTCAGTCGTGTCTGACTCTTTGCAACCCCATGGACTTCAGCACGCCAGGCCTCCCTGTCCTTCACCAACTCCCAGAGCCTTTTGTCAAACTCACGTCCATCACGTAGGTGATGCCATCCAATCATTTCATCCTCTGCCGTCCCCTTCTTCTCCTGCCTTCAATTTTTCCCAGCACCAGAGTCTTTTCCAGTGAATCGGTTCTTCGCATCAGGTGGCCAAAGTATTGGAGTTTCAGCTTCAGCGTCAGTCCTTCCAATGAATAATCAGGACTGATTTCCTTTAGGATTGACAGGTTGGATCTCCTTGCAGTCCAAGGGACTCTCAAGAGTCTTTTCCAACACCACAGTTCAAAACCACAATGCCTTTGTTGGGGTTTTTTACCGTTTTACTGGCCACACCATGTGGCCTGTAGGATGCAGGATCTTAGTTCCCCATCAGGGGTCAAACCCGTGCCCCCTACATTGGGAGCTCAGAGTCTTACCCACTGGACCACCAGGGAAGGCCCCTACCACAATATAAAATTAAAAAAAAAAAAGCCATTCTGTAACATTCTGGCTTAGAGAGCACTGGGCTTAGAATGAACAGGCCAGAGCACAGCAGATGTTGCCATTAGCTAGAAATGTACCCAGCTGTGTGTGTCCCCAGCCATCCCTTAGTTCTCTCACCTGCAGATCAGAGGGAAAGGCCCCTTCCAGCTTTGCCCTCCTATCACAAGGATGCACCCACACCTGCCCGGCCTGGGGCCACCTCCCAGAACTGAGACACCACTTTCCAGGACTGCCGGCCTGCAACCCTCATGTTCAAAAGGCACCAAGACCCCCAGTCTTAGGAGTCCAGCCTCACTCTTGTTGGACCTGGGAGTTTCAGCTGCCCCAGGCCGGGAGGGAAGCTGAGCATTCTGCTTGGCTCTGCTCCTGACTCTCTGTCTAGTCCATGACAAGTTTTCACCTTCCTAGGTCTTAGTTTTCCCTCCGTGGAAAATAGAGGCCACCCGCTCTTTCAGGCCATGTGTGTGTTTACTAATCATTTAGTCGTGTCCGACTCTTTGCAACCCCATGGACCGTAGCCCGCCAGGCTCCACTGTCCATGGGCTTCTCCAGACAGGAATACTGGAGTGGGTTGCTGTGACCTTCTCCAGGGGATCATCCCAATCCAGGGATCGAACTGCCAGGCTGCTCTGGAATCACGTCCGAACCTCTGCTCAAGACTCCTGCTCAGTTCTCCCACGCTGAAGAGAAATGGCAGGAGCTGAGTTTCCTCTTGGCAGCATATCTGTGAGCAGTTACACAGCTCCAGAAACGTGGCCAGGCTAGTCACTGCAAGAGGCAGGATTTTTAACACTTTAAGTAACACATTCGGGCACAAAAAACACATTCATTTTGCACACGTGTATAGTGCCTCCCTTGTGCCAGCTCGACGTTGTGCAGGCAGGAGCTGTGCATTGCACAACTCCAGGGGACACAGTCACCTGTGATCGCCATCAGTATGTACAGATGTTGTGACAGTTTCCTGGTAGATGGCAGTGCAGCAACTTGAAAAGCGGGCACCTTTTCCTAATTTTTCACAAGGTCACCCTATCGGCTGGCAGCCTGGCTGCTGCTGCTGCTAGGGGATGTAAAAACAGCAACGAGCAAGACACAGTGCCCATCCTCGGAGAGTTCGCTGCCTTGAAGGGGGAATACAACAGCTAATGGTGCATGGAGCTGTGCGATATGAACAGGGTGCTGGGGAGCCAGAAAGAGGGGGTATACCTTATCCAGGCAGAGAAATCCTCTGGAGGACATCTAAGTTGATGCCCGGTGGACTCAAGGGATTCAAACAAGAGAGGCCAAGGAGGGGCTGTTCTAGCGGAGGGAGCTCAGGGGCAGAGGCCCAGAGGCAAAAAGGAGTTGGAGCATTTCTCACAGAATGGCTGGAAGGAAGCCCTTGTGGGGAGGGGGCAAGAGATAAAAATGCAGAAACAGAAAAGGCCATTTAAGAAACCCAAAAACACTGGCTAATCAATTTCAGTACTTTACCAAAGAGTGATGAAAGCTACTGAAAGGCTTTAAGAAGGAAAGCAGGATACTGTTGGAACTTTTCAAAGATTGACTTAGCTACATTGTTGGGAATGAACTTGACAGGAAGAAGAATGAACCTTTGCAAAACAGAAAGCTAGACAAAGAGAAGTAGGGTCAAAGTTAAGACATGGTCAGGATGAGGAGGAGAAGGGGTGTAAATTCCAAGAATACTGAGGAGGTTGAATCTTTATAACTTGGTAGGTTTGGGAATTAGTAGTGAGCAGAAAAGAGACCAGGATGACAGCCAAGTTTCCACCTTCGACAGCCAGGTGAAGAAGCAGGTGGGGAAGAGGAGCATTGGGTTTTGAGCAAGTGGAGGTAGAGGTGCCTATGGGATTCAGGGGGGAAGGTCCAGGGAGCATGAGGTCTTAGAAGATCACCAGTTGCCACTCATCATGAAACCTATTTCTAGAGAACTTAACTACTGTTCTCCCTACTTCTGCCCAGACAGAAAAGACTCAGTGCTGAATAGAATTCAGATGAGCCACTCAGAGCCTGCAGAGAAACCAAATGCTTCAAAGCATTATCAATTTGTACTAAGCCCTTGGGTAAATAGCATAATGTCTCTGAAAATTAGTGAATAATCCTACATACAGGAAAAGGCACCAATAAATATTCAGGTTGTGTATGTATGTAGATGTGTTTAAATTCGGCTCCATCTTCTGCTTCATGGGAACCTTAGGCAACTTGAATTATCTTGTCTTTACTTTATTTCCTCATCTGTAAAATGAGGGCCTCACAGGGTTGCTTTGAGACATCAATGAGAGTGTACATAGATGGGGCTTGGACAGTTCCTGCCACATGGCAAGAGTTCATTAAATATTATTGTGTTTGCTGTGACACAATAATATTTGTGTCACAAATAGGGGGACTGGAATACAACCTTTAGAAAGGGTCCAGTCTCATTAAGGCACAGAGGGGTGGAGGTGGGGAAGTCGTGGAAGATGGGGGGCACTGCATAGAGTCAGGAGCCCTTGTCAAAAAACGGGGAAATGAAGCTTTGTGAGAAGGGGATGTTTCCTGACCCCAAAGAAAGAGAAACATGTGGTCCAGATGTTGGAGGATATACATTCAAGCCTCTGGTAGCCTGGGGAACAGCCATCACCTGGGGAAGAATGGGTTTGTCACCAAGGCGATGAACCCTGATGAGCCTCAGGGAAATCCAGTGAGGTCCACCCACAGCTAAACAAGACCTCTCTGTCTACGGCTCTCTCTACCTGGACTCAGAGACTTCTGAGGTCAGCTGTCAACCATCCTTGTTTGGCTTACAATCCTGATGGCTGCCAACAGTGACCCCCCCCCACCACGTCTGGCCATCAGGGGCAACATCAGGGATTCCTTAAGACTAGAGTGCTCCCCAGGGATTTTTGAGCAACCAAGAGGAGAGAGAACCCTAGGCAGGACGTGAATCGGGCATGTGGGGGGCTCGGGTTGGCATTATTCTGAGCTGTAAAATCAAAAATAGATGCACCTGGAGTTTGGGGAGCAGTTGCCCAAGGAGCAACTCTACAGTTTCCCATTCCATCAGTGGAGAGAAAAAAAAACTTCTGTGTTATTCTTCAGCTGTCCTTCAAACCCCAAATTCTCTGCCCCATCCCATCTCCAGACCATATCCCCTTTCCACAAGGCCCCGAGCTTTACCTGGGTCAAGTACACAGCAGTTTAGAATCACGCACTTTCTTTCTCTGGCTGCACCGGAGCTTAGTTGCAGCACATGGAGTTATTGATCTTCATTGTAATATGCAAGATCTTTAGTTGTGGCAATGCAAATTCTAAGCTGCAGCCTGTGGGATCGAGTTCCCTGATCGAACCCGGGCCCCCTGCACTGGAAGCTTAAAGTCTTAGCCATTGAATCACTGGGGAGTCCGCTAGAATCACTGTGTTTAAACCCAGACTCCAGAGCACATGCCCTTCTATGAGGGAAGAGAACAGAACCAAGACAACTGGACTCAGTAGACTTGAGAACACATTTTCGCAGTCAGCTCTGACCACAACCCCACAAAGGGTTGACACGAGGATGTAGATTGTGGGTTTAGGGCCACAACTGGGATCATTAAAGCTCAAAGAGGAAGGGGAGGGGTTAACTGTAACACTGTCCCAATTTTTACAAGTGATACCATTAGCCAAGTCAGACTGGCTCATCTCAAAATCTCTGGGCGACTAGATGTTACCTAACTCACAGTCCTACAAATTCCTGCTGAGAAATTATTAAGCGAATTTCTGCCTGATATATTCAGAGCTTCTTAGAAGTCAGAGCCTGCTCTGCTGTTTGAACTGAATAACTAACTCTGTATTCAAGTGATACTAAAGGGAACAATTCCCTCTTTTTTTCCTAACTTGGAGAATTTAATTTAGGTGTTTTATCAAAAACTGCTGCTCCCAGTAGATTAATGGCCCACTATAGCTTTCATATTAAGTTAATTGAGTGCAGAATGGCTTTGCTGGATTTGAATGACAGCTTCAGAGTTAAGCTCATCATTCTTTAAGAAAGCATAAAATGAGGGAACCGAAATCATGGGCCTGAATTATCACATCTTTTCTCTGTTTAGGGTAGGTTTTTCCATTTTCTGGTGCCACACAGGCCATCAATTAGCAAACAGACAGCACTTGCACCAAATGATTTCCATCCTCTATCCCCAGCTAAACACTAGCCCAGCCCGTAACTTCCCATCTCAGGGTGTAGGTACAAAAAAAAGGAACGCCCCGTGAGTGACAGCCCTTCACAGCTTAGAGAGCACCTGGGTTCCTCTCTCTCATTTCACCCTCCCAACAAGCCTCAACTCTCCAGGATCACCCTCCCTTTTACAAATGAAGAGACTGAGCACAGAGCAGAACGAGAACTTGCTTGACATCATGCACTAGGAAGCAGGAGAGCTAGGACTGGGCTCCCAGCCCAGTGCTCCGTCCCCGGAACACAGCGGGCTCGTGTGACTCCACTCTGTGATTGTTCACTTCTTTTTTCACTATAAACTTTTGTCCTGCCTTCTTTTTCCACCTCCCTCTCCATGCATTCCAAATTTATATGAACAAATTCTTCTTAGGTCTTGCCTAAGGCTTTACCTTTTTAGCCTTATTTCCATCCTGACCCAACATGAAGCCCAGGCTGCAGCCACGTCAAAACGTGTGCTGGCCTCCCTGGTGGTCCAGTGGTTAAGAGTCCATCTGCCAATGCAGGAGACACAGGTTTGAGCTCTGGTCCGGGAGGATTCCACGGGCCACAGAGCAACCAAGCCCAGGCGCCAGTTACCCAGCCTTCACTCTAGATCCCGCAAGCCACAGCTACTGAGCCCGTGGGCTGCAGCTGTTGAAGCCCGTGTGTCCAGAGCCCGTGCTCCACAAGAAAAGCCACCACAGGAAGCCTGAGCACCACAACTTAGAGCAGCCCCTCTCACCACAACTAGAGGAAGCCCACACACAGCCATGAGGCCCAGCGCAGCCATAAATAATTTTTTTCAAAACCACGTGCCGTGTTCCATGCACACAAGGCCCTCACTTTTGCTCAGTGCTGTTCCCTCTGCTGGGACGCCCTTCTCCACCTTCACACTTCCTACTCAACTTTCCCAAACCAAATGCCATTTCCTCCACGGGGCCTTTCCAAATGTTCAAATATTTCGTAGCAAAATATTACAGGATTCTTGTGCACTTATGTGTCTCAAGGATAGTGGCTCGTAACTCTCTTTGCTTATACTGTCTCTGTCTGGCTTTGGGATGAGGATGATGCTGGCCTCTTAAAATGAGTTTGGAAGTATTCCCTCCTCTTCAATGTTCCGGACTATTCTGAGAAGGATTTGTGTTAATTCTTTTTTAGATGTTCAGGAGAATCCATCAGTGAAGCCATCGAGTCCTGGACTCTTCTATGTCGGCAGATTTTTTTTATTACTGATTCAGCATTCTTATTAGTAATTGGTCTGTTCAGATTTTCTATTTCTTCATGATTCCATCTTTGTAGGTTGTACGTCTTTGAAAGTGATTCATTTCTTCTAGGTTATCTCATTTGTTGGACTATAATTGTTCACAGTAGCTTCTTACAATCCTCAGTATTCTCATGGCAAGTGTTAGCTAGATGCAAATCAAAATCACAATGAGATAGCATTTCATTAGGATGGACATTAAGCAAAACACCAAAAACGAGCGCTAACAAGGATGTGAAGACACTGGCGCCCTTACACATTGCTTCTAGAAATGTAGAATGGTATGGCCAGTTTGGAAAACAGTATGGCAGTTTCTCAAAGTGTTAAACGTACAGTTATCATAAGACTCAGAAATTCCACTCCTGGATACATAGCCAAGAGAATTGAAAATACATATTCACAAAAACACAAATGCTCAGAGCAACATTATCTGTAATAGTCAAAAAATAGAAACCACCCAAATGGCCATCAACTGATAAACAGATAAACAAAAGTGTGGTATACACACACATTAGAATTTTATTGTCATAAAAAAGAATAAATGACCGACTCACACTACAACACGGATGGACCTTGAAGATACACTAAATGAAAGAAGTCAGACACAAAAGACCACGTAAGATATGACTCTATTTATATGAATTGCCCGTAACAGGCAAATCCATAGAGACAGACATTAGATTATTTCCATGGGTGTAGTGGGAGGGGGTGAGTAACTGCCAGTGGGCAGAGAGTCTCTTTCTCTGGGGATGAAAATGTTCTATAATTGGAGAGTGGTAATGGTGAGATGACTTTGTGAGCATACTAGAAACCACGGAACTGCATGCTTTGAAAGGATGAATTTTATGGGGGTGGTTTAGTCGCTCAGTCGTGTCCGTCTCTCGTGACCCCATGGACTGTAGCCCGCCAGGCTCCTCTGTCCGTGGGATTTTCCAGGCAAGAATACTGGAGTGGATTGCCATTTCCTTCTCCAGGGGATCTTTCTGACCCAGGAACTGAACCCAGGTCTCTTGCATTGCGGCATGTGAATTGTATCTCAATTTTTTTTAAGTCTGTCTAATGACTGGGGCAGGTGGTTGTGAAACGCTGAGGAACAGAATGCTGGCCGGCAGAAGGCATGCATACCTCTGCTCTCCCTGCTGTGGCCCTCGTCATCGCCAAAGTCAATCCTGCCACAGTCTCCTCCTCTCTCTCACCCCCAAAACCAGCCCGAATTATGTCACTGGACTTTAGAAGTTTCCTCTGTCCACTCATACAAGTCATGCCTTTTTATTTCCTGTATGTTTTGAAGTTTTGACATCTGGGACCTTGCTGGTCCTTCAAATACTGCCCCTCCAAGATCCAGCGATTTCCTAAAGCTAGCAAAGGACCCAGAGGCAAGTGCACCTTTCAAATGCAAACCAACCAATGCAAAGCCCATACGCAACCACCTTGTTTATCTGGTTCTTATACTCCTCAATCTGTCCATCTGCCCTAATCACCCCAGTGCCAGGTATAGAGAACTAGAGACAGCTCCTATACCCCAGAGCCTGCTGAAATTATTCAAACCAAGTTGGTTTACCCTGTCCTGTCTTACCTTTGAGGCTTCCCAGGTGGCGCTAGTGGTAAAGAACCCGCCCGCCAATGTAGGAGACTTAAGAGTCACCGGTTCAATCCCTGGGTTAGGAAGATCCCCTGGAGAGGACACAGCAACCACGCAAGTATTCTTGCCTGGAGAATCCCATGGACAGAGGAGCCCTACAGGCTGTAGTCCATAGGGTCACAAAGAGTCGAACACCACTGAAGCAACTGAGCTCGCATACACGCAAGCCTTACCTTTCCCAGTGACACCATAGTGAAGGCTCTTGCCCACTTTTTCTACTTGTTTCCTCTACCTTTTGACTCACCCTGGTGCTTCTTGTGCGGCCCTGCATGGCATGCCATGCTCTCCATTTCTAGGAATCTGTGAGCAAAAACATCTTGCAGCAGTCATTTCCACATCAGCATGCCTATCCATACCTGGTTAAAGCAAGTCTCAAGTACATATTAAAATACCACCTTCAAGCTTAGTTCCACTTCCTCTTTCCTACCTAACTTCTTACCACACCCGACACTCTCCAAGATTAAGAGCCACCTATGGCACCCCACTCCAGTACTCTTGCCTGGAAAATCCCATGGACTGAGGAGCCTGGAAGGCTGCAGTCCATGGGGTCGCTGAGGTCGGACATGACTGAGCGACTTCACTTTCACTTTTCACTTTCATGCACTGGAGAAGGAAATGGCAACCCACTCCAGTGTTCTTGCCTGCAGAATCGCAGGGACGGGGGAGCCTGGTGGGCTGCCGTCTGTGGGGTCGCACAGAGTCAGACACGACTGAAGGGACTTAGCCGTAGTAGTATACATCTCTAATGGCTCAGACGGTAAAGAACCTGCCTGCAATACAGGAAACCTTGACTTGATCCCTGGGTCAGGAAGATCCCCTGGAGAAGGGAATGTCAACCCACTCCAGTAGTCTTGCCTGGAGAATTCCATGGCTAGAAGAGCCTGTCAGGCTACAGTCCATAGGGTCGCAAAGAGTCAGATATGACCAGGTGATTTTCACTTTTTCACATACATCTTTAACTTCCTAAGTACACCACATCCCTTTATCATATTCTGGGCTCTCCATCCTGACCACCTTCTCCAACCTCTTCGTTTGATATCCCCATGCTCCCAGCAGCCTCACTTTATACCTTCTCATCTGGAATGCTGTCAGAATAGCCACCATGTGCTCCAACAGAACGTGTACCTTTTCCCTCAAAGCCCTTAGCCTGTGTGCCTAGCTCCTGCCTGGCCGGCGAGTTCCCCCAAGATACAGACCACGATCCCTCATCTCTGGATCTCCAGGGCTTAGCACACAGCCATAAAATTATTGGTAACCCAGTAAATGTAGGGTTTTACTCTTTAGTATAAGAAATCTCCCCAACAGGCAAGTAAGTTCCTTGAGGATGGAGCTCTTACCCTCTGGGTCCTTAGCCAGGACTATATACATGGTTGACACAGGTTAAAGGCTTCTGGGCTAAGCAGATGAACTGGAATGATGACTGAGCAAGTAGACAGGTGGGAGGAAAGTGGCCGAGAAAGCAAGCCAGCCTCCCAGTCCCCAATAAGAGAGCTTAGGACCTTCCTGGTGTTCCAGGGGCTAAGACTTTGAGCTCCCAAAGCAGGAGGCCTGAGTCAGGGAACTAGATCCCATATGCCTCAACTAAGAGTCTGCATGCTGAAAGGGAGATCCAGCGACCTAATTAATCCCTGCAGATGGAGACTGCAGCCACGAAATTAAAAGACGCTCACTCCTTGGAAGGGAAGTTATGACCAACCTAGACAGCATATTCAAAAGCAGAGACATTACTTTGCCAACAAAAAGTCAAGTCTATGGTTTTTCCAGTGGTCATGTATGGATGTGACAGTTAGACTATAAAGAAAGCTGAGCACCAAAGAATTGATGCTTTTGAACTGTGGTGTTGGAGAAGACTCGACTCTTGAGAGTCCCTTGGACTGCAAGGAGATCCACCCAGTCCATCCTAAAGGAGATCAGTCCTGAGTGTTCACTGCAAGGACTGATGCTGAAGCTGAAACTCCAATACTTTGGCCACCTGATGCGAAGAGCTGACTCATTTAAAAAGACCCTGATGCTGGGAAAGATTGAGGGGAGGAGGAGAAGGGGATGACAGAGGATGAGATGGTTGGATGGCATCACCGACTCAATGGACACGCATTTGGGTGAACTCCGGGAGTTGGTGATGGACAGGGAGGCCAGGCATGCTGTAGTCCATGGGGTCGCAGAGTCGGACTTGACAGAGCGACTGAACTGGACTGAACTGAACTAATTTTTTTAAAAACTCAAGTGCTACTCACACTGCTCTTCCCACTCACGTTCCTCCTTCTCGCTGGGGAGGCTTTGCAGCTGGGCCTGCTTCAGGGTCCAGTAAAGCTCCTTCGCCCTCTGCTCTTCCTGGAGGCGAATCTGCTCCTCTCCCCGCTTCCTCTCCTCTTCCTCTTTCCTCTAAAACACATCATGGAGACAGAATGACATTAGGTGATAGTAACAGGAAACAGGCAGGGCAGGGCTGAGCTGTCACGTGGAAAGGTGGCCAGAGGAGGCCACCCCAGACTCTGTCTCTACACACACAAAGTTGGTAACAGTTATATCTAATCAGGCCATGGTAAAGATCAAATGACTTGAAATATGTGAACCAAATATGTGAAGCTTTCTGCAATAATAAGAGAACTCTGGGCCACCCTTGGTCACACCTTCATTCTGGGGGAAGAGGGAAGTGGGCATGAGGAGGGGAGCCTGGTCTTCTTGGAGGCAAGTCAAGCAGGATATGACTATTCTTGTTGCTGTTCAGTCACCCAGTCGTGTCTAATCCTTTGCAAACCCATGGACTGCAGCACACCTGGCCTCCCTGTCCCTCACCGTCTCCCGGAGTCTGCCCAAGTTCATGTTCATTGCATCAGTCATGCCAGCCAGCCATCTCATCCTCTGACACCCTCTTCTCCTTCTGCCCTCAATCTCTCCCAGCATCAAGGACTTTTCCAATGAGTCGTCTGTTCACGTCAACCACCTGGTCGTGGCAAAGGGCCTTGTATAACTCAGTGAAGTCATGCCATGCAGGGCCACCTAAGATGGACAGGTCATAGCAGAGAGTTCTGACAAAACTTAATCCATTAGAAGAGGGAACGGCAAACCAGCCCAGTATACTTACTGTGAGGACCTCATGAATTGTATAAAAGGCCCCAAAGATATGACACCAATAGATGAGTCCTTCAGGTCTGAAGGTGTCCACTATGCTACTGGAGAAGAGTGGAGGATGTGATTATATCTTAACCTTATTTCCAAAGAAGATATTTCAAAGATAAAACAGTTTAGGGGGCCCCAAATCTCCAAATATTGTCCTGCTTTCAAGCTCCAAAAAGGCTGTGTATATTTTCCTTTACTTTTGTTTAATCAAAGCAACATGAACACACATGTCAATCATGCCAGAAGGCTTGTTATAAGAAAATAATTAATTCTCTAAACCACTTTACCCAACCTTCCCCACCCTCATCTAGTGCCTAGAGGTCACCATTCTCAATTATTTTAGCTTTCCTTTATGTGGTTATATCCATGTCTGAAAAATGCTGCTAATTATTGATTTATTGATTCTAGACATTAACTACTACTTCTTTTTTTTTGGTACATGAATATTTAGCATTTATATTTCCCATACTGGCAAACCCATATTTTTGTTCTCATCACCCTCATGATAGATTTACATCACCATTCATAATTATATCAAAGATTGGTATGGTACATAACTAAATATTGTTCACAGGACTTCCCTGGTGATCCAGGGGTTAAGAATCTGCCTGCCAATATGGGGGACACAGGTTTGATCTCTGGTCCAGGAGGATCCCACATGCCCCAGAACAACTATGCTCACATGCCACAGCTACTGAGCCCAAGCTTTAAAGCCTGGGCTCTGCAATGAGAGAAGCCATCGTAATGAGAAGCCTGCATACCAGGACAAAGAGTAGCCCCTACTCACTGCAACTAGAGAAAACCCAGGCACAGCTATGAAGACCCAGTGCAACCATAAATAAATAAACTTTTTAAAATAAATATAGTTCACTGTAAAGCCATCAGGGGCTCCCCTGGTGGTAAAGAACCTGCCTGCCAATGCAGGAGATGCACATTGGATCCCTGAGTTGGGAAGACCCCCTGGAGTAGGAAACGGCAACCCCCTCCAGTATTCTTGCTTGGGAAAATCCTATGGACAGAGTAGCCTGGTGGGCTACAGTCCAGAGGGTCACAAAGAGTCAGACACAATTTAGCAACTAAACAACAGCAACATATATATAGCTAGATCTATATACATATTTTGTATCATATGTATACTATTTATATATCCATATAGAGTCATGTCTGAAAATATCTATGTTACCTTCGCATGTAACTGCTAGTCTAAGCATAGAATTTGATTAAAATCATTTTCCTGCCGAACTTGAAGGACTTCACTTCCTTATCTTCCAGCATACAGTACTGCCACTCGGATTCTCATTTTTCTGCATAAGGCACTATTTTCCTCTTTATCTGTGAATTCTGAAACTTTTTAACAGATGTGCCTTGGTGTGGAGTTTCTTTCATTGATTACTAGGCACTCAGGGTGCTTTTGATTGTTGAAGTTTCAGGTCCTTCTAGTCTACTACCTCTCTGCTTAGGATTTTTCTGATAATTTCTCTCCTCTGATTTTGCTTTTTTCCTTCTTAGAACTCCTCTGTGTCAACTGCTGGACTTCTTGATTTGACACTGTAAGTGCCTTATCCTTTTTCTCTTAGTTCCTGCCTCCTGCCTTTTTGTTCTACTTCCTGGTTGATCTCACCGACTTTATCCCCCAAGGCTTCCACTGAATTCTTTATTTCAGCTGTACATTTATAATTCCCAAGCCCTCTTTCATTCTTTGCTTCTTCCTTTTTGCTTTGTGGCATTCTGTACTTCTTTCATAAATGCCAACACTCATCTCTGAGGATTTTAGAGATTTTTCTCCCTCTTGTTCTGATGTAGGTCTGTTTCTTCTGGTTTTTGTTTTGTTTTGTTCTTTTCTTTAACGTTTGTTGTATTTGGTACCTATCATTTGTGTCAGAGGTTATCTTCTGATGTCTGATGTTCCCTGACTGCTCACAATTCAAAGAGGAAATTAAGTGTGTTTCTGAGGGACTTCCCTGATGGTCCAGTGGTTAAGAATCCTCCTTGCAAAACCAGAATTGAAAGAGACACGTGTACCCCAATGTTCATCGCAGCACTATTTATAATAGCCAGGACATGGAAGCAACCTAGATGTCCATCAGCAGATGAATGGATAAGAAAGCTGTGGTACATATACACAATGGAGTATCACTCAGCCATTAAAAAGAATACTTTTGAATCAGTTCTAATGAGGTGGATGAAACTGGAGCCTAGTATACAGAGTGAAGTAAGCCAGAAAGAAAAACACCAACACAGGATACCAATGCATATATATGGAATTTAGAAAGATGGTAACAATAACCCTGTATGCAAGATAGCAAAAGAGACACAGATGTATAGAACAGTCTTTTGGACTCTGTGGGAGAGGGAGAAGGTGGGATGATTTGGAAGAATGGCATTGAAACATGTATAATATCATATAAGAAACGAATCACCAGTCCAGGTTCAATGCATGATACTGGATGATTGGGGCTGGTGCACTGGGATGACCCAGAGGGATGGTATGGGGAGGGAGGTGGGAGGGGGGTTCAGGATGGGGAACACATGTACACCCGTGGCAGATTCATGTTGATGTATGGCAAAACCAATACAGTATTGTAAAGTAATTATCCTCCAATTAAAATAAATAAATTTAAATTAAAAAAAAAAAAGAATCCTCCTTGCAATCCAGGGGACACATGTTTGATTCCTGGTTGGGGAACAAAGATCCCACATGCCTTGCAGCAACTAAGCCCACACACCACAACTACTGAGCCTGCACAGCATCACGTGTCATAACTAAAGACCCAAGAGACTCAGAGTGTATAGTTGGGGTTTCCTTGGGTTTCACTCTGGGAAGACTGGATGAGGGATAGCCACGCCACTGAGAACCCTCAGGTGGAAATACCTGGAGGTTCTTTCTCTGAAATTATTTGACATCATCTGTGTCCACCCGTGTGGTGCCTGACCACCAACATCCCAGGAGTCTGCATAGGAGGCAGGCTACAGGTAAGTCAGCCCTTAGACTCAAGCAAGCAGGACCCCTAACCTGAGCCCCATGATTCATGAGAAACCAATGCTTTGAGGTACCTTTTTGCAAATTGTCCCTGCAAGTTTCCCAGAAATAGTACCCCAGGACAGGCAGGGGCAGCAGTAGGTTCAGGTAAGATACCCCAAACCCAGACCAGGTTCCATTCAGCCCTTCAGAGTACTCTCTGACCCTTTCCTCCATGCAAAGGGTTAACCAAGTGCCCTATGGAGCTCCAGCATTCATAACTACCGAGTCATTCACAAGTCCAGTGGCCAAGCCCTGGTTCCAGAAGGGTAGCCCAGCAAGCAGATGAATGTTCCTGGACAACAGAATATTTTTATCATAGGATCACCTGAGATTGGGCCACCAGAATAGAGTTAATAGGCTGAGTTTATGTAGTTCAAATTATTAACTTGCTATAGACAAAAACACCATCCAAAAAAAAAAAAATGTTACCAGTTCTGTACACCCTACAGGCAACCTGACAGTAGGTTCCATGGTTCAGAGTTCAAACCTGTGCTTGTTGCCCCTGATTCCGACCTGCCCCGACCTGTTCTCTCCACTTGTCCTGATACGCTGAGCCCCAGTGGTGTCCTTTCAGGTCCTGGGCAGAGGAAGGGATGAAGTAGCCTGAAGAAACAGGTGAAAGCAGGGAACTGAGGGTCCAGCCACTCCACGCAGGAGTGTGCCACCAGTCCCTCATTCTCAGCGCCGTCCTTCACTGAACCCGCTGTCCGCAAGTCTCGAGCCTGTGGGGTCTCTCGGCTGAGCTGATTCAGGACCACCAGCCCCTTCCTGCAGGTGCCCCGCTAACCTCCCATCACTCTCCCTCTGTCTTCCAGAAACCAAATTTCTTTGGGCATTATTTTCATCTGCTCTCCCCTCCTCTTATTTTCTGTTTTTGCGGCTTATAATTTTTTCAGTCCACTGATAGTTTAATGGATCAAGAAGAAAAAACAAAGAAGATGGGAATTGAGTTTTGAGCCCCTCGTCTAAAAAAAAAAAAAAACAAGGATTTTGTCGCTTCTGCAATGACACAGATTGAGAATTTTTCTCCAATTCAACAATCACGTTTTTAAATTCTAAAAAAAAGACAAATTCTTAATGACCCACTCTGTAGGAGTTAGCAATTAAGGAATAAAGATGTTAAGTGGCTTCTCCAGTCATTCACCAAATCCTTATTGAGCACCTAGGAGACTCTGCCTGCTCCAGGCACTGGGGACATAGCCGTGAAAAAGGCCCCACTTAGCCCCACTCTCTCAGAGCTTGCCTTCCAATGACAGAAAAACACTCATCCGGTAAAATAAAAAATATATCAGAATATCAGAAGTATTATATTATATATCATACTATGTAATATATCATATTACATATAATATTTATATAACATACTATACAACATGCCATATTATATAATAAAGTATACAGAGAATTAAAACAGGGTAAGTGATAGAGTCTAGGCAGCTACTTTAGACAGAGTGACCAGAATCATCTCAGAAGGGGCTGCTCTGCGACCTAAATAATAAGAGGGTTGGTGAGTGAGTCTCAGGGAGAAGAAACTTCTAGAGAGAGGGAACCATGGGCACAATGGCCCCAGCATTGGAAATGGGTTTGGCATGTTTGAGTAGGGAATTATCCACTACAGCTGGAAGGAAAACAAGTCAAAATTGTATCTTTAATGCGTCTGAGATGCCATCTGACATCCAAGACACCTGCTGTGGGTAGTGGGATGCATAAACCTGGGACGTAAGGGTCCCAGGGACTTAAGCTCAGGCTGCAGAGGTTGAGTGAGAGGCCCTCTGCATGGGGGTGATGTTTCTCAGCCGCAGACTTGATGTTATCAATGAGAGAAAGAAAGGAGATCAGAGAAAACAGCCAGAATGCCTTGGGGCACTGAGCCGTTTATAAGTTGAGAGAAAGAGTTGGAGCCAGAAAGTGAGACTGAGAAGGGAGACCAAGGGGTAAGATAAAAACCCATAGGGGGCTATGTCTGTAGGAGAAGCTGAGAGGAAAAGGGGGTGGTGAGCCGAGCTGCAGGCTGCTGAGACACCACGAGAGATGACAGAGAAGCACCAAGGGGCCGCAGAACGTGGTCTCGGGACCACGTGACGTGAGCTCTTGTCAACAGCAGCCCTGGTGGAGCGGACGGGCAGCCATCCAGGCAGCATGGGGGAGAGAGAGGAAGTGACCACAGACAACCCCTTTCAAGACATTTCCTGTTAAAAATGAGCAGAGACAGGAAGCAGCAGCCAGAGGGGGCTGTGGGGTTAAGCTAGAAAAGGGAAGGTGAGTTGGTTGTTTTCAAGATGCGAAGTACTAGAGCAGAGAGTTAATGACGGATGCAAAACTGGAACCAAAGTCTGTCTGCCTCCAAAGCAGAAAAAAACGAATTTTACCCTAAAGTTGTATTTCACTTTCATCAGTCACTAGCATCTCAGGAGCATAAAAATGAAGCGTCACACTGGCACGGCACTTCACACTTTACAAAGTGGGTTTCCCATTCCTCCCCCAGGAATCCTTAATCGGATTGTGGTCACCATATTGCTCAATACACAGCGCACTAACCAAGAGAGCTTCCACCAGGGACTGTAGATCTATCATCCACCCACAGAAGTCTTCCAAACAGGAGTGATCTCAGGGAAATCACAGACAGTTGAGCCATGTCAGAGCCAGAGGGCTTGCAACCCCCCAGTCTTACTTCCTTGTGAGGATACTAGTTTTCCTGGCTGCCGTAACAGAGCACCATAGACGGGGGCAGGTAGGCTTAAACAACAGACATTTATTGTCTCGCAGTTCTGGAGGCCACAAGTCCAAGATCAAAGTGTCAGCAGGGTCGATTCCTTTCTGAGCCCTCTCTCCTTGGCTTATAAGCAGCACATGGTCTTTCCTCTGTGTTCACGCATGTCTCTGTCCAAATTTCCTCTTCTTTTAAGGGCAACAATCATATTGATTTAGCTTGGACTGTAGCCCGCCAGGCTCCTCGGTCCATGGAATTCTCAAAGCAAGAATATTAGAGAGGGCTGCCATTCCCTTCTCCAGATCTTCCCAACCCAGGGATCAAACCCAGGTCTCCTGCACTGCAGGCAGATTCTTTACCATCTGAGCCACCTGGGAAGCCACTGATTTAGGGCCTGCCCTAAAAATCTCATTTTAACTTAATTTCCTCTATTAAGACGTTTAGGTCCAAATACAGTTACATCCTGAGACCCTAGGGTTGGGAGTTCAACATATGTATTTTAACTGGACACAATTTACCATAACAAGGAGGCTTAGCACCCCTAGAAAAGGGTTATGACTGGCGTACCATAGATAAATGGCATTTGACCAACCACCTCAAATTAAATAGAGTGCTCCTACTCCAACCAGCTGTGGCAACAGGAAGCAGCATGGTCAACGGCAGTGCCCACTTCCCTCCCCACCCACTCCTACCCCAACTCCACGACTTCCATTCCACTCCGTGCTTCTACAAGCTCAACTCTGTTAGACTCCACATTTAAGTAAGGTCATGCAGCATTTGGCCTTCTGTGCTAGCTTATTTCACTTAGCATAATGTTCTCCAGGCTCATCTGTGCTGTCACAAATGTCAGGATTTCCTTCTAAGACTGGATAATATTTCGCCGCATACACATACATGCGCCACCTACTTTTAAAAATATATCTATAGAAACTTTAGCCATGTGGCGAAAAGGCACAAAGCTTCGGTTATACAGAATGAGAAAGTTCTGGAGATCTAACGTACAGCAGGAAGACTGTAAATGACTACTGTACTTAATGGACGTGGGTTTCAGCAAACTAATACTCTCATCACACAAAAAGAGCCGGTGAGGTGATGGATATGTTAGTCAGCTTGATTGCGTCACCATTTCGTAATGTATATGTATATCAAAATGTCACGTTGTACGCCTTAAACTCATACAATTTTGATTTGTCAATCACACCTCAATAAAGATGGAGGAAGATTTACTACCAATAAATAAATAAAGAGACAGATGGATGGATGGCAGTTCCACAGTTCATTCAGTTCATTTCTCCTGAGAATGGGACAACACCAGAAACCTCAGACTTCCCTGGTGGTCCAGCGGCTAAGACTCACTGCTCCCAAGCAGGGGGACTGGGTTCCGTCCTTGGTCAGAGAATTAGATCTCATGTGCCACAACTCACAGTTCCCATGACATAACTAAAGATCAAATAAGTAAAGAAAGATACAAAGAAATACTTTTAAAAGCGAGCCAAAACCTGCATCAACCTCCAAAGGAACATGACTGGTCACTTACTGTGGCAAAGGTAAGCTCTTCACACAAATGAACTGATAAAAGAAGACATTTTCCACCACAAATAGAAGAGTATGGCACCATCCTCACCCTGGTTTTGCAAAAATGCTCAACCTTTACAGCTGAAATTGCCTGAAAACTCTCTGTTGCTACTTTCAGAATCCTTTGGCCCGTCTGTGATCACTGAAGAAAAGGCCATCTTTCTTTGGGTTAGCAGTAAAAGGCCAATACAGCCAAAAGGCAGATAGGCAAACACTCGCCTTCCACCTTAGGAGTCGACTGCCTTTTTCTGGCAAGCCCAAAGCCCTCTGAGCTGTCCAGCTGATTCAGTCCTCTTTCTCCTGATAACACATCAGTAACAGCACACCGCAGGAACCCACAGATGCCCAGTCCGTCTCACCCCAACGGAAAATGTCACGAAGACACGTGCTTTTTCTGGAAGGCATAGTCCTTTTTGTAACACCAACCTCAGCACGACCATCTCAAGCACATTCTGTCTCCTCCAAGCATGAGCCTCCTTCCCAGCTCCCCACGCGAGAGACTGGTGCCATCTAGCCATCCCTCCACCTGGGGCTCAGATGCCTTGCTCCCTGCTTTCCTTCGTGTGCTAAGGCGCTTCAGTGATGCCCAACTCTTCGCGATTCCACGGACAGTAGGCTCCTCTGTCCTCCTGCCAGGCTCCTCTGTCCACAGGATTTCCCAGACAAGAAAACTGGAGTGAGTTGCCATGCCCTCCTCCAGGGCATCTTCCTGACCCCGGGATCAAACCTCAGTCGTGTGTGACTCTGCAACCCCATGGACTGCAGCACATCAGGCCTCCCTGTCCGTCACCTACTCTGGGTCTCTACTCAAACACAGGTCCATTGAGTCAGTAATGCCTCTTAGGTCTCCTGTATTGGCAGGTGGGCTCTTTACCACTAGCGCCACCTACCAACATCTAACTGATGGTTGATTTCACCACCAGCGTTTCTTTGTCCATCCCCTTTCTCTTCATAGTCCCAGACTCTGTCCAGACCCTCGTCACTTCCTATTTTGACCATTGCAAAGATCTCCTAATTGGCTCCCCCTCACCCTAAATGTTCATCACTTGAATCACACCACCAGGTTTCCTTGTAAAACATGATCAAACGTGGCCCTCTGAATACGTGCGAGTCTGCTTTGTCCACAGAAAATAGCCCACCTCCTTAGCATAGCATTCAAGGGCTTCACAGCCAGTCTTTCCAGGTTTTTGTCTGTCTCCACCCATCATGTCCTTTTTTTCTCTCCCCCAGCAGATCATTTCTCACCCCATTTATCTCCTTTCCATTTTCTGTCTTTGTTTGTGCAGGGTTCCTAGAAGGACCTCTGCCCTCTAAGGTGCCTCTGGTCACAGTTGGGGCTGAGTGGCTGCTCAGAATTATCTCTTCCCTGGCACCTTGTAAGCTTTGTGAGAACAGGGAGTTTATTACTACCACCACTACCCTCCTCCGAACAACCTCCACTTCTGGTCTCAGGGGGAAAGAGTATTAAATTAGACGAATGTTATCGGTGCCTCGCTGCATGCAAGACTCGTATTATGTTAGCATCTTGATGTAGGAAGACACAATAAAAATTATCTAAACCAATCTCTAACCCGTTGCGTAAATCCCTTTGGCAAAGCTGTTGCAGTTATCTATTGCTAAGTATTATAACAACAAGCTATCCGCAAAATTTAGTGGCTTAAAACACAAACGTTTTATGTGCTTGAGATTCTGTAGATACTAGTTCGGGCCGGGCCTGGCTGGGTGGCCTTTCAGCTCCACATTATGTCAGTCATGGTCGATTACTTGGCTGAGGTCACTGACTGGAAGAACCACAAAGGCTTCATTCACGTGTGCGGTGCCTAGGTGCTCCTTCACATAGCCTCTCTTTAGCTAGCCTGGGTGCCCTTGCAGATAGCCTGGGAGCCTAGGGCAGGAAGGCTTCTTGTGAGGCAGCTTCCAAAAGTGAGCCTTGCCAGAGGGCGCAATCTGCTCTTATCCATCCTCAGAATTTACACACAGTCATTTCTCCTGCACCCTACAGACCAAGGCTAGCCACAAGGTCACAGAGGCTCAGGGGTAGGGAACCAGACCCCTCCTCTCAAAGGGAGGAGAGGCCAAGAATTTGCTGCCAGGCATATTTAATCCACCTATGAAACCTTCTCAGATACTGTTTCAGCCTACACGTAACCACTTCCTGTCATGGAGAGCCTGTCACAATACAAGGGTAGCTCATTTACAGACAGCTCTGCCAGAAAATGGGGCCTCCCAGGTGGCTCAGTGGTGACGAATCTGCCTGCTAAGGCAGGAGAAGCAGGAAACACGGGTTCTATCCCTGGGTGGGGAAGATTCCCTGAAGAAGGAAATGGCAACCCACTCCAGTATTCTTGCCTGGAGAATCCCATGGACAGAGGAGCCTGGCAGGCTACAGGCATGTAGCAAAGAGTCGGGTATGATTTAGCAACTAAGCATGGACACGCTGACAGAAAATATCTCAGCTCATCAACAAGGACCGTCCAGCCCCAATGTGTGCTCTGATGTTCCTTAATGAGCCTTCCAAGGCCTCAAAGATGCTACTTGCACTGCTGAGACTCCTCAAAGCAGACATACTTACTAGGTATATTAAACACATATAACACATTTATATGTGTTCACACAGAAAAAACACATACAAAACACACACACACACACACACACACACACACACACACAAATGATAACCTTTGGAAATAACACAAAAGCCTGCATTTGGGTTCCTCAGTGAACATGGGGCCTGGCCACATGGCTTTACTGATTCCTCCATAAACCCCAACACAGAGCCAGCATACAATTTCTATCCCTCAATCACTGAGGTCCTCAAGGAGAACATCAGAGAATCTCTGCTGGGAACCGAGCCCCAAGACTCCAGCTCCACCAAGCTACCCTCTCAGCATCTGGGACTCAGCCCACCTCTGGGGAGGAGGGAGGCTAGGGATTGGAACAGGTGATGCTCACAGCTGGAGACATGTGAAAAGTTCTGGTTTTCTTCCCCAGCAGACTTGAATTGTTATTGTTTAGTTGCTAAGTCACATTGGACTCTTTTGCGACCCTATGGACCACGGCCCACCAGGCTCCTATGCAAAATCCAGCAATACAAACTAAGTATCTCTCCAGTGTGGATGGGATGTGAGTCACTACTACGGAATTACATTGTTAATTTCAATCAATGTGACAGTGATTACTGTGGCTATGACAGGATGTGTCCTTCTTTGTGGGACATGCACACTGAAGGATTAAGGTTTGATCAGGGAGATTAAGGATTAAGGTTTGATCAGGAAGCTCGCAGGCCAATGACAGGCATTATTTGAAAACCTTGTGGGACCACAGTCTCACTCTTGTGTTCACATGTTGTCGGTGGCTGCTTTTGTGCCATGGTGTCCTAGTTGAGTAGTTATGACAGAGACAGCATGACCCACAGAGTCTAAAATATTGACTATCTGCTCCTCTACAGAAAATAGTTTGCCGGCTCCTGGGTTAGAAAGTACTATGTCTGCAATTTTCTCTCAAACTGTTTGATAGCAACAAAAAAGCGCAAGTATGTATATGTGACTGTGTGTGCACCTGTGGGTATGCATGTATGGATGGAGAAAGAGAGAAGCAAAGAGCATGAAATCGAGGCAAAATATTAATAACTGGTAAAGGTAGGTGGATAATATTAATATACGAGTACTCATGTCATTTTCTCTCCACTTTTCTCCAAGTTTGAATTTTTTTTTAAATGAAGTGTCTTGAGAGTAAATATTCCTTCACTTAAAAATGCAAAAGATTCTCCTAGGAAAAAAAGGGCAACTCATGGGAAAGTTAAATAAGGAGACCAATAACAATGTAAATATACAGGTAGCAGTTGCAGTAGGCTTAAAAGTAATGAGTACAATCACAACAGCAATAAAAATATTAAACATAAAATTTAAAAGAAAAGAAACATAGAGCACCTAAAGAAAAAAATAAATTTTACCCAAGTCCAAAAAATAGAAGCCCACAAGAACATACGTCACTGAGAATGTTTAGGATTGGGTGGCCGGTGCATTTACAGGTATTAAAAAAAAAAAAAAAACTATATCAAGGATAAAAAAAGAAACTTTGGATAATAGGAAGAACTTACCACATTCCTGAGTAAGATTTAGTGATTCAATATTATAAAAAATGTTCATCTTCCACCAATACAGCAGTAGTACTGATGCAATTCAACGAAAACCACCACATGGATTTTTTGGATATTAGGGGAGAAGAGGATACTGAGAAAATAATTCAAAAGTAGCTCTAATGGGGAAAAAATGGATGAGATTAGCCAAGGACATTTTAGAAATGAAGAATAATGATACACTCTAACTTTAATAGATGGTAAAATTTATGTTAATGTTACATATAATTAAACAATTACATCTGGCTCAGGAATAATCAGTCAAAGAAGAAAAATCCACAAAAGGATCCAAAAGTAAGTAAGTAAGAATCAAGGCAGGAAATCCAATGAGAGGAGAGAGGATGATTTACATAGTAAATGATGCTAGCATAATGGGCTAGCCATTTGGAATAAAATAAAGTGAGGACCATATATCATACCACACAGTAAAGTGAAGGAAAATTGAGTTCAAAGAAATGAGTTCTGGAAAGACATATAAAGCAATGTAGATTAGTATTTTTATAAGCTTGTGATGGCCTTTGTATGCATAAAACAACTAATAGAGAACAAGATTCACATAGTTGGCTAATAAAAATTTTAACCTTCTGTACATCATGAACCACTATAACCAAAATTGAGAAAACTGCAACAACACTGAGAAAAAATATTTACAACAGAAATGATATTAAAAGGCCAATGTCCCCTTTATCTAACCATTATAGGGGGAACGTTTTTTAAAAATTCAAAAATGGGCAAATGCCATTAATATACAATTCACAAAAATATACAACTGCTGAGATTCAGCATGATTCTTGTTTTTTTTTCTTTTTGTTTACAGTATTTTCTGAGTTTTCTACCCCCTCAAAAATATATTATTCCTACATAGCCAAAAAAAAAATCTCAAAATAGGAACCAGAAGAAAAAATATTAACCTAAGTTTTTTTTTAGGAAACTTAAGTTTCTTGCTACAGGACTGTAAAGCTCCTTTACCAGCTCCAAACTCTGAGTCTCAGAATGAGCAGATATGCACACTTACAAACAATGTCCTACCCTGGGCAGAAAAATTTACATTTTTCATCTCCTTGAATCCTCCAAAAATCTCAAGGAGAGTGTTGTTATTACGAATATTACAAACAAGAAGCTCAGAGAAGTTCAGCAAGCTTCCCAAGGTCACACAGCAGTGAGCAGTAGAGTTGGAGCTGGATCCCAGGCTGGTCTGACCACAGATTCAGCTCTCTTCAGGCCCCATTTCAGGACCCTTGGTTTGGGATGCAGAGGGCTGAGTTCTGATCCTGGCTCTGTCCTCAAACCAATCACCACTACACACAATCTCTTCCCTATCTGACCCTCAATTTCCTCATCTGTACAAGGTGAAGTGAATTAGCCAAGATGGTATGTCAAATTCCTTCCTACTCAGACATGTCTGATTTCTATTCTCATAAAGCACGCATTGGCCAAGGACTGGTCCAACCAGAGATCAGCCTGGGGGTTGCAACAGGTGGCCTCACACTGACACCCAGGCACTGGCCCACCTTGAACTCCTCATGGATGCGCTCCTCCAGGACTTTGGCAGCCTTGCGGTCCTCCATCTCCACCTTCCACTTCTCTGCCAGGATCCGGGCTTTCTCATTGGCCAGAGCATCCCGGAACTTTTTGGTGATCTCCGCCTCCTTCTGTCTCCTTTCAAGAGAACACCAGCAGATATCAGGAGGCGTGGGAAAAGAAGGGACCACGTGCCAACAGCATTTCAAACAAAAACCACGCCCAGTCATTCTTGGTCTATCAGGATGGCAAGTAGCTGAGGTTCACAAATGTTGGAAAAGGTGGGAAAAAACAGTTCCTCTCCTGTAGAGGAGTGTAAATCAGCAGAACTGCTCTGGAAGCCAGAGTGGGGGGTGGGGGGGGCGGGAATCTCAGGAATCCCATTTCTTGCTTGAGTTTACAAAGGTGTAGGGAGATGTACATCAGAGGATTTTTATAACATTAAAAAAAAATGGCAAACAGCACAAATGTCCCTCAACAGGACCAATAAGTTGGGTTCCTCATGTAATGGGATACTACACAGTTACCTTGAATAATGCTGTGGACCTACAGTGACCAATTTATCAAGGTGTGAATAAAGCACTTTACAGAGCAGGTATTGCCCTGATACTCATCATGCTTATCTTTGGTGATAGGTATTGAGTAGTTCTTTAATTAATTCTTTATAGTTTTCAATATTGGTCATATGTCACAATTTTTAAATTTATTTTTATTGAAGGACAATTGCTTTACAGAATTTTGCTGTTTTCTGTCAAACCTCAACATGAATATACATCACAATTTTATTATTAGAACATTGTCATTGGAGTTCCCTGGTGGTCCAGTGGTTAGGAATCTGCCTGTCAATGCAGGGTACTGGGTTCAATCCCTGGTCCAGACAGATCCCACATGCAAGGGGCAGCTAAGCCCATGCGCCACAAACACTGAGCCCGGGCTCTGCTGCTGCTGCTGCTGCTAAGTCGCTTCAGTCGTGTCCGACTCTGTGCGACCCCAGAGACCCTTGCCTTCTGCGGAGCCTGGGCTCTGGAGCCTGCATTCCGCAATGAAAGAAGCCACCGCAATGAGAAGTCCTCTCGCCGCAAGTAGAGAAATCTTGCATACAGGACAGAAGACCCAGTGCAGTCAAAACCAACAACAAAAACACCATGATTAAAACTTGTGGGGAAAATGTTGGCACCGACCTCATACAAACGTCCAAGTTCAGCAAAAAATACGTCTTAGGTTGTTTATGAAAGAAGTCTGACCCTCCCAGTATCAGTAGAGGCTTCAGTGTCCATCTTGTGTGAAAAACAGAGGTAACACAAAGAGGACCAAACAGACTTTAAGAGTGATATTCAAATTGCCCTGCTGTCCTAGGGACAACTCAGCGAGGGAAGAGGCGAAAGAATATCAAATGTATTATCTCAATAAATCCAACTATATAAAAAAGGTGTTGTGGTCCCCAAACCATAGATGTAGAAAACTGAGGCCTCAAATCACCTCCTTGAATCACAACATCGACCTGATGTAAGACTGGTTCTTCGGCCACCTAATCTTAGCACAGCTGCAAACAGCCTGCCAGCTGCCTGGCACTGCCTTCTCCTTCCCACCCATAATCTATTATCCTTCATTTGAGCCCACCCCAAGCCTCCGTGTTCAGGCACCAGCACCACCACCCCCCCTCCGCCTCAACACCCGCTGGCACCTCTCACCAGAGTTCCTCGGCTTCCTGCTGCGCCTGCAGCCGCGCTCTCTCTGCAATCAGCTCCTCAGAGATCTCTTCATAGGGCTTGTCGCCGGGACCTTCTCCCATGATCCAGACCCAGACCTCACCATCTGCACCCAGCAGCCACTGGATGTGCTTGTCACTCGCTGCCTCACAACAGGAGGAAGAAGGAGAGGGAAGAGGAGGAAAAAAAAAAAAAAAGATCAGGGTTGTAATGAGTGAGGAATGACCTGGGCTGACCAGGGGTACGCAACCATCACATCACCCTACAAAACCTTGTCATTTGCAAAGAGGATGCCAGACAGAGATTGACCTGAGTGCAGCTCCACAGCCATCTCCCCCTCCCATCCCTTCTAGGGAGCAATATGGAAGCCAGGTCAGCCTGCTGGTGCAGGTGTTCAGGGCTGGAACTGGTGTCCAAAGCCCAGAGACCCTGAAATCTTCAGCAGAGCGGACATCAGGTGACTCACTGAAGGAAGACTTGTGTCACTTCCAAGCCAAGGCTTCCCTGGTGGCTCAGATGGTAAAGAAGCTGCTTGCAATGCAGGAGACCTGAATTTGATCCCTGAGTGGGAAAGACCCTCTGGAGAAGGGAATGGCTACCCATTCCAGTATTCTTGCCTGGAGAATTCCATGGACAAAGGAGCCTGGTGGGCCACAGTTCATGGAGTTGCAAAGAGTTGGACAATTCTGAGCAACTAACACTTTCATACAAGCCAAGGCACTTCAGAGCAAAGCATCTTCTGAGTCTTCTCTCTCTCTCATTTCTCATCTCTATCTATCATCTTCCCTGTCTGTTGACTGGAAGCAAAAATTGGAGACGGTGGTGTTGCAAAAGGAAGCAGCTAGCCCCTGAGTCTCCCTGACCAGCCCATAACCTGAGCAAGAAATAAATTTGTGTTGGATTAAGTCACTGAGATTTTTCAGTCTGCCAGTTCTAATAGATTCCATTGGTAACCATGACTAAAATGGAGATCTACCCCTAAGTGGGGTACTGGCTGCAACAGGAATATCAACTGATTATCAGTGCTTTAGTAGTGGTGTTTAGCAGGGTGGTTGGCTGAAGATTCATGTGATGCAGGAACAAAGCAACTGGTAAAGCTGTCAGACACTATAACTTAAAAGGAAGACCCTCATGCCTTCTGAACTTGTCCCTCTAAGAAGGGAGGTTGGAAAACACAGCACTGGGAGTATGCGTTAGTTGCTAGGTGCTGTGTTTGGCCAGATGTTAAGGAAAGAAATGAGTTCAAGAAAGAATTGAGGAGACTTCCCTGGCAATCCAGTGGTTGGGACTCCACTGTAGGGGGCGCGGGTTCAGTCCCTGGTCAGGGAACTAAGATTCCACCTGCTGGGTGGTGCAGCCAAAATTTTTTTTTAATTATTTTTTTTATTTAAGTGTTTAAAAAACAGAAAGAATTGAGCCCAAGGTCATGCTCCCAGCCTTCAGCTGAGCACAGCAGGCTGGTTCCTGGGAGACATGAGACTCCTGTGAAGGGCAACTCCTCAGAGGCCGTAACAAACCTTCCCTGGACACAGCCTGGAACACCTCCACCCACCCTTCCCTCCCCTCTCCTTCACTCAATGTCATGCCTGCGCTGACTACAGCGCCATGGCTCTCCCAGCTTCCTCCAGCTCCCGGCCCTTTTTCCCTCACAGGTGTTTCCTGAATAAACTCTTGTGTGATTGTCTCCCACCCTTGTCTCTGCTCCTGAGAGGAACCAGGCTGAAACAAGACACGAAGGGTGCAGTCTTTCACACTTATTTTTCAAAGAGCCTAAATGGAGATGACCTTCAGTTGAAAAGTAGAGGCATAGGGTAAAGAGGCAAAGGAAAACAGGCAATTTTTGAAATTTGTCCAGAGAAGAATCTTAGCTGTTGCTCCTGACACATGGAAGCAAAGAGATCAGAAGCCTACTAAGTCTCTGAGTCTGGACTTAATGACTTAAACAACCCTTGGGCACCCAACCTCGGTGACCAGGAGGCAGGTTTCAAAGGACCATCTATACGGTCCAAGGAGGATGAGATCCCCTATACTCACTTCGGATGCAGCCAAGGGGAATAATGAACAAGGAGGAGCCTCCAGAGTACCGTCAGTGTCCACTCAAGGTCATCCCTTCACTGCCAGGGCAGGGGGTCCTCACAGAGTCTGACCTGGAGGACCTCACGATGCTATAGGCTAGTGACTAAGTGGGGCTCATACTCCCGCCATTTCCACAGTGGACATTCTGACTCTGCTCTCCCCACTGTGTATCCTGTCTCGAGGGTGTGAGGATGACGTGCCTTTTGAGCCCCATCAGGACCTTAGAGAGCTTAATGCCGTACACATGCAGACTGTGGACGCTGGGCTGATGCAGGTGAGGCTTGCAGGCGCCCCTGTTACGGAGGCAGTGAGTGTATCTATGCAGAGAAAAACAAATGCAGGGATGACTAGAATGACAGTCTGGGACAGTGACCACACTGTGTCTAGCACGCCACCGCCTCTCCCTGAGCCCAGCAGGTGACCACTTTCCTCAGGTCCCCTTCAATTCCATGGGGCCACATGGCTGTAGTCTATGAAACGTCAGGGGAAGTAACTTGTGCCACTTTCGGGCCAAGGCTGTTTGCAGTCAGTGCGCCTTTTCCCACATTCTCTTTCCCACCCACCCAGCAGGAAACTGACGACTCCAAGATGGTGGAGAGAAAAGCGGCCTGATCCATGAGTCAGTGCTCAAAGGCGAGCCATGCCACAGCTACCCAATCCACATCAAGCTGTGATGTAATCAGAACTAGACCCCCATTATAGTAACTCACTGAAATTTCAGAATTTATCTATTGCAGACGGCAGCATTAATTCCCCTGGCTGATATATAAAGGCATTGTTATCTTTTTAGTATGTTAAAAGCAGTGCAGTACTAGAGGAATGCCAGTTTAATTATGACTGATAGAAGCAAGGAGGCAACTACGGCTAGAACTGCAGAACTTCCAAATTAACCGTGGGCAAAGGTACGTGATAATAGGCCTGTCGATCCTGTAAAAATACTTACAAGGAAAAGAGAAACCAGCAGAAAATGAGTAGCTATCATAGCAGACACTACCAGTTTCCTCCTCACCATCCACCCCAGCCACCTTCCTCCCTTACGAAAAACCCCAATTTGTTTGGGAAGTAACAGAGATCCCTTCGTTTCAGGAAAGGCAAGTTTCTACTCCAGCCTCAAAGGACAAATGAAACTGGTCTAAACCCATCATGTAATATTCTCATTGGCAAGTAGGCGACCTAGGAGTGACCAGTCATCCCCACTTTTGACCAAGAAGATGTGGGCAGATGTCCCAGTGAAAGGCTTTCTTGTTCTAAACAAAAGGTGAAGACTTCTTAGGAGAAATGGGTTCACTCTTTGCTCATTTGCCTCCCCTCCTTCTTCCTGGCTGGAATGAAGAAGTGATGTCAGGAGCTGCTGGAGGGCTTTTTCAGCCATGAGGAAGAAAGCCACATGCCAGAGATGAGTAAGCAGAAATGTGAGAGGAGATGAGGCCTTGATGATCTGACTGAAAAGCTAAACTAATCTATCCACTGCAGTACACCTCCAGACTTCTTATCGTTTAGGAAAAATGACGAACTCCAAGCAATAAAGTTCTTTAATTATTAAATGAAATGTGGTAATACAAATATGAAAGATTTCTTTAATCAGGCAACTATTAATGGTGCATTCTGTTACTTACGGCCAAGCACATTCCCAACTGATACAGAGAGCAATGAAAAATAACACAGAAGCCCTAAACCCTAAGTATACTCATTAACACAAAAAGGGGAACAGAATTAATCTCTCTATAAAAATCTGAGACTGTTAGATGTAAATAAAAAGTAAAATCCAGACACTGCTTTGGGAAACGCCAAGTATTCTCCTTACTGGCTGCAAGTAATAATAAATCCTTGCTTCTCCCAAGCAAAAAAAAAAAAAAAAAAAACAGTAAAATCCAATCCTGTACTATTTAAATATAACACACACGTAAAAAAAAAAAAAAAAAAAAGGTTAAAAATAGTCAGCAATAGACCGTGCAAAGGCAAGCAAAAAGGAAGCAGAAGTGCCAATGTCAGACAAAGCAAATTCAAGGACAAACATTCAGACAAGGCAAAGAATATGATGTGATAATAAAAGAGGCAACCCACAAAGAAGCTGTAACAGTCATAAAACTTTATACAACAAACAACATAGGAGACGACTGCATAAAACAGAAACTCCTAACAACTCAAAGAGAATTTGAAAATGTGTATATAGCCATAGTGGAGAGTTCTACAATATTTATTTCAGAAGCTGGCAAGTCAAATAGCTTTTAAAGATTAATAATATGAAGTTTTTGAGTAATATAGTCAATAAATCCTACTTAGCAACTATAGAACTTTACCTCCTTAAAGTTTATTCTTCTGATCTTGCAATCTGTGAGAAAAATGTTATAGGCCATATTCTCTAATAATGACACAAAATTTAGAAATCAATGAGGGGACACAGCCATCAAGAAAATACTCCTAGAGAACTCATGGATCTTAGGGCAAATGAAAACTGAAATTATACATTATCAAGGGGAAAAGTTGTAGCAAAAAAAAAAAAAATGAGTACAAGTAACAGTAAGCTCAAAAGAAAAATTATAGGTTTAAAGCCTTTTCTTTTTGATGTCCCAGTGAAGATAAAACTTTCTTCTCCACACATTCCTTCACTGTCCGATAGTTAGGACTCTGCCCTTTCACTGCCGAGGGCCCAGATTTAATCCCTGGTCTGGGAACTAAGATCCTACAAACCACGTGGTACAACCAAAATAATAAAAGTTAAAATTTGAAAAAAAGTTTAAGAAAAAAACTCTCTTGTCCAAACACATAACAGTATAGAAGCAAAATGACGAGAACAAATGTATAGGAATACAAGAGATACCTCCATAGACTCATACTAAACAGAAGTGAAGCAGTCTGCAGGGTGGAAGCCTCAGCTCCCATGTGGTTCCGGAAGGAGATGGTGGTCACCAGGAATGTGACTCCTACAGGGTAGAGGGGAATCAAAGTTCTCCAGGTGAGACAGGGGCCGGAGGAGGATTCAAATCAGGTGCTGGTGAGGTGCTCGGCAAGCTCGACGGGCAGCAAGGAGGTGACAATGGCTGCAAGCAGAGGGAGCAAGAAGGGAAATCGCAAATGCAGTTGGAGAAGCATCAGCTTCAGTTCATTCGGCGACCCTCGCATTGGACACTGTTGACCCTGGTAAGGACTCTGGATTTTGTGCTAAGTGGGATGGGAAGTCATGACAAGTGGAAAGTGGGGAAACTGACATAATCTCATGGATAGTTCAAATGCTCATTCTTCCCGTTATGTGGAAGCCAGGGGACAAGGAAACCCGGTAGCACACTGAGCATCTGTAATAGTCCAGGGGCTAGGTAATCATTTCTTGGACTAAGATGATCCTGGTGGAAGAAGTATAATGTGATTGAGATTTAGGATATATTCTGGAGGAAAGAGCAATATTTGCTTAAATTTGGGATATGAGTTGTGAAAGAGAACGAGAAACCTCCAATGTTTCCACTTAAGTAATGGAGTGAAAGGTAGTGTTACTGAGAGGAACAACATGAAAGAAATAGCTTGGATAAATCAACACTTCTGTTTGGGCCAAGTTAAGTTTGAGATGTCTATTAGAGATCCTACAGGCAATCGAACAAAAGAGTTCAGAGGAGAGACTAGAACTAAAATATAATTTTTTACAGGCATCACTGTATAGATATTTAAAGCCGTAAGGCTGGATGAGAGCAGATAAAGAGTAAGTATAGGAAGGAACTAGAAGAGGTGGAAGGCAGAAGTCCAGCACATTCCAACATGTAGGTAGGAGAAGGACCCCTAAGGAGATGAGGACAAAGAAGCCTGTGAGGCAGGAGAACAACAGAAAGAGCCCAGTATCACAGAAACCAAAGGAGAAAGCATTTCGGGGATTAAAGAGAGGTCAAGTGTGTCAAGGCTACTGATGGGTCATCAGGATGAAGACAGAACTGACCACTGGATTCAACAACATGGAGATCACCAATGACCTTGACAAAGGTGATTTCACGACTCTGTGAAAGGGAACATTTAGAAACCTATAGAGGAAAATATAAAAGTGTATCATTATTACTTTGGGGAAGGAAAGAATTTCTTCTATGAAACATAAAAAGAATATGAGATAATGCTGATGTATTTGAATACAGATTCAGGCTTAAAATTTTCTCATGCAAAAAAATACCGCAAAGACAATTAAAAATCAGCAACCAACTGAGAGAAGATACTGGAGTGTGCACAACTGTCAAATAACTGCACCAATTAATAAAAGCAATAATAACAGTTAACATATACTGAAGGCTTATATGCTATTCACAGTTCAACATATTCTACATGTATTAACTTATTAATGTCTAGAACAATCTTTCTTTACCAGAGTCCTGTGAGAGAAATAAGCCCTATAAAACATAATTTGAATGGTGATTTTTTTCTCAGTTCCCTAAGAATGGTATATAGATAGGAGCAGTCTAGGTGCATTGTAGAAAAGTCAACTCATTACATACTATGCATCCTTTCAAGCAACTATTGTCAAATAATTTGCTCTCAAGACCCCTTTATATTCTTTAAAAATATTGAGCATCTCACAACATCACTCATTATTAGAGAAATGCAAATCAAAACCACAATGAGGTACCACTTCACACCAGTCAGAATGTCTGTGATCCAAAAATCTGCAAGCAATAAATGCTGGAGAGGGTGTGGAGAAAAGGGAACCCTCCTACACTGTTGGTGGGAATGCAAACTAGTACAGCCACTATGGAGAACAGTGTGGAGATTCCTTAAAAAATTGCAAATAGAACTACCTTATGACCCAGCAATCCCACTTCTGGGCATACACACCGAGGAAACCAGAATTGAAAGAGACACATGTACCCCAATGTTCATCGCAGCACTGTTTATAATAGCCAGGACATGGAAACAACCTAGATGTCCATCAGCAGATGAATGGATAAGAAAGCTTTTGTACATATACACAATGGAGTATTACTCAGCAGTTAAAAAGAATTCATTTGAATCAGTTCTGATGAGATGGATGAAACTGGAGCCGATTATACAGAGTGAAGTAAGCCAGAAAGAAAAACACCAATACAGTATACTAACACATATATATGGAATTTAGGAAGATGGCAATGACGACCCTGTATGCAAGACAGGGAAAGAGACACAGATGTGTATAACGGACTTTTGGACTCAGAGGGAGAGGGAGAGGGTGGGATGATTTGGGAGAATGACATTCTAACATGTATACTATCATGTGAATTGAATCGCCAGTCTATGTCTGACGCAGGATGCAGCATGCTTGGGGCTGGTGCATGGGGATGACCCAGAAAGATGTTATGGGGAGGGAGGTGGGAGGGGGGTTCATGGTTGGGAATGCATGTAAGAATTAAAGATTTTAAAATTTAAAAAAAAAAAAAAAAAAGAAAAAAAAAAAGAAAAAAAAAATAAAAATATTGAGCATCTCAAAGAATTTTTGTTTATGTGGCTTATACCTATCAATATTTAGCATATTCAAAATTAAAACAGAAAATTGTAATATATATTTGTTTAAAATAATAACATATCAGGACTTCCTTAGTGTCCAGTGGTTAAAACTCTGTGCTTCCACTGCAGGAAGCAGGGATTCAATCCCTGGTTAGGAACTAAGATCCCACATGCTGCCGGGCATGATCAAAAAAAGATAAAATAATAGCAAATCCATTACCTAATAACATATACAATACTTTTTATTAAAAAATAGCTATATATTCTAAAATAAAAAATATTTAATTGGGAGAGCGGTTTCATTTTCCGTTTTTGCAAATCCTTTGAATGTCCAGCTTAATAGAAAGCAGCTGAACTCCGTTGTAATACATAATTTTAGTTGAAGCATATGAAAAATAATTGACTTCACACAGATATATAATAGGAGACAGAAGAAAAGAGAAAAATCCATGCCTTTTCATCTATTATAGATAATCTTTTATTATACCACACCAAAACTAAAGTGGTAGTTTCTTAAATGTTTGTTGTGATGTGAAACCTGAAACAATATCAGTAAATTTATTGTACTTTGTCCTATTAAAATTCATAGGTCATGTTCATCTCCTAGTTTTGGTCAGTGTATCATGGTGACATAAGCTGTCACCATTAGTGGAAGCTAGATGCAGAGTATAAGGGAAACTCTCTGAACAACTTCTATAGGTCTAAGGTTACTTCAAAATTAAAAATTAAAATTTTTTAAGCAAAAGAAAATTAAAATCTATTGGTTTATGTTGCACTTTGACAGGATTTTTCACTCATGCGTGATTTAGCAACTTTTTTGTTCATTTGGAAAACACTGATCCACTGAGTCAAGCAAATCTTCCATATGTGGACCTGTTTTATTTTACAATATCATAAAATCATGTCTGTTAATATCACTTCAAACCTCAAAGAAAAGCCTCTACATATTGGAAATCTAATAAGCCCATTGTGGCTGATATAAGTTTTCCAAAAATTCTAATTTTTGCTTGAAAGCTGGAATTTTATCACTGCCTTAAATTTTATCAGTTGTTTTCTTTGAAGTGACAGAGTCACCTTATTAATTTTCAAATATCCAAGTTTGAAAAAAGACATAGTTTGTCAGTCTTCTTTCAAATAAAAATAGCATTCCATGAAAAAAGAGGCTAGTTCAGCACATAACTCAAAAAATCACATACTGCTTTTCCTCAGGACAGCCATCATACTTCAGTATGCAGCAGAAATGGTTTATGCAGCCTTCCAGTTTGTCACACAATAAAACAATAAGGTTTACTGTTTCATCAAGGAGTGAAACCACCATCAATTTTACTGTGAGTATATGATGATGAAAAAATACAACCATTTCACTCCTACAAGACTGGAAAGAATAAAAATGTCTGATGAAAAAGTCTGCTTGTTGGAAAAGATCTGGAACAACAATAATTCTTATAAATTGCTGATGGTAGAAGGTACTGATACAATCACTTTGATGATATTCAGCAAATATTTAGTAACGTTAAACATGCTACACATTATTACAAAGCACTTCCAAGTAACATGTGCCCAGAAAAACCTGAATAAGAAGGTTCATGGAAACATTGTCCAAAATATTAAAAATCAGAAACAACATAAATGACCAGTAAAGAAAAACAGATAAATACATTTCGGTATGTTTTTATAATGCAGTACTCCATAGCAAGAAAAATAAATAGGTTTGAACACCACAGACATATCTCTTAAAAAAATGCAGAACCAATAAATTAAATTCAGACTGCATATAATATAATGTCATTCATATAATGATTAAGCAACATACTGCTTACAAAATATATATTAAAGTACAGAAAAGATATAAGGATGATACATTTTGTATTTATAATAGACTTGCATATGGGGAGAGTGATGAGGAGTGAAATTTTAGAAAGATATTAAAGTGTGACGTATATTTTAACAAAAACGAAGAAGGTAGGACTTCCCTAGTGGTCCTGTAGCTAAGACTCTGCACTCCCAGAGTAGAAGGTCGGGTTTGACCCCTGTTCAAGGAACTAAATTTATGTCACATGCTGCAGCTAAGACCCGGCACAGCCAAATAAAGAATTTTTTTTTAAACAAAGAAGGCACCATGTTAACCATTAGTAATATGGGTCCATAAGTACATATTACACTACTTACTATTTTTGTCTATATGTTTAAATATTTTACAGTGAGAATTTTTAAGGCTTTCCTTTTTTAAAAAAGATGAAATATGAATAAACTAAGTTCTCAATCTAAGACATTAATAAAAGAAAATAAAAAGAAAAGAATTACCAAAGAAAAAACTAATATTAGTGAATATACAGCATATATATTATAAATACAACCAAACATTTGTTCTTTCAAAAATGTAATATGCTAGGAAACCACCCAGCATGCTTAAATAAAGTTAAAACATATATATATAAATATATATATTATACATATATTATATATGTGTATATATAATATATATATGGAATTAGGAATTAAAAAAGAGAGTGTAAAACAAGAATGGATTAAAAGAGAGTCTCAAGGACTTCCCTGGTGGTACAGTGAATGAGAATTCGCCTGCCAGCGCGGGGGACAGGGGTTTGATCCCTGACCCAGAAGATTCCACATGCCACGGAGCAATTAAGCCCCTGTACCATGGAGCCTCCACACCCTGGAGCCTGTGCTCTGAAACAAGAGAAACCACCACATTGAGAGCCTGCCAACCACAACAAGGAGGAGCCCCACTCTCTGCAACTAGAGAAAGCTGGCGTGCAGCAACAAAGACCCAGCACAGCTCAAACCAAATAAATAAATAAAAGAGAATATCATATACTATTCTGTATTAACAAATTTGAAAATATAGATATAGGCATAAATCGTCATAATCTTAAATTAGACAATGGTTTCTCAGATACGACAGCAAAAGCATAGCAACAAAAGATATATATACGATTTGGACTTCATCAAAATTTGATACTTAAAACTTTTGTGTTTCAAAGGATGCCATCAAGAAAGTAAAAAGGCAGCTCAAAGAGTGGGAGTAAATATTTGCAGATCATATATCTGATAAAGAACTTGTGTCTGGAGTACATAAAAATTCTTACAACTCAATAATAAAAGGACAATTCAGTCAAAAAATGGGCAAAGGATCTAGACATTTCTCTAAAGAAGATATACAGTTGTCCAACATGCACAAGAAAAGATGCTCAACATCTTTACTCATCAGGAAAATACAAATCAAAACCACAATGACATAACACTTCACACCTCCCAGGATGGATTTAACCAAAAACATAAATGATAATGAGTATTGGTGAGGGTGTGGAGAAACTGGAACTCTTATCCACTGCTTGTGGAAAATTAAAACGGTGCAACTGTTTTGGAAAACAATCTACCAGTTCCCCAAGTTATTAAACATAAAGTTATCAAAAGATCTGGCAACCCCACTCATAGATACACACCCAAGAGAAATAAAAACATACCTCCACACGAAAACTGGCACATGAGTGTTTACAGAAGCATTATTCATAATAGTCAAAAGTGAAAACCCAAATATCCTTTAAGAGATGAATGGATAAACAAAATGTGATACATTCATATAATGGAATCTTATATAACGGAATCTTTATTCAGCCATAAAAAGAATGACATACGGATATACGCTACATTGTGGATGGACCTTGAAAACATTATGCTAAGTGCAAGCAGCCAGTTACAAAAGTCCACATATTATATCATTCCATCCATATGAAAGTCCAGAATAGGGAAATCCAGAGACCTAAATAAGACTGCAGGCTAAGTCGCTTCAGTCGTGTCCGACTCTTTGCAGCCCTATAGATTGTAGCCCGCCAGGCTCCTCTGTCCATGGGCTTCTCCAGGCAAGAATACTGGAGTGGGTTGCCATGCCCTCCTCCAGGGGATCTTCCCAACCCAGGGATCGGACCTGTGTCTCTTATGTCTCCTGCTCCGGCAGCCAAGTTCTTTACCGCTAGCACCACCTGGGAAGCCCGCCAGGCTCCCCTGTCCATGGGATTCTCCAGGCAAGAATACTGGAGTGGGTTGCCATTTCCTTCTCCAGGGGATCTTCCCAACCCAGGGATCGAACCCAGGTCTCTTGCATTGCAGGCAGACGCTTTATCCTCTGAGCCACTAGGGAAGCCCATTCTAAAGAAGATTAGTGGTTACTAAAGGCTGGAGCAGGGAGAGAGGGGCCTGGAGGGTACTAGTTAAAGTCTATGGGTTTTCTTGAGGGATGAAAATATTCTAAAATTGACTGTGGTGAGGGCTGCACATCTCTGTGAATACACTAAAAACCACTTAGTTGTACACATTAAATGGGAAACTTGTGTACACTTTAAACAGGCGACTTGTATGGTTTACGAGTTATGTCTCAATAAAGCTGTTCTGGACAACAACAACAAGAAAAAACTCTCCTGGTAATTATTTGATAAGGTAATTTTAAAAATTAGTTAAGGTACAGAAGTCTAAACAAGATATGGACAAACTTAACCTAACCGACATCTGTAGAACAGTCCACACTATATTGGAACACTTTCTTCCAAGAGTGAGTGCTCTTTCACAGAGCACTCACCTGGATAGACTACATTCTCGGCCATTATAAAAGAAACATCAAGTTTTAAACGTTTGAAATCATTTATGGAATGTATAGGGAACCCAACCATGGTGGCCAGATAATAAGCATATCCATGCGATGATAAGATAAAAATAAATGCTCCCTGAGACCCCAAATCATGTCATTTTGAAAGGACAGGTGGGAAACAGGTGCGGAAATGCACCTGAAGAATTTAAACCCCAAAGCTAAATGCAAAATCTGGTTTCAAATGAGAGAATCCTAAGAAGCTTTGCTAATTTTTAATGTGAGAAAACCTGGAAAGCAGTGATGCTACTAGCCACTCCGAGAGATAACAGAGGGGCCGGCAGCTGCCTGCAACCTGCTACTTCAGCATGACTCCACTAAGGAGAGATGAGACCTGGCGTCAGGTTACAGGGAGTCACGAGATAACCAGGTGGTGGCCTTTCTCAGAAACTGCCCCTGCTGACCTCCAGGCAGAGGAGGAAGCAGTGAGGTGGATAGGGAAGAAGGGAGGTGGCAGGAATGAACACCTCTCAAGCGAGGGGAGAAAATACAACCCGAGCAGCTCAGCCTGGCATGCCCAGCTGGGGTCCTGCAACTGGCAGGAGAGGCCAGAGTTGAGCAAAACTCCATCTGTTTAATCAGTCCCTGGGCTGCAGGAAACAAACTTACAGTCACCAGGGAGGAAAGAGGGGGTGGGGTAAACTGGGAGACTGGAATTGACATACACACATTACTACATATAAAATGGATAACTAATAAGGATCTATTGTATAGCACAGGGACCTCTACTCAACACTCTGTAATGCCCTATCTGGGAAAAGAATCTTACAAAAAAGTGGATACATGTGTATGCGTAACTGATTCACTTTGTGGTACAGCACTGTAAATCATCTACACTCCAAAAAAAATTTTTTTTAACTAGAGAAAAAAATATACAGCCCATGGACGCTTGGCAGCATCCAGGAAAATGGTGAGGGGTAGGCAGGCAGGATAATCCCATCCCCATGGGCCAAGCTCTTTGGGTACTTGCAGAAGCTCTCTCCCTCTTTATATGTCCCTCTTTAGCCTTGTAGGAGGATCCCCATCAACATTACTACTATCAAACTTCTTAACTTTTGCCAGTATTATTGTTTTAATTGGCAATGACATACTTTACTAGTGAGGCTGAAGACCTTTCCACATGGTCATTGTGGATTTGAAATTGCACTCTTGTGAATGGCTTGTTCATATCTTTCCTCCATTTTTCTACTATTTTTCTTTTGCTGATTGGGGAAGTTTCTTTCATCTCTGGATACAAGTCTTTTGCCTGTTACAAATGTTGCAAATATTTTCCTCTCATTTATCTCGCCTGTTTTGTTTTCTTTTTAAACTCAGTTTGGTACCTTTTATTAAGATTTTTTAAATTTAGTCATATTTATCTTTATTTTCCTTATTTTTCTTGCTGTGTCTTATTCTAAGAAAGCCTTCACTCTCCCCAATATGCTCTCATTTTTCCTTTGATTACTTCTAGAATTTTGTTTTGCTTTTTCTGCATTGGTCTTTAGTCACCTGGAATATGTCATTTCACCATAAGAGTAGCTGTGAGAAGGAGGAAGATGCTGTGCACTGAAGTGTGGGGACCTGGAGCCCCAACAAGCCTGGACCTGGATTCTAACTCTACCTCAACTCAAACGGAGATAATAACCTATTTTGTTAATTTGATGACACACATCTTAAAGTTTCTGAAATCAGGATGTGTCTTAGAAACAATGGTGTATCATGGTTTCACTTACAGCTTTCTTAGTAGTATATAAAAATAGTGTCTTTCAAGCTCCGGCATCTTAGATTTCATGAATCTAAGGTGGGTATGCTGATTTTCTTCAACTCCCTTTTTAGATTTCTCTGTTAGGTTCAACTTCGAAGGCAATGAGTTTGTAGGAACATTGGGGAATTAGGGGCTTGGAAGCCCTGGATTTGGGGGCTGTAACTCTTCAATTGCCCATCTTAGATTTCATGAAACACAAAGGACCCAATCTCAGGTCCCTAAGGGGGTGAGATAAATAGGCACTTCATGGGCCCAGGACAGGTGAGACGTTCCATCTGGGTGAGTTCACCTTCATTCCAGAGAAAGCAGCTGCTCTGAGGCCTCATTCTTCCTGCAATCGTGGCCCTTCCTCCTCAGCCTCCAGAACCTGAGCCTCCATTCCAGAAACCCCTTCAGGACCCCTTCTCTAAAACCTTCAATGGGACAAGGTCATACCTTCAGTTGTCTGCCAGATCCAGGACGCTCAGAGCTGACAGTTGAGGGCTCTGTCTAAGGCTGATCTCTGTCCACATTCAACAAGACTGCACCCTCACCCATGGGGACACCCACACGTGCTGGGCACCAGAAGCGATTAAGGCAGCGCCCCCACATCTTCCCACAGCAGCTTCTGCCTGGCTCCTCCCACTCCCCACCTGGCGAGTCTGTGGGTTTGCAGCTTCTGCAAATGCTGGAGACAGGGAGCCGAGGGCTCTGGCAGAGCTGCCTCAGTCAGAACCCTGGACTGGGCTCAGGGAAGGCCAGGAGGACAGGGAGAGAGCCAGGGGGCTCCAGAGGCCCCCGGCCAGGGCCAGCGTGAGAGCTTTGCACACTTCAGCCCCACCGCCACCCAGAAAGCCCCTACATCACCCCAGATGAAGGGAAGCAGAATGACACCCCCAAAGAGTTACAGTCTCCAAATCCAGGGCTTCCCTGCCCTTGATTTCCCAGCATTCCTACATACTCACTGTCCTCTAAGTGGAGCTACTGGAAAACTTTTGGAACTAATAGAGAAATTTTAAAAGGGAGTTGAAGAAAATCAGCATGCCCACTGCAATATGACAGCAAGAACAGGGATGGGGCAGGAGACAGCTTCAAACATGGATTTCCCTTGATGTTTAATAACTTCTGTGTGACGTGCTGAGAATCCAAACAGTGAGTGGTGTGCTACTGGGTTGGCCAAATCATTTGTACAAGGGGTCAGAGAGGGGATAAAATATTTATCACTTTCCCCTCAGAGGAAAAAATGTGGAGAACTGGCAGTACAAAGTGGAGTTAGTGTCCAAGTAATTATTGTTGTTATGACTTGATTATAAAACCACTATTGGCATAAAAAAATAAGTCTTGAAAGACAACTAAACAAAATCAATCTAAAATTCTTGATTATACCAACAAAACCATGGAGAGGGATATTAAAATATCCTTGTTTCTCATCTTCAATCTATAACATTTCATTCCTGATAAAGATAAAATGGGCTCAAATATATATTTTTAAAGCTTTAAATGAATATATGCTATTTAATATACACTTTTCAATCGACCCCCTTTAAAAAAAGTGATAATATCAAAGGAGGGGGGAAAGAAAAGATACAAGGAAATGAACATTAGGCAGATACAAGAGAAAAAAGCAGAGTCAGTCAACCTAAAAATCGAAGTCAAAATCCTAATAAAAGAAATGAGAAGGAAGGACTTACCCAGCGTCCAGTGGTTAAGACTCCGCCTTCCAATGCAAGCGGTGTGGGTTTGACCCCCGGTTGGCGGTTGGCGAGCTAAGATCCCACAAGGTGTGCGGTACAGAACAACCAACGGGGCTAGAAAACTTGAATACCTCTATGCAAAATTACAGCAACAACAACCGGTCACATCTTGCACCACACACAAAGATTAACTCAGATTAATCATAATTAACTCATTATGGATCATAGACCCAAAATGTAGAGCCTAAAAGGAATTTAAAAAATAAAATGGTGAATTGTATGGTAAAAAAAAAAGAAAAAGAAATGAGAAGGAAATGAGTTGTAAGTACGAGTGAAAAGGGCGGCTCAGGTGGTAAAGGATTCACAGGTAACGGAGGAGACTGGGCTTCAGTCCCTCGGCGGGGAAGATCCCTGGGGAAGGGGATGGCTACCCTCTCCAGCATTCTTGCCTGGAGAATTACAGGAACAGAGGAGCCTGATGGGTTACCGTCCACGGGGTCACAAAGAGTCAGACATGACTGAGTGACTAACACTTTCCATATATTACAGACTGCGGTTCAACTTCTACAATATATATCACAAAACACAAGTACACTGAGACTGTTGGACTTTTACTGAAGATTTTCAACATCTAGGGAAGAGGTCACACTGCACAGCTCACAACGTGGGTGTGCTTGCTCAGTCGCTCAGTTATGTCCGACTCTGTGTGACCCCGCAGACTATAGCCCACCAGGCTCCTCTGTCCATGGGATTTCCTAGGCAAGAATCCTGGAATGGCGTGCCATTTCCTTCTCCAGGCGATCTTCCCAACCCAGGGATCAAGCCCATGCCTCCTGCGTGGCAGCCAGATTCTTTATCAGTGAGTCACCTGGGAATCCCACAGCTCACAGCCTTCTACTCAAAAGAAAAATCCTGTAATACCCGTCTCCTCAGTCAAGCCCCTCTGACACGCCAGGCACAGCAGGGCCCCAGCAGCCCCCGCCCGCAGCTGGCCCCGACCATGAGCCTCAGGTTTGCTTCACTCGCTAGGACGGGCACGACGCAGCCACAGCCATGCTGGCACGGCGCACGCAGGCTAATGGAGGAGACAGACCACACACAAGCAAACAGACGTGAGAGAAAAAGAAGACGATGACGACAAAGGCGGATTCATAGGGACAGAAAGCAGACTGGTGCTTGCCAGGGGCTGTGGGAGGGAAGGATGGGGGATGACCGAGTAATGGATACGGGCTTTCCTCTGGGGTGATGTACGTGATGCACAATATTCTAAATGTCACTGAACTGCACACTTTAAAATGGTTAAAACAGTAACCTTTATGTTGTGTATGCTGCTGCTGCTGCTAAGTCGCGTCAGTCATGTCCGATTCTGTGTGACCCCATAGATGGCAGTCAACCAGACTCCACCGTTCCTGGGATTCTCCAGGCAAGAACACTGGAGTGGGTTGCCATTTCCTTCTGCAATGCATGAAACTGAAAAGTGGAAGTGAAGTTGCTCAGTCGTGTCCGACTCCTAGCGACCCCATGGACTACAGCCCACTAGGTTCCTTCATCCATGGGATTTCCCAGGCAAGAGTACTGGAGTGGGGTGCCATTGCCTTCTCCGTTATGTTGTGTATATTTTACCACCAAAAAAAAAATAACGGTATTTTCAGATGAGGTAAAGTGCTTTAAGGGAAGTCAGACTGGATGTTCTAAGAAAGACAAGGGTGGGGCTCCTTGAGGGCAAGGAGACAGTGAAGAGCTCAACATTTAACTGAGAGATGAACGAAGAGGAGAACCCAGGCTCATGAGGATTTGGGAAAAGAGCATTCTATGCAGAGGGACACAAAAGGGGTAGAAACTGGGTTGGAGAATGAGTAGAGGCCCTCAAGAAGCATTTGTGTTCCTTTGAGTGCAGTAGAAGCCACTGGGGCAGGGAGATCACTGAGCTTAATGTGTTGAAAGGGCACTTTGGCTGCTCTGCAGAGAAAGGTCATAGGGCATGAGCCTGAGACAGGGTGACCACTGAGAAGACGGATGCTTTGGGAATGTCTGCAGGCTAGTACAGGTTCCCATGCCTGGAAAGGGGACACACTGAAGCTAGGAGGGTCTAGGCCCAGCAGGGGAGGTTGCCATGGTTACTGGAAGGTTCCCAGGAAACAGAGACAAGGTGGATGCCCAGGGAGAAAGACTGTGTCCCACAGGTTTCATTAGAGCATGGACCAGGCCCACCTGGGCACCAAGTCCAGGGTAGATGCGCAGTGGGAATGGCTGAGAGCTGAGACGGGATGCTGGATCGGGTGTCTCCTTCTAGCCCCAGGTCAGGGCTGCTTGTAAAAGTGGCATAGGATGGGAGGACAGAGAGAGGTGGGCCTGGGAGGTGGGAGTCGCCTCTTGACCCTTGGGGAATGGAAGCAGTACGGGCTGGACAGCCAGACTTACAGTCTCCCATAGGCTGGACTGAGGGGCAGGCATGAGGCTGGCTGTGTGGGCGAGAATAAAGCACTTCTGTGAAGCCGCAGATCTGGCTTGCAGTGTGGCCAGTGTCAGCCATGTGAAAGGAAAGAGCAGGGAGGAGAGTGGGGGAAGAGGTCTGGACCCCAGGAAGAGGATGTCCAGACAGATAAGGAGATGGTCACGGAGGAACCAATTTAACACTGACAGGGACTGCCAACTGTGGCCAGAACCAGCAAGACCAGGTGGAGAGGCTTCCTGTGTGATTGCAGCGGTAGGAACACGTGTCCCGAGTCCTGTGTCCCAGGTGACACACAGCTCCAGCCCCAAGAAAACCCAGAAGCGAACATGAGGTTGTGAAAGCTGCAAGAACCCACATCACATGTGAGCCTCTGCAGTCACCATCATGCTTGATGGCCGTGGCTTAAATCTAGAAGAATATAATGTCATAACACGCCTTCCCAGAGTCTCAACAAACAACACAAATTTCCATCAGACATCAAATTTTGCCAGAAACGTGAAAAACTAGTAAATATGATGGGAGATGGGAAAACATCGTAGGCTAAGGGTCTATATCTTCTACAACAGGGCAGAATACCAGAAGTGTCTCAGCAAAGTACAAAGCAAACCCAAAAAGATACACCTGCATGATCGGGGGGTGAGATGAGCCCAGCCATGACCATCCTCTTCCAGCCCAGCTCACTTCTGTGGACCCTCCCAGGACCAGAACAACTACCGAGTTTCTGTAAACCGGAATAATCCATATCACCAGTGTTTATCCCTAACCTCTGCAGGCGCAACGGGAAAGCAGAGACGTTCTCAGGGTCAGGATGCACCTTGCCCTGCCTGAGTCCTAGGGACAGTGAGGTCAGGCCTGCTAGGAGCTGAGCAGTGTCTTCAGAAGAGAGAGGGTGGGATGGAGTTCTCCAGGGACCAATGGGGCTTGGGGGATCAATGGGCAGGAGGAGGTACGAGGTCATTCCAGGCTGACGGGAACTAAGGTGTGCTCAGGAATCCCAAGAGTCTGGCACACACAGCAGGACGCAGCAGGTGCTTCCTTCAGGACAGACTGGAGGGAGGGAGGCACCAGCTGGGAAGGAAGTGTCTGTGAAAGGAAGGAAAAGATCCAGCTGATAGAGCCTGTGCCCACACACCCTGCCCTGAGCCACCCCATGGCTGCTTCTTTCCCAAGTCTCACTCCTGACACTCCAGTGGGCATGCCCTCTTGGATCTGATCTGTTTACCCATGGATTCAAGAGCTGAATCCACGTTCACCAAGATCAGAGCTTAGTGATGCTGGCTAAAGGTTTGAATGAACAAATGAATATATGCACAGATCATCCATTGAATTGAAGCACTGAGTTCAGGAGTGAATGAATAGGAAAACATCAGTCACTGGACCAAGGTCAAAGTCGCAGGATATTCATCCCGACTCCATTCTTAGCAGCTAGGTGACTTTGGAGGACGGGGCTGTGGCTTCCTCATCTGAGACTGGGTCACAGGGCTATGGGGGCATTCAGTGAGGGCAAACACATGGTAAATACTAAAGGTCTCGGACAGGTGGGGTGGTTGTTGCAACCCTTTTTCAAGATTCCAGGACGAGAAGCAGACAATGTGCTCCCAGACCCAGACTAAGAAGCTCTTCAGCCTCTGGGGCTGAGCCTGCCCCCAGGGCTTCCCGGAGGTTTTCCCAGATAGCTCTGGGACTGCAGAAAAGAGCTGAGATCTGAGTGGGATCTTGACCTGGAATACACACACTCCTCCTTGTCTCCATTCTTTATAAATCAGAAAATTAACTATCTGGAAAAGAGTCTTCTGCACCAGAAACCAAATGAGCTTAATGTATAATTTATGCACAAAAATGTAGATGTCAACGTGTGACAAATAGTAGTAAAAATATTTTTGTAGTTAAAGTTTTAGGCATCTGTCTTCCTCCCAGAAGAGTCACAGTATCGATAACATGCGACCCCAGGGCTCTGGGCGGGTGGGGCAGGAAGGTGGCCTGTCTTTTTCCCCAGCAGTGATGAAGCTGCCAGTGCATTCCCAGCCTTGGCACGAGCCACAGGCAGCCAATTCATAGCTTTGCCTCCTGGGGGTCCTACCATGTCTTGCTCAAAATGGGGATTTCATACCCTGTGACAACTCTGTGTCAGACCCAAGGGTGGAAGACTGAATGGAGAATGATCTCACTCCCGGAGCTCTGAGTCTCCTGGGAAAGCCAGGCAAGCAGAACACCAAAGACACTGACAGTGTGGCCAGTGCTAGGGCAGGGATGGGTCCAAGCAGTCACCAAGGAGCAAGGACTTCTCTGTGCCAGGAGCATCCCCGAGAGACTGCAAGAGGCAGGAGTCTGTCAGGAGGATAAAGGCAGGAGAACATTCCCCAAGAGAAGAATCGAGTGTGTAAAGAGAGAGGCCACAGCAAGATGGCCAGATGGGTGCAGGTGTGTGTGGCCTGCAGAACACGGCAGGGGCTAATGGTGAGCCTGGAGTGAAGAGAGGGAGCCAGGTCACCGAGGGGCCTGTATATCTATCGAGAGGCAGAACCTTATCCTAGACTGAAAACTCACAAATTGATCGAGTCTACACCTCACTCTGGTCAACAGTATAGAGGCTGAGAGGAGGGCTGCTGTGGGCAGCCAATGAGAGCGAAGACGAACGGGTTTGTGAATGGTAAAGTGCAGCAGCCACGTGCAGTGGCCCTCCCCAGCAGGGTCTCGAGTACCGCACACCTCAGCAGCCTGCCTGCTTCAGATGAGCCCTCGCTCACAGGCTCCATAGCCGTGACTGGCACCTCACTGCATGGTAATACCTGAGATGTGGGATGAAGCCTTGCTTCTCATCTGCAGTTGCTACTACCTTTGGGGCTACTCACTGTTAATGCAGGTCCAGAGGCCCAGTGGGGCTCCAGCACAACCCAAGGCATCCTCTCACACAAGGACAGGGAGGAGGGCCACGGGGCACCGTGCTGGAGCCACTGAGCTGCACTTGCAAGGGAGCAAGGAACGGTGTGTCTCCATTGCAGCCTGCCCTCTGTCCATGCCGTCAGGGTCCCCAGGCAGTCCCCTGTGCAGCCTTGGAGCCCTGCATAAAAGATAGACTCCCAGGCTAATGGGATAGGATGCTCACAGAACAAGGGTTTCAAGCCCCTGACCCTCATCACATCAGTACACAGTTTAAAGAACGCAGCCTGATATTCTCAACTTTTCCGTCTCCCAGGAGGCCAGGGCTCAGGCCTTGGGTTACTCCCAGCCACCTACCTCGCTTGACCTTGGGGGGCCTGAGGCCCTCGACCTGGGCCAGGGCCTCCCAAGCCTCACGCTCCCTCCAGCGTCTCAGCTGCTCCTCGCGCATTTTGTAGAAGAGGATGTGCTTCTGCACATCACTGAGCTCAGCGAGGAGCTCGGGGTCGATGTACATGTCATGCAGGATCTGCTGAAGCATGGCGCCACCTGGGATGCACTCGCCAGCAGGACACCCCAGGCCACTCCTCACCCGGGGCTCCTCATGCCACAGCCACTCCCAGAGCCCCTTCTTCATGCAGCATTGTTACTCTGCCACAGCTCCCAGCTGACGATGAACTCATTTCCTCTGCTCGGGACAACAACAGGGATCAGGCAGCTGGAAGGAAAGAGGCAGCCAAGACCTGCAATGGCGATCCGGCACCTGGAACAGTCTAGTCCTTCTGTTGGGTCCCCAAGAGGCTGGGTCGTGGCCTCCCCTGGGCTCTCAGATGATGGAAGAGTCAAAGCCTCCAGTTCTGCAGGCAATGCCCAGGCCTGGCCCTGCCTGGCCCAGCAGGTGTCGAGTGATCTGTTAGTGGAAGGTAACGATGACACCAGCTGTATCAATGACACTGCCCCAGCCAACCAGGAACCGATCTTTCCTCCAAAGGTAAGAGGAGGAGGAGGAGGCAGGTTTGCCCATGAATTCCATGTCTTCTGAGTCAACATCAAACAGGCCAGAGGAGCCAGCCAGGAGCTTCTAGGTTGCGCAGTCTTTTGCTTTAGTTGCTCCATCATTGGCAGTCTACCTCTTTTCCAGGACATTGGCCGACTGAGATAAAGCTTCTAACACTCTGCCTTGGAGGAAAAGAGATCTACCCTTCTTTCTGGCTTGCAGTTAAGGAAGAAAGCAAAATGGAATCAGTAGGGACACCCGTGGGGCTCGATCACAGGATTCAAGGACGTGAAGGAAGCAGATATCCTCTCCCTTTCTCCTGTAATGGGCTGGCTCAGTCTGGGGTCAATTGTGGTCGCTGCTGATCATTTTTTGTTGTTGTTGTTGCAAGTATCTGGACATGATCACAAACAATACAAGTGTGTTTTCTCCATCCTCGCCATGCCCTGATGTGAAGCATCCTGGACAGAGGGGGGATGTTGCTTTCTGCTTGGAGGGAACTCACCTGTCTTTGGCCATGAGGATGGGTAATGTTGCTCATGCTGAGATCAAAAGTTCACCCTAAAAGGCACTCAGAGCTACTCCCAGCTGCCCCTGTATTTAGACAAGGAAATGGGTTCAGAGAAGGTAAGATACTTGCCTCTGGCTACCCGCTCCACAGGCTGCCATCTGGGGACTTCATCTAATTTTCAAATTTGACATCCACCAGATACTATGACGGAGAAGGCGATGGCACCCCACTCCAGTACTCTTGCCTGGAAAATCCCATGGACGGAGGAGCCTGGTAGGCTGCAGTCCATGGGGTCTGGAAGAGTCGGACTCGACTGAGCGACTTCACTTTCACTTTTTACTTCTCTGCATCGGAGAAGGAAATGGCAACCCACTCCAGTGTTCTTGCCTGGAGAATCCCAGGGATGGGCGAGCCTGGTGGGCTGCCGTCTATGGGGTCGCAAAGAGTCAGACATGACTGAAGTGACTTAGCAGCAGCAGCAGCAGCAGATACTATGAAGATTTTGATGGTTTGTAGCCTGAGCAGGAGAAAACAGAGTTTGACACTATGGCCTGGGAGGGATGGTAACCTTCACATCCTCTTCGCTCCCCAAGAGGACTAAAGGTGGGTCAGGCACCCCAGAGTGATGGCACCCAGGTGTGAGCGGGTGCTCTTTATGCCCAGGGCGTCACAAGAAGTATGAGGGCCAGGCTGCCCCTCCCCAGGTCTGGCTGGGCTGTCCCAGTGTGACCCAGACCATGGAGGCCCCACACAGAGGCTCCTGCCATGCAGTGCTGCAGTCCTGGAGGCCACCCACCCTCTTCTCTCTCCTCCCCACTCAGGGAGGGCAGAGAGTGGGCACAGCACAGGGCTGCTGGGACGGGCCGGTTGCCGTCGGCATGCGGTCTGGTCCTCCGGCCAGAGCGGTGATAGTGTCATCCTTGTGGTGGTGATATGTTTGAGAGCGGGTGGGTGGTAGCCAAATGGGAAGGACGACGCTAGCGCCCCGTTTTGTGCCCCAGCGGGCAAAGAGCTCCCTGGCAATCCCAGGTCAGTGGGGCAGGAGGCCGAGCGTGGAGCGCGGCCAGGGCGCGGGCTGGATCGGGTTTCCGGAAAGACGTGCTAGGGCCCGCGCGGGTGGGAGTTGCCTGGCCCCGCTCCGCGCTCCACCTCTAGCCTGGCTTCCGCCCGCCGGTCGCGGTCCCCGGGCGAAGGAGGCCACTAGACTCGGCCTGGAGCGCCCCCTGACGGCCAGTCGGAGTGGGCGCGCCTGCCCGTGGGAGAGCCAGACAGGAGAGCAAGCAGCTAGCGCCGGCCAAGCGCGCCGGGACGGCCCGGGGTCTGCGCCCCGGTGGACCCCTTCCCGCCGCTGGCGCGCTGCTCTAGTTCACCACGGCGGTCCAGAGCCCGGACGCTAAGGCGGCGGCAGCGCAGACCAAAGGAGCCCGTGGCAGTTCCCGCCGAGACAGCGCCCAGCGACTGGAAACGAACCAGGTGAGGAGTCCCAGGGGTATTTACACTTGGCCCTTTACCGCCTTCCAACTGGTTTTATTTTGTTTTCATTTTTCATCGGCTGATGTGATGTGTTTAACTTTGCATACTAACGCAGTTCCCTCTGGGGGCAGGGTGCACGTAGGCAATGTTCTTACGAAAGTAACTGGAAACCACCCGAATGTCCCTCAGTGGGGTGGGGAGTGGCCTAATGAGGAACACCGACTCTTGTCACAAAGAATGGAGTCTATATGTCTGCTTTGGCCGAGGAAAATGTCCAGGGCAGAAAAATGGAAAGGTGACACTCAGACTATTGTGCATCGTGCAATCCATGTTTAAAATTCTATGTTTGATTGTTTTCGTGTAAACAAAGGAAGAATATGAAAGAAGACACACATGGTTCCTTGCCTTCTTGTTGGAAGGGGGTGGAAGCCCACTTTAGACCATTCTGTATTGCTTTATACAGTGAGTAAGATATATAATAACTATGAGTGAAATAAATATATTTGAGAAGTGCTGGAATGTGCCCCAAGAAAACTGGCCTCTGGACACAGGACAGGACATGCACACTCTTGCCCACACTGGCACCCACCCTCAAAGAGGGACATGCTGACAAAGCCAGACCGTCCTAGCAGGAAGGCCAGAACCTTGGCAGGGATAATCCTTCCTGTCACCAGAGGTTCCTGAGCTGCATAAGGGCTTGGAGACATTTCTCTGAGACAGAAGAGCAGGAGGTTGGGAGAAGTCAGCGGACTCTGGCCAAAGGCTATGAGGGGGGTGATGAGGACTGTAGCAGCATGGCCAGTGGGGACCAAGGGCCCAGAGTTTCCTATCAGGCATCTGCTTACATCTAAAACCATTTTAAAATGTAGATCACATCATTCCTCTACTTGAAACCCTGCAGTGGCTCCTGTTTCACTCGAAGTCCAAGGCTTACAGAATCTGCCTCCTCCCAGCTACACCCCTCCCAAAGTCCCTGTTACCCAGCACCCCCATTCTCAGCTTTCCGCAAATACACACTCCCTCCCTTATACTGGCTGTTCCCTCTGCCCAGGCCCCAGCTAGCTCCTTCACCCGCTTCAAGTCTTTGCTCAAACTTTCAGCTCGTCTATATTCCCGACCCTTCCTTGGTTGCGCGTACGCTCAGTCATGTCCGACTCTTTGTGACCCCGTGGACTGTAGCCTACCAGGCTCCTCTGTCCATGAGATTTCCCAGTTGACAATACTGGAGTGGATTGCCACTTCCTCCTCCAGGAGGTCTTCCCAACCCAGAGACTGAACCAGTGTCTACTGTATCTCCTCCACTGCAGGTGGAAACTTTACTGCTTAGCCACCGGGGAAGCCTCCCTTATTCTGCTCTATCTATTCCCATATCACTTACTCTGTTAAAGACTATTTTACAGTTGGTTTGGTGTTGTCTCTCTCTCCCTACTTGTAACAAGCATCACAAGGGCACTTGCTCTGCTGATCCCCAGTGCTGAGAGGTCTGTTGGGTGTGCAGCAGGTGCTGGATAAACACTGTAGCTACTAGAAATGAGAATGGATGATGGAACATTCATGTGGGAATTGACCAGAGGCTGTGTAAACGCTGCAGAACAGGGCTCTGGGGAGATGCTATTGGAGATTCATACCTGGAAGTCGTGGGCAGATGGGCTAAGTCTCTGGGGCATTAGGTGGACTGGCCACTTGCCCTGGCTTTCCCCCCAGGCCCTGACCACAGGGCTCCCTTAAAGGCAGAGTCAAGTCATGGTCAGAGAACCCCATCATCTTGACTTCAGGCAGCCCTGAGCACCACGTAAAGACAGACTGCAGGAGGACCTTCCCTACATTCTCCTCCCACCTCCCTGGCACGCAGTCACTTGGGGAAACTGGTCCCAAGAGCACATTTAGGATCTTATCTGGTCTCTGTTTTGTGATCCAAAGGCTCAGTGACAGTCTAGAGGAGTTTCTGCTTTGTTACCCCTTAAGCTCCCCTGAAAAATCATGGCCATAAAAATCAATAGTGTCCCTGTATGAGTGCAACAGCCACTTAGAAAATACAATATGAAAGACATCCAGTTCACAATAGGAACCAGATGTGAAACACTGCGAATAAATTTAACAAACATTGTGTGGACCTATGTGAAAAAAAGTAAAAATCCTCGCTGAGAGCACACCGAGGATTCGAGTTGGTGTAGGGACACACCGCGTTCACAGTTGAACAGCTGCAGCGGCGTAGCATGTTCAGTTCACCTCTGTATTAGTTAGCCTTCGAGATGGTTCTCGATGATCCCGGACACCTGGTATCCGTGACTTCGGGTGGCCTCTCTCACACATACCAGGGTCGTCTGTGTGATCAATAATGGCATGCACCAGAAGTGACCATCTGTCACTTCTGAGATTAGGTTATAAAAGATTTTTCTGCTTCCTCCTCGGGTTCTCTCCCTTCCTCTCTCTCTTTTCTTCTCTCTCTCAGCATTCACTCCGGGGAGACCGCATTACAAAACCTACATGTCAAGGAACTGAAGTCTCCTGCCAAGAGTTACGTGAGTGGCGGAGGATCTGGTCAGATAAGACTGCAGCCGCAGCCAACAGTTTCACTGCAACCTAACGAGAGATCCTGAGCTAGCATCCCCCAGCCACGCTGTTCCTAGTTTCCTGACCCTCAGACAGGGTGTGAGATGGATAAGTGCTATTTCAAGCTGCTGAACTTTGGGATAATGTGTCCTGCAGCGAAGCATAACTAATACAATCCCAAATAATTCATCTATTTCTACAGTTTCAAGCCAAACCTGAAATTTAACTGGTATGTGGGCAAGACACTTTGATAAAGTGTTTCCCAAGTTAGCCAAATGAATGAACAGATGAGAACGGTCTAGAAAATACAGTGGAATGTTGAACTCTCTACTGCCAGTATTCAGACTTCTAAAACAAACATTTCAGTCCTGACACACACACACAAAAAAACAGATAGATTGAAATAAGAAAGCGCAGTTGTTGCTGTTTAATCACTAAGCTGTGTCTGACTCTTTTGCAACCCCATGAACTGCAGCCTGCCAGGTTCTTCTGTCCATGGGATTTTCCAGGCAGGAATACCAGACTGGGTTGCCATTTCCTTCTCCAGGGGGTCTTCCCAACCCAGGGATCAAACCAGTCTCCTGCATTGCAGGCGGATTCTTTACCACTGAGCCAGCAGGGAAACCTGAGACAGCCGATACTCAGATCCAAATACGTATATAATTAGAATGTGACCCAACTGACACCTAATAACAGGGTGAAGGAGAGGATGGCTATTTATTCAATAAACAGAGCTGGGACAATTAGCCAGATCCTTGCTTGGTACCTGTGATTGTACCAGGATAGCCCTCAAGGGTCATGACCTTAGGGCTTCTGTGACATGCAAAAGAATAACTACTGCGTAATTAGTCATAATCGTGGGAAACTTCAAAATAACAGGTGGATTCAATAAAAGGGGCTTAGATTAATAAATCATGGTGAGTCTATAGAATGAAATCCTATACAGACATTAGAACTGACGTTGAGCATATCTGTTGGCATAAAAGGGTAATCGTGATATATTACTAGGGGAAAATCATGTGTAGGGTGCTCCCAGCCTACTGTATCAGGACAAAGAGTATTTTAACCCCCAGTGCCTTCTAAAGAGAGTAGACAGGTCCTAATAAAAGGAAAGGCACAGAGTCTTGCCTAGTGCTCCCGTTGTTAAAAATTCACCTGCCCATGCAGGGGACATGGGTTTGATCCCTGGTCCAGAAACTGGGATCCCACATGCCGCAGGCGACTAAGCACATGAGCCACAACTAGTGAAGCGGACGTGCCTAGAGCCTATGCTCTGCAACAAGAGAAATAAGAAAGCAGTGAGAAACCCGGGGACCACAGCTAGAGAGCAGCTTCCGCTCTCCACAGCTAGAGGAAGTGCCCGCACAGCAGCGAAAATCCTGCACATACAAAAATAAATAAGTAAATCCTGAAAAAAAAAAAAAAAAAAAAGGAGCGGCCCATGAACTTCTGGAAACCATGCTAGGTTTAGATATGCACATTTGGGAGGCCAAGCTGTGGTGAGCTGACTTGCTCCAGGACTGAAAACCAGGATCTCTGAGCCCACAGGAGGCAGGGGAAGAAGCAAAGCGACGGCCACACACCTGAGACGGTGGACCACTCTGCCCCAGATCTTCATCAAAATGATTTAACTCATAAAACGCTTGTTGTGAGATTTATTTAAAAAAGAAAAAAAAGTGAACTTTAATGGGACATAGTAGTGGAAGGCATGTGGGCGCGAGTGCCAGGTATTAGCAGAGTTCATGAGCAGAGCTTGGGGCTTTCCCCACCATGGAATTGCTGGGGTCGGAGTACACAGGTTGAGAATACCAATGCTGATGTTAAATAAAAAGCACAGGCACACACATTTGTGATTATAGCTTCAGAGCCCAGGGTTGCAGCCAGCCAGACCTGACCTTCCAGTGGCGCAGAGCTTCTTGGGTAATCAGGTCTCTGCACAAGGCTTTGATCAGCGTTCAGTGGGTGCGGTAAGTTATGTCAGAGCCATGTGGCCAGGCTCACAGTAGGTGGCAAGGGGAGTTGTTTCCTGCTCCTTAATATGGGACTGAGTTCCTCACTAACTTGGTGAATCAACATACTAGGCGGGGGTGGTGGGTGTTGGGAGCTAATTCTATGTCCCCAGATTCCTTCTGGTTTACAGGAAGTCCTAAATCCTGCACAGGCGTGTTTCCTGAGCCTGGGACTGATACACAAAACAAGCAGAAATCAGCTGATTTTCTACTACAGTTTGAACTTGTGGCTGCCAGCACTCGGGGAGTCCAGGAATGCACCAGCATTCCAAGAGGTGGAGACACTGATGGAGAGAAAACACGGGGCAGTGTGAAGTCTGGTCATATCCCCACGGCCCCATGCCTCTCTGAGACTACCCCACCCTCCCTGTTATCAGAGTCCCCTTCCGCTTCACCTCCTCTCCGTTAAGGTCATTACGACCAGTTACTTGGCTAGTCCTGCATTTGTCTTGCCAAGGATGCCACAGGGGTGGACTGGACATGACACCAAGGACCTGGGCCAGACCCTCTCTAAGGGCTGTTTCTGATGGCCCATTTACCACTGGAGGTCCCTCCTGGGCTCTGCTCTCTCTTTGATGGCAGCCATCCCACCTCCTTGCTGCCCAGCCCCCCTTCCATCACCTCCCCCAGAAAGCCAGTGACACAGCAAAAAAAAGGTAGTTTCCAGAAATGATCCTTGGCTCACTGGATGCCGAGTCCTTTGGGCTGCACACCGCTCGTATAGCAGGGAGCTCTGGGTCCTCAGGTGGAGGGAATATTGAGCGGGCTGCCCCCTCTCCATCACAGACAACCTACGCTCATCTGCACTCCCGCTCCCTAAACCTCTCCAGGAGCCCTAGTCCTGCTAATTAGAAAATGCTTGACTCCATCCAAATCCCCCTGGAACCAGGCCACTCAGCACAAGTATAACAGATTGACTCAGTGTCAGTCCAGGACTGATTCTTATTAACTCAAAGGGCAGGAGGCGACTCTGAGGCCGCAGATGGCAAACAGGCTTGTGCTATGGGCAGTCGCCCACACAGCCCTCCCCAGGTCCCCTGACTAAAGACCACATGTCGGCCAGGCCTGCCTGCTGCCTCTCTCAGCTGCAGAGTCACCTCCAAACCACAGGCCTGGCCCCACCAGGCCCCTAGCCTGTCCCGCCCAGTGGAGAGGAGCAGCACTGCCCCCACCCTATAAGTACCTGAGAACTCCAGGGAGCCCTGGGCTCCTATCTGGGCCCAGAAGAGCGAGCAGAGATCACTCCCAATACTTCCTGCATGCCCACCATGAGGCCACAGGCACTGTGATAAGGCCTTTCTTCTCCTAACTTCTTTAATTTTTAGAATAAGATTATGAGGCAGACAGTTTTATTATTCAAAGGTCAATTTTGTTGTCAAAGTTGACAGCTGCTAATGATCCAGGACCTAAACCTAAGTCTTAGTGAGCCCTAACAGGTTCTGCCCTTTCATCCTCCACCTCCACCCTCTGGGTTCTTGTTCTGAGCTGAACAGTCCTTCTGGGGCCATGCAGTGGTGTCTCACCTCCCCAGTGGTCACTCCTGGTGGGTATGGACAAAAATACATGTGCCTCCTGCTCCTTGCCACCATCTGCCCACAGACCACATCTGTCCCTGTGGGATCCCACATGCCATTCAGCTTGAAGAAGCGACCGCCACCTCCAGGCTGCTTTTGGGAGCAGTGAGAAGGCTGAGCAGAGGCTGTGAGCTAGGCAAACAGCCTCCCACAGGCTGGGTCCTCAGTTCCCTACAAAGGGGGATTCCAGCCCCAATCCTCACTTCCCCAAGCTGTGGGACTTAGAGTAGAGATGGCTGGTGTCCTTCAATATCTAGCCTCGCCTCTTCTTCCTGGGCATACAGAGACCTTGACCTGGCAGCTTAACGTGGCTTTGGGCACGAGTGATGTGCAAGCATCCAGGCCTCTTTCCTAAGATTCTCCCTCACTGGGTCCTCACCCTCTTCCCCGCTCCAGCCACCAGCTGACTAGACTAGAGCCTTCAAAGCCCTATCGGAGGGTGGGGTCACAAGATGGAAGGAGTCCGGGTCCCTGAAAGACTGTGTGGAGCAGAGTATTTGCCACCCCAACCCCTCGGCCCTCCACCAGAGACTGTGACATGAGCAAAAAACATGTATTTTTTAAAGCCATCAAGGTTTAGGGGATATTTGCCATAATGGTTAGTCTATCCTGACTCTAATGCAGTGGTCTTTTAACTTGAACCTGTGTTAGAATCACCAAGTGGAAGTGAAAGTGTTAGTTGCTCAGTCACGTCCGACTCTTTGCAACCCCCCTGTCCATGGATTTCTCCAGGCAAGAATACTGGGGTGGGTAGCCATTCCCTTCTCCAGGGGATCTTCCTGACTCAGGGATCAAACCTGGGTCTCCTGCATTGCAGGCAGATTCTTTACCGTCTGAGTCATCGGGGATGCCCCAGAACCACCAAAGGGCTGGTTACAACAGTGACTGCTGAGCTCTATTCCTGAGTTTCTGATACCACAGGCCCAGAGCGGGACCACAAAATTTGCATGTTTAACGAGTTCCCAAGTGACACCACAGCTGCTGGTCTAGGGGGTCACACGTAGAGAATCATCGCACCATTGCTGAAGCTGCAGTGTTATAATCCGTATCACCACTTTACAGAGGAAATGGTCCCCAGTCCCTGTCTGTTTCACTGCCACTGTGCTGCCTCCACACTAGGCCACATCCGTGTGTGGCCCCCCACATCTGCCCCTTCTCTGCTCACGGATTGTGTCCTGTGAGTTGGGGTCTTCAGCCAGGGTGGGAACAGTCCTTGGAGTAGACATCCTGGGCTATCAACCCAGTTCTGCTACTCAGCATGCGCGGCACCCACGTGTTCCGCTTCCTCTAACGCCAAACATACCTCACCTGCCCAGCAGTGTTGCCCAAAGTAGGTCTTTTAGTGAGGCTATCTGACTGTTGCCCTTGAGCAGCAGATACTTGGAACAGAAGGAACGAATATTGGTCCTAGATGAGCCCATTCCAGCCTCATTCCTGAGAACCACGTGGACGTTCACCGGTATTGCTGCCTCCAAGGCCAGTGACTGACATTTGTCCCCGTACAGAGTTGGGGTGGAGGAAGGTGGGGGGTGGGATATAGAAAGAGACAAAAACACAGTTGAAAACTTTTAACGCACACCTTGGCCAGGGGTAAGAATTGTGTTGCCCGGAGGAAGGAGGGGAGTTCACCAGCCGGGGACTGGGCCCCCACACCCCAGCTTCTTAGAACATCCTCATAGATTCTCTTTTATATGAGAATCCTGCAAGACACCCCCACCCCCTGCAGCTTCCAAGAATGGTTTTAAGATCCACAGAGAGGGGAGGTAAGCTCACTTCAAAATGCAGTTATGCTTGGAAAGAGATTCAGATGCACGTGAGATGTCTAACTTTTAGAAGAGGTGACCAGATGTTCTGTTGACTGTGGAGGAGCCAATTTCATTCTCAGGGCCCTGGTGATCCCACACTCCTGGATCATCCCTCAAGGAGCCCTCAAATCCAGGCTGTGGCCTGGATTTAGCCAACGGGCAATAGTGGTCCCCTGAGCTTAGATGGGCGAGACTGGAAGGGGTAACTTGGGATATGACTGAGATTTACAATTGGAGGAACAGAAGACAAATTCTACATGTCTGCAGGAGTAGGTGACCCCATGGGTCTAAAGCGGCTTTGCTGACAGTGGGCTCTCTGGGCAGCAGACGACCGGAGCCATCCAGTCCCCACTGAGAAGGCAGCCAGTTCCCTTAGGACCCCTCTGATAGTGGCTGGCCCTGACCAAGGGCACCCAGGAGACACCCTCATCCCCTGGCTCCACTTCACAGTGAGAAGTTGGCTCCTTTGGACTTCCTGAATGGGTCCTATTTTTTAAAAAGTGAACTCTGCCAGAGAAACAAGAAGTGGAAGGAAATTTGGAATAAGCAGGAGATCGTGGGTGGAAACCTCTGCCTGGTTTAGAGCACAGCCTTCAGTTATCTGATCCTGATTCTCAAATTTCACTGCCTTTGAGCTGTTTTGCAACTCTTTAAGTTGTAGTTAATGCAAAATACTTCTTGTTTATGGACATGCATATAGTATATTTGAATGATCCTCCAGGAAAAGGGAATGACCATTGACATTTTCCCCCTGAAAAAAGGCCAGTCTCAACATTCCTTTACTCTGTATAGATTTACAGTCCACTGCAATTTCTCCTTTGAATTGCTTGTTAATCTTACCAGATCCATCGATTAATTAATGAGTTAAATCTTTCACACGTGCATGTTTAACATTTAGATGAGTGATGCCGCATTCAAAAAAAATAATCTGACAAAATACACAGGAAAGAAGGCCTCTCAGGAATGAGAAGAGTTGCCATGCAGGGCAACCCCCCCCCGGCAGCCCCACCCATATCACCCCCAACAGGAGGTGTCCAGCCTGGGTTTGCCTACCTCTAGCAACAGGGTGCTCAGTCCCTCCCAAAGGTCAGTTCTCCACATGTATGATCATAGCTGTGCTGACTTTTAAAAGTAGAACAAAGCAAGAACAGATCTAAAACTAAAAAGAAAACACAGCCCTCCTCCCAGCCCCAGCTGATGATGACTGCTTGGACTCTCAAAATCGCCTACAAACAAAGCTTGCAACCCCGGGCTCCCTGCAAAGGCACAGTAAGGCTGAAATGGCTGGGCGGTGAGGACTAGGAGAGAGGGGATGGTGTGGCCCAGAAGAAGGTGCCGCCACGAGGTGGAGCCCGAAGGTGAGACTGCTGGGCTCATGTGCCTTAGAACAGTCTTAAGACACTGTTAACTGGCTGCCCTCCTGACCTTAGGGCTATAAATAAAATCCAGAAGGTCTTAGAAACAAAGATTTCCTCCTGGGGACCTGGGCTAGTACAGAGGAACTGCGCGCACATGTCTTACACACACACACACACACACACACACACACACACGAGTGCCTCCAGTCCTGCCGCGGCCATCCTGCGTCTGGGTTGGACACACTCACTTGTCAAGGTGGGAGGTGCACGGACCACCTCCTGGCCTTGGCTTCAGGCCTGCTCCAGGCCCCCCTGCTGGACTCAGCCCCTCACTCTGAGGCCTAGGGTGGGTCCCAGCACTTCTCTCATCTCTGTTCTCCCTGCCTGGAATGGAACCAAATACGGTCTCCAACCACAGGAGCCTTCCCATCCTATCCAAACATGTCATCCTGCTAGTTTCAGAGCATCTATTCAGGTTCTTCTTTTTCGTCCAAGCTCATTTACCCCAGGCTCCTTCGCCGGTCTCCCCCAGATCATCCCTTCAAGAGCTCTTGCAGGCAGGCTGTGGCCCTCTGCTGGGCCCCTTGGCCTGAGAGGAACACTGCTTCCTCTGGGGGCTTCAGGAGCTACGTCTCAGGCTGTGTTGGTTTCTGGAGGATCCACACTACCAGCAAGAAGAAACCCAGTCTTCTGCCTCCCCACCACCATGACACAGAAAGCAAACAGACCTTGAACCCCAAATACCAGCCGAGCCCCCAACAGACCTAAGCCTTGTTCTTAAAAGGACAAGGAAGTGGGGCTTGTCACTTCAGCCTGGCTGGGAGCTTGAGCTGTTTCCCATAACCCGGCAGCTGAGCCTGGTGGGGACTACTGCTGCTGCTAAGTCACGTCAGTCGTGTCCGACTGTGCGACTCCATAGACAGCAGCCCACCAGGCTCTGCTGTCCCTGGGATTCTCCAGGCAAGAACACTGCTAGTTAGATATAACTCAGTGATTGCATTAGCAGTTGTGAGGGGTGCCTACTAAGTAATCCATCTAAACCTATGTTAAAATGCTTAGATGACCACCTCATCTCATTTAAACCTTGAAACAACCTCATGTTGGAGGTGTTTTTCACAAAAAACACCCAAAGTGGTTAAATAACTGGCCAAAGGCTACAAGGCTCATGAGTAGTAGGTGGCTGGGCATCTGATAACACCCTTCAAGTTTACCTCGCTCTCTCCTCTACACAAACTCATCAGATTCTCCCAGAAACCTTGTGAAATCAAGACCTCAAATGATTTCCACCTGAGAAATGAAGAAGCTGAGGCACTGAGGTGTTTGGGGTTTGTATGTACGTGTGTGTTTGGGGTGTTTGTTTTCAAGCCCGAGCTCACTGAAGCACAGGCCTTAATCTAGAGCAGAGAGCCTGGTAATACAAAGGAAGCCAAGCAATGGCGACCCCACTCGGTCTCCGCGGGAATACACCCTCAGAGCCAAGACCGCCCCCGCTTCCCCACCTACCCTGGGCTCACTATCTAGTTTTGCCTCTGGCACATATCTACCTGTCTGGTGAAGTGGCCAAACCAATAGGCTGAGCCCATCAGGGTGATCTGCCCTTCTCTAGAAGGGGGTCAACCCAGCAGTCAGGCAGCGAGCCACCTGGACCCCAAAGCCCCATCGCAGGCTGGTCTGCCGGGCTCTGCAGCTCCCTCCCTGGCAACCTCAGGGCGGCCCTGGATCTCCAGCGCACATGTCCTCATCTGTACACAAGGATGCCATTCAAACCACTGCTTTCTCACAGGACCAGCTGTCTCCGAAGGCAAAGGTGGATTGCAGGGCCACCCTGCTCAGCCTCCCTGTGGAAGCTGTGCTGTCGCAGGCCACAGGCTCCTGGAGGACACATCACCCATCCCCTGCCCACCAGCCCTCACTCCAGAACTAGCCCGTATATCCCAGGTGCTCAGGCCACCAGCACCACTCAACAGCCAGGCAGCACAGGCACACCCCAGCCCTGAGTAGCTGCTCATTACGACGGCAGCCCACCTCCCTGGAGAATTTCTTTAAAATATGTTTTCCATACAAAAACCTTCTTGGAAGTAATTCTAATAATAAGATACAGTGGGGTTCTTAATAGCTCTTGTAAGAACAAAACACCCTGTAACCAAAATGTTTATCCATAGGAGTGTAATAGGGGTGACTGGCAGCCTTTCCCATGTCCGTTTCCTCTACAGGAGTCTGGTTCCCCCACCACGGCACTTCAGTGGGATGAACAAACACAGGGGGCTGGTGGGGGGGATCCCCTCAGTGGCTTTACCACCATGCCGCCCTCTTCAGAGGCTCCAGGTGGTTCATGGTGAGGTCTTGCCTCCCTCTGCCTTGGGTGATAGGAACACCGTGACAGGTGGGGCAGACAGGAAAGGAAACAAGATCCTCAGTGCTGGCATCACTGAGTCACTCAGACCTAACCCTGAAACTCACCCGCCTCTGGACTTTCCAGGTTCAGGAGCCAAAAACCTCCCTTCATTGTTTCGGTCAGTTTGAATTGGGTTTTCTGTTACCTGTGACTGTAAACACAATCCCCATTCTAAAACTAGGTTCATTCATTCATGGCAGTCCTGCAGTGGACTGTGATAATGCATTGCGGACGGGTACTCGGCCATGGAGAAATATTTCTGAGATATAGTAAGTAGAACTCATTGCAAAACACAATTCTCGTTTGTGTGGAAAAGATACTTGAACATGCATGCACATTTCTGAGGAGGGTACTTTATGGTGGATGTCACTGGGGAACAGAGCACACACTTGCTTTATGCTTGGACTGTCTCGACTTATACTGAAAAAATAGAGAAAGATTAGTTTAAAAGTCATTTGAGGTGATAGGATTAGAATCTTAGGTGATAATTTGGTAGTTATTAAACCATGCTTTTGAGGCCTCTGCTGACATACAAAATGCAGAGCATGGCAAGAAAACAGAGGAAGAGAGAACTCTCCGAGACCTGTGAGAGGCAGACTTCCTCCTTCTCCAAAACTGGAATCTCTAAAACTGGCGAGGTCATCACAACAGTATCCATTTGAATCCCAAAGATGTATCACAGTCGCTGTATTATATTGCCCATGTCAGGTTGTCCTGAGGTGCCCTGGAGACCCTAAAAGCATTCTGAGAATGAATATATCTTTACTGTAGTCTTTGAAGGCTTCTCTGGTGGCTCAGATGTTAAAGAATCCACCTACAATGCAGGAGACCTGGGTTTAATCTGAGGAGGATAAACCAGGTCTTGCTGAGTTTACAGGCACTAACAGTATACAGTTCTCTGAATCTTTGGAGAGAGCGCCCAGATAAAGAACAGTGCTGCAGGAGGCCCAGTCTGCCGTGGAAGGCTGGGCAGCATCCTCTTGGATGGCAGATGAGCACATGCAAGGGCTTGTACCAAGGTGGGTCCCTGGGGACAGGCTACCAGTTTGGGGGCAGACAGCCTACAAACCCTGTGGATGACCCTAGAGCTAGAAAACACCCACCCAAGGTCAAACAGCCACTCCACTCACCCAGGACAGCTGAGGGCAATGGACCCAGAGGTGACCTGGCTGAGCTCCGGACACCTGGGCAGAAGGATGTCCTGGGACCACTGCAATATCTCCTCCCCCTTTTTTGCAGTCCACACTGAGCTTGCCAGCCAAGAGGCAATTAGGTGGTTCCCACTGCTGAGACTCAATCCCTCCTCCGCTGGCTCTGACCCAGTCTCCTGTTCTGAGGAGCTCTCTCCTCCTGGGTCCCTGAGATTGCAGTGGCCTACACTCCCAGACATGCCCATTACTGCCCCAGTAGCAGCCCCAAGTAGTATCTCTGGGAGAGAAAGCGATGCCCGATTCCTCACTGCCCACCAGGCTCGCTCTGGTCATGGAGGGGAGTGAGGCTGCTGCTCAAGAAGGTAAGGAAGCTGCCCAGATGGCAGCTCTGGTTATGAAAGGGAGTGAGCTACTGCTCAAAACCAGGGCCTCTAGCCCAGGGTGGGACAGAGGTCCTTTGGGATGATGTCATGCTCTCCCAAAGGCCCCCCAAACTCAACCAGGCACCCAGATCCAGGTACAGAGCTGGGGATCTTCACTGACTTTCTCCAGATGGTTGTCAACCTGCCACAGAGCTCAGTAACTGGATCATCGTCAGGAAACTGATACTTCTCACAGCCTTGCCCTTGGTGCTGGTTTTCCTCAGCAGTCACCAATCAGTGGTTCAGAAGCAAGGCTCACAGGCACCAAATCTCCTTCAAGGGCAAGGCTCCCAGAGTTTCAATCCACCTCTTCCAATGTCAACTGGTAACTTACCTTTCTTGTGTTTTGGACACAAAAATGGCTCCTCCAGAGCTGATCTGGGGACTCAATCAGCTTTTAACTGTTAGGTACTCTGAGTACTTCCTTTGTTCCAGGAAGGTCTGGATCCACTCATTTTTATTGTTATTCATGTGGGGAAACCTAGTCCAGCCAAGCACCAGCACAGATGGCTTTCCTGCCCCGCCCACGCCCTGCCTGAGGGTCGGAGGAGCCCAAGGAGACTGCTGAGTGTGACGGGTGCTGAGAGGTGGGACAGGGTGGGCAGGAGGGCCAGGCACCTGGGAGCTTGGGCGGCAGAAGCAGAGGACTTTGAGGATGGGGTGGTCCGGGGCATCAGGAGCCGCAGGGGCCAAGAGAGAGGCACTGAGTCTGGTGACTGGGCTGAGCGGCTTCCAGGCAAGTGAGAAAAGCAGTGGGTAGTGGCGGGAGGTGGACAGAGCCAGACAAGCAGCTTCCTGGGAAGGAGAGCTGGAGCGGGGCAGCACAGAGCTGGTAGGCAAGCTTTCTGGGAGGTGGATATGTGGGATGGGACAAGAAGGACAGCAAGTGGGAAAGATAATAGCGTGGCAGTTCCAGGAGGAGGAGGTGGACAGGAGAGTCACAGGAAGGATAAGCAAAGACCTTGAAACTTTCAAGCAAGAGTCGGGGGGGGGGGGGGGGGGGGGGGGGGCGGAGGGGAGTGCAGGAGGGGACACCCAGAGGCACAGGCTGGCCTATGTCGGGAGGTTGCACTGTGGCTCTGCGGAGAGTCCAGAGCGTTGGAGATGCCATGTCAGCACTCCTTAGCCTGCATTTCTTTTCTACCCTCCACACAACTCAGAATCAGAAGAGATGCCTGAAAGTGGTCAGCAAGTTCTGTAAAATAAAGAAACAAACCCAACTCTAAAAAAGTCACAGGTAGGTAAACTTCACCCTGAACTGGGCTGGGACCTGTGAAGATATTTGCAAGGGGTCACCAGGTCCACCTGAATAGACGGAACGGCAGGGCTGTCGAGGAACAGCTGCGGTGCACACACACCAGCAGTGAGAGCCTGCGGACACGGACCCCCGCTGGGCGGGCTGGATCAGACGCACTGGCAAGGTGGGCACAGCCGCTAACTCTCTCCACAGGTGGGCCAGCAGGTCTAGGACACACAGCTCACGCAGTCTCAGATTCCAGCCCAGTGTTCCCAGGCTCTTTTGCTTGGACCTTACCACCTGGGGCTGTATGCTTATGACCTAAAATAACATTTCCTCTGGGCCTACAGAGTCAAAGTCCCTGTGCTTACAGCTGAGCAAGCCTGCTTGCTCTATCATAACCTCCAAGCAACCACTGGAAGTGGCACATGGAATCTAAAAGGAAAAAATCACCTGATGAAATTTATTTCAGGTTGTGTCAACCGGCTCCCTTCCTGTGGTGCTTACTTACACCCAATCCCACTGGTTCCCTTGGCAACCAAGTTTACCACCGAGGTGCTTAATGCCACCTTGATATGACCCCAAACAAAAACAATCAAACAGCATTAATATAAAGATATATTCCATAAAAGAGTTTGGCAGTCAAAGAAAAGCGTCACACTTCCTAAAAACACAAGCATTCTTCTTCCCCTAGTCTACAGAGAAAATTGTAAAAAAACAACAAAACCAACATCATCAACAAACACCCACCAGTATACACCACGCTGGCATGTACACTTCGGCAAGTAAGTGAAGGTAGCGCTCCATCCCTGAACAAGGACAGAACTGGTAGAACAAGATCTAGAGAGGCATTAGAGTGTAGCCCAGCCAAAGCTGCACAGACATCCCAGCTTCCCCCGGGAAGTTATTCAGGACATCAGGCTTCATTTCCAAAAGCAAGCCCCCAATAAACCCTGACATGAAGGGTGGACACAATGACCACAGATATCCCTTTCAGGGGTTGGAGGGTCACCATGAAAGTCTTCAATGAAATATATGAGCCTCTATCCAGCTGCAGACTGGGGTCCATGGCTCAGCTCAGGGGCTGGCTACAGGGCTTCTCTGTCCAAGGAGGGGCAAAAAAAATGCCAGGCCGGCCAGCCGGCCCTTAGAATGAGGCCTGGAGAGGAGCCCTGGCCAGAGGTCTCCGGCTGGCCGTCTGTGGCTAGGGTTCCCTCGCTTAGCAGTAGAGCAGGGTCAGGATTCAAGTTCTGGGTAACAGTTTCAGTAGCACCAAGACCAGAAGACAGTGACGCCAAGTGGGGAGGGGAGTGACGGTATGCGTGTTGGGGGCACGTAGACGAAGGGGAAGTTATGTGAGTGTAGCTGGGTGAGGAGCGATGATGAGGAGAAGCTGATGGAGTTGGTTCGTGAGACACTCAGGGGACTGAAAGGGATGGCGTCAGTCCCAGACACCGCGTAAGGCTGCTGAGAGGAGAATGCCAGAGGAAATGAAGACGTGGTGTGAGGACATTCTTACCCCTATAAATAAACTATTTACACACTTTAGGAAAAGGAGAGCTGACGCTCAAGAGGAAAGCCATGCCCACCGCCACCCCCTCCACCCCCCGTGCCATCAGGGCATAATGCTGTTAGGCTGGAGCAGTTCCCGTCCTGGGGGGCTGGAGGGGACAGGGGACGAGGCACTCCCGTGGCCCCAGCCACGTGCTGGCTCAGGCTTACTTCACTTGGATGTGGCTGAGGATCCTGCCCACACCCCCGACGTGTGCAGACACCGCAGGCCCCGCTGGCACTCGGAGGTCCACAGAAGATGGGGCTGCCCCCGAGGCCAGCACCAACCACATGTGCGATGGAGGCCAGGGTGCAGCCACCAGAGCCGTCGGTCCCTCAGAGTCACCTCCCCCACTTAAAGACGGAGCCTCTGACTCCGGGCGGACCCCCGTGGGGGTGTCAGTCACAAGTCTGAGTGGGTGACAGGGGGCCCCTCGGTCTTCAACACCGGCAAGCAGAAACAGACGTCACGTCACGCGGATGCTGAAGGCGGGGTGCCGGCTCCGGCCAGGTGCTTCTGCTTCTCTCCCTGTGGATATGACGCTAATGGTGGTGAAGGGCTGCCGCCTCCACGGTGTGGCTCAGCTCTGCTTGCCTGCCTCCGGCTCCTCAGAAGTGGTGGCCTGCCTTCACCGCCTCAATGTCTGAGATCAGGGTCCTCGCCAGGAAGATGCCAAATATCTGGAAACAAAGGGCAGCAGAGGCAGCGGCCGTTAGCATAGGGGCCCAGAGGGCATGCTGGAGAGGGTACCCCACACTGCCCATCACCCCCACACCTGCCCGCAGAGGCTGAGGACAGAGAGCAGCAACCGGGCATACACCAACGGAGACCCACCCACAGTTAAGACAAAGGAGCCTGGGGTCTGCTTTGCCATGTCCCAAGAGCCTGGAAGGGGCAAACAGCAGCTCCGCAGAAGCACAAGGGACACTCTGGCCTGCTTGCAATATGACCCTGCATGTCCCAGACCGCAAACCACAACACGCTTTGTGCCCTGGGTGAAACTGGAAATGACAGGGTCACTGACTGGTTCTGATTCCCAAAATAACAAATCTTGAACATTTCCCGTAAACCTGGATTCTACAATAAATACGAGGTTGTCTCTGACCTGGGCTGTGCCGATGTCTGAAGCTACACTCTGACCTCAGTGACTGGGATTACCGGGTGGGAAGAATGATGTTTCTCTACCAAGAACAGACTAATGTGAACTCGGTGACCTGAGGAAATTGGCTTTTTCCCCAGTTTTAAGTTCTTGTTGTGGTTGGTATTTGATGAGCCACTCCTTCTTAAGTCTGAGTTCTTGCCTGCTTTGCAAGCAAGTTTTTTTTGTTTTGTTTTCTTTTCCCGATGCTTCTGTCTCTCAGCCTTCCTCTGAGATCAACCAGCCACTGAGCAAAGGAGGGAAAAGGGCATGGACAGCTGGTGACCCTGAGTCCATGTCAGTGACCTTCCTTCCAGGAAAGGTCAGAGCTGTACATTTTCTAAACGGTGTGTTTTTCCAAAGAGCAGCAGCCTCGGTTGCTTCAGAAGTTGCTCACAAGGCTGCCGGCTTCTCCTCCAAGCCCTGGGTAGTACTGGAAAGCTCCTGGTTTCTCTGATTCACTGAATTCTTGACTTTCTCTAGCTAGTTCTTCTCCCGGCAGACACTAGCCAGCCTACTCACTCCCCGCCTGGGGCACCCCCAGCCACCAGCGTCTTTCCCCATGTGAAATCCGGCTCAAGGGGACAGGTGTGGTTACACGGCAGGAGAGGAAGCTACACAGGCGGTGGGGACAGACCTGCAGCAGTGAGATGGCGATGAAGACGCCAGCCACGATGTAGATGTTCCGCGGGAGCCAGCTCTCCAGCGCCTGGATGCAGCCTTTCGTGAAGATGGACTCATCCCATTTGCTCTTCAGCTGCAGGGAGACACAACAGTGCCCTGAGCCTATGACACTCAGGCTGTCCCCACCTTGGTTTTCTAGAGGGCTCCCACCAAGGGCAGGGCAAAGCTCGGTGGGGAAAGAGGGATCTGGGAGGAAGGCGCCGAGGACAGACGGACAGACAGAACTCTGCAGGAGAAGTACATCGACTGGCCTTGGCCTCTGCCCCTCCCTGGACAGTCTGCACTTTATAACCTGCCTCTCTTTCAGACCAGCTGTCATTCACAGCAACAGAGGCCATCAGAGCAAGGGCTGGGTGAGGCCTCACCTCTTCACATCTGAGCGGACACTCCTTGCAGCCTGAAAATAAAGGCTCCCTCACTGTGATCTTTAACTTTTTCTGTGAGGGTCTCCACAGATTTCAAGATCAACACACTCCACAGCCCGTATCTGGAGAAAGGGGAGCAGACTGGGAGGTGCAGGGGAAAGATGATGTGCCTCAAAGAGAGAAACTGGGAGAAGAGGGTTCAGTGTCTTCTGAGTCAGCAGAGGGAAGGGAAGGAGCTTCTCAGATCGTGTCCCCTAGCCCATGGGAGACTGGTTCCAGGAAGCAGAGCCTGCATAAGTGGTCACACGCTGGCCAGCTCTTTCTAATCCTGACCCCAAGTGGAGGCTCAGGAAGCACACAGGGATGGGCCACAGCCAGTCCCTATGTCCCCACCCACCTCCCCACACAGCAACCAGCTCCGGCCCCCCTCCCCTATCAGCATCACTCATGAAACGCTGACAGAACATTCATTTGTTAGCGGTGTTAGGGGCTGAATTATGTCCCCCTAAAATTTGTATGTTGAAGTCCTAACCCCCAAGACCTCAGAGTGTGTCTGTACTTGTAAAAAGAAGTAAATACATTAAAATGAGGTCACTGGAGTGGGCCCTAGTCCAGCATGACTGAGGTCCCCTAAGAAGAGGTTAGGACATAGAGAGGGAAGCCCATTGGAGGACATAGGGAAGAGAAGATCATCCGAGCCAAGGAGAGCAGTTTCAGAAGGGACCAACCCTGCTGGCACCTTGATCCCAGACTTTTAACCTCCAGAACTGTGAGAAAGTAAACCTCTGTTCCCACACAGCCCGAGCGCTTTGTTATGGCAGCCCTAGCAACTAATACAAATGGTGACAAAATTCATTCACTGGAGAGGCTGATGCTGACACAGGCCCACCCCTGTCAAGTCGAGCTCACTGCAGAGGAAGCTGAGGTTTCCCAAACAGGAGGGTCATATCCCCAGTGTCCACGGCCAATAGGAGGGGTGCCTGCAGGTTCCCCGAGATCCCTCTCTTTCAGACCAGCTGTCATTCACAGCAACAGAGGCCATCAGAGCAAGGGCTGGGTGAGGCCTCACCTCTTCACATCCGAACGGACACTCCCTGCAGCCTGAAGCCCTTAGAGGACTGAGCCCCACTCCTGCCCTGCTGCCACTGTCTCCACTCGGCAGCTGGACCAAGCCATACGCTCCTGCAGCTCCATCCTGGACCCATAGATAACAGATACCTCCTAGGATTCCAAGGAGCCTCTTCTCAAACATATAGCCTTTGTTCTCCCAAACTTCCATCTGACCTCTTTCCACTCATGTAGCAACTGCTAGATTTGGGGATTGCGGTTCACAGAGTCTGAAATCACAGGCATCGTTGTTCTCGGGAGGATGTATGCATGAACACGTGTGTACTGGTTCCAAGCTTGCCTGGTTCCCAGCTTAGGCGGCACCTCTGGCTCCTTAAGTCTCCCCTGGCTTTCCCATCCAATTTGCACTTGTGCTAAATCAGGGAGTCAGACCCTGGGGAATAGACCTAAAGAATTTAAAATTCACATGCAACATGAGGGCTCTCACCTGAGTCCTGACGTCATAGCCACACTGTGTGTTCACAACTTTTTGCTGTTAGAAAAACAGAAAAAATTAGTCATTTTTGCACTCTCGAGAAACTGGTGGTAGAAAGCTCTAGAAAAGTCACAACCAAACACCAGCACCAACTCCCTTACAGCACATGCCCTTCCAGCATACTGCCAGCTAACCTTTCATGCTAGGACAGGGTCAGAAAACTTTTTGCATGAAGGACTAGACGGTAAATATTTCTGACCTGTCTATGTAGCTGCTTTTTCAACTCTGCTGTTGCAGTGTGAACACAGCCATTGGACAATATATAAATGAATGGGCATGGCTGTATTTCAATAAAACTTTATTTATAGACAATGAAATTTGAATCTTGCATGATTTTCAAGTGTCACAAAATATTATTCTTTTGATTTATGTTCACTTAAAAATGGCTGAAACCACTCTTGGCTCACAGGTGATGCAAAAACAGCAGGCTGGCTGTGGCACGGGGGTTGCAGTCTGCCGATCCCTGTGCTAGAGGGGAAAACCTACCCTTGCTGAAGAATTCACAGTCACTGTGGAGCTGTCAGATGCTGGTCTGCAGCCTCTTCCCGGGCTGAGGAACCTGCCCAGAGCCTGTGGCCCAGCACCAAACAGTGTGGCCGCACTGACGGTACACTGTGACTGTCCCCTCGGCTCAGGCCCGCTTCAGGCAAACATTCAGCGCTCCCTCAAGGGAACCCGAGGAAACTCCCTAGGCAGTCCAGTGGTTAGGATTTGTACCGTTCACTGCCAGGTCCCAGGTTCAATTCCTGGTTGGGGAACTAAGATCCCATAAGCCACGCAGTGTAACCAAAAGAAAAAAAAAAAGGTCACCCAAGAGCTCAGTTTCTGGAACTCAAGGATGTTAGTCTGCAGACCAGAAAGGAAAACCAGTGAAGAAGAAAGAACAGTAAAAATTCTGCATCACCCCAGATGGTGATGTACCCCATCGTCCCAGGCTTCTGAGCACTGGGCATTTTCTCCAGAGAAAGGGACACCTGGGTTCAATACAGTCATAGCATCTTGCTCAGGCTCTCTGAGTGAGAGCCCCTCCCGGCAGGGGAAACACTGTTTTTCTCCTGCTTCACCCAGCCCACTAGAGCCAGGGTGGGATGAGTGAAAACGTTCCTGGAATTTTTACATATAGGATTTCAGAGCTGCACGAGCCCCAGGCAAGTGGAAGGGGAGCCAGGTGCTCATTGCAGCGGCAGGAGAGAAGTGACCAGAGCCCTCAGGGAGGCAGGAGCGGCTCACTCCACTCCAGAGAGACTGTCCACAGGTGGGCCGGCTTACCGCGGGGTCGGGCACGCAGCAGGAGAAGGGCACCCCACATTTCTCGCGGCTGTAGCTGGCGCCGCTGCAGTTGAAGTAGACATTGAGGTCCCAGTCTTCAGGGCCATACGCCCCACAGCACTGGTTCTGCAATCACAAGGCCAGGGGCCATCAGAGCTCCAAGCACAGGGTGGGGTCTGTCTGAGGGGTGCGGGATTCGGTGTGCCTCTGTGTATCACGCAGAGAAATCAAGGCCCGTCCCATGGACCTGCCACCACAGAGACGTGACCGAGGTGACCCTGGTGGTCCTAAAGAAGGGAACTGGGAACTGCGTCCAGGCCCTGTCTGGGCCCAATACCCCGGGCTGGCTCAGCAGCACCCTGGTCTCAGCTCTACACCCGCCTCACCCTGGAACTTCCCCAACTGCCCCCATCCAGCCCAGAGCAGGCTTCTCATTCTTCCTGCATGGTCCTCTATTACCCGGCAAGAGAACAGCTCCCATGGTCGGTGTCCCTTCCCCCCCAAGAAAAGGCCAAGCTGACCCCAGTCACCTTCTGTGTCTCTACAGAAAACAGCTGCTGAACGCCTGCTCCCAAGGAAACAGTTACAACTGGGGTGAATGGTAACACAGTCGAAGCTTTGCCCCTGACCCAGTGTCTCCGTCCTCCCTTCCCACAACCACTCTCTATCTGGTGAAGCAGCAAAGAAAACCTCCCTTTGTCTAAAAACTCATAAAACCAAATGCACTGAGAGCAGCTTTGTGACATCAGCAGTGTCCCAACCAGATGTTGTTTTTGCACTTGTCCTCAGAGCTGACAAAGTTACAGCCCTAATTACAAGCCCACCACCAGGATTTCTGCTTTACTTTCATTTCTGAGGTAAAAGCCCGTCTTTCTCCCCCAACCATGCTCCAGGGTTCCAGGTGCTCTAACGAATACCCAATACTTCACCATGAGAAAGCTCCATCATTTACTGACTACCTCTGAAGAAAGGTTTTTTTTGTTTTTTTTTTTAAGGAAAGGAAGGCAGTGGAGAAAACTACAGTGTCTTTAAGGCCAGTGCAGAGATCTGGATCCCTGATACCAGCAAGCCCCAGGCTATGTGGAATTGAGGAGCCCTGAATAGAAAAGGAAAAGGCGCAGCAGGCAGTGGTGTCAGGAGAGGGTGGGGTGCCGACTCCCACAGATGCATGCGGGTCTCTAACCAACAACACGGGAAGGATCTCTGATCACAGAAATGGGTTTTGCTGGGTCGATCCCAGGATACGTGAAACACGGGGCAAACAAGCTCTGGTTAATAAGGAGAACAGATCACAGTTATTTTTAATGCTCTCTATTTTCTTCTTGGCAACCCACTCCAGTACTCTTGCCTGGAGAATCCCATGGAGGGAGGAGCTTGGTGGGCTACAGTCCATGGGGTCGCAAAGAGTCGGACATGACTGAGAGACGAACTACTAGACTGCTACTACTATTTTCTTCTCAGAACCAAAAGGTTCCCTATAAAAAGTTTTTGAGGAAGCTAGGCTTTCTGGTCAGAGAAGGCAATGGCACCCTACTCCAGTACTCTTGCCTGGAAAATCCCATGGGCGGAGGAGCCTGGTGGGCTGCAGTCCATGGGGTCACTAAGAGTCAGACACGACTGAGCGACTTCACTTTCACTTTTCACTTTCATCCACTGGAGGAGGAAATGGCAACCCCTCCAGAGTTCTTGCCTGGAGAATCCCAGGGACGGGGGAGCCTGGTAGGCTGCCGTCTCTGGGGTCGCACAGAGTCGGACACGACTGAAGTGACTTAGCAGCAGCAGCAGCAGGCTTTCTGGTAGAGCAGAGATCAAACAGCCTTGCACAGGCCAGAGTGGTGGGGAATGGGTTTCTCCCGGGGGAAGGGAGGCAAAGTATGGGGGACAGCTGTGGTCCCAGCCTCCAGGTGCAGCCACACACAACAGGGATGGAGGTCAGACGGAGAAAAGGTCACAGCCTGGGACTGCTGAGACTAACCTCCAGGGACATATTCCAGGGAGGTTACATTCCTGTCGGTCTGAAGAAGTTTGTTCCAGGCGGCTCTATCCTCTCCAACAGGAAGGGGAAAAGGTCCCGGGAAGGAAAGGGACAGGAATAGCCTCAGACAGGGAGTCATGTGCCTAGCTCTGCCCCTCATTGCCCACAGGGCCCAGGGGACTGTGGCTGTCTGCATGTTCAGGGCTGGAGAGGTCCCAAGCCTGAGGGAGTGGGGTGGCCACGAGTGAAGCTAGACTGCCTGCCTGAAGCACTTGGGGGACAGCACCCTGAGAGCAAGCCTGGCCCATCTGCACACAGGAGTGGACAAAGCTAATCTGTCCAGAGGCAGGGATGGCACAGCCCCAGCCTCCCTGCTGAGGGCAGAGCTGAGGAGGGAGGGTCCCATGTTCCCTACCAGCCTGGGCCCCCAGCCGTGCACACAGGCTGAAGCCAGCAGAGCCAAGCTCTATCAAGGAGAAGGTGGGCGCGGTACTTACGGCTTTCTGAAGGGAGTCAATGAGGTTCTGCAGGTCAATGTCATCCCGGTAGGATCTGATGTTGCTCTCGAAGAACTCCCGGAACCGGTCCCTCACCCAGTCCTGGAACAGGAAGGCCAGCACGGCCACAGCCAGCTCCAGGAAAAAGATGAGCACGATGGTGCTGCAGAACTGCAGGGGGGACACGCAGAGAGTGGGTGTCACTGCACCTCAGCCTCCCGACCAGACCACACCCCCATCTGACCCAGAACCTCTGCCTCCCACTAAGAGCACGGGCTTGGCAGCCAAGAGACCCACGCTGGAGCTGGGGAATCGCACGTGATGGGCTGGGTACCCTGGGCACCTCATCCCTGCTCACATCGCTGCACTATTGGTAAGTCAGACGAGCAAAAGGACAAGCAAGCTCCAAGACAATGGGCCAGCCATCTCCTACGAAGGAGCACCCCCTCCAACAAGGAACCCCCGCCCCCCACAGGAATGAATGGCTATCCTGACCCACCAGGCTGTCAGCTCCTTTACGTACAGACACTAGTGCCTCAGACACCCTATCTGACCTCTCTCCTCACACCTACAGCCATCGCACTTGCTAGAAACCTGTCACTCCTACTTTAGGGATAAGGAAACTGAGGTTCACTCAGGTCACATGCTTGAGACGCAGGACCTCTGAGTTCCCTGGCAGGGCTCTTGACAGCTCTGGAGTTGCTAATGTTATCAGTATCTACTCTGTGTGCATATGATAGTCAACTGCGTTAAAACGTCTGCAGGGCACAGGCTCCCCTGGGGCGGAGTTCTGTCAAGGCCACTGCAGCGACAGGTCCACACCCCTCCGTCAAGGCGGGGTTCCAGCCTGCAGAGCTCATGTTACCACAGCCACTAGCACTGGCCACACCGCACACTAAGCATCTATGCCACAGACAGCAGTACCTCAAAATAAGACACACACACACACACACACACATACAAACATACATACACGCAAGGCCCCCCAGAATGTAATCTCCATTAACAGAGAAGCGAGATAACCAAACAAAAAAGAAAAGCCGGGGGGCGGGGGAGGGGGGGGACACATGTGTTTTGCTTTTTAAATTAAGCCCAGAAAAAAGTCTTGATCTAATAAATTCAACAAATAATATATCGCAAAACATGATTATGTGTTTCCCCCACCAGGTGCTATTTAATTTTAGCTGAATGCATTTCAAAATAAATGTGTATCTAAATATAAAACTAACTCTTAGTAACTCAAAGTTCTGCCAGGAAATCAAGGATTCTGCACTGTACATCCAACACATTCATACCCCCTGGAGGAGGCAAAAGATTTCCTAATATTGACATCTTCTGATCTTAGCCAGGAAGGGCAAAGGTGATTAGCAAACAAACAACTGGAACTGCAGGGGGGAGAAAGAAGGTGAGGGAGGGGCAGGGGACTCTGCCTACTAGGAGCTGAAAACCGGAGGGGCTCAACTTCTCCCCCGCTGAGGGCCTACTTCATCTGATTGTCTCCTGAAACCTTTCCTTTTTCAGTGGGCAGCAGGGTACAGAGGGCTGCCTCCTCCCCTCACTGCCGGCTCCTGGGGCAGGCTTCTAAGAGTGGCTACCTCGCCCCACCCACTCCAGCAGGTAAGGGCTAAGCCTGTCCTACAGAGCCCACACCCCTGCCTCCCCACCATGCTTCCCCCTACCCCCGTCCGGGCCACTCACAAAGTTGAGCAGGCAGATGTTCTCCCGCAGGGCCCCCACGCAGCCCGCGAAGCCCAGGGTGAACATCACCACGCCCACCATCAGCACCAGCACCACTGGGTCAACTCCATGCATCCGGGTCACTTTGGTGAGGTCGGATAGCACCCCCTGAAAGAGGCAGAGAAAGCAGGGTAACATCAGCCTTGAAGAGTCGAGGGTGCCCTGGGGGGACTGAGCTGCAACTTGAGGACAGGGAGCTGCCTTCCAGGGCTGTCTTCTCGTTAACTGCCAGGCCAGCGCATGGCCCCTGCCCAGCGGCCCTCTCAGAGGCCCAGCAGATCTTTGCCTCCCTCAGCTCCCAGTGGCCCTCCTGCTCCCAGACTCCATCTAGGCTGTCAGTTCCTCACAGGCAGACCCCAGGCTTCTTTTGTAGCCTGTAGGATATTGATTCACCCTGTAGGGGTGAAAAGGGGCCCTGGGGGACCATGTGGTCAAGGCACCCAAAGGCCCTGGCCTCTGGTCATCTGGCGGCTGACTCTGCATTCAATTCATGGAGATCGCCATTATCTTGAGATGAAAACGGCTTCAATACAAACAAACAGGCTTGTGGACAGCACATGCACCAAGGACAGGTGAAGACAGCACTGCCCACTGACTTTTCATGCTGATGCAGATGTCCTGTATATATCCGCGCTGTTCAAAACGGTAGCCACTGGCCACACGTACGACTATTGGGCACTTTAAATGAGGCCTAGTGGAACTGAATTTTAATTTGTATTTCACTTTAGTTAATTTAGATATAATCAGCCACGTCTGGCTAATGGGAACCAGAACGGACAGAGCAAGCAGCTAGCTCTACAGGATCAACAGAGGAAGCAGTGAAGAGCAGCCAGGCCAGACACCCAGTGGGACCCGGGCAGCCAGGGCAGCCAGGCCTAGGCTCTGGGCCCAACTGGCTGAGATGCTGCTGTTCCGTTCTGGTCACACGGTGGCGCTATGAGGCATGGTTTGCACCAGCTTCTCGGTCACTAGGGCAAAGGGACATTGCACTGCAAGCACTTAAAGGGGCCCAAACCTAAAGGTGGACCTTACCCAGTTCCCAAGGCCATGTCAGCAAAGCCCACAGACCTAAGCGCTCCTGCCTCCTTCTTCTGAAAGTAAAGAGAGGCCCCACTGCAGGAACAGAGGGCCCTGGGCCTTAGGCTTAAGAGAAAGCTTTAGCTCTCACCGTTTCCTGCCTGGTCTCTGCACCTCCCCAGTACCCACCGACTCACAGTGCAAACGGTGCACCAAAGGTCCACTCTGCTCACATTCGGTCTAGTCCCCTCCTTGGAGCTCCAAATGCCCCTTGTCCTTCTGGACAGTAAGAGCCTGCTTTCCTCTCCTCCCCTGTCCTCCATAGGCTGGGCAACGAGGCTCATGGGTGCTAAAGATGTGCCCCTGCACCACAGGGCACCCAGGGGGCACAACCCAGAGCCTAACTCCCTGACTCAGGGGTCCTGTCCACGGGCAAGAACGAGAGCTTCAGGAATCACCACAGCTGTGTTCAGGGACCTGCTGGCTCCAGAGGCACAGTCCATTCCAGAAGGTAGCCCCAGGCCTGCCCTGGACAGAGCTGTGGACACGCCCCGGGATGACTCGGGGCTTCTGGAAACAGAAGAGAGGGCTCTCCATGCTCATGGGGCTCAAAATCCCAACTGGCCCAGCCTTGGCCTCTAGCAGCGACCCTGCCACAGGGAAGCCAGGCTAGCCACAGGATCCCAGGAGTTTTCATCACAAGTTAAGTAACTTCCAAGAACTGGCTCTGTAAAGGTTAATGACCACAAATCATTGCCCTGCACAGGAGGGGCTCTTTGGGGAGGAGTTTGGAGAAGGGACAATTAAAGCTGAATGAACCTACTGCTCGGGGTTCCAGTGACAGTCACACCTACCTTCTCGCTCCACGCCCATAGTCCAACTCCGAGGAAGACAACTCCAGCCAACTGAGCAGGGGTAGGGGAAAGAGAGAGAGAGAAAGTTAAGTCAGAAACCAGCTCCACAAACATGCTTCTCAGAGGAGGGATCAGACTGCTAGTGTCAGAGGGGGTTCCTGGCTCATGTCCACGCTGGGCAGGGTAAGGCAGCCCCTTTGTCCCTGCAGATGACAGGGATTCCAGCAGAACGGTGGGACAGTAAGGCTCTTCAGGTAACTCACACCTGTCTTCCCTGACTGCTGGGACAAAGTCCTTTGACCCCGGCTGGCCTCATGCTTGGGAGAGCAGAGACAAAGATCTCGGAACAGTCTCTGACCAGGAGAGACTCTGGGGTCAGACACTGAGCCACAGCCTGCTTCTCTCCTATTCCCCAAGTCCCTACTCACTGCAGTGCCCTGTCTGGGGTGTAAGAGGACATCATCCCTTGTGATGCCTTCAAGGGCTCGCAGTGCTCTGCACAGGACTGCCACCCTTCTTGGGTCTCCAGCCCTGGAGACATACTCCAAGCACAGAAAAGCAGCTGCCAGGCTGAGCTTCCTCCCGTACCGTACTTACACTCCACGTGGTGGGACACACCTGTGCTCAGGAAACGCTGGGTTATGTTACTGAATTAAGAGGCCTGCACTGAGCCATGTGCTAACCCCAGAACCGTGTCCCCTAACCCTGACCTCTCACCCACAGGAGCCCGCGGATGCCAAGGTGCTCCACCTGCCCCATGACAAAAAGAGACCCTCCATATACATCCCACAGCTTCCTACACCAGGAAGGGTTTTTCCAGAGCAAACACCTCGTGGCCTCAGAAATTCAGCAGCCTCCTGTTGTTCTGCTTAACTGCCTTATATTCTGCTGGCATTTCGCTGCCATTTATCAGGACCTGGTGATAAACAACAGGGCAAGGTTCTCTGTGACCGCAAGTTTCCCAAGTGTGTTCTCCAGCTTTAGGACCCTCCTGCCCACTGCAAGCCCTAGGAGGCTGGACTCGGAGGAAAGGCCTTCAGAGAAAGCCCGGGAGTTCCCAACCTCCTCTGGATCACAGGCCACTTTCAGAAGCCCCACATTTTGGAGGGAATTTCAGAGGGTTCACAGACTCCTCATTGCTGTTCCCACTGCAGTCTGTGGACTTCAAGTGAAAAAGTCCTGCCAAGTGACCTGATCTGCCTGTCCCTGCCCACCCCCGCCAACTCAACTAAGCACCACAGGGGCTGAGAGGGCCAGGATGAGAACTCTGAACCCAAGTCCCCCTGAAAGCAAGTTCCCTGACAAGTTGATGATTAATCGCTCTACCCACAACTTCATTCCCTTTCTTGTCCTGCCCCTGTTCTCCTTGAGATTAAGGAATATCAAAGAAAAGGGGAGACTGAAACCGAGCAGAACCCTGAGGGACCTTGCAGGGTCCAAGCCCCTCCACGCCCCCTGCTTCTTGTTGGCCTCCCCTCCCCCTACCTGTTCCAAAGAGCAGACTCAAGCAGTTACCTGATTAGAATAATGACGCAGGAGTCACAGGACTCCCGATTCCTCCGGAAGGGATTTAGATAACAATCTGCCACTATCTTTAAGCTGTTCTGCAGAATAAGATCCCCACCCTGTGGAGGAGGGCGATTACACACTGACCACAAGAAGTATAGACCCCAGACTGGCTGGAGCTGGAAGGCTGAGGATTCAGATTCCTGAAACATTACCTGTTATGTCCACAAGCTAACCACATACCCTGTGGCCCTCACTACCAACATCTGCTTTTAAAAACACTTGTCTGAAAGCCTTCGGGGAGTTGGGGTCTTTTGAGCACGAGCTGCCCATTCTTCTTGCTGGGCATTCTGCAATGAACTTTGTACTTCCCTTCACCACAACCCTGTGTCAATTAACTGGCTTTGCTGCAAGTTGGGTGAGTGAACCCAAGTTCAGGTCAGTAACAATTCAGTAAGCAGTGAGGGAGAAGACCCAGATCCTAAGGCTCAGGTTAGTTCATTCATTTCTTCACTCATGCATTCAGTGGACACTGAGCAAATGCTAGGCACCACCTCAAGCACTGGAGACAGCCTGCACCACGCGGCAGAAGGTCCCTCTGCTGCTGGAACTCGGGTGCCAAGGAGCCGACATGAGGTTCTTTCTACCACATCACACCGATCCCCCACTTTTCAGTCCTCCCATTGGATTAGCCAGCTGATAAAGGACGTCATTTTCCTTGATGGGGTGCATGACCTTCCATTCCTGAGTGTCTGACACTGTGTGGTAAGCAAGCTGGAAGGTGACTAGATGCTCTCTGCTGAATCCTATAGACATCCCTCCCCACCATTCCTCGCAGTCTCTGATGACTCACTTCCCTCTTTCCAAGCTGGGAGGTCGAGCCCTTTGCCTTAGCTTATCCACCCTCATCCACCACAGTGGTCCTTCCCTCCTCCACTGAGGCACTCAGCTCTGGGGACAGGAAGGGTGCACGCATGGTTGTCTTCCGCTCCTCCCCGTCACTCCGCCTCAGTCTCTTTTGAGGGCTTACCCTCCTCTTTCAGAGCCCTCTAAATGCTGGAGAGCCTCACTGCTCGGTCTTGACCGCTGCCCTCCCCTAACCCTCTGGATGATCTCATAACTCACACAGCTGACGCACAAACCCCAATCTCCAGCCATAGCTGACCCTAAGTCAAACACACCAATGTCTCCTTGACCTGTCCTCTAAATACAACCAGCAACATTTCAGTCTTCACATGCCCCCAGAGGGAGCTGTGGTCTCCCAACTCCCCCGTTCTCACTAAATGGCACCACTGACCATCTACTCTTAAGACAGAAAACCTCGACCTCAGGCTTGAACGCTCTGGCCCTCCAACTCCACATTCAGCCTACCAGGACCTGCTATTAGTCCCACCTTCAAAATACATAAAGAACTCTCTCTGCTCCCACCTGTCCATGCCATCACCCCTGCAGGGACCTCACAACTGTCTCCCCACAGGTCCTGAGCAACTAGAACAACACTTTAATAATATATATCAGATCACCCTCCTCCTCAAAATGCTCCAATGACTTCCTTTTACACTTAGAATAAAATTCAAACTCCTTGCTGTGGCTCACAAGGGCCTGGGTAGCCAGGCTGTAGCCCGCATATCCAACATTATCTCCAACCCAGCTCCCTGGCCCCAGTCCCATCCACCCACCCCAGATCACGGCCATCTCTGCTGAAACCCAGACATCCCTCCCCACCACTGTGACTGTTTCTTGAACTCACCTGCCTCACCCCTGCCTCAGAACTTTGACTCGGTCCCTTAGCCTAGAATGTTCCTCCTCCACATCCCTTCCTGGCTTCCTCCCTCACTCCATTCAGGTCTCTCCAAATTTTACCTCCTCAAACACACCTCCCTTTGCCATCCTGCACAGACTGTTTCCCCACGCATCAGTCCTGACCTCCTTCCCTGCTGGATCTTCTTCATGGTACTCATCCTAGGCCACGTGACCTGTCTACTGAGTCTCCTCCCCTACTTACGCCCTCTGAGGGCAGAGAGGTTTTCTATTTTGTTTAGGGTTGCCTGACCACTTTGCAGGACAGCCCACCCAACACCATGTACCACACGGGATGGTGAGGGAGGTCTGGCTCCTGCAGCCCTCTCGCTCAACACAGTCAGCTTGAGACACCAGCTCCGTGCCACCATAGCCCCGTTCTCCTTCTCCCGAAACAATGGGGCTCCAAGAATAAGAGCTCATGGTTTTTTTCCATTCTCTTTCAAAGGAAGAACTAAAGTTAACTTGCAGCAGAAAGACAGGAACTGAGGTGGGGGGTTGGAGGGGTGTCACATGCCAGATCATGCGTTCAGCGGACACTGGCCCCAGGCAGGAACTTCAAGGACCAACAGTTGTTTCAGAGACAAGAAGACTGAAGGAGGGCCAGACAGGGGAAGTGACCTGTCTGGGAGCTCACACAGCAAACTCTTGAATGAGCCAGGACTCTGGCCAGCTTGGCATGGCTCCCTGTGGAGCCCCTTCCCCGCCCTCTCCGCCACGTCCGCCCCGGGACAGATGGTCTGTGTAGTTGGGATGCCCTCTTGGCTGCCAACCATCTGGGAATGCCTTCCAGCCTCGGAGTAACCTGCTTTGTTGCTCATCTATGACCTGATTAAATTCCTTCTCAAAGAACAGAGTCCAGCTCCCGCCAAGCCCAAAGAGGCCAGCCTTGGACCATCAGGTTCGCACATCGTGGTGGTCACCAGGGCAAGCAGCACCACCCTCTCCTGGGTAACTGGTGCTACGTTAAACACAATACACTTAAAGAGGCCCTCCACCCCCCGTAACACTGGTACTGTTACCCCTGTTTTTCAAATGGGAAAGTTCAGATGTAGGATGATTTGGTTATTGCCTAAACTCACACAGCGAGCTGGTGCAGAAGTCAAGAAACAAACCTGCCTTCTCTGACTGTCTTGACATCACGTTATCTCACTGCACAGGGCAGCTGCCAATAGTGGCCACCAGCATACGCCCTCCACCGCAAGGGGCAGTCACAAGTGCCCAGTGGCATGGGAGGCTGCAGATGGGGCTTCGAGGCTGTGCCACAGTAAAGCCAATGGAGGACCACTCTGCATCCAGTCAGGACCCCTGTGGGGGTCACTGTGAAGATTCAGGAGTGACCTGAGGCAAAGGCCCCCTGTGTAAGAAGGCGAGAGGTTTCCTCCAGGGCATTCTGGGCTGGTCCAGCCCTGCTTTGTTCTGGAAGCCCACATGGAGTCAACTCGCAAGGTGGGCAAGCCTTTACCCAGCAGGTTCCAGACACGATGGACGTGTAGACACCTGGCTAGGTTCTGCGGGACAGGAGGAGGATTCCAACACCAAGCAGGTTAAAAGCAGCCCCTCATCACCGACAGTTTAGTGGCCCTGGTCTCTTGCAAGATTTCATTTCAGTGTGAAAGTGCTCAGGCAATTACTGCAGGCCCCAGTGCCTTTCCTCCACAAGATCAAGACAAACCACCAGCAGTCGTGTTGTTTTCAGGCTGTTGGCCTGCCAGCCCCGGACTCTTGTAGATTCCTTTAGCTGAGGCAGGCTCCCCTGGGCCACCTGAGGGCACCTCCAAAAAGGATCAGGAGGAAGCACTGAAACCCAAAGGAGTCCTGGGCAGCGCTGAAAAAACAGCATGGGTCAGTGGGTCCTGACTTCAGCTCCACCCCACAAGTTCCTTGCGAGAGGACTTGTGTGAGTCCAGAAATTTCTCTGAGCCCGTTTTCCTTTGCAATGTGAAGGTGACCCCTCCTGGGTCAAAGGAGGGTCAGAGGATTCATCCCGAATGATATGCTTACCCTGGGGCACTGAGCAAGCCCTGTCTGGAGGCAGAGCAGAGTCCTGGGGGGCCTTCAAGACCTAGCATTTGCTGGATTGAAGACACTGTGCCTCACCCTCCAATGACACAGTTTGTCCTGACACAAGGTCAGAAGCATCTGCTTCACTGGGCTTCTGGAGACAAGAGTAGAGTTTAAGGAAATAGGGGCCTCCTGGAGGCACTTTTCAAGTGAAATGGGGAAAGGATGATGGAAAGAAAACAGGGCAGGGAGTAGAAAAAGCTATAATAAAACTGTTCAGCTCTGTTCCTAGCTCACTTTGTGGCTTTAAGAAAACCATAGCTCTCTTCGACTTCAGTGGAGGCCAGTGATCTCCAAAGACCTCTGTTTCTCCTGCTGCCTAAGCTCCGCCCCCATAAATCATGCCAGGTGAACCCGATGGTCCTGGCACTCACTCTCCAGAACCAGAAATCCTGGCCTGGCAAGCCCAGGGAACACCAGAGATGCCTGTGGTCACGTGAAAGGATGCCAGAGATGGCACAGATCCTAGACCCAACCTGCTCCTGACAGCCACTGCGCTGAGGTCAAGATGGGGAGGCCTTGCCCTTCCAGACTGCATCCACTCTGGAGCATAAAGAGCATAAACGGACTGCTTCTTTCAAAAAAAAAAAAAGCTTAAAGCCAGCCACTTCTGGGTGGGAGTTTGGAAGTTCTGGGGGCCGGAAGGGATGCTGGAGCCCAGCTTCCTCATCTCAGAGGGAAACGGGACGGGGCGGGTCAGTGCCTTGCCCTGGGTCACACAGTTATCACACACCAGCCTTTCCTCCTGCAGGAAGGGCGGTTCTGAAAAACCAGAAGCATGTGTGCCCTTCCACAGAGCCTGTGAACCCCTGCGAGGGGCCCCGCCAGGATGGGGAAGGACACCCCACAGGGGTCTGGGGCAGCTTCCACAGACACTCTGTGCTCCCAGATAATAGGGAGCCCATGCACACAACGCCCGGCCCAGGGAGCTGACTCTGGTCAGCCTTTGAAAGAAAGGAAGGCGGAGGATGGTTACAGGCAGCGGCCCCAGGTGATAGCGAGAAGGAACCCCCAAACCCACTTCACCCCCGCCCCAGTCCCTGCCATTGCTGGCACAGTTGAATGATTAACAAGATACTAAGCTGAGGGTCGGCAGTTCCATAAGCCAAATAGTATTTTCAGCTTTGCTGGGTGGAAGGGTCGCTGTTTCAGTTACTCAATTCTGTTGTTTAAGCAGGAAAATGGGCAGGGCTTGTTCCAAAAAAAGTTGTATGTGCTAAAACGGGCAGAGAGCCAGGTTTGGCGTGCAAGCCATCGTCAGCCATGTCCTGCACTCAACTGTCATGCCGAAACCATCTGAACCTAGCCAGGGTTTCCTTCAGTTCAGCCACGTGAACCCCGGGACATCCTGTAATTCGGGTCTCCAACCCTGGTATGTTTCCATATTACTTCAACAGGTCTTACTAGCATAAAACTACAAGTAATTCAAATAATATGTTTCCACAATGGAATATCCCACAACAATGAGAATCAACAATCTATAGTTATGTACCACAGCAAGAATGAATGTCAGACAAAAGATGCCAATTCAAAAGACTTGATATGGATTGAAAGTTATGTTGCTCCAAAATTCACATCTTGAAGCCGCAGCCCCAGTGTGATGGTATTTGGAGACGGGGAGGTTAACTGCGGTTACATGAGGTCATGAGGGTGGAGCCGCCATGATTAGAGGAAGAGAGACCAGAGCTTGTGTTTTTTTTCTCTCTCTCTCTCTGCCATGTGAGAACGCAGCAGAAAGGCAGCCACGTGAAAGCCAGGAAGACAGCCCACACCGGAACCTGGCCATGCTGGCACCCTGATTTCAAACTTCCAGCCTCCAGAAATGGGAGAAAATACATTTCGATTGTTTAGGCAACAAAAGCAATGGCATGTGGTAACGGCAGCCCAAGCTGACCGAGACAGGAAGAATATTGGGGCAGAAAAGCTGTGTCTAGCATCCCAACAAAAGTTACCAGATAAGCATGACCTATAAAAAGGTAAAAAAAATCAGTAACTGGAAAAAAGACAGGAATGAGAAAGAAGATGGAATCAGCAAAGACTTTAAAACAGATACTGTAAATATACTCAGAGATTTACAGGAAAATAAGCAAAGAGAGAAACAGAAAATATAAAAGAGATTCAAATGGAACTATTAGAAACAGAAAAACCAACAGTAGAGATGAAAAATTCACTAAATGGGCTTAGCTGCCAGTTAGACACTACAGAAGATGAGTGAACTCAAAGAGAAAGCAATAGGAACCATCTAAATTAAATGATGGAGTGGGAAAAAAAAAAAAAAACCAAACTGAGCAGCATCTCAGTGACCTGTGGGACAACAAGGAATTCAAGGCGGGGATGGGGTATATATTTAAAGAAATAATAACTGAAGTCATCCCAAATTTGATGAAAAATATAAACCCACAAATCCAAAATGCACAATGGACTTCAAACAGAACACAAGAAAACACACCGGCACACATCATGATAAAATTCCTGGAAGCCAGTAAAAAAAAGAGAAACTCCACAGGAAGCCAGGGAGGGAAAGAAAAGATACTTGTATAAACATACAAGATATTTATTTAACCAAATGAAATGAAAACATCTCCAGACGTGTGGGATACAAACAAGCACGGAGCATCATTAAACACAGGCATACCCTGGACACATCTGGGTTCGTCTCCAGACCACCAACACAAGACAAGTCACACTAAACTGTCTGGTTTCCCAGTGCATATAAAGACTATCTTTATACTATACTGCAGTCTAATAAGTATGCAACAGCATTATGACTAAGGAAAAAATGTACATATCTTAATTTAAAAATACTTTACTGCTAAAACATGCTAACCATCATCTGAGCCGTCAGCAACTCATAATCTTTTTTACAATAGTAATTAATCACATATCCCCATTAACAAATACAATAATGAAAAAGTCTGAAATATTCCAAAGATTACCAAAATGTGAGAGACATGAACTGAGCCGTTGCTACTGGGGGAAATGGTGCTGATAGACTTGCCCGGCTCAGGGTTGCCAGAAGACCTTCAATTTGTTAGAACTGCTGTGTCTGGGAAACACAATAAAATGAGGTACTTACACTATAGGAAAAAAGAAAGATCTAAAATCAATGACATAATCTTCCACCTCAAGAAGACAGAAAACAGCATGATCCCAAAACACATAGAAGAGAGAAAATAATAAAAAGCAGAAATCCGCACAACAGGCTGGAGATGGATGGTGGTGATGGATGAAGAGCAACATGAATACACTTAATGCCACTGAACTGGGCACTTAAAAACGGTTACAATTCTAAGTTTTGTTACATAGGTTTTACCATCATTTTTAAATATAAAAACATTTAAAAACTTTTTAAAGAAATTCATGAAATTAAAAACAGAAAAGAAAAAAAAAAAAAACCAGAGAAACATCCTCTAAATTAAAGGAAGCCAGATCTGAGAGTGAAATTTAATTTATAATGACAGAAGGCAGATCAATGGTTGCTGGAGGAGGGGGTGGGGAGAGAAAGACGACAGAAAAGCACAAGTTTCAGGACAGATGGAAATCTTTGATATCTTTATTGTGGTGATGGTGATTATACAGAGTGTATAGCTGCCAACTTAGTGAACTGAACATCCAAAATGGGTATATGTATTCTATTTAATTTACACCTCAATAGATGTGATTTTTTAAAAGCACATTTCTGGGAGGGGAAAGGTATAAACAAGGTGGGAGTAAGATACTCCCCCACAGATGACAGATCACCCCGTCAGACTGAGCCATGCTGACTATTTGCCAGAAGCAGAGTTACACACACCATCAGTTACTCAGCCTTGACACCACCCTGTGAGTGTGTAATAATCACATGTCCCAGGCAATAATCACAGTACACATACTGCCCATCCTTGCAAATTCCTCCTTGGGGGTCCCAGCCTCAGATGCGCCTGAACCAGTGAGATCAGGAGCTGAGGGCCTGCAAGGATCAGCCACTCCCAGTTCAAGTGGAGTCTATAATTAAGCAATCCTTGCCCTCTGTCTTGGCAAGCCAAAATATGGAAAAATACACACACAAACACATACCCGTGTGCGCCAAACAATAAGGGGATCTATTTCCTATGAACTGGGGCAGCCTTTCTGGTGAATATGATTATATAAATGTGTCAGGCCAGTCAAAACAATGGACACACCTTCTGACCCATTTAATCTCACTCCTGGGAACCTATCCCAGCAAATAATTTCTCGTCCTTTCCCCAAAGGCAAGAATCTGTGTTACAAAAGATAATCACAGCGTCCTTATCCAGGATAGTAGGAAAAAAACCTCAAAGTCCAATACGGAATTTTCAAAGACATGGTCAGGAAGTCTACTTGGCAACCTGGAATGCTCTATCCTAAGACCGCAAAATGAGGAGGATACTTTCACCAAGTGAAACTGTGAGTGAGCGCAGACAGGAGAAGGGAGCCTGTAGGAGGGAACACAGTAAAGCTGGGGGGCCTTGTGTAGTTCTCTAGAATTTCCAAGCAAATACAAAAGTTCAGTATATAAAACTGGAAGGGGAAAAGGTACTACTTCTCAGCAGTGAAAGTGAAATACTCTACATCTGTTGTTCCGGCAAAATTCTTAATAACCTCTCTTTCATTCTTTAAAGTTTCCTGACTTGGACCACAAATTACATGCTTACCCTACCCATGGGAGGCATCTGTTACTTTGAAGGAAGGGGCCTCAAGCCATGCTGGTCACAGAACACAAATGTCCATGTTTCTCACCCAGAAACAGGCTGCACTTGAGGCTCAGAAGTGAATTCCTGCATTTTACAAGCAAGGAAGCTGTGGCTCATGTCCCTGAGAAGGCCCAGGGCAGGGGCTCTCTGTGAAACACAGGCTGATCGTCTGTGCCTACAAAGGGCCCACGGTTCTACACTTTTAATCCATCTCTGAAATAGATCCTGGCAAGGGCTTCATCAGAACCTCTGCAGATTAAACTCAGTGTTTGTGGTGGTAAGCAATCCTGGAGTTGCCAGCATCATCGGAATCATCCCTCATTGAGGATACACTCAGTAAAACCAGGGAAGCCCAAATTCTCTCCAGAGTCAGGTGGGGGTGAGAATGAACAAAGACAAAGGCTGCATGCCTCTCTCAGCTTCCCTTCCTCTGCAAGTCAAAGTGAGATATTTCAAGAATTTTAATCATAGTGAGGCTTCCCTGGTGGCTCAGTGGTAAAGAACCTGCTTGCCAATGCAGGAGACACGGGTTCGATCTCTGTTCCGGGAGGATCCCACATGCCGCAGGGCAACTAAGCCCGTGTGTCACAGACACTGAGCCTGTGCTCTAGAGCCTGCGAACAGCAACCACTGAGCCCACATGCTGCAACTCCTGAAGCCCCAGAGACTGTGCTCCGCAACAGGAGAAGCCACCGCAGTGAGGGGTCGGCACGTGGCAACTGAGAGCAGCCCCCGCCTGCTGCAACTAAAGAAGAGCCGGTGCAGCAATGAAGACCCAGCACAGACAAACATAAATAGATAATCTTTTAAAAAAGGAAACTTAATTGTAGTAAAGTACGCATAATATAGGCAATGGCACCCCACTCCAGTACCCCAGCCTGGAAAATCCCATGGAGGGGGGAGCCTGGTGGGCTGCCGTCTATGGGGTCGCACAGAGTCGGATACGACTGAAGCGACTTAGCAGCAGCAGCCGCAACACATAACATAAAACTAACCATCTTAACCATTTTTAAGTAAGACTACTCAGGGGCATTAAGTACATTCACAGAATTGTCAAACCATCACCTCCATCCACAGGTATCTTTCCATCTTGTAAAACTGACCCTGTTCAACAGCAACTTCCCACTTCCCCTTCCCCCAGTCCCTAGTTCCCACCATTCTACTTCCTGTCTCTGACTACTCTACGTAACTCATATAAGTGGAATCATAGAGCGCTTGTCCTTTTGTGTCTGGCTCATTTCACTCGGCATAATGTCCTCAATGCTCACCCATGTGGGAGTACATGTAGGAATCTCCCTTATTTTTTAAGGCTGAGTAATAGTCCATGGATGAGATGGTGTTGGATGGCATCGCCGATTCAATGGACTCCAGGAGCTGGCAACGGACAGGGAGGCCTGGCGTGCTGCAGTCCATGGGGTCGCAAAGAGTCAGACACGACTGAGCGACTGAACTGAACTGAACCGAATATTCCATGGCACGCATAGACCACCTTTTGTTTATCCATTCATCCTTCAGTAGACACCAGGGTGGCTTCTACCTCTCAGCTATTGTGAACGATGCTGCTATAAACAAGGGTGCGCAAATACCTCCTCAAAATCCTGCTTTCAGTTCTTCTTGATATACGCCCAGAAGGAGAATGGCTGCATCATATGGTAATTTTTTTCACTTCTGGAGGAACCATCATACTTTTTTTCCACAGCAGCTGCACCATTCTCACCAATGGTGCACAGGGATTCCAATCTCTCTGCATGCTCGCCAACATTTATTATGTTCTTGTTTTTAATAATAAGCATTCTAAGGGGTGAGAAGTGGTATCTCATTGTGGTTTTGATTTGCATTTCCCTATGTCAAAGTGAGATTCCACCCCAGAAATAGGTCTAACACAAGCAAGGAATGATTATAATTTTAAAAAACCAAAAGAAGGGTAAAAAACATTAGTGTCCTCAAAATGCTGTGTTGGCAGCATTTCCCTGACATCCCTGTGATGAAAACCCCATGAAGCCCAGCTCCATGCTCACCTAGTAAAACATGCAGTTCAGAACAGACACAAATACTGGGGCATCCATGTGTCTTGCCCCCAGTAAGTATTAAATGTCCCATGGGAAAATCTTGGTCCTGAAGTTGGAAAGAGACAGCTTAAAGAACAGTACTACAGGTATTTGCTATAAAGAATGTTACTGTGAAAATAATTCTGGATGGGGCAACCTGCTAAATAAAACCTCTGCTTGTTCCAGCACCTAGAACTGGTCAAAGAATCAACAAGTTGCTTCTTCATATTCAAACCTGCCTACTGAGCCCAGGTCCGCCATTAAGGCTGTCATCCTGCTCCACTGCTCACTGTCAATTCATCAAAATCAAACAAAAACTCTCTGCAAAATGATCCGGCAAAATAATCCAAGGTGGAAGAAGATATAAATTAAACAAGACTGGCTGAGTTGGTAACTTTTGAAGCCAGTTGATGGGAGCATGGTGGTGGTGGTGGGATGGGGTTGGGGGATGTTTCATTATATTGTTTCACTTCTGTATTTTCTCCATTTAAGAAAGAAAACTCCTCTGAGAAGGCATACCATATTACACATATTCAGCAACCTTGTGAAGCAGGCAGCAGGCAGGTGAGAGCAATTCATAAAGAAATTAGCTCATGTGGGAGTCCAGACTGGCACCCAGGAGCCCCGGCTGCGCCATGTACTTATCGAAGGGCTCTACACCCCAGTTCTCAGACCTCACTCCACATTTCCAGCCCCTGTACAGAAGACAGCAAATCTTTGCCTAAAACTCAGCAGGGAGGGGCCAGGTGGCCTCCCCCTCTCATTTTCCCAACCACGCTCTCAGTCCTTGTTTTCCTGACTGTTCCTTTTTGTTCCATCCCATTCTGCCCCAGTGGACACCAACTAAAAAATGATTAGCTCTCAACCACACACATTGCCAATTCTGCAAAACTCTGATAACACTGCAGCCTCCTTCAATAACCAAACAGACCTGCTACAATTCTGGATTCATGAACTCTACAATTTGAATTTGCTGCTGCCAATGTATTATACGGGGTAGGTTAGTAAAACTTCCCAAGAGCACAGAATCTGTTCTGAAGAAGCTCTGAAGAAATGGAGATTCCCAGGCCCTCAGCCACAGCGGCCGTAGAAGAGTTTCACTCCAGATGCAAAAATCAGGATGAGAGTCAGAGGTTGAGATGCAAGGCCAATAAGCACAGCCGGCCAGCTGGCTGAAGGGTACAACAGCTGGGTGGACAAGGCCAAAAAGGTCAAACCGCCAGTCTAAACCAGGTGGCCCTGAACTGTGCATCTGGCTGGCAGGTGGGGACTCCAGGTGGGGCCAGAAGGCTCCCCTCCAGACAGGTAGCAATGCAGGTCTGGACGTCGCACATCTCAGGGAAGGGAAGCCACAGTCCTCCCATTAGGAGGGGTCCACAGGAACCACCTCAAATGTTCAGCACTGCTCTACTACAGGGGCAATGAGGTGGTTGCTAATGAAAGGTTGTCTCGGACCAGAAAAGTCCTGGGGTAAACAGCCAAGCCTCTGAATCCCACCCTATTTCTCCAGGACAAAAACCCACCCCCCCACCCCACCCCCAGAAATTTGGGATAAATCATCAGGAGATGATGCTGGAAAAACAAGGGTGAAAGGCTGAGAAGTGTGGTAAGTCTGCCTTATTGTCAAGTATTCTAGTCCAAATAGGAAATGTCAACATCCTCAGCAGAGGCAACTGTGGCATCATGACCACTCACCCTGTGCCTCCTCCTCTATCTGGTCCCCCCAGACACTAGCTGCAGACCCAGACACCAGAAACGCTGCTTATATTACAGGGCGGTTTTAAAAACTCTCTATGTGTGGTCAAGTGGTCTTGTTCCCCTGCACAGAATCCATGTCTGCCTCTCTCTGAACCAATCCCACCAACATGCTCTGATATCTCTCTTAACCCCTTGACCATCTCCAGCTAGTATCCAATTTCTCTGCTTGTCATTAAGGCAAGAATCCTCGCCTTGAAAGAACTGTCATGAGTCACTGGTCTCCACTCTCTCACATCCCATTAGCCCCTGGACCAGCTCTAGGTGGGTTTCCACCCCCAAGCAGTTCTGGTCAAGGTCACAACCTCCACCTTATCAAAGCCAATGTCAGTATTCTGTTCCCACCCTACTCCTCTCTACGTGAAGGGCTTCTTCTTGAGACTTCCATGACACAAAAATCTCCTGGTCTTCCTTTGACCTCAGGCCACTCACTCACAGCCCACTTTGGAGTGGACTCTCCTCCTCAATCCCACCTCTAGCATCCCCACCTCCACATCCAGACTCCTCCTCTCCTCAGTCAATACACTCTCCTTCAATAATCTGGTCACCCTTTCCTCCGATGGTGACCAAGACTTGCATTTCCAGGAAACAGACAACTCCATGTGTCTGGCTAAGAGATCATTCTAACTCTTCTGCCCCAAATTTCACCTCAGAACTTGGGACCACCACTCATCCCTTCACTCTTCAGAATCTTTCCAAAATCAGATGACACCATCCAACTTATAACATACCAAGTGTTATTAAAAGGAGCAGAAAGTAATTCCAGCTACTTACTGGGAACCACTGAGTCCCACATGACCTGGCTTCTTTGTGCCTGTGTCCTAACCTGTGTCCCCTATGCCCTGTACTCACTCAGATCCAGCCACATGGAATTCCTTTTGTTTCTTGCACATACCAAGCTCATTCCTGCCTCAGGACCTTTGCACATGCTGCTCTCCCTAACCAGCGCTTTCTTCCCAAGACCCCACATGGCTGTGTATTGATTAGTATTCAGGTCTCTGCCCACAAGCCTTTCTTTTGAACGTCCTTCCCAAGCACCCCACCCAAGTGGTTTCTCCTTCCCTGCTCTGAGGCTCTTAAGCTAATACCTCTTCCAGCTGAACACCAGCATTACAAGGGCAAGGCTTTACTACCCTTGTTCACCCTTATCTCCTAGAAACCAGGACAGGGCCTGGCCCACAGTCCAGTGTGCACAAAGGACCTCACAGCTGATGTCTCATTGGGGCATTCCTGGAGTGTGAGTGGAGGGAAACTGGGTCAGAGCCCCAAGCCTTCCTGAACCCCCAAGGCTGAAGAAGGGCACCTTAAACTGGTTTTTAATCACCTTGGCCTTCCCCATCACAGCACTTGATGGTCTATTTTATAATTTACTTGTTACTGGCTTCATGAGGGTAGGGCCATGACTGCCACCTCATGGGGGCCAGGTAAACCCAAAGTACGTGAAGAAGCATGGTTTACTAAGGACAGAGAACACGGCCGCTCTCAGCCACTCACCCAGAAGACGATGTTGTAGCTGAAGAGGAGGTACTTGTACCAGCAGCTGACCTCGGCGTTAGAATATCTATAATAGTGCATCTTCTGAGAAGCAGGATCTACGGAGAGAGGACGAGTGATGAGATGGCAGGCTTAATTTTTCAAACCATTTCCCCAAAATCTGCTCCCCAAGGAAGGAGCAAAGGCAAGATACAGAATCAGACTCCTGACATTCCCAAATTGTTCCCTGTGTTCTTTAAGTAGTCCAGAGAGAGATTTAATATTAATGCCAGCTATAGGTTAGACAAAAATCAGCAAAGTCAACTTTCCATAAACAGCCAAAATAGGAGGAAAATTTTTGTAAGAATGGAGAATAGCAATTTCTAAAAAGCATCTTGTAGACTTCTGCTGGGAACCTTCTCAAACATTTAGGTCATCACCTCTTCATTGGGTATTTATACCCCCACTTCACAACAGGGAAACAAGAGTTCAGAATGCTCATGTGACTTGCCCAACAGCAAGACAAAAACCATAGCGTTCAGGACCCAAACCAAGGCAACCTAGGGGTGGAGACAGCGGTCCCCGCAATCCACATTCTTCCCACCCACTGCTTGAGGCCAAGCAACCAAGAGTTGAGGGAACCAAACGAAGAAATGAGGGCTCGACTGGTGAGAGTCGAGTTTGGGAAGAAGAGATGAAAGAGCAGGTTTGGGCATGACCTAACAGTGGCCAGTCAGCAGAAGTCACATTTGTTCATCTAGTATTTTCTGAGACAACCTCTCAAGCGCAGCCCAAGAGGTAAGGAAGGCAGAGCACCCTGGCCTGGGTGGAGAGATCCCGTGAACTCACAGCAGCCAGTCTTCACCCCACCCCCCCTTCCCCTGCCTAACCTCCCACCCTCTAGGACCACTGCTTTGGCCTCCTTGGGCTACAGTAAAGCTTAGATTATAGAACACCAAACTGCACAGGGTGAAGTGTGGGCCACTCTCCTTTATCTGTGTCCAAAGCCTACAAAGGAGAGTGCCCTCAAAAGGAGAGCAGTCCGAGGGCCTGGTCCACCTTCACTATGTTCATTTTTGAAACACGATGGCAACCCAGGTGGACCCTTAACTCCTCCTCTGTCTGCTGCTGCCCGACAGTGGCTGAAGGGTGGGGGAGGTGCCCTCAAGCTGACCCTCAGGGTGGGATCTGAGGCTCACTGGAAATGCCCACCCCTAGCCCCAGAACTCACCCTACTTCCCAGGGTGAGGAGAGGAACAAGAGGCAACCCAAGGCCTAGGGCAAAAACAAACAAGGCTACTCTGGCAGTGGGGAGACAACCCACCCACAGCTGCCAGTAAGAGAGCAGCTTCTGCGCCTTGCCGCGGAGCAGCCACCACAGAATCCCTTCCTGCCGAGGCAGCCTTGGCGGCCTGGCCCCTGGTCTGTCATGTTCTGAGAAAGTGCTGCCAGGCAGGCACATGAAACCACATCCCTCTGGAAGTGGGTACTCTGACTGCTCCACCTTTCTTCCCAGAGCAGAACCAACCAACAGGCAGAGACCAGACACCACTGCCCGCTGGCCCGCTCCCTCCCAGAGGGACAGGAGTATGGTCAAGGCCCAGCTGGGAGTACCAACCTGCCTGGCCTGAAACCAGCCAGGGAGCGGGCAGTGACCCAGCAGCCCATCCCCACCTCCCCGTCCCACCAGCAGAGCAGCATTTCTACAACACTCCCCTCCCAGAAGGCGCATGAACACAACTCCCGGTAACAAGGGAAGATTCCGAACACGAGGACACCAAAGGCCTGAACACAGCCTGGGCCACACAGGATGGCTGCAAGGAGATGAACAGGAACTCCTGGACAGAGTCCTTCCTTCGGCCACATGACCTGACCCTGAGCAAGCATCTGCCTCTCCAGGGCCTCAACTAAAATGGGGCCGATCCCTAAGGTCCCCAGAGACTGGGGAGGGCTGCTCAGGCAGAACACCCTGAAGTTCAGGAATCCTAAGGGATGCTCCTTGGAGTCATTTAACCTAACCGTAGTAAAGAACTCTGTTCAAAGCTCTGAAGCAGTAAACAAAGCCAGGCTCCCTTCTTTCTCCTGGATCTTGGCTCCACAAAGACACCAGCTAATTAACACTGGCCTGTATGCCTTCCACAGCAGGGCAGACCTCATCCCTGCCCCCTAGCCCAGGGCCTCTGAACAATGATGACCCTGAGGTGACACGGACTCGCTGCGTGGAGATCCCTGATCTCCTTCTGCTCCGGCCATGTACATGGGAGAACACTGAACGGCCACAGGGAGCTCCTTGTCAGGCGGGCTGCAGGGAGCCAGTGCTCTGGAGTGTGGGTTCTCTGCAGGGGGCTGGTTTTCTCACCACCTGTTCCTCGCTCTTCAACTGGGCTTCCAGGGTCTCGCCCCACAAAGACTCAACCAGGAAATAACTCTGCCTTTATAAATGTCAGGGTTCAAACCCACACATAGAGAATCTCAACATCTGTGATATAAACCCCAAGCCTTCACTCCATGGTGACTTAAACACTCAGAACTATACTAGCCAGGTCCATGCCAGGGAATGATCAGAAAGAAACACCCTAACCATGCAAGAGATGATGCGTCACCCTCAGATATGCCTGTCACTCACCCCCAGAACACTTGCTTCAACATTGTACCATTTCTGTTGGACCAAAATAACCGTATGAGGTCTTGGGGTAGGGTGTTTCAATGACACTTATTTCCCCATTCCAACCCACAGAAGAGGAAGCTGTTGAAGGGAAACAGTGCAGTTTAGTCTTTCTTCACCCCCTTGTTTACTCCTCCCCATGGGGAGAGAAGGCGCTCAGCTGACCGGGAGGTGAGGAGAGGGGTCCCGCACCGCGCCACACGCCATCAAAGGAGCAGCAAGGAAAAGCTGTCTCTTGCTCTTGACCTGCCAGCTCTGTCCTGAGACCAGGGTGGGTAGAGAAGCAGGTCCTGAGCTTCAACCAGAAAATCCAGGTCCCCACGTGGGCAAGTTCTGAATATAAGTGGAAGGAGGTAACAGTGAGATTTGTTTGGACCCCAGCCTAAGCCACATCCTCCAACACAGAGCCTTGGGTTTGGGGTGGAATGAAGGCAATGAGCGTCTGAGGTCTGGCTTGGCAGCTTCAGAACCTGAAGGAAGGAGAAAAGACTGATGAGTGCTCCCCCACCAACCTGACGTGTTACCCACATTTCAAAGAACCCCAAAAGGTGACGAGGATGGTGGTGCTGTAACTAGAACCAGACCCGACCCAGAAGTCAGCCAAAATGACTCCAGAGTGACTACGGTCCTCACTTCTCACCATAGTTGTTAACCCGAGTAGAGTCATATCGGAGGGAGGCAAAACTCAGCCCTCTACCAGCTAACAAATTCAGTCAACACCAAAAGCATTTACCCTAAATACCTTAAATACACAGACTAAAAATTCTGCTTCTTAACAGAAGATAAATTTTCACAGCTACTAATGACCACCACAACTGAAAACTCTCCAAAAGCTATGTTGTGTTTTCTGTAGAGAAAACAATTATTTAATTCCAAGTCCTCAAACTGTCTCAACTCCAAAAGTTATTATAACAGAATAAAGCATTCATGTGGCAAGTAGGAGGCATTGTGTTTGTCCAAACATCAACTTCTTAAAACAAGGGGGAAAGTCAGGATTATTTAAATGTTAAGATAGCTGGTTAGCCACCTGAGAGGAATTGAATAATCCACTAAAGTCTATCTAAATAGTAAACACACACACACACTCAAGAACAGGGTATCCTTCACATTTAAGCTAATGGAAGTACAAAACTATCAATATGAAACAGATATGCTTTTAAATTCCCATATAACAATGAAAAGTAACATTAAAATTAAAAAGGAAACAAATGATAAAAATTATCTGCAGCTGTAGTGATTATGATCAAGGTTAAATACTATCTCCAACACACAGAAATTCATACTTAATAGAAGACTGATTTTAGACCAGTGGACAAAGGATATGGGCATTATACTAAAACTGAAGAACAAAACAATTTCTAGATGGAAAACTACTCAAACTCACTGGAAAAGAAATTAAAGACAACTCACAGATATTGTTTTACACTTTTTATTTTCACAAAATTACCACCACTATTGCTGGCAATCCCATGGTGAGGCTATTGCACTCATACCTTGCTGGGAGTGGAATAAACTGTTACTACCCTTTGGTAAGCAATACAGTTATAGACATTCAAAAAAAAAAAAAAAAGAAAAGAAGTCCTACCCTTAATGCAATAAACTCATGACTCAAGAGTTTGCCTCAAGGAAAGAAACCAAAAGAAGAACGAGAATATGAGTTAAGCATTCAAAATCTAAATATCCTAGCTTGCAATTATGAAACAATTTGTAAGCATGTGGTTAAAGGTCAAAATGGAAGCTAAAAGCATGAAAATGGCTTCGTGGGTTGGTAGGCTCACAAGTGATTTTCTAAAAAGGCTTCTACTGTGGCGCTTACCACGACCACCTATGTACTAAAATGTAAACTGAGGCCACTGCTGGTGGAGGATGCTGGCCCCACAAGTGTGATGACCTCTTCAGTCACCGTAAAGAGGGCTCATCTACCCCGGGATTACATTAACTTGTAAGATTGTTTCCTCCTCCATCTCTCAGCTTTATTTAATTAAAAAGGTAGCACATGCTGAACTGTAAAATACTTAGACAATTCAGAAGTGCACGAAGAGAGCTGGCAATGAGCAGCCACTGAGAATGGCTGTCGGATTTCTGCGATGGCCCACAGTAAGAAGCTCCTCAGTATTCTTGCCTGGAGAGTCCCATGGACAGACGAGCCTGTCGGGCTACAGTCCACAGGGTCGCAAAGAGTCAAACACAGCTGAAGCAACTTGGCACACACAAGAAGCACCCTGAACAATCAATCCAGTGCCCACATACTCCCATGTACATCTGAGGTCTGTGAAACAGTACTTGCCCTTATCACAGGCCTCGTGTTCCAGATGTGCTATTTTCATTTTTTTCAAAATTATTTCTGAACATATCCCTGCAAGAATCAATGATTGTAAATGCTGTGTTCAGGAAAAAAAAAAAAAAAAAAACCCAGACCCTAGGCCCCAAGGCCCCAGTCCCTTTCCAGGGGCTCCCTTAACTTCTAGGTGCTCTTGATGTTAACATTCCAAATGTCTTAGAAAATTCAGTACATGCTATTCCCTGGTTTTTCATTGTTAGGTGTTACCTCACCACTTCCTGCCCTGAAGAGGAAAATGTAACCCTACTCCTGTACCAGCCACCTGTCCCAAACCACTCCCCTCACACTCCTTTCCCATATCTCCACTCTAATTATACCCACGGCGACACTAATTTTCAGAGTCTACATTATTAGGACCATGTGAGTCATCACGGCAAGCCATGTAAGCCACGATTACTTTTCCTAGACAACTTTTTGTTCTCTAGACTTAACAATTCTCATTTTTTCTCTTTAATTTTCTATGAATTTATTAATATTCAACCCCAAATTCAATGTCAGTTGTCCAAATCTCCTCTCAATAAGTTCACTCACATCAGATGTTCTAGTTCTTCTTCCAGAAGAAATTTCTCCTGGAACCTTCTGAGCTACTTTAATCTGGACTGGTGCCCAGAAGAACCCCCTTGGCCTCATTTGGGATACAGCCTATAAAAGAGCCAGTCTTTGCTCATCTTTGTGGAAGAAATCTTCAGGGCAAGAGGAAAATTTTTCAGACCATGTATGTCTGAAAACATCTTTACTTTATTTTTATTTGTGAATAAATTTTGGCTGCGTATAGAACTCTAGGTTGGGAGTCATTTCCACTGAGAACACTAAAGGCAGTGCCCTAACATCTTCTACATTCCAGGGTATTGGGAAGTCTGAAACCACTCAGATTCCTGATTTTGTACTTAACCTATTTCTTTTTCTCTGTAAATTTGTAGGATCATCCTTTTCTTCCCAGCACACTGACATTTCAAGGTACTGGTCTAACTGATCAGCATACTGGCCTATCTTCATCCACTCAGCTCAATATTTGATGAGTCCATCTGATATGGAAACCTATATCCTTCTAGGAAATTTTTTTCTGGGTGATTTTCCCACTTGCCTTTTTCTCTGCAACTCCTATTAATGGACATAGGAACCTGAGCTGATTCTTTAAACATCTTACCTCTTCTGCTCTATTATCCATCTCTTCTTCATCTTTCTTGTCTAATTTTCCAGAAAACTCTTTCAAATTTATAATTATTCTAATGATTCGATATTTTTGCTCTGCCCTTATTCTTTTAAAATTTTAATTTTTTTTTTTTGTTTCCTAAATGTTCCTTTTGTATAGTATCCTATTCCTATTTCATGGGTACTTCTCTTATCTCTCTGAGAAAATGTCTAATTTTTTTCAAAATATTCTCAAAGTAGAATATTTATTTCAAGTTGCTCCCCCTGCCCCATTTGTTTTGCTTCTTTTCAAGTTAGGTGCTTTCCTCAGGTATTAGCAATCATTAGTAATCCTCATGACTAAACGTAAATGCCTAAGAGTTGACTAGAAGCACTGAGTCCTTGGGCAGGTGGGTTTCTGTGCAGGGCAGTCTGGCTGGCCCATCTGCTATAAAGTCCCTGTTGTTGGCATCTTTAGTTCTTTCCTCTTAGGTCAGTCAGGTTCCTCAGTGAGGTCTCTTAATCTCCTGCTTGGAAGGTAAGGGGCTGGCTGTCAGAGTTCTAGAAGCCAAGTGGGATAGAAGGCTGGGGGATGGAGATGTTCTTCACATCAATTACTAAGAACAACCGGAATATCCCAGGCCCTTGGTTTTCCCTTCAGCAGAAGGAATCTCCAATGTCTCACTTAAAGGGAAAGTGCAGTCACCAGGCACCATGGAGACAAGAAAGAGGTTTAACCACATGAACTGCCTTCAAACAGTCCCTATATTCAGCCACCTCTGATGCTCCTCCCCTCCAAGCCCCCCTAAAATAATATGGTGACACCAACTCCTACATTTCCAAGTGGGTCACTCACCCATCTAACTCCTGATTTGAACATTTTTTCTTGCTTTTGCTTCCTTTGCCACTTTCCACGTCCTTATAGAGTGATTCCTTTTTTAAAATTCCCTTTATCTTAACTTTTGTGGGGTTTTAGAACTGTGGTGTTGGAGGAGACTCCTGAGAGTCCCTTGGACTGCAAGGAGATCCAACCAGTCCATTCTGAAGGAGATCAGCCCTGGGATTTCTTTGGAGGGAATGATGCTAAAGCTGAAACGCCAGTACTTTGGCCACCTCATGCAAAGAGCTGACTCATTGGAAAAGACTCTGATGCTGGGAGGGATTGGGGGCAGGAGAAGAGGACGACAGAGGATGAGATGGCTGGATGGCATCACTGACTAGACGGACGTGAGTCTGAGTGAACTCTGGGAGCTGATGATGGACAGGGAGGCCTGCATGCTACAATTCATGGGGTTGCAAAGAGTCGGACACGACTGAGCGACTGAACTGAACTGAACTGAGGATAAAGTAAAATTAGGTGTGTTCATTAAATCCACAGATCTCTGGGAAGACTTCAAAAATATTTTAGTTGCCATCTTTTCACTGAGCAAAGTAAAAAAAAAAAGGAAAAACAGGAAGTATAATTTATAACCATATAAAAGGACAAATGAGATTTTGTGGATGTAATCAAGATGAATAATCAATTTACTTAAAATAGGGAAACTATCTGAGTGGGTCCAATGTAATTAGATGAGCCCTTAAAAGCAGAGCTTTCTCCCAGCTGAGGGCAGAAGTAGTCATATTCCAAGTATGAGAAGGATGCAATGCATTGTTGCTGGATCTAAGGCAGGGGAGCTACCTGCAAAGAGCAGAGAGAAGTTCCAGCAGTTCAGGGGAGCCCTGGCTGACGGTTAGCAAGGAAACAGGGCCTCAGTTCTAAAACAAACAACAAGGAACTAAACTCTGCCCCAAATCCTCCAGAAATGAATATAGCCCTGCCAACCCCTTGATCTGGGCCATGTGAGAGCCCCAAGCAAGGAATCCAGTTGAACTGTGCTGACCTGACAACACTATCCACCCATATCCCAGGCTAAAACTCTACCAAGTTATTCTGCTGGCTCCTCCCTACCTCATTCTCCAGACTTGGCCATTGACCAAGATTCAACCTTTCCACCTGACCTTTGAGGCTCCCAGTACTTGTATCTGCCCACAGGCTGATCCCCAGGAAGGGCAGCCATATTCCCAACAGAGTTGGGGGCCCTGCTGCACCTCCAAACAGCACACCATAGGCCTTCGACTTTCCAGGTCCTCAGAGCCCACTGTGAACTGGGGAACATTCACAGGCCAAAGGAACAGGGAAAGGGGAGAAGCCTAGGAAGAGACAGGCGACCTTCAAGGGAAATGGGTAACTGAGATGGTCATAAAGGCAACCCGGTAGGCTGCCTCACTGCCCAAGGGAACCTCACGCACAGGAAGGGTGTCATATCATGCCTCAGCCTAGGGGCACTATCACTCTTAGAGGGGAAAGAGGGCCTCAAGTCCACAGGCTCCCCACTCGGTTCCGACTCACCCTCAGAGTCAGAAGTGTCTAAGTCCTACTCTAACCCATACGCCTTAGGGCCAACTCTGCCACAAACAGTGCAAAAATGAACATGGTGGCAGCAACTACCGCAGGGGTCCGGAAATTTGACTCCTCACTGTGGGAAAACACTACAAACTCAGCCAGGAGTTAGGATGGGCCCCTCAACCCCCCACCGTCCCTCATCCCCGGGTGACAAGCCCTGCCACACAGGTGTTGGGGAAGGGAGGTTCCCAGAGTTCAGAGGCTCTCAGGCCCTTGACTGCCCAACCTGGGAAGGCCTCCAGGTGGAAGTCCAGGAAGACCTGGGCTGCCAGCTCTGAGCCCCACCGGGCTCCCCAGTGGGCCTGGGATTCTACGAGCTTGGCTTCCTGTCTGAAACTCTGTTTTTAACCATCACAGCGTTATGAGCTTCCACCACCAAAACCCCACAACCCCCAGATCTGCTGAGTCTGAGAAGCACCAAGGGGCCCCCCGCTAATCTGGGGGGAGATATCTGTCTCCCGCGGTGCTGACACCAGGAAAGAAGCCAAGAGAGGGACGGATGAGGGGCAGAGGAGGAAGCAGTGAGCCGAGGGCTCAGTGGGAGACATGCTGGGCCTCAAATGGAGGTCACCTAATCCAGCGATTTTCAAACTTACTATTTTTATTACTTTTTAAGCTACAGGAGCTTTTGTACAAAGAGGCTCTGACCCAGAAACCCAGCATGAGGTGTGCAGAGCAGTTCTCTTCAAGTGGCTGGGGGGAAGGGGAGGCTCTATGGCATACACGCTTGAAAATGACAGGTCTGGCCCAGCTGATCCCAAATTCCACATAACTGGGGAATCGCTCAAGGAGCTTTATCCAAACTGCACACAGAGACTCGTTCAGTACTGAGTGTGACAGACCTGGAAAGGCACATTTTTAAGAGCTGTCCTTCACAGCAGACAGTTTGAAGGGACCCCCCACTGGCCCAATCTGGAACTATGCGTGCATCAAAATAAATAATATTAATGCATTTTAACTCACTGAATAAAGTAAGAACCCATGACTCCATTCTAATACTATAATACATTCTAATTCTATAAATGGATAAATAATATATAAATGGAAGAGAAGGGAAAGTTCTTTACAGAAGGATAAATGTAAAAACTTATGTAATTAAATCATCACCATTCAGTAACCATAGAATTCCAGGTTGGGGAATTCTAGAATGACAGAAATAACTGATAATGGGTTCTTAAGTCTGTTCTGGCTATTATAACAAAATACCAGACTGGACCAAACTGGCAGACCAGGCAGCTTCTAAAGTACAGAAGTTTATTCCTCATAGTTCTGAAGGCTAGGAAGTCTAAGATTAAGGCACCGACAAGGTGGGGTTCAAGCCTCATCCTGGTTCAAAGCTGGCACCTCTTCACTGGTCCTCAGTGAAGCAGCAAGGGAGCTCTGAAGGGTCTCTCCTAAGGGTACTAATCCTATTCTTGCAGACTCCACCCCCATGACCTAAGCTCCTCCCAAAGGTTCCAAGCCCTAACATCATCAAGCCAGGCACCAGACAATTTCAATACGTGAATGGGCGGGGTGGGGGAACTCACAAAGACATTTAAACCATAACAGGCTCTAAAACTAATCAACAAAAGTTTGATTAGAGACAGCATGTTTACATGGTCTCAAAGTATCTCCCCATAGAACACTAATTAAGTACAAAGAGCACGACAGTAACTCAGCAATGGAGAAACCCTGCAGATATCACCTGTAACCACCACTGTCCCCACCAGCAATGAGTCAAGCCAACGGCTGTCCCTCCTGCCGGGATGCACTGAGGACACATGTCATTTCTGTGGTGTTCCTGGCAAAAATGCATAACCTGAGTCCTATCTTGAGCAATGGTCAAAAAACAAAACGAAGGAAGAGTTTACAAAAATAACTCGTCTCAAGTGAAATGTAAGAAGTTGTGGACATTTTTCTTTAAAGAAAAGAAGAAAACACTGGGGCAACAGACAATCCTGGGGCCCAAAGGGAGATCTTGAAAATGATGCATCAGGCAAGTCATGCCTCACCTGCCTGCCCACACAGGTGAGAGGGCCGGGCCGCCCGCAGCGGCTGCCATTCCACCTCTCAAAGGACTGTGCAGAAGGAGGCCTGGCACCGTCCTGGCCTCCCAGGGGCCTTCCCTCTGCCGCTGAATGCGAAACCACCTGTTTACATGCAGATGGGGAGCCCTGAGCCCAGATAATCACAGCAGGCCTGTTTCTGAAAACCCGATGTGCACATGAAATGTTTGCATTCAGAAGCGGGTGCGCACAAGATGCGGTTTCTGGGCCCTGTTTACAGCGACATCTCCAACATGGACAAGAACCCATGAACCCTGCATGCTGGGACCTCTGGACCTCAGGACCCAGAGGACTGGGCCTTCTGTCCACCCTGAGCTTCTCCACAAACGGCTTGAGGCAAGGCCACAGCACGAATGGATGAAGCCAAGAGTCCAGCAACCCATCAGTGTCCTAACTCGCTCTGCGAGTCCCTGGGGGGAGAGGCCTTTATTGTGGGAGATGAACACCTTGGGACCGGTTTCTACACGTCCTGGCTGCTGCTGCTGTTGCCAGGCACCTAGAGCGGGGCTGTGGAGACCAAGAACTCGAGTGAGCCCTGCACCTGACTGGAGGGGCTCAGGACACGCTTCCCTCTGCTAAATGCTGTCAGGCAGGCACAGGAGGGCAGGATGCGGCCCAGGAAGGAAGGAGGAGGCGGGAAGCTGGTCAGGAAATGTTCCCTAGAGCAGCAGCTTCAACCACTACAAGCCGGCATGGTGGCAGCCACGAGTCTCAACAGAGCTCTGGGTCAGGCCCTGGGGATGGCACCAAGGCGCCACAGGGTTGGCTGCCCTGGCAGGGCCAACAGGGCTGGGGAATGGGACGCTCCTAACAGCCACGGACGTACTGAGTGACGAGTGGGCCTGCTCTCGGGCAGAAATAAATTCTGCTCCAATAACTGAGTCCTGGGCAGCCCTTAGGGGAGCTGCTCCAACTCAGTACGAGGATGTGATCTGAGTGTCTAATGTGGGTGGGAAATGTTCTCTTTGCAGAGATATCCCACCCTCCTCCCCCCCAACACAAACTATATAAAACTTAGAATTAAACACCTTTTCTTCCATTCCTCCATGCCTGGAAGACATAAAATAAAGACTGTGGCTCTAAGATGTTCAAAATCCTTGTATCCAAAATTGCACAGTTCACTGCAATATACTTTTTAAGACAACCAACCAACCAACCCACTTGACTCCCGAAGTCAGCACTGGAGGGCCACCCCCTAGTCCTGCCCAGGGTGGACAGGGCTCACCAAGCCAGGGCAGAGCCTGGCTCCTGGCCTCTGAGCAAGGCAAACAGCCTGGGGCCAGTCTCACAGAGGGAAGAAAGCAAACTTTCCCAGCAAGCTATAAAAGGTGAGGCCTGCTGGAGAAAAATAAGTAAGATGAAATGCGCTGAAAATGTAGAAGAGAAGAGGAGCAAGCAGGGAGGGGAAGGGAGAAGCAGATGTTTTTAAAAAAAAAAAAAAACAAAAAACACAAATCAGCGATGGGACTCTAATGAAAAAAAGCTGAGAAAAATCTGCAAAGAGATTAGAAGCTTAGTACCTAAAACAGTTCCAGACAGCCAGGGGCATCCCCAGGCTTGGGGCCCCACACTCACCCCCACAGGCCCTCCACCCACCTCTACCTGAAGGCAGGGGGAAGGCAGGCTATCTTAGCGAAATCAGGAAAATCATTTCAAACATTTTTCCCACTAAGAAAAATACTACAAAAAATAAATATACAGTCCGTTTTCTGGACTATTTATTTGAACTCCAACATATACCAAAAATCTTTTTATAGAATGCTTCGTGTGTCTACAAAAAGCAAACAACATTTACAACCTGATTCTGATCTCCTTGTCGCCCAGCTGGGACGGATGGGGTGGGCCAAGTGGCACCAGATGGCCCAGGGAGGCTCTTAGCCCCCTTTCACAAAGGAGGGCTCCAATTACCTCCTCGGCCCGGTGCCCCAGAGTTGACCTTGCCGACAAGCTGGGAGGAGGCACCCGCAGCTGCCAGCTCAGGCGGCTTCCACGGTTCCCAGACCCACCTCCCAGACACCCCCCCAGTGCCCAGGGCTACCTGCTGTGATCTTCGTGTCCCAGAGACGGAGTTGCCAGACCCTTTTAAAGTCGGCAACTTTAAGCAGGGCAGGAGGGTGAAGACAGCTAAACCACAAAAGAGAGAAAACAGTCTTGAAGGTGGGGCAGGGCAGGACGGAGGTGTCTGAGACAGAGCCTCTCAAACTTGAAAGCGCATGCAAATTACCCGGGAATCTTGTTAAATGCAGATTTTGCTTCAGCTGCTGTGGGGTGAGTCTGCAGGGCAACAGGCTGCCAGGTGTTGCCAGCCCAGCCCACTGACAGGCCTGTGGGCAATACTCTCAACAGTGAGGGTGTTTAAGAGGCCTTGAGTGAAAAGCAACAGCGCTGACGGAGCAAAAGGACCTTTAGGGCAAGTGACAGGGGAAAGCTCACCCATCTTAACTAGGGATGTCATCAGCTTTCTTGGAGGGATGCTTTAACTGTGGAATTGGTTTGGTATTTTAGGGCACCCTCACAGGTTATTTTTATTCCCATTTCACAGCTGTGGAAGCTACTCTAACCAAATGTTTATCAAAGCTGGGCTCCCTGCCCCTTGGACGTCTTCCAAGAGCACAGGCCTCCTGTGAGGCAGGGCAGGGCAGAAGCACAAAGGCCAGAGCTGTGACAAGGAGGCCGATCCCAGCCCAGCAGACAAAGGCAGGAAAGCCTGGGGACACAGGAGACCCCCCAGGGAGTAGAGGTTGGGTGGGGGAAAGGCAGATAAAGGGCCAGAAACCCATTTTGCCTCCTGGAATTTTGAACAAAACAGAGACAAAATGTAACCTCAGCCTCCTACCCGCTATTCCACTCACTCCCAGCCCCACCTCCCAGAACTAAAGAGGATATTTAAATACAGAGGGTATCTCCATCTTATAAGTTTTATTTCTACTTTTAACAGCCTGGCCTCATTTTGGCAGGACATAAACAGTCTTCATTCCCTCCTCCCAGGTTTGCCAGAGAGAGAGTGTGGTATGTCCAAGAAAAGGGCCAGTGTTCCTGTCTAAGGCAGGACTGTCTGTCTGTCTGAGTGGCTCCCAATGCCACACTCAGCCCCTGAGGGGTGCTGTATGCTTTGGGGCTTCCAGTGGGAGGGTTTCCCTGTGAAAACCACAGACATCTGGGGAGGTCATCATCACCACTGCCAGTCCCTCAAGAACCTGAGGGCAAAAAAACCCATGGGAAGAGATGCCCTCTGTTTACCCCATCCAATGATATTTCTCCCAAAAGAGTACCCAGAGTTGGCGAGAGGGGCTCAGTGTAGTGAACAAGCATTTTGAACTTAGTTTCACAGAACTCAAAAAGTCACGGCTCAAAAACAACCGAAGTTCATCTGAGCAACCTTTCCATCTTCCAGAGACCTACGCCCATGGAAATGAGTGATCAAGGTCACCAGGAAGGCCAGCGGCACAGCTGGGACCTAACGCTTCGCCTTACCCCCCTGTGCTTTTCCGGAGCAGCCTGCTGCCTCAATCATGACCTTTCCCACCCTCGTTTGGGCCCAACTACCCTAAAAACTAGGTTTCCCTGATGGCTCAGTGGTAAGGTATCCACCTGCCGACCCAGGAGACAAGGGGTTGATTCCTGGTTTGGGAAGATCCACTGGAGAAGCAAAAGGCAACCCACTCCAGTATTCTTGCCTGGAGAATTCCATGGTCAGAGGAGCCTTGTAGGCCACAGTCCACAGGGTCACAAATAGTTGGACATAACTTGGCGACAGAACGACAACAAGCAAAAAACCCTAAAAGGTGCATCTGTGTTTCAACATTTCTGACAGCGAACCTAGCTATTTTTACTGAGTCTGGTCCAACATTTGCTGCAATAAGGGCACTCCAAGGCGGCAACCGTGTCCAGGCCTGGGACCTGCTTCCTAATTTAGGAGGTTGGCTGATAAGAGTCAGATAAGACAGCCAGGCTGATCTCAAGATGGATGGGTTTTGGAAAGATAAAATGATAAACACAGAAAGTAGTGAGAGCTCAGGAGTTCTCATACCAAACAACTCTGTGTCAAAGGCAGGGGGACAATTAGAGACTGCAGTTAAGAAAGCTGGAGATTTGTGAGCTGGGGCGGGCACACTTTCAGAAAGAGTAACCCTCAGCTTGGGCTGTGACCTCACACTGAGTAAAATCAGACCCCCCAGGAGGAAGCTCAATTTGCCCACCAAAAACTGAGGATGAGAGACATTCAAATGCAAAAGGGCAGGGGACGATGGCTGTGGGGGGGAGGGTGTAGGTGGCGCGTGCAGGCTATGTCGTGTCCAACTCTCGCGGCCCCCGCCAGGCTCCTCTGTCCGTGGAATTTTCCAGGCAAGAATACTGAATACCACAACCATAGAGACCCTTCAAAAGAAAGAAAGAAAAAAAAAAACCCGAAAAACAAAAATCACTGTTTTCTCAACTACCCCTGCCACTAAATGCTAAGAGTTTGTCCTGACATGACTCTTTCACAGAGAAGGACCAGGAGGTAAAGGAAGATCATGTTTTGCACTTGGGAGTGGCTTTTTCTGCCAAAGTCCAGAAGGACGGTGCTCCCAAAGGCATCCATGAATTCAGTCTTTCTCCCTCTCTTACACATCTTCAGTGGCACGAACAGGCGAGCCCTTTCTCTGCCCCCACTGTACAAGCCAGCAGCACTGTGATCCAATAAGATGGCAAGACCCTCTTTAAACAAAGAGAAATCTCAGCACCACTGGGGAGCCGGGGGTACAGCTGGGGGAAGTGATGGTAACAGCAAGCAGACGGCACGGCATCGGCTCAGTGGGAAGATTCATGTCACAAGGGCTTCCGCTGGTGCTGTGTGCCCGCTGCCTGCTGCCTGCCCAGCCTGCCACCGCCTGCCTGAGATTCAAGAGCCCAGAGACGGCAGAACAAAGAAAAATGGCTGTGGCTCAGGCAGCGAGGAGGCTGCAGGCCGGCTGGCCAGCAAGCAGGCTTTTCTGCAGCTGAGTATTCCAGCGAGGCACAGGGACACGGGGCGCTGAAGTACAAAGGAAAGTGGGGGCCTCAAGACTGACAGCTGCCCAGGCACACGCCTGGCCCCCACCCAAGGATGCAGCTGGGCCGAGAGAACTCAGGCAGAAACCCACTCCCAGAGGCAGCGGCAGGTGGCTGGGCATCCCCACTCCTTGCCCAGCTGCTCAGCGCTGTTACCGAGGGAGGTTCCAGGCAGAACCTGGGGACTTGAGAGGGAAGAAGGGGAGTCTTGACAGACGTACCCAAAGCACAGGATCCTTCCAGACTTCCAGCGATGGGGAGTGCTGAGAGAGGGCAGGGTCGGGCTAGGCAGCTCACCCAACATCAGAAAACAGGAGAGGGGCCCTGGAGTGGCAAAGATCTGTTCATCAAAGGACTTCTATTAAGCATAATGGGCTCCCACTGCCAGGAACAATAGCTGCACTGGCCACCCCTTCTCCTCCTCCCCTCCCCTCCCCCTAAAATTGTCCACAATGAGAGGCAGCAGGAAACGGGGCAGAGCCCATGAATAGCTCCACTGTCAGTCCCCAGGCCCCACCTCCTCAGCCCCACAGGTCAGCCCTAGCTGCCACCCGGCCACAATAGAAACTTGTATGCCGCCAAGCTCCAGGCCCCACACAATAGAGCTGTGGGCATGGGAAGCTGTGGACTTCTCACGGGGCGGCATGTAAGGGCAATGGTGGGAGAGAGAGGGCAGAGATGTGGGCCTCAGACTCACCAGGGCAGGGTCATACCGAGCACATTGCTTTTTAAGGGAGCTATCTGCCAGCCAGTCCTAAAATCTCCTCCCTTCTTGCCCTGCCCTGTCTAGGCATGAGGTCGCCAGAGCCAGAGAGGGGAATATTACGGTCATTTCAGGGGCACATGGTGGCCCCAGGGGTGGAGAAACTGCCAGAGCACTCCCAGGACCCCCAGAAGGATTCCCAGTAGACATGAACCCTCAAACCTATCCCAGGAAGAAAACCTCACCTGCCCTCACCCCCTGCATCTGCTCTTCAAGGAGGCTGCCTGTTCAAAACAGAAAAACTCATCTATTATTTACACCAGGTGCCTTCTGGACCAGCTTTTAAAACCACAACGTGGCAGTCCTCTCCAGAGCAGCCTGAAGTTGCACAAAGCCAGGCAGGGCTGCTGGGCAGGTAGGAGATGGGGGACCTCAGGGCGGCGGATGGTCTAGTGAGACCTGGACAAGAGGCCTCACACCAACCCCTGAAACCCAAGGAGGATCTTTTCTTCTAAAAACTGATTCCCAGCTCCTTGTTTGTTTCTCCGAGACTCCAGGTTTCATACCCGGCTCAATTCCTGCAAACTCCTGGGCTCACTCAAGTCCACCTATGACAAGCTCCCTGCGCCCAGCCTCCCCAGACCCTCCCCGGCTCTGACTGCCTCTTCACACTCTTATAATCACACTTTTGGGTGCACAGGCTGCACGGCCCACGGGGCACAGCCAAAGGCTACAAACACCAGGTGCTCCAGAGGCAAGCTGACCTGAGCTGAAATGCTCAGACCACGTGGGAGCGAGCCAGCACTATGGCCCCTCCAGCTCTAGGGTCTGACGGCATAAACAGAAGATCCTCCCACAAGGAAAACTCAGAAATGTTCATTTTCCCTCTTGGAACCAAAACAGCATGTTTCTTTTCGGGTCAAGCACCCCACGCCTGGATTCCCCATCTAGCCATCTCTACAACAGACCTCTGAGCGTGTGCACCCAAGGCATTCCTGCAACTTGGCTTGTAGCAGCCCAACACTGAGAGCAACCTCAACGTCCATCCATAGGGGGCTGATAAAGTGAACCGTGATTGACCACACAGAGGAATACCATGCCACTGTTAGAAAGAATGGCCTGAGCTACATGTGCTGAAATCGAACAATCCTAAGATAGACTTGAGGGTAGAAATCAACACCATTGGGTGTGTACGGCATGGGGACAAACAAGAGGAGGGCAGACACGCTTCACTAGGCACCCAACATCTGGTGATGGTTATGTGGCCTCGGGGGAGCAGAAGTGGAGGAGTCGGGGGTGGAAATATTAATTTTCACTACATATATCTTTGAAATAAATATGTATTTTAAAAAATAAAACATGTATTTTTAAAAATGAAAAAAGTTAAAACTGAATTGACATTTAAAACCCCTCATTTATAGCTCAAAAAATTTGGCTTGTAGCTGTCTGCAGGCAGTTCCCTAGAACAAGAAGCAGCGGGGGGTTGGGGGGGGTGCCAGTCTTTGAAATAAAGACAGACATACCGACTCATAGAACTCCCCACTCACAAGTCCTCTCCAGGTCCCAAAATAGAAAGTCTTCCTAGGAAGACCAAGAGCGGATTCTGACCAAGGCAGAAAGGAAACCTAAGTTATTCCATACAGAGGACCATCTGCAGCCAGGTCTACTCCGTCTGTGATGAGACTGTAAGACCCCCAGGATCAGGGGGTGCTGAGTCACAGGCATCCCAGGCCTAGGCAGGGACCCTTCTCAGAGCCCTCCCCAATCATCAGTGAGGCTCAAGGTCCTCACTGGTTACGAACCCATCCCAATTTTAGCAGCTGAAGAAAGCTATTTCAACAGATTTCTAGGCCTGGCCCAACTCCAAGGACAAGCTAAAAACAGTTTTTCCAAAATCCCAGCTCTAAACTCCAATCCCTTAACCACTAAACTCCCTGCACCTTTCAGGAAATGCAAGTTGCAAAATGGAGCTGCGAGATGGGTGTGCACGCTTGCTCCTTACTAAAGGGATACATACATGTTGTTTAAAAGCCTACTTTAACTGACACATCAATAAATACTCTGCACTCAGAAGCACTGATGTATTTCCTCCGAGTGATTTTCCCCCTAAGGGACAACAGAATAACTATCTCAGTCTCTCTTCGGCTTCTGAGGGGTATGACACAATGCCTATTAGAACCAGGATGGGCCAGACCATTGGAGTGAGGCCACTTGGAAGGCAGAGAGTGAGTGCTTCCTGGATGGAGCTCTCTCTACCTAGCAGAGGTCCCCTGCCCTACCCCCAGCCCACCACAAAGATCCCCTAAGGACTTGCAGAGTGCCCAGGCCACAGAGAAAGGTGGCTAGAAATGGGGGAGGTGTAAGTTTGGCTCCCCTACTCTGTAAGAGGCTTTCTGATGAGTGTTCAATGTTCCACAAGGAGGCTGGAAATAAAGGAGTACAAATGAGACATCATGACCAGCAGAATCACACAGGCAGCCAGAGCCCTTGGACCTCAGCTACTGGAAACAAGTTCCTGGCCCTTCAGTGGGCCCTCAGGAGCTGTGGCCCATCAGACCACCAACCCTCCATCAGACCAAGGCTAGCCTCTCCAGCGGTCTTTCTGCATGAGTGAGCAGGGCTCCCACACCCAGGTAGGCACTGATGCTCAACACACTGAATCCTAGAGCATCCCAGCTGGCACCTCCCCCTTTGCCCCTCCCCACATCTGTCTTCTCACAGAGAGAGCATCAGGACTCCCCAGCCTAGAGGAGCCCCAGAAAGAGCTGCACACCGCACCCCTGCACCAGGGTACACGCCACTGGCTCCTCCCTGCTCCCTTGGGAATGAATACCTCAACGCAGCTACAGGCTCTTTTGTTGTTGACAGGCCCCTTGTTTGTATCATTACTTGTATTTCACAGGAAGCAACTAGGACAAAGGAGACGATGACAGCAGAGGCAGGATGGGTGCACAGAGCCACTGTTCCCCTGCTGGGGTGGAAGCCAGCCTTCAGGAAGTGGGGAAGGCTCCGAGCCCCGCAGCCAGCAGGTTTTCTCCACACTCCCATTTTTTTCTCACAACAGCGGGTGGCGTCATTCCTAAAAAGCTGGATAGTGAGACGTGAACATCTCCAAAAGTAGCAGACACACCAAACAGGGTCATCTGTGCAGGTGTGAGCAAACAGACAAGAAGGGCAGAGAGAACCAGGAGGATGGGAAGGCCACAGACAGCGGAAGGAAGCAGCTGGGGGTAGGGGGGGATCCGGCCAGAAGGCCCTGGAGCTGCAGCAGTGGAGCAGGGTGGGGAGGGGAGAGTCACCCACTGCACCTCCCTTGGCCCAGGTCAGGTACTTTAGATAGTTGTATCCAAGGCCTATGGGAGAGAAACAGATCCATAAAGTTGTCGGACTGGTTTGCCCAGAATGCGGAGAACAGGAAACACAAAGTACAGGGGCCAAGGAAAGAGGGTCAAGTAGCGAGAGTTGTCCAGAGTCAAAAGGCTGTTATCTGGCTCCCAACACATCTGGCAACAAGGGCAGCCAGCACTGGGGGGCCACAGGGAACCAAGGCCGAGGGTTCACCCAAGGCTGTTTTCTGGGTGCAGAAGGTGGTCAAGGGGCCAATTACAGAAGGTGGTCAAGGGGCTCCAGGGGCCAAGGAGCCAGTAAATGCTGACAAGAAAAGGACCAGGGTTTCTGGAAACAAGAGAGTGATGCCCACAAAGAGAGTACCACTCTTGAGCGACAAGCGTGAGTAGTGATGAGCTCAGGCCAATATGAGAAGCGTGGGCAAGACCGAACAAAGGCTGAAGCTAGCCTCATACACTGACAGTCTGTTTGACCGAGCTAGTCAGGCTCCTCTGAGCCCGCTGCCCCTTCTGTCTCTGTCCTGGTAGATTCTGGTTTTAGCAAGAAGGCAGTTTAGGCAGGCTCCCCCACCCCTCCACTGCTGGTCACCTGGCACGTCTGACCAAATCCTCACCCTCCTAGTGCAGCATCCCCCACATGTTATCTGATCACCCTAGCCTGACTTCAGCAAGGATTCTGTTAGGTCTGTTAACAAAGAACTACCCTACCCTCTCATAAATTCTCCATCCTTCCACCCCTCCCCCTACTCTGCTCCCTGGCTGTAAATTCCCACTTTTCCCTGTAATATTTGGGGTTGGGCCCAATCTCTCTCCCTTACTGCAAAACCCCATTGTTATAGTCTTTATACCTATCACGACAGTCCTGAAGAAAGTCTACCTTACTGTGTTCACAAGTGTCAGAATAATTTTTTTTTTCTTTTAACAGTATGGAGCTCTACGTCTTCCTGGACCCGGAGTGTGAGAACAACCGGGGGTGGCATTTGGGGCTGGACGCTGGCCTCCCCCAGGAATCCCCAGGGACAGATTCTGTCTGCCTGGCCCAGAAGTAGAGGGCTGAAACCAGCTACAGAGCAGCCAGACATCAGGGAGGTCACCTGGAGAGGAAACAGAGTCTCTTTGCAGCAATGGTCACTCGCTGGACAACCGGAGCCTTTCCTTGGAGCAGCTGGTGGCTGCAGCCGGGAAGCCTGGAAAGAGCCAGGTCCTGAGCACAGCTTGAACGGGCACTCCAGACTGAGCCTCAAAACACACCAAAAGCTGAAAGCCACACCGTGGCCTGAACTTGAGCAGGGTGTATGGGGCCCAGTTGCCTCTCCGTGGGAGACCAAATCTGAAGCTGGGGCGATCATATTCCTTATTCCCACCTGCCACTTCCCACGGTGCCCTGGGGGGGCTTCTGACGCATAATTGCAGACCCTGCCTTAGGACTGTGTCCAGGGATATGCTGCTCCCCTCGGCCCTCCCAGGCTCACCACTCGGACCTCAGGGTATGGACTGAAGATATTCAGAAACACTCTTATAATTCCAACTGCTGTCTGAGGGCCCCTCTCCTGAGTATCCACTTTCCTCAAAGTTTTGTTTTGTTTAACTTTTTGGGCCCTGCAAAATAGACTGGCACAGGCCCCAGTGGTTAGTACAGGTAGACAGGGAAAACTCAGACACGGGGGAGGTTCATCAACCCTTTTCTCGGAGTCAACCTTTGCTCAGCCCCACAGCATGACTTCCCCCCAAACCTTACCCATGCAGAAAAGCCTGGCCTCAGCTCTCCCAAATTCCAGGGGGACACAGGGGCAGCACCAGGAATGCACCTGACTAGGATCCCAAAGGCCCCACCACCACAGCTCACAGCCACTAGACACAGGCAGACAGAGCCCAGGAAGGGAGAGGCCAGTCCCTCCAGCTGTCCAGGTGATGGACACCAGGGCTCCAGGAACTTCTCTCTGGCTGCTGAGTGAGGGAGACAGAACAGACCTCCAGAAGCCTGCCCAGGCCCACCGTATCTCAGATTACCAGGCCTGCTGTCTCCTAAGAGAAGACCACAGCCCTGCCCAGCCCCGCCCAGCCCCACCCAGCCCCACTGGACCCCCACCAGGCCCAAGAATGGAGAAAGCTGGGTTCCCAGAACCCGCAGCTGGTGAGCACTTTGCTGGGAGCCATCAGAGTCATGGCAGCAGTCCCAAACCAGAGTATATCAGCCTAACTCAAGAGCTTCACATCCTGCATCTCAAACCTGAAGTGTGTACGCTTCACAGTAACTCCACCAGCAACAGGGAGGGCAGATTCTTCTCACTTTACAGATGAAAACACCAAGTCCAAGAAAGAGAGAAAAAAAAATCCAAAGGCTTGTCTAGGTCACTCAGCTACAAAGTAGGTGCAACTCGAAAGCTGGCCTCATCACTGTCCACTCTGTGTCATGGACAACATTCTTCACTGTACATTTAATCGGCAAAGGCACTATTTCCCACTGGCCAGGTTAGACCCTCTGCTAGTCCAACATACCACTTTTCTGTCTGAACCAAAAAAACATGCTGTTAAAGGAGAAAACAGATGTTGACATATTATGAATTACCCCCATTGCTATAATGAAGATAAGACAAACCAGGAATGTTGGCATTCACTTAGACCAAAGACTTTTTCAAAAAACTGGTGTATGTAGTCCCTTGAGCACTCTGATGACCAGGCAAAATCGAGACCATTGCTGCAGACCACCGTTAACTTTCCCTGTATTCCTGATAGGAAAACAGAAGCCCTGAAAAAGGAGGAAACATGCCTAAAGATAGTGAGTTAACCACAAGCAGAAGAACCTGAGGTCTCACCACCTCCACCAGGGTTTCCTGGCCTTGCTGAAGTCACCAGGGACAAAGCAGGCAACAAAGCACAAAAAGCAGGGTCCAAAGTGTAGCCGGCTCTTGGACACCCTGCAAGCATGGCCCAGGTGGGAAAATGCAATTAACAAAAGGGGTCCCACCCGCTTCACAGGCCAGAGAACCACCCCAACCCCACATCCAAGCCTGATCTCCATGTGGCTCCATCCTTTAGGTAACATCACCACTTTACCTCTCCACACCCCGAGGCCTGCAAGCTCAGCCTTGGAATCTCACTGGTGGAAGGGGAAGCGCAAAGCCTATGGGGGTATTTCTGCCTGCTCCTGCTTCCAAGAAAGTTGGCTGCCCCTACTCGTCACATACAGAATATAAGGAAGACAAGAAATCCAAGGATAGATGTGTCAGGGCAGAGACAGGGAGCAGGAGCCTGCTTCCCGTCCCATGGGTAATACCATCCCTCCTTAAAGGCCACAGGACCCAGCAGCAGCAAACAGGGATCCTGGAACCCAGTTCACAGCCCTGAGAGCCAGGCAAGGAGCTAAACAAGTGCTTAATGAGAATCCCTGGCTTGGGTCTCTGCACCAGTCCTTGGGCCCACGAACTGATGACTGACTAAATGAATAAGAAAAGGAGAACCCAAGGAACTCAGAATAACTTGTCCAGGGTCAGAGGAACAAGTTGCTTCTGCAGACCACCTCTTGCTATGCTAATAAGCATTTTTGTTCACCATACCTCTGCTCTTCAAATGTGACACCTCAATTCATCTCTAACCTAAATGACATTTCTTTGACTAATTCATGATTGATGTTCCTGGTGACACAGAAACATATGACACTCAGATCTAGACCTTGGAAATAAGTTACAGAGACAGCACAGTGTTGGGCAGGTGGCAGACATCAGTGCTGTTCCCCAAATGTTTCCAGTCCTCTTTTGCTCCCCACCCTGCAGGGAAGTATGGCCATGTGACTGTTTTGGCTACTGAAATGCCACTTCTAGGTGGAAGCTTTAGGAGCCAGGGTGAGATTCACTGTGCTCCCTGTCTCCAGGTCCAAGTGACCAGGAGCATTCCAATTAATCCGCATGGGTCCCATGGTGAGAACAACATAAAGCAGATATGCGATGGATGTGGTGTGAGTAAGAAATAATCCTTCATTGCTTCAGGCCTCTGAGATTTGAGGATTGTTACCACGGCAAACCCTGATCTATCTAGACAACTACAGGCAATGACTCACTCCCCAATCTTCTGTGCATGGTAGTGCTGGCCTTCCCATCCCCTGGCCTTAGGGAGATAAAAGCTACACTGACAGTCAACCAGCAGGAATTCAGAGACACCTGCTTTGTGCCCAGACAGATGAAATGCTTTCAGAAGCAGAGGATATAAGGACCTGCACTGAAGAATTTACTAGCTCCTCTGTGGGTCAGGCTCTTCAGTGTACTTAATCAACTTGAATCACTTCTGAGAGGAGGCTTTATCTAATTTATCTAATTAGATATGAGAAAACCCAGTTCATATTCAGACCTCACTCGGTGACCTCTCTGGGCCATGGTTTCACCATCTGTAAAGTGGGACATTAACATTACCCACTGTACTGTGTTCTTTCAAGGATTAAATGAATGGCTACAAATAAAGCTTCTTGGATAGTATGTGATATGTCTCAATAAACACTAAGTCTTAATAAACACGATTACTACACATTTAAACATTCTATGTAATTGCTATAAGCTTGTCCGTAACTCCTCCAGTTTTTAAATCCAGCAAAGGTTTCCCAGGACTGGCACAATGGCACTTTGTAAGCATTGCCAAGCTGAATTCTGTCTCAGTAAAAGTTGAAGTCAAATCCCTGAGCACAAGGTAACCCTAGTGTGAGGCCTCAGGAGATGCTTCCACAATGCAGAGCTTCCAGAACTCCCAGTTTCCTAGCCTCTCTGTAAACTTCACTACCACCAGGACCTATGGGGCAGAGCTCCCTCCCCTCCCCCACGGAGAATGTGTTCTGTCCTCCCACTCTCAAATGCAGGATGGGAGGGATGGGAGGCACCCTCACCGGCCTCAGAGATTTGCACAGCTACCCAGCTGGTAAAGGATGGAACTTTCCTAAGCAGTCAACCCTCCTGCGGTTCCTTCCTTTCCCTGCCCTTTCTTGCTAGAGGCAGCTACAAACCTCACGATGCATCAGTGGGCTTGAACTCGTGTGCCTGAACAGTGCTGCTAAACTGAGACTGAGTTCAGATTAATAAACACTACAGAGCATGTACTACATGTCCAGCCTAGGTTCTAAGACCGCATAGAACTGACAGCCAATCAGGGAGCTGTGAGCCTGGGCTTGCAACAATGCCTGGCACCCCACAGATTCTCAACCACGCTTTGTTGAATGAACTGAAGACCATGTTTAGTGGTTCGAGCAGTGGAGTTCAGAGACGTGCGGATGCAGGAAGGCAGGAGGGGAAATTCATCTAGTAGCTGGGCCTCCAAGGCCTGACCCCCAGACATCATGGATCCTCAAGATAAGACAAAGCTTGGATGGAGAAGGAAATGGCCCCCCACTCCAGTACTCTTGCCTAGAAAATTCCATGGATGGAGGAGCCTGGTGGGCTACAGTCCATGGGTCACAAAGAGTCGGACACGACTGAGCGACTTCACTAATCACAGTAAAACTAATTTGTCTGTATTAAACTTGGCCTGATTAAAAAAAAAAGACAAAGCTTGGAGATAGCAGAGAGAGGAGCTGGAAGGACATGTGGGGCCATCATGGAGGAGTATGAGTTTCATTCTGAGGGTGCTTGGAGGATCCCTGGAAACAAGGGCGCTCAGCCTTCCACAGGGCTTACTGAAGGCTAGAGGTGATGTAGGGGTACTGGGGTGCTCTAATGACTGAGGCGCCAGCTTTCGCTTCACCAACAGGGAAGGGTGACCCAAGCACTCTGCAGGCACTAACTTCCTGTACCCTGAGGTCAAGGGGAAGGGGAAAGGTTACCCTGAAGGATTTGGCAAGCAGCTCCACCCACTTTTATCAACCAGAGGGTAACCCCCATCTCAGAAGAGGGGAGGAATCCTATGGAGCTGACTGTGGTTCAGACAGCACACCTGCACAGGCTCCAGGGCAATGCCCTGCACTCAGGGCCCAGGTTGACTTGATGCCCCTAGACCCCACCACCAGGGACAGCCTGCGAGCTGGTACACTGCTGCCGGATCCAGCTGCCAGCCCAGCACCGGGGCCAGCCGCTTCCCCACGACTCCCAACAGCACGGACTTCTTCCAGAGAGAGACCAACTTCGCGTTACCCCGGATTCGTGTCCCAGCGGCCCCGATGCACAAGTCCCTACACAAACACATACACACAGCCTACCTACCAATACCATCACCCCTACCGGGCAGGAGCAGTGGCCCGGGACGAGCGAACTCCACAGCCGCAGACCTAACTCGACCGAAGTTCCAGTTACATCAGGAGTTGGGTTTGCTCCCAAGCACAACCCCAAACGACCAACACGGAGAAGCAGGATCACCATCTACTCAAACTCCGGCCGCCCCAAATCCGTGAAAGGCAGAATGGGACTTAGGGCCAGGGTGGGAGACTGGGAGCACACTTGCGGTGGGGCAGGGGAGGGGACCGCCCTCCCCGGTCGGCGCCACCCTCCACCCTCTAGCCCGAGCTCCGGGCGGCCGAGGGTCGGTGGCAAACCGAAAGGAGTGCCCATCCCAAGGCTCGCGGCTGGGGAGGGGAGCAGAGCCCAGGACCACGGCGATCTGACCCCTCCCTCCCCGAGTGCTCTCACCCACGCCCGGCCCCAGCAGGCACCCGTCCCGGAACGCGGACAGGGCGAGGGCGACAGAACCCCGAGCGCCAGCCGGGTCGACCGCTGCGGCTCTCTCTCCTCTAGGGGCCCGAGTTCGGCTCAGCGGGGTCCCGGCCAAGGCCTCAGCCCCTCGCAGGCAATCTGAGCAGACAAAGCCAGCGCTGGTCGCCGGGCCGCCCCGGGCCAGGAGCGAGGACGCTGGAGGGACCGACCCTGCACCAGGGGATCAGTCCTTGTACCCAGAGGGCGCTGGGGGGAGTAGAGGGGATCGGCTTCAGACAATGAGCGGGGCAGGGCCCGACGCTCCAGCGGGGGCCCCGCGCTCTACTCACCCGGGCGCGGCGGCGGCGGCGGCGGCGGCGACAGCAGCGACGCGGCCGGGCTCGGCCAAGGAAGTTAGAGCAAGTTCGGCGGCGCGGGGCGGTAGGGCGCGACTCAGGCCGTCCGAGCGCGGGGGCGGGGCGCGGAGGGCGGGGCCGGGGGCGCGGCGCCGGGTGGCTGCTGAGAAAGGGGCGCCGCTTCCCTGGGCCGCCCGGCGCGGCGCCGCCCTCCGCGCCCCGCCCCCGCCGGTGGCCCCGCCCCCGCCCCGCCCCGCCCGGCCTTCCAGTCCGCGCCTGGGCTGAGCCCGCGGGGCCCCGGGCCCCCGCGAATCATTCTGGGCGGGGCGGGAGGCGAAGGCGGCCCTGGTCCGCGCTCGCCGGGTGAGTTCGTGGCGCAGGCCTAGGCGGGACCCGCACCCCACGTTTGGGGCCTTCGCAGTATGCGGACGCCACGTCGGCGTTGTCACTGACCCGACCGGAACCCAGCCTTGAGAAGCGCGAGCTGTGGGGGCCACGTCTCGCGGCGGGGTACGACGAGGGTGACCGGCTAGAGCGGTGAGCGCAGGGTTAGAAAAATGGCTGGAGATACTGAAAGGCGTTCCTGCCGGGCCTCAGAGGCTGGGAGTGGGGGTAGGATTCCAACCTAGAATAGTAAATTTTATTTACTTTAAATCCAGCAAAGGTTTCCTTTACACACCCACCGGCAGGTAAAGACTGGCTCCTGGTAGCCTTGGTGCTAAAAATACCAGGCTTTCTTTGGACCACCTGCCGAGATTTGTCCCTCACCTTCATCCCAAGAAGATGGCTGGGAGTGTTCTTGAGGGGAAAGGGGGGCTAGAGGTACAGCCTGTGGTAGACAGGTATTCACAGTGCCGACCGGGCTCTGGTGTTAAAAAGGCTGACCTCTGGGGTCTCAACCCACCTAACTGAAAAATGAGACCCAGGCACCGCCACTGAGCCTAGAACTCATTCAGTGGGGAAGGACTAGGCTATTTGTTCTCCTGGGCAACAGGAAATTCGAATCTGTTGGAATTGGGCCCAGAGACTGGCTGCACCACATTATAGTAAAAGCAACCAGCAGGTTAAGTGCAATGTAAGGAGGAGATCTTGTAAAGGAACTGTTGGGTCCATTCCCAGTTTTTTCTTATTAAGAGGGATGCAGCCAGCCTCTGACACCCAGACAGCTCAGAGACGTCCTTGGAGAACTGCCCATCTGTTCATCTAGAGTAGATAGTGGGTGTTTGATTGAGTACTGGGCCCGGATTTGATACTCAGGATACAGCCATAAACAAGACAGTGGAAGCCTCTTACTCCATAAAGCTGATTTTTGATGATGGAGACATAATTGCAAGTTGAAGTAAATGCTAGGAGAAGAACAAGGGACTGCATTAGAAAATAGGAGCCATTAATTCTTTAGGTGGAGCCAGCAGGAAAAATGTCTTTGAGGAGTTGATATTGGAATTGAAGTCAAGAGAATGAGGAGATAGTGCTGGGAAAAGTCCGCGAGAGACATTCCAAATCAAGAACAGCTTGTGCCAAGGTCCTGAGAAAGGTAAGCTGTGAATGTGTCAAGGAGCTAGGGAGGAAAAAAAAAAACAAAAATAATATGGCCAGAGTATGGAGCCTGGGAAAGAGAACCAGGATGATATGAGGAGGTGGGCGGGTACCAAGACATGTAAGACTGTCTAGGTTCAATTCAGTTCAGTTCAGTCACTCAGTTGTCTCCAACTCTTTGCGACCACATGAATCACAGCACACCAGGCCTCCCTGTCCATCACCAACTCCCGGAGTCCACCTAAACTCATGTCCATTGAGTCAGTGATGCCATCCAGCCATCTCATCCTCTGTCAATCCCTCCCAGCATCATGGTCTTTTCCAGTGAGTCAACTCTTCACATTAGGTGGCCAAAGTATTGGAGTTTCAGCTTTAGCATCAGTCCTTCCAATGAACACCCAGGACTCACCTCCTTTAGGATGGACTGGTTGGATCTCCTTGCAGTCCAAGGGACTCTCAAGAGTCTTCTCTATCACCACAGTTCAAAAGCATCAATTCTTTGGCACTCAGCTTTCTTCACAGTCCAACTCTCACATCCATATATGACTACTGGAAAAACCATAACCTTGACTAGACAGACCTTTGTTGGCAGTGTAATATCTCTGCTTTTGAATATGCTATCTAGGTTGGTCATAACTTTCCTTCCAAGGAGTAAGCTTCTTTTAATTTCATGGCTGCAATCATCATTTGCCATGATTTTGGAGTGAATGCTGAGCTTTAAGCCAACTTTTTCACTCTCCTCTTTCACTTTCATCAAGAGGCTTTTTAGTTCCTCTTCACTTTCTGCCATAAGGGTGATGTCATCTGCATATCTGAAGTTCTTGATATTTCTCCCAGCAATCTTGATTCCAGCTTGTGCATCCTCCAGCCCAGCATTTCTCATGATGTGCCCTGTGTATAAGTAAAATAAGCAGGGTGACAATATACAGCCTTGACATACTCCTTTTCCTATTTGGAACCAGTCTGTTGTTCCATGTCCAGTTCTAACTGTTGCTTCCTGACCTGCATCTAGGTTTCTCAAGAGACAGGTCAGGTGGTCTGTATTCCCATCTCTTTCAGAATTTTCCACAGTTTATTGTGATCCACACAGTCAAAGGCTTTGGCATAGTCAATAAAGCAGAAATCTGGAACATGATCCAGCAGATGTTGGTAATTTGATCTCTGGTTCCTCTGCCTTTTCTAAAACCAATTTGAACATCAGGGAGTTCATGGTTCACGTATTGTTGAAGCCTGGCTTGGAGAATTTTGAGCATTACTTTACTAGTATGTGAGATGAGTGCAATTGTGCGGTAGTTTGAGCATTCTTTGGCATTGCCTTTCTTTGGGATTGGAATGAAAACTGACCTTTTCCAGTCCTGTGGCCACTGCTGAGTTTTCCAAATTTGCTGGCATATTGAGTGCAGCACTTTCACAGCACCATCTTTCAGGATTTGAAACAGCTCAACTGGAATTCCATCACCTCCACTAGCTTTGTTCATAGTGATGCTTTCTAAGGCCCACTTGACTTCACATTCCAGGATATCTGGCTCTAGGTGAGTGATCACACCATCATAATTATCTGGGTCATGAAGATCTTTTTTATATAGTTCTTCTCTGTATTCTTGCCACCTCTTCTTAATATCTTCTGCTTCTGTTAGGTCCATACCATTTTTGTCCTTTATTGAGCCCATCTTTGCATGAAATATTCCCTTGGTATCTCTAATTTTCTTGAAGAGACCTCTAGTCTTTCCCATTCTATCATTTTCCTCTATTTCTTTGCATTGATTGCTGAGGAAGGCTTTCTTATCTCTCCTTGCTATTCTTTGGAACTCTGCATTCAGATGCGTATATCTTTCCTTTTCTCCTTTGCTTTTCGCTTCTCTTCTTTTCACAGCTATTTGTAAGGCCTCCTCAGACAGCCATTTTGCTTTTGTGCATGTCTTTTCCATGGGAATGGTCTTGAACCCTGTCTCCTCTACAGTGTCATGGACCTCTGTCTATAATTCATCAGGCATTCTATCCCTTAAATCCGTTTCTCACTTCCACTGTATAAGCATAAGGGATTTGATTTAGGTTGGAGACCTTTTATTAAACCATTGAAGGGTTTTATGCAGAAGACTAATGTATTCTGATTTTCTACTGTGTGTGGAAAAGAAATGCAAAAAAGCAAAGTGGCTGTCTGGGGAGGCCTTGCAAATAGCTGTGAAGAGAAGAGAGGTGAAAAACAAAGGAGAAAAGGAAAGATATAGGCATCTAAATGCAGAGTTCCAAAGAATAGCAAGAAGAGATAAGAAAGCCTTCTTCAGCGATCAATGCAAAGAAATAGAGGAAAACAACAGATTGGGAAAGACTAGAGATCTCTTCAAGAAAATTAGAGATACCAAGGGAATATTTCATGCAAAGATGGGCTCGATAAAGGACAGAAATGGTATGGACCTAACAGAAGCAGAAGATATTAAGAAGAGGTGGCAAGAATACACGGAAGAACTATACAAAAAGATCTTCACGACCCAGATAGTCATGCTGATGTGATCACTAATCCAGAACCAGACATCTTGAAATGTGAAGTCAAGTGGGCCTTAGAAAGCATCACTATGAACAAAGCTAGTGGAGGTGATGGAATTCCAGTTGAGCTGTTTCAAATCCTGAAAGATGGTGCTGTGAAAGTGCTGCACTCAATATGCCAGCAAATTTGGAAAACTCAGCAGTGGCCACAGGACTGGAAAAGGTCAGTTTTCATTCCAATCCCAAAGAAAGGAAATGCTAAAGAATGCTCAAACTACCGCACAATTGCACTCATCTCGCATGCTAGTAAAGTAATGCTCAAAATTCTCCAAGCCAGGCTTCAACAATACGTGAACTGTGAACTCCCTGACGTTCAAGCTGACTTTAGAAAAGGCAGAGGAACCAGAGATCAAATTACCAACATCTGCTGGATCATGGAAAAAGCAAGAGTTCCAGAAAAACATCTATTTCTGCTTTATTGACTATGCCAAAGCCTTTGACTGTGTGGATCACAATAAACTGTGGAAAATTCTGAAAGATGGGAATACCAGACCACCTAACCTGCCTCTTGAGAAATCTGTATGCAGGTCAGGAAGCAACAGTTAGAACTGGACATGGAACAACAGACTATTTCCAAATAGGAAAAGGAGTATGTCAAGGCTGTATATTGTCACCCTGCTTATTTAACTTCTATGTAGAGTACATCATGAGAAATGCTGGGCTGGAAGAAACACAAGCTGGAATCAAGATTGCCGGGAGAAATATCAAGAACCTCAGATATGCAGATGACATCACCCTTATGGCAGAAAGTGAAGAGGAACTAAAAAGCCTCTTGATGAAAGTGAAAGAGGAGAGTGAAAAAGTTGGCCTAAAGCTCAACATTCAGAAAACAAAGATCATGGCATCCGGTCCCATCACTTCATGGGAAATAGATGGGGAAACAGTGTCAGACTTTATTTTTTTGGGCTCCAGAATCACTGCAAATGGTGACTGCAGCCATGAAATTAAAAGACGCTTACTCCTTGGAAGGAAAGTTATGACCAACCTAGATAGCATATTCAAAAGCAGAGACATTACTTTGCAGGCTAAGGTCCATCTCGTCAAGGCTGTGGTTTTTCCAGTGGTCATGTATGGATGAGAGAGTTGGACTGTGAAGAAGGCTGAGTGTCGAAGAATTGATGCTTTTGAACTGTGGTGTTGGAGAAGACTCTTGAGAATCCCTTGGACTGCAAGGAGATCCAACCAGTCCATTCTGAAGGAGATTAGCCCTGGGATTTCTTTGGAAGGAATGATGCTAAAGCTGAAACTCCAGTACTTTGGCCACCTCATGAGAAGAGTTCATTCATTGGAAAAAACTCTGATGCTGGGAGGGATTGGGGGCAGGAGGAGAAGGGGATGACCGAGGATGAGATGGCTGGATGGCATCACAGACTCAATGGACGTGAGTCTGACTGAATTCCGGGAGATGGTGATGAACAAGGAGGCCTGGCGTGCTGCAATTCATGGGCTCGCAAAGAGTCGGAGACGACTGAGCGACTGAACTGAACTGAACTAAACTGAAGAATAAATTGGGTGGGTGACAGGCAAAAATGAAAGCAAGGAGACAGTTAGACTCTTATGGCAGACCTGGCCCAAACTAATGGTGGTTTGGACCAAGTTCATGGCCACACTAAGATCAGTAGTTGAAAGATGCTGTTTTGGACATGGACATCAATAAGATGGATGGGGAGGCCATGGAGAAACCAAAGATAACTCTCACATTTCTGGCTGGAGTAAGTGGGTGAACAGTGCCTCATGTATTGGATAGGGTAGCCTGGAGGAAAGAGACTACAGCTCAGACAGGCACATCAAGAATTCTGCGTTTATGTTGAGTTCGAGATGCCCATCAGAGATCCAGTTCAATTGTCCAGTCACTACACACCCAGAAGAGAGGCGTGGGCTGGAGGTGGGGCTTTGAGAGACGTCATTCTAAAGACGGTAACCGCCTTGGGATCTGAGGGAGTCACCCGGGCCAAAGAGATAGATGTAGAAGAGGTGGGGGTTCAAGAGAGACCCAGAGGAGTCGGAAGAGCCAGAGCAAGAAAGAAGACTGAAAAAGGCTTCTTTTTCAAAAGGCTGGGGAAGCCAAAGGAGAACCAGAGAGTGCTATATCCCAGAGACTGACAAAGCAGTGTTTCCAGAAAAGAGTGGTCAGCTCTGTTAGATGCTGCTCACAGACCAGGTAAGATGAAGAAAGGGAAGGAACCTTTGATTCTGGCAACATGGAAGTCGTTGGTGCGCATGTTAAGGGCAGTGTTCCTGGAGTAGTGGGGTGGCTGCCACACCATGGTAGAGCAGTTGTGTTTGGACAGCTTATCCAACAGGGAACACAGAACTGGGAGAGGTCTAGAAGGGATGTGGAAGCATAGGAGGCTTTGGCAGAGAATGCTGGATGACCCTAACAGCCATTCTCCCCTATTTCCTTTATTATAGACTTTCCAATTCTAGCTGGCCACATAGCTTCCTTGAATAAAAGCAAGTTTCTAGGACTCGCTCAGGGCTCCGCATGATCACAGGCATGATCACATGACTCAGTTCTAGCCAACAGGAAGTAAACGGAGGTGAAGCTTGTGCAACACGGGGTAAGTAGCTGTAAAGGGAGGTTGTGTGCTGGCCTCAGCCTTTGTGTTCTCCTGCCCAATGGAATATGTAAAGATGTAGCTGCAGCTCAAGCAGGCTTATTCAACGCTGAAGTGGAAGCTGTGTTGAGGATGTTAGGGCAACAGGTTTTTGGGTTCCTGATGTTTAGGGATTTGCTGTAGCTACTCTGGCTACCTACTTCATCCTTTGTTTTCCAGTGCTTATAGCCATATCTAATTTTAATTTTTCTTAGGATACTTGGGTTTTATTCAAATGTGGAAGGGAGTAGAACAAGCTTGCAGAGTGATAGGAATGACTCAGGAGAGATGGCAGGTGTGATGATTCAGAAGAAGAAGTGGAAGGAGATGGGATGTGGGCAGGAATGGTGTTGTCCCCTCTGGTAGAGGGATGCCCCCACCATTATCAAGGGGGATGTGGGGACAGAGAAGATATTTCCAGTGAAGGTTGGGATTGGAAAGGTGGTCATCCACACCTGATGATTTCTGCTTAACCTTGGATGGTGAAGAAGGTCGTGAGCCTAGAACAAGGAGGAGAGAGTAAAGCCAACTTTGTGAATCATGGACCCAATGATGTTAGTGGTCCTGCTGGCCTGAGCAGCCTCAAAGAGACAGCTGCTTCCTGGCACAGTTGGCCACACTGCTGCAGGGCATGAAGGGGGTGAGGGAAGTGCCTACAAAGCCAGCAAGGCCGCCACCCCATCCCCACCAGGCCTCACTGACAGTTACTGTGACACTCACCTGCCATTCCCAGCTGCCCTTTGAGACCCACCAAGCTTTACCTGACCCATTTTTACAATAATTTGTTGTGGCTTTCAGAGAGCATCAGGGACACTCAAAACAGAGCAGGCCCATTTTCTTTTCCTTTTTTAAAAACTAAAAGGAATCACAGTGGTTATCATTTTGAAATGTACAGAAATATCAAATCACTGTGTTGTGCACGAAGAACTGACAGTGTTGTAGGTCAATTATATACTTCAGAAGCAAACTCACAGGAGAAAGAGATCAAATTTGTGGTTACCAGGGGTGGGGCCTGGGGAGGAGGGGGAATTGGATGAAGACTGTCAAAAGGGACAAACTTCTAGCTGTGAAATAAAGTACTAGGAATGTAATTAACACCTCTGTATGTTACATATGAAAGTCATTCAGAGAGTAAATCCTGAGTTCTCATCACAAGGAAAAAATTTATTTTGTATCTCTTAATGTATGAGTTAATGGTTGTTCACTAAACTTATTGTGGTAATCACTTTATAATATTTGTAGATCAAATCATTTTACCATATACTCTGAACTTATACAGTGCCATATGTCAGTTACATCTCAATAGAACTGAAAGAAGGGGAAAAAAAGTACCACGTAACCTAAAGCGGAAGAATGGAGATATGGACAGTCCCAACTCATAAAAGGGCTGTATTTTAACGGTGATTTAGTTTCCGGGCTAGCCCCTAGAACTGTAATTGCCAAGAATATAACTGAATTATTGCACCTACTGCAAGCCTGAGGTATAGATTATGGAAACAGAAAATAGTACAAGGAAGGGTAAAAGAAAGAAGCTGAGAGGACTTTCTTCTCCTGGACCTGGAGTGGCTATAAAATTTAAATGGAGGAACTTGGCTTTACCGTCCTCTGACTTCCTCCTTTAACCCTCCCATCACCACCCCCGCCCCGCCCCCCGCCCCATCCCAGGCTGGTCCTTGTCCCATTGCTGCTTTTGCTCACCCTGGGCTCCACTCTGGCACTTCTGTGTGTGTGTATACAGGACAAGAGGTGGGGAATAAAGGGGAACACCTTGAATATAAGAGGGACTTGATGTCCAAGTGTTCCTAATTCTCAGCCTCTTGATCTTGAGCAAAATATTTTATGTCTCTGAGCCTTGCTTTTTTATTTGTGAAGTCAAGATAGTAGAACCCACCTCACAAGCTTATAGTAAGAATCAAAGGAAATAACGTTTGTAAAACATCCTATAAGCTAGAAGAAACTCTGTTTTCTTGGAAAGATGCCTTATTGGGCCAGATGACCAAGGGTCCTCACTTTAGTCAGGATGTTTTGGTTGGAAGTGACAAAACCCTACCCAAACTAGCTTAGGCCAAAGGAGGAAAAATTATTAGAAGGATACTCAAGTCATTCACAGAATCAAAAGAAGAACTTGAAACTAGATCGATTGTGGATACTAGGGGCTGATCCTGCGGGCTACACAGACCAGGAGCCCTTTTCTCTCTGTCTCTCCTAGTGCTCAGAGCTTGCCCCATGTTGGAGATGTGACTCCAAATAACTCTACACTCTAGGAATCCCAAGGAAGGCCTCTAATTGGCCAGACTCTGGTCATGTGCCCACTCTTGAACCAATCACTGTGGCAAGGGAGAGAGGTTTCCCTAGTTCCACCAGGTATAGGTCAACATGTCCATCCCTGTGGTCAGTAGAGCAACACCTTTGCCAAAGAAGAGGTGGTGGGTGCAGGACCAACCTAATTCCTGGCAGAGTTTTACGGTATATATATGCCTAGTATTTCTTAGGCCCTAAGCAGTCACTGAAAGGTTTTAGGCAAAATAGTAACATTATTACACTTGTGCTTTTAGAAGATCCCTAAGGCTGCAGTAGGATTGGAGGGAGCAAAATTTTAAAATAGTTAAGGAACCTGTACAGTGGTTCAGAAGATTGATGAGGAAATGGTAAGAGGTGAACAGATTCAAAATATGTATAGGAGGTAGAACTGAGGGGTGACTAATAGGAAATCTAGCTGCATGGACAGTGATGCTGTTTACTGAGACCAGGTATCCAAGTGACTCTGTGTATTTGGTGAGGCGGTCACAACTTGGACCTCTTCCATTTGCGAGATCTCTGGATAGAGAAAAGAGGTCCAAATTGCTGTTTGAAGTTCAGGAGAAACATCTAAGCAACATTATATATTTGAGAGCTGTATTAAGCAGAACTTGTGTTCGGTTCCTGTAACATCTACCCAACCACACTGCTTTAACTAAATGGTATTTGTTGCTCTTTGCTGCTCTATTTATTGAAAACTCTGACATAACGCCAAGTTTGAAGGTAAGCAGAGCAAGACTGGTCCTTCAGGGCCCGGGTCTGCCCTGTCGGTCTGCTCTGGCTCTCCTTACTGGGAAGCTTGCACCCTCAGTCAGCTGTGGTCATACAGTGGCTGCTGCAACTCCAGCTTCCCACCTGCATTCCACATATGCTGGAGAAAGAGGAGAAAGGATGAAGGAGCAGCACCTGTGTTAAGGAGAGCAACCCTTTCCCAGAAATCCCCGCTGCCTGCTGCTTATCCCTCATTGGCCAAGTCTGGTCACATGGCAGTGCTTAGCTCCATGAGAGGCTGGGAAATGTGATTTAAAAAATAAGTCCCGAGCCTATTTGACAGAAAGGAAAGGGGAATGATTCTTGAGAGAGCTGCACAGAGATGGTGATTAATAACTATGAAAGTAGAGGAAATTATCTTAGGACTGGGAGTTGAGAAAGGAGAGTAACCAAGGCCGAATCCCAATTAATGTGGGGTCAACCAGAAAGATAAAAAGAAAAGGGATTAATGAACCTGAGAAAGAGCAGTCAGCAAGGCAGGTGCAAAGCCAGAAAGGTAGTATGTATACAAGTCAAGGGAAATGAGGGTTTCAGGAAGGAAGGAGCGGCCCCCAGTTTCCAGTGATATAAGGAGGACTGCAAGACAAAGCTGAGGAGTGACCCCAACGGTCGGCAGCTCCAGAGAGCTGGGTGAGTGAAATAACTGAGTCAAAAGTGGGCTGGAGACTAAATGAGGTTCAGAGTGAGATCGTTAGCTGGAAGAGGATGGGGGTAAGAGACTGAGGGAGAGGTTTGTTTGGATTTTTTAAGAAGAGAGAGACTTGAAGATGTTTAAATGATGCAGGAAAGACAGTAGAAGAGGAGAGATTGAAGAGTCTGAAGGAAAAGAGATGATGCTTGCTGGAGAAAGTGAGAGGGACTGGAATTCAGGACAAGTGGGCAACCAAAAACTGGAGGACAGATGGGGCTCCATGGAGACAAGAGGATGGGGGAAGAGCTGAGTTGGATGCAGATGTTTGTGGGTTTAGTGGGGGTCCCTGAGTGAAAGCAGCCTTTTTTTTTTTTCTTCTGAAAATAGGAGAAATAGGTCACCTGTTAAAAGAAAGTGGCTGTTTGGTGGGATCCAGGGATTTTTAGAGAAACTTAGTAGAAAATGAGAGAAGCTTCTGAGGAAGGCAGGCAGGAAGGTTTGAGGATGGTGAACCAGAGTCAGAGTCACAGCTCAAATGAGACAGCCTTCATCAGTCCTCAGCAACTGGGATATGTCCAGGTGTAGAGAGCACAGACAGGAGAAGTGATCAAAGTGTGGAGGGGGTTGCTGGAAAGGCATAATAGAAAACAGTGGTACAGAGGGTTGGAGACAATTGAGGAGAAACCACTGAAGTGTTGTGTCATGAGTTGTGGGTGTTGAGGTAGAGAAGTGATAGCTGGAAGGGCCAGTAGATGGAGAGAAAGGAGAAGATGCGAGTGGAGCTGGAGGGCCCTCACTGACTACAGAAGATAGGAGTGGTTGCACAAGGCTAGGTCAGACAGAGGGATTTATCCATGGGAGGGAATGACTGAGCTGGAATGAAGGAATCAGTGACACTTGGAGTGAGGAAGTCAGGGTCAAGTATGGCAGGATTCAGGTGAGCCGGGCGCTAACATCTTTCACTCAGCTGGCTTGAATTAAGGTTGCCTTTCTTGAAAAGATCAGGGAGCCGTGGAGAAAGGTAAACAGAAAAGAAAGTAATTTCTTAGCCTGTCACCCAATGCCTACCCAAATATCTGTTTTAAAGAATTTGTAAATTTCCAAGGGCTTCTTGCTCCGATATGCAGCAGCCACCGCAGCTGTGGGTCTTCTGTCCTCAGAAGTATCCCTACCAGACTGTAGATTTGTGATAGGAATCCATGTGTGAGCACAGGACACAGTGGAGCATACTTTAATGGCGGAGGCCAGGACTGTCATAGATGATGGCGACGAGGAGTCCTACCCATCTCACCTTAGTTGTCCAACCTATAAACTGAGGGTGGGGGAGAGGGGACAGTTGTTTAGTAGGTGACCTCCCAGGGTCCTCCAGCCTTGACAGTTTGCCAAAGCAGGAAGGTCCAGATGTTGCCAGTAAGACATCAGAGGGAGGGTGCCCATCAGCGAGATTAAGAGCAAGGTCAACCCTAGCTTTGCCCCTGACAGCTGTCCACTAGGGGAACTGTGGACTGTGTGCAAATGTGAAAATCGCTTGACAGTGAAGAATTATTCCTTCTGAAATAATCTCATGTGAAATGACTTTCACAAATCTATGCGTTTGTAAAACAATGTGGAAAGGTAGGCTCAGAGTGAGTCACTCACCCATAAGATGTGGAACCAGAACTGTTAGCTTTATGTCCAGACCTTTGTGTCTCAATCTTCCACCCCAAACTGGAGAGTCATGATCACATGGATTTGGGGATTCACTGAGCCCCTGGGACCCTTATGCTCAGGCTCTGCCAGGAGGGACCCTTGATAGGAACCCCAGGGAAGGGGACAAAGAGGCACCTGCCCCACCTGCCTGAAGCAGAGCGGAGCAGAGGTGGATGCTATACCCATCACAAGCGCTTCTGCCTGGCAGCCTCAGCTCTGGGGACTTTCCCCCGGTTCCGTGGGAGAAGCTGGCTGTCCCTGGGGAGCAGTGCGTGCTAGCTGCTGCACGTGCAGACACTGCCATCTAGGGGCAGCCAGCTGAACTGGCTTTATGGAACCACCGCTCTGTGTTGGGGCGGGAGGAAAGGGCTTTCGTCTGGTCTGAGGCTGCTTCCTTCCTGGAGCACTAGTTCTCCTGGCTCCCCTCTCCTAGTTACCCACTCAGACAGGACTATGCACCTCCTCCTCCGAGTATCCGATCTCCCTTCCTGTAAATGTTTCTTCTCTTCCCTGCTTCCGCCGTCTCCACAGGCTCTCTGGTGCTCATGTGACTTTAGATATCTTCCATGCACTGGCCACACTTCATGTTATCACCAGACTTGCCCTCTCTCATGAGCCCCAGCCCCAGTCTAGAAGGAGAACTTGATTCCATGCTCGCCTTCCCCCAGGCCTTGAGAAGTTCATGTCCCTGAACACTGTGCAGAGGCTCCACAAGCCTGGTCCCCATAACCACATCTGAGCAGGTCTCCGTAACCACGGCTTTGACCCCTGGCCTTCTTCACACTCGGTGATCCAGTCTGTCACCTCTGGTTCAGGGGTGGCTGCACAGCCTGCCCTTCAGGACCCAGTGTTGGAATCTGCCCTTCAGAACCCAGTGTTGGAATCTGTTGAATGGCTTCTGGCTGAAGGAAGCTGCTTCACCCAGAGTGCTTAGACCCAGAGCTCGCCAAACCCTCTTACCTCACTTCTGGGCAAGTGATGAGTGATCCTGGCTCTGGCCTCCCCATGGGGTCAGATGAAGCCAGAGTTCAGTTTCAGTTCAATTTCTCCCTCCACCCTGTCCTGCTTCCCTTACTTCCTGCACCCAGGTCTCTGGATCAGCTTCTGTTTCCAGTGCACTTGGCCACAGCACGTGTTATCACCTCAACTCCGAACATCTGCCCATTCCCTCTGTGTGAGAATACAGAAGGAAGGAGCCAGCCGGCCCCCCGCTCAGCCAGGTCCTTCAGAAGAAGGGGCCTGGAGGCTCCCACGCCACCAGCTTCCAGAGCACCACTCACACTTCGGCCCCAGTGTCTCTCTTTCTTTCTCCTGCTCCAGCCACTTCTGGCCAACTGGCCCCCAGCTTCCTTGGGAGGGGGCTCTGCCTGCTGCCCTCTGCGAGTCTTCAGCCCTTGCCCTCTTCCTCTTTCAGAGAGGCACATTTGTGTACCCCAAGAGTGAGAAGCTGATTGCCTTGGTTGACTGTCACCCTCTACATCACTTCTTGGACAAAACTTTTGTGCTAGCTTTGCAGGTTGGTCTGCCTTGCATACCTGAGCAGTCCATGGGCTCCTAACTCAGAGGCCAGGACCCACCTCTGGTCCAGCCACTCTGTCCAGGACAGTTTGGGGTACAGAGCTCTGGTGAGGGGACTCCAGTGGAGCTGCTGCATGAGAGCCCCAGGAGAGGGCAGTGAAGCGTGGCAAATGAGTGCACGGTGTCTCTCTGGTCTGCTGCTAGGGCTGCTGACTCGAGATAATAAACAAAGTTTGATCTACACATTAGCATCTGCAACCAGTTTGAGTATGAGTATGCAGATCCGGTTTTGTGATGATTATAGTCTTATTGGTCGACTTTTAAAGGTGTTTAAAACATTTATGAGACTGAATCATCAGAATTGGGAAGAGTGTCATTGATTACACTTAACTTCAAATGTTCAGGGCAATCTACTTTGTTAAAATTATAAAAGGTCAATTTGTTAACTGTGGGAATTTGTTGTTTAGTTGCTAAGTCGTGTCCCATTCTTTCCGACCCCATGGGCTGCAGAATGCTAGGCTTCCCTGTCCTTCACTGCCTGCTGTGTTTTGCTCAAAAAAGTCCTTCACTACCTCCCGGATTTTGCTAAGTTTTGAACAAAATCCCGGAGATAGTGAAGGACAGGGAAGCCTGGCATGGGACAGTCCTTGTGGTTGCAAAGAATCAGACATAGTATGTGAATATTTAAAGAAATGTTAACTGTTTCTGTTTTCCCATGTTGCATGTGAGACAAAGTGTGGAGCTGGCTGTGTTTCTCTGTGTACACAGAGTTCCTTGGGCATTAAAGAGGAAGCTGTGGGGACCCCAAGGGTGCTGAGAGTCAGTCCAGGGAGCAGGACACTGTCACGGTCTGTGCACCTGGGGGTGAGAAGGTGTCTGCCCCGTGCTCTGCCCCATGGCCCAGCTGGGGCCAGTGAAGGGGGCTGACCCTGTGCTCTAGGGTAGGATTCACAGCTGGTGGCCGCCCGGCCCTCACCCCACACAGGCCTGAAGTTGATTCAAGGTTCTTTCGAGTCATGAATGTTGGGGAAGAAATGAATGCCAGGTAAGGGCAGCTGAGGCCCCTGCCTGGCAGACGTGTCAAAGGCTTCCTGCAGCTGAGACCCCTGCCTGGCAGACATGTCAAAGGCTTCCTGCTTGAAAGGGCAAGCCGCACAGCCCACCCCAGGAGCTGGCTGTGTCTCTAGGCCCAGCTCCCCAGCCCCTCTGGCCCTCAGGGCCCTGGCCTCCTCCTCTTGAGTATGAGCAGTGCCAGGATAAGGGCCTGGCAGCAGGCTAGTCTTCTCTCCCCCTAAACAGGCACAATCAGAAAGGGCACAGGGAAGGCCCAGTGCCAACTGAGTCCACTGACAGGTAGAGCAGCTCTCCCAAGTGCTTGTCTGAATTTGCATTCCTCTCCAGGCACCCACTCCAGTGTTCTTGCCTGGAGAATCCCAGGGATGGGGGAGCCTGGCGGGCTGCCGTCTATGGGGTCGCCCAGAGTCGGACACGACTGAAGTGACTTAGCAGCAGCCAGGCCTCCTCTACCCTTGCAGGCCCATTGGGTTTCCCCAGCCATACTGATTCTATACAATTTAATGTTCCCTGAGCTTCCTGGCACATCTATAACCCTCTCTGAGGGGCTGAGGGTGAGGGCACAAAAAACTTTTGGTCAGGAAATCAGATATGGAGGTTTACTAAGCAGATAGGATAATGCTATTTTTATTACTTCATTAAAAAATATTTAATTAGTTAATACATTAACATGTATTAAAGTTCAAAAGGGCTTTGGGATGGACATTTTCTTCTCACCTGTGTCCCCAGCACCCTTTTCCTCGAGGCAAATACTGTTACTGGTCGCTCATGTATTTTCCTATCAGGATGTTATGGAAGACGCTGTTGGTTGAATCCTCAAATCCTTTCTGTTTTCTTTTTCTAGGGATAGAGTCACCAAAGTTTGGCAAGGTATAAACCTATCCATGAGAAAGACTGCATTCTCCCAGCCACTCTTACAGTTAAGTACAAGCATACCTCATTTTATTGAGCTTTGCTTTGTTTATCTGTGTGTGTGTGTTTACAAATTAAAGGTTTGTACCAATTCTGCATCAAGCAAGTTTATAGGTGCCATTTTTTTTTCAACAGTGTTTGTTCACTTTGTGTCTCTGTGTCACATTTTTGGTAATTCTCATATTTTTCGTCATTCTTATTTTTGCTATGGTGATCTGTGATCAGTTATCTCTGATGCTACTGCTGCTAAGTCACTTCAGTCGTGTCCGACTCTGTGCAGCCCCATAGATGGCAGCCCACTAGGCTCACCCGTCCCTGGGATTCTCCAGGCAAGAACACTGGAGTGGGTTGCCATTTCGTTCTCCAATGCATGAAAGTGAAAAGTGAAAGTGATGCTCAGTCGTGTCCGACTCTTCGCGACCCCATGGACTGCAGCCTACCAGGCTCCTCTATCCATGGGTTTGCCAGGCAGGAGTGCTGGAGTGGGTTGCCATTGCCTTCTCCCTGATGCTACTACTATTGCATAAAGATTACGACTTGCAGAAGGCTCAGATGATAGCATTTTTAGCAACAAACTTTTTAACTTAAGGTATGTACATTATCTTCTTAGACATAATACTACTGCACACTTAACAAATTACAGTATAGTGTAAACATTACTTTTATATGCACCGGGAAACCAAAAAAATTCATATGACTGGCTGTTTTTTTTAAATTTTGCTATATTTAATTTATTGCAGTAATCTGAAACTGAACCCATGATATCTCTGAGGAATGCATGTGCAACCAGTGGGATGTGAGCAAAAGTGATACGTGCTCCTTATTAGGTCATACCTTAAGGGAAAGAAGTACGTTTAGCCTTTTATAAAATTCAGCATCCTTTCATGATAGGATTAAGTATGATTTAGTATGGAAGGATCTGTTCCATACCAACAGATTAAGTATGGAAGCATTATTCCTCAACATAATAAAGGCCATATATGATAAACCCACAGCTAACATCACACTCAATGGTGTAAAGTTAAAAGCCTTTCCTGCTAGGATCAGGAATAAGACAAGGGTGCCCACTGCCATCATTTCTATTCAACATAGGACTGGAGGTCTTAGTCATATCAACTAGGCAAGAAAAAATAAATAAAAGGCATCCAGTCAGAATTTCATCAGAATGGAATCTGTTTACAGATCATATGATATAGAGAATTCTGAAGACCACCCCAAAACTGCTAGAACTCATAAATGAATTTAGTAAAGTCGCAGATACAAAACCAATATATAAAAATCAATTGCATTTCTATACACTAACAACAAGCTATCTGAAAGAGCAAGAAAGTAATCTAAGCTTAATTTTCCAGGTAAGAATAGTGGATTGGGTTGCCATTTCCTTCTCCAGCGATAGAAACCCAATCCACTATTCTTACCTGGAAAATCCCATGGACAGAGGTGCTTGGCAGGCTACAGTTCATGGGGTCACAAAGAGTCAGACACAGCTGAGTGAGTGAGGGCACAACAGACATCTATAAGCACATTCCACACAACGACTACAGAACGCATTCTTCTCAAGTGCCTAGGAAACACTCTGGGCACGCATTTGGCTGCGTCATGTCTTACTTGCAGCACATGGATGCAGGCTTAGTTTCTTTGTGGCATGTGGGATTTTAGTTCCCCAACCAGGAATCAAACTCACATCCCCTGCATTGCAAAGTGGATTCTTAAACATTGGACCAAGGAAGTCTCCCTAAAAAACATTCTTAAGTATAGACCATATGTTAGGCAATCACATAAATCTTTAAAAATTAAAATAATTGAAATCATACAAAAGCTTATTCTCTGATCACAATGGAATGAAATTAGAAATCATTAACAGAAGGAAATTTGAGGAATTCACAATTATGTGGATATTATGCTTCCCTGGTAGCTCAGACAATGAAGAATTTGCCTGCAATGCAGGAGACCTGGGTTCAATCCCTGGGTTGGGAAGATCCCCTGGAGGGGAATGGCAACCCACTCTGGTATTCTTGCCTGGAAAATCCCATGAACAGAGGAGCTTGGTGGGTCTCATGGGTCCATGGGGTCTCAAAGAGTCAGACATGACTGAGCGACTAGCACACAAACAACGTACTCCTAAATAACTAAAAGGTCAAAGATGAAATCAAAAAGGATATTAGGAAATATTTTGAAATGAATGAAAACAAAAACACTGCATACCAAAGCTTATGCAACCAACACAGTGCTTAGATGGAAAATTATAGCTGTAAACATCTATATTTATAAAAAAGGAAGATCTCAAATCAATAACCTAACCTTGTACCTCAAGATACTAAAAAAGAAGAGCAAACTAAACCCAACACAAACAGAAGGAAGGAAATAATAGAGATTAGTGCCAAAATAAATGAAATAAAAATGTAGAAAAAATGTAAAGAGGAAATCAACAAAACCAAAAGCTGATTCTTTAAAAGGATCAACAAAATTGACAAATCTTTAGCTAGACTAGTAAAAAAAATAAAAGACTCAGTTTATTAAAATCATTAATAAAAAGGGCCATTATTTTCTTTTCAGAAATAAAAACGATTATAGCAAAAAAGAAAGCAATCTCATTTACAATAGCATCCAAATAATTAAATAAATAAAATATTTAGGGATTAAACTGGACCAAGGAGGTAAAAGACCTGTACACTGAGAAGTATAAGAAATATAAGACATTGATGAAAGAGCCTAAAGAAGATACAAGAAATAAAAAGGGAAGGAAAAGAAGAAGACACAAATAAATGGGAAGATATTCCATGTTCCTGGATTGGAAGAATTAACATAGTGAAAATGTCCATTCTACCCAAAGGAATTTACAGACTCAGTGTAATCCCTGTCAAATTTCTAATGGCATTTTTAGGATACCTTTTAGGGAAACCTATCCTAAAACCCTAAATAGCCAAAGAAATCCTAAAAAAGAACAAATCTAGAGGTATCACACTTCCTGATTTTGCACTATAGGGAACATTCCATGCAAAGATGGGCACAATTAAGGACAGAAATAGTATGGACCTAACAGAAGCAGAGATATTAAGAAGACGTGGCAAGAATACACAGAAGAACTATACAAAAAAAGATCTTCATGACCTAGATAACCACTATGGTGTGATCACTCACCTAGAGCCAGACATCCTAGAATGTGAAGTCAAGTGGGCCTTAGGAAGCATCAGTACAAACAAAGCTAGTGGAGGTGATGGAATTCCAGTTGAGCTATTTCAAATCCTGAAAGATGATGCTGTGAACGGGCTGCACTCAATATGCCAGCAAATTTGGAAAACTCAGCAGTGGCCACAGGACTGGAAAAGGTCAGTTTTCATTCCAGTCCCAAAGAAAGGCAATGCCAAAGAATGCTCAAACTACCACACAATTGCACTCATTTCACATGTTTGCAAAGTAATGCTCAAAATTCTCCAAGCCAGGCTTCAACAATGTATGAACTTCCAGATGTTCAAGCTGGATTTAGAAAAGGCAGAGGAACCAAATTGCCAACATCCATTGGATCATCGAAAAAGTGAGAGAGTTCCAGAAAAACATCTGCTCTATTGACTATGCCAAAGCCTTTGGCTGTGTGGATCACAACAAACTGTGGAAAATTCTTCAAGAGATAGAAATACCAGACCACCTGACCTACCTCCTGAGAAATCTATATGCAGGTCAAGAAGTAACAGTTAGATCTTGACTTGGAACAACAGATTGGTTCCAGATCAGGAAAGGAGTATGTCAAGGCTGTATATTGTCACTTGCTTATTTAACTTATATGCAGAGTACATCATGTGAAATGCCAGGCTAGATGAAGCACAAGCTGGAATCAAGATTGCTGGGTGAAATATCAATAACCTCAGATATGCAGATGACACCACCCTTATGGCAGAAAGCATAGAGGAACCAAAAAGCCTCTTGATGAAAGTGAAAGAGGAGAGTGAAAAAGTTGGCTTTAAACTCAACATTCAGAAAACTAAGATCATGGTATCTGGTCCCATCACGTCGTGGCAAATAGATGGGGATTTTCCTAATGGAAACAGTGACAGACTTTATTTTCTTTATTTTCCAAAATCACTGCAGATGGTGACTGCAGCCATGAAATTAAAAGACGCTTGCTTCTTGGAAGAAAAACTATGCCCAACCTATACAGCATATTAAGCATCAGAGATATTACTTTGCCAACAAAGGTCAGTCTAGTGAAAGCTTTGGTTTTTCCAGTAGTCATGTATGGATGCGAGAGTTGAACTATAAAGAAAGTTGAATGCCAAAGAATTGCTGCTTTTGAACTGTGGTGTTGGAGAAGACTCTTGAGAGTCTGTTGGACTGCAGGGAGATCCAACTAGTCCATCCTAAAGGAAATCAGTCCTGAATATTCATTGGAAGGACTGATGTTGAAGCTGAAGCTCCAATACTTTGGCCACCTGATGTGAAGAACTGACTCATTAGAAAAGACCCTGGTGCTGGGAAAGATTGAAGACGGGAGGAGAAGGGGATGACAGAGGATGAGATGATTGGATGGCATCACCAACTCAATGGACATGAGTTGGAGTATGCTCCAGAAGCTGGGGATGGACAGGGAAGCCTGGCATGCTGCAGTCCATGGGGTCCCAAAGAATCAGACGTGACTGAGCAACAGAACTGCTGGACTGAATGTTTGTTGTGATCCACACAAAGGCTTTTGCATAGTCAGTGAAAAGGAAATAGATGTTTTTCTGGAATTCCCTTGCTTTCTCTATGATCCAATGGATGTTGGCAATTTGATCTCTGGTTCCTCTGCCTTTTCTAAACCTAGCTTGTACATCTGGAAGTCCTCAGTTTACATATTGCTGAAGCCTAGCTTGAAGGATTTTGAGCATAAAATGAGTGCAGTTGTACAATAGTTTGAACATTCTTTGGCACTGCCCTTCTTTGGGATCAGAATAAAAACTCACCTCTTCCAGTCCTGCGGCCATCAGCAAATGATTTTGTAGCCACAGCTCTGGGGGCTTAATTCAGAGCTCTTTTGTCTTTTCAAAATGTTGCTACTGACCTGTTTGGGATCCTCTAACATCATATTTCTGTAACTCTGTTTTACCACATAAAGTGAGGGGTAGGATCAAGATTTTAACTCACTGAGTCTATGCTGGGAGTATTTCGAGTAGGAAATGGAACCCGCGTGTCTTGCTGGATGTAGAGAATAGTTTGAGGCATTATTTGTTGGAAAGAAGCTCTGCCAGGAGAGGAGTTTCCAGGGACCTGGCCTCTGCCTCAGGCTACTCTGTGACCTCTCCCATTCTAAGTATGGCTGGACCAGCCCTGAGCATGTACTTGTGTAATGAGAAACTTCTATCGTCAACTCTTTGGTTCCTTTGAAGCAAGAAAGATAGGATAAGTGCTCATTTCTTTTTTTTCTTTCCCAGGTTTTACAATGAATTAATTTTCTAGTATCATCCAAAGACTTTTTATTTTTTTAGCATTTAAAAAATTTTAAAGGATTGTTGTGAACTTATGAAGTTAAACATATCTTATATGTTTTAATCCATCTTAAGTAAAGATGCTCATGTTGTCCCATCTTTTGCAAGAAAGAACACTTCACGGTAAATCTTGAGTCCTTTCTTTCTACAAGCCTTCAGTGGTTTTGGGGCACTTGCTTGATAACTGATATGACAAGATATTCCAGGTGAGCTTGTACACATTCTCTGCCCTAAGCTTGTAATCAGCCATTTCTTTGATGTTAGGAAGATGACAGTGTGGACTTATCTGCCTCTTAGAAGAGTTTTTTCATGTTTCCGGACTGAACAACATACTAATTAGAGCATGGATGTCTCTTGTCTAACTCTTAAACAGATAATCTATTCAAGGCTTAAGATATAGAAAACGAAGATCATGGCATCCGGTCCCATAACTTCATGGGAGATAGATGGGGAAACAGTGGAAACAGTGTCAGACTTTATTTTTGGGGGCTCCAAAATCACTGCAGATAGTGCTTGCAGCCATTAAATTAAAAGATGCTTACTCCTTGGAAGGAAAGTTATAACCAACCTAGATAGCATATTCAAAAGCAGAGACATTAGTTTGCCGACTAAGGTCCATCTAGTCAAGGCTTTGGTTTTTCCTGTGGTCATGTATGGATGTGAGAGTTGGACTATGAAGAAGGCTGAGCACCGAAGAATTGATGCTTTTGAACTGTGGTGTTGGAGAAGACTCTTGAGAGTCCCTTGGACTGCAAGGAGATCCAACCAGTCCATTCTAAAGGAGATCAGCCCTGGGATTTCTTTGGAAGGAATGATGCTAAAGCTGAAACTCTAGTACTTTGGGCACCTCATGTGAAGAGTTGACTCATTGGAAAAGACCCTGATGCTGGGAGGGGTTGGGGGCAGGAGGAGAAGGGGACGACAGAGGATGAGATGGCTGGATGGCATCACTGACTCGGTGGACGTGAGTCTGAGTGAACTCCAGGAGTTGGTGATGGACAGGGATGCCTGGCGTGCTGCAATTCATGGGGTCGCAAAGAGTCGGACATGACGGAGTGACTGAACTGAACTGAACTGAAGATATAGATGAGGAAAATTCCTTATACTTCTCTAACATGTCACAGTTGTTTCTCAATTTAAGGCAGTGGTTTTCCACTTTGACTGTATACTATAACTCCCTAGGAAGCTTTTTAAAAAATACTGGATCCATCCTGGATGCACACCCAGAGATTCTGGTTTAACTGGACTAGGATCTGGCCTGGGCATTAGTTTTAAAAGTGTGAAGCAACCTGATGGTGCACAACCCTGGGTGCATAGTTTATCATTCCATATGGGTTTTTACACTTTACTTCATATGTATGAAGCTTTAAACATTACTGTTGGTCAGTCTTAAAATTTTATGTAAATTGTGTGCTACTGAGTATAGCCTTGGGAAGCTTGATTTTTACCTAAGATTGTTGTTATGCATCCCAGTTGATACTTAGACCCCTGGTTCATTCATCCCAACTATTATATTAACAGCTTATTAAAACCTTACTTCTGCACCATCATTTTCTGCTCTCTTTTACTGCAAAATTCATGAGTAGTTAGTTGTTCAGGTCAAAGATCTTGGAGTCATCCTTGACTCCTCTTTTTTTTTTATGTCCCAAATTTATTCATTTGGAAATCCCCTTAGCTCCATCTTCAATCTTCAAATACATCTGACAATTTCTCACCACGTCTACCGCTACCACCAGCTTCCAGCAATCATTATCTTTTGCTTGGACTATTGCAATATCATCCTAAATGGTCTGCATAGCTGATCTTCTATAATCAATCATTGCAAAGCAATCAGAATAATGTAAGTCAGATCATTCCTCTTCTCAAAACCCTCCAATGGCTTCCTATCTCTCAGTAAACTTCAGAAGTTTTACCGTGGTCTGCCAGAACATGGTGTGCATTTCCACCATCTGTCTCACCACCTTCTCATCTTGTTACCAAGGCCAAGGTCATACTGCTTGCCTCATGCCAGGCCAGTAAATCGAGAGAGGGATTGCTGGGGCAAGGAATAGCGAGTTTATTTAGAAAGCCAGCAGCCTGAGAAGGTGGTGGACTGGTGTCCCAAAAACCGTATTACCTGAGCTAGAATTTGGGGCTTCTGAAAGGAGAGGCAGGTGGCTGGTTGTTGCATACTTCTTGGTGCAGGGACCCTTTATGATTTCCACTGTCCACATAGGTGTGGTTACAGTGTTCCTGTAAACCTCCAAGAAGACAGGTGCTATTTTCTGTTCTTCAGCTTTTTAAAGTCAGAGCCTTGAGACTGGACTGTTCTGTGTTTTTCAGGCTGTAGGCAACACTCGTTCACAAAGGCGCAGCGCCAGCATGACTAAGCACAGGCAAAGAGCACAGGAGTTCGAGCTAAAGGAGTAGATCCAATAATGAGACAGGTTTGTTTTTCTCTTAGACAGTCACTCATGTTGTTAAAGCCACACTTGGGTTCCTTTTATTCTTTGACTGTAACAATCCCATCTCCACCTTTGGGCCTTTGGATTTGCTGTTTCCTCATCGATGTGAGAAGAGTAATGCTTTTGAGAAATCAGTGCATTGAGAAAGAGAACAAAGAACCAGGTAAATAAAGCAGGCTCTCCCGCTTTTCCATGCCTGTGTACTTTCCCTCTGAGGTTCAGAGGCTTGATCCTATCTGAAATGACCTCTTTACTATCCTGTGCACCTACCCCGATCTTCTCCACCCTGAAGGTCCAGCCCAGGCTTCCACTACATCCATGTCCATGCCATCCCTGACCCTTGCCATCCAAAGACCATTTTACAAAAATCATCACAGACCACCAGAGGCAGTCTGGTTCTGGGTAAATTCTCTGTTAAGGTGTGAGCGCGGGTCTTCTAGACTTGATGCCAAATTCTTTGAAGATGATTCCCAACCTTGGTTGCACATTGGAATCACCCAGGAGCTTTCAGAAATGTTTTATCTGTGTCCCACCCCAGAGATTCTGATTTAATGGGCCTGGGTGTGTGTCCAGGGCATCAGAATCTTTCTAGCTTCCTCAGGTAATTCTATCGTGCAAACATTTTAAGAACCATCAGCTTTCCTGCGAGGACTCTCTCTCTGCAGGTAGTTTAAATTATTATGGATTCTTGATTAGTTTATAAAATAAAGAAAAGGGAACATGCTACTGCTTGTCGAAGGCTGCTGAAGCTTCAAGCCCGAAGTGCACAGATTTGATCTGTAGGGTCCTTTAGATTCTTGCTTCTCAAAATGTGGTCCATGGGTCAGTAGAACATCATTACAAGGAGCCTATTAGAGGTGTAAAAACTCAAGCCGCAAAACCCCACCCCCAGTCTTGAGAACTGTGGAACTTTCAGTACAAATGATTTTGTCCAGCCCCCATATTAGGAGACCTGAACAAAACTATGCTTCCTAGCATAGTTTTTAGCACTCAAGGTTGTTTCTTGGGGAGACCCAGCCCCCTAAGTCCTTGCCTGGGGAAGCTCAAGGCTGTCGAAAGAATTTACCCATTGCTCCAGCCAAACATTTGACCAGAGGCCTCTGACCTACATCTTCTTTTTTTTTTTAGTTGATGTATATTTTATTTTTTAAAACTTTTTATTTTATATTGGAGTATAACTGATTAACAACATTGTGATATTTTCAAGTGGACAGCAAACGGACCCCATTTTCTTCCTTTTGCTTTTTTTGACCTCCCTTTTCTTAGAGCATTTACTTAAAAAAAAAAAAAAATGAGAAAAAAAAAAAACCCTTACAACTGTAAATGCTCTCTCTGTCCCTTTAAGATGTGTATGTTATCTCCTGAAACCCAGGAGTATCTTCCTTAAGGACCTGAGAGCATCCCTCTGAAATGTCCTCAGCAAGACAGATAGGGCTCCATTTTCCAGTCTCTGTAAAAGGATGGAAACCTAACCTGCTGAACGAGCCAGTTAGCAGAGACAGCCTGATTACAGTGATCAGTCCCCGCACCTTCCGTTTGTAATTTTCCACCACTTTGACTTTGTTCAAATCCCGGCTCATCTCCCCTCCCACTCCTCCATCTTCCCTTTAAAATTCCAGTCACCTTTGTGCACGGCCTGGCTGAGTTCAGTTCCATACTGAAGCCTCTGCCCGAACTGTAGGGGTTACCAAGCAAACTCCGTCTACACTGCCTTTAACTAGCGTGTGGCTTTTCTCTAACCTTATTCATTTAACAAGATCTTCAGGTGATTTGCATGTACCTGAAAGTTGGAGCAGCACCGTTTCGTATTTATCATTCCCTCGATGACTTCTAATAAACAGCCCTCAATAACAGATAGGCATTACTATGCCCATTCTATGATTGAGAGACGAAGGTCAGAGCTTTGCTTTAAGTCACACGGTTAAACTAGAACTTGAGCTCACCTCATAACTCAGTCCAGTGCTCTTTCCATGCCATGCTGACTGGGGAGAGAAGACACAATACATTCCGGGACACAGTAGTGAAACAGCTGATGGAGAAGATCACAATAAGGTTCTTCTCCTGGCATCCATTTCAGCGACATCTTGCAGGCTCTGCTCTTCTTTGGTTGTAGAACTGTTTCAGAATCAAGTGTCTTCTAGGCACCAAAGAATTCTCATCTGGAAAACCCTATCATTAGCTGGAGTCCCAGGGATCACAGCTAGTAAGGGATGAGTCACTGTGTTGACCCTCTTCAAGTACTGAAGAGCGCTGCCTCCAAGAAACCCAGCACCTCACAGGCTAGTGCACACACCATACAGCCACCACTATAAGTCAGACCCAGTCCTGGCCTTAGTCCTGAACTAGCCACCCCTTCTCACTGTATGCTCAGTGCAGACATGCCCACCTTCCCAGCTTTACGTCCACCCTCCATCTTCATTTCTTGCTTTCCCGGATAAACACGGACTCCCTTCCTCCTGGCCAGTTTGACCCCTTAGGGTAAATTCAGTAGTTCCCCCTTATCCATGGTTTTGCTTTCCACCCTTTCAGCTGCCTGAAGTCAGCTGCCCTCTGAAAATATTAAATGGAAAATTCCAGAAAAAAAAAAATCTGGTTTTAAATTGCACACCATTCTGAGTAGCATGATAAAATCTTGTACTGCCCCGCTGTCCTTAGTGGGATCCACAAGCATCAGCATCATCTTCTGGCATCCAAACACCAACACTCATAGCTCAGTGATCCAGGACCACCTGAAGCAGACAGATGATCCTCCTTCTTACTTACTGTCAGGCCAGCAGTCACCTGACCCTACAATGCCTACGTCATTCACCTCACTTCATCTCAGCACATACCATCTCACAGCATCACAAGGAGGATAAGGATAGTACATTAAGATACTTTGAGAGAGACCACAGTCACGTAACTTTTATCACAGTATAATTTTTCTATTTTATTGTTTTTAATCTCTTGTCTAATTTAGACTTTATAATAGGTATGCATGTATAGGAAAAAACACAGTATACATAGGGTTCAGTGTTTCCCATGTTTTCAGGCATCCAGAGGGGTTCTTGGAACATATACATGTAGAGGGGGACCACTGTACTCCTTTGGACTCCCGTCCCTGCCTTCCTACTCCTGGGCTGGTTTGGTGCCCTGAGCAGACTCTCTAGGGCAGAGTCCCCTTCAGGCTCCTGTGGACATCATACTTACTCACACGACAAAATTTCAAACATAACACACTAATGAATTAAGTTACCTTTCATCTTCCCTGTCCTTTTTTCCCCTTCGGTTACCAAATTAGGCTAAAAGACCATCAATAAGAAAGCAACTACCAATTTTAAATGCCAAGTCATTTCTCTAGAAAAGACAGCACAATCACTCACGTGAATGACAGGATGAACTTTTCTGGCCATTTGGAAATCTCTCAGATCATTAGAACGAGAGGAACTCCATTACCAACCATACCCCATATACATGCAGAGTACTGATTTTTCACATTCAGTGTCTTTGACACCAATGATTTAATAAATTCAGCCATTACTGTGGTAAATATTTTTATTGTTAGTTTTATCAGAAATGTGTATATATGGACAATTTTTGATGCTTAATTTTATTAGAACCAGAACCATGCTTTCTAGAAGATCGTTCCTTCTAGAAAATCAAATTTCCAAGATTAGAGTGGAAGACAATGAGAAAATAGATTTCACTTTATTATTTACCTTTATCAAGTCATCCAAAGCACATCAATTCATTTATGTATTCCTTTAACATTATCAAATAAATCATTCACTATTACTGTGAAAACATGAGCGAAAAACCTTGCATCTTTAATCAAGTCAATCATCAACTTTTCTAAGATTTTTAAAGACATGAAGATAAAAATCATTTCAAATAACAGCACTCAAACACCATGTACATTTGTGATGAGGTGTAACAGTCAACTTTAAGCCTCAGATTTTCCAGGTTTTAGCTGAAATAAGCCTTATTAGCTTCTTAGATTTTTATCAGTCTTGTTTGGGGGCTTATTAGACCTTATTTTGCCTTATGAGACCTACACGGAGTACAATATTAAAATATGTTAATGGTCTATACTGAGAATATGGCATAAATGGGTTTATAACTCCTTAGGGACAGCAGTGGAACCACGCATCCTGCAAGCACAGGCGAGAGCCCTAGTCATCGCTGAGCTGGGCAGTTTCCCACAGTCATTGTTTCTCTGAGGCCGAAGTCTGTGGTCTGATCTTCCTAGCAGCTTCCAGAACAGAAGTCAGGTTTACTTTGTCTCCAAATTCTTTTTCTCGGTGCTCAAGAAGGATGCCCTAAAAGGAAACAAGAGGCTGCGTCAGGCCTTCCTCTGAGAAACTCACGGTGCAGACTCTGAGTGCCAGCTGTCCGATGAGCCCTATGCTTGGGACACCAAGGAGCAGAGGTCCACATCAGGCTGGGCTCTACCCTTGAGAAGTGCAGGCTTTTGGGGAAGGTGGATCAGGAAGGCTCCCTCGAAATAATCTGGACTCTACATGCAGCACTTTGGGAGCAGGAAGTCAGGAGTGATTAATGTAACAGGGCGATCAAGGACGGCTTCACAGACAGTACAACGTGGACAGTGAAAGGAGAGGTGCGGGTAAAAGGACACCCCAGGCAGCAGAGCACAGGAGCTTGCCCAGAAAAGCCCGCCGGTATGGAAGTGGACTCCGCGGTCAGACTTTGATGGGCACTCAATGGCGACCTGAAAAGGGTGACCCTCTCCTCAGCTTACCTACAATTCTTAGTGCATTTAGTGGAGCTTAATGCACTAAGACATAGTATGCCCCAAAGTACTCTAAAGTGGTAAAATAGATAAAATAATATGCTTGAGATCAGCATCAAGCAATCCTTGTTAGAGAGTTCTCCAACACATGATAAATTAAACTCAAACTGAATTTGAAAAGTAAACACTGTAAACATGTTCTTTATACCATTATTCGTAAAGACTTTAAAAAAAAAGTACCAGCACCCTGTGGGAAGGGTGATCTTCCACTACAGGGAAGGACATCAGGAAATTAAATTACATTTACTTGCTCATCAGAGCAGTTTGCAGACATTAGAAACACTGAGGAAGAACATATGACGACATGAGGAAATGTTCATGATATATTGTTACGTTTAAAAAGAATATCTAGTTTAGTAAGATATCATTTTCTATAAAAAATGAAAGGCCCCTCAGTTCAGCTCTGTTTTAACAAGTTGACCCTGTTAACTGAGCTCTCCCCACCTCCATTTTCATATTTCCTATGTTGAAAGTGCATTATTTTAAAAGTATGCTTTAAAGTGGAGAAGGCAATGGCGACCCACTCCAGTACTCTTGCCTGGAAAATCCCATGGACAGAGGAGCCCGGTAGGCTGCCGTTTATGGGGTTGCACAGAGTCAGATACGACTGAAGTGACTTAGCAGCAGCAGCATGCTTTAAAGATTATTACAAAGAAAATCCCTACTGAGTGGCACTTGGCACAGTGGAACTGCAAAAACTCTTCTCTCAAGAAACACGGAGGTGAGTCCTGAAGCTGGGCCAGCCTGGTCAACCTTCCGCCAGGAAGGAAGAAGGCAGGAGCTCCAGGGGCGCCAACAAAGTCAAACAACACACCCAGCAACGTCAGAGTGAGCCAGCCAGGCTTAGGGAGCCTGTGAGCACCAGGTGAGTCACTGCCAGGCAAGAGGAGGCTGGCAGGGGAGCCGGGCCCTGCCCTGGGGCTGAGAGAGGCAGAGATAGGAAGAGAAGGAATCTTAGGAGTCCAGAGTGGGGAGAGGCTGAAGGATCCTAAGGAAGTGACCTGCCCAAGTGCAAGGGTACCTGGAAGGGATCTTTGGGAACCATCTGCAAGAGGAGCTATGGGCAAGGGAAGGGTGACGTCTCTGCAGCAGGAGAGATTCATTTCCTCTGTAGCACAGACTAGCTGTGTATCTTTGGCTGAGTTATTTCATAGGCCCATTCTCTTACATGTAGATGGGAATAAAAATACTGACTACCCCAGACTGACTGCAGAGAAGACATGAGGTCATGTAGATGAGCATCTGGCACAAGGCAGGTACTCACTGGCAGTCCCTGTCACAAAGACACGCTGATATATTTACCAGAAAGGTAGCAAATAGGTTAATGTTATACCAGACACCAGATCATGCTAGATTCTCAGACAAGCAATTGCAGATACCCAAGGTTTAAAAGAAAAAGACTTGAAATACAGCTTAAAATTGAACGCTTTCTGGACAAATATCATCTGACATCCCTTATGTGGAATCTAAAAAGAAACGATACAAAGCAACTTACCAAACAGAAAGAGACTCATAGATTTAGAGAATGAACTTACGGTTGTGCAGGTACGGGGGTGGGTGGAAGGGATAATTAGGGAGTTTGGGATCAACATGTACACACTGATATATTTAAAATGGATAACCAACAAGGACCTACTGTATAGCATGTGGAACTCTGCTCAGTGTTACGCGGTAGCCTGGATGGAAGGGGAGTCTGGGGGAGAATGTATATGTGTATGTATAGCTGAATCCTTTTGCTGTTCACCTGAAACTATTAATATCACAACACTGTTTGTTCATGCTTTCAAACTGTGGTGTTGAAGAAGACTCTTGAGAGTCCCTGGACTGCAAGGAGATCCAACCAGTCAATCCTAAAGGAAATCAATCCTGAATATTCATTGGAAGGACTGATGCTGAAGCTGAAGCTCCAATACTTTGGACACCTGATCCGAGGAGCCCACTCATTGGAAAAGACCCTGATGCTGGGAAAGATTGAAGGCAGGAGGAGAAGGGGACGACAGAGAATGAGATGGTTGGATGGCATCTCCGACTCAATGGACATGGGTTTGAGCAAGCTCTGGGAAATGGTGAAGGACAGAGAGGCCTGGTGTGCTGGAGTCCACGTAGTCACAGAGAGTCTGACATGACTGAGCGACTGAACAACAACTGTTAATCAGCTACACCCCGATACAAAATAAAAAGTTTTTTTAAAAAAACTGAAGGCTTTCTGTTCCCACTAGCTTATTCTTCCCTACCTGGTAAAAGTATGCAGTTAGCAATGTCCGTAGGGATCTCCACCATGAAGACCAACCCTATCTTTTTGGCCATGCCACGAGGCTTGCAGGATCTTAAGTTCCCCAACTAGGGACTGAACCTGTTTCCCCTGCAGTGGAAATACTGACTCCTAACCACTGGACTGTCGGAATTCCCAACCCTGTCTTTTTTACAGATGAGCCCAAGTATTAATGTCATGCCTGAAGTTGGCAAGACAGGCCTAGAGGTTTAGAAGTCAGACCCTGAGTCTCTGGGTCCTCCTGCCAGGCCCTCGAGCTGGCACTCACTGAACCCTGTCCTAGTTCTGTACACACTTGGCCTCTGCTGGCACTGCCCTGAGTCTGACATGGAACATCTACACACCACCTCCTTGGCCCCCAGAGTCCTCATCTCTCTGCACCTTCTCCCCTAGGCCCCTGTTTTGCATCCCCACAACTGGGACCCAAGCCAGAGTGTACAGAGAATTGTGCCCTGCCACCAGGACCCCCATGCGGAAAGCACCCCTCCCACCACAGCTCCCAGCTGCTCCCCCAACGAGGTCTGTTTCAATTCCTTCTCATCACTTTACTATCCATTCTCAATGACAGGGAACACTGCAAGGGAGTACATTTTTCACAGAATAAAGACTTTGCTTTTGTTCTAACATGGAAAACAAAACTCAACATCAGAAAACCTGGGTCCAGGCCTCCACAGTGCCGCTGAGGAGCTGTCCTCGTTGGTGTGCTCACTCACCCGCCTCACAGGTTACTCACCTGCAAGGTTCACACTATGCTGTGATGTTACTGTGACGGGAGGGGGCTCCCATGTGAGGTGCCGAGAGAGCAGGAGGGCGATACAGAACTTACCCCGCTTCCCCGTCCTCATGCTCCCTGGCTTTCTGGAAGGAAGGCTGGGAAACTCCGATTAGGGAAAATCACCCTCCCACCAACAGATCCCACGAACCAATCACCCTCCCACCAAGTGAATGCTAGGAATTTACCTGCTTTCCTGGTCCCATCACAAAGACTCCCCCAAGGATGAAGCCCTCGCCATCCAGGTTTCCAGAAAAGCCTCCTTTCCAGGCCCGGAAGAAGTTTTGCCAGACGCCCAGACGGACAAATCCCATGAACACCATCTTCCGTTTCTGTGGACCATAGAACTTTTTCTGCAGGATTGAGGAAGACAGATCCCGTGTGAGTAGCCCGTATGCCTGCCTTCCTGCCTTCTGCTGGTTCACACCCTCCACCACGTGACACACACACAGCTCCTGCCCAAGAGCGCTCTAAACTGCCCGGGACCAAACAGAATCCTGCAGCTTGCAACTCTGACTCTAATCTCTTGCTACAGACGTACAGGCTTCTTCGGCCCGACCAAGTGATAACAGTCCTACACTCTGCAGAGGGGAGTGTAGGGGAAAGAATAAGGGCATAGTGAATTACGGGACAGGGGTTGGTGCTGGGCAACCCCTACAGGGTGGGGGACCCAGTGGAGATTTTAGCTATTTTCAAGGCTCCCATTCCCAGGTCACAAGTCAGGAAGGGCTCAAGTAAAATCTGAAAGACAGTTTTAAAGTTTTTTTTTTTCCACTCATGCTCTGCCCAGAGGGCGGGGGCAGCTGAAACGGAAGCCAACTTCAGCTCCTGGCCAGACAGGCTTGGAGCCACCAAACTCTTCATGCACGAGCACCATCCCCAGCAGTCTGTGTCTGACTGGCTCACACCACACATACCTTTTCATCCAGGAAGATTTCTCCTTTGAAATAAGGCTGGAAGTCCTTAACTTCATTCTTGATGTGCTCCTTTACCACTGCATAGAGGGGGACGCCCAGCTCGTCCAACCTGGGCTTCAGGGAGGACAAATCTGCAGCCTCCTGCAGAAAAATGGAAAGGTAAGGGGCACGAACTCCTGGGACTCTGTGGCCAGCCAACACCATCTCCTACAGGCCCAGAGTGTAGGAAAGACAAATGCACCAAACACAGGAGAACAGACTCTCACGCCCACTATACTCACACGATCAGCAAGACTGAAATCCCCAAGTTTCAGATCCAAGGCTGAGGGAGGCAGCGGAGTCACCACCTCCAGTCCTTGGCCATCCAGCAGGAATGCCAGCGGCTCCCCAAGAAGGAGACAGATGGGTCTAGTCTAAAAGTGTGGCCATGCTTCCCCAAGAAGGAGACAGGTGGGTCTAGTCTCAAAGTGTGGCCATGTTTCCCTAGGGGCCAAGGCTGCACCATAGGTGAGGCTGCCCACATCTGTACCAGTGACAATCCAGACACCTCATTTCAGTAAGCAAAGCACTGTGCTGAACATCAGGAACATGGGAATTGGAGCTGGTACAGGACAGAGTACAAGGCTGACAGGCCTTGGGATTACCAAAGGAAAGTCAAGTATGGTGCTAATCCTAGGATAAGGTGAGTTCTTACATGAAGAGAAGCAGAGAATTAGACCAAAAAAAAACCTGGAATAAATAACAGATTGTGCCAGTGTTGGTCCTGGCTGGAAATGCCCCAGTCCTCATTTGCTAGGATCCTTTCCTATGAAAAGGTCCTCAAATGCACTCACCTCCCGACAGAGGAAGCAGCCTGGCCTCCGCACAGCCATAATCACAGCTCCATTCTTTTCCCAGAGCGCCTTCGCTTTAAAAGTTACTGCATCTGAGGAGAAGAAAAGAGAATTCAGTATCATTTCCTCTAGCCTGCCGCCAACCTCTAAGCACCTCATAAACAGCACCAGGCCTAACAGAGGACCTGGAAATGTACTTCACACGTTGAGGAAAAAATCAAACAGGAAACACAGACAGGCAATATTATCTTTCGGAGGAAATGAATCTAGTGTAAGAGTCCTACACCCTAGCCAGAAGCCCCCTGCCCCATAAAAATCTAGCTGTGAACTTGAATATCCCAACTGGAATAGTTCTGGAAAAGTAGTGTATTCCTTTGCTGGTCTTGGTGGACCTTGCAACAATGCTTTAGGGCTAATACATGGCCAAAACTTGAACAAGATCTTGCACTTGGCCAAGAAAATGCCAACTCTGAAGGATTTAAAGAAATTAAATCAACTGAAATTTTTTTAAAAAAATTTAACCTCAATATGTTAACTCCAGTGTTATCCACAGGAGAGGGTAGAAAATGCCCAACAAGGAGATGCTTTGGCTAGCAGAGCGGTGCAGCTCAAGCCCGGCTCTGGTCAGACGGAGTCGCATCTAGGTGTGAGCCCAGGCAGGCTATGTCTCCTCCTTGACTCTTCCTTTCCCTATCTGTAAATGCAGATGCCTAGCAGCTCCACTTTGGGCCGCAGGGAGTATTAAAACATGGATATGAAAGAGCTCACTGCAGATGTAATAGAGTCAGTGAGGGCTGAGTAAGCACTATCCCTTATTATTTCAGTGAGGAATCCATGTGCCTGTGAAATGTTACCTACGAAAATAAAGGTGGAAGAGGGTTGAAATCAAATCATAAGGGAAATTCTGGGTTGAACATAGTGAAACAGAGCTCTCCGTCTATACGGCTTCTTAGTCCCTTACCAAGGGAACCTACATCAGAAATCTGCAATCACAGTTCCTGCCTTCCCTTCACAAGCTTCCTCACTTACTGAACAGAATTGATGGTCTCCCTTTGAGGGGTCCACCTGGAGACCACCCAGTCAGTGAGCCCCGACTTGCAGCTAACTCTCATGCCCACTGAACCCACAATATGGGCATGACTGAAACCCCCTGAGCTTCAGTCCAAGGCCAAGAGCACAGGAAGGCAGCTGAGTCATCACATGTGGCTCTCAGCCATTCAGTAGGGCCTCCAGTGGGCTCCCCAAGAAGAGGGAGACAGGCGGGTCTATTCTAAAAACGTGACTGTGCTTCCCCGGGTGCCATGGCTGCACCACAGGTGAGGCTGCCCACATGTGTACCAGTGACAATTCAGGTACCTCATTTCAGTATGCAAAGCCCTGTGCTCACATCAGGAATCTGGAATTGGACACACAATATTTCTCAAACTTATTGGACTCAGGAGCTCCTGTTTTTGAAGATCCATGCCTGTGAGCATGTTAAGTCACTTCAGTCGGGTCTGACTCTTTGCAACCCTATGGACTGTAGCCCAGCAGGCTCCTCTGTCCATGGGATTCTCCAGGCAAGAATGCTGGAGTGAGCTGTTATGCCCTCCTCCAGGGGATCTTCCCAACCCAAGGATCAAACCCACGTCTCATGTCTCCTGCATTAGCAGGTGGATTCTTTACCACTAGCAGCACCTGGGAGGCCCCAGGTGCCTTGAATTCCTCAGGACATACTCTGGAAGGTTTGGCTGAGTTGACCGTGGTGCAGTGTTACTAAATATTATGGAACAATCATCATTACATTTAGAGAGACAACATGAGAAAGTGAACAATGCTTTTGATAAGAAAAAGCTAAACTGTAAAAGAAATCACGTACACGGAGATCACAACTACATATTACAGCATGTACACCTGGAAAAGAATGTTCAAAAATTAAAAAGATTATTGTGTTAGGGTAATGGTAATTTAAATTTTAAATTATCAGCAATTTTAAAAGTGTTATTAAATTGAATTTTTTCTAATGTTACACTGCCTTCTCAGTGAAAATAAAAGAAGGAACGACCTTAGAGAGAAAAAAAATAAGCAGGCCTGCATCCCAGTGCCCTGGAAAAGTACTGACGCTGGTGGGGTCACCACTTACCCTTCTCCATTGTTTTCAGGTCTATGTCCTCCAGATACTCCAATGCTGCTTTCTGGGGCTTGGCCAGAAACATGTCTGTGTTGGCCAGGAGCAGTGCCAAGGCAGCGACTCCTACGGCCCCCGCACCGATGGACCACATTCCCATGCTGAAGAAACTGGGATCCTGGAGGAAAGACATTTCTGGGGATTGAGAGGAAGGAAGAAGATGTTACTGCTCCCACAGGACAACTGTAACCTGATCTCTGGGACAGGGCTCCGGCTGGACAGCTAATCAGGGTGCCAGAGGCCAAGGGAGGGGGAGCTGCAGCGTCAGAGACGGGACTGGACAAGGGCTGCTCTCAAGGGACCTACCTGCCACCATGGGAGCCTGGGGGCTTACGATGGACACACGGAGGTTCCTGCCCCAGGGAACTCACTTCCAGGTCAGCAGCCAGACAAGTGACAGCCTCTCTTGCTGCTCTCTCTCCCACGCCCAAAGCCGTCACCTCCTGGTCTGACGGTGTTCCTCCAGGCTGCAACCCTCAGCACTTCCCGCCCTCCTCCTCAATGCCTGCCAATGCCTTCTGTCCAGGAGTCACAGCTCACACCTCCCTGGGGAGGGAGCAGCTTCTTGTGTAATTAGATTACTGAGAGTGCCAATCCCCTTGTTGTTACCCTATCCTTCCTCCTCACTGTGAACCCCTCCAACACAGAGAGACCAGTCCTCCTATTTCATCCAGCCCCCAACAGTGCCCAGCAGGGCCTCACTCAAAGCAGACAGGCAATCTGAGTACATTTCTCCCAACTGAGAAGACCTTTATTTTCTGATCATTATACAAATAAAACAGGCTCAAAGTGAAAACAAGCAAATAACAAAAAAGCATTACATAAAACCACAGTTGACAACAAAGCGAATGTCCTTTAAATATCTACCACTTACTATATAGTTTAATAGAGATGGCTACTCTTAATCTGACATTTCCCCCTGTGAACAGAACTACACAGATGTCTCCTGAAGGAACGGGGTCAGAGTCTGAGAGAGTAGGCATCGTGTAAGAAAAGAGCACCGTGCTGGGGGGCGTTCTGTTTCAGAGGGCTGGGCAACAGATGTCTGTGTCAGGCAGGGGGCTCGGCGGCTGAAATGGAGGCACAGGCAGGTCCTGTGGAATCTAGCCTCATCCTCAGCTCGTGCTCAGGGGCTGCACTAGGGCTTCCTCTAGTTGAGAAGCCTTGTGCTTCTGGGTGCAAGCTCCTCGAAGCAACCCACCTCTATAAGAGTGGCAGACCCCCTATCCAGCCTTCTTTTCCTGAAAACCACTTACAGCATCTGTCTTTCCATTTGGCCCACTGGCCATCCTAGGATCTGACTTGCACTGGAGCCTTCCTCCCTAAGTATTAGCATGACTCTCTTTGCTAGGATCACTGGGCACCGTCCTGGGGGGTGTATCTATGTGTCTGTGTTACCGTGGCCCACCTGACCTCATCCCTGCTAACCAAAGACTTGACTCCCCCCGTAAGACTCTACTCAGGAGAGGACTTCTCCAAAGGTTTAAGCAAAGGCCCAGAAATTTGCGCATCACAGCCAAAGGAGGGGGCGGGGAGGGATCCACTGCCAAGAGGTGAGGTTGGGAATAACTTGGTAGTGATGGTTTTGGGCAGAAAACGTAGGCCAGCCTGTGAAGTTCAGACTTGAGTTCAGACATAAAAGGGGACTTCCAGGCAGTGGGTGTGGGATGTGAACTTGGAATAACCAATGAAAATAGCCTTTAAGAGGAATCTGGCATCTGTACCAGAGGGAAGAGGAAAAAGAAGGGGAGGCTGTATGTGTTATTGTGTGTGTGTTGGGGAAGGGACCGAGCGAGCTGGGAGAGAAGCATATCCTATAACCTCAAAATGCGCTCTCATGGGCTGGCAGCATTGGAGAACTGCAGAATTTCCAGTCTTACCTCAGAACTAAGGAATCACAACCTGCATCTTCATCAGATCTGGCAGACAATTCACAGGCACATTGGAGTGTGAGACGCACTGTCTTAGAGCAAAGAATTCAGGTTTTGTGCTTGGCTGGACATAAGCCACGAAGTGCAGCTATGAAGGCAGGCTGGCCTTGGGGAGCTGGGCCTTCCTCAAGGGCCAGCTTCAGCTCCCTCAGCTCACTGTGGGAGGGCAGCCACAGTGGCAGTGAGAGTCAAAAGCCAGGACACGTCTCCACGCCTCTGCCCAGAATGTCCTACCGCATTCATTCTGTCCTTTTAAGACTCAAACCCCTCTTCAGAGGCTTTCCTGGATGCTCCGCTTATCCCCACTTTCCCTCTAGAGGGGATTATTCTCCCCAGCCTGCGTCCACATTGCACCACGGTCCCTCTGATGTGTTCAATACACTCACTTGGACCTGTTTTCAAGTTGTCTCTCCTTTGACTCTGTTCCTCAATTTATCTCTGAATTCCCAGTGGACAGCACAGGGCCTGTTTGTGGTCCACAGCGGGTTTTTCACAAACGTGTGCTGAGATGAATTTGACAAGATTGAGTGATGGAAATGGCGATTTATGGACGACCAAAGCACTTGGGCCAAGCAGGAAAGAACGTTCCACAGGCTGACTTCCGATTTTTTTTTTAACGTGGCAAAGTTATACATTACTGGATTATGGTTCATAGAACAATCAGGGGGAAAACCACAGCTCTCACCCACCTGCTATAAACAGGAGATTCTCCAGAGCGTGGTACAATTTCTGTACCTTGACGTATTTCCAAAGCCTCCCTGGACTCCTGATAAGTGTGTATGACTCAGATCCACACGGTACGGTCTCTGATCACAGATGTGATACCATTTCTGCGTCAGCTCACAAAGGCCAGCTTACACCTACCCTTCCAAAGGACTCGCTTCAATTCCTGGGACACATCATTGCATTTTGGGAAGCCTGGGGACCCTCACAGTCAGCTCTGCATGCTTCTAACACACCACTGCTGTTCCTGGAGACAAACAGGCTCCACCTCTCCACTGCCCATCAGTCATCACTGAGCCTGTTTGCTCCTGAGTACAAGGGAATCAGGCTCAACCAGACTCAACATTTATTTCCAAACATTTATTCAGCACTGATCTGTTTAATAAGTGGCAATTTGGGAATTTTAACTAAATGATAAACAGTCCTCTAGGAGCTACAGGCCTAGTATACCGGTAACAGAGTAGAAAGGTGAGGGGGAAAAAAAAGGTGAGAGACAACACCTCAGGCAAGGTATCAACACCGGGCTAGGGCAGAGCAGGGAGGAAAATGCTTCTGTCTGGTCGGGGTAGCCACAGAAGCACCTAGAAGGAAGTGGCCTTGGAGAGACTCAGAGAGCAGGATGGAAGAGTTAGGCCAGGCTGGGGCTCAATAAGCCTGGGAAACAGCAGACTGGCTGGGTGTGTATATCCTACAGGCCCCTGACGCGCTACCTCAAGTTCATGAGCTGGAACACAAGACATGGGCTTCAAAACTCCCAGGAGCTTTGTTCAGCACCCCATCCGCACCTCTAGCTGTGATCCAGAAAGCGTGAGCACAGAGTCACCCCTTTGGGGAGCTCCGCCCTCAACCTCAGGCCCGGAAGAACTAAGATGTGAGTGTTATCAGCACCAGAGGGGAGAGGCGGGCCTCTCCACAAACATAGGCTCCCAGTGGGCCTCTAGCAGCTGGCCCTTCTGCCAGAGGGAAGTAGTGAAAATTGACTTCTACCTAGAGAGTGTATAGATTCACCTCCCAGCCAAGCCCCCCTAAGTTGCAAAACAATTCCCAACCCAACAAGACTTGGAGCATGTGCCATGAATAACCTGAACCACAGCTATTTCCACTTACACAAAAAAAGCCTGGAGGTAGAGAGAAGCTTAATATCTGCATGGAACAATGCCTAATCACATGAACCTCTAGGGCTACTAACAGGAGAGAGGGGTGGCCGGCAAGCAGCACTTACTTAGTGCCACCCAAAATGAGTGCCTCGATTTCACCCTCTCCAGTCTTCCGATGCACATAGTCTCCCGTTATGCAGCTGACAACACTCAAGTTTAGAGAAGTTCAGTACCTTCTTCTAGTCACAGAGCTAGTCGGCAGCAGTACTGTCTCCTGGATCCAGACCACTAAGACCCCAAATCTTTCTACTACCCAGGCCCCTCAAAGCGTTCACTGGTGGGGTTTCTGGAGGTCAAGGGGCCTGGTGTCTTTTGTCTTAGAATTTTAAAAGATCAACTTATTTTTTCATTTATTACATACAGTCAACATGTTGAAAGGAAATTCACCATGTGACAGAGGTCTCTTCTCTTTCCTCCCCTCTATCCCCCTTCTGTTAAGGAAAGGGTCAGTGCTTCTCTGAAAGATAATAGCGAGGCTGTTTACAGAAGAGCCGGCCCCCACCTGACACCACCACAGTATTCGGTTGCCCACTGTGGGACTTACCTGATCCGGGCTCTCCCACAGAAGAAGGTGAAGCCTGATAAGACCACAAACAACAGCTGGGGCAGCTCAGAGTGGCAGCGCCGGGCTGGGATGCGCCTCGGGGCAGGAGACACAGCTGGGCTCCTGAGGCCCTGCTGGCTTGATCCCTCCCCCAGCCTCCTTTTCCTCAACTCTAAAATGAGGGGGTTGGACAAGGTGAATGGCAAAGCTTCTAAAACACCTAGTGACATCGCAAGATTCTTTCAGGAACAGCTCACTCTGGAGCCTGTGCATTCTGGGTTCCTGATCATAACCCTACCTTCACCCCCCTCCCATCTCAAGTTCAGAGTATTTCTTCCCTGATGCCCAGAGCTTCACAAGGCACCTCCCCTCGAACACATGTGGTCCCGTATACCCAACCTTTCAAACCAGGGAACCAGGCACTCACCATCCGCAGTGTGCACACCCTGGCTCCTGCTGACCCACTAGGAGTAGGCAGGGAGCAGGCGGCAGGGGAAGGCTGGAGGCGGGGCTCTGGAGTCCCGCCTTTGGCCCTAAGCTCGCTCACTCCATAGGCAGGACCAGGCCACCCAGAAACCCTGGGGCACCTTCAGCTGCCAATAGTCAATCTCCAGAAAACATCAATATGGACAGCTGCCAAGACCCCCTAGTCCTTCAAAATGCTGAGCAAATGTTGAGTCATTTGCAGTCATGCAGATTATAACATTTATCAAGCGCCAACAGACTCCCTCTCTGCTTTCTGGAGCAGGCTAGTGAAGCAAAGTCCTTAACCCAGCCCTTAACGCAGTCCTGGGGTCACAGTAACTGAAATAAAAGATGTCCCTTTCTCCATGGCTGCTTGTGTAACAAACAAGCCTGACTCCATGCTGGATCTATTCCTTTAGCTCTAACCCTTGTGCTCTGCGCTTAGTCAGCTGGTACTTACTGCACCTTTGTGAAAGAACATTGCCTAGAGCCTGAAATACACATGAAAATGTGTTCTCAAGGCTTTGATCTTTAAAAAGTTGCAGAACAGAAAATAACAATTGTCTTGTTGATGGTTTACAGGAACACTGTGACCAGACCTACTCTGACAGCTGCAAGAACAAAGACTACCTGCATCAAGAAATGTGCAAAAATCAGCCATGTCCCCTCCCCTTTCCATATAAAAGAAGCCTGAATTCTAACTCAGGTAACATGATTCTTTGCGACACCAGTCCACTGTCTTCTTGGCCTAGTGGCTTTCTGAATAAAATCGCTATTCTTTCCCCTGACACCCTGTCTCTCGATTTACTGGCCTGTTGTGCGATGAGCAGTGCAAATTAGGCAGACAGCTTCATCCTCCACTCCACACCACTGAGGCCACTTACCCCTGTCTCTTCTTCACCTCCCTCTGCCTTCTCTTCTTTTCCTGCCACTTCGAGATACCTCGAAACCCACACTCCGTGCCTCAGTGACCTCACCTACGGCCAGTGCCTCACCCACCACCTTGGGACTGACTTCCATGTTCCATGTGCTGCTCTGGACGCGAAGTTTCCACTTGAGAGTTCTATAGTTTATCTCTGTGACCAAAAGCTGACATCCACTAAAGTCAGTTTCTCTTCCAGAGTTTCTTTTCCCCGGCTCAGTGGATGACACAAGCATGGAGCCGACTGTGCAAGCCAGAAACTGAGAACTGCATTTTCTTCTTCATTCTCCCTCATCATCCACACAAAATCAGTCCGGAAGCTCTGTCCCTCCTATGCAATGGGCTCAGTACCTGCCCTCTTCTCACCTTCACTGCTGCTGTCCAAAGTGAAGCCCCTGTTACTCTGCACCTGGCCTCAGTAACTACAGATCTGAGGTTGGCTGGCTCCAGGCCCTCTTCTGCTTACTCTCTGTGTAGTAGGCAGATCAACTGTTACACTCCCCACCCGGATCACATCCTTCCCTGCTTTCAGATTATCACTGTAAACAAAGGCAGCCCACCGCCAGGGCCCTTCACAGTTCAGCGTCAGGCCACCATTCTTGCCTCACTCCCAGGCATTTCAGCACCCTCCTTGGTCACTCAGTGTGCAAGGACTATAACATGTCCTGTTAGGCCTCTGCACTGCAGCTCGTGTTGTTATCCAGAACGCCCTCCCCACCCAGGCCAGCTAGGTAAAGGCACAGCACATGTTAACACTTTCTCCCCGGAGCCTTTCCTGAAGGTCTTGACAACTGGCTGCTTCCTCACCTCTGGTCAGACCCCATGCATGTGTGCAAACACACACGTACCTTTTGCACACTGCACAAGCAGAAGGACTTCGTGTATTCAGTTATTTACATGTCTATCTACACAATACGGGGGATCAGTCTGAGGGTAGGAGCTGCCATCTTTTTCCATTCCTGCAAATTCAGCATTTAACATAAATCCTGTCAATTACTAGGCATTAAATGTCTGGATGCAATGATCTCAGTTTTACCCTTTGAACTCCACAGTGAGGCAGAGTTGAAACTACTTTGTAGCTTGTTTGACCTTAAAGAAAACACCTGAGCCTGGGGCTTAGGTGACCTTAGGTGGGTTCCTAGCTCCTCTGCTCATTGGTAGGGTGATCTGACGCAAGCTGTGAAGACGCTCTGGGCCTGGGTCTCCTCATCCATACACAGGAGGGAACTGACAAATTTATGAGGTTGTCTCAGTCTGCCATCCAAAGACTCTGAAGTACTGCACGACTGCACCTCCAGGGTTCTGACATCCAGAAAGTTATGGGGACACGTGCCACTACTGCTCCCCTGCTGGGTGTGTACAGCCTCACCCTCCGCTTCCCCAGGCCTCATTCTGCCTGTTCAAGGAGCTGCCTCTGGGCAGGAACTGATAAAAGTCTTACTAAAACAAGGTATCAGCACTGGGTGGGTTAATTCATGCCTGAAACAAGTAGAGACAGCATCATATTCCAAGCATTAAGGGTACACCTGCCCAGCCAAGCCCCACCCAGGGGATCTTCCTACTCAGAATGAGCTGGCTTGAGGCAGAGACAAGGCAGGAGGAAGAAAGGGGTCCTCAGGAAGACAGAAGAAACTAGGAGGCTGGAGAGCTTGCTTCCTCTTTCCTTTGCTCTCGCTAATGCACATTCCTTCAGAGTTCTAGTTCGGCCTCTCTTTCACTAAGTAAAAGAAGAAATTAAGGCCCAGAGATGGAACCAGCTAGTCCCAGGTCACTTCTGGGGAAGACTAGTTAGTGACTGTGCTGGGTCTCAGGGCTCCCAACTCCCAGTTCATGGCTATTTAGCTTGCACTGGACACACATGCAGAGGCTGGGACAGTGTGGGGCTCAGGAAAGGGGCCCGTAGGTCCTCAAGCCGGCTCACTAGTCTAAAGAAGGCTGAAAGCAAAACTGCTCCTGAACAGAGCCTGGGAAATCATGTGGCTAGAGAGAGCACTAATCTCTCCCAAGTTTAGTGCTTTGCAAGCAGTTTATAATTCAAATGTTTTCTTGAGGGTAACATTGCCCATTCTTGGCTGAGAAGCCATTCTGTACCTCTCCTCCCCACAGTCACAAGGTCCTCTCAATTCTGGATGATAAAAAGATAGCCTCGAAAATGACAGTTTAGCAGCCTGGTGTCATGGCACCTAAGGCCCCAGGAGCAATAGGGGATGCACTCCCACCCACCCTTGTCATCAACCACCAGGGAACTAGCCAGGTGCAAGGAGCTCTCACCTACTTGCCTCAGTCTCCAACTTCCTGCTCTGCTCCTTGGGATGACTGTCTCCCAGATGCCAGATTCAAAAAGTTCTGATCAGATACGGAATGCAGAACAAGAGGACATCTCAATTACTGGGAAACTGGCCAGTGTAAGGAATGTGAGGATTGGGAGACATCTTTCCCTCTCATCAGTATCCTGAGGCTTCTCCCAACCCCTGCCCTGCAAAACCCCTGGCCATTCTGCCCTCTGCCTGCATAGCCTCCAGTCTGGGCTCAGTTATATGAGTGTGGATGGGAAGGCAAGCGCAATCCATGAAAGACACTGGGCTTCAGGACAAAAATCCTATTTCTTACTCTTTGATTCTGAGAGTTCATCTTGTCCCTCTGAACCTCAGTGCTTCTTTAAAACAAGGGCACTTTCAGGAAGAAAATATGAGAAGAGCGATGAGGAATGAATTGCCAGACAGCACTATTCTCTTCTTTGCAGGGCTCAGCTTCACTCATTCTCCTACAAAGGCAGGAGATGTGAAGCAGAACAGACACCAAACACTGAACAGCTGCTCCCGCTGTATCAGTGCAGGCCTGCCTCCTGGGCCTAAGCTCTGGGTCTGGAGGGAACCCTGGCTTTTCTCTGGCCCCTCTGCCCACTCTACAATGCACACTCCAGGCTGCCTTTCTACAGCCCGCCAGCAACAGAAAAGGCAAAGGGCCCTGCCCAGCTGTAATCTCCCTGGGCCAGAGGCTACTGAGCTCAGGGGTGAGGCTGGTTCCCTCCAGACAGTTCTTGCCACACACACCTCAGCAGAGGGGCATTTGGAGTGTTTCTGCTCAACATTTCACGAAAAGGCAAGTACCCAGCTGGCAGGAGAGCTGCCTTATTTCTGGGATACTAACAGATCCTGGGGCTTCAAGCCCCAGAATTCCAGTCCTCACCAGACTTTCCAAGCACTCTTTAAGTGACAGGAGCAGATAAAGTAAGAAATGTCTTCATTCACCTCCGGAACACTGCCTAAGATCTCAAATAAATGGCATGCCTTTATAAAGAAGGGCAAGATAAGAAGGTTCACACCAAGAATAACTCAAACCTAATTCAAATTGCTGCAAGCTGTAAGAACCTGGACAAGGCTCTGTATTAGTAAAACAGGAATGATTCCCAAATTACAAAAGGTAACCTACAGTTACCTTCAGTTCTAGAAGGATTAAATGTATGCATGGTGCTTTGTAAGCTACCTTACAAAGAGTGACAGAATGTGAGGTGTAATTCTTACTCATTTCTAGATCAGTCAGTGATTGCCCCTAAAATGTTGTTTGTACATGAGATGGAGGGTTCCTAAGGGCTGGATACCTTCCAAGGAGACACGGTTTCTCATCTGCCTGACTGAGTCAAAACAGGAGCATCCGAGACTTCCCAAGCTGGCTCCCGGACAAGGCTTAGCTAAATAAATCCGAAGTAATTATTTTCTGTTTTTAATCATCTGCCAAGTTCAAAGGAAAATACATTAAAAAAAAAAAAAAAAAACTAAACGGAGGGGTAGGGAGCTGAGTTGTGGAAACAGCCTCGTGTGCAAAGGAAAAGAAGCCCAGAGTCAGCTGGGGCTGAACCCCAAGCTGGCTTCTGGGCTCTCTGGAGGTGCTGCCTCCCCAAGACCCTGCGCAGGCTGGGCCTTAACCACCCTCTCCAACTGCTTCAGCTCTGATCCCTGCAACAACTTCGAGGTGTGACTGTCTGATCATCAGTGCCTTGATTTTTCATTACCAGACTTCAGCACATTGTTTTAAAATCCGTACGGTTGGGCTCTTTTCAAAGTTGCCTTTGTGGGAGGGAGGCAAAACGGGTGCCTCTTAGATAATGAGAAGAGCGAGACACCGCTACCCCATAAAACACAGAGCCCCACATGACCAGGTTCTTGCCTTCCACCTGCACAGTGCCAGCTGGTCCGCCCGCCACCCTCTGGGAAACAACCCCAGGCTCATCCTGGCTCGGCCCCACAGGACAGACGCGCCAGGATAGAGTCCGTTTCTCTATCTTTGTTCCAATAATCTAGGCAGACCAGTGCCATCAGCCTCTCTCAAAGCCTGGGAGCGGTGAAAAGGGTGATTTTTGGCCGAACGGATCAGCGCTGGTCCCGAAACCTGGTTTTCTGACCGCAAACGCTGGGGTTTTTTCGCGGAGCGCGGGGCACTGGGGTGGGCGGGCAGTCTTCCTCCGCGGGAGCGGGGGCCGCCTCGGGCTCAGCAGGTGCGGCCGCAGCCGGCCGGCTCGGAAGCAGCTTCCGGCGGGCCCCGAAGCTGATCCCCGGGCGGACCTAACGAGTCCGGCATCCAGGGAACCTGCACGCGCCAACCGGCCTCGCTAGCCCCGTCCTACCTCAGTTTCCTCACTTGCCTTTGCAGACGCCACGAGCCTCGCAGAGCCCCAGCGAGCCGCACGTACGACTCTCGCTCCCCGGCCTCGCGCCTCCTCTAGCGTACGAGGCCGGGTGGGCTGACTGATAAACCCTCCCGGGCCCCAGGGGTCCCAGGGCGGACCCCGCGCCTGCGCAGGTTCGCGCCTGCGCCGCCGCGCGCGCCACGCCCACGTGACCCGCCCCGCCCACCGCGGCTCAGTGCCTGCCGCGCTGCGGCGCTGTCCCGCACTCGGGACGCGCGTCCAACCCTGTGTGGTGCTTGAGACACGCTCTCCTACGGCCCGTCGTTCTCATAACTCCAGCTTAGCTCAGTCCTTCGCTAGCGGTGACCCTAGACTCCTGACTCATTTGTCAGGAGCGGCTTCTGGAGCAAAAGGAGGCTCTCGACTGCCCTATTTGGATCTGGAAGCCCTGTAGCCCAAGGACAGCCCCTTTCAGTCAGTTCAGTCGCTCGGTCGTGTCCGACTTTTTGCGACCCCATGGGCTGCAGCACGCCAGGCCTCCCTGTCAATCCCCAGCTCCGGGAGTTTACTCAAACTCATGTCCATGGAGTCTGTGGTGCTCTCCAACCATCTCATTCTCTGTCTTCCCCTTCTCCTCCTGCCTTCAATCTTTCCCAGCATCAGGGTCTTTTCCAATGAATCAGTTCTTTGCATCAGGTGGCCAAAGTATTAGAGTTTCAGTCCTCACCGTTTTTGAGCAGTTAATTTTTCAAGGCTTTTCTGCCTTTGGGGTTTTTTTCTTTTTTATAGGGAGCGAGAAGCTTTAGGTCGGACGCATTGTGGTGAGTGTCCCTTCAAGCTTTAGGAGCAAATTCACAATTGCCAGCCTCTGACCCCCATCCCGCAACCTCATTCACCTTCGGAGTGCTGTCTGTTGGGTAGAGGGTGGTGAGTGGCGGCCTGGAGCACTGGCTCCTGGGATGTTGCCAGATATCACAGATTCTGAAGTCAGGGTCTAGTCTGATCCAAAGGGTTCTTCCATACATTCGTTTACCTGTTATGTGTTAAACGTTCACAATATTTTATAAAAGTCCGCGATTGAGAGAACACCTTTTCAGAGATAGGACAACACTTAAAATATCACTGGGACAACTGATCAGTCACAAGGTAGCGTGCAATGAAAGAGCATAGCAGGGCTGACACACCCACTGCCTTTTGCCCCCTGAGTTCGCCTGGCACTGCCTACTGGTGTGCAAAGTCCAGAAGTCTGGTTCATCTTCCCAACCTTCCCAGTTCAGACGCTAAGTATCTTGTAAATTTATTGGCCATTTAATTCTATGGTCCCCAACCTTTTTGGCACCAGAGACTTTCATGGAAGACAAATTTTCTGCAGATGTGAGGATGGGGTGGTGGTGGTTTCAGGATGATTCAAGCACATTACTTTTATTGTGCACTTTATTTCTATTATTGAAGGAAATGGCAACCCACTCCAGTCTTCTTGTCTGGAAAATCCCATAGACAGAGGAGCCTAGCAGGCTACAGTCCATGGGGTTGCAAAGAGTCAGACAGGACTGAGCAACTTCACTTATTTCTATTATTACTATATCAGTCCCACCTCAGATCATCAGATCCTGGAAGATGGAGATCCTTGCTTTAAGAGACCTGCCCTTCAGCAGATGGTGAATTCCTTTTCTTCATCTTTAGGAACCCAGAGCCTGGCCCAAGACCAGCAGGGAGGTATAGATGGGAAGTGTTGTAAAAGAGAGGGTGTTTCTAGGTTGGAGGTGAGAGCAATCTGTTTGAGTGATCTTGCCGATTTCTTGCAGGAGTAGGTATTTGAAAGCCTGAAAATATTTGATATGATTTGGTACAATATAAGTGTAGTCATAAGAAGACAGTTTACCCCCAGAGGGCCTTTCTCACTCCTGTTAATAAGTACCTTCTTACCCCATGAAGGGGAGAGGGAAAAGGCTTATTCTAGCCATCCTGAAATAGGATATTTAGTCAACAGGGAGAAAGATTGCGGGGAAGAAGAGCCACTTAGAACAAAACAGGAAACCATTTCCCTTGAGTATGGGTCCCTGGAGACTGACCATTAATGACAGAACCATCCAGGGGTTGTAGGTATCAGAATCCTGAGGTGGAAGGCTCCCTGAGGCTGCAGCTCTGGATAATTACCAAATGCAAAAAGCCAGGATTATATTTACACTTTTGTAGCATTCCAAAGCTCTGGATTTCAAAAGCCAAGCTAGATCTGATAGCTAATTAACACACTCCTCACACTCCCAACTGGTCCAAAAAGGCACAGGCTGAACTCATTAAAAAGTGGTCATCAGACCAGAAGAATAAATTGTGAGGCACAGGAAAACTCACAAAACTCAAGGATTAAAAACAAAAACACCAATACCAATCTGCCAAGCTTCAAAGAGAAAAGTAGTTCTGGTGTCCTGAAGACCATGAAATAACCTAGAGTTTGAATTTAGGGGAGTAGAACTGAAGGTTGACCAGGAGCTTTGTGACAACTTAGCTGTGTTACCCTCTCGATAGGGGCGGGGAAGCTGTTCTGTCCCTCACAAATCCCCTGGAGCAGGCAGAAAACATTGCTAACAGGAGGCAGAGATTTGTAAGTAAAAATTGGTGATTCTTTCAGTGTCACAGCCACCTGTAGACTGACCTATCTTCATCTGTTCACTCAGCAGTAATCCGGGCCAACAGCATAACATGATTCTTTAAGTTGCTGGTCCTGCCGAGTGTCTGGCTCATTGGGAATAGTTCTGGAAGCAGCTAGCATCAACATGAAAGTAAAGTAAAAATGGGTGCTTGATTTAATCTTCTCAGGCCAGGTTCTCATTCTGTGGACGCATAAAAGTCAAATCAAGATCTGGAAAAAAGTATGAACCACAGAAACAGATGTGCGTGGATCACCTCCAGCTATCTTTCTACTTGCCAATATCTCCAAATTCCACTCTTCCTTATTTTTTAAAAAGCATTGTAAAGATGCTCTTCCTCCACAGTGTGCCTCATACAAAACCTCTCTGCAGCCCTCAGTAGACAATACCTGGTTCACCAGATGGATCAATGACTAACCCAGAGCTGGATGGTATGCTCGATCATTCTGTCCCTCGGTTGAAGAAGCAGGGCTGCCTTGAGTGTCCTCACTTATTATATTTGCTCCATCCACATTTATTCAATTAGAAAGCTTTAGTTCTAAAGCTTGTTTCTAAAGCAAGTAACCGAAACCGAACAGGCTGCCCTGAGGTGCTCCTGTGGTTCAATATAGTCATCAAGTATCCAGGTCTTTTTGCTTGTTTGCTCTGTTAGCCATGTGTTGGTTCATGTTAAGTCTGTTTCCTCTTACGGTCAAAGGATGCTTTCCAAGACCCAGCATGAGGAGGGGCCAGTTAGACTAAGAAGGGAACAGAGTCGAGAGCCTCACTCTGATTGGCCAGTCAAAGTAGACAAGGTATTTCTGTGCTCTGATTGGTCTAAGTCTGGGTTAGTGCCTATCTCATACATCACTGCATGCACACTTTAAAGGATAAATAGAAGTGAAATTAATGTGTTAAGGTATTCCTAAAACATCTTCACATCAAAAGTTTAACTCTTCTGCATTTTTAGACTCAGAATCGTTGATGTCTGCATTTGTCACAGAGAAGGGAATGGCAAACCACTTCAGTATTCTTGCCTTGCGAACCCCATGAACAGCATGAAAAGGCAAAATGATAGGACACTGAAAGATGAACTCCTCAGGTCGCTAGGTGCCCAATATGTTACTGGAAATGAATGGAGAAATAACCCCAGAAAGAATGAAGGGATGAAACCAAAGCAAAGACAACACCCAGCTGTGGATGGGACTGGTGATAGAAGCAAGGTTCAATGCTATAAAGAGCAATATTGCATAGGAATCTGGAATGTTAGGTCAATGAATCAAGGCAAATTGGAAGTAGTCAAACAGGAGATGGCAAGAGTGAACATCGACATTCTAGGAATCAGCGAACTAAGATGGACTGGAATGGGTGAATTTAACTCAGATAACCATTATATCTACTACTGTGGGAAGGAATCCCTTAGAAGAAATGGAGTAACCCTCATAGTCAACATAAGAGTCTAAAATGCAGTACTTGCATTTTGGATGCAATCTCAAAAACAACAGGATGATCTCTGCTCTTCCAAAGCAAGCCATTCAGTATCACAATAATCCAAGTCTATGCCCAACCAGTAATGCTGAAGAAGCTGAAGTTGAACGGTTCTGTGATGACCTACAAGACCTTCTAGAACTAACACCCAAAAGAGTTGTCCTTTTCATTATAGGGGACTGGAATGCAAAAGTAGGAAGTCAAGAAATAACTGGAGTAACAGGCAAATTTGGCCTCGGAGTACAGAATGAAGCAGGGCAAAGGCTAATAGAGTTCTGCCAACAGAACACACTGGTCATAGCAAACACCCTCTTCCAACAACACAAAAGAAGACTCTACACATGGACATCACCAGATAGTCAACGCTGAAATCAGATTGATTATATTCTTTGCAGCCAAAGATGGAGAAGCTCTATACAGTCAGCAAAAACAAGACTGGGAACTGACTGTGGCTCAGATCATGAATTCCTTATTGCCAAATTCAGACTTAAATTGAACAAAGTGGGGAAAACCATAAACCATTCAGGTATGACCTAAATCAAATCCTTTATGATTATACAGTGGAAGTGAGAAATATATTTAAGGGGCTAAATCTGATAGACAGACGGAGGTTCATGACATTGTACAGGGGACAGGAATCAAGACCATCCCCAAGAAAAAGAAATGCAAAAAAGCAAAGTGGCTGTCTGAGGAGGCCTTACAAATAGCTGTGAAAAGAAGAGAAGCAAAAAGCAAAGGAGTAAAGGAAAGATATATCTGCTTGAATGCAGAGTTCCAAAGAACAGCAAGGAGAGATAAGAAAGCCTTCCTCAGCAATCAATGCAAAGAAATAGAGGAAAACGATAGAATGGGAAAGACTAGAGGTCTCTTCAAGAAAATGAGAGATACCAAGGGAACATTTCATGCAAAGATGGGCTCAATAAAGGATAGAAATGGTGTGGACCTAACAGAAGCAGAAGATATTAAGAAGAGGTGGCAAGAATACACAGAAGAACTGTACAAAAAAGATCTTTTCGAACCCAGATAATTACGATGCTGTGGTCACTCACACTCACCTAGAGCCAGACATCCTAGAATGTGAAGTCAAGTGGGCCTTAAGAAGCATCACTACAAACAAAGCTAGTGGAGGCGTTGGAATTCCAGCTGAGCGATATAAAATCCTGAAAGATGATGCTGTGAACGTGCTGCACTCAAATTTAGAAAACTCAGCAGTGGCCACAGGACTGGAAAAGGTCAGTTTTCATTCCAGTCCCAAAGAAAGGCAATGCCAAACAATGCTCAAACTACCGCACAATTGCACTCATCTCACATGCTAGTAAAGTAATGCTCAAAATTCTCCAAGCCTGGCTTCAGCAATACGCGAACCATGAACTTCCAGATGTTCAAGCTGGCTTTAGAAAAGGCAGAGGAACCAGAGATCAAATTGCCAACATCTGCTAGATCATGGAAAAAGCAAGAGAGTTCCAGAAAAACATCTACTTCTGCTTTATTGACTATCCAAAGCTTTTGACTGTGTGGATCACAATAAACTGTGGAAATTTCTGAAAGAGATGGGCATACCAGATCACCTGACCTACCTCTTGAGAAACCTGTATGTAGGTCAGGAAGCAACAGTTAGAACTGGACATGGAACAACAGACTGGTTCCAAATAGGAAAAGGAGTACGTCAAGGCTGTATATTGTCCTCTGCTTATTTAACTTATATGCAGAGTACGTCATGAGAAACGCTGGGCTGGAGGAAGCACAAGCTGAAATCAAGATTGTTGGGAGAAATATCAATAACTTCAGATATGCAGATGACACCACCATTATGGCAGAAAGTGAAGAAGAACTAAAGAGCCTCTTGATGAAAGTGAAAGAGGAGAGTGAAAAAGTTGGCCTAAAGCTCAACATTCAGAAAACTAAGGTCATGGCATTTGGTTCTATCACTTCATGGAAAATAATAAATGGGGAAACAGTGGAAAGAGTGGCTGACTTTATTTTTCCAGGCTCCAAAATCACTGCGGATGGTGATTGTAGCCATGAAATTGAAAGACGCTTACTCCTTGGAAGGAAAGTTATGACCAATCTAGACAGCATATTAAAAAGCAGAGACATCACTTTGCCAACAAAGGTCTGCCTAATGAAGGCTATGGTTTTTCCAGTGGTCACATATGGATGTGAGAGTTGGACTATAAAGAAAGCTCGGCACCAAAGAATTGATGCTTTTGAACTGTGTTGTTGGAGAAAACTCTTGAGAATCCCTTGGACTGCAAGGAGATCCAAGCAGTCCATCCTAAAGGAGGTGAGTCCTGGGTGTTCATTGGAAGGACTGATGTTGAAGCTGAAACTCCAATACTTTGGCCACCTAATGCAAAGAGCTGACTCATTTGAAAAGACCCTGATTCTGGGAGGGATTGAGGGCAGGAGGAGAAGGGGGCGACAGAGGATGAGATGGCTGGATGGCCTCACCGAGTCAATGGACATGGGTTTGGGTGGACTCTGGGAGTTGGTGATGGACAGGGAGGCCTGGCGTGCTGTGGTTCATGGGGTCGCAAAGAGTCAGACACGACTGAGCGACTGAGCTGAGCTGATTACACTTGAGCTATTAGAAACACTGATGATGCAGCATTTCTTAAAAACAGTTCCTCTATTGTCTTCTGCTCAAAATCAACAGGAAGTTTTGATAAATAGATGTTTTACATCTTAATGGCAGTCCTTCAAAACACATGAATTGTGATAACAATCTCTTATTGCTTTGGAATTTCTTTTATCTATATCAAGATATTTGGGGAATTTTCCTTTGCTTTATAAGCCTTTGACATGGATCTTGTGAAATATAATAGACTTCATATGTGTGTGAGAGGTGATTGGGGGATAGCTTTATTTCTTGGCTCTATAAACCTCATATTTTGATTGTTGTTTTGCAGGAAAACAGAAAAATGAAGTCATTCCTTTGATAACAAAATTTCCTTTACTAATATAAATTTATTTTTCACTTGCTATTTCCATGAGTTTCTGTGTCCACAATGACTTTTTCACTTTAGTGCCAAGTCACTATGTAATCTCTTAGAAGATTTTTATACAGCAATTAAACTCAACTCACGGAGGATAAACAATGTGCATTTGTAATTCAATGCAGCTTAACTAATATAACATCCAAGTTTTATAAGGAAACATAAATGTCTGAAGTGAAGTGAAGTGAAGTGAAAGTCATTCAGTCATGTCCGACTCTTTGCAACGTCATGGACTATACAGTCCATGGAATTCTCCAGGCCAGAATACTGGAGTGGGTAGCCTTTACCTTCTCCAGGAAATCTTCCCAACCCAGGGATCAAACAAAGGTCTCCTGCATTGTAGTCAAATTCTTTACCAACTGAATTATGAGGGAAGCCCAAATGCCTGAAAGTAGTTGCAAAAGTTACATGAAAGAACAATGAGACAAATTTATCTTACTAAGTATCAAAATACACCATAAAGCCATTCAGGTGAACACAGTGTTTTCTAAAACCTCTGCTTTATCTATAATTATATGCTAGTTTTCCATCCTGCTATTAATCTCCTTCCCTTTTTTTTTTTTTTTTTTTGCTAGACACTAAGGTCCAGGGGAGGTTCCCTGGTCACCAGCATTCTGAATGTTGTCCCACATCACTGCTGGAAAAGCAACACTTTTTATGACTCCACAGTTAGAGGATGACTGGAAGCTCTGAGCTTGGCACTTTCTTAGACTTGGCCCTATATACTTCTCCCTTTGGCTAATTTTAATCTATATCTTTTCCCTATAATAAAATATAACTGTGAGCATAATGGCATTCAGTGAATTCTACAGGTTCTCCAAGTGAATTATCAAACCTAAGTGTGGTTTCAAGAACCCTAAACTTGAAGTTGGTGTCAAAAGTCTTACTCCCTCGGACACATATATATGTATGGCTGAGTCCCGTACTGTCCACCTGGAACTACCGCAACATTGTTAATCAGCTATACTCCAATATAAAAACAATTTTTTTAATAAAAAATAGATATTTAACAAAAAGAAGTCTTGCTCCCTCAAACTCCTCACTGTCCTTGATGGTTTCAGGGGCACCTGGGTTATGCTAGCATAGCAAAACCAGCTAAGAACCTTTCTATTGATTCACTTTATTAAGTTATATTTTTCTGAATTATTGTCCATTTCAACTAAATTTTAAGATATATGTATTTAAAGTTGACCCCAGTCTGTGTGATCACAAAGAGTCGGACACGACTGAGTGACTTTCACTTCACTTCACTACCTAATGATATTCTAAAAGAACTGTGCTTTTCCTCTAGTTAGATCCCATTTCTCAATCCAGTAATCAGTTTCCTTCCTTATTTTTGCTTGAATTAAAAAAAAATAAGTTGCATCTGACAGGAGAAATTTATGTTGTACCAGCACATGCCTTGGAAAGACTTAAGTAATGCAAAAATTGTCTTTTTTTTTTTTTTTCTAATCTACTGACAAGCTCTAGTAACCCAAAGAAATGAAGGAGAAAGCAGCTGCCTCACTGTTCAAATACTGATTTGTTCAAATGTTTCAATGCCTCATGACACAATAAAACCACAAAAATTTTCTTTAAAGACAGTTGTATCAGCTTTAGTAAAGTATAATTTTTTATTAAACAATTGAGATAAAATTCACCAATTTTGACTGTTGAAACCCACATATACAGTCGTCTACGGCCACCTGCACAGTCATCGTATGGAACATTTCTGTGACTCACGATCAACAGTTCTTTCATGGGCAATCCCTTCCCCAGACTGCTAGCCTCAGGAGGTCACTGATCTGCTTTCTATCACTGTAGTTTTGTTTTTTGTAGAATCTCATATAAATGGAATCATATAATACATAGCATTTTATTTGGCTCCTTCCTCTTAGAATAATGCTTTTGAGTGTTTATTGCTGTCTACACTAGTGCTTTGTGGCTTCCCTGGTGCCTCAGATGGTAGAGAATCTGCCCTCGATGCGGGAGACCCGGGTTTGAACCCTGGGTTGGAAAGATCCCCTGGAGAAGAAAATGGCAATCCACACCAATATTCTTGCTGGAGAATAACATGGACAGAGAAGCCTGCCAGACTACAGTCCGTGGGCCACAAAGAGTTGGACACGACTGAGCAACTAACGCACACACACCAGCACTTCATTCCTCCCTGTTGCTAAGAAGTATTCCATTGTATATGTATGCCAGACTTTGTTTTTCCATTCACCAGTTGATGGATGTATTTGGGTTGTTTCTGGCTTTTTGTCAGCTATGAATAAAGCTGCTGGGAACATTTGTCTGCAACCTCTGGACATCTGTTATCATTTCTCTCGGATCAATGTCTAGGAGTGGTCATATGGTCAGTGTGTGTTTAACTTTATAAGACAGTCTCAAACTGTTTTCTAAACTGCCTGTATGATTTTCACTCCCACCAGCAGTGTGTAAGAGTTCCAACTGCTCCACTCCACATCCTCACCAAATTTGGTATTTTCAATCATCCCCTGTAGTTGCCATTAGACCCTTAAAGCCACTCTTCAGTGCTTTGGGGCTTACAGTCCAGTCTCTATAAAGACCCTGCAGCAATCCAGGGGCAGAGAGGGCTCAGGCCCTCTGTCGTGTTGGGTAACCCCAATTCCATCTCTTCCTTTAGTCTTAGAAATCTGGATCTGGCTTCTCTGGCCTCTCCTTCCTCCCAAGTATTGGCTTGTTTCTCCCGATGTAATTCTGCTTAACTGACTAGAAACAGAAAACTTCTATTCCTCACTCTGTTCCCCAAAGTTCAGCTCAGTTCAGATCAGTCGCTCTGTCGTGTCCAACTCTTTGCGACCCCATGAATCACAGCACGCCAGGCCTCCCTGTCCATCACCAACTCCCGGACTTCACTCAGACTCACGTCCATTGAGTCAGTGATGCCATCCAGCCATCTCATCCTCTGTCGTCCCCTTCTCCTCCTGCCCCCAACCCCTCCCAGCATCAAAGTCTTTTCCAATGAGTTAACTCTTGGCATGCAGTGGCCAAAGTACTGGAGTTTCAGCTTTAGCATCGTTCCTTCCAAAGAAATTCCAGGGCTGATCTCCTTCAGAATGGACTGGTTGGATCTCCTTGCAGTCCAAGGGACTCTCAAGAGTCTTCTCCAATACCACAGTTCAAAAGTATCAATTCTTCGGCACTCAGCCTTCTTCACAGTCCAACTCTCACATCCATACATGACCACTGGAAAAACCATAGCCTTGACTAGACGGACCTTAGTCAGCAAAGTAATGTCTCTACTTTTGAATATACTATCTAGGTTGGTCATAACTTTTCTTCCAAGGAGTAAGTGTCTTTTAATTTCATGGTTGCAATCACCATCTGCACTGATTTTGGAGCCCCCAAAAGTAAAGTCTGACACTGTTTCCACTGTTTCCGCATCTATTTCCCATGAAGTGGTGGGACCGGATACCATGATCTTCGTTTTCTGAATGTTGGCTTTGAGCCAATTTTTTCACTCTCCTCTTTCACTTTCATCAAAGGCTTTTTAGTTCCTCTTCACTTTCTGCCATATCTGCGACCCTGCATATCTGAGGGTATTCATATTTCTCCTGGCAATCTTGATTCCAGCTTGTGCTTCTTCCAGTCCAGCGTTAGGCTCCTCTTATTCCCTGTTCCTGATGAACCAGAAGGAACAGCTGACATCAGCTGTGTGTTTGCACCTATCTGTAACCCACTCTGGTCCTGTCTCTTTGACTCTTCATCTAGCTACATGTAGGTCTGTTTTGATACTCTCTGAGGCTGTATGTGCATAGCACAAGTTCTAGAAGGAACCCCCACAAGCTCAAAACAATGCTTCCATTCTGGGAAGGAGAAAGATTTACTTTTCAACATGTAGGCTCATGTTGGTATTTTTAAAGCAATAGAATTAAAAGGAAAATAGCTACACTGCTTAAAAAAAAAAAGTTTCCTCGTATTCCACATTTTGGGCATCCTTCTTCTCTAGGAGCTTTCTATAGTTCTTCCTAGCTCTCCCCATGTCTCATTGAATTATTAATTATTATTTTTAAAAAATCACCTGCACTTTCTGGAGGTTAGGCAAAAAGAATAGTGTGTAGCAAGACAGGCTGCTCCATATTCATTAGAGGTTCTCTGGGGAGCCTCAGTTTCTTCCTAAAAACGTTTAGAAGGAAGAGCATACCATAAAGAGCCTAGACTGGCTTAACACTGTCTAATTTTTGTCTCTTTTCTTAGTGTCTCATTCAGTATAGTCCATGTCCCAGAAAGAACTGTGGTTGAGATAATAAAAAGCATTGTCTCCCAAACCACAGATAACCAGTTTTGGACAATAGTAGGCTGCCACCAGCCAATCCTTCTGGGAGAAGATGAGGGCTTCCTCCCCGCCTGCAGTCACCTTGCCTTATCTTGCTGATACCTCAAAGTATCATCAGCTTCCCCTCACTGGCACACTGCCAAGACACCCAGGGGCCTGGCTGGAGCCAGCACATGCTGTTTCTGCCTCCCAGGAATGTTAATGAGCATCAGGTCGGCGACAGGGATGGCCAGGGCTGCTGCAGGAAAGAGCCAAGAGGTGAATATTCCTCACACACTTCTCAGCCTCACCACAGGAAGCCTCCCCTCTAAGCAGGCAAGTTCTTCTCTTTGCTGATTAAATGCCTCGTCCCTGCAAATGGCCACTAAAGCAATGCTTGTGCCACCTATGAATCAATGCCTTCTCCATCCTTGGTTCTGGGCACACAGCTGCACAGTGTAGGCTGCGCCTTCTCCCTGGTCAGACACTGTGGGCAGCCAGGAAGACCAGGCGTGGGACTGGATCCACCCAACAGGGACACAGCAGCCCTCTTCTGGGGCTCTCACGCTTCATCAAGAAGGCTTCTCAAGTCTCAGCCTCAGCCTCCACCATCTGCTATTCAGCCATCCTGCCATTTGTATGCGTTTCTGAACATCAAGATATCTTTGCATGTGCTGTTTTTCCCCAGTCTAAACTGCCCTTCTTATGCTTTTCTGCCTGTGAAACTCCCCCTTGTTCTTCAACACCCTGGTCAGTTGTCATCTGTGCAGTACTTTCCTTGCACTCTACCTGAGTTAATTTCACTCTTTTGGGCTCCTGAGGATTGTTTTTATTTCTGTTCCCTCTCTCTGCCTCCCCCACTGGAGTAGGACCTCGAGGGTAGAGACTGTGTTCATCACAGCCACACTCCCAGACAAGGACTTGGCAACTGTTATTAAGAAGAATGGCTTGGCTCTCCCCCTACTATCCTGAGCTAGGCATTCTCATTGTGGAAACGAACCCAGAGAGGAAAGTTTCAATGGATCAGCCAGGTTTCACTACAGTTTTCTCCAAAGAGGATTCTGTGATTAGTGATTTAAGTTACTTCTGCACACCAACCAGCAGGCACACCTTTACTGAAATGTTAAGCATCTGACAAACACCCACCACCCCACTGAGTCAGTGTGCTGAAGTCAGAACTTTCAAGATTTAGTAACATGCCTGCCAGCTTGATCATTGGCCAGACCTTCCAACCACGCTACTCAGGAGAGAAAAAGCAAACCTTTCTTCCAAAGGATGCTGTACCGCTCCTAAATGTTTTTCCCTGGGGGTGTAGTATACATGACTGAATTTGAAGAATGTGTTTTCTGAACACCTGGAATGTAGTCTTCCATATTTTCCAACAAGTAAATGCATAGCTTCATCTAGCAAACGATTTATATTAATAGATACTCATCTTTGCTGAAAGGGTTTCCTAGATAACATTGTGACTAAAGTTCATAATGATTCCAGGATTTTCTCTGCAAGCCCCCAATTTAGAACTGTTCTAGGGGTACATTTTAAAGCTATTCAAATTGTAAAGCTATTTTACAATTTAAGGCTGTTCTTTACCTTCTGCGGGGGGGGGGTGCAGCTTTGGGACTCTATTGAATACCAAAATCTTAGCTTTGAGTGTCCAAACTTCCCAAATTAATGTCACCCAGCAGTCTCTGAAATGTTAATTTCAGTTAGTTCACTCCTCAAAAGGCTCCATGTTTATTTATTTGTTCGTTTAAAGAAAGTACTAATAAAACATGCAACCAAGTTGATTGTATCTTAAACCCAGGAGTCAAGCTGGATCTTTGATACTAAGCAGGGTCCTGTGTGGTTCCTGGGCACAAAGACTTTTTATGTTCCCCATTTCTTTGATTACAAGAAATAGCCTTCATTCAGCCTCATGGCCTTCATCCGACGCTTTGCAACCCCATGGACTGTAGCCCACCAGGCTCCTCTGTCCATGGGAATGCTCCAGGCAAGAATACTGGAGTGGGTTGCCATGCCCTCCTCCAGGGGATCTTCCCAACCCAGGGATGAAACCCAGGTCTCCTGCATTGCAGGAGGATTCTTTACTGTCTGAGCCACCACGGAAGCCCATGAAAGGATACCCTCGATAATATCTTTGAACTGTTCGTAAATACTGAAGCCCCCTCCAGGTAGGAGAAGTTAAGATCAATGATGGCATGCTGCCCCACAAGCATACTTTAACCCTAACCCTAACTCCAGACCAGTTGGAACCTGAAGGTTGATGATGCTGACTCCTACATACTTCACCACCAACCCATCAGAAGAATGTCCGCCAATTGATCACACCCTCTTTGAATCATAAAACTTCTTACTATCCTCTCTAAGTTGAGACACATAGTTTTTTGAGGCAGGATCCCGCTGTGTCCCCCTTTGTCTGGCAAAGTAATAAAGCTATCCTTTTCTACTTCACTCAAAACTGTCTCCAAGGTTTGATTCAGCACCGGTATACAGAGAACATGACCTTTCAGCATCATCTTGAAAAGATATTTGCATACCTATGTTCATAACGCATTATTTACAATAACCAAGAGGTGGGTGCAACCAAATATCCATCAGCTGGTGACTGGATAAACAACATGTGGCATATGGAATATTCTTCAGCCTTAAAAGGCAGGAAATCTTGTCACACGCTACAACACGGATGAACCCAGAGGACATCATACTAAATGAAGTAAGCCAGCCACAAAAGACAAATTTTGTATGATTCCACTTACATGATGTATCTAGGGTAGTCTAATCCACAGAAAGACAAAGTGGCTTGGTGGTTTAGTGGAGTTAACCGATCTGGAGATCTGTTGCACAACAATGTAAATATACTTTACACTTACTGAACCATGTACTTGAAAATGATGAAGGCAGTAAGCTTTATGTTGCCCATTTTTTTAAACCACAAAGCAACAATAACAATAAAACAAAGCAAACTTTCTTCAGGATCACTGGGTTTGTCCTTCTATTTTACAAATGGCCCAAAGATTTGCCTAAGGTCATCATCCACATTCAGGGTGACCTGACTCACAGCTGGATGTTTTTCTTATTCGAGCAACCTTCCTCTCCATCAGCTCTGGTGAGTTTCCCCTCCTCCTTCATTGGGGAAAGGGGGAGCCCAAGCCAGTGGTGGTCCCAAGCAGAGTCAGGGCAGGAGGAGAGGCCCCTCAATGCACTAAATTCTCATCGGTTAAGCTCTCTTCTCTTCATCAGCCTCCTGGGTAGCTCTTGTTATGTATTCAAGGTCCTATCTTCTTCTTGTTCAATCGCTCAGTCATGTCTGACTCTTTGCAACCCCAAGGACTGCAGCACGCCAGGCTCCCATGTGCTTCACTAACTCCTGGAGCTTGCTCAAATTTATGTCCAATTGAGTCAGTGATGCCATCCAACCATCTCATCCTCTGTCATCCCCTTCTCCTCCTGCCTTCTATCTTTCTCAGCATCGGGGTCTTTTCTAATGAGTCGGCTCTTTGCATCAAGTGGCCAAAGTACTAGAGATTCAGCTTCAGCATCAGTCCTTCAAATGAATATTCAGGGTTGATTTCCTTTAAGATTGACTGGTTTGATTTCCTTGCCGTCCAGTTCAGTTCAGTTCAGTTCAGTCGCTCAGTCATGTCCAACTCTTTGCGAACCCATGAATCGCAGCACACCAGGCATCCCTGTCCATCACCAACTCCTGGAGTTCACTCAGACTCGCGTCCATCGAGTCGGTGATGCCATCCAGCCATCTCATCCTCTGTCGTCCCCTTCTCCTCCTGCCCCCAATCCCTCCCAGCATCAGAGTCTTTTCCAATGAGTCAACTCTTCGCATGAGGTGGCCAAAGTGCTGAAGTTTCAGCTTTAGTATCATTCCTTCCAAAGAAATCCCAGGGCTGATCTCCTTCAGAATGGACTGATTGGATCTCCTTGTAGTCCAAGGGACTCTCAAAAGTTTTCTCCAGCACCACAGTTCAAAAGCATCAGTTCTTCGGCACTCAACCCTTTTTATGGTCCAGCTCTCACATCTGTACATGACTACTGGAAAAACCATAGCTTTGACTAGACAGATCTTTGTTGGCAAAATAATGTCTCTGCTTTTTAATACGCTGTCTAGGTTGGTAATAGCTTTTCTTCCAAGGAGCAAGTGTCTTTTAATTTCATGGCTGCAGTCACCATCTGCAGTGATTTTGGAGCCCAAAAACATAAAGTCTGTCACTGTTTCCATTGTTTTTTCATCTATTCGCCAAGAAGTGATGGGACCGGATGTCATGATCTTCGTTTTTTGAATGTTGAATTTTAAGCCAGCTTTTTCACTCTCCTCTTTCACCTTCATCGAGAGGCTTCTTAGTTCCTCTTCACTTTCTGCCATAAAGTTGGTGTCTTCTGCATATCTGAGGTTATTGATATTTCTCCCAGAAATCTTGATTCAAGCTTGTGATACATCCAGCCTGGCATTTTGCATAATGTACTCTGCATATAAGTTAAATAAACAGAGTGACAATATACAGCCTTGATGTACTCCTTTCCCAATTTTGAACCAGTCTATTGTTCCATGTTCAGTTCTAAGTGTTGCTTCTTGACCTGCATATAGGTTTCTCAGGAGGCAGGTAAGGTGGTCTGGTATTCAGAAGCAAGAAGAAGTGGGAAGAGTACACAGAACTATACAAAAATGGTCTTAATGACCAGGATAACCACGGTGGTGTGGTCACTCACTTAGAGCCAGACATCCTGGAGTGTGAAGTCAAGTGGGCCTTAGGAAGCATTACTACAAACAAGACTAGTATATATAATGGAATTCCAACTGAGCTATTTAAAATCCTGAAAGATGATGCTGTTAAAGTGGAGCTCTCAATGTGTCAGCAAATTTGGAAAGCTCAGCAGTGGCCAGAGGACTGGAAGAGGTCAGTTTCCATTCCAATTTCAAAGAAGGGGAGTGCTAAAGAATGTTCAAACTACTGGACAATTGCACTCATTTCACATGCTAGTAAGGTTATGCTCAAAATCCTTCATGCTAGACTTCAGCAGTAAGTGAACTGAGAACTTCCAGAACTTCCAAATGTCCAAATGTCCAAGCTGTGTTTAGAAATGGCAGAGGAACCAAAGGTCAAATTGCCAACATCTGCTGGATCATAGAGAAAGCAAGGGAATTCCAGAAAAACATCTACTTCTGCTTCATTGACTACATGAAAATCTTTGACTGTGTGGATCACAACAAACTTTGGAAAATTCTCAAAGAGATGGGAATACCAGACCACCTTACCTGTCTCCTGAGAAACCTGTATGTGGGTCAGGTAGCAACAGTTAGAACCTTACACAGAATAACTGATTCAAAATTGGGAGAGGGGTATGACAAACTTATATTGTCACCGTATTTATTTAACTTCTATGCAGAGCACATCACGGAGAAGGCAATGGCACCCCACTGCAGTACTCTTGCCTGGAGAATCCCAGGGATGGGGGAGCCTGCCGTCTATGCGGTCACACAGAGTCGGACACTACTGAAGCGACTTAGTAGCAGCAGCAGCAGCAGCAGAGCACATCATACAAAATGTTGGGCTGGATGAATCACAAGCAGGAATCAAGATTGCCAGATTACTATATTATTTGATATCAATAATCGCAAATATGCAGGTCTTACCACTCTAATGGCAGAAAGTGAAGAGGAACTAAAGAGCCTATTGATAAGGGTGAAAGAGGAGGGTGAAAACTTTGGCTTAAAATTTAACATCCCCAAAATGAAGATCATGGCATCTGGTCCCATCACTTCACGGCAAATAGAAGGGGAAGAAGTGGAAGCAGTGACAGATTTTAGTTCCTTGGGTTCTAGAATCACTGTGGATGGTGACTGCAGTCATGAAATTAAAAGACACTTGCTCCTTGGAAGGAAAGCTAAACCTAGACAGCATATTAAAAAGCCAAGACACCACTTTGCCAACAAAGGTCCATATAGTCAAAGCTATGGTTTTTCCAGTAGTCGTGTGTGGATGTGAGAGTTGGATCAAACAGAAGGCTGAGCACTAAAGAGTTGATGCTTTTGAATTGTGGGGCTGGAGAAGATTTTTGGGAGTCCCTTGGACAGCAAGGAAATCAAATCAACCAATCCTAAAGGAAATCAACCCTGAATATTCATTGGAAAGACCAATACTGAAGCTGAAGCTCCAATACTTTGGCCGCCTGATCCGAAGAGCCCACTGATTGGAAAAGACCCTGTTGCTGGGAAAGATTGAAGGCTGGAGGAGGAGCGGGTGACAGAGGATAAGATGGTTAGATAGCATCACCATCTCAATGGATATGAGTTTGAGCAAGCTCCGGGAGATAGAGAAGGACAGGGAAGCCTTGTGTTCTGCAGTCCATGGGGTCACAAAATCAGATACGACCTAGTGACTGAACAACAACATCATTGGAAGCAAACACTGCATAGTGACTTAAGCTTAAACTTAGAGTCAGGATTAAATTCTAGTTTAATAGGCTTTATCTCTGTAGCCTTGCTTCCAGGTGGCTCAGTGGTAAATAATCCACCTGCCAATCCCTGGGTCAAGAGGCTCCCCTGGAGAAGGAAATGGCAACCCACTGCACTATTTTTGCCTGAAAAATCCCATGGATAGAAGAACCTGATGGGCTGCAGTCCATGGAGTCACAAAAGAGTCAGATAGGACTTAGCAACTGAGCAACAACTGTAGTCTTAGATAGTCACTACCTCACTCAGCCTTGCGTAAAGAAAAACAAAGATAACAGAGTCTAGTGTTGAAAATGTGCTGAGATAATGCACGACAGATCTTAGCCTAAAACCCAGTACAATGTAAGCAGTCTTTGGAGCACTTTGAAATAGGACTTTTTTTTTCAATAATAGTGGTGTCATCTGCTCCAGTAGAGTCTGATCATTTACTAGATGTACACTGCACACACAGTCTATGCATCCCAGCCTCTGCCTCTGTCTTACGTCTCTCTTCTCCCTTTCTAGAGCCTCTTCGGCAAATCCTGCCAAGGCCCAGATCGAAGCCATCTCCTTCTTGAAAATTTCATCCATGCTCTCAGCAGGAATGTATCTTTGCTAGAGGTTGATTTATGACGCCTGGGCTAGCTGTAAAGACAGTGTTACAGATGGGGGTGGCTGAATGTGTCCTCAGGTGATTATGGAATGCAGGAGGCTCTAGGACTTGAGAGAGGGGCTTAGTCTTTCTCTGACATTTTGGAAACTTCTCTGAGCAGATCCCTGTTTCTTCTCTTCATGAGGAATTCATGAGACCTCAAGGGGGACACCTATATGACCTAGTTTGTCAGCTACTGCAAGCCTTGGAGAAGAAGGAAGCTTTCTCAAGGATATTGCCTGGGTGTTCCTACTAGGTTGCCAGCTGTGTTTCCCAGTAAAAGCAACCCTGGGTGGTGGGAATGGCTCCCTCTGCACCATCTTGGGTCCATGGGCCTGATCGTTGCCCCTGCCTCCCCTATTTGTGTTCAGATCCAAAGGGGTAGGTTAATTCTCCTTTCCTACATGCACAGCAACTTCTGCCTTGGATTCTCTTATGCCTTGTGGTTCCTCTCTTGGGGTATGATTCCAGTCAGTCTTGTGTGATTATTATTTGGTCTATAATTTGCTCCTCCACTGGATTAGAAACTCGTTCAGTGCAAAGATTATACTAGATTGATTTCTCTTTTCTGTGCAGAGCCAAGCATGGTACCTAGCTATGCTTGGCACCTCGTAGTTTGTGTTAACTTGTTATAATAGTGAAACTAACAACTACCGATTACCGTGTTGCATGATGTGTCTGGCCCAGTCCTAAGTGCTTTACGTACATTATCTCAGGTAATTCTCATGTCTGTTCTGTAAAGAAAACTTTGCTACCCTCCACTTAAAGATGAGCCCTGGAGGCTTAGAGAGGATAAGTGACTTGGCCAAGGTCATAGAGCAAAGAAAAGATAGAGCTGGGGTTTTAATTCATCTCTATTTGACTGGATAGATGCATGGATGGCCAAGCAAAACACAAATACAAACACATCATCTCCTTTGCAAAAATTTCACCTCACACCTGAAACCAGTCACATGAACCTTCGAACACTTGACTGCTCTTAGACAACTTGAACCAGCATCGTGACGTGGACTGCTTGTTTGGAGGCTCCATTGGTTCAGACCCAGATTGGAGCTGGCCACATTTATAAGATCCTGAACTATACAAGGTGATCTGAATGTGGCTTCTGTCCTTCCTCTAGCTTCATCTTCATCATTGGCTCAGGTTGCTCTCTAAGCTCCAGGAGGGCAGGGACTTTGTCTCTCCCAGAGCCATGCTTGAACCTGACAGGCACTCAATAAATTACCATTATTATGTTCAATCTGCTCCTTGGTGTGCTTATATCTTCCTAGCAACATTAGCAAAAACTATGGAGGCTCTGCACAAAATTCAGGGCTAAATAAATCTTCATAGAAACAAACACAAAAAGGAAATATTTCTTCAGTGCTTAGAAAGATCCATCTGATTAAGCTTGGCTCTATGTATAAGCATATAGGCAGAGTACATCATGTGGAATGCCGGGCTGGATGAAGCACAAGCTGGAATCAAGACTACTGGGAGAAACACCAATAATCTCAGATATGCAGATGACATCACCCTTATGGCAGAAAGCGAAGAAAAACTAAAGAGCCTTTTGATAAAAACGAAAGAAGAGAGTGAAAAAGTTGGCTTAAAACTCAACATTCAGAAAACTAAGACCATGGCATCCAGTCCCACCACTTCATGGCAAATAGATGAGGAAACAAGGGAAACAGTGACAGACTTTATTTTCTTGGGCTTCAAAATCACTGCAGATGGTGACTGCAGCCATGAAATTAAAAGACATTTGCTCCTCGGAAGAAAAGCTATGATAAATCTAGACAGCATATTAAAAAGCAGAGACATCACTTTGCCAACAAAGGTCCACATAGTCAAAGTTATGGGTTTTTCAGTAGTCATGTACAGATGTGAAAGCTGGACAATAAAGAAAGCTGAGCTGAGCCTAAGAATTGATGCTTTTGAACTGTAGTGTTGGAGGAGACTCTTGAGAGTCCCTTAGATGGCAAGGAGCTCAAGCCAGTCAATCCTAAAGGAAATCAATCCTGAATATCATTGGAAGGACTGATGATGAAGCTGAAACTCCAATACTTTGGTCACCTGATGTGAAGATCCGACTCATTAGGAAAGACCCTGATGCTGGGGAAGACTGAAGGCAGGAGAAGGGGTTGACAGAGAATGAGATGGTTGGATGGTATCACCGACTCAATGGACATGATGAGTTTGAGCAAGCTCTGGGAGAAGGTGAAGGACAGGGAAGCCTGGTATGCTGCAATCCGTGGAGTTGCAGGGTCGGACCTGACTGAGCAACTGAGCAACAACCATGTATCAGCAGATCCATGATGATAATTCTTCTGAAATTAACAACCAGCCACTTCAGATGAACTTTTGTGAAGTGCTGGTGACACCATGTGGCTGTGAGATGAAACACAGTCTGGGCACTTGTCAAGGTAGAAAAGCAATTGTGGAGGTGGTGGGGAGGTGGAGGAAACCATCTTCAGTAACACAACGGCAAGTTTAGAATTACGTGGTTCTAGCACAACCACAACCATAGTGATAACACTACCACCAGCAACTGATGTTATTGAGGATTTCCTGCGTTCCAGGCCAACCACTCTAAGAGCTCATTTAAGAGTCACAGGGGATACAAAGTCACAGGTGAATAACCAGAGGCTGACTTAAAAAAAAAAAAAAGCATTTCATTGAACTATAGTTGATTTACAATGTTGTGTTAGTTTCCGGTGTACAGCAAAGTGGTTCGGTTACATATATGTATATACATATGCTTATCCTTTTTCCTATTCTTTTCCATTGCGGTTTATTACAGGCTCCTGGGTATAGTTGCCTGCTATGCAGTAGGACTTTGTTGCTTACCCACCCTATATGTACTGGGTTGTGTTTGCTGAGACCCAAATCCCAAGCCACCCCGCCCCCAGCGCTTCTCCCTCTTGCAGGCTCAAGTCTGTTCTCTGTGCCTGTGAGCCTGTTTCTGCTTATATGTTTATTTGCGTCGTATTTTAGATTCCACATACAACTGATATCTTATGATATTTGTCTTTGTCTGACTTCCTTCACTTAGTGTTATCATCTTCTCTAGTTCCATCCATGTTGCTGGCAAATGGCATTGCTTTATTCTTTCTTATGGCCGAGTAGTATTCCATTATCTATGGATATATATTGATATATATACCACATCGGCTTTATCTATTCATCTGTGTATGGACAGTTAGGGGGCTTCCGTGGCTTGATCATTGTAAATAGTGCTGCTATGAACATTGGGGTGTCTGTGTCTTTTCAATTTGGAGTTTTCTCTGTATATATGCCCAGAAATGGGATTTCTGGATCATATGGCAACTCCATTTTTAGTTTTTCTTAAGGAACTTCCATACTGTTTTCCACAGTGGCTGCACCAATTTACTTTCCCACCAACTGTGTAGAAGAGTCCCCTTTTCTCCATACCCTCTCCAGCATTTGTTATCTGTAGACCTTCTAATGAAAGCCATTTTGACCAACGTGAGGGGATATCTCATTATCATTTTGATTTGCATTTCTCTAATAATTAGCAATGTTGAGCATTTCTCATGTGCCTAGTGGCCATCTTCATATCTTCTTTGGAGAAATGTCGATTTTGCAGAGACTGACTTTTTGAATGTGAGACTCTGAAGGACTATGCCTGGTAGGAAAGAGTTAGAAGCACTTAGCTAATCATGGTTATATTAGTGATCTTTATGCTAGCCATGAGCAATGAATAATAGCAGCTGCAAAGGTCATAATAATAATGATAATCTGAAGGGCAGCATTATGACAAGAGAACAGTTCCAGTGGGTTCTCCTTGCATTTCAGTGGAGCAAGAGATTCCTTAAGATTGTGTTCAGAGAGACCGGTGAGCAGCTAAGTGAAGTTGTGGCAGTGTCTCACATCTCCCTCCGTAAGCCTAACTTTCCCACCAAATTGTAGGTACAGAAGCGGAAACCAAGAGTGTGAAGATGTGCTTAGCCCCTGATAAGTACCAAACAGGTTCAAGACACCAGGGAGAAAGAAAAATCCCAAGTAGTGTGACATTTAATACATTGCCTCAGCCTAGCAGAGAGATGCAAAACCATGACTAGCCTACCCTAACAACCTCCACAAACAGAGAGGTCAGTTTTCCACTAGAGAGAGGACTGGAGGAGCAAGTAACCAGAACTCACTCCATTACTGGCCCATCTGGAGGCTGATCTAGAACTCTGCAGCCACACAAAGACTGGGAAGTAAGCATCCCACCTCACAGAGAAAGATCATGTTTAAGTGTGCAGTTCGTACTTTTAAAAGCTGAGCTTCTCGGGTTCATATTGATACATTTTACTTAAAAAAAGTAACATTTATTCCTCCAGTGGAGAGGATAGCTTTATTTCATTTTAATTTTATAAAAGATTGATGAGCATTATAAAGAAGCTTAAGTGCAGAAAAGTAATACAAAATAGAAATTCAGCAGTGTTCCTGTCACTTGACCATCATTCTGTGTATTTCTCTATGCATAGACATACACGCATAGTCTAAGAAATACATTTATTGTGTTAACACATATCTTTCTATATTATTGCTTTTCAGTTCAGTTCAGTTCAGCTCAGTTGCTCAGTCGTGTCTGACTCTGTGAATCCATGAATCGCAGCACGCCAGGCCTCCCTGTCCATCACCAGCTCTCAGAGTTCACTCAAACTCACGTCCATCAAGTTGGTGATGCCATCCAGCCATCTCATCTTCTGTCATCCCCTTTTCCTCCTGCCCCCAATCCTCCCAGCATCAGAGTTTTTTCCAGTGAGTCAACTGTTTGCATGAGGTGGCCGAAGTACTGGAGTTTCAGCTTTAGCATCATTCCTTCCAAAGAACACCCAGGACTGATCTCCTTTAGAATGGACTGGTTGGCTCTCCATTGCTTTTAGTGGCTGTCTAATAATCATAGTCATAAGCTGGAATCAAGATTTCTGGGAGAAATATCAATAACCTCAGATATGCAGATCATACCACACTTATGGCAGAAAGTGAAGAACTAAAGAGCCTCTTGATGAAAGTGAAAGAGGAGAGGGAAGAAGTTGGCTTAAAACTCAACATTCAGAAAACTAAGACCATGGCATCCGGTCCCATCACTTTATGGCAAATAGATGGGGAAACAATGGAAACAGTGTTTTGGGCTCCAAAATCACTGCAAATGGTGACTGCAGCCATGAAATTAAGACACTTGATTCTTGGAAGAAAAGCTATGGCAAATCTAGACAGTATATTAAAAAGCAGAGATGTTATTTTACCAGCAAAGGTCTATCTAGTCAAAGCTATGGTTTTTCCAGTAGTCATGTGTATGGACGTGAGAGTTGGACTATAAAGAAGGCTGAGCGCCGAAGAACTGATACTTTTGAACTGTGGTGTTGGAGAAGACTCTTGAGAGTTCCTTGGACTGAAAGGAGATCCAACCAGTCCATCCTAAAGAAAATCAGTCCTGAATATTCATTGGAAGGACTGATGCTGAAGCTGAAACTCCAATACTTTGGCCACCTCATGCGCAGAACTGACTCATTGGAAAAGACCCTGATGCTGGGAAAGATTGAAGGTGGGAAGAGAAGGGGATGACAGAGGATGAGATGGTTGGATGATATCACTGACTTGATGGACGTGAGTCTGAGTAGGCTCTGGGAGTTGGTGATTGACAGGGAAGCCTGGCATGCTGCAGTCTATGGGGTCGCAAAGAGTTGGACGCAACTGAGTGACTGAACTGAACTGAACTGAACGGAATAGTCATAGGGGATTTCCCTGATGCCTCAACAGTAAAGAATCCACCTGCAATTTAGGAGCCACAGGAGACATGGATTCAGTCCGTGGGTCAGGACGATTCCCTGAAGGAAGGCATGCAAAGCATTCCAGGGTTCTTGCCTGGAGCTGGGAAGCTACATTCCGTAGGCCTGCAGAGAGACATGACTGCAGTGAGTGAGCGCATACCCGTGCAGCAGTAGTCACAGGGCAATGTTTTCACAGTGAATTCCAGAAATGTCTTTTGTCCTGTCTATCTATCTATCTCTGAAGTATTCGAGAAATTAAATACTAGATCAAAGTGCCCTTTTTGTAGTCGGCTCTTAAAATTGTCAGCCTATGCTTAGTTCTTTGAGAAATGTTCAACTCTTCGTTTTAAGGAAAGGTTAGATGCTAAGCATATTGGAACGTGGGATAGAGTAACACAAGATTTTGGAATTCATTTGGCCACTTAAGTTAATAAATGGAAAGGTAGGCATAGGGCACTTGAAATCAAGTTCAGAAGCCTGGAGCTGCTCCTCTGCCCACCTGCGCTTGTCTCTCTGATGCTGCCCTCTGGTGGTGGGGAGCTGTCAAGGTTGCACCCTGACCCCTGTAGTCTTGTCTGTCTTTTCCTTTTCCCCTTCCTTTGGGTTCTTGAAGGGCACACTAAAGCAGGAGAAAGAAATATTAAAAGGGAGAGAAGCCTTCTTTTCACTCATGCAGATTCTGAGTCTAATAAAATAGTTTTTAATAAGGAGAAGAAATCCCCCCCTTTTTACAGCATCCTTTCAAACCCCCCTTCTTTTTCCCACATCTCTCTGTCTCTCCCCATGCCGCCCCCCGGCAACAAACACACATTCACACGTACTTACCAAAATCATATCATTAGCTGTGGCACATTCTCCCTATTGCTGACACTCTGATTGCTCCAAGTGTTTCATTTTTATGAACTGATTTTGATGAACAACTCTGTATGTATATCTTTATATAGCTTGATAAATTAAAAGGCTCTTTTTTACTTTGTTGAGAGCAGAGAGGCTGCTATTAGAAGCTGGAAGAGCTATTCCCAAAGAGAATTCTTCCAGACTGAGGGCAACAATAACCTGCTTTCATGACTAGGTGAAAACAGGGTCACACAAAGTGGCAAAAGGTTCACTCCTGCCAGAATGCCCACAGCCCAGGGCTCTGCCTCTGGGGGCATGGTGCCCCTGTAACCCTTTGAGGGTGAGCAGTGTGGCACCAGTGCCCATGGCACTGGGAGACAGCAGCACCTGCTTGGCGGCCGAAACCTTCAGAACACTCCTCGGAGAGCAGAGGCCCGGGCAGCGAGCGCACTGAGCGGGAGACACGTTCATGCTACTGGTGAGAGCTCTCATGGTGGACCCACTAGGGATGACAGAAATAATCTAGGGAAGAATCTGAATAGGTGGAATTGTTGTTCAGTCGCTAAGTCATGTCCAACTCTTTGCAACCCCATGGACTGCAGCATGCCAAGCTTCCCTGTCCTTTACTATCTCCTGAAGTTCACTCAAACTCATGTCCATTGAATCAATCATACTATCTAACCATCTCATCCTCTGCCACCCCCTTCTCTTCTTGTCCTCAGTCTTTCCCAGCATCAGGGTCTTTTCCAATGAGTTGGCTCTTTGCATCGGGTGGTCAAAGTACTGGAACTTCAGCTTCAGCATCAGTCCTTCCAGTGGATATTCAGGGTTGGTTTCCTTTAGAATTGACTTGTTCGATCTCCTTACTGTCCACCACTGAAATAAAATATGCATAATCACTTTTAATGTAATAGTTTCCAGAAGCCAGTGTTTAGCTGCAGAAACAAGGCCCATAGCTATTGTTTAATGTATATACTGCCTCATGGAAACCCCAAAACAACTTTACATAGTGAAGTATCTTAGTATTTTAATCTTAGGGAGGGCAGGCATGTGGGGCATGGAGCAGTTAAGTAACCTGTTCATAGCCAAACAGCTAGTAAGTGCCAGGGTGTGGATTTGCAGCTAGTCTTGTGGAGGTCAAAATTCTTGCTCTTATCTTTAGGTTATACTGTTTGCTTTCCAGTTAAATAGCAATTCACTTGAGGTAAAAATCAAATAAAAATTGATCAGTTTTATCATCAATTCTTTTTTTTTTGGTTTGTTTTATCTCTATTATTCGTTGAGTGAAGGGGCTATACTCTTCTCATTTATACATTAGGTACCCATATAGTCATTTGCTTTTTCTTCTGGAGTTTCTGAAATATTTGATGCATCTTTAGACCTGATATTTTGTTATATTTTTAGTTAATAATCTCTTAAGAAATAGCTTCTTAGATAATTTCACCATCATCTTTCATCTCTAAGGAATAACACTGAACCATAGCGGGAAAGTTACAGTTACCCATAAAATAACCACTTTCAAGAAGAAATTTGACTCAGATTGGCGGCTATCAGGAGCAGTTCAGTTCTGATGAATAGCATCCAGGGTACTCATCTCTTGTGATGAAACTTCCTCGTGAAGTATAGCTGGATTCTTTCATCTCTTCTCCATGGTGTCCATTCACCTGCTGCTGCTGCTGCTGCTGCTAAGTCACTTCAGTCCTGTCCGACTCTGTGTGACCCCATAGACCATCACCGATATCCACCTCTCCCTCGTGGCAATTTGGTAAACACCTCCCCTCAGTTGCTGTCTTGTCTCTGAAGGAAGAAACACTGGGGAACTTGACCAGTTTTTCAAGGAAAGTCTTTGGGAATTATGCCTTGGGTAACTTCATCCTGACTGACATCATTCTCTGATGCTGTGGCTTTCAATTCTTTTTGCTGAAATCTATCATCTTTGTTAACTTTAGTCTGGAGTTATCTTTCATGAAGACTTCTGGAAAGATTCTTTTATTTTTTTAGCCGAGTAGCATGTGGGATCCTAGTTCCTCAGCCAGGGATTGAATCTATTTCCCCTGCATTGGAAGTGCACAGTCTCAACCATGGACCACCAGGGAAGCCCCTGAAAAGATTTTTTCTGAATCACTGAAGGCAAGCAAATTAAACTTGAAGTGGAGAAAATCTTCATGCTTTCGTGGCTACCTAAATGTGGGTCACAGAATATAGAAAGAAGACCCAAAGTTTAGTTTGGGTGACACTGACTACAAGGCTTGCGCCACGAGGTGACATCTGTGGGGCTACTTGGCCTGGATTTAGTTTACGGTGGCTATCTGTTTTTCCTGAAAAGAAATGAATTGAGATAATAGAGTTTACCTCAGGAGAGTTACTTCTGCAGCAGAGAATGTGCTGCTGCTGCTGCTGCTAAGTTGCTTCAGTCGTGTCCGACTCTGTGCGACCCCATGGACTGCAGCCTACCAGGCTCCTCCGTCCACGGGATTTGCTGGGCAAGAGTACTAGAGTGGGTTGCCATTGCCTTCTCTGACAGAATGTGCAGAGCACATCTTTCTGATGGGCTACAGATATTATGACATCACGAGCTAGCGTCAGGTCAGGTTTGCTCCAAATGGCTCAGGTTTGCTCCTTTTGTCTTGGCTAACTTTTTCTTTTTTAAAATAAATTTATTTATTGTAATTGGAGGTTAACTACTTTACAATATTGTATTGGTTTTGCCATACATCAGCATGTATCCACCACAGGTATACATGTGTTCCCCATTTGCCACGGAGCCACGCTGAGCTGGATCCTCTCCATAGATTTCCTGACAGCATTTGCTGAGCAGAATTTCCTGGCTCAGAGTACACATTACTTGTTCCCCTCCTAGAGAATTGTTTGCAAGACTTTTATCCTGACTAATCGAATGCTTGAAACTTTTTATCTCCAGATGGCATTATTTAACTAGACTTACCTACTATTATTTGCGATGACATTTGCTGAGAAATTTGTTCTTTGTTTAAAGTTCCTTATTTGGTCTGGGAGCTTTAGCCACGACAATGACAGTTGCTTTTGGTATTTTGAAGGACTCTAGAAACAAACACTAATGTGCCCCAAGGCATGTTCTCCAGGAATACTACCCTGCAGAAACTCTGCAGGAAACCTGACTACGCAGGAGAAGTACCCCTAACAACCTCTGCCCTAGAGCCTGCCCTTATGCCATGTTATATTTTCCAGATATCAAGATTTGCATAGTTTTATCATTTCTCATTGAGTCAACAAACTACTCTTTGGATCCTGCCTCTTTGGGGAGTTCTCCTCTAAACATCTTGACCTTTGCACATAATTTTTCTAAATGAACTCTCTGAACATTTCTTCTCTGGCCAATCCCATTGATGGAAGCTTCTCTTTCTAAGGCCTTCTCTTGGTAACTATTAGCATATTCTAAATGTATCATTGGAAGTACTTCTTTCAGATCAAAACTATTGGGGAATTTCCCTCTTGGTTTCTGTCAATTTGACTCTGATGCTCTTTAATAGACTTGAGGAATAATGTCTTGGTCAACCTCTTTTCTACATGGTAATCCCCCTGAAGGAGCTGCCTGGGAAACTGGGCCCCATTTACATTTGTCTGTTGGTGAAATATCTATTGATATCACTTGAGGAAATGTGCCTTAATTATTCTTTATAAAATTATATGCTGCTTCTGCTGCTAAGTCGCTTCAGTTGTGTCCGACTCTGTGCGACCCCATAGACGGCAGCCCACCAGGCTCCCCCATCCCTGGGATTCTCCAGGCAAGTGGAGTGGGTTGCCATTTCCTTCTCCAATGCATGAAAGTGAAAAGTGAAAGTGAGGACGCTCAGTCGTGTCTGACTCCTAGCGACCCCATGGACCGCAGCCTATCAGGTTCCTCCATCCGTGGGATATATTAATTAAATTAATTAAATTTATTCTATGTACATATTTTAAGCATTGCTTTTTGAAGACCTATTTCATAAATACCCTTATCCAAGGATCTCAGGGCTCTTGGCCTAATTATTTTGTGGCTAATTTTATTCATAGAATCTTTCAAGTCAGCAACCGATTTTTGAGGCATCTCATAAACACCAGTTTTATGCACTGATTGTGACATTGATGAATACTGAGGAAGTTTTTTTCCTCTGGCTAACTTTTCTCATGAAATTGCTTTCTATTGGCCATTACTCATGAGCATTTTCCTAGCCAGGCTCATCTGCAGAATTTATCTCCCCAGTGATAATTCTTGCAAAGTCTCTCCTCAGCTAGTTGTATCCATGTAGTTCGTTTTTCAGAAAAACGACCTGGAGGTAATTCATTCTGGCCCATTATGGTCTTGGAAAAGTCCAGTGGTGACTTGTTTGGGGCAGTAGGGAATAATTGCAGTCTGACTGAAAGCAGACACGTGTTTCATCATAGGTGCAATAATTTCTGATCAGCTTCTCCCTTTTTGGCATTATGTATACAGACTTTTCCTTTATGGTAACTCTTGTGGGGCAATTTTTGCCCCAATAATTGGTATCTGGGAACTGTATTTCCTCATGAAATATTTGATTATTCCATTTCACTTTGGCTAAACTTATCTACAAGTGTAATATTTTTTATACATTATCTTTGGATGCTATCATTTAAGTCAGAGAGGTCATTCTTTTTGACAATGGCAACCAGAAAAAGAATTTTTTTTCTTTTCTAATAATTTATTTGAGGAGGAAAGACCCAAGACATTCCATCCAGTGTCAGGATAACTTCTGACCATGGCTTCCAAAAGTCTACTTTCTGGGAACACTTAATAGGATTTTTGTTCCATCTGTGACATCCAGACTTGCCTGTTGTTGAAAGTTATCAGAAGGAGTTTCTTCTTGACAAATAGAACTTGAACATGGACATAGAAAGACTCAGAAAACCTCCCCTGTGCTAACATGAGAGATGCAACAGGGCTCAACTGTGAGCCCTCCCTGGGGAAGTGTTGGCACATGCATTGAGCTCTCTTCATACAAATCATAGCTTTAATCCTGCCCAGAAAAGTCACTCGCTGGCTTTTCTTTGCTGACAGGCATCCTCTTATAGCCACATTATCAGCTGATTTAAGCCATTTCATTCTCATATGCTGAAAATTTGTGGTTGTGACATCACAGCTGCTGCATTTGTTTCCCCAAAGTCATTCTTCATGTGGTCTCTCCAAAGATAAAAAAGGGGGATCCATTCTACCCTACAGGATGCTATTCACCCTTTTGAAAAGTATTTACAATCTACATAAAAATATAACAATGAGGTTACTAGGTACTGATTATTCAAAAGAATATTTTCACTGGAAAATCTTACTCTGTCACGAGGAAGAGCTTTAGTGACGGACTTTATCGCTTATATCACTTATAACAGTGTCTCTAAAGGATCTAACATGAATTTTTGAAGTATCCTGTTTGGATTGTAAATGCCTAGAGTGTCAATTAATTTGGCTGATAATCAAGACAATAAAATATACATGAGTGAGCTTAAATGCTTCTGGATAACAATGATCACTGGGAAGCTCTTTGAAGATTTCATTTCCTATCTGGGAGGTAAGAAAAAGACTGCAATTGATTTGGAGCAAAATATCCAAAGACTAGAGATCTCTTCAAGAAAATTAGAGATACCAAGGGAACACTTCTTGCAAAGACAGGCACAATTAAGGACAGAAATGGTATGGACCTAACAGAAGCAGAAGATATTAAGAAGAGGTGGCAAGAATACACTGAAGAACTATACAAAAAAGCTGTTAATGACCCAGATAACCATGATGGTATGATCACTCACCTAGAGTCAGACATCCTGGAGTGCAAAGTCAGGTGAGCCTTAGGAAGCATCACTGTGAGCAAAGCTAGTGGAAGTGATGGAATTCCAGCTGAGCTATTTCAAATCCTAAAAGATGATTCTGTGAAAGTACTGCACTCAATATGCCAGAAAATTTGGAAAACTCAGCAATGGCCACAGGACTGCAAAAGGTCAGTTTTCACTCCAATCCTAAAGAAAGGCAATGTCAAATAGTGCTCAAAGTACCACATGATTGCACTCATCTTACATGCTAGCTAAGTAATGCTCAAAATTCTCAAGCCAGGCCTCAGCAGTACATGAACCATGAACTTCCAGTTGTTCAAGCTGCTTTTAGAAAAGGCAGATGAACCAGAGATCGAATTGCCAACATCCACTGGATCATAGAAAAAGTGAGAGAGTTCCAGAAAAACATCTACTTCTGCTTTATTGACTACACAAAAGCCTTTGATTGTGTGGATCACAAAAAACTGGAAAATTCTTCCAGAGATGGGAATACCAGACTGCCTTACCTGCCTCCTGAGAAATCTGTATGCAGGTCAAGAAGCAACAGTTAAAATTGGACATGGAACAACAGATTGGTTCCAAATCAGGAAAGGAGTACATCAAGGTTGTATATTGTCACCCTGCTTATTTAACTTATATGTAGAGTATATCATGCAAAATGGACTGGAATGGGTGAATTTAACTCAGTTAACCATTATATCTACTACTGTGAGCAAGAATCCCTTAGAACAAATGGAGTAGCCATCATAGACAACAACAGAGTCCGAAATGCAATTCAGTTCAGTTCAGTTCATTCCCTCAGTTGTGTCTGACTGTTTGTGACCCCATGGACTGCAGCACACCAGGCCTCCCTGTCCATTGCTAACTCCCTCAGTTTATTCAAAGTCATCTCCATTGAGTCGGTAATGCCATCCAACCACCTCATCCTCTGTCATCACCTTCTCCTCCTGTCTTCAATCTTTTCCAGGATCAAGATCTTTTCCAATAAATCAGTTCTTTGCATCAGGTGGCCAAAGTATTGGAGTTTCAACTTGAGCGTCAGTCCTTCCAATGAATATTCAGGACTGATTTCCTTTGGGATAGACTGGTTGGATCTCCTTGCAGTCCAAGGGATTCTCAAGAGTCTTCTCCAACACCACAGTTCAAAAGCATCAATTCTTCAGCACTCAGCTTTCTTTATGGTCCAACTCTCACATCCATACATGACTACTGGAAAAACCATAGCCTTGACTAGACGGACCTTTGGTGGCAAAGTAATGTCTCTGCTTTTTAATATGTTGTCTAGGTTGGTCATAACTTTTCTTCCAAGGAGCAAGTGTCTTTTAATTTCATGGCTGCAGTCAAAATCTGCAGTGATTTTGGAGCCCCCCAAAATAAAGTCTGCCACTGTTTCCACTGTTTCCCCATCTATTTCCCATGAAGTGATGGAACGAGAGGCCATGATCTTAGTTCTCTGAATGTTGAGCTTTAAGCCAACTTTTTCACTCTCCTCTTTCACTTTCATCAAGAGGCTTTTTAGTTCCTCTTCACTTTCTGCCATAAGGGTGGTATCATCTGCATATCGGAGGTTATTGACATTTCTCCCAGCAATCTTGATTCCAGCTTGTGCTTCATACAGCCCAGCCTTTCTCATATGTATTCTGCACATAAGTTAAATAAGCAGGGTGACAATATACAGCCTTGACATGCAGTACTTGCATGCAATCTTAAAAATGACGGAATGATCTCTGTTTGTTTCCAAGGCAAACCATTCAATATCAGAGTAATCCAAGTCTATGCCCGACCATAACGCTGAAGTAGCTGAAGTTGAACAGTGCTATGAAGACCTATAAGACCTTTTAGAACTAACACCCCAAAAAGATGTCCTTTTCATTATAGGGGACTGGAATGCAAAAGTAGGAAGTCAAGAGATACCTGGAGTAACAGGCAAATTTAGCCTTGGAGTACAAAACAAAGCAGGTCAAAGTACCCCACTCCAATACTCTTGCCTGGCAAATCCCATGGGTGGAGGAGCCTGGTAGGCTGCAGTCCATGGGGTCGCTAAGAGTCAACCACGACTGAGTGACTTCCCTTTCACTTTTCACTTTCATGCATTGGAGAAGGAAATGGCAACCCACTCCAGTGTTCTTGCCTGGAGAATCCCAGGGGCAGGGGAGCCTGCTGGGCTGCCGTCTATGGGGTCACACAGAGTTGGACATGACTGAAGTGACTTAGCAGCAGCAGCAGCAGACATTTGACATCTGGAAAAATTTTTTATTTTTTTAACTAGGGTATATGGGTGTGTACTACGGACATCTATTTTTGTCATTGAAGTTTAGTTGATTTACAATCGTGTTAGTTTCTGATGCATAGCAAAGTGATTCAGATATATACATATATCTGAATCTTCTTCATTTTAGATTATTACACGATATTGAATATAGTTCCCTGTGCTATACAGTAGGACCTTGTTATCTGTCTGTTTTATATATAGTAGTGTGTATCTGTTAATCTCAAGCTCCTAATTTATCCCTCCCCTTTCCCTTTTGGTAACCGTATGTTTGTTTTCTATGTCTGTGAGTCTATTTCTGTGTTGTAAATAAGCTCATTTGTATCATTTTCTAGACTCCACATTTAACTGATACTACCTGATATTTGTCTATCTGACTTACTTCACTTAGTGTGATAATTTCTAGATCCATCCATGTTGCTGGGACTGCCATCATTCCTTTCTGTTTTTATGGCTGAGCCATATTCCATTGCATATATGAACCACGTCTTCTTTATCCATTCCTCTGTCTGTGGACATTTAGGTTGCTTCCATGTCTTGGCTATTACAGATAGTGCTGGAATGAACACTGAGATGTACGTATCTTTTCAAATTAGAGTTTTCATCTTTTCCAGATATATGTCTAGGACTGGAATTGCTGGATCATATGGTAACTCTATTTTTAGTTTCTTAAGGAAAATTCATACAGTTCTTCATAGTGGCTGCACCAATTTACATTCCCACCAACAGTGTAGGAGGGTTCCCTGTTTTTCACACCCTCTCCAGCATTTATTATTTGTAGATTTTTTGACGATGGCCATTCTGACCATTGTGAAGTGATACCTCATTGTAGTTTTGATTTGCATTTCTCTACGTCTATTGAGTAAAGGCCATGAACGCTACTGACATCTTACAATATATAAGACAGCTCATTACAACACAGAATGCCCAAAATGTCTGTAGTGCTAAGACTGAGAGATTTGACTACTCAGAGCGTGGTCTTTGGGCCGGCAGCTTGGACACGGTGGAGAAAATTGTTGGGAATCTCATATCCAAATATAGAAAATCCAGACATTTTAACAAGCGACACTTAACAAGATCTCCAGGTGACTTATAAGCACATTAAAGCTTTAAATGTGTTGCTTTTACACTTGTTGTTTATTCTTTCTGATTGCCAGTGTGAAAGTATTGTTTTCCAGAGGCTCCAAGAATTCTGATTAATTATAAGCATGAGTTTCTGCTTTTTGTTAAGGAAAGACTTTACTGGGGCCCCTGCTGCATCAGGGGGAGGCAAGAACAAATGGCAGGATCCCTTGCTTGCTCACTCCCTGAGTGGGGTGGTGAGCTTGTTCCTTATAGGAGGAGAGGATAGGGGTATGTCCAGGGGACAGGCCAGAGGGATGGCTTAGGTGTTTTGCCCACCCCTTAGAAATAATTCTTGTTTTGTTTTTAAGCTGCACTGTGCAACATGGGGGATCTTAGTTCTTTGACCTGGGATGGAACCTGTGCCCCCTGCATTGGAAATGTGGAGTCTTAACCACTTGGGAAGTCCCTAAGCACTGGTTTCTAAGGAGAGTATGTTTCCATCTCAGGCCTGGGCTAGCCATCCACACCCAGGAGACAAACCCCAATAGCAATGTGTTCCAAGGTTCTGAGCATTTCCCTCATGCTTGGCACATGTGGTCCTGTGTGTGGCAGCTACGGACTGATTCATGTGTGTGACTGTTGGGGAAGGCCAGTGGGAGCTCTCACCCTTAAAAAAACAGTAGTGTGACCTTGGATACACTTAATCTCCCCATCCTAAATTCTGATCTCATGGCTGGGGAAGATAAGGCCTCGTCATAGATGTTCACTGTTCGAAAAAAAGGCCTCATCATAGATGTTCAATGTAGGCGGCAGCTCTGGCTACAGCAAGGCTGACTTCATAAGAGTGAAACCTGTACAGTTACACAGGGCCAGATTTGGAAATGTTGCACACTTGGTTTAATGCTTTGCTGTTGTCATCTTGAAGCACATAATTTTGATCAAGGCAGCCTTTATTTTCCTTTTGCACTAGGCTTTGCATATTATGTAGTCAATTCTGGGCCTAGAGGAAGGGGTCAGCAATCTGGAATTGCAAGCTAATCCTTGTGCCAATCAAAGCTGGCTAGCTTGCCCTTTTCACATGTCTGCCATGAGTTGCCAGCCCTTATGTACTTTGATTCATTTACTTATTCAGCATATATTTACTGGCCACTTTTTGCACACTGGGCACTCTTTTAGGTGCTGGATATATCAAAGTACACTTGATCTTGGCCAAAAGGCCAAGAAGCAATGGAAATATCAAAGTAAACAGACAAAATCCGTGCCCTCTTGGAGCTCACACTCTCTTGAGAGAGACTCACAGAGGAGACAGTGTGGAATGTTGTGGGGGGCAGTATAAATGGGATGTATCTATAGGAAGCATGGACTTCCCTGGCGGATCAGTGATAAAGAATCCGCCTGAAATGCAGGAGCTGCAGGAGACCATGAGTTCTGTCCCTGGGTTGGGAAGATCTCCTGGAGGAGGGCATGTCAATCCACTCCAGGATTCTTGCCTGGAGAATCCCATGGACAGAGGAGCCTGGAAGGCTATAATCTATAGGGTCGCACAGAGTTGGCACGACTGAAGACGCAATAAACTGTGGAACATTCTGAGAGAGATGGGCATACCAGACCACCTGACCTGCCTCTTGAGAAAGCTGTATGCAGGTCAGGAAGCAACAGTCAGAACTGGACATGGAACAACAGACTGGTTCCAAATAGGAAAAGAAGTACATCAAGGCTGTATATTGTCACCCTGCTCATTTAACTTCTATGCAGAGTACATCATAAGAAATGCTGGGCTGGAAGAAGCACAAGCTGGAATCAAGATTGCTGGGAGAAATATTAATCACCTCAGATATGCAGATGATACCACCCTTATGGCAGAAAGTGAAGAAGAAATAAAGAGCCTCCTGATGAAAGTGAAAGAGGAGAGTGAAAAAGTTGACTTAAAGCTCAACATTCAGAAAAATGAAGATCATGGTATCTAGTCCCATCACTTCATGGGAAATAGATGAGGAAACAGTGGAAACAGTGTCAGACTTTATTTTTGGAGGCTCCAAAATCATGGCAGATGGTGATTGCAGCCATGAAATTAAAAGACGCTTACTCCTTGGAAGGAAAGTTATGGCCAACTTAGAGAGCATATTAAAAAGCAGAGACATTATTTTGCCAACAAATGTCCGTCTAGTCAAGGCTGTGGTTTTTCCAGTGGTCATGTATGGATATGAGAGTTGGACTGTGAAGGCCGCCAAAGAATTGATGCTTTTGAACTGTGGTGCTGGAGAAGACTCTTGAGAGTCCCTTAGACGGCAAGGAGATTCAACCAGTCCATTCTGAAGGAGATCAGCCCTGGGATTTCTTTGGAAGGAATGATGCTAAAGCTGAAACTCCAGTACTTGGGCCACCTCATGCGAAGAGTTCATTCATTGGAAAAGACTCTGATGCTGGGAGGGATTGGGGGCAGGAGGAGAAGGGGACAACAGAGGATGAGATGGCTGGATGGCATCACCGACTCGATGGACGTGAGTCTGAGTGAACTCTGGGAGTTGGTGATGGACAGGGAGGCCTGGCGTGCTGCGATTCATGGGGTCGCAGAGTCTGACACGACGGAGCGACTGGGCTGAGCTGCAGAGACTGAGCACGCACACGTGCACGCGCGTGGGAAGCACCGACAGGATGGCTGAAGAGCCCTCACTGCAAAGGCCACTTTGAATGAAGATGTAACGGAAGAGAGCGTCCACTTCAATAACAGAAAAGCCAGTTATTTTACCAGCTACAGTGTTTATTAGGGAATAGCAGAGGAATTTCAATTCAGACCATAAGCAAATCCAGAGGAGGAGGAAAAGGAACTTGCTTTTATAGAGAAAAGGGGAGAATTGGGAGGGGCTGCAGTAATCAAAGAGCTTGCTGGAAGAAGCTGGGAGCCCCAACTATGGAGGCTTCTTATTGGTTGTTCTACTACAGTCTCTTACTGGCTGGAACCCAGGGTGGAGGGAAGTTTTATTCTGTGTGCGTGTGTGCGTGTGCGTGTGCGTGTGCGTGTGTGTGTGTGTGTGTGTGTGTGTGTGTGTGTGAGCTCAGTCATGTCCTAACTCTCTGCAACCCCATGGACTGTAGCCCGCAAGGATCCTCTGTCCATGGAATTTTCTGTCCATGGAGTGGGTTGCCATTTCCTACTCCAGGGGATCTTCCCGACTCAGGGATCAAACTTGCATCCCTTGCACCCCCTGCATTGGTGTGAGAATTCTTTTTACTGTGCCACCTGGGAAGCCCTTTATTCTCTGTGCTGGATGCTAAAGTAGAGGCACCTTTAGGTGGAGACGTAGGCAAGTATCTCTTCCTATTTGGAGCAACTGATGATGCGTGGAGGGGCATGAGAGTTCTCCCTACTGGTCTGTCCCAGCTGAGGTTTGTTTTTTTTTTAAAATTTGATAAGAGAATCTGCAGAAATCCAGGGGTGTGGGGAGGTGAGAGCTTTCCAAGTGGAGGGGAAGAGAATGTAAAAGTTCTGAGACTAAACCATGCTAGTCCTGTTTGAAGAACGGAAAGTTGGGATGGCTGGCGTGGAAAGAACAAAATGGAGACTAAAAAAAGGTGATGCAGAATCACTCTTATAGAGTCGGGCAGGTCATGGTGTGGGCCTTAAATGTTTCTGTAACTGAGATGGGAAGCTACTCGTTAGACATGATCAGACTTAATGTTTTATCAACATCATCCTACTTTAATGTTGAGGTTAGATTAGACAAGGCCAAGGGCAAAAGAAGGGAGATCAGTTAGCAGTCTATTATAACAATCAAGGCAAAAGATGATGGTGACTTATGCATTCAGGTGGTTGAATTCTGTCTTTATTTTCAATGGAAAGCCAACAGACCAGATTTAGGGCTAACATAAAAATAGTAGAGCCCAGGATGACACCAAGAGTTCTGACCTGAGTAAATTTAAAAAAAAATAGTAGAAACCAATTCAGGGAGAATATCAGGGATTCCATTTGGATCACAGTTGTTCCTTGAACAACACGGGTTTGAACTGCACAGGTTCACTTACATGTGGTTATTTTCCAAGAGTAACTACTGTACTTCACAGTCAGTGGTCTGTTGAATCCAAGGATGTGCAGGAACCTCAGATATGGATAGCCAACTCAATGTAAGTTATATATGGATAAACCCATGCATTGTTCAAGAGTCAACCATGGTTAGGTTGGAGATATCCATTGTTTATCCAAGTGGAGGTAGCAAACTGGGAGTCATGTTCAAGGAAATCTTGATTAAAGATATAAATATCAGATCATCAGCATAGAGATATCTGAATGAATACAGATGGAAAATGATGGAAAAAATTTCTAACCTTTGAGTGTTACTGTCACTGGAATTGTTTCAAAAATAAAGACATGTAAACACCCTGAAGAGCCTAACTGCAAAATTCAGCCAAAGCTGAGGTGCAAACATTTGAAACGAATGTGTCTTCACTGTCTAGTCTCCAAAAAATGATAAAGCAAGAGGAAAAACATTCTCATCAGTTTAGTTATTTATTTTAAATCTTTATTATGAGTTTATTTTATCCTATATGTAGTTCAAATCTTCACACAATTAAGGGGTTTTCATGGTTATCAGGATGAGACTTGGGTTGGAGAGTCCCTGTAGACACTTCCTTCCACAGCCTCTCATATCTTGGTTTAATCCACATAGCTAATCATCTTCAAGTAAGAACTCTTTGAGTTGGCCACTTTCTCAGCTTGTAGCTTTGAGAGAAGCATCATTAGAATCATCCACCTTCTACAACCTAGGGAGGAGATTCGGAGCCAGGATGAAATTCAAGAGCAATTTCATGCTGAACAGCCTGGTAATTTATTTCTTGTGGAGTTCCAGTGTTCAAGTCAACCTGGCTGGAGACAGATGGCTCTGAAGAAGGGCTCTGTTGAGGCATTCCTGGAATCATATTGGAAGTTCCTGGCAGGGATTCCTGCCTCAAGGCTTCCTTCTCAAGGGGTTCTGGGTTCTCCTGCATGAAGTTAGTCTTCTCCAAGGAACTTGCTACAGATTTCAGTGGCTAAATAAAAAGCAGAAGAGCAAAAAAAAAAAAATCGTTAACAGAGACTAAACATTCTCGGCATAGCAGGAACACAACATTGCCGTTTTCATGCTCAAGCCTGAACAAAACTGAAAAAAGACATTATCCAGAAAAGCATAAAATAAATATGACAGGTTCAAGATAATTCACCAATAATTTAACTGCAAGACAGAGCAAAATTCAACACCTTTTAAAGAAAAAGTACACAGTCTAGATGGCCTATACAGTATCACATACAAAGTTCAGCATACAGGTAAATAATTACTAGACATGTGAAAAAATAGGAAAATGTGAACCATAATCTGGATAAAATATATTTACTAGAAAGAGACCTCAAAATGACAAAGATGGTGAGATTGGCAGACAAGAACTTAAAAGTGATTACAGATTTAAAGGAGAAAATGGCCATAATGAGTGAAGAGATAGGGTATATCAGCAGAGAAGATAGGAGCCAGAATGGAATTCTAGAACTGAAAAATAAACTATCCAAAATGAAAAAAAAAATTCATTAAATTCCTAAATAGGATATTGGACATTGCAGGAGAAAGGATCAGAAAACCTGAAGACAGATCAATAGAAATTATCCAAATCAAAGCACAGAGAAAAAAAAGATAGAAAAAATGAATAAAGTCTCAGTGACCTATGAGACTCAAGGAAACATCAAGCATCCACGTAATTGCAGTCCCTCGTGAGGTAGGAAACCTTGGAGCTTAAGTTCTATCCCCAACATCGCCCATTGTCCAATCAACAGTGGACCCTGTGAGGCACTGCAGAGAGGTCTGTGAGGTACTTGCCCACATGATCTCAAAGACCCTTCTAACTCCAAAGTGCTATGAATGAATCGGTGCAGCAAATCTACATATTGTTTCCATAAAAACGTATTCCTGAAACATTTGTATGGCCCAGATCTTTATAACAGTGGGATTTTCAGACTTAGAAACAGAATAATGATTTACTTAACTAAAAGATGCCTCTGCTTAATGAAGAGACACCGATATAGGAACCACTTTTGCCAGTTTTATTCTAGGCCTGACTCAAATGCTATCTTCTCTGTGAGTTTCTTCTTGATTCCCATTTGATGTGATCTCTACCACACATAGTGCTCTCTTTCTACTTCTCTTTTGACCGACACACTAGACCAACAGTATTCAATCTGGGGCACTAAAAGCAATGATGGCTTTAAGATATTTAGGAAATTCTTACAAAATTTTGAGTACAGGTGTTAAGAAAATTAGAGATACCAAAGGAACATTTCATGCAAAGATGGGCTCGATAAAGGACAGAAATGGTATGGACCTCACAGAAGCAGAAGATATTAAGAAGAGGTGGCAAGAATACACAGAAGAACTGTACAAAAAACAGCTTCACGACCCAGATAATCATGATGGTGTGATCACTCACCTAGAGCCAGACATCCTGGAATGTGAAGTCAAGTGGGCCTTAGAAAGCATCACTATGAACAAAGCATAGTGGAGGTGATGGAATTCCAGTGGAGCTAACTCAAATCCTGAAAGATGATGCTGTGAAAGTGCTGCACTCAATATGCCAGCAAATTTGGAAAACTCAGCAGTGGCCACAGGACTGGAAGAGGTCAGTTTTCATTCCAGTCCCAAAGAAAGGCACTGCCAAAGAATGCTCAAACTACCACACGATTGCACTCATCTCACAAGCTAGTAAAGTAATGCTCAAAATTCTCCAAGCCAGGCTTCAGCAATACGTGAACTGTGAACTTCCAGATGTTCAAGCTGGTTTTAGAAAAGGCAGAGGAAGCAGAGATCAAATTGCCAACATTCGCTGGATCATGGAAAAAGCAAGAGAGTTCCAGAAAAACATCTATTTCTGCTTTATTGTCTATGCCAAAGCCTTTGACTGTGCGGATCACAATAAACTGTGGAGAATTCTGAAAGAGATGGGAATACCAGACCATCTGACCTGCCTCTTGAGAAACCTATATGCAGGTCAGGAAGCAACAGTTAGAACTGGACATGGAACAACAGACTGGTTCCAAATAGGAAAAGGAGTACATCAAGGCTGTATATTGTCACCCTGCTTATTTTACTTATATGCAGGCACATCATGAGAAATGTTGGGCTAGAAGAAGCACAAGCTGGAATCAAGATTGCTGGGAGAAATATCAATAACCTCCGATATGCAGATGACATCACCCTTATGGCAGAAAGTGAAGAGGAACTAAAAAGCCTCTTGATGAAAGTGAAAGAGGAGAGTGAAAAATTTGGCTTAAAGCTCAGCATTCAGAAAACTAAGATCATGGCCTCTGGTTCCATCACTTCATGGGAAATAGATGGGGAAACAGTGGAAACAGTGTCAGACTTTATTTTTGGGCTCCCAAATCACTGCAGATGGTGACTGCAGCCATGAAATTAAAAGACGCTTACTCCTTGGAAGGAAAGTTGTGACCAACCTAGATAGCATATTGAAAAGCAGAGACATTACTTTGCCAACAAACGTCAGTCTAGTCAAGGCTATGGTTTTTCTAGTAGTCATGTATGGATGTGAGAGTTGGACTGTGAAGAAGGCTGAGCGCCGAAGAACTGCTGCTTTTGAACTGTGGTGTTGGAGAAGACTCTTGAGCCCCTTGGACTTCAAGGAGATCCAACCCTCCATCCTAAAGGAGATCAGTCCTGGGTATTCTTTGGAAAGAATGTTGCTAAAGCTGAAACTCCAGTACTTTGGCCACCTCATGCGAAGAGTTGACTCATTGGAAGACTCTGATGCTGGGAGGGATTGGGTGGCGGCAGGAGGAGAAGGGGACGACAGAGGATGAGATGGCTGGATGGCATCACTGACTCGATGGACGTGAGTCTGAGTGAACTCCGGGAGTTGGTGATGGACAGGGAGGCCTGGCGTGCTGCAATTCATGAGGTTGCAAAGAGTCGGACATGACTGAGCGACTGAACTGACTGAACTGACAGATGTTAAAATCCATCAGTTAAATCAGCAGGCCTTCTGAAACCCAATGCAAACCATTCTGGGCCTACTTCAGATACGTTTTACAGTTCCAGTGATGAAAGCTAAAGGTGACAGCAGCAAGGAATAGTTCGCGATTCACTTGGAGCCAAGAAGAAACCAGAACTTAGACTGTTATTCTATCTGATGTACCTCCACAGCTTCCCTTGAGGCTCAGCTGGTAAAGAATCCATGTGCAATGCGAGAGACCTGGGTTTGATCCCTGGGTTGGAAAGATCCCCTGGAGAATGGAAAGGCTACCCACTCCGGTATTCTGGCCTGGAGAATTCCATGGACTGTATAGCCCATGGTGTCACAAGGAGTTGGACACGACTGAGTGACTTTCAGGTCGCCACCTCCTCACCCTTTATCTAGCTCTTTCAATTTGTACCAGGATGTGGCTCTCCCTCGCCCTGTAAGCAATAAGCTTTCTTTTAGACCCCTGTTGGGTTCCCTTTGCTTCCTTCTTACAAAGGGAATAAATTTCCATAATTACAATTTGCACGTGAAATCTCTCCTAAAACTGAGAACTTGCTCACAATCCAGGCATCAGGCTGGCTCTCATTTCCCTGACAATTGCCAATTGTCTCACACTTGGCGAAAGAACAGCAAACCGTTTATTCAACCAAATCTTGCTAAGGAACAGCTATAGGGTGTGAAACCTCCTGAGTGCAACATAGAGGGACAACTCAAGATACTGATGTGAGCAAAGTTTTCCATCATAAAACCAGGGTACAGTTTTGGGAGTCTTTCCTTGCCTTATATATTTACATTTCTATTAACAGTGAAGCAAAGTGTTAGAAAAGGATTAGCGTGGGCAACCAAGGTGATGACAACTTTTGCTAAATGATCTCACCTCTACCATCTCCCAACAACTGCTCAAATGATGAACTGTTCCTGAGGGAGGATTCCTTCAATTACTGCTTTCAGACTGTAGTAGGAAACTATCTTTCTTTTGATCTACATGTAAAATATCCAGACTTAAAACATAAATCTATTAATTTTGAGGAAAGCTGAGCATGTTGATATAAATGTACATAAAGCTTAATATTTTCATGTCTTCATCAAAATTGGCTTTGGAAACTAGCAAAAGCTAATAAATTATATAAGACTACATTAAAGATTTTCATGCACAGGAATACAGTGATCATTACAAAGATGTCAGATATTAAGTTCAAGAAGTCAATCTGTTCTCCAGGTGTCATGTACTTTGCAGAAAGCACAAAAGGACACATGGTGTTTTTCAGAAGACTGCGGCAAAAATTGTGGGAGATAAAAGATAAGCTTGACTAATAAACACAGAGTTGTTGCTTAACTATTCTAATAATTCATGACCACTATTAGAGCATTACAGGAGACATCTTGTGGCTTGATAAATAAATAGCATATATTAAATTAGTTAAGTAAATAGTAGATAACATAAAATAATATATCTGAAGTATATACTGGAAACCTATATTTGGTTTCTGAAAAATATTGAGTAATTTTTTTAAAAGAATTCGAAGAATCTTGTATGAAAATATACTTGTTCCAAGTGATGCTTTAGATTTTTCTAAACTCTGGTTTTTTAAACCAATACATGTAAGGTATTTCCTGAAATCTAAAATGCCTTTAAGCATTTTGTTCATTGACAAGAATTGTCAGTAAGACTGATCTACATACAAACATATGACTATGGAGGGAAAGTAGGTTTGGGGAGCCTCAGTGCACTCCGTGTATTTCCTGGTACCCACCACGGGATGTGGTTGTGTGCCCACCGCCGAGTTTCTCCTCCCTAGCTGGTGGTGACACTCTTCATACCGCTCTTGAATCGCACGTTCTTCTTGCTTCAGCATTTCTGCCATTCTGGTTTCTTTGAGGCTATTTTCATATTCTCTCTGCAGCTGGGTCTTCTCTTGTCTATCCTAGGGTGATAGGACAGAGTAGAGTCTGGTCAGTTCCCAGGGGCATGGACCCTCCCCAGGGATCCCCAGAGTCCTGCTTTGGGTTTCAGGTTACTATGAGAAAGCTCACAGCCCTCCCCAGACTGACTGCATGCACCTGTTCTTTTGCTTTCGCCGTTTTCGTGTAATGATAAAGTCGGTGAGCCAGGTACTCTATGGGGTCACTGGGCTGAACCATCGCCACTTCTGCCAGAGCCTGGGCCAGGTGATTTCCAAAGCACCTCTTCAGGTAATTGGTTTCCATCCTGGTGGGCTTGGGAAACATCAAAACAGGGTCACAATCTAATTGGACTTAAAAAAAAAAATAGACACATTCTAACCAATGCAGATTTATTTGGGGACAAAAGTGAGATGTTTCTGGGAGCCCATCCTTCCCCTTAATTACCAATAAATATATATGCACTTGTTAATAGCTCTTACATGCAAATGAACTTTTTTCTAAAGCTTTCCAGCTGTCCTAGGTCACAAATAGGTCCTGGGGTTCATCTGGCCAGGAGCTTGGTGAATGGGTATTTAAGAGTGGCTGAGGCCTCCACTTATTCACACATCTCGACTCTTGAGTAGGGAGGAAATGGCTGAGCAGGCAGGAGGGTGTAAGAGGGTCTCTAGGCACCTACCAAGCCACACTATTGTGAGGTTAAAAGCTACAGTCATCTATGACATAGATAAGACAGGCTTATATATTTCACCACGGACCACTGAGAAGCCCTGAGGCAGAGAGGGAGGGAAAATGCCTGGCACTGTGGCTACTGCCCAGGGCTACCTGAGCAGAGGGGTCAGCAGCAGTAGGAACACAGACTCCAGGATCAGACAGACCAAGTTCCAGCCCTGGGTCTCCTGTTTATTAGCTGTGTGATCTTCAGCAAGTTACCAAGTCTCTCTGAGCCTCAGCTTTCTGATCTAGAAACAGAATAACAAAAATATGCATTTCGTAATTGTGAGGATTAGAAGAGATACTAAACACATGTGAAGCACATAGCTTGGCGAGTAATAAATGTTTACTATTAGCTGTTATAGGGGAAGATTGTGACATGAAATCGCCTGGCATCCAGCCTCTTCCTGACCATCTTCATATTTCTGAAGCTGACACATTTTAACTCCAAAAGAGCTAATAATACAGTGAATAATAGGCTTAGATCAAGTCCTAACATTTTCTGGAGGCACTTTTCAGTTTAAGGAGGGAAAGGTAAGTAGATTAGTAGATATGAATATGGGAAAAATATTCCCAGGTCTTTCCACTGCAAAGGCCTAGAACCAAGAACACCTCAGTAGCAATGAACACAAAGAACCTGCTTTTTTTAAAATTGAAGTATGGTTGATCAGTAATGTTGTTTTAATTTCTGTTATACAGCAAAATGATTCAGTTATACATATACATTAATATATGTATTCTTTTTATATTCTTTTCAACAATGGTTTACCACAGAATATTGAATATAGTTCCCTGTGCTATACAATAGGACTTGTTGTTTTACCCATTTTATATATAATAGTTTGCATCTGCTGCCCCAAACTCCCAGTTCATTTCTACCTACCACCCACCCCACCCACATAGCCTCAGATAGAATTTGCTCCTAAATAGCCTTAACAATTTAAAAGGAATCAGGGTTCCTTGGAGAAAGGACCAAGATCAAGGCAGGGAAAGTCTAATAAATCTGGAATATTTTGCTTTCCCCCCAAAATAAGAAAATGCTAAAAAATAAAATGGTTGGGGACAGAGGAGTCAGCTTGAAGGGGCTATTACTAGCCAAATCTGAGGTAATTTGGCCACCAAAATTAGTAATGACTGTTGTTATTGTTCAGTTGCTAAGTCGTGTCTGACTCTTTGCAACCCCATGGACTGCAGCACACCAGGCTTCTCTGTCCTTCACTATCTCCTGGAGTTTGCTTAAACTCATGTCCAAGAGCCTGTGATGCCATCCAACCATCTTATCCTCTGTTGCCCTCTTCTCCACTTGCCCTCAATCTTTCCAAGCATCAGGGTCTTTTCCAATGAGTTGGCTCTTTGCATCAAGTGACCAAAGTATTGGAGTTTCAGCTTCGGCAATAATGACTGTAATGGATTATAATCAATTGAATAAAGTAAGAATCCATGGGTCCATATAAGAATAAATTACTGAATGGGAGGGCAGGCAAATTCTTTCATAAAGAAGAATGCCAACTAATAAATGTGGAAAGAAAAATGAAATTTTAAAATATTTTGTAATGATCATAGTATAACTGAAGCAGTCATCAATGAACACTAAAACTTGGTGAATATTTGACAAGGAGTAGGATATTCATACGGAGAAGGCAATGGCACCCCACTCCAGTACTCTTGACTGGAAAATCCCATGGACAGAGGAACCTGATAGGCTGCAGTCCATGGGGTCGCGAAGAGTCAGACATGACTGAGCGACTTCACTTTCACTCTTCACTTTCATGCATTGGAGAAGGACATGGCAACCCGCTCCAGTGTTCTTGCCTGGAGAATCCCAGAGACGGAGGAGCCTGGTGGGCTGCCATCTATGGGGTCGCAGAGTCGGACACGACTGAAGCGACTTAACAGCAGCAGCAACAGGATATTCATATAGTCCCAAAGTTTCTCTCCACAAATTATGGATTAACTCCAAAAAGAAATACAGAAACTTCACAGTGGTAAAACCTGACAGGCACAATGTTAACCAAATAATCAAAGCATATATCACCCATAAAGGGACAAAATAACATTATGTGTCTCCTGATGTGATGCACTTCCTCCTGGAACACAACACATTTCTGTAGATTCTTGCCCCAAATGCAAAACTGGAATCTGACATCAAACAAAGCCAAGTTGAGAGAAAGTCTATAACTGGGGTATACTCTTAAAATGTCAACATCATGAAAGACAAAAAAGATGAGGCACTGGTCCAGCTCAAAGGAGCCTAAACAGCCATCCATCCCAACTAAATGCAATCTATGATCCTTAGTTGGATGTAGACCAGGAGACAGAATTCTGTAAAGGAAATTGTTGGGAAAACAGAATGTGAACTGTAAGTTCCATAATAGAATTATATCAAGGTTAAATTTCCTGGTTGTGGTAATTGAAATATGAGTAAGAAAATGTCCTTGTCCCTAGGAAATACACAGTGTGTCAGGGCAGAATAATGGCTCCCAAAGGTGTTCACAAAGTAATAGCCGGAATCTATGAACCACGTTACCTTATATGACAAAGGGGACTTTGCAGATGTGATTAAATTTGGCATTTTTTGTTTGTTTGTTTTGGGGAAATTATACTGGATTATCCAGGTATGCAGGCTTTCCAGGTGGCTCAGTGGTAAAGAATCTGCCTGTCAGTGCAGGAGACGTGGCTTCAATCCCTTGGTCCGGAAGATCACCTAGAGAAAGAAATGGCAACCCACTTCAGTATTCTTTCTTGCCTGGGAAATTCCATGGACAGAGGAACCTGGCAGGTTATAGACCATGGGGTTGTAAAGAGTCAGACGCAATTTAGCAACTAAAATAGCAATAAATCTAGGTAGGCACAATGTAATCACAAGAGTCTTTATAAGAGGGACACAGAAAAGTCAGACAGGGCGGAAGAAGGTGTGGTGATGTCGGCAGAGGGAGAAAAGGTGATGCGATTCAGGACCATGAGCCAAGGAGGGTGGGTGGCCTCTAGAAGCTGGAAAAGGCGAGGAAGGGGATCTTTCCTGGGGCATCCAGGAGGAACCAGCCTTGCTGAAACACTCTGACGTTAACCCTGTAAGATTCATCTTGGATCTCAAACTTCAAAAACTGTAAGATAATAAATGTGTGTTTAAAGTCACTACGTTTGGGGTAGTGGTGAAGGGAGGGGATGGGGATGTGTTGGTGGCTGCTTCTGCCAATCTGTGACTAATGCACCTGAACCAATGCACCCAAGTAAACTACTTTCTACACCCCTTCTCATCAAAGTGTGGTCATTGCATCACCTGGGAGTTGTTGAAATGCAGATTCTCAGGTCCCACCTCAGATTTACAGATTGAGAGTCTGCATTTTAACAGAATCCCCAGGTGATACACAGTTACAGCTCTCCTTTGCCTTAATCCCAGTACAACTACCCTTCCCAGGGGGTGGGATCACCAAGTTTGGAGCAGATCGTTTATCCAGTTTGCCACACTTACTGCAGTGTGGCAGACACTGAGGACCAAACGCTGAAGAGCCTTCCATCTGTCAGTGCTCCCGCTGGCACTTATTATCTCAATCAACATTTAGTGAAGCATCTTGTGCCCAGCACTGCCCCACATAAACTGAAACAAAACATGGGAAATGCTAGCCAAGAACTGTGCGAAACAACTAGCCCAGGGAAGGCTGCAGATGGTGGGGGAGATGAAAAAGGTTGGAAGACTTCCTGGAGGTGGGGGCACCCGGGCTCGCTCTGAAAGTAGTGCCAACTAAAGAATGTCTCCAGCCAGCTGGCTCCACAAGGACTGAGTCATTAGCAGTTGTTAACTGGTCACTAACACAGCCTGAAAAGAGTTCAGGGTGGAAATCAGGAATGAGATACTCCACTTTCTGGGAAAACTGACAGAATAGACCTTCAGACAGAAACTTTCAGGACAAAAATTTACAAACCCAATTTCTTGCATCTTACATACTTAGAAAAGCCATAAAATAATTAAACTGTGTGTGCTTGATAACTAGCAGTAGACTTTTACCTAGATATATGTTTGACTGCAGGTACCCGTTCTCCAAATCTCCTATACGCTGACCTCTGCCCTCACCTCTTCCATGCTGAAGCAGTTTCTCAGAGTTGTCTGAGAGGCTGTCTGCAGGGCTATAATCCTCAGTTAAGTCCCCAAGTAAAACTGAATTTACAGCTCTTAGATGTGCTATCCCCACCCCCAGTGGCCAGGATCCAAGCAGAAGTCACCAGCAGGTGCGAAAGCGCTAGGCTGAGAAAATACCAGGATGTTAGATTGCTACACTCTTTTCTGGCCTTAAGCAGTGCGGGCTTCACCTACCGGTAGCCTTTGCGCACATCCACTCCCGCCCCTGCCCCGCCCCGCCCCGCCCCGTCCCGGTCAGCCTCTGTCCTGGCTCTCTCCGTGTGCACTGCGCTTGCCAGTCTCGCTTGGTCAATTCCCCTTTTTGGCTGGCCCCTCCTCAAAGCCTCTAGATTGCACATCCTGTCTCTGCTCACGTACCCTGGTGCTTCCGGCTCTCCATCCAGCACCCTGTACACCTTGGGCGCAGCCTCCTCTCAGCTGCGCATCCTACCTTCCACTCCTCCAGCTTCTCCTCTCTGCAGCATCTACTCCGCCGCCGCCTCCAACCCTCACCATCGCTCACGCCCCGGCCCGCGCCTCTTCTGACCTCAGCCCAGCGTAGTCAGCTCAGCTCTCAGCACGCACTCTTCTCTCTCGGACCCAGGCAGTCTCCAGCCCAGGGGCGCGCGGGCTCATTGCCTAGCAACGGGACGCTATCTGCAGGTAGGTAGGCGCATGCGTCAGGCGCCAGCCTCTAGAATGCAGGCGCCTTTTGGGAAGAACAGCTTCCGGTGCTGGGCTGGTTTCCAGCCGGCAGAGGCAGCTTTGGCCCTTGGACCCTGCCAGTGGTGCGACAGAGGAATAGCTCAGCGCAGGGAGGCAGCTCTGTGGCTGAGTCCTACTCCTCTTCCTCCTCACTGGTGAGCAGCGCCGCGCCTTTTGGAGGGGCAGGGGAGGCGGGTCTGGAATAGAAAAGCTACCGAAGCTCTCGGAATCCAGGTCGGTAAAATTCGGGGTACCCAGTTAAATTTGAATTTCAGAGACATAAGAAATTACTGTTTAGTACATGTATAGTAGAGTGTATAATACAAAATCGTTTCTTGTTTATCTGAAATTTTAAATTTAACTGGCCACTGTATCCGATCCCTTCCTCTCCCACTCGGCCTGCTTTCTCCCAAGCATGACCGAGGAACCTCTGTTTCTTTGGACAGCTTCGCCAGGCTTCAGTTCAGTTCAGTTCAGTTCAGTCGCTCAGTCGTGTCCGACTCTTTGCGACCCCATGAATTGCAGCACCCCAGGCTTCCCTGTCCATCACCAACTCCTGGAGTTCACTCAGACTCACGTCCATCGAGTCAGTGATGCCATCCAGCCATCTCATCCTCTGTCGTCCCCTTCTCCTCCTGCCCCCAATCCCTCCCAGCATCAGAGTCTTTTCCAATGAATGAACTCTTCGCATGAGGTGGCCAAAGTACTGGAGTTTCAGCTTTGGCATCATTCCTTCCAAAGAACACCCAGGACTGATCTCCTTTAGGATGGAGGGTTGGAGCTCCTTGCAGTCCAAGGGACTCTCAAGAGTCTTCTCCAACACCACAGTTCAAAAGCATCAATTCTTCGGCGCTCAGCCTTCTTCACAGTCCAACTCTCACATCCATACATGACCACAGGAAAAACCATAGCCTTGACTAGACGGACCTTAGTCAGCAAAGTAACACCTCTGCTTTTGAATATGCTATCGAGGTTGGTCATAACTTTTCTTCCAAGGAGTAAGCGTCTTTTAATTTCATGGCTGCAGTCACCATCTGCAGTGATTTTGGAGCCCCCAAAAATAAAGTCAGCCATTGTTTCCACTGTTTCCCCATCTATTTCTCATGAAGTGATGGGACTGGATCCCATGATCTTCGTTTTCTGAATGTTGAGCTTTAAGCCAACTTTTTCACTCTCCTCTTTCACTTTCATCAAGAGGCTTTTAGTCCCTCTTCACTTTCTGCCATAAGGGTGATGCCATCTGCATATCTGAGGGTATTCATATTTCTCCTGGCAATCTTGATTCCACCTTGTGTTTCTTCCAGTCCAGCGTTTCTCATGGTGTACTCTGCATATAAGTTAAATAAGCAGAGTGACAATATACAGCCTTGATGCACTCCTTTTCCTATTTGGAACCAGTCTGTTGTTTCATGTCCAGTTCTAACTGTTGCTTCCTGACCTGCATACAGATTTCTCAAGAGGCAGGTTAGGTGGTCTGGTATTCCCATCTCTCTCAGAATTTTCCACAGTTTATTGTGATCCACACAGTCAAAGGCTTTGGCATAGTCAATAAAGCAGAAATAGATGTTTTTCTGGAACTCTCTTGCTTTTTCCATGATCCAGCAGATGTTGGCAATTTGATCTCTGGTTCCTCTGCCTTTTCTAAAACCAGCTTGAACATCAGGGAGTTCACGGTTCACATATTGTTGAAGCCTGGCTTGGAGAATTTTGAGCATTACTTTACTAGCATATGAGATGAGTGCAATTGTGCAGTAGTTTGAGCATTGTTTGGCATTGCCTTTCTTTGGGACTGGAATGAAAACTGACCTCTTCCAGTCCTGTGGCCACTGCTGAGTTTTCCAAATTTGCTGGCATATTGAGTGCAGCACTTTCACAGCATCATCTTTCAGGATTTGAAATAGCTCCACTGGAATTCCATCACCTCCACTAGCTTTGTTTGTAGTGATGCTTTCTAAGGCCCACTTGACTTCACATTCCAGGATGTCTGTCTCTAGGTGAGTGATCACACCATCGTGATTATCCGGGTCTTGAAGATCTTTTTGTACAGTTCTTCTGTGTATTCTCGCCAGGCTTAAGGCAGCTGTTTCTGTGGGAATGAGCTTTCTTATGTTGAGCCAAGATGCCTGTTGGTGTGTCTGAAAAATATGCCTTACAACTGGCTGGGTATTTTTGCTGTTTCCTGGAGAGGAAGCAAGCCGAAGGAAGTAAGGAGTTTCACCTGGGTTCGGTTGATGAGCAGATGCAGCCGGCTTCTGTTGGAGACCAGTCCTCCTTGGGCGGTTTCTCCTTTCGGAGACCAGGGTTGTCTCCTCCTGTGTTCGCTTTCTGGAGCTGCAGCAGGAATCTGTTCCAGATTTCCTGCACTGCAGTCAGATCCTTCACTGCCCGGGCCACCAGGGAGAAGTCCTTTAGAAATTGCTAGTGTGTTTCAGATGGAATTGAGATGACAATGTAGTTATTTTTGTCTTTAGAGCATTATCCCATTGAAGAAGTACAATTAGGATACTGTGTTCCATACTCAGTTATAATCATTCTTCTCTCTGTGTGGGTAAGATGCTAGTGCCAGCTAGGTGGGGCATTAAATTTGTGCCGGGTTTTGGTTTGTCTTTATGACAATGTTTGTGGATACACAAGTACACATTCCTTTCCCCATAGCGGTAAATACCAAAGAGGGCATGCTGCTGCTGCTAAGTTGCTTCAGTCGTGTCCGACTCCGTGAGACCCCATAGATGGCAGCCCACCAGGCTCCCCGGTCCCCGGGATTCTCCAGGCAAGAACCCTGGAGTGGGTTGCCATTTCCTTCTCCAATACATGAAAGTGAAAAGTGAAAGTGACATCACTCAGTGGTGTCCGACTCCTAGCGACCCCATGGACTGCAGCCTACCAGGCTCCTCCGTCCATGGGATTTTCCAGGTAAGAGTACTGGAGTGGGGTGCCATCGCCTTCTCCGAAAGAGGGCATACTAGATGCAATTTCTGCATCTGGCATCCCTCCCCCCCCCCCCACCCCCACCCCACGTCTTCACATTATGTCCTAGAGCTCACTCCTGGTCTGGGAGACCTTCCTCATTCTCATTTTATTTGCACAATAATCCATTGTGTGGCTGTACTTTAACGATGGATTCCCAATTTGGTTATTGTTAGTGATAGTTTAAAACAACCCTGTGTATGTATTGTAACAGAGCATAGGGAGCTCATCCCTTAGAACGCAGCAGTTGCTCTGCTGCTTCCTCTGGACACCCCTTAGCAGGCAATGGTCCGGCTCAGCTATTAGTCAGTACAGGCAGTGGGCCCGCCCATAACCAACGAACCAACCATCAGTGAGTGACCGTTAGTGGTCCTGCTTAACCATTGGCTGTTGCTGCAGTGGGCTCCGCCCACAAGCAACCAACTGTCAGCTACCGTTACTCAGGAACACAGCCGAGGGTCTGTTGGTGGAGTAGTGAGCTGTGGAGTGGTGGTCCTCAGGTGCAGAGTGAGGTAAGAGGCGGATCCAGGCCTTCTCCATGGAGCCCTCCAGTTCACCTGGCCTCGGGCCAGTGGGTGGGCTGGAGGGCCCAGGGCCGGGGGCTCTGTCCTGCAGAGTTTCAGAGCCCTTGCCAGGGCTACCCACTGCCTTTAGCCCGGGGCTTGAGGCAGCGGTGAACCTCTCCCCCATACCTACTAGCAGTGGCTTTCTGTGGAACCTGTTCCTCCCCACACCCCGCAACTTTTTGGGCAGAACATTTACAGGAGCATCATTACCTGACCATGATCTGATAACAACTGACTCCACCCCTCTCTCATCTTTCCTAGAAAAGGGCCTGGCTGAGAGCTTTTGCGGGAGTTTCGGGTTTCTAAGGCATGAGCCACCCAGGTCCTTGCATGGCCCTGCAATAAACCTTTCTCTGTTCCAAACTCTGACTCTTAGGTATTGTTTTGGCCTTACTGTGTGACAGGCATATGAACTTGCATTTCAGTAATAATATCACTTCACATTTTTGTAAGATAGGATCCCAGATGTGAAATTGATGAGTCCAGTGGTAAATACATATGTAATTTTCAAGATATTTACAAATCCTTCTCCGTGGTGTTATGTCATTTTGTACTCCTATCAAGGAGAGAGAGAGTAGATTTGAGATCTATGGATGGAAGTCAAGGGGTCATTGTTTCTACAATTTTGTGCAGAATTTTAGGTGCTATTGTTTAGGGGACCTGTCTAGACACTGGCATTCTGTCCCCTGAAATTGCTCATGTCTGAATATAACAGATACTCAGTATGTATTTGTTGAATAATGAATACATGTCATCAGATTCTCAGAAGAATCTGAATTCCATACGGGTAATTCAAAGGTGATCACTGCTTTCAAAGCACCTGAAATAGAGTGGTTACTGCATTCCTCCCACCCTCCCTCTTTCTTTTATTCTTCCTTCCATTCTTGTCTAAGATTATTCTTGTCCGGATTCATTAGTAAATTGGGACATTACTGAGAGAGTGGAGAAACTCATTCATTTGCCCATGGAGGAGGGCCAGCTGTGTCCACAGTGTGATTGAGCCATACTTTTTGAGGAGCTAGGAGAACTTGTCCTCTTGCGGGAGGGCAGATGTATGCATACACAGAGAGTGCTCAGGTGGTGTGACAAATGCTGTGTGAGCTGCTTGGGGAAGGAGGACCATCTTTGCAATGCCTGGGAGACTGTTGTATGAGCCACAGCAGGGAGAAATGAGAGAGGATTGATGCCTTGCAGGTGAGGAAGTATTTTCCAAGCTGAGGGAGAGTGAGGGGGCCATCATATGCAAAAGTCATGGAGATGGAAACATGCAAGGTGTGAGCAGCAGGATGGCAAGATCTTCTGTGTAGTTAAAGCCCAGGAGCCAGAATTGATATCTGGAAGTGATCCTGGAAAGAAAAGTGGAGCCAAAGCATGAGGAACTTCATATGCTATTCTTGGAAGGTTGGATTTTTTTTTGTTAATTCTTTGGCCTTGAGATATTTGGAGTTTTAAAAAATTTGAGGCGGACGATTGTGATATTTTCAAGAAATAAGTCTTATGGCTTGCAACGAACATCTTAATAAGTCATGTAGGGAGGGTAACAGCTCTGGAATTAAGAGTTGGGTATGATTCCCTCTCCATCATGCACAACCTGTGTGATCCTGGGCTGTTTGCTTACACTCTTTGTGCCTGGTCGTCCTCATCTGCACAGTGAGGCTAAGGATACCATGTTCAGGTATGCTGTGAGGATTTAATAAGACATGTATCTCTTGTCATATGGACATCTCACAATAATGAAAGTAACCCTTCTCTGACTCTTGGACTCCAGGGTCCTTCAGGATTTGGAAACTATTCTAGTTGTGGCAACATTTGTGGAGCCATTTTGGAAACTTCTAGAAGCATCCCAGAGCCAGCTTGCTTGTGCCCTGATGTGCTGATGGCAGCTGCCCATGACTGATGACAGAAGGTAATGCTTTGTTGGCCTCACTGGACTCTGCCCTGACTGTGCCTTCATTGAAAATTTCCTGCACTAAAGTAAAATGTTTATCTTTTAGAAGTTTTTATTTAGCAGTTAGAAATGGAGTCAGCATATCTTCAAAAGTTTCTTGGGACATGTCTAACTGAAGGTCTTGCGGAAGTGGCAAGGATGCGTCCAGTGGATCCAATAGAATATTTAGCACTGTGGATTTATAAGTATAAGAAAAATGTGACCATGGAGAAACAGGTAGATATGGATATAGTTTTTAAAATTTATTATTTATCAAAGAATAGTTGATTTACAATATTATATTAGTTTTAGGTGTATAGTAAAGTGACTCATATCCATGCATGTATTATATACATATATATTTTTTAGATTCTTTTTCCATATAGATTATTACTAAATAGTCAGTCTAGTTCTCTGTGCTGTGCAGCAGGTCCTTCTTTACTAATACATAGTAGGATGTCTACATTTCTTCCGAATTCCTAATTTATCCCTCCCCCCTCCCCGAACCTTTCCCTTTTGGTAACCATAGCTTTGTTTTCCGTCTTTGAGTCTGTTCCTGTTTTATAAATAAGATCGTGTATGTCATTTTTTAGAGTTCACATAAAAGTGATATTGTATAACATTTGTCTTTGTGTGACTTACTTCACTTAGTATTAAAATCTCTAGGTCCATCCATGTTGCTGCAAATGGCATTCTTTTTTGTGGCTGAGTAGTATGCCTTTGTCAGAGAAGATGATGGCACCCCACTCCAGTACTCTTGCCTGGAAAATCCCATGGACGGAGGAGCCTGGAAGGCTGCAGTCCATGGGGTCACTAAGAGTCGGACATGACTGAGCGACTTCACTTTCACTCTTCACTTTCATGCATTGGAGAAGGACATGGCAACCCACTCCAGTGTTCTTGCCTGGAGAATCCCATGGACGGGGGAGCCTGGTGGGCTGCCATCTATGGGGTCACACAAAGTCGGACATGACTGAAGTGACTTAGCAGCAGTAGCAGCAGCAGTATGCCTTTGTTGGAGAAGGCGATGGCACCCCACTCCCGTACTCTTGCCTGGAAAATCCCATGGACGGAGGAGCCTGGTAGGCTGCAGTCCATGGGGTCGCAAAGAGTCAGACATGACTGAGAGACTTCCCTTTCACTTTTCACTTTCATGCGTTGGAGAAGGAAATGGCAACCCACTCCAGTATTCTTGCCTGGAGAATCCCAGGGACGGGGGAGCCTGGTGGGCTGCCGTCTATGGGGTCTCATGGAGTCGAACACCACTGAAGCAACTTAGCAGCAGGAGCAGCTTGCCTTTGTATATATGTACCACATTTTTTATCCATTTAACTATCACTGGACTTTTAGATTGTTTCCATGTCTTGACTACTGTAAATAGTGCTTAAGTGAACATTGGGATGCATGTATCTTTTTGAATTAGAGTTTTCTCCAGATATATGTCCAGGAGTGGAATTGAAGGATCATGTGGGTTCTATTTTTATGTTTTAAGGAACCTCCATACTTTTCTCCATGGTGATTGTACCAATTTACATTCCCACCAACAGTGTAGGGAAAGGTTCCTTTTACTTCATACCACCTCCAACATTTATTATTTGTAGACTTTTTGACGCTAGCCATTCTAACTGGTGTGAGGTGATACCTCATTGTAGTTTTGTTTTGCATTTCTCTAATAGTGATGTCTAGCATCTTTTCCTGTGTATTTTGGCCATCTGTATGTCTTCTTTGAAGATAAGTCTATTTAGAATTTCTGCCCATTTTTTGATTGAGTTGTTTGTTTGTTTTGATATTCAGCTATATGAGCTGCTTATGTGTATTTTGGTGATTAATTTCCTTGTTGGTTGCATCATTTGCAAATATTTTTCCCATTCTGTAGGTTGTCTTTTAATTTTCTGTATGGTTTCCTTTGCTGTGAAAAAGCTTTTAGGTTTAATTAGGTCCCATTTGTTTATTTTTATTTCCATTACTCTAGGAGATGGGTCAAAAAAGATATCACTGCAATTTAGGTCAAAGAGTGTCCTGCCTGTGTTTTGGTCTAGGAGTTTTATAGTATCCAGTCTTACATTTAAGGCTTTAATCCATTTGGGGTTTACTTTGGTGTAGGGTACTAGAGAATGTTCTGATTTCATCCTTTTCCATGTAATTGTCCAATTTTCAAAGCATCATTTATTGAAGAGACTGTCTTTTCTCCATTGTATATTCTTTCTTCTTTTGTCATAGATCAATTAACCAAAGATGCTTGGGTTTATTTCTGGGCTTTTTATCCTGTTTCATTTTGGATCTTCTGTTATAAAATTATATGAGTGAGATAATTGGCCCAGTGTCTTTGCTTTTTAAAAGAAGTTCAATATTATAATTTCTTTCTATTATAAAAATAGTATGTTTATTATACAAAACTGGGCGACATGAAAAAGTAGAAGAAAACAAAGACCTCTATTTAGATTTTTAGGTATTTTTAGGTTGTCTAATCTTTTTTTCTACATACTTGTCTGGAATTTTTTTTTTAAACACAATTGTGCCCACATTCAATGTGTAATTTTAATTTTATGCTCTTTTTTGAAATAATACATTTTCCCCAATTATTATATAGTTTGCTAATGGATAAACTGTAATTTGCTTTCCTTTCCCTATTGGTGGCAGTTAAGATGCTTCTAAGATTGTGTTTTACAAATTGTTTTATCTGTAATTAGTAATGGGATGTTTTTCTTTAAATCATGCGAGAGACAAGAGGAAATGGCCCAACTGGAGCGTGAAAGAGAAGTAGCTTTGAAGGAGCAGGAGATGATGGAGAGACTTAGAGCAGAGGAGCTTCTCTTCCAGCAGGTAAGACCAGAGAGGTCAGTGGTGCCTGGAGCCCTGGCGGTGGCACCCTTGGGGCAGTGCCCCGACACCAAGGTGCAGAAAACTCCTCGCCTCTGGTTGCTTAGACGTGGCTTTCTTACATCTTCAGAGTTATGTCTGTTATGTGGTTTCTTTTGTTTAATGCTTATTTTTATTTGTTTATCTTACTTGGCTGCACCAGGTCTTAGTTGCTGGCATGGGGGATCTTCATTGGAGACATGCAGACTCTTAGTTGCGACATGCGGGATCTAGTTCTTGTATGGGGAGCATGGAGTCTTAGCTACTGGACCACCAGAGAAGCCCCGGGGCTTTCTTACTGGGGAAGAAGCAGTGTGAAGTAGGAGGAAACCCCAGAGAGTCTGCTATCGCAGGAGCCAAGGGGACAGCATTTCAGTGAGACCTGAGTGGTCAGTCATGTCTGTGGTTGGTCAGGTGAGAGCCGAATTGCCAAGTGCTCACTTGAGGCCACAAGTGACCTAGGTGGGAGCAGCTGTGTGGGGTGGGGTAGCGCAGGGGATGTGGAGATGGTGAGTAGATGTAATGCTTTCAAGGAGATTTTCAGGGAAGGGGTTTTCTTCTGTTTGTTTGTTTTAAGGAACAGAGTGGAAGGGGAGCGGTTGATATAAAGAAATGAAGGGGATGGTTACTGGGGTCAGCTTTTCTTGGAGACCAGAGGAAACTGTCTCTGGAATGAAGATTAGGCAGGTGAAAGTGTCCTTTGATTGAAGGGAAGGGGAGAAAACGGCATTAAGTACATGTGTGTAGGTTTTGTGGAGCAAAGATGAAAGCAGTTTCTGTGTGACTGTTTCTTTTTTATAAAGCAGGGACCATGATCATCTACCCAGAATGAGGTGGTAAGGTAGGAGGTGACGGGAGAGTGGTGAAGGTTTGAAATGGTGACTTTGGAGAACTAGAGTTGACCAAGGAAACTAAGCGTTCCTTGGTAGCACTGAATTCCCTGAGTCCAACCAGTCGGAGTGGGGCCGTTTGGTTTGATTTTGTTGTGTGATTTTCTCTACCTGCCCTAGGTATACTGGTGAAGACGTGGAGGAGACAGGCAGACTGAAGTGAGTTTGGGTTAGCAGGACTGGGGAGCTAAGGATGCTGGTTTGAGAATGGCTGAAGAGGTGGGTTATGAACTATAAACCAGATAGGGAAAAGTCCTAGGGTGACTTCTGGACTAAATTTAATTTATGGAGCACTTCTAAACCAAATTTGAGTCACCCTTATACTTCTACCATATAGTACCTAACTCTAGAGACTCAGCTCCAGTTTACATATTTCAAAAAGGGATTAATTGGGTGTGTGGATAAAAAGGAAAATGTAAACATGGAAAATAGCTTCTCTATCTTGTCTCCCATCCTCAATACTTGGTAAAACATTCTAGGCACCTTAGATGGATATGGCTGTAGAGGCCTTTAATGCCTCTGAGTCTTCATTTTTCAGTCATTGGGCTTATTTTTGTGGGGAGCTTGCAAAGTGTTGGATGTCAAATGCCCATCCGAATGGGCAAGTGTCTGCTGCAGTCTCCCCAACTTTGAGTGGGGGTCTGCCCTGCCTCTTCCAGCTCCTGGAGCTGCATCTGTCCCCTGTCTATCTGAATAAGGGGAACTTCTTAGCAGTTCTCCTTCCCCAAGACAATTAGATCACAGCTGTGGAGATACCCCAACTTCCGTTGACTTATCTTTTTTACATTACTTCAATAAAGTTTGACAATACTAGAAACTTTTCTCTGGCTGTGCATCGAACCCTAAGCATTGTATTGGGTGGGTGGAAGATACAGTGATATCCTGCAGAAGGCATGGTGGCTGGTTAAAGAAGTAGATTGATGGGCAGAGAGATGAGAGAAGAAGAAGGGATGTGTGGAAAGATGGACCAGCAGAGAAGCACTTAAAACAGTGAGGCTAAGATGAAGAAAAATCAGAGAGGCTCTCTGTGCCCTTTGAGTCAAATGAACTGGAAGTCAGGACTCTGGTCACCTGCCTTTTGGTTGCAAAAGCAAGTGTCCTCACAGTATAGCTGACTTGAAATTGTTTGAAATTTTAGACACTCTTCAGCAAGCCCAGGTCCTTGTGAACAGGGAAACATTTTTATTGGTATTTTTTACTTAAGAGCTCATTTTAGAAGTGATAGCATTTATATTTGTTTGAATGTTTTTCTAATGGTTTTTGGTCACATGTGAATAAAGCAGTTGAGTTTCAAACATTTCCTGAAAATGTTAAGAAACTGATTATGTTGACCAGTGTGGCTGGTATTTAACAACTGCATTTTGCATTGTTATTGACTGATTAGAGTTATTTCACTTTCTGTACTGATGTCTGAAATGATTGAATGATAACATTCCTGCATTTCAGCTAGCTAGCCCATCACTTTTATTTTAGTGGGGATGACATAAGAATACAAAGAAAGTAATTAACAGCCCTGTGTGAATAACTATTAATCACTGTTTATTATCTCTTTGTAAAAAATGTATTTTTTAAAAATCCTTAATATAGTTTTAAAATTCTCTTAATGGAATGAGCTTCTATTATCCTGTTTATGGGGTGGCACTGGACTGATGGTAAGAAATTATTTTCTAGTGAGGTTAAACTCTTCCTGTAAAGGTGGATATTTTCAGGCCAAGAGGCAAAACTGAGGATATTGTGTGGGGACTACAGTATATTATGTAGCTATAGCAAGAGAGAAATTTCTACAAATGTTTTATCAATGAAATAAAAAATTAAAAAAATATAATTTCTTTCTGTAATGTAGACTTACTGTTGAGAAGAATTACACTCCCCCTTTAAAGATAAGAGTTCACCTACTTGGACTTCAAAGATAATGTTCCCTCTCATCAAAAGGGATGGAAATGTTTCTGTTAATGCTGATCTGTAATGAGATTTTATGTATTTCATCTATGAAAATGTCTTTTCACTCATAGGTCCTACCAACTATTGATAATTAGTCCCTGTGCCTATAATATTCAGTGTATCGATCTCTTGGGAGGCACTTGTAGAAGTCTACTCAATTTTTCTCTTGATATTTTTCTTTTAGCGGGTCTCTACCTGGTAAATTAATCTCTTCCAGTTGAAGGTTGGTGAAAGCCTCTCAGTTACAGTTTTGAAATCCATTGTAAATGGATTTTGAAATGTGGGAATTTCCTTTGCACTTACATCAGGCCTAAACACACTCTGAAACTATAATTTGAATTTGGAAAATGTATCTGGCACAGATCTGTATGGGAATGGAAATCTCGTTTCTGACAGCGCTAGGAGTGTATACTGCAGCTTGACGTGATTCAGACGGTATTAGCTGTTGTAAAAATGATTTTACTGAAGTGTTCAGTTTTACATATAAGTGCTATTTTGCCTTATACTTTTATATTGAATTGATTAAAAGTCTACAGCAGAAGCTAATTAATGTTTGATAATTGTGGTTGAAAATGGCCTTCTCATTCAGAAATACCTCAGTCTTGTCCCTGAGCTCAAAAATTCACAACAAACCTATTAGGCACGGAACTATCGAGATATATTCAACTTCTGTTTCTTTTTATTTTTAAATATGTGGTCTTTGTAAAAGTTTTTATTTATTTATTTGGCTGCGCTGGGTCTGAATTGTGGTGTGCACGATTTTCTGTGTTGTGGCGCGGAGGGTCTTTAGCCAAGGCTTGCGAATGCTATTAGTTGTGGCATGTGACCTGGAGTTCCCTGACCAGGAATTGAATCCAGGCCCTGTATGGGGAGCATGGAGTCTTAGCCACTGAACCACCAGGGAAGTCCCCAGCTTCTATTTCTTATGAAAGTTCATAGAACCGATGATGGTTAAATCCGTAAGGGTAAATGAAGGTCGCTGTTGCCACTGTAACTGAATCAAACTTAAGTCTGTTCATCCAGTGCACAGTAAAGCGAAACCTGTTGACACTGGGTTGTGGTGAAGGCAAGTACAGAGTTTACTGCAGGGCAACAAGCAAGGGCACAGGAGACAAACTGTATCCACTCTCACTTAGTGTCCGAATGAGTGAGTTTCTTAAAGGGGAAAAGCAAAGAGGCTGGGATTAATCTTGTGACGTTTCTGTGACATTTTCTATTTTTAAAATTGAAGTATAGTTGATCTACAATACTGTGTTAGTTTCATGTGTATAACAAAGTGGTCTGGTTATATATATATCGATAGATACTTTTTCTATTTCATTATAGTTTATTATAAGATATTAAATATAGCTCTCTGTGGCATACAGTATCCTTGTTTATTTTATATATGGCAGTGTGCATCTGTTAACCCCTACTCCAATTCCCCCTACCTTTGGTAATCATAAGTTTTCTATCTCTGTGAGCTTGTTTCTGTTTTTTATGTTAAGTTCATTTGTACTATTTTTCAGTTTCCATGTACAAGTGTGATATATGATATTTATCTTCCTCTGTCTGACTTATACTTAGTAAGATAATCTCTAGGACTATCCATGTTGCTTCAATACTTCTGTGATATTTCTTAATCATTGCTTTTTTTCAGGCAGCGATTGATTTTTCAGTCGTTTTGAACTTGGCATTGACTCCTTTGGAAGTCAGGGTGTCGCCCATTTACAGTTCCCTGGCCAGGTGGTCCATGGCTCAGTGGGTCAGTTAGCTCATCTTGTCCTAGAGAAATGATCTGAATTTGTACATTAATGATAAAATAGCAATTTTAGTGCATTAATGATGTTACCGACAATAGCAATTTTAGTCATCTGACTCTGGTTGATTATGGTGTTCAGTTAGCACAGAATTGAGGTCAGAGAGGACAACAAAGGGAATAAAGTTTTGGATAGAGAGATTAATCATAAACTTAGTACAGGAACTCAACTTTAGGGGGTCTCAGTTTCAACACTGCTGGCTCAATAACACATGATCAGTTCAATTCAGTTGCTCAGTTTTGTCCGATTCTTTGCGACCCCATGGACTGCACTGTGCCAGGCTTCCCTGTCCATCAACTCCCAGAGCTTACTTAGACTCATGTTCATCAAGTTGGTGATGCCATTCAACCATCTCATCCTCTGTCGTCCCCTTCTCCTCCTGCCTTTAATCTTTCCCAGCATCAGGGTCTTTTCCAATGAGTAGGTTCTTCGTATCAGGTGGCCAAAGTATTGGAGTTTCAGCTTCAGCATCAGTCCTTCCGATGAATATTCAGGACTGATTTCTTTTAAGATTGACTGGTTTGATCTCCTTGCTATCCAAGGGAGTCTCAAGAGTCTTCTCCAATACCACAGTTCAAAAGCATCAATTCTTTGGTGCTCTTTAAGAATTTTCCATAGTTTGTTGTGATACACAGTCAAAGGCTTTGGCATAGTCAATAAAGCAGATGCTTTTCTGGAACTCTCTTGCTTTTTTGATGATCCACCGGATTTGGCAGTTTGGTTCTTTTGCCTTTTCTAAATCCAGCTGGAACATTTGGAAGTTCATCTGGAACTCTAACACATGATAGAGTCAAATATTTCCTGAAGAGTAGCTGCTATTGAATCATACAGTGAAAACTCATAGGTTTTAAACACTATGTTTTCACAAACTTTGTAAATTTGTCCAGTTAGGCCTTTTTCTGTTCCACACACACTTCTTTTGGCAGCTTGTTACACATCTTAGCAGATTTCATATCTGGTTGTACTGAATTAATGTTCCTCAGTGTCTGAAGATGTTCTTGCCTGTAGCACTGTCCCAAGAAGATTGCTCATGGAGGTTGATTTTTCAGTCACTGCAAACTCAGCATCAACTCCTTTGATAAACAATAGCTAAGCAGTGCTGAGAGCATTCGTCTACTCATCAAGGGCAAGGAAGATCAATATTTCCCTTGTCTTTAATTGGCCATTGAAGTTGCTCCTCATGTCATCCACTCTGAGCAACTGTTCTCACCAAAAGGCTAATAACCTTATTATTTTTTTAGACACTGAGATCAAACTTGTTTTGATTAAATCACCACTGATGAATGTGTTTCTTTGCTTGGCTAACAGAGGAGCCATTTGGGAGCTCATTTTCATTGCGGCCTCCTTTTCACTTTTAATTTTTGTGAAGAAATTCTGTTCTGGTGAAACAATTTTGTTTTAAATTATCTAATATTTCCAACCTTTGTGTTCATGTGAGTTGAGACCATTGTGATAAGTGCTTACTCTGATAATATTGACATTTACTGTATTCTTTTAGTGCACTGTCATTGAATGAGAAACATCATTTGCTCTTGAATAATTTGATAGTAAAATAACCCACATTCTGCTTTGTCTTAAAAGAGCAGCATTCAAAATTCACTTCTTTTCTTGATGGATAATGCACTGGTTAAAAGAAATAGCCTGGTGTAGTGATACTATGGCGCTCTGTGAGTTCTGATGGTGTCAGTGAGCTTGTATGTACTGTGCTGAGCAGCAGTGCAAGGCAGTGAGAGCACCACCTGCCGCCTCTGTTGCAAATACTGGGCTCTGCTGTCATGGGGCAGAAGCAGTCACAGTAGATAAGTGAGTGAGTGTGGGCATGGCAGTGTTTCAAGAAACTTTTATTTATAGACACTCACATTTGGACTTCATATAATTTTCAGGTGAAATAAAATATTATTCATTTGGTATTATTCAACCATAAAAAAAACAGGAGTTGGGTCAGGTTTGGCCAGAGGAATTTAGTCTGTGGACTTCTGTTCTCCTAGAGCTAGGATATATGTTGAGATGGGACCAAATATGTTGTTGATTATCTCTGGGTTCAGGTAATATACTTAAAATGTTCTTATCTACTGTTTTACAACCAGAGTTTGGCTATTTGAAGATCTGTTCTTAAAGAAATTTCATCTGAGAAAAATCACTGCAGTCTCATTTGTGGCTTCTAGAAGAATAGGAAAAATGATTTAATTTTGTACAAATACTGCTTTTCTAAAATCAGCAATTAAGGAACCTTCCTTTTAAATTTTGTACATCAGAAATATTTGTAAAAGCTAAAGTACTGGGAGCCTGTGACCATTTATTCTCTTAAGTTTCTGAAATTTAGATGGGTGTAACCTTAATTATCCTGGGATACTTCAGAGTAATCGAGTGAATTCCTTGCAATAAACTCTAATATGACTTATTTATATCTGAATATTCAGCAACAGCTAGAATTCCAGCTGGAGTTGGAAGAGCAAGAAAAAGAGAGACAGAGAATAGAAGAACTGCAGAGAGCTCAAGAACAATATGAGAAGGTAAATTAAAGTTTTATAAATGTTTGTTTTATGGAAAACCTCTTAGAATCCTCACTGTTACTTTCAGTTGTTATAGCAGGGGATTCACAGTCTAAAGACCTGCCACATATTATTTGTGCTACTTAAGCAAGTCCTATAACCCTTTCAGTTTCAGTTTACCTTTTAGAAAAATAGGGATAACAGTATAATGTTGTTGGCAATATCTCACTGGGCTGTTGTAAGGATCAAATAAGACCGTGTATGTGAAACTGCTTTGTCAGCAGTGGCGTTTCCTAATATTGATGTGGTCAACATTTTAGTCAAGAGACAGTGGTTCCTAATTATGGCAGCTGATACTGAAGGCAAAGTTCTTTGTAGTATTGGAGGTATTCTCATCTCTGAAACAATAGTTTGTCTCTTTTCTTCACACTGGATGTATTGTGAACAATAACTTACATTTTAAAATATGTTCTTATTTGGATTTTTCATGTCTTCAAATTTTTCAGTAACTTATGCCAGAAAAGTCCATCTCCCTCGACTGTGTCTGTTTTATGTCAAGCCTCCTGCTTGGTTAATGTTTCCTTGTATCCAAAAAGTATATATTGTATAGACTAAACTTTTGCATGACTGAGTTATACTTTTCAACTGAATATTTCATATTGTATGCTTGCAACTATCAATTGTTATCAAATGTTATTCCTCTACTTATTCCATGATTAAAATTTTAAAAATTTAAAATAGAAGCAGGTTTTGTAGAATATATTTATTAATGGCTTAGATGAGAGTATCATTGTTTAAAGCAATTTAAAAAAGTAAATTAAAGGGTAAAATAAATTTTTTTAAAAATGAGATTTAATTAATTTACTATTTTTTTCCCATCGATGTACAATGCTTATCATTCTATAAGAGATGAATAAGAATTGTTTTTACAAAGTGAAATCATTCAGTCCTGTTGTAGTTCAAGTGTTGGTAGACTACTTTTGTGAGTCAAAAAGATGAGATTTTAAAAGGATAAAATCAAATACCCATACAGAGTTTTAAAAACAGAGGTGCTGATGTTGTCTTTGTCTGAATGAGGGTAGGGTACATGGATATCCACGCATGCACACACATGTCAATGCACACACCCTTCCGCTTCAGTTAAGACTGAGTGATCGCAAGTAAAAGAAGAAAACTCAGAATACATCAAGAAGATAGTGATCAAAGTGATAAAAGAATTGAAAGTGTGTCTTATTGAGATGTCCTGATAGTTATAGCTGAGTGATATAGAAAGTCTGTGATTTACAGGAGGGATTGGCTCCACAGGGTCCCCGTTCATGTTGCTTACTTTCTGGGCATTATCAGACTGAGTGTCCAGAGCTGCAGTGACATTAATAATCCATATTCCTACTGGCTTATCACCCCTTTCTTTCCTGCAACATACTGCCTTGCTTGGAGGCAGATTCATCCAGGTCTTTTCATCCTGGCCTTCTTGTGGCTTCAGAGACATGACTTAAACTATGATTTGCAAAAGGAAATGTATTGGAAGGCTCCTGGGTTGAAGCAAGGGTTTTACAACTGAACTGTGAAGGGCTTTGGTTGAGCTGGGTCTTCCAGGCCTCTGGGGGCAAGAGAATCAGCGCTGCCAGGGCTCACACCTCTGCTGGTGCCTCTCACTGCGGCCTGGTTCGCTGCACATGGGTGAGGGTCACCATGGTCCTTAATGCTTCCTGCGTCTTATAATGCTGTGGCTCCGACCATCCGAAAGGAATGGATTCCTTTCTTTTAGGTTTCAGTTAAGAGAAGAATCTTGGGAAGGATTCTGACTGGATGAATTTATGTCAAGTATCCATCCCTTGGTTGGGGAACAGAATCCTATGAGAACATGAATTTTTCCGTCAAAACCACGAAGTTGTGGGATAAGATGTGTGCAGGAGAAGGGAGTGATCTGGAGAAAAGCATATAGTGCTAAATTGCTTCCATTGTGTCTGACTCTTTGCAACCCTATGGACTGTAGCCCGCGAGGCTCCTCTGTTCATGGGATAATCCCAGCAAGAATACCGAAGTGGGTCGCCAGGGATCAAACACATGTCTCTTACATCTCCTGCACTGGCAGGTTGGGTTTTTTACCACTAGCGCCACATGGGAAGCCCATATGTACCATTCAGTTCACTTCAGCTGCTCAGTCTTGTCTGACTCTTTGCAACCCCATGGACTGCAGTATGCTGGGCTTCCGTGTCCATCACCAACTACCAGAGCTTGCTCAAACTCATGTCCATCAAGTTGGTGATGCCATCTAATCATCTCATCCTCTGTCGTCCCCCCTCTCCTACCTCCCATCTTTCCCAGCATCAGGGTCTTTTCCAATGAGTCAGTTCTTCGCATCAGGTGGCCAGAATATTGGAGTTTCAGCTTTAGCATCAGTCCTTCCAATGAATATTCAGGCCTGATTTCCTTTATTGACTAGTTGGATCTCCTTGCAGTCCAAAGGACTCCCATGTACCACATGTGTCCCTAATCATCAGGGCCATTATATAAACGGTCACAAGATGACTCACCCTTGGACAGCTGAAGTGAATCAGCTCAAGAGCAGTTAAGTCAGCTTGCTGCCTTAGAATGAAAAGATAGAGGCCACAGCAAGGTTTGGTTTGTTTAGAAGATTCTGGGTTTTCACATTCAGAAAGCAGTGTCCTATGTATTCAGAGTGCTTTATAGAGGGCATTGCCAGGTGCTGTGGAGAGGTCACATGTATTAGGTAGCGCCTTGGGCCAGACTAATTGCTTTAGAAATATTTGCTTCTTTTTCACTATGTATAAAATTCTACTTAACTGAAAGTTCTTTCAAAGTCTCTTATTCTAAGAGTTTATTAAAATTTTTGTCACTTTTCACTTTTGTTAGTAATTTGGCTTCAGGGTTAGTGTTTCAGCCTATTTCATTTTTTAAAATATTCTGCTGCTGCTGCTGCCAAGTTGCTTCAGTTGTATCCGACTCTGTGTGACCCCATAGATGGCAGCCCACCAGTCTCCCCCATCCCTGGGATCCTCCAGGCAAGAATACTGGAGTGGGTTGCCATTTCCTTCTCCAATGCATGAAAGTGAAAAGTGAAGATGAAGTCACTCAGTCATGTCTGACTCTTCATATCCCCATGGACTGCAGCCTACCAGGCTCCTCCATCCATGGGATTTTCCAGGCAAGAGTACTGGAGTGGGTTGCCATTTCCTTCTCCAGAGGATCTTCCTGACCCAGGAATCAAACCCAGTTCTCCCACACTGTAGGCAGACGCTTTACAATCTGAGCCACCAGGGCACATTTTATTTAATTATAAACAAAATATGGTAGTTGCCTATTAATAGAGTATTAAATGAGGCTGTATCTGTACTTGTGTATTCAGATTTCTTCTTTAAGAAGGTCAGCATTTTTGCTCTTAAATGGGTCATAATGTAAAAATGAAATGCTTAAAAATTAAACATGGAATCAAAATGGAAAGCATATGCAAAGTATTTTTCTCCATTTTTATATATTATAGGAGTTGAGAATGAGCATGGAAAATATGGCTAAGGGTGAAGATACTTTACATGGAGAGGTGAGAACAAAAAGTTATGTTATGGGATACGAATAAGTATCCTGGATTGTGACACTAAATTTTGGTGCATTAGTAGATACGTTTTAAAAACAATTTTATTTATCTGTGTTTGGCTGTGTTGGGTCTTCTTGCTGCAGAAGGCTCTAATTGCAGTGAGTGGGTGCTATTCTCCAGCTGAGGTACCCGGGCTTCTCACTGTGGTGGCTTCTCTTGTTGTGGAGCACAAGCTCTAGGGCACGCGGGCTCCGTGGTTGCAGTGCCCAGGCTCAGTAGCTGTGGCACACAGGCTTAACAGCTCCTGCAGCATGTTGGGTCCTCCCGAACCCATGTCTCTTGCATCGATAGGCAAATTCCTTAACACTGAGCCACCAGGGAAGCCTAGTAGCCAAAGTTTTAATATGGAGTTTATCAAAACTGATAGTTCAAATACATAATCTAGTAATAACAAGTCACAAATAGGGTGTACTTTAAAGCCAAATCTCAAAGTGGATAAAACTGGAATATCCAGTTTGTTTTTGTATTTTTAAAAACCAGAATATTATGAGATTATTGACCATATGATTACATGCAGTGATATGTTTTAAATTTTATGATGTATTTTTTAAAAAACACATTTTAGCCTTTGTTTTTGGAATTCACTTGTCACTAACAGGTATTGGTTCATTCCATTAACTGACAATGTTGAATGTTGATGTTATAATTCAGAAATGCCTTAGCAGAACTGAAAGCAAATTAATGTATTAATCTCAAAGTCATTTGAAAGTGAAAATGAATTATATGATTCATTTATGATCAAGATTCATTTATGATCATATGGTTATAGGATGGAGCCGACTCAGGCAAAACACTAGCTGAGATTAGTGATCGATATGGGGCACCAAACTTGAGCAGAGTGGAAGAACTCGATGAGCCAATGCTCTCTGACGTAAGTATCCTTAGGAAAGTATTTTGTGAAAAGCAGAGTTTCTTGTTTTACTTGGGAAAGCCCAGTGTCTCTCAGGCCAGGGTTGGATGGCAAAGTCAGTCTTTTGCTTCACAGAAAGAAATCAGCTTTCTGGGTGCCAGCTTTTTTCTAATTGGTATCCTGTGCAGTGTGCTGCTGGCCCCAAGAGTGAGGGCAGGCACTGGTCTGGCTCCACACAGAAGTGTAGGCGCTGGTGGGGAGGTAGCTGGGTATTAATGTGGAGTGAGCAGTGTACCCTCCTGTGCAGAGGGTGATACGGTTGTTCGGAAGTGAGGCTTTGAAAATTTCAAAATCTTTTCAAAATGTATATTTAAAACCATGTGGTAAAATACATAATCTTTAAATTTTGGGGGCCGATATTTTGGTTCTCAGTAGTAAACCATGGAGCCAAGTAAATAACCTAATGAGCGTGCATGCTTTTACAGTATTTATGTACGTTAGCTTATTTAATAATCATACAGTGTTTCCTGGGCACACATATTGTGCCCAGTACTTTTATGGCCAAAACAAGTCGTTCTGACCTTGTCTAGGAAAGAAACAAACAACTAGACAAGCAAGTAATTGTCACTGTTAGAGTGGCCAGGTAATTTGTCCTCCAAAGCAGTATGCTTCAAGAGCGAGAGGAGGAGCTGTTGATATCTGATGCCATCAGCAGCTATAACCCAGGAAGCCTATTGAGTCACCTGCATTGGTGGGCACTGACAAAGTAGAACAGCTGCCTGGCTGAAGACCCTTGATCAGGGAAAGCTTCATGGAGAAAGTCAGCCTTGTCACTCAGTGGTGGGGTGGGAGTCTGGGGGCACAGAAAGTATCAGGACCCAGCTCAGGGTGAAGAGGGAGGGAAGGGGAGGCAGGGAGAGATCAGAGCTGGGACAGTGGAGAAATCAGGGGCCAGACCACTAAAGGACGTGAATTTGTGCTCAGACATATATTTATCATCCTGAAGGCAGTGGAGGTCAACATGCTCAGAGCTGCATCTTAGGAAGGCCATTTGGCTATAGCGTGTAGAAGAAAATGGAGTGATAGATTTGGGAAGACCCACCAGAGGGCTATTGTAATCTACGGAGAAATAGCATTGATGACCGAAAATAGTAACTGGTGTTTTAAGAGCTGTTCAGAAAGTGGAGCTGGGTGGATTTGGTTCTAATCAGTCAGTGGATACATTTTTATTAAATGGCTGCTGTGGTTCAGTACTATGCAGGGAGCTAGAAAATACCAGAGAGCAAAACAGATTGGGTTTCTGTCCTTTGGGAGCCATGGGCTGGTGGGGAAAGTTCACTGAAAGGACAGAGCAGGGAAACCTGACTTAGCCTGGGTGAGTCTTATGCAGGAAATGACATTTAAAGAATTAGCCTGAGATAAGTCTAGCAGATAGAAAGAGCAAGATGCTTTCAAGGAACTGGAATAGTCCAGTATTTTGGTTTGAGTTGCATGGAGCTAGGAGAAGGAAGTGATTTGAAGGTTGGAGAGGTGGGTACAGGCAAGATCATACTGGGCTCTGTGTGTCATGTTAGGGATTTTGGACTTAGATGCAGTAGAAGTCATCAAAAGGGTTTATGTGAGGATTAGATATGTGTTTTTAGAAGGTGGAGAAAAGATCTGAGCGGGTGGGAGTGGGAAGAGCGGACAACCTAGGAAATTCTCATAGTCATTCAGGTGCAAGGTGAGTAGGACCAGGATGCACACAGCACAGATGGGGACAGCTGAGTGGATTCACATTAGCTGGGAGGATAAGGGGGAGAAAGAAATCAAGGATGAAGCCCAGATTTCTGCCTTGGGCAACTGGACTCGTCACCAGTTTTTGAACTTTACCATTGGTTGAACTGAGGAACATAGGAAGAGAAAGTAGGTTTGTGAAAACAATGGCTTCAATTGTGGACGTGTTGAGTTTCAGGTCACTCTGAGATATGCAGGTAGGTCTGGAGGACAGGAGAGAAGTCCAGACAGGAGAGAGGAATTTAGTTATATATACTAAGTGAAGCTAGGAGAGTGAGTCAGATGCTCAAGAGGGAATGCAGAATGTGAGGAGGGGTCTCAGGGTGAAGTGTGTGTGTGTGTTTAGTTGCTAAGTCATGTCCAATTCTTTTTTGACTTCATAGACTGTAGCCCACCAGGTTCCTCTGTCCAGGGGGTTTCCCAGGCAAGAATACTGGAGTGGGTTGCCAGTTCCTTCTCCAGGGGGTCTTCCCAACCCAGGGATCAAACCTGTATCTCCTGCATCGGCAGGTGGATTCTTTACAACTGAACCACCTGGGAAACCCTCTCAGGGTGAAACCATGAGAAATTTCAGCATCTAAGGAATGGGTACAGGACTCTGCAAGAAAGATACAGACAACAATAAGAGGGAATAGCAAGAGAAGTAGAAGAAAGGATGGGTTAATAAATACATTGAAAATACAATTGAATGATTATATATTGAATTTGGATTTTATGTGAAATAATCCAAAACTATCAAAAAACTTTATTTACATAGTCACATAGAAGTTACCTAAGCTCTAATTTTGTGTAGCTTGTACTTTTCGTAGTTCTAATTGTATTTAGTTAGTTCACTCACTCAGTCGTGTCTGACTCTTTGTGACCCCATGGCCAACAGCATGCCAGGCCTCCCTGTCCATCACCATCTCCCAGAGCTTGCTCAAACTCATGTCCATCGAGTCAGTGATGCCATCCAATCATCTCATCCTCTGTCGTCCCCTTCTCCTCCTGCCTTCAGTCTTTCCCAGTGTCAGGGTATTTTCTAATGAGTCAATTCTTTGCATCAGGTGGCCAGAGTATTGAAGTTTCAGTTTTTAGCATCAGTTCTTCCAATGAATATTCAGGACTGATTTCCTTTAGGGTTGACTGGTTGGATCTCCTTGCAGTCCAAGGGACTCTCAAGAGTCTTCTCCAACACCACAGTTCAAAAGCATCAATTCTTCAGCGCTCAGCTTTCTTTATAGTCTAACTCTGACTACTGGAAAAACCATAGCTTTGACTAGATGGACCTTTGTTGGCAAAGTAATGTCTCTGTTTTTTAATATGCTGTCTAGGTTGGTCATAGCTTTTCTTCCAAGGACAATTATATTTCTAATTGTATTAATTAAAACTTCTAATTGTATTAAAGCATATTTTAATACAATATGCTACAATTAATTTTTATTAATTTTAATTTTAATACAAAGCATAAAGTTAATAATTGTATTAATTAAAATTTATAATTGTATTAAATCATATTTACTTTTCATTTTGTTTCTAGGTTGCCTTAAACATTGATCAAGACTTGTAGGCTCAACCAACCTAAGAACAATACATTTTTCTTCTTGTTCCAAGATTCAAAATAGGAGGTCCCCAGTTGTATTTTTTTTCCCTCCAAACTTGTACTCTGCTTTTCCTCCCTCTAACCACAGCTTTATAAATAAGTTTCAAGTGTGGCCTTAAAATATTGTTTTCTTAATGTAACTGGTTACATGTGTGATGTCATTGAGAGAACAGGAGAGAACTTTTTCCAAAGCAACCAAAAGGAGCAAGTGGGAGACCAGCTGAAAAGAACTGTGTGCATCTGTATGAGAACAAGATTGCCTGAGGTGAAAGTTACTGGTCTGTGAGAAGTGAAAGAGGCTGCCACTCTGCAGGGCTCAGGAACATTCAACATGCTTTAGATATGATGATTTCCTCCCGGGAGTGCACTGCAAAGACTTCCCCAGTTTGCTGGGAAATGATCTTTGTAGTTCCACTTAATCCATGCTTATTGACGCAGCTGGGGTGGGGAGGGATGTCAAGTTCCCGGATAGGGAAGCTTTGTTTCTTTTGGAACAATCTTTGGTCAGAGGGATGATGTGCTGCTGTTGAAGGGAAGATCTCGCTTCCTTCAGTGGATGCTGGGCGGTCTGTGGACCCTGACTGCACTCTTGGCCTCTTGGAAGTTTCAGGGCTAGCTTTGAACTTTAGGGAGAAATTTACTTTTATAAAAAATTTTTCCAAATCTATGTTTATGCCAAGAAGAGGCTTCTTCTAAAAAAAAAAAAATCTGGTTTTAGTTATAATATACCTTTCCTGACACAATGAGAAGAGAACAACCTAATTGCTTAAATGGGAAAAGAAAAAAGGGGAAAAAAAATATGGGAAAGAATACAGATTTCATTGAAAAGAAACATTACATCAGTTCTGTACTTTTTAAAAAACTTAAAGAATTTGGGGCTGCGCTGGGTGTTCACTGCTGTGCATAGGTGGCTTTTGTAGTGAGCGGGGGCCGCTTTCCATCATGGTATACAGGCTTCTCATTGCTGTGGTTTCTCTTGTGGAGGAGCGCAGGTTCTACGTGAACAGGCTTCGGTAGTTGTGCAGGGGCTTAGCTGCCCTGTAGCATGTGGAATCTTCCTAGACCAGAGGTCAAACCTGTGTCCTTTGCATTTACAGGTGAATTCTCAACCACTGAACCACCAGGGAAGTCCAGTTCTGTGCATTTTATTTATTTTTTTTCAGAAAAAAGTTCCAGGTGCCCTGGAGCCATCAATAACTTCTGTGTCCATCAGGCTTCCAGGCACTCTGCCCCCCCGTATGGATGACCTGTGTTCACTGCACCCAGGCAGAAGTGTTGAAGGCAGCAGGAGAGTGTCCTTCAAGGCCTCGGCCTCAGCCTCAACCAGTGTGGCACTATCAAGGAGGGCTAGGTGTGGAAAGCCAGGCTCAGAGCGCATCTTGGACTCAGTCAGCCCATGCCCCTCGCCAAAGAGTGCAGTCTGGCCCTGGGATTTGGCAACAAGAGTTTCTGAGTGTTAGTCAACACTCAAGGTGAAGCTTTGTGGCTCTGGGCTAGGGGGTGGTCTTGTGTGAAGAGTCTCCAGCCAGAGCTTGAAGAAGGTAGAATGGGATAAGAAAGGAGATGAAAGATGTTCAACCTTTGTCTGGGGAGAGAGCCCTCAGGAAGATTCATCTGGTGATCAGGGTGCAAGGGAAGAGGCTCCCATCTCCACCAAGAGATGACTCACAGATACAGCAGATGCCCACTGGGACTAGGGCAAGCCTGTCATCTTCAGGCAGACACTTATGCTGAGTTTGAATCTGAGTCTTAGAGTTTCTTGCTAATGGCAGCAAGACGTATTTTAGACCCACCCAAAGGATGGGGTCCTCTGTCCATTAGATTTCCCAGGCAAGAATACTAGAGTGGGTTGTCACTTCCTTCTCCAGGGGATCTTCCCAACTCAGGAATGAAGCCCGCATCTCCTGCAGCGACAGAGAAGCCTGGTGAGCTTCACAGTCCATAGGGTAGCAAAGACTAAACAATGATAACAAAGGATGGGGTGGGGATGTCTCCTGTTCTGGCATACTTTTAAGTAGCTAGATAAGATCCTGTTTTGGTTGAAATTGCTGGGAGAAATATCAGTAACCTCAGATATGCAGATGACACCAACCTTATGGCAGAAAGTGAAGAGGAACTAAAAAGCCTCTTGATAGTGAAAGAGGAGAGTGAAAAATTAGGCTTAAAGCTCAACATTCAGAAAACGAAGATCATGGGATCCAGTCCCATCACCTTATGGGAAATAGATGGGGAAACAGTGGAAACAGTGTCAGACTTTATATTTTGGGGCTCCAAAATCACTGCAGATGGTGAGTGCAGCCATGAAATTAAACGATGCTTACTCCTTGGAAGAAAAGTTATGACCAACCTAGACAGCATATTCAAAAGCAGAGACATTACTTTGCCGACTAAGGTCCATCTAGTCAAGGCTGTGGTTTTTCCTGAGATCATGTATGGATGTGAGAGTTGGACTGTGAAGAAGGCAGAGCGCTAAAGAATTGACGCTTTTGAACTGTGGTGTTGGAGAAGACTCTTGAGAGTCCTTTGCACTGCAAGGAGATCCAACCAGTCCATTCTAAAGGAGATCAGCCCGGGATTTCTTTGGAAGGACTGATGCTAAAGCTGAAGCTCCAGTACTTTGGGCACCTCATGCGAAGAGTTGACTCATTGGAAAAGACTCTGATGCTGGGAGGGATTGGGGGCAGGAGGAGAAGGGGACGACAGAGGATGAGATGGCTGGATGGCCTCATTGACTCGATGGATGTGAGTCTGAGTGAACTCCAGGAGTTGGTGATGGACAGGGAGGCCTGGCGTGCGGCGATTCATGGGGTTGCAAAGAGTTGGACACGACTGAGCGACTGAACTGACTGACTGATTGTAGATTTTCCTCCTGATCTGGCTGTTAGTGGAAGGCAAAGAGAAGGAAGAGATGAAAGAATGGAGAGACATAAAGGATCTAAACAGAAATAAATGATAGGTTTCTGCTTCTTTTTGTTTTACTCACTAGTTTGTTATAGTTTTTTAGATTCCACATGTATTGGCATCATGCAGTTAAATAGACATTTCGGCTGAATCTTGAACAGCCAAGTATTAAGTTCACTGTTCAGCTGAAGTTAAGGCTGAAGTTATAGGTTAACTTCTGAGACATAGCAATTTTTAAAACTACACTTTAATTAAAATTTTGGTTTAATATTATGATGCTTGAGCACTGATTTTTCAACATTTTTAAATGCTTGGAACTTTTGTGGTCACTGTGCCACACAATTTTGGTACTATGTAAATGTTTATTTTTAGCTAAAATAGAGAAAGCAGATACTTTTCAGTATTTTTCCCCCTAATGTGTTTTTTCTGTAAGCTCTCTATTGTTCATTTGTGTTTGATACTTCTGGATACCTAATTTTTCTCCAATTCAGTTTTCTGCTCTGTAGATGCTATATTTTAAATTTCGTTTGGATTGAAGATGACTTATCCAGCTGTATATATTTTGGGACATAACAGCTTTATTGAGATAAAATTCACAATCACCCATGTAAAATTTACAATTCGTTGGTTCTTAGTACATTCACTGGTTTGCACAACTGTCACCAAAATCAGTTTTAGAACATTTTCATCACCCCAAGAAGAAACTGTCTGGTTTAGTGGTCATGACACCTAGGTCCTTCCCCATCAACTCTAGGCAACTCCTAATCTAATTTTTCTGTATAACATCAGAAATCACAGCATCTGACCCACCGTTGGTATAGTTAAGAAGAACTGTTGGGTTACGGTGATGATACTCTGTGCCTCTAGTCTTCCGTGCCCCTCTTGCAACTCTGAAGTAATTTGTATGGTTGCTATATGACCACCAATCCTAATCATTTTAATATTAGTTGCTAATTTTTATCCAAATCAAACTTTGCATTGGAGTTTGTGAAATTCATTGTTAATTCTAGTTTCCTCTTACATTTATGTCCAGCATTCTTCTGAAAAGTTTTTCATAATCATTGAGAATCATTTGGTTATCCCCAAAAGTAATTCTTCCTAAAAAGAGATAATTGTTTCTTTTCCCTTAATTGCTAACCTTAAAAGTAAGGAATTCAAGTAGTTATGAATAATGACAATTTTTCCTGAATTTCTTTTAATTGATTATCATTATGGACTCATGGTACTTCTTTGATTTAGTTATTTTTTATTATCATCACCTTGGTAAGTGAATAAGCTCCTTTATTCCTTATGTATGGTGTTTCCACTACTCAGGACCGTGCATAATTGATATTATTCACTAGTCTGCAGATGAAGAAACTGAGGCACAAAGAGAGGGGTTTTGCCTCGTTTTAAACAGTTGGTAAGTGACAGAGCTGACCTGGACTGGGCCTTTCTTGGGCCTCAAAGTCAGTGCTGCTGATGTGCTCAGTCATGGCTGACTCTTTGCGACCCCATGGACTGTAGCCTGCTAGGTTCCTCTGTCCATGGAATTTTCCAGGCAAGAATACTGCAGTGGGTTGCCATTTCCTTCTTCATCAAAGTCAGTATTTTCTGTCAGTTCACTATTTGGATTCTGGATAGGGACAAGAAAATTAAAGTAATTTTTTTTTAAAAGATCTGAAACAATTGTTTGTATAGCTCAATGTTCATAAAGAATTAGACTTTTTATATGTTTTACTTTTTATTGTGGTAAGATGCACATAACATGAAATTTACCATTTTACCATTTTAAAGTGTGCAGTTCAGTGGCCATAAATAAAGTCGGCCATCGCTGTACTTGATATCATGCTGCCATCCTCACTGTCTGGTTCCAGGATGTCTTTATCAGAGCTGGAGCCTACACACCCACTGAGTAATCACTCCCCATTCCTCCCTCCTCCCAGCCCCTACCAACTGCTGAGTAGGTTTCTATGAATTTACTGGTTCTGGAAACTTCAAATAAATGGAATATATGGCCTGGCTTCTGTCACCTCCATCATGTTTTCAAAGTTCATCTAAGTTGTACCATATATCAGTACATTTTTTGTCACTGAATGATAACTTACTGCTTCGATATATACCACACCTACCCATTTGTCAGTTCATAGACACTAGGGTGATTTCTGCCTTTGGGCTCTTGTGAATAATGTTGCTATCAACTTGTGTATTCAAACTTGTATGTGGACATGTGTTTTCAGTTTTTCTGAGTATATACCTCGGAGTGAGTCATACAGTAATTCCATGTTGAAGTTTTTGAGGAACCTCCAAGCTACTTTCCACTGCAGCTACACCATGTCACATTCCTACCAACAATGTATCATCCCCACTTACACTTGGTATTTACCATTTTCTTTTTGTGTGTGTGGCTATCCTAATGGGTGTGAAGTCATGTGTCATGGTGGTTTGGTTTGTATTTCCGTAATTACTAATAACTAAGCATCTTTACATGTGCTTGTTGGTCATATTTATGTCTTTGGAGAGATGTTCTTTCAAGTCCTTTGCCTGTTTTTATTTTGTTATTTTTATTTTTTGTAGTTTTAAGGTTTTTGGGTTTTTTTTTTTTAAGAAAAATATATTCTCTGGATTCTAGACACTTATTGGTTATATAATTTGCAAATATTTTCTCCCATTCTCTCGCTCTCCTGATGGCGTCTTTTAATCCTCCAAAGATTCCATTTTCAAAAAGTCCAGTTCATCCATTTTTTCTTTTGTTGCTTGTGCTTTTGATGTCATGTCTAAGAAATTATTGCCAAATCCAAGGTCATAAAGGTTTACACCCATGGTTTCTTTGAAAAGTTTCATAATTTTAACTTTTATTTAGATATTTAATCCATTTCAAATTAATCTCATATATAATACGAAGTAAAGGTCCAACTTCCTTCTTTTGCGTTTGCCTATTCCGTCATCCCAGCACCGTTCATTGAAGAGACTGTTCTTTCTCCATCGAAAAGTCTTGGCACTCTGTTGAAATCAGTTAAGATAATATATATGTATGGGTTTACATACATTGCGGACTCTCCATGCTATTCAATCAATCTATATTACTGTTTTTATCCCAGTAATACCCTCTTTTGACTATTGTAGCTTTGTAATTTTTATGAGTTTTGAAATTGAAAAGTGTGAGCCCTCCAACTTTGTTCTTTTTCAATGTTTTGGCTATTAGGCCCCCTTGAAATTGCATATGAATTTTAGGATTGTCTTTTTCATTTTTGTAAGGGAGTACATTGGGATTTTGATGGGGATTTCATTGAATCCTTAGACAGGTTTGGGATATATGGCCATCTTAACAGTGTTAAGTCTTCCAATTCACAAACACAAGATGTTTTTCTATTTAAGTTTTCTTTATTTCTGTCAAAAATGTTTTGTATTTTTCAGCACACAGGTCTTGCTCCTTCTTGGTTACATTTATTCCTAAGCATTATTAATGCTATTATAAATGAAATTATTTTATTAATCTCTCTTTTACATTGTTCATTACTTATATACTGAAATGCAGTTGGTTTTGTTTATTGGTCTTATATCCTGAAATTTTGTTGAATTTATTTATTAGCTCTAGTAGTTTTTTTGTTTTTGTGATTGCTTAGAATTTTTTATACACAAGATCATGTCATTTACAAAGAGAGATAATTTTACTTCTTCCTTTCCAATTTGTGTACCTTTTAATTCTTTTTTTATTCCCTTAATTGCTCTGGCCAGAACTTTCAGTATAACATTGAATAGAAGTGTTGAAAGTGGGCATCCTTGTTTTGTTCCTGATTTTAGGGGGAAAGCTTTCCATTTTTCACAAGTAAATATTTTGTGACTGGGGTATTTTAGAGTTTTTTTTTTTTAATCAATTGAAAAATTCCATGTATTCATGATGTGTTGAATGTTTTTATCATGATATGATCCTTTTTATGTTTTTCTAGGGCCAATTTACTAGGAATTAGTTAAGGATATTTGTATCCATATTCAAAGCAGATACTGGTCTCTAGTTTTCTTATGTTGTCCTTAGCTTTGGTATATGTTTAATACTGGTTTCATAGACTAAGCAAGGAAGCATTCCTTTCTCTTTTGTTCTCGGAAGAGTTTATGAAGGATTAGTATTGATAATTCTTTAATTGGTAGAATTTTTTTAATTGATAGAATTCACCCATAAAGCCTTCTAGACCTATTCTTTTCTTCGTTGGAAGCTATTGATTACTAATTCATTCTCTTTACTGCCAGTATTTCTGTTTCTTTTTGAGTCAGTTTTTATAGTTTATGTCTTTCTAGGAGTCTGTTCATTTCACCTACGTTATCTAATTTGGCATAGAATTAACATACAATCCTTATAATCCTTTATGGGGTGCATATATCTTTTTGAGTTAGTGTATTAATTTTCTTTGATAAATACCCAGAAGTGGAATTGCTGGATCATATAGTTTCACTTTATTTTTTTGAGGAACCCTGTACTATTTTTCATAGTGGCTACATCAATTTACAATTCCCCAAAGAGTGTACTTGGGGCTCCTTTTCTTTTCATCCTCACCAATACTTGCTATTTCTTGTGTTTTTTTGATAGAAGTCCTTCTAGTGGGTATGAAGTGCTATCTCTTTGTGGTTTTTATTTGCATTCCATGATGATTAGTAATGTTGAGCACCTTTTCACGTTAGCCATCTGCGTGTCTTTGAAAAAGTTATCTATTTGGATTGCCTGCCTATTAAAAAAATTTTTTTGATATTGAATTGTATGAATTCTTAGCAGATATATGATTTTTCAAATATTCTTTCCCATTTGGTAGGTTGCCTTTTCATTTTGTTGATGGTTTCTTTTGCTGTGCAGAAGCGTTTTAGTTTGACTTAGTCTCACTTGTTTATTTCTGGTCTTGTTGCCTTTGGTTTGATGTCAAATTTAAAAAATAATCACCAAGAATGATGTCAAAAAGCTTACCACCTATGTTCTCTTCTAGGAGTTTTATGATTTAGGGTCTTTAATAATTTTGAGTTAATTTTTGTGAATGGTGTAAGCTAGTGGTTTCATTCTTTTGCATGTGGCTATCCAATTTTTCCAACACTGTTTATTGAAGACACTGTCCTTTAAAAGAAATATATTAATAAATAATACTCTGGTTTAGAATAATGCCTACTTAATTTTATTTATTAAGAAGCAGAAACTGCTTCTACATAGCTCTACTTTCTTCCTCCTCTTTTGTGCTATCATTGTCATAGAAATAACACTTTCAAATTTGTATGCCCATTAACACAGACTTTTAATTGTTGCTTTTAAATAATATAGGAGAAAAAGTTACAAACAAAAAATACATAATTATGGGTATCAATGTTCATTATTTCTTCATGGGAATTCAAATTACTGTCCAGTTTCACTTCTGCCTGAAGAATTCTCTTTAGTATTTCTTGCAGAGCAAGTCTGCTAGCAATGAATTCTGTTAGCTTTGTTTTAATTTCTCATTTATTTCTGAAGGATGGTTTTGTTGGATATAGAGTTATTATCAGTGTTTCCTTTCAGCACTTTGAATATGTAATCCCACTGCCTTCTATCCTCCAAGGTTTCTGATGAGGAATTAGCTGTTAATTTCGTTGAGCATCCCTTGTATGTGATAAGCTGCTTCTCTGTTGCTGCTCCCAAGATTCAGTCCTTATTTTTGGATAGATTGATTATGATTTCCCTCAATATGCATCTCTTTGAGTTTATCCTACTTGGAGTACACTGGGGCTTCTTGGATTTGTGGTTTAATATTTTCTATAAAATTTGGGAAGTTTGGGACCATTATTTCTTCAAATATTATTTTAGCTTCTTTTTCTTTCTGCAACTCATTTATGCACATGTTGGTATAATTGATGGTGTTCTATTTGTCTTTCAGGCTTTGTTATTGCATATTTTTTTTCTTTGTTTGTCTCAGAGTGAATAATGTCAATTGACCTATCTCCATAATGTTGATTTATTCTTCTACCAGCTCAACTCTGCTATTGCATTCCTCATATGAATTTTTCATTCTAGTCACTGTTTTTCAACTCCAGAATTTCTAAGTTTTCTTTAGTTTTTATGGTTTATTTTAGCACTTTGAACAAATTTAAAATAGTTGATTTAAGGTTTTGTCTAATAAATCCCATGCTTGACTTTTCCTTAGGGACAATTTCTAATAATCTTTTTTTTTTTCTGAATATGGGCCATACTTTCTTGTTTCTTTGCATACCTTGCAATTTTTTGAAAAGTGGGGATTTCAAAACATATGTATTAACAATTCTGGAAAACAGATTCTACCCTCACCACAGAATTTACTATTGCTATTTGTTCTTGTTATTTGTTTGTTTAGTAACTTTTCTGAATTTATTTTATCATGTCTGTATGTATTGTCATATGTGGTCACTGAAGTCTGCTTGGGTTGCTTAGTCAGCCTTTGATTTGACAGAGGTTTCTTTAGATGTTTGAAACCGATAAATCTTCCAGACTTTGTTGTGGCGTACATGCAATGCTTAGGTATGTAGTTTATAGCTCTGCTTTAATCTTCACTTTCTGATTGTGTTGAGCCTCCTCCAGTTCAGCCAGAGATGAGAGCTTAGGGTCGTCTTGGGTCTTTCTTAACTGTATATATAGCCTTAGGCATGCAACCCAGCAGCCATGTCATTTTCTAGCAATATTGCAGAACTTTTAATAGTCCCCTACGGAATCTCATTCTTAAGCTTTTTGACTTAAGGTTTTGGTCATCTTGTTCTTTGTCCCAGTCATTATCACTGTATCAGTCAGCCATGATGTTAAAAAAAAGTTGGTGCTGATTTTTTGTTTGCATAGGTGAACTTCGAGTCATGTCAAATAGAGTTTTTTCAAGTGGGATTTTCCATGGAACTTCCAGGAAAGTCAAATAATGACTATTTTCTGGGGATTGGCCTTTAGATAAGTTCCATCCTGATTCTGCCTTTATTTATTTATTTATTTTTGGCTAATAGGTCACTGATTTTCACCATGGTTTCAACATGAAAGCTCTGTTGATTTTCAAGACTACCATAGACTTGGGATAGGGGAATGGGAATAGAGAAAGGTAAGTAGCCACAAGGTTCATGCTATTCTTGAGATTCAGCTATTTTTCTTGAATGAATATTCCCTGAATTTTTTGCCAGTCTTTGGTTAATTTTGAGTTCTGAAAAAGTTGGTTTTGACAGTTTATACCAGCATTATTACTGTTTTTATGGAGAAGAGGGTTTTGGGAGATATTTTTAGAGATCTTTATTTTTGGAAATCATTATTTTACCTTTATTTTAAAATTGTTTAGTTTTGTTCTTAGGCATCCTAGTGAGATAAGGCCAAATGGCGCATTTCTTTCTAACATTAAATGAAATCTATAATCATCTATCATGTAAATGATATGAGATGTAAGCCTTTGAATTTTGTATATAAATGTTTTTTGGATTTTGACATTTGCCTTTGAAGCAGTTTTCTACTGCTTATAAAACTGTAAGTTGACAGTTTTTTCTCTTTCAGTATTTTAAGGATGATTTCTTGCTCTCTTCTCATTGCTTTGTTTTTGGTAAGAGACCTAACGTCACCCTTAGGTGTTCTTATGTAATATGTCTATTTTCTCTGATTTTAATAGTTTATCTTTATTACTGGTTTTGAACAATTTGATTTTGATATGCCTTGGTGTACTTTACTTCATATTTTGTATGCCTTAGGTTTATTTGAGTTTCTTGGCTTAGGTTTTTATTAAATTTGGAAAAAGTTTTAGTCTTTATTTCTTAAGTATTTCTTTACTATTTTCTCTCTAGGGTGAACTGAGCTCACTGATGTTGTAATTCCCTTCTTTTTGTTTTTTTGCCTCTCCATGTTTCATTTTTGAAAGTTTCTGTTGCTAAAGATTTTTTTCTCTGCGATATCTACTGTTAATCCTGTCTGGTATATTTAGCATTTATATTTATTATTTTTATAATATCATCCATCCTCTACTTAATATGTTCATTCTTTCCTCTTGCTTATAAAATGTATAGGAGACAATTGGAAAGTTTGCATTAATGTTTCTGGTTACTAATTCTGTCATTGCATTGGGGCAATTTTGATTTATTTTTTCCTTATTATAGGTTATTTTTCTTCTTTGCTTGGTAACTTTTTATGTGAATTTTGTCTTCTTGAATGTTGCGCATTTTTATTCCTAAAGTAAATATTTTCGAGCTTTTCTCCTAGGTGTAATTAAGTTACTTGGAAATAGTTTGATATCTTTTCAGGTCTTAGTTTTAAGAAGCTTTGTGAATTGGGACCAAGAGAGCATTCCGTCTTGGGCTAATTTTGCCCTGCAACTAAGGCAATAGTCTTGAACGTATGCTACCCGATGCTAGTGAGTTATGAGGAGTCCCACTTTGGCTGTGGGAAGATCAATTATTTTATTATATTTTTGAAATGACTTTATTTTTTCCAATTAAAATCTATTATTTTAGAGAATTATTTATTTTATTTTAAAATTTTATTGGCATATAGTTGATTTACAGTTTGTGTTAGTTTTAGGTGTACAGTCAAGTGATTCAGCTTTACATAGACATATATTCATTCTTTTCCAGATTCTTTTTGCATGTAGTAAAACCACTTTGTTGATGTGTGATTGACAGGAAGAGAACTTCTTCCTGAGTCTTTTTGAGCCATGCTGTCTAATCATTTCAGGCGGTTCCTTCTTTAGCTTTGTGTCATTTCCTCATACACAGGCATTTATTACCCAGCTGAAGACTCGAAGTGGACCCTCTGTAGGTTTCTCTGTGCTTTCAGTTCCTTTTCCTTCAGTCAAGGAGTCACCAGGCTTCATATACTTCCCCCTCCCTCACTGTAGTAGAGAACACTTTTTTCTCTCATTTCGTGATTACTGTCCCTTGTTGCTCAGCCATCACTGTCTTGAAATGTATTGTTTCACGTATTTTGTCCTGGTTTTGTTTCATGTGCAAGACCTGAACCTTTTACACCATTCTGGCTTGAAGCCAAAGATCAAACCCTATAGACTTTTTCTCATGAAAAACTGTTCCTTTGCTATACTCATCTTTCTTAGTTTTATGACGTTCAGTGTGATTATTTTCTGAGGACTTTAGGAGTCCTGAATGTACCTAATGACTTATATCTCTTATCCTGTTTGAAACTAGGCATAAGGGGCCAAATGCCCCTTATGAGTCAAAGAATCGACTTCATGGATGTTAATTTCATCAAAGAGTGCCCTTTGGACACTGGGCCAAAACAGTGTTTCATTCCTACTGGTTAGTCTCAAGAAAAGCAGTCAGGAAGCTGCAGTTCTGTCTGTGCCAGGTGGAGAGCCTGGTCTATTGGCTTCTCAGAGGGGGAGATAAAAGCACAGAGGGTCTTTGGTTGGTTTGATTGGCTGAGACATTGAGGAGCAAGAGCTCTAAGTCCCAGGTGGGCCTGCGGCCTTTAGACCAGACCCACTCATCCTTCTCTTGGAAGAAGCAAGAGAGGAGGGTGGTGCAGAGGTAACCTGGCTGTTCTGCCACACACATCACTCCATCTTGGGAAATGATACCATATTAGTCTTGTTTTGGCTGAAATAACTTAAAACCCCAATTCAGCTGGCTTCAGGGATCAGATAACTAATCATCTCCACAAGAAGTGCAGAGGATGGCAGGCCCCAAGCATGGCAGATCAGGGCTCTAGCTCCCTCGTCTTAGCTCTGTCATTCTCTCCTATTGGCTTCACCCTCAGGTTCCTCACAGCTTGACAGCAATAAATAAATCCAGGTGTTATATTCAGATACAGCAGCATCTTATGTAAGAATTAGGTGAGCCTCTATCTTCCTGAGTGTTATTATATTCCTAGAAACTGTTTAGCAAACTTCTTTTCCTGTCTCACGTGATTGCACTATATATATATCATCTCCAATCTCATTTCCAACAAAGATGAGTAGTTATCACCCAAAGTACTTACACACCATTGATTCATTCATTGATTAATCAGTTTAGATTCCTTTATTCTCAATCTGTATCAAAGAGACATCCCTAATTAAAGGGCAGGGCCAGGGTAAGGCAAATGTGATAAAAGTTTTAAGTGCAAACTCTGTAATTACAGGAACTGGAGAATGCCTGGCTCTTAAATTTTGCCCTCTAGGCACTCTGTTTACATTGCCCTAGTCCTGCCCCTGCTAGTTACTGTAGGACAGGAAAATAAAGTATTACTTTTTCCCTGACAGAGCTTTTGTGTCACTGAAAACTGTGTGCACATATTTGGGGCAGTTTGTTTGAAGCAATTAATTGACACAAATAGGACCAAAGAAATTAGAGGAGGGAGTTATTTTTTAAATTTAATTAATTTTTTAATTAAAGGATAGTTGCTTTACAGAGCTTTGTTGTTTTCTGTCAAATCTCAACATGAATCAGCCATAGGTATATATATGTCCCTTTCCTCTTGAACCTGAGGAGGGAGTTATTTGAGCAAGCTTTGTGAAAGGGAGAACCTTGAAAAGAACCTTAAGGGAAAGGTAAGTTTTGAACATGTGAAACCCATGGGAATGTGAAGTGAAGTGAAGTGAAAGTCACTCAGTCGTGTCTGACTCTCTGCATCCCCGTGAATTGTACAGTCCATGGAATTCTCCAGGTCAGAATACTGGAGAGGTTAGCCTTCCCCTTCTCCAGGGTATCCTCCCAACCCAGGGATTGAACCCAGGTCTCCTGCATTGCAGGTGGATTCTTTACCAACGGAGCCACAAGGGAAGCCCATGGGGATGTGAAGGAACTAGTCAAAGAGAGGGCTAGAGGGACTATTAGGAGCCAGATCATGGAGGCCAGGGATGCCAGCCTCCATGGTTTAGACTTGAGATACTGGAGTGATGTATGGAAAGACCCATGATGGTTCTTGAGGGCTTTTCACAGTTTTCATGAAGTACGTGGATGTGAAATTCAGATCATATGGTTAAGGCATGAATTTTGGTAGAGAAGGGAAAGATATTGTAAAGCTATTCTTTGGAGAAATTTTGTGATGAAGAGAAAGTGCTTGAGAATTTTGCAGGATTGAGAAGGGATTCTCCTTTGGGTAGAAAAAAGTTTCATGTTTTTGGCAGTAGGCAAGAGGCAGCTGAGTCAACTTGTTGGCAAGTTGAGAGGCAGAGGCTGGAAGTGTGGTTCAGGAGACTTAGAACAGGGTTCCTGGAGAAGGAGAATTAGGTGTGGAGCAAAATTACAAAGGAAGGAAGGCACTTTGGAATTACCCTTTTGCTCTCATCCAGGGGTGGGAAGTAGATATTGTGAGTGAAGGGGAAGAACATTTGGGATAGTAGTGCATTCTAGAATTTTCAGTATGGACTTCTAGTCCTCTTGGTAAAGAAGGAAAGGAGGACAGAGTTTGGTTATGTACTTGAGTGAGGATGAATTTTAAAATATCTGCTGGGGGAATGGGTGAATAAAATGATTGTTGGATGACTCTGTGTACCCACTTTAAATTTATTCATTCTGAAAACACTTTATAGATACCTACTCTGCTTCACTTTCCTTATCTGTATAATAAGTAATGATGCCTGCCTCTTACAGTTGTAAAGATTAAATGGCTTAATTCATATAAAGCTTTAGTAGCATTGCCTAGCATTTAGCAGGTACTCAAGTAGTGAAGTTGTTACCATTACCATGTTATTTCATGCTGGGTGCTCTGCTAGGTAAGTAGAGACCTCCTCAGCATTCTTAAATCATATGCTCCAATAGCCCATTACAGACTCAGAGGTAGGGCAGTCAGTGGGTAATGGAGGTGCCCTAGAGGTGACATTTGGTAGATATCACAAGACCGTGGGGTCTAGAGTCCAACAAGAACCACAGTGGAGTGTGTGGCTCCCAGGCTCCCTGTCAGCTGGGTGGAGGTGAGTAGCCTTGTGGCTCTAGGGGAGGAGGTGAGTAGCCTTGTTCAAAGCAGATTCCTGGCCTGGCGCAGAGCAATGATAGGAGAGGGATGGAGAGACAAGAGCAAATAGCATAGCTCATGGTAGAGGATTTTCAAAGATTTGGCCCAGCCAAGGAGTCAGTGTTAAGGAAGGATTCTGACCCTACCAAGGAGCTTGACTATAAATCAGAAGCAGGACCAGTGCCCATTGTCCAGCCTAAACACGTACTCTAAGGATGGGGGCAAGACAGAAGTGAGTTTGTGAGTGGGTGGGAAGGGGTGAGGCATGAAGTTAGTGAAGGAGAGAAGTGGGCTGAGTGCTTCTTAATGTTGAAGGCTCTACTCTGAGTTTACAGGATTGTTGCTGTGAGCCTGTGTTTGAAAGGAAGTTTCAGAAAGGAAGTTGAGCTGTTCACCTAACGTGTTGGAGCTGGCCTTGTTGCCCAGCTCTGTGTGACATGCTTAAGCTGCTGAATGTGCTTACCTACGCTGAGAGCTTTACAAAAAGCCGCATCTGAAGCAGACTTGACTTACTTTCCTAGAAGCTCGTCCTCCTCACCTTCTGCTGTTATTCAGTCACCCAATCAGGTCTGACTCTTTGTGACCGCATGGACTGCAGCACGCCAGGCTTCCCTGTCCTTCACCATCTCCTGGAGCTTGCTCAAACTCATGTCCATTGAGTCGGGAATGCCATCCAACCATCTTATCCCCTGTTGTCCCCTTTTCCTCCTGCTTTCAGTCTTTCCCAGCATCAGGGTCTCTTCTAATGAGTCAACTCTTTGCATCAGGTGGCCAAAATATTAGAGCTTCAGCCTCAGCATCAGTCCCTCCAATGAATATTCAGGATTGATTTCCTTCAGCATCGATTGGTTTGATCTTTCAGTCCAAGGGACTTACAAGAGTCTTCTGAAATACCACAGTTCAAAGCATCAGTTTTTGGTGCTCAGCCTTCTTTATGGTCCACTTCTCACATCCGTACATGACTATACATACTCACCTCTGCAGTATCATAAATGGCTTCATTACTGTTCAGGTGCCAAATTTATGCTGGAAGAGTCCTCCTGGACCGTCTTGTGGTTATCTTTCATCCAGTACAGGGAGCCTGATACTCCTCTTTCTCTCATGTTCCAAAGCCGTGAGATAGGTTTCGTAGCTTGTCCCCTTTCTGGTGTCACTGTCATCAGTCTTTCATCAAATTATAAAACGTTGCTTGTTTAACACACTATTCAGCATCATGTGCCAGCTCCCTTCAGATAAAAAATGGTAACAGCTTATCCCAACTGTGGTCAGTGGCCTCCCGCCCTTTATCTAACTTTCCTTATTTCAACAAGTTCCTCTTGTTGGCTCCCCTCTGAGGACTTAGCAAATCCCACCATAGAGTTTTGTGAGAGGTGCTCAGAGCCTTGCAAAGCCCTCTGCACATGGTGAGAAAGAGCATGAACGAGAAAGTAAATAATGATGGAACTGCAGACAACCAGTTGGGTAGTTAGCGCTATGAACTGTTTACATGGATAGAAGCCACTTAGAGATTCATGGAATTGAGAGATCAAAACAAAACAAGACATACACACGCAAAAAGAAAAAGGTACAGAACTGACTGTGGATGAGCAGTAGAAATGTGAGCAGAGAAATGAAGGTGAGAATGCCTGCAGGATGCCTGAGAAATAGTAGGTCTGTTTAGTGATGAAGTAGGAGGGAAGTTCAGGAAAGCTGATCTGGACCAGTTTGTGAAGCTTATTAAAGTCAAAGCTAAGACATTTAGGGTGAGAGTGGGAATGGATATGAGACACGTACATTGAAAACTTTATTGGGAATGGGGGATGAGAAAGTGGTGCTATTTTGCAAAGAGATGGTTTTAAGAGGCTTAGTTTAAGCTGTGGTTAGCATGGTTTTGGCTTAGAATGCTGTGGTCTTAGTCTAGGCTTCAGGTAATGAAGGGTGGAATCTGGGCTGTGGTAGTGGAAATTCGTTAGTGAATGTTCTTTGGGAAAGAACCCCCTGCCAATGCTCGAAACTTAAGAGATGTGGGTTCAATTCCTGGATCAGGAAGATCCATGGAGGAAGGCATGGCAACCCACTCCACTATTATTGCCTGGAGAATCCCACTGACAGAGGAGCTCAGCGGGCTACAGTCCAAGGGGTCTTGAAGAATCGGACACGTCTGAAGTGACTTAGCATGCATGCACGCACTATGTGCTAAGAACTGTTCTAGTTTCCCAAGGGAAAGGTATGTATCAGACGTGATTCCTGCTCTCAAGTCACCCACAGTTTGGTGGAGGAATGTAAAAAAAACAAGTGTTAGCTATGACAAATTCCATAAGCAAACTTGGAAGCTGACTGCAGGAAGAACCCTGGCCTAGAATAATGGTGGGGCCATTGAGGGCTTAGAGGGATTATGCAGGAGGAGCAGATGAGGGGCAGGAAGGGATGCCTGGCAGCTGGGTGTGTAGCAGGGTGTGAGGGAGATGCTCCAAGCCTCTCTGCTGCTCTCTCCCGGAAAATGGGGTGGCAGGGGTCCCGTTGTTTGGGGATGGAACTAACATTACTGACACATTGCTCACAAGACCACTGACTGAGACATATAATGAATAAATACGAGATGATAACCTTATTCCAAAGTGCCATCCCCATTAAAAATATTCAAGTATAGACCATTTGGGCAAACTCCGGGAGACAGTAAGGGACAGGGAGGCCTGGCATGCTGCAGTCCATGGGGTTGCAAAGAGGTGAACACAACTTACCAACTGAACAAAATAATAGACTACTGAAAACAGAAATAAAAAGGGCAAATTTGAAAAGTTTTGTGAAATTTATTTAAACGCAGAAATCAGGTACATTGAATCAAATTTGCTTCTAATTGTGTATTGTTAGTAGCTCAGTCCTGTCAACTCTTTGCAACCCCATGGACTGTAGCCTACCAGGCTTCCCTTAAATTGTAACTATTACTATTACCACTAGATGTCACAAAGATTCAGTTTTTAAAGGCCTTACACCTCTTGTGGCTGTAGCTTTGAAACATTCCTTTTTTGTACAGAAATAAGATTTTCTAGTATTAACAAGTATAATGAAATACTACTTTAAAGTTTTTTAATTATTACGAAATACCCCCAAAATACACAAGAGTACACAGAATAATTGGAGAAGGAAATTGCTACCCATTCCAGTATTCTTGATGGGAAAATCCCATGGACAGAGAACCCTGGTGGACTGCAGTTCATGGGGTCGCAAAGAGTCGGACAAGACTGAAGTGACTTAGCATGCACAGCACACAGAATAATACAAGCAGTATCTTTTACCCCAACCCAGACCTAACAGATATTAACTTTTCATCATATATTTGACATTTCTCTCATTTCTTGCCCACAGATAACCATTCCCTTGAGATCAGTAAATGTACTGCCCAGGCATGCATCCCTGATGTTTTCATGCAAATGCTTATTGATTTATTCAAAAGTAGCATTGATATTTTGGAGTGAGATTGAAACTTAATGTTAAATGGTATCAAACTATAATAGGTGTCATTCTGTATATCGCTTTTTTCATTCCTGCTATATTTTCAAGATTTATTTCTGCTAATTCATGAATACGCTTCATTTATTTTAACTGTTGTACAATGTACCATTGTACCCACTCCTCTATTGGCAGCTGTTTAGACTGTTTTAAATGCTTTATTTGTAATATACATCTTTGTATGTATCTCTGTGGAAATGTGTGCACTTGAGGAAATCTGATTGTCTGCATACCATCCCTTGACACTTAGTGACACTCTATCCTACATCCCTTTCCAGAGAATCTATCAACTAGGGGCCATGTCCCTAGTATTCTGACACTATCTCCTACTGAATGACGCTGCTGCTGCTGCTAAGTCGCTTCAGTCGTGTCCGACTCTGTGCGACCCCATAGATGGCAGCCCACTAGGCTCCCCTGTCCACGGGATTCTCCAGGCAAGAATACTGGAGTGGGTTGCCATTTCCTTCTCCAACGCATGAAAGTGAAAAGTGAAAGTGAAGTTGCTCAGTAGTGCCAAACTCTTAGCGACCCCATGGACCGCAGCCCACCAGGCTCCTCCGTCCATGGGATTTTCCAGGCAAGAGTAGTGGAGTCCTGTGGAACAGGTGAAAACTAATATGTGAGAGCTTCTCTGGTGCAGTGATTCTGAAACTCAAGCATGCATCTGAGTATTTGTGAAGTCTTTGAATGCACCCCTAGCAAGGCAGTAAGTCTGCGCTAGGGCTGGAGAATTTGCATTTCTATTAAGCTACCGGGTGTGGTGTTGCTCCGGCTCAGCGATCACATGTTGGAGAACTCTGCTCTGGGAGACACGAGACCCCCTTGTGTGATCCTGGTCCCTAATCTCAAGTGTCTAGATAATGGTAAATTGATTCCCACGGCAGTCATGCGACTGTTCCATATAGTCCTACTGGCAGGATATGGGGTTCCTTGTGTGCCATTCCCTTCCAGTACTTGGTAATGTCACACTTCAATATTTTTGCACATGACAGAACTGTAATGTGCTAGCTTCTTTGTCAATCTGAATTTTTCCTGATGTTTAGTGAGGTTACAAATCATTTCATGTTTACCAAACAATGGGTTTGCTCTTCTGAGAATTGCTTGTTCATATTATTTATTTATATTTTTTATTGATTTGTTTGCCATTTTCTTATTGACTTTCTTAGTTGTATGTATTGGGAAATCTCTCAGTTGGTGGGTTGCCTTTTAACTCGGTTTATGGTATTTCTTGTTTAGTAGAAATGTTTTATTTTAGTTAACTGTACCTTTTTTTCCATTCATGTTTTATGATATTTTGTCTTTTAACAAGTGAATGAAACATTATTAAGTCTGAAAAATTTATATCCAATCTGATTTAACAATTATCTTTATAAATTATTTCCATGTATTTTAATTTAAATTTTTCAAATTAATTTTCTTCAAGTATAGTAAATTGACAATTTAAAAATCAGGCTAAAGCATGATTTTATCAGTTATATTGAAAAATAAAGTGATTCTTCATTTCAGTTCAGTCACTCATTCATGTCCGACTCTTTGCGACCCCATGGACCGCAGCACGCCAGGTCTCCCTGTCCATCACCAACTCCCAGAGTTTACTCAAACCCATGTCCATTGGGTCGGTGATACCATCCAATCATCTCATCCTTTGTCATCCCCTTCTCCTCCTGCCCTCAATCTTTCCCAGCATCAGGGTCTTTTCAAATGAGTCAGCTCTTTGCATCAGGTGGCCAAAGATGCACCTATTGGGGTTTCAGCTTAAACAACAGTCCTTCCAATGAACACCCAGGACTGATCTCCTTTCGGATGGACTGGTTGGATCTCCTTGCCGTCCAAGGGACTCTCAAGAGTCTTCTCCAACACCACAGTTCAAAAGCATCAATTCTTCAGTGCTCAGCTTTCTTTATAGTCCAACTCTCACATCCATACATGGCTACTGGAAAAACCATAGCCTTGACTAGACAGACCTTTGCTGACAAGATGTGTTTTGCTTTTTAATATGCTGCCTAGGTTGGTCATAACTTTCCTTCCAAAGAGTAAGCGTCTTTTAATTAATGGCTGAAGTCACCATCTGCAGTGATTTTGGAGCCCCCCAAAATAAAGTAGCCACTGTTTCCACTGTTTCTCCATCTATTCCCCATGAAGTGATGGGACTGGATGCCATGATCTTAGTTTTCTGAATGTTGAACTTTAAGCCAACTTTTCAACTCTCCTCTTTCACTTTCATCAAGAGGCCCTTTAGTTCTTCTTCACTTTCTGCCATAATGGTGGTGTCATCTGCATATCTGAGGTTATTGAGATTTCTCCTGGCAATCTTGATTCCAGCTTGTGCTTCATCCAGCCCAGCGTTTCTCATGATGTACTCTGCATATACGTTAAATAAGCAGGGTGACAGTATACAGCCTTGACACACTCCTTTTCTGATTCTAGTTAATAACTTGTCCATTGATGATGTTGCTGAAATGGTACTTTAAGTGCTAAAAATGAGCCTATTGTAGTATTAAAACCTCAGCCTACTTCCACCACTGCTAATATTTTTTGCCTTTTACTTTGATGATTAGGCACTTTCTTCAAGGAGAGAAGAAAAAGAGCTTTTGAATCAGATGACTCCGAAGTATAATTTGGCATAGGAGAGTTTGCCAGGTGGGAGGTGTGCAGTGTGTGACTTTCAGGCTGGTAATGGTTGGTGGATTTTTCAAGTCATAAGAAATGCTGACCTACTCCAGAATGTCTCCTATGTGGCTCCGCTGCTTGGAGCAGCACCTCCTAGGTGTTTATTTGCATCCACAGTTTTGAAGTTCAGTTATCTCTGACGTTGTTGGCTCGTTTATTCAAAAGGAAGAGAGTGCTTACTGTGTGCCAGGCGTGGTGTGCAAGATACTTTGCAGTAGTATGTGTACTCCCTCTGCAAGGTAGGGATTTTCCTTGCTTTATGGGGGCAGAAATGGAAGTTCAGAGAGCTTTTTAAGATTCTGAGACTCTCACTGCTAATCACTGAGAGAGCTGAGATATAAACCCAGATTTCTCTGCCTTTAGAATTTTCTTGCTACCACTGTGTTCTCTCAGTAACATTCTATCAGAGAATGTTTGTAGGCATTAATAGCTATTAATACTTTAGTGAGACTATTTGCTAAACTGGGAAACCTAGCTGAATTGGATATACTAGATGAACTGGATACACTAGCTGAATTGGTTACACTAGGGGAATACATGAACAGGTGGGCTGTTGCTGGAGGGTTTGAACTTGGCTGTAACACCTTCTGAGAGCCTGAAATACTGGTGCCCAAAGACTGCATGGGGTGGCAACTAGACAGGAGGAGTTTCACATCCTTTGACCTTTTTTCCTAGGGTAGTGCTTCTCAAATTTTAATTTCTTTAAAAAAATTTTATTTTTTTTAACTTTTTTGAAATTCTAATTTTTTACTGGAGTATAGCCAGTTAACAATGTTGTGATGGCCTCAGGTAGACAGGAAAGGGACTCAGCCACACTGGCGGGATTTTGTTAAAGCATAGATTCTAATTTCCGAGTCTAGGGTGGAGCCCTAACATTTTGGATTTCTAACAAGTGGGCAGGTGATGCTGAGGCTGCTCATTAAGGAACTGCAGTGAATAACAAAGGTCCAAGGTAGACTCAGAAGGCGTGTGTGTGGGGTCATGGACTGGAGAGGTTTGGTAGACACATGGGTGGCTGGAGGAGTTTGAGGGCTGAGCAGTAGTGCAGCAGTTTCAAGGAGGGTGGTGGAGGCTGGGCGGTGGTGGTGGGCGAGGTGGGTGGTAGGCCCTCTACTGCAGGTTCAGAGCCCGGGCTGAGCAGTGTCACTTGTCCATTATGGTGTCTGGTGAGTCACTGGATATGGTGCTGCAGTACAGGTGATCCTTATGGCTCAGAAGCCAGTGAAAGCAGATCATGCTGAGCAGTGGAATTAGAGATGTGTTTGTTTCATCGTCCAAGGACCCTTTGGGTATAATTCTGGAGCATTCAGTGGCAAACTTTCTGCACCTGAGGCTATGAGAGGCTTTTTTTTTTTTTCTCCTAAGCTCTGGTAGCAGAAAGGAGAAGAGTAGCTGGCAGCAGATAAATAAACAACCACAACTTTGTGAGTACTTACTTTTTTATTATCTTGAATTAGGGAAAAGTTGAAGCACTTTTAATAGGCCACACAGTGTTGGAAGGACTGAGTTTGAGCGTGGTGTCACTTAGCAGTTGTGTGGCCCAAACTAAATCATGGAATCTCCCTGGACTTCCTCCTCTGTTAAATGGGGATGGCAGCCTGCTCAGTTACTGTGAGAGCTGAAATTTACAGGAGTGCTTTGTAAACTGCAAGACTTTCTGTATATATTTATTTATATGGAATATTTACATCAGAGACAGTAGGAATGGAAGGCTGCTTCCACGTAGGTGTGTGTTGCTTTTCCAAATAGGTTTTTAGAATCTGTCCTCAGCCCCCCAAATAAGACAGTTTGGTAGACATTCCCAAACATGAAATACTTCTGATCCAACTTTATTTACTTTTGGATGGGAGGCCTAAATTAACTAAATAATTATTTTAGTTTCTTATTTCATTTAAAATATTTAGATCTCAACAATACTGTTCAGTTATATAAAAATATTTTCTAGAGTAAATAAGGGCTTTCCTTGTAGCTCAGTCAGTGAAGAATCTGCCTGCCTATGCAGGAGACCCAGGTTCGATCCCTAGGTCGGGAAGATCCCCTGGAGGAGGAAATGGCAACCCACTACAGTATCCTTGCCTGGAAAATTCCATGGACAGAGGAGCCTGGTGGGCTGCAGTTCATGGAGTCGCAAAGAGTTGGGCACGACTGAGCGACTAGCACTTCACTTCAGAGTAAATAAGGGTAAGACAGAATATCGAGAGAAACTGAAGCCAGATGACTTAATGACTGTGATTTTCTTTTTCTACAATTTTTACCTCTAAAGTGTTTAGGTCTTGGGGATGGAGATTTGTTTAGCAAAGAAACTGTATTCTGGGGGATAGGTGACAACTTCATTCTTTTCCATACCCTTTGGCTGTGTTGTGAAACTGTAGGTCAGCGATTTAACCCCATTAAGTAAATTGTGGACTGAGGTGAGGTCACTGTCAATCCATACACTTTGCAGATTTCCTACCAGTATTGATGAGTTTAGAGGGAAGGACATGATATTTTAAATTTCTAAGGTCAGTTGGGATAACCTGCAGTTTTTAAAATAGAACTTATTTATAATGACTGACTACAGCCGTGCTGATTTTAATCAAAATGGAAGTTAGATGCATACATGTAGTCTGTAGTCCTTAGGGTCCTTAGCCTATGCTGACAGATGTCTAGATACATCCTAGCTAACTTCTCAGTTTAGAGTTGAGAGGGGATGGCTAATTTCTTGAAATCATGTATAGTATATTTAACATTCATATTGATTGCTGTGAATTGATTCTTAGATTTGACTCATTATTTTTCTACTTTAAAAATGCTAAATCATCTACAGCAAAGCAATTTTTAGCTGAGTAGAGGGCTCCATAGGAGCGCACAGGATCTGTGATTCCCTGTCTAACAACCGGGCCTCTGTAACCCGCCCCTTCCTTCCCTCAAGCGAGACGTCTCTATGTTGGGAGATCAGTGGGCCAATCCCATGCTGCTCTTCCGTCCCACCCATCTTCCTGCTTTTTCCTCCAAAATTACTGGCTGACATTAAACATACCTGTGCTGGCTCCGTTTTCACTTCAGTTATGTATTTACCTTGGCAAGTGTGCTTGCTTATGTAAAATGAGTAGTGTTTATTTCATGATAACAGTAACCTGCAGAATATTAGTTTTTAAATATAGAATCACATGCTTATAGAAATTCTTGTAGAAATGGCTTTATTGATCAGAGTATGGGGTTCTTTTAATACTTTATGTCTGTAAAGACTTTCAGTTTTCTGGAGGCTCATTTAACACCACCTGACCTGTTGAGTAAGCCATGGGGAATGTGCGTAACAGGCAATGCTGGTGTATTTGCAGGGTAGGAGACTGGCGCAAGTCCTTGAGAGCACGCAGTCCTCCCCAGAGCATCAGTGCTCACTCGCCTCCTGGCAGGGTCTAGTTCATCCTGAGAACACCCTGCGTTTGTATTTATTGTCATTATCTCTCTACTGTGGCATCCCGTGTGTTCACCCAGGTCAGTCACTTGGAAGTGATCCCTGAATCCTCCCACCTTTTTGCTTCCTACATCCAATGAGGTATCAAATCCCACTTCTGCTTTCCACCTATGCCAAGTAATCTCTCTGCCTCTGGGACAGACAGCTCTAGTTCAGTTTAGTCAGTTCAGTTGCTCAGTCGTGTCCAGCTCTTTGCGACCCCATGAACCGCAGCACGCCAGGCCTCCCTGTCCATCACCAACTTCTGGAGGTTACCCCAACTCAAGTTCACTGAGTCGGTGATGCCATCCAACCGTCTCATCCTCTGTTGTCCCCTTGGGTGGGCATAAAACAGTAGCAGCAGCTGGCAAAATGGTTTCCATAGAAAGTCTCATCCATGCACATCTCTTTTTTTAAAATTTAAATTTATTTATTTTTAACTGGAAGATAATTGCTTTACAATATTGTGTTGGTTTCTGCCATATATCAACAAGAATCTGTCATAGGCATAAGAATGTCTGCTCCCTTTTGAACCTCCCTCCCACCTCCTACCCCATTCCACCCCTGTAGGTTGCCACAGAGCACGGGAGTTGAGCTCTCTGTTTCATACAGCAAATTTCCACTGGCTATCTAATTCACATGTAGTAATAATGTATATGTTTCAGTGTTACTTTCTCATTTCCAGGCACAGGCTTGAAGCCCTTCATCAAGTTCCCTTTGTAACTAGGAAAAAGTCTAGACTCCTTACAGGAACAACAGAGCTCTTCGTGATCTAGCCCCTGCCGCCACATCTAGTCTTCTCTCTGGCAGTTCCCCAGCCCACACCCCAGCCTCACCAAATAACTTGAAATATCACAAAGGCCTCATACTCTCTCTAGCTGTGGGTCTCTGTAAACGATCTTCCCTGGAACATTTTCTCCCGGTGTTGCCTGGAATATTCAGGAGGGCCTGCTCTATTCCTAATATGGAGTAGGCATTTAGTTCATATTCACAGAATGAACGCCTAGCAGTCATATATGAACGGGGAAAGATGGTAGATGCGTGGGTCCCTGGGCAGCCTGGGGGAGCCTGTCCTGGCAGCTACCCTGCTCCCTTCCTACCACTGCTGAGACAGCAGCCCAGCAGGGCATGCAGCTTCCTTTCCACGTCTTGTCCCTCAGCACAGACTGGCTTACAGAGAGATGACAACTAGCCTGATCTTCCGATGTAAACTTAAACTCAGAGGAATTATTCCTGTTAAGGCCAGGGGCTGGGCCTCCTGCTAGAGATTTAGCTCTAGAGTGGCCTCTTCCTCTTCTTTGGAATTCTTGCTCCTTGGCTGTCAATTGTCAGGTTGTATGGTCTTCAGTCTGGGCCTTTAACTTCTCAAAGAGTTTTCTTTCTCTTGTGTTTTTTAAATAATTTTATTTCTTTAGTTGGTTATATTTGGCTGTGCTGGGTTTTCATCGCTGTCTGTGGGTCCTCTCTGGCTGTGGCCAGCAGGGGCTAAGCTCCAGCTGGAGGGCGTAAGCCTCTCATTGTGCTGGCTTCTTTTGCTACGGAGCGCGGGCTCTAGAGCGTGCAGGCTCAATAGCTGTGGCACATGGGCTGAGCTGCCCCGAGGCATGTGAGATCTTCCTGGATAAGGGATTGAACCCACGTCCCCTGCATTGTGAGGCGGACTCAACCGCTGCACCACCAGGGAAGCCCTCACAGGTTTTTCTCAAGAAGATAATTTGTAATTTTGAAAGTGGTGACACTTTTTTCTGCGGCTTGACAATGCCTTCGTGTTATTTCTTTTGCTTTCTGCTGCACTGTCAGCTCCTTGATGTCAGGAGTCATGCTGGGTTTTGTTTTGCTGGTTGTATATCCAGAGCAGTATCTGGAGCATGACATAGTAGGTGCTCGGTAAATAATTCAGTGAGTCATGTGAATGAATATAGGGGTGAAGGAGCTGAGGTAAATTTTCAATTTTTAAAAACGTTTAGAACTCTTCTTGATTTACAAAATTATTGCAGAGTTAGTACAGAGTTTCTGTATACACGGAATCCCCATTCCTCCTATTATTAGCATCTTACAGTGTTATTGGAGCTCTTTCTCGTGCTCTTCCGTCTGTGATCTTTCCAGTTTTTTTCCCACTCTGGGCCTGTCCTTTTAATCTGTTGTGCAGAAAACTGGCTTTTAGTTACCCTGCTCTGCTGTACGTTTTGTATGGCTAAGCCTGCACCTGGGATTTAGCTAGGTGCCTAAGAAAAAACAACAGGGATTGGTCCCACTTTCTTGGGATTACAGCTCCTCCATTTGGAGAGAAATTTCCCCTCCTTCAGGATTTTAGGTGCCTACAGGCCCAGCTGCTAATTTTGTCACCCCGGAATTGCCTAGGGGCAGGGGCTCCAGAGAATGGAAAAAGGAAAAGAAGTACAAACGATTTCCCTCCACTGTCTCAACTTAGGAACCCCTTTTCCTGCTCTTGAGTCAATAAAAGGGCCTCTTCCAGAGCTTTCTCTGTGTGTGCCCCAACACCCACTCCTGAGTTTTGCGCTGCCTTGGGGCCAAGATATAGGAGGGGGGAAAAACAGGGAACCTGCCTGCCTTTTCCGTGATACTTTGAATTTTGGTCTCTTCCCCTATTTGTCTACTACTGGTTACTTTGCAGAATCCTCAAATAGCTACTTCATGTATTCTGTGAAGATGTTATAGCTGCCTTCAGTGAGAGAGACAGGGAAGAGCCTGCTTATTGTCCTTCCCCATCTCATCTGGAACTAGGACTCAGAAGGTTTAATTAACTCTCAGATTTTTAATCTAAGTAACACATACAGGGGACTATACTATAGAGATACATGGATATATTTCCTTCAGGAGAAAATATGCCAACATATTAATCATGCTCATCAATCTATGAATGGAAGGATATAATATATTATTTTTCTTTTCTGTATTTTCTGAAATTTTCCCACAGCTACCATAAATTACACCAGAATAAAACTCAACTTTTTTTTTTTTTTAAGAAGGCCTATTATGGTTGAGTGCTATAATTAGAACCCCATAGCACCATTTAATTTTAAACGTTTTGCTTTTATTTCTCTATGAGAAACGAACCTAAAACAGCCCAGAAGTTTGGGAATGATGTATTGCTTTCTAGGTTTGGAAACATTTTGTTTATGCCAGTATCGGACACTGTTTTCATTACTGTAGCTTCTGTAGCTGAAATTGGAAAATGTGTTTGTGTCCTCCAACCTCATTTTTCTTTTTCAAGATTGTGTGGCTATTTGAGATCTTTTTCAATTCCGTATTAATTTTAATATAAGCCTTTATAATTCTGCAATAGATGCCTCTGGGATTTTGATAGAGATTGCATTGAATCTGTAGATTGTTTTGGGTCCTATTGCTATCTTAACGATTTGTTTTCAAACTCAGAAATATGGGATGTATTGCCATTTAGGATTTTTTAAAATTTATTTCAGAAATTTTTAGTAGTTTTCCACTGTAAAACCTCGAACCCTGTCAAATTTTTATTTTATTATTTCTGATGCTATTGTAAATGGAATCATTTTCTTAATTTCCTTTTCATGTTATTCATTGATAGTATACAGAAATAACTGATTTTTGTGTGTTTATTAGATACCCCAAAGTTTTGCTGAATTGGTTTATAAGCCCTAACAGTGCACTTTTGTGTGGATTCTTTAAATTTTCTGTATACAAGGTGATGTCGTCTGTAAACAGAGACAGTTTTACTTCTTCCTCTGCAGTTTCAGTGCCTTTTATTTGTTTATTTTTTCTTGTCCATTTGCTCTGGCTAGAATTTCCAGTACATTGTTGAATAAAAGCGGTGAAAATGGGTATCCTTCTCTTGTTTCTTATCTTGGAGCGGGGGGAAAGCTTTGAGTTATTTACCATTGAGTATAATGTGAGCTGTAGGTTTTCTAAAAATGCTACTTATCATGTTGAGGAAGTTCCTTATACTCCAAATTTGTTGAATATTTTTATCACTTTGATTTTTCAAGTCCTTTTTCTGCATCAAATGAGATGATTATATGTTTTTCCCCTTCATTCTATCACTATAGTGTATTACACTGATTTTCATATTTAACCACCCTTGCATTTCTAGGTAAATCAACTTTGGTAATGATGTATCTTTCTCTTAATATGTTGCTGAAACATGTTTGCTAGTGCTTTGCTAAGACTCTTTCATCCATATTCAGAAGGGACGTTGGTCTATGGTTTTCTTCTCTTCTGATATCTTAGTTTGCCTTGGTATCAGTGTAATGTTGGCCAGATAGAATGAGTTAGGAAGTATTGCCTCCTCTTTTATTTTTTGGAAGAATTTGGGAAGGATTGGTGTCAAGTATCCTTTAAGTATTTGGGGAACTTCAACAGTGAAATCGTCTGGATCTGGGGTTTTCTTTATTGGAAGGTGTTTGATTGGCAATCAATCTCTCGTTAAGTTTTTTTTTCCTTCAGATGTTCTATTTCTTTTTAAGTCAACTTTGTTTGTGTTTCGAGAAATTTGCTTACTTCTTCCACTTATCTAATTTGGTTACAGTTCTTGTATGCTCTTATAGTCCTTTTCACTTCCATAAGGTCTGTACTAATGTCACCAACTTTATTTCTGCTTTTAAAAACTCCAGTCTTCTCTCTTTGGTGTCTTTTGGTCCATTGAGCTAAATGTTTATCAATTTTGATTTTTTTGAAAGAACCAACTTTTTGTTGATTCTATTTTGTGTTCCTGTTCTCTCTTTCATTTATCTCTGTTCTAATCCCTGCTATGTTATTCCTCTGCTAGATTTGGGTATAACATGCTCTTTTCCCCTAGAGTTTCAAGGTGTAAAATTAAGTTATTGGCTTGGGATCTTTAAAAAATATATATATAAGCATTTAAAATTATACATTTCACTCTGAGCACTGCTTTTGGCTGCACAACAAATTCTGTAATGTTAATTTTCCTTCACATCAGAGTATGTTTTAATTTCATATGTAATTTTTTTGATTCATTTTTATTCGAGATTGTGCAGGTTAATTCTCATGTTTTGGTGAATTTCCTAGCTTCCTTCTGTTACTGATGTCTCTCTTCACTCCATTGTAGTCAAAAAAGATTCCTTGTATGATTTCAGTCTTTTCAGATGCATTGAAAGTTCTGTCACCTAACACATGGTCTACTCCGGAGAATATTCCATGTTCACTTGAGAATAATCTATATTCTACTTTCAAATGGACTTTTCTATGCATATTAGTTAGGTCTAGTTGGTCTACAGTGTTTTTCAAGTCCTCTCTTTCTGTATTGATCTTCTGTTTAGTTACTCTACATATTATTAAAAATGAATACTTCAAATAGTTGAAATCACCAACTATTTCTACCTTCTACCTTTAATTATGTCAGTTTTGCTCTGTATATTTTGGAAAGGCAATGCCAAAAAATGCTCAAACTACTGCACAATTGCACTCATCTCACACGCTAGTAAAGTAATGCTCAAACTTCTCCAAGCCAGGCTTCAGCAATATGTGAACTGTGAACTTCCTGATGTTCAAGCTGGTTTTAGAAAAGGCAGAGGAACCAGAGATCAAATTGCCAACATCCGCTGGATCATGGAAAAAGCAAGAGAATTCCAGAAAAACATCTATTTCTGTTTTATTGACTATGCCAAAGCCTTTGACTGTGTGGATCACAATAAACTGTGGAAAATTCTGAGAGAGATGGGAATACAGACCACCTGACCTGCCTCTTGAGAAACCTATATGCAGGTCAGGAAGCAACAGTTAGAACTGGACATGGAACAACAGATTGGTTCCAAATAGGAAAAGGAGTACATCAAGGCTGTATATTGTCACCCTGCTTATTTAACTGATATGCAGAGTACATATGAGAAACGCTGGACTGGAAGAAGCACAAGCTGGAATCAATATTGCTGGGAGAAATATCAATAACCTCAGATATGCAGACGATACCACCTTTATGGCAGAAAGTGAAGAGGAACTAAAAAGCCTCTTGATGAAAGAGAAAGAGGAGAGTGAAAAAGTTGGCCTAAAGCTCAACATTCAGAAAACAAAGATCATGGCATCTGGTCCCATCACTTCATGGGAAATAGATGGGAAAACAGTGAAAACAGTGTCAGACTTTATTTTTTGGGGCTCCAAAGTCACTGCAGATGGTGATTGCAGCCATGAAATTAAAAGACGCTTACTCCTTGGAAGGAAAGTTATGACCAAGCTAGATAGCATATTGAAAAGCAGAGACATTAGTTTGCTACCAAAGGTCGGTCTAGTCAAGACTATGGTTTTTCCAGTAGTCATGTATAGATGTGAGAGTTGGACTGTGAAGGCTGAGTGCCAAAGAATTGATGTGTTTGAACTATGGTGTTAGACAAGACTTTTGAGAGTCCCTTGGACTGCAAGGAGATCCAACCAGTCCATCCTAAAGGACATCAGTCCTGGGTGTTCATTGGAAGGACTGATGCTGAGGCTGAAACTCCAATACTTTGGCCACCTCATGCAAAGAGTTGACTCACTGGAAAAGACCCTGATGCTGGGAAGGATTTGGGGAGAGGAGGAGAAGGGGACAACAGAGGATGAGATGGCTGGATGGCACCACCGACTTGATGGACATGAGTCTGAGTAAACTCTGGGAGTTGGTGATGGACAGGGAGGCCTGGCGTGCTGTAATTCATGGGGTCGCAAAGAGTCGGACAGGACTGAGCAACTGAGCTGAACTGAATTGGCTTATCTTCATATTCACTGACTCTTTTGTCTGCCTAAATGTGCTGCTGAACCCCTCTAATGAATTTTTTATTTCTGTTATTATACTTTTGAGCTCCGAAATTCCCAGTAGGTTTATTTTTAAAATTTTGTCACTTTATTGATATTCTCTATTTGGTGAGACACTCTGCTGACTTCCTTTAATTTTTTTCATCTATGGTTTCTTTGTATCTTTGAGAATATATAAGACAGTTGATTTTAAGTCTTTGTTCCAGTAAGTATAAGTAAGTACAATGCATGTGCTTCCTCAAAGGCAGTTTCTATTAGTTTCTTTTTTCCCCCCTTGCACAAGGGCTATACTTTTTGTTTCTTTTTGTGCCTGGTAAATTTTTGTTGGAAAATGGACATTTTTTAGTGTTATAATGTGAAAACTCTGGAAAAAGATCTTCTCCTCTCCCTGCACTTGCTGTTGCCTTTTGTTGGGTCACTGTTTCATGTTTTCCTGAACTATTTTGTGTTCTGCACTTTTGTCCTGTGTGAAGTCTGTGTTTCATTAGCTTGGTGGCTGGCCATTGTTTTGACAGAGGTTCCTTATATACCGGGATCCTAGAAAATAGAAGAATGCCCTCCCAGTCTTTGCAGATTGTCTCCATCTTAGGATATTCTTTAGTGCTTATTAGGGCATCTGTAACTCTGCCTTACCCTTACCTTCCTGTTTTGAGAAGCCTGAAGTTCAGCCCCAGATGATAATACATGGTCTTCCACTTGTTATTTTTGACATTTAGAGATTCCTCAGGGGTAAATCACTTTCACTTTTCACTTTCATGCATTGGAGAAGGAAATGGCAACCCACTCCAGTGTTCTTGCCTGGAAAATCCCAGGGACAGCGGAGCCTGGTGGGCTGCCATCTGTGGGGTCGCACAGAATCGGACATGACTGAAGCGACTTAGCAGCAGCAGCAGGGGTAAATCTAACTGAAAGTGGTATTTTCAAAGCCAAGTTTCTTCAGAGGTTTGTCAGCAAAGCTTTAGAGTTGAAGGTTGTTGCATGGAAATGAGATCAACTTTGGGCCTTTGACACACTGTATTGGGCATAGGTAATCAGTGGGGCTGGGTTGGAGGACATTAGGACAATTCATGTGTAAGGGAGAATGGGACAGTCTGTGCATAACGGAGGCTTTAATTTGAGTTTATGATGGTAGATTAGGGCTATGTAGTTCTTGTGGGTTCAGCTTTCTAGATAATTACATTGTTGCTAATATCTGCCAGTTCCATCTGCAAAGGACAGATTGATGCTGCTATTTTGACTCTTGGTTGCAGAGCTGTTTCTGTTCTCTGCTGCTGCTGCTGCTGCTGCTAAGTCGCATCAGTCGTGTCCGACTCTGTGCGACCCCATAGATGGCAGCACACCAGGCTCTCCAGTCCCTGGGATTCTCCAGGCAAGAACACTGGAGTGGGTTGCCATTTCCATCTCCAATGCATGAAAGTGAAAGTGAAAGTGAAGTCTCTCAGTCGCTAACTGGGTAAAATTTATTGCAAAAGGGAAATCTTTGATCTAGCTCAGTGTTACCAGGGCCTTGCATTTTGTCTTGTTTTTAAAAGCATGCCAATGATTAGAATTTTCTCGGCAGCATCATGGTGACATTAAATAATTAGAGAAGTTGAAAATATCCAGCCACTGGGAGCTGACTGGTTAAATAATGTATTTTATAGCCTCATGTGGGATACTAGTCAAGTGCTAAAAATGAGATGTAAAAAGAGGACAAAAGTATATTGTCGAAAAAAAAACAAGATGCAAATAACATACACATAGATATCTACTCTTTTTCCAGGAGAAAAGCATGTGCATAAGCATATAAGGTGCTTGTGTGCTCACTCAGCTGTGTCACTCTGCAGCCCCATGAACTGTAGTCAGTCCACCAGGCTCCTCTGTCCATGGGATTTCCCAGGCAAGAATACTAGAGTGGGTTGCCACTTCCTACTCCAGGGGTTCTTTCTGACCCAGGGGTTGAACCTGCTAATGCCTTCTGGGAAGCCCCTATAAGGTGCTTACGTAATATTTTATTACATCCTTATTATGTGCTAGCAGTATGCTTGGTACTTAACATGCCCGTGTGATCCCGTATAGTTCTGACAACAATGCTATGAGGTAGGTAAATTATTTAACTCCCTTTAAAAGATGAGGAAACAGCACCCTTAAGAGGGTAAGAAACCCACCCCAGGGTGCATAGAGGATTAGAGGCAAAACAGGACCCCAGCCCTGAAGCCTATACTCCTAACCACTATGTTCTGTGCACTTTTTGTTAACATTCATCTGCTGAAAGAGCATATGGTGGCCTAGTATTTAATAGGAATGTCATATGAGACTCATATGAAGTGGATTCTCAACTAGGTGCCTTCCAGATCCCTCCCTCCCTGTGAATATGTGTCCAGGCTGCAGAAGCCTCCTGCATATGTTTCTGAAGTGCTGCTTCTCTGGACAGGACATTGTCCCTTCCGCTTCCATTCACTCCCCCTCACCACCCCCTGCCTCTTTACCCTATGATGCTGTTATTCATTTTGGAGTTCAGAGGGCAATTAGCCTGCTTTGTTTTCTGACTTCTTGCTAGCTCTAGGGATCTGGATGCACATCTTGTTCTTAAAGCGTGGGAGGGGGGTTCAGGACGGGGAACACGTGTACACCCATGGCGGATTCATGCTGATGTATGGCAAAACCAATACAATATTGTAATTAGCCTCCAATTAAAATAAATAAATTTAAATTAAAAAATAAAATGCAGCGTCATCACTTTGCCAACAAAGGAAAAAAAGAAAAAAGAACATAATGACTATAGTTGTTAACTGCTAGTGTAATCCAGGTCTACAGCTTACATTAAACATTAGCTCATATTGCCTCCAGGTTTGAAACCAATGTACCCAGAAGAAATTTACAAAGGGACAATGATGTTGAAATATTTTAAGTGCAAACAGGATTCCTGTGTGTTGACAGGGACAAGGCCATGTTGTCTAAAGTCCCTATATTGATTCCTAGTTTTCCATTCCTTTCCAGTGGCCTTTTCCCCTTTGGACATTCTGCAATCTTGTGACTGAGCATTCCAGCTCCCTCTTTGTGAAATGCCTCTGATTGAATGTGTATATATAAAATCTCTTATTTTATCCCAGCGGAGGTGACTTTAATATGGAGGGATAGTACTGCCACTGTTGACCGTGGATGGGTAGTACTGCCACTCTTGACCAGTTGGAAAACTTAGCATTTGGAGCACTGGAAAAAATTTTTTTAACGTTCATCTTCTAAGTAAAGAGGGAATTCGGTTGCCAGAATTATTAATTCATACAACTGTGTTCTACTTTTTGCTTCCCACAGAGCAATGTTTGGTGCATGAGGTTTTGGTTGATTACGTTTTATTGCATTCTAGTGGGAACCAGTTTCTCCACCCATTCTCACTCTCTGTGCTTTCAATTCCCTTTTGTTCCTTGGGTCAAAGGATGCAGTTAGATCTGAGAGCTGGAGAGAGTGAAGTAAAAGATGCTGGCATTTAATGCAAGAATTGGTTCAGTATATAATCCTACTTATTTTCTTGGTCAAAGCAAAAATAATGCAGATCTTGCCAGAAGGATGTTTCTCAAGTGTATAGGACCTAATGTATAGATGCTTAGTTTATCATATGGAAGCTTTGGGAAACTGGAGTCTGATAATTTCCCTATAATGAATCTGCCTCTCAGGATTTTTTTTCCCAAAAATCATTGTTCTCCATAGCCTATCTAGATATTTTTTAACATCTTGCTTGTTAACGTGACTGCCAGCATCTTAGAGAAGTTGACAGTTTATGTGATTTCTATTAGCAGAAAAAAAGTGGGCTCAAAAGCTTTTTCTCTAAATGAATCTATTGTTGAATGTCTGAACTGGCTCAGAATACAGGTGCATGCTCTGCTCTGAGAAGGTAGAAGAAGGGGAAGAGCCCAATCCAGACAAGGTATGTGGGCGGAGGAGGCCGGGAACACAGAAGCGACGGCCAGCCACCCTGTGCTGTGATCTCAGCCTAAACCGTATCCCTGGGAAGGAGTTTCTTACTTCCTATTTGTATCCCTGGGCAACCACAGACCCCCACCTCCTACGTGGGATGTTAGCCTTGGAGCACTGAGGAGGTGAGCTGCAGAGCTAAGGCAGAGTCCCAGAGGAGCTTCAGTTCTGCAGAGTCTATGCAGCCTTCTTTGCCATACATTGATCACATGCTTAGGGCTTGGGAGATGAGAGCTGAGGGCTAAAATTCCGCAAGGTAAGAAGACCCCCTCTCCCAGAAAATGGACTCCTCCAGTTTTCTTACATGACTACTGAGGTACTTTCACTTTTCCATATATAGGAGTCCCTCAGGAGCAAGCTCTGGCCAGTCAGAGGGAGTGACACACCCCTCTCCAGTCCCTCCTCTTCGCCCATCCGCACCTTTACTCTCACGTGCTTGCGGGCACTTACGCAGAAGTGAGCCCTGTGGCTCTGCCAAAGACGAGCCTGTTGGGTTTAAAGGAGGAAAATTAAAAAAAACCTCAGGCCAGGTCCCAGCATTGAAATTGTTACCTCGAAGAAGCTGAGTGGAGAAGTGTGAAGAGATGAATGGACCAGTGGATGGCCTGTGTGATCATTCTCTAAGTGAGGAAGGAGCATTCATGTTCACATCGGAATCTGTAGGAGAGGGGCACCCGGGTGAGTAGGTGGTCTTGGACAGATGGCAACCTATACAGGGTAGGGGGCTGTTACTAAAGGCCTGGAAAACAATGTGCGTAAATTACTATTAAGGATCTCAAGAAGAACAATATGCAATCTTTTTTATTTTATTCATTTGCAGTTTTGTGAAACAGTCACTTGTTATGCAAATAATAGATTGTAAGTTAAGCCAAGGGTCTGTGCTGCTGCCCACCACCAGCGTTTCCTTGGGGCTACAATAGAGAATATATGGTTGCTTGGATAAACATATTATGTGTGTAGAATGTATCATCAGATATTCACTTTATACAGAGTTTTGTTTTGTTTTCTGGTAAAGCTTTGTTGTTTTTTTTTTTTTAATCAATGAGCAGCTTAAGTCAACAGAAAATGTTCCCACAAATAAGTCCACCAGTCACTAAGTTTCAAATGTAAAGCATATAGAGTTTAGAAATGAACAGCAGTGCATTCTAATAGGGGCTGAGACAGATCTCTAGGTCCTGCAAGAAAATCCCAGCATTTATTTTTTTTTGATCTCTGAAAAGTGCGATGTGGAGAAATGAGAGAGGCTTCCGTGAGGACCACGATGGGAGCCTCCAGTTTCTGGGACAGTGGTTCTCAGACTTCAGGGTGCCTCACCATCACCCAGTGGGCTTGTTAGAACACAGAGTGCTGGCCCCACCCCCAGAGTTCCTGATTTAATACGTCTTGGGTGAGGCTCAAGAATCTGTGTTCTGAAGAAGTTCCCAGGCAATGCTGATACTGCCGATGTGGGAGCCACACTCTGCGGACCACTGATCTAGGAGAACCCTGGGGGCCAGACACACTGATTTATGCTTTTAAGCACCTCTTCAAAATTCATCAGAGTATTTGAACTTTTTGGTGACTTATCATCATTGAGTTTAACTTTTTTCATCTTCCTCATCCTTGCTATTTCTCAAAGATCTCTAATTTTTATACCTTGTAACTCAGCTTTAGATATCTCAGTGCACTGCCCCTTCCATATGCTTTAGCCACTGGTTCTCAGCTGGGGAAAAGTTTTGCAACCCTTTTCCCCTAAGGGCGTTTTGTAATATCTGGAAACATTTTTTGGTTGTTACAGCTATTCCAGGGGGTCGAGGCATGGCCTGATACTGGCAGATAGTGGAGAGAGGCCAGGTGTGCTTCTAAACACAAGACCATCCCCCACAACATAGAAATTTTCCAGCCCAAAATGTCAATAGTGCTGCTGAGAAATCTTGGCTTAAACTGAATGTTGTTTGTAGCTTAGCTCATTTCAATGTAAACAGCATCTTTCATTCTGCATGACTTTATAAAGTTCCTAGGTTTACTTTACTCATAGCCTCAGATTTTCTGCTATGTCTGATGTATTCTGGACAGCTCCATGACTTATTAAGGCCATCCACAGGTCAGAAAATGGCCATATAGAATTTGCTCCATGTGGAGGGAGAGGGTGCTTTTTCACAAACAGTGGCCAGTGGTCCCATTGTACACACAGCTATGTGCTCAGTGGACAGAAAATGAAAATTCTAGTCAGTTGACTATTTTGTCTGCTTAATGGCAGGCCTTCAATTTGTCTGATTTAGCTTACCACTGTACATTAGCTGTCCATGTAAAACTGATTTCTTGGTGTTTTTCTTCTTGTCATTCCAGTGCTGAATTCCCCTCCATCAGAAAGATAAGATTAATGCTTCCTTTTCAACTTCCAAGAAAGCTATTAGCTATCTTAAGGCTACTAAGTGATATTGATAGAAAATTTGAAAGCCTTAAACAGTTGAGAAAGGACCTCCTAAGGCATTATCTTAATCTACGCAGCTATCTTAGTACCCTTGCTCAACTCCAGTTTATCGCTAATATCCCTACCCCATTTCCCTGTGTGCACTGGAAAATGTGACCTGTGTCCTCTGAGCGAGCAGAGTCGCCCATGGTCAGCATGTGAGTGGCTCCTAGGAATCCTGATGGCTGGGTCTAAAGTGATATTTGAGCAGCAGGAGGCCTTTACTGGTAGGTGGTTGCAGGGGCATGAACTCAGGCAAACCTTGATTTATAACCAGGATCAGCAGGGAGATGGAAAAACTCAAATATATATTTAGTAGCAGCTTCTGAAGGAAAGATTAGAGAATTAACCTTCAGATTAACAGTTTAACTACAGAATTTCATATGTACTTTCAAAATCAGAAATGCTTGATTCTGGGCCTGCCTTCTCAATTTAAAAACTTATAAAATGACAAAAGAGACACAAGGAAATTTGAGAGGTGATGGATGTATATTAAATCTTGATTGTGGTGATGGTAACGCAAGTATGTACACATGACCAAACTTGCCAAATTTACATACATTAATTATATGCAAAATTTTATATGCCAATTATACTCCAATAAGTCTGGGAAAAATCTTATTAACTTACTAACAGTGGACTCTGTGGGTATTTTGAACACTAAACAAGATGTATTATGTGCAAATAGATGTCACTTTTATTTCTGAGTTTGTAAACACTGGCAGTACACATAACTCCAGAGCAAGAGTGGATTTCTCCAGTGTCTACATGCTCAACCATGAGGAGCCTTTTTAAAAATTATTTATTTTGGCTGCACTGGGTCTTCGTTGCTGTGCATGGTTTTTGTCTAGGTGCAGTGAGAGGGGGCTACTCTCTAGCTGCAGTGTGCGGACTTCTCATTGCGGCGGTTTCTCTTGCTGTGGAGCACGGGCTCTAGGCACAGGGGCTCAGCAGTGGCCACACCCGGCTTGCTCCAGCATGTGACATCTTCCTGGACCAGGGATTGAACCTACATCCCCTGCATCAACTGGCAGATTCTTAACTACTGGATCACTAGGGAAATCCCATCGACCATGGGGAATATTTAAGGCAAATCACAGAAGAACAAGATGAAGTACCAGTCCATGTTGAACTTTTGTCAGTGCCACCTTGATGAGCAAGTCAGACCCAGCTACTGGGACATCAGGCCTTCAGGAGGCTGCATGATGGTGGGGAGGATCTCAGAGCAGCTTGTGGAAGTGTTTAGCAAAACAGCAGTGGCCGTGATGTGTAGAGGTTCTCTCGCAGGATTCCTACAGCTGGAGTCATGGAGGTGGGCGTGGCTTTATGCACAGCGCACTCTAACTGGTGGAACCAGCAGTACAAGCCTCTACCCGTTCTGGCCTCTTCTCCCCGTCGACGCCTAATCTCGCTGATGCCATTAGTGTTTCAAATTCTGTTTCTAAGACTTTTCTTGATGTTAGAATTTAAGGAAGTATGCTGAGGAATGAGATATTTCTGTGTGTGTCTTAGTTCCTTGCACATCTGTCTCTATTATTTATTTAGATATAGTTGATATTCCTATAAATCTAGTGTTCTATGAATGAGATACTTTTTGATTGGAGGAATATACTTTGTGTATATGTGAATTACTTTAGACTCTTGTAACTGGCTTTGGAATATACTTTTCTTTTAGGGAATTCTATGACTTTATATAATATACATCATCCAAAATTAAGGCAAAAGTGGGAAGAAATAAAAATTCCAAAAATTTACAATTTCTTATGCTTTAAAAGTGTCCTCTTGGATAGACTTGATGTGTAAATTGGCAAAATATCTAATTGTTTTAACATTTCAGTTTTTAGGCTTGACATGTCTGTGAATTTTGCTCATGTTCCCTCTTGTCCAGATAAGATCTGCGACCAGATCAGTGATGCAGTGCTGGATGCCCACCTCAAGCAGGACCCCAATGCCAAGGTGGCCTGTGGTAAGAGATGCCTGGCCCCTCCTGCTGGAGCCCTGAGTGGGCTCAACTCGAAACCTGTGCCCAGGTTGAAGCCCTCGGCACAGCCGGGAACCGGGGACTTCAGGGCCTAGAGGGCCCCGGGGTGATAGGACTAGTCTCTTCAACTTTACAGAGGGGATCTTGGGTATCCCTTGGCCAAGGTCATGGGGTAGGGGTCCTAGTGTGGAGACCAGAGCCCCACTCTCCTCACAGTCAGCAGCTTGTTTTGTCCGATGCTCAGAACCACACCCTTCCCTCTCCAGCGCCACCCTAGCCCTCAGACTGAGCACTGTGGGGACCCGTGTCCCTCTAAGGGTGAACTTCACTCTGACGTGTTTATAAATAACTTGCCTTGACTCTGTGCTCAGGACCCCATACCCTAAAGCCTGCAGTGGCGCTTTAGCTGGAAGGGGGCAAAAGAGGTCTTATGTATGCTGGCTGCATTTTTTATGACTACTTGCAACCATTGTCTCGTTACAATGCACACAGCAGTCTTAGGATTATTTCCATCCAACAGCTGAGACTGAACAAGCAGTTCAGGATTGGGCAAGTAGTAAGTGCGTGGTATAGAAACTTGGAATTCGTGTGCCCAATTCTTTCCAAAGTGCAGGTCTCTGAACGCCTGTGAAGACGGTCAGAACTTGAGCTGGGCTGTACTGCCTATTATCACCGTGATGGTCCTTCTGGAGTCCGTCCCCTGTGTGGTCTCTTGTGCGGGTCTCTGTCAGCACTCTGAGAGGTCCCCTTAGCCAGCACGTGGCCACTAGCCTGTCTCTTTGCCTTCAGAGACAGTGTGCAAGACGGGCATGGTGCTTCTGTGTGGGGAGATCACCTCCATGGCCATGGTGGACTACCAGCGTGTGGTGCGGGAGGCCATCAAGCACATCGGCTATGACGACTCCGCCAAGGGTGAGGCCGGGTCCCCGGACGGGGCCCACCTGAGGCTCTCTATCTCCTGGAAGAGCAAATATCTCTCCTTCTGGGCCCACTTGCCAGGGTCCAGGGCTCGCAAGCTCTGGCAACAGCATGGCAGCCCAGGCAGACTGGCCCTTGTCCATCCGTTGCTGACTCTGGTCTTGTTTACGGTCCTGACTTCTTAGAAGAAGAAGCTCTGGGTCCAAGGGGCTGCCCTCTCTTGGGGACGTGTTGTCTGCCGGGTGCTGGGGCAGATCTGTGTGTGTGTGTGTGTGTGTGTGTTGTTGGAGGAACTCTGCTCCACTCCCTAGGATGCAAATGAGGAAACTGAGGCTTAGAGATGGCAATAACTCATATAGGTGGCACAGTCAGTAAGTGGCTATCCCCAGGTGGGACTCCGTGCTTTCTGCTAAGCTAGGCTACTCTTTCCCACATAGAGAAGAAGGTGACTCAGTCCAGCACAGGTGCCGAAAGCAGGTGGAGGAGAGGCTGGCCCAGGGTGGCTCCAGTGCCAGGCAGTGTGGGAGCCTGCAACCCCAGGAGGAGGCCCAGGCACTGGCTGGAGCTGAGGAGGAGCCCTGTGATGAGGTGGGGGTGAGAGAACTGAGGGCCCTGAAGCAGACGCCTGCACTAGGAACAGGCAGGCTGGGAAGGAGCCCAGCCTGGAGGGCGTCAAAGGACAGGGCATGAGGGCCCATTTCTAGGGCTGGGGTACACTGGTCTATTTATTGGTTGTTTGGGGTGATATGTGGCATCTTTGTGGGTCAGGGCAGGCTGCGCTGACATGCACACGTCTTTTATGTGAGAGAGGCCCTCTCTGTGTGAAGGCACAGACACATAGAAGCTCGGTGCGGTCACCTACCTGCTGGCTTGCCCAAAGGACTCACTTGAGCATACGGAAATTTTGCGGATATATCAAGAACCTCTGGGAAGAAGAAACCAGTGAGTACAGGTTGCTTCTCCCAGCCAGCACAAAGGGTGTTCACGGAGCAGGCATATTGTCCCAGAACAGCAGCTCCCTGCCACGTTGCCTTGCAACCCTTCACCCTGTTCTGCCAAGAAGAGCCAACTTATTATTTACTTATCCAAGAGCAAACTTTGTTCTGCATTAGGTAGTAGGAAAGTCGTTTCCGCAGGGGTGTTACTTCCCCTAGAAGAGAGAAGTGGGAGTAGGCCCAGCTCTTCTTGTCAGCACGCCTGCACCAAGGGGACCGGCAGGCTGCGGGCTGGCCTGCAGTCACAAGGCCCCCAGGCTAGAGGCTGCCACTGCTCTTCGCTGCAGAGTTGACCTTTCTAAGCCTTCCTCCTCTCCCCTTAGTGCCCTGAACTGTTTCCCCAAGTGACTTGGAGCCTTTCATTCCGTCTCAGCACTGAGATTTATTCTTTAGACAGGGAGTGTAAGGTGAAATGGGGATTTGGTGAGCCCTTGGCAGCTGAAGGCTGTTCCCTGGTATGTGTATTCAGAAGCCTTCACTAGGAATAGGGGCTGCAGAGGTCAAGGTGGCCTGGCACTCCTGAGGCACTGCCTGGCATTAAGTGTGATGCGGTATGAGATGCTCGGCAGCGAGTCAGCGGCAGAGTGTGCACGGAAGAGCTGGGGTGGGGGCGGCTCAGGGATGTTTACTGAGAGCTGGATGGACTTGTGGAGGGGGACAGGGGTCAGAGGAGGAGCTTTCTAGGCAGAGGGTCCTCGTGGAGGTGGAAAAGGCGGTTGTGTTTATGCTAAACCTGAGTTCACTTCGGTTGAGGGCTCAGCTGGGAAAGCCTGGCTGGAGCTGAGCAGATTCCAGTTTACTGCCTTTGGTGGTAGGTCTTCACTTGAAGCTTGTAGGTAAATAGCAGGTTGAGCCTAGGGGTATTTTTGAGGTTTTATTTGTTTCCGTAGGCCCATTCTGGCCGCAGGGGTGGGAGAACAGATTGGAAGGGGGTGACAGTCAGTGTGCCACTCATACTTGACTTTGTGGTGCAGTCTCTGTGCATTTTTGCTCCTCATTCATACCCATCCTGTAGCTGAGCCCAGCAAGATGGGGAAAACCAATTTGGGAAGAGTGTGCAGTCTGCCTAGTGGCACCCTCGTGGGGCTTCTTGGCCTGAGCTGCTGCTACCGAAGATGTCTGTGTCCCAGGCCCCAGCCCACAGTCCCCAGCCTGGGCCAGGCAGGAGAAGGGGATTTAGCTCCATCTCTGTGCTTGAGCTTTGGGGGTAGGCTGGCAGGGTGTGGTTTTTCCCACTTTGCTCCAGGGTCTGTGCGCACCTCGGGCTCGGGGCACTCTGGCTCAGGAAGTGTCTCTGGATGGCCTACATGCACCTATTTATTGTTCAGTATATTTGATACTTGGGTTTGGTGTATATTTCTGATACTTGGGCTTGATAGGCAGTGTTGGAAGGGCTCTTGGTATTCACTTAGTGCAGTGATTTTCAACCTCGGGAAGAGCCTAAGGGGGCAGGCCCTTGGTCATCCACCGCCCTTCTACCAGAGCAGCTGTAGCTGTTATCTGGTTTTCATACCACTGTTCTGTGTAGGGTATATATTTTTAATTGAGGTGTAGTTTAATACACTGTGGAGGTTTTTTTTTTTTTGACTAAAGAGTTCCATGTGATAGGATGAGAAGGATACTGACATTCCCCATCCTAGGCCTCAGTTCTAAGCCCAGACTGATGGCAGAGACCACCCACCCCAACACTAAATGCCCTCTTGGGTGCCAAGCAGCCCCCAGGAGCTCCAGCCTCCCTCAGCTTAGGCCTGCTCTCCTTGTGTCCAGGCTTTGACTTCAAGACCTGCAACGTGCTGGTGGCTTTGGAGCAGCAGTCCCCGGATATCGCCCAGTGTGTCCACCTGGACAGAAATGAAGAGGATGTCGGTGCCGGTGATCAGGTCACTAAACACTAGCGTGGGCGCCACGTCAGAACTGCAGGGCAGTGTGCTCTGTGTCACAGGGCTGGCTGTTCGTGGGTAATGGACTGAGTGCGCTGTGGGCAGAGCTCCCCCACCCCCTGTCTGGAGTCACACAGCCTAGCTGGAGGGCAGGATGGGTTGGGAATGCCCGGTGTGGCCTGTCTCCCTACCTAGAGTGTTGGGTTTGGGGACCCTGTCTTCCCCTCCACAAATACCCAGTACAAAAAGTCATATGCCTGGGAGGGTGGAGGGCCAGTGGGGCTTTAGATCTGAAGAGAGTTGTCACCTGTAGCCTGAAATGGGTGTCTGCTACAGGGCCTGATGTTTGGCTATGCCACGGATGAGACGGAAGAGTGCATGCCCCTCACCATCATGCTGGCACACAGACTCAACGCCCGCATGGCAGAGCTGCGGCGCTCAGGGCAGCTCCCCTGGCTGCGGCCTGACTCCAAGACACAGGTGAGCCCCTGCTCTCTGAGCCCCTGCAGGGCTCCAGAAATGCACCTCAAACTAACCCCTTCCTCTTGATTCTGGTCGTATGTTAAGATCAAAATGTTCTCTCTGGGCACTCAAAGAAATGTTGAATCTGAAAAGAACTATTTATTTGAAAAATCTTCTGCTCCAGATAAATCTTTTCTTTTCTCCCCTGATCCGCCAACATTTTAGTATGAAAAAGTTTTAAACACAGAAAAATGAACAGTTCTAGATTTTGAGGGGCGGGACTTCTTAGCATATGTTTACTCTAGTAATATGATTCCCCAGTTCCTGCCGCAAACCTTCGTAACTGGTTTCAGACTTTTGGCCACTGCCTGTCAGGTCTCTGTGTCTTAAGCAAAGCTTGAAAACCCCATGAACAGGTGCTGTCTGTAGCTTGCTGCAGCCCTTTTGGTTTGCTTCTCATAGAAAGGATTTACCTTTGCTGATCCTGATGCTCTGTTGCCAGTGACCCTGACCCCGTGTTCCCTGCCATGATGAAATGCGCACTGAGTCCGGATGTGAGAGCTGGCGGTAATGCAATTGCTGGCACATGCTGAGGCCTCTGTCTGCCTTCACTCTCCACATCCTGACAACCCTGATGGCCCCTTTCCTCGGAGCTCCTTTCCCAACTCTACTTCCGCACTCCAGTGGGGTCTGGACACTTCCTTCTACATTCTCTGTCCTGCTACCCACACTTGTGGGTTATTTTCACGTCTGCACACTTGGCTTCCAAATCTTCTACCTGCAGGTCTGTCTGAATCACCAGCCCCCATTTCTCACTCCTCTTGCAAACACATGGGCCCCAGGAGTGCTCCTCAGCTGAAGGGGTTCGTGGAGTCCACCTTTCCCCAGCCCTCTCTGTCTCCACTGGGTCTGGGTTACACTTGTCCCTCTAGAACATCCCTTCTTCTCTGGCCCCCTTTCCCAGTCCAGGCTTTACTGTGTCCTCCTAAAGACTCTCTCTGTCTGGAAACTGCAGTTAATTTGCTTTGGACTTCGCTTTTAATTTCCTTATACCTGCTCAGAACCATCTACAACTTTCTACTTCCTATTGGAGGCGAGAGGAGTACCCACTTGTTATTCTGGCATTTAAAGCAGGCATTTAAAGGTCTTCCAGCTTTACCTTCCTCGATCCCCACCCCCAGTCTTTGCTTAATCCTTATGCTTTCACCCACGTTCCCTTCACTTCTCAGTCCTTCGCACCTGTGCTCTCACCCCTCACTTTCCTTGGAATCTTTCTCTGGTCCCCACCTGTCCTTCAGTGGCCAGCCTGGCTCCTCCTTCTGGTCTCCCCTGATCACTCTCGAATGGGACGTCTTCTTATCCTGCACTTGGAATTTGGCTCGTGTGGTTTTATAGTTCCTCACGGTGCTTGTGACTCTGTCTTGTTACTCCCCAAGGGTCAGGCTGCCCATGGTGGAGGCTGCACATTGGCTGTACCTGGAGCAACAGAGTGTCTCTGTGGCCTAAAGGAAGCCCTTGGGACTTCAGGTGTTACCCACGTGACCCCCACACTGGGAAGTGGGTTCATGAGCATCACTCAGGTGATCTTCGAGGTGGTGGGCAGAAGAGCTGAAATATGTAGGTTGTGATGGTACCAAAGAAAGGAGCCTGCCCTGCCTGCTTCATTCTGTGCCAGAGCTATGTGGGGATGCGGAGGAAGGGTGGAGAAATCCCAGAACACAGATGAGAAGAAGTGAGTGGAGTGGCTCGGGTTTCCTTCTCCCTCCTTGAGGGTGAGCATTGGAGGGCTCACCTATCAGATTCCCTGAAATAGCAAAGGCCTCCTATGTTTGCTTAGTAATAGTAGGTTTCCGAGTCCAGAGGGCAATGAGGGAGGGAGGGGAAGACGGGCCCTTCCAGGCTTTCCCTTCTTGCAAGGAGACACTGAATTCTCATATAAATGTCCTCTGCCAGCCTCCACAAGGCTGCTACCGTGGGAGAGGTGTCTTGCCGGGAACAATGTCTGGGCCTTCTCGTCTACTGGTAAAGGATTTTTATCACCTGCCCATGGTGTTGACTGTGAACAGAGTGAGCCTTTCCACCTGAACAAATTTTTGCTGCTGATAACTAAGAGCGGGGTGGCAGTACAAATGGCTATTTTTGTACCTGGCCAGAGTTGTGTTTTCCATGGTGTACTTTTCTCCACATCTTGCTGACACGAGATAAGCAATGCTTAGGGCCCTTCACTCAGCCACAGCTCTGCTTGGGGTTTGCGGCAGAGTGGGGGAGCCCAGGAGCATTGGAGATGGACCTCAGCAGCAACTCAGGAAGCGAGCCTTCTCTGAAGGTCAGGTACAGCAGGTCTGAGTCCAGAGCTGCTGTGGAGCCTCCCTCTGGAGCTCCCAAGCCCCCAACTCCAGCTTCCTCTCCCAGGTCCGGGAGTGCATGCAGCCCAGCATGAAAGGTGCTATGCTTGGTTCACAGCTGGTGTGCATATGCCCGTCACCCTAGGATCAAGCATTGTGCAGCCAGGGCTCTGTCTCTTCCTTTTCTGGACCCCACCCCGTTGTTCTTTGGACCAGGCAGGACATAGAGTTTGATGGATATCTAAGAGGTCTTTGCCTTAGGCGGAGCCCCAGGGAGACACCGTTTGCTGCCTGCAGTCCTATCAAGGCCCTTGGGGTGGGAGCAACCTGTGCCTGCTGGTCAATGTCCCTGCCAGGGCCATCTGGCGTAGCTGCACTTCTGCAGGCCCCATAGCCCCTCTGGGCACTGTTCCTGTGGGTCCACACTGCCTTGGGTAGCAGTGGGGCCTGGGGCTCCAGTACTGAGAGTCTTGGGTGATAGCCTTCTGCTGGGCAGAGCCCAGTTACCAGGCTGCACAGTTCCAGGTCACAGCCCCTCTTTGCTGCCTGTGCGATCTTGACCGAAGTATTTACATTCTGGAAGCCCATTTTCTCTCATCTTTGAAATGGAGCTGGTAGCAACTTCTCACAGCATTTGGCATTCCTTGTAGCATAGAGTACACACCCAGTCAATGCCAGCTTCTTTTTTTTATTTTTCCAGCCTCATCTGCCTTCCGCACCACCTCCTTCCCTCTCGCTCTGTGCACAGCCCAAGGTGCGCAGGCTGGGACATGGGCTCTCGCCCTCTCTGGCGAGGTGGGAGAGGACAGGGTGCAGAAGCATTCTGTCTGCACTGCTGTGGCCGTGACACAGGCTGAGGGAGCAGGCGGAACAGCGGCTGGCTCGTGGGCTTTTCACTGACTGGCCTGTGACTTCAAGGAAATTGTTATTCTTCGCAGAGCCTGACTATTCTCTTTTGTAAACTGGTGACAATTGTGCCCAGCTTGCTGGGATGGCTGCAGTATTCATTGATAACGCATGAAACAGGCACAGAACTGACTACACTGTGGGGAGAGTCCCAGCTCTGTCCTGTGGCCAGCCCTGCAGGGGAGCTGCAGACATGATCCTGCTTTCCTTGTGCCTGCGGCTCTTCCTTGCTTTTGCCCAAATACCCGGAGGCTGGCAACCCAGGCCTTGCTGCTGCCTCTTAGCTCAATCACCCTGGCTCAGGTCCCTCCACCAGACAAGGTCCCTGGGCACATATGTTTCCAGAGGCCCTCCGTTGAGAAGCTGAGGCAGCGGGCATGTGGCCTGTGGGCTCCCGTGTTCTTAGCAGAAGCCTGGGTGTCTTACCTAGAGCCATGGAGGGTCAAGACAGGGCTTTAGTGGAGGGACATCTGCTGGCACACAGGACCCTCTGAGACAGACGGAGTCGTCTGCTGAGTCACAGACAGAGGAAACTCTGCAACACCTGGGTCTCCAAAATGGCACTGATTGTGGTTGCTTGGGAATAGCTTGTGCCTCCTGCCTGATCAGCTCATGGCGCCAGGCAGTCATTTGCTATAAGAATGTGATGAACTTCCCTGAAGGCCCTTTGAGGACAGGAGGCCGGCGCCCCCTCCGGCTTTTGGGAGCCCTGTCCACCTCCTCGGCACCTCTGCCCAGCAACGGAGTGTCCTCAGGTCTGGGCAGGACTTCACATTTCCTCCCACCCTGCCACCCCCAGGTGACAGTACAGTACCGGCAGGACAACGGCGCGGTCATCCCTATGCGTGTCCATACCATCGTCATCTCCGTGCAGCACAATGAAGACATCACGCTGGAGGACATGCGCAGAGCCCTGAAGGAGCAGGTGATCAGGGCAGTCGTGCCAGCACAGTACCTGGACGAGGACACCATCTACCACCTGCAGCCCAGTGGGCGGTTTGTCATCGGAGGCCCCCAGGTGCATCCCTGTCTCCAGATGAGCCCTGATTTTGCTTACGTCCCCAGCACAAACCTGCAGGAGGTGGTGGCTTTGTGTGACTTGGCCCTGAGTGAGACGTGAAGTCAGCTCACTTTGTGCAGCCTGCTATGTGCCCTCAGTACAGGAGGGTGGGGGACATGTCTCAGGAGGTTCCCGGCCAAGGGGCTAGCTAACTTTCCATCACAGGTGCCGAGCTTGCCCTGGTGGGCTTGCCCTGGTGGCGTTTCCTGGGTCTTGGCCACGTGTGACCTGCAGCTCTTGTGGGCACCAAGGTGGGGACACAGAGTGGCCCCTTTCTCCTGTGCCACAGGCATGAGCAAGCAGAGAGTGGCCTAGCCCCTTGGAGAGGCCACTGACCACTGCCAGGCATCTCTGCTGTGGACGTGTTGCCATGTAACAGAGCTCTCGGGCCGGGTCCTAGGCCAGAGTGGCACAGAAACCCAGGGTGAATGGAAGTCCTGTATTTTCCTGCAGAACTTCTCAGGGCCTTGGCATGCTCAGGGCCTTGGCATGCTGCTTAGAACTGTGGATTTCTAAGTGGGGCGGGTGTTGCGGTGGTATAATATGCAGACTTTCCCCATGTCATTTAATATAGAGCCCCCTCAAACATCTTCTGTGGACTGGCATTGCATGGAATAGACACCTGAGCAAACGGGGAACGATGTTTGCCAGGTGGCACCAGCTGGGGCTCCGCCCAGGGTATATTGGTCCCAGCACAGTTCCCATCTGAACTCGAGTTTCTCCATTATGATCGACTCCTACAACAAAGGCTTGGGGAGCGGGCTGTGACCCCAGTGGCCCATCTGACGAGGGGCCTTTTTCTGACGAGGTTCCAGCTGGTGACCTGACTTCAGTGACTACTCAGTGACTGAACTGGGATTAGAGCCCAGGGTATCTGGCTGACTCTCGGCTAAGGGGGTCTTTGGAAGACGCACTCCTAGAAGCTTCAGAGACTGTCTCCAAGTCGTGGTCTAGTGGCCATCCCAGTGTTTCGCCACCCCTCCCCCCACATCTTCTGCGTCTTCCTCTTCCTCCGCAGGGGGATGCCGGTGTCACTGGCCGAAAGATCATCGTGGACACCTATGGCGGCTGGGGGGCACACGGCGGAGGTGCCTTCTCTGGGAAGGACTACACCAAGGTGGACCGCTCGGCGGCGTACGCTGCCCGCTGGGTGGCCAAGTCCCTGGTGAAGGCAGGGCTCTGCCGGAGGGTGCTGGTGCAGGTGGGTGGAACCCCGCCCTGCTTGAACCACCACACCTGCCCTCAGGAGGGGCACACTGGCCTGGCAGAAGGCCCGCACTGCCAGAGGACGCGACTCTGTGCCATGTTGGGTTTTGTGGCCACTGTCCTGCAAACCCGGGAGTGGGATAGCAGAAGCCTTCAGGCAGCAGGGCGCGCGTGGAAACTGCAGCTGTGACGTGGCGGGTGTATCTAGGCAGATGAGGGCTGGGGGTAGGGAGAGTGTATTGGGCAGGGCGTGTGTGGTTTCAACGGCCTCTCCCTGAGGACATCAAGGTCTCCGTGAGGGGCTTCTCCCTGACCCTGGGCTCTTCTGACAGGTGTCCTATGCCATTGGTGTGGCTGAGCCACTGTCTATTTCCATCTTCACCTATGGAACCTCCCAGAAGACAGAGAGAGAGCTGCTGGATGTGGTCAATAAGAACTTCGACCTTCGGCCTGGTGTCATCGTCAGGTAAAAGGGCCGCCCCTGCAGCTGGACAAAGCCCTCTTTCCCCGCCCCGCCCCGGTGCTTGCTTATCGGAAAGAGAATCAGAAGGAAGGATGTTCAGCCCCCTAGAAGCAGGAGGGGCTTCAAGCTCTTGGCCCAGTACAGTGCAAACCCCAAATGCAGAATGTCTAGTTTTCAGGTTGAAAGAGCCCAACAGACACTGACTTCAGGGGGCCCATCTTTGAGCAGGTTGGAGATCTTAGGAAAATAACTGCAAGACCAGATGCCTGGGAACTGAGTCAGCAAGTCTGGCCCCAACTGCTCTCGCTTCTAATGCCACCCCTGTTTTCTGGAGCTTGCGGTGTCGATGTTGGTTTGTGCCAGGTCAGTGGAGCAGAGTGTAGGCCAGAGTTCAAATCCTGATTCCTGGTGCGTCTGTCTGTGTGATTGATCAGGCTGTCCCAGAACCCTGAGACTGTTTCTTAAGCACCAGTGGCAGTGACCTTGTAAGGAGTGGCATGGCAGAGATAGGAAATTTAGGGAGAATTGCTCTTGAGTGGTTAACACCCCACACACTCATAGTCTGTTAATTACTCCTGTGCCCCCAATTCAGGGAAAGACACTCCCCTCCTTTTCCATTAAAACTGACCCTTTGTTCTTCTGAACGCGCAGGGACTTGGACTTGAAAAAACCCATCTACCAGAAGACGGCGTGCTACGGCCACTTTGGGAGAAGCGAGTTCCCTTGGGAAGTTCCCAAGGAGCTTGTATTTTAGTGCTGCTGGGGGCCAGGCCTGGTGAGCCCTGCAGCCTTCAGGTGGGACAGCTCCTCTCCTCCAGGACCCCAGCTCTCAGATCACCCACTGCCCCCTTCCTGGGCAGAGCCAGGCCCCTCTGAGCAGGAGGAAGGGGGCCTTCTGGTGCTGGGGCTCAGGTCTTCTCATGACGCCAGTCACTATGTTTCCCTGCCTCTCCCCCAGACCAAGGTGATGTGAATTTAGTGGAAATAGCACCCCTGTCGGAGGAAACCTGCTCACTCACCCGCCCCCGCAGCCTGGACCCTGAGCGGGCCCCTCCCTCCCTGGCGTGTGCTGGGAAGATCTCAGGGCTCTGTGAAGGTCTGGGCGTGCCGGGCCACCCTTCAGGTCTGCAGCCCTGTGGTCAACGTCCTGATCCTGGGCCTTCCCACAGGCCCTCCCAGGCCATGCCTGGGGCAGGGGTGACAGCAGCTAGCGTGCAAGAGACCACACTCATCACTGATCACATTTCTTCTTCACTGCAATATGATGAGGTGACCCCTTGTGTTACCTGCATTTAAGGTGAGGAGGCCGAGGTAACTTTCACAGGGCCCACAGCTGCACGGGTCGGGGCCTGGACATGCGTCTCGGATCTTTGGATTGTGAGCCCATACACTTTGACCCCTCACCCTCAGCACCACCCCCCACCCTGATCTCATGCTAAAAACAGGTCTGAGTGAAGACATGAGGCTGTGACCTCTGTCCTGAAGACCTGAGTTTGCTGAGAGTTAGGGGATCGACCCCCTTGGTGACCCCTGAGCAATGATCTACAGAGCCAAGACAGAACCAAAGGGATGTTTCCTTTGCCTCTGTAATTTCAGAAGATAGATCAGGCGGTGCTGGATATCCTGGCCCATGGGGCTGGGCTGGAGTTTGAAATTAAGAGGCACCTATGTTATCCCAGCCCCTGACTACTCAGGGACACGCAGGGTTGGGCCCATGGACTCCTCCGATGAGGGTCCAAGGCCAGTCCTGTCCCATATAAGGCTTCCTAGAGCAGAAGCAGCAGCTTGTCCCTTAAACAAGGGATGGAACCCTGTGTCCTCTGCATGCTTCTCTCTCTCTGACCCCTTTCTCTCTCTCGTCTCTCTCTCTCTTGTAACCCCTGCAATCTGAGTGCTCTTGGAATAAGTGGTTGAGCCTCTCAGATCCCCCTTCCAGAGAGGACAGCCCAAAGGCCTGAATTCAAATGATAAATGGTGACTGAAGTGGCAAGTCTTGACTCCTAGAGGGAGCTAAGTTGGCTGAGATGTCATGAGGAGATTTCTACCTTTGCCAGGTGGCCTCTGAGGCCAGGGCTACCCCCGAGGCCTTGGGTGATTCTCGGCACATTAAGATCTTAGAAGCTATGCATTCTCTTGCTTTCCTTTCCATGGCCAGCACCTCCCTGTACTCCTTCCCCAACCTGGGCCTCTGACTGCTGCACCACTACCTTATCCCCCGCTCCTTAGACCACAGGTTCAGGCAGGAGTTTCCACAGGTCCCCGGAGAATACTGGGGGCTGGCTTCTTCCTGTGGCACTCGGTGCCAGCTCCGGCCAAGATGCACAGCTCAGAAAGCCTCATCTGGGCAGCAGATAGCCTGCACTGATCTGTAGGCCTGAAGCACAAAAACCTTTGGCTTTCTCTTTCCATCAGGGGCAAGGCAGCTGTTCAGGGCAGAAAAAGAAGCCCAAATGACCACAAAAACCTAGAGCTGATGAGTGATATGGAAGCTCAGGAGTCTCACAGGGCTCTGGTCACCTGGGAAGTCTCAAGTTCCTTTTCGGAGAGGGAGGCTTAGGTTTGCAGGTGGCTGAGTTCCTCTAACTTGGGCCATATTTGAAGTGAAAATTCAAATTTTTATACTTTCTGCACCCCCTGGGAGAAACAAGGTTTTCTTGGGTCAACACTGTTATATGAAACTGGAGTCTATTTGTTAATAGTGCCTGCTAAGCCAGTGAATAAAACCTCGAGAAGCAACTACTCTATGCTCAGTTTCTGTCTGCAGCTGCCCTAGACACCTCACCTCTGAGTAGCATCACCTCATCTATCCTGCAGCCAAGTGGCTGTCCTGCCCTCAGGTGGCCCGACTGAAGTCTCTGCCATCCTGTCCACATGGGCTCCGGGGCCTCACGCCAGCTTGTGTATTATCGCTGCCTCACCTATTCATTCCACACCACACTGCATGGAGGTGGGCGGACCCAGGAAACCCCCGTTACTCGTGGAGACCTTGAGGCAAACCGAAATGGGTTAGGACCCAGAGTGGCTGACAGGTGGCTTCCCCAGCCTTCGGAGTCTGCCCCTCGTCCTCGCCTGGTTTCTTCTGCTTCCCCTTCTTGCGTGTTGTCTACAGTGTGCTTGGCATGAAGCAAGTGTTCAGGCAGTATTTGTCGATCGGTTCAGTGACTGAAGTCAAGTGAGGTGAGTGAGCCAAGGGGGTTGGTCAGCAGAGTTGGGAGTTTGGTCTGGGAGGTGGTGGTGGATGGAGGATTTGGGGCATGAGAGGGGACTGGAAGAAATAGCAACCCAGCAGTGGATGGCTGGGGTGAAAGGCTTGGAATGGGGGACTTTAAGAGAAATTTTCGCCAAATTTTCGACAAATTCCCCAGAGCTGATATGACTGGGGCACAGTATCGGGAACAATGATACAATAGCCAAGATACGGAAACAACCCGAGTCTGCCGATGGATGGATAAAGAGGATGCGCTTTATGTGTGCAGTGGAGTGTCATTCATGAACAAGAAGGAGACCTGCCATTTGCAGCAACATGGATGAAACTTTAGGGCATTAGGCTACATGAGATAAGTCGAAGAAAGGCAAACGGTATGATGTCACTTAGGTGTGGAATCTACAAAAGCCGACCGAGAGTAGAATGGTGGCTGTGAGTGGGTGAGACGGTGGGTAGATGGGGGAATGGGGAGATGTTAGCCAAAGGGTAGACACTTCCAGTTAAAAGTTCTGGGGAGCTGATATATAACAGTGATTATAGCTAATAGCACTGTATATACTTAAAATTGCTAAGCGTGTGGATCTTAAATATTCCCACCACAAAAAAGACATGATAATTGCATGACATGATGGAAGTGTTAGCTAATGCTCTGGTGGTAATCATTTTGCAGCATATTAAGTGTATTAAATCAGCTCTTTGTACACCTTAAGCGTATCTATGTCATAGGTCAATTATATCTCAGTAAGTCTGTGGGGAAAAAGCAGAGGGACAGACGCCCGGTTCCTGGACTCAGATCTACTGCCTTCTTACTGTGGCATCTTCGTGAAAGAGGTTTTGGGGAAATAAGAGAGGCTGTGCTCTGAGTTCGGCTCATATCAGCCTTCAGTTCAGTCCAGTCACTCAGTTGTGTCCGACTCTTTGCGACCCCATGAATCACAGCACGCCAGGCCTCCCTGTCCATCACCAACTCCTGGAGTTCACTCAGACTCACATCCATCGAGTCAGTGATGCCATCCAGCCATCAATGCAGAAAAATGTGGGTAGGGAAATAACTCCATGTAAGCAGAAACTAGCCAGAGGGAACCAGAGTTTGCAACCCCAGAAGTCTGCATCAAAGGTGCCATTGGACCTCCCTTTACGAGATGGGAGTCCAACAGACCCATTTGCTGTGACTGTCTCAAGACAATGTGAGCCTCAAAAGTCATAAGGGAAATAATTCACTATATCTCGTTTCATAAAAAATTTCTGTACATTGGAAAAACACAAAGATAAAACATAAGTAACAAATGGAAAATATTTGCAATGTCAAATTTAATGAACCAGAGATCAATAAGAAAGCAGCCAAAACCCCAGAGGTAAATGAACAAAATACAAGAACAGGAATAGACAGATGTCATTAAAGTAATGGAACAAACCACCAGAAATGAGTGTTGCTCAGCTGTACACATTTCAAGAAATAACTTTTAAAAAATGCAGTATTGGATCTTGGCCAAGAAATGGCTGGGGGGTGGGGTGGGGAAATATTCTTAAAATTCAGAGCTATCAAAGGCATAAGGAAGTACGCATTTCCAAATACAGTCCCTGTGACTTGTTCACAGACTTCCAAGAGAGTACTCAGTTCTTTTGTTCTTAACATTTAAATGCCATGTTTGTCTGGTTTGACCTCTGGGTCAGAGGTGCCATCAAGACAGGGAGGGAGTGCTTTGCTCCCTGAAATGTGGGTCAGGTGGCCATGCCCCATCCTGAGGACGACCAGGAAGGCAAGGTTGGTGTGTGCTGAATGGATCATGGTGGTAGTGGTAGGGTGGGCATGTGACTCTTCTTGGGAAACCCATGTCTATTCTTGCCTACCTAAGAGCAGGGTCCTCTCTTGTTGCCAAGGTTGAAGGGGCTCCCTCTAGGGTGTTTTGTGGAGTTCCAACAGGGTGGCCCTGGGACACTGGGGGCTAGAAGGAGCCCCTGTCCTCTACAAGCCAAGGCTGAAACTGCTGAGGCATTTGTGTAGCCTAAGAGGACTAATCAGATCCCCAAGTTACAGAGGAGGAAACAGGCTCAGGAGTGTGGGGCCACCTCTGAGGATCCTCACTCCATAAAGGGCTGACCCTGTCCCCAGGCAGGATAGGAACCACAGGTGTGGTGGCTGAGTCTCCTTCACTTCATTGCAAGAAGTGGCTGGATCATGTCCCACCCAGCACTGGGCCTCACCATGCTGCTCTGTAGGGTATGAGGACCCTCCAAGCTGTGTGTACTCTCCGGTAAGAGGGACAGCCATGGGCCCCTGGGGAGGAGTAGGGAACTCCCTTTCACTTACCCCTGGACCCTGTGGGCCACCCCACCACCACCTCCAGGGTCCCTGACCTCAACCACTGGCGCACACCTCCCTCCTCCTGACTGAAGGTTGGGTTGGGTGCAGTGGGGTAGGGGTCTCTTGATATTTGTGGGTGATGTAAAGCTGGTTGGCTTGTTCTGTTGGGCTGAGGGTTTCCTAGTCAGCTCTAGGGGGCAGCCCTGGCCAGGCTGACAGTGCTGCCTCCCCATCGCCTCCCCCAGGGCTGCGCCCCCTCCCAAGAGGCAGGCCCCTCCACCTCCCTCCACGCACCTCTGAAGAGCAGTGCCCCCCTCCTGTGGCCAAGATTGAGGGTCCTACCTAGGAACTTTCTCCCTAAAAAAAAAAAAAATGTGGTGGGGGGAGAAGGGAAGAAGGAAGATCACCTTTAATTAGCTCTGGTTTTGGCAACAAATATCCCGAGGTCATGAGCTCCACGGTATCTCACTTGTTTCTGTCTTACTTCTGTTTCTCTGCTTTTCTTATGTTTCATTTTCCATTTCTAACTTTCTGAGCTCCAGATAGATTCCAGTGGCTTCTAGATCCAAAATTTACCCCAGAGGCAGTTCTACAGTTTCCACATCATTTTCCGCTTCAACTTTTTCACTTGTTTCTAGTTTCTCTGACAGGCAATTACAGAAAATAATCTCTGTTACTTGTATTTTTCAAAATATTCTGAGGTTTTTGTTGTAGTCCAAAATGGTGAATTTTAATCTTATGTGATGACCTGATGTCATTAGCATGTAGATTTGCATCTATTTCACTTTGTTGTTTAAATGTTTTGAATTATGTAAATCAGATACTCCAATGGACAGTAATTTTAAGCTTTCCTTAGGGAAAGCTATAGACGAGAGAGAACAGTAATGTGTGAGTGGTCAGGCATGGCAGATGGTGGTTTCCTCCCTCCCCTTCTCTTCCTTCCCTCCTGCCTCACTCCCTCTCTCCCCCTCCTAACCATCCCTTCCTTTTTCCTATCTTTTTTTCCTTCCCTCCCTCCTATCCACAGAGGGTCTCCAACAAGATGAACCCAAACAGACTTACACCAAGATATTTAAATTTAAAAAGTTAAAGAGAATTTTATTTTTTTTTATTTTTTTTATTTTTTAAATTTTAAAATCTTTAATTCTTACATGCATTCCCAAACATGAACCCCCCTCCCACCTCCCTCCCCATAACATCTTTCTGGGTCATCCCCAAGAGAATTTTAAAGGCAGCAAGAGAAGAACCAGTCCACATATAAGGAAACCCTTGTAAGACTGTCAGCCGATTTTTCTGCAGAAATTTTGCAGGCCAGACAGGATCTCTTGTAACTTAATATAAAAACAAACGAATAATTAAGAAATGGGCAGAAGACCTGAATAGATATTTTTTTTCTAAAGAAAACATTCAGATGGCCAACAGTCACATGAAAAGATGCTCAACATCACTAAACATTAGGAGATGCAAATCATAACTACAATGAGATGTAATAAACCTGTCATAATGGCTGTAATCAAAAAGAGAATAAATAGGGAGTTACCTGGTGGTCTAGTGGTTAGGACTGTTATTCCCATCTCTCAAGAATTTCTACAGTTTGTTGTGACCCACATAGTCTAAATCTTTAGTGTAGACAATGAAGCAGAAGTAGATGTTTTTCTGGAATACCCTTGATTTCTCCATGATCCGTGTTGGCAATTTAATCTCTGGTTCTTCTACCTTTTGGAAACCAGCTTGCACATCTAGAAGTTCTCAGTTCATGCTGCTGAAGCCTAGCTTGAAGGATTTGAGCATAACCTTGCTAACATGTGAAATGAGCGCAATTGCATGGTAGTTTTAACATTCTTTGACATCGGAATGAAAACTGACTGTACAAAAAGGTCTTAATGACCCAGATAACCATGATGGTATGGTCACTCACTTAGAGCCAGACATCCTTGAATGTGAAGGCAAGTGGGCCTTAGGAAGCATTACTATGAAAAAAAGCTAGTGGAGGTGACAGAATTCCAGCTGAGCTATTTCAAATCCTAAAAGATGTTAAAGTGCAGCACTCAATACATCAGCAAATTGGAAAACTCAGCAGTGGCCACAGAACCGGAAAAGGTCAGTTTTCATTCCAATCCCAAAGCAAGGCAGTGCCAAAGAACTACCATATGATCCAACAATTCCACTCATGGGTATTTCCCTGAAGAAAATAAAAACACGAATTCAAAAAGATATATGCATCTTAATGTTCAGAGCTGGGGCTTCCCAGGTGGCGCTAGTGGTAAAGAACCCACCTGCCCTGGGTCTGGAAGATCCCTTGGAGGAGGAAATGGCAACCCACTCCACTATTCCTGCCTGGAGAATCCTATGGACAGAGGAGCCTGGTGGGCTACAGTCCATAGGGTCACGAAGTGTCGAACACGACTGAAGCAACTTAGCAGGCTAGCATGCACGTTCACAGCTGCATTATTTACAGTAGCGAAGATATGGGGCAAACTAAGTGTCCATCAGCAGACAAACGGACAAAGAAGACGTATATATTTCACGAAATGTGAAGTGAAGTGTTAGTCAGTTGTGCCTGCCTCTTTGTGACACCATGAACTGCAGCCTACCATACTCCTCTGTCCATGGGATTTTCCAGGTAAGAATACTGGAGTGGGTGGCCATTTCCTTCTCCAGGGGATCTTCCCAACCTAAGGATCGAACCTGGGTCTCCTGCACTGCAGGCAGATTCTTTACCGACTAAGCTTATTCAATCATAAAAAGAATGGAATTCTGCCATTTACAACAGCATGGATGGACCTGAAGAGTATTAAGCTTAATGAAACAAAGACAAATACTGTATGTCGTCACTCAGATCTAAAATCTGATAAAATGCGGTATAACAAGGAAACAGACTTATAGAGGACAAACTAGTAGAGAAGGAGGGAGGGGCAAGAGATTAAGAGGTAAAAACTATGTTTCAACAGGTGACAAGGGGATATAGCCAATATTTATATTAATTTTAAATGGGAATTATTTGTTCTAGTTCTGTGAAAAATGTGGCTGGTAGCTTGATAGGGATTGCATTGAATTTGTAAATTGCTTTGGGTAGTATACTCATTTTCACTATATTGATTCTTCCAATCCATGAACATGGTATATTTCTCCATCTATTAGTGTCCTCTTTGATTTCTTTCATCAGTGTTTTATAGTTTTCTATATATAGGTCTTTAGTTTCTTTAGGTAGATATATTCCTAAGTATTTTATTCTTTTCGTTGCAATGGTGAATGGAATTGTTTCCTTAATTTCTTTTTCTACTTTCTCATTATTCGTGTATAGGAATGCAAGGGATTTCTGTGTGTTGATTTTATATCCTGCAACTTTACTATATTCATTGATTAGCTCTAGTAATTTTCTGGTGGAGTCTTTAGGGTTTTCCATGTAGAGGATCATGTCATCTGCAAACAGTGACAGTTTTACTTCTTCTTTTCCAATTTGGATTCCTTTTATTTCTTTTTCTGCTCTGATTGCTGTGGCCAAAACTTCCAGAACTATGTTGAATAGTAGCGGTGAAAGTGGACACCCTTGTCTTGTTCCTGACTTTAGGGGAAATGCTTTCAATTTTTCACCATTGAGGATAATGTTTGCTGTGGGTTTGTCATGGAAATACAAAAAACCTCGAATAGCCAAAGCAATCTTGAGAAAGAAGAATGGAACTGGAGGAATCAACTTGCCTGACTTCAGGCTCTACTACAAAGCCACAGTCATCAAGACAGTATGGTACTGGCACAAAGACAGACATATAGATCAATGGAACAAAATAGAAAGCCCAGAGATAAATCCACACACATATGGACACCTTATCTTTGACAGAGGAGGCAAGAATATACAATGGAGTAAAGACAATCTCTTTAACAAGTGGTGCTGGGAAAACTGGTCAACCACTTGTAAAAGAATGAAACTAGATCACTTTCTAACACCCCACACAAAAATAAACTCAAAATGGATTAAAGATCTAAATGTAAGATCAGAAACTATAAAACTCCTAGAGGAGAACATAGGCAAAACACTCTCAGACATAAATCACAGCAGGATCCTCTATGATCCACCTCCCAGAATTCTGGAAATAAAAGCAAAAATAAACAAATGGGATCTAATTAAAATTAAAAGCTTCTGCACAACAAAGGAAAATATAAGCAAGGTGAAAAGACAGCCTTCTGAATGGGAGAAAATAATAGCAAATGAAGCAACTGACAAACAACTAATCTCAAAAATATACAAGCAACTTATGCAGCTCAATTCCAGAAAAATAAACGACCCAATCAAAAAATGGGCCAAAGAACTAAATAGACATTTCTCCAAAGAAGACATACGGATGGCTAACAAACACATGAAAAGATGCTCAACATCACTCATTATTAGAGAAATGCAAATCAAAACCACAATGAGGTACCACTTCACACCAGTTAGAATGGCTGCAATCCAAAAATCTGCAAGCAATAAATGCTGGAGAGGGTGTGGAGAAAGGGAACCCTCCTACACTGTTGGTGGGAATGCAAACTAGTACAGCCACTATGGAGAACAGTGTGGAGATTCCTTAAAAAATTGCAAATAGAACTACCTTATGACCCAGCAATGCCACTTCTGGGCATACACACCGAGGAAACCAGAATTGAAAGAGATACATGTACCCCAATGTTCATCGCAGCACTGTTTATAATAGCCAGGACATGGAAACAACCTAGATGTCCATCAGCAGATGAATGGATAAGAAAGCTGTGGTACATATACACAATGGAGTATTACTCAGCAGTTAAAAAGAATTCATTTGAATCAGTTCTGATGAGATGGATGAAACTGGAGCCGATTATACAGAGTGAAGTAAGCCAGAAAGAAAAACACCAATACAGTATACTAACACATATATATGGAATTTAGGAAGATGGCAACGACGACCCTGTATGCAAGACAGGGAAAGAGACACAGATGTGTATAACGGACTTTTTGGACTCAGAGGGAGAGGGAGAGGTGGGATGATTTGGGAGAATGACATTCTAACATGTATACTATCAAGTGAATTGAATCGCCAGTCTATGTCTGACGCAGGATGCAGCATGCTTGGGGCTGGTGCATGGGATGACCCAGAAAGATGTTATGGGGAGGGAGGTGGGAGGGGGGTTCATGTTTGGGAATGCATGTAAGAATTAAAGATTTTAAAATTTAAAAATAAAAACTAAAATTAAAAAAAAAAAGAAATCTAAAAGGAAGGGATTAATAAATTAAAAATTGGAATTTAACTAAAAAAAAAAAAAAATTTTAAATGGGGTATAATCTATAAAACACTGAATCACTGTTATATACCTGAAGCTAATATTATAAATCAACTCTAGTTTAATTAAAAACCACAGAGAGTCTAGATTTGGATCACGCATCTAATGATCCAGATGGAGTGTTTGTCAGGGAGGACGTGTTCTCTGAGCCCTGGACACATTTCTTCTCCCTTCCTTGCCTGCCAGGCAGTCTCTGCTCGTCCTCCACACCATCCCGTGAATGCACTTGTGGAGTTCCTGGCAGCAGGGTGTTCTCTTCTTTTCCTCCAGGAAGCCAGCGTGGGCACTTGAGCTAGCTTCTCACCAAGGGGTCATTGTTCTCCGGGTCCTCCCTTGGGGGCTGGGTCTTCCTTGCATTCCCTCAAACAGAAAGTAGAAATGGATTACCTCTTGGCTTTCTGCCCCTGCGTGTGGTCTTGCTAATCCAAATCCCAAAATTACCCCAAGGCCCAATGTAAAAACTCATCTTGTCCAAATGTATTTTTGAATTAGCTATATTTGTTTTTAGTTTAAAGAACTGTTTTTACATAAGTCCTTTTTTCTTCTTCTCATATTGCATCTCCGTAGTATTATAAACAAAGTTATGGATAGTATTTAGCAGGTAGTGGTTTTTAAAATGATTCCCATTATATTTTAATCTCTAGAAAAGGTAATAAGGTAAATTTGATGTAATTCACTATTTCTTAACTATTATCTGGGAGAAATTCAACCACCAAAGACGTTAGACATATCGGAACACTGTTTCTCTGTTGAAGCTTCTGTGTGGCTGGGCGGTAAGAGAACAGTGGAGGTTGTATCAGGGGCTCCTGGTGGTCTGGCAGGGCTACCGCCCTCTGATTGTCACCAGGGCTGGACTGAGTTCAGTTACTTAGGGCTGCACAAGGTACACGCAGGTTGGGATTCCCACCTCTCCAGGGCTTCTGGGCCAGGGAGGCCTTCGGCTTTTTCATCGAAGAGTGAAGAGCCTTCCTAATGGCACCGCTGGCTGTGCGCCCGCTGAAGGCCTAGGAGCAGCCTGAGCCAAGATCTGGAGCAGCAGCCTTGGGGCTGGAGGCTGGGGCATGAGTCGCTGCGCCCAGTAGTCTAGCTGATCCAGGATCAAACATGCTCGTGATGGATGTGGATTCTAGGCAAAGAGCAAGGCTGGAGCTTCTGGCTGATACAGCAAGCAGTCCTGGGACCTGAGGCTTGGATAAGGTCTACCTTGCAGAGTGACTGTCCAAGAGGAGTCCATCCAGAGCCTAAGCCTGTGGGCAAAGGATGCACTGGATCTTCAGGGAAATTTTGCCCAGGATTCTGTGAGATCAGATGGGAAGAAGTTCAAACCTGACTCTAGACCCTGCAGACCGTGCTACTTCTGGTAAGTTATGGAGCCTCACTGAGCCTCAGTTCCTCTATTATTTAAGGGAGTAAAGATGGGCCCTGCAAAGGATACGGTGGATGTAGAAAATCCTAACAGGTGCTCAGGAGTGAACACTGCTTCACATCCACCTTCTCCAGGGACAGCATTGAGCCAGCCTCTGTGGAAAGAGGGATGGAACGTGCAAGGGTGAAGACTCTATCAGGCTAGGTCAGGGGGAAAGCAGATCCTCATGGCAGAGCCAGGAGAGTGAGAGGATTGTCAGGACTTATCAAGACCCCTGAAATAAAACAGCCCTTCGTGAAGGTGGAATGAGTGAACAGGGAGAGTGACGTGCGACGTTTGTTTTCAGATCGGCTCATTTGACTGCAATTTTTCCTGCAGCCACCAGAGGGCAGAGCTGACCCATACATTTCCTATGGGATAGCCGTAGGCTGTAAGTTGTCACCCTATTTATTTAACTTATATGCAGAGTACATCATGAGAAATGCAGGACTGGATGAAGCACAAGCTGGAATCAAGACTGCGGGAGAAATACCAATAACCTCAGATATGCAGGTAACACCACACGTATGGCAGAAAGAGAAGAACTAAAGAGCTTCCTGATGAAAGTGAAAGAGAAGAGAGAAAAAGTCAAAAAACTTAAAACTCAACATTCAGGAAACTATGATTATGGCATCTGGTCCCATCACTTCATGGCAAATGGAGAAACAGTGGAAACAGTGAGAGACTTTATTTAGGGGGGCTCCAAAATCACTGCAAATGGTGACTGCAGCCATGAAATTAAAAGACGCTTAACTCCTTGGAAGAAAAGTTATGACCAACCTAGACAGAATATTAAAAAGCAGAGACATTACTTTGCCAACAAAATCCATCTAGTCAAAGCTGTGGTTTTTCCAGTAGTCATGTATGGATGTGAGAGTTGGACCATAAAGAAAGCTGAGCACTGAAGAATTGATGCTTTTGAACTGTGGTGTTGGAGAAGTCTCTTGAGAATCCCTAGGGCTGCAAGGAGATCCAACCAGTCCATCCTAAAGGAGATCAGTCCTGAATATTCATTGGAAGGACTGATGTTGAAGTGGCAACTCCAATACTTTGGCCACCTGATGCGAAGAACTGACTCATTTGAAAAGATCCTGGTGCTGGGAGAGATTGAAGGCAGGAGGAGAAGGGGATGACAGAGGATAAGATGGTTGGATGGCATCACTGACTTGATGGACATGAGTTCTCCGGGAGTTAATGATGGACAGGGAAGTCTGGCTGCAGTCCAGGGGGTCACAAAGAGTTGGACAGGACTGAGCGTCTGAACTAAACTGAGCTGTGGGCTCCCTCTTGTGAATTCTATTGGGAATGATGAGCCTTAAGGCTCAGGGATCACCTTCCACCTCTGTAGGTACAGACACCACTCACAGGCCCTGAGAAGTCAGAACCATTTTCTTAACATTCCATCTCTGGAGCAAGTCCTTTTCCTCAGGGGGAGGGACTATGCACACGAGAGCCTGATCCTTAGGTTCCTCAGGAATCCATAGGGAACACACAGACCGTCCAACTTTCGCGTCTGCTCTTCAGGAGACTTTAGAAGGCGAAGGGAAGGCCTGATCAAGGACACTGAAGGCCCTGCCCCAGGCACCATCATCCCCCACCCTGCAACGAGCCAGGCCTCAGGGACACAGCTGGGAACCAGGGGGCTTCCTGAGTAAGGATCTCCCCAGGATTGTGAGACTTGGGCACAAGCAGGAGAGTGTGTGGCACTGTGTCCTGCTGCCCCCCGACCTTTCACTGCGTGCACCAACCTCCTTGGGCCCTCCTTGGGCCCTCTGTCCCTCTCATGAGTGTCTCCCAATCCAGCCAACTCTCCGCGTTTCTCTGGGGCTATGGAACAACGCTCTGCTGGCCACTTGGTTTCCTCTACATCCATGGTGTAGCTTGCATCTTTGTGGGACTCTGATTAGTTCACTGTTCCCTTCCCTGGTTCGTGTTTATCCAAGACACTTATCCTCAGCCTACTCTTATGCACTTCTTGGGCGCAGGCTCTTTCTCCTCCTCCCTGTTGGTCTTTGGGCCAACTGGGATCTCATGCAGAATCTTTGTTTGTCCCATGAATATCTGTAGAGCTGTGGGCAGACAGAGCCGTGGCAGAGGGCACAGCCCCAGGACAGGACTGCTGGGTTGCCGAGACAAGGCTTTTTATGGAAGCAGACATAGCTGGTGGCCAGTGCCCCTGCAGGGGTCACCTGCCATAGTTGGATTCCTGAAGGCCCCGCCTCTCTGAATGTCCCTGCAGACCTGGCTCCCGGCCTTGGGCAGTGTGGGGGCCACAGCCAGTGTGTGCCCTCTGGTCTTGAGTTGGGGCTTAGCCATGTAGCTATCCACTCTACCCATTCCAGTATTCTCGCCTGGAGATTCCCATGGACAGAGGAGCCAGATGGGCTACAGTCCATGGGGTCGCAAAAGAGTCCGACACAACTAAGTGACTAATAGAAATGCTTTCACTTCCATGTAGCTTAGGGGAGTCCCAGCTCTGGCAGAGGATGGGGCTGTGCTCAATTGGCAGCAGGCTGAGTTCCCCTGGCTCAGGTCATATATGAAGCATAAATTCAGTTTTTTACATTTATGCTTGTAGTCATAATTTTCATATTAACACCATCTCCCGGTAAACCAAAATGTGTTTGGTTGAAGCTGTTTCAGAGACATATTGATTGGAATCTGGAGTCTTTACTTGTTCCTAGTCAGTTTCTCCTGGGGCAGTGAATCCAACGGTACATGGGATGGAGGGATTGGAGGCAGCAGCAACATAGCAGAGAGGTATCAGAAGACTGTGGAGTTAGGAGTGATGTAGAGGGCAGGGAAGCCTTGCTTGCCCCTCAGAGGGCGGACACGGGGCTAGTGTGTGAGGGGCTGACCCTGCTCCCTACAGACGTGGGACACTCCATCGAGGACCAGATTTTCCCCACATCTGTCCCCCTGCCAGGACCGCTGCCTGAACTCTTGTCTCATCATCTCTTCAGCTCAGTGAGGTGGGGTAGCCTGTGGTCTGATTGCCTGCCAAGGTGCTGTGAGAGAGCAGAGTAGGAGGGGCTGAGACCTCCTTCTCAGCCCCATTTTTGAGCTGCTCTAAGTTGAAAGCTCTCCAGAGAACATCCCCTCTTGAACATTCAGGTCTTTTTAGAAAATGAAACCCAGACCATAGCCGATCTTAGGCCCACATCTTGGCCTGAGGAGACATTGTCCCAACATCCCGGGTCACTGGGACAAGCACTGCAGGGCGTTCATGTCCAGAGGCTTTGGGCTCTTCTGAAATGTTTTCTAAAGTCTAGGATGAAGGTACTGAGATATTCTTGCTGTAATCAGAGGTTGATTTAATACAGGAGGGCTCGCCGAAGGGCACTGCACACGGGAGAGTGGACTATGTGGAAGGACCCAAAACAACAAGCCTCTTTAGAGAGCTCTGTGCAGACTCACACTGCTAACTCCAGGCTGTTCTGGGGCCAGGCTCCCAGGTGGAGGCCAAGGCTGACACAGGGTCACTTGTGTATCAGGATGTGGGCACCGAGGTTCTCTGAGGGACAGTGGAGGGCCTGGGTGAGTGTAATAAATGAATATAATAAATGTGGGGGAGGCATGGGGAGATACATGATGGGAAAAGTCCCTTCAACTCCAATACAGACATGAGGCTGGAATCAGTCAGATCAGAAGCTGGTGGTTCTGCAAATCAGGGGCGGAAAGAGAGTTTCACGTTGTCCTGAGTGTGGGATTCCTCACGGAACCCTGTAACTGTTCAGCGCACAGGCTAATGTGCGTGTTTGATTCTGATGACCAGGGCCTCCTTGATCCTGGGACAAACTGAAGCGTTGTTTGTGAAGAAGCTTGCAGGCTGTTGAAAGTCTTCTGCCTGTCACAGTGTAGGTGGCAGACAGTCTTTCTGACTCCCTGAGGCTGGGATCCAGGGGCAGCCCATCCTGCGTCCTTCCCGGGGAGGTGAACCCCAACCTGCTTGGGGCTAGTCCCTCTGTCCACCTGCCCCACCCCGCAGGCTACGTTCAGCTTTGCTTCCAGCAGGCAGTCACGTGTAAATAAGCTCCAGAGCCTGAGCCCTGGCTGCTGCCTCCTCTCTGGGCTGAGCATGTGTGCTTTGCAAGGTGTCTGGAGCCCACTGCCCCAGAGAAAGGGACTCTTCGACTCCGTGAGAAACCTCTGCACATGGTCAACATCTCTGCTTTGGTGGACACTCGTCCCCGGAAGGCTGGTCAGGCACTCTGGCCACACGGTCCTTTCCTTTTCTCTCTCCTACCGTATCTCACTTCCCTGCCTGCCCTCCTGATGTAGCCACGGAAACTCCCTTGGGAGAGTTGCTCTTGTCCAGGTGGAGGCAGGGCATGAAGCAAGCCCTGAGCATTCTCACCCCTGGCTCCTGGGTATCCCCTGCCACTTCAGGAGAGCTGGGGCTTGTTTTATTTTTTATTTTTTGGCCACACTCCACAGCATGTGGGATCTCAGTTCCCTGACCAGGGATCAAACCCACGATCCGTGCATTGGAAGCATGAAGTCTTAATGACTGGTCCAGCGGGCAAGTCCTGGAGTTTGTTTTAAATAGCAGCCTCATTTGAACCCACACACTCTCCTGCTCACCAACCACATAGAGGTCAGAGCCCAAGATGATTCACTTTGACCACGCGGTCCCAAATTAGACCCATGAGGCGACAGCAAAGCCAAAGGAGATCTCTGTTCAACCTCTGCAGGACCAGGTCCCTGCAGGGAGGGTTGCCAGATAAAATATAAGATGCTCAACTGCATCTGAACCTCAGATAACCAATGAGTAATAACATTGCATACTTACAGTAAAAAGATTATTTGTTCCTTTGTGCACTGTTGGTGGGATTGTAAACTGGTAAACGGGTCTGGTCACTATGAGAACCAGTATGGTGGCTCCTCAAAAATTTTAAAATAGAACTACCAGATCATCCAGCCATCTCAGTATATATTCAAAGTATGTATCTGAGTATATATTCAAAGGAAACGAAAACAGGTTATCAAGAGATATCGGTATTCCCGTGTTCATCGCAGCATTACTCACAATAGCCAAGTGTGGAAATAACCTAAATGTCCATTGATAATAAGATGTGGTGTATACTGCCATGAAATATTATTCAGCCATGAGAAAAAGGACATCCTGCCATTTGCAACAATATGGACACACCTTGAGGACATTATGCTAAGTGAGGTAAGTATTAGTCGCTCAGTTGTGTCCAACTCTTTGCGACCCCAAGGACTGTAGCCTGCCAGGCTCCTGCGTCCATGGGATTTCCCTGGCAAGAATACTGGAGTGGGTTGCATTTCCTTCTCCAGGGGATCTTCCTGACCCAGGGATTGAACCCAGGTCTCCCGCTTTGCAGGCAGACTCTTTACCCTCTGAGCCACCAGGGAAGCCAAGTGAGATAAGTCAGAGACAAATATTGTATGACATCTACTTTTTTGTGGCAGAAAATACAATCAGAACACTCCAGACAAGAGAAGAATCATGATCAAAGACACGGAAAGCAGCACTCAGTTCTGTGAACTTGGAGCATCATCCTCTGAGAAGCTGCAGAAGGGAGAATTGATGGAACAAGAGATAAAGAAAGAGGTAAGGCCAGGTAAACAATTAATTCATGATTTTATTAGAATTTTTATGACACACTTTTATATATTGGCATTAAGTTATGTAAGTAACTTCTTAAACAGATGACCTAAATGATGAAATAAAACACCACATGATACTCTTGTCACTGTTTAATGAAAGTAATAGCTGAACCAGTGCTAATTTCTTCATTTTGATGGTTATGTGGAAAAATATCTATGTATAAAACATAAATTAAGGTACTAGGGTGATGGAATGTCATGGTTTCAGAAAAAAATTTGTACTGCCCTGCATCTTTCCTATAGGCTTGATAGGAAATTTAATTTTGATTCAAAATTTAAAAAGGCTCAAGAAGTTATATAACCTGATCAAAACCACATGGATAAAGAGTGGCAGTTCCAAATCACAACTTGAGTATTTCTGACTCCTAAGTCCACCCCTCCCCACCAATCACATGGCCCTGACCTCCAGGCTGCCTTCTCCAGGGCCCTTCAAGATCTTCCCAAGAAGACTCTCCCTGTTCTTGTTCCTTCACCCCAAGAACCACACTCCTCCAAGCCAAGTTGAAGTCCTTAAGCTGGACCCAGCTTACCCCAGCCCAGTGCTGGCCCTGGCTCCCCATCCCATGCCGGCAGAGTCACAGGCATGTGACAGCTGGCAGCAGGGCAGCTGGAAGCACTTAGAGCTCCAGATCAGCTCTGACAGGCCTCCTGCTCCCAGGGGAGGAGTTCCATTAGCTGGGCTCCCACTCTCCCTGCGGATCTCAAGATTTTCAGACCACTCACAGGTAAGCATGGCAATCTTTTCCTGTCTTGGTTCTCCACTGTTACCATCCTACGTTAGAGATTCCCTCCTAATTTAGTGGCTTGAAGAGGAAATCTCTTCCATTGTCTTCACAAGTCATTCTACTACTTAAAGATATCACCACTGCAGTCATTAGACATCACCATGGTCAAGACAGAAAATATGGCTTCCTGCCCTGTCTCCCTACCACTGAGCCTGCCAAGGCAAAGGAGTGGGGACCCAGCCAAGGGATCACCTGTGCCAGTGAACCATGTACCCATCAACTCAGCCACAGACCCCAGAAGCAGGAGTTGGGAGGCTCAGTAGCGAGCCATGCCCCTTGACAGACAGTTTGTTCCAGCTCAGTCTGATGATCCCTTGGCTTGAGACATGACCTCTGCGTGGTTTAGAGCCACAAGGATGCTTCCAAGACCAAAGAGTCTCTGGAACTGGAATGGCCCCAGCGGACAGCCCTTTATACCACTAATCTGTCTCTCTGCTTCCCTGAGAAAAGAGTCCAGCCCTGGTATGTTCTCTCCCACTGGTGGGCTTTTTGAGGGTAGTGATCCCAGGAGTGTGAACATGTCACCAGCCAGGACCAGGGACCTGAGACCCAGGAGGGAGAAGACTTCCTTTGCCGCATGCCTCCTTGTAAGTGCTCTCATCCTTCACTGCGTGGGAAACTGGATGGATGGAGGGAGAGTGGGTGACCTCCGGCCCATGGGAAATTTCCCTTCTTACAGACCTGGAGTTTCTCATTAGCAGATTTTCTAAGTGCCTCTCCAGCCTAAGTGCCTGTGAGGAAATGCTGAGTAAACAAGATGGCGGCTTCCTGCCCGGTCCTTCTGGTGTAGAGGTCCTTGTGACAGGAGTCTCTACGGGTTGGAGAGGATGCCTGGGGGCCTACATCAGTATAAATGGCACCATCCACCTGGCCACACTGCTCTGGAGGCAGGGAGCACGGGCTGTGTTCGTGCAGGTGAGTTTAGCCCCATCCTCTGGGTCTTCCCCAGGGCGAACCAGCCCAGCAGGCACAGGCTTCACCACGGGTCAGGTGGGAAGGAGGGTCCTCCTCTGTACTACTGGGAGCTATTCCATAGAGTCCTAACTACGGGTGCAGGATGATGGGCTTGCAGATATCCTCATTCTTTACTGTGCTCCTAGGCCAAGTCCCTTCTCCCCAAGGACTCAGCAGGGCCAGCAGGGTTGGGGCAGGGGGAGAAACAGCCTGCCAAGGAGAAAGGGACACCAGAGCAGGGAGGAGGGGACTCCCTGTTGTTGACCAACTGGGAATGGCCGAGCCATGGGCCCTGGTCATTTCTCCTCATCCTCAGGATTGTGATCCCTCAACTCAAAAGGAGGCCATCTGAGAGTACGAGGGACAGACAGAATGAGTGAGTGAGTGACCACTTCCTTCCTCCCAGCAACCTGGGAGGTACAGGCCAGGATTTCCTCCAGGACAGACGTGTTAGGGGAAGCCAAGAGAGTTCCCTGTGGGTACACAGTGAGGATCAGAGACTCTATTAGAACCCAGGTCCTCTGACTCTCCAGAGCTCTTTACAACCCCTCACCTGCCCAGGTACCATACCACCTCCAGCCAAGGGGATGGGGCATGAGACCGTGTTAGGTACCAAATGATGCTGACATTTCCAAGAATAGTTTGGGTCTTTCCAGAGCTCCTGAGAGTACCAACCCAGCCCTCAGGCCCCAGCATGCGCTGAATCTTGACAAAGCAGAGCAAGGGGAAACCCTGATAAATGCTTCAGCGGGGCCACGGCCCTTCCCTTCCTCAGGAGGAGCCGCTGGAGCAGGCGCCATGCTGCTGTGCTCTTTGACCCTTATGCTCCTCTGGATGGTGGCTTCTGGCCTCGAGTGCGACATGAAGGAAGTTTGTCTTGGAAGCCCTGGCATTCCTGGCACTCCCGGATCCCATGGCCTGCCAGGAAGAGATGGGAGAGATGGTATCAAAGGAGACCCTGGGCCTCCAGGTACTGAGTGGGAGCTGGGGGACAGTGACCTGATTTCAAGGGGAGCACCTGCCCAGGTGGGTCCAAGGCTCAGCTGGATGGTGGGTATTTCCTGGGACCCTTAGACTGGAATAGCCCTGGATGGTCTATCCTCAATGCCCGTGGAAGGACAGGCAAGTCAGCCTGGCTGAAATGGAGGTCCAGTCACTTAAGCCCCAACTCATTGTGGGTTACAGATACCATACATCCTCCTCCCCTCTCTCTGCAGGCCCCATGGGCCCCCCTGGAGGAATGCCAGGCCTCCCTGGGCGTGATGGGATGACTGGAGCCCCTGGCCTCCCTGGAGAACGTGGAGAAAAGGGAGAGCCTGGCGAGAGAGGTCCTCCAGGTGAGCTGGATGGGGCCAGTGGGCAGAGGCAACTGGACACCGTGCCCATGTGTTCAGTTACATGAGGAATGATGGGGGTCAGACAAAACTGTTCAAGTTCCCAAAGGGCATCCCGGAGGTGTTTGGGGTGTGGGTCATAAGTGCAGAGTCTGGTGGGAATCGAAAGTTTTCTGTGCATTACAACTGCTGCCAGGAAGATACGGGACATCAGGTGTGGGAAATGGAATAGGGATGGAAGGAGGGGAAGCCCTTCCTGGGGCTGAGGTGTGTGGGCTCACATGGACCAAGGAGCAGACAGATGATGAAACTAGGGGCCCTGCTTGCCCAGGGGGCCTCTGGAGCTCTAGGTTTCTTACTATGCCTTATAGCAGCAATGAGGGTGCATCAGAGTACAGAAAGAACCACATTTGCTCTTAATGGAGGGTGGGAAAGGGGCCCTGCCCAGGAACTAGAGAACTCCACAGATATGGACAGACAGAGCCATGGAAGGACATGGAAGGAAAGAAGAGCAGGGAAGGGGAAAGCAGGTGCAAGGAGGCACTAAGGGATAAGCGTGTAGGGAAGACGGAAACCCACTCTGGCCTTGTGGACCCTTATGACCGGGGGCCTGGGTGGTGGCTCTAGACAAGTGAAGGGCCGAATTCCAGGCTTGCAGTTGATCTCAGATCTGCTTGGCAGCAAGTGGGGTTGTTGTTGGCCTGTTGGTCCTCTCATCTCGCCGGGGATTTCTCTACAGGGTTTCCAGCGTATCTAGATGAAGAGCTCCAGGGCACACTCCATGAGATCAGACATCAAGTCCTGCAGTCACAGGGCGGTAAGGGGTCCCCCTTGGGGCTCTATATGGTAGGGGGTCTCCCATTGGTTCTCCTCATCCTCAGAACCAGGCTCCAGAATCTAGAGACTTGATGAACAAGTGTAGATGTGGAAGTCATTTTTTAGATGTTCTTAAACGGCCAGAGGTGAGAGAAATAGACATGAATTAGTTCCCTATGTCCTGGGGAAGCAAGGTCCCTATCAATATTGCTTTCTTTGATTCCCAGGAAATTGCACAGTTTATAACACATAATAATAAGTAATTGCTAAATGGGTAAAGGAATAAACAGAATCATGAGGGCATAGCAGAGAATCCAGAAAGACTGGGGTTGGAAGAAGGAGGGATGACAGAGGCAGGCAAAGATAAAGAGACTGGGGAGAACACAAAGGTGGAGAGCCTGAAGGGAAGGAGGCAAGAGGTCTGTGGCCTGACCTGGAATCTTCTGCTGTCAGTCCTCATTTTGCAGGGGTCCATGCTGGAAGTGGGAGAGAAGGTCTTCTCTACCAATGGGCAGTCACTCAATTTTGATGCCATTAAAGAGTTATGTGCCAGAGCAGGTGGACACATCGCTGCCCCAAGGAGTCCGGAGGAGAATGAGGCCATTACCAGCATCGTGAAGAAGCACAACACTTATGCTTACCTGGGGCTGGCTGAAGGCCCCACCGCTGGAGACTTCTATTACCTGGATGGAGCCCCTGTGAATTATACCAACTGGTACCCAGGGGAGCCCAGGGGCCGGGGTAAAGAGAAGTGTGTAGAGATATACACAGATGGTCAGTGGAATGACAAGAACTGCCTGCAGTACCGACTGGCCATCTGTGAGTTCTGAGCAGGCACCAAAGCCACAGGATGGACAGAGTCCTATCTTTCCTTTCAGCCTCCATCCTGGGAATCCACCTGGTCTATGGATCAGGTGCTATAATTCCTTTGTGGCTATCAGAAGTGAAGGCACTCTTGATCACTCCACTCCTGGGTGGATCCTAACTCCTCCCCAATGATCACTAATCAGTCTGACTCCCCCAGAACCCCTTCTCAGCATTGCACTCTTGGCAGCCACTCTAACTTTGCCCTTCTGCAAGAGACAGAGGTTTCTTTCCTCCTCTTCTTGTCCAGTTCCTTTATTTATAGATGGCAACAGTAAGGTCCTGAGATGAAGGTTCCCTCCATAGCACCACACTGGGTGCCTGCTTCCTGGCCCCCTCTACTCTGTCTTTGCAGCTCACTGCTTGCCCAGCCTCATCAAGATTTAGCAGTTCTGCTCAAGCACAATGATAGGTGGACTTCTGGGAAATTTCACACATGTGGAGCTAAGGATACATTTGGGTTTATCTATCAACCTGAGATCTATGGGGAGGCATCTTGTTAGGCTCTCCATGAAGTCAGAGGGTCAGGTGGTGCTCCAGCATGATGGAGGCCAATTTATTCCTAGTGATTGGCAGGTATTATCCACTTCCTTGAGTCTTGGGGTGTCAGCCAGCGCCTCTAAGGAAGATCTTACCCCCACCGTAGACATTACCCAAGTAACTGCCTGCTGATGAACACATTCCCCACCTCTTCAGAACTCAGTGAGGAGTTCACACCACTTGTCACACCACCATTTATTGAGCACATACTATACACCAAGCACCTTGACATGCACTTCTAAAACATCTTATGTGATTTAATCTTCACACAGTGTCATGGGATGAGCATTATTTTCCCCAATCTTTTATATAACAACGCTGAAATTTAGAGAAGTTAAATGTTTTGAGTTTCTTTTTTTAAACATGAAGCAATTGGCAGAGGCTGGTTTCAAACTCATCTACCTGGACCTGAAGCTTGTGCTCATAACCACCCCACCTCACTGAACAGAGATGATTCAAGTGTAATAAATCATGACTGTGTTAACATGAGTTTCCACTGCTTTGGTTTCAAGAAACATTTCTGTATTTTTAGAAGTCAAGTTAACTCTAGCTCTGAACCCCCACTTACCTGAAAAGTAAGAGTGGGAAGTGCAATCTCAGGTTAAATTTTCTTTGTTGGGTGATAGGGGCCACCTGGTTCCATCCTGGAAGCACACTGGGCACCATCATTCTCTCTACCACCCACACATGCAAAAGAATAAGACAAAAAGTTACTGCCTACCTTTCATTTTAAGAACCTACCACTCTATGGCCAGGGTGGTGGTGAATCAGAAATTAAGCAGATTTTAATGACAAAGCTAGGGGCAATAATCATTTGGAGTATATTTTAAATCAACCCCAGAAAGTTTGCATTCTAAGGAAAAATATATGTAAATAATTATGAGACTGTGTATTAGTTTGAGGAAAAGAGTGAGCTTCAAGGCTTCAAGATTGTACCTATCTATAAGATTATTAAGATTCTTGAACGTGTTATAAAATTTGTGAGTTACATGGATGCCTTTCTTAATGTTGCACAATTCCATCCCTGGAATATACTCAACTTGGTCTAATAGCTCATATTCTCATAGCACTTTCAGTTTAGTTCAGTTCAGTTGCTCAGTCGTGTCCGACTCTTTGCGACCCCATGAATCGCAGCACGCCAGGCCTCCCTGTCCATCACCAACTCCTGGAGTTCACTCAGACTCACATCTGTCGAGTCAGTGATGCCATCCAGCCATCTCATCCTCTGTCAATCCCTTCTCCTCCTGCCCCCAATCCCTCCCAGCATCAGAGTCTTTTCCATTGAGTCAGATCTTCGCATGAGGTGGCCAAAGTACTGGAGTTTCAGCTTTAGCATCATTCCTTCCAAAGAACACCCAGGGCTAATCTCTTTTAGAATGGACTGGCTGGATCTCCTTGCAGTCCAAGGGACTCTCAAGAGTCTTCTTCAACACCACAGTTCAAAAGCATCAATTCTTCGGCGCTCAGCCTTCTTCACAGTCCAACTCTAACGGCTCATATTCTCATAGCACTTACTATGTGCCATATATTATACTTGTACTAACTCATATAATCCTCATTAACCCTAATATGTAGATGCTATCATTATACCCAGTTTAAAAATGAATCAGTTCAGTTACTCAGTTGTGTCCAACTCTTTGTAACCCTGTGAACTGCAGTATGCCAGGCTTCCTGTCCATCATGAACTCCCGGAGCTCACTCAGACTCACGTCCATCGAGTTGGTGATCCCATCCAACCATCTCATCCTCTGTCATCTCCTTTTCCTCCCGCCTTCAAATCATCCCCAGCACCAGAGTCTTTAAAAATGAATACTGAGGCACATATAGGTTAAAATGATTTTCCAAAGATCATGCAGCCAGTTCATGGCAGAAGTGGGCTGTAAATACAGGAAGTCAGAGTCCAGGGACTGGGCTATTAACCGTTGTTGCATGACTAAATTTTTTTTTTTTCATTTTTATTTTTTTTTATTTTTTAAATTTTAAAATCTTTAATTCTTACATGCATTCCCAAACATGAACCCCCCTCCCACCTCCCCTCCCCATAACATCTTTCTGGGTCATCCCCATGCACCAGCCCCAAGCATGCTGCATCCTGCGTCAGACATAGACTGGCGATTCAATTCACATGATAGTATACATGTTAGAATGTCATTCTCCCAAATCATCCCACCCTCTCCCTCTCCCTCTGAGTCCAAAAGTCCGTTATACACATCTGTGTCTCTTTCCCTGTCTTGCATACAGGGTCGTCATTGCCATCTTCCTAAATTCCATATATATGTGTTAGTATACTGTATTGGTGTTTTTCTTTCTGGCTTACTTCACTCTGTATAATCGGCTCCAGTTTCATCCATCTCATCAGAACTGATTCAAATGAATTCTTTTTAACTGCTGAGTAATACTCCATTGTGTATATGTACCAAAGCTTTCTTATCCATTCATCTGCTGATGGACATCTAGGTTGTTTCCATGTCCTGGCTATTATAAACAGTGCTGCGATGAACATTGGGGTACATGTGTCTCTTTCAATTCTGGTTTCCTCGGTGTGTATGCCCAGAAGTGGGATTGCTGGGTCATAAGGTAGTTCTATTTGCAATTTTTAAGGAATCTCCACACTGTTCTCCATAGTGGCTGTACTAGTTTGCATTCCCACCAACAGTGTAGGAGGGTTCCCTTTTCTCCACACCCTCTCCAACAATTATTGCTTGCAGATTTTGGATCGCAGCCATTCTGACTGGTGTGAAGTGGTACTTCATTGTGGTTTTGATTTGCATTTCTCTAATAATGAGTGATGTTGAGCATCTTTTCATGTGTTTGTTAGCCATCCGTATGTCTTCTTTGGAGAAATGTCTATTTAGTTCTTTGGCCCATTTTTTGATTGGGTCGTTTATTTTTCTGGAGTTGAGCTGCAGAAGTTGCTTGTATATTTTTGAGATTAGTTGTTTGTCAGTTGCTTCATTTGCTATTATTTTCTCCCATTCAGAAGGCTGTCTTTTCACCTTGCTTATATTTTCCTTTGTTGTGCAGAAGCTTTTAATTTTAATTAGATCCCATTTGTTTATTTTTGCTTTTATTTCCAGCATTCTGGGAGGTGGATCATAGAGGATCCTGCTGTGATTTATGTCTGAGAGTGTTTTGCCTATGTTCTCCTCTAGGAGTTTTATAGTTTCTGATCTTACATTTAGATCTTTAATCCATTTTGAGTTTATTTTTGTGTGCGGTGTTAGAAAGTGATCTAGTTTCATTCTTTTACAAGTGGTTGACCAGTTTTCCCAGCACCACTTGTTAAAGAGATTGTCTTTACTCCATTGTATATTCTTGCCTCCTTTGTCAAAAGATAAGGTGTCCATATGTGTGTGGATTTATCTCTGGGCTTTCTATTTTGTTCCATTGATCTATATGTCTGTCTTTGTGCCAGTACCATACTGTCTTGATGACTGTGGCTTTGTAGTAGAGCCTGAAGTCAGGCAAGTTGATTCCTCCAGTTCCATTCTTCTTTCTCAAGATTGCTTTGGCTATTCGAGGTTTTTTGTATTTCCATACAAATCTTGAAATGATTTGTTCTAGTTCTGTGAAAATGTGGCTGGTAGCTTGATAGGATTGCATTGAATTTGTAAATTGCTTTGGGTAGTATACTCATTTTCACTATATTGATTCTTCCAATCCATGAACATGGTATATTTCTCCATCTATTAGTGTCCTCTTTGATTTCTTTCATCAGTGTTTTATAGTTTTCTATATATAGGTCTTTAGTTTCTTTAGGTAGATATATTCCTAAGTATTTTATTCTTTTCGTTGCAATGGTGAATGGAATTGTTTCCTTAATTTCTTTTTCTACTTTCTCATTATTCGTGTATAGGAATGCAAGGGATTTCTGTGTGTTGATTTTATATCCTGCAACTTTACTATATTCATGACTAAATTTTTAATAACTATTTTTTACGTCAAGCTTCCTCGGGGGCTTCCTATTTTCTCTACATCATTTAATTATCCTGATATTAGTGGCTACTAGGGAGATATTCTTCTCACATTTAAAGCTGCTGTTCCCTGAGTGTCTGCTCATGTTCACACAGCCAAGTCGAATACCAAAGGGGTCAGGGTGTTTACTCCACACACTCAGTGGGAGGTGGTATAAAGTACCATAGTAAAGGGCATGGCTATGTATTTCTATGAAAAGAAGACATGAGAAACTAGGAACAATCATTCAAGCCACTGGGGACCTATCTGCCAAATATATTTGATTTTCCAAAAAACAAGGTTTTTGAAATTTTATTAATAGCTCCATGCTGCTTCTAAGTCGCATCAGTCGTGTCCAGCTGTGTGCGACCCCATAGACGGCAGCCCGCCAGGCTCCCCAGTCCCTGGGATTCTCCAGGCAAGAATACTGGAGTGGGTTGCCATTTCCTTCTCCAATGCATGAGAGTGAAAAGTGAAAGTGAAGTCACTCAGTTGTGTCCGACTCTTAGTGACCCCATGGACTGCAGCCCACCAGGCTCCTCCGTCCATGGGATTTTCCAGGCAAGAGTGCTGGAGTGGGGTGCCACCGCCTTCTCCGATATCGTGTCCTAGCTGTATGTAAATCTGTTTCAGATTTCCCCCTTTCTGGGAGGTCTGCTCATTTGCTGTAAGGTTTGAGTGTTCTTTGTCCTCTGAGCCTAAGGGCCCTTCAGAGTTATGTCAATGGCATCAGGAAACATGATCCTGGTGTGCTGGTGGGAGGCGGCGATCTTCTGTACAGTGGGCTCCTCTCAGCGCCTGGCAGGCTCCTTGATGACGGGAATCTGGGAGGCTTGCTGAACAGGGCACGGTGACTTGAGTACACAGGGGCCAATGCTTGAGGAGCCAAATCACCAATCACGAAGTAGAGTCAACGGGAAGTGGCCCCACCCCCCCGGACAAAGCAAACCTCTAGAGCTGCTTTAGTTGTTAGAATAAGTGTTTCAAAGAGCGGGTGTAAGTTTAGGGGAAGGCAGGAATTCAAAGTTGCATCAGGGACTTGAAAAAGGCCATTTGATCAGGCTCTGGAGATAAGAACTGGGTGCTCCTGGAAACCCAGGCATGGAGGAGCCATGGACTGATCTGGTGTCTGCCCTGTTCAGGGTCTCTGCTTCTCCCCTCGCTCTGCCAATGGATTCTCGCTGTGTGCCCAGCCCTGAGTTACACCCTGGAGACAAGGAGGTGAATCAAAGGCAGCTCCTGCCCTAGAAAAGAGAGCACAGATATCAGCTCTAGGTGGAGGGAAGTCAAGAGAGCCTCTTTGAGGACACGGTGCTGGAGGATTCTTTTGTTTCATAATGTTTATTGAGCACTGATTCTGTTCCAGGCCCTCTTCTAGGTGGGGATGTAAGATCCCTGTTCTGGTGAACTTCCTGTTGTAAAGGAGTGGGCTGGTCAATACATATGGCAAGCAAAGACATAAGACAATTTTACATAGAGATGGACTAGAAGCAGATAATTAAAACAGAGAACTCTAATTTTGTGATAGGGCTTTCTCCAGTGATATCACTTAAGCTGAAATCTGAATGACAACAAGTAATTGTGCAAAGATGGAGAGAAGTGTTCTCGGCTAGATTACCTAGCACAAATGCCCATGTTCACCTCCGAATCTGAGTTATTTACAGACACTTCCTCTCCTTGTGCCTAGGCCTGTGATGCACCCAGAGAGGACAGATAAGGGGTGTTCTGAATGAGAAGAAAGGGATGAGGTGACTTCATGTCGTAGGTCTTTAACCCCTTCCCTCCTACCCCCAGTAAACTAAATACGGGTGAAGGGGTGAACTAGGCAGATAGAGAGAACTGATAGAGAGGTGTGCATCCGTGTGTCTGTGTGTGCACGAGCATGTGTCTGTTTGGTAGGATGTGTATGCATGTCTCTTCCAGAAATAAATATTGGGAAAGAACTATCCTCTGTGAATCTGATCCATGGTCTGAGAATCTGTGATTCTAGATGGTCAGATAGCTGAGTGGTAGAGATGGATGTGTGAGAGGGAGCAGTAGGAGGTGTCTGGGGCGCTGCAGTAGAGAGCTGCCCAGTGCTAAGGTGGAGGACCCACCAGCAGCCTTGGAGAACTGCCCAGGATATGGCAGTTCTAAGGATGGTTGTTCATTAATCTCGGGTTGAAGGCCAGTCCACCACTGTCTCTGCTCACTAGGCTGGTTGGGGCTGACGTTGCTGAGGCATCTGCCAAAGGCCCAGGCTGGAGGACCAGCTTCTCGGCCACAGCCTCTGTGCTCTGAGGCGGCACTAGTAGGTCATTCGTGGAGGACAGAAGTGGAGGCCTGGGCCAAGAGTCTGGCCATTTGACTTGATCCTGGTGAGTTCCAGGCAGGGGCTATGGTGGGGTCATCAGTTTCCCTGAGGGCCTTTGTCTCTCTCTGACCTGGGGCCTTGTGCCCTTCCTGGATCTAGTTGACCATCTGCAAACTAAAGGTAGTCTTTTCAGCCAAATGGAAGGATGGAAGTGGGGTGTATGTGCTGGCAACATGTTTAACTCTGGCTTTGGTCTGTAGCATAATCAGGGGAGGTAAAGAAAGGAGAAAGGTGAAGATCTGATCAAGAAAACTCCGTTCCTGGATTTCCCCAGCAGTCCAGGGGTTACCCACCAGTGGTTCCATCTCCGGTCCAGGAGCTAGGATTCCACATGCTGTGTGGTACAGCCAAAAACGAGATCAATTAATCCCCAAATTCAAAATCCTAAAAAAGAAAGACATTTCCCTTCCAACTCATTGCTTCTCACTGAGTCCTGGAGAAAAGAAAGGGTTAAGAGAGCTGACAGGCCAGGGGAGGAAAGGACAGAGGCAGTAGTATGAAGCAGCTCCAGGGACACTGGGGTGAGAGGCCAGAGATAAGCAGAGGGGGACGCCCACAGCGGCTGGGCTCTGAAGGCTTTCTGGGAGGGGGCCAGCTCAGGCAAGACTGGATGGGGATCTGATGGCTGGATGGGGCGCAGAGCCAGAGAGGCATCTGGGAAGCTTGCAGCGAATCCTGCCAGGAGGAGGAACATGAGATCACCCCACCGGGCCCAGAGTGAACAGAAATTTCAGAAGCCTGGGCTCTGGCTGAACAAATGGCCTCTCCGTGGAAAATTCAAATGAAGGGAAGAAGGTAAATCTAAGTCTCAGTTGGCTGGGATCAATGACCAAGAAGCCTCCATTCTCAGGGTTAGAATAAGGCTCCATACCTCAGGGCAATCTGGGTCCCTAGTCCCAGCAAGTGCCTGTCACAAAACAGAGACTTTATTAAACAAGATGATTGACAGGCTGTTGGGAAACAGCTGTGGTTCTGAGGGTGGTTGGAACCCTGGGGCGTAAAACAGATTTTTATGTGAAATGAGACAATGGATGTTGTAAAAACAGGTGCCATCAAGCAATGGGCCTTGTGGGACCTTGGGTCACCTGCAACAGTTTTGAGTCTAGCTTTAGGGTCCATAGGAGGGGATGGAAGAGGGAAATTTAAGCTATGTAGACCTTCAAGAAAGGGAGTTAAGAGAGCAGCCAAAGCTCATGCCAGCAATGAGCTCTCTTTGCTGGGCCATCAGCTGTTCTAAAAGGAACAGGGCCTGTGTGTCATGTGCAGACCCCATGGGCTCTCATGCTTTAATGCTGCCTAAACTACCAAGCCTTGAACTCAGAGGGCAAAAGAGCCCCAGGGAAAATGGGCCCCTATTAGGTTACTCTTGCATCTAAATTTGTGTTAGCAAGGAGATCCAACCAGTCCATTCTGAAGAAGATCAGCCCTGGGATTTCTTTGGAGGGAATGATGCTGAAGCTGAAACTCCAGTACTCTGGTCACCTCATGTGAAGAGTTGACTCATTGGAAAAGACTCTGATGCTGGGAGGGATTGGGGGCAGGAGGAGAAGGGGACGACCGAGGATGAGATGGCTGGATGGCATCACGGACTCGATGGACGTGAGTCTGAGTGAACTCCAGGAGTTGGTGATGGACAGGGAGGTCTGGCGTGCTGTGATTCATGGGATCGCAAAGAGTCGGACACGACTGAGCGACTGAACTGAACTGACCTGAACTGAAATTAACTCTAATAGTTTACTTATCCTAGAAGCAGTTTTCCTAGTAGTTTAGGAGTAACTTGGAGCCAAGAGTTGTGATATTTCCCTGTGTCAACTGCCCTGAGCACAGGGCCCAACACATCAGTTCTTGTTCAGTAGCTCCAAGAGTTGTGTCCAGCTCTTTGTGACCCCGTGGACTGCAGAATGCCAAACTTCCCTGTCCTTCACCATCTCCCAGAGCCTGCTCAGACTCACGTCCATTGAGCCAGTGCTGCCATCCAACCATCTCATATTTTGCCACCTTCTTCTCCTCCTGCTTTCACTCTTTCCCAGCATCAGGGTCTTTTCCAGTGAGTTGGTTCTTCACATCAGATGGCCAAATAATTGGAACTTCAGCATCAGTCCTTCCAATAAATATTCAGGGTCGATTTCCTTTAGGATTGACTGTCTTGATCCCATTGAAGTCCAAGGAACTCTCAAGAGTCTTCTCCAGTACTGCAATTTGAAAGCATCAATTCTTCAGTACTCAACCTTCTTTATGGTCCAACTCTCACATCCATACATGACTACTGGGAAAAACATAGCTTTGACTATATGGACCTTTTTAAGCAATGTGATGTCTCGGCTTTTCAATATGCTGTCTAGGTTTGTCATAACTTTCCTTCCAAGGAGCAAATGTCTTTTAATTTCATGGTTGCAGTCACTGTCAACAGTGATTTTGGAGCCCAAGAAAATAAAATCGATCACTGCTTCTACTTTTTCCCCTTCTATTTGCCATGAAATAATAGGACCAGATGCTATGATCTTAGTTTTTTGAATGTTGAGTTTTAAGCCAGGTTTTCCCACTCTCCCTTTTTACCCTCATCAAGAGGCTTTTTAGTTCCTCTTTGCAGAGGTGGTGGCAAATGTTGGCTAAACAAAATAAGATGAAACTATTTTCCTCAACTCTCTTCATTCCAAGGTACGGATCATGTCCCTGTTTTCATCACTTCCTGTCCTCCTGTGTGTGATGACAGTATCCTTCTCAAATACAAAAGCCGCTGAGGATGCTCAGAAGACCTGTCCAGTGGTGGCCTGTGCCATCCCAGTCACTAATGGCACCCCAGGAAGAGACGGGCGAGATGGACCCAAGGGAGAAAAGGGAGAACCAGGTAGATGACAGGCCAGTCTTCTTAAACCTTTGCCCCAGTAGGAGAGCGTCCTCTCTAAGGGGTCTAGCATAGAGACAGGAGGAGGCTCATCTTTCATTATAGTGCATGCCTGTGAAAGGGCATTCTCTAAAGATGCTTCTCTGGCCCTCCAGGATCCCTCACTGCCACCCTGGAATTGGCGGTATGTGGTTGTCCTTAGAGAAGGGGTGTCTTGTTTGCTCAGGGAGCTGCCTTAGGACAGGCCATCCCCGGGATGCAGGAGGATCTTTCTTCCTTGAGTCACCACAAGTTGAGTGGCGGTTTCTTGGGGTCAATCAACTATCGTGCTTTCGGAGAAAGAGAATGAGTGACAGCTACTTCTTCATATTTCCTTCATCTTCCAACAGGGCAAGGGCTCAGAGGCTCCCAGGGCCCTCCAGGGAAAATGGGGCCTCCAGGAAATATAGGGAATCCTGGGCTTCCAGGACCCAGGGGCTACAAAGGAGATCGTGGCGCTAGCTCGGGTAAGGAGCCCACCCCAGCATCTAGCAGGGGCTGAGGGGACGCAGGCCCTGGGAACTCCAGGCCAGGCGGGAGGTGCCCCGTCTCCTGCTGCCCCACTGGAAGATGCTCAGCTCTGCTTCCTGACCCAGCACTCTTGTTCCTCTCAGCTCCTCGGGGCCTGAGGGGATTTCCACAGCTGCCTGGGTACAGACTTCCAAAGTCCGCCAGCTGCTCCCTGAGCAGGCCGCTGTAGGCCGTGTGCCCTGGCCTTTCTTCGGCTGCAGCAGTCCAGCGCGTGGCTGCAGGCTGCAAGGATGGAGACGGGTCTTCTCTGCTCTTACTTTATGCCTGTTGTCACAAGAGTGGCATGAAAAGTGTTGGCCTCATAGAATGCCTGGATAATGGGGGACATCATAGCAACTTAGTTCAGAGTAAAACAAATTCAGTAACAACAGAACCAAAATGATGACCTCTTACTAATATTTATCCACTGGCCTATCAAAATAATAAATGTATTCAAGAGTTTGCCTACAATAAGTAGTTAAAATAAGATTAGGGAAATTTTTCAAAAAGGAGAATAATTTGTTGGGCCTTTCTTATGAATAATTATAATATTTAAGAAATATATGAAAAAAAGGACCCAGAGCTATAGGTTATGGTATTACTACTACTACTATTATTAGCATTTCCAGAGTTATATTTTTACAATAGCTACTATATATACTTGGGAAGGCAGGAATACATTTTATTTTCCTTTTGCTTCTTTTTTATGTTTTTATTTTTCTGGAATACTTTTACTCCACTAATATATACATGTATTTTCAAAATACTCTGCTTTCCAATTTAAGGTCTTCTTCTCAATAAATATCCTCTCTCTATTGCTTTACAGTTGCCGAGGCTAAGCTGGCTAGCTTGGAGGGACAGATAAGGAACCTGCAATCAGAACTGGATCATGTCAAGAAGTGTAAGCTTTTTTTCTGTCGCCAATGTGTTCTGGATTCTTTTATCTCCAGAGAGCTCTAGGTTCGAGGGGAAGAGCGGAAAAGAACTTACATGTATGACCACTTATTATATACCAGGGCTAGGTTGGTTGTCATTTTCTCAATAATATGGTTTCATTCAATCCTTTTGCCATCCCTATGTGTGGGTATTACACCCATTTTATTGACAGGTGAGAAAAAACTAGGTCCAGGAAGCATGCAGCATGCAGTTAGGAGGATGGAGGAGGATGGAGTGGAGGTCTGCTGACTCTGGGATCTTTGCTCCTTCCTCAGCACCCATGGGTCTCAGATGGGTATCCACGCCTCTTTCTCACTCTGGTGCCCACACCTGGCAGTGGGGCTCTAGCATGTTTCCCTAGATTCACCAGTACAGGGGACAATTTTTCCAGATATTTGTCCTAAGGATGGGCTATCCCAGGAGATCGCTGGCTTGCTGCCGGGGCTTGCCTTTACTTTCTTACCAGGATCTCACCAGAGGTGGTAAAGAATGGGGCTCAATCCAAGATTCCCAGAGAAGGGCTTTTTCATCTGTCCAGGGCTGGGCTCTAAGCCAAATCAACCCCACCTACCCTTTGTGATTTCAGTGCAAACCTTCTCCTTGGGCAAAAAGTCTGGGAAGAAGCTGTACGTGACCAATGGTGAAAAGATGCCTTTTCCAGCGTGAAGGCTCTGTGCACTGCGCTTGGGGCCACCGTTGCCACACCCAAGAATGCAGAGGAGAACAAAGCCATCCAGGACATGGCCCCGACATCGCCTTCCTGGGCATCACAGATGAGGTGACCGAAGGGCAGTTTATGTATGTAACTGGAGGAAGGCTAGGCTACAGCAACTGGAAGAAGAATGAGCCCAATAACCATGGCTCAGGGGAGGACTGTGTGCTCCTCTTACCAGATGGGCTCTGGAACGACATCTCCTGTTCTTCCTCCTTCTTGGCCATCTGTGAATTTCCAGCCTGAAGAGGCAAGTTCCTCTGCTCCCCCAGTGACTCCCTGCTGACCTCTCTGCTGCTCTGGAAGAGAATTCTGTGTTTATTTTCCCACATCCAGTGTTGACTCATTCCTTCTTGGGGATGGGAGGAAAGTGAAGGGGTGTATTGGATTGCGGGAGGAGGAAGTGAAAAGAGGCTGACAGTGGGGCATGAAGGTTTCTGGTCCAGTCCATGGCAAAGGACACTGTCTGTCCTGCCTAAGAGCACAGCATTGGGTCAGAGTCAATTACAGAAAAAGCAAGCAAACTATCTCCTTTTTTAGTGAGGACATCAGCCCAGCTGATGGATCCGTGGAGGACCATGTCTGTGTCCAAGCAAGCATTAGTCTCAGCCTCCAAGAGATCCAATTCCATTTTTCCAAGTTGCCACTGCTTGGTGTCAAAGTCTCCTTCCTTCTGATGGCTAGCCCAGCCATGTCTACAACGTAAGTGTTGCTTTAGTTATTCATGAGCTACCCCTGAAAATTTCTCACTGCCAGACTATAACTCCTGGCATGGGTAACAGTGAATAGTCCTAGGAATCCCTTCCCCTGCTCAAGTGGCTGTGGTGTCCCTATAGCCACTGTGGTGATCCCGAGGACAAAGGCCAGCCTTTCCTTCTTGCATACTTTTAGGAGACTGATTTGACAGTGCAGCGTATGCCAGCATCATAGAAGCAAATGGTCAGGCAGGCTGCGTCGTTCCCCACAGCATCACTGGTCTAGGTCCCTCCGTGTTCAGCATCCCCTTCCTTCTGTGACATCCTCATCCCATTATAGGTCAGTAGGTCCATTATTAGTAGAGACAAGAGGGAAACTTCACAAGGGTGAGTTTCATACCCTGGAGGGGAAGCTGTACAGCACCATCCAGTCAGCAAATAAAACCTTCCCTCTGAGCAGAGTTCTGACACCATCTTGGCTGACAGTCAAGCTCAAGACTATGGATGTTCTTGAGCAATCTCAGGGTGGTGGAGCTGAGATTATATAGAGCCAAGGCAACCAACTGGGGGAAGAGAGTGGATTCTGGCTCCAACTGTAGATCAATCACAAAATGAGATTGAAAATATTTCATGAATGGGCTAAGGACCACTTTAACTTAGTGAAATATCTTTGTTAAATTAGTTTTCCACTTTATTTTTCTTTGTATCCAAAGTACCAGAGGGGGCACTTTGTACTTGGGAAACACTTGATGAGCATTTGTTGGAGTGGTGCTCCAAAGACTTAGCAAAATGGATGAGCGGGTGGAATATTGAGAATTGAATATTATAGGGTAGAGTTCTCTCCAGGCTGTGCTTCATCTGCGAGGCTATCAGGGTAGGGGCGGGGTGTGCTAAAGACACTGGGGCTGGCAGGGTGAGGGGGAGAGTGCCTTGTCCGTGGCCTCTGGCCCACCACGATGGTCACCTCACTGACTTTTCAACCTCCTGAAGCTCTTCTTCAGGCACTGCTCTTGGGGGCAGTGAGAAGGGTGCTTTTGTGATGCAGAGCCAAGCAAATCACTATTTGCACTTCAAATCCAGGCTGCTTGCCAAAGGAATGGGAAAGTGCCCAAAATGTATGGAAGAAGCATATATGAAACATAAAGAATGTAGGCTATGGCAAACAGAAGAAGAAAAGTCGAGAAACATTTTAGAAGGAAAGAAGATACATAGATGATGACCCAGAACAAGAGAATTATGGTAACCAAGCATGGAAATTACACCTGAATTTTATCACTGCCAAGATGAAAATGAGAAAATGGACAGGTAACCATTATATAATTCTTTCTATTTTAATAATAGGAATGAACGGGGATGGGGACCACTTCTACCCTGGGATGAATATCTCCTTTGTTTACACTGTGCGGAAGGGACAGTGTCTCCAACACCACAGTTCAAAAGCATCAATTCTTCGGCACTCAGCTTTCTTTACAGTCCAACTCTCACATTCATACATGACCCTGGAAAAACCATAGTGTTGACTAGATGGACCTTTGTTGGCAAAGTAATATCTCTGCTTTTTAATATGCTCTCTAGGTTGGTCATAACTTTCCTTCCAAGGAGTAAGTGTCTTTTAATTTCATGGCTGCAGTCGCCATCTGCAGTGATTTTGGAGCCCCCAAAATAAAAGTCTGACACTGTTTCTACTGTTTCCCCATCTATTTGCCATGAAGGGATGGGACCGGATGCCATGATCTTCGTTTTCTGAGAGTTGAGCTTTAAGCCAACTTTTTCACCCTCCTCTTTCACTTTCATCATGAGGGTTTTTAGTAGTTCCTCTTCACTTTCTGCCATAAGGGTGTGTCGTCTGCATATCTGAGGTTATTGATATTTCTCCCGGCAATCTTGATTCCAGTTTGTGCTCCTCCAGCCCAGCATTTCTCATGATGTACTCTGCATAGAAGTTAAATAAGCAGGGTGACAATATACAGCCTTGACGTACTCCTTTTCCTATTTGGAACCAGTCTGTTGTTCCATGTCCAGTTCTAACTGTTGCTTCCTGACCTGCATCTAGGTTTCTCAAGAGGCAGATCAGGTGGCCTTGTATTCCCGTCTCTTTCAGAATTTTCCAGCAGAGATTATCTGGGTGCTAATAAGATCCTCCACCCCTTGCATTGTAATCACCACTATCGATTGCTCAGTGCTCAGTCATGTCCGCCTCCGTGCAACCCCATGGACTGTAGCCTACCAGGCTCCTCTGTTCATGGAATTCCCTAGGCAAGAATACTGGAATGGGTAGCCACTCCCTTCTCCAGGGAATTGTCCCATCCCCACCCCAAACTCCTTATCTGACCACTGAAGCAAGGTTGGCCCAACCCCAGTCACCACTGCAATGCCCTATTTTATTTTATTTTTAGCATTTATAGTTACCTGAAATCATCTTGACCACTAACTTATGTCAGTGTGGCAAAATCAATGCATGGATAGAAACCTGGCTCTACCACTCTATAGCTGTGTGACCCTGAGCAAGTCACATACACTCTGTGCTTTAGCTGACTTCTTGGTAAAATGGGGGTAGTAGTACTGCCCATCTTACAGGGATGTCATGAGGGGTAAATGAGCTGATACAAGTAAGGCATTCAGAACAGTATCAGCCTGCAGAAAGTGCCGTGCAAACATTTGTTCTCACTGCTCTTGTATTACCACACTACCACTCACCTCTGTAGTTCCAGGGCCTAGAAAAGGACTCACTCATTTGTGTCCAGCTCTTTGAGACCCCATGGACTCTACAGTCTATGGAATTTTCCAGACCAGAATACTGGAGTGGGTAGCCTTTCCCTTATCCAGGGGATCTTTCCAACCCAGGGATTAAACCCAGGTCTCCTGCATTGCAGGTGGATTCTTTACCAGCTCATCTATCAGGGGAGCCCAAGAAGTCACATACACACTCAATAAAGTTGGATACATAAACAAACAAATGAGTGACTGAATCTAAATCCTCCCCAAAATGTGTGATCCGACTCCCTTCTCTGGAGCTTGACTCAGCTTCAAGCTGGATCCAAAAGAGAAGTAGCCAGATTTGTTTTGGAATACGGCTCTGGGCGCAGCCTCCTTTCTCGAGTAATGGGGTCCGGTGAATTCGTGCCCCAGGAGCTGAGGCCTCCTGCTGCCCTCTGCTGGCATCTGTAAGACAGGATCAGTAAACAAAGATCACAAGGCAGCCAGGTGAGAGGCGGGGTTCTGTCAGAACTTTGAGACGTCACAAGATCCTGCTTCCCGCTCATCCCTTTCCCCCTGGTTGCTCCACTCTCTTGGAAGGCCTTTCCCTAAAAGCCCCTACCTGCAGGGCCAGATCCAGATACCCCACGCCCACACATGTCTCCAGCACCCTGGACTCACCAGCTTAAGACCACACTCACTTTGAGCACTCTGGACCAATACCCTGGGGCTCTGGGCTGAATTCCAGATTAGAGAGAAAGCAGTGCCCCTTTCCTCCTCCCTGACCAGGAGCTGTAACCACGCGGAGCCCCAAGGCAAGGACATCAAATCTGACCCCAGGCCACGAAGTTAAAGTGAGGGAGGGCTAAGCTGAGATGCCAGATTCCCTTCATCCTTGTCCTGTTTAATTATGACCAGTACCTGAAAGGAGATGAATGTATTGCTTTAAAGTTCTTCTCATCTTTTTCACGTTTGTGGTTACAGCATCTTTCTGATCTCTACTGCTCTGGTTGTTACTGTTTTGTCTTTTTTTCTTATACAGATTTATCAGGATACATTTTTCTTTATTTGACTTTAAAATGTTTGGTTTCTGGGTTAACTTATCATTTCTTTTATTTTTAAAATATTTCATTAATTTCACTTTTATATTTATTTGTTTTATCCTTTATTTTTTTGTTGTTTTTAACATTTGTTTCAAAATGATAAATGTTCAATTATTTTCAGTTCATATTTTTATGGTTTAAAAAATTGTAATGGCAAAAGTAAGACATATTTTCCTCTGAGAATAGCTTTAGCTATAGCTTATAGATTTTTGGATACTTGTTACTATTTAATATGTTTCCTTAATTACTATTCAAATTGTGCGTTCATGGTTCCATACTATTGGCCATCATTATTTCTTCTTTTATGAATTTTCTCTTTTAATTCTCACTTTTCTTATTTTTTCTACTTAGGTACTAATTTTTTTTGCAGATACATCAGTATTTTATTTGGGTTTTTGTCTCTGATAGTCTTATTTTTTTTAATCTGGATGCTATTTTATTTCCATTAGAAAAATACTATCTATATAAAATTTAGTCCAGTTTCTTTTCCTTAATGTTTTTCATTCAAACTTAAATGCTTAAATTTTCCTCAAGTAAAAGCAGAATCATATATCTGACATGAGAACTAAGTATTTCACATCATTAAATTAATAGGATTTGATTGAATTAGATGTGCTCTTTATTTCTCAGGAATTGTAACTTATCTTTCCTCCATGTTATTTCCCTTTACTTTTGTGTTTCTGAGAATTATGTAATGCATGTCTGTTTCCCCACATCCAGTAATATGAGTGTTCTAGAAGTGTAATTTATAACATTAGTAACTAGATTCATCATTAACCTTCAATTCATGTTCAATTCTCCTTATTAAGTGGACTTTCCATAATCATTTCAGATGTTTCAGTCAACCTTACACTTTCCAATGAAGACTGTAAAAATGAAGACATTAATTTAAAAATCTTATTTAGATTCCAGACTAAATGACACTGGAGATCAGTGTCATTCTGAAGGAGAGCAGCCCTGGGATTTCTTTGGAAGGAACGATGCTAAAGCTGAAACTCCACTACTTTGGCCACCTCATGTGAAGAGTTGACTCATTGGAAAAGACTCTGATGCTGGGAGGGATTGGGGGCAGGAGGAGAAAGGGATGACAGAGGATGAGATGGCTGGATGGCATCACTGGCTCGATGGACGTGAGTCTGAGTGAACTCCGGGTGTTGGTGATGGACAGGGAGGCCTGGCGTGCTGCAATTCGTGGGGTCGCACAGAGTAGGACACGACTGAGCGACTGAACTGAACTGAAATGACACTGGACCCACTAAGAGTGATGCTATCAGGAGAGGTCCTTGCACAGCTACTGCTTCAGTCTCAACCCAGCCTCCTTTTGGCAAAGCAGCAACCTGCTACTCTGAAAATCTTGTTTGTAAATATCACTGAGAGTGTTGAAGTCATTTATGTCAGCCAGCAAAACAGTTGTTTTTATCACATTTGTGAAGTCCCAGCCTGCTACTTTCAGAATTTTACCCGTGTTTGTGAGAGGCTGTTTAGCTCTTTCTGCCACTCTGCTGGCGCAAGCTGTCTACCTGCAGAGTCCATGCCTAGCTGTCCTGATATGTGTATGGTCCTGTTGACTAACACAGCCTGATTGCAGGGACCAGTGGCCACTGTGGCTTTTGTGGTGTGGATCACCTTCTCTTTTTCTCCAATTTGTTTGTATTTATTCTTTTAAAAGATTGGAGAATAATTGCTCTACAATGTTGTGTCAGTTTCTGCTGTACAACGTGAATTAGCCATATGTATACATACACCCACTTCCTGTTGAGCCTCTCTCCCCCCAGCCCACCCCTCTAGGTTATCACAGAGCTGGCCTCCCTGTGTTATTCAGAAGCTTCCTGCTAGCTATCTATTTCACACATGGTACTGTATATATTTAAAGACGGCATGGCTAATCCTTTTCCCTCACCACCCTTCAGAGTCAACTAGCCCATATACTACTTCTTCTTGCATCTCGCTGCCCTCTCTGACAGTCTTAGATTGCTCTTGTCCCTTCTAAGACTGCACAAATCATGACAACATTTTCTTCTGATTTTGATTTTTATACATAATAAAATAATCTAATTTCATTTTTCTTATAAATGCTTAAGCTTTTAGCTCAATATTATTAATTGAAAGATTATTTTCCTGCAATTTGAGGAAAAATAAATACATTTTAAAAATAGAATTATTGTTTATCGTAATTATGCATATATAAGATATATGTGTATAAATATATGTATATTTGGACCCACTTTTGGACTTTGTTATTTTTTAGATTATTTTGTTTATTCCTGTGTCAGTGATACACTATTGTAATTATATTAGCTTTCTAAAACCCTTTAAAATGACCAAGTCTATTCTCATTATGTTTTAAAATTAATTTTTATGTCTGTTCTAGGATATTTATTCTCTCACCAGAGCTTTGGAATCCCTTGATGAAGTCTTCACAGCTTCAGTCACCCTTTTGCAGGGATTGAGTCTTTGAAGAATTCACATCCCCCTCATTCTCTTTCTATTCCCTCAGACTCTCTGTAGCTGGGGATAAAGCATCCTAGGCTTGTTCAAAACCCACCACTGGTTTTCCTCCTCTTCCCATCCTGCTCCATCCTTATGTTCACAGAATGCCTTTGCTTGGTCTGAGGTTGTCATCTGACCTTTTGGCCCTTACCCGTGAATTGAAGTATTCAGGGACTTGATAAATGTGCAGAAAAGCTGGCAGTGATGTCATGGCGCTGTTTCTTCAGATCAGAGAGCCTGGAAACATCTTGAAATCACCTTCTTCAGGGCTATAAATAGACTTACAAGTAGGAATGAAGGATCTTATTCACTCAACTCTCCCACTTACTCACTTTGTTCATTCCTTCTCCTTACTAAATAAATAAGAAGAGTACCATTTCGCTCAGGCAGGGCCCCCTTGAGTCCCTCTGTGGCTCCAAGTTGTTTCAGCCAGCCAGTCTGAGAGACTGCTCTGCTTAACTAAATGGAGATCAAATATGTGAATATTCAGAATGTATTCAGTAAGGATGGGCTGCATAGGATGTAGTAACAACTCTAAAACCACACTCAAAATCCAAGTGGATCTAGGTGATCCCCAAGGGCATTTGTTTTCCATACATTTGCTCAGGGGTCCAGAATCCTGGGATGTCCAACCTTATAATCACCAACATTTCTGTGCTCACCAGGGCAGCAGAAAATTGGGCATTTCAGCAATATTGACTGGCCTTCATCTTCTTCTATCCAGGAGAAACACATGTCACAGGGCAATGTCTGCCTCCATAAGGCCTCTCTTATTGAAACGTCTGTGAAAAACAGTAAAATCTACCAAAAGATACCAGTCAATAGTTATACAGAGGCCTAATAGTCCCAGGCAATTCAACTGAACAATAATGAGTATCGAGGTCTCTGAACATATTGGTGCCTCCACAGGAAGAAGGCTCTCCTCTATTATCCTGGTAAAAACATTTTACAATCCATTTTACAATCCATCCACTCTTTTCCAGTTTACACTCTGAGCACCTCCAACACCCATTGCTGAAACACAATTTTATATCTGATCTCTAATGTTAAGGAAGTTCCGGGTTTTAGTATATGTGAAGGCATGACATGCCTGAATAAATGTTTGGCATATCAATTAATATTTTACTTTTTCTGATAGGTACCTGGTTTCTTTGCTCCACTATATAAAACACAGGTAACCTGAAAAAGTCCACCACACCATTAAGCTTGAATTAAGGACATCTGGAAAGTAAGAGTGATCAAGAATGTTCTGAATGTAAACAACTCAAATGCCAGTGTTGTTATATCAGCGAAATCCAGAACAAAGCTAGGATCCTAGAAAAGTTTAAAAAAAAAATGTAAAACAACAACAAAAAAAATGTGGGCGGGGTTCCCATAGGCTGTTCAGTATAGGTTGTGGGCTGGGCTGGTGACAGGACGGTTGAGAACCAACAGGCAACTATAGAATGTACTTGAGAACACACTATAAACAGAGGCTTCCCTATGGGGTTGTCCCGCCTCCAGACATGGAAGGATGTCTTGTTCCCACGATGTCAGCTGGCATTGCGAGTGTCTTAACATCTCTCAACAATAAGAGGCCCACAGCTCTGGCTTCACTCGGCACCTAGGCTACTAAACTAGGGTCATGGCTACTGTGGTTGGGGTGGGGCTGATGTGGTTGGAGATCCATGTTCACATTTGCTCATGACTGACAGTGTAGGAGGGAGAGACCTCTGTGACCAAGAATGGTTAAAAACCTGCATTTTCTGAAATCCTTGCCTCTTTCCTCTGCTTTAATCGGACTGTGTCTGCAGAGCCCGAATGACTCTCCCTACTTATTCTCTGTGCTGGAGAGAGGCAAACCGGACTCCCATGGCCCACGATGCGGGTTGATCTAAGCTTCTTTCTCAGCATTTGCAGACTTCAGCAACGCAGATTTTTTCCTTCCTATGGCATCAAATAGTTTCCTCTTGCCAAGAAATAGGCATGGCTTACACATTGGGATATGAGTAGTGACCACCCACAGAGCATCCGCCCAGACCACCAAGACCTCCCGTGCATCCCATGGCCATGTTGGATTATGAGGTTCCAGAGTGAGCTGATTGGATCAGAGGTGGGCATCTGAGACAGGAAGATGCATTTTCACATAGTTTTGAATAGATGTCAGGCAAGAGAGCAAGACTTTCTGACCTTTGTGGCACACAAGAGACCTGGATGCAGAGGATTTGATATGTAAAGAAGGGAAAGAGGTGAGGATGGGCAGAGAGAGACAGGAGCCAGGGAGGTGGCACAAGGTTGCTTGCCCCCAACCTAGTTCTTCTAAAGTCAAATCAGAATTCTCTGTTCTTAAGGGGGAAAAAATGACTTCCCTTTGGCTTAAGTAGATCCAGTTGTTTTTCTTATTTGCAATAAAAACAGGCTGCTCTAAGATCCACGCCTTTGTGCTGGAAAGCTGTTTGCTCATTATTGTGTAAATATTTATATTTCAGAAACTGCCAGGAATTTGGGGAGATTTTCAGTAACAGGAGAACAATCTTAGCGGGAACCTGAGCTGCATGCTGTTGAGAGGTGTGGCTTTGTTTTCAGATGTGTTGTTCATATATGCAGTGTGTCTGTAAGCATGTTGGGAAGAGCGGTGGGGCTTGGGGGTCCCATTCAGAAAGGGCCAGAGAAGTCAATCCTCCTGGTCCCTGGGAACACAGGAAAGAGTGGCTGGTTTCCTGTCTGGGGGAGGATATTCATCACCCCCTCCCATAAGCCTATGGTTCATTCAGGCCTCATTATAATTTCTTAACCACAGATGTCATTTAAATCTTTCTTTGCAGCACCGTGTCAATAAAATCAACTAAATATAAAAATTTTAACTAAACTAAATATAAAAATTTTTGATCTAAAAATTTACAGGCTGAAAGTATAAGCTCTGGGGTCGTATCGTATGGCCTTTTTCAAGAGTGAGCAGTAACACCAGTGCTACCTGTACAGGTTCCCTTCCTCTCTGTGTCTTGGTTTCTTGTCTGTAAAATGAGAAGGGTTTGACTAGATTATCTCTGAGGCAGAGTGGAGACCAACATCCCCAGAACTGCCAGGCAGGAAGAGGTCTGGGGATGAAACTGAACATGGCTCTACACCCTCTTTGCCTGAGATTTCAAAAGTGATTACAATTGTGCAGATGGCATATTCTCCCATGAGCCAGTGGCAGTCACATTGTCAAGGGTAAAGAGAGATCCTGGGTGTTCAAGAGTGAGGGTCCTACTGTGTGTAAGGCCACTCAATCTGGCCAGAGAAGCTGGTACCTTCCTGCCAGGTCATCCCTCTTTACCTGTGCAGCTTCCTAGACTCAGGGCTTGAAGCAAGAGGCAGCCACTGAGAGACTTCCTGTTAGGGGAAGCACACTGATTGAAACGGCCACCCTGGCCAGGCACCATAGTAACCATCTGCATGAGTTGTTTTACGACAGGAGACCCTGGTAAGGAATACAGAACTAATAAGCCTCCACCAACCGGAAGAGTTCGGGGAAGGTCAAAATGACCACATGTCCAACCACCTCCCAGAATCCTTCTCTCTGGCATTCATCTTGGCTGAACAAGGTGTGCACCACCAGGAAGGACTCTTGAGTTAGAATGATTGGCTAAAGACAACCCAGAAACTAATCCCATCAGCATAAAACCCGAGACTGCCAGCCACGTGGCAGAGCAGTTCTTCTGGGTTCCCTTACCCTCCTGCTCTCCACCCGGGTGCCCTTTCCCAATAAAATCTCTTGCTTTGTCAGTGCATGCATCTCCTTGGACAATTCTTTTCTGAGTGTTAGACAAGAGCCCAGTTTTGGGCCCTGGAAGGGGTCCTCCTTCCTGCAACACTCCCAGCCCCAGGGCGACAGCTTGCATTGGCTAGAGAAGTCCAGGGTTTGGGGAGAGGCCTTGAACAGAACAGTACCTGGGGAGGCATCAATAGAAGGAATTTAAACTATGGGAGAGAATGAGCCCAAGCCTGGAGTAAGTGTGAGGAGAGAAGGGAGCCAGAACTGAGGCTCCCAACCTCCTCCGTGGACTGGAGGAGAGGAGGAGAGACGAGGGAAAGAGAGTGATGCTGAGCAGCCAGGAAGATAAGAAAACCGCAGGCAGGAGAGGAAAAGGGAAGGAGGCGGAGACAGTGATCAGTGAGGTCAAATGTAACCGATGGTTGGTAGAGATGGAGGGATGAGGCAGAGACACTGGATTTTGCAACAGGGGAGAGTTGGAGAACTTCCTTTAACCTTTGCCCCTAGGAAGGGAGGCTGCCCTCTTTTCCTCTGACAAATCTTTCTTGTGTGAAGCCAGTTTCAAACTTTATTCTGAGGGATGTATTCCATAGGAGCCCTGCCTCTGGCCTTATTCTGTGGCTCTGTGGAGAAGCCCTGGCAAGCAGAGGGTCACTGTTTTATTGAAACACTGGAAAAATGCAGCTCTGGGCACTGCACCCGCCTCCCCAGCACACACTGTGTGTGTGTGTGTGTGTGTGTGTGTGTGTGTGAGGAGCTCAGAACTCGCAGATCACGAGGCGCTGCTCTCCACAGACCTTGTCATTCCACTTGCCATTGGGAAAGATCTCCACGCAGTTCTCTGAGCCGCCATCATTGTTGGGCTCCTGGGGGGCCCAGTTGGAATAGACCAGGGGCTCCCCCGTGGGGTAGATGAAAGTACCCTCCTTCCTGGTATCGGTCATGCTCAGGAAAGCAGCCTTGTTCTGGGCTGTGGCCAGCTGAGTCAAAGCCTCATTCTCAGCTGCAGAACGTGGGGAGGGCAGCTGTCCTCCAGCCTGTGTGCAGACCTGCTGGGCATCCTGAAACGTTTTTTCAGAGCCTGCCGTCTTAAAGATCTTCTCCCCGACACTCCGGCCATCAGGGAAGAGCACCGCTAGGGGAAGAGGAGAGTCAGGCTGTGGATGCGGTGGCACCTAGACCTTGTGTTCCAACCAGAATCCCCAGCATCCCATCTGGGTACCAGGGCACCAGATGGGAAGAAAATGAGACACTTGGTTCTGAGCAGCCCTGGCTCCACAATGTGCCCTGTGATGGTGCCGTGGTCTCCAGGTACAGGTGAGGACCCCGGAACTCAGGTGCTTACGTAAGAGGCCCAAAGTCCCCCAGCTGTCAGGTGTAGACAGGGATCAGACCTTGCTGGAGGTAACACTAAAGCTTGCACTTTCTGTTCCTCCCTGTGTTGCATGCCAGAATCAAGTTTTCAGTTACTGGGTAGGAGGGAAATGACACCATGCAGCCCAGGGCAGTTCCTGGAATTGTGGAAAACATCATACGGGCTCACTCCAATCCCTCCATGATGATCGGGCGCATGGGGTTGTCACAGGAGTTCTGTGCTGTCTGAAGGCATGAGGGGAAGGAGAGGATGGGGATGCCTCTGAGAACAGCCTAATATTGGGCTCGACATGCTTGTGATGCAAGTCACTCAGTGTCCCTGGACCACTGGGCAGTGTGTGTAGGAACAGTGGGCAGGATGGGATCAGCACTAAAGACAACCCTGTTTTGGATCCAGAAGACCATGTGTTCATCCTCACCTTGGCAATGATGCTCCAGGTGGACACAAGACAGTCACTTCACTTTTCAGGGTCTCATTCCTTATTTCTAAGGTAGGGGTATACAGTATAAGAGTATCCTCTGTGTGATGTAAGTATCTCTTCTTTATTGTAACCCGTCCCCATCACTCTGACTTCTAGGGTCATACATGGAAACTTTTAGGGCTCCCTGGACTGTTTAGGAACCCAGGCTGCACCCTGACCATCTGCCCTTCTCTGAGTAGCTTCAACAGGGACTCAGGGAACAGATTCTCTGGGGGGTCAGGATGGCACCCAGATCAGCCCTGAATAAGGTCAGTGTGAAGCCATGTGACACTACTGGGCTTACAGCCCATGCATCTGGGTGGGTGTATATTTGTATCAGTGAATACGCCCATGTGTCTATCCGAAGATACATGGGCAGACTTAAGGTCCATCTGGATAGGAGAGCCTATGCATCTACGGTAGGTAGATGGTGTCGCACAGGTGGTGGTTTAGGTACAGATGTGCGTAGCCAGCGCATATGCCCAAGTCCTCTTGGTGTGCATCAGTGTGCACATGCGGGAGTAAATATGTATGCAGATATGCTTGTGGAAGGAGGAGACATACCAAACACTGGCAACTCTCATTCTGAACTACTTTGGTACTTAGCTGGCTAGAGTCCTTAGAAGCCAACAATACGTCTCACCAGATCAGGCTCCTTTATGCTCTGCTCCTTCAGAAAATGTTTGATCAATCACTGAGTTTGGGTGAATGATGTGAATGCAAAGCTGTCGTCAGGGAGAGCAGAGAAGGAGGAGGGACAGTTGATGGAGTCCCAGGGCACAGGGCACTCAGGTGTGTGCTGCAGGAGGCCTCTGCCTGCTTAGGATCCAGGCTTAGGGAAGAATCTCTGCTTTAAACTCCACAAGAGGTGTGGGGGAGTCCAGCACTGGCCAGAGACTGGAGGCAGCCTGCTCCTGCCAGACCTGGGGGCATGTTTAGGGAGAGATACTTGGAGGCCACACACTAAGGACAGGTCCCCAGCAGCCTTGAACCCCACACAAAGCATCCCAGCCCCATTCCCATGATCAGGTATGGATTCTCTGCTGCCCTGGGCTGTGTGGCTGCTTCTCTATGCACTTGCATACCTGGCCCCACAGAAGAAAGACAAGGGTTGGGTATCCCCTCGTCTGTCATAGGCGCCTGCAAAGGGTATGCTGGGATAAGGTCTGCTGAACTGGTGACAATGAACACTTCCTCCTCCTTGTTCCATGTGTCTACTTGCAGTTCCTGGAGCACAGATCTGTCCCAGCCCCACTCCTGCCCCAGGTCTACGTCCAGTCCCAATCATGGTCCCAGCAAGTCCAGTTTAGACCCAAGCCCAGCGAACCGTAAGCCAAGCCCAGACTAAGTCTGAGGCCCATGATCAGGGGCTGGCTCAGGGTCAGGTCCAGGAACTCACCTTTCTTATACTGAGAGAAGGCATTCTGGAGGCGTTGTAGCTGTCCCTCTAAGGTTCCCACCCGCTGCCTGAGAGCATTGACCTCTGCAGGAGAGAGAGGCCAAGTGAAGACAAATCCAGAACAGCCTGGGGTCACTCAGAGCCCAGGACTCAAGGAAAGAGTGTCCAGGTGGAGATGCAACTTGGGGATGGGGTAAGAAGTTAGAACAGAGGCCTAGAAAGCCTACCTCTGCTGACCTAGCTGGCCTCTGCGTCCATGGGATTTCCTGTGGTTCTCTTCTGAACAGTATCTCCTGAGCAGGTCCCTGCACCTCACTGACAGTGAACCAGATATCACTTTAATTCCAAATTCTAGGAATCTGATAGCACTTCCTTTTGTATTGCAGGGGGTGGTATGGTTGTAGGAAAGGAATACACAATGGATGGAAAATACATCCATTGAGTTATTTGCTGTTCAGGGTTATCTGATGAACTGGAGAGGCAGGTTTGCTTATCATAAAGATCAGATAGAAAATCTGCTCAGGTTGTCCTCCAGCGAGTCACAGAGGCTAAGCCCAGAGTCCACCTCGCCATATACCCTGTCAACTTTTCCTGCTTGGACCCCCACCTGTAAGTAAACAGGTTATCTGAGAGGAGAGCTGAGCTGAATAAGGCCTCCTCCCTGCCCCACACCCTAATGGGGCCCCCAGGGCTTCCTTACCTGCAAGCCCACTCTCACCCTTTGCTCCTCTTTCTCCAGGAGTACCTCTGTCCCCCTTCAGTCCTGGGGGGCCCCTGGCACCTGAAGACCCCTGTGGACCGATGGCTCCAGCAGGCCCTGGGATCAGAGAAGTAGAAATGGGTGAGTGCTGAACATATATTTTAGCATTTTCATACCCACTCCCCACCCGCAAACATGGACTTCCTATCCCCCAGCCATACACCCTCCACCTTTACAAATGTCCCTCAGTGCCTGGATCCTCTCCTTGCATCCTCTCTGTACACTGACAGTCACTTAACCCGACAACCAGCCTTCCCTGAATACAGACAGTTCCTGCTGCTCACACCACCCTCTTCCTAGAGACAGACAGTTCCCAGAACCCAACACTGGCTCTCTCCTAGAATGCTAGCTCTGACCTGAAGGGTAGTGGGGGTGGGCACAGGGAACATGAGCCCAGCCCCATGTCCATTGCTCACCTGCCAGCCCCGCAGGTCCAGGGGCTCCGGGCTGACCAGGGGCACCTCTCTCTCCTTTGAGACCTGCGGGGCCTGGGGAGCCCTGCATGCCTGGGGCACCCACTCCTCCTGCAGAAGGAACACACTGAGAAACACGGCTGAGAGTGTGCTCAGCAGGTACCATTTCCTGAGCAGTGCAGCTTGTCACCCACAGCTCCAGGTGAGAGAGTGACCCGGGAGACTGCTCCTGACTGCTTGGTCTCCTCTAGGAAATTCAGTCAGTGTGGGAATGTCAGGGGAGAGGCTCAGGCCAGGCCTACCAGGCGCAGAGGTTCCAGGCTTTCCAGGCACTGTGCACATACCCTGGTCCCCACCAGGGCTGCCAACGTCACCCCTCCCTTCTCCCTCCCTCACCCGCCAATACCACCCTCCTACCTTTGGGCCCAGGTTCTCCTTTGGGGCCTGGTGTGCCTGGAGGCCCCATGCTCCCCTGCCTCCCTGAGGGGCCCTCTCTTCCAGCTGGACCAGGCATACCTGGAGGCCCTGGGGAAAAAGGACCAGCCTGGTTAGTGACACTGAATCTCCTTGGAAGTGGGAGTGCATAAAAGATGAGGCTATAATAGAAATCAGACAGGCAGCCTCCTCCTAAAGATGTTGCCCTCACTCTCCGCCCTCCCCAGGAGCTCCAGCCTTCCCTGAAGTAACCCCGAGCCCCCTTGAGAATGACCTTCCTCCTCCTGGGGCAGAATCTGTGCGCGCCTACTGCCGTGGCCTAGCGGCAGCACACCCTCTGCAGACACCTGCATTCCATGCCCAGCTGCTCACCAGGTGGTCCAGCGTCTCCCTTTGGTCCAGGTTCCCCAGCAGAGCCATTGTCTCCTTTCGGCCCAGTGGGGCCAGCTGGTCCAGGCATTCCTGCTCGTCCTGCTAGTCCTGGTGAACCTGTGGCAGAAAAAAACGAACATACAACTGACCCAGCCCAGGAGGAGCCAGCTGCCTCCAGAGTCAGGGCCCTGGTATTCCTTCAGGGTTCTGTAGGGTGTAGACACTCCCCCTTCAGGTGACTGGTCCAGTGGTGATGCAGGAAATGCGTGTTCACATCTCCATTTTACAGGAGAAGGAACAGGCTTGCAGAATTGGAGGCAGATCCAGACCAAGACTTGCCTGATTTTGCATACAGTGCACCTGCCCCTATCCCAAGGCCACTGTATTTATGGCAGGTAAGGCTGTCAGCTCTTACTCTGGACCATGGACTCCCTGCTGTCCCCCATCCCAAAACCAAAGTTTCTGTCAGAAATGACACCTGACAGTAATCACCAGAGGAACAGAAAGCAAAAGCACGATGAGCTGTCACCTCACACCTCTCAGAATGGCTGTTATCAGACAGCAAATAGGAAGCGCTGGAGAAGGAGAGAAAAGGAAAGCTTTGTGCAGTAGGGATGCAAACTGGAACAGCCACTGTGGAGACAGTAAGGAGGTTTCTCAGAAAGTTAAAACTCGAGCTACCGTATAATCCATCAATTCCACTTCTGAGCATTCAACTAAAGAAAATGGAAGCACTAACCTGAAAAGATATATGCACCCCCAAGTTAACTGCAGCGTCATTCATGGTAGTCCAGACATGGATGCAGCCTAGAGCCCAAGTATCTGTGGATGGATGAACGGGTGTAGAAAACGCAGGGTGCACATACAATGGAACATCATTCAGGCATAAAGGGAATGAAATCCTGCTATTTGCAGCAACACTGGTGAACCCTGAAGGCACTGTGCTTAGTGGAATAAGTCACAGAGAAGGCGGCACTGTACGATCTCACTCATATGTGAAATCAAAGAAAACAAATAGAAACGACATACAGATACAGAGAACAGATTTGTGGCTGCTAGAGATGGGGTTGAGAAGTGGGCAGAATGGATAGAAATCTTCAAAAGGTACAAGGGTCCAGTTAAAAAACAATTGATTCCTAGGAATACAATGTACAGCGAAATTGCTATAGTTAGCTTTCCTGGGTTGCATGCTTGAACATTGCTGAGCAAGCAGATCTTAAAAGTTATCATCACAAACTGTAACTATGTGTATTGATGACATTGACATGACTTGTTGTGACATCATTTCACAATATATGCAAATATGAAATCATTATGATATACACCTGAATCTATTATAGATAAATTCTATTTTAATATAAAGGGAAAAAACTATGTAACATGTTTTTAAAATTAAAGAAGATAGTCAAAATTAATGTGCATCATCAAGTGATAAATGTAGGCTATAAATACTCTATTGAGTTTGAATCAGTTTCTTCAACATGTCCACGCATTGTCAGGCATGTGCAGATGTAACACACATTGAAAAAACCACAAGAAGAGCACACACAAGTGATAACAGTTATTTTCTGTAAGGGGCACAATTAGGTAATTTTAATTTTCTTCTTTTTGTGATTAGTGATCACATGTTAATTGTTTTGTAAAAATGATCGAACATTTAAAAATCACATTACCTTAAGAAGGATGCCTAAGCCTGAAATTATGAGAGATTTACCTTCAAAGACTAAAAGGAGAAATGGCTATTGATTCAAGAATTATACACTCAATTCTGTGAGCTTGGTTATTCTTTTTTCATTGAGATGAAATTCACATAATATAAAAATAACCATTTTTTTTTTTCTTTAGTGTGATGTGTAACTTGCAGGATCTCAGGTCCCCAGTCAGGGACTGAACCTGAGGTCTGGCAGTGAGAACACCGAGTCCTAACCACTGGACCTCCAGGTATTTCCTATAATTAGTCATTTAAAGTATGCGATCCAGTGGCATTTAGAACATTGACACAATTGTGCAACTACCACTTCTCTTTAGTTTAAAACTATTTCATTAATCCCAAAGAAAACCTCATACCCATTTATCACTTCGTCCCTTCCTCCTCCCAGGCCCTGGTTACCACTATGAAGCTGCCTGTCTCTGTTATCTATTCTGGATATTTTATATAAAGACATACAATGTATGACCCTTTGTGTCTGCCTTTTTAAACTAGGAGCGACATTCTTGAGGCTCATCCAAATTGTAACACATCTCGGTACTTCATTCTGGTCTATGGCTGAGAAATGTTCTATAGTATGAATGCAATACATTTTCTTTATTCATTCACCATGCATAAATCTTGATAGACACTTGGGATGTTTCCATCTTTTGACTGTTGTGAGTAAGCATCCACGTGCAAAAAGACAACAAAAGAAATCTGTCGGATACTGCTAACTTATTCACTCACTTATTTATTCATTTCCTCATTATTTCATTTCTCTGTTCACTGAGAAACTATCTGTGGAACATCACTTTCTGCCTAGTACTGAGCAGGATGGACACGTTAGCACCAGGTCCTGGTCTGCAAGGAATTTATCATCAAGTTTTAAACTGTGAGGCGCAGGTAACAAGTGAAGAAAACAGCTTATGAGATGTCCCTCGTCCCATCCCAGTACCCCCAACCCATGGACATACATGTACTCATAGGAAACAGGACTTCAAGGCTGAAGAGGATTCAGAGACCTGGAGAGGGGAGATGACATTTCAGATCTGGAAACCACTCCCCCAGGGTAAGAAGGGCCAGGCTAGCCTGGGAAAGACTGTGCAGGTGGCGAGAGCCTCTGTACTGGACATTGTGTCTTGCTCTTAGCTCCAATTCTCACTAGGCAATCAATGGGAGCCCGGAGGATGGACCCCGCATCCCAGAACCCCTGGTGCAGTGTGTTCAGGCAGAGACACCAGGTCACTGGCTGAGCCTCTCCTGGGCTCCCCCCTGGCAGGGGAGGGCAGCAGGAACCTTGGAAGCAAGTCACTCCTTAGAAGGGAGCATGAGAGGTTGCCCATCCTTTGCACAACCATGGAGGCTGAGAGAGCAGGGAGGGAGAAGAAGGGATACTTTTCATTTCAGGGCCTCTTGGGGAGCTAGAGAGACCTGGCACCTTGAATACCACCCCTCCTCTGAGATTACTTCTAGCAGGCCTTCTCAAGCCCCAGCCCATTCATGTTAGAAGCTGCTCTCTTTCTAAAAGGCAGACAGATACTTGTCTCTTACCCTACAAATCCTGGGGATGTTATGTATTCTTTTCACCTTCAATGTTGTTCATTTCTTTCCTCCAATCAAAACACAAACTTCAGAAAGATAAAAGACCTCATTGATCCCCCATAGCCCTGGCCCAGGGCCATGGTGGTCCCCTTGTCCTTGTCGCTGGTTCATCAAATTCTCACTTCTTGCCAGTAAAAAGCAGATCTTCTCCTGTGAGGCAGTGTTTCCAGAAAATTCCCTTAATAATCAATACATTTGGAAACCTCAGGAGAATTCAGCTGGTTGGTACAGCAGAAGGATAAACTATCTTGAAGACCCACCAAAAAAATGAAGCCTTGGCTCAATTCTTTGTCACTGTGTGGTCGATATTATTCTCATCCATAGATGATTAAACTGAAACTTACAACACTGTCATCAGTTCAAAAATATTTAACATTCTCCAGAGGCAACATTTAATACGAATGAAGAACAGTTAAGTTTTGGAGTATGTGTACTCAGTCGCGTTGGACTCTTTGTGGGTTGTAGTCTGACAGATTCCTCTGTCCATGATATTCTCTAGGCAATAACAGAGTGAGTTGCCATTTTCTATCCAGGGGATTGTCCCAACCATGGGATCAAACCCACATCTCCTATGTCTCCTACATGAGTGTACTAAGTCACTTCAGACGTGTGTAACCCAGTGGCCCAAAGCCTGCCAGGCTCCTCTGTCCATGGGATTCTCCAAGCAAGAATACAGGAGAGGGTTGCTATGCCCTCCTCCAGGGGACCTTTCTGACCCAGGGATCGAACCTGCATCTCTTACATCCCCTTCACTGGCAGTCAGGGTTTTACCACTAGCACCACTTGGTAAGCCCACTGAGTTCTGCAGCAGGGGACTCCAAATACCAGTCATCCGCTCATTGTTTGTACATTCTTGGGGTGGTTGGGGTCAGAAGATCCTAGGGGAGGAATCAGCACAGGTGGTTATGGAGCTGGGGACTTGGGCAAGCCAGTCTTTGCCAACCAGTAAAGCCATGTCTCAGGTGGACCGAAGATCTGGGGGAAACCCAGCCACTTGGAAAGACCATCTTCAAGGTTTCCACAGCAGAAGATTCAGAGTTTTGGGGTTGGTTACAATTCCAGTGCCCACCACTTCCCACCAGGACAAGTCCATGGACCCAGTTCTACCTGGATCTCCCTTCTCTCCCCGGGGGCCTTCTCTCCCATCTCGTCCATCACGACCAGGCAAGCCACCCTCCGGGGGGCTACACATAACCAGGGTACAGGTGTTGGCCAGTGTTTTCTGGGAATAGAACGTCATTTCTGCTCCCAGGGATCTCCAGGGCTGTGTGAGCAGGAGCAGCGCGGAGAGAGGGAGGAGAAGCATGTCCTGGGCAGAGGAACAGAGAGAGGGGCTGCTCTTGGTCCAAGGACGAGGATTAGGGCTGGCCCAGCACCTGGAGGGCAGGAGAAGCCCTTCCCCGATCTCCTCTCCCATCCTTTGGGGCCAAGAGTAGTAGGGCTCCGAAAGCAGTTTAGGGAAAGTTAGGATAAGGTCTGGCCAGGGCGGACATGAGCGGACCAGCCAGGCCCCTGAACTGGCCTGCCAGCACATGACTCTACTCTCAGGCGCTCTGCATCATCCCTCTTTGGGCTTGTCATCCCTGCCAGGGGCACTGTGATCAGGATGTAGAATTCCTCACTGAGGCCATTGTCACACCAGGAGGGACTCACTGAGGGCCCTCGGGTGGGACCCTTCCCTCTCTGGACCTCTTTATCCCTTTTTATACCAGTAAGTCCATTGCTTTACCTCTTACAATGCTGGCTTGTTTCCTCTCACTTGCTGCTCTGGACAGGCTAGGACTGGAGTCTGCAGCGCTATCTGAAAGAAAAAGCCAGAGTGCTAATGCTTGGTAAGGTCTGTCCTGTGCACAGAATGGGGCATGACTGCTTCTTTTCCAGGATTTGTCATTCCTGGGCTCCACCAGGAAAGTTCCTGGCACACGTAGCGTGCCTGCCCAGGCCTCCTGAAAGGGCTTGGGACAGGGGCCTCATGGAAGAGGGGACCTGTGAGATGGGTGCCATCAGGGGGAGGCTGGCTTCAGAGGAGGAAAGCCCATGTCCAACAGAGCTTCCAGTCACCGTCAGAAAGGGACTCAGGAGCTAAGTGAGATCAGGGTGCAGGACATGGGTCACTTCCAGTGTTGGGCTTCTTTCCTCTCTCAGAGAAACTGTAAAGTTTTGAGCATGGAAAAGAATCATGGGAGATGCAGAAACATGGAAGAAAGCCCGAGGGAGCTGTGTAAACGACCAAGGGTTGCCAAGCAGGCTGAGGTAGTGGGAGGGAAGGGGTTTCCTGGCCAGAGAAGTGCTTCCTTCCAAGAGGAAGATGACATGCACTTTCCAAAGGAGCTGCCAGACAATGGCATCAGAGATCTGGTTGGATATCACATCCAACTCCCCCTCTCTGTAGAGTTGGATACACATCTTGAGAATTGGAAACACATCTGGAAACACGTCTCCCACCAAACAAAGGGAGCAGAATGAAGAGCTCCCCTTGTTACCCCATTTTCTCCCTCCACCAGCACTGAACCGCCTCGAGAAGGTCTACACACACCCTGCCTTCTTCAACCACCCACATAGGCAGGGAGATATTCACCAGACATGGGAAAACAAGAGGCAAGGACAGAGACACTCACAGTTGTTTCCTGTAGGGCTCTAGCACGTCCAGGCAAATTAGAGTTCCTGGGCGAGAACTGGCTCCTTATACCTGTCCTGTAACCTGACTCTCAGCCCGTTTCGTGAAAACTCTCTTCAAGAAGTAGGTAATTTCCTTCCTTGTTGACTCACTCAACTGCACCCTCTCCTGGCTTCTGGACATCTGCCACTGAAATTCATAGGACTACACACACCTTAGAGTTCAAAGAGCACCCTCATCAGGACCTCACCAGGGCCTCACTGCAGCCCTGTGAGCAAAGTGGCAGCATCTGTGTCTGTGTTTCACGGATGTCCAGGGATCCAAGGTCCAGAGAAGACCAGCAAGCTGACAATGGCCCAGAGCTCTTGTGAGTGCAGCCTGCCTCTGCAGAGTCCAAGATACAGCACCTGCTGCGCCCACTTCTCTTCCACCTTCATCTCAACATTACCGCTCAGACGCTAGGAAAGAGCTGGGAGCTGCTTGGCCAACCTGAGCAAAGTGGGGCAGGTGAAGGGCTGCTGAGGCAACAGCCTGTGGGAGACAGCGTCTGGGGGAGCTGCCATCTGGCAGGGGTCACTCTTCTGCTTTCTGCTGAAGATCTAGGACCACGCTCCACTTGCCTCAAGATGGCTTTCCATGCTCTCTGTTCATCCCCTGCCCAGCCCTCCTTCTCTCACCTGACTATCCAATTCTCTGAATTACAGGCTTTAACGGTAATCGCCTGCATACTTGCTGCCCCAGACACTGCATTCCCTGGTACCTGATAAACAAACTGATGTCAACTCTCTGTTAGACTGGGGGGTTCCTCCCTCAAGCGGTGGAGATTGCGTCCATGCCCTTCCTGTTCTCACTGAACATGGTTGCGCTAAGACTGTTCTGTTTTGGACATTAAGATTCCTTATCTAGTAAGCCATGGACGTCTTTGTCCCTGTCTCCCAGCTCTTGCTTCGGTCTCAAGGCTGGGCATCAACAAGCATGCATACCTGCAGGGTGAAGCCCAACAATTGGTGAGTCAACCAGAAAGCTACAGAAAACCCCGTGAGTGCCGAGATGTTGGAGAATGAGGACAGGGAAGGGAAAGTTGTGGGGATAATCCCAGGGTGTCATTCCCCTAGCACGTGGGTTCCTGGGAGAGATGTCTTTCTCTTCCATTAAACTGGTGACATCCTATTAACCTCAGTTTCTTTCCAGTTTAAAAGTAGCAGCTTGGGCTTGTGCTTCACCTGACTGCCTGGGAGGGCTTGTGATACTGGAAAAACACAAGAGCCTTTCTGGTTTTATTGTTTTCTACAAAGTACAAACGTACTGCTGACCCACCACCCCTAAACAATTACAGGCTTTAGGGACACTAACTGGGACAGGCTTGTCAATTGGCCATGGTCGGTTACCCTGAAGGGTTTGGTTGGGACCTGTGGCAATGGTGAAATAAAAAGAGTACCCTCTGGGCTTCTGGTCCCAGGTATGGGAGTAGGGATATGGTGTCAAGGAACAAAGCTCTATGCAGCCTACATGCTTTACTGGAAGCTGTTACAGTGGGCCTACTCAAGTTGCTGAGCAATGCAGGAAAACACCACTTAGTGGCCATGAGATTCAGGAATGGGCTGATAAAATTGCCGTAACCTGGCATTTCCGCCTGTCCTACAGCCCTACTGCTGCCGGGCTAATAGAAGGATGAGTGGATTGAGTAAGCAACAACTGATACAGGAAACCCAATGTCTCAACCTGTGAACCAAGAGGCTAGCTTAGTCACAGAGCTTGTCATTAAATATTCCAGGAGCAGTCACCAATGGGTGTACCTACATCGTGTTAACCCAGAGCAAACTATTCAACATCATTGGAGTTCAACTGTTGACCACCCAAGTATCATTGCCAGCTAATGATCAGGAGAATAACTAACTTTTGCCCTTGCCACAGGTTTTACCCCCAAGGGAACATATTGTAAGTGGCTCTGGGACTGAAACTGGTATGGATGTCCCAGGTGTTTTGGGTTTGCAGCCCTGTGGGGATTAGGAATAAGGGACTTAAAGATTTCATCTGGGCCCACATAAAATAACTAAGAGATTAATCTCGGGCCCCTACTAGAGAAAGGCACCATTATATTAACCTGATGTTCTGTTATGCCCTGTCCAGTGTTTGTTGACATTGGCTGAAGTGGACTGAGGTTGGACAGAGTAATGGTACTGCAGCCAGGACAAAAAACGTAGTCAAGGGTGTTATTATGTTGGAATGCTGTGACTGCTTGTACTTTGCTTAATGGTCATGATCTTCCCTGCATTGAGTCTGTTAGACATCTTCATTTCATGTCTAGTCTGAGCGGTAAGGAATCTATTTGCAGACAGGGCAACAACGGTGACCTCACTCCAGAATGAATCTGATGGTGGGTCTACAGTGATGCTGTTGTTGCCCTCAGGAATTCCATGAAAAATTGACCTGATAAATGCCTGTCCCCAAAGACTGCCTGCTCTTTGCACTCTCAATATTCACAGCTGTGATTGTCTGTATTGCATTTGTGGTATCTGACTGCAGTGCATCTTTATACACCTGAAGCCGGGAATACTGTGGAAGAGGGTGGACCTAGATAGTAAGGGTCATAGGTCATACAGGTTATGTAGGGATGGAGTGTATGGTCAGCGCATTTGAGATGGCTGTTCTCTTGCTTTTCTACACCTCCTTGCTCGACCAGTCCCTGCTCCACTCACAGGACTACTCAGTCCTATTTTATACATTGCTTAGTTAGTAACCAGCTGGCTGCTGCCCTAGCTGCAGGTTTCCCTGGTAACAGATAAGCCCTACTGACATCAATTCCCCCTGTAAATGGTAGGGGGACACTTTGACACTTTTCCCCAGTGCCAAAAATTGCTGCCATTTCCTAGCTGCTATAAACATTGGCACATCACTCTAGGAGAATGTGTTTTGAACATGTAAGATGCCCTGTCCAAAAACCACTGATGTCTTTGATGCTGTCTCTCCCTCTTGCTTCAGTCTTAAGGCAGGGCATCTGCAAGGCACGAAGGCCTCTGAGGTCCAGCCCAACAGCAGTGGGCAGGTTGCTTTGGTTTTGGTCTCTGGGAACTGTCAGGGGAGGTCTGGCAGTGGTGCCTTCCACCAGAGCATTTACAGACCCGCTTCTGCTCTGTTCTGGGTACTGAGCTCTTTGCTTCTGAAACCATAACCAGGGCAGGAAAAAGGAGACATGGCCATCAGAAGTAAGATTCCAGCTCTGTTTCCCCCCTGACCCATCAGGCAGAGGGCAACGTCTTTGAGGTCAAATCTTGCGGGTTCGATTTATACCTTTCATCTGATCATTGTATACTAGGTGCAAATTCAGAGCAACTGTCCACACCTGGCTAGGAGTGGCTTCTCCATTGGTTGGCTGGAATGGAGGGCTCTTCATGCACTATTGGCTTTATTGTCCTTTCATTTCCTTAAAGTTGACGTCTTAGTAGTTGCCATTTGTTGATTCTTAGGTCAAATAGTGATCTGCCTTCCGTGCACTTTCCAGAGTGCTCAAGTCCTCAGGTATACAGGCATTCCTTAAAACATTTACCCCTCTGCTAAGAGCTGGGATCCAAATGAAAAATCAGCTTCTGTGGCTCAGCTGCCTTTCTTTGGTTTAGGCACGGATTGAAATTCATGCCTTCAGTGCATGTGCCCACTTATATGACTATAAGCTCATCTCTTACGGACAGATGTTCAGACCACCAAGCAGCCACCAAGTCCAGATGAAAAGCACCTGAGTTAGACTCAACACTCTTCCTGCAGGCTATATCAGGAGAAACACTTTTCTGATGAGACTGAATTTCCTTTCCCTCCATGCAGAGCAGAAGGGTCTTGCAAGCCAGCTGAAGCAGGATCATAGGTTTTGGATACAAAATGACTCTCATTTGTATCCAAAGAGACTAACTGCTAAGTCTGCTAAGTCGCTTCAGTCGTGTCCGACTCTGTGCAGCCCCATGGATGGCAGCCCACCAGGCTCCCCTGTCCCTGGGATTCTCCAGGCAAGAAAACGGGAGTGGGTTGCCATTTCCTTCTCCAATGAATAAAAGAGAAAAGTGAAAGTGAAGTTGCTCAGTCATGTCTGACTCTTAGTGACTCCATGGACCAGCCTATCAGGCTCCTCCATCCATGGGATTTTCCAGGCATGAGTACTGGAGTGGGTTGCCATTGCCTTCTCCAAAAGAGACTAAGATATACCCCCAAATCACTATCTTCCTACCTTTTGGAGAAGAGTTCTCATCTAGGTATAATTGTGACTCAATCCCCACCAAGGATAAGGTCAAACACCTGAGATGATTAGGTTATCCCAAGGGGTAGGAGAGGGTGGATTTGGGGAAGGTGGATTTGGGGCCCTAGGGCCCTCAAGCACAAGATCCTGGTTACCTCTGTTTCATAATCACTTACTTCAGAACTTATGAGAGAGGTGGTTCAGCATAGGTATATCTTGGAGATAAGGAATAAAGGAATAAATCACATGCCCACCCAGCCCAATCCCTAAGTATTTTATGGACTTTCCTTCTTGACCATCCATTCAAATGAGCCTGTACCATTCAACCACTTAAGGCCACATGTATTCCCAAGGGATGATAATTAACTACTAAGATATGAGTAAATGCTGTCTCGTACATCCCAAAGGGAAGCAGGAGAATCATGTCTTCTTGAGAGTTTAAGAAGGGGTTGGTATAAAGGTACAAAGAACCCCCAACAACTGGTGGCCCAGTGGTTAGGATTCCTAGGTTTCACAGCTGTGGCCTGGGTTCAATTCCTGGTCAGGGAACTGAGATCCCATAAGCAACATGGTAAAGCCAAAAGGAAAAACAAGTTTTCTCCCCAGTGTACCCTCAGTTTGAAGTCCCTGTAACCCATGGCTTATTGGTTTCTTTCTTTTGTTTTTAGCTATGGAGCAAGGTATGGGGGATCCTAGATCCTGACCAGCAATGGAACCCATATCTCGTGCATTGCAAGCAGGAAGTCTTAACCACTGGACCACCAGGGAAGCTCCCCCAAAGCTTATTGGGTACTATCTGTTCAGTTCAGTTGTCACTCAGTTGTGTCTGACTCTTTGAGACCCCTTGGATTGCAGCACTCCAGGCTGCCCTGTCCCTCACCAACTCCCGGAGTCTACTCAACCCCATGCCCATTGATTTTGTGATGCCATCCAACCATCTCATCTCTGTCATTCCCTTCTCCTCCCACCTTCAGTCTTTCCCAACATCAGGGTCTTTTCTAATGAGTCAGTTCTTCACATCAGGTGGCCTAAGTATCAGAGTTTCAGCTTCAGCATCAGTCCTTCCAAAGAACACCCAGGACTGATCTCCTTTAGGATGGACTGGTTGGATCTCCTAGCAGTCCAAGGGACTCTCAAGAGTCTTCTCCAACACCACAGTTCAAAAGCATCAATTCTTCAGCGCTCAGATTTATTTATAGTCCAACTCTCACATCCATCATGACTACTGGAAAACCACAGCTTTGACTAGATGGACCTTTGTTGGCAAAGCTATGTCTCTGCTTTTTAATATGCTGTCTAGGTGGGTCATAACTTTTCTTCCAAGCAGCAAGCATCTTTTAATTTCATAGCTGCAGTCACCGTCTGCAGTGGTTTTGGAGCCCATAAATATAAAGTCATCTATTTGCCATGAAGTGATGGGGCCACATCTTAGTTTTCTGAATGTTGAGTTTTAAGCCAACTTTTTCACTCTCTTCTTTCACTTTCATCAAGAGGCGTTTAAGTTCTTTGCTTTCAGCCATAAGGGTGGTGTCATCTGCATACCTGAGGTTATTGATATTTCTCCTGGCTGTCTTGATCCAGCCTGTGCTTCTTCCAGCCTAGTGTTTCTCATGATGTACTCTGCATGCAATTTAAATAAGCAGAGTGACAATATACAGCCTTGACAAAATCCTTTCCCAATCTAGAACCAGTCTGTTGTTCCATGTCCAGGTCTAGGTGGTCTTGGCTTCCTTGTCAAATATTTTGACCATATTTGGATAGTTTCTTTCTAGGCTCTCTATTCTGCTCTATTGGTCTGTGTCTATTTTTGTTCTAGAACTATACTGTTTTTATTTCTATGGCTTTGAGTAGTGTATTTTGTATTGAGGAGGTGTGAGACCTCCAACTTGTTTCTTCTTAATCAGGATTGCTTTGGCTATTCAAGATCCTTTGCGGTTCCATACAAATTTTGGGACTTTTCTTTATATCTGTGAAGAATTCCATTAGAGTTTTGATAGGGATAGAATTGAATCTATAGATGATGACCTATATCCATAAATGTCTTATCTATCTCTAACTCTATGACCATTTTAACAATATTAATTCTTTCAATCCATGAACATCATAATCTTTCCTTTTGTTTGTGCTTTTGATTTCTTTCAACAAAGTTGTATACTTTTCATTGCACAGATAATTCATTTAAGGGGTTTAATTTTTTTCTAGGCATTTTACTGTTTTAAACTATTCAACATAGTTCTGGAAGTTTTGGCCACAGCAATCAGAGCAGAAAAGGAAATAAAAGGAAAAGAGAGAAAAATCAAATCAATAAAATTAGAAATGAAAATGGAGAGATCACAACAGACAACACAGAAATACAAAGGATCATAAGAGACTACTATCAGCAGTTGTATGCCAATAAAATGGACAACGTGGAAGAAATGGACAAATTCTTAGAAAAGTACAATTTTCCAAAACTGAACCAGGAAGAAATAGAAAATCTTAACAGACCCATCACAAGCATGGAAATTGAAACTGTAATCAGAAATCTTCCAGCAAACAAAAGCCCAGGTCCAGACAGCTTCACAGCTGAATTCTACCAAAAATTTCGAGAAGAGCTAACACCTATCCTCCTCAAACTCTTCCAGAAAATTGCAGAGGAAGGTAAACTTCCAAACTCATTCTATGAGGCCACCATCACCCTAATACCAAAAACTGACAAAGATGTCACAAAAAAAGAAAACTACAGGCCAATATCACTGATGAACATAGATGCAAAAATCCTTAACAAAATTCTAGCAATCAGAATCCAACAACACATTAAAAAGATCATACACCATGACCAAGTTGGCTTTATCCCAGGGATGCAAGGATTCTTCAATATCCGCAAATCAATCAATGTAATTCACCACATTAACAAATTGAAAAATAAAAACCATATGATTATCTCAATAGATGCAGAGAAGGCCTTTGACAAAATTCAACATCAATTTATGATAAAAACTCTCCAGAAAGCAGGAATAGAAGGAACATACCTCAACATAATAAAAGCTATATATGACAAACCCACAGCAAACATTATCCTCAATGGTGAAAAATTGAAAGCATTTCCCCTAAAGTCAGGAACAAGACAAGGGTGTCCACTTTCACCGCTACTATTCAACATAGTTCTGGAAGTTTTGGCCATAGCAATCAGAACAGAAAAAGAAATAAAAGGAATCCAAATTGGAAAAGAAGAAGTAAAACTATCACTGTTTGCAGATGACATGATCCTCTACATGGAAAACCCTAAAGACTCCACCAGAAAATTACTAGAGCTAATCAATGAATATAGTAAAGTTTCAGGATATAAAATCAACACACAGAAATCCCTTGCATTCCTATACACGAATAATGAGAAAGTAGAAAAAGAAATTAAGGAAACAATTCCATTCACCATTGCAACGAAAAGAATAAAATACTTAGGAATATATCTACCTAAAGAAACTAAAGACCTATATATAGAAAACTATAAAACACTACTGAAAGAAATCAAAGAGGACACTAATAGATGGAGAAATATACCATGTTCATGGATCGGAAGAATCAATATAGTGAAAATGAGTATACTACCCAAAGCAATTTACAAATTCAATGCAATCCCTATCAAGCTACCAGCCACATTTTCACAGAACTAGAACAAATAATGTCAAGATTTGTATGGAAATACAAAAACCTCGAATAGCCAAAGCAATCTTGAGAAAGAAGAATGGAATGGAGGAATCAACTTGCCTGACTTCAGGCTCTACTACAAAGCCGCAGTCATCAAGACAGTATGGTACTGGCACAAAGACAGACATATAGATCAATGGAACAAAATAGAAAGCCCAGAGATAAATCCACACACATATGGACAGCTTATCTTTGACAAAGGAGGCAAGAATATACAATGGAGTAAAGACAATCTCTTTAACAAGTGGTGCTGGGAAAACTGGTCAACCACTTGTAAAAGAATGAAACTAGATCACTTTCTAACACCGTACACAAAAATAAACTCAAAATGGATTAAAGATCTAAATGTAAGATCAGAAACTATAAAACTCATAGAGGAGAATATAGGCAAAACACTCTCAGAAATAAATCACAGCAGGATCCTCTATGATCCACCTCCCAGAATTCTGGAAATAAAAGCAAAAATAAACAAATGGGATCTAATTAAAATTAAAGCTTCGGCACAACAAAGGAAAATATAAGCAAGGTGAAAAGACAGCCTTCTGAATGGGAGAAAATAATAGCAAATGAAGCAACTGGCAAACAACTAATCTCAAAAATATACAAGCAACTTATGCAGCTCAACTCCAGAAAAATAAACGACCCAATCAAAAAATGTGCCAAAGAACTAAATAGACATTTCTCCAAAGAAGACATACGGATGGCTAACAAACACATGAAAAGATGCTCAACATCACTCATTATTAGAGAAATGCAAATCAAAACCACAATGAGGTACCACTTCACACCAGTCAGAATGGCTGCGATCCAAAAATCTGCAAGCAATAAATGCTGGAGAGGGTGTGGAGAAAGGGAACCCTCCTACACTGTTGATGGGAATGCAAACTAGTACAGCCACTATGGAGAACAGTGTGGAGATTCCTTAAAAAATTGCAAATAGAACTACCTTATGACCCAGCAATCCCACTGCTGGGCATACACACCGAGGAAACCAGAATTGAAAGAGACACATGTACCCCAATGTTCATTGCAGCACTGTTTATAATAGCCAGGACATGGAAACAACCTAGATGTCCATCAGCAGATGAATGGATAAGAAAGCAGTGGTACATATACGCAATGGAGTATTACTCAGCCGTAAAAAAATAATTCATTTGAATCAGTTCTGATGAGATGGATGAAACTGGAGCCGATTATACAGAGTGAAGTAAGCCAGAAAGAAAAACACCAATACAGTATACTAACACATATATATGGAATTTAGGAAGATGGCAATGACGACCCTGTATGCAAGACAGGGAAAGAGACACAGATGTGTATAACGGACCTTTGGACTCAGAGGGAGAGGGAGAGGGTGGGATGATTTGGGAGAATGACATTCTAACATGTATACTATCATGTAAGAATTGAATCGCCAGTCTATGTCTGACGCAGGTTGCAGCATGCTTGGGGCTGGTGCATGGGGATGACCCAGAGAGATGTTATGGGGAGGAAGGTGGGAGGGGGGTTCATGTTTGGGAACGCATGTAAGAATTAAAGATATTAAAATTTAAAAATAAAAACTAATTAAAAAAATAAATAAACAAATGGGATCTAATTAAAATTAAAAGCTTCTGCACAACAAAGGAAACTATAAGCAAGGTGAAAAGACAGCCTTCAGAATGGGAGAAAACAATAGCAAATGAAGCAACTGACAAACAACTAATCTCAAAAATATACAAGCAACTCCTGCAGCTCAATTCCAGAAAAATAAACGACCCAATCAAAAACTGGGCCAAAGAAGTAAATAGACATTTCTCCAAAGAAGACATACAGATGGCTAACAAACACATGAAAAGATACTCAACTTCATTCATTATCAGAGAAATACAAATCAAAACCACAATGAGGTACCATTTCATGCCAGTCAGAATGGCTGCTATCCAAAAGTCTACAAGGATTAAATGCTGGAGAGGGTGTAGAGAAAAGGGAACTCTCTTACACTGTTGGTGGGAATGCAAACTAGTACAGCCACTATGGAGAACAGTGTAGAGATTCCTTAAAAAACGGTAATAGAACTGCCTTATGCCCCAGCAATCCCACTGCCAGGCATACACACCGAGGAAACCAGAATCGAAAGAGACACGTGTTCCCCAATGTTCATCACAGCACTGTTTATAATAGCCAAGACATGGAAGCAACCTAGATGTCCATCAGCAGATGAATGGATAAGAAAGCAGTGGTACATATACACAATGGAGTATTACTCAGCCATTAAAAAGAATACATTTGAATCAGTTCTAATGTGGTGGATGAAACTGGAGCCAATTATACAGAGTGAAGCCAGAAAGAAAAACACCAATACAGTATACTAATATATATATATATATATATGGAATTTAGAAAGATGGTAACGATAACCCTGTATGCGAGACAGCAAAAGAGACACAGATGTATAGAACAGTCTTTTGGACTCTGTGGGAGAGGGAGAGGGTGGGATGATTTGGGAGAATGGCATTGAAACATGTATAACATCATGTACGAAGCGAATCGCCAGTCTAGGTTCGATGCAGGATACAGGATGCTCAGGGCTGGTGCACTGGAATGACCCAGAGAGATGGTAGGGAGGTGGTAGAGGGGTTCAGGATGGGGAACACGTGTACACCCGTGGTGGATTCATGCTGATGTATGTCAAAACCAATACAGTATTGTAAAGTAAAATAAAAATAAATAAATAAATAATAAATAAATAAAAATTTAAAAAATAAAATAAAATGGGTTAATTTCCTTTATTTTTTCAGATATTTCATTATCTTAGAAATGCTTATTTCAGTATCTTGATGGTGTTGGGAAGAGGGGTGGGGCTTGGGGTCCTATTCAGAAAAGGCCAGAGAGGGCAGTCCCTCTGATTCCTGGGATCAAAGGAAAGAGTGGCTGGTTTCCTCTCTGGTCGAGGGGTATTCACCACCCTCTTCCATGAGCTTGTGTTTCATTCAGGCCTCATTCCAATTTCTGCACTACAGATGTCGTTTTAAATGTTTCTTTGCAGTACATTGTCAGTATAATCAACTAAGTATACAGGTGCATTGATCTAAAAATTTACAAGCCAAAAGTGTAAGTTCTGGGGTCAGATGGCCTTTTTCATGACTGAGTTGCAGCACCAGTCCTCCTGATCTTGGAGGGAGAGCAGTGAGCGCTCTTGAAGGGATATCTTAGTTCCCTGCCCATGGATGGAACCTGGGTACCCTGGATGAAACCCCAGGAATCCTAGCCAACACACCACCAGGGACTAAAGGCTAGAAGCAAAGTGACTCTGGCTCTTTCCCCCATTTGAAAGCAAGAATGTTTCAAGGAGGCAAAAACTGTAAATAGGTAAAAAGTTTACTATTAAAAACACAGCACAATGTATGGCAGAGCACACAGAGAAACAGGTTGTTTATTTAAGACAGAAGCAAGGCAGAAATACGCCCCCAGAAAGAGAAAGGGTATGAGCATCCTCTCTAATGAGGAGGAGTGCGGTAAGCCAGAGCTAAGCAGAGACACACCCGTGGTGTGAGTGTGGGAGTCCCGGATGAGGGGGAGAGCAGTAAAGATGTGACATAAAATAACTTATACAGGATGGTCCTTCAGGGTCTTTGCTTACCTTTGGATAATTATCCTGTTAATTTCTTCACAACTGACTGGTCCATGGACCCTCCCCCAGGTGCGTGTGAAACTGTTTTCTAAGATACATCCCTTCTCAGGGGCTTATGGGTGCATGTCCACACTTATTATGGGGTGGGGCCCCTCTATTTTCCACCCCCAAGAAGCCTTCATGAGCATGTGTAGACAGGGAAGTCTTTGTTGAACTCAGGAGTGGGCACCTTATCTCTTTGCTTTAGCAGAGCTCATCTTTGCCATTAGCTTTGTCCTTGAATATCTAGGTGAGAATAAAGCTTGAATTTTACTCGACTTGACAAACACCATGGGTCTGGTCCAGAGGCACACCATCTCCTAACTTACTAAATGCAGATTCCCTTCCTCTCTGTGTCTTGGTTTCCAGACACAGAGAAGGTTTTGACTAGGTTATCCCTGAGGCAGAGTGAAGATGAACATCCCTTGTACTTCAAGGCAGGAAGAGGTTGGGGGAAGAATCTGAACATGGTTGGACAGCCACTCTGCCTGAAATGTCAGAAGGGATTAGAATTGTGCACGGTACATTCTCTGATGAGCCATCCACAGTCACATTGTCGTGGGAAGAAAGAGATCCTGGGCGGTCAAGGTCAAGAGTGAGGAGAGACTACTGGGTTTAAGGCCACTCAATCTGGCCAGAGAAGCTGGTGCTTCCCTCCACTGTGACCTCCAAGGTTGCCTTGGTGAGAGGAGTCTTGGGTTTGGAAAGAGGTCCAAACAGGGCTCTACCTGGGGAGGCATCAATAGAAGGAATTTGAAACCATGGGAGAGAATGAGCCCAAGCCTAGAGTGAATGCAAGGAGAGAAAGGAGCCAGAGCTGAGGCACCTGCTCCCCTCTGTGGATGTCCAGGAGAGGAAAGGGAAGGAGGAGGCAGTGACCAGTGGGGTCATATGCGGCCGATGGTTGGTGGATATGGAGGGCTAGACATCTATTCTGGTGAGGTAGGGGCACTGAATTTTTTAACAGGGGAGACTTGGAGACCTCCTTTTAGTCCTTGCCCCTGGAAAAGTAGGCTGTCCCCCCTTTTCTGTGTCAAGACTTCCAATGTGAAGACAGTTCAGAACTTTATTCTGAGGAAGGAGTTCCATAAGTGGCCTGCCTTATGGCCTCATTCCATGGCTCAGTGGGGAAGCTGTGAGCAGCAGAGGGTCACCTTTTTATTGGGATGTCGGCAGCACACAACCCTCGCATTGCCCCCTTCCTCCCCAGGGGCTCAGAACTCACAGATCACGAGGCGCTCCTCCGTGCATTCTATGTCATTCCAGTTGCCATTAGAATAGATCTCAAGACAGTTCTCTGGGCCTTTGTCTTTGGCCCTATTGTTGGGCTCCCCAGGGGCCCAGTTGGAATAGACCAGTGACTGCCCCGTAGGGTAGGTGAACCTGCCCTCTCTGGAGATGTCATTCATGCTCAGGTAAGCATGCTTGTTCCTGGCTCTGACCAGCTGTGTCACGGCCTCATTCTCGGCTGCAGAGCGTGGGGAGGGCAGCTGTCCCTCAGCCTCCCTGCAGACCTGCCGGGCATCCGAATATGATTTTACAGCACCTGACGTCTTGAAGATCTTCTCTCCAACAGCCAGGCCATCAGGGAAGAGCACCACTAGGGGAAGAGGAGAGTCAGGCTGGGGATGTGGCAGCACCTAGACCTTGTGTTCCAACCAGAATCCCCAGCCTCCCATCTGGGTACCAGGGCACCAGATAGGAAGAAAGTGAAGCATTTGGTTCAGAGGAGCCCTGGACCCATGATGTGCCCTGTGAGTGGTGCCGTGGTCTCCAGGTACAGATGAGGACCCCAGAACTCGGGTGCTTATGTAAGAGGCCCAAAGTCTCCCAGCTGTCAGGTGTAGACAAGGATCAGACCCTGTTGAATGAGACGCTAAAGCTCCCACGTGAACGTTCTGTTCCTCCCCGTGATGTTCACCAGAATCCAGGATTTTAATTACTGTGTAAACAGGAAGGGCTTTGGCAGGGAAATGACACCATGCAGCCCAGGGAAGTTCCTGAGAGTGTGGAAAACACCAAACAGGCAGCTCACTCTCACGCTTGCTGATGACTGGGCGTGTGGAGCTGTCTGAGCGGTTCTGTGCTGTGTGAAGGGATGAGGAGAAAGGGGAGGACTGGGGTGCATCTGAGAGCAGCCAAGTGCTCACCTCTGCACCGGGGGCAGTCCAGTGTTGGCTTCTGTATGCTCGTAGGTGATGCTACAGTCAGTCAGCCTCCCTGGACCACTGGGCGGGGGATCTGAGAGCTGTATGTGGCAGTTGGGGCAGGGTGGGATCAGCTTTGGAGAGAGCCCTGTCTGGGCCTCAGAAGGCCATGTGTTCTGCCCCACACTGGCAATGTCAGCCCAGGTCAAGGGAAGGTCACTTCCCTTTGCAGAATCTAATTTCTTATTTCTGAGGTAGAGGTATACTATATAACAGCATCCCCTATGTGGCGTGTTAAGTATCTCTTTTTGTGCCATCCCATCCACACCACTCTGACTTCCAGGATCATTCATGAAAATCTTCAGGGCTCCTAAGAGGGCTCACTGGACTGGTTCAGAACCCAGGCAGCACCCTGATCCACTGCCTTTTTCCTCTGAGTAGCTTCAAAAAGCAGTCGGAGACCAGATTTTCCACGGAGTCAGGGTGGCACCCAGACAGCCCTGGACAAGGTCAGTGCAAGCTCGTGTGCCATGATTGGTTTACATCCCATTCATCTGGGTGATAGGTGTGCATATGTGTGCCTGTGTGTTCATGTATGTAGATGGTGTGGCCTGAGTGGTCTTTAAGTACACAGGTGTGGCCAGCGCATATGCCCAAGTTCTCCTTTGTTTGTATCAGTCTCCATATGAGGGAGTAAATAGGTGTGCAGATATGCTTGTGCAAGGAGGAAGACATGAACTGCTGGAAATGCTCATCCCACTACTTCAGTACTTAGTTGGCTTGAGTCCATAGGAGCCAACCCTATATCTCACCAGATCAGGCCTCTATACACTCTGCACCTTCTCTTTTTTCAATCCCTGAGGTTTGATGAATAATGTGGATTCAAAGCTGACTTCAGAGAAAGCAGAGAAGGAGAAGGTGCAGTTGGTGGAGAGTCCCAAAGGCACAGGGCACTCAGGTGTGTGCTCCAGGAGGACTCAGCCTGATTAGGATCCAGGCTTAGGGAAGAATCTCTGCTTTAAATACCTAAGCAGATGCAGGGAGAGTGCAGCACTGGCCAGACACTGGAGGCAGCCTGCCCCTGCCAGACTCAGAACATCTTTAGGGTGAGATTCTCGGTGGCCACACACCAAGGTCAGGTCCCCAGCAGCCTTGAACCCCACAGGCAGCATCCCACCGCCTCTCTCAGGGTCAGTCCTGGATTCTCTGCTGCTCTGGGCTGTGCAGCTGCTTCTCTGTGCACTTGTACTCCTGGCCCCACAGAGGGAAGAAATGCATCGCGGGTTGGGTGACCCCTTGTCTGTCATAGGAACCTGCCCAGAGTAGGCTGGAGTGAAGTTCTGCTGAACTGGTGACATGGACCGCATCCTCCTCCTTGTCTAGTGCGTCTACTTGAGCTCCTGGAGCACGTGGGGGGGCGGCTCTGTCCCAGCCCTGTCCTTAGCCCCGCTCCTGCCCCAGGTCTAGGTCCAGTCCCAGTCATGGTCCCAGCAAGTCCAATTTAGACCCAAGCCCAGAGAACTCCAAGCCCAGCCCAGCCTCAGTCTGAGGTCCGCCTTCGGTGGCAGCTCAGGGTCGGGTCAAGGAGCTCACCTTTCCTGTACTGAGACACTGTATTCCGGAGGCGTTGTACTACTCGCTCTAAGTTTGTCATCCGCTGCCTCAGAGTAGCAGCTTCTGCAAGAGAGAGAGGCCAAGTGAACACAGATCCAGCCTGAGGACACTCAGAGCCCAGGGCTCAGGGAAGTGTGACGCATCCTGGGGATGGGATAAGGACATGGGAGGCATGAGAGGAGGTGCTGAACTGAAGAGGGCCTGCTGGCCCCTCTGCACCCACTAGAGCCCCCAGAACTTTCTTACCTGGGACTGAAGTCTCCCCCTTTGCTCCTTTTTCTCCAGGAGTACCTCTGTCTCCCTTCAGTCCTGGGGGCCCCCTGGCTCCTGAAGGCCCCTGTGGACCAACGGCCCCAGCAGGCCCTGGGATCAGAGAAATAGAAATGGATGAGTGCTGAACATACATTTCAGCATTTTCATACCCACTCCCCACCCGCAAACATGGACTTCCTATCCCCCAGCCATACACCCTCCACCTTTACAAATGTCCCTCAGTGCCTGGATCCTCTGCTTGCATCCTCTCTGTACACTGACTGTCCCTTAACCCAACAACCAGCCTTCCCTGAATACACAGTCCCTGCTGCTCACACCACCCTCTCCCTGGAGACAGACAGTTCCCAGAACCCAACACTGGCTCTCTCCCTAGAATGCCAGCTCTGATCTGAAGGATGGTGGGGGTGAGCACAGGGGAACATGAGCCCAGCCCCATGTCCATTGCTCACCTGCCAGCCCCGTAGGTCCAGGGGCTCCGGGCTGACCAGGGGCACCTCTCTCTCCTTTGAGACCTGTGGGGCCTGGGGAGCCCTGCATGCCTGGGGCACCCACTCCTCCTGCAGAAGGAACACACTGAGAAATACAGCTGAGAGTGTGCTCAGCAGGTACCATTTCCTGAGCAGTGCAGCTTGTCACCCACAGCTCCAGGTGAGAGAGCGACCCGGGAGACTGCTCCTGACCACTTGGTCTCCTCTAGGAAATTCAGTTGCTCCTGACCACTTGCTCTCCTCTAGGAAATTCAGTCAGTGTGGGAATGTCAGGGGAGAGGCTCAGGCCAGGCCTACCAGGCGTGAAGGTGCCAGGCTTTTCCAGGCACTGTGCACATACCCTGGTCCCCACCAGGGCTGCCAACGTCACTCCTCCCTTCTCCCTCCCTCACCCGCCAATACCACCCTCCTACCTTTGGGCCCAGGTTCTCCTTTGGGGCCTGGTGTGCCTGGAGGTCCCATGTTCCCCTGCCTCCCTGAGGGGCCCTCTCTTCCAGCTGGACCAGGCTTACCTGGAGGCCCTGGGGAAAAAGGACCAGCCCAGTCAGTGACATTGAATCTCCTTGGAAGTGGGAATGCATAAAAGATGGGGCTGTAATAGAAGTCAGACAGGCAGCCTCCTCCTAAAGATGTTGCCCTCACTCTCCGCCCTCCCCAGGAGCTCCAGTCTTCCCTGAAATAACCCTGTGCCCCCTTGAGAATGACCTTCCTCCTCCTGGGGCAGAATCTGTGCGCGCCTACTGCCGTGGCCTAGCGGCAGCACGCCCTCTGCAGACACCTGCATTCCATGCCCAGCTGCTCACCAGGTGGTCCAGCGTCTCCCTTTGGTCCAGGTTCCCCAGCAGAGCCATTGTCTCCTTTCGGCCCAGTGGGGCCAGCTGGTCCTGGCATTCCTGCTCGTCCTGCAGGTCCTGGTGAACCTGTGGCAGAAAAGATGGACATAAAGCTGACCCAGCCTAGGAGGAGCCAGCTGCCTCCAGAGTCAGGGCCCTGGCATTCCTTCAGGGTTCTGTAGGGTGTAGACACTCCCCCTTCAGGTGACTGGTCCAGTGGTGATGCAGGAAGTGTATATCCACATCTCCATTTTGCAGGAGAAGGAACAGGCTTGCAGAGTTGGAGGCAGATCCAGACCAAGATTCGCCCGATTTTGCATACAGTGCACCTGCCCCTGCCCCAAGTCCATGGTATTTATGGCAGGTAAGGCTGTCAGCTCTTACTCTGGACCATGGACTCCCTGCTGTCCCCCATCCCAAAACCAAAGTTTCTGTCAGAAATGACACCTGACACTAATCACCAGAGGAACAGAAAGCAAAAGCACAATGAGCTGTCACCTCACACCTCTCAGAATGGCTGTTATCAGACAGCAAATAGGAAGCGCTGGAGAAGGAGAGAAAAGGAAAGCTCTGTGCAGTAGGGATGCAAACTGGAACAGCCACTGTGGAGACAGTAAGGAGATTTCTCAGAAAGTAAAAACTCGAGCTACCGTATAATCCATCAATTCCACTTCTGAGCATTCAACTAAAGAAAATGAAAACACTAACCTGAAAAGATATATGTACCCCCAAGTTGGGCTTCCCTGGTGGCTTAGATGGTAAAGCATCTGCCTGCAATGCAGGAGACCCGAGTTCAATCCCAGGGTTGGAAAGATCCCCTGGAGAAGGCAGTGGCACAGCACTCCAGTACTCTTGCCTGGAAAATCCCATGGACAGAGGAGCCTGGTAGGCTACGGTCTGTTGGGTTTCAGAGTCGGACATGACTGAGCAACTTCACTGTCACTCCCAAGTTAATTGCAGCGTCATTCATGGTAGCCCAGAAATGGATGCAGCCTAGAGCCCAAGTATCTGTGGATGGATGAACGGGTGTAGAAAAATGCATGTTTTTAACATGCATGCAGGGTGTGCATACAATGGAACATCATTCAGGCATAAAGGGAATGAAATCCTGCTATTTGCAGCAACACTGGTGAACCCTGAAGGCACTGTGCTTAGTGGAATAAGTCACAGAGAAGGGGGCACTATACGATCTCACTCATATGTGAAATCTAAGAAAACAAATGAGCAAAAACGACATACTCACAGATAAAAGAGAACAGATTTGTGGTTGCTAGAGATGGGGTTGAGAAAGTGGGCAGAATGGATAGAAATCTTCAAAAGGTACAAGGGTCCAGTTAAAAAACAATTGAGTCCCAGGAATACAACGTACAGCGAAGCTACTATAGTTAGTAATCCTGGGTTGCATGCTTGAACATTGCTGAGCAAGCAGATCTTAAAAGTTTTCATCACATACAAACTGTAACTATGTGTATTGATGACATTGACATGACTTATTGTGACATCATTGCACAATATATGCAAATATGAAATCATGATATACATCTGAATCTATTATAGATAAATTCTATTTTAATATAAAGGCAAAAAACTATGTAACATGTTTTTAAAATTAAAGAAGATAGTCAAAATTAATGTGCATCATCAAGTGATAAATGTAGGCTATAAATACTCTATTGAGTTTGAATCAGTTTCTTCAACATGTCCACGCATTGTCAGGCATGTGCAGATGTAACACACATTGAAAAAACCACAAGAAGAGCACACACAAGTGATAACAGTTATTTTCTGTAAGGGGCACAATTAGGTAATTTTAATTTTCTTCTTTTTGTGATTAGTGAGCACATGTTAATTGTTTTGTAAAAATGATCGAATATTTAAAAATCACATTACCTTAAGAAGGATGCCTAAGTCTGAAATTATGAGAGATTTACCTTCAAAGACTAAAGGGAGAAATGGCTATTGATTCAAGAATTATACACTCAATTCTGTGAGCTTGGTTATTCTTTTTTCATTGAGATGAAATTCACATAATATAAAAATAACCATTTTTTTTTCTTTACTGTGATGTGTAACTTGCAGGATCTCAGGTCCCCAATCAGGGACTGAACCTGAGGTCTGGCAGTGAGAACACCGAGTCCTAACCACTGGACCTCCAGGAGTTTCCTATAATTAGTCATTTAAAGTATGCGATCCAGTGGCATTTAGAACATTGACATAATTGTGCAACTACCACTTCTCTTTAGTTTAAAACTATTTCATTAATTCCAAAGAAAACCTCATACCCATTTATCACTCCGTCCCTTCCTCCTCCCAGGCCCTGGTTACCACTATGAAGCTACCTGTCTCTGTTATCTATTCTGGATATTTTATATAAAGACATACAATGTATGACCCTTTGTGTCTGCCTTTTTAAACTAGGAGTGACATTCTTGAGGCTCATCCAAATTGTAACACATCTCAGTCCTTCATTCTGGTCTATGGCTGAGAAATGTTCTATAGTATGAATGCAATACATTTTCTTTATTCATTCACCATGCATAAATCTTGATAGACACTTGGGATGTTTCCATCTTTTGACTGTTGTGAGTAAGCATCCACGTGCAAAAAGACAACGAAAGAAATCTGTCGGATACTACTAACTTGTTCATTCACTTATTTATTCATTTCCTCATTATTTCATTTCTCTGTTCACTGAGAAACTATCTGTGGAACATCACTTTCTGCCTAGTACTGAGCAGGATGTACACATTAGCACCAGGTCCTGGTCTGCAAGGAATTTATCATCAAGTTTTAAACTGTGAGGCACCGGTAACAAGTGAAGAAAACAGCTTATGAGATGTCCCTCGTCCCATCCCAGTACCCCCAACCCATGGACATACATGTACTCATAGGAAACAGGACTTCAAGGCTGAAGAGGATTCAGAGACCTGGAGAGGGGAGATGACATTTCAGATCTGGAAACCACTCCCCCAGGGTAAGAAGGGCCAGGCTAGCCTGGGCCAAGACTGTGCAGGTGGCGAGAGCCTCTGTGCTAGACATTGTGTCTTGCTCTTAGCTCCAATTCTCACTAGGCAATCAATGGGAGCCCGGAGGATGGGCCCTGCATCCCAGAACCCCTGGTGCAGTGTGTTCAGGCAGAGACACCAGGTCCCTGGCTGAGCCTTTCCTGGGCTCCCCTCTGGCTGCAGAGGGCAGCAGGTACCTTGGAAGCTAGTCACTCCTTAGAAGGGAGCATGAGAGGTTGCCCATCCTTTGCACAACCATGGAGGCCATGAGAGCAGGCAGGGAGAAGAAGGGATACTTTTCAGTTCTGGGCCTCTCGGGGAGCTAGAGAGAGCTGGCATCTTGAATACCACCCCTCCTCTGAGATTACTTCTAGCAGGCCTTCTCAAGCCCCAGCCCATTCATGTTAGAAGCTGCTCTCTTTCTAAAAGGCAGACAGATACTTGTCTCTTACCCTACAAATCCTGGGGATGTTATGTATTCTTTTCAGCTTTAATGTTGTTCATTTCTTTCCTCCAATCAAAACACAAACTTCAGAAAGATAAAAGACCTCATTGATCCCCCATAGCCCTGGCCCAGGGCCATGGTGGTCCCCTTGTCCTTGTTGCTGGTTCATCAAATTCTCACTTCTTGCCAGTAAAAACCAGATCTTCTCCTGTGGGGCAGTGTTTCCAGAAAATACCCTTAATAATCAATGCATTTGGAAACCTCAGGAGAATTCAGCTGGTTGGGACAGAAGGATAAAATTTATCTTGAAGACCCACCAAAAAAATGAAGCCTTGGCTCAATTCTTTGTCACTGTGTGGTCGATATTATTCTCATCTATAGGTGATTAAACTGAAACTTACAACACTGTCGTCAGTTCAAAAATATTTAACATTCTGCAGAGGCAACATTTAATACAAATGAACAACAGTTAAGTTTTGGAGTGTATGTACTCAGTCGCATCGGACTCTTTGTGGGTTGTAGTCTGACAGATTCCTCTGTCCATGATATTCTCCAGGCAATAACAGAGTGAGTTGCCATTTTCTATCCAGGGGATTGTCCCAACCGTGGGATCAACCCACATCTCCTATGTCTCCTACTTGAGTGTACTAAGTCACTTCAGTCGTGTGCAACACAGTGGCCCCAAACCCGCCAGGCTCCTCTGTCCATGGGATTCTCCAAGCAAGAATACAGGGGAGGGTTGCCATGCCCTCCTCCAGGGGACCTTTCTGACCCAGGGATTGAACCTGCATCTCTTACATCTCCTTCACTGGCAGTCAGGGTTTTTTTTACCACTAGCACCACTTGGTAAGCCCAGTGAGTTCTGCAGCAGGGGACTCCAAATACCAGTCATCCGCTCATTGTTTGTACATTCTTGGGGTGGTTGGGGTCAGAAGATCCTAGGGGAGGAATCAGCACAGGTGGTTATGGAGCTGGGGACTTGGGCAAGCCAGTCTTTGCCAACCAGTAAAGCCATGTCTCAGGTGGACTGAAGATCTGGGGGAAACCCAGCCACTTGGAAAGACCATCTTCAAGGTTTCCACAGCAGAAGATTCAGAGTTTTGGGGTTGGTTACAATTCCAGTGCCCACCCCTTCCCACCAGGACAAGTCCATGGACCCAGTTCTACCTGGATCTCCCTTCTCTCCCCGGGGGCCTTCTCTCCCATCTCGTCCATCACGACCAGGCAAGCCACCCTCCGGGGGGCTACACATAACCAGGGTACAGCCGTTGGCCAGTGTTTTCTGGGAATAGGTCATCATTTCTGCTCCCAGGGATCTCCAGGGCTGTGTGAGCAGGAGCAGCGCGGAGAGAGGGAGTAGAAGCATGTCCTGGGCAGAGGAACAGAGAGAGGGGCTGCTCTTGGTCCAACGATGAGGATTAGGGCTGGCCCAGCACCTGGAGGGCAGGAGAAGCCCTTCCCCGATCTCCTCTCCCATCCTCTGGGGCCAAGAGTAGCAGGGCTCCGAAAGCAGGTTAGGGAAAGTTAGGATAAGATCTGGCCAGGGAGGATATGAGCGGACCAGCCAGGCCTCTGACCTGGCCTGCCAGCACATGACTCTACTCTCAGATGCTCTGTGTCATCCCCCTTTGGGCTTGTCATCCCTGCCAGGGGCACTGTGACCAGGGTGTAGAATTCCTCACTGAGGCCATTGTCACACCAGGAGGGACTCACTGAGGGTCCTCAGGTGGGACCCTTCTCTCTCTGGGCCTCTTTATCCCTTTTTATACCAGTAAGTCCATTGCTTTACCTCTTACAATGCTGGCTTGTTTCCTCTCACTTGCTGCTCTGGACAGGCTAGGACTGGAGTCTGCAGCACTATCTGAAAAAAAAAAAGCCAGAGTGCTAATGCTTGGTAAGGTCTGTCCTGAGCACAGAATGGGGCATGACTGCTTATTTTCCAGGATTTGTCATTCCTGGGCTCCACCAGGAAAGTTCCTGGCACGCCTAGCATGCCTGCCCAGACCTCCTGAAAGGGCTTGGGACAGGGGCCTCATGGAAGAGGGGACCTGTGAGATGGGCGCCATCAGGGGGAGGCTGGCTTCAGAGGAGGAAAGCCCATGTCCAACAGAGCTTCCAGTCACCGTCAGAAAGGGACTCAGGGGCTAAGTGAGATCAGGGTGCAGGACATGGGTCACTTCCAGTGTTGGGCTTCTTTCCTCTCTCAGAGAAACTGTAAAGTTTTGAGCATGGAAAAGAATCATGGGAGGTGTAGAGACCTGGAAGAAAGCCCAAGGGACCTGTGCAAACGACCAAGGGTTGCCAAGCAGGCTGAGGTAGTGGGAGGGAAGGGGTTTCCTGGCCAGAGAAGTGCTTCCTTCCAAGAGGAAGATGACATGCACTTTCCAAAGGGGCTGCCAGACAATGGCATCAGAGATCTAGTTGGATATCACATCCAACTCTCCCTCTCTGTAGAGTTGGATACACATCTTGAGAATTGGAAACACATCTGGAAACACGTCTCCCACCAAACAAAGGGACCAGAATGAAGAGCTCCCCTTATTACCCCATTTTCTCCCTCCACCAGCACTGAACCGCCTCGAGAAGGTCTACACACACCCTGCCTTCTTCACCCACCCACATAGGCAGGGAGATATTCACCAGACATGGGAAAACAAGAGGCAAGGACAGAGACACTCACAGTTGTTTCCTGTAGGGCTCTAGCACGTCCAGGCAAATTAGAGTTCCTGGGCGAGAACTGGCTCCTTATACCTGTCCTGTAACCTGACTCTCAGCCTGTTTCGTGAAAACTCTCTTCAAGAAGTAGGTAATTTCCTTCCTTGTTGACTCACTCAACTGCACCCTCTCCTGGCTTCTGGACACCCGCCACTGAAATTCATAGGACTACACACACCTTAGAGTTCAAAGAGCACCCTCATCAGGACCTCACCAGGGCCTCACTGCAGCCCTGTGAGTAAAGTGGCAGCATCTGTGTCTGTGTTTCGCGGATGTCCAGGGATCCAAGGTCCAGAGAAGACCAGCAAGCTGCACAATGACCCAGAGCTCTTGTGAGTGCAGCCTGCCTCTGCCGAGTCCAAGATACAGCACCTGCTGCGCCCACTTCTCTTCCACCTTCATCTCAACGTTACTGCTCAGACGCTAGGAAAGAGCTGGGAGCTGCTTGGCCAACCTGAGCAAAGTGGGGCAGGTGAAGGGCTGCTGAGGCAACAGCCTGTGGGAGACAGCGTCTGGGGGAGCTGCCATCTGGCAGGGGTCACTCTTCTGCTTTCTGCTGAAGATCTAGGACAACACTCCACTTGCCTCAAGATGGCTTTCCGTGCTCTCTGTTCATCCCCTGCCCAGCCCTCCTTCTCTCACCTGACTATCCAATTCTCTGAATTACAGGCTTTAACGGTAATCGCCTGCATACTTGCTGCCCCAGACACTGCATTCCCTGGTACCTGATAAACAAACTGATGTCAACTCTCTGTTAGACTGGGGGGTTCCTCCCTCAAGCAGTGAAGATTGCCTCCATGCCCTTCCTGTTCTCACTGAACATGGTTGCGCTAAGCCTCTTCTGTTTTGGGCATTAAGATTCCTTATCTAGTAAGCCATGGACGTCTTTGTCCCTGTCTCCCAGCTCTTGCTTCGGTCTCAAGGCTGGGCATCAACAAGCATGCATACCTGCAGGGTGAAGCCCAACAATTGGTGAGTCAGCCAGAAAGCTACAGAAAACCCCGTGAGTGCCGAGATGTTGGAGAATGAGGACAGGGAAGGGAAAGTTGTGGGGATAATCCCAGGGTGTCATTCCCCTAGCACGTGGGTTCCTGGGAGAGATGTCTTTCTCTTCCATTAAACTGGTGACATCCTATTAACCTCAGTTTCTTTCCAGTTTAAAAGTAGCAGCCTGGGCTTGTGCTTCACCTGACTGCCTGGGAGGGCTTGTGATACTGGAAAAACACAAGAGCCTTTCTGGTTTTATTGTTTTCTACAAAGTACAAACGTACTGCTGACCCACCACCCCTAAACAATTACAGGCTTTAGGGACACTAACTGGGACAGGCTTGTCAATTGGCCATGGTCGGTTACCCTGAAGGGTTTGGTTGGGACCTGTGGCAATGGTGAAATAAAAAGAGTACCCTCTGGGCTTCTGGTCCCAGGTATGGGAGTAGGGATATGGTGTCAAGGAACAAAGCTCTATGCAGCCTACATGCTTTACTGGAAGCTGTTACAGTGGGCCTACTCAAGTTGCTGAGCAATGCAGGAAAACACCACTTAGTGGCCATGAGATTCAGGAATGGGCTGATAAAAATGCCGTAACCTGGCATTTCCGCCTGTCCTACAGCCCTACTGCTGCCGGGCTAATAGAAGGATGAGTGGATTGAGTAAGCAACAACTGATACAGGAAACCCAATGTCTCAACCTGTGAACCAAGAGGCTAGCTTAGTCACAGAGCTTGTCATTAAATATTCCAGGAGCAGTCACCAATGGGTGTACCTACATCGTGTTAACCCAGAGCAAACTATTCAACATCATTGGAGTTCAACTGTTGACCACCCAAGTATCATTGCCAGCTAATGATCAGGAGAATAACTAACTTTTGCCCTTGCCACAGGTTTTACCCCCAAGGGAACATATTGTAAGTGGCTCTGGGACTGAAACTGGTATGGATGTCCCAGGTGTTTTGGGTTTGCAGCCCTGTGGGGATTAGGAATAAGGGACTTAAAGATTTCATCTGGGCCCACATAAAATAACTAAGAGATTAATCTCGGGCCCCTACTAGAGAAAGGCACCATTATATTAACCTGATGTTCTGTTATGCCCTGTCCAGTGTTTGTTGACATTGGCTGAAGTGGACTGAGGTTGGACAGAGTAATGGTACTGCAGCCAGGACAAAAAACGTAGTCAAGGGTGTTATTCTGTTGGAATGCTGTGACTGCTTGTACTTTGCTTAATGGTCATGATCTTCCCTGCATTGAGTCTGTTAGACATCTTCATTTCATGTCTAGTCTGAGCGGTAAGGAATCTATTTGCAGACAGGGCAACAACGGTGACCTCACTCCAGAATGAATCTGATGGTGGGTCTACAGTGATGCTGTTGTTGCCCTCAGGAATTCCATGAAAAATTGACCTGATAAATGCCTGTCCCCAAAGACTGCCTGCTCTTTGCACTCTCAATATTCACAGCTGTGATTGTCTGTATTGCATTTGTGGTATCTGACTGCAGTGCATCTTTATACACCTGAAGCCGGGAATACTGTGGAAGAGGGGTGGACCTAGATAGTAAGGGTCATAGGTCATACAGGTTATGTAGGGATGGAGTGTATGGTCAGCGCATTTGAGATGGCTGTTCTCTTGCTTTTTCTACACCTCCTTGCTCGACCAGTCCCTGCTCCACTCACAGGACTACTCAGTCCTATTTTATACATTGCTTAGTTAGTAACCAGCTGGCTGCTGCCCTAGCTGCAGGTTTCCCTGGTAACAGATAAGCCCTACTGACATCAATTCCCCCTGTAAATGGTAGGGGGACACTTTGACACTTTTCCCCAGTGCCAAAAATTGCTGCCATTTCCTAGCTGCTATAAACATTGGCACATCACTCTAGGAGAATGTGTTTTGAACATGTAAGATGCCCTGTCCAAAAACCACTGATGTCTTTGATGCTGTCTCTCCCTCTTGCTTCAGTCTTAAGGCAGGGCATCTGCAAGGCACGAAGGCCTCTGAGGTCCAGCCCAACAGCAGTGGGCAGGTTGCTTTGGTTTTGGTCTCTGGGAACTGTCAGGGAGGTCTGGCAGTGGTGCCTTCCACCAGAGCATTTACAGACCCGCTTCTGCTCTGTTCTGGGTACTGAGCTCTTTGCTTCTGAAACCATAACCAGGGCAGGAAAAAGGAGACATGGCCATCAGAAGTAAGATTCCAGCTCTGTTTCCCCCTGACCCATCAGGCAGAGGGCAACGTCTTTGAGGTCAAATCTTGCGGGTTCGATTTATACCTTTCATCTGATCATTGTATACTAGGTGCAAATTCAGAGCAACTGTCCACACCTGGCTAGGAGTGGCTTCTCCATTGGTTGGCTGGAATGGAGGGCTCTTCATGCACTATTGGCTTTATTGTCCTTTCATTTCCTTAAAGTTGACGTCTTAGTAGTTGCCATTTGTTGATTCTTAGGTCAAATAGTGATCTGCCTTCCGTGCACTTTCCAGAGTGCTCAAGTCCTCAGGTATACAGGCATTCCTTAAAACATTTACCCCTCTGCTAAGAGCTGGGATCCAAATGAAAAATCAGCTTCTGTGGCTCAGCTGCCTTTCTTTGGTTTAGGCACGGATTGAAATTCATGCCTTCAGTGCATGTGCCCACTTATATGACTATAAGCTCATCTCTTACGGACAGATGTTCAGACCACCAAGCAGCCACCAAGTCCAGATGAAAAGCACCTGAGTTAGACTCAACACTCTTCCTGCAGGCTATATCAGGAGAAACACTTTTCTGATGAGACTGAATTTCCTTTCCCTCCATGCAGAGCAGAAGGGTCTTGCAAGCCAGCTGAAGCAGGATCATAGGTTTTGGATACAAAATGACTCTCATTTGTATCCAAAGAGACTAACTGCTAAGTCTGCTAAGTCGCTTCAGTCGTGTCCGACTCTGTGCAGCCCCATGGATGGCAGCCCACCAGGCTCCCCTGTCCCTGGGATTCTCCAGGCAAGAAAACGGGAGTGGGTTGCCATTTCCTTCTCCAATGAATAAAAGAGAAAAGTGAAAGTGAAGTTGCTCAGTCATGTCTGACTCTTAGTGACTCCATGGACCAGCCTATCAGGCTCCTCCATCCATGGGATTTTCCAGGCATGAGTACTGGAGTGGGTTGCCATTGCCTTCTCCAAAAGAGACTAAGATATACCCCCAAATCACTATCTTCCTACCTTTTGGAGAAGAGTTCTCATCTAGGTATAATTGTGACTCAATCCCCACCAAGGATAAGGTCAAACACCTGAGATGATTAGGTTATCCCAAGGGGTAGGAGAGGGTGGATTTGGGAAGGTGGATTTGGGGCCCTAGGGCCTCAAGCACAAGATCCTGGTTACCTCTGTTTCATAATCACTTACTTCAGAACTTATGAGAGAGGTGGTTCAGCATAGGTATATCTTGGAGATAAGGAATAAAGGAATAAATCACATGCCCACCCAGCCCAATCCCTAAGTATTTTATGGACTTTCCTTCTTGACCATCCATTCAAATGAGCCTGTACCATTCAACCACTTAAGGCCACATGTATTCCCAAGGGATGATAATTAACTACTAAGATATGAGTAAATGCTGTCTCGTACATCCCAAAGGGAAGCAGGAGAATCATGTCTTCTTGAGAGTTTAAGAAGGGGTTGGTATAAAGGTACAAGAACCCCCAACAACTGGTGGCCCAGTGGTTAGGATTCCTAGGTTTCACAGCTGTGGCCTGGGTTCAATTCCTGGTCAGGGAACTGAGATCCCATAAGCAACATGGTAAAGCCAAAAAAGGAAAAACAAGTTTTCTCCCCAGTGTACCCTCAGTTTGAAGTCCCTGTAACCCATGGCTTATTGGTTTCTTTCTTTTGTTTTTAGCTATGGAGCAAGGTATGGGGGATCCTAGATCCTGACCAGCAATGGAACCCATATCTCGTGCATTGCAAGCAGGAAGTCTTAACCACTGGACCACCAGGGAAGCTCCCCAAAGCTTATTGGGTACTATCTGTTCAGTTCAGTTGTCACTCAGTTGTGTCTGACTCTTTGAGACCCCTTGGATTGCAGCACTCCAGGCTGCCCTGTCCCTCACCAACTCCCGGAGTCTACTCAACCTCATGCCCATTGAGTTGGTGATGCCATCCAACCATCTCATCTCTGTCATTCCCTTCTCCTCCCACCTTCAGTCTTTCCCAACATCAGGGTCTTTTCTAATGAGTCAGTTCTTCACATCAGGTGGCCTAAGTATCAGAGTTTCAGCTTCAGCATCAGTCCTTCCAAAGAACACCCAGGACTGATCTCCTTTAGGATGGACTGGTTGGATCTCCTAGCAGTCCAAGGGACTCTCAAGAGTCTTCTCCAACACCACAGTTCAAAAGCATCAATTCTTCAGCGCTCAGATTTATTTATAGTCCAACTCTCACATCCATCATGACTACTGGAAAACCACAGCTTTGACTAGATGGACCTTTGTTGGCAAAGCTATGTCTCTGCTTTTTAATATGCTGTCTAGGTGGGTCATAACTTTTCTTCCAAGCAGCAAGCATCTTTTAATTTCATAGCTGCAGTCACCGTCTGCAGTGGTTTTGGAGCCCATAAATATAAAGTCATCTATTTGCCATGAAGTGATGGGGCCACATCTTAGTTTTCTGAATGTTGAGTTTTAAGCCAACTTTTCACTCTCTTCTTTCACTTTCATCAAGAGGCTTTTAAGTTCTTTGCTTTCAGCCATAAGGGTGGTGTCATCTGCATACCTGAGGTTATTGATATTTCTCCTGGCAGTCTTGATCCAGCTTGTGCTTCTTCCAGCCTAGTGTTTCTCATGAGGTACTCTGCATATAATTTAAGTAAGCAGGGTGACAATATACAGCCTTGACAAAATCCCTTCCCAATCTGGAACCAGTCTGTTTTTCCATGTCCAGTTCTAACTGTTGTTTCTTGACTTACATACCGATTTCTCAGGAGGCAGGTCAGGTGGTCTGGGATTCCCATCTCTTTTAGAATTGGGTACTATAACATTTGTTAAAAACCTGATCTCTAATATGTTGCTTTACTTTATTTGTTAGTAGTCTGAATATGGCTTCCTCTAGATTAACTATTTTCTTTCTAGCTGTCTCTTTGATCACTAGATACATTATTTTTTTCCCTTTTTTATATGAAGCATTCCATTCAAAATTATTCTTCTAGTCTGTAAGCTGTCCTGTGTCAAAGCCACCTGAAACAATAGTGCAGAAAAGGAATCTTGGTCTGAAACTGGCAATTTGGATATTACTTTATCCAGAGTGCACATAGTATACACTGTTCATTATTCTCTAGTGTTGACTGTAGTCATCAAGGACAACATCCCATAATCAAACTGACCCTGTTGCTTACATTCTCTACTATGTCCTCATGTGACTTCATTTTCTACTCTGAGATGAATATACAGTACACGTCCTTTTCCCATCAGTGAATGCACCAAATCAAGTTTCCCTCCATTGGTAGAAGATATAAACATATTTATTTTTATTTAATCTTTCACATTGTATTAACATGCAAAAATGTTTAGCAAAATATTTGATATAAAATATTGATTCAAAATTGTTAGCCCAGATTATCTCTTCACCTTGATCCTGAGAGATAATGAAAGAGAAATTGAAGCATACTTGAATTCTAGTTTCTGAAATGCAAAAATTTCTTTTTTTGTTTTCTAAACTGAAATATACTTGACATACAGTACCCTGTATATTTCAAATGTACAACATATTAGTTTGATATATTTATATATTGTAATATGATTGCCATTGTAGTGATAATTAGCACCTCTGTCATAAAACAGTTCTAATTTCTTCTTAGTGGATGGAATATTAGGTTCTAGTCTCTCAGTTTCATTACAATAGGATATTGTCTATACTCACTAGGTATTTGATCTCTAGGACACATTTACTACCTGTTGCAAGTTTGTACACTTAAAAACCATATTCTAACCCTTCTCCCTGTCATCCCCTAGTAACCATTTACTCTGTTTTTTGAGTTTGTTCTTGTCTAGTTTCCATGTATAAGTGATATCTTAGAGTATTTGTCTTTCTAGGTCTGACTTATTTCAGGTAGCCTAATGTCCTCAAGATCCATCCATGTTATTGCAAATGGCAGGATATACTTCTTCTGCATGGCTGAATAACATTCCGTTGAGCACATGTGTATACCTCATCTTTTTATCAATTCATTCGTTGATGGGCTCCTAGCTTGTTTCTATATCTGAGCTATCAAGAAAAATGCGGTAAAACACATGAGATTGCATATATCTCTTCGAAAATCTGTTTTTATTTCCTTTCGGTGTATACCCAGAAATGGGATTGCTAGATCATAGGGTAGATCTCTTTATTTATTTATTTATGTTTAGGATCCTCCATATTGATTTCCATAGTAGCTGAACCGACTTGCATTCTCACAAATAGTGTACACAACAAGTTAACTTTTCTTTTGATCCTTGCCAAAACCTATCATACCTTGTCTTCTTGGTGATAGCCATTCTTAAAAGTATGAGGTGATAGCTTATTGTGGTTTTGATCTATATTTCTCTGGTTAAGTGTCTTGAACATCTTTTCATATATCTGTATCCATTTCTGTGTTTTCTTTGGGAAAATGTCTGCTTCTTCCCTTTGCCTATTTTAAAATCAGATTATTAATGACTTGTATGAGTTCTTCATATGTTTTGTAACTGCTATTCATGGTTTGCAAATTTTCTCCCAATTTATAGTCTGTCTTTTCATTTAATTGTTTCCTTTGCTGTGCAGAGACTTTTGAGTTTGATGGAGAAGGAAATGGCAAACTGCTCCAGTATTCTTGCCTGGAAAATCCCATGGACGGAGGAGTTTGGTGCAGGCTACTGTCCATGGAGTCTTACAGAGTCGGACACAACTGAGCGACTTCACTTCGTAGTCACCTCAGTTGTTGTTTTTTTGCCTTTGTTGTTTGTGCTTTTGGTGTCATATCTAAAATATGATTACCAAGACTTGATGTTGAGGACCTGCTACCCTATGCTTTCTTCCAGAAGTTTTATGGTATCAGGTCTAATGTCTATGATTGATGTCAGTTAATGCGTTGTGTGTGTGTTATAAGATAGTGGTCCAACTTCAGTGTCCTGCTTGTGCTGATCCATTTTTCTCAACACCACTGGTTGAAGCGACCATCCTTTTCCCGCTAGGTGGTCTTGGCTTCCTTGTCAAATATTTTGACCATATTTGGATAGTTTCTTTCTAGGCTCTCTATTCTGCTCTATTGGTCTGTGTCTATTTTTGTTCTAGAACTATACTGTTTTTATTTCTATGGCTTTGGGTAGTGTATTTTGTATTGAGGAGGTGTGAGACCTCCAACTTGTTTCTTCTTAATCAGGATTGCTTTGGCTATTCAAGATCCTTTGCGGTTCCATACAAATTTTGGGACTTTTCTTTATATCTGTGAAGAATTCCATTAGAGTTTTGATAGGGATAGAATTGAATCTATAGATGATGACCTATATCCATAAATGTCTTATCTATCTCTAACTCTATGACCATTTTAACAATATTAATTCTTTCAATCCATGAACATCATAATCTTTCCTTTTGTTTGTGCTTTTGATTTCTTTCAACAAAGTTGTATACTTTTCATTGCACAGATAATTCATTTAAGGGGTTTAATTTTTTTCTAGGCATTTTACTGTTTTAAACTATTCAACATAGTTCTGGAAGTTTTGGCCACAGCAATCAGAGCAGAAAAGGAAATAAAAGGAAAAGAGAGAAAAATCAAATCAATAAAATTAGAAATGAAAATGGAGAGATCACAACAGACAACACAGAAATACAAAGGATCATAAGAGACTACTATCAGCAGTTGTATGCCAATAAAATGGACAACGTGGAAGAAATGGACAAATTCTTAGAAAAGTAAAATTTTCCAAAACTGAACCAGGAAGAAATAGAAAATCTTAACAGACCCATCACAAGCACGGAAATTGAAACTGTAATCAGAAATCTTCCAGCAAACAAAAGCCCAGGTCCAGACGGCTTCACAGCTGAATTCTACCAAAAATTTCGAGAAGAGCTAACACCTATCCTCCTCAAACTCTTCCAGAAAATTGCAGAGGAAGGTAAACTTCCAAACTCATTCTATGAGGCCACCATCACCCTAATACCAAAAACTGACAAAGATGTCACAAAAAAGAAAACTACAGGCCAATATCACTGATGAACATAGATGCAAAAATCCTTAACAAAATTCTAGCAATCAGAATCCAACAACACATTAAAAAGATCATACACCATGACCAAGTTGGCTTTATCCCAGGGATGCAAGGATTCTTCAATATCCGCAAATCAATCAATGTAATTCACCACATTAACAAATTGAAAATAAAAACCATATGATTATCTCAATAGATGCAGAGAAACCCTTTGACAAAATTCAACATCAATTTATGATAAAAACTCTCCAGAAAGCAGGAATAGAAGGAACATACCTCAACATAATAAAAGCTATATATGACAAACCCACAGCAAACATTATCCTCAATGGTGAAAAATTGAAAGCATTTCCCTAAAGTCAGGAACAAGACAAGGGTGTCCACTTTCACCGCTACTATTCAACATAGTTCTGGAAGTTTTGGCCATAGCAATCAGAACAGAAAAAGAAATAAAAGGAATCCAAATTGGAAAAGAAGAAGTAAAACTATCACTGTTTGCAGATGACATGATCCTCTACATGGAAAACCCTAAAGACTCCACCAGAAAATTACTAGAGCTAATCAATGAATATAGTAAAGTTTCAGGATATAAAATCAACACACAGAAATCCCTTGCATTCCTATACACGAATAATGAGAAAGTAGAAAAAGAAATTAAGGAAACAATTCCATTCACCATTGCAACGAAAAGAATAAAATACTTAGGAATATATCTACCTAAAGAAACTAAAGACCTATATATAGAAAACTATAAAACACTACTGAAAGAAATCAAAGAGGACACTAATAGATGGAGAAATATACCATGTTCATGGATCGGAAGAATCAATATAGTGAAAATGAGTATACTACCCAAAGCAATTTACAAATTCAATGCAATCCCTGTCAAGCTACCAGCCACATTTTTCACAGAACTAGAACAAATAATGTCAAGATTTGTATGGAAATACAAAAAACCTCGAATAGCCAAAGCAATCTTGAGAAAGAAGAATGGAATGGGAGGAATCAACTTGCCTGACTTCAGGCTCTACTACAAAGCCGCAGTCATCAAGACAGTATGGTACTGGCACAAAGACAGACATATAGATCAATGGAACAAAATAGAAAGCCCAGAGATAAATCCACACACATATGGACACCTTATCTTTGACAAAGGAGGCAAGAATATACAATGGAGTAAAGACAATCTCTTTAACAAGTGGTGCTGGGAAAACTGGTCAACCACTTGTAAAAGAATGAAACTAGATCACTTTCTAACACCGTACACAAAAATAAACTCAAAATGGATTAAAGATCTAAATGTAAGATCAGAAACTATAAAACTCATAGAGGAGAATATAGGCAAAACACTCTCAGAAATAAATCACAGCAGGATCCTCTATGATCCACCTCCCAGAATTCTGGAAATAAAAGCAAAAATAAACAAATGGGATCTAATTAAAATTAAAAGCTTCGGCACAACAAAGGAAAATATAAGCAAGGTGAAAAGACAGCCTTCTGAATGGGAGAAAATAATAGCAAATGAAGCAACTGGCAAACAACTAATCTCAAAAATATACAAGCAACTTATGCAGCTCAACTCCAGAAAAATAAACGACCCAATCAAAAATGGGCCAAAGAACTAAATAGACATTTCTCCAAAGAAGACATACGGATGGCTAACAAACACATGAAAAGATGCTCAACATCACTCATTATTAGAGAAATGCAAATCAAAACCACAATGAGGTACCACTTCACACCAGTCAGAATGGCTGCGATCCAAAAATCTGCAAGCAATAAATGCTGGAGAGGGTGTGGAGAAAAGGGAACCCTCCTACACTGTTGATGGGAATGCAAACTAGTACAGCCACTATGGAGAACAGTGTGGAGATTCCTTAAAAAATTGCAAATAGAACTACCTTATGACCCAGCAATCCCACTGCTGGGCATACACACCGAGGAAACCAGAATTGAAAGAGACACATGTACCCCAATGTTCATTGCAGCACTGTTTATAATAGCCAGGACATGGAAACAACCTAGATGTCCATCAGCAGATGAATGGATAAGAAAGCAGTGGTACATATACGCAATGGAGTATTACTCAGCCGTAAAAAAATAATTCATTTGAATCAGTTCTAATGAGATGGATGAAACTGGAGCCGATTATACAGAGTGAAGTAAGCCAGAAAGAAAAACACCAATACAGTATACTAACACATATATATGGAATTTAGGAAGATGGCAATGACGACCCTGTATGCAAGACAGGGAAAGAGACACAGATGTGTATAACGGACCTTTGGACTCAGAGGGAGAGGGAGAGGGTGGGATGATTTGGGAGAATGACATTCTAACATGTATACTATCATGTAAGAATTGAATCGCCAGTCTATGTCTGACGCAGGTTGCAGCATGCTTGGGGCTGGTGCATGGGGATGACCCAGAGAGATGTTATGGGGAGGAAGGTGGGAGGGGGGTTCATGTTTGGGAACGCATGTAAGAATTAAAGATATTAAAATTTAAAAAATAAAAAACTAATTAAAAAAATAAATAAACAAATGGGATCTAATTAAAATTAAAAGCTTCTGCACAACAAAGGAAACTATAAGCAAGGTGAAAAGACAGCCTTCAGAATGGGAGAAAACAATAGCAAATGAAGCAACTGACAAACAACTAATCTCAAAAATATACAAGCAACTCCTGCAGCTCAATTCCAGAAAAATAAACGACCCAATCAAAAACTGGGCCAAAGAAGTAAATAGACATTTCTCCAAAGAAGACATACAGATGGCTAACAAACACATGAAAAGATACTCAACTTCATTCATTATCAGAGAAATACAAATCAAAACCACAATGAGGTACCATTTCATGCCAGTCAGAATGGCTGCTATCCAAAAGTCTACAAGGATTAAATGCTGGAGAGGGTGTAGAGAAAAGGGAACTCTCTTACACTGTTGGTGGGAATGCAAACTAGTACAGGCACTATGGAGAACAGTGTAGAGATTCCTTAAAAAATGGTAATAGAACTGCCTTATGCCCCAGCAATCCCACTGCCAGGCATACACACCGAGGAAACCAGAATCGAAAGAGACACGTGTTCCCCAATGTTCATCACAGCACTGTTTATAATAGCCAAGACATGGAAGCAACCTAGATGTCCATCAGCAGATGAATGGATAAGAAAGCAGTGGTACATATACACAATGGAGTATTACTCAGCCATTAAAAAGAATTCATTTGAATCAGTTCTAATGTGGTGGATGAAACTGGAGCCAATTATACAGAGTGAAGCCAGAAAGAAAAACACCAATACAGTATACTAATATATATATATATGGAATTTAGAAAGATGGTAACGATAACCCTGTATGCGAGACAGCAAAAGAGACACAGATGTATAGAACAGTCTTTTGGACTCTGTGGGAGAGGGAGAGGGTGGGATGATTTGGGAGAATGGCATTGAAACATGTATAACATCATGTACGAAGCGAATCGCCAGTCTAGGTTCGATGCAGGATACAGGATGCTCAGGGCTGGTGCACTGGAATGACCCAGAGAGATGGTAGGGAGGTGGTAGAGGGGTTCAGGATGGGGAACACGTGTACACCCGTGGTGGATTCATGCTGATGTATGTCAAAACCAATACAGTATTGTAAAGTAAAATAAAAATAAATAAATAAATAATAAATAAATAAAAATTTAAAAAATAAAATAAAATGGGTTAATTTCCTTTATTTTTTCAGATATTTCATTATCTTAGAAATGCTTATTTCAGTATCTTGATGGTGTTGGGAAGAGGGGTGGGGCTTGGGGGTCCTATTCAGAAAAGGCCAGAGAGGGCAGTCCCTCTGATTCCTGGGATCAAAGGAAAGAGTGGCTGGTTTCCTCTCTGGTCGAGGGGTATTCACCACCCTCTTCCATGAGCTTGTGTTTCATTCAGGCCTCATTCCAATTTCTGCACTACAGATGTCGTTTTAAATGTTTCTTTGCAGTACATTGTCAGTATAATCAACTAAGTATACAGGTGCATTGATCTAAAAATTTACAAGCCAAAAGTGTAAGTTCTGGGGTCAGATGGCCTTTTTCATGACTGAGTTGCAGCACCAGTCCTCCTGATCTTGGAGGGAGAGCAGTGAGCGCTCTTGAAGGGATATCTTAGTTCCCTGCCCATGGATGGAACCTGGGTACCCTGGATGAAACCCCAGGAATCCTAGCCAACACACCACCAGGGACTAAAGGCTAGAAGCAAAGTGACTCTGGCTCTTTCCCCCATTTGAAAGCAAGAATGTTTCAAGGAGGCAAAAACTGTAAATAGGTAAAAAGTTTACTATTAAAAACACAGCACAATGTATGGCAGAGCACACAGAGAAACAGGTTGTTTATTTAAGACAGAAGCAAGGCAGAAATACGCCCCCAGAAAGAAAGGGTATGAGCATCCTCTCTAATGAGGAGGAGTGCGGTAAGCCAGAGCTAAGCAGAGACACACCCGTGGTGTGAGTGTGGGAGTCCCGGATGAGGGGGAGAGCAGTAAAGATGTGACATAAAATAACTTATACAGGATGGTCCTTCAGGGTCTTTGCTTACCTTTGGATAATTATCCTGTTAATTTCTTCACAACTGACTGGTCCATGGACCCTCCCCAGGTGCGTGTGAAACTGTTTTCTAAGATACATCCCTTCTCAGGGGCTTATGGGTGCATGTCCACACTTATTATGGGGTGGGGCCCCTCTATTTTCCACCCCCAAGAAGCCTTCATGAGCATGTGTAGACAGGGAAGTCTTTGTTGAACTCAGGAGTGGGCACCTTATCTCTTTGCTTTAGCAGAGCTCATCTTTTGCCATTAGCTTTGTCCTTGAATATCTAGGTGAGAATAAAGCTTGAATTTTACTCGACTTGACAAACACCATGGGTCTGGTCCAGAGGCACACCATCTCCTAACTTACTAAATGCAGATTCCCTTCCTCTCTGTGTCTTGGTTTCCAGACACAGAGAAGGTTTTGACTAGGTTATCCCTGAGGCAGAGTGAAGATGAACATCCCTTGTACTTCAAGGCAGGAAGAGGTTGGGGGAAGAATCTGAACATGGTTGGACACCCACTCTGCCTGAAATGTCAGAAGGGATTAGAATTGTGCACGGTACATTCTCTGATGAGCCATCCACAGTCACATTGTCGTGGGAAGAAAGAGATCCTGGGCGGTCAAGGTCAAGAGTGAGGAGAGACTACTGGGTTTAAGGCCACTCAATCTGGCCAGAGAAGCTGGTGCTTCCCTCCACTGTGACCTCCAAGGTTGCCTTGGTGAGAGGAGTCTTGGGTTTGGAAAGAGGTCCAAACAGGGCTCTACCTGGGGAGGCATCAATAGAAGGAATTTGAAACCATGGGAGAGAATGAGCCCAAGCCTAGAGTGAATGCAAGGAGAGAAAGGAGCTAGAGCTGAGGCACCTGCTCCCCTCTGTGGATGTCCAGGAGAGGAAAGGGAAGGAGGAGGCAGTGACCAGTGGGGTCATATGCGGCCGATGGTTGGTGGATATGGAGGGCTAGACATCTATTCTGGTGAGGTAGGGGCACTGAATTTTTTAACAGGGGAGACTTGGAGACCTCCTTTTAGTCCTTGCCCCTGGAAAAGTAGGCTGTCCCCCTTTTCTGTGTCAAGACTTCCAATGTGAAGACAGTTCAGAACTTTATTCTGAGGAAGGAGTTCCATAAGTGGCCTGCCTTATGGCCTCATTCCATGGCTCAGTGGGGAAGCTGTGAGCAGCAGAGGTCACCTTTTATTGGGATGTCGGCAGCACACAACCCTCGCATTGCCCCCTTCCTCCCCAGGGGCTCAGAACTCACAGATCACGAGGCGCTCCTCCGTGCATTCTATGTCATTCCAGTTGCCATTAGAATAGATCTCAAGACAGTTCTCTGGGCCTTTGTCTTTGGCCCTATTGTTGGGCTCCCCAGGGCCCAGTTGGAATAGACCAGTGACTGCCCCGTAGGGTAGGTGAACCTGCCCTCTCTGGAGATGTCATTCATGCTCAGGTAAGCATGCTTGTTCCTGGCTCTGACCAGCTGTGTCACGGCCTCATTCTCGGCTGCAGAGCGTGGGGAGGGCAGCTGTCCCTCAGCCTCCCTGCAGACCTGCCGGGCATCCGAATATGATTTTACAGCACCTGACGTCTTGAAGATCTTCTCTCCAACAGCCAGGCCATCAGGGAAGAGCACCGCTAGGGGAAGAGGAGAGTCAGGCTGGGGATGTGGCAGCACCTAGACCTTGTGTTCCAACCAGAATCCCCAGCCTCCCATCTGGGTACCAGGGCACCAGATAGGAAGAAAGTGAAGCATTTGGTTCAGAGGAGCCCTGGACCCATGATGTGCCCCTGTGAGTGGTGCCGTGGTCTCCAGGTACAGATGAGGACCCCAGAACTCGGGTGCTTATGTAAGAGGCCCAAAGTCTCCCAGCTGTCAGGTGTAGACAAGGATCAGACCCTGTTGAATGAGACGCTAAAGCTCCCACGTGAACGTTCTGTTCCTCCCCGTGATGTTCACCAGAATCCAGGATTTTAATTACTGTGTAAACAGGAAGGGCTTTGGCAGGGAAATGACACCATGCAGCCCAGGGAAGTTCCTGAGAGTGTGGAAAACACCAAACAGGCAGCTCACTCTCACGCTTGCTGATGACTGGGCGTGTGGAGCTGTCTGAGCGGTTCTGTGCTGTGTGAAGGGATGAGGAGAAAGGGGAGGACTGGGGTGCATCTGAGAGCAGCCAAGTGCTCACCTCTGCACCGGGGGCAGTCCAGTGTTGGCTTCTGTATGCTCGTAGGTGATGCTACAGTCAGTCAGCCTCCCTGGACCACTGGGCAGGGGATCTGAGAGCTGTATGTGGCAGTTGGGGCAGGGTGGGTTCAGCTTTGGAGAGAGCCCTGTCTGGGCCTCAGAAGGCCATGTGTTCTGCCCCACACTGGCAATGTCAGCCCAGGTCAAGGGAAGGTCACTTCCCTTTGCAGAATCTAATTTCTTATTTCTGAGGTAGAGGTATACTATATAACAGCATCCCCTATGTGGCGTGTTAAGTATCTCTTTTTGTGCCATCCCATCCACACCACTCTGACTTCCAGGATCATTCATGAAAATCTTCAGGGCTCCTAAGAGGGCTCACTGGACTGGTTCAGAACCCAGGCAGCACCCTGACCCACTGCCTTTTTCCTCTGAGTAGCTTCAAAAAGCAGTCGGAGACCAGATTTTCCACGGAGTCAGGGTGGCACCCAGACAGCCCTGGACAAGGTCAGTGCAAGCTCGTGTGCCATGATTGGTTTACATCCCATTCATCTGGGTGATAGGTGTGCATATGTGTGCCTGTGTGTTCATGTATGTAGATGGTGTGGCCTGAGTGGTCTTTAAGTACACAGGTGTGGCCAGCGCATATGCCCAAGTTCTCCTTTGTTTGTATCAGTCTCCATATGAGGGAGTAAATAGGTGTGCAGATATGCTTGTGCAAGGAGGAAGACATGAACTGCTGGAAATGCTCATCCCACTACTTCAGTACTTAGTTGGCTTGAGTCCATAGGAGCCAACCCTATGTCTCACCAGATCAGGCCTCTATACACTCTGTACCTTCTCTTTTTTCAATCCCTGAGGTTTGATGAATAATGTGGATTCAAAGCTGACTTCAGAGAAAGCAGAGAAGGAGAAGGTGCAGTTGGTGGAGAGTCCCAAAGGCACAGGGCACTCAGGTGTGTGCTCCAGGAGGACTCAGCCTGATTAGGATCCAGGCTTAGGGAAGAATCTCTGCTTTAAATACCTAAGCAGATGCAGGGAGAGTGCAGCACTGGCCAGACACTGGAGGCAGCCTGCCCCTGCCAGACTCAGAACATCTTTAGGGTGAGATTCTCGGTGGCCACACACCAAGGTCAGGTCCCCAGCAGCCTTGAACCCCACAGGCAGCATCCCACCGCCTCTCTCAGGGTCAGTCCTGGATTCTCTGCTGCTCTGGGCTGTGCAGCTGCTTCTCTGTGCACTTGTACTCCTGGCCCCACAGAGGGAAGAAATGCATCGCGGGTTGGGTGACCCCTTGTCTGTCATAGGAACCTGCCCAGAGTAGGCTGGAGTGAAGTTCTGCTGAACTGGTGACATGGACCGCATCCTCCTCCTTGTCTAGTGCATCTACTTGAGCTCCTGGAGCACGTGGGGGGCGGCTCTGTCCCAGCCCTGTCCTTAGCCCCGCTCCTGCCCCAGGTCTAGGTCCAGTCCCAGTCATGGTCCCAGCAAGTCCAATTTAGACCCAAGCCCAGAGAACTCCAAGCCCAGCCCAGCCTCAGTCTGAGGTCCGCCTTCGGTGGCAGCTCAGGGTCGGGTCCAGGAGCTCACCTTTCCTGTACTGAGACACTGTATTCCGGAGGCGTTGTACTACTCGCTCTAAGTTTGCCATCCGCTGCCTCAGAGTAGCAGCTTCTGCAAGAGAGAGAGGCCAAGTGAACACAGATCCAGCCTGAGGACACTCAGAGCCCAGGGCTCAGGGAAGTGTGACGCATCCTGGGGATGGGATAAGGACATGGGAGGCATGAGAGGAGGTGCTGAACTGAAGAGGGCCTGCTGGCCCCTCTGCACCCACTAGTGCCCCCAGAACTTTCTTACCTGGGACTGAAGTCTCCCCCTTTGCTCCTTTTTCTCCAGGAGTACCTCTGTCTCCCTTCAGTCCTGGGGGCCCCCTGGCTCCTGAAGGCCCCTGTGGACCAACGGCCCCAGCAGGCCCTGGGATCAGAGAAATAGAAATGGGTGAATGCTGAACATATATTTCAGCATTTTCATACCCACTCCCCACCCCCAAACATGGACTTCCTATCCCCCAGCCATACACCCTCCACCTTTACAAATGTCCCTCAGTGCCTGGATCCTCTCCTTGCATCCTCTCTGTACACTGACTGTCCCTTAACCCAACAACCAGCCTTCCCTGAATACACAGTCCCTGCTGCTCACACCACCCTCTCCCTGGAGACAGACAGTTCCCAGAACCCAACACTGGCTCTCTCCCTAGAATGCCAGCTCTGATCTGAAGGATGGTGGGGGTGAGCACAGGGGAACATGAGCCCAGCCCCATGTCCATTGCTCACCTGCCAGCCCCGCAGGTCCAGGGGCTCCGGGCTGACCAGGGGCACCTCTCTCTCCTTTGAGACCTGTGGGGCCTGGGGAGCCCTGCATGCCTGGGGCACCCACTCCTCCTGCAGAAGGAACACACTGAGAAACACAGCTGAGAGTGTGCTCAGCAGGTACCATTTCCTGAGCAGTGCAGCTTGTCACCCACAGCTCCAGGTGAGAGAGCGACCCGGGAGACTGCTCCTGACCACTTGGTCTCCTCTAGGAAATTCAGTCAGTGTGGGAATGTCAGGGGAGAGGCTCAGGCCAGGCCTACCAGGCGTGAAGGTGCCAGGCTTTTCCAGCCACTGTGCACATACCCTGGTCCCCACCAGGGCTGCCAACGTCACCCCTCCCTTCTCCCTCCCCAATCTGCCACATACCACCCTCCTACCTTTGGGCCCAGGTTCTCCTTTGGGTCCTAGTGTGCCTGGAGGTCCCATGCTCCCCTGCCTCCCTGAGGGGCCCTCTTTCCAGCTGGACCAGGCTTACCTGGAGGCCCTGGGAAAAAGGACCAGCCCAGTCAGTGACATTGAATCTCCTTGGAAGTGGGAATGCATAAAAGATGGGGCTGTAATAGAAGTCAGACAGGCAGCCTCCTCCTAAAGATGTTGCCCTCACTCTCCGCCCTCCCCAGGAGCTCCAGTCTTCCCTGAAATAACCCCGAGCCCCCTTGAGAATGACCTTCCTCCTCCTGGGGCAGAATCTGTGCATGCCTACTGCCGTGGCCTACCGGCAGCACGCCCTCTGCAGACACCTGCATTTCATGCCCAGCTGCTCACCAGGTGGTCCAGCGTCTCCCTTTGGTCCAGGTTCCCCAGCAGAGCCATTGTCTCCTTTCGGCCCAGTGGGGCCAGCTGGTCCTGGCATTCCTGCTCGTCCTGCAGGTCCTGGTGAACCTGTGGCAGAAAAGATGGACATAAAGCTGACCCAGCCTAGGAGGAGCCAGCTGCCTTCAGAGTCAGGGCCCTGGCATTTCTTCAGGGTTCTGTAGGGTGTAGACACTCCCCCTTCAGGTGACTGGTCCAGTGGTGATGCAGGAAGTGTATATCCACATCCCCATTTTGCAGGAGAAGGAACAGGCTTGCAGAGTTGGAGGCAGATCCAGACCAAGATTCGCCCGATTTTGCATATAGTGCACCTGCCCCTGCCCCAAGGCCACCGTATTTATGGCAGGTAAGGCTGTCAGATCTTACTCTGGACCATGGACTCCCTGCTGTCCCCCATCCCCAAACCAAAGTTTCTGTCAGAAATGACACCTGACAGTAATCACCAGAGGAACAGAAAGCAAAAGCACAATGAGCTGTCACCTCACACCTGTCAGAATGGCTGTTATCAGACAGCAAATAGGAAGCGCTGGAGAAGGAGAGAAAAGGAAAGCTCTGTGCAGTAGGGATGCAAACTGGAACAGCCACTGTGGAGACAGTAAGGAGGTTTCTCAGAAAGTAAAAACTCGAGCTACCGTATAATCCGTCAATTCCACTTCTGAGCATTCAACTAAAGATAATGAAAACACTAACCTGAAAAGACATATGTACCCCCGAAGTTGGGCTTCCCTGGTGGCTTAGATGGTAAAGCATCTGCCTGCAAAGCAGGAGACCTGAGTTCAATCCCAGGGTTGGAAAGATCCCCTGGAGAAGGCAGTGGCACAGCACTCCAGTACTCTTGCCTGGAAAATCCCATGGACAGAGGAGCCTGGTAGGCTACGGTCTGTGGGGTTTCAGAGTCGGACACGACTGAGCAACTTCACTGTCACCCCCAAGTTAATTCATTCATGGTAGCCCAGACATGGATGCAGCCTAGAGCCCAAGTATCTGTGGATGGATGAACGGGTGTAGAAAGTGCAGGGTGTGCATACAATGGAACATCATTCAGGCATAAAGGGAATGAAATCCTGCTATTTGCAGCAACACTGGTGAACCCTGAAGGCACTGTGTTTAGTGGAATAAGTCACAGAGAAGGGGGCACTATACGATCTCACTCATATGTGAAATCTAAGAAAACAAATGAGCAAAAACGACATACTCACAGATAAAAGAGAACAGATTTGTGGTTGCTAGAGGTGGGGTTGAGAAGTGGGCAGAATGGATAGAAATCTTCAAAAGGTACAAGGGTCCAGTTAAAAAACAATTGAGTCCCAGGAATACAACGTACAGCGAAGTTACTGTAGTTAGTAATCCTGGGTTGCATGCTTGAACATTGCTGAGCAAGCAGATCTTAAACGTTTTCATCACATACAAACTGTAACTATGTGTATTGATGACATTGACATGACTTATTGTGACATCATTGCACAATATATGCAAGTATGAAATCATTATGATATACATCTGAATCTATTATAGATAAATTCTATTTTAATATAAAGGGAAAAAACTATGTAACGTGTTTTTAAAAATAAAGAAGATAGTCAAAATTAATGTGCATCATCAAGTGATAAATGTAGGCTATAAATACTCTATTGAGTTTGAATCAGTTTCTTCAACATGTCCACGCATTGTCAGGCATGTGCAGATGTAACACACATTGAAAAAACCACAAGAAGAGCACACACAAGTGTTAACAGTTATTTTCTGTAAGGGGCACAATTAGGTAATTTTAATTTTCTTCTTTTTGTGATTAGTGATCACATGTTAATTGTTTTGTAAAAATGATCGAACATTTAAAAATCACATTACCTTAAGAAGGATGTCTAAGCCTGAAATTATGAGAGATTTACCTTCAAAGACTAAAGGGAGAAATGGCTATTGATTCAAGAATTATACACTCAATTCTGTGAGCTTGGTTATTCTTTTTTCATTGAGATGAAATTCACATAATATAAAAATAACCATTTTTTTTATCTTTACTGTGATGTTTAACTTGCAGGATCTCAGGTCCCCAATCAGGGACTGAACCTGAGGTCTGGCAGTGAGAACACCGAGTCCTAACCACTGGACCTTCAGGAATTTCCTATAATTAGTCATTTAAAGTATGCGATCCAGTGGCATTTAGAACATTGACACAATTGTGCAACTACGACTTCTCTTTAGTTTAAAACTATTTCATTAATCCCAAAGAAAACCTCATACCCATTTATCACTCCGTCCCTTCCTCCTCCCAGGCCCTGGTTACCACTATGAAGCTACCTGTCTCTGTTATCCATTCTGGATATTTTATATAAAGACATACAATGTATGACCCTTTGTGTCTGCCTTTTTAAACTAGGAGTGACATTCTTGAGGCTCATCCAAATTGTAACACATCTCAGTCCTTCATTCTGGTCTATGGCTGAGAAATGTTCTATAGTATGAATGCAATACATTTTCTTTATTCATTCACCATGCATAAATGTTGATAGACACTTGGGTTGTTTCCATCTTTTGACTGTTGTGAGTAAGCATCCATGTGCAAAAAGACAACAAAAGAAATCTGTCGGATACTACTAACTTGTTCATTCACTTATTTATTAATTTCCTCATTATTTCATTTCTCTGTTCACTGAGAAACTATCTGTGGAACATCACTTTCTGCCTAGTACTGAGCAGGATGTACACATTAGCACCAGGTCCTGGTCTGCAAGGAATTTATCATCAAGTTTTAAACTGTGAGGCACAGGTAACAAGTGAAGAAAACAGCTTATGAGATGTCCCTCGTCCCATCCCAGTACCCCCAACCCATGGACACACATGTACTCATAGGAAACAGGACTTCAAGGCTGAAGAGGATTCAGAGACCTGGAGAGGGGAGATGACATTTCAGATCTGGAAACCACTCCCCCAGGGTAAGAAGGGCCAGGCTAGCCTGGGCCAAGACTGTGCAGGTGGCGAGAGCCTCTGTGCTGGACATTGTGTCTTACTCTTAGCTCCAATTCTCACTAGGCAATCAATGGGAGCCTGGAGGATGGGCCCCGCATCCCAGAACCCCTGGTGCAGTGTGCTCAGGCAGAGACACCAGGTCCCTGGCTGAGCCTTTCCTGGGCTCCCCTCTGGCTGGGGAGCGCAGCAGGTACCTTGGAAGCTAGTCACTCCTTAGAAGGGAGCATGAGAGGTTGCCCATCCTTTGCACAGCCATGGAGGCCGTGAGAGCAGGGAGGGAGAAGAAGGGATACTTTTCAGTTCTGGGCCTCTCGGGGAGCTAGAGAGAGCTGGCATCTTGAATACCACCCCTCCTCTGAGATTACTTCTAGGAGGCCTTCTCAAGCCCCAGCCCATTCATGTTAGAAGCTGCTCTCTTTCTAAAAGGCAGACAGATACTTGTCTCTTACCCTACAAATCCTGGGGATGTTATGTATTCTTTTCACCTTCAATGTTGTTCATGTCCTTCCTCTCCAATCAAAACACAAACTTCAGAAAGATAAAAGACCTCATTGATCCCCCATAGCCCTGGCCCAGGGCCATGGTGGTCCCCTTGTCCTTGTTGCTGGTTCATCAAATTCTCACTTCTTGCCAGTAAAAACCAGATCTTCTCCTGTGGGGCAGTGTTTCCAGAAAATACCCTTAATAATCAAAGCATTTGGAAACCTCAGGAGAATTCAGCTGGTTGGGACAGAAGGATAAAATTTATCTTGAAGACCCACCAAAAAAATGAAGCCTTGGCTCAATTCTTTGTCACTGTGTGGTCGATATTATTCTCATCTATAGATGATTAAACTGAAACTTACAACACTGTCGTCAGTTCAAAAATATTTAACATTCTGCAGAGGCAACATTTAATACAAATGAAGAACAGTTAAGTTTTGGAGTGTATGTACTCAGTCGCATCGGACTCTTTGTGGGTTGTAGTCTGACAGATTCCTCTGTCCATGATATTCTCCAGGCAATAACAGAGTGAGTTGCCATTTTCTATCCAGGGGATTGTCCCAACCGTGGGATCAACCCACATCTCCTATGTCTCCTACTTGAGTGTACTAAGTCACTTCAGTCGTGTGCAACCCAGTGGCCCAAAACCCGCCAGGCTCCTCTGTCCATGGGATTCTCCAAGCAAGAATACAGGGGAGGGTTGCCATGCCCTCCTCCAGGGGACCTTTCTGACCCAGGGATCGAACCTGCATCTCTTACATCTCCTTCACTGGCAGTCAGGGTTTTTTTTTTTTACCACTAGCACCACTTGGTAAGCCCAATGAGTTCTGCAGCAGGGGACTCCAAATACCAGTCATCCGCTCATTGTTTGTACATTCTTGGGGTGGTTGGGGTCAGAAGATCCTAGGGGAGGAATCAGCACAGGTGGTTATGGAGCTGGGGACTTGGGCAAGCCAGTCTTTGCCAACCAGTAAAGCCATGTCTCAGGTGGACCGAAGATCTGGGGGAAACCCAGCCACTTGGAAAGACCATCTTCAAGGTTTCCACAGCAGAAGATTCAGAGTTTTGGGGTTGGTTACAATTCCAGTGCCCACCACTTCCCACCAGGACAAGTCCATGGACCCAGTTCTACCTGGATCTCCCTTCTCTCCCCGGGGGCCTTCTCTCCCATCTCGTCCATCACGACCAGGCAAGCCACCCTCCGGGGGGCTACACATAACCAGGGTACAGCCGTTGGCCAGTGTTTTCTGGGAATAGGTCATCATTTCTGCTCCCAGGGATCTCCAGGGCTGTGTGAGCAGGAGCAGCGCGGAGAGAGGGAGTAGAAGCATGTCCTGGGCAGAGGAACAGAGAGAGGGGCTGCTCTTGGTCCAACGATGAGGATTAGGGCTGGCCCAGCACCTGGAGGGCAGGAGAAGCCCTTCCCCGATCTCCTCTCCCATCCTCTGGGGCCAAGAGTAGCAGGGCTCCGAAAGCAGGTTAGGGAAAGTTAGGATAAGATCTGGCCAGGGAGGATATGAGCGGACCAGCCAGGCCTCTGACCTGGCCTGCCAGCACATGACTCTACTCTCAGATGCTCTGTGTCATCCCTCTTTGGGCTTGTCATCCCTGCCAGGGGCACTGTGACCAGGGTGTAGAATTCCTCACTGAGGCTACTGTCACACCAGGAGGGACTCACTGAGGGTCCTCAGGTGGGACCCTTCTCTCTCTGGGCCTCTTTATCCCTTTTTATACCAGTAAGTCCATTGCTTTACCTCTTACAATGCTGGCTTGTTTCCTCTCACTTGCTGCTCTGGACAGGCTAGGACTGGAGTCTGCAGCGCTATCTGAAAAAAAAAGCCAGAGTGCTAATGCTTGGTAAGGTCTGTCCTAAGCACAGAATGGGGCATGACTGCTTCTTTTCCAGGATTTGTCATTCCTGGGCTCCACCAGGAAAGTTCCTGGCACACGTAGCGTGCCTGCCCAGGCCTCCTGAGAGGACTTGGGACAGGGGCCTCATGGAAGAGGGGACCTGTGAGATGGGCGCCATCAGGGGGAGGCTGGCTTCAGAGGAGGAAAGCCCATGTCCAACAGAGCTTCCAGTCACCGTCAGAAAGGGACTCAGGAGCTAAGTGAGATCAGGGTGGGTGCAGTGATATGGGTCACTGCCAGTGTTGGGCTTCTTTCCTCTCTCAGAGAGAAACTGTAAAGTTTTGAGCATGGAAAAGAATCATGGGAGGTGTAGAGACCTGGAAGAAAGCCTAAGGGACCTTTGCAAACGACCAAGGGTTGCCATGCAGGCTGAGGTAGTGGGAGGGAAGGGGTTTCCTGGTCAGAGAAGTGCTTCCTTCCAAGAGGAAGATGACATGCACTTTCCAAAGGGACTGCCAGACAATGGCATCAGAGATCTAGTTGGATATCACATCCAACTCTCCCTCTCTGGAGAGTTGGAAACATGTCTGGAGAGTTGGAAACACATCTGGAAACATATCTCCCACCAAACAAAGGGAGAAGAATGAAGAGCTCCCCTTATTACCCCATTTTCTCCCTCCACCAGCACTGAACCACCTCGAGAAGGTCTACACACACCCTGCCTTCTTCACCCACCCACATAGGCAGGGAGATAGTCACCAGACATGGGAAAACAAGAGAAAGGACAGAGACACTCACAGTTGTTTCCTGTAGGGCTCTAGCACGTCCAGGCAAATTAGAGTTCCTGGGCGAGAACTGGCTCCTTATACCTGTCCTGTAACCTGACTCTCAGCCCGTTTCGTGAAAACTCTCTTCAAGAAGTAGGTAATTTCCTTCCTTGTTGACTCACTCAACTGCACCCTCTCCTGGCTTCTGGACATCTGCCACTAATATTGATAGGACTACACACACCTTAGAGTTCAAAGAGCACCCTCAGCCCAGGACCTCACCAGGGCCTCACTGCAGCCCTGTGAGCAAAGTGGCAGCACCAGTGTCCGTGTTTCACGGATGTCCAGGGATCCAAGGTTCAGAGAAGACCAGCAAGCTGCACAATGGCCCAGAGCTCTTGTGAGTGCAGCCTGCCTCTGCCGAGTCCAAGATACAGCACCTGCTGCGCCCACTTCTCTTCCACCTTCGTCTCAACATTACTGCTCAGACGCTAGGAAAGAGCTGGGAGCTGCTTGGCCAACCTGAGCAAAGTGGGGCAGGTGAAGGGCTGCTGAGGCAACAGCCTGTGGAACACAGTGTCTGGGGGAGCTGCCATCTGGCAGGGGTCACTCTTCTGCTTTCTGCTGAAGATCTAGGACCACGCTCCACTTGCCTCAAGATGGCTTTCCATGCTCTCTGTTCATCCCCTGCCCAGCCCTCCTTCTCTCACCTGACTATCCAATTCTCTTAATTACAGGCTTTAACGGTAATCGCCTGCATACTTGCTGCCCCAGACACTGCATTCCCTGGTACCTGATAAACAAACTGATGTCAACTCTCTGTTAGACTGGGGGGTTCCTCCCTCAAGCGGTGGAGATTGCCTCCATGCCCTTCCTGTTCTCGCTGAACATGGTTGCGCTAAAACCCTTCTCTTTTGGACATTAAGATTCCTTATCTAATAAGCCATGGATGTCTTTGCCCCTGTCTCCCAGCTCTTGCTTCGGTCTCAAGGTTGGGCATCAACACGCGTGCACACCCGCAGGGTGCAGCCCAACAATTGGTGAGTCAGCCAGAAAGCTGCAGATAATCCAGTGAGTGCTGAGATGTTGGAGAATGAGGACAGGGAAGGGAAAGTTGTGGGGATAATCCCAGGGCTCATTCCCCTAGCACGTGGGTTCATGTGAGAGATATCTTTCTCTTCCATTAAACTGATGACACCCTATTAACCTCAGAGGCTCTTCCAGTTTAAAAGTAGCAGCCTGGGCTTGTGCTTCACCTGACTGCCTGGGAGGGCTTGTGATACTGGAAAAACACAAGAGCCTTTCTGGTTTTATTGTTTTCTACAAAATACGAACATACCCCTAACCCACCACCCCTAAACAATTACAGGCTTTAGGGACACTAACTGGGGCAGCTTGTGAATTGGCCATGGTTGGTTACCCTGAAGGGTTTGGTTGGGACCTGTGGCAATGGCGAAATAAAAAGAGTACCCTCTGGGCTTCTGGTCCCAGGTGTGGGAGGGGGCAGAGCAGGGATATGGTGTCAAGGAACAAAGCTCTATGCAGCCTACATGCTTTACAACAGGTGGAAGCTGTTACAGTGGGCCTACTCAAGTTTTCTGAGCAATGCAGGTAAACACCACTTAGTGGCCATGAGGTTCAGGAATGAGCTGATAAAAATGTCATACCCTGGCGTTTCCACCTGTCCTACAGCCCTACTGCTGCTGGGCTAACAGAAGGCCAAGTGGACTGAGTAAGGAGCAACTGATACAGGAAACCCACTGTCTCAACCTGTGAACCAAGAGGCTAGCTTAAGTCACAGAGCTTGTCATTAAATACTTCAGGAGCAGTCAGCACAGGGCGTACCTACATCGTGTTAACCCAGAGCAAACTATTCAACATCATTGGAGTTCAACTGTTGACCACCCAAGTATCATTGCCAGCCATCGATCAGGAGAATAACTCACTTTTGCCATTGCCACAGGATCTATCCCCAGGGGAACATATTGTAAGTGGCCCCGGCACTAAAACTGGCAGGGAAGTCCCTGGTGTTTTGGGTTTGCTGCCCTGTGGGGATTAAGACTAGAAAGGACCTTACAGATTTCATCTGGACCCTGGTAAGAAGACTAAGAAATTAATCTTGGTCCCCTACTAGAGAAAGGCACCATTCATCTTGTGTTCTGTTACCCAGCCCCCCTCTGGTGTTTGACCTGGCTGAAGATGACAGAGGCTGGACAGCATAATGGTACTGCAGCCCAGGACAAAAATCGTAGTCAAGCATGTTAATATGTCACAGTGCTCTTACTGCTTGTCTTTTGCTTAATGGTCAGGATCTTCCCTGCAATGAGTCTGTTAGACATCTTATATTTCATGTCTGGTCTGAGTGGAGGGTTCTGTTTGCAGACAGAGCAATAATGATGACCTCAGCCCAAAATGAGCCTGATGGCTGGGTCTGCAGTGATATGTTGCTGTTGTCCTCAGGAATCCCATGAAAAATTGACCTGATAAATGCCTGTCTCCAAAGGCTGCTACCTTTGGGACTCAGTATTCACTAGCTGTGGTTGTCTGTGTTGCATTTGTGGTATCTGTTTGTGGTACACCTCTATATACCTGAGCCAGGTAAGGTGCAGAAGAGGGGTTGACCAAGATATCAAGGGGTATGAAGGTTATGTAGGGGTGGAGTGTATGGTCAGCCCATTCAAGATGGCTGTTCTCTTGCTTTCTCTACACCTCCCTGCTCGACCAGTCCCTGCTCCACTCACACGTCTATCCAGTCCTCTTAAATATAGGGCTTAGTTAGTAACTGCCCACATGCTGGCTGCTGCCCTAGCTGCAGGTTTCCCTGGTAACAGATAAGCCCTACTGACATCAATTCCCCTAGTGAATCATAGGGAGACACTTTGACACTTCTTCCCAGTGTCAAAAATTGCTGCCATTTCCTATCTGCTATAAATGGTGGCATGTCACTCTAGGAGTTTCTGTTTTGAAAATGTAAGACGCCCTGTCCAATAATTATTGATGTCTTTGTTGCTGTCTCTCCCTCTTACTTCAGTCTTAAGGCAAGGCATCTGCAAGGCACAAAGGCCTGTGAGGTCCATCCCAACAGCAGTGGGCAGATTGTTTGGTTTTGGTCTCTGGGAACTGTCAGGGGAGGTCTGGCATTGAGGTCTTCTGCCAGGGTATTCACAGACTCCCTTCTGCTCTGTTCTGGATGCTGAGCTCTTTGCTTCTAAAACCATAACAAGGGCAGGAAAAAGGAGACATGGCCATCAGAAGTAAGATTCTACTGTTTGCCCCCTGACCCGTCAGGCAGAGGACAATGTCTCTGAGGTCAGATCTTGGGGGTTTGATTTATACCTTTCATCTCATCCTTGCAAACTAGGTGCAAATACAGAGCAACTGTCCACACCAGGCTAGGAGTGGCTTCTCCATTGGTTGGTTAGAATGGAGGGCTCCTCATATAGTATTGCTTATCTTGTCCTTTCATTTCCTTAAAGTTGACATCTTAGCATTTCCCATTTTTTGATTCTTAGTGGAAATAAGGAAATCTGCCTTCATTTCACTACCCAGAGTACTCAAGTCCTCATGTATACAGGCATTCCTTAAAACATTTTTCCCTCTGCTAAGAGCTGGGATCCAAATGAAAAATCACCTTCTCTGGCTCAGATGGCTTTCCTGGTTTAGGCATGGATTGAAATTCATACCTTCAGTGAATTCATGCCTTCAGTGGGCACGTGCCCACTTGATATGACTATAAGCTCATCTCTTATGTACAGATGTTCAGAAATAAGCAGTCATGATGTCCTGCAGAAACGCACCTGAGTTAGAATCAACACTCCTACTTCAGGCTGAATTGGGTTAGACACTTTTCTGTTGAGGCTGAATTTCCATTCCTTTCATGCAGAACAGAAGAACACAGGGTCTTGCAAACCAGCTGAAGCAGGATCATAGGTTTTTGGATACAAATGACTCTTTCACAGACTCAGATATACCCCAAACCACTGTCTTCCTACCTTTTGTAGAACAACAGTTCTCAACCAGGGATAATTGTGTCTCAGTCCCAACCAAGTATGAGCCCAACGAACTGAGATGATTAGGTTATCCCAAGGGGTAGGGGAGGCTGGATTTGGGGCAGGGTTTGTATGGGCTCCTAGGGCTCTCAAACCCAAGATCCTGGTAACCAATGTACCTCTGTTTCATAATCACTTACTTCAGAGCTTACCAGAGAAATGATCTGTTCTTGTACCTTGGAGAAAAGGAATAAACGAATAAACCACATGCCCAACCAGCCTGATCCCTCATTATTTATGCACATTCCTTCTTGACCATCCATTCAAATGAGCCTGTACCACTCAGCCACTCAACGCCACATGTATTCTCAAGGGATGAACGTTAACTACTAGGATTTGAGTAAATGCTGTCTCAAACACCCCAAAGGGAAGCAAGAGAAACATGTCTTCTTGAGAGTTCAAGAAAGGTTGTGGGGGGTGGTTTGGTCCAAAGGTACAAAGAACCCCCAACAACTGGTGGCCCAGTGGTTAGGATTCCTGGGTTTCACAGCTGTGGCCTGGGTTCAATTCCTGGTCAGGGAACTGAGATCCCATAAGCCACATGGTACAGCCAAAAAAAGAAAAACAAGTCTTCTCCCCAGTACGCTGTTTGAAGTCCCTGTAACCCATAGCTTATTGGTTTCTTTCTTTTGTTTTTGGCCATGGAGCAAGGTATGGGGGAATCCTAGATCCTGACCAGCAATGGAACCCATATCTCCTGCATTGCAAGCAGGAAGTCTTAACCACTGGACCAGCAGGGAAGCTCCCCCAAAGCTTATTGAGTACTAAAACATTTATAAAAAACCCGATCTGTAATAAGCTGCTTACTTTATTTGTTGGTAGTCTGAATATTGCTTCCTCTGCTGCTGCTGCTGCTAAGTCGCTTCAGTCGTGTCCGACTCTGTGCGGCCCCATAGATGGCAGCCCACCATGCTCCTCCGTCCCTGGGAATCTCCAACCAAGAACACTGGAGTGGGTTGCCATTTCCTTCTCCAATGCATGAAAGTGAAAAGTGAAAGTGAAGTTGCTCAGTCGTGTCTGACCCTCAGCGACCCCATGGACTGCAGCCCACCAGTCTCCTCCATCCATGGTATTTTCCAGGCAAGAGTACTGGAGTGGGGTGCCATTGCCTTCTCCAATGGCTTCCTCTGAATTAACTATTTTCTTTCTAGCTGTGTCTTTGATCACTAGATACATTTCCCCCCCTTTTTTATATGAACTATTCCATTCAAAATTATTCTACCAGTCCATAAGCTGTCCTGTGTCAAAGCCATCTGAAACAGTAGTGCAAAAAAGGAATCCTTGTCTGAAACTGGCAATATGGGTATTATTTTATCCAGAGTCCACATAGTATATACTGTTCATTATTCTCTAGTGTTGACTATAGTCATCAAGGACAACATCCCATAATCAAACTGACCCTGTTGCTTACATTCTCTGCAATGTCCTCATGTGACTTCATTTTCTACTGTGAGATGAATATCCAGTCCAGGTCCCTTCCCCATCAGTGAATGCACCAAACCAAGCTTTCCTCCATTGGTAGAATATACAGAAAAATTTATTTTTATTTAATCCTTCACATTGTATGATATAACTTGTAAAACTTGTTTAGAAAAATACTTGATATAAAATATTGATTCAAAATTGCTAGCCCAGATTATCTCTTTACCTTGATCCTGAGAGATAATGAAAGAGGAATTCAAGCATACTTGGATTCTAGTTTCTGGAATGCAAAAATTTCTTTTTTTTCAAACTGAAATATATTTGACATAGAGCACTGTGTATATTTCAGATGTACAACATATTAATTTCATATATTTATATATTGTAATATTGCCATTGTAGCGATAATAAGCACCTCTATCATAAAACAGTTACAATTTCTTTTTAGTGGATGGAATATTAGGTTCTAGTCTCTGAGTTTCGTTACAATAGGATATTGTCTATATTCACTAGGTATTTGATCTCTAGGACACATTTATTACTTGTTGCAAGTTTGTACACTAAAAAAATATTCTAACTCTTCTCTCTGTCATCCCCTAGTAACCATTTACTCTGTTTTTTGAATTTGTTCTTTTCTAGATTCCATGTATAAGTGATATTTTAGAGTATTTTTCTTTCTCTGTCTGACTTATTTCAGGTAGCCTAATGTCCTCAAGATCCATCTGTGTTATTGCAAATGGCAGGATATACTTCTTTCTCATTGCTGAATAATATTCCATTGCACATATGTGTATCAGTTCAGTTCATCTGATCAGTTGTTTCCAACTCTTTGAGACCTCATAGACTGCAGCACGCCAGGCCTCTCTGTCCATCACTGACTCCCTGAGTTTACTCAAACTCATGTCCATTGAGTTGGTGATGCCATCTAACCACCTCATCTTCTGTTGTTCCCTTCTCTTTCTGCTTTCAATCTGTCAGGGTCTTTTCAAATGAGTCAGCTCTTCCCATCAGGTGGCCAAAGTATTAGAGTTGAAGCTTCAGCGTCAATCCTTCCAATGAATATTCAGGACTGATTTTCTTTAGGAGGGACTGGTTGGATCTCCTTGCAGTCCAAGGGACTCTCAAGAGTCTTCTCCAACACCACAGTTCAAAAGCATCAATTCTTTGGTGCTCAGCTTTGTTTATAGTCCAACTCTCACATCCATATATGACCACTGGAAAAACCATAGCCTTGTCTAGATGGATCTTTGTTGGCAAAGTAATGTCTCTGCTTTTAAGTATGCTGTCTAGGTTGGTCATAACTTTCTTGCAAGGAGTAAGCGTCTTTTAATTTCATGGCTACAATCACCATCTGCAGTGATTTTGGAGCCCCCCAAAATAAAGTCTCTCACTATTTCCATTGTTTCCCCAATTATTTGCCATGAAGTAATGGGACCTGATGCCATGATCTTCATTTTCTGAATGTTGAGCTTTAAGCCAACTTTTTCACTCTCCTCTTTCACTTTCATCAAGAGGCTCTTTAGTTCTTTGTTTTCTGTCATAAGGGTGGTGTCATCTGCATATCTGAGGTTATTGATATTTCTCCTGGCAATCTTGATTTCAGCATGTGCCCTTTCCAGCCCAGCATTTCTCATGATGTACTCTTCATATCAGTGAAATAAGCAGGGTGACAATATACAGCCTTGACGTACTGCTTTTCCTAGTTGGAACCAGTCTGTCGTTCCATGTCCAGATCTAACAGTTGCTTCCTGACCTGCATACAGATTTCTCAAGAGGCAGGTCAGATGGTCTGATACTCACATCTCTTTCAGAATTTTCCACAGTTTGTTGTGATCCACACAGTGAAAGGCTTTGGCATAGTCAATAAAGCAGAAATATATGTTTTTCTGGAACTCTCATGCTTTTTCGATGATCCAGTGGATGTTGGCAATTTGATCTCTGGTTCCTCTGCTTTTTCTAAGTCCAGCTGAAACATCTGGAAGTTCATGGTTCACACACGGTTGAAGCCTGGCTTGGATAATTTTGAGCATTATTTTGCTAGCATGTGAGATGAGTGCAATTGTGCGGTAGTTTGAGCATCCTCTGGCATTGCCTTTCTTTGGGACTGGAATGAAAACTGACCTTTTCCAGTCCTGTGGCCACTGCTGAGTTTTCCAAATTTGCTGGCATATTGAGTGCAGCACTCTCACAGCATCATCTTTTAGGATTTGAAATAACTCAACTAGATTCCATTACCTTCAGCAGCTTTGTTCGTAGTGATGCTTCCTAAGGCCCACTTGACTTCACATTCCAGGATGTCTGGCTCTAGGTGAGTGATCACACTAAGGTGGCTATCTGGGTCATGGAGATCATTTTTGTATAGTTCTTCTGTGTATTCTTGACATCTCTTCTTACTATCTTCTGCTTCTGTGAGGTCCATACCATTTCTGTCCTTTATCGAGCCCATCTTTGCATGAAATATTCTCTTGGTATCTCTAGTTTTCTTGAGGAGATCTCTAGTTTTTCCCATTTTATTGTTTCCCTCTATTTCTTTGTATTGATCGCTGAGGAAGGCTTTCTTATCTCTCCTTGCCATTCTTTGGAACTCTGCATTCAGATGGGTATATCTTTCCTTTTTTCCTTTGCTTTTAGCTTTTCTTCTTTTCTCAGCTATTTGTAAGGCCTCCTCAGACAACCATTTTGCTTTTCTTTTTCTTGGGGATGGTCTTGATCACTGCCTCCTGAACAATGTCACAAACCTCCATCCACAGTTCTTCATGTACTATCAGATCTAACCCCTTGAATCTATTTGTCTTTTCCACTGTATAATAGTAAGGGATTTGATTTAGGTCATACCTGAATGGTCTAGTGGTTTTCCCTACTTTTTTCAATTTAAGTCTGAATTTGGCAATAAGAATTTATGATCTGAGCCACAGTGAACTCCCAGTCTTATTTTTGCTGACTGCATAGAGTTTTTACATCTTTGGCTGCAAAGAATATCAATCTGATTTTGGTACTGATCTACAAGCAGGTCTAGTGGTGATGAATTCCCCCTGTTTTTATTTGTCTAGGGAAGACATTATCTCTTTCTTTGAAAAGATTATTGTTTCTGGGTAAAGTACCCTGGGTTTGAATTTTTTTCTTTCAGTGCTTTGCATATATTATGGCCTTTCTCCTGAACCACAAAGTTTTGCTGAAAAATTTGCTGATAGTATTTTGGGAGTTCTCTTATATATGACAAGTAGCTTTTCTATTGCTACTTTCAAAATTCTCTTTGTTCTTGATTTGATAATTTAATTATAATATGTCTCAGAGTAATCTGCTTTGGGTTGATGCTATTTGGTGTCATTTGAGCTTTATTAGTTTTGTTGTCCATTTTTCCTCCCACGATTTGGAAGTTTTCAGCCATTTTCTCCTTAAATATACTGCTCCTTTTTCTTTCTCTTCTATCTCTGAGACTCCCATAATGTGTACTGCAGTTCCTTGATGGTATTCCATAAATCATGCAAGATTTCCTTAAGAGAAAATATTAAGAGCAAGTGAGAATTCAAATTATGCTAGAGAAAAAAGAGTAAAGAATGTGAAAAATATAGGAAGATTGTGGGTAAAGAATATAAGATAAAGGAGGCTTGTGAATCAAGAATAGACTCTCTAGAGAAATAAATTTATTGAATTGAAAATGAGAAAGGATGAGGCAGTGGAGAGAATAGTTTTGGAAAAAACAGCAAATGATATGTGAGAAGAAAGCATATACTCAAAGAAATGAAGAATATAGAAGTATTCATACATAGAAACATCACAATATAAATAGAGAAAAGAGGAAGAAGAGAAAAATGTGAAAAACACTAAAATTGCAAAAATGTTCATCAATAAAAACACAAAGCAATAGAAGACCTATAACACTGTATAAGCATAAAGGGAAGAAGAGATGATGGGAGAAGCAGAAATGATATATAAACACAAAAAGAATATGTGAACAAATGTCATCTCTACAGATAACTAGCCCAGATTAGTAAACGATGAAGAAATAGATAAACAATAATGGAAGAGATGTTAAAGGAAACAGAGTAAATGTAAAACCTCAAGACTGCATTCCTATGATGAATAAAATGGACCTAAGGACAGTAAAGAGAGGTCAAGAATTCGAGAATAGCAGTGATGTATGCCAATTATTTCTCAATGAAACAAAAATATATCAAAAAAAAATTAGGGAATTGAAAAGAAATTATAATGTTTTCTCTGTACAGGAAAATGCAGAAATGAATTAAAAGAGCAAAAATAGTGTAAGAGAACACAAGTAAAAGCAAAGCAATTGAAAAAATAAACCATGTGAGGCTATCAAAGGGGGTAGTTCAAGAAATAAAATCCCACGGGTGGAAGAGTCTGGTGGGCTGCAGCCCATGGGGTCGCAAGGAGTCAGACACCACTGAGCGACTTCACTTTCACTTTTCACTTTCATGCATTGGAGAAGGAAATGGCAACCCACTCCAGTGTTCTTGCCTGGAGAATCCCAGGGACGAGGGAGCCTGGTGGGCTGCTGTCTATGGGGTCGCACAGAGTCGGACACGACTACAACGACTTAGCAGCAGCAGCCACAGCAGCTCAAGAAATGACAGAGATGCCAAAGAGAATTAAGATGAGCTACAAATAAAGGGTGTCAAGCAATTAGAATATAAATAGTAGACTCTTATGGGCCAGGCACACTTCTAAACAATTTACCTGTAGTAATTTATTTAATCTTCACACAACTTTATGAGAGAATTAGATTTATTCCTATTTTACAGATAGGAATGCTGAAGCAAAAAGAGAACAAATATCTTGCCCAAGGTCATACATCTAGTAAGTGATAGAGCCGAGGTTTAACCCAGAAAGCCTGTCTTAGAAACAGCTCTTCTAACACTATGCTATGACAACTCAAAGAAAAGAGAATGGAATAAAATCAGAGAAAAAAAAATTTTTTTAATGGAGACATGTGGGTGAGAAAAGGAAGCATGAAAAAGACTAAGAAAAGGTGTGCAATGTGGTAAAAGTAAATAAACAAAACAATGCTGGAAAAAATGAAAGAAAACAGAACAATGATAACTGATGAAAAAAGACAACATATATAGAAAAAACTGAGAAAAATGTGACAATGAGCATCAAAGGAGAAAAAAAAATTTCAGAAATCTGTCTTCATTGTTCCCTGTAGGAGCTGAAGCAGAAGTGGCTCATGTGAAAGGGATTCCTTTCCCTCAGTGCAGGTGGGAAGCGAATAAGAGGCTACAGCTGTGAGGAGTGCATCCCAGGTGGTCAGTGATAAAGGATCCTCCTACTAATGCAGGAGACCCGACGTTCATTCCCTGGGTCAGGAAGATTCCCTGGAGAAGGAAATGGCAACCCACTCCAGGATTCTTTCCTGAAAAACCCCATAGACAGAGGAGAGGCCTAGCAGGCTGCAGCCCGTGAGACTGCAGAGTCAGACACAACTTAGTGACTGAACAGCAGCAGCAGCAGCTGGAGAGGAAGTGTCAGCCCTATACTCGTAAGGAACAGGTGGCGGTCACATTTCCCATGTGATTAGCATATTACCTGCGCTGCCCATTAGGCGCTCTTGGGTGAATCTCTGAGATGGTGTTAAGACAATGGACAAATTATTTGCTGCAGCAAATTATTCTACTACTGATTTATTGTGACAGCTGCCAAGGGAAATAACCCTGTAGGGACACAGACTTTTCCAGAAATAAACATGGCATTCACAGAAAACCAGGGATAAGAAACAGGAATGGAAATCAATTCTTCTGATGAAACAATAAGTTAACTAGTAACTTTCAGCATATCAACCTGATAGAATACAATGCAGTATTTTAAATTATGATTTACAAAGACAATATAAACATGAAAATGACATATTAGGGTTAATAACAAAACATAAAATAGGTTCTAAAGTCTTGTTTGAATGTGGATTGCGATTATTTCAGAGTAAACATCCATGTGATTAGAGACAAAGGGAAATGTATAATATTTCTGATTGTAGATGATCCATAATTTGTTCAATTAAAACATTCTTTATGGGCCATGGGGAAGGGATAGAGTTGTAGTTGGGGTTAGCAGATGCCAACTATTATATATTGCATAGGGAGATATATTCAATACCCTGTGATAAACCATGATGGAAAGTAGGGAAAAAGAATGTGTGTGTGTACATACACACACACACACACACACACACACACACATATACACACACATGTGTGTATATATATATATATACACATCTATATATATAGCTGAATTCCTTTGCTTTACAGCAGAAATGAATACAACACTGTAAACTCAATACACTTTAATTTAAAAAAAGCCTTTAAGTGATATGGTCTCTTAAATTAAAAAAAAATAATAGAAAGAAAAAAAAGGCGTATTTACCAAATACTTCTATCATGAAAAATATCATTTTCCTCTGATATCATTAGTGGCACTGTCTAAATTCCGTGAGTAGAAACGCTGTATTACAAACCATGAAATAAAATAGTATCTTTAAAAAGTAAATAATAAAAATATCTTTAACCATGAAAGTACTAAGTTAACTGGCATTACATTTCCTTTCAAAACTAAAGCAAAAACCATTGGTAAATAATTTATCTCTAATAGAAGGTAGCATATTAATTCACTTAAAAGCCCAACATTTTATTGATACTCTGTTCTGAAAAGAATTATAATATGAAAATTTGCACAAAGGACATGAAAAACATTTTGAATATGCCTACTTTAATGACTTTTGGTGAACAGTTTGGGATGATAGCAGACCACCCTATTTCTAAGCCTCATTTTTGCCAGTGATAGCAGGTAAGTTACAATCCAAATGCCAGGATTTTTTCATCTTTGTTTATGGACTAGGATATTTGCCCACCATATACATCTATCTAGTGGTGTGCTGGCAAAGTAGCTCATCGAAGTAAAAAGTACTTCTTCATAGTGTTTTCAAATTTTCATGCATTTAATCTACAAATGGATTAACGACCAGCTTTTAAAATTTCTGAATGTGTCCTTCAGTTCAGCTCAGTTCAGTAGCTCAGTTGTGTCCGACTCTTTGAGACCCCATGAATCGCAGCACGCCAGGCTTCCCTGTCCATCACCAACTCCCGGAGTTCACTCAGACTCATGTCCATCGAGTCAGTGATGCCATCCAGCCATCTCATCCTCTGTTGTCCCCTTCTCCTCCTGCCCCCAATCCCTCCCAGCATCAGGGTCTTTTCCAATGAGTCAACTCTTCGCATGAGGTGGCCAAAGTACTGGAGTTTCAGCTTTAGCATCATTCCTTCCCAAAGAAATCCCAGGGCTGATCTCCTTTAGGATGGACTGGTTGGATCTCCTTGCAGTCCAAGGGACTCTCAAGAGTCTTCTCCAACACCACAGTTCAAAAGCATCAATTCTTCGGCGCTCAGCCTTCTTCACAGTCCAACTCTCACATCCATACATGACTACTGGGAAAACCATAGCCTTAACTAGAAGGGCCTTAGTCGGTAAAGTAATGTTTCTCCTTTTGAATATGCTATCTAGGTTGGTTATAACTTTTCTTCCAAGGAGTAAGCATCTTTTAATTTCATGGCCTTAAGAGCTACTATTTGCCAACTCCCCAGAATGCTGCTGCTTCAAAAAGAAAATAGGTATCATGGATTTTCCAGGTTTTCTTCTCCTTTCTGAGTTCACAGAAAAGTCTGGTTATACCAACCACTTTAAATTTTTAAAAAATCTGTGTGTCTTCTTTGGAGAAATGTCTATTCAGTCCTTTGGCCCAGTTTTTGATTGGGTCATTTATTTTTCTGGAATTGAGCTGCAAGAGTTGCTTGTATATTTTTGAGATTAGTTGTTTGTCAGTTGCTTCATTTGCTATTATTTTCTCCCATTCCGAAGGCTGTCTTTTCACCTTGCTTATAGTTTCCTTTGTTGTGCAGAAGCTTTTAATTTTAGTTAGATCCCATTTGTTTATTTTTGCTTTTATTTCCAGGATTCTGGGAGGTAGATTATAGAGGATCCTACTGTGATTTATGTCGGAGAGTGTTTTGCCTATGTTCTCCTCTACGAGTTTTATAGTTTCTGGTCTTACATTTAGATCTTAAATCCATTTTGAGTTTATTTTTGTGTGTGGTGTTAGAAAGTGTTCTAGTTTCATTCTTTTACAAGTGGTTGACCAGTTTCCCAGCACCACTTGTTAAAGAGATTGTCTTTACTCCATTGTATATTCTTGCCTCCTTTGTCGAAGATAAGGTGTCCATAGGTGTGTGGATTTATCTCTGGGCTTTCTATTTTGTTCCATTGATCTATATTTCTGTCTTTGTGTCAGTACCACACTGTCTTGATGACTGCGGCTTTGTAGTAGAGCCTGAAGTCAGGCATGTTGATTCCTCCAGTTCCATTCTTCTTTCTCAAGATTGCTTTGGCTATTCAAGGTTTTTTTGTATTTCCATATAAATTGTGAAATTATTTGTTCTAGCTCTGTGAAAAATACCTAAATAGACGTTTCTCTGAAGAAGACATAAGGATGGCTAACAAACACATGGAAAGATGCTCAACATCACTCATTAGCAGAGAAATGCAAATCAAGACCACAATGAGGTACCATTTCACGCCAGTCAGAATGGCTGTGATCCCAAAGTCCACAAGCAATAAATGCTGGAGAGGGTGTGGAGAAAAGGGAACTCTCTTAAACTGTTGGTGGGAATGCAAACTAGTACAGCCACTATGGAGAACAGTGTGGAGATTCCTTAAAAAACTACAACTAGAACTGCCTTATGATCCAGCAATCCCACTTCTGGGCATACACACGGAGGAAACCAGAATTGAAAGAGACACGTGTACCCCAGTGTTCATCACAGCACTGTTTATAATAGCCAGGACATGAAAGCAACCTAGATATCCATCAGCAGATGAATGGATAAGAAAGCTGTGGTACATATACACTATGGAGTATTACTCAGCCATTAAAAAGAATGCATTTGAATCAGTTCTAATGAGGTTGATGAAACTGGAGCCTATTATACAGAATGAAGTAAGCCAGAAAGAAAAACACCAATACAGTATACTAACACATATATATGGAATTTAGAAAGATGGTAACGATAACTCTGTATGTGAGACAGCAAAAGAGACACAGATGTATAGAATAGACTTTTGGATTCTGTGGGAGAGGGAGAGGATGGGATGATTTGGGAGAATGGCATTGAAACATGTATACTATCACGTAAGAAATGAATCACTAGTCTAGGTTCGATACAGGATACAGGATGCTTGGGGCTGGTGCACTGGGATGACCCAGAGAGATGATACAGGGAGGGTGGTGGGAGGGGGCTTCAGGGTTGGGAACTCATGTACACCTGTGGTGGATTCATGTCAATGTATAGCAAAACCAATACAGTATTGCAAAGTAAAAAAAAAAAAATTTTTAATAACAAAAATCAATTAAAAAAAGTTAAAAAAATTAAAAATAATCCAAGGATGATATGATTATTGAATATTTGAGCATATTGTAAAAGAATCTTCAGCTGATCAGAAAGCATTCTTCGAGGTCTTAATCTATGTGAGAAGAATTTCTTTTCAAGTGAGATTTATGCTATTCACATGCATGATAACTCCAAAAATAATGAACGGACTTTTACTAACTTGAGAAACGTAATGTATTATGTGCTGCCTACTTCCATTCACTAGTCACTGCATGCTGTGCGACCTCACCAAAGCTGTTAAGCCAGGTACTCCTGCCAAAAATTAAACTACCTTGACAGGTTATTGATACAATTGTCCACAGTGGGTCAAGACCTCATGCTCCTTTTAGGAAATATTGTGACCCCCAAATTGAATCATGTCTCATTCACATAATATGCATCTATTCACATAATACGCATCTAAGTTTTGCCTTTTGGACAGAAAAGAATAGAAAATACATTCAATCAATAATATGATCTATCCCATGACTCTCTCTCAATTTGTTTAGTCTATTACTTTGTGTTCTGATGCTTCATCTTCTACCTCCCCCAGCCTATAGCCTATTGTTGTATTAATGGGTGTCTGTCTTCACTTGACTTGGTATCTCCTCATAGGCAAGAGCATACAAAACACGAAATAGGTTTCAAACTGTGATAAGATTTCACTGACACAAGAGGACACAATTACCAATACATTCTACTGGGCCAAAAATTATTCTAGTTTCCTCTTGCTGCATTTGGAATCAAGTCTAAACAAAGTGACTCCTTTGACCCAAGTATTTATCTTTTGTTTTTGTTTTAATTTTGCATTTTTGTACATTTTAAAGGTTAGTTTCCTCTCACAGGTATTACACAATGGCTGTATTCCGCATGTTGTACAACACAACTTTGAGCCTATCTTACATCCAGCAGTTTCTACCTCCAATTCCCACACCTCTATATTGCCCTCACCCCTCTCCCGACTGATAACCAAGAGGTAAGTATGGGCAGAGAGGCAGAAGCCAGGAAGGTGGCACAGTTTGCCTATAACTGCCCCCCAGTCCTTCTCAAGTCAATTCAGAATTCTCTGCAGCAAAAAATGCCCCCCTTGGGCTTAATTAGATCTAGTTGTTTTTCTTATTTGCAGTAAAAACAGGCCGCCCTAAACTCCCTTGATAAGAATGACCAGGCATGGTCTTTGTACTGGAGAGCTGTTTGCTCACTATTGTGTAACTGTTTATATTTCAGAAACTGCCAGGAATTGGGGAGATTTTCAGTAACAGGAGAAAGATCTTAGCAGGAGCCTGAGCTGCATGCTGTTGAGAGCTGTGGCTTTGTTTTCAGGCATGCTGTCCCATATACTCAGTGTGGCTGCAAGTGTGTTGGGAAGAGAGGTGGGACTTGGGGATCTATTCAGAAAGGGCCTTTGTCCCCGGGAACAAAGGAAAGAGTGGCTGGTTTCCTGTCTGGAGGAGGGGTATTCATCACCCCTTTCCATGAGCCTGTGGTTCATTCAGGCCTCATTCCAACTTCTGAAGTACAGATTTCATTTAAAATTTTCTTTGCAGTAGTGAGTCAATAAAATCAACTAAGCATTCATAGGCCTTTGGTCTAAAAATTCACAAGCCGAAAGTGCAAGTTCTGGGGTCAGATGACCTTTTACATGAGTGAATTTCAGCACCAGTGTTCCTGATCTCGGAGGGAGAGCAGTGAGCGGTCCTGAAGGGATATCTTAGTTCCCTGCCCAAGGATGGAACCTGGGTGGACTGGATGAAACCCCAGGAATCCTAGTCAACACACTCTCAGGGGCTAGAGGCTAGAAGCAAAGTGACTATGGCTCTTTACCCCATTTGAAAGCAAGAATGTTTCAAGGAGGCAAAAACTGTAAATAGATTTTTAAAAAAAAGTTTATTATTAGAGACACAGCACAATGTATGGCAGAGCACACAGAGAAACAGGTTGTTTATTTAAGACAGAAGCAAGGCAGAAATACACCCCCAGAAAGAAAGAGTATGAGCATCCTCTCTAATGAGGAGGAGTGCAGTAAGGCAGAGCTAAGCAGAGACACACACCCGTGGTGGAGTGTGGGAGTCCCGGATGAGGGGGAGAGCAGTAAAGATGTGACATAATATAGATGTGTCTTGTATAAGACAGTCGTTTAGGGTCTTTGCTACCTTTGGCCAATTATCTTGTTAATATCTTCACGCCTGACTGGTCCATGGACCCTCAAAAGGTGCATGTGAAACTGTTTTCTAAGATCCCAATGCAGAGGCCTATGGGTACATGTCCATAGTTACTATTGGGTGGAGCCCCCTCCCTTTTCAACCCCCAAGAATCCTTCCTAAGCATGTGTAGACAGGGAAGTCTTTGTTGAACTCAGGAGTGGACACCTTATCTCTTTGCTTGTGCAGAGCTCAGCTTTTACCACTAGCTTTGTCCTTGGAGTGTCTGGGTGTGAACAAAGCTTGAATTTTACTCGACTTGACAAACACCAGGGGTCCGGCCCAGAGGCACCCTGTCTCCTACCTTACTAAGTGCAGGTTCCCTTCCTCTCTGTGTCTTGGTTTCCTTGTCTGTAAAATGAGAAGGGTTTGACTAGATTATCCCTGAGGCAGAGTGAAGATGAACATCCCTTGTACTTCAAGGCAGGAAGAGGTTGGGGGAAGAATCTGAACATGGCTGGGCACCTACTGGCGTCCAGCCCCGGTTGGATCCAGGGATACCCTCAGGGGAGATGGCATCGGGGGGAGAGAGAGAGAGAGAGAGAGAGAGAGAGGGAATGTTGCAGTTAAGAAAATAAAGGCAAGAAAGAGGTTGATATTCCTTAGTTTATGCAGAAAGCCAATAAAGCCCCAGCACAGAACTTGCTCTGTTCACGTAGGCCACAGGCGCCTTCTTGGTGTAGCGAGCAACCCACCTTGGGCACCTTCTCAAGAGGGTCTTAGAAGCCCGGGCAAGAAAGTGAACTCAGAGGGCCCCTGCGCTCCAGAGAGTCAACCTGAAAAGAGAGAGAAAAAGAAAGAAAAAAGAATGACACGGGGAGACCAAGCTTCAGTGAACATGGCCCGTAACTTTATTTTCCAAAGGAGCTTATATACTTTAAGCTGTACATAGAGAATAATGGAAGATGCAGAGTCATGCAGGGTCAGCAGTCCTGACCCTTATCGAGACCAGGCTTTCTTTCTGCATACCTATCTGTATATACAGGTCTTAGGTAATTTACCTCATCTTCTGGCCAGGAGGCTTGTTAACATTTTATGACCCTTTTTTCTGATAAAGCTTAGTTAACCAGAAAACTTATTTTCTCTAAAAGTGTTTTTTATCTAAAATCTGGCCCCACTCTCAGAAAATACTAAATAAAGTTACTTTCTTCATAGATCAAGGGTACATTGGGTTACAACAAGGAGAGAGAATTTATTAACTCAAGGTCTAATGTTATTAATGCCAAGGCTACTACTTATTTTTTCTATATATCAACTATATTAATCAATGTACTCCCAGGCATACAACGAATAAGAGATATGAAAACTCAGCAGCAAGCATTGGCTCAACAATGAAACCCTTCACCAGTACTATTCTAATAATTTTAACTTCTAGAAAGGTTTTATTTAAGCTTCCCATGCCTCTCGCAGTTGAGAGGCTGTAAACAATCACAAGTGTAGTTGTTAAAGTCCGGACAAACCTGTCAGGCAAGTTAGAGAGCCATCAGAGGGGTTTGAATGGAAACACTCCTATTATGCCCAGGAGACTTATTAACTAGAGCCCTAAGCTGATTTTCTTCAGAGAAAGGTAGTCGGGGATAGCCCCCCATTGGTATCAAAGGAGTTGGTGGAAGGCATAAAACAGTAAGACAGACAGACTCTGGTTTTGGGGTAGATGCTCGAGCAGGTCCAGGGGGTCCCTTGAGTCCTGATTCACCTTTGCCTGTCAGGTCTCTTCCTTATGACCTTTGTCATGGGTGGGATCTCCTGTGCTGGCTCCCGGCAGGCACCCTTTCTGCCTGAAACTTTAGAAGGGATTAAAATTGTAAAGATGGCACATTCTCTGATGAGCCATCCACAGTGACACTGTCACGGAAAGAAAGCGATCCTGGGCGGTCAAGGTCAAGTGTGAGGAGATTCTACTGGGTGTAAGGCCACTCAATATGGCCAGAGAAGCTAGTACCTCCCTCCCAGCAAAGGGCAGCAACGATGGCCTCCAAGCCCCAGAGATACAGATTGCATTGCTGAGAGGATTCTGGGGTTTGGGGAGAGGTCCAAACAGGGCTCTACCTGGGGGAGGCATCAATAGAAGGGATTTGAAACCATGGGAGAGAATGAGCCCAAGCCTAGAGTAAGTGCAAGGAGAGAAGGGAGCCAGAGGTGAGGCTCCTGCTCCCCTCTGTGAAGTGTCAGAAGAGGAGGAGAGACAAGTGAAGGAGGCCAAAGGATAAGAAGATTGAAGACAGGAAATGAAAGGCAAGGAGGAGTCAGTGACCACTGGGGTCAAATGCAGCCCATGTTTGGTGGAGGTGGAGGGCTAGACACCAGTCTTGTTGAGGAGGAGACACTGGATTTTGCAACAGGGTCATCTTGGAGACCTCCTTTTGGCCTTGCCCCTGAGTCAGCAGTCTGCCCCTCTTTTTTGTGACAAGACTTCCTGGTGTGAAGCCAGTTTCAAACTTTATTCTGATGGAGGAGTTCCATAGAAGGCCTGCCTTCTGGCCTCATCTCATAGCTCAGTGCAGAGGTCACGAGCAGCCAAGGGTCACCTTTTCATTGGAATGTTGGCAGCACACAGCCTTGGCATTGCCCTCTTCCTCCCTGGGGGGCTCAGAACTCACAGATCCTGAGGCGCATCTCAGCACAGGCTCTGTTGTTCTAGCTGCCATCCCGATAGATCTCTATGCAGCTCTCTGGGCCTTTGTCAGTGACCCTGTTGTTGGGCTCATGGGGGCGCCCAGAGAGAATAGACAAGGAGCTCCCCCGTGGGGTAGATGCCCTCATTCCTGGTGTCAGTCATGCTCAGGAAAGCAGCCTTGTTCTGGGCTGTGGCCAGCTGAGTCAAGGCCTCGTTCTCAGCTGCAGAACATGGGGAGGGCAACTGTTCCCTGGCCTGTGTGCAGATCTGCTGGGCAGCCTGAAATCTTGAAGATCTTCTCCCCGACACTCCGGCCATCAGGGAAGAGCACCGCTAGGGGAAGAGGAGAGTCAGGTTGGGGATGTGGCAGCATCTAGGCCTTGTGTTCCAACTGGAGTCTCCAGCCTCCCTTCCGGGTGCCAGGGCACCAGATGGGAAGAAAGTGAGGCACTTGGTTCAGAGCAGCTCTGGCTCCACGATGTGCCCTGAGTGGTGCCGTGGTCTCTAGGTACAGGTGAGGACCCCAGAACTCAGGTGCTTACTTAGGAGGCCCAAAGTTGCCCAGCTGTCAAATGTAGATGAGAATCAGACCTTACTGTATGCGACACTAAACTCCCATATGCACTTTCTGTTCCTCCCCCTGTTGTATGCCAGAATTGGGGTTTTAATCAATGTGTAAATAGTTAGGGCTTTGGCAGGGAAATGACACTGTAGAGACCAGGGCAGTTCCTGAGAGTGAGGAAAATACCAAACAAACAGGCAGCTCACTCTCACCCTTGGATGGTGACTGGGCATGTGGAGTTGTCTGAGCGGTTCTGTGCTGTGTGAAGGAGTGAGGAGAAAAGGGAGGACGGGGGTGCATCTGAGAGCAGCCAATTGCTCACCTCTGCACCGGGGGCAGTCCAGTGTTGGCTTCCGTATGTTCACAGGTGATGCTACAGCCAGTCAGCCTCCCTGAACCACTGGGCAGGGGATGATGGCATCTGTGAGCTATATGTGGGAGTGGGAGTGCAGGGTGGGATCAGCTTTGGAGAGAGCCCTGTCTAGGCCTCAGAAGGTCATGTGTTCAGCCCACCCTGGCAATGGCAACCCAGGAGACAAGGGAAAATCACTTCCCTTTTCAGAGTCTCAGTCCTTATTTCTAAGGTAGAGGTACATTACGTAACAGCATGCCCTATGTGACGTGTTAAGTATCTCTTTTTATTCCATCCTATCCACACCGCTCTGACTCCAGGGTCTGCATGGAAATCTTTAGGGCTCCTAAGAGGGCTCACTAGACTGGTTCTGAACCCAGGCTGTACCCTGGCCCAATGCCCTTTTCCTCTGAGTAGCTTCAACAAGCAATCAGAGACCAGATTTTCCACGGAGTCAGGATGGCACCCAGACAGCCCTGGACAAGGTCAGTGCAAGCTTGTGTGCCATGATTGGTTACATCCCATGCATCTGGGTGTGTGTGCATGAGCATGCATGAATATATCCGTGTGTCCATCTGGTGTACATGGCCGACTCAAGGTCCATCATGATATGTGTGCATATGCATGCATGTATGTTCATGTATGTAGATGCTGTCAACTGAGTTATGGTGTTTAGGTACACACGTGCAGCCCACACATATGCCTAAGTTCTCCTTTGTTTGTATCAGTCTGCATGAAGGAGTAAATAGGTGTGCAGATAAGCTTGTGCAAGGAGGAAGACAAACTGCTGGAAATTCTCATCCTACTACTTCAGCACTTAGTTGACTTTAGTCCTTAGGAGCCAACCGTTTGTCTCACCCAATTAGGCCCCTTTATGCTCTGCTGCTGCTGCTGCTAAGTCACTTTCGTCGTGTCCGACTCTGGGTGACCCCATAGACGGCAGCCCACCAGGCAGCCCTGTCCCTGGGATTCTCCAGGGAAGAATACTGGAGTGGGTTTCCATTTCCCTCTCCAAAGCATGAAAGTGAAAAGTGAAAGTGAAGTTGCTCAGTCATGTCCGACTCTCAGCAACCCCGTGGACTGCAGCCCACCAGGCTCCTTCAGAAAACTGTTCCTTTTTTTGATCAAAGAGGTTTGATAAGTGATGTGCATTCAAAACTGTCATCAGGGAGAGCAGAGAAGGAGGAGGGACAGTTAGTAGAGTCCCAGGGCACAGGGCACTCAGGTGTGTTCTCCAGGAGGCCTCTGTGTGCTTAGAATCCAGGCTTAGGGAAGAATCTGCTTTAAGTACCCAAGGAGATGCAGGAACAGTCCAGCACTGGCCAGATATTGGAGGCAGCCTGCTCCTGCCAGACTTCAGGGCATCTTTAGGGTGAGATACTTGGTGGCCACACACCAGGGTCAGGACCCTGCAGCCTTGAACCCCACATGAAACATCCCACCCCCACTCTCAGGATCATGTCTGAATTCTCTGCTGTCCTGGGCTGTGTGGCTGCTTCTCTGGGCATTTGCATACCTGGCCCCACAGAGGGAAGAAATGCATCCTGGGTTGGGTGTCCCCTTTTCTGTCATAGGAATCCACCCAGAGTAGGCTGGAGTGAAGTTCTGCTGAACTGATGACATGGACCGCATCCTCCTCCTTATCTAGTGCATCTACTTGAGCTCCTGGAGCACGTGGGGCACAGCTCTGTCCCAGCCCTGTCCTTAGCCCGACTCCTACCCCAGGTCTAGGTCCAGTCCCAGCCATGGCCCCAGCAAGTCGAATTTAGACCCAGCCCAGCAAACTGCAAGCCAAGCCCAGACAGACCCTATCTGAGGTCCACCCTCAGTGCCAGCTCAGGGTCAGGTCTAGGAACTCACCTTTCTCATACTGAGAGGAGACATTTTGGAGGCATTGTCGCTGTCCCTCTAAGATCACAAACTGATGCCTGAGAGCACTGATCTTTGCGGAAGAGAGAGGCTGAGTGAAGATGGGTCCAGCATAGCCTGGGGTCACTCAGAGCTCAGGCCTCAGGGAAGGGTGTCCAGGTGCAACCCATATTGGGGGTAGGGTAAGGAGTTGGGACAGAACCATAGGAGGCCCACCTCTGCTGACATAGCTGGCCTCTGCTGCCCATGGGATTCTCTTGTAAATAGTATCCCCCGAGAAGATCCCTGCACCTCACGGACACTGAACCAGATGACATTTTAATTCCAAATTCTAGGAATCTGGTATAACTTCCTTTTGTGTGTGTGTGTGTGTGTGTGTGTGTGTGTGTGTGTGTGTGTGTGCGCGTGTGTTTGGGAGGTGGGGGTAGCATGGTTATTTGAAGTTCAAGGTTATCTGATGAATTGGGAAGGGAGGTTTGCTTGTCCCAAAGATCAGAAGGGAAAACTGCTCAGGTTGCCCTCCAGTGAGTCATAGAGAGGCTAAGACCAGTGTCCACCTCACTGTCCATCTGTTATTCTTTCCTGCTTCCACTCCCACCTGTAACTAGGGGGGATGCCTGAGAAGAGGGACTGAGCTGAAGAAGGTCTATTCCCTACCTCACACCCTAGTGGAGGTCTCCAGGGCTTCCTTACCTGGGACTACAGTCTCTCCCTTTGCTCCTTTACTCCATGATCACCTCTGACCCCCTTTAGTCCTGGGAGGCCCCTGGCACCTGAAGGTCCCTGTGGACTGATGGCTCCAGCAGGCCCTGGAATCAGAAAAGAATCGTTGCATGTGTTCTGGGCACATTTTCCAGCATTTTCGCCTCCCCCAGTACATGGACTGTCATACCCCCAGCAATACACCCTCCCCCTGTACAAATGTTCTTCAGTGCCTGGATCCTCTCCTTGCAGCCTCTTCGTACACTGTCGAACAACCCAACAACCAGCCTTCCCTGGATACAGACAGCCCATGCTACTTGCACCACCCTCTCCCTAGAGACAGACAGTTCCCAGAGCCCAACGCTGGCTCTTGCCCTGTAATGCCAGCTCTGACCTGGTGGCTGGCAGTGGTGGGCACAGGGAATGTGAGCCCAGCCCCATGACCATTGCTCATCTTCTATGCCAGCACTTCCAGGGGCTCCAGGCTCACCAGGGGCACCTCTCTCTCCTTTGAGACCTGCGGGGCCTGGGGAGCCCTGCATGCCTGGGGCACCTGCTCCTCCTGAGAAAGGAAGACATTGGAGAAACATGCCTGAAAGTGCACTCAGCAGGTACCATTTCCTGAGCAGTGCAGCTTGTCACCCACAGCTCCAGGTGAGAGAGCAAGAGAGCGACCTGGGAGACTGCTCCTGCCTGCTTGGTCTCCTCTAGGAAATTCAGTCAGTGTGGGAATGTCGGGGGAGAGGCCCAGGCCAGGCCTACCAGGCGTGGAGGTTCCAGGCTTTCCAGGCACTGTGCATATACCCTGGTCCCCACCAGGGCTGCCAACATCACCCCTCCCTTCTCCCTCCCTTACCTGCCACATACCACCCTCCTACCTTTGGGTCCAGGTTCTCCTTTGGGGCCTGGTGTGCCTGCAGGTCCCATGCTGGGAGGAAGAGCCTCTCTTCCAGCTGGACCAGGCATACCTGTAGGCCCTGGGGAAAAGGACCAGCCAAGTCAGTGACACTGAACCTCCTTGGAAGTGGAAGTGCACAAAAGATGGGGCTATAATAGAAGTCAGACAGGCAGCCTCCTCCTAAAGATGTTGCCCTCACTCTTCACCCTCCCCAGGAGCTCCAGCCTTCCCTGAAATAACCCTGTGCCACTTCGAGAATGACCTTCCCCTTCCTGGAGTAGAATCTGGGCATGCCTACTGCCGTGGCCTAGCGGCAGCACGCCATCTGCAGACACCTGCATTCCATGCCCAGCTGCTCACCAGGTGGTCCAGTGTCTCCCTTTAGTCCAGGTTCTCCAGCAGAGCCATTGTCCCCTTAGGCCCAATAGGGCCAGCTGGTCCAGGCATTCCTGCTCATCCTCCTAGTCCTGGTGAACTTGTGACAAAAAAAGAGATGTACATAAAGCTGATGCCAGCCCAGGAGGAGCCAGCTGCCTGCAGAGTCAGGGCCCTGGCATTCCTTCAGGGTTCTGTAGGGTGTAGACACTCCCCTCCACCTGACTGGTCCAGTGGTGATCCAGGAAATGCGTGTCCATATTCCCATTTACAGATGAAGAAACAGGCTTGCAGAGTTGGAGGCAGATCCAAACCAAGACCCACCTGCCTGCATACAATGCACCTGCTCCTGCCCCAAGGCCACAGTATTTATGATAGGTAAGTCTGTCAGCTTTTACCCTTGACCATGGGCCCCCTGCCCTCCACCTTCTGAGAACCAAAGTTTATGTCAGAAATGACACCTGACACTAATCACCAGAGGAATATAAATCAAAAGCACAATGAGCTGTCACTGCATACCTTTAGAATGCTATGATGAAAAAGATAGCAAATAACAGTGTTGGAGAATGTGGAGAAAAGAAAATCTTTGTGCACTGTTAGTGGGAACGTAGGCTTCCCTGGTGGCTTAGAAGGTAAAGAATTTGCCTGTAATACACGAGACCCAAATTCAGTCCCTGGGTTTGGAAGATCCCCTGGAGAAGGGGATGGCTACCCACTCCAGCATTCTTGCCTGGAGAATTCCATGAACAGAGGCGCCTGATGAGCTATAGTCCATGCAGTAGCAAGAAGTAGATATGACTGCGCCTAGCGGGAATGTAAATTGATACAGCCACTGTGGAGAACAGTATGAAGTTGCTCAAAAATTAAAAATAGGTCTACTATACTTTCTAGCAATTCTGCCTCTGAGTATTTAAGCAAAGAACATGAAAACACTAATTCAAAAAGATATTGAACTCTCAAGTTCATCGCAGCATTGTTTACAGGAGCCAAGATATGGAGGCAGCCTAGAGTCTAAGAATCTGTGAATCAATGAATGGATGGAGAAAATGCAGTTTGTATATACAGTGGAACATTATTCAGCCATAAAAATTAATGGAATCTTGCAATCTGCAATGACATGGACAAACCCTGAGGGCTTTTAAATGGTTATAAGTGGAATAAGTCAGGCAGAAAAATACAGGTATCATAGGATATTTGGAATCTAAAAAACAAATGAACAAAAGCAGCACACACAAAGATGCAGAGAATAGATTGATGGTTGCTACAGGTGGGGTTGGGAAGTGAACAGAATGAATGAACATAGGCAAAAGGCACAAACTTCCTGGTATAAAATAAATGAGTCAGAGGAATGCAAGGTACAGCAAGGTTACTATAGTTAATAATACTGGGTTGCATGCTTAAAAGTTGCTTAGGGAGTAGATTTTTAAAGTCCTCATCACACACACACAAATTGTAACTATGTGTGTTGATGGATTTTGACATGTCTTATTGTGCAATCACTTCACAATACATACAAACATAAAATCATTATGTTGTATACTTGAAACTAATATATTTTTGGTCATTTATATTTTAATAAAAAGAAGAGAAAAAGCTATGTAAGATGCTCTTAAAGTACAGAAAATAGACTAGATTATAACATACCATTAAGTGATGGAAGGATGTTATAAACATCTATTCAATATGGTTCTCTTCATCCACAGACTGGATGTCTTATGTATGTGCACATGTAAAACCTATTGGAAAACCCATAAGAACAGCATATACAAAGTTCCTTCTATGTGGCACAATTCAGGTCACCTTGATTTTCTTCTTTTTATCTTTGGTGACCATATATTATTTTTATATTGGAAAAGTGACCAAACATTTTTTAAAAACATGTTACTTTTGTGAAGTAACTGCCTAAGTCTGAAATTACATGAGATTTACCCCTATATAAGAATTTTACACTCCATTCTGGGAATTTGATTATTCTTGATCCATTGAGATGAAATTCACATAATAGAAAATTAACTTTTTAATTTTTTTTTGGCTGTGCCGCACGACATGCAGAATCTTCTTTCCCTGACCAGAGATTGAACCCAGGGCCTCTCAATGAGAACGCAAAGTCCCAACCACTGGGCCACCATCGAATTCCCTAAAATCAGCTTTTTCAAAGTGTACAAATCAGTGTCATTTTGCTCATTCATAACATTGTGCCACTACCACCTCTATTTAACTCAAAAATATTTCATCAACCCCAAAGGAAACCTCACACCTGTTCATCACTCCATCGCTGCCTCCTCCCAGGCCCTGGCTTCCACTATTCTGCTTCCTGTCTCAATGATCTATTCTGAATATTTTATATAAATACATACAAAAAAATGACCTTTTGTGTCTGGCTTTTTGAACATGGAGTGACCTTCTTGGGGCTCATCCCAGTACTTCATTCCTTTGTATGCTTGAGCAATGTTCTATAGTGTGAACACAAAACATTTTGTTTATCATACACTGTGGATAAACGTTGATAGACACTTGGGTGGTTTCCATTTTTTACTCTTGTGAGTAAAGCATTCATGTGCAAAAAGACAACAAAAGAAATCTGTCAGGTGCTGCTAACTTGTTCATTCACTTCTTTGTTCATTTCCTCGTTATTTCATTTCTCTGTTCACTGAGAAACTATCTGTGGAACATTGCTTTCTGCCTAGCACTGAGCAGGAGGTACACGTTAGCACCAGGTCCTGATCTGCAAGGAATCTTTCATCAAGTTTTAAACTGTGAGGCACAGGTAATAAGTAAGGAAAACAGTTCCTGAGATGTCCCTCATCCCATCAGAGCATCCTCAATCCGAGCACACACATTTGGAGCAAACAGGACTTTAAGGCTGAAGAGGATTTAGAGAGACTTAGAGAGGAGAGGTGACATTTCAGATTTGGAAACCATTTTCCCAGAGTAAGAAGGTCGGGCCTGCTTGGGCCAAGAATGCACAGGTGGGGGGAGACTGGTGCATTTGATGTGTAGCTGAGAGCCTCTGTGCTGGGCCTTGTGTCCTGCTGTTAGTTCCAACCTTCACTAGGCACGATACGGAAGCCCAGAGGTTGAGCCCTGCATCCCAGACACTGTGGTGCACTGTGCTCAGGCAGAGATGCCTGGGCTCCCAGATGAGCCCCTCCTGGGCTCCCCCTTGGCTGGGTGGCAGCAACTACCTGGAAAGGAAGTCACTCCTTAGAGGGGAGCATCACAGGTGGCCCATCCTTGTGCACTAACCATGGAGGCCACAGGTGCACTGAGGGGGAGGAAGGAACATCCTGCTGAGCAGCAATCACCATGCCTCCCAAGCACTCATTTTTGCCTCCTCACATCCCCTGAAGTCCTAGCCCTGTAGCTTACTGGCACCTGAAGTGAAGCTTTATGGACCAGCAATTTGGCCAGCCTTAACTGTACTAAAATGCCTCATCTCCAGGCCATTTACATTCTTTTATTCCAACAAGTATTCACTGAGCTTCTACTAGGTACAAGGTGCTGTCCTAAATGCTGAGATTATACTAGTGAAAAAAAAGCAGACATAAGCCACATCCCTTCCTCACAGAACTTAAACTCAGCTACATAGAAATAGATAATAAAAATTAAAATGTACAACAGATGGTAATTCATCAGATCAGAATAAGTGCTACAGAGGTAAATTAAAGCATAGCGTATTGGCGGGGGTGTCTTCTAAATAGGATGGCCAGAGAGGGAGTCTATGAGTGAAGCTGTGAAGGGGGTGAGGAGTGAGCCATGGGGATGTGCATGCTCAGAGCGAGGACAGGGCCCTGGGGAGGCAGGGGGATGTGCGTGCTCAGGGACCAACAAGGAGCCAGTGTGGTCAGAGTCTGGGGAGTGTGGGAGGAGGGAAGGAAATGAGCTCAGAGAGATCAGCAGGGGTTGAGGTTAGGAGATACTGTGGGACGTGAGTTTCACTCCCAGGGGAGATGTGCACCCCAGGAGGCACTCTGGCACTGAATCCTTCTGGGCAGCAATCTCAGAGGCACTGAGGAAAGAAGGAATTGTCCCTGGAAATACAGCCCCCCAAGCAGGGTCCAGGTGTTATTGGCCCTGCACGACATGTCTGGGGCATCACCAAGTGACCCAGCACCCCCCTCTACCTCTGCTCAAGGGTCTCTCCTCTCAGGCTCATCTTGTCCTTTACATCAGGTTCTTGGGAACATGTGTGTCAGAATCTGTGGGGGAGGTCATCCCCAGTGCAGACTCTGGCCCCACCCAGCCCTGCTGGTCAGGATCTGAGGATGCTGGGATCTCCAGGAAATTCCCAGACCTGTCACCATTGAAGGAACCGGTGCCTGGATCTGGGGAGCCAGTGTGGAGCCTGGTCTTGGCCCGACTGTGCACTGTTCTCTCTCCAAGCACCAACCCAAGGCCAGGCTTGGAAAGCACAGGAAAGAGAGGTCTGGGGTACACCATGTAGCTGAGGGCCACTGTAGGGAAAGTCCCCACCCCTCCCCTGCCCCGGGATTCAATTCAGGACCCCCTGGGAGCTAGAGGGAACTGGTACCTTGAATACCGCCCCACTATTGAGATCACTTCTTGGCATCCTTATCACGGCTCCATTCATTAATGCTGGGAACGACTTTCTGTCTGTAAAGGAGAGATACTTGTCTCTTATCCTACAAAGCCTGGGGATATTGTGTATTCTTTGCAGCTTAAATGTTATTCGCTTCTTTCCTCTACAGCTAAAATGCAAACCAAAAAAAGATAAGGACCTCAGTTGATCCCTCCACAGCCCTGGTTCAGTGCCATGGTGGTCCCCTCGTACTCGTTGGTTTATTGAATTCTCACTTCTCGCCAGTAACACCCAGATCTTCTGCTGTGGGTCAGTGTTTCTCAGACACTTCCCTTAATAAGCTGTATTTTAGGAAACCTCAGGAGAATCCACCTAATTGGTACAGCAAGAGGATGTGACTTTACCCTGAAACCTCACAAAAAAAAAAAAAAAAAAATGAAGGCTTGGCTCAATTATTTATCTGTCTGTGGTCCTAATATTTCCATCCATAGATGAGCAAACTGAGACTCAGAGACACTGAATAGTTTGCCCTAGGGGCCTCTGCTGTGGAGAAAGAGCTATCAGACATACACAGATGTGTCTGATAAAGAAAGCCATGTCCTTTCACCATCTAGGTTGGGTTTCACATAGCATCATTGTATCACAATTTTCTTCCCGATCAAATGAGATTAATGCATCACTTGTTAGACTTTTGGTCGGATTGTATAAACTACTCAAGTGAACTCCTAAGCACAGGACTAGACTATGAAATATAAGGTCCCTTTCTTTCTCTCTGTAATGTATTTAGGGAAAATCCTTTTATTCAGGCTTGAGTATGGGGCCACAGTGCCTCATCCTTTCTCACTCATCATGGAGTTCAGCTCAGTTCAGTTCAGTCACTCAGCCATGTCCAACTCTTTGCAATCTCATAACCTGCAACACGCCAGGCCTCCCTGTCCATCACCAACTCCCGGAGCTTACGCAAACTCATGTCCATCGAGTCAGTGATGCCATTCAACCATCTCATCCTCTGTTGTCCCCTTCTCCTCTCACCTTCAATCTTTCCCAGCATCAGTGTCTTTTCAAATGAGCCAGTTCTTCACATTAGGTGGCCAAAGTATTGGAGTTTCAGCTTCAGCATCGCACTTCCAGTGAATATTCAGGACTGATCTCCTTTAGGATGGACTGGTTGGATCTCCTTGCTGTCCAAGGGACTGCCAAGAGTCTTCTCCAATACCACAGTTCAACAGCACTGATTCTTTGGTGCTCAGCTTTCTTTATAGTCCAACTCTCACATCCATACATGACTAGTGGAAAAACCATAGCCTTAACTATATGGACTTTTGTTGGCAAAGTGATGTCTCTGCTTTTTAATATGCTGTCTAGATTTGTCAGAGCTTTTCTTCCAAGGAGCAAGTGTCTTTTAATTTCATGGCTGTGGTCACCACCTGCAGTGATTTTGGAGCCCAGAAAAATGAAGTCTCTCACTGTTTCTGTTGTTTCCCCATCTATTTGCCATGAAGTGATGGGACCAGATGCCATGATCTTAGTTTTCTGAATGTTGAGTTTTAAGCCAATTTTTTCACTCTCCTCTTTCACTTTCATCAAGAGGGTCTTTAGTTCCTCTACACTTTCTGCCATTAGGGTGGTATATCTGAGGTTGTTGCATATCTGAGGTTGTTGATATTTCTCCTGGCAATCATTTTCCTGCTTGTGCTTCATCCAGCCTAGATTTCACATGCTGTCCTCTGCATAAGTTAAATAAGCAGGGTGACAATATATAGCCCTGATGTACACTTTTCCTGATTTAGAACCAGACTGTCGTTCCATGTCTGGTTCTAGCTGTTGCTTCTTGACCTGCATACAGATTTCTCAGGAGGCAGGTCAGGTGGCCTGGTATTCCCACCTCTTTAAGAATTTTTCACAGTTGTTGTGATCCACAGAGTCAAAGGCTTTGTCATAATCAGTAAAGCAGAAGTAGATGCTTTTCTGGAACTTGTACTTTTTTGATGATCCAACAGATATTGGCAATTTGATCTCTGATTCCTCTGCCTTTTCTAAATCCAGCTTGGACATCTGGAAGTTCATGGTTCATGTACTGTTGAAGTCTGGCTTGGAAAATTTTGAGCATTACTTTACTAGCGTGTGAGATGAGTGCAATTGTGCGGTAGTTTGAGCTTTCTCTGGCATTGCCTTTCTTTGGGACTGGAATGAAAACTGACATTTTCCAGGCCTGTGGCCACTGCTGAGTTTTCTGAATTTGCTGGCATATTGAGTGCAACACTCTCACAGCATCATCTTTCAGGATTTGAAATAGCTCAACTGGAATTCCATCACTTCCATTAGCTTTATTCATAGTGATGCTTCCTAAGGCCTGCTTGACTTCACATTCCAGGATGTCTGGCTCTAGGTGGGTGATCACACCAAGGTGGTTATCTGGGTCATGGAGATCATTGTGTATCATTATTCTGTGTATTCTTGCCACCTCTTCTTGATATCTTCTGCTTCTGTTAGGTCCATACCATTTCTGTTGTTTATCATGCCCATCTTTGTGTGAAATGTTCCCTTGGTATCTCTAATTTTCTTGAAGAGATCTCTAGTCTTTCCCATACTACTGTTTTCCTCTATTTCTTTGCATTGATCACTGAGGAAGGCTTTCTTATCTCTCCTTGCTATTCTTTGGAACTCTGAATTCATATGCGTATATCTTTCCTTTTCTCCTTTGCCTTTTGCTTCTCTTCTTTTCTCCGCTATTTGTAAGGCCTTCTCAGACAACCATTTTGCCATTTTGCACTTATTTTTCTTGGGGATGGTCTTGATCACTGTCTCCTGTACAACGTCACGAACCTCCCTCCATAGTTCTTCAGGCACTCTATCAGATCTAATCCCTTGACTCTATTTGTCACTTCCACTATATGATCATAAGGTATTTGATTTAGGTCATACCTGAATTGTCTAGTGGTTTTCCCTACTTTCTTCAACTTCAGTCTAAGAGCTTAATTAAATATGAAAAATCTTTAACAACCTGCAGAGGTACCAGTTACTCTAAATGGACAACAGTTAAGTTCTGGAGCACAGAAGTCCAAGTTCCACTCTTTTACTCACTATTTGAGCATTTCTTGGGTAGTTGGAGTCAGAAGATTCTAGGGGAGAAATCGGGACAGCTGCTGATGGAGCCAGAGGCTTGGGACAGCCAATCTTCGCCAACCAATAAATCCGTGTTTTAGGTGGGCTCAAAATCTGGGTGAAACCCACCCATTTAGGAAGACCATCTATAAGGCTTCCACAGTAAAAGACTGAGAGTTTCTGGGTTGGTTACAACTCCAGTGCCCACCCCTTCCCACCAGGACAAGCCCATGGTCTCAGCTCTACCTGGATCCCCCTTCTTCCCCTGGGGGCCTGTTTTCCCATCTTGTCCATCACAACCACAAAAGCTATCCACTGTCAGGGGACACAGCCACGGTGCAGGGATCAGTCAGTACTTCTCAGAATAGACATCCATTTCTTCTCCCTGGGAATTCTGGGACTGTGTGAGCAGGAGCAGCATGCAGAGAGGGAGAAGAAGCCTGTCATAGACAGATGAACAGAAAGAGGGTGTGCTCTTGATCTGAGGATGTGGATTAAGGCTGGCCCAGCCTCTTGAGGTCAGGAGAAGCCCTTCCCCCATCTCTTCTCCCATCCTCTGGGGAAAAGAGCAGCAGGGCTCCAAACGCAGTTTAGAGAAAGATGGGATTCAGTCTGGCCAGGGAGGACATGAGCAGACCAGCTGGACCTCTGACCTGGTCTGCCAGCAGCATGAATCTACTCTCAGATGCTCTGTGTCATCCCTCTTTGGGCTGGTCATCCTTGCCAGGGGAAATGTGACCAAGATGTAGAATTCCTCACCAAGGCCAAATGTCACATCTGGAAGGACTCCCTGAGTGCCCTTGGGAGGGAACCTTCCCTCCGTGGACTTCCTTCTCCCTTTCTGTACCAGTAAGGTGATTGGCTTAGCTCTGACAATGCAGACTGGCTTCCTCTTACTTGCTGTTCCAGACTGACTAGTACTGGGCTCTGCAGTGCTGTCTGTCCAAAAGAAGCCCTGGTCCTGAATGTTTTGTGATGTCTGTCCTGAGCAAAGGATGGGGATATGACTATGTTTACCAGGATTTGTCATTCCTAGGCTCCATGAGGAAAGTCCCTGGCATACCTAGAGTCCTGTCCAAACCTCCTGTGAGGAGTTGGGACAGGGGCCTCTTGGAGGAAGGGACATGATAGATAGGTGCAGTTAGCAGAAGGCTGGTTTTAGGGAAGTAAAGAACAGATGTCCAATAGAGCTTCCGGTTACCATCAGAAAGGGACTCAAGAGATAAGTGAGATCAGGGGTGGGTATAGGACATAGGTCACTCCTACTGTTGGGATTTTTTTCTTCCCTCAGCTAGAAACTGTAAAGTTTTGACCATGGAAGGTGCTCATGGGCTTTGCAGAGGCTCTAAGAAAGCCTGAGGGACCTGTGCAGAGAATAGAGGGTCGCCAGGCAGGCTGAGGTAGTGGGGTGGAAAAGTTTAATAGGTCAGAGAAGTCTTCCTTCCAAGAGGACAATGAATTGCATTTTCCACAGGGACTTCTAGACAATGGCATCAGAGATCTGGTGGATGTCATATCCAACTCACCTCCCCCGCCTGCCCCACCCCCAGTCCAGGAAACACATCTTCCACCAAACAAAGGGAACAGAGTGAAGAGCATCCCCTATTACCCCATTTGCTCCCACCACTAGCATTGACCCTTCTAGACTGGAACAGCTACACAGACCCTGCTTTCCTCAACACCAGTAGGATAAACCAGCCACATAGGCAGGGAGATATTCACTGGATACTGGAAAACAAATTGAGAGGCAATAATAGAGACACTTACAGTTGCTCTCTCTAGGGCTCAGAAGGTCCAGGCAAATTAGAGTTCCTGGGCCACCATTGGTTCTTTATACCTGCCCTGTAACCTGAAGTCCTAGTGCCAGTTTCCAGAGAAAAGAAAGATAAATTTTTGCCCTGTGGACTCAGTCGATTTTACCTCCACCTGGGTTCTGGACACCTGCCACTGATGTTCATGGCAATAAACACACATTAGAGCACCCTCAGCCCAAGATCCTATCAGGACCTCACTGAAGCCCTGTGAGTAAAGTGGCAGCATCAGTGTCCGTGTTTCACAGATGTCCAGGAATCCAAGGTCCAGAGAAGACCAGCAAGTTGACAATGACCTATAGCTCTTGCAAAAGCAGACTGCCTCTTCTGAGTCCAAGAGCAAGCACCTGCTGTGCCCACTTCTCTTCCTCCTCATCTCAACATTAATGCTCGACACTAGGAAAGCTAGGAAAGAGCTGGGAGCTGCTTGGCAGATCTACAGTGCTTTGCAACAGGTGGAAGCTTATAGAGCAGGCCTATACAAATTGTTGAACAATGCAAAAAAACCCACTTGTGCAGTTATGAAGTTTAGGAATGGGCCAATAAAAATGCCACAGACTGGAGTTCCACCTGCCCTACAGCCCTGCTGCTGCCGGGCTAATAGAAGGATGAGTGGACTACTTAACTGAAACAAGAAACCCACTTTCTCAACCTGTGGACCAGGAGGCTAACTTGAGCCACATGAATTTGTAACTAAATATTCCAGGAGCAATCATCCCTGGCTTTTGCCAAGTTAACCAAGAGGCAAACTAGTTGACATCATCACAGCTCAACTGTTGACCACCCAAGGTCATTGCCAACTACTTGTCAGGAGAATAATTCATCTTGGCCTTGTCACAGGGTGTACCCCCAGGGGAACACATTGTAAATGGCTCTAGGACTGGCAGGGAAGTCCCCAGTGCTTTGGATTTGCAGCCCTATGGGGATTAAAACTAGAAAGGGACTTGCAAGTTTCATCTGGGCCTATGTAAGATGCCTACAAAATTAGTCTAGGCCTCTTACTAGAGAAAGGCACCATTATATTAACCCTGTGATCTGTTACACCCCCTCTCCAGTGTTTGACACTGGCTGTGTGGACTGAGGTTGGACAAGCTTAATGGTAATGTGGCCCAGAACAATAATCATAGTCAAGGGTGTTATTATGTCAGAATGATGTTACTATTTGTATTTTACTTAATGGTCATGATCTTCCCTGCATCGAGCCTGTTAGACATCTTATATTTCATGTCTAGTCTAAGTGGAGGGAGCCTGTTTGCAGATAGATAGGGCAACAATGGGCATGTGTGCAGATAGTGCAACATGAGTCTGATGCCTGTGTCTAGAGCGATATGCTGTTGTTGTCCTCAGGAATTCCATGAAAAATTGACCTGATAAATGCCTGTCTCCAAAGGTTACCTACCTTTTGGACTCTCAGTATTCACTAGCTGTGGTTGTCTGTGTTGCATTTGTGGTATCTGATTGTGGTGTACCCATATATACCTGAGGCCAGGAATACTGTGGAAGAGGGGTGGACCAAGAGAGTAAGGGTCATTCAGGCTGTGTAAGGATGGACTGTATAGTCAGCCCATTCAAGATGGCGGTTCTCTTGCTCTTTCTACCCCTCCTGCTCAACTAGTCCTTGCTCCACTCACAGGACTATCCAGTCCTCTTAAATATAAGGCTTAATTAGTAACCACCTACATGCTGGCTGCTGCCCTAGCTGCAGGTTTCTCTGGTAACAGATAAGCCCAACTGACATCAGATCCTCCTATAAATGGTAGGCTGATACTTTGACACTTCTCCCCCAAAGTCAAAAATTGCTGCCATTTCCTACCTGCTGTAAACGGTGGCAAATTGCTCTAGGACATTCTGTTTCGGACATGTAAGATGCCCTGTCCAATAACCATTGATGTCTTTGTTGCTGTCTTTCACTTTTTTTCCACTCTTAAAGCAGGTCATCTACAAGGCATGAAGGCCTGTGAAGTCCAGCACAACAGCAATAGGCAGGTTCCTTTGGTTTTGGTCTCAGGGAACTGTTAGTGGAGGTCTGGCATTGGGGCCTTCTGCCAGAGCATTGAGAGACCCACTCCTGCTCTGTTCTGGGTGTTGAGCTCTTTGCTTCCAAAACCATGACACAGGCAGGAAAAAGGAGAATGAACATCAGAAGAAGTAAGATTCCAGCTCTGTTTCCCGCCCTGACCTGTCAGGCACAGGACAATGTCTCTGAGGCCAAATCTTGGGGGTTCGATTTATACCTACCATCTGGTCCTTGCAAACTGGGTGCAAATTCAGAGCAACTGTCCACACGAGGCTAGGAGTGGCTTCTCCATTGGTCGGCTAGAATTTGAGTGCACCTCATATACATTTACTTTGCTTGCCCATTAGTTTCCTTAAAATTGACATCCTATTATCTCCCACTTTTCTGAGTCTTAGGGAAAATAGTGATTCGCCTCCTCTTCACTACCCAGAGTACTCAAGTCCTCAGGAATACAGGCATTCCTTGAAACTTTCCCCCTGTCTGCTGAGAGCTGAGATCCAAAGGAAAAATCACCTTCTCTGGCTCAGATGGATTTCCTGGTTTAGTCATTAATGCCTTCAGCGTATGTGCCACTTGATTTAACCAGAAGTGCATCTCTTATGGACAGATGCTCATACATCAGCAGCCACCAAGTCCAGATGAAAAGCACCCGAGCCTAGAATCAGAACTCTTCTTTCAGGCTGTATCAGGAAAGGTGCCCTTCTAATGAGGATGAATTTCCTTTCCCTTCATGCAGAAGAACGCAGGGTCTTGCAAGCCAGCTGAAGCAGAATCATAGTTTTTTGGATACAAATGACTCTTCCAGAGACTCAGATATACCCCCAAACCACTATCTTCCTATTTTTGGAAAACATCAGTTCTCTACCAGGTATAATTGTGTCTCAACTGCAACCAAGCAGAAGGTCAAAGACCTGAGATGATTAGGTTATCCCAAGGGGTAGGAGAGGGTGGATTTGGGGCAGGGTCTGTATGGGCCCGTAGACTCCTCAAGCCTAAGATCCTGGCAACCAATGTTACCTTGTTACCTCTGTTTCATAATCACATACTTCAGAACTCACCAGAGTGGTGGTCTTCAGCACAAGTATACCTTGGAGATAAGAAATAAAAGAATAAACCACATGCCCAACCAGCCTAATCCCTCATTATTTTATTCATTTTCCTTCTTGACCATCCATTCAAAAGAGCCTGTACCACTCCTCCACCTCTGGCCACATGTGTTCCCAAGGGATGAACATTAATTACAAGAATTTGAGTAAATGCTGTCTCAGACATCCTGAGGGCAAACAAGAGAAAAACATCTTTGGGGGAGTTCACTGGTAGCCCAGTGGTTAGGATTCCTGGGTTTCATAGCTGTGGCCTGGGTTCAATTCCTGATCAGGGAACTGAGATTCCATAAGCCACGTGGTATAGCTGAAAAAAAGAAAAATCTTCTCCTCACTGTATCCTCAGTTTGAAGTCCCCGTAACCTATAGCTTATTGGTTTCCTTCTTTTGTTTTTGGCCATGGAATGAGGTGTGGTAGGATCCTAGTTCCTAACCAAGAATGGAACCAGTATAGTATCTGTTGCATTGCAAGTGTGGAATCTTAACCACTGGACCACCAAGGAAGCTTCCCCATAGCTTACTGGGAACTATAACATTTGTAAAAAACTTGATCTCTAATAGGTTGCTTTAATTTAGTTGTTGGTATTTGGAATATGGCTTCTCCTAGATTAACCATTTTCTTTCTAGCTGTCTCTTTGATCATAGAGGCATTAAATTTTTTCCCCTTTTTTATAGTGAGTATTCCATTCAAAAATTATTCTAGCAGTCCGTAAGCTGTCCTGTATCACATCTATCAGAAACAGGAGTGCAAAAAAGGAATCCTGGTCTCAAAACTAGGAGCATGGGTATTATATTATCCAGAGTCCCCATAGTATATATTGTTCATTATTCTCTAGTGTTGACTATAGTCATCAAGGACAACATCCCATTATCAAATTCACCCTGTTGCTTACATTCTATACAATGTCCTCATGTGACTTCATTCTCTACTGTGAGATGAATATCCAGTCCAGGTCCCCATCAGGGAATGCACCAAACCAAGCTTTCCTCCACTGGTAGAAGATACAAACAAATTTATTTTTATTTAATCCCTCACATTGTGTGATATAACATGCAAAAAATGTTTAGCAAAATAACTGATATAACATATTGAGTCAGAATTGCTAGCCCAGATTGTCTCTTCACCTTGATCCTGAGAGATAATGAAAGAAATTCAAGCATACTTGGATTCTGGTTCCTGGAATGCAAACATTTCTTTTTTTTTAATTAAATAATACTTGACATACAGGATTGTATATATTTAAGATGTACAGCATATTGTGCTGTACTTAGTTGCTCAGTCATGTGTGATTCTTTGTGACTTCATGGACTGTAACCCGCCAGGCTCCTCTGTCCTTGTGGATTCTCCAGGCTTTTATACTGGTGTGGGTCGCCATGCCCTCCTACAGGGGGATTTCCCAGCCCAGGGACTGAACACTGGTATCCCACACTTCAGGCAGATTCTTTACCCTCTGAGTCACCAGGGAAGCCCAAGATGTGGCACCTATTAATTTGATGTATTTACAGATTGTAATATGACTAGAACCAGACATCTTGAATGTGAAGTCAAGAGGGCCTTAGAAAGCATCACTATGAACAAAGCTAGTGGAGGTGATGGAATTCCAGTTGAGCTGTTTCAGATCCTGAAAGATGATGCTGTGAAAGTGCTGCACTCAATATGCCAGCAAATTTGGAAAACTCAGCAGTGGCCACAGGACTGGAAGAGGTCAGTTTTCATTCCAATTCCAAAGAAAGGCAATGCAAAAGAATGCTCAAACTACCGCACAATTGCACTCATCTCACATGCTAGTTGAGTAATGCTCAAAATTCTCCAAGCCAGGTTTCAGCAATACGTGAACCATGAACTCCCTGATGTTCAAGCTGGTTTTAGAAAAGGCAGAGGAACTGGAGATCAAATTGCCAACATCCATTGGATCATGGTAAAAGCAAAAGAGTTCCAGGAAAACATCTATTTCTGCTTTATTGACTATGCCAAAGCCTTTGACTGTGTGGATCACAATAAACTGTGGAAAATTCTGAAAGAGATGGGAATACCAGACCACCTAACCTGCCTCTTGAGAAATCTGTATGCAGGTCAGGAAGCAACAGTTAGAACTGGACATGGAACAACAGACTGGTTCCCAATAGGAAAAGGAGTACGTCATGGCTGTATATTGTCACCCTGCTTATTTAACTTCTATGCAGAGTACATCAGGAGAAACGCTGGGCTGGAAGAAGCACAAGCTGGAATCAAGATTGCCAGGAGAAATATCAATCACCTCAGAAATGCAGATGACACCACCCTTATGGCAGAAAGTGAAGAGGAACTAAAAAGCCTCTTGATGAAAGTGAAAGTGGAGAGTGAAAAAGTTGGCTTAAAGCTCAACATTCAGAAAACGAAGATCATGGCATCCAGTCCCATCAGTTCATGGGAAATAGATGGGAAACAATAGAAACAGTGTCAGACTTTATTTTGGGGGGCTCCAAAATCACTGCAGATGGTGACTGCATCCATGAAATTAAAAGACGCTTACTCCTTGGAAGAAAAGTTATGACCAACCTAGATAGTATATTCAAAAGCAGAGACATTACTTTGCCAACTAAGGTCCGTCTCATCAAGGCTATGGTTTTTCCTGTGGTCATGTATGGATGTGAGAGTTGGACTGTGAAGAAGCCTGAGCGCCCAAGAATTGAACTGTGGCTTTTGAACTGTGGTGTTGGAGAAGACTCTTGAGAGTCCCTTGGACTGCAAAGAGATCCAACCAGTCCATTCTGAAGGAGATCAGCCCTGGGATTTCTTTGGAAGGAATGATGCTAAAGCTGAAGCTCCAGTACTTTGGCCACCTCATGCAAAGAGTTGACTCACTGGAAAAGACTGATGTTGGGAGGGATTGGGGGCAGGAGGAGAAGGGGACGACAGAGGAGGAGATGGCTGGATGGCATCACTGACTCGATGGACGTGAGTCTGAGTGAACTCTGGGAGTTGGTGATGGACAGGGAGGCCTGGCGTGCTGCGATTCATGGGGTCGCAAAGAGTTGGACACGACTGAGCGACTGAACTGAACTGATTTGACTTCTATTGTAGTGGTAATTAGCACCTCCATGATAAAACTTAATTATAATTTCTTTTAAACTGTAGAACAATTATACCAAGGAAGTTCTCACACTGTTGCCAAAGTTCTAGGCCCTACAACAGACTTCTAACCTAGGGATCTGGCAAAGCAACTGAGTATCCCCAGGGAATCTGACTTTGATAGTAAGCAGAATTTGATTACAGAACTTCTACAGGACTGGGAAACAGACTCTTGGAGGATACAAACAAAAGCATCTGCATACCAAGAATCAGGAGAAAGGAGCACTGACCGCATAAGAGACTGAGCCAGACTTGCCTGTGAGTGTTTGGGAATTCCTGGCAGAGGCATGGGTTGACAGAGGCCTTTCACGAGGTCAGGGGCACTTGTCTCCAACAGTGCTGGGAGGCACAGTGTGCTGGCATAAATCCTTTTGGAGGAGGTCACCATTACCCCTACCATAGAATGGCCTCAGACCAAACTACAGGGAGGGAACACAGTGACCCATCAGCAGAAAATTAGATTACAGACTTATTAAGCATGGCTTCTTACCCTACTGCTCTCCACCGGGTGCCCTTTGCCAATAAAATCTCTTGCTTTGTCAGCGCATGTGTCTCCTTGGACAATTCATTTCTGAGTGTTAGACAAGAGCCCAGTTTCAGGCCCTGGAAGGGGTCTGCCTTCCTGCAACAAATGGCGACCCTGGCAGAGACTCTTCTTCGCCGAGACTGACATCCTGACCACTTGGGGTACTCAGGGGCCAGCTTGCTTGCCAGTGGACCAGACCCAGCAGCCGCAACTGGGAACCTTTTGTCCCTGGTCTCCTCCTGACACGGACAACTGGCCAGAGTGCCCCGACCGGTAAGGAGCAAGAGACTGTATTTACCTCTCTCCCCTTCCCTCTCTCTTTCCTCTCCTTAACCCTTCCTATTCTTCCTTGTTTTTTTAGTCCCCCAGTCCTGGATGCAGGGATCTGGTCGAAAGGCCCTCAGTCTGAGCTGAGAATTGGAGATTGATCATCTCCTCTTGGCAGAGAACCTGAATTCTGGTTCTGGTCTGGTCTGATTTCTGGTAGAGCCGAGTTCCAGTCCTCCCTTCTCTGGAGGCCCAGGGAAAAGTCCCAGAACACCTGGGTATCTGTAGGTGGCAGAAGTCGTCTGAAGGCCACCCCTTTCACCCCTCCTCTCCCGCCTCCTCCCCCTTCTTCTTTCAACCTGGCTTCCTTTCCTCCCTTGAAATCTTTGATGTTAGTACTTGCATCTGAAGTTCTGTGTCTCTATAGGAGGTTTTGCTTCCCTGGTGGTGCAGAGATTAAAGCATCTGCCTGCAATGTGGGAGACCTGGGTTCGATCCCTGGGTCGGGAAGATCCCCTGGAGAAGGAAATGGCAACCCACTCCAGTATTCTTGCCTGGAGAATCCCATGGACAGAGGAGCTTGGTGGACTACAGTCCACGGGTCGCAAAGAGTCAGACACGATTGAACGACTTCACTTTCACTTTCACTTTGCCCACCAGAACAAGACTGAGTTTTCCCCATAGTCAGTCCCTCCCATCAAAAAGCTTGCACAAACCTCTTATACTCATTCATCAGAGGGCAGACAGAATGAAATCCACAGTCACAGAAAACTAACCAAACTGATCATATGGATCACAACCTCATCTAACTCAATGAAACTATAAGTCATGCCAGGTAGGGCCAACCAAGATGGACAGGTCATGGTGGAGAGTTTTGACTAAATGTGGTCCACTGGAGAAGGGAATGGCAAACCACTTTAGTATTTTTGCCTTGAGAACCCCATGAGCAGTGTCAAAAAGCAAAAACATTACATTGAAAGATGAACATCCTAGGTTGGTAGATGTCCAATATGCTACTGGAGAAGAGCAGATAAATAGCTTCAGAAGGAATGAAAAGGCTGAGCCAAAGCACAAACAGTGCCCAGTTGCGAATGTGTCTGCTGTTGAAAGTAAAGTCTGATGCTGTAAAAAACAGTATTGTATAGGAACCTGGAATGTTAGGTCCATGAATCAACATAAATTGGAAGTGGTCAAATAAGAGATGTTAAGAGTGAGGAAGCAGTAAACTAAAGTGGAAGGGAATGGTCAAATTTAATTCAGATGACCATTGTATCTACTACTGTGGGCAAGAATCCCTTATAGGAAATGGAGTATTCCTCATAGTCAACATGATTCCAAAATGCAGCACTTGGGTGCAGCCTCAAAAATGACAGAATGATTTTGGTTTCTTTCTAAGGCAAACCATTCAATATCACAGTAATTATGTCTATGCCCTAACCACTAATGCCAAAGAAGCTGAAGTTGAACAGTTCTATGAAGACCTACAAGACCTTGTAGAACTCACACCAAAAGAAGAAGAAGATTTCCTTTTCATCATAGGGACCTGGAATGCAAAAGTAGGAAGTCAAGAGATACCTGGAGTAACAGGCAGATTTGGCCGTGGAATGCAAACTGAAGCAGGGCAAAGGCTAACAGAGTTTTGCCAGGAGAACGCACTGGTCATAGCAAACACCCTCTTCCAACAACACAAGAGATGACTTTACTTATGGACATCACCAGATGGCCAATACCAAAATCAGGCTGATTATACTCTTTGCACCAAAAACAAGACCAGAAGCTGACTGTGGCTCAGATCATGAACCCCTTATTCAAAATTCAAACTTAAATTGAAGAAAGTAGGGAAAACCACTAGACCATTCAGGTATGACCTAAATCAAATCCCTAACGATTATACAGTGGTAATGACAAATAGCTTCAAGGGAATAGATATGATAGAGAGAATACCTGAAGAACTATGGAGGGAGGTTCGTAACATTGCACAGGAGGCAGTAATCAGAACCATCCCCAAGAAAAAGAAAATGCAAAAAGGCAAAATGGTTGTCTCAGAAGGACTTATATACTGCTCAGAGAAGAAGGAAAGCAAAGGGCGAAGGAGAAAAAGAAATATATACACATCTTTGAATGCAGAATTCCAAAGAATGGTGAGGAGAAATAAGGAAGCCTTCCTAAATGAACAATGCAAAGAAATAGAGGAAAACAATGGAATGGGAAAGACTAGAGATCTCTTCAAGAAAATTGGAGATACTAAGGGAACATTTCAAGCAAAGATGGGCACAATAAAGGACAGAAACAGTATGGACCTAACAGAAGCAGAAGAGATTAAGAAGAGATGGCAAGAATACACAGAAGAATTGTATGAAAAAATCTTTGTGACCCGGATAACCACGATGGTTTGATCACTCACCTAGAGCCAAACATCCTGGAGTGTGAATTCAAATGGGCATTAGGAAACATCACTATGAACAAAGCTAGTGGAGGTGATGGAATTCCAGCTGAGCTATTTCAAACCCTAAAAGATGATGCTGTGAAAGTGCTGCACTCAATATGCCAGCAAATTTGGAAAACTCAGCAATGGCCACAGGACTGGAAAAGGTTAACTTTCTTTCCAATTCCTTCAAGCTAGGTTTCAAGAGTATGCGAACCAAGAACTTCTAGATGTCCACGCTGGATTTAGAAAAGGCAGAGGAACCAGTGATTAAATTGCCAACATTTGTTGGATCATTGAAAAAGCATGAAAGTTCCAGAAAAATATCTACTTCTGCTTCATCGACTATGCTAAAGCCTTTGACTGTGTGGATCACAACAAACTATGGAACATTCTTAAAGAGATGGGAATACTGGATCACCTTACCTGCCTCCAGAGAAACTGTATGCAGGTCAAGAAGCAACAGTTAGAACCAGATGTGGAACAACAGACTGGTTCCAAATCAGGAAAGGAGTACATCAAGGCTATATATTGTCACACTCCTTATTTAACTTATATACAGAGTAGGTCATGTGAAATGCTGTGCTGGATGAAACACAAACTGAAATCAAGATTGCTGAGAGAAATATTAATAAACGCAGATATGCAGATGACACCACTCTTATGGCAGAAAGCGAAGAGAAACTAAAAAGCCTCTTAGAGAAGGTGAGAGAGGAGAGTGATAAAGCTGTTTAAAACTCAACATTAAAAAAACTAAGACCGTGGCATCTGGTCCCATCATTTCATGGCAAATAGATGGGGAAACAATGGAAACAGTAACAGACTTTTTTTCTTGGGCTCCAAAATCACTGTGGATGATTACTGCAGCCATGAAATTAAAAGACACTTGCTCCTTAGAAGAAAAGCTATGACACCCTGGACAGTGAATTAAAAGCAGAGACATTACTTTGCTGACAAAGGTCCACGTAGTCAAAGCTATGGTTTTCCCAGTAGTCATGTATGGATGTGATATTTGGACCATTAAAAAGATTGAGCACCAAATAACTGATACCTTTGAACTGTGATGCTGGAGAAGACTCTTGAGAGTTCCTTGGAAAGCAAGGAGAACAAACCAGTCAATCTTAAAGGAAATCAACCTTGAATTTTCACTGGAAGTACTGATGCTGAAGCTGAAGCTCCAATACTTTGGCCACCTGATGCAAAGAGCTGACTCTTTGGAGAGGACCCTGATGCTGGGAAAGATTGAAGGCTGGAGGAAAAGGAGAAGACAGAGGATGAGATGACTGCATGGTATAACTGCCTCAATGGAAATGAATTTGAGCATAAAGTGAAGTCACTCAGTCATGTCCGACTCTTTGCAATCTCATGGACTGTAGTTTACCAGGCTTCTCCGTCCATGGAATTTTCCAAGCAAGAGTATTGGAGTGGGTTGCCATTTCCTTCTCCAGGGGATCTTCCTGACCCAGGGATTGAACCCAGGTCTCCTGCATTGCAGGCAGATGCTTTACCCTCTGAGCCACCATGGGGTGGTCATACTTCGATTAATAGTGAAGGACAGGGAAGCCTGGCATGCTACAGTCCGTGGGCTCAAAGAGAGTCAGACATGACAGAGAGACTAAATAAAAACAACAGCAGCAACCCTTTGCCGCATCATCCCCTAGTAATCATTTACTCTGTTTTTATGAATTCAGCTTTTTCTAGATTCCATGGGTAAGTGATATCTTAGAGTATTTGTTTTTCTCAGTCTGACATCTCAATTAGCATAATGTCCTCAAGATCCATCCATGTTGTTGCAAATGGCAGGATATACTCTTTTATCATGGTTGAATAATATTTATTTGCATATTTGTGTATATCTCATCTTTTTATCCATTTGTTGATGGGCTCCTAGTTTGTTTCTATGTATGAGCTATTAAGAAAAATGCTGTAAAAAGACATGAGAGTGCATATATCTCTTTAAAAATCTGTTTTTATTTCCTTTTAGTGCATACCCAGAAATGGGATTGCTTCATCACTGGGTACATCTCTTTTTTTTTTTTTTTTTTTTGAGGAACCTCCATCAGGATTTCCATAGTAGTTGAACCGACTTGCATTCCCATGAATAGTTTACACAACAAGTTCACTTTTCTTTTCATCCTTGCCAAAACTTATCATAACTTTTCTTGGTGATAGCCATTCTTAAAGGTGTGAGGTGATAGCTTATTGTGGTTTTGATGTATATTTCTCTGGTTAAGTTTCTTGAACATCTTTTCATATATCTATATGCATTTCTGTGTTTCGTTTGGGAAAATGTCTGTTTCTTCCCTTTGCCTATTTTAAAATCAGATTATTAATGACTTGTATGAGTTCTTCATATGTTTTGTATGTTATCTGCTATTCATGATTTGCAAATTTTCTCCCAATGTATAGGCTGTCTTTTCATGTAATTGTTTCCTTTGCTGTGTAGAAACTTTTGAATTTTATATAGTCACCTCATTTTGTTTGTTTGTTTGTTTGTTTGTTTTTTGCCTTTGTTGTTTGTGCTTTTGGTGTCATATCTAAAATATGATTACCAAGACTTGATGTTGAGGACCTGCTACCCTATGCTTTCTTCCAGAAGTTTTATGGTATCAGGTCTAATGTCTATGATTGATGTCAGTTAATGCGTTGTGTGTGTGTTATAAGATAGTGGTCCAAGTTCATTGTCCTGCTTGTGCTGATCCAGTTTTCTCAATATCACTGTTTGAAAAGACCATCCTTTCCCCACTGGGTGTTCTTGGCTTTCTTGTCAAATATTTTGACCATATTTGGACAGTTTCTTTCTAGGCTCTCTATTCTGCTCTATTGGTCTGTGTCTATTTTTATTCTAGAACTATACTGTTTTTATTTCTATGCTTTTGGGTAGTGTATTTTGTATTGAGGAGGTGTGATACCTTCAACTTTGTTCTTCTTTATCAGGATTACTTTGGCTATTCAAGGTCCTTTGTGGTTCCATACAAATTTTGGGACTTTTCTCTATATCTATGAAGAATGCCATTAGAATTTTGATAGGGATAGAATTGAATCTATAGATGGCAACCTATATCTATAAATTTATTTATCTTTCTCTAAATCTATGAGCATTTTAACAATATTAATTCTTTCATTCCATGAACATCATAATCTTTCCTTTTGTTTGTGCTTTTGATTTCTTTCAACAAAGTTGTATGCTTTTCATTGTATAGATATTTAGATATTTCACTTAAGTGGTTAAATTTTTGTCTAGGCATTTTATTGTTTTAAACTATTAAAATGGGTTAATTTGCTTTATTTTTCAGATATTTCATTATTGTAGAAATGCTTATTTTGGTATCTTGGTATTTTTGATGGTTCAACGTTACTGACTTTGTTGTTTCCAACAGTTCTGGGTTTCCCTTTGGATTTTCTATATATAAAACTATTTGCAAATGGGGGCAATTTACTTCTTTTTGATTTGGATGACTTTCATGTCTTTGTCTTGCCTAATTACTCTAGCTAGGACTTCCAGTGCTATGTTGAATAAGAATGATGAGACTGGGTATCCTTCTCTTGACAATGATCTTAGAGAAAAATCTTTCACTTTTTCACCACTGAGTGGAATGTTAGCTGTGGGTTTGTCCTATGTGGACTTTGTTATGTTGAGATGTGTTTCTTCTATACACAATAGGTTGAGGTGTTTTATTAGGAAAGGTGGTATTCTGGCAAATGCTTTTCCTGCATCTATTGAGGTAATCATGTAACTTTTATCTTTCATTCTACTAACATGAAGTATCATACTTACTGATTGCATATGTTGAACCATCTTTGCATTCTAGGGATAAATCCAATTTGTCATTATGTATAATCCTTTTCATGTGTTCTTGAATTTGGCTTACTATGATTCTTTGCATCTGTATTCATCAGAGATATCGGTCCATAGCTTTCTTTCCTTGTACTATCCTTATCTGTCTTTGGTATCAGAGTAATGCTGATCTTCTAGAATGAGTTTGAAGGTATTCTCTTCTCTTTAATTGTTCAGATGTGTTTAAGAATTGGCATTAATACTTTAAATGTTTAGTGGAATTCACCAGTGAAGTCAACCACTTTTGGAGTTTTCTGTGTTGGGCTGTTTAAATTACCATTTCAATTTCTTTACTTGTTCTTGATCTATTAAATTTTATATTTCTTCCTGATTGAGGTTTTCAGGTTGTTGTTTCTAGGACTTATTCATTTCTTATAGGTTATCTAACTTTGTGGTATATAATTGTTCACATACTCTTATGATCGTAAGTATTTCTAGAGTATAAAGTTGTAATGTCTTCTCTTTCATTTAAAACTTCATTTATTTGTATTTTTTGTATAGCTAAATATTTATCAATTTTTGAAAATACTTTGAACAACCAAGTCTTTTTTTCACTGACCTTTTGTATTACTTTTCTTGTCTTTATTTTCTTTACTTCTGTTCTGATCTTTATTACTTCATTCCTTCTGCTAAATTTGAGCTTAATTTGTCTTTTTCTCATTCCTTGAGGTATAAAGTTAGGTTGTTTATTTGAGATCTTTTAATTTCTTAATATTTTAATTTATCTCTAAAACTTCCCTTTCAGAATTGATTTTGCAACAGCCTCTAGGATTCAAATGTGTGTTTCCATTTTCCTTTGTTTGGAGATAATTTTTTAAAATAAATTTATTTATTTTAATTGGAGGCTAATTAGTTTACAGTATTGTATTGTTTTGCCATACATTGACATGAATCCACCACGGGTGTACATATGTTCCCCATTCTGAATCCGCCTCTCACCTCCCTCCCAACCCCCTCCCTCTGGGTCATCCCAGTTCACCAGTCCCGAGCATCCTGTATTATGCATTGAACCTGGACTAGTGATTCATTTCACATATAATAATATACATGTTTCAATGCCATTCTCCCAAATCATCCCAGCTCGCCCTCTCCCACAGAGTCCAAAAGACTGTTCTACACATCTGTGTCTCTTTTGCTGTCTCACATACAGGGTTTACTGTTACCATCTTTGTAAATACCATATATATGCATTAGTATACTGTACTGGTGTTTTTCTTTCTGGCTTACTTCACTCTGTATAATAGGCTCCAGTTTCATCTACTTCATTAGAACTGACTCAAATGTTTTCTTTTTAATGGCTGAGTAATACTCCATTGTGTATATGTACCACTGCTTTCTTATCCATTCATCTGCTGATGGACATCTAGGTTGCTTCCATGTCCTGGCTGTTCTAAACAGTGCTGTGATGAACATTGGAGTACACGTGTCTCTTTCAATTCTGGTTTCCTCGGTGTGTATGCCCAGTAGTGGGATTGCTGGGTCACAGGGCAGCTCTATTTCCAGTTTTTTAAGTAATCTCCAGACTGTTCTCCATAGTGGCTGTACTAGTTTGCATTCCCACCAACAGTGTAAGAGGGTTCCCTTTTCTCCACACCCTCTCCAGCATTTATTGCTTATAGACTTTTGGATAGCAGCCATTCTGACTGGCATGAAATGGTGCCTTATTGTGGTTTTGATTTGCATTTCGCTGATAATGAGTGATGTTGAGCATCTTTTCATGTGTTTGTTAGCCATCTCTTTGTCTTCTTTGGAGAAATGTCTATTTACTTCTTTGGCCCAGTTTTTGATTGGGTCGTTTATTTTCCTGGAGTTGAGCTGCTGGAGTTGCTTTTGTATTTTTGAGATTAATTCTTAGTCAGTTGCTTCGTTTGCTATTCCCTTCTCCCATCCTGAAGGCTGTCTTTTCACCTTGCTTATAGTTTCCTTTGTTGTGCAGAAGCTTTCAGTTTTAGTTAGGTCCCATTTGTTTATTTTTCCTTTTATTTCCAATATTCTGGGAGGTGGGTCATAAAGGATCCTGCTGTGATTTATGTCAGAAAGTGTTTTGCCTATGTTCTCCTCTAGGAGTTTTATAGTTTCTGGTCTTACATTTAGATCTTGAATCCACTTTGGGTTCATTTTTGTGTATGGTGTTAGAAAGTGTTCGGTTCAGTTCAGTTCAGTGGCTCAGTTGTGTCCGACTCCTTGCGACCCCATGAATCACAACACACCAGGCCTCCCTGTCCATCACCATCTCCCGGAGTTCAGTCAGACTCACGTCCATCGAGTCCGTGATGCCATCCAGCCATCTCATCCTTGGTCGTCCCCTTCTCCTCCTGCCCCCAATATCTCCCAGCATCAGTCTTTTCCAATGAGTCAACTCTTGCATGAGGTGGCCAAAGTACTGGAGTTTCAGCTTTAGCATCATTCCTTCCAAAGAAATCCCAGGGTTAATCTCCTTCAGAATGGACTGGTTGGATCTCGTTGCAGTCAAAGGGACCCTCAAGAGTCTTCTCCAACACCACAGTTCAAACGCATCAGTTCTTTGGTGCTCAGCTTTCTTCAAAGTCCAACTCTCACATCCATACATGACCACAGGAAAAACCGTAGCCTTGACTAGACGGACATTAGTCGGTAAAGTAATGTCTCTGCTTTTGAATATGCTATCTAGGTTGGTCATAATTTTCTTCCAAGGAGTAAGCGTCTTTTAATTTCATGGTTGCAGTCACCATCTGCAGTGATTTTGGAGCCCCCCAAAATAAAGTCTGACACTGTTTCTACTGTTTCCGCATCTATTTCCCACGAACTGATGGGACCAGATGCTATGATCTTCGTTTTCTGAATGTTGAGCTTTAAGCCAACTTTTTCACTCTCCTCTTTCACTTTCATCAAGAGGCTTTTTAGCGCCTCTTCACTTTCTGCCATAAGGGTGGTGTCATCTGCATATGAGGTTATTGATATTTCTCCCCGAAATCATGATTCCAGCTTGTGTTTCTTCCAGTCCAGGTTTCTCACGATGTACACTGCACAGAAGTTAAATAAGTAGGGTGACAATATACAGCCATGACATACTCCTTTTCCTATTTGGAACCAGTCTGTTGTTCCATGTCCAGTTCTAACTGTTGCTTCCTGACCTGCATACAGATTTCTCAAGAGGCAGGTTAGGTGGTCTGGTATTCCCATCTCTTTCAGAATTTTCCACAGTTTATTGTGGTCCACACAGTCAAAGGCTTTGGCATAGTCAATAAAGCAGAAATAGATGTTTTTCTGGAACTCTCTTGCTTTTTCCATGATCCAGCAGATGTTGGCAATTTGATCTCGCGTTCCTCTGCCTTTTCTGAAACCAGCTTGAATATCAGGGAGTTCACAGTTCACGTATTGCTGAAGTCTGGCTTGGAGAATTTTGAGCATTACTTTACTAGTATGTGAGATGAGTGCAATTGTGCGGTAGTTTGAGCATTCTTTGGCATTGCCTTTCTTTGGGATTGGAATGAAAACTGACCTTTTCCAGTCCTGTGGCCACTGCTGAGTTTTCCACATTTGCTGGCATATTGAGTGCAGCACTTTCACAGCATCATCTTTCAGGATTTGAAACAGCCCAACTGGAATTCCATCACCTCCACTAGCTTTGTTCACAGTGATGCTTTCTAAGGCCCACTTGACTTCACATTCCAAGATGTCTGGCTCTAGATAAGTAATCACATCATCATGATTATCTGGGTCGTGAAGATCTTTTTTGTACAGTTCTTCCGTGTATTCTTGCCACCTCTTCTTAATATCTTCTGCTTCCGTTAGGTCCAGACCATTTCTGTCCTTTATCAAGCCCATCTTTGCATGAAATGTTCCCTTGGTATCTCTAATTTTCTTGAAGAGATCTCTAGTCTTTCCCATTCTGTTGTTTTCCTCTATTTCTTTGCATTGATCACTGAAGAAGGCTTTCTTATCTCTTCTTGCTATTCTTTGACACTCTGCATTCAGATGCTTATATCTTTCCTTTTCTCCTTTGTTTTTCACCTCTCTTCTTTTCAGAGCTATTTGTAAGGCCTCCCCAGACAGCCATTTTGCTTTTTTTCCTTTTTTTCCATGGGGATGGTCTTGATCCCTGTCTCCTGTACAATGTCATGAACCTCATTCCATAGTTCATCAGGCACTCTATCTATCAGATCTAGACCCTTAAATCTATTTCTCACTTCCACTGTATAATCATAAGTGATTTGGTTTAGGTAATACCTGAGTGGTCTAGCGGATTTCCCTACTTTCTTCAATTTAAGTCTGAATTTGGCAGTAAGGAGTTTATGATCTGAGCCACAGTCAGCTCCTGGTCTTGTTTTTCTTGACTGTATAGAGCTTCTCCCTCTTTGGCTGCAAAGAACATAATCAAACTGATTTCGGTGTTGACCATCTGGTGATGTCCATGTGTAGAGTTTTCTCTTGTGTGGGTTAGTTTCATTCTTTTACAAGTGGTTGGCTAGTTTTCCCAGCACCACTTTTTAAAGAGATTGTCTTTTCTCCATTGTATATTCTTGCCTCTTTTGTCAAAGATAAGGTGTCCATAGGTGTGTGGATTTATCTCTGGGCTTTCTATTTTGTTCCATTGATCTATATTTCTGTCTTTGTTCCAGTGCCATACTGCGAACTTGTAGTATGTAGTATGATGACTGCGGCTTTGTAGTAGAGCCTGAAGTCAGCAGGTAGATTCCTCCAGTTCCATTCTTCTTTCTCAATATTGCTTTGGCTATTCGAGGTTTTATGTATTTCCATACAAACTGTGAAAAAGTTTGTTCTAGCTCTGTGAAAAATACCATTGGTAGCTTGATAAGGATTGCATTGAATCTATAGATTGCTTTGGGAAGTATACTCATTTTCACTGTATTGATTCTTCCGATCCATGAACATGGTATATTTCTCCACCTATTAGTATCCACCTATTGGTGTCTTTCACCAGTATTTTATAGTTTTCTATATATAGGTCTTTTGTTTCTTTAGGTAGATATATTCCTAAGTATTTTATTCTTTTCATGGCAATGGTGAATGGAATTGTTTCCTTAATTTCTCTTTCTATTTTCTCATTATTAGTGTATAGGAATGCAAGGGAGTTCTGTGTATTGATTTTATAGCCTGCAACTTTGCTATATTCATTAATTAGCTCTAGTAATTTTCTGGTGGAGTCTTTAGGGTTTTCTATGTAAAGGATCATGCCATCTGAAAACAATGAGAGTTTTTACCTCTTCTTTTCCAATCTCTATTCCATTTATGTCTTTTTCTGCTCTGATTGCTGTGGCCCAAACGTCCAAAATTATGTTGAATAGTAGTGGTGAGAGTGGGCACCCTTGTCTGGTTCCTGACTTTAGGGGAAATGCTATCAATTTTTCACCATTGAGGATAATGTTTGCTGTGGGTTTGTCATATATAGCTTTTATTATGTTGAGGTATGTTCCTTCTATTCCTGCTTTCTCCAGAAAGCAGGTTTTTATCATAAATGGATGTTGAATTTTGTCTCTGCATCTATTGAGATAATCATATGGCCTTTATTTTTCAATTTGTTAATGTGGTGTATTACATTGATTGATTTGTGGATATTGAAGAATCCTTGCATCCCTGGGATAAAGCCCACTTGGTCATGACATATGATCTTTTTATTGTGTTATTGGATTCTGATTGCTAGAATTTTGTTAAGGATTTTTGCATCTATGTTCATCAGTGATATTGGCCTGTAGTTTTCTTTTTTGTGGCATCTTTGTCAGGTTTTGGTATTAGGCTGATGGTGGCCTCATAGAAGAAGTTTGAAAGTTTACCTTCCTCTGCAGTTTTCTGGAAGAGTTTGAGTAGGATAGGTGTTAGCTCTTCTCTAAATTTTTGGTAGAATTCAGCTATGAAGCCATCTGGACCTGCGCTTTTGTTTGCTGGAAGATTTCTGATTACAGTTTCAATTTCCGTGCTTGTGATGAGTCTGTTAAGATTTTCTATTTCTTCCTGGTTCAGTTTTGGAAAATTATACTTTTCTAAGAATTTGTCCATTTCTTCCAAGTTGTCCATTTTATTGGCATATAGTTACTGACAGTAGTCTCTTATGATCCTTTGTATTTCTGTGTTGTCTGCTGTGATCTCTCCATTTTCAATTCTAATTTTATTGATTTGATTTTTCTCCCTTTGTTTCTTGATGAGCCTGGCTAATGCTTTGTTGATTTTATTTATCCTCTCAAAGAACCAGCTTTTGGCTTTGTTGATTTTTGCTATGGTCTCTTTTGTTTCTTTTGCATTTATTTCTGCCCTAATTTTTAAGATTTCTTTCCTTCCACTAACCATGGGGTTCTTCATTTCTTCCTTTTCTAGTTGCTTTAGGTGTAGAGTTAGGTGATTTATTTGACTTTTGCCTTGTTTCTTGAGGTATGCTCTTATTGCTATGAACCTTCCCCTTAGCACTGCTTGTACAGTGTCCCACAGGCTTTGTGTTGTGGTGTGTTCATTTTCATTCATTTCTATGCATATTTTGATTTCTTTTTTGATTTCTTCTGTGATTTGTTGGTTATTCAGAAGCATGTTGTTCAGCCTCCATATGTTGGAATTTTTAATAGTTTTTCTCCTGTAATTGAGATCTAGTCTTACTGCATTGTGGTCAGAAAAGATGCTTGGAATGATTTCAAATTTTTTTGCATTTACCAAGGCTAGTTTCATGGCTCAGGATATGATCTAACCTGGAGAAGGTTCCCTGTGCGCTTGAGAAAAAGGTGAAATTCATTGTATTGGGGTGAAATGTCCTATAGATATCAGTTAGGTCTAACTGGTCTATTGTATCATTGTAAAGTTTGTTTTTCCTTGTTAATTTTATGTTTAGTTGATCTATCCATACGTGTGAGTGGGGTATTAAAGTCTCCCGCTATTATTGTGTTATTGTTAATTTCCCCTTTCATACTTGTTAGCATTTGTCTTACATATTGCGGTACTCCTATGTTGGGTGCATAGATATTTATAATTGTTATATCTTCTTCTTGGATTGATCCTTTGATCATTATGTAGTGTCCTTCTTTGTCTCTTTTCACAGCCTTTGTTTTAAAGTCTATTTTATCTGATATGAGTGTTGCTACTCCTGCTTTCTTTTGATCTCTATTTGCATGGAATATCTTTTTCCAGCCCTTCACTTTCAGCCTGTATGTGTCCCTTGCTTCCAGGTGGGTCTCTTGTAGACAACATATATAGGGGTCTTGTTTTTGTATCCATTCAGCCAGTCTTTGTCTTTTGGTTGGGGCATTCAACCCATTTACATTTAAGGTAATTATTGATAAGTATGATCCCGTTGCCATTTACTTTGTTGTTTTGGGTTCGAGTTTATACACCCTTTCTGTGTTTCCGGTCTAGAGAAGATCCTCTAGCATTTGTTGGAGAGCTGGTTTGGTGGTGCTGAATTCTCTCAGCTTTTGCTTGTCTGGAAAGCTTTTGATTTCTCCTTCATATTTGAATGAGATCCTTGCTGGGTACAGTAATCTGGGCTGTAGGTTATTTTCTTTCATCACTTTCAGTATGTCCTGCCATTCCCTCCTGGCCTGAAGAGTTTCTATTGAAAGATCAATTGTTATCCTTATGGGAATCCTTATTCTTGATCTCATTTATTGCATTATTCATTATATATTGACTCTTTTCTATTTCTTCTAGGTCCTTGTTAAACCTTTCTTGCATCTTCTCGATCCTTGTCTCCAGACTATTTATCTGTAACTCCATTTTGTTTTCAAGATTTTGGATCATTGTCAGGGTCATTATTCAGAATTCTTTATCAGGTAGCTTCCCTATCTCTTCTTCTTTTGTTTGGTTTGTTGGGCATTTATCCTGTTCCCTTACCTTCAGGGTACTTCTCTGCCTTTTCATCTCGTTTATATTGCTGTGTTTGGGGTGGCCTTTCCGTTTCCTGGCAGCTGTGTCACAGAACCTGGCAGCCCCTCGCTGTGGGTGGGGTTGGACAGGTGGCTTGTCAAGGTTTTCTGGTTAGGGAAGCTTGTGTCTGTGTTCTGGTGGGTGGATCTGGATTTCTTCTCTCTGGAGTGCAATGAAGTGTCCAGTAATGCGTTATGAGATGTCAATGGGTTTGGAGTGACTTTGGGCAGCCTGTATGTTGAAGCTCAGGGCTGTGTTCCTGTGTTGCTGGAGAATTTGCGTGGTATGTCTTGCTCTGAAACTTGTTGGCCCTTGAGCGGTGCTTGGTTTCAGTGTAGGTATGGAGGCGTTTGATGAGCTCCTATCGATTAATGTTCCCTGGAGTCAGGAGTTCTCTGGTGTTCTCAGGATTTGGACTTATGCCTCCTGCCAGTAGCCTCAAGACTTCTCCATCTATACAGCACCAATGATAAAACATCTAGGTTAAAGATTAAAACTTTCTCCAAGTGATGGACACCCAGTGAGGTATACAAAGTTACATGGAGAAACGAAGAGGGAGGAGGGAGACAGAGGTGACCAGGAGGAGAAGAGTGGGAGTCAAAAGAGGAGAGAGCAAGCCAGTAATCACTAGCCAGTAATCACTTCCCTATGTGCTCTCCACAATCTGGATCCCTCAGAGATGTTCACGAAGTTACACAGAGAAGAAGAGAGGGGGGAAGGGACAGAGGTGGCCAGGAGGATAAAAGGGGAATCAAAAGGAGCGAGACAGATCTAGCCAGTAATCAGTTCCCTAAGTGTTCTTCACAGCCCGGAACACACAAAGAGATTCACAGAGTTGGGTAGAGAAGAGAAGGAGAAGGAGGAGATAGAGATGACCTGGTAGAGAAAAAGTTGAGTCCAAAGTGGGAGAGAGCAGTCAAGCCAGTAATCTCGTTCCCAAGTAAAACTGGATACTGAAGATAGGGTTCTTAAAGGTACAAAATTGATAACAAATAGCAAAAAGCAAAGATCAAAAAATCTAGGGTAGAGGTTAGATTCTCAAAAATATAACATTAAAGAAAAAGACAAAATCATAAAAAAATATATATGAAGTTTGCTTTAAAAAATAGTGTCTTCTTTTTGCAAAGTAATAGTAGGTTATAAAAATGAAAATTAAAGGAGTAATAGAGGACTTAAAATTTTTAAAATAAATAAAATAAAATAAGAATATTTTTTAATTAAAAAAATGATAATAGTAAAAATATATCTAGGACTTTCTCTGATGTTGCTGTGGACAGTGTGGGGTCAGTTCATTTTCAGATAGTTCCTTCATCCAGCTTATACTTCTCAAGATCTATAGGCCCCTTGCTATGTAGTCGGTGCTAACTACAGGGTTTTAATCTATCGCACCTGTCACTTCCAAGGAGGTTCCCCGTTTTAGCTTCTGTTTGCTAGTCTCCTCAGCGTCTAATTTCTACCCAGACACAAGGGGGCGGTGGTGGACACTTTTTTAGGCTCACTTGCTCAGTCGTGCTGTTTGGAGGGAGGAATACTGCAAACAAGTATCACTGGCATGTGCTCACAGTGTCTTGGCCACACTGGCTGTGCCCCCACTCACGGTGTGTGTGCTTTTCCAGTCTGCACAGCTTAGGCTCTAGGTTGCTCTGCGGGGAACTGTCTGAGGCAAGCCCTGAGTTGTATGCACTTCCCAGGTCTAAGCCACTTAGGTTCAGGTTCTCAGGTACTCCACAGAGGCGCAGACTTGGTTGGGCCTGCGTTTTAAGCCCTTCCCAGGTCCAAGCAACTCAGGTGACCAGGTGCTTGGTGAGCTCAGTCGTCCCCAGGTGGAGGCTGAGACTTATTGCCTTCCTCATCCTTGCCACTCAGTTTTCTGAGTGTACAACCGGAGCACCTTCTCAGGTGTGCCGTGTGTCTCTTCTGGGGAGCTGACCTCTGGCTGAGAAGCACACCTTCTCAGTTGGATGTCAACCGTCCAGAATCCTAAGAAGTCTTGGTTAGCAATGAAGCCTTCTTGCAATTTGGTAGATGATACCTCTCTGGGTCCGCAATTGCCCCCTTCCAGCTCTGGCTGCCCCCACCTGCCTGTCTCCGGTGGGGGATGGGCCGGTCCACAGCCAGCTAGCTCTGTTCAGTCCTTTGTTCTGTGAGCAGGCCTGGTGGTGTCTTAGGTTAGGGCTTTTCACAGGATAGCTATCCCACAGCCTGGGTTGCTATCTCAAGCAGGTTCCCTTGGATTGTCCTTGGGGCATTCAGGTATGATCCTTATTCTAAGCAACGCAGCCCGTGCCTCCCTGTCTGGCCCCTGCTTGCTAGTGGTGGATGCAAGTGAATGCACTGCTTCTCTGCTAGGCACGTAATCTGTGGGCTTTAATTATTTATTTTTTTTCCTCCTAGTTATGTTGCCCTCTGAGGTTCCAGTGCTTGCCACAGACTCACCAGTGAGAGCGTTTCCTGGTGTTTGGAAACCTCTGTTTTTAAGACTCCCTTTCTTGGGATGGATCTCTGTCTCTCCCTCTTTTGTCTCTCTTTTTATCTTTTATATTTTTTCCTACCTCCTCTCGAAGACAATCGGCTGCCTTTCTGGGTGTCTGATGTCCTCTGCCAGCATTCAGAAGTTGTTTTGTGGAATTTACCCAGTGTTCAAATGTTCTTTCGATAATTTGTTGGGGAGAAAGTGGTCTCCCTGTCCTATCCCTCTGCCATCTTAGGACCTCCCTGGAGAAAATTTTTTTATTTCCTCTGTTTAGCTTCCATATTGTTGTGGTTGTTCTGTCACTAAGTTGTGACCAGCTCCTTGCAACCCCATGGACTGCAGCATGCCAGGCTTCCCTGTGTTCACTACCTCTCTGAGTGCATTCACACTTGTGTCCACTGAGTCGGTCATGCCATCCAACCATCTCATCCTCTGTCGCCCCCTTCTCCTCCTGCCTTCAATCTTTCCCAGCATCAGGGTCTTTTCTAATGAATTGGCTGTTTGCATTGGGTAGCCAAAGTATTGGAGCTTCAGCTTCAGCATCAGTCCTTCCAGGGAAAATTCAGGGTTGATTTCCCTTAGGATTGACTGATTTGATCTCCTTGCTATCCAAGGGACTCTCAAGAGTCTTATCCAGCACCACAATTCAAATGCATCAATTCTTCTGTGCTCAGCCTTGTTTATGGTCCAACTCTCACATCCATACATGGCTACTGGGAAAATCATAGCTTTGACAATATGGACCTTTGCAAAATGATGTCTCTGATTTTTTATGTGCTGCTTTCCAGGTTTGTCATAGCTTTTCTTCCAAAGAGCAAGTGGGTTTTTGTTTGTGTGTGTGTGTGTGTGTGTGTGTGTGTGTGTGTGTGTGTGTTTACCATGAGGGTTATTTACAACACCATGAGGATTAATTAAAGCATCTAGATAAAACAATATATATTATGCTGATAGCAATTTATCTTTATTCACCCACAAAGGCGCCATCCATTTACTCCTATCTATTATGTATTTAATGTCAAAATTTGCCTCTCTTTATGTTGTATATCTGTTATTTTACAGGAACTGGATTTGTTAATACTCTTTTTAAATTTTATATTATATACTTCAGATATCATTCTAATATGCAATGATAATTTTCCATTTCTGTTTATATTTTACCAATTCCATAAATTCTGTCTATATTTGACAAATTTTCCAATTCTGTCTATATTTTACTGTCTATATTAGAGTGTTGTGAGCTTTCATATGTTTTCATGTCATTAACTAGCATCTTTCTATTTCAGCTCAAAGAATTTTCAGTATTTCTTGCATGGCATATCTAAAGGTGAACTCCTTTAGCTATTGCTTCAGTTCAGTTCAGTTCAGTCGCTCAGTCATGACTCTTTGTGACCCCATGAACGGCAGCATGCCAGGTTTCCCAGTCCATCACCAACTCCCAGAGCCTGCTCAAACTCATGTCCATTGAATCGATGATGCCATCCAACCATCTTATCCTCTGTCGTCCCCTTCTCCTCCTGCTCTCATTCTTTCCCAGCATCAGGGTCTTTTCAAATGAGTCAGGTCTTTGCATCAGGTGGCCAAAATATTGGAGATTCATCTTCAGCATCAGTCCTTCCAATGAATATTCAGGGTTGATTTCCTTTAGGATTGACTGGTATAATCTCTTTGAAGTCCAAGGGCTCTCAAGTGTCTTCTCCAGCACCACAGTTCAAAAGCATCAATTCTTCGGCCTTCAGCCTTCTTTATGGTCCAACTCACATCCATACACGACTACTGGAAAAACCATAGCTTTGACTATATAGACCTTTGTTGGCAAGGAAATGTCTATGCTTTTTAACATGCTGTCTAGGTTGGTCATAGCTTTTCTTCCAAGAAGCAAGTGTCTTTTAATCTCATGGCTGCAGTCACCATCTGCACTGTTTCCATTGTTTCCCCATCTATTTGTCATGAAGTGAAGGGACCAGCTGCCAGGAAAGCCTTTATTTTTCCATATATTGAGACAAATTTTCCAGATAAAGTATTCTTGGCTGAAAATGCTCATTTTCAGCACCCTGAATATATTATTCCACTCTCCCCTGGTTTGTAGAATTTCTGCTGAGAAATCCACTGATAGTCTAGTGGAGTTTCCTTTGTAGGTTACATTCTTTTTTTTTTTTTTTTCTGGCTACTGGTGTGCAGGGGTAAGGCACGTTTGACAGCTCCTTTGGGTCCACAGCCCTCTCTGAAGTCTTATTTATTTTTCAATGCACAGGTAGAATAGAAACCCCCAGGATCCCTTGGTGTAATATGAAGAGGTATTTTTTTTTGATATGAATGTTTAATATTTTTTTTCTTTTGCTATTGTTAAAAAGGCAGAGAGAAAGCAGAAATCATTTATGCCACTTGATGCTGACCTTAGTCCTTTGGAATGCCAATTTCTTTGGCCAGCCATTCGTTGGTTGTTTGCCCAGGGTAGGGGTCCTGTGAAATAATGCTGCAGAGTGCACTTTGATTATGTTTCAGAACAGTCTTCCTTCATCAGGATCATCTCGGTGGTGAGGTTGACTTAGACACAAGGGTAAAAGTATTAGAAAGACTTCACTTGATCTTTATTCAAATTCTAGGTGTGAGCCCATACCTTCTGTTTATACTATGCAGAAACCTTCGAACTCTAATGGAATCTATTTTTACTTTATGGATACCCCTAATGTCATGCTGAATTGCACACAGGGTGCATATATGTATATTACAAAGGGTATCTATCAATGAACTAGATAATCATACCAACTACTAACAGACCATAGTGTAACATGGGAAGAAAAACAGAAGCAAAAAGAAAGCCATCAGAAAGGAAAATGTAACAAGTTTAAATTTTTAAGAAAATATAATATATGGGGCGGTCCTAAAATGGAGAGGGAATAGGATGGGGAGACCACTTTCTCCCCCACAAATTCATCAAAAGAATATCTGAACGCTGAGTAAATTCCACAAAACAACTTCTGAAGGCTGGCAGAAGACATCAGGCACCGAGAAAAGCAGCCATTGTCTTTGAAAGGAGGTAGGAAAAAAATATAAAAGATAAAAAGAAAGACAAAACAGGTAGGGACAGAGATCCATCACAGGAAGGGAATCTTAAAAGGAGAGAGAAGTTTTCAAACACCAGGAAACACTCTCACTGGCGAGTCTGTGGCGAGCCTTGGAACTTCAGAAGGCAACATAACTGGGAGGAAAAATAAATAAAAATTAAAACACACAGATTTACCACAATGGTAAATCCCAGCAGAGAAGCAGTGCAGATGCCTGCATCCGCCACTAACAAGCGAGGGCCGGACAAGGAGGCGCAGGCTGCATTTCTTAGAGTAAGGACCAGACCTGAATGCCCTGAGGAAAATTTGAGGGAACTAACTTGAGATAGCAAACCAGACTGTGGGATAGCTACCCCACAAAAAGCCCTAACCTAAGACACCACCAGGCCCGCTCACAGAACAAAGGACTGAGCAGAACCAGCTGGCAGTGGACTGGCCCATCCACGACAGGAGACAGGCAGGCAAGGGCAGCCAGAGCCAGAAGGGGGCATCGTGGCCCCAGAGAGGCATCATCTACCAACTTCAACCAGACTTCATTGCTAACCAAGACTTCTTGTTTTCTGGATGGTTGACATCCAACTGAGAAGGTGTGCTGGTTGTACACCCAACAAACTGAGCAGCAGGTATGGGGAGGTGATAGGTCACAGCTACTGTGCTCACCAAACACCTGGTCACCTGAGCTGCTCGGACCTGGGAAGGGCACAAAATGCAGGCCCAACCAAGTCTGTGCCTTTGTGGAGTACCCCAGTACCTGAACCTGAACGGTTTAGACCTGGGAAGTGCATACAACCCACGGCTGGCCTCAGACAGTTCCCGGCAGAGCAACCTAGAGTCTAAGCAGTGTAAACAGGAAAAGCACACACGCCGTGATTGGGGGCAAACCCAGGGTGGCCGAGTCACTGCAAGGACTCCCCACAGATGCCAGTGATATCTATTTAGAGCGTTCCTCCATCCCCACAGCACAACTGAACACGGGAGTCTAAAAAAGTGTCCACCACCACCCACTTGTGTCAGGGCAGAAATTAGACACCAAAGAAACCAGCAAACAGAAGTGAAAACAGAGGGAACCTCCTTGGAAGTGAGAGGCGCAATAGACTAAAACCCTGTCGTTAGTACCGACTACATAGGAAGGGGCCTATAGATCTTGAGAAGTGTAAGCCGATCAGGGAACTACCTGAAAGTGAAGTATAGATGGATAAGACTTGAGGCTACTGTAAGAATAAGACTGAAAACCAGAGGCAGGAGGCATAAGTCCGAATCCTGAGAACACCAGAGAACTCCTGACTCCAGGGAACATTAATCGATAGGAGCTCATCAAACGCCTCCATACCTACACTGAAACCAAGCACCACTCAAGGGCCAACAAGTTCCAGAGCCAGACGTACCATGCAAATTCTCCAGCAACACAGGGACACAGCCCTGAGCTTCAACATACAGGCTGCCCAAAGTCACTCCAACCCACTGACATCTCATAACGCATTACTGAACACTTCATTGCACTCCAGAGAGAAGAAATCCAGATCCACCCACCAGAACACAGACACAAGCATCCCTAACCAGAAAACCTTGACAAGCCACCTGTCCAACCCCACCCACAGCGAGGAAACTCCACAATAAAGAGAACTCCACAACCGCCAGGAAACGGAAAGGCCACCCCAAACACAGCAATATAAACGAGATGAAAAGGCAGAGAAGTACCCTGAAGGTAAGGGAACAGGATAAATGCCCAACAAACCAAACAAAAGAAGAAGAGATAGGGAAGCTACCTGATAAAGAATTCTGAATAATGACCCTGACAATGATCCAAAATCTTGAAAACAAAATGGAGTTACAGATAAATAGTCTGGAGACAAGGATCGAGAAGATGCAAGAAAGGTTTAACAAGGACCTAGAAGAAATAGAAAAGAGTCAATATATAATGAATAATGCAATAAATGAGATCAAGAATAAGGATTCCCATAAGGATAACAACTGATCTTTCAATAGAAACTCTTCAGGCCAGGAGGGAATGGCAGGACATACTGAAAGTGATGAAAGAAAATAACCTACAGCCCAGATTACTGTACCCAGCAAGGATCTCATTCAAATATGAAGGAGAAATCAAAAGCTTTCCAGACAAGCAAAAGCTGAGAGAATTCAGCACCACCAAACCAGCTCTCCAACAAATGCTAGAGGATCTTCTCTAGACCGGAAACACAGAAAGGGTGTATAAACTCGAACCCAAAACAACAAAGTAAATGGCAACGGGATCATACTTATCAATAATTACCTTAAATGTAAATGGGTTGAGTGCCCCAACCAAAAGACAAAGACTGGCTGAATGGATACAAAACAAGACCCCTACATATGTGGCCTACAAGAGACCCACCTGGAAGCAAGGGACACATACAGGCTGAAAGTGAAGGGCTGGAAAAAGATATTCCATGCAAATAGAGATCAAAAGAAAGCAGGAGTAGCAATGCTCATATCAGATAAAATAGACTTTCAAGCACCGCAATATGTAAGACAAATGCTAACAAGTATGAAAGGGGAAATTAACAATAACACAATAATAGTGGGAGACTTCAATACCCCACTCACACCTATGGATAGATCAACTAAACAGAAAATTAACAAGGAAAAAAAGAACTTTAAATGATACAATAGACCGGTTAGACCTAATTGATATCTATAGGACATTTCACCCCAATACAATGAATTTCACCTTTTTCTCAAGCGCACAGGGAACCTTCTCCAGGTTAGATCACATCCTGAGCCATAAATCTAGCCTTGGTAAGTTAAAAAAAAAACTGAAATCATTCCAAGCATCTTTTCTGACCACAATGCAGTAAGATTAGATCTCAATTACAGGAGAAAAACTATTAAAAATTCCAACATATGGAGGTTGAACAACACGCTTCTGAATAACCAACAAATCACAGAAGAAATTAAAAAGAAATCAAAATATGCATAGAAATGAATGAAAATGAACACACCACAACACAAAGCCTGTGGGACACTGTACAAGCAGTACTAAGGGGAAGGTTCATAGCAATAAGAGCATACCTCAAGAAACAAGGCAAAAGTCAAATAAATAACCTAACTCTACACCTAAAGTGACTAGAAAAGGAAGAAATGAAGAACCCCACGGTTAGTAGAAGGAAAGAAATCTTTAAAATCAGGGCAGAAATAAATGCAAACGAAACAAAAGAGACCATAGCAAAAATCAACAAAACCAAAAGCTGGTTCTTTGAGAGGATAAATAAAATTGACAAACCATTAGCCAGATTCATCAAGAAACAAAGGGAGAAAAATCAAATCAATAAAATTAGAATTGAAAATGGAGAGATCACAGCAGACAATACAGAAATACAAAGGATCATAAGAGACAGCTATCAGTAACTATATGCCAATAAAATGGACAACTTGGAAGAAATGGACAAATTCTTAGAAAAGTACAACTTTCCAAAACTGACCCAGGAAGAAATAGAAAATCTTTTTTTTTTTTTTTTTTTTTTTTTATTTTTTTTTTATTTTTAAATTTTAAAATCTTTAATCTTTACGCATTCCCAAACATGAACCCCTCCCACCTCCCTCCCCATAACATCTTTCTGGGTCATCCCCATGCACCATGCTGCATCAGACATAGACTGGCGATTCAATTCACATGATAGTATACATGTTAGAATGTCATTCTCCCAAATCATCCCACCTCTCCCTCTCCTCTGAGTCCAAAAGTCCGTTATACACACATCTTCCTAAATTCCATATATATGTGTTAGTATACTGTATTGGTGTTTTTCTTTCTGGCTTACTTCACTCTGTATAATCGGCTCCAGTTTCATCCATCTCATCAGAACTGATTCAAATGAATTCTTTTAACGGCTGAGTAATACAGACCCATCACAGGCACAGAAATTGAAACTGTAATCAGAAATCTTCCAGCAAACAAAAGCCCAGGTCCAGACGGCTTCACAGCTGAATTCTACCAAAAATTTAGAGAAGAGCTAACACCTATCCTACTCAAACTCTTCCAGGAAACTGCAGAGGAAGGTAAACTTTCAAACTTCTTCTATGAGGCCACCATCACCCTAATACCACAACCTGACAAAGATGCCACAGAAAAAGAAAACTACAGGCCAATATCACTGATGAACATAGATGCAAAAATCCTTAACAAAATTCTAGCAATCAGAATCCAACAACACATTAAAAAGATCTTATGTCATGACCAAGTGGGCTTTATCCCAGGGATGTAAGGATTGTTCAATATCCACAAATCAATCAATGTAATACACCACACTAACAAATTGAAAAATAAAAGCCATATCATTATCTCAATAGATGCAGAGAAACCCTTTGACAAAATTCAACATCCATTTATGATAAAAACCCTCCAGAAAGCAGTCATAGAAGGAACATACCTCAACATAATAAAAGCTATATATGACAAACCCACAGCAAACATTATCCTCAATGGTGACAAATTGAAAGCATTTCCCCTAAAGTCAGGAATAAGACAAGGGTGCCCACTCTCACCACTACTATTCAACATAGTTTTGGAAGTTTTGGCCACAGCAATCAGAGCAGAAAAAGACATAAATGGAATAGAGATTGGAAAAGAAGAGGTAAAAACTCTCACTGTTTTCAGATGACATGATCCTTTATATACAAAACCCTAAAGACTCCACCAGAAAATTACTAGAGCTAATCAATGAATATAGCAAAGTTGCAGGCTATAAAATCAATACACAGAAATCCCTTGCATTCCTATACACTAATAATGAGAAAAAAGAAAGAGAAATTAAGGAAACAATTCCATTCACCATTGCAATGAAAAGAATAAAATACTTAGGAATATATCTACCTAAAGAAACAAAAGACCTATATATAGGAAACTATAAAACACTGGTGAAAGAAATCAAACAGGACACTAATAGATGGAGAAATATACCATGTTCATGAATCAGAAGAATCAGTACAGTGAAAATGAGTATACTTCCCACAGCAATCTATAGATTCAATGCAATCCTTATCAAGCTACCAACGGTATTTTTCACAGAGCTAGAACAAACTTTTTCACAGTTTGTATGGAAATACAAAAAACCTAGAATAGCCAAAGCAATATTGAGAAAGAAGAATGGAACTGGAGGAACCTACCTGCCTGACTTCAGGCTCTACTACAAAGCCGCACTCATCATACTACATACTACAATTTCGCAGTATGGTACTGGAACAAAGACAGAAATATAGATCGATGGAACAAAATAGAAAGCCCAGAGATAAATCCACGCACCTATGGACACCTTATGTTTGACAAAGGAGGCAAGAATATACAATGGAGTAAAGACAATCTCTTTAACAAGTGGTGCTGGGAAAACTGGCCAACCACTTGTAAAAGAATGAAACTAGATCACTTCTTAACACCATACACAAAATAAACCCAAAGTGGATTCAAGATCTAAATGTAAGACCAAAAACTACAAAACTCCTAGAGGAGAACAAAGGCAAAACACTCTCTGACATAAATCACAGCAGGATCCTCTGTGACCCACCGCCCAGAATATTGGAAATAAAAGCAAAAATAAACAAATGGGACCTAATTAAAATTGAAAACTTCTGCACAACAAAGGAAACTCTAAGCAAGGTGAAAAGACAGCCTTCAGGATGGGAGAAAGTAATAACAAACGAAGCAACTGACAAAGAATTAATCTCAAAAATACAAAAGCAACACCTGCAGCTCAATTCTGGAAAAATAAACGACCCAGTCGATAAATGGGCCAAAGAACTAAATAGACATTTCTCCTAAGAAGACATACAGATGGCTAACAAACACATGAAAAGATTCTCAACATCACTCATTATCAGAGAAATGCAAATCAAAACCACAATGAGGTACCATTTCACGCCAGTCAGAATGGCTGCGATCCAAAAGTCTACAGGCAATAAATGCTGGAGAGGGTGTGGAGAAAAGGGAACCCTCTTACACTGTTGGTGGGAATGCAAACTAGTACAGCCACTATGGAGAACAGTGTGGAGATTTCTTTAAAAACTGGAAATAGAACTGCCATATGACCCAGCAATCCCATTGCTGGGCCTAAACACTGAGGAAACCAGAACTGAAGGAGACACGTGTACCCCAATGTTCATCACAGCACTTTAGAACAGCCAGGACATGGAAGCAACCTAGATGTCCATCAGCAGGTGAATGGATAAGAAAGCAGTGGTACATATACACAAGGGAGTATTCAGTTCAGTTCAGTTCATCTGCTCACTCGTGTCCGACTCTTTGTGACCCCATGAATCGCAGCACACCAGGCCTCCCTGTCCATCACCAACTCCCAGAGTTCACTCAGACCTACATCCATCGAGTCAGTGATGCCATCCAGCCATCTCATTCTCGGTTGTCCCCTTGTCCTCCTGCCTTCAATCCCTCCCAGCATCAGGGTCTTTCCCAATGAGTCAGCTCTTTGCATGAGGTGGCCAAGGTACTGGAGTTTCAGCTTCAGCATCATTCCTTCCAAAGAAATCCCAGGGTTGATCTCCTTCAGAATGGACTGGTTGGATCTCCTTGCAGTCCAGGGGACTCTCAAGAGTCTTTTCCAACAACACAGTTCAAAAGCATGAATTCTTTGGCACTCACTATTCTTCACAGTCCAACTCTCGCATCCATATAATGGAGTATTACTCAGCCACTAAAAAGAATACATTTGAATCAGTTCTAATGAGGTGGATCAAACTGGAGCCTATTATACAGAGTGAAGTAAGCCAGAAAGAAGAACACCAGTACAGTATACTAATGCATATATATGGAATTTATAAAGATGGTAATGATAACCCTGTATGCGAGACAGCAAAAGAGACACAGATATATAGAACCGTCTTTTGGACTCTGTGAGGGCAAGAGTGGGATGATTTGGGAGAATGGCATTGAAACATGTATATTATCATATGTGAAACGAATCACTAGTCCAGGTTCGATGCATGATACAAGATGCTCGGGACTGGCGAACTGGGATGACCCAGAGGGAGGGGATGGGGAGGGAGGTGAGAGGGGGGATTCAGGATGGGGAACATATGTACACCCGTGGCAGATTCATGTCAATGTATGGCAAAACGATACAATATTGTAAAGTAATTAGCCTCTAATTAAAATAAATAAATATATTTTTAAAAAATTTCCAAACAAAGGAAAATGGAAACAGACATTTGAATCCTAGGGGCTGTTGCAAAATCAATTCTGAAAGGGAAGTTTTGGAGAGAAATTAAAATATTAAGAAATTAAAAGATCTCAAATAAACAACCTAAATTTACACATCAAGGAATGAGAAAAATACAAATTAAGCTCAAATTTAGCAGAAGGAATGAAGTAATAAAGATCAGAGTAGAAGTAAAGAAAATAAAGACAAGAACAATAATACAGAAGGTCAGTGAAAAAAAAGACCTGGTGTTTCAAAGTATTTTCAAAAATTGATAAATGTTTAGCTATACGAAAAATACAAACAAATGAAGTTTTAAATGAAAGAGAAGACATTACAACTTTATACTCTAGAAATAGTTATGATCATAAGAGGATCTGAACAATTATATACCACAAAGTTAGATAACCTATAAGAAATGAGTAAGTGCCTAGAAGCACAACCTGAAAACCTCAATCAGGAAGAAATATAAAATTTAGATAGATCAAGAACAAGTAAAGAAATTGAAACAGTAATTTTAAACAGCCCAACACAGAAAACTCCAAAAGTGGAAGGCCTCACTGGTGAATTCCACCAAACATTTAAAGTATTAATGCGAATTCTTCTTAAACACTTCTGAACAATTAAAGAGAAGAGAATACCTTCGAACTCATTCTACAGGGCCAACAATACTCTGATACCAAAGACAGATAAGGATAGTACAAGGAAAGAAAACTATGGACCGATATCCCTGATGAATACAGATGCAAATAATCATAGTAAGTCAAATTCAAGGACACATTAAAAGAATTATACATAATGACAAATTGGATTTATCCCTAGAATGCAAAGATGGGACTCAGCAATCCCACTTCTGGACATACACACTGAGGAAACCAGAATCAAAAAAGACATGTGTAACCCAATGTTCATAGCAGTTCTGTTTACAATAGTCAAGACATGGAAGCAACATAGATGTCCATCAGCAGATGAATGGATAAGAAAGCAGTGGTACATATATGCGATGGAGTATTACTCAGCCATTAAAAAGAAAACATTTGAATCAGTTCTAATGAGGTGGATGAAACTGGAGCCGATTATACAGAGTGAAGTAAGCCAGAAAGAAAAACAACAATATAGTATAATAGCGTATATATATGGAATTTAGAAGGATGGTAATGATAACCCTGTATGTGAGACAGCAAAAGAGACACAGAGGTATAGAACAGTGTTTTGGAGTGTCTGGGAGAGGGCGAGGGTGGGATGATTTGGGAGAATGGTATTGAAACATGTATATTATCACATGTGAAACAAATTGCCAGTCCAGGTTCGATGCATGATACAGGATGCTTGGGGCTGGTGCACTGGGATGACCCAGAGGGATGGGATGGGGAGGGAGGTGGGAGTAGGTTTCAGGATGGGAAACACATGTACACCCATGGCGGATTCATGTCAATGTATGGGAAAACCAATACAATATTATAAAGTAATTAGCCTCCAATTAAAATAAATAAATTTATATTTTAAAAAAGAAAATGTAATATATGGCTTATTGAAATTGAACTTATATTTTTACACTTTTTAAAATATTGATGGGCTTCCCTGACAGCTCAGTTGGTAGAGAATCTGCCTACAATGCAAGAGACTCCAGTTCAATTCCTGGGTCAGGAAGATCCACTGGAGAAGGGATAGGCAACCCACTCCAGCATTCTTGGGCTTCCCTTGTGGCTCAGCTGGTAAAGAATCCGCTTGCAATGTGGGAGACCTGGGTTTGATCCCTGGGTTGGGAAGATCCCCTGGAGAAGGGAAAGGCTACCTACTCCAGTATTCTGGCCTGGAGAATTCCAAGGACTGTATAGTCCATGGGTCGCAAGGAGTCAAATATGACTGAGGGACTTTCACTTTCACTTTAAAATGTTGATAACCATGCACTGTTCTCTGTACCTAGAATACCAACTTTAAGACTTGGCATCCATGATTCCCATTAGTGAGAAAGCTAAACTTCATTTTTCATCCACGTGTTCAATGTCAAAGCTTCCCTCAATTTTATGACCAAACATCACTGAAAACAGCCCTGTAACAATCTGTCCTTGCAATCACAATTATAATTTAAACTTTCATAGGCCCAGGAAAAGATGATCACAGATATATATTACAGCTTCATAAGCCCAGGAAAAGAAATGACATTTGGATTCTGAAAGAAAAAGGCACAGAATTTGATGGGAAATCACCACTTGAAATGCTGATCAAATCCATATTGGGAGAGTTGCCTGGATTCCAGAGACTGCTGACCTACTGGACAGCTCCCAGAAGCAAAGAACTCATCAAGGCCCAAGATGGCCCACCCATTTCTTAAGTCTTTCCTATTTAAACCCTTTATTGACTATAGGTAAGACTTTGAAAAAATAAAGTGACACAAGTGGAAGCAGAATTTGAAGTGTTAGTAGGGTCGCCACCAGGTACTTTTGCAACTGTTGTACTTCTTTTCCTAGCATGACTTTGATTCAGGGCTCCCAATAGAGCTGGGCCGTAAAGAAGGTGGAGCACCGAAGAATTGATGCCTTCAAACTGTGGTGCTGGAGAAGACTTCTGAGAGTTCCTTGGACAGCAAGGAGCCCAAACCAGTCAATCTTAAGGGAAATCAACCTTAAATATTCATTTGAAGGACTGATGCTGAAGCTGAAACTCCAGTATTTTGATCATCTGATGTGAACTGCTGACTTACTGGAAAATTCTCTGCTGCTGGGAAAGATTGAGGGCAGAAGGAGAAGAAAGCATCAGAAGATGAGATGGCTGGATGGCATCACCAGCACAATGGACATGAACTTGGGCCATCTTTGGGAAATGGAGAGGGACAGAGAGGCCTGGCGTGCTGCAGTCCGTGGGGTCACAAAGAGTCACACACAACTGGACAACTGAACAAGAACAGTTTTCACATACAGAATACTGTGCTCTCTATTATGTTCCATTACTGTGGATTCATCATTATAGATGGTCGTATTATTTATAATTTCAAATATAAAAAGCCTTAAGTTGCTTGTATGCGTTGCACGTGTCTCTGGCATCTCCTGGAATACACTGATTCCATCCACAAATCAAATTGTTTATTTTAGGATGATGACAAGACCAAAACATTTCTGTAGATGGATTTTTATTGGGTGTCTAGCCATGGGTGATACCAAACTGCATGGATTCTGGGTCTGGTGTAACCTGTCATGCCAATAAAAACTATGGTACATCTTTGCACCCTGACAAACCCAGGAGGCAAGAACCATATAATCCTTTTTTTTTTTTAATTTTTGAAAAGGAGAAATGGACATTTGTAGCTGGGTTCTCCTTTTTTGACTTATACAAGAAATAGGAGTTAAGAACACTTGTGCTAAGAAAAAGCTTGAGCTGATTAACAAGATGGTGGAAGAGGAAGACAATTACCTGTGGGATGTATAATGTAAGTTGCACATCATTAAATTTTTTTTTTCATACGAAGTGAAAATAAAACAGAAGCCTGAAGTGTCACTTAATTTGCCTACCATCTGAGCTACGAGGGAAGCCCCTTGGCATTTTTTAAAAGGTATTTAAAAATCTGCTTAGATGCAGCAGTAAATGATTTCAATTGAGAATGGACTTCAGACAATTAGAAAAATCGCATTATGTGTACTTTTGCTCCAGAGAGCTGAGAAACTCAGGTTATTTATGTGTATAAGAGGAATACAGGAAACATAACTGGAATCAATGGGGGATGGAACTAATTACACCAGGTACTAAATGTAATCAATTAGATTAAAATAATGCTAGGGGTGTGTCTCTGTGTGTGTAAGTTCCAGAATTAGCCTGTGCTTTATCGAAAGGAAACATTCAGTTCAGTTCAGTTCTGTTCAGTTCAGTCACTCAGTCGCGTCCCACTCTTTGTGACCCCATGGAAAGGAAACATCATGGGTTTAAATAAAAACAATGTCCTTTGAAACCAGTAGGTCGTGCTCCAAACTTCGTTTCCAGCTGGGGCTTGTTTAAATGATGCTTTACAGTGCAGCAAGTCCCGTGAGTGGGAGGCCTCTGAGCGGGTTGTAATAAGTGAAAATTTGAGGCTCCTGTATTAAGATAAGAGAGATTGTGTAGTGGAGTACGTTGAAGAGCTGCATGATGGAACATTTTGTCATTGTTCACTTTCTGCCAGCGTTTTTTGGTCAATTGTAAGTTTATTGAGCTTTGTTTACCAACTAAAATGTGTGGGTTTATATATTTAATGTATTTAGCGCAATAAGATTGGTGATAAGTATACAGCCATGAAACTGTCACCACCACCAAGTACATCAACACCCATCACCTCCCAAAGTTTCCTCCCCACCCTTTTTTTTAGAGTAAGAACACTTCATAAACTCTACTTTTCAGTAAGTTTGAAGTATGCAATACAGTATTGTTAGCTTAAACACTGTTGTGTAATAGATGTTCAGAACTTACATTAGTGAAACTTTATACCTTTTAACCATCATGTTACCTCCTCATTTCTCACTACCACTACCCTGGCAACTACCATTCAAGTCTGTTTCTTTTGAGTTTGACTATTTTAGATTCCACTTACACTAAGATCATGCAGCATTTGTCTTCCTGTGTTTGGCTCATTTTCACCTAACATCATGCCCTACGGATCCATTCAATTTGTTGCAAAAGGCAAGATTCTCTTGTTTTTTAAGACTTGATAAGCTATTTTATGTATATACCACTTTCTTTTATCCACTTATTGATCAGGATTTAGGTGGTTTCTATCTTGGCTATTGTGAACAATGCTGCAATGAACATATGTCTTCAGATCCTGACTTCTTTTAAATACCCAAAAGTGATATTGATACATATTTTTTCTATGATTTGAATGAATTGTTTCTTCCTAAAGCTCTCAGTAATTTACATTTCCACAAACAGTATACAAAGTTTCCCTGTCCCCCATCATCATTATCTTTTGTAGTTTTGGTAATAGCTATTTTAACATGTGTGAGTTTTTCTGTGTGTGTATTCCTGTTGAGTAGCGATGTTTGGTATCTTTTCATAGATCAGTTATCCACTTATATGTCTCCTTTGAGAAATACCTATTCAGATCTTTTACCCATTTTTAAACATGGTTAAATGTTTTATTTCTTTTTGCTGTTGAATTGTATAACACAGGTAATCCAAAAAGGTCCAGCACACCATTAAACTTGAATTAAGGACATCTGGAAGGTTAGAGTGATTGCAAATGCTCTGAAAGTAAGCAACTCAAATGCCAATGTTGTACATCAGGAGAATTCAGAAGCTAGGGTCCTAGGTAAGGGAACATCAAAGGGTTTCCCATAGGCTGTTCTGTATAGGGTGTGGGCTGGTCTGGTGACAGAAAGGTTGAGAGCCAGGAGGCAACTAGAGAATATCCTATAAAACAGGGCCTTCCTTTGTTGCCGACAAAGGTCTGTATAGTGAAAGCTGTGGTTTTTCAGTAGTCATGTATGGATGTGAGAGTTGGACTATAAAGAAGGCTGAGTGCCAGAGAACTGATGCTTTCAACCTGTGGTATTGGAGGTGACTCTCGAGAGTCCCTTGGACTCCAAGGAGATCAAACCAGTCAATTCTAAAGGAAATAAATCCTGAATATACATTGGAAGAATTGATGCTGAAGCTGAAGCTCCAATACTTTGGTCACCTGCTGTGAAGAACCAACTCATTGGAAAAGTCCCTGATGCTGGGAGAGATTGAGGGCAGGAAGAGAAGGGGACGACAGAGGATGCCATCATTGACTCATGGACATGAGTTTGAGCAGGCTCTGAGAGATAGTGAAGGACAGGGAAGCCTGGATGCTGCAGTCCATGGGGTCACAAAGAGGCAGACATGGCTGAGCAACTAAACAACAACCAGACTTTCAGACATGGAAGGATCCCAATTGATCCCATGACATCAGCTGGCATTGTGAGTGTCATAACATCTCTTGACAATAAGAGGCCCACAGCTCTGGCTTCACTCAGCACCTAGGCTACTAAACTAGGGTCATGCCTAGTGTGTTTGGGGTGGGGCTGATGTGATTGGAAATCCATGTTCACATTTGCTCCTGACTGACAGTGTAGGAGGGAGAGACCTCTGTGATCCACAATGGTTAAAAACCTGCATTTTCTGAAATACATGCCTCATTCCTCAGCTTTAATCAGACTGTGTCTGCAAAGCCCAAATGACTCTCTTTACTTATTCTCTGTGCTGGAGAGAGGCAAACCAGACTCCTGTGGCCCATGGTACAGGTTGATCTGAAGCTTCTTCCTAGGCTTTGGGGTCTCAGCATTTGCAGACTTCAGCAACACAGGAGTATTTTTGCTTCCTATAGAGTCACAAAGTTCCCCCTTGTCAAGAATTAGGCATGGCTTACATATTGGGAGGAGTAGTGATCACCCACAGAGCACCTTTCCAGACCAGAATGACCTCCCATGCATCCCATGGCCATGTTGGACTATGCTGTTCCAGAGTGAGTTGACTGGATGAGCGGTGGGCGTCTGAGATAGATAGATGCATTTCCACAGGTGTGAGATTCATGTCAGCAAGAGAGCAAGAGTTTCTGATCTCTCTCATCTTGAGACCTGGATGCAGAGGAAGTTGGTGTGTAAAGAAGGGACAGAGGTGAGGATGGGCAGAGAGAGGCAGAAGCCAGAGAGGTAGCACAGGGTTGCCTGTGCCCGCCAGTCCTTCTAAAGGCAATTCAGAATTCTCTGTTCTCAGAAAAAAATGCCTCCCTTGGGCTGAACTAGATCCAGTTGTTTGTCTTCAGTTCAGTTCATTTCAGTTGCTCAGTCGTGTCCGACTCTTTGCGACCCCATGAACCACAGCACGCCAGGCCTCCCTGTCCATCAGCAACTCCCGGAGTTCACCCAAACCCATGTCCATCGAGGCGGTGATGCCATCCAACCCTCTCATCCTCTGTCGTCCCCTGTTCTCTTGCCCGCAATCTTTCCCAGCATCAGGGTCTTTTCAAATGAGTCAGCTCTTCACATCAGGTGGCCAAAGTATTGGAGTTTCGGCTTCAACATCATTCCGTCCAAAGAAATCCCAGGGTTGATCTCCTTCAGAATGGACTGGTTGGATCTCCTTGCAGTCCAAGGGACTCTCAAGAGTCTTCTCCAACACCACAGTTCAAAAGCATCAATTCTTCAGCACTCACCTTTCTTCACAGTCCAACTCTCACATCCATACATGACCACTGGAAAAACCTTAGCCTTGACTATACGGGCCTTTAGTTGGCAAAATAATCTCTCTGCTTTTTAATATGCTGTCTAATTTGGTCATAACTTTCCTTCCAAGGAGTAAGCATCTTTCATGGCTGCAATCACCATCTGCAGTGAATTTGGAGCCCAGAAAAATAAAGTCTGACACTGTTTCCACTGTTTCCCCATCTATTTCCCATGAAGTGATGGGACCAGATGTCATGATCTTCGTTTTCTGAATGTTGAGCTTTAAGCCAACTTTTTCACTCTCCTCTTTCACTTTCATCAAGAGGCTCGTTCTTCTTCGCTTTCTGCCATAAGGGTGGTGTCATCTGCATATCTGAGGTTATTGATATTTCTCCTAGCAATCTTGATTCCAGCTTGTGCTTCCTCCAGCCCAGCTTTTCTCATGATGTACTCTGCATATAAGTTAATATGCGATAAAAACAGGCTACTCTAAACTCCCTTGATGAGAATAACCAGGCATGGCCTTGGTGTGAAGAGCTGTTACTGAAGAGCTGTTTGCTCATTACTATTCATATTCCAAATACCATCAGGAATTGAGGATGTTTTCAGTAACAGGAGAAAGATCTTAGCAGAAGACTGAGCTGCATGCATGCTGTTGAGAGGTGTGGCTTTTTTTCAGACGTGCTGTCCCATATACATAGTGTGGCTGCAAGTGTGTTGGAAGGGCGGGTGGGGCTTGGGGGTTCTATTCCGAAAGGACCAGAGAGGTCAGTCCTCCTGGTCCCTGGGAACAAAGGAAAGAGTGGCTGGTTTTCTGTCTGGAGGAGGGGTATTCACCACCGCTTTCCATGAACCTGTGGTTCCTTCAGGCCTCACTCCAATTTCTGAAGTACAGATGTCATTTTAATTTTTCTTTGCAGTGTGTTCAGTCACCCACTTGGGTCTGACTCTTTGCAACCCCATGACCTGCAGCACACCAGGCCTCCCTGTCCCTCACTATCTCCCAAAATTTGTCCAAGTTCAAGTCCATTGCATTGGTGATGCCATCACATCCTCTGAAGCCCTTGTCTCCTTCTGCCCTCAATCTTTGCCAGCATCAGGGACTTTTCCATAGAGTTGGCCATTTTTATCAGATGACCAAAGTACTGGGGATTCATCATCAGTCCCTCCAATGAGTATTTAGAGTTGATTTCCCTTAAGATTGACTGGTTTGATTTCCTTGCTGTCCAAGGGACTTTCAGAAGTCTTCTCTAGCACCGCAGTTTGAAGGCATCAGTTCTTGGCATTCTGCTTCTTTCTGGTCCAGCTTTCACAACTGTTCATGATCACTGGGACAACCATAGCCTTGACTATATGGACCTTGTTGGCAGAGTAATGTCTCTGCTTTTCAGCACACCATCTAGGTTTGTCATAGCTTTCCTGCTAAGAAGAAAACGTTTTCTGATTTCATGGTTGCAGTCATCATCTGCAGTGATCTTAGAGCCCCAGAAGAGGAAATATGTTACTACTTCCACCTTTTCCCCTTATTTGCCATGAAGAAAGTGCTGCACTCAATATGCCAGCAAATGTGGAAAACTCAGCAGTGGCCACAGGACTGGAAAAGGTCAGTTTTCATTCCAATCCCAAAGAAAGGCAATGCCAAAGAACGCTCAAACTACCACACAATTGCACTCATCTCACATGCTAGTAAAGTAATGCTCAAAATTCTCCAAGCTAGGCTTCAGCAATACGTGAACTGTGAACTTCCTGATGTTCAAGCTGGTTTTAGAAAAGGCAGAGGAACCAGAGATCAAATTGCCAACATCTGCTAGATCATGGAAAAAGCGAGAGAGCGCCAGAAAAACATCTATTTCTGCTTTATTGACTATGCTAAAGCCTTTGACTGTGTGGATCACAATAAACTGTGGAAGATTCTGAAAGAGATGGAATACTAGACCACCTGACCTGCCTCCTGAGAAACCTATATGCAGGTCGGGAAGCAACAGTTAGAACTGGACATGGAACAACAGACTGGTTCCAAATAGGAAAAGGAGTACGTCAAGGTCTATATTGTCACCCTGCTTATTTAACTTCTATGCAGAGTACATCATGAGAAACGCTGGAATGGAAGAAACACAAGCTGGAATCAAGATTGCCGGGAGAAATATCAAGAATCTCAGATATGCAGATGACACCACCCTTATGGCAGAAAGTGAAGAGGAGCTAAAAAGCCTCTTTGCCAGGGTCCAGCCTCAGCAGAGTCCAGGGATATCCTCAGGATGGACTACGTCGGTGAATGAAGAAAGATAGAGAAAGAGATAAGGAAAGAATGACACGGGGTGACCAAGCTTCAGTGAGCAAGGCCCATTTTACTTTATTTTCCTCGGGGCTCTTATACCCTGAGTTGTACATACAGCAAGGTGAAAAATGCAGAGTCAACTCGACATTCTATTAGTAATAACTTTTATCGATAGCAGGTTCCTTCTTGTAAGAGTCTTATTTTTTGTATATCATCTTCTGTCCTGGAGGCCTGTTGATATTCCATGACCTCTTTTTGATAAATGTTGGTCAGCCAGAACAATAATCTTCCCTTAAAGTGTTTCTTCTTAAATTCTTAGCCTGCATCACCCTTAAGTACAGAGTTACATTTTTATGGAGCAAAGATTCAGTGGGTTACAGCAAAGAAAGAACTTATTAACTCAACGTCTAATGTTGCTAATGCTAAAGCTACTGCTTGTTATTTCTATATCTTAACTATATGCAGTCCCAGGAACACAAGGATAAGGGATGTGAGAATTTGGCAGCAAGCATAGGCTCAACAATGTTGCAAGAGTCTGGATAAACCTGCTAGAATGCTAACAGAGGGTTTGAAACACTCCTTTCATGCCCAGGAGATTTATTAACTAAAGCCCTAAGTTAACTCTTACCAGAGAAAGGTGGTCGGGGGACAGCCCCCTGCTAATGTCAGAAGAGCTGGTGAAAGACATAAAATAGTAAGACAGACAGATTTTGTTTGGGGGTAGATGCTCAAGCAGGTCCAGGGGATCTGTCGAGTCCTGAGGCCTTGCTTATCAGGACTCATCCACATGAGCTTGTCATGGGTAGTATGGCCCAGGGAGTCCCTTGAGTCCTGCATGACCTTGTCATGGGTGGGATCTCCCGTGCTGGCTCCCAGCACCTCTTGATGAAAGTGAAAGTGGAGAGTGAAAAAGTTGGCTTAAAGCTCAGCATTCAGAAAACGAAGATCATGGCATCTGGTCTCATCACCTCATGGGAAATAGATGGGGAAACAGTGTCAGACTTCATTTTTTTGGGCTCCAAAATCACTGCAGATGGTGACTGTAGCCATGAAATTAAAAGACGCTTACTCCTTGGAAGAAAAGTTATGACCAACCTAGATAGTATATTCAAAAGCAGAGACAAACTTTGCCGACTAAGGTCCATCTAGTCAAGGCTATGGTTTTTCCTGTGGTCACGTATGGATGTGAGAGTTGGACTGTGAAGAAGCCTGAGCGCCCAAGAATTGATGTTTTTGAACTGTGGTGTTGGAGAAGGCTCCTGAGAGTCCCTTGGACTGCAAGGAGATCCAACCAGTCCATTCTGAAGGAGATCAGCCCTGGGATTTCCTTGGAAGGAATGATGCTAAAGTTGAAACTCCAATACTTTGGCCACCTCATGCGAAGAGTTGACTCATTGGAAAAGATTCTGATGCTGGGAGGGATTGGGGGCAGGAGGAGAAGGGGATGACAGAGGATGAGATGGCTAGATGGCATCACCAACTCGATGGACGTGAGTTTGAGTGAACTACAAGAGCTGGTGATGGGCAGGGAGGCCTGGCGTGCTGCAATTCATGGGGTCGCAAAGAGTCGGACACGACTGAGCGACTGAACTGAACTGAACTGAATGGGGTTGAATGCCATGATTTTAGTTTTAGGTTTTTTTTTAACATTTAGTTTTAAGCTGGCTCTTTCACTCTCTTCCTTCACTCTCATCAAGAAACTCTTTAGTTCCTCTTTGCTTTCTGCCAATAGAGTGGTATCATCCGCATATCTGATGTAGCGATGTTTCTCCCACCTATCTTGAATCCGGCTAGTAACTCATCCAGCCCAGTATTTCTCATGGAGTGGTCAGTGTGCAGGTTAAACAAACAAGGGAACAGCAGTTCTCCCTGTTGTATACCTTTTTCAATCTTGAACCAATCAGTTGTTCCACACAGGGTTCTGACTTGCTTCTTGACCAACATACAGGTTTCTCACAAGACAGGTAAGATGATCTGGTATGCTCCTCTCTCTAAGAGCTTTGCATCATTTGTTATGATCCACATAGTCAGAGGCTTTAGCATAGTCAATGAAATAGAGGTAGATGTCTTTCTGGAATTCCCTTGCTTTATGTATGATCCACCAAAAGTTGGCAATGTGATCTCTGGTTCCTCTTCCTTTTCTAAACTCTGCTTGGGCATCTGGAGTCTCTCGGTTCACACAGTGCTAAAGACTGGCATGCAAAATTTTAACCATGATCTTACTAGCATGGGAGATGAGTGCAATTGTCCAACAGTTAGTACATTCTTTACTACTAGTTTTCATGGGTATTCGGCTGAGGATTGACTTTTTCCAGTTCTGTGGCTATTGCTGGGTCTTCTGGATTTGCTAACATGTTGAATGCAGCACCTTGAAGGCATGATCCTTAATGGTTTTGAATAGCTCTACTGGAATTCTTTGCAGTAATGTGTCAATAAAATCAAGTAAATATACAGAGACCTATGGTCAAAAACTTACAAGCCAAAAGGGTAAGTTCTGGGATCTGATGGCCTTTCACAAGATGGAGTTGTAGCAACAATGCTCCTGATCTCAGAGGGAGAGCAGTGAGTGCTCCTGAAGAGATATCTTAGTTCTCTGCCCAAGGATGGAACCTGGGTAGATTGGATGAAACCCCAGGAATCCTAGTCAACACACCACCAGGAACTAGAGGCTAGAAGCAAAGTGATTCTGGCTCTATCCCCCATTTGAAAGCAAGAATGTCTCAAGGAGGCAAAAACTATAATGAGGTACAAAGTTTATTGTTAGAGACACAGCACAATGCATGGCAGAGCACACAGAGAAGCAGGTTGTTTATTTAAGACAGAAGGAAGGCAGAAATACGCGCCCAGAGAGAAAGGGTATGGGCATCCTCTCTGAGGAGGAGGAGGAGTGCAGTAGGCAGAGCTAAGCAGAGACACACACCCGTGGTGGAGTGAAGGCATCCTGGATGAGAGGGAGCCCAGTCAAGATGTGACATAAATTAACTGATATAGGACAGTCCTTCCAGATCATTGTTTACCTTTGGCCAATTACCTTGTTAATTTCTTCACACCTGACTGGCCCATAGACCCTCAAAAGGTGCATGTGAAACTCTTTTGTAAGATAGATGCACCCACAGAGACCTATGGGTGCGTGTCCACTCATTATGGGGTGGGGCCTCTCCCTTTTCGACCCCCAAGAACTCTTCCTGTGCACGTGTAAACAGGGAAGTCTTTGTTGAACTCAGCAGTGGGCTCCATATCTCTTTGCTTGTGCATAGCTCAGCTTTTGCCACTAGCTTTGTCCTTGGAGTGTCTGGGTGTGAACAAAGCTTGATTTTACTCGACTTTACAAACACCAGCGGTTCAACCAGGGGCACCCTGTCTCCTATATTACTACCCATGCAAGTTCCCTTCCTCTCGGTGTCTTGGATTGCATGTCTGTAAAATGAGAAGGGGTTGCCTAGACTATCTCTGAGGCAGAGAGGAGACAAACATTCCTTGAACTTCAAGGCAGGAAGAGGTTGAGGGATGAATCTGAACATGGCTGGACACCCTCTCTGCTTGAAACTTTAGAAGGGATTAGGACTGTGCAGATGGTACATTCTCTGATGAGGCATCCATAGTCACACTGTCATGGGAAGAAAGAAATCCTGGATGGTCAAGGGTGAGGGGAGTCTACTGGATATAAGCCCACTCAACCTGGCCAGAGAAATTGGTGCTTCACAGTCAGCCAGAGGCAGCCACGATGACCTCCAAGCCCCAAGGCTACAGCTTGCCTTGATGAGAGGAGTCTGGGGTTTGAGGAGAGGTCTGAACAGGGCTCTACCTGGGGGAGGCATCAGTAGAAAGAATTTGAAACCATGGGAGAAAATGAGGCCAACTCTAGAGTGAATACAAGGAGAGAAGAGAGCCAGAGCTGAGGCGCTGGTCCTCTCTGTGGATGTCCAGGAGAGGAGAGACGAGTGAAAGAGACTGAAGGATAAAAAGATTGAAGGCCACAGAGCAAAGGGAAGGAGGTAACAGTGACCAGTGGGGTCAAATGCAGCCCATGTTTGGCAGAGGTGGAGGGCTAGACACCTGTCTTGTTGAAAAGGAGACACTGGATTTTGCACAGGGGCATCTTGGAGACCTCCTTTTAGCCCTTGCCCTGAGTCACAGGCTGCCCCCCTTTTTTGTGACAAATCTTCCAGATGTGAAGCCAGTTTCAACCTTTATTCTGAGGGAGGAGTTACATAGGAGGCCTGCCTTGTGGCCTTATCCCGTGGCTCAGTGAGGAAGCCGTGAGCAGCAGACGGTCACCTTTTTGTTGGGATGTTGGCAGCTCACAGCTCTGGGCATTGCCACCTTCCCTGGGGCGGGGGGGGGGGGGGGGGGCGGAGCTCAAAACTCGCAGATCACGAGGCGTTGCTCACTGCAGGGTATGTCATTCCACTTGCCCTCAGGATAGATTTCCACACAGTGCTCTGGTTGTCCATCATTGCTGTTGTTGGGCTCCCCACTGGCCCAGTTGGAATAGACCAGTATTTCCCCAGTGGGGTAGGTGAACCTCCCCTCCGTGGAGATGTCATTCATGCTCAGGTAAGCATTCTCTTTGTGGGCTCTGGCCAGCTGTGTCACGGCCTCATTCTCGGCTGCAGAGCGTGGGGAGGCCAGCTGTCCCTTAGCCTCTGTGCAGAGCTGCTGGGCATCTGAATATGATTTGACCACACCTGCCATCTTGAAAATCTTCTCCCCGACAGCCTGGCCATCAGGGAAGAGCACCACTAGGGGAAGAGGAGAGTCAGGCTGGGGATGTGGCAGCACCTAGACCTATGCTTCAGCTGGAGTCCCCAGCACCCACGAGGGCACCAGGGCACCAGATAGAACAAAAGCAAGGCACTTGGCCCCCAAGCATCCATCATGCAAGAGGTGAGGACCCTGGAACTCAGGAGCTTATGCAGAAGCCCAAAGTCGCCCAACTGTCAAATGTAGATGAGAATCAGACCTTGTTGGAGGTGACACTAAAGCTCCCACACGCACTTTCTGTTCTTCCCCATGCTGTTCACAAGAATCCAGCATTTCAATTACTGTGTAAATAGGAAGGACTTTGGCAGGGAAATGACAGTGTAGAGTCCAGGGCCGTTCCTAAGAGTGTGGAAATCACCAACCAAGTGGCTCACTCTCACCCTTGCATGATGACTAGGCATGTGGAGTTTTCAGAGCATTCTGTGCTGTGTGAAGGGGTGAGGAGAAAGGGGAGGACAGGGATGCATCTGAGAGCAGCCAAGTGCTAGCCTCTGCACCAGGGCAGTCCAGTGTTGGCTTCTGTATGCTCACAGGTGATCCTATGGCCAGTCAGCCTCCCTGGACCACTGAGCAGGGGATGACGGCATCTGAGAGCTCTATGTGGGGGCGGGAGGGCAGGGTGGGATCAGCTTTGAAGAGAGCCCTGTCTGGGCTTCAGAAAGTCATGTGTTCAGCCCTACCCTGGCAATGACAGCCCAGGTGACAAGGGAAAGTCACTTCTCTTTTCAGAGTCTAATCTCATATTTCTAAGGAAAAGGTACACTGAAAAACAGTATCCCCTATGTGACGTGTTAAGTATCTCTTCTTATTCCATCCCATCCACACCGCTCTGACTCCAGGGTCTGCATGGAAATCTTCAGGGCTCCTAAGAGGGCTCACTGGACTGGTTCTGAACCCAGGCTTCACCCTGACCCACTGCCCTTTTCCTCTGATTATCTTCAACAAGCAATCAGAGACCAGATTTTCCACGTAGTCAGGATGGCACCCAGACAGCCCTGGACAAGGTCAGTGCAAGCTTGTGTGCCATGATTGGTTTACATCCCATGCATCTGGGTGGGTATGTGTGTGCATGCGTGAATACATCCATGTGTCCATCTGCAGGTACATGGGCTGACTCAAGGTCCATCAGGATGGGTGTGCCTATGTCTGCATGTGTGTTCATGTATGTAGGTGGTGTGGACTGAGTGATGGTGTTTAGGTACACACATGTGGCCAGCACATATGCCCAAGTTCACCTTTGTTTATAGCAGTCTGCGTGAAGGGTTAGTTTTTAAGTTGTGCTCAACTCTTTTTGACCCCCATTGACTGAAGCCCACCAGGGACTTCTGTTCATGACATTTTCCAGGCAAGGATATTTGAGTGGTTTGCCATTTTCATTCCAGGGGATCTTCCTGACCCAGAGATCAAACCCCGGTCTCCTGCAATGCAGGCCTATTCTTTACCAGCTGAGTTACCAGGGAATGAAATAGTAAGTAGATATGTAAATATGATTGTGCACGAAGGAAGATATAAACTTCTGAGAATTCTCATCCAACTACTTCAGTACTTAGTTGGCTTGAGTTCCTAGGAGCCAACCCTATATCTCACCCAATCAGGTCCCTTTATGCTCTGCTCCTTCAGAAACTGCTGAGAAGTCTCATCCCACTACTTTAGTACTTAGTTGGCTTGAGTTCTTAGGAGCCAACCCTATGTCTCACCCAATCAGGCCCTTTATGTATGCTCCAAGAGGCCTCTGCCTACTTAGGATCCAGGCTTAGGGAAGAATCTCTGCTTTAAACTCCACAAGAGGTACAGGGGAGTCCAGCACAGGCCAGAGACTGGAGGTAGCCTATTCCTTCCAGACCCAGGGACATCTTTAGAGTAAGATACTTGGTGGCCACACACCAAGGATAGGTCCCCAGCAGCCTTAAACCACACAAGCAGCATCCCACCCCGGCTCTCAGGATCATGTCTGGATTCTCTGCTGCTATGGACTGTGCAGCTTCTTCTCTGGGCATTTGCACACCTGGCCCCACAGAGGGAAGAAATGCATCATGGGTTGGGTGACCCCTCATCTGTCATAGGAACCTGCCCAGGGTAGGCTGTGGTGAAGGTCTGCTGAACTGGTGACATGGACCGCATCCTCCTCCTTGTCTAGTGCGTCTACTTGAGCTTCTGGAGCATGTGGGACATGGCTCTGTCCCAGCCCTGTCCTTAGCCCCGCTCCTGCCCCAGGTCTAGGTCCAGTCCCAGTCATGGTCCCAGCAAGTCCAATTTAGACCCAGCCAAGTGAACTACAAGCCAAGCCTAGACTAAGTCTGGGGCTCATGATCAGGGGCAGGCTCAGGGTCAGGTCCAGGAACTCACCTTTCTTATACTGAGAGAAAGCATTCTGGAAGCGTCGCAGATGTCCCTCTAAGATTGTCACCCGCTGCCTGAGAGCATTGACCTCTGCAGGAGAGAGAGGCCAAGTGAAGACAGATCCAGAACAGCCTGGGGTCACTCAGAGCCCAGGTCTCAAGGTAAGAGTGTCCAGGTGGAGACACAAGTTGAGGGTGGGATAAGAAGTTGGAACAGAGGCCTAGAAAGCCCACCTCTGCTGACCTAGCTGGCCTCTGCATCCACGGGATTTCCTGTGGTTCTCTTCTGAACAGTATCCCATGAATAGGTCCCTGTGCCTCACTGACAGTCAACCAGATGTCATTTTAATTCCAAATTCTAGGAATCTGATAGCACTTCCTTTTGCATTGCAGGGGGTGATATGGTTGTAGGAGAGGAATACACAGAGCTTGAGTATTTCCCATCCATTGAGTTATTTGATGTTCAAGGTTATCTGATGAACTGGAGAGGGAGGTTGTCTTGTCATAAAGATCAGATAGAAAATCTGCTCAGGTTGTCCTCCAGCAAGTCATAGAGGCTAAGCCCAGAGTCCACCTCGCCATACACCCTGTCAACTTTTCCTGCTTGGACCCCCACCTGTAAATGGGTTACCTGAGAGGAGAGCTGAGCTGAATAAGGCCTCCTCCCTGCCCCACACCCTAATGGGGCCCCCAGGGCTTCCTTACCTGCAAGCCCACTCTCACCCTTTGCTCCTTTTTCTCCAGGACTACCTCTATCCCCCTTCAGTCCTGGGGGGCCCCTGGCACCTGAAGGCCCCTGTGGACCTATGGCTCCAGCAGGCCCTGGGATAAGAGAAGTAGAAATGGGTGAGTGCTGAACGTATATTCTAGCATTTTCGCGCTCCCCTCCCCAACCTCCACACATGGAGTGTCATATCCCCAGCCATACACCCTCCAACATGCAAATGTCGCTCTGTGCCTAGATCCTCCTCTTGCATCCTCTCTGTACACCAACTGTCCCATAGCCTAACAACCAGCCTTCTCTGAATACAGACAGTCCCTGCTGCTCACAACACCCTCTCCCTGGAGACAAACAGTTCCCAAAACCCAACACTGGCTCTCCCTGGAATGCTAGCTCTGACCTAGTGGCTGGTGGTGGTGGCACATGGGAATATGAGCCCAGCCCCATATCCATTGCTTACCTGCTGCCCCAGCACGTCCAGGGGCTCCAATCTCCCCGGGTGCACCTCTCTCTCCTTTGAGACCTGGGGAGCCCTGCATGCCTGGGGCACCCACTCCTCCTGAGGAAGGAACACATTAGAGAAACATGGCTCAGAGTGTGCTCAGCAGGTACCATTTCCTCAGCAGTGCAGCTTGTCACCCACAGGTCCAGGTGAGAGAGTGACCCGGGAGACTGCTCCTGCCCGCTTAGTCTCCTCTAGGAAATTCAGTCAGTGTGGGAATGTGGGGGGAGAGGCCCAGGCCAGGCCTACCAGGCACGAAGGTTCCAGGCTTTCCAGGCACTGTGCACATACCCTGGTCCCCACCAGGGCTGCCAGTGTCACCCCTCCCTTCTCCCTCCCTCACCCACCACATACCACCCTCCTACCTTTGGGCCCAGGTTCTCCTTTGGGGCCTGGTGTGCCTGGAGGTCCCGTGCTCCCCTGCCTCCCTGAGGGGCCCTCTCTTCCAGCTGGACCAGGCTTACCTGGAGTCCCTGGGAAAAAGGACCAGCCCGGTTAGTGACACCGAATCACCCTGGGAGTGGGAGTGCATAAAAGATGGGGCTGTATGAAGTCAGACAGGCAGCCTCCTCCCAAAGATGTTGCCCTCACTCTCCGCCCTCCCCAGGAGCTCCAGTCTTCCCTGAAATAACCCCGAGCCACCTTGAGAATGACCTTCCTCTTCCTGGGGCAGAATCTGTGCATGCCTACTGCCGTGGCCTAGCGGCAGCACGCCATCTGCAAACACCTGCATTCCATGCCCAGCTGCTCACCAGGTGGTCCAGCGTCTCCCTTTGGTCCAGGTTCCCCAGCAGAGCCACTGTCTCCTTTCGGCCCAGCGGGACCAGCTGGTCCAGGCCTCCCTGCTCGTCCTGCAGGTCCTGGTGAACCTGTGGCAGCAGAAGAGATGGACATAAAGCTGATCCCGGCCCAGGAGGAGCCACCTGCCTGCAGAGTCAGGGCCCTGGCATTCCTTCAGGGTTCTTAGGGTGTAGGCACTCCCCCTCCAGGTGACTGGTCCAGTGGCGATGTAGGAAATGCGTGTTCACATCTCCATTTTACAAGGGAAGAAATAGACTTGCTGAATTGGAAGCAGATCCAAACAAGATTCAGATGGCTTTGCATACAATGCACCTGCCCCTGCCCCAAGGCCACAGTATTTGTGGCAGGTAAGTCTGTCAGCTTTACCCTTGACCGTGGACTCCCTACCGTCCCCCTTCCCAGAACCAAAGTTTATATCAGAAATGACACCTGACACTTACCACCAGAGAAATAGAAATCAAAAGCACAAAGAGCTATCACTTCACACCTGTCAGAATGGCTATTATCAGACAGCAAATAGAAGTGCTGGAGAAGTAGAGAAAAGGAAAACTGTGCAGTAGGGATGCAAACTGGAACAGCCACTATGGAGACTGTATGGAGGTTTCTCAGACAGTTAAAACTAGAGCTACCGTATAATTCATCAATTCCACTTCTGAGCATTCTACTAAAGAAAATGAAATGAAAACACTAACCTGGAAAGATAACACTAACCTGAAGCCCCAAGTTGGGCTTCCCTGGCGGCTTAGATGGTAAAGCATCTGCCTGCAATGCAGGAGACCCGGGTTCAATCTTAGAGTTGGAAAGATCCCCTGGAGAAGGCAATGGCACCCCACTCCAGTACTCTTGCCTGGAAAATCCCATGGATGGAAAAGCCTGGTAGGCTACAGTCCATGGGGTTTCAGAAAGTCGGACATGACTGAGCAGCTTCACTGTCACCACCAAGTTAATTGCAGCGTCATTCATGGTGGCCCAGACATGGATGCAGCCTAGAGCCCAAGTATCTGTGGATGGATGAACAGGTGTAGAAAGTGCAGGGTGCACATACAATGGAACACTATTTAGGCATAAAAGGGAACGAAATCCTGCTATTTACAGCAACACTGGTGAACCTTGAAGGCACTATGTTTAGTGGAATAAGTCACAGAGAAGGGCACTACTATAGGATCTCACTTATATGTGAAATCTAAGAAAACAAATGAACAAAAATGACATACTCACAGATACAGAGAACAGATTTGTGTTTGCTAGAGGTGGGGTTGAGAAGTGGGCAGAATGGATAGAAATCTTCAAAAGGTACAAGGGTCCAGTTAAAAAACAATTGAGTCCCAGGAATACAATGTACAGTGAAGTTACTATAGTTAGTAATCCTGGGTTGCATGCTTGAACATTGCTGAGCAAGCAGATCTTAAAAGTTCTCATCACACACAAATCGTAACTATATGTGTTGATGATTTATTGTGACAATCATTTCACAATATATGCAAATATGAATTCATTATGATGTACTGCTGCTGCTGCTAAGTCGCTTCAGTCATGTCCGACTCTGTGCGACCTCATAGACGGCAGCCCACCAGGCTCCCCGATCCCTGGGATTCTCCAGGCAAGAACACTGGAGTGGGTTGCCATTTCCCTCTCCAATGCATGAAAGTGAAAAGTGAAAGTGAAGTCGCTCAGTCATGTCCGACTCCTAGAGACCCCATGGACTGCAGCCTACCAGGCTCCTCCGCCCATGGGATTTGCCAGGCAAGAGTACTGGAGTGGGGTGCCATTGCCTTCTCCATCTGAATCTAATATATTATAGATCAATTCTATTTTAATATAAAGAAGAGAAAAAACCAACATGCTTTTAAAATTATGGAAGATAAAATAAAAATAAAAAATAAAATAAAATTATGGAAGATAGATGAAATTATTGTGCATTATTTAAGTGATAAAAGTAAGTTATAAATACTCTATTTAATATGATTCGGTTTCTTCAACATGTCCACGTCTGTGTCAGGCGTGTGCACATGTAACACACATTGAAAAAGCCACAAGAAGAGCACACACACGTGTTAACAGTTGTTCTTTCTAAGGGGCACAATTCAGGCAATTTTAATTTTCTTCTTTTTGTATTTAGTGACCACATACTAATTTGCTTTGGAAAAATGACCAAACATTTTAAAAAATCACATTACCTTAAGAAGGCTGCCTAAGTCTGAAATTATAAGAGATTTGCATTCAAAGACTAAAGGGAGAAATGCCTGTTGATTCAAGAATTATACACTCAATTCTGTGAGTTTGGTTATACTTTTTTTCATTGAGATGAAATTCACATAATATAAAAATAACCTTTTTTTTTTTTTACTGTGATGTGTAGCTTACAGGATCTAGGTACCCCAATCAGGGATTGAACCTGAGGCCTGACAGTGAGAACACCAAATCTTAACCACTGGACCTCCAGGAATTACCTGTAATTAATCATTTAAAGTATACAATTCAGTGGCATTTAGAACATTGACATAATTGTACAACTACCGCTACTCTTTAGTTCAAGACTATTTCATTAATCCCAAAGTAAACCTCATACCCATTTATCATTCCATCCCTGCTTCCTCCCAGGCCCTGGCTACCTCTAGGCAGCTGCCTGTCTCTGTTACCTATTCTGGATATTTTATATAAATACATACAATGTATGACCCTTTGTGTCTGCCTTTTTAAACTAGGAGTGACATTCTTGAGGCTCATCCAATTTGCAGCACATCTCAGTACTTCATTCCTCTCTATGGCTGAGAAATGTTCTATAGTATGAGTACAATACATTTTCTTTATTCATTCACCATGGATAAATCTTGATAGACACTTGGGTTGTTTCCATCTTTTGACTGTTGTGAGCAAAGCATTCACGTGCAAAAAGACAACAAAAGAAATCTGTCAGTTACTACTAACTTGTTCAATCACTTATTTGTTCATTTCCTCATTTCATCTCTCTGTGCACTGAGAATCTCTCTGTGGAACATGGCTTTCTGCCTAGCACTGAGCAGGAAGTAAATGTCAGCACCAGGTCTTGGTCTGCAAGGAAGTTGTCACTGAGTTTTAAACTGTGAGGTACAGGTAATAAGTGAAGAAAACAGCTTATGAGATGTCCCTCATCCCATCCCAGCACCCACAACCCTTGGACACACATGTACTCATAAGAAACAGGACTTCATTGCTGAAGAGGATTCAGAGACCTGGAGAGGAGAGATGACATTTCAGATCTGGAAACCATTCCCCCAGGGTAAGAAGGCCCAGGCTTGCCTGGGCCAAGACTGTGCAGGTGGTGGGAGACTGGGGTATTTGATGGGTGGTGAGTGCCTCTGTGCTGGACATTGTGTCTTGCTCTTAGTTCCAATTCTCACTAGGCAATCAATGGGAGCGGGAGGATGGATCCCACATCCCAGACCCTCTGGTGCACTGTACTGTGTCAGAGACACCTGGCCCCTGCCTGAGCCCCTCCAGGGCTTCTCCCTGGCTGGGGAGGGCAGCAGGAACCTTGGAAGCAAGTCACTCCTTAGAAGGGAGCATGAGAGGTTGCCCATCCTTTGCACAACCATGGAGGCCGTGAGAGCAGGGAGGGAGAAGAAGGGATACTTTTCATTTCAGGGCCTCTGGGGGAGCTAGAGAGAGCTGGCACCCTGAATATCACCCCTCCTCTGAGATCACTTCTAGAGGCCTTCTCTAGCCCCAGCCCATTCATGTTGGGAGCTAATTTCTTTCTGAAAGACAGACAGATACTTGCCTCTTACCCTACAAAACCTGGGGATGTTATGTATTCTTTTCAGCTTTAATGCCGTTCATTTCTTTCCTCTCCAATCAAAACACAAACTCCAGAAAGATAAAAGACCTCATTGATCCCCCATAGCCCTGGCCTAGGGCCATGGTGGTCCCCTCATCCTTGTCACTGGTTCATCAAATTCTCACTTCTTGCCAGTAAAAACCAGGTCTTCTCCTGTGAGGCAGCGTTTCCAGAAAATACCCTAATAATCAATACATTTGGAAACCTCAGGAGAATTTGGTGGAAGACCCACCAAAAAATGAAGCCTTGGCTCAATTCTTTGTCACTGTGTGGTCGATATTATTCTCATCTACAGATGATTAAACTGAAACTTACAACACTGTCATCAGTTTAAAAATATTTAACATTCTTCAGAGGCAACATTTAATACGAATGAAGAACAGTTAAGTTTTGGAGTGTGCGTACTCAGTCGCATCTGACTCTGTGTGTTGTAACCTGACAGATTGTGGCCTGTGGATTGCAGCTGTCCATGATATTCTCCAGGCAATAACAGAGTGAGTTGCCATTTTCTATTCAAGCGATTGTCCCAACCGTGGGATCAAACCCATATCTCCTAAGTCTCCTACATGAGTGTACTAAGTCACTTCAGACGTGTGCAACCCAGTGGCCCAAAGCCTGCCAGATTCCTCTGTCTGTGGGATTCTCCAAGCAAGAATACAGGGGAGGGTTGCTATGCCCTCCTCCAGGGGACCTTTCTGACCCAGGGATCGAACCTGCATCTCTTACATCCCCTTCACTGGCAGTCAGGTTTTTTTTTTTTTTGCCACTAGCACCACTTGGTAAGCCCAGTGAGTTCTGGAGCAGGGAACTCCAAATACTAGTCATTCGCTCATTGTTTGTACATTCTTGGGGTGGTTGGGGTCAGAAAATCCTAGGGAAGGAATCAGCACAGGTGGTTATGGAGCTGGGAACTTGGGCAAGCCAGTCTTTGCCAATCAGTAAAGCCATGTTTTAGGTGGACTGAAGATCTGGGGGAAACCTCCCCTCTTGGGAAGACCATCTTCAAGGTTTCCACAAAAGATTCAGAGTTTTGGGGTTGGTTACAATTCCAGTGCCCACCCCTTCCCACCAGGACAAGTCCATGGTCCCAGCTCTACCTGGATCCCCCTTCTCTCCCCGGGGGCCTTCTCTCCCATCTTTTCCATCACGACCAGGCAAGCCATTCTCCGGAGGGCTACACACAACCAGGGTACAGCCGTTGGCCAGTGTTTTCTGGGAATGGATCGTCATTTCTGCTCCCAGGGATCTCCAGGGCTGTGTGAGCAGGAGCAGCACGGAGAGAGGGAGGAGAAGCATGTCCTAGGCAGAGGAACAGAGAGAGGGGCTGCTCTTGGTCTAAGGACAAGGATTAGGGCTGGCCCAGCTCCTGGAGGGCAGGAAAAGCCCTTCCCCGATCTCCTCTCCCATCCTTTGGGGCCAAGAGTAGTAGGGCTCCGAAAGCAGTTTAGGGAAAGTTAGGATAAGGTCTGGCCAGGGAGGACATGAGCGGACCAGCCGGGCCTCTGACCTGGTCTGCCAGCACATGAATCTACTCTCAGACACTCTGTGTCATCCCTCTTTGGGCTTGTCATCCCTGCCAGGGGCACTGTGACCAGGATGTAGAATTTCTCACTGAGGCCATTGTCACCCCAGGAGGGACTCACTGAGGGCCCTCGGGTGGGACCCTTCCCTCTCTGGACCTCTTATCCCTTTTTATACCAGTAAGTCCATTGCTTTACCTCTTACAATGCTGGCTTGTTTCCTCTCACTTGCTGCTCTGGACACGCTAGGCCTGAGTCTGCAGTGCGATCTGAAAAAAAAGCCAGAGTGCTAATGCTTGGTAAGGTCTGTCCCGAGCACAGAATGGGGCATGGCTGCTTATTTTCCAGGATTTGTCATTCCTGGGCTCCGCCAGGAAAGTTCCTGGCACACCTCGAGTCCTGCCCAGGCCTCCTGAGAGGACTTGGGACAGGGGCCTCTTGGTAGAGAGGACGTGTAAGATGGGCGCCATCATGGGGAGGCTGGCTTCAGAGGAGGATAGCCCATGTCCAATAGAGCTTCTGGTTACCATCAGAAGGGGACTCAGGAGCTAAGTGAGATCAGGGTGCAGGACATGGGTCACTGCCAGCGTTGGGCTTCTTTCCTCTCTCAGAGAGAAAGTGTAATGTTTAGAGCATGGAAAAGAATCGTGGGAGTTGCAGAGACCTGGAAGAAAGCCCAAGGGACCTGTGCAAAGGACCGAGCATTGCCAAGCAGGCTGAGGTAGTGGGAGGGAAGGGGTTTCCTGGCCAGAGAAGTGCCTCCTTTCAAGAGGATGATGAATTGCATTTGCCCTGGGAACTTCCAGACAATGGCATCAGAGATCTGGTTGTATGTCACATCCAACTCTCCCCCTCTCCCTGTCCTAGAAACATCTCCCAACAAACAGAGGGAGCAGAGTGAAGAGCACCCCTTATTGCCTCATTTGCTCCCACCACCAGCACTGAACCACCTAGAGTGGAAGATCTACACACACCCTGCCTTCTTCAACCACCCACATAGGCAGGGAGATACTCACTGGATATCGGAAAACAAAGTAAGACGCAAGGACAGAGATACTCACAATTGCTTCCTGTAAGGGTCCAGAATGTCCAGGCAAGTTAAGAGGTCCTGGGTAAGCACTGGCTTTTTATATCTGCCTTGTAACTTGACCCTCAGCCCCAGTTTCCTGAGAATTCACTTCAGGAAGTAGGGTGATTTCCTTATTATTGACTCACTCAATTTCATCCCCACCTGAACCCAGGTGTCCACCTGGCTTCTGGACATCTGCCACTAATGTTGATAGGACTACACACACCTTAGAGTTCAAAGAGCACCCTCAGCTCAGGACCTCACCAGGGCCTCACTGCAGCCCTGTGAGCAAAGTGGCAGCATCTGTGTCTGTGTTTCGCGGATGTCCAGGGATCCAAGGTTCAGAGAAGACCAGCAAGCTGCACAATGGCCCAGAGCTCTTGTGAGTGCAGCCTGCCTCTGCAGAGTCCAAGATACAGCACCTGCTGCGCCCACTTCTCTTCCACCTTCATCTCAACATTACCGCTCAGACGCTAGGAAAGAGCTGGGAGCTGCTTGGCCAACCTGAGCAAAGTGGGGCAGGTGAAGGGCTGCTGAGGCAACAGCCTGTGGGAGACAGCGTCTGGGGGAGCTGCCATCTGGCAGGGGTCACTCTTCTGCTTTCTGCTGAAGATCTAGGACCACGCTCCACTTGCCTCAAGATGGCTTTCCATGCTCTCTGTTCATCCCCTGCCCAGCCCTCCTTCTCTCACCTGACTATCCAATTCTCTTAATTACAGGGTTTAACGGTAATCGCCTGCATACTTGCTGCCCCAGACACTGCATTCCCTGGTACCTGATAAACAAACTGATGTCAACTCTCTGTTAGACTGGGGGGTTCCTCCCTCAAGCGGTGAAGATTGCCTCCATGTCCTTCCTGCTCTCTGCTGAACATGGTATGCTGTTGCGCTAGGATCCTTCTTTTCACGACACATAAGATTCCTTATCTAGTAAGCCATGGACGTCTTTGTCCCTGTCTCCCAGCTCTTGCTTCGGTCTCAAGGCTGGGCATCAACAAGCATGCATACCTGCAGGGTGAAGCCCAACAATTGGTGAGTCAGCCAGAAAGTTACAGAAAACCGCATGAGTGCCGAGATGTTGGAGAATGAGGACAGGGAAGGGAAAGTTGTGGGGATAATCCCAGGGTGTCATTCCCCTAGCACGTGGGTTCCTGGGAGAGATGTCTTTCTCTTCCATTAAACTGATGACATCCTATTAACCTCAGTTTCTTTCCAGTTTAAAAGTAGCAGCCTGGGCTTGTGCTTCACCTGACTGCCTGGGAGGGCTTGTGATACTGGAAAAACACAAGAGCCTTTCTGGTTTTATTGTTTTCTACAAAGTACAAACGTACTGCTGACTCACCACCCCTAAACAATTACAGGCTTTAGGGACACTAACTGGGGCAGGCTTGTCAATTGGCCATGGTCGGTTACCCTGAAGGGTTTGGTTGGGACCTGTGGCAATGGTGAAATAAAGAGAGTACCCTCTGGGCTTCTGGTCCCAGGTGTAGGAGGGGGCAGAGTAGGGATATGGTGTCAAGGAACAAAGCTCTATGCAGCCTACATGCTTTACTGGAAGCTGTTACAGTGGGCCTACTCAAGTTGCTGAGCAATGCAGAAAAACACCACTTAGTGGCCATGAGATTCAGGAATGGGCTGATTAAAATGCCGTAACCTGGCATTTCCGCCTGTCCTACAGCCCTACTGCTGCCGGGCTAATAGAAGGATGAGTGGACTGAGTAAGCAACAACTGATACAGGAAACCCAATGTCTCAACCTGTGAACCAAGAGGCTAGCTTAAGTCACAGAGCTTGTCATTAAATATTCCAGGAGCAGTCACCAATGGGTGTACCTACATCGTGTTAACCCACAGCAAACTATTCAACATCATTGGAGTTCAACTGTTGACCACCCAAGTATCATTGCCAGCTAATGATCAGGAGAATAACTAACTTTTGCCCTTGCCACAGGTTTTACCTCCAAGGGAACATATTGTAAGTGGCCCTGGGACTGAAACTGGTATGGATGTCCCAGGTGTTTTGGGTTTGCAGCCCTGTGGGGATTAGGAATAAGGGACTTAAAGATTTCATCTGGGCACACATAAAATAACTAAGAGATTAATCTCGGGCCCCTACTAGAGAAAGGCACCATTATATTAACCTGGTGTTCTGTTATGCCCCGTCCAGTGTTTGTTGACATTGGCTGAAGTGGACTGAGGTTGGACAGAGTAATGGTACTGCAGCCAGGACAAAAAACGTAGTCAAGGGTGTTATTATGTTGGAATGCTGTGACTGCTTGTACTTTGCTTAATGGTCATGATCTTCCCTGCATTGAGTCTGTTAGACATCTTCATTTCATGTCTAGTCTGAGCGGTAAGGAATCTATTTGCAGACAGGGCAACAATGGTGACCTCACTCCAGAATGAATCTGATGGTGGGTCTACAGTGATGCTGTTGTTGCCCTCAGGAATTCCATGAAAAATTGACCTGATAAATGCCTGTCCCCAAAGACTGCCTGCTCTTTGCACTCTCAATATTCACAGCTGTGGTTGTCTGTATTGCATTTGTGGTATCTGACTGCAGTGCATCTTTATATACCTGAAGCTGGGAATACTGTGGAAGAGGGGTGGACCTAGATAGTAAGGGTCATAGGTCATACAGGTTATGTAGGGATGGAGTGTATGGTCAGCCCATTTGAGATGGCTGTTCTCTTGCTTTTTCTACACCTCCTTGCTCGACCAGTCCCTGCTCCACTCACAGGACTACTCAATCCTATTTTATGCATTGCTTAGTTAGTAACCACCTACATGCTGGCTGCTGCCCTAGCTGCTGGTTTCCCTGGTAACAGATAAGCTCTACTCACATCAATTCCCCCTGTAAACGGTAGGGGGACACTTTGACACTTCTCCCCAGTGCCAAAAATTGCTGCCATTTCCTAGCTGCTATAAACATTGGCACATCACTCTAGGATAATGTGTTCTGAACATGTAAGATGCCCTGTCCAATAACCATTGATGTCTTTGATGCTGTCTCTCCCTCTTGCTTCAGTCTTAAGGCAGGGCATCTGCAAGGCACGAAGGCCTGTGAGGTCCAGCCCAACAGCAGTGGGCAGGTTGGTTTGGTTTTGGTCTCTGGGAACTGTCAGGGGAGGTCTGGCAGTGGTGCCTTCCACCAGAGCATTTACAGACCCAGCATTCTGTCCTGGGTGCTGAGCTCTTTGCTTCTGAAACCATAACCAGGGCAGGAAAAAGGAGACATGGCCATCAGAAGTAAGATTCCAGCTCTGTTTCCCCCCTGACCCATCAGGCAGAGGGCAACGTCTTTGAGGTCAAATCTTGGGGGTTCGATTTATACCTTTCATCTGATCATTGTATACTAGGTGCAAATTCAGAGCAACTGTCCACACCTGGCTAGGAGTGGCTTCTCCATTGGTTGGCTGGAATGGAGGGCTCTTCATGCACTATTGGCTTTATTGTCCTTTCATTTCCTTAAAGTTGACGTCTTAGTAGTTGCCATTTGTTGATTCTTAGGTCAAATAGTGATCTGCCTTCCATGCACTTCCCAGAGTGCTCAAGTCCTCAGGTATACAGGCATTCCTTAAAACATTTACCCCTCTGCTAAGAGCTGGGACCCAAATGAAAAATCAGCTTCTATGGCTCAGATGCCTTTCTTGGTTTAGGCATGGATTGAAATTCATGCCTTCAGTGCATGTGCCCACTTATATGACTATAAGCTCATCTCTTACGGACAGATGTTCAGACATAAGCAGCCACCAAGTCCAGATGAAAAGCACCTGAGTTAGACTCAACACTCTTCCTGCAGGCTATATCAGGAGAAACACTTTTCTGGTGAGACTGAATTTCCTTTCCCTCCATGCAGAGCAGAAGGGTCTTGCAAGCCAGCTGAAGCAGGATCATAGGTTTCTGGATACAAAATGACTCTCATTTGTATCCAAAGAGACTAACTGCTAAGTCTGCTAAGTCGCTTCAGTCGTGTCTGACTCTGCAACCCCATAGATGGCAGCCCTGGAGAATCCCTGGGATTCTCCAGGCAAGAAAACGGGAGTGGGTTGCCATTTCCTTCTCCAATGAATAAAAGAGAAAAGTGAAAGTGAAGTTGCTCAGTAATGTCTGACTCTTAGTGACTCCATGGACTAGCCTATCAGGCTCCTCCATCCATGGGATTTTCCAGGCACGACTACTGGAGTGGGTTGCCATTGCCTTCTCCAAAAGAGACTAAGATATATCCCCAAATCACTATCTTCCTACCTTTTGGAGAAGAGTTCTCATCTAGGTATAATTGTGACTCAATCCCCACCAAGGATAAGGTCAAACACCTGAGATGATTAGGTTATCCCAAGGGGTAGGAGAGGGTGGATTTGGGGCCCTAGGGCCCTCAAGCACAAGATCCTGGTTACCTCTGTTTCATAATCACTTACTTCAGAACTTACGAGAGAGGTGGTTCGGCATAGGTGTATCTTGGAGATAAGGAATAAAGGAATAAATCACATGCCCACCCAGCCCAATCCCTAATTATTTTACGGACTTTCCTTCTTGACCATCCATTCAAACGAGCCTGTACCATTCAACCACTTAAGGCCACATGTATTCCCAAGGGATGATAATTAACTACTAGGATGTGAGTAAATGCTGTCTCGTACATCCCAAAGGGAAGCAGGAGAATCATGTCTTCTTGAGAGTTTAAGAAGGGGTTGGTATAAAGGTACAAAGAACCCCCAACAACTGGTGGCCCAGTGGTTAGGATTCCTAGGTTTCACAGTTGTGGCCTGGGTTCAATTCCTGGTCAGGGAACTGAGATCCCATAAGCAACATGGTAAAGCCAAAAGAAGAAAAACAAGTTTTCTCCCCAGTGTACCCTCAGTTTGAAGTCCCTGTAACCCATGGCTTATTGGTTTCTTTCTTTTGTTTTTGGCCATGGAGCAAGGTATGGGGGATCCTAGATCCTGACCAGCAATGGAACTCATATCTCCTGCATTGCAAGCAGGAAGTCTTAACCACTGGACCACCAGGGAAGCTCCCCCAAAGCTTATTGGGTACTATCTGTTCAGTTCAGTTGTCACTCAGTTGTGTCTGACTCTTCAAGACCCCTTGGACTGCAGCACTCCAGGCTGCCCTGTCCCTCACCAACTCCCAGAGTCTACTCAACCTCATGCCCATTGATTTTGTGATGCCATCCAACCATCTCATCTCTGTCATTCCCTTCTCAACCAGCCTTCAGTCTTTCCCAACATCAGGGTCTTTTCTAATGAGTCAGTTCTTCACATCAGGTGGCCTAAGTATTAGAGTTTCAGCTTCAGCATCAGTCCTTCCAAAGAACACCCAGGACTGATCTCCTTTAGGATGGACTGGTTGGATCTCCTTGCAGTCCAAGGGACTCTCAAGAATCTTCTCCAACACCACAGTTCAAAAGCATCAATTCTTCAGCGCTCAGATTTCTTTATAGTCCAACTCTTGCATCCATCATGACTACTGGAAAAACCACAGCTTTGACTAGATGGACCTTTGTTGGCAAAGCTATGTCTCTGCTTTTTAATATGCTGTCTAGGTGGGTCATAACTTTTCTTCCAAGCAGCAAGCATCTTTTAATTTCATAGCTGCAGTCACCATCTGCAGTGGTTTTGGAGCCCATAAATATAAAGTCATCTATTTGCCATGAAGTGATGGGGCCACATCTTAGTTTTCTGAATGTTGAGTTTTAAGCCAAATTTTTCACTCTCTTCTTTCACTTTCATCAAGAGGCTTTTAACTTCTTTGCTTTCAGCCATAAGGGTGGTGTCATCTGCATACCTGAGGTTATTGATATTTCTCCTGGCAGTCTTGATCCAGCTTGTGCTTCTTCCAGCCTAGTGTTTCTCATGAGGTACTCTGCATATAATTTAAGTAAGCAGGGTAACAATATACAGCCTTGACAAAATCCCTTCCCAATCTGGAACCAGTCTGTTTTTCCATGTCCAGTTCTAACTGTTGTTTCTTGACTTACATACCGATTTCTCAGGAGGCAGGTCAGGTGGTCTGGGATTCCCATCTCTTTTAGAATTGGGTACTATAACATTTGTTAAAAACCTGATCTCTAATATGTTGCTTTACTTTATTTGTTAGTAGTCTGAATATGGCTTCCTCTAGATTAACTATTTTCTTTCTAGCTGTCTCTTTGATCACTAGATACATTATTTTTTCCCTTTTTTATATGAAGCATTCCATTCAAAATTATTCTTCTAGTCTGTAAGCTGTCCTGTGTCAAAGCCACCTGAAACAATAGTGCAGAAAAGGAATCCTGGTCTGAAACTGGCAATTTGGATATTACTTTATCCAGAGTCCACATAGTATATACTGTTCATTATTCTCTAGTGTTGACTATAATCATCAAGGACAACACCCATAATCAAATTGACCCTGTTGCTTACATTCTCTGCAATGTCCTCATGTGACTTCATTTTCTACTCTGAGATGAATATACAGTACACATCCTTTTCCCATCAGTGAATGCACCAAATCAAGTTTCCCTCCATTGGTAGAAGATATAAACATATTTATTTTTATTTAATCTTTCACATTGTATTAACATGCAAAAATTGTTTGGCAAAATATTTGATATAAAATATTGATTCAAAATTGCTAGCCCAGATTATCTCTTCACCTTGATCCTGAGAGATAATGAAAGAGAAATTGAAGCATACTTGGATTCTAGTTTCTGGAATGCAAAAATTTCTTTTTTTGTTTTCTAAACTGAAGTATACTTGACATACAGTATCCTGTATATTTCAAATGTACAACATATTAGTTTGATATATTTATATATTGTAATATGATTGCCATTGTAGTGATAATTAGCACCTCTGTCCTAAAACAGTTCTAATTTCTTTTTAGTGGATGGAATATTAGGTTCTAGTCTCTCAGTTTCATTACAATAGGATATTGTCTATACTCACTAGCTATTTGATCTCTAGGACACATTTACTACCTGTTGCAAGTTTGTACACTTAAAAACCATATTCTAACCCTTCTCCCTGTCATCCCCTAGTAACCATTTACTCTGTTTTTTGAGTTTGTTCTTGTCTAGTTTCCATGTATAAGTGATATCTTAGAGTATTTGTCTTTCTAGGTCTGACTTATTTCAGGTAGCCTAATGTCCTCAAGATCCATCCATGTTATTGCAAATGGCAGGATATACTTCTTTTGCATGGCTGAATAACATTCCGTTGAGCATATGTGTATACCTCATCTTTTTATTGATTCATTTGTTGATGGGTTCCTAGTTTGTTTCTATATCTGAGCTATCAAGAAAAATGCGGTTAAACAAATGAGATTGCATATATCTCTTTGAAAATCTGTTTTTATTTCCTTTCGGTGTATACCCAGAAATGGGATTGCTAGATCATAGGGTAGATCTCTTTATTTATTTATGTTTAGGATCCTCCATATTGATTTCCATAGTAGCTGAACCAACTTGCATTCTCACAAATAGTGTACACAACAAGTTAACTTTTCTTTTGATCCTTGCCAAAACCTATCATACCTTGTCTTCTTGGTGATAGCCATTCTTAAAAGTACGAGGTGATAGCTTATTGTGGTTTTGATCTATATTTCTCTGGTTAAGTATCTTGAACATCTTTTCATATATCTGTATCCATTTCTGTGTTTCCTTTGGGAAAATGTCTGTTTCTTCCTTTTGCCTATTTTAAAATCAGATTATTAATGACTTGTATGAGTTCTTCATATGTTTTGTAACTGCTATTCATGGTTTGCAAATTTTCTCCCAATTTATAGTCTGTCTTTTCATTTAACTGTTTCCTTTGCTGTGCAGAAACTTTTGAATTTGATGGAGAAGGAAATGGCAACCCACTCCAGTACTCTTGCCTGGAAAATCCCATGGACGGAGGAGCTTGGTGCAGGCTACTGTCCATGGGGTCGTAAAGAGTCGGACACGATTGAGCGACTTCACTTCATGGTCACCTCAGTTGTTGGGGTTTGTTTTTTTTTTTTTGCCTTTGTTGTTTGTGCTTTTAGTGTCATATCTAAAATATGATTACCAAGACTTGATGTTGAGGATCTGCTACCCTATGCTTTCTTCCAGAAGTTTTATGGTATCAGGTCTAATGTCTATGATTGATGTCAGTTAATGCGTTGTGTGTGTGTTATAAGATAGTGGTCCAACTTCATTGTCCTGCTTGTGCTGATCCAGTTTTCTCAACACCACTTGTTGAATAGACCATCCTTTTCCCACTGGGTGGTCTTGGCTTCCTTGTCAAGTATTTTGACCATATTTTGACAATTTCTTTCTAGGCTCTCTATTCTGCTCTATTGGTCTGTGTCTATTTTTATTCTAGAACTATACCATTTTTATTTCTATGGCTTTGGGTAGTGTATTTTGTATTGAGGAGGTGTGATACCTCCAACTTGTTTCTTCTTTATCAGTCTTCTTTATCAGGATTGCTTTGGCCATTCAAGATCCTTTGTGGTTCCATACAAATATTGGGATTTTTCTTTATATCTGTGAAGAATTTCATTAGAATTTTGATAGGGATAGAATTGAATCTATAGATGATGACCTATGTCTATAAATGTCTTATCTATCTCTAACTGTATGACCATTTTAACAATACTAATTCTTTCAATCCATGAACATCATAATCTTTCCTTTTGTTTGTGCTTTTGATTTCTTTCAACAAAGTTGTAAACTTTTCATTGTACAGCTATTTCACTTAAGGGGTTAAATTTTTGTCTAGGCATTTTATTGTTTTAAACTATTCAACATAGTTCTGGAAGTTTTGGCCACAGCAATCAGAGCAGAAAAAGAAATAAAAGGAATCCAAAGTGGAAAAGAAGAAGGAAAACTCTCACTGTTTGCAGATGACATGATCCTCTACATAGAAAACCCTAAAGACCCCACCAGAAAATTACTAGAGCTAATCAATGAATATAGTAAAGTTGTAGGATATAAAATCAACACACAGAAATCCCTTGCATTCCTATACACTAATAATGAGAAAGTAGAAAAAGAAATTAAGGAAACAATTCCATTCACCATTGCAACGAAAAGAATAAAATACTTAGGAATATATCTACCTAAAGAAACTAAAGACCTATATATAGAAAACTATAAAACGCTGGTGAAAGGAATAAAATAGGACAATAATGGATGGAGAAATATACCATGTTCATGGATCAGAGAATCAATACAGTGAAAATGAGTATACTACCCAAAGCAATCTACAGATTCAATGCAATCCCTATCAAGCTACCAGCGGTAATTTTCACAGAGCTAGAACAAATAATTTCACAATTTGTATGGAAATACAAGAAACCTCGAATAGCCAAAGCAATCTTGAGAAAGAAGAATGGAACTGGAGGAATCAACTTGCCTGACTTCAGGCTCTACTACAAAGCCACAGTCATCAAGACAGTATGGTACTGGCACAAAGACAGATATATAGATCAATGGAACAAAATAGAAAGCCCAGAGATAAATCCACACACCTATGGACACCTTATCTTTGACAAAGGAGGCAAAAACATACAATGGAGAAAAGACAACTTCTTTAACAAGTGGTGCTGGGAAAACTGGTCAACCACTTGTAAAAGAATGAAACTAGAACACTTTCTAACACCATACATAAGAATAAACTCAAAATGGATTAAAGATCTAAACATAATATCAGAAACTATAAAACTCCTAGAGGAGAAGATAGGCAAAACACTCTCCAACATAAATCACAGCAGGATCCTCTATGACCCACCTCCCAGAATACTGGAAATAAAAGCAAAAATAAACAAATAGGATCTAATTAAAATTAAAAGCTTCTGCACAACAAAGGAAACTATAAGCAAGGTGAAAAGACAGCCATAGGAATGGGAGAAAATAATAGCAAATGAAGCAACTGACAAACAACTAATCTCAAAAATATACAAGCAACTCCTGCAGCTCAATTCCAGAAAAATAAACGACCCAATCAAAAACTGGGCCAAAGAACTAAATAGACATTTCTCCAAAGAAGACATACAGATGGCTAACAAACACATGAAAAGATACTCAACATCACTCATTATCAGAGAAATACAAATCAAAACCACCATGAGGTACCATTTCATGCCAGTCAGAATGGCTGCTATCCAAAAGTCTACAAGCAATAAATGCTGGAGAGGGTGTGGAGAAAAGGGAACCCTCTTACACTGTTGGTGGGAATGCAAACTAGTACAGACACTATGGAGAACAGTGTGGAGATTCTTTAAAAAACTGGCAATAGAACTGACTTATGCCCCAGCAATCCCACTGCTGGTCATACACACTGAGGAAACCAGAATCGAAAGAGACACATGTACCCCAATGTTCATCACAGCACTGTTTATAATAGCCAGGACATGAAAGCAACCTAGATGTCCATCAGCAGATGAATGGATAAGAAAGCTGTGGTACCTATATACAATGGAGTATTACTCAGCCATTAAAAAGAATACATTTGAATCAGTTCTAATGTGGTGGATGAAACTGGAGCCGATTATACAGAGTGAAGCCAGAAAGAAAACACCAATACAGTGTACTAACACATATATATGGAAGAAAGATGGTAACAATAACCCTGTATGCGAGACAGCAAAAGAGACACAGATGTATAGAACAGTCTTTTGGACTCTGTGGGAGAGGGAGAGGGTGGGATGATTTGGGAGAATGGCATTGAAACATGTATAATATCATGTAAGAAATGAATCGCCAGTCTAGGTTCGATGCAGGATACAGGATGCTCAGGGCTGGTGCACTGGGATGACCCAGAGAGATGGTACAGGTAGGGAGGTGGGAGAGGGTTTCAGGATGGGGAACACGTGTACACCCGTGCTGGATTCATGCTGATGTATGTCAAAACCAATACAGTATTGTAAAGTAAAATAAAAATAAATAAATAAATAAAAATTTAAAAAATAAAATGGGTTAATTTTCTTTATTTTTTCAGATATTTCATTATCTTAGAAATGCTTATTTCGGTACCTTGATGGTGTTGGGAAGAGGGGTGGGGCTTGGGGGTCCTATTCAGAAAAGGCCAGAGAGGGCAGTCCCTCTGATTCCTGGGATCAAAGGAAAGAGTGGCTGGTTTCCTGTCTGGAGGAGGGGTATTCACCACCCTCTCCCATGAGCTTGTGTTTCATTCAGGCCTCATTCCAATTTCTGCACTACAGATGTCGTTTTAAATTTTTCTTTGCAGTACATTGTCAGTATAATCAGCTAAGTATACAGAAGCATTGATCTAAAAATTTACAAGCGAAAAGTGTAAGTTTTGGGGTCAGATGGCCTTTTTCATGACTGAGTTGCAGCACCAGTCCTCCTGATCTTGGAGGGAGAGCAGTGAGCGCTCTTGAAGGGATATCTTAGTTCCCTGCCCATGGATGGAACCTGGGTACCCTGGATGAAACCCCAGGAATCCTAGCCAACACACCACCAGGGACTAAAGGCTAGAAGCAAAGTGACTCTGGCTCTTTCCCCCATTTGAAAGCAAGAATGTTTCAAGGAGGCAAAAACTGTAAATAGGTAAAAAGTTTACTATTGAGACACAGCACAATGTATGGCAGAGCACACAGAGAAACAGGTTGTTTATTTAAGACAGAAGCAAGGCAGAAGTACGCCCCCAGAAAGAAAGGGTATGAGCATCCTCTCTAATGAGGAGGAGTGTGGTAAGCCAGAGCTAAGCAGAGACACACACCCGTGGTGGAGTGTGGGAGTCCTGGATGAGGGGGAGAGCAGTAAAGATGTGACATAAATTAACTTATACGGGACGGTCCTTCAGGGTCTTTGCTTACCTTTGGATAATTATCCTGTTAATTTCTTCACAACTGACTGGTCCATGGACCCTCCCCCAGGTGCGTGTGAAACTGTTTTCTAAGATACATCCCTTCTCAGGGGCTTATGGGTGCATGTCCACACTTATTATGGGGTGGGGCCCCTCTCTTTTCCACCCCCAAGAAGCCTTCATGAGCATGTGTAGACAGGGAAGTCTTTGTTGAACTCAGGAGTGGGCACCTTATCTCTTTGCTTTAGCAGAGCTCAGCTTTTGCCGCTAGCTTTGTTCTTAGATATCTAGGTGAGAATAAAGCTTGAATTTTACTCGACTTGACAAACACCATGGGTCTGGTCCAGAGGCACATTATCTCCTACCTTACTAAGTGCAGATTCCCTTCCTCTCTGTGTCTTGGTTTCCAGACACAGAGAAGGTTTTGACTAGGTTATCCCTGAGGCAGAGTGAAGATGAACATCCCTTGTACTTCAAGGCAGGAAGAGGTTGGGGGAAGAATCTGAACATGGTTGGACAGCCACTCTGCCTGAAATGTCAGAAGGGATTAGAATTGTGCACGGTACATTCTCTGATGAGCCATCCACAGTCACATTGTCATGGGAAGAAAGAGATCCTGGGCGGTCAAGGTCAAGGGTGAGGAGAGACTACTGGGTGTAAGGCCACTCAATCTGGCCAGAGAAGCTGGTGCTTCCCTCCACTGTGACCGCCAAGGTTGCCTTGGTGAGAGGAGTCTTGGGTTTGGAAAGAGGTCCAAACAGGGCTCTACCTGGAGGAGGCATCAATAGAAGGAATTTGAAACCATGGGAGAGAATGAGCCCAAGCCTAGAGTGAATGCAAGGAGAGAAAGGAGCCAGAGCTGAGGCACCTGCTCCCCTCTGTGGATGTCCAGGAGAGGAAAGGGAAGGAGGAGGCAGTGACCAGTGGGGTCATATGTGGCCGATGGTTGGTGGATATGGAGGGCTAGACATCTATTTTGGTGAGTCAGGGGCACTGAAGTTTTCAACAGGGGAGACTTGGAGACCTCCTTTTAGCCCCTGCCCCTGGAAAAGTAGGCTGTCCCCTCTCTTTTCTGTGTCAAGACTTCCAATGTGAAGACAGTTCAGAACTTTATTCTGAGGAAGGAGTTCCATAAGTGGCCTGCCTTGTGGCCTCATTCCGTGGCTCAGTAGGGAAGCTGTGAGCAGCAGAGGGTCACCTTTTTACATCCCATTCATCTGGGTGATAGGTGTGCATATGTGTGCCTGTGTGTTCATGTATGTAGATGGTGTGGCCTGAGTGGTGTTTAAGTACACAGGTGTGGCCAGTGCATATGCCCAAGTTCTCATTTGTTTGTATCAGTCTCCATATGAGGGAGTAAATAGGTGTGCAGATATGCTTGTGCAAGGAGGAAGACATGAACTGCTGGAAATGCTCATCCCACTACTTCAGTACTTAGTTGGCTTGAGTCCATAGGAGCCAACCCTATGTCTCACCAGATCAGGCCTCTATACACTCTGCACCTTCTCTTTTTTCAATCCCTGAGGTTTGATGAATAATGTGGATTCAAAGCTGACTTCAGAGAAAGCAGAGAAGGAGAAGGTGCAGTTGGTGGAGAGTCCCAGGGCACAGAGCACTCAGGTGTGTGCTCCAGGAGGACTCAGCCTGATTAGGATCCAGGCTTAGGGAAGAATCTCTGCTTTAAATACCTAAGCAGATGCAGGGAGAGTGCAGAACTGGCCAGACACTGGAGGCAGCCTGCCCCTGCCAGACTCAGAACATCTTTAGGGTGAGATTCTCGGTGGCCACACACCAAGGTCAGGTCCCCAGCAGCCTTGAACCAACAGGCAGCATCCCACCGCCTCTCTCAGGGTCAGTCCTGGATTCTCTGCTGCTCTGGGCTGTGCAGCTGCTTCTCTGTGCACTTGTACACCTGGCCTCACAGAGGGAAGAAATGCATCATGGGTTGGGTGACCCCTTGTCTGTCATAGGAATCTGCCCAGAGTAGGCTGGAGTGAAGTTCTGCTGAACTGGTGACATGGACCGCATCCTCCTCCTTGTCTAGTGCATCTACTTGAGCTCCTGGAGCACGTGGGGGCCGCTCTGTCCCAGCCCTGTCCTTAGCCCCGCTCCTGCCCCAGGTCTAGGTCTAGTCCCAGTCATGGTCCCAGCAAGTCCAATTTAGACCCAAGCCCAGAGAACTCCAAGCCCAGCCCAGCCTCAGTCTGAGGTCCGCCTTTGGTGGCAGCTCAGGGTCGGGTCCAGGAGCTCACCTTTCCTGTACTGAGACACTGTATTCGGGAGGCGTTGTACTACTCCCTCTAAGTTTGTCATCCGCTGCCTCAGAGTAGCAACTTCTGCAGGAGAGAGAGGCCAAGTAAACACAGATCCAGCCTGGGGTCACTCAGAGCCCAGGGCTCAGGGAAGGGTGACGCATCCTGGGGATGGGATAAGGACATGGGAGGCATGAGAGGAGGTGCTGAACTGAAGAGGGCCTGCTGGCCCCTCTGCACCCACTAGAGCCCCCAGAACTTTCTTACCTGGGACTGAAGTCTCCCCCTTTGCTCCTTTTTCTCCAGGAGTACCTCTGTCTCCCTTCAGTCCTGGGGGGCCCCTGGCTCCTGAAGGCCCCTGTGGACCGATGGCCCCAGCAGGTCCTGGGATCAGAGAAGTAGAAATGGATGAGTGCTGAACATACATTTCAGCATTTTCATACCCACTCCCCACCCTCAAACATGGACTTCCTATCCCCCAGCCATACACCCTCCACCTTTACAAATATCCCTCAGTGCCTGGATCCTCTGCTTGCATCCTCTCTGCACACTGACTGTCCCTTAACCCAACAACCAGCCTTCCCTGAATACACAGTCCCTGCTGCTCATAGCACCCTCTCCCTGGAGACAGACATTTCCCAGAGCCCAACGCTGGCTCTCTCCCTGGAATGCCAGCTCTGACCTTGAGGGTGGTGGGGTGGGCACAGGAGAACATGAGCCCAGCCCCACATCCATTGCTCACCTGCTGCCCCAGCACTTCCAGGGGCTCCGGGCTCACCAGGGGCACCTCTCTCTTCTTTGAGGCCTGTGGGGCCTGGGGAGCCCTGCATGCCTGGGGCACCCACTCCTCCTGAAGAAGGAACACATTAGAGAAACATGGCTGAGAGTGTGCTCAGCAGGTACCATTTCCTCAGCAGTGCAGCTTGTCACCAACAGGTCCAGGTGAGAGCGTGACCCGGGAGACTGTTCCTGACCACTTGGTCTCCTCTAGGATATCCAGTCAGTGTGGGAATGTTGGGGGAGAGGCCCAGGCCAGGCCTACCAGGCAGGGAGGTCCCAGGCTTTCCAGGCAGTGTGCACATACCCTGGTCCCCACCAGGGCGGCCAACATCACCCCTCCCTTCTCCCTCCCTCACCCGCCACATATCACCCTCCTACCTTTGGGCCCAGGTTCTCCTTTGGGGCCTGGTGTGCCTGGAGGTCCCATGCTCCCCTGCCTCCCTGAGGGGCCCTCTCTTCCAGCTGGACCAGGCATACCTGGAGGCCCTGGGAAAAAAGACCAGCCTGGTTAGTGGCACTGAATCTCCTTGGGAGTGGGAGTGCATAAAAGATGAGGCTACAAGATCTTTAGCCTCCTCCTAAAGATGTTGCCCCCCGAGAAGCTCCAGTCTTCCCTGAAATAACCCAGTGCAAATTGAAGGCAGGAGGAGAAGGTGATGACAGAGAAGGGGATGGTTTGATGGCATCACCACCTCAAGGGACATGAGTTTGAGCAAACTCCAGGAAATAATGTAGAACAGGGAATCCTGGCATGCTGCAGTCCATGGGGTTACAAAGAGTCAGACGGGGACCTAGTGACTGAAATACAAAACAAGTGTACTTCAGTGCCTTATCTCTTGGCCGTTTCCATTCATTTATTCTACAAGTATTCACTGAGATTCTACTACATACAAGGTGCTGTCCTAAATGCTGGGATTACTAGTGAAAAAAAAAACTGATAAAACAAAACCCCTTCCTCATGGAGCTTAAACTCAACTATGTAGAAATACTTAACCAAAAGGAAAAAGTTTAACACATGATAATCAGATCAGAATAAGTGCTACAGAGGTAAATTAAAGCATAGAGAATTGGTGGAGGTGTCTTCTAAATAGGATGGCCAGAGAGGGAGTCTATGAGTGAAGCTGTGAAGGGGGTGAGGAGTGAGCCATGGGGATGTGCATGCTCAGAGCAAGGACAGGGCCCTGGGGAGGCAGGGGGATGTGCGTGCTCAGGGACCAACAAGGAGCCAGTATGGTCAGAGTCCAGGGAGTGTGGGAGGGGGGAAGGAAATGAGCTCAGAGAGATCAGCAGAGCTGGGTGGTGGGGATGCTGTGGCCTGTGAGGTTTTACTCCCAGGGGAGAATTGCCGCCCTGGATGGACTCTCACTGAATCCCTCTGGGCAGGAATCTCAGAGGCGCTGAGGAAAGAAGGAATTGTCCCTGGAAATACAGCCCCCCAAGCAGGGTCCAGGTGTTACTGGCCCTGCACGACATGTCTGGAGCATCACCAAGTGACCCAGCACCCCCCTCTACCTCTGCTCAAGGGTCTCTCCTCTCAGGCTCATCTTGTCCTTTACATCAGGTTCTTGGGAACATGTGTGTCAGAATCTGTGGGGGGGGGCTCATCCCCAGTGCAGACTCTGGCCCCACCCAGCCCTGCTGGTCAGGATCTGAGGATGCTCGGATCTCCAGGAAATTCCCAACCTGTCACCGTTGAAGGAACCAGTGCCTGGATCTGGGGAGCCAGTGTGGAGCCTGGTCTTGGCCCGACTGTGCACTGTTCTCTCTCCAAGCACCAACCCAAGGCCAGGCTTGGAAAGCACAAGAAAGAGAACAGGTACATCATGCAGCTGAGGGCCACTGTAGGGAAAGTCCCCACCCCTCCCCTGCCCTAGTATTCAATTCAGGACCCTCTGGGAGGTAGAGAATGCTAGTACCTTGAATCAGTTCAGTTCGTTCAGTTGCTCAGTCGTTTCCGACACTTTGCAACCCCGTGAATCGCAGCACGCCAGGCCTCCCTGTCCATCACCAACTCCCAGAGTTCACTCAAACTCGCGTCCATCGAGTCAGTGATGCCATCCAGCCATCTCATCCTCTGTCGTCCCCTTCTCTTCCTGCCCCCAGTCCCTCCCAGCATCAAAGTTTTTTCCAATGAGTCAACTCCTCGCATGGGGTGGCCAAAGTACTGGAGTTTCAGCTTCAGCATCATTCCCTCCAAAGAAATCCCAGGGCTGATCTCCTTCATAATGGACTGGTTGGATCTCCTTGCAGTCCAAGGGACTCTCAAGAGTCTTCTCCAACACCACAGTTCAAAAGCATCAATTCTTGGGCGCTCAGCTTTCTTCACAGTCCAACTCTCACATCCATACATGACCACTGGAAAAACCATAGCCTTGACTAGACGGATCTTAGTCAGCAAAGTAATGTCTCTGCTTTTGAATATACTATCTAGGTTGGTCATAACTTTTCCTCCAAGGAGTAAGTGGCTTTTAATTTCATGGCTGCAATCACATCTGCAGTGATTTTGGAGACCCCCAAAATAAAGTCTGACACTGTTTCCACTGCTTCCCCATGTATTTCCATGAAGTGATGGGACCAGATGACATGATCTTCGTTTTCTGAATGTTGAGCTTTAAGCCAAATTTCTCTCTCCACTTCCACTTTCATCAAGACGCTTTTAGTTTCTCTTCACTTTCTGCCATAAGGGTGGTGTCATCTGCATATCTGAGGTTCTTGATATTTCTCCCGGCAATCTTGATTCCAGCTTGTGCTTCTTCCAGCCCAGCGTTTCTCATGATGTACTCTGCATAGAAGTTAAATAAGCAGGGTGACAATATACAGCCTTGACGTACTCCTTTTCCTATTTGGAACCAGTCTGTTGTTCCATGTCCAGTTCTAACTGTTGCTTCCTTACCTGCATATAGGTTTCTCAAGAGGCAGGTCAGGTGGTCTGGTATTCCAATCTCTTCCAGAATTTCCCACAGTTTATTGTAATCCTTGAATACCACCCAACTATTGAATATACTTCTAGGCAGCCTTATTAAGGTCCAGTTCTTTCATGCTGGAAGCTACTTTCTGTCTGTAAAGGACAGTCAGATACTTACAAAGACTGGGGTGTGTAGGAACCAGCAAGAAGGATCCTGCAAATGTTACTCATTTCCTTCTTCCCCAACCAAAATACAAACTAGAGAAAGTTCAAAGATCTCAATTGATTCCTCCCACAGCCCTGGTTCAGTGCCATGGTGATGCCCTTGTCCTGTTGCTGGTTCATTGAACTCTCACTTCTTGCCAGTAACACCCAGATCTTCTCCTGTGGGGCAGTGTTTCTCAGACACTTCCCTTAATAAGCAGTATCTTGGGAAACCTCAGGAGAATCCACCTGATTGCTGATTGCCGATTACAGCAAGAGGATGCAACATTATCCTAAAGCCTCACCAAAGAGGAAAAAAAGGGTGGTCGGGGGCGGGGGGGGGGGGGAAGCTTGGCTCAACTATTTGTCACTGTGTGGTCATATTATTCCCATCCAAAGATGAGCAAATTAAGGCTCAGAAACACTGAGTGACTTTTCCCTAGGGGACTCTGTTGTTGAAACAGAGCTAGTAGACAAGCACAGCTGTGCCTGAAAAAGAAACTCATGTCCTTTTCAACTTCCAGGTTGGGTTTCACTTAGTATCTTTGTGTCACACTTGTCTTCCCTATCAAATGAGATTCATGCGTCACTTGTTAGACTTTTGGTGGGATTAAATAAACTACTCAAGAGAACTCCTAAGCACAGGGCTGGACAAAGAAATATAAGCTTCCTTTCTTTCCCTCTGTAATGTATTGAGGGAAAATCCTTTCATTCAGGCTTGAGTTTGGGGCCACACTGCCTCATCCTTTCTCACTCATCATGGAGTAGAACTCAATTAAATATTAAAAATCTTTAACTTGGAGAGGAACCATTTAATTCAAATGGACAGTAGTTAAGTTCTAGAGCAGATGACTCTAAATACCAGTCATTTATTCTTTGTGCATTTTGGGTTGGTGGGAGTCAGAAGATTCTAGGGGAGGAATCAGGACAGCTGGTGATGAAGCTGGAGGCTCAGGGCAGTCAGTCTTAGCGAACCAGTAAAGCTGTGTTTTAGGTGGGCTCAAAATCTGGGTGAAACCCACCCATTTAGGAAGAAGATCATCTATAAGGCTTCCCCAGCAGAAGACCCAGTTTCTGGCTTGGTTACAATCCCAGTGCCCACCCCTTCCCACCAGGACAGGCCCATGGTCCCAGCTCTACCTTGATCCCCCTTCTCCCCCCGGGGGCCTTCTCTCCCATCTCGTCCGTCATGACCACGAAGGCTATCCGCTGGTGGGGCACACACAACCAGGGTGCAGGGATCGGTGAGTGTTTTCTCAGAATAGACATCCATTTCTTCGCCCAAGGAACTCTGGGACTGTGTGAGCAGGAGCAACATGGAGAGAGGGAGGAGAAGCATGTCCTAGGCAGAGGAACAGAGAGGGGGCTGCTCTTGGTCCAAGGACGAGGATTAGGGCTGGCCCAGCTCCTGGAGGGCAGGAGAAGCCCTTCCCCAGTCTCCTCTCCCATCCTCTGGGGCCCAGAGCAGTGGGCTCTGAAAGCAGTTTAGGGAAAGTTAGGATAAGGTCTGGCCAGGGAGGACAGGAGCGGACCAGCCGGGCCTCCGTCCTGCTCTGCCAGCACATGGATCTATTCTCAGATGCTCTGTGTCATCCCTCTTTGGGCTTGTCATCCCTGCCAGGGGCACTGTGACCAGGATGTAGAATTCCTCACTGAGGCCATTGTCACCCCAGGAGGGACTCACTGAGGGCCCTCGGGTGGGACCCTTCCCTCTCTGGACCTGCTTATTCTTTTCTGTATCAGTAAGGTGGCTGACTTAGCTGTGACAATACAGACTCATTTCCTCTCACTTGCTGTTCTGGAGAGACTAGTATTGGAGGTCTGCAGTGCTGTCTGAAGAAACCCAGAGTCCTAAACTGGGTGAGATCTGTCCTGAGCACAGGATGGGTGCATGACTGTGTGTTTACCAGGGTTTGTCATTCCTGAGCTCCACGAGAAAAGTCCCTGGCATACCTAGAGTCTGTCCAGACTTCCAAGAGGAGGTGGGCCAGCGGCCTCATGGAGGAAGGGACATGTGAAACGCACAGTTAGGGGAAGGCTGGCTTCAGGGGAGGAAAGAGCAGATGTCCAATAGAGCTTCCAGTTACCATCAGAAAGGGACTGAGGAGCTAAGTGAGATCAGGGGTGGGTACAGGACATGGGTCAGTCCCACTGTTGGGCTTCTTTCTTCTCTGAGGCAGAAACTGTAAAGCTTTGACCATGGAAAGGGCTCAAGGGCATTGGAAAGACTTGAATGAAAGCCTGAGTAACCTGTGCAAACAAAGGACAGAGGGTCACTGGAAGGCTGAGGTAGTGGGAGGGAAGGGGGTTTCTGGCCAGAGAAGGGCCTCCTTCCAAGAGGATGATGAATTGCATTTTCCACGGGGACAATGGCATCAGAGATCTGGTTGGATGTCACATCCAACTCTCCCCTTCTCCCAGCCCAGGAAACACATCTGCCACCAAACAAAAGGAACACGGTGCTCAGCATCCATTATTACCTTGTGCCCCTCCTCCAACACTCACCCTCCTAGACTGGAACAGCTATATAGACCCTGCCTTCCTCAGCACCAGTAGGATAAAGCACCCATTCAGGCAGGAAGATACTCACTGGACCCAGGAAAGCAAATTGAGAGGCTAGGACAGAAACACTCACAGTTGCTTCCTCTAGGGTTTCAGAACCTCCACGCAAATTGAAGTTCCTCAGCCACTATTGACTATTTATACCTGCGCAGTAACTGAGGTTCCAGTGCCAGTTTCCAGAGAAAAGAGGAACAAATTTTGGCTTGTTGACTCAGTCAATTTCGCCCCCACCTGGGTTCTGGACACATTGCTGTTCATGGCACTAAACACACACGAGAGTTCAAAGAGCACCCTCAGCCCAGGATCGCATCGGTTCCTCACTGCAGCTGAGAGTTTGGTGGCAGCGTCCGTGTCTGTGTTTCGCGGATGTCCAGGAATCCAAGCTCCAGGGAAGACCAGCAAGCTGCACAATAATCTGGAGCTCTTGCAAAAGCAGCCTGCCTCTGCAGAGACCAAGAAACAGCACCCGCTGTGCCCGTTTCTCTTCCTTCTCATCTCGTTACTGCTCAGACACTAGGAAAGAGCTGGGAGCTGCCTGGCAGATCTGAGCAGGAGTGGGGCAGGTAGAGGGGCTGCTGAGGCAACAGCCTGTAGGGGGCAGTGTCTGGGGGAGCTGCCACCCAACAGGGGTCACTCTTTTGCTTTCTGCTGTATCTAGGACAGCCCTCCACTTGCCTTTTATGGGATTGTTGTTGTTCAGTGGTTAAGTTGTGTCTGACTCTTTGTGACCCCATGGACTTCAGCATGCCAGGTGTCCCTCAGTTCAGTTCAGTTGCTCAAATCGTGTCCAACTCTTGGACCCCATGGACTGCAGCAAGCCAGGCTTCCTTGTCCATCACCAATTCCCAGAGCTTACTCAAACTCATTTTCATCGAGTCGGTGATGCATTCAACCATCTCATCCTCTGTCGTCCCATTTTCCTCCCACCTTCAATCTTTTCCAGCATCAGGGTCTTTTCAAATGAGTTAGTTTTTCCCATCAGGTGGCCAAAGTATTGGAGCCATCCTCCCTTAACTTGACTACCCTAATCTCTCCACTGTTTTAGCCGGTGTTTCTCCATTATGTGGCCGTAGTGGCCAGTTTGGATCCCCAAGCTGCTGATACACTGTTGTAACCATCAGAGGGAAACTCCCATTCCCAGTGACTGTGGGCTAGTTGTTAGCGTCTCTGCTTGTCTGTAGTTCCCTGTGACTTATTTCTTCCATCAACCCTTCCCTTAGGTCTCCACATCAGCAACCCCAGGTCTCCAGCCTCCCTTTTGGCCACCTCATTGGATGTGCTGACCTGCTCCTGGACTTTGATGCTCCTTGTATGTTATGGAATCTATGATGTCAGCTTTCCTCAAAGGTAGAGAAAGGTCTTCTCTTTTCTATATTGCAGATTTTGGAAGCAAGATCCTGTAGCTCAGGACCTGGGCCCCTAAAGCTTGAGCTCTTCCCTATTCTATAAATAACACCCAGCCCCCTCTATTCTAGGATGTTCACACACCACCAAGAGATCTAATCAGCATGGAGGTTTAACTGAACCTTTGCTCTCCTCTCCCCACAAAGCCTAATTGTCAAGTCTTATCCTGGTGACTAGACAAACTCTCCTTATATATGGTGGATTTCATTTCAGCAGTCCTGTACTTCATCTCCAGAGAAGGCAATGGCAATCCGCTCCAGTACTCTTGCCTGGAAAATCCCATGGATGGAGAAGCTTGGTAGGCTGCAGTCCATGAGGTTGCTAGGAGTTGGACATGACTGAAGTAACGTAGCAGCAGCAGCAGCAGCATACTTCATCTCTTCCTGCAAGTTGGCTTCTATTAACTCCTGCCTCTTAGACTGTCAAATACATCCTTCATGCCCTTGGACCCCAGTATAGCACAGAATATGGTGTTTCCTTTGTGTGACTTCACATTCCAAGGGAGGCCAGTTCTATTTGTGATCAAACCCAGACACTCCTGTGTCAGTGATACCCTTTGCTTTTCTCAGTCCCACCGACACAGGTGAGAAGAATCAGATTTTAAATGGTGATCACAATGGCTTTCACACAGAGGCTCACTGGACCACCCTCTCTTCCCAGACAGAATCCTGAATGACTGCACAGTTTCTCTAGGGGCTGATCACTGGTGCCGTACTGCAGTCCTAGCAACATCCGCTGTCCCTGGTGGACATCATTAGCTGCACTTTCCTCAGAGCTAAGCTGTGTAGCCTCCGGTACTTTTCCAGATGCTTGTGCACATTACTGGTGAAGCTCCCAGGTCAGTGGGCCCATGCAGGGTCAGGCCACTCAAGATGGCTTCCTCTTGTTCTCTGTTCATCCCCCTGCTTCACCAGTCCCTGCTTCACTCGCATGACCATCCAATCCTCTTAATTACAGGGCTTAATAGTAACTGCCTCCATGCTTGCTGCCCCGGCTGCTGGTTTTCCGGGTAACTGATGAGCCAACCTGATGTCAATACCCCTATAAATGGTAGGCTCCTCCCTCAAAGAGTGGAGATTGCCTCAGCGTGCTTCCTGCTGCCTGCTAAGCATGGCATGTTGTTGCTCGAGGACCCTTCCTCTTGGATGTTTGTCCGATGAGCTGTGGACTTCTTCCCCACTGTCTCTCAGCTCTTTCTTCAGTCTCAAGGCTGGACACCTACAAGGGTGCAGGCCTGTGTGTTGCAGCCCAACAATTGGTGAGTCAGCCAGGAGACTGCTGAAACCCCCTATAAGGGCCAAAATTTTGATGAATACGGATGGGACAGGAAAAATTATGGGGTTAATCTGGGGTGGGCGTCCACTAGCATGTGGGTTCCTGTGGAATCTGACTACTGTAAGAGATATTTTCTCTTCCATTATACTGATGACATCCTGCTAACCTCAGTCTCTTTCCCATTTAAAAGTAGCAGCCTGGTGCTTTGGGTTGACCTGACTGCATGGGGAGGGCTTGTGATACAGGCAAAACACAAGAGTCTGATTTTATTGCTTTTTACAAAGTACAAACATACCTCTGACCCACCACCTCTAAAAACTGACAGACACATGCTCTAGGGACATAAACTTAGGGACAGGATTGGGAATTGGATGGGGCCAGTCACCCTGAACCATTCATTTCGAACCTGTGGAAATGGTGAAATAATAAGAGTAGCTTTGGGCTACACACACACACACAACACCCCCGACTTAAGCAGCCATGAAGTTCAGAAATGGACTGATAAATATGTCATACCCTGGAGATTCCACCTGCCCTACAGCCATACCACTGCCAGGCTAATTGAAGGATGAGTGGACTACTTAAAAAACAACTTATACAGGAAACCCACTGTCTCAACCTGTGAACCAGTAGCCTAACTTCAGTCCCACAAACTTGTAACTAAATATTTCAGGAGCAATCACTCCAGGGCCTACGTCATGTTAACCAAAGGCAACAAGTCATCACCATCTGAGTTGAATGATTAACCACCCAAGGTCATTGCCAGCTAATGGTCGGGAAAAAAACTCACTTTTGTCCTTGCCACAGGATCTACCCCACAGGGAACATATTGTAAATGGCCCTGGGACTGGTAGGGAAGTCCCCCATGTTTTAGGTTTGCAGCCCCGTGGGGGTTAGTATTAGTACCAGAAGGGGACTTACAGATTTCAGCTCGCCCCACTTAAGATAATGAAGCCAGGCCTCTTAATGGAGAAAGGCACCATTATATTAACACTGTGGTCTGTCACACCCTCTCCACTATTCGATACCGGCTATGGGAAATAGATGGGGAAGCAGTGGAAACAGTGTCAGACTTCTTGTGGGGGGTGGGGAGGAGGCTCCAAAATCACTGCAGATGGTGACTGCAGCCATGAAATTAAAAGACGCTTACTCCTTGGAAGAAAAGTTATGACCAACCTAGATAGCATATTCAAAAGCAGAGACATTACTTTGCCAACAAAGGTCCATCTAGTCAAGGTTATGGTTTTCCCAGTGGTCATGTATGGATGTGAGAATTGGACTGTGAAGAAAGCTGAGCACCGAAGAATTGATGCTTTTGAACTGTGGTGTTGCAGAAGACTCTTGAGAGTCCCTTGGACTGCAAGGAGATCCAACCACTCCATTCTGAAGGAGATCAGCCCTGGGATTTCTTTGGAGGGAATGATGCTGAGGCTGAAACTCCAATATTTTGGCCACCTCATGCAAAGAGTTGACTCATTGGAAAAGATTCTGATGCTGGGAGGGATTGGGGGCAGGAGGAAAAGGAGATGACAGAGGATTTGATGGCTGGATGGCATCACCGACTCAATGGATGTGAGATTGAGTGAACCTCGGGAGTTGGTGATGGACAAGGAGACCTGGCGTGCTGAGATTCATGGGGTCGCAAAGAGTCGGACACAACTGAGTGGCTGAACTGAACTGATGCGGACTGAGGTTGCATAATGGTACTGCAGCCCAAGACCAAAACTGTAGACAGGGGTGGGATTATGTCAGAATGGTGCTGCTGCTTGGATTTTCTTAATGGTCATGATTTTCCCTGCAGTGAGCCTGTTAAACATCTTATATTTCACCTCTAGTCCAAGCAGAGGGAATCTGTTTGCAGACAGGGCAACAACAGTAGCCTCACTACTGAATGAGTCTGATTGTTGGGTCCACAGCGAGATGCCTTTGTTGTCTTCCTCTGGAATTCCATGAAAAATTGACCCAATTAGTGCCTGACTCCAAAGTTAGCCCATCTTTTGGACTCTCAGCACTAGCTGCTGTGGTGTGTATTGTATCTATGGGATCTGTTTGCAGTGCACCTTGATATACCTGACCCCAGGGATATTAAGGAAGGAAGGGGTCCAGATATTGTGGGGGTCGGGCAGGTTACGTAGGGGATTAGCAGGCCATTCAAGATAGCTTTTCCCTTGTTCTCTCTACATCCCCTGCTCGACCAGTCCCTGCTTCACATGACTATCCAATCCTCTTAACCATAGGGCTTAACTAGAAACTGCCTACATGCTTGCTCCTACCTTAGCTTCTGGTTTCCGTGGTAACTGATAAGCCAACCTGATGTCAATTCCCCCTGTAGATGGCAGCCTCTCTTCCTCCAGTGTCACAGATTGCTGGCCTCTCCTGCCTGCCATCCATGGTGGCATGTTGCTCCAGGACCCTCCACTTCAGACATGCGGGATCCCCTGTTGAATGATCACTGATATCTTTTTCACTCTGTCTTCAGTCTCAAGGCAGGGCATCTATAAGGCTCGCAGGCCTGTGAGGTACACACAACAGCAGTGAACACGGGGCTTGGGTCCCAGGGAAGAGGCAGGGAGGCAGCACTGGGGCCTTCTGCCAGGGCATTCACAGACTACTTCTGCTCTGTTCTGTGTGCTGAGTTCTTTGATTCTAAAGCCATGTCTAGGGCAGAAAAAAATGGTGACACGGACATCAGAAGAAGTAAGAATCCAGTTTGGTTTCCCACCAATCTGTCAGGAAGAGGGCAATATCTCTTGGGCCTAATCTTGGGGTTGTATTTATACCCTTCATCTGGTCCTTGCAAACTAGGTGTAAATTCAGGGCAAGCGTCTAACCTGGCTAGCTGTGGCTCCTCCATTGGTTGGTTAAAATGGTGGACTTCTCATACACTATTACCTCTCTTTCGCTTCTGTTTCCTAAAAGTTGATGTCTTAATATCTCCCATTTTTTGAGTCCTAGGGTAAATAGTGATCTGCCTCTCAGAGGCAGACCACCCATTTGAATGGATGGTCAAGAAAGAAAGTCCATGAAACGATGAAGGATTATCCTTGGTCTGTGTGTGCGTGGCAGGGGGAGCTGAAGTGGGTGGGGAGGGTGGGGGAGGTGGATTATCCTTGTTTCCACCCCAATTGCCTCTGGTTGAAAAAGGTTATCTAAGTTATGAAGATAGTGGTTTGCGGTATATCAGAGTCTAAGGCCTCAGGTATATAGGTGTCCCTTAAAGCCTTTCCCCTATCTGCTAAGAGCTGTGATCCAAATGAAAAGCCACCTTCTGTGGCTCAGATGCCTCCATGATACAGACATGGATTGAAATTCATGCCTTCAGTGCCTGTGCCCACTTGATGTGACTACAAGTGGACATATGTTCAGACATAGGCTCCCACCAAGTCCAGATCAAAAACACCTGAGACTTTGATCAACACACATCTTACAAGGCTGTACCAGGAGAGGCACTCTCCTGATGAGGCTGAATCTCCTTTCCTTCCACGAGGAACAGAAGAACACAAGGTCTGGCAAGCCAGTTGAAGGAGGATTATAAGTTCTTGGATACAAATGAATCTTTCAGAGACTCTGATATACCCCAAGCCACTATCTTCATAACTTAGATAACATTTTTCAACTAGAGGCAATTGTGTTTCCACCCCAACCAAGGATAAAGGGACTGACCCTAGATGATGAGATTATCCTGAGGGGTAGAGGAGGGTGGATTTGGGGGCAGGGTCTGTATGGGCTCCCAGGGTTCTCTGGCCCAAGACTCTGATAAACAAATATTACCTTTGTTTCCATATTTACTTCAGGACTCCTCAGCACAGATGTACCTTCCAGATAATGGATAAAGTAATAAAGAATGTGCCCTACAATCCTTCATTGTTTCATGGACTTTCTTTCTTGACCATCCATTCAAATGCTCCTGGAACCACTCAGCCACATACGGCCACATGTGTTCCCAAGGGATGCACTTTAACTCCTAGGATTTGAGTTAATGCTGTCTTGGGCACCCAAAAGGTATCAAGATAAATATGTCTTCCTGGGAGTTCCCTGGTAGCCTTGTGGTTAGGATTCTCAGCTTTCACTTCTGTGACCCAGGTGCAGTTCCTGGTCAGGGAACTGAAATCCCATAAGCTACACGGTGTGGCCAAAACAAAAACCAGAAAAGGAAAAAAGTCTTCTTCCCCACGTGCTCTCAGATTGGAGTCCCTGTAACCCATACCTTACTGGTTTTGCTTGCTTTTGGTTGCAGCATGGGAGACCCTAGTTCCTGGACTAGGTATGGAACCCATGCCTCCCGTGTTGGAAGCACAGAGTTTTAACCCCTGGACCTCCAGGGAATTCCCCCATAGCCTTCGGGAACTCGAACATTTGCAAAAATCTTACCTCTAAGTTGCTTTACTTTATTTGTTGGTAGTCCAAATATGGCTTCTCCTAGAATAGTTTTCTTTCTAGCTCTCCTTGATGGCTAAATACATTAAGTTTTCTTTCCTTTTTATGTGGACTATTCCATTCAAAATTATTCTACAAGTCTGGTCTTTAACTGTCCTGTGTCAAACCCATCTGAAACATTACAAAAAAGAGATCCTGCTCTGAAAACTGGGAAAATGGATTTGATTTTAATCTGGAGATCTCATGCTATTTATTGTTGATTATTCCGTAGTACTGATTCAGTGATCAAGGACAATGTACCATCAAGTTGACCCTGTTGCTTGCATTCTCGACAGTGTTCACATGTGACTTCATTTTCTACTTTGAGGTGAATAAGCAGGACAGTTTCCTTCCCCATCAATGAATGGACCAAACCAAGTTGTCCTCCATTGGTAGAAGATACAGAAAAATTCATATGTAATCCTTCATATTCTATGATATAACATGCAAAAATTTCTTAGCAAAATACTTTATATACACTATTGATTCATCATGCGAGCCCAGGTTGTCTCTACCCTGACCCTGAGAGATAATGAAAGAGAAATTCAAGCATACCTGGATTCTAGTTCCTGGAATGCCAATTTCTTTTTTGATTGAAACACACTTGACACACAGCACTGTATAAATTCAAAGTGTTGTTGTTCAGTCTCTCAGTCATGTCCGACTCCTTGTGACCCCATGGACGGCAGCATGCCAGGCTTCCCTGTCCTTCACCATCTCCCGGAGCCTGCACACACTCATGTCTATTGTGTCAGAGACGCCATCCAACCATCTCATCCTCTGCTGTCCCCGTCTCCTGTCAAACCTAAAGTGTACAACATATTAATTTGATGCATATGTATATTGTAATACGATTTCCATTGTAGTGATAATTAGCACCTCTATCATAAAACTTAATTTCTTTTTGGTGAATGAAATATTACATTCTAGTATCTTAACATACAATAGAATATTGTTGTCTGTATTCACTATGTGATGTATTTGATCTCTGGGACATATTTATTACTTGTTGCAAGTTTGTACACGACAAAATATGTTCTAACTCCTCCCACCGCCTGCTGATTCCCCTAGAAACCGTATACTCTGTTTTTATGAATTTGGCTGTTTTTCATTTCCAAGTGTAAGTGATATCTTAAGTATTTGTCTTTCTCTGCCCGACTTATGTCACTTAGTCTAATGTCCTCAAGATCCATCCATGTTGTTGCAAATGTCAGGATATACTTCTTTCTTATGGCTGAATAATATTCCATTGTGCAAATGTCTATATCTCATGTTCTTTATCCATTTATTTGTTGATGGGCACCTAGTTATTTTTATATCTGAGCTATTAAGAATAATGCTATAAAAAACATAGGAGTGCATATTATCCCTTTAAAAACCTGTTTTCATTTCCTTAGGTAGATCTGTTTAATTTTTTGAGGAATCTCTGTGTTGTTTTCCATAGTAGCTGAACCGACTTGCATTCCCACGGAGAGTGTACACAACAAGTTCACTTTTCTTTTCCTTCTTGTCAAAACTTGCCATCCCTTGTCCTCCTGGTGATAGGCATTCTGAAAGGTGTGAGGTGATAGTTTATTGTGGTTTTGAGGCATATTTCTCTGATTAGTTACCTTGAGCATCTTTTCATGTACCTGTTAACCATTTATGTGTTTTCTTTGGGAAAATGTTTGTTTCATCCCTTTGCCTATTTTAAAATCAGATTGCTGTTGAGTTCTATGAGTTCTTCACATGTTTTGGATATTAACCACTGTACTTGGTTTGCAAAAATTTTCTCCCGTTGCTTGTCATTTCAGTTAATTGTTTCTTTTGATGTGCAGAGGCTTCTAAATTTGATGTAGTCACATTGGTTTTTCGTTTTTGTTGTGTGTGCCTTTGGTGTCATATCTAAAAACTCATTACCAAGACCGATGTTGAAGAACTTCCACCCTGTCTTCTTCCTGGAGTATTATGGTATCATGTCCTATATCTATGATTGATCTTGAGTTAATATTTGTGACTGTTTTCTGATAGTGGTCCAGTTTGATTATTCTGCAGCTTGATCCACTGACTGAAGAGACTGTCCTTTCCCCACTAGGTGTTCCTGGCTCTCTTCTCAAATATTTTAAAAATATTTATATGGTTCATTCTGGATTCTTTGTTCTGTTCTATGGGTCTGTGTGTTTATTTTTATTCTAGAACCATATTATTACTCTTGATTGTGGTATATTTTTAAATCAGGAGGTGTGAATCTCCAACTTTGTTCTTCCTCAGAATTACTTTGGCTAGTCAGGGTCTTTTGTGATCCTACAAATTTGGGACTTTTGTTTCTATTTCTAAGAAGAATTCCATTAGAATTTGAAAGGGATGGAATTGAAACTCTAAGTGTTGACCTATATCTATAAATCTATTTTCTATATTTAAATCTATGACCATTTTAACAATATTAATTCTTTCAATCCATAAACATTGAATGTCTTTGCTTTTGTTTTTGCCTCTGACTTCTTTCAACAAAACTGTGTACTTTTCATTGAACAGATATTTCACTTAAGTGATTAAAATTTTTCTAGGCATTTTATTGTTTAAAGCTATTGAAATGTGCTAGTTTATTTCTTTTCCAGATATTTCATTTTTGTTATATACTAATACTGATTTCTGTATGTTGATTTTTTTTTTTCAGTTTTACTGACTTTGTTTCCAACAGTTTTGGTTTGTCTTTGGGATTTTCTGTATGTAAAGTTATATGCAAGGGATGACAATTTACTTCTTTTTTATTTAGATGCATTTCATTTCTTTGTGTTGCCTAAATATTCTGGCTGGGACTTCCAGTGCTATGTTGAATAAGAGTGATAAGAGAGTATCTTTCTGGCTCAGCTGGTAAAGAATCTGCCTGCAATTCAGGAGACCTGGGTTTGATTCCTGGGTTGGGAAGATCCCCTGGAGAAGGGAAAGGCTACCCAATCCAGTATTCTGGCCCGGAGAATTCCACGGACTGATTAGTCCATGGGGTCACAAAGAGTCAGACACGACTGAGAGACTTTCACTTTCACTTTCCTTGTCTTGACAATGATCTTGGAGAAAAATCTTTCAATTTTTCACCATTGTGTAGAGTGTTAGCTGTGAGTTTGTCATAGATGGCCTTTATCATGTTGAACTGCATTTCTTCTATACACAATAGGTTGAGGATTTTTATCATGAAATGATGTATTGTGGCAAATAGTTTTCCTGCATCTATTGAGGTGATCACATAATTTTTATCTTTCATTCTATTAATGTGATGTGTCACAGTTATTAAGTTGTATATGTTGAACCATCCCTGCATCCCAGGGATAAATCCCAATTGGTCATTTTATAAAATCCTTTTAATGTGTTCTTGAATTTGGTTTACTAATATTCTTTGCATCTATATTCATCAGGGATATTGGTCTATATAGTTTTCTTTCCTTATACTGTCCTTATTCGGCTTTGGTATAAATGTAATTCAGGCCTTGCCGAATACATTTGGAAGTACTCCCTTCACTTCAATTGTCTGCAAGAGTTTTAGAAGAAGAATTGGGATTAATTCTTTAAATTATTGGGAGAAGTTGCTAGTAAAGCAATCTGGCCATGAATTTTCTGTATTGAAAGTGAAAGTCACTCAGTCGTGTCCGACTCTTTGTGACCCCTGTGGACTACAGTCCATGGAATTCTCCAAGCTAGAATACTTGCATGGGTAGCCTTTCCCTTCTCCAGGGAACCTTCCCAACCCAAGGATCAAACTCAAGTCTCCGGCTTTGCAGGCGAATTCTTTACCAGCTGAGCCAAAATTACTGTATCAAGTTTTTTGCTTGTTTTTGGTCTACTTAAATTTTCTATTCCTGATTCAGTCTTGGTAGGTCATGTGTTTCTAGGGGCTTACTCATTTCTTCTAGGTTATCTAATTCATTGGCATATAATTATTCATATGCTCTTGTGATCCTAAGTATTTCTATAGTATCAATTGTAATACCTTCTCTTTCATTTATAATTTTAGTCATTTGCTCCTTTAGCTAAAGTCTTGTCAATTATTTAAAATGTTTCAGAAAAACAAGTTCTTTGTTTAATTAACCCTTTCTACTGTTTTTCTGGTTGCTATTTCATTTGCTTCTGCTCAGATCCTATTTCCCACCATCTGTTAACATTGTGTTTAATTTGTTCTCCTTTTTCTAGTTTCATGAAGTATAGATTTAGGTTGTTTATTTGTTATTAGCCATGTCTGACTCTTTGCGACCTTATGGGCTGCTGCACACCAGGCTTCCCTATCCTTCAATATCTCCTGGAGCTTGCTCAAACTCATGTCCATTGAGTTGATGATGTCATCCAACCATCTCATCCCCTTCTCTTCCTGCCTTCAGTCCTTCCCAGCATCAAGGTCGTTTCCAATGAGTTGGCTCTTAGAATCAGATGGCCAAAGTATTGGAGGTTCACATCAGTCCTTCCAATGAATATTCAGAGTTGATTTCCTTTAGGATTGACTGATTGGATGTCCTTGCAGTTCAAGGGACTCTCAAGAGTCTTCTCTAGCACCACAGTTCAAAAGCATGAATTCTTCAGCAATCAGCCTTCTTTATGGTCCAACTCTCACAACCAAATATGACTATTAGAAAAACCATAGTGCCGGGAGCCAGCGTGAGGAATTCCACCCGTGACAAGGTCATGTGGCAAGAGCTCTGATGGCAAGGCTAATCAGACCTCAGGTTTTCCCCCTGGAATTTCCTGAGCATCCACCCTCCAAAAAATAAGAATCTGCCTGCTTTTCCACTCTTCTGATATTCTCTGGGAAAAAGTCAATTCAGGGTTTTAGCCTTCTGCATTTGAAAGGGATGTTTCAGTTAAACCCCCTCTGGTAGCTCTCTAGCTTGCCTAACAGGTTCCCCAGACTTCTTACAGCCTGTGAATTGCTTACAGCCCCCGCAACCGCGAGAGGCACAAAGCTTGAAAGCATCTTAAAGATACAGAGCCTTTTCTAAAGAGTTAAAAATCATATTGGTGACGGGTTTTCACTGTTGACTCAAGGATTGCTGCCAGACCTCCATATTCTTTATCTTTTAGGCACCTGGAAGGATGTTACTCAATGTAAGCAGGATGTAGAAAAAGATACATAGTAGTTTTGATGTTAGCAACACTAGAATTTTGAGTTAATTGCTTCTCTTTTGCTGTAAATCACTGTACTCCCTCTACTTGTTATAAGTTGTTATATCTTTGCTGTATAAGAATGTAACTTTATTTAGTGCTTTATGAGAGTGGCACCAGACCTTGGGAAGATCAACACAAATAAGTCTTCTGGTTGACAAACCCTTATCAGAAAAAAGGCTGTAAAATGTTAATTGGCCCTTTTGGATGGAAGATGATGTAAATTACCTAAGACTTGTGTATACAATTAGGTATGCAGAGAGAAAAGCCTGGTTTTGATAAGAGTCTGGACTGCTAACGCTGCATTACTTTGTGTTACCCATTGATCTCCATGTTTTATCAAAAGTATAAAAGGCCTTCTGAACAATAGAGGATGGAGCCAGTCACTGGACTGGATTCCCCCATGTCTCTCTCTCTTCTTCTTTACTTTAACTTCAGGCTGAATTTCCATCTGGGGCGTGGAGGCTCGCCAAGTCTACTTACTTGCCCTGGCTGTTAAGACCCGCGCAAAAGGGAGCCTAAGGTGAGGCAACCTTAGATATTCAAGCGAGCGCCAGTGGCCCAACGTAGATGGTGCAAATTCCTTGTCTGGAATTTTATTGGTCTTCCGCGTAATCCAAGCTATTCAGCCCTCTTTCTCCATTTAATTTTCCTACTACACTATTGTTTCTTAATCTAATCTTATATCAATCAATAAATAAGTTTTTCTCACGCCAACGCCGTTCACCCTTCGAATTCCCTGGATCCACCAGGGCTGGACCCCAGCACCATAGCTTTGACTCTACAAACCTTTGCTTGCAAAGTTAAGTCTCTGATTTTTAATATACTGTCGAGGTTTGTCACTGCTTTTCTTCCAAGGAGCAAGAGTCTTTTAATTTCCACATTGATTTTGGAGCCAAAGAAAATACAGTCTCTCACTGTTTCCATGTTACGTGCCATGAAGCCGTGGGACTGGATGCCATGATCTTCATTTTTTGAATGTTGAGTTTTAAGCCAGCTTTTTCACTCTCCTCTTTCACTTTCATCAAGAGAATATGTAGTTCCTCTTTGCTTTCTCCCATAAGGGTGGTGTTATCTGCATTTCTGAGGTTATTGACACTTCTCCCAGCAATCTTGATTCTAGGCTGAGCTTCATCCAGCCTGGCATTTCACATGATGTACTCTGTGTGTAAGTTAAATAAGCAGGGTGACAATACACAGTCTTGACATACTCCTTTCCCAATTTGGAAGCAGTCTATTGTTCCATATCCAGTTCTGTTGCTCCTTGACCTCCATACAAGTTTCTCAGGAGGCAGGTAAGGTAGTCTGGTATACCTTTCTATTTAAGAGCTTTCCACAGTTTGTTGTGATCCACAGTCAAAGGCTTTGGCATGGTCAATAAAGCAGAAGTAGATGTTTTCCTGGAACTCTTGTTTTTTCGATGATCCAGCGGATGTTGGCAATTTGATCTCTGGTTCCTCTGCCTTTTCTAAACCTAGCTTGAACATCTGGAAGTTTTTGGTTCATGTCCTGTTGAAGCCTTGCTTGAAGGATTTTGAGCATCGCCTTGCTAGTATGTGAAATTAGTGTGATTATGCAGTAGTTTGAACTATCTTTGGTGTTGCCCTTCTTTGAGATTGGAATGAAAACTGACCTTTTCCAGTCCTGTGGCCACTACTGAGTTTTCCAAATTTGCTGGCATATTGAGTGCATCACTTTCACAGCATCATCTTTTAGGATTTGAAATAGCTCAGCTGGAATTCCATCACCTCCATTAGTCTTGTTCATTGTGATGTTTCCTAAGGCCCATTTGACTTCACACTCTGAGTCTTTGGCTCTAGATGAGTGATCACATCATTGTGGTTATCCGGGTCATTAAGACCTTTTTTATACAGTTCTCCTGTGTATTCTTGCCACCTCTTCTTAATATCTTCTGCTTCTGTTAGGTCCATACCATTTCTGTCGTTTATCATGCCCATCTTTGCGTGAAATGTTCCCTTAGTATCTCTAAATTTCTTGAAGAGATATCTAGTCTTTCCCATTCTATAGTTTTTCTCTATTTCTTTGCATTGTTTATTTAAGAAGGTTTTCTTATGTCTCCTTGCTATTCTTTGGAACTCTGCATTCAGATGGGTATATCTTTCCTTTCCTCCTTTGCCTTTTGCTTCTCTTCTTTACTCAGATATTTGTAAGGCCTCCTCAGACAACCACTTTGCCTTTTGCATTTCTTTTTCTTGGGGATAGTTTTGATCACCAGCTCCTGTACAGTGTTACAAATCTCTGTCCATAATTCTGTTTATTTGAGTTTTCTAATTTCTTATTACTTGCAGTTATCTCTAAATCTTTCCTTTCAGAACTAATTTCACAACATCCCCTAGGATTCAATATGTGTATTTCCGTTTTCATTTAGTGATCATTTTTTACTTTTTTGGTTCCTTCTTTGGCCCAGTGATTGTTTAGAAAGGTGGTGTTTAGTTTCCACATATCTGTAGATTTTCCAGCTTTCCTCTTGTTGATTTCTAGTTTCAAAGCATTGTGATCAGAAAAGATAGCTGGTATGTTTTAGATCTTCTTAAATTTGCTAGGATTTGTGTTCTGTCATATGATCTACCTCAAAAAATGTTCCATGTACTATTGAAAAGACTATGAATTTTGCTATTGTTGGATGGAATGTTTTATATATATCTGTTACATGCACTTAGTCTAAAGTACGTTTCAACTCCAACATTTTTTTGTTAATTTTCTGTCTGGATTATCTATCCATTGCTAACAGTAGAGTACAGATGTTCCCTACTACAGTGGTTTGTTGTTGTTTTTGTTCTTGCCACAGTATGCAACTTGTGGGACCTTGGTTCCCTGATCAGGGATCAAACCCATCCTCCCTGCAATGGAAGCACAGACCGAACCACTGGACATCCAGGGAATTTCCTCCCTTGTTATATAGTGTTCTGTTTCTCCTGTTTTTATCCAGCCAGTCAATCTGTGTCTTTTGGTTGATGAATTGAGTCCATTTATCCTTAGAGTCCATTTATATTTATATCACCAACTCAATGGACATGAGTTTGACCAAGCTCCAGGAGTTGGTGATGGATAAGGAAGCCTGATGTGCCACAGTCCATGGGGTCACAAAGAGTCAGACATGACTGAGTGACTGGGTTGACTGATATTTAGAGTGATTTTTATATGTAAGTACTAGCTACTGCCATCTTATTGTTTGTCTTCTGGTTTTTCATATGCCTTATTATCCCCTCTGTTTCTGCCTACATTTATACAGTGGTGGTTTCCCCTTGTTGTATGCTCATTTTTTGTGCTTCACGAATATATTCTAAATTTTTGCTTTTGGTTACCAGGAAAACTAAAAGTTTTAGTCACTCAGTTGTGTGTGACTCTTTGCAATCCCAAGGGGTTATATAAATATAAAACAGCTCCTAGATAAAACAGTACATTTTATGCTGATAGCCTTTTATCATTAATTGCTTATGAAGTCACCATCCTTATACTCTTTTTTATTTATATATTTCATGTCAAAATTTGTTACTCTTTATGTTGTGTATTTGTTAACAAATTATAGTGACTATCAGTTCAGGTCAGTCGCTCAGTCATGTCCAACTCTTTGCAACCCCATGAATTGCAGCACGCCAGGCCCCCCTGTCCATCACCAACACCTGGAGTTCACTCAAAATCACGTCCATTAAGTCAGTGATGCCATTCAGCCATCTCATCCTCTGTCGTCCCCTTCTCCTTCTGCCCCCAATCCCTCCCAGCATCAGAATCTTTTCCAATGAGTCAACTCTTCACATGAGGTGGCCAAAGTATTGGAGTTTCAGCTTCAGTATCATTTCTTCCAATGAACACCCAGGACTGATCTCCTTTAGGATGGACTGGCTGGATCTCCTTGCAGTCCAAGGGACTCTCAAGAGTCTTCTCCAACACCACAGTTCAAAAGTATCAATTCTTCAGTGCTCAGCTTTCTTCATGTCCAACTCTCACATCCATACATGTCTACTGGAAAAACCATAGCCTTGACTAGGTGGACTTTTATTGGCAAAGTAATGTCTCTGCTTTTTAATATGCTATCTAGGTCGGTCATAGCCTTTCTTCCGAGGAGTAAGCGTCTTTTAATTTCATGGCTGCAATCACCATCTGCCGTGAATTTGGAGCCCAAAAAATAAACTCTGACACTGTTTCCACTGTTTCCCCATCTATTTCCATGAAATGATGGGACCAGATGCCATGATCTTAGTTTTCTGAATGTTGAGCTTTAAACCAACTTTTTCACTCTCCTCTTTCACTTTCATCAAGAGACTTTTTAGTTCTCTTACTTTCTGCCATAAGGATGGTGTCATCTGCATATATGAGGTTCTTGATATTTCTCCCAGCAATCTTGATTCCAGCTTGTGCTTCTTCCGGCCCAGCGTTTCTCATGATGTACACTGCACATAAGTTAAATAAGCAGGGTGACAATATACAGCCTTGACATACTCCTTTTCCTATTTGGAACCAGTCTGTTGTTCCATGTCCAGTTCTAATTGTTGCTTCCTGACCTGCATATAGGTTTCTCAAGAGGCAGGTCATGTGGTCTGGTATTTCCATCTCTCTCAGAATTTTCCACAGTTTACTGTGATCCACACAGTCAAAGGCTTTGGCATAGTCAATAAAGCAGAAATAGATGTTTTCTGGAACTCTCTTGCTTTTTCCATGATCCAGCTGATGCTGGCAATTTTATCTCTGGTTCCTCTGCCTTTTCTAAAACCAGCTTGAACATCTGGAAGTTCACAGTTCACATATTGCTGAAGCCTGGCTTGGGAATTTTGAACATTACTTTACTAGCATGTGAAATGAGTGCAATTGTGTGGTAGTTTGAGCATTCTTTGGCATTGCCTTTCTTTGGGATTGGAATGAAAACTGACCTTTTCCAGTCCTGTGGCCACTGCTGAGTTTTCCAAATTAGCTGACATATTGAGTGCAGCACTTTCACAGCATCATCTTTCAGGATTTGAAATAGCTCCACTGGAATTCCATCACCTCCACTAGCTTTGTTCATAGTGATGCTTTCTAAGGCCCACTTGACTTCACATTCCAGGATGTCTGGCTCTAGATGATTGACCACACCATCATGATTATCTGTGTCCTGAAGTTCTTTTTTGTACAGTTCTTCTATGTATTCTTGCCCCCTCTTCTTAATATCTTCTGCTTCTGTTAGGTCCATACCATTTCTGTGCTTTATCAAGCCCATCTTTGCATGAAATGTTCCCTTGGTATCTCTAATTTTCTTGAAGAGATCGCTAGTCTTTCCCATTCTGTTGTTTTGCTCTATTTCTTTGCTTTCACTATTGTGATTATGTGACTATTATTCAGTTAATATCATTTTATCATAATTGGTCAACAGAAAATAATAAAATTCTATACCACCAAAACTATCATTTAATAGAAAAACCTGTAACCACTTTTTAAAATCTAGATGCATATTAGAATTATCTTGGAATATTTTGAAAAAGAAAAAAAAATAATACTACTGTCCTTTTTAGAAATATGTCCTGTTTTGTTGTATGGTCTGTAGTCTGTTTTCATAAATTTTCTATGTAGGCTAGACAAAACAAATGTATAACTTGCCATTTTGTGGTTCAGTGTTTTTTCAGTTCAGTCAGTTCAGTCACCTAGTCATGTCCAACTCTTTGCAACCCCATGAATCGCAGCATGTCAGGTCTCCCTGTCCATCACCAACTCCTGGAGTTCACCCAAACTCATGTGCATCGAGTTGGTGATGCCATCCAGCCATCTCATCCTCTGTTGTCCCCTTCTTCTTCTGCCCTCAATCTTTCCTAGCATCAGGATCTTTTCCAATGAGCCAACTCTTCACATCAGGTGGCCAAAGTATTGGAGTTTCAGCCTCAGCATCAGTTGTTCCAATGAACATCCAGGACTGATCTCCTTTTGGATAGACTGGTTGGATCTCCTTGCAGTCCAAGGGATTCTCAAAGAGTCTTCTCCAACACCACAGTTCAAAAGCATCAATTCTTTGGCACTCAGCTTTCTTCAAAGTCCAACTCTCACATCCATACATGACCACTGGAAAAACCATAGCCTTGACTAGACGGACTTTCGTTGGCAAAGTAATCTCTCTGCTTTTTAATGTGCTATCTAGGTGGTTCATAACTTTTCTTCCAAGGAGTAAGCGTCTTTTAATTTCATGGCTGCGATCACCATCTGCAGTGATTTTGGAGCCCAAAAAAATGAAGTCTGACAGTGTTCCCAATGTTTCCCCATCTATGTGCTATGTGATTTTTAGGCACATATAAATTATATCCTCAATACATACAGAGCAAAAAACTCATAGATCAAGGGAAATTGTGTAAAATCCTGAAAAAAAAAAAAAGAATACTGGAATGGGTAGCCATTTCCTTCCCCAAGGGCTCCTCCCAACCCAGGGATTGAACCTGTGTCTCCTGCATTGCAGGCAGATTCTTTACCATCTCAGCCACCAGAGAACTTTGCCCATAGTGTAAACCTGGTCTTGTTGACACAAGATTTGTCTGATCTCTAGGCATCCTGGAATCACATCTGTCTTCAGACCTAAAGAAGGCACATCTCATAAGTCTAATACATCTTCTAAGGAAATCAATATTTAGATGGTTATTTCGATGGGCAATACAACCCAGTTATCTTCTAATAATTTTAATACTCCTTGTTTTAGGTGTGATGTTGGCATTATATAAGAAACAAAATTTAAATCTTCATAATCTGTATACTCATAACTTCAATATTTGGTGTCCCACAGTCTTGACAGTAAGAGAAGGATTATTGATTTTGTCTATAATGTACAGAATTTGTAATGATGGTAGGGCAATTAGAATAATGGCTGGGAGAATTGTTCAGATGGTCTCCACTTCTTGCACATCTATTGTACTTGTATGTGTAAGCTTGGTTGTTAGTACTGGTGAGATAATAATGGCACTAAAGAGCTAATTCAAAAGACAGTTATTAATGTATGATCATGAAGATGTACGAATTCTATAATAGGTAATGTTACATCTTGAAAGCTTAGTTGGAGGGGATATGCCATGGAGATTTATAGGATTTTCACCTATAATTTAACTTTGACAAAGTTATGTAAAATTTTACCAATATCTTATTTATTGATTAATATATAATGGCTACGATGTTTGCTTGAAACCAGTAAATGAGGATTGGATTCCTTCCTCTCTTAGCTATCTTAATTTAACATTAAGTGGGCTCTTCTTCAAATGTGTGATATAGTGGAGACATCTGTTTAGTCACTTTAGATTTGTAGTAGTTAGATCTACTGTTAGGACGTCTCATTTTGATGCAAGTGCTTCTCAAATAATGAAAATTATTAATATAACTGCTGTTAATGAAATGAATGAATCTATTGATTAAATAGTATTTCACATCGCCTCTTCATCTGGGTTGTCAGAATATTGCCATGGTGTTCCAGATAAACACAAGAAGTGTTGTGGAAAGAAACATATTTATATCTACAATTATAATTATGAAATGAATTTTTGCTCTTGTAGAGTTGAGAATATAGCCTGAGAATAATGGAAACAAGCACACAAAGCTTCCTATAGTGGCAAACATGGCTCCTACTGAAAGTATGTAGTGGAAATGTGCAACTACATAATATGTATCATGAAGGACAGTGTCTAATGATGAATTAGTCAGGACAATTCCTGTTAATCCTCCTACTGGTAAAAAGGAAGATGAAGAAGCAGGGCTCATATTAGGATGAGATTATTTGATACTACCTGCATGAAGTATTGCTAATCAGCTAAAAAATTTTACCCCTGTTGGAATAGCAATAATTATAGTGGTTAATGTATTCGCATGTTTCAATATCTATGCCTACTGTAAACATGTGGTTTCCATTGTTTCCCCATCTATTTGCCATGAAGTGATGGGATAGGATGCCATATCTTAGTTTTCTGAATGTTGAGTTTTAAGCCAACTTTTCAACTCTCCTCTTTCATTTTCATCAAAAGGCTCTTTAGTTCTTTGCTTTCTTCCATAAGGGTGATGTGAGCTGCATATCTGAGGTTATTGATATTTCTCCCAGCAATCTTGATTCCAGCTTGTGCTTCATCCAGCCTGGCATTTTGCATGATGTACTCTGCATATAAGTTAAATAAGCTTGTTCCTTGGAAGAAGCTATGACCAACCTAGACAGCATATAAAAAGCAGAGACATTACTGACAAAGGTCCATCTAGTCAAAGTTAGGATTTTTCCAGTGGTCACGTATGGATGTGAGAGTTGGACTATAAAGAAAGCTGAGAGCCAAAGAATTGATGCTTTTGAACTGAGGTGTTGGAGAAGACTCTTGAGAGTCTCCTGGACTGCAAGGAGATCCAACCAGTCAATCCTAAGGGAAATCAGTCCTGAATATTCATTGGAAGGACTGATGTTGAAGCTGAAATTCCAATACTTTGGCCACCTGATGCGAAGAACTGACTCTTTGGTAAAGACTTTGATGCTGGGAAAGATTGAGGGCAGGAGGAGAAGGGGATAACAGAGGATGAGATGGTTGGATGGCATCACTGATGCAATAGACATGAGTTTGAGTTCAGTTCAGCTCAGTTCAGTCACTCAGTTGTGTCCAACTCTTTGCAACCCCATGGACTGCAGCAAGCCAGGCGTCCCTGTCCATCCCCAACTCCCAGAGTTTACTCAAACTCATGTCCATTGAGTTGGTGATGCCATCCAACCATCTCATCCTCTGTCGTCCCCTTTTCCTCCTGCCCTCAATCTTTCCCAGCATCAGAGTCTTTTCAAATGAGTCAGTTCTTCATATCAGGTGGCCAAAGTATTGGAGTTTCAGCTTCAACATCAGTCCTTCTAATGAACATTCAGGACTGATTCCTTTAGGAACTCATTTCCTTTAGGATGAATTTGAGTAGGCTCCAGGAATTGATGATGGACAGGGAAGCCTGGCATGCTGCAGTCCATGGGGTTGTAAAGAGTCAGACATGACTGAGCAACTGAACTGAAACATGTGGTGGGCTCATACAATGAAATCTAAAAATCTAACTGATATTATAGTTCACATTATACATATATACAAAAAAGGCTGTCTTTCCCCTAAATAATAGGTTACAATGCATGAAATTTCAAATTCAATTACAATTAAAATATGGACTTACGAATGTCTGACAAATCAAAGCAGATATTGGTAGAGGATCGGATCTCCTCCTGTGGGACAAAAAAAAAAAGGTTGTATTTAGGTTTCAGTCTGTTAACAGCATAGTAATTCCAGCTTCTAGTACAGGTAATGATAATAGTAATAGCACAACTGTAATTAAAACTAATCATACAAATAGTGGTATTTAGTATTGGGATATAGCAGGTGGTTTTATATTAATAACTGTGATACTAAAGTTAATAGTACCTAAACACACCTGCAACATGTAGAGAAAAAAATAATAAGACCTACTGATGCTCCAGCATGGGCCAAGTTTCTGGCTAGACATGAAGAGACAGTTCAACCTGTACCGTCACTGGCCTCAACTGTTGATAGTGCTAGTAGTAATAAGAAAGAGGGTGGAAGTAATCAGAAGTTTATTTATATGGGGAAAGGCTATGTCAGGGGCTCCAATCATCAGAGGAACTAAACAGTTCCCAAAGCCACCAATTATAATGGGCATGACTAAAAAGAAAACTATCACAAATGTGTGAGCAGTTACAACTATGTTATAGATTTGGTTATCTCCAAGTAGTGTTCCAGATCAATCTAATTCAGCATGAAACAGGAGACTTAGGGCTGTACCTACTATTTCAGCTCAGAACAACTGATATAAAGTATCGGCACTTTATATATTTATGATTAGTTGAGAATAATCAGCTATTTATGGACATAGGTAGAATGCCTGAGTAAACATTAGACTCTAAATGTAAAAACAGGAATCCGAACACCCTTTTTACAAAGTCTTGTGGTGAATTTTACATATTGAAAATTCAAAGAAGCATCTTCAATTCTGTCAAGACTTCTCCAACCTTTCTTTCCCACCCCCTGAGAGAAGCAGATTGAAACCAGCTGACTAGGGCATTTAGCTGTTTACTAAAAATTTGTGAAAAGTGTATCTCACCAATCTACTGAGGATTTAATTAGATTAACTGTTTGATTTGCATTCAATTTATGTAGGATATAGTTTTGCAAACCTCATTGAACAGGAATTAAGTAAATTTTACTTGCTTAGGGTTTTGAAGACTCTTGGTCTGTCTAACCTAAATTCCTATTCCAGTACTGAGAGGACTGGTATAAAGGGTAAAGAGTTTTGTAGATATTAAAATTATTTTTGGTAGAAAAATTATTTGTTTTGTGGAATCAAATTATCATTTAATGTTATTTATGGAGGGAAATATGGTTAGTGCTGTGGAGTATGTGAGTTGTATATAGAAATATAGATTAAGTACTGCTGTGATAGCTATTTGGAGAAGGCAATGGCACCCCACTCCAGTACTCTTGCCTGGAAAAGATGGAGGAGCCTGGTAGGCTGCAGTCCATGGGGTCGCTAGAAGTCGGACCCAACTGAGCGACTTTCCTTTCACTTTTCACTTTCATGCATTGGAGGAGGAAATGGCAACCCACTCCAGTGTTCTTGCCTGGAGAATCCCAGGGATGGGGAGCCTGGTGGGCTTCCGTGTGTGGGGTCGCACAGAGTCGGACACGACTGAAGCAACTTAGCAGCAGCAGCAGTGATAGCTATTAGTGTGGATAGAATAATATTGTTATTTTTGTTATTTCTTGAATTATTATTCATTTGGATATGAACTCTGCTAGTGGTGAGAGACCCCCTATTGCTAATAAAGAGATGAGAATGAGGTTTGTAATGATGAGTATTTTGTTTCATGTAAGTGATAGTGATAGTGATAGCGTAGTGGTGGTTGAATTATAAATAGGTGTTATGACTTTAGTGAGTCATAAATTATGAATTTTAGGATTGTTATAGTTGGGTTTTATAATAACTGTTATTCATTCCCTGTGAGCAATTGATAAATAGTTTATAATTTTTCATAGCTGTCTTTGGTTTAACCCCCCTCAGCTTCTGATTAAGATGGATAATATGGATACAGTTAGTATAAGATTTTGGAGAAGGAAATAGAAACTCATCCCAGTATTCTTGCCTGGAAAATCACATGGACAGAGGAGCCTAGCGGGCAATACCCAATGGGGTCACAAAGAGTTGGACACGACTGTGCAACTAACACATACACACAGTATTAGATTTAGGTTAAGTGATAGTAGAGGTTTAATATAGTATGGATGTAAGTGCAAATTTTTGTCATGTTAATAAAATTAGGCCTGTTTTTAATGTGACTTTGGGTACTCAGAAATGGAATGGGGATAGTCCTAGTTTCATGACAAGGGCTATTGTTACTATTTTTGATGCTGTCGGGTTAAATATTTTTATAGTTCATTGGCCAGAGAATAATAACGACAACTATTATAAGTAGTATTGATGTGGTAGTTTGCATTAGAAAATATTTAGTAGATGCTTCTATGGCTCATGGATTGAAATTTTTTATTATAATAGAAATAATGACTAGCATATTTATTTCAAAGCCAGTTCAGACTTACAGTGAGAGCTGATCAGTACAATTATGGTTCCTGAAATGATGGTTGACAGGATAATAATAAAGTTGATGGGATCTATTAGTACAAGAAAGATATAAACCAACATTTTCAAGGTATGGGTGCAATAGCTTATTTAGCTGGCCTTACTATGTAGAATGTGATGTATTGTGATAGCATGAAGAATTTTGGATTTTTAAGCGTGGGTTCAATAATTCTAGATATAAAGAGGATTTAAACCTCTGCTATTTACTCTATCAAGGTAACTCTTTTATGAGACATATTTCTTTTGTGGGGGAATATTTGATATTATAATAGGTAATGAAACGTATCATATGCATTAAACTAGTGTTAGCAATAGGAGGCTTTTCCAGAGTATATGTATTAATCAATTATATCAGAATCTGGGATGCATGCCTATGTGTGTGCATGCTTTGTTGCTCAGTCGTGTCTGACTATTTGTGACCCCCATGAACCATAGCCTGCCAGGCTCCTCTGTCCATTCTCCAGGCAAGAACACTGGAGTGAGTAGCCATTTCCATCTCCAGGGGATCTTCCTGACCCAGGGATTGAACCCAGGTCTCAGGCATATTCTTTACCACCTGAGCCACCAGGGAAGCCCTCAGTTCAGTTTAGTTCAGTCGTTCAGTCGTGTCTGACTCTTTGCGACCCCATGAATTGCAGCACCCCAGGCCTCCCTGTCCATCACCAACTCCCGGAGTTCACTCAGACTCACGTCCATCGAGTCAGTGATGCCATCCAGCCATCTCATCCTCTGTCATCCCCTTCTCCTTCTACCCCCAATCCCTCCCAGCATCAGAGTCTTTTCCAATGAGTCAACTCTTTGCATGAGGTGGCCAAAGTACTGGAGTTTCAGCTTTAGCATCATTCCTTCCAAAGAAATCCCAGGGCTGATCTCCTTCAGAATGGAGTAGTTGGATTTCCTTGCAGTCTAAGGGACTCTCAAGAGTCTTCTCCAACACCACAGTTCAAAAGCATCAGTTCTTCAGCCCTCAGCCTTCTTCACAGTCCAACTCTCACATCATACATGACCACTGGAAAGACCATAGCCTTAGGATGCTCAAATTCATAGGAAGGAGATTACTACTAATAGTGTTTTAATAATAAAGTTGATTGTGTATAGCTCTGGTGTATGTGGGTCATAGAATGCTCCTAGGAATAAAGTGTTGTGAAAGTATATATTATAATAATGTTGACACATTCTGCTATGGAAAATAGGGAAAATGGGACTGCTCCATATTCTGAATTGAAGCCTGATATAAGTTTGGATTCTCCTTCTGTTAAGTCAAAAGGGGCTCTATTGTTTTCTGCTAGGGTGGAAATAAATCACATTATGCCTAGGAGTCAAGATAGGAAGAGTAATCATAATTGTTCCTGAAATGAGGATCAAGAGAGTGAACGATCTATTTATTAGGAGAACTGATAGAATAATTGCTAGTGCTACTTCATATGAAATTGTGTGTGCTACTGCTCATAGAGCTCCAGTCAGTGCTTATTTTGAATTGAAAGCCCATCCAGTTCATAGGAGCAAGTATATGGCTAGATTTAATAAAGTGAAAGTCGCTCAGTCATGACCGACTCTTTGCAACCACATGGCTGATATAGTCCATGGAATTCTCCGGGCCAGAATACTGGAGTAGGTAGATGTTACCTTCTCCAGGGGATCTTCCCAACCCAGGTCTCCTGCACTGCAGGTGGATTCTTTACCAACTGAGCCATCAGGGAAGCCCAGACTTGATATGGCTAATATAAATAAACTCCTAGATTTACATTAATGAGGAAGTCAGGTATGGGTAGGGAAATTCATATAGTTAGGAATAAGGTTAGGGCTAGCATTGGTGTGATGATAAGTAGGGAGATGGAGGATGTAGCCAGTTGCAGTAGTTTTTTTTTTTTTTTTAATGAATAATTTGACTGCAACAGCAATGGGTTGTATAGGCCACATGGTCCTATGACATTTGGCCCTTTTCAGACTGTATATAACCTAAAATTTTTTGTTCAACTATTGTCGAGAACGCTATGGCTTGAAGAATAGGGATAATAAGTATTAGAACGTTAATTATGAACATTGTGTTAGGCAGAGGATTTGAACCTCTGTTTATAAAGGATTAAGTTCTAGACAGTTACCAGGTTCTGCCATCTTAACTAAACCCTGATCTTGGGTAGAACTTTGCACTTGTTAATTAAAGTACAAATTAATATCAGTGGTCATGTATGGATGTGAGAGTTGGACTGTGAATAAAGCTGAGCACTGAAGAATTGATGCTTTTGAACTGTGGTGTCGGAGAAGACTCTTTTTAAAAATAATATAAATTTATTTATTTTAACTGGAGGTTAATTACTTTACAATATTGTATTGGTTTTGCCATACATCAACATGAATCCACCACAGGTATACACGTGTTCCCCATCCTGAACACCCCTCCCTCCTCAATCGCCATACCATCCCTCTGGGTCATCCCAGTGCACCAGCCCCGAACATCCAGTATCATGCATCAAACCTGGACTGGCGATTTATTTCATATATGATATTATACATGTTTCAATGCCATTCTCCCAAATCATCCCACCCTCACCCTCTCCCACAGAGTCCAAAAGACTGTTCTATACATCTGTGACTCTTTCACTATCTCGCATACAGGGTTACTGTTACCATCTTTCTAAATTCCATATATATGCATTAGTATACTGTATTGGTGTTTTTCTTTCTGGCTTACTTCACTCTGTATAATCGATTCCAGTTTCATCCACCTCATTAGAACTGATTCAAATGTATTCTTTTTAATGGCTGAGTAATACTCCATTGTGTATATGTACCACTGCTTTCTTGTCCATTCATCTGCTGATGGACATCTAGGTTGCTTCTATGTCCTGGCTATTATAAACAGTGCTGCAATGAACACTGGGGTACACGTGTCTCTTTCGATTCTGGTTTCCTCAGTGTGTATGCCCAGCAGTGGGATTGCTGGGTCATAAGGCTGTTCTATTTCCAGCTTTTTAAGGAATCTCCAGACTGTTCTCCATAGTGGCTGTACTAGTTTGCATTCCCACCAACAGTGTAAGAGGGTTCCCTTTTCTCGAAACACCCTCTCCAGCATTTATTGCTTGTAGACTTTTGGATGGCAGCCATTCTGACTGGCATGAAATGGTACCTCATTGTGGTTTTGATTTGCATTTCGCTGATAATGAGTGATGTTGAGCATCTTTTCATGTGTTTGTTAGCCATCTGTATGTCTTCTTTGGAGAAATGTCTATTTAGTTCTTTGGCCCAGTTTTTGATTGGGTCGTTTATTTTTCTGGAATTGAGCTGCAGGAGTTGCTTGTATATTTTTGAGATTAGTTGTTTGTCAGTTGCTTCATTTGCTATTATTTTCTCCTATTCTGAAGGCTGCTTCCACCTGGCTTATAGTTTCCTTTGTTGTGCAGAAGCTTTTAAGTTTAATTAGGTCCCATTTGTTTATTTTTGCGTTTATTTCCAATATTCTGGGAGATGGGTCATAGAGGATCCTGCTGCAATTTATGTCAGAGAGTGTTTTGCCTATGTTCTCCTCTAGGAGTTTTATAGTTTCTGGTTTTATGTTTAGATCTTTAATCCATTTTGAGTTTATTTTTATGTATGGTGTTAGAAAGCATTCTAGTTTCATTCTTTTACAAGTGGTTGACCAGTTTTCCCAGCACCACTTGTTAAAGAGATTGTCTTTAATCCATTGTATATTCTTGCTTCCTTTGTCAAAGATAAGTTGTCCATAGGTGCATGGATTTATCTTTGGGCTTTCTATTTTGTTCCATTGATCTCTCAAATGCACACAGAACCTTCTCCAGGATAGATCACATCCTGGGCCATAAATCTAGCATTGGTAAATTCAAAAAAACTGAAATCATTCCAAGCATCTTTTCTGACCACAATGCAGTAAGATTAGATCTCAATTACAGGAGAAAAACTATTAAAAATTCCAACATATGGAGGCTGAACAACACGCTTCTGAATAACCAACAAATCACAGAAGAAATTAAACAAGAAATCAAAATATGCATAGAAACAAATGAAAATGAAAACACAACAACCCAAAACCTGTCAGTTCAGTTCAGTTCAGTCGCTCAGTCATGTCCGACTCTTTGCGACCCCATGAATCGCAGCACGCTAGGCCTCCTTGTTCATCACCATCTCCCGGAATTCACTCAGACTGTGGGACACTGTAAAAGCAGTGCTAAGGGGAAAGTTCATAGCAATACAGGCATACCTCAAGAAACAAGAAAAAAGTCAAATAAATAACTGAACTCTACACCTAAAGAAACTAGAAAAGGAAGAAATGAAGAACCCCAGGGTTAGTAGAAGGAAAGGAATCTTAAAAATTAGGGCAGAAATAAATGCAAAAGAAACAAAAGGGACCATAGCAAAAATCAACAAAGCCAAAAGCTGGTTCTTTGAAAGGATAAATAAAATTGACAAACCATTAGCCAGACTCATCAAGAAACAAAGGGAGAAAAATCAATAAAATTAGAAATGAAAATGGAGAGATCACGGCAGACAACACAGAAATACAAAGGATCATAAAAGACTACTATCAGCAATTATATGCCAATAAAATGGACAAAGTGGAAGAAATGGACAAATTCTTAGAAAAGTACAACCTTCCAAAACTGAACCAGGAAGAAATAGAAAATCTTAAGAAACCCATCATAAGCACAGAAATTGAAGCTGTAATCAGAAATCTTCCAGCAAACAAAAGCCCAGGTCCGGACGGCTTCACAGCTGAATTCTACCAAAACTTTAGAGAGGAGCTAACACCTATTCTACTCAAACTCTTCCAGAAACTTGCAGAGGAAGGTAAACTTCCAAACTCATTCTATGAGGCCACCATCACCCCAATACCAAAACATGACAAAGATGCCACACAAAAAGAAAACTACAGACCAATATCACTGAGGAACATAGATGCAAAAATCCTTAACAAAATTCTAGCAATCAGAATCCAACAACACATTAAAAGAAGATCATACACCATGACCAAGTGGGGTTTATCCCAGGAATGCAAGGATTCTTCAATATCCACAAATCAATCAATGTAATTCAGCACATTAACAAACTGAAAAATAAAAGCCATATGATTATCTCAATAGCTGCAGAAAAAGCCTTTGACAAAATTCAGCATCCATTTATGATAAAAAAAAAAACCCTCCAGAAAGCAGGAATAGAAGGAACATGCCTCAACATAATAAAAGCTATATATGACAAACTCACAGCAAACATTATCCTCAATGGTGAAAAATTGAAAGCATTTCCCCCAAAGTCAGGAACAAGACAGGGTGCCCACTTTCACTGCTACTATTCAACATAGTTCTGGAAGTTTTGGCCACAGCAATCAGAGCAGAAAAAGAAATAAAAGGATGTTTATTATAGGTTATGTATACAACTTAGGAGCAGGGTGTCTACCTAGACCCTGGGGGGATAAATTGTAAGTGCTATTTCACTGCATTTCCAATTGTACCATAATTATTGTGGATTTATTAAACGTTGCCTTGAGTCTTAAAATAAATAAATAAATAAATAAAAGGAATCCAAATTGAAAAAGAAGAAATAAAACTCTCACTGTTTGCAGATGACATGATCCTCTACATAGAAAACCCTAAATACTCCACCAGAAGATTACTGGAGCTAATCAATGAATATAGTAAGTTGCAGGATATAAAATCAACACACAGAAATCCCTTGCATTCCTATACACTAATAATGAGAAAATAGAAAAAGAAATTAAGGAAACAATTCCATTCACCATTGCAATGAAAAGAATAAAATACTTAGGAATCTATCTACCTAAATAAACTAAAGACCTATACATAGAAAATTATAAAACACTGGTGAAAGAAATCAAAGAGGACACTAATAGATTGAGAAATATACCATGTTCATGGATCAGAAGAATCAATATAGTGAAAATGAGTATACTACCCAAAGCAATTTACAGATTCAATGCAATTCCTAACAGTGTCTTTAATAAATAGTTTGATATTGAGTTAATTATCAGTATTTTAGGCTTCCCTGGTGGCTCAGATGGTAAAGAAATCTACCTTCAGTGCAGGAGACCTGGGTTCAACCCCTGGTTCTGGAAGATCCCCTGGGAGAAGAGAATGGCAATCCACTCCAGTATTCTTGCCTAGGAAATCCCATGGACAGAGGAGCCTGGCAGGCTATAGTCCATGGGTCACAAAGAGTTGGACACAACTTTCATTTTCATTAGTGTACTGTTAGTTACTGATGTAAACTTGTGCAAGGAGAAATATTTCTTGTAACTCATATTAACATTATTGCTTCTGTTATTTAATAGATTAGGTTGGGAAGATCCCCTGGAGAAGGAAACAGCAACCCACTCCAGTATCCTTGCTTGGAAAATCTCATGGATGAGGAACCTGGTGGACTGCACTCCATGGGGTCGCAAAGAGCTGGGCACAACTGAGCGACTAACACACACATACCGTCCAGTAATAAATCTAGGAGTTGATTTAATTATTGGTATTAAGGAAGGATTATTGTTGAGATTGAATGCTTTCTTAATTGATGGCTGCTTTTAAGCCAAGCATGGTGCTATTTATAGTTACTCTCTAGTCAATGTTGTGCTCATTTCTAAAAAGCTGCACCATCTTGCTGCTGCTGCTAAGTCACTTCAGTTGTGTCCGACTCTGTGTGACCCCATAGATGGCAGCCCACCAGCCTCCCCCATCCCTGGGATTCTCCCAGCAAGGACACTAGAGTGGGTTGCCATTTCCTTCTCCAGTGCATGAAAGTGAAAAGTGAAAGTGAAGCTGCTTAGTTGTGCCAACTCTTAGTGACCCTATGGACTGCAGCCCACCAGGCTCCTCCATCCACAGGGTTTTCCAGGCAAGAGTACTGGAGTGGGTTGCCATTGCCTTCTCCTGTAGCATCTTAGGCTAACATTTAAAAATACAAAGATACTATGGACAGAGGAGCCTGGCAGGCTACAATTCATGGGGTCACAAAAGAGTTGGACACAACTAAGTGACTGAACACACACTATAAAGGGGTTTCTGGTATTTTTAAAGTTGAATTTAAATTCATTTTCTGGACAACCTGCTGTCACCAGGCTCATTAGGCTTGTCACCTCCACTTATAAATCTCATTTTGCTACATAGATGAGTTTGTTGTAAAACTGTTCATAAGTACCTCATTTGGATTTTGTACCTCATTTTATTTAACTAAAGTTCGCTTTGTTAAAGTTTTGCTAGTAAAATCATTATGTAAAAGGTACAAGGAGTAATCTTTGTTTTTTGTTACTTTTAACACTTTTTTTCATTGTTACCTTGTGGTACTTTCTCTATAGCACCAAAGATATTTAAATTTTCTATCTCCTATGCTTTGAATATTTGAGTGAATATTTAATTTACTTATACTAGTACCATGAGGAAAGGAGTGGGCTAGATTTTGTTCAAGAAATTCTCCCTGGTGTAAAGATGATATCTCCCAGGTATAAGGTAGGTGCTTTATTTAACCTATCTTTTAATTTATCCAAGCACATTTTCCAGTATGCTCCCCTTATTACAACTTGTCTCCTCTAGTATGATTAGTATTTGCTAATAGATTGTAGATAATTTATTATATTATTTGAGAGAGACAGGCAGTGTGCATTTCATGGTTTTATTCAATTGAGCATGCTATTCTTAATTTACTACTAAATCCTCCTTTGGTCCTTAGGTTTCATGAATCTTTTGTGTATGGAAATATGTTCTTTTTAAAATAAAATGTAACATCTTGTTAACATATGTACCAAAATATTAACATACGTGGGCTTCTCTGATGGTAGAAATATATTCTTGAAATAGAAAACGTAGCCCATTCCTTTCTATCTTATAGGTTACACCTTGACCTAACTTTTTTTTTTAATGCACAGCCTTCAATTGCAGCGGCTTCTCTTTCTGTGGAGCACAGGCTCTAGATTGCGAGGCATCAGTAGTTGCAGCACATGGGCTCGGTAGTTCCAGCTCACCATTTCTAGAGCAAGGGCTCAGTAGTTGTGGAGCACAGGCTTAGTTGCTCCACGGCATGTGGAATCTTCCAGGATGAGGGATCAAAGCAGTGTCCCTTGCATCAGCAAGTGCATTCTTATTCACTGTACCACCACAGAAGTCTGACCTAGTGTTTTTATGTATAATAATTATACGTACTTTTCTCCTTTTCGGGGTTTACTGAAGACTGAATTAGCAAGGGCTGGTGAGGTTTATCAGGGTTTATCAATTGTAAATAGGCTCCTCTAGAGTGGTGTGAAGCACTGCCAAATCCTTTGAATTTTAAGCTGCTGCTGGTAGTACTCAGGCAACTAATCTTGTTCTAGTAATTATTTGGGTTTAGGGCTAATCCCAGTTTGAGTCTTAACTGTTGTGTAATCAGGGATACTAAAGTCACTTTCATGGTTGATTTTTAATTACGGCTTTTTATGGCTTGAAATTTAACTTTATTTTATATTCTTTAGCATGCTTTATACCATGTTTCTATTCATTTGGGTTAGTCATATCATATGGTGGCTGGCACAAAATTTACCAACCCTAATTAGATAACTTAGTCAAACTTCTCTCTGGGGTTAATTTTATCACTGTTGTTTCCCGTAGGGGTGTGGCAAAGCAAGGCATTATGCGCTACTATTTTTAGTGTGCTTGATGCCTGCTCCTTTTCATCGTAATGATTTAGAGAACATTCTCACCAGGGCACAGATGCTTGCATGTGTAATATTATTAAAAACTAATAGAAAGGCTGGGATCAAACATGTATGTTTATGGAGTTAATATACTCACATAGGCATTTTCAGTGCCTTGATTTAGGTTTTTAAGCTACATTAAGTTTATATGTGGAAATAATATTTGTATAGGAGATCCAACCAGTCCATCCTAAAGGAAATCAGTCCTGGGTGTTCATTGGAAGGACTGATGTTGAAGCTGAAACTCCAATATTTTGGCCACCTGATGTGAACAGCTGACTCATTTGAAAAGACCCTGGTGCTGGAAAAGATTGAGGGCAGGAGGAGAAGGGGACAACAGGATGAGATGGTTGGATGGCATCACCGACTCAATGGACCTGAGTTTGGGTAAACTCTGGGAGTTGGTGATGGACAGGGAGGTCTGGCGTGCTGCGATTCATGGGGTCACAAAGAGTCGGACACCATTAAGCGACTGAACTGATCTGACTAAACTTATTTATATTATATTTATTGTTAAAATTTTGATAAAATGATTGGTAAATCTGGGGAGATGTTTGTCTATGTAAATGGAGAATATCTAAGTAGTTTATTGGTGTAAGTAAGTAAGTAAGTAAAGTCACTTAGTCACTCAGTTGTGACCCCATGGACTGCAACCCACCAGGCTCCTCAGTCCATGGGATTTTCCATGCAAGAATACTGGAGTGGGTTGCCATTTCCTTCTCCAGGGGATCTTCCCGACCCAGGGATCGAACCCGGGTCTCCCGTATTGGAGGCAGACGCTTTAACCTCTAAGCCACCAGGGAAGCAGTTAGAATTTATTTTCTAGGTCTGCTTGAAGCAGGGAAAAGTAGTAAATTTAGTTACTTATTCAATATATGTACTTATAATTTCTCTATGTCCTGTAACCGTTGACTGAATAACATTTTATGATTAATGTCGGTAAACAATATTCAATTAAAGTCCAGCTACAATTTATTTGAATTAAATTTAATTAAATTTGAATTGATTGACTGGATTAATTAATTAAATTTAATTGAATTAAATTGAAGGGAAAAGGAGAAGAAGGTGGCAGAAGATAAGATGATTAGATAGAATCACCAACTCAATGGACATGAATCTGCGCAAACTCCAGGAGAAAGTGAAGGACAAGGACGCCTGCTGTGCTGCAGTCCATTGGGGTCACAAAGAGTCAGACACAATTTAGTGACTGAACAACAACTGTTTATGTGACTGTGTTAGACCTCCGTCACCATGGCTGAGTCCAAGCATCCCCTCAAAATTAAAAAAATACCAAATGCATGAAATCAGTTACGTGTAAGCATGGGCTGATTAGTCATTAGTTCATCTAGATGTCTTACTTAAGAGGAAATAGTGGGTGGTTTTAGATGAGAAGGCCCTGAAGTAAGAACCAGATGCCTGAAAGTTCATCCAATAGAAACCCCCACAACCGATGGGCCTGGAATGAGAAGAAGCACATTTGCCAAGAGAGTTGATGGTTTCATCCAGCCTGCTGATGATATTTATGATTTTTGGATATCATATGCATGTTGACTAGAATTGATTTCACTTAATGAACTATGTACAATCAATAATATTTATGTACTCTGCAATATTATTTAATGTACATGCTTATTTGCATGGGGTGGATAATGTACAAATATACATATTATGCATGCTATGATATATATGTACACATTAGTGCGGAGGTGTAAATATCCACGAAGTACATAGGGATTTATGACAAATTGAGTAATTTTAATTTCTAACATAGTACTTAAAAATCTTGTAAATGCCCCATAACAAAAATTTCAGGGAATAGTTTAAGTAGAATTTCAGCCTTGGGTGCTGATGGTGGAGCTGGAGCTTCTTCCTAGAGCTTTAGGGAGATGAATTGTTCTCCTTTTCTGGTTTACAAGACAGGGTAATGAGTATACTACAAACACTCTCCATTTTAGGAGACTATTTTCAACAATGCTAGTTATTGGAATAGAATTAATAAGAAATATAAAATAGATGTTCAGTTCAGTCACTCAGTCGTGTCCGACTCTTTGCGACCCCATGAATCGCAGCACGCCAGGCCTCCCTGTCCATCACCATCTCCCGGAATTCACTCAGACTCACATCCTTCAAGTCCGTGATGCCATCCAGCCATCTCATCCTCGGTCGTCCCCTTCTTCTCCTGCCCCCAATCCCTCCCAGCATCAGAGGCTTTTCCAATGAGTCAACTCTTCGCATGAGGTGGCCAAAGTACTGGAGTTTCAGCTTTAGCATCATTCCTTCCAAAGAAATCCCAGGGTTGATCTCTTTCAGAATGGACTGGTTGGATCTCCTTGCAGTCCAAGGGACTCTCAAGACTCTTCTCCAACACCACAGTTCAAAAAGCATCAATTTTGGGGCGCTCAGCCTTCTTCACAGTCCACCTCTCACATCCATACATGACCACGGGAAAAACCATGGCTTTGACTAGATGGACCTTAGTCAGCAAAGTAATGTCTCTGCTTTTGAATATACTATCTAGGTTGGTCATAACTTTTCCTCCAAGGAGAAAGCGTCTTTTAATTTCATGGCTGCAGTCACCATCTGCAGTGATTTTGGAGCCCAAAAAAATAAAGTCTGACTCTGTTTCCACTGTTTCCCCATCTATTTCCATGAAGTGATGGGGCCGGATGCCACGATCTTCGTTTTCTGAGTGTTGAGCCAACTTTTTGGCTCTCCTCCTTCACTTTCATCAAGAGGCTTTTTAGCTCCTCTTCATTTTCTGCCATAAGGGTGGTGTCATCTGCATATCTGAGGTTATTGATAATTTCTCCTGGCAATCTTGATTCAAGCTTGTGCTACTTCCAGCCCAGCGTTTCTCATGATGTACTCTGCATATAAGTTAAATAAGCAGGGTGACAATACACAGCCTTGATGTACTCCTCTTCCTATTTGGAACCAGTCTGTTGTTCCATGTCCAGTTCTAACTGTTGCTTCCTGACCTGCATACAGATTCCTCAAGAGGCAGTTCAGGTGGTCTGGTATTCCCATCTCTTTAAGAATTCTCCACAGTTTATTGTGATCCACACAGTCAAAGGTTTTGGCATGGTCAATAAAGCAGAAATAGATGTTTTCTGGAACTCTCTTGCTTTTTCCATGATCCAGCTGATGTTGGCAATTTGATCTCTGGTTCCTCTGCCTTTTCTAAAACCAGCTTGAACATCAGGAAGTTCACGGTTCACATATTGCTGAAGCCTGGCTTGGAGAATTTTGAGCATTACTTTATTAGCATGTGAGATGAGTGCAATTGTGCGGTAGTGTGAGCATTCTTTTGTATTGCCTTTCTTTGGAATTGGAATGAAAACTGACCTTTTCCAGTCCTGTGGCCACTGCTGAGTTTTCCAAATTAGCTGACATATTGAGTGCAGCACTTTCACAGCATCATCTTTCAGGATTTGAAACAGCTCCACTGGAATTCCATCACCTCCACTAGCTTTGTTTGTAGTGATGCTTTCTAAGGCCCATTTCACTTCACATTCCAAGATGTCTGGCTCTAGATTAGTGATCACATCATCATGATTATCTGGGTCATGAAGATCTTTTTTGTACAGTTCTTCCGTATAGTCTTGCCACCTCTTCTTAACATCTTCTGCTTCTGTTAGGTCCATACCATTTCTGTCCTTTATCGAGCCCATCTTTGCATGAAATATTCCCTTGGTATCTCTAATATTCTTGAAGAGATCTCTAGTCTTTCCCATTCTGTTGTTTTCCTCTATTTCTTTGCATTGATCACTGAAGAAGGCTTTTTTATCTCTTCTTGCTATTCTCTGGAACTCTGCATTCAGATGCTTATATCTTTCCTTTTCTCCTTTGCTTTTCAATTCTCTTCTTTTCACAGCTATTTGTAAGGCCTCCCCAGACAGCCATTTTGCTTTTTTGCATTTCTTTTCCATGGGAATGGTCTTGATCTCTGTCTCCTGTACAATGTCACGAACCTCATTCCATAGTTCATAGGCACTCTATCAGATCGAGGCCCTTAAATCTATTTCTCACTTCCACTGTACAATCATAAGGGATATGATTTAGGTCATACCTGAACAGTCTAGCGGTTTTCCCTATTTTCTTCAATTTAAGTCTGAATTTGGTAATAAGGAGTTCATGATCTGAGCCACAGTGAGCTCCTGGTCTTGTTTTTGTTGACTGTATAGAGCTTCTCCATCTTTGGCTGTAAAGAATATAATCACTTTGATTTCGGTGTTGACCATCTGCTGATGTCCATGTGTAGAGTCTTCTCTTGTGTTGTTGGAAGAGGGTGTTTTCTATGACCAGTGCATTTTCTTGGCAAAACTCTATTAGTCTTTGCCCTGCTTCATTCCGCATTCCAAGGCCAAATTTGCCTGTTACTCCAGGTGTTTCCTGACTTCCTACTTGTTCAATAAAAATGAAGAGATCTTCTACATATTATCTTCCAATTAACACTAACACAAATGTTAGCGTGAATAGATCTACCCAGAATAAACATTGGCTAGAGGTCAGAATGCAGATGACACCACCCTTATGGCAGAAAGTGAAGAGGAACTAAAAAGCCTCTTGCTGAAAGTGAAAGAGGAGAGTGAAAAACTTGGCTTAAAGCTCAACATTTAGAAAACAAAGATCATGGCACCTGGTCCCATCACTTCATGGGAAATAGATGGGAAACAGTGGAAACAGTGTCCGACTTCATTTTTGGGGCTCCCAAATCACTGCAGATAGTGATTGCAGCCATGAAATTAAAAGATGCTTACTCCTTGGAAGAAAAGTTATGACCAACCTAGATCGCATGTTGAAAAGCAGAAAGGTTACTTTGCCAACAAAGGTCCGTCTAGTCAAGGCTATGGTTTTTCCCGTGGTCATGTATGGATGTGAGAGGTGGACTATGAAGAAAGCTGAGCGCCGAAGGGATGCTTTTGAACTGTGGTGTTGGAGAAGAGTCTTGAGAGTCCCTTGGACTGCAAGGAGATCCAACCAGTCCATTCTGAAGGAGATCAGCCCTGGGATTTCTTTGGAAGGAACGATGCTAAAGCTGAAACTCCAGTACTTTGGCCACCTCATGTGAAGAGTTGACTCATTGAAAAAACCTCTGATGCTGGGAGGGATTGGGGGCAGGAGAAGAAGGGGACGATAGAGGATGAGATGGCTGGATGGCATCACTGACTCGATGGTTGTGAGTCTGAGTGAACTCTGGAGTTGGTGATGGACAGGGAGGCCTGGCATGCTGCGATTCACAGGGTCGCAAAGAGTCAGACATGACTGAGTGACTGAACTGAAACTGGAGAGGTCCGAATGTGAGTCACTGTGTTGTTGGATGTGTGAAGGAATGGTATTATTAATAGTACTAGGACTAGGATCAAAACAACTAAGGCTAGTACCCCTCCTATTTTATTGGGGATTGTACTATTGTACATGCAGATAAGAAGTACCATTCTGGTTCAGTGTGAGGTGGTGTACTGAGAGGGTTTGCTGGGTGTAATTGTCAGGATCTCCTAATAAATCAGATGAAAATAGGACTAATATTATTAATGCTAGAACTGGTAATAAGGTACTTAAGATGTCTTTAATTATATACTAGTTGAAATGGAATTTTTTCTATATCAGATGAGATTCTTATGGGAATATTAGATTCTGTTTCATCAAGGAATAGTAAGTGGACAGCAGTTAGTGTCGTGATGATAAACGCAAGAATAAAGTGGAAAGCAAAGAATCATGAAAGAGTTGCTTTGTCTACCAAAAAACCACTTCAGATCCATTCAACAAGGTTTGTACCAAAGTATGACATTGCTGAGAGAAGATTGGTAATGACTGTTGCTCCTCAAAATGATATTTGTCCTCAGGGTAATACATAACCTATAAATGCTGTAGATGTAACTATGAATAATAGAATAACTCTGGTGTTTCATGTTTCTAGAAAAACATAGGATCTGTAATATAGTCTGCGTCCTACATAGATAAATAGACAAAGGATATAAAAGCTCTGTTTGCATGCATATAACAAATAATTCATCCATAATTTACATCTTGGCAGATACGTGTAACTGATGAGAAGGCAGTTATTGTACCTAATGTGTAGTGCATTGCCAGGGACAAGCCTGTTAAGATTTGTAAAACTGAACAAATACCCAGTAAGGAGCCAAAATTTCATCCTAATGAAATGTTTGTGGGGCCTGGGAGATCAATGAATGTATTGTTAATAATTTTTATTAAGAGGTGTGATTTTCAGATGTTGGCCATTAGTGTTCTTGTAGCTAAATAACAACAATGATTTTTTCATGCCATTAGATTTCATGTAAGAATAATGATAACATAAATTATATTTAGGTACTATTTTTATTGGGCTTCCCTGATAGCTCAGTTGGTAAAGAGTGAGTAAGTGAAGTCGCTCAGTCGTGTCCGACGCTTTGTGACCCCATGGACTGTAGCCTACCAGGATTCCCCATCCATGGGATTTTCCAGGCAAGAGTGTAGAGTGGGTTGCCATTTCCTTCTCTAGGGGGTCTTTCCGACCCAGGGATGGAACCTGGGTCTCCCACAGGTTGTAGGCAGACACTTTACCAACTGGGCTTCCCTTGTGGCTCAGATGGTAAAGAATTTACCTGCAATGCAGGAGACCCCAGTTCAATTCCTGAGTTGGGAAGATCTCCTGGACAAGGGATAGGCTACCCACTCCAGTATTTTGGCCTGGAGAGTATTTATGATTCGTTTTGTGGGTTTTTCTTTAAAAGTTTCACCTATTCATGGTGGACTTGGGTTGATTGTAGGTGGTGGTGTTGGCTGTGGAATTGTGTCAAATTTTGGTGGATCATTTTTAGGTTTAATCATGTTTTTTTATTTATTTAGGGGGGATATCAGTGGTTTTGGTTATCTGATAGCTCTGGCTACTGAGCAGTTTCCTGAAGTTTGGATTTCCAATAAGACTGTATTAGGAGCCTTTCTTTCAGGTTTTAATAATAGAGTTTTTTTCAATGGTATTCTATGTTTTAAAAGGTGAGGAGGTGGTGATTACGTTTAAGTTGAATGGTTTGGGAGTTTGGGTAATTTATGGTATCAGTGATTCTATTTTTTCTAGTGAAGAGACTATGGGGATCGCAGCACTATATACTTATGGTACTTGATTAGTAATTGCTACTGGTTGATCATTGCTTATTGGTGTTATGGTTATTATGGAGATTACTCATGGTAATTAAATAGAATTATGCTTAGGATCTGCTGGATCATCAAAAAAGCAAGAGAGCTCCAGAAACACATCTATTTCTGCTTTATTGACTATGCCAAAACCTTTGACTGTGTGGATCACAATAAACTGGAAAATTCTGAAAGAGATGGGAATACCAGACCACCTGACCTGCATCTTGAGAAACCTATATGCAGGTCAGGAAGCAACAATTAGAACTGGACATGGAACAACAGACTGGTTCCAAATAGGAAAAGGAGTATGTCAAGGCTGTATATTGTCACCCTGCTTATTTAACTTCTATGCAGAGTACATCATGAGAAACGCTAGGCTGGAAGAAGCACAAGCTTGAATCAAGACTGCCGGGAGAAATATCAATAACCTCAGATATGCAGATGACACCACCCTTATGGCAGAACGTGAAGAGGAACTAAAAAGCCTCTTGATGAAAGTGAAAGAGGAGGGTGAAAAAGTTGGCTTAAAGCTCAACACTCAGAAAACAAAGATCTTGGCATCTGGTCCCATCACTTCATGGCAAATAGATGGGGAAACAGTGGAAGCAATGGCTGACTTTATTTGAGGGGCTCGAAAATCACTGCAGATGGTGATTGCAGCCATGAAATTAAAAGACGCTTACTCCTTGGAAGAAAAGTTATGACCAACCTAGATAGTATATTCAAAAGCAGAGACATTACTTTGCCAACAAAGGTCCGTCTAGTCAAGGCTATGGTTTTTCCAGTAGATATGTATGGATGTGAGAGTTGGACTGTGAAGAAAGCTGAGTGCCGAAGAATTGATGTGTTTGAACTGTGGTGTTGGAGAAGACTCTTGAGAGTCTCTTGGACTGCAAGGAGCTCCAACCAGTCCCTCTTAAAGGACATCAGCCCTGGGTGTTCATTGGAAGGACTGATGCTAAAGCTGAAACTCTGATACTTTGGCCACCTCATGCAAAGAGTTGACTCATTGGAAAAGACCCTGATGCTCGGAGGGATTGTGGGGAGGACGAGAAGGGGACCACAGAGGATGAGATGGCTGGATGGCATCACTGACTCGATGGACATGAGTTTGAGTGAACTCTGGGAGTTGGTGATAGACAGGGAAGCCTGGCTTGCTGTGATTCATGGGGTCACAAAGAGTTGGACACGACTGAGCGACTGAACTGAACTGATGCTTAGGAAGAGAGTAATGAGGAATGAGAGGAAATATAATTCGATTAAACCTTTTTGGTCTGATACTAATGTAGAGGTTTTTATTTGAATGAGAGTAGTTTTTGACAGAATATTTTCTAGTCAAGTTAAGTCTAAGAGGGAAGATGATGATATTTGGCTTTCGAATAGATCTCAGTAGGGTGACGAACACTGTATGATAATGGGGAAATACCCTAAGTGACTGCAAACTTTGAATGTATTTGAAGAGTAATTAAACTTTAAATTTTCTGTGGTAGCATTAATTTTGAACGCCAGAGTAAAACCTAGAACAGTTACGGCAAGGGCAGTTAGTTTTAAGTATTAATAATAATGTACAATTATTTGGGGGGATTGCTGGTGGGGGAATACTATTGGAAATAATAATCCAGCAAAGATGTTTCCAATTAACAGATATTTATGCAACTGACTAAAAGAGGGTTATTTTCATTAAAGTTAAGGTGGAAAAGTCAGGTTGTTCCAGTAGTGCAAAGATGATGATATAAATGCTACAGATAGCTGTGAGGGATATGGCAATTAGAGTTATTAGAGGAACTTAGGCTTTGGCATAGGATGTGTTAGCATGTTCAACAATTAGATCTTAAGAGTAAAATCCAGTAAAGAAAGGCATTCCTGTTAGTGCTGAGCTGCCAATATAAGGGCTGTGGTAGTAAAGGATATTGCTTTAAATAGGTCTCCTGTTTATCAAATCTCTTGCTTAAAGTTTAGGGTATGAACAATAGACTCAGAGTATATAAATAATATGGCTTTAAATAAGGTTAAGTGTGAAGAAATGCTAGGTAGGGTTGGTTAATGCCATTTGTTACTGTTATAAGTCGGATTGAAGTGGAAAAAGCAACTATTTTTTTAATGTCATTTTTGGTAAGAGTGTATATTGCCGTAAACAATGTAGTAATGGCTCCTAAATACAGTGTTAGTGTTTTGATAAGTTTATTACTTTCTGCCAAGTGATAAAAGAAGATGAGCAAAAAAATACCTGCTGCCACTACTGTGCTTGAGTGGAGTGGGGCTGAGACATGGGCAGGGCCATCTAATGCTGAGGGAGGTCATGGGTGCAGGCCAAACTGGGAGGATTTTCCAGTGACAGCCAGTACGAGTGCTATTAGGGGTAGATCCGAGGGATTTAGGTCAAATATCAAGACTTCTTGTACATCTCATGCATTAAGTTAAACAGAAATCATGCTATTGCTACAAGTCAAGTATCTCCAATGCGGTTGTAAATAGAATTGCTTATAGAGCAGCTGTATTTGCATCTTCTTGTCTGTACCATTCAATAAGCAGGAAAGATATAATCTTTCGACTTGCTCTCACCCAATGAAAAGTTGGAAAGGGTTATTAGTAGTAACAAGAATCAGTCCTGTGATAAGAAAGAGGAGTAAATATTTGAAAAAGCAATTGATATTATTAGGATCTGAGTGTATGTATCATACTGAGAACCCTATAATGGATCTTGTGACAATGCTACTGGTACAAATATTACTAAAAATGGTCTATATTGAAGCTGAGTGATAATTTGAGGGTTTGGATGGTGATTCAGTGTCAGTGTGAGATAATTATTTTTTGGTCTACATGGATAAATATTATTATTGGGATTAAACTGATAACAAAAGCATGTGAGATAGTGGTTTTTACATATGTTGGCAACTTTTCACTCTTATGATGTTGATACCCATTATTATAATTGGTATTTTAATATAAATAGTGAACTATTGTGAAAGAGGAAAATAAGTTTATTTTTATTTGGAGTTGCACCAACTTTTTGGTTCCTACGACCAATGGATAACTGCTATCCTTAAAAGTTTGAAAAAACTATGTTGTTTAGGCATGGAGGCATGAGTCAGCAGTTCTCATATGCTTTTTCAGTAAATAAGAAGGCTAAGTCTTTTGTTACTAGATTCACAGTCTACTGTTTTTCTTAAACTACATTTACAGTACAATGACTTAGGGATTTAGTAACAGAGGTAGAAAAGGTAAAATATGAAGTATTATGAGGGCATTTTCTCATGTAAAAAGTGGCAAGATATTAACATGATGTGTGTGTGTGCCTTGTTGCGTTATGAATAGTATACGTAGAGAATATAGGGCTTTCCTGGTGGCTCAGTCAGTAAAGAAGCCACCTGCAATGTGGGACACCTGTGTTCTATCCCTGGGTTGGGAAGATCCCCTGGAGGAGGGCATGGCAACCCACTCCAGTATTCTTGCCTGGGGAATCCCCATGGACAGAGGAAAAGGGTGGGTTGCAGTCCATGGGGTCACAAAGAGTCAGACATGACTAAGCGCTAAGCCCAGCACAGAGAATATACAGCAATGATTGGGCTTTTCTGGTGACTCATTGGGAAAGAATCTGCCTGCCACTGCTGGGGACGCAGGTTCAATCCTTGGGTCAGGAAGATCTCCTGGAGAAAGATATGGCAACCCACTCCAGCATTTTTCCCTAGAAGTCCCGTGGTCAGAGGAGCCTGGTGGGCTACAGTTCACCGACTAAAAAGGTGGGCATGACTTAGCTACTAAACAACAACAACACGGCAGTGGTTACTATATTAATCCCTATTAGGATAATTGCAATAATTGATCATGAGAAGGATGATATGACTACAAATAGGTCAGTCAGACGGATGGTTGGGGGTAGAGCTAAATTCTTCAAACTTGCTAGTAACTATCAGGTTGCCGTTAGTGGGAGGAAGGCTTGTAGGTCTCAGGCTAAGATTATTGTTTGGCTATGAATTCACTCATAATTTGAATTTGCTAAACAGAAGGCTATGAGCAATTATTAGAGTGGAGGCTCCTATATAACCTCAAGGTGTTTGAATAAGAATAACTATGTGGCTATGTGACTGATACAGGAATATGTGATAAATAATTTTAGGTCTGTTTGACATACAAATTGAACTGGTTATAATTATACCTCATAGGGATAATGTGAGAAAAGGATATGCTATAAAATCTACTAGGGGAATTAGTAGTATTGTAATTCGTAATATGCCGTAACTTCCTGGCTGCAAATGTTATGGAACCTGCAATGGGGGCCTCTACATGTGCTCTGGGTAATCAAAGATGCAGGCTGTCCAGTGGCATTTTTACCATAAAGGCTACTATGCATGCTAGTCATATGAAAACATTAGATCAGGAATCAGATATTGCTTGGATTCAACACTGAAGTATTAAGAAATTTAGAGAGCCTGTAATATTTTGAATATAAACGAGTGCTACTAAAAGTGGGAGAGATCCTACTAGGGTATAGAATAAAAATTAAAGAGCTGCGTTAAGGTGTTCTGTTTGATTCCTTCATCAGGTGATGATGATGAGAAGTGTTAGGACTAGTGCTGCTTCAAACAGTATATAGAATAAGATTAATTCTAGACAGAGGATGAGAAGGTTGGAAGGTATCATTGACTCAATGGATGTTGAGTTTGAGCAAACTCTGGGAGATAGTGAAGGACAGGGAAGCCTGGTGTGCTGCAGTTCATGGGGTTGCAAAGAGTTGGACACAACTCAGCAACTGAACAACAACAAAAATAGCAGTAAATGTTATGATTAGGAATATTTGTAATATAATTAGCAAGGTAACATCTAGCTTTTTTCAGGTTGATTTTTTGGGTAGGTGACATTGCCTAGTTATTAGTATTAGGGGCAAGAGTCATGCCGTTAAAATTAGAAATGGTGTTAAATATTAATGAGAAGTTAAGGCCATCATCATTCAACTGGCTGAGGAGCAGTAGACATGTGAGGCTCACTAATAGGCTGTAGGTGGTAGTGTTGATTCCGATTGTTATTTTTGGATCAAGTTAGGGGTATTAATATCATTGTGGGAAGTATTTTTTAGCACTGGAGCAAGTTGAGATTTTATATATAATCAGCACCATACATGCATATGCACCATACCGCTTCAGTCGTGTCCAACTCTGCAACCCTATGGACTGCAGCCCGCCAGGCTCCTCTCTCCATGGGATTCTCTAGGCAAGAATACTGCAGTGGGTTGCTATGCCCTCCTCCAGGGGATCTGCCTGACCCAGGGATCAAACTGGTGGCTCCTTCGGCTCCTGCACTGAGGGTAGATTCTTTCCCACTGAGACACCAGGGGAGTCCCATACATATCTAATACTATTACTATAGGGATAATCTGAGTGCATCCTCACAGCCTGCAAATACTAATGGGGCAATTGATAGTATATTGGTTAGGTAAAATGTTTTTAAGATTATCAGGCTTGCTATAATGAATATTGATAACACCGTGCCCTCTAAGCATAATAGTGATGATATCATATGAGACTGATACATTCATAGTCCTATAAGAGATACTGTAAATGCTATGATTATGTTTATACTAGAAACACTTGGTAATTATGAATTTAATCATAGTCTAATGAGTCAAAATAATTTATTTCACTTTAAATTACCATATTCCGGTTCATTCCAGTCCTTTTGGAATTCATTCATAAGCCAGGTTTATTGCTAATAAAAGGATTAGAAATAAGGCTACAGTGAGCATAGTTTTTAGACAGTTTGTGTGGGATGCTCTGGGGAGGGGTAAGAGGAGTGCAGTTTCTAAGTCAAAGAGGAATGTAATGGCTACCAGAAAAACTATATAGAAAAAGGAAGACATGTTGATTCTATAGGATCAAAACCACGTTCATAAGGACTTGGGGTTTTTTGTATAAATATTTAGTTTGGGGACCAAAGCAATAATTATAAGCAATGAGGTTAATATTTGTTAATAATGTTATTATTAGATTTACTATGCTTTTTCAGGTTGCACCAAAACGAATTGATTGGAAGTCAATTGTACTATTTAATAATAAAAAAAATATGAATCTCATCAATAAATAGATACATAAAAGAATAGTCATATTACATCAGCAAAGTGCCAGTTTCAGATAGCAGCTTTGAAGTTGAAGTGGTGATTAAATGTAAAGTAATACTTTAACTGACTTATGAAGCACATAATAAGGAAACAGATCCAATGATTACATGAAGTCTGTGAAATCCTGTGACTCTAAAGAAATTGAGCCATATACCCCATCTGAATTGTAAAGGATGTTTCATAATATTCTGAGGCCTGTAAGAGAGTGATCTATACCCCTAAGGAAACTGAAGTATTTCATTCCACTCTCCCGTGGACTATAAAATTTCTGCTGAGAAATCCATTGATACCCTAGTGGAGGATCCCTTGCAGGGACTGGTGAAGCAGGGGGATGAACAGAGAACAAGAGGAAGCCATCTTGAGTGGTCTGACCCTGCATGGGCCCACTGATCTGGGAGCTAACCCAGTAATATGCACAAGCATCTGGAAAAGTACCGGAGGCTACACAGCTTAGCTCTGAGGAAAGTGCAGCTAATGATGTCCACCAGGGACAGCGGATGTTGCTAGGACTGCAGTACGGCACCAGTGATCAGCCCCTAGAGAAACTGTGCAGTCATTCAGGATTCTGTCTGGGAAGCGAGGGTGGTCCAGTGATCCTCTGTGTGAAAGCCATTGTGATCACCATTTAAAATCTGACCATTTTAAATCTGACCATTTAAATCTTTCTCACCTATGTCGATGGGATTGTGAAAAGCAAAGGGTATCACTGACACAGGAGTGTCTGGGTTTGATCATAAATAGAACTGGTCTCCCTTGGAATGTGAAGTCACACAAAGGAAACATCATATTCTGTGCTACACTGGGGTCCAAGGGCATGAAGGATGTATTTGACAGTCTAGGAAGCAGGAGTTAATAGAAGCCAACTTGCAGGAAGAGATGAAGTATGCTGCTGCTAAGTCACTTCAGTCGTGTCCGACTCTGTGCGACCCTAGAGACAGCAGCCCTCCAGGCTCCCCCACCCCTGGGATTCTCCAGGCAAGAACACTGGAGTGGGTTGCCATTTCCTTCTCCAGTGCAAGAAAGTGAAAAGTGACAGTGAAGTCGCTCAGTCATGTCCGACTCCTAGCAACCCCATGGACTGCAGCCCACCAGGCTCCTCCATCCATGGGATTTTCCAGGCAAGAGTACTGGAGTGGGTTGCCATTGCCTTCTCCTGAGATGAAGTATAGGACTCCTGAAATGAAAGCCACCATATATAAGGAGAGTTTGTCTAGTCACCAGGATAAGACTTGACAATTAGGCTTTGTGGGGAAAAGAGAGCAGGGTTCAGTTCAACCTCCATGCTGATTAGATCTCTCGGTGGTATTTGAACATCCTAGAATAGAGGGGGCTGGTGTTATTTATAGAATAGAGAAGAGCTCAAGCTTTAGGGGCCCAGGTCCTGAGCTACAGGATCTTGCTTCAAAAAATTGCAATATAGAAAAGAGAAGACCTTTCCTTACCTTTGAGGAAAGCTGACATCATAGGTTCCATAACATACTAGTAACATCAAAGCCCAGGAGCAGGTCAGCACATCGAATGAGGTGGCCAAAGGGAGGCTGGAGACCTCGGGTTGCTGATGTGGAGACCTAAGGGAAGGGGTGATGGAAGAAATAAGTCACAGGGAACTACAAGCAGGCAGAGATGCTAACAACCAGCCCACAGTCCCTGGGAATGGGAGTTTCCCTCTGATGGTTACAACAGTGTATCAGCAGCTTGGGGATCCAAACTGGCCACTAGGGCCACATAATGGAGAAACACCGGCTAAAACAGTGGAGAGATTAGGGCAGTCAAGTTAAGGGAGGATGGCTCCAATACTCTGGCCACCTGATGCAAAGAACTAACTCATTTGAAAAGACCCTGATGCTGGAAAAGATTGAAGGTGGGAGGAAAATGGGACGACAGAGGATGAGATGGTTGAATGCATCACCGACTCAATGAAAATGAGTTTGAGTAAGCTCTGGGAATTGGTGATGGACAAGGAAGCCTGGCTTGCTGCAGTCCATGGGGTCTAAGAGTTGGACATAACTTGAGCAACTGAACTGAACTGAGGGACACCTGGCATGCTGAAGTCCATGGGGTCACAAAGAGTCAGACACAACTTAACCACTGAACAACAACAATCCCATAAAAGGCAAGTGGAGGGCTGTCCTAGATACAGCAGAAAGCAAAAGAGTGACCCCTGTTGGGTGGCAGCTCCCCCAGACACTGCCCCCTACAGGCTGTTGCCTCAGCAGCCCCTCTACCTGCCCCACTCCTGCTCAGATCTGCCAGGCAGCTCCCAGCTCTTTCCTAGTGTCTGAGCAGTAACGAGATGAGAAGGAAGAAAACGGGCACAGCGGGTGCTGTTTCTTGGTCTCTGCAGAGGCAGGCTGCTTTTGCAAGAGCTCCAGATTATTGTGCAGCTTGCTGGTCTTCCCTGGAGCTTGGATTCCTGGACATCCGCGAAACACAGACACGGACGCTGCCACCAAACTCTCAGCTGCAGTGAGGAACCGATGCGATCCTGGGCTGAGGGTGCTCTTTGAACTCTCGTGTGTGTTTAGTGCCATGAACAGCAGCATGTGTCCAGAACCCAGGTGGGGGCGAAATTGACTGAGTCAACAAGCCAAAATTTGTTCTTCTTTTTTCTGGAAACTGGCGCTGGAACCTCAGGTTACTGCGCAGGTATAAATAGTCAATAGTGGCTGAGGAACTTCACTTTGTGTGGAGGTTCTGAAACCCTAGAGGAAGCAACTGTGTTTCTGTCCTAGCCTCTCAATTTGCTTTCCTGGGTCCAGTGAGTATCTTCCTGCCTGAATGGGTGCTTTATCCTACTGGTGCTGAGGAAGGCAGGGTCTATATAGCTGTTCCAGTCTAGGAGGGTGAGTGTTGGAGGAGGGGCACAAGGTAATAATGGATGCTCAGCACTGTGTTCCTTTTGTTTGGTGACAGATGTGTTTCCTGGGCTGGGAGAAGGGGAGAGTTGGATGTGACATCCAACCAGATCTCTGATGCCATTGTCCCCGTGGAAAATGCAATTCATCGTCCTCTTGGAAGGAGGCCCTTCTCTGGCCAGAAAGCCCCTTCCCTCCCACTACCTCAGCCTGCTTGGCAATGCTCGGTCCTTTGCACAGGTCCCTCGGGCTTTCCTCCAGGTCTCTGCAACTTCCATGATTCTTTTCCATGCTCTAAACATTACAGTTTCTCTCTGAGAGAGGAAAGAAGCCCAACACTGGCAGTGACCCACGTCCTGCACCCTGATCTCACTTAGCCCCTGAGTCCTTTCTGATGGTAACCAGAAGCTCTGTTGGACATGGGCTTTCCTCCTCTGAAGCCAGCTTCCCCCTGATGGCACCCATCTTACACATCCTCTCTACCAAGAGGCCCCTGTCCCAAGTCCTCTCAGGAGGCCTGGGCAGGACTCTAGGTGTGCCAGGAACTTTCCTGGTGGAGCCCAGGAATGACAAATCCTGGAAAATAAGCAGTCACGCCCCATTCTGTGCTCGGGACAGACCTTACCAAGCATTATCACTCTGGCTTTTTTTTTAGATAGCACTACAGACTCCAGTCCTAGCCTGTCCAGAGCAGCGAGAGGAAACAAGCCAGCATTGTAAGAGGTAAAGCATCGGACTTACTGATATAAAAAGGGATGAGGCCCAGAGAGGGAAGGGTCCCACCCGAGGGCCCTCAGTGAGTCCCTCCTGGGGTGACAATGGCCTCAGTGAGGAATTCTATATCCTGATCACAGTGCCCCTGGCAGGGATGACAAGCCTAAAGAGGGATGACACAGAGCGTCTGAGAGTAGATTCATGTGCTGGCAGGCCAGGTCAGAGGCCTGGCTGGTCCGCTCATGTCCTCCCTGGCCAGACCTTATCCTAACTTTCCCTAAACTGCTTTCGGAGCCCTGCTTCTCCTGGCCCCAGAGGATGGGAGAGGAGATGAGGGAAGGGCTTCTCCTGCCCTCCAGGAGCTGGGCCAGCCCTAATCCTCGTCCTTGGACCAAGAGCAGCCCCTCTCTCTGTTCCTCTGCCTAGGACATGCTTCTCCTCCCTCTCTCCGCACTGCTCCTGCTCACACAACCCTGGAGATCCCTGGGAGCAGAAATGACTTTCTATTCCCAGAAAATACTGCCCAACGCCTGTACTCTGGTTATGTGTAGCCCCCCGGAGAATGGCTTGCCTGGTCGTGATGGACAAGATGGGAAAGAAGGTCCCCGGGGAGAGAAGGGGGATCCAGGTAGAGCTGGGACCATGGGCTTGCCCTGATGGGAAGGGGTGGGCACTGGAATTGTAACCAACCCCAAAACTCTGAACCTTCTGCTGTGGAAATCTTGAAGATGGTCTTTCCAGGAGGGTGGGTTCCCCCCAGATCTTCAGTCCACCTGAGACATGGCTTTACTGGTTGGCAAAGACTGGCTTGCCCAAGTCCCCAGCTCCATAACCACCTGTGCTGATTCCTCCCCTAGGATCTTCTGACCCCAACCACCCCAAAATTGTACAAACAATGAGCAGATGACTGGTATTTGGAGTCCCCTGCTGCAGAACTCATTGGGCTTACCAAGTGGTGCTAGTGGTAAAAAAAAAAAAAAAAAAAAAAAACACCTGACTGCCAGTGAAGGAGATGTAAGAGATGCAGGTTCGATCCCTGGGTCAGAAAGGTCCCCTGGAGGAGGGCATGGCAACCCTCTCCTGTATTCTTGCTTGGAGAATCCCACAGACAGAGGAGCCTGGTGGGCTTTGGGCCACTGGGTTGCACACGTCTGAAGTGCCTTAGTACACTCATGTAGGAGACATAGGTGATATGGGTTTGATCCCACGGTTGGGACAATCCCCTGGATAGAAAATGGCAACTCACTCTGTTATTGCCTGGAGAATATCATGGACAGAGAAATCTGTGCGACTACAACCCACAAAGAGTCAGATGCGACTGAGTACACACACTCCAAAACTTAACCATTCTTCATTCGTATTAAATGTTGCCTCTGCAGAATGTTAAATATTTTTAAACTGATGACAGTGTTGTAAGTTTCAGTTTAATCATCTGTAGATGAGAATAATATCGGCCACACAGTGACAAAGAATTGAGCCAAGGCTTCATTTTTTGGTGGGTCTTCCAGATAAAGTTTTATCCTTCTGCTGTCCCAACCAGCTGAATTCTCCTGAGGTTTCCAAATGTATTGATTATTAAGGGAATTTTCTGGAAACACTGCCCCACAGAAGATCTGGTTTTTACGGGCAAGAAGTGAGAATTTGATGAACCAGTGACAAGGACAAGGGGACCACCACGGCCCTGGGCCAGGGTGATGGGGGACCAACTGAGGTCTTTTTTCTTTCTGGATTTTGTGTTTTGATTGGAGAGGAAAGAAATGAACAACATTAAAGCTGAAAAGAATACATAACATGCCCAGGATTTGTAGGGTAAGAGACAAGTATCTGTCTGTCTTTTAGAAAGAAAGTAGCTTCCAACATAAACAGGTTAGGGCTTGAGAAGGCCACCAAGAAGTGATCTCAGAGGAGGGGTGGTATTCAAAGTGCCAGGTCTCTCTAGCTCCCCGAGAGGCCCTGAATTGAAAAGTATCCCTTCTTCTCCCTCCCTGCTCTCACGGCCTCCATGGTTGTGCAAAGGATAGTGAAGTCGCTCAGTTGTGTCTGACTCTTTGCAACGCCGTGGACTGTAGCCCACCAGGCTCCTCTGTCCATGGGATTCTCCAGGCAAGAATACTGAAGTGGGTTGCCATTTCCTTCTCCAGGAGATCTTCCCAACCCAAGGATTGAACCCAGGTCTCCTGCATTGCAGGCAGATGCTTTAACCTCTGAGCCACCAGGGAAGCCGGTCCAAAGGATTCAGATCAGTTCAGTTCAGTTCAGTCGCTCAGTCGTGTCCGACTCTTTGCGACCCCATGAATCGCAGCACGCCAGGCCTCCCTGTCCATCACCATCTCCCGGAGTTCACTCAGACTCATGTCCATCGAGTCCGTGATTCCATCCAGCCATCTCATCCTCGGTTGTCCCCTTCTCCTCCTGCCCCCAATCCCTCCCAGCATCAGAGTCTTTTCCAATGAGTCAACTCTTCGCATGAGGTGGCCAAAGTATTGGAGTTTCAGCTTTAGCATCATTCCTTCCAAAGAAATCCCTGGGCTGATCTCCTTCAGAATGGACTGGTTGGATCTCCTTTCAGTCCAAGGGACTCTCAAGAGTCTTCTCCAACACCACAGTTCCAAAGGATGGGCAACCTCTAATGCTCCCTTCTAAGGAGTGACTTGCTTCCAAGATACCTGCTGCCCTCCCCAGCCAGGGAAAAGCCCAGGAGAGGCTCAGCCAGGGACCAGGTGTCTCTGCCTGAGCACACTGCACCAGGGGGTCTGGGATGCGGGGTCCATCCTCCAGGCTCCCATTGATTGCCTAGTGAGAATTGGAACTAAGAGCAAGACACAATGTCCAGCACAGAGGCTCTCACCACCCATCAAATACCCCAGTCTCCCACCACCTGCACAGTCTCTCCCAGGCTAGCCTGGCCCTTCTTACCCTGGGGGAGTGGTTTCCAGATCTGAAATGTCATCTCTCCTCTCCAGGTCTCTGAATCCTCTTCAGCCTTGAAGTCCTGTTTCCTATGAGTACGTGTGTGTCCATGGGTTGCAGGTGCTCGGATGGGACGAGGGACATCTCATAAGCTGTTTTCTTCACTCATAACCTGTACCTCACAGTTTAAAATTCAGTGACAACTTCCTTGCAGACCGGGACCTGGTGCTGACATTTACTTCCTGCTCAGTGCTAGGCAGAAAGCCATGTTCCACAGAGAGATTCTCAATGCACAGAGAGATGAAATGAGGAAATGAACAAATAAGTGATTGAACAAGTTAGTAGTAACTGACAGATTTCTTTTGTTGTCTTTTTGCACGTGAATGCTTTGCTCACAACAGTCAAAAGATGGAAACAACCCAAGTGTCTATCAAGATTTATCCATGGTGAATGAATAAAGAAAATGTATTGTACTCATACTATAGAACATTTCTCAGCCATAGAAAGGAATGAAGTACTGAGATGTTTTGCAAATTGGATGAGCCTCAAGAATGTCACTCCTAGTTTAAAAAGGCAGACACAAAGGGTCATACATTGCATGTATTTATATAAAATATCCAGAATAGGTAACAGAGACAGGCAGCTGCCTAGAGGTAGCCAGGGCCTGGGAGGAAGCAGGGATGGAGTGATAAATGGGTATGAGGTTTACTTTTGGATTAATGAAATAGTCTTGAACTAAAGAGTAGTGGTAGTTGTACAATTATGTCAATGTTCTAAATGCCACTGAATTGTATACTTTAAATGACTAATTACAGGTAATTCCTGGTGGTCCAGAGGTTAGGATTCGGTGTTCTCACAGCCAGGCCTCAGGTTCAATCCCTGATTGAGGAACTGAGATCCTGCAAGCTACACATCACAGTAAAAAAAAAAAAAAAAAAAAAAAAGGTTATTTTTATATTATGTGAATTTTATCTCAATGAAAACAAGTATAACCAAACTCAAAGAATTGAGTGTATAATTCTTGAATCAACAGGCATTTCTCCCTTTAGTCTTTGAATGCAAATCTCTTATAATTTCAGACTTAGGCAGCCTTCTTAAGGTAATGTGATTTTTTAAAATGTTTGGTCATTTTTCCAAAGCAAATTAGTATGTGGTCACTAAATACAAAAAGAAGAAAATTAAAATTGCCTGAATTGTGCCCCTTAGAAAGAACAACTGTTAACATGTGCGTGTGCTCTTCTTGTGGCTTTTTCAATGTGTGTTACATGTGCACATGCCTGACACAGGCGTGGACATGTTGAAGAAACCAAATCATATTAAATAGTGTTTATAACTTACTTTTATCACTTAAATAATGCACAATAATGTCATCTATCTTCCATAATTCTAAAAGCATGTTAGTTTTTTCTCTTCTTTATATTAGAATTGATCTATATTAGAATCATACGTACATCATAATAATTCATATTTGCATATATTGTGAAATGATTGTCACAATAAGTCATCAACACACATAGTTACGATTTGTGTGTGATGAGAACTTTTAAGATCTGCTTGCTCAGCAATGTTCAAGCATGCAACCCAGGATTACTAACTATAGTAACTTCACTGTACATTGTATTCCTGGGAATCAACTGTTTTTTAACTGGACACTTGTAACTTTTGAAGATTTCTATCCATTCTGCCCACTTCTCAACCCCACCTCTAGCAACCACAAATCTGTTCTCTGTATCTGTGAGTATGTCGTTTTTCTTCATTTGTTTTCTTATATTTCACATATGAGTGAGATCGTATAGTGCCACCTTCTCTGTGACTTATTCCACTAAGCACAGTGCCTTCAGGGTTCACCAGTGTTGCTGCAAATAGCAGGATTTCATTCCCTTTATGCCTGAATGATGTTCCATTGTATGTGCGCCCTGCATTTTCTACACCCGTTCATCCATCCACAGATACTTGGGCTCTAGGCTGCATCCATGTCTGGGCCACCATGAATGACGCTGTAATTAACTTGGGGGTGCATATATCTTTTCAGGTTAGTGTTTCCATTTTCTTTAGTTGAATGCTCAGAAGTGGAATTGACGGATTATACGGTAGCTCTAGTTTTAACTTTCTGAGAAACCTCCATACTGTCTCCATAGTGGCTGTTCCAGTTTGCATCCCTACTGCACAAAGCTTTCCTTTTCTCTACTTCTCCAGTACTTCCTATTTGCTGTCTGATAATAGCCATTCTGAGAGGTGTGAGGTGACAGCTCATTGTGCTTTTGATTTCTATCTCTCTGGTGTTAAGTGTCAGGTGTCATTTCTGACATAAACCTTTGGTTCCAGGAAGGGGGAGGGGAGGGAGTCCATGGTCCAGGGTATAAGCTGACAGACTTACCTGCCATAAATACCGTGGCCTTGGGGCAGGGGCAGGTGCATTGTATGCAAAGTCAGGTGGGTCTAGGTTTGGATCTGCCTCCAGTTCTGCAAGCCTGTTCCTTCTCCTGTAAAATGGAGATGTGAACACGCATTTCCTACATCGCCACTGGATCAGACACCTGGAGGGGGAGTGTCCACACCCTACGGAAACCTGAAAGAATGCAAGGGTCCTGACCCTGAAGGCAGCTGGCTCCTCCTGGGCCGGGATCAGCTTTATGTCCATCTCTTCTTGACACAGGTTCACCAGGACCTGCAGGACGAGCAGGAATGCCAGGACCAGCTGGCCCCACTGGGCCGAAAGGAGACAATGGCTCTGCTGGGGAACCTGGACCAAAGGGAGACGCTGGACCGCCTGGTGAGCAGCTGGGCATGGAATGCAGGTGTTTGCAGAGGGCGTGCTGCCGCTAGGCCACGGCAGTAGGCGCGCACAGATTCTGCCCCAGGAGGAGGAAGGTCATTCTCAAGGGGGCTCGGGGTTATTTCAGGGAAGGCTGGAGCTCCTGGGGAGGGCGGAGAGTGAGGGCAACATCTTTGGGAGGAGGCTGCCTGTCTGACTTCTATTACAGCCCCATCTTTTATGCATTCCCACTTCCAAGGAGATTCAGTGTCAATGACTGGGCTGGTCCTTTTTCCCCAGGGCCTCCAGGTAAGCCTGGTCCAGCTGGAAAAGAGGGCCCCTCAGGGAGGCAGGGGAGCATGGGACCTCCAGGCACACCAGGCCCCAAAGGAGAACCTGGGCCCAAAGGTAGGAGGGTGGTATGTGGTGGGTGAGGGAGGGAGAAGGGAGGGGTGACGTTGGCAGCCTTGGTGGGGACCTCCACGCCTGGTAGGCCTGGCCTGGGCCTCTCCCCCCACATTCCCACACTGACTGAATTTCCTAGAGAAGACCAAGCGGGCAGGAGCAGTCTCCCGGGTCACTCTCTCACCTGAACCTGTGGGTGACAAGCCACACTGCTGAGGAAATGGTACCTGCTGAGCACACTCTGAGCCATGTTCCTCCAATGTGTTCCTTCCTCAGGAGGACTGGGTACCCCAGGTATGCAGGGCTCCCCAGGCCCCACAGGCCTCAAAGGAGAGAGAGGTGCCCCTGGTGAGCCTGGAGGCCCTGGACCTGCTGGGGCGGCAGGTGAGCAATGACGTGGGGCTGGGCTCATAATCCCCTGTCCTCACCACCACCAGTCACCAGGTCAGAGCTGGAATTCTAGGGAGAGAGCCAGTGTTGGGTTTTGGGAACTGTCTGTCTCCAGGGAGAGGGTGGTGTGAACAGCAGGGACTGTCTGTATTCAGGGAAGGCTGGTTGTTAGGTTATGGGACAGTCAGTGTACAGAGAGGATGCAAGGAGAGGATCCAGGCACTGAGGGACATTTGTATGTGGGAAGGCGTACTGCTGGGGGATAGGAAGCCCATGTGTGGAGGTTGGGGCGGGGGTGGGGGGGGGGGGAGGGCATGAAAATGCTGAAATATATGTTCAGCACTTACCCATTTCTACTTCTCTTATCCAGGGCCTGCTGGAGCCATAGGTCCACAGGGGCCTTCAGGTGCCAGGGGCCCCCCAGGACTGAAGGGGGACAGAGGTACTCCTGGACAAAGAGGCGAAAAGGGTGAGAGTGGGCTTGCAGGTAAGGAAACCTTGGGGACCCCATTAGGGTGTGGGGCAGGGAGGAGGCCTTATTCAGCTCAGCTCTCCTCTCAGGTAACCCATTTACAGGCGGGGGTCCAAGCAGGAAAAGCTGACAGGGTGTATGGCGAGGTGGACTCCGGGCTTAGCCTCTATGACTCGCTGGAGGACAACCTGAGCAGATTCTCTATCTGATCTTTATGACAAGACAACCTCCCTCTCCAATTCATCAGATAACCGTGAACATCAAATAACTCAATGGATGGGAAATACTCAAGCTATGTGTATCCTCTCCTACAACCATATCACCCCCTACAATGCAAAAGGAAGTGCTATCAGATTCCTAGAATTTGGAATTAAAATGACATCTGGTTGACTGTCAGTGAGGCACAGGGATCTGTTCAGGGGCTACTGTTCAGAAGAGAACCACAGGAAATCCCATGGATGGAGAGGCCAGCTAGGTCAGCAGAGGTGGGCTTCCGAAGACTCTGTTCCACCTCCTTACCCTACCCCTAACTTGCAGCTCCACCTGGATACTCTTCACTTGAGGCCTGGGCTCTGAGTGACCCCAGGCTGTTCTGGATCTGTCTTCACTTGGCCTCTCTCTCCTGCAGAGGTCAATGCTCTCAAGCAGCAGGTGACAATCTTAGAGGGACATCTGCGACGCTTCCAGAATGCCTTCTCTCAGTATAAGAACGGTGAGTTCCTGGACCTGACCCTGAGCCAGCCACTGATCATGGGCCTCAGACTTAGTCTAGGCTTGGCTTGTTGTTCACTTGGCTGGGTCTAAATTGGACTTGCTGGGACCATGACTGGGACTGGACCTAGACCTGGGGCAGGAGTGGGGCTAAGGACAGGGCTGGGACAGAGCCATGTCCCACGTGCTCCAGAAGCTCAAGCAGACGCACGGGACAAGGAGGAGGATGCGGTCCATGTCACCAGTTCAGCAGACCTTCAGCACAGCCTACCCTGGGCAGGTTCCTATGACAGACAAAGGGACACCCAACCCAGGATGCATTTCTTCCCTCTGTGGGGCCAGGTGTGCAAATGCCAGAGAAGAAGCTGCACAGTCCATAGCAGCAGAGAATCCAGACATGATCCTGAGAGCGGGGGTGGGAAGATCCCTGTGGGGTTTAAGTCTGCTGAGGACCTATCCTTGGTGTGTGGCCACCAACTATCTTGCCCTAAAGATGTCCCTGGGTCTGGAAGGAATAGGCTGCCTCCAGTCTCTGGCCCATGCTGGATTCCCCTGCACCTCTTGTGGAGTTTAAAGCAGAGATTCTTCCCTAAGCCTGGATCCTAAGCAGGCAGAGGCCTCTTGGGGCACACACCTCAGTGCCCTGTGCCTTTGGGACACTGCATCAACTGCCCCTCCTCCTTCTCTGCTCTCCCTGATGACAGTTTTGAATGCACATCACTTATCAAACCTCACTGATCCAAAAAAAGTAGGGTTTTCTGAAGGAGCAGAGCATAAAGGGGCCTGATTGGGTGAGACACAGGGTTGGCTCCTAAGAACTCAAGCCAACTAAGTACTCAAGTAGTTGGATGAGAATTCTCAGCAGTTTATGTCTTCCTTCTTGCGCAATCATATTTACATATCTACTTACTATCTCATTCCCTGGTAGCTCAGCTGGTAAAGAATAGGCCTGCATTGCAGGAGACCTGGGTTTGATCTCTGGGTCAGGAAGATCCCCTGGAATGAAAATGGCAAACCACTCCAATATCCTAGCCTGGAAAATGTCATGAACAGAAGTCCCTGGTGGGCTTCAGTCCATGGGGTTAAAAAGAGTTGAGCACAACTTAAAAACTAACCCTTCATGCAGACTGCTATAAACACAGGTGAACTTGGGCATATGTGCTGGCCACATGTACGTACCTAAACACCATCACTCAGTCCACACCACCTACATACATGAACACACATGCAGACACAGGCACACCCATCCTGATGGACCTTGAGTCAGCCCATGTACCTGCAGATGGACACATGGATGTATTCACGCATGCACACACATACCCACCCAGACGCATGGGATGTAACCAATCATGGCACACAAGCTTGCACTGACCTTGTCCAGGGCTGTCTGCGTGCCATCCTGACTACATGGAAAATCCAATTGCTTGTTGAAGCTAATCAGAGGAAAGGGCAGTGGGTCAGGGTGAAGCCTGGGTTCAGAACCAGTCCAGTGAGCCCTCTTAGGAGCCCTGAAGATTTCCATGCAGACCCTGGAGTCAGAGTGGTGTGGATGGGATCGAATAAAAAGAGATACTTAACACGTCACATACGGGATACTGTTTTTCAGTGTACCTTTTCCTTAGAAATATGAGATTAGACTCTGAAAGGCGAAGTGACTTTCCGTTACACCTGGGCTGTCATTGCCAGGGTAGGGCTGAACACATGACTTTCTGAAGCCAGACACGGCTCTCTCCAAAGCTGATCCCACCCTGCCCTCCCGCCCCCACATAGAGCTCTCAGATGCCGTCATCCCCTGCTCAGTGGTCCAGGGAGGCTGACTGGCCATAGGATCACCTGTGAGCATACGGAAGCCAACACTGGACTGCCCTGGTGCAGAGGCTAGCACTTGGCTGCTCTCAGATGCATCCCTGTCCTCCCCTTTCTCCTCACCCCTTCACACAGCACAGAATGCTCTGAAAACTCCACATGCCTAGTCATCATGCAAGGGTGAGAGTGAGCCACCGGGTTGGTGTTTTCCACACTCTCAGGAACGGCCCTGGACTCTACACTGTCATTTCCCTGCCAAAGTCCTTCCTATTTACACAGTAATTGAAATGCTGGATTCTCGTTAACAGCACGGGGAAGAACAGAAAGTGCATGTGGGAGCTTTAGTGTCACCTCCAACAAGGTCTGATCCTCATCTACATTTGACAGTTGGGCGACTTTGGGCTTCTGCATAAGCTCCTGAGTTCCAGGGTCCTCACCTCTTGCATGATGGATGCTTGGGGGCCAAGTGCCTTGCTTTTGTTCTATCTGGTGCCCTGGTGCCCTCGTGGGTGCTGGGGACTCCAGCTGAAGCACAGGTCTAGGTGCTGCCACATCCCCAGCCTGACTCTCCTCTTCCCCTAGCGGTGCTCTTCCCTGATGGCCAGGCTGTCGGGGAGAAGATCTTCAAGACGGCAGGTGTGGTCAAATCATATTCAGATGCCCAGCAGCTCTGCACAGAGGCTAAGGGACAGCTGGCCTCCCCACGCTCTGCAGCCGAGAACAAGGCCGTGACACAGTTGGTCAGAGCCCACAAAGAGAATGCTTACCTGAGCATGAATGACATCTCCACGGAGGGGAGGTTCACCTACCCCACTGGGGAAATACTGGTCTATTCCTACTGGGCCACTGGGGAGCCCAACAACAGCGATGATGGACAACCAGAGAACTGTGTGGAAATCTCTCCTGAGGGCCAGTGGAATGACATACCCTGCAGTAAGCAACTCCTCGTGATCTGCGAGTTTTGAGCTCCCCCACCCGCCCTAGGGAAGGTGGCAATGCCCAGAGCTGTGAGCTGCCAACATCCCAATAAAAAGATGACCCTCTGCTGCTCACGGCTTCCCCGCTAAGCCACGGGATGAGGCCACAAGGCAGGCCTCCTATGTAACTCCACCCGCAGAATAAAGATTGAAACTGGCTTCACATCTGGAAGATTTGTCACAAAAAAGGGGGGCAGCCTGCGACTCAGGGGCAAGGGCTAAAAGGAGGTCTCCAAGATGCCCCTGTGCAAAATCAAGGGTCTCCTTCTCAACAAGACAGGTGTCTAGCCCTCCACCTCTGCCAAACATGGGCTGCATTTGACCCCACTGGTCACTGCTACCTCCTTCCCTTTGCTCTCCTGCCTTCACTATTTTTATCCTTCAGCCTCTTTCACTCGTCTCTCCTCCTCTCCTGGACATCCACAAGGAGGAGAAGGCGCCTCAGCTCTGGCTCCCTTCTCTCCTTGCATTCACTCTAGGCTTGGGCTCATTTTCTCCCATGGTTTCAAATTCTTTCTACTGATGCCTCCCTCAGGTAGAGCCCTGTTCAGACCTCTCCTCAAACCCCAGACTCCTAGCATCAATGCAAGCTGTAGCCTTGGGGCTTGGAGGTCATCGTGGCTACCTCTGGCTGACTGTGAAGCACCAACTTCTCTGGCCAGGTTGAGTGGGCTTATACCCAGTAGACTCCCCTCACCCTCGACCATCCAGGATTTCTTTCTTCCCATGACAGTGTGACTATGGATGCCTCATCAGAGAATGTACCATCTGTACAGTCCTAATCCCTTCTAAAGTTTCAAGCAGAGAGGGTGTCCAGCCATGTTCAGATTCATCCCTCAACCTCTTCCTGCCTTGAAGTTCAAGGGATGTTTGTCTCCTCTCTGCTTCAGAGATAGTCTAAGCAACCCCTTCTCATTTTACAGACATGCAATCCAAGACACCGAGAGGAAGGGAACTTGCATGGGTAGTAAGGTAGGAGACAGGGTGCCTCTGGGTTGGACCCCTGGTGTTTGTCAAGTCGAGTAAAATCAAGCTTTGTTCACACCCAGACACTCCAAGGACAAAGCTAGTGGCAAAAGCTGCACAAGCAAAGAGATTCGGAGCCCACTGCTGAGTTCAACAAAGACTTCCCTGTCTACATGTGTGCAGGAAGAGTTCTTGGGGGTCGAAAAGGGAGAGGCCCCACCCCATAATAAGTGGACATGCACCCATAGGTCTCTGTGGGTGCATCTATCTTACAAAAGAGTTTCACATTCACCTTTTGAGGGTCTATGGGCCAGTCAGGTGTGAAGAAATTAACAAGGTAATTGGCCAAAGGTAAACAATGATCTGGAAGGACTGTCCTATATCAGTTACTTTATGTCACATCTTTACCGGGCTCCTTCTCATCCAGGAGGCCTTCACTCCACCACGGGTGTGTGTCTCTGCTTAGCTCTGCCTTACTGCACTCCTCCTCCTCCTCAGAGAGGATGCCCATACCCTTTCCCTCTGGGGGCGCATTTCTGCCTTCCTTCTGTCTTAAATAAACAACCTGCTTCTCTGTGTGCTCTGCCATGCATTGTGCTGTGTCTCTAACAATAAACTTTGTACCTCATTATAGTTTTTGCCTCCTTGAGACATTCTTGCTTTCAAATGGGGGATAGAGCCAGAATCACTTTGCTTCTAGCCTCTAGTTCCTGGTGGTGTGTTGACTAGGATTCCTGGGGTTTCATCCAGTCTACCCACTTCCATCCTTGGGCAGAGAACTAAGATATCTCTTCAGGAGCACTCACTGCTCTCCCTCTGAGATCACGAGCGCTGTTGCTACAACTCCTCATGTAAAAGGCCATCAGATCCCAGAACTTACAGTTTCGGCTTATAAGTTTTTGACCATAGGCCTCTGTATATTTACTTGATTTTATTGACACATTACTGCAAACAAATCCAGTAGAGCTATTCAAAACCCTTAAGGATCATGCCTTCAAGGTGCTGCATTCAACATGTTAGCAAATCCAGAAGACCCAGCAATAGCCACAGAACTGGAAAAAGTCAATCCTCAGCCCAATTCCCAAGAAGACTAGTAGTAAAGAATGTACTAACTGTTGGACCATTGCACTCATCTCCCATGCTAGTGAGATCATGGTTAAAATTCTGCATGCCAGTCTTTAGCACTGTGTGAACCAAGAACTTCCAGATGCCCAAGCAGGGTTTAGAAAAGGAAAAGGAACCAGAGATCATATTGCCAACTTCCGCTGGATCATAGAGAAAGCATGGGAATTCCAGAAAGACATCTACCTCTATTTCATCGACTACACTGAAGCCTTTGACTATGTGGATCATAACAAACTGTGCAAAGCTCTTAGAGAGACGAGCATACCAGAGCATCTTACCTGTCTTCTGAGAAACCTGTACGTTGGTCAAGAAGCAACATTCAGAAACCTGTGTGGAACAACTGATTGGTTCAAGATTGAGAAAGGAGTACAACAGGGCGAACTGCTGTTCCCTTGTTTGTTTAACCTACACACTGACCACACCATGAGAAATACCAGGCTGGATGAGTTACTAGCTGGATTCAAGATAGGTGGGAGAATCATCACTACTTCAGATATGCGGATGATACCACTCTATTGGCAGAAAGCAAAGAGGAACTAAAGAGCTTCTTGATGAGAGTGAAGGAAGAGAGTTAAAGAGCCAGCTTAAAATTAAATATTTAAAAAAAAAAAAAAAACAAAAACTAAAATCATGGCATCCAACCCCATTACTTCATGGCAAATAAGGGGAAAAGGTGGAAGTAGTGACAGTTTTCCTCTTCTGGGGCTCTAAGATCACTGCAGATGATGACTGCAGCCATGAAATCAGAAGACGATTTCTTCTTAGCAGGAAAGCTATGGCAAATCTAGACAGTGTGCTGAAAAGCAGAGACATTACTCTGCCAACAAGGTCCATATATAGTCAAGGCTATGGTTGTCCCAGTGGTCATGAACAGTTGTGAAAGCTGGACCAGAAAGAAGCACAATGCCAAAGAATTGATGTCTTCAAACTATGGTGCTAGAGAAGACTCCTGAAAGTCCCTTGGACAGCAAGGAAATCAAACCAGCCAATCTTAAGGGAAATCAACTCTAAATACTCATTGGAGGGACTGATGATGAAGCTCCAGGACTTTGGTCATCTGATGCAAATGGCCAACTCTATGGAAAAGTCCCTGATGCTGGCAAAGATTGAGGGAAGAAGGAGACGAAGGCTTCAGAAGATGAGATGGCATCACCGATGCAACGGACTTGAACTTGGACAAATTTTGGGAGATGGTGAGGGACAGGGAGGCCTGGTGTGCTGCAGGTCATGGGGTTGCAAAGAGTCAGACCCAAGTGGGTGATTGAACACACTGCAAAGAAAAATTTAAATGATATCTGTACTTCAGAGATTGGAGTGAGGCCCGAAAGAAGCACAGGTTCATGGAAAGGGGTGATGAATACCCCTCCTCCAGACAAGGAACCAGCCACTCTTTCCTTTGTTCCCAGGGACCAGGAGGACTGACCTCTCTGGTCCTTTCGGAATAGGACCCCCAAGCCCCACCCGCCCTTCCAACACACTTGCAGCCACAGTATGTATATGGACAGCACGTCTGAAAACAAAGCCACGCCTCTCAACAGCATGCATGCAGCTCAGTCTTCTGCTAAGATCTTTTTCCTGTTACTGAAAACATCCTCAATTCCTGATGGTATTTGGAATATGAATAGTAATGAGAAAACAGCTCTTCAGTAACAGCTCTTCAGACCAAGGCCATACCTGTTTATTCTCATCAAGGGAGTTTAGAGCAGCCTGTGTTTATCGCATATTAACTTATATGCAGAGTACATCATGAGAAACGCTGGGCTGGAAGAAGCACAAGCTGGAATCAAGATTGCCGGGAGAAATATCAGTAACCTCTGATATGCAGATGACACCACCCTTATGTCAGAAAGTGAAGAGGAACTGAAGATCCTCTTGATGAAAGTGAAAGAGGAGAGTGAAAAAGTTGGCTTAAAGCTCAACATTCAGAAAATGAAGATCACGGCCTCTGGTCCCATCACTTCATGGCAAATAGATGGAGAAACAGTGGAAATAGTGTCAGATTTTTTTTTTTTAGGCTCGAAAATCACTGCAGATGGTGATTGCAGCAATGAAATTAAAAGACGCTTACTGCTTGGAAGGAAAGTTATGACCAACTTGGATAGCATATTTAAAAGCATAGACATTACTTTGCCAACAAAGGCCCATCTAGTCAAGGCTAAGGTTTTTCCAGTGGTTATGTGTGGATGTTAGAGTTGGACTATAAAGAAAGCTGAGCACCAAAGAATTGATGCTTTTGAACTGTGGTGTTGGGGAAGATTCTTGAGAGTCCCTTGAACTGCAAGGAGATCCAACCAGTCCATCCTAAAGGAGATCAGTCCTGAGTGTTCATTGGAAAGACTGATGTTGAAGTCGAAACTCCAATACTTTGGCCACCTGATGTGAAGAGTTCACTCATTGGAAAAGACCCTGATGCTGGGAAAGAATGAGGGCAGGATGATAAGGGGACGACAGAGGATGAGATGGTTGGATGGCATCACCGATTTGATGGACATGGGTTTGTGTGAACGCCAGGAATTGCTGATGGACAGGGAGGCCTGGCATGCTGCGGTTCATGGGGTCGCTAAGAGTCAGACACGACTGAGCAACTGAACTGAACTGAAGACAAACAACTGGATCTAGTTGAGCCCAAGGGAGGCATTTTTTTTCTGAGAACAGAGGATTCTGAATTGCCTTTAGAAGGACTGGTGGGCACAGGCAACCCTGTGCTACCTCTCTGGCTTCTGCCTCTCTCTGCCCATCCTCTCCTCTTTCCCTTCTTTACCCACCAACTTCCTCTGTGTCTAGGTCTCAAGATCAGAGAGATCAGAAACTCTTGCTCCCTTGCTGACATCAATCCCTTAACTATGTGGAAATGCATCTCCCTATCTCAGATGCTCACCTCTCATCCAGTCAACTCACTCTGGAACAGCATAGTCCAACATGGCCATGGGACGCATGGGAGGTCACTCTGGTCTGGGAAGGTGCTCTGTGGGTGATCACTACTTATCTCAATATGTAGTTCAGTTCAGTTCAGTCGCTCAGTCGTGTCCGACTCTGCAACCCCATGAATCGCAGCACGCCAGGCCTCCCTGTCCGTCACCAACTCCTGGAGTTCACTCAGATTCACGTCCATCGAGTCAGTGATGTCATCCAGCCATCTCATCCTCTGTCGTCCCCTTATCATCCTGCCCCCAATCCCTCCCAGCATCAGAATCTTTTCCAATGAGTCAACTCTTCACATGAGGTGGCCAAAGTACTGGAGCTTCAGCTTTAGCATCATTCCATCCAAAGAAATCCCAGGGTTCATCTCCTTCAGAATGGACTGGTTGGATCTCCTTGCAGTCCAAGGGACTCTCAAGACTCTTCTCCAACACCACAGTCCAAATGCATCAATTCTATGGTGCTCAGCCTTCTTCACAGTCCAACTTTCACATCCATACATGACCACTGGAAAAACCATAGCCTTGACTAGGTGGACCTTTGTTGGTAAAGTAATGTCTCTGCTTTTGAATATGCTATCTAGGTTGGTCATAACTTTTCTTGCAAGGAGTAAGCATCTTTTAATTTCATGGCTGCAGTCACCATCTGCAGTGATTTGGGAGCCAAGAGAATAAAGTCTGACACTGTTTCCACTGTTTCCCCATCTATTTCCCATGAAGTGATGGGACTGGATGCCATGATCTTCGTTTTCTGAATGTTGAAATTTAAGCCAACTTTTTCACTCTCCTCTTTCACTTTCATCAAGCGGCTTTTTAGTTCCTCTTCACTTTCTGCCATAAGGGTCATCTGCATATATAAGGTGATTGATATTTTTCCCGGCAATCTTGATTCCAGCTTGTGTTTCCTCCAGTCCAGCGTTTCTCATGATGTACTCTGCAAAGAAGTTCAATAAGCAGGGTGACAATATACATCCTTGACGTACTCCTTTTCCTATTTGAAACCAGTCTGTAGGCTAGCATTATCCTGAAACCAAAACCAGACCCAGCCCCCACCCTAAAAAAATGCCATTAAGAAAACTACAGAACATCCCTTATGAATATTGATGTAACATCCTTAACAAAATACTAGCAAACGAAATTCAATGGTATATTAAACAGTTTTACATCATGACCAAGTGGGATTTATAGTTGGAAGAAAAGACAGTTGTATACACCACCACCCCCCATCAATGTAATCACATTAATAGAAAGAACAAAAACCATACTATCATCTAGACTGATTAAGAAAAAGCATTTGACAAATTTCAACATCCATTCATCATAAAACCATTCAAACTATGAATAGAAGGAAACTACCTCCACATAATCAAAGCAATATATGAGAAACCCCCAAGAAACATAATACTTAATAAAGACTGAAAGCTTTTCTTCTAAGATTAGGAACAAAGCAAGGATGACTGACTGCTTTCACCATTTCTATTCAGCATACTTCCAGCCAGAGCAATTAAGTTAGAAAAATATATTTAAAAGGCATCGACATCAGAAAGGAAGAAGTAAAATTTTTTCTGTTTACAGATGGCATGATCTTTCATGTAGAAAACATTAAGTCCTCAACATACAAATATATACCCACACACAGTGTTAGAACTAATTAATTCAAATTTATAAAAATGAACACACAAAAAATATCAATGCACAAAATTCAGTTGTATTTTTATACACTAACAATGAACAACCCAAAAAGGAAATCTTTTAAAATCTCATTTCCAATAGCATCAAAAGAATAAATTATGAATAGACCTAACTAAGGAGGTATACATTGAAAATGACAAAACATTGCTGAAGGAAATCAAAGAAGGCACAATTAGAAATATACATGTGTTTGTGGGTTGGAAGACTAAATACTGGTAGGATATCCATACTACCCAAAGTGATCTACAGAGTTAATACAATCCCTACTAAAATCCCAATGGCATTTTTTTTACAGATAAAGAAAATTCACTTGGAATTTCAAGGAACCCTAAGTAGCCAAAACAATCTTGAAAAAGAAGAACTCAGATGTATCTTACACTTTCTGATTTCAAAATTACAAAGCTACAGTTTCAAACATTATGGTATTGGCATAAACACAGGTAGACACTGGAACAGAACAGACCCTCCATATATGTTCACATGATTTTTGGCAAGGGAACCAAGACCATTCAATGGGGAAAGATTAGTCTTCTCAGTAAATTGTGCTGCGAAAGCTGGATATCCCCATAAAAATGACAGAAGTTAGACACGTCATATACAAAAACCAACTCAGAAAACAAATCCAAGATGTAAATGTAAGAACTATAAAATTTCTAGCAGGATAAAATCCTCATGACATCAGATTTGGCAATGATTTCTTAGACATGACACCAAAAGCACCGGCAACAAGACAAAAAATAAGTTGGACTACAGCAAAATTTAAAACTGTGCATCAAAAAACAATCAGATTGAAAAGACAATCTAAGGAACAGGAGAAAATATCTGCATATCTGATAAGTAATCAATATTCAGAATATATAAAGCTCCTACAACTCAATATTAAAACAAACTGATTTTTTAAATGGGCAAAGGCCTTAAATAAATATTTCTCCAAAGAAGACAGACAAATGTTTATTAAGCACAAGAAACAATGTTTAATATTACTAAGCATTAGGGAAATGCAACTCAAAATCATCTTGAGATATCACCTTGCACTTTTAGGATGGCTACTATCAAAAAAAAAAGAAAAGAACTGTAGTGTCGGGAAGGAGATGGATAAACCAGAAATTGTGTGAACTATCATTGGAACTCTAAAAAAGTTGCAGCCACTATGAAAAACAATACGGCAATTTCTGAAAAATTAAAAACAGAATTACCATACGACTTTGCAATCCCACTTTGGGCATATGAGCAGAAATTTGTACACCTATGTGCATAGCTGCATTATTCACAACAGCTGACAGAAGCAAACCAAAGATCCATTAACAGATGAATGGACAAACAATGTGGTATACACATAAAATGAAGTATTATCCAGCCTTAAAAAGAAAATATTCTAACATATGCTACAACATGGACAAACCTTGAGGACATTATGCTAAGTGAAATAAGCCAGTCACAAAAAGAAAATATGTTTTGATTCAACTTAAACGAGGTAGTGATCAGATTTTTAGAGGCAAAGTAGAATGCCGACTGCCAGGAACTGAGAAGAGAGGAGAATGTGGAATTACTGTTGACTGAATAATAAAAGGCTCAGTTTTTCAAGAGAAGAGTTCTGTAGGTGGATGGTGATGATGGTAACACATCAGTGTGAACATACTTAATGCCACTGAATGGCACATTTAATGGTTATGATGGTAAATTCTGTTATGTATTTTACCACGAGAAAGGAATCCAAGGAAACATTCCAGAAATAGAAGGCCTGAATCAAGACACTGAATGAATCCAGGGTACTGGAAAAAATTAACTCAGGATGATTGACACCAAGACATATCCTACTAAAACTATTAGACTGTAAAGATTAAAAGTCCTCAGTACCTCCAGGAAAAAAGAAATAATTTATAAGAACAAAGGAATTATACAGAATATTGGATTTGTCAAAAACATACAAATGAAGACAATGTTAGTACAGGATTCTCAAGCAACTTAAGAATATATAAACTATAAGATATTATATTGAGCTAAGGACTGGAAAAGGTCAGTTTTCATTCCAATCCCAAAGAAAGGCAATGCTAAAGAATGCTCAAACTACCGCACAATTGCACTCATCTCACATGCTAGTAAAGTAATGCTCAAAATTCTCCAAGCCAGGCTTCAGCAATATGTGAACCGTGAACTCCCTGATGTTCAAGCTGGTTTTAGGAAAGGCAGAGGAACCAGAGATCAAATTGCCAACATCTTCAGGAACATGGAAAAAGCAAGAGAGTTCCAGAAAAACATTTATTTCTGATTTATTGACTATGCCAAAGCCTTTGACTGTGTGGATCACAATAAACTGGAAAATTCTGAAAGAGATGGGAATACCAGACCACCTGACCTGCATCTTGAGAAACCTGTATGCAGGTCAGGAAGCAACAGTTAGAACTGGACATGGAACAACAGACTGGTTCCAAATAGGAAGAGGAGTACGTCAAGGCTGTATATTGTCACCCTGCTTATTGAACTTATATGCAGAGTACATCATGAGAAACACTGGACTGGAAGAAGCACGAGCTGGAATCAAGATTGCTGGGAGAAATATCAATAAACTCAGACATGCAGATGACACCACCCTTATGGCAGAAAGTGAAGATGAACTAAAAAGCCTCTTGATGAAAGTGAAAGAGGAGAGTGAAAAAGTTGGCTTAAAGCTCAACATTCAGAAAACGAAGATCATGGCATCTGGTCCCATCACTCCATGGGAAATAGATGGGGAAGCAGTGGAAACAGTGTCAGACTTTATTTTTTCCAAAATCGCTGCAGATGGTGACTGCAGCCATGAAATTAAAAGACGCTTACTCCTTGCAAGAAAAGTTATGACCAACCTAGATAGCATATTCAAAAGCAGAGACATTACTTTGCCGACTAAGGTCCCTCTAGTAAAGGCTATGGTTTTTCCATTGGTCATGTATGGATGTGAGAGTTGGACTGTGAAGAAGGCTGAGCGCCGAAGAACTGATGCTTTTGAACTATGGTGTTGGAGAAGACTCTTGAGAGTCCCTTGGACTGCAAGGAGATCCAACCAGTCCATTCTAAAGGAGATCAACCCAGGGATTTCTTTGGATGGAATGATGCTAAAGCTGAAACTCCAGTACTTTGACCACCTCACGCGAAGAGTTGAGTCATTGGAGAAGACTTTGATGCTGGGAGGGATTGGGGGCAGGAGGAGAAGGGGACGACAGAGGATGAGATGGCTGGATGGCATCACTGACTCAGTGGACGCGACTCTGAGTGAACTCCAGGAGTTGGTGATGGACAGGGAGGCCTGGCGTGCTGCGATTCATGGGGATGCAAAGAGTCGGACACGACTGAGCGACTGAACTGAACTGAACTGAACTGAGGGGGGAACTGGCCTCCTTCCTCAGCTCAGGCTCTGCGAGGTACAGCGCAGAGCACTGCCCATCTGGCCTGAAGCTTAGATTTGAACTCCAGGCTCTGTCTCTTTCTGCTCATGTCCTTGGGCAGGGCACTTACTGTCTTCCAACTTCTGTTACATGTCCCTGGATTAAAGAGGTAAATTATAACTACCACCCTACATAGGACTTATGACATTCGGAGCAAATAATTTATGGCACTCTGCCTCCTGCGGGTGAAAGGACATGCTCATGGTCACAAGAAGACAGAAAAGTTTTGTCCCAGGGAGACCAATTTTAGAAAACTGGGGCTTCTTTTCATAATTATCTTCTCACCCTTTCTGTTGATTGTGGGATTGGGCTCAACCCAGATGAGATTTAAAACATTTCCTGCAACATCTCTGCACAAACGCGAGGGTTAATTAAACTCGGGTTTGTGCAGAGATCAGTCCACACTATCCTCATTTCCTAAGTCTTCATTGAGGAAACATTTATGGGGAATGGGAAGGAAATTACCATTATTTGTGTTCAATAAATTTTTTGACCACTGTCTGGATTTTTTTTTCATATAGGAACTAATCTTCATACTGCAGCAAGTTGAAGTGTCTGAGTATAATTAGAGGATATAAGCTATTCTCAGTCCTGAACATTCATTGGAAGGACTGACGCTGAAACTCCAACACTTCGGCTACCTGATGGGAAGAACTGACTCACTGGAAAAAACCCTAATTGAAGGGATTGAAGGGATCAAAAGATTGAAGGCAGGAGGAGAAGAGGTCGACAGAGGATGAGCTGGTTGGACGGCATCACCAACTTGATGGACATGAGTTTGAGCAAGCTCCAGAAGTTGGTGATGGACAGGGAAGCCTGGCATGATACAGTCCACGGGGTCGCAAAATTGGCTATGACTGAGCAACTGTACTGAAACTTTTCTCACTGGGCAATCCCCTCACTGCATACTGACAGACTCCAAATTTGAAAGACAGAGACTCCAAATCTCTGTTTACTCTTCATCAGGAAGTCTGAATTTGGGAATTCCAGGCTGATTTTTCCCATTAAGCAATCTTTTAGTCTTTGTCAGTTACTCCAGGATTGTTTCAGAGCAAGTCAGAGAGGCCTGGGTCTTTCTGCTTTACTAAATTGATATGGAGAGATCCAGCAGGATCAAGTCTGCCATCTCCCAGGTTTGAAAAGCTCCAAAGTATTTCTAAACTTCACAGAATATAAAATCATTTGTGAACTGAGAAAAAAAAAAAAATTCCCAAAGTCACTTCAATTCTTCCATGATAGCTCTTTCAGTTCTGGGAAGTTTTAAACAAACAAACCAAAAAAAAAAAAAAAAAGCCACCTTTTTATTCTGTTAATTTTTAAACTACGTTAAAGAGACAAGATGAAAATAATTAGCCTGATGACCCTAGCACTCAAACCTGATATACAGCAACACTTGGCAATTTCTCATCATCCACCCATTCCATTCCATTCATCTCAACAACTGCCCCACCCATTATTCTGAAGTGAATCTCAGACATATTTCACTCAAAAGTACTTCCATACATCTCTACAATATAGAAATATTTTTAACCAGTTCCATAGTTAAATATTTATTTTTATTCTATTTTCTCTTTTTTCCAGTTTTACTGAGCTATAGTCAACAAGGGACCCCTTTCAACTCTAACCACCAAAAGTTCATCGTTAAATCCCCCAGCCTCGCAGAAAGTCCACGTGCCAAACTCCACTGAACAAAGCCACAGTTACTCCAGCGACACGAGCTGTCTCCATCTTTTAAAAAATCTACATGTTTGAAAGATGGAAGCTCAGACTGCTGCAAAACACTAGCACACGAGGCAGGCTGCCTCCTATCAAAGAAACGCACCACTGGAACTCATATTGAATCTCCAATCCAGGGTCTTTTGGGGTGAAAAAGTGTGAGCAGCACCAACGGACTCCTGAGGTGCACAGCATTGGTGAACCTGAGACGCAGCCCCAGACGTGGCTCCACCACAGATACGCTCCTCATTCTCTTTAGGGAAAATTCCATTTCTATTCGTTAAGAACCGACTGAATCTAATTTTCTTACTTAATCTCCATAATACCTTTTAAAAGTAGGCACTATCTTATCCTCATTTAGATTTGAGAACACTGGAGGCAGAGACGTTTGAGCAAAGTGAGCCTCTGACCAAGTTAGTGTGACCTCTGACCTCACACTTGTCTCTAGCACCCTATTACGTTATAGACTACAGGCCATGTGAGAACAGAAGTTTTGTCAGGCTCACAGATGATCCATATTGCTTGATATATCACTGACTAAGCAATACTCAGATTGGAAGCCCCAAAAGGCCAGAAACCTATATTGAATAAGGTTTATAGACACTTCCCTAGTGGCTCAGCTGGTAAAGAATCTGCCTGCAATGCGGGAGACCTGGGTTCGATCCCTGGGTCAGGAAGAGCCCCTGGAGAAGGGAAAGGCTACCCACTCCAGTATTCTGGCCTGGTGAATCCCATATAGTCCATGGCGTTGCAAAGAGTCAGACACCACTCAGTAACCTTTGCTTTCATTTCACTATAGACACTACGTTATTTACTAATTCATCTTATTCTTAAAACAATGCTTTGAGATAACCAAACCCTTCATTTTACAGATGAGGAAACTGCAGACTTTTGGGGTTTTCTTTCCAAATGTGTGGGAGAAGGTTATTTTATACCCTAGGCATGTAAAACAAACATGCTCATAGCTATTTCAGATTAACTCATCTGAATTCAGGAGGATTTACATGTCTTCCTTTCTATTTAAATAAATGGCTACAAATTTATGTGGCAAACCCAAAGAATAGATCTTTCACACATTACCTTACTTAAATCTTGTAGTGGTCCTATGTAGATATATAGCATTTCTGCCCATCAACTCTGAGAAGAGGAAAATTCCTAGAGGAACGCAAGGCTGATAAAAGTAAGGTTTTGTTTTGTTTTGTTTTTTAATTAAGCTAGTTAATGCCTAAGATGCAGGTGGAGGGAGAGCCTATATTTCTGATTTGATTCCAAAATAATTCATGTCTCACCAACCAAAATGAAAAAGAAGCACAAGGAACAGACTTGATGGGCAGATGAAATCCTGGGAGGTCAGATTAGTGACTTATGACTATAGTGGGGTCCTATGCTGTTTGCTTGGGGTCAGAGGCATTGATAGCCCACCCAACCAGCCCGTTTGGGTGGTACCAGGGGCTTTGAGGTAGTTGATGAGAAGATTTGGGGAACTGAAAGTACTAGAGAAGTTTGGAGACCCGAAGAGCAGAGCAAACCAAAATAAGGTTGGACCTAACCTGATTTCTCTGGCTTTTTCCCCCCAATAATTTAAAGTTCAGATCAAATTTTTTATTTTTCTCAGTACCTAGAATTCACACTGAGTGGCAATGTTTCCTGTGCCTCCTTTATAAACCTGCTCCCAAAAACTAGTTTTCCCAGAAACTAGTTTTCCCAGAAACCTTCACGCCCTTAGGGGCTTCCCTGGTGGCTCAGAGGTTAAAGCATCTGCCTGCAATGCGGGAGACCTGGCTTCAATCCCTGGGTTGGGAAGATCCCCTGGAGAAGGAAATGGCAACCCACTCCAGTATTCTTGCCTGGAGAACCCTGTGGTCGGAGGAGCCTGGTGGGCTACAGTCCACCGGGTCGCAAAGAGTCAGACACGACTGAGCGACTGAACTGAACTGAAGGAAGTGAAAGTGAAAGTGAAGTCGCTCAGTTGTGTCCGACTCTTTGCGACCCCATGAATCGCAGCACGCCAGGCCTCCCTGTCCATCACCAACCCCCGGAGTTCACTCAGACTCACGTCCATCGAGTCAGTGATGCCATCCAGCCATCTCATCCTCTGTCGTCCCCTTCTCCTCCTGACCCCAATCCCTCTCAGCATCAGGGGCTTTTCCAATGAGTCAACTCTTCCCATGAGGTGGCCAAAGTACTGGAGTTTCAGCTTTAGCATTATTCCTTCCAAAGAAATCCCAGGGCTGATCTCCTTCAGAATGGACTGGTTGGATCTTCTTGCAGTCCAAGGGACTCTCAAGAGTCTTCTCCAACACCATAGCTCAAAAGCATCAATTCTTCGGCGCTCAGCCTTCTTCACGGTCCAACTCTCACATCCATACATGACCAATGGAAAAACCATAGCCTTGACTACACGGACCTTAGTCGGCAAAGTAATGTCTCTGCTTTTGAATATGCTATCTAGGTTGGTCATAACTTTTCTTCCAAGGAGTAAGCGTCTTTTAATTTCATGGATGCAGTCACCATCTGCAGTGATTTGGGAGCCCAAGAAAATAAAGTCTGACACTGTTTCCACTGTTTCCCCATCTATTTCCCATGGAGTGATGGGACTGGATGCCATGATCTTCGTTTTCTGAATGTTGACCTTTAAGCCAACTTTTTCACGCTCCTCTCTCACTTTCATCAAGAGGCTTTTAGTTCCTCTTCACTTTCTGCCATAAGGGTGGCGTCATCTGCATATCTGAGGTTATTGATATTTCTCCCAGCAATCTTGATTCCAGCTGTGTTTCTTCCAGCGTTTCTTCCAGCGTTTCTCATGATGTACTCTGCATATAAGTTAAATAAGCAGGGTGACAATATACCTTGACATACTCCTTTTCCTATTTGGAACCAGTCTGTTGTTCCATGTCCAGTTCTAACTGTTGCTTCCTGACCTGCATACAGATTTCTCAAGAGGCAGATCAGGTGGTCTGGTATTAGCATAGTCAATGAAGCAGATGTTTTTATGGAATTCCCTTGTTTTTTCTATGATCCAACGGATGTTGACAATTTGACCTCTGGTTCCTCTGCCTTTTCTAAATCCAGCTTGTACATCTGGAAGTTCTTGGTTCACATGCTGCTGAAGACTAGCTTGAAGGATTTTGAGTATTACTTTGCTAGCATGTAACACCTAATAGTAGTAGTAGGCCAATATAATGGGGGAATGGAAGGAAGTATCATATTTTTGGTTTACTTTGCACCTCCCAAATTGTCATTAAGATTGAAAACCTTTTAATATTCCCTGGACATTCAAGTTTCCTTTTGAAGAATTTCCATTTCTTACCTTTTATTCATTTGTCTATTATACATATTGAAGAATTCCTTCTTCCAGGTCTTTCAACTTTATTTATTGTGCTTTTCATAAGAACAAAGTTGTTTTTTTTTTTAAGAATGAAACTTTAAATTGATATGCAGTTAAATTTTGTATCTCTCTATTGTGTGTAACTTTAATATCATACTACAAAGTCCTTTTCCCCATTCTCTAAGATTGTAAAACTCTTCTCCCACACTTTCTTTACTGTTTTCAAGCTTTAGGTCATTAATCCACCCAAAGGGGAGAGAAAAAGATAAAATGTAAAGGTTGAGAGATTTCTCTGTCAGCCCAGAGGGGATGATGATATAGGATACCTGGAGGATAAATTAGCTACTTCTATCACATGGGGAGTGGGTGAGTTATACAGAGGAAAATCTCCAGTTGACATCCTTCTGAATCTCCAGTTGACATCTTCAGTTGACTGTTAGTTTCTTATGGATTGACATAAACTACTCATGTGTGAGTAAAGATCTTCTTGGTAGTTTCCTCTGGATTCCTTATGTGTGCATAACGGGTTAATGGTAAGACCCTTTGGTCCTGTCTGTCCTACTCTTACCTTCTACAATAAGAGTCACAGGAATGCTAAGTAACCTGCTGGGCTCAAAGAAAAATGGTGGAAGATGAGAAACCTGGCTTCCAATAGTCCTTTGACCCAAGCCAATTTTCCTCTTCAATAACATCTATTCCAACATGAGTTGTTTTTCTGATAACTTCCTCACTGCAGATTTAACACCTGAAGAGAAGTACTGAAAAACAACAACAACAGTTTAAAATTAGGGAATTCTCAAAAGGTTTTGGTAAGGTAAAGTATTAGAACTGTACTTGTGGAAGATTATTCTGTCATTTACAGTTCAAATTTGAGAAAGAGCTCATTGAAGTGGTAGAACATACCTCACTTGGGATGACCTGGGGAGGCAGTAAAAATAAAACCATGGTTTTGTAACTAGCAAGGCTTCATATGCCTGTGGCATAGAAAGCCAAATTCTGGCAGCAGGTGTTTGCATCAAAGTCAGGATTTATTGCAGGGTGTCAAGCAACAGAATGGGGGACAAGACTCAGATCCACTCCAATTGGTCTTTGAGTGATTTTTTAAGTGGAAGAACAAAGATGGTGGGATTAATCATCATTTTTTGATAGTTCTGTGACATTTCTTAATCATAGTTTTGGGAGTCAGGATGTCTCTGGCTTATGATCCTCTGGCCAAGTGGTCCGTGACTCTGGGGTCTGTTATCTCATCTTATCCTGAAGAAAAAAACCTGAGTTTGTATGTTAATGGTGAAATCTATAACAGCAATTTTAGTCATCTGACTCTGGTTGGTTAGTGTTCAATTACCTCAGCATTGAGGTCAGAAGAGACAAGAAAGGGAATAGAGTTTTGGATAGAGAAATTAATCATAAATTCAGTATCTTGTAATAACCTGTAATGGAAGGGAATCTAAGAAAGAATGTATATGTAAATATATAATATATATTCAGGTAGATATATATATGAATCACTTTGCTGTACACTTGAAACTAATACAACACTGTACATTAACTATATTTCAATAAACATTTAAAATTTTAAAAATCATAAATTCAGTAAAGCAACTTGGTTTTAGAAGGACTCAGCTTCAGTGTAATCTAGAAGGATTATGTTACTAAATCAACAGAACACTTGACAGATGACTAGATACGAAGGCAGCCAAATGGAAGAGTCTGGGTGTCTGCAGGAAGGATGATACTATTAATGTAAATAGGGGAGTCTTGGTGAGGATTGATTCTGTGGATAATAGTGGACTCCTTGTCTTTAAAACACAATGCCTGCATTGGCAGGCAGATTCTTTACCACTGAGTCACCAGGGAAGCCCCCACAAAAGCTTTCAAAGCCCAGGTGAAACCATCTTTCTCTCCTGAGTCTAAGCAGAACACTTCTTGGTTTGATCTGTCACTTCACACGGATGACACAGCACTTATTACAGGGGCCTGGCACACATGCAGAAGGGTCAGTAATACTAGTAACTCGCAAAACACTCTGCATGTGTCTGCTCAGCCATATCTGACTCTTTGCAACCCCATGGACTGTAGCCCACCAGGCTCCTCTGTCCTTGGAATTTTTCAGGCAAGGATTCTGGAGTGTTTTGCCATTTCGTGCTCCAGGGAATCCTGGATCCAGGTCCCAGGGATCAGACCCGCATCTCTTGCATCTCCTGCATTGGCAGGGGAATTCTTTACCACTGCACCACCTGGGAAGCCCATCAAGTACTATGGGCCAGACACTTTTGTGAGAGCTATTGACTGAAAGATGCACAATGTAAGAGCCATGAGTTGAGTTTATTCAGTGTTTTACTGAGGACTATAGCCCAAGAGACAGCCTTTCAGATAGCTCTGAGGAGGTTGGGGGAGAGGCGAGCACACATGATTTCAGCTAAAGAATACGTGCAATTAAGCATACATCCCAGTAGAAGGTTACTGATAGTCACAAGGAACAGATATCTCAGTTAATGATTGTAGTATTTTTTTAAGTATATGAAGATGCAAGAATTCAAATTCATATTTTTCCCCCATTCAGTTCAGTTGCTGTCGTGTCCAACTCTTTGCGACCCTATGAACCGCAGCATGCCAGCCCTCCAGGCCTCCCTGTCCATCACCAACTCCTGAAGTCCACCCAAACCCATGTCCATTAAGTTGGTGATGCCATCCAACCATCTCCTCCTCTGTCATCCCCTTCTCCTCCTGCCCTCAATCTTTCCCAGCATCAGGGTCTTTTCTTTTCTTTTATAACAAAAGTTTTTTGGTTGTTTTATTTTTACTTTACAATATTGTATTGGTTTTGCCATACATCAACATGAATCCACCATGGGTGTACACGTGTTCCCCATCTTGAACTCCCCTCCCACCTCCCTCCCCATACCATCCCTCTGGGTCACCCAGTGTACCAGCCCCAAGCATCCTGTATCTTGCATCAAACCTGGACTGGCGATTCATTTCTTATATGATATTATACATGTTTCAATGCCATTCTCCCAAATCATCCCACCCTCTCCCTCTCCCACAGAGTCCAAAATACTGTTCTGTACATCTGTGTCTCTTTTGCTGTCTTGCATACAGGGTTATCATTACCATCTTTCTAAATTCCATGTGTTAGTATACTGAGTTGATGTTTTTCTTTCTGGCTTACTTCACTCTGTATAATAGGCTCCAGTTTCATCCAACTCATTAGAACTGATTCAAATGTATTCTTTTTAATGGCTGAGTAATACTCTATTGTGTATATGTACCAATGCTTTCTTATCCATTCATCTGCTGATGGACATCTAGGGTCTTTTCAAATGAGTCAGCTCTTCACATCAGGTGGCCAAAGTATTGGAGTTTCAGCCTCAGCATCAGCCCTTCCAATGAACACCCAGGACTGATCTCCTTTAGGATGGACTGGTTGGATCTCCTTGCAGTCCAAGGGACTCTCAAGAGTTTTCCAACACCACAGTTCAAAAGCATCAGTTCTTCAGGGCTCAGCCTTCTTCACAGTCCAACCCTCACATCCATACATGACCACAGGAAAAATCATAGCCTTGACTAGACCGACCTTTGTTGGCAAAGTAATGTCTCTGCTTTTTAATATGCTGTCTAGGTTGGCATAACTTTCCTTCCAAGGGGTAAGCGTCTTTCAATTTCATGGCTGCAATCACCATCTGCAGTGATTTTGGAGCCCCCCCAAATAAAGTCTGCCACTGTTTCCACTGTTTCCCCATCTATTTGCCATGAAGTGATGGGACTGGATGCCATGATCTTCGTTTTCTGAATGTTGAGCTTTAAGCCAACTTTTTCACTCTTCTCTTTCACTTTCATCAAGAGGCTCTTTAATTCCTCTTCACTTTCTGCCATAAGGGTGGTGTCATCTGCATATCTGAGGTTATTGATATTTCTCCCAGTAATCTTGATTCCAGCTTGTACTTTATCCAGCCCAGCATTTCTCATGATGTACTCTGCATGTAAGTTAAATAAGCCAGGTGACAATATACAGCCTTGATGTACTCCTTTTCCTATTTGGAACCAGTCTGTTGTTCCATGTCCAGTTCTAACTGTTGCTCCCTGACCTGCATACAGGTTTCTCAAGAGGCAGGTCAGGTGGTCTGGTATTCCCATCTCTTTCAGAATTTTCCACAGTTTATTTTGATCCTGGAAATAAATCTAATTATCTAATGGCCTGTTTTGCCTGTTTCCTCAAAGCACTAAGTGGATCATCATGTTCTTCATCCTCAATTCCTTTTAGGTCAGCAACTGCAGTGATCCTTGTACAGCTGGATGATGAGCAACATTTTGTTTTACAGTGCTTTTATTATAAGTTCTGATATTTAATCCATCCACATCTCTGAGGTAGGAACCAATATGTCCCTACTTTACAGATAAGAAACTAAGGCATAAATGGGTTAGATAATAGTCTCAGCTTGGAAAAGACCCTGATGCTGGCAATGACTGAAAGCAGGAGGAGAAGTGGGCAACAGAGAATGAAATGATTGGATGGCATCACCACCTCAATGGACATGAGTTTGAGCAAATTCCAGGAGACAGTGAATGACAGGGAAGCCTGGAGTGCTGCTGTTGTAGCCACACATTTCAGGAAACAAACTCACTCAGAAGGACAACGCAGATAGTGGAGTGCAGTTTATTACACCCACAGGCCCAAGGCAGAGTCTCCTCTTAGCCAAGGACCTCGACCAGTTTTTATGAAAACCTTATATACCCTAACTGTGCGTGCCCAAACCCACCTCCCCACATTCCCTGAAACTAGCCTGAACAAAGGAAAAGAAAGATATAATCAAAGTTAACCCGTGATTCATATGCCTTAAGCCTAGGTAGTTAACAATGGACAATTATCAATAGGCCTGTGGTCATACTCCAATAAGAATAATAGAATTTATGATTCTATTCTGTTGCACAGATAATTAGGGTTTCTTTTAGGCGACGGAAAGTCTAGGTACGAGTCCTGGGGCTGTTCCATTGGCTGGGGGTGGGGGTCTGGTTTTCCAGTCTGTATGCCATTTCCATAGATCTGGGCATATAGCTCAAAGTCCACAGTCCAGCACAAGATGGAGTCCTGCTTTCAAGATGGAGCCTGTTCTGTCTGTTTCCTCTTTCACTGAAGTCCATGGGGTCACAAAGAGTTGTGCACAACTTAGTGACTGAAAAACAAGCTTACACAAAATGTTAATGGCAGAGCTAGGACTTAAACTGTTTCCCTGGTAGCTCAGCTAGTAAAGAATTTGCCTTTAATGCAGGAGACCCCAGTTCGATGCCAGGGTCAGGAAGATCTGCTGGAAAAGGGATACGGTACCCACTCCAATATTCTTGGGCTTCCCTGGTGACTCAAGTGGTAAAATATCTGCCTGCAATGCAGGAGACCTGGGTTCAATCCCTGGCTTGGGAAGATCCCCTGGAGAAGGAAACAGCTATCCACTCCAGGATTCTAGGGAACAGCTACTCACTCCAGGATTCCGGCCTAGAGAATTCCATGCACTGTATAGTCCATGGGGTTGCAAAGAGTTGGACACAACTAAGCTACCTTTTCACTTTTACTTTCTATCTGTCCACCAACATTGCTCATAAGTGCTGTGCCATATGGATCCATACATCTTTAGTAATGAAGAGGAAGGGGATTATTTCTGTTGACCCAAAACAAATTAGACTGCCGTATATTTCTCCAGGAAAGAGATTTATTCAGGATCAGCAGGGGTCTGCAATTTGGGGTCTGCAATCACGTGAACAACAACACAAGCTGCTGCCGCCCCACCAAAGGAAAGAACACTTTTAAGAAGAAAAGGACGTTGGGAAGGCTGTAGAAAATAGAATCCATGGGTTTTCTTGGGCTGAGTCCTTGCCAGGAAAGAAGATTGGTCTTCCTATCAGCCTCTGCTAGACTCACAAGGTGTGAGAGTGCCCCCTGTCAGTATCCCAGGTCTATTTAATTGTGGTTTCTTTTTACATTCCCCACAGAGCACAGTAGAGCATAAGTTCAAAAATTAGCCCCATTATGAATAGGATACAGAGCCCAGAAATAAACCCATGCACCTATGGTAACAAAAGAGGCAAGACCACGCAACGTTGGAAAGACAGCCTCTTCAACAAATGGTGCTGAGAAAACTGGACAGTTACATTTAAAAATAAAAATAAAAAGATCATTCTTGAACACCATACACAAAAATAAGCTCAAAATGGATTGAAGACCTAAATGTGAGACCAGACACTATAATACTTCTAGAGGAAAACAAAGGCAGAACACTCTGACACCAATTGCAGCAATATCTTTCTCAATCCACCTCCTAGAATAATGGAAATAAAAACAAACAAATGCGACCTACTGAAAAACTTCTGCATGACAAAGGAAACAATAAACAAAATGAAAAGACAACCTACAGATGGGGATAAAACATTTGCAAATGATGTGACCAACAGGCGATTAGTCTCCAAAATTTACAAACAGCTCACTATGCTTAACAGCAGACAGAAGACCTAAATAGACATTTCTCCAAATAAGAGATACAGTTGGCCAAGAGGCACGTGAAAAAATGTTCAACATGGCTAATTATTCAGTTCAGTTCAGTCGCTCAGTCGTGTCCGACTCTTTGCGACCCCATAAATCGCAGCACGCCAGGCCTCCCTGTCCATCACCATCTCCCGAAGTTCACTCAGACTCACATCCATCAAGTCCATGATGCCATAAAGCCATCTCATCCTCGGTCGTCCCCTTCTCCTCCTGCCCCCAATCCCTCCCAGCATCAGAGTCTTTTCCAATGAGTCAACTCTTCACATGAGGTGGCCAAAGTACTGGAGCTTCAGCTTTAGCATCATTCCTTCTAAAGAAATCCCAGGGTTGATCTCCTTCAGAATGGACTGGTTGGATCTTCTTGCAGTCCAAGGGACTCTCAAGAGTCTTCTCCAACACCACAGTTCAAAAGCATCAATTCTTCAGCGCTCAGCCTTCTTCACAGTCCAACTCTCACATCCATACATGACCACAGGAAAAACCATAACCTTGACTAAACAGACCTTAGTCGGCAAAGTAATGTCTCTGCTTTTGAATATATTAGCGAAATACTACAATGAGATATCACCCCACACCAGCCAGAATGGCAATCATCAAAAATCCACAAACAATAAATGTTGGTGAGGGTGTGGAGAGAAGGGACTCCTCCCACAATGTTGGGGAGGATGTAAATCCTCCCACAATGTTGGAGGGGATCTCCAGCCACTATGGAGAACAGTACAGAGGTTCCTTAAAAAAATCTACAACTAGAGTTAACATATGATACAATCCCACTCTGGCATGTATCTGGAGAAAAACATGATCCAAAAGGATACACACAGCACTGCAGCACCATTTGCAAGAGCCAAGACATGGAAGCAATCTAAATGTCCATCGACAGAGGAAGGATGAAGTTGTACATAAATACAGTGGAATGTAAGTCATTAAAAATGAAATAATGCCATTTGCAGCAACGTGGATGGACTTACAGATTGTCATACTGAGTGAAGTAAGTCAGAGAAGGAGAAATATCACTGGACATCACTTATATGTGGAATCTAAAAAGAAATGATACAAATGAACTTACTTACAAAACAGATTGAGACTCACAGACTTAGAGAACACGTGAAAGCATCACAACATTGTTACTCAGCTATATACACCCCAATACAAAACAAAAAGTTAAAAAAAAAAAAAAAACACACCTAGACCCATAGTTATCAGAAGCAGAGCGCACCATCTATTCCAACACCATTATCTTAAGTTCCGGAAACTCAGAGAAGTGGGGGGGGGGGGGGGTCTCCCCTGCAAAATGATGACCAGCCCTCCAGGCCAGAGTGGGTGGGAACTGTTTCCAAGTTTCAAGCCCACAGACCCTCCTCCCTTAGGGGAGAGAAGGGAGGAGCTTTGGCCGTGGCCCCGCCCCTGCCTTGCCTTTATCTCCCCGCGCACTGCCAGTGGCCTGCCGGGCATCCCATAATGTGCGCTGCAGCGATGGGGAAAGCAACAGGAGATGAGGCCTACTTCCAGAGGAGCAGTCTGTTCTGCGTTACTGTCATCATCCTCTCTTTTGGCTATTACACGGTAAGGGCAGCGGGCCCCGAGGAAGGCTAGGCGAGGGCCTGGAGTGCTGCCTGGAGGTGCAAGATCCCACCTGGAGCCGTGGAGAGGTCGCAGGCGCAATCGCGGCTCTCGCGCGCTCTGAGCCAGGGGACTAGACCCGGGAAGAAAACGCAGGCGCACTCGTCTGTCCGCGCCTTTCGCCTGTGTTGAGATCTTGAGAAACCAGCTGCCCACGCTTTCTCTCCCCACCCTATGACTAGGTGACTAGATCTTTCAAAATGGCGGCGAAGTCGGAGGCTGGTGGGGCTGCTGCCTCCTACTTCCGTGTAGCCAGACCCCTGCCCTCGCTGGTCACGGTCCTGGTGCTGGGATATTTCGGGGTAAGGTGTAGTACGGCGCGGCGTTTTGTTTTGGCCCGCCAGGCTCCCGTAGAGCCAGGGGCACTGGGGAGGGGGGAGGAGGGAGGTCTTGCGCTTGCGCGGCTGGCGGTTGCCTAGGTAATTAGCGTAAGCGAAAGTTCGGTGGGCTTGTTAGGTTTTCTCTTGGAAATGTTCCTGCCTTTGCGTCTCCAAGGTTCGTAGGACTTATTCAGGTCTGAGTAGAACTGAGGAGAGAAGAAAAGAGGCCAAGTTGACAATTCTAGGGCTGCCAAGTCAAGATAGGGCTTCCAAAGCAGAATGTCTGAGGCAGTTGGAATTGCTTAGAAAATGGGGATAAACCTAAAGGTTGGGTAGAATTTAAGTGGTAAGAAGGGATAGAGAGGATGTGCATATTATGCCATAGATGTAAAATCAAGAAGACAATCTCTATTGAGATAAGCAGCAACTTTTTTTTGAGAGACAGAATTCATTTAAAGAATACAGTGAAAGTCGTCGTGTCCGAGTCTTTGCGACTCCATGGACTGTATAGAATTCTTCAGGCCAGAATACTGGAGTGGGTAGCCTTTCCCTTCTCCAGGGGATCTTCCCAACCCAGGGACTGAACCCAGGTCTCCCGCATTGCAGGCAGATTATTTACCAGCTGAGCCACAAGAAGATACCCAAAACAGTGGGTTGCAGACTACTAAATTGTGGAATTCAGTAATCAGAAGTCAGCTAATCTGGGCACTAAGTCTGATAACCACATAGTTTCCTTAGCAGAAATCTTCCACTGAAATGGCTTTTAGAAAATAGAATTCGAGAATTGAAGCCTGTGTGGGCTGGTTCAGAGTTTCTTTGGTCTGTTATTTGTTCTTGCAGAATCAGGATTATTTCATAGCCTTGGTTAAAAATACATTGAAGTGATCTAAAAGTACTCTGGTTCTCTTTCAGTGGGTGCTCTTCTGGCCTGAGAGTGTTCCTTATCAGAGCCTGGGACCCCTGGGCCCCTTCACTCAGTACTTGCTGAAGCATTATCACACCCTCATGCATGGTTGGTAAGTAGAGCTCCAGAAATGGGATGTGGACCCCACAGCTTCAGTCTCCCTGGAAGGCCCATGGTTGCCTTCCAAAAATGGTGCTCGTTCATAGTAAAGCACTCTTCTTTTGGAGGTTTTTCTGTTAGATCTCATCAGCAAAGGACCATCACCTTAAACTAGGCTGACTTTTGTTTCAGTTATTGGCTTGCCTGGATGATTCACGTGGGAGAGTCGTTGTATGCCATTGTATTGTGCAAGTAAGTGTTTTTAATCGATCTTTGTTGCTTTTCTCTTGGTATCACACATAAGTTAAGAGTAGCCATATTTGAATAATTCATGTGCTTGTAGGCTGAGAACACTCTCAGGATAGAGTTGAAGTCGCACACCTAATACTGAGCCTCAACTCAGTACTCAGAGGGAGTACTCAGTAAATAGTTAATGAATGAATTCATTTCATTTGTATTAATGAGTCAATTAGTCATTTAATTTAGATAATTCATTTTCTTTTTTTCAAAAATATCCCTGTAGTCCCATCTAGAAGGAAAGATTAGCAGGCTACCTTCTAGTTTGAAAAAGAGCTGTACTGACCTAGCCCAATGATTCTCAACCCCCTAGTTTTGCAACTGAATCACCTGAGGAGCTTTCTTAAAATTCACTTGTTTGGTTTCCAGACCCAGAGATCCTAATCTGGTAGGCCTTGCTTCAGGCACAGGAATGTGGTTTGTTTTTTTTTTTCAAGTTCTGTAGATGATTCTGGGGTGCAATGAAAGCTAAAGATCCTATGACTAGGCCGTACTCAGCAAATGCCAGTGTAAATAATAAATGTGAGAAAACTAGAAAAAGCTTCTCTTCACATTTAGACTTTATGTAAGCGTACACAGAAAGTAAATGGTTATAGTAATGCCAGACTGCTTTACAACTGAGTGTTTTTTCTTTGGCTCAAGATTAGTTACCACCTCTGTTTTTGTGGTATTACTTCTAAAAGTGGAAAATAAGATACTTTATTATGTTTTAATAATAAAAATAATTAATATTTCTTGGGTGCACACTATGCCAGACAACTGCTAACTGACTTAAATATATTATGTTACTCCACCTTCTGTTTTATTAAACAAGCTGGACTTTCTAGGAGAGGAGCATAAAGCAGCTTTATGTTTTTACCTCTCTCCAATTCCCCGTGGATTATTGTCTGCCACTCACCCTAGCCCTGGGTAAAATCTAAAGCAGGTCCACAGGTCGTTCAGTCACTATCTGATATTGTCAAGTCCAGTCAAGTTATAAAGTTATTAAAACTATGAACTTTTATCAAATTCAGTACATCTGTTCTTCAGCCAAGGCTCAGCAGGCCGCCATGGGGAAGGGTGGAATTGACGTCTTCACTCTCCTTCTGACTTTGTTTGCTGCTCACTAGCAGTAGTTGCTTGTAGCCCCTTGGGGTGCCGGAAGTACATGTAAAGGAAGCAGAACATGATCTGCCTTGTGATCAGGCAACTGGGTGATGCTGACGTTACATACCCATTGTTGCTTCTTTCTCTCCAAAGGGTCCCTGGTGGGTTTTTGAGAAACTGCTCATCAGCAGGGATCTGCTTTCCACAGTTGCCTTGATGGTTCCTTCAACCTTAGTCAGCATGTCACTTGCAGTTTCCGCTTCGGGTTGATAATGTTTTCCTCTTATTTAGGTTTCTTCTGCCCTTTAGTTAGGCCTCTGGGGCGGGGTTGCTTTTAAGCCCATGCACACCAGTGCCCTTCCGCAAGACCTGTAAGGCTCACAAGGACAGCTTCCTTATCCCTCCATTGGGATAAATCTGCGGGTGTGTGCCATTTCCTGCACAGCCATGGATCCTATCAGGCAGCTCTACTGGTATTTAAACTTGTGAGTCAGTTGTTAACCCTCCCCAAAATCACAGGGGACTCTTGTCAGGCTCTCTGAATGGTTCTTTTGAAGCTGCTTTTCAGGCTGACTTGCGATAGGAGGTGCCACAGCAGCAGCACCTCTTTCTGAAAGCCTCTTCACTTCTCAATGACAGCTCAGCTTGGAGGTGTGCAGTGCAGCCCTCCAAATTACAGTGCTGGAGTACATGACACCTATTGTGCAGTTGGCATATGAAGCCTCTAATGAAAACAAAAAGACTCGAATGGAACATCCAGCTCTCCAGTTCTTTGAGAGGAAGTGGGAGAACAGACATAGAGAGGTTAGGGCACTCTTCTCATGTTCCTGAAATCATTTATTTATGGACTAACATGTTGCAGTGTATCATTCAGTTCAGTTCAGTTCAGTTGCTCAGTTGTATCCGACTCTTTGCGACCCAATGAATCGCAGCACGCCAGGCCTCTCTGTCCATCACCATCTCCTGGAGTTCACTCAGACTCACGTCCATCGAATCAGTGATGCCATCCAGCCATCTCATCCTCTGCCGTCCCCTTCTCCTCCTGCCCCCAATCCCTCCCAGCATCAGAGTCTTTTCCAATGAGTCAGCTCTTTACATGAGGTGGCCAAGTACTGGAGCTTCAGCTTCAGCATCATTCCTTCCAAAGAAATCTCCACTGTAAATCAGAGTGAATATTCCTTTCATGAATGAATAAATACATTTAAATGAAAGAATCACTAAATGTGTTGTTAGGCAGAATAAAGCAGTTTTCCTCCAATTAAATAAAAAATCATGAAGACATGCAGAACATTTGTAGCCCTTAACCCCAAATTCCACTGTCCAGCAATAGAAAGGAATTGATGAATTCTGTTTAACTAGACATAAGATTGGACTGGATGTTTGACTTTATAGCCACCATATATATATATATATATATATATATACATAGACACAAACTCTTCTATAATTTTTTTATTGTCATATATGCCTATTTTCCCATGTCTATCCATGTAAACTCATTCATTGAACTCATTCATTAGTATATAATATTATATAGATGTGCCCTAATGTATTTAACAAATCTTCCTTCTGATGGACTTTTAAACTTCTAGCTTTTCTAAACTATTATAAATAATTCTGTGTGAATGAATTTCTTGTATGTCCTGGCCCACTGTGATATATATTTCACCTTTTTATTGTTTGGTGGTATAATCTATGAATATAGTTGATGGTTGTCTACTGACCTCATAGCCAGTGACCTTGGTAAATTCATTTTTTAGTTCTAATAGTTTATCTATTCATCTAATTATTCATCATTAATGATTTAAAAGATTCCTTTACATTTTCTAGGTACCTGGTTGCCTATAGAAATAGACAGTTTTATTTCTTCCTTTCAACTCCATATACCTTTTAAGTTTCCTTCACTGCACTAGCTAGTAATGGAAGGTTGTTGCTGAGCAGTGAAGAGACGCTGGGATTCTTGGCTTCTGGAGGAGAGGAATTCAATCTGGGGCCAGTGATAAGGCTTGCTCACTCAGAGGCTTTATTTTTGTGTAATAAAGTTTTGTTAAAGTATAAAAGAGATAGAGAAAGCTTCTGATATAGACATCAGAAGGAGGCAGAAAAAGTGCCCCCCTGCTAGCCTTTAGCAGTAAGTTATATATCTATTAGCAAGCTGTTAATTAGAGAAAGGAGATGTCTCAAAATTCAGAGTGGCACCAGGCCCTCACCCACAACACGCATTTTGGCATAACATTGGCACCAGGTGAGTCATCCCAGGCCATAAAACAATTGACATGAATCTTGAAGAAAGGCAGGTTTCCAAGTAAATATATAGTTTCATTAGTATAGATTAGGAGGACAATGTATGAGTAAAACATATAGGTTTGTTGAGCCCTTATCAGTTATGGAACCAGATGCCATGATCTTAGTTTTATGAATGTTTCTGAATGTTGAGTTTTAAGCCAACTTTTTTATCTGGTCCCATCACGTCATGGCAGATAGGTGGGGAACCAGTGGAAACAGTGACAGACTTTATTTTGAGGGGCTCCAAAAATCACTGCAGATGGTGATTGCAGCCATGAAATTAAAAGATGCTTGCTCCTTGGAAGAAAAGCTATGACCAACCTAGACAGCATATTAAAAAGCAGAGACACTACTTTGCCAACAAAGGTCCATCTAGTCAAAACTATGGTTTTTCCAGTAGTCATGTATAGATGTGAGAGTTGGACTGTAAAGAAAGCTGAGCGCCAAAAAATTGATGCTTTTGAACTGTGGTTTTAGAGAAGACTCTTGAGAGTCCCTTGGACAGCCAGGAGATCTAGCCAGTCTATCTGAAGGAAATCAGTCCTGAATATCGGAAGGACTGATGTTGAAGCTGAAACTCCAATACTTTGACCACGTGATGTGAAGAACTGACTCATTTGAAAAGACCCTGATGCTGGGAAAGATTGAAGGCAGGAGAAGGGACGACTGAGGATGAGATAGTTGGATGGCATCACCGACTCAATGGACATGAGTTTGAATAAACTCTGAGAGTTGGTGATGGACAGAGAGGCCTGGGGTGCAGCAGTCCATGGGGTCACAAAGAGTTGGACATGACTGAGTGCACTATCAGTTCTGAGTCTTAAGCAGAACCTACTTGAAGACAGAGTCTAGGGTAAATACATCAGAGAAGGCGATGGCACCCCACTCCAGTACTCTTGCCTGGAAAATCCCATGGATGGAGGTGCCTGGTGGGCTGCAGTCCATGGGGTCGCCAAGTCGGACACTACTGAGCGACTTCACTTTCACTTTTCACTTTCACGCATTGGAGAAGGAAATGGCAACCCACTCCAGTGTTCTTGCCTGGAGAATCCCAGGGATGGGGGAGCCTGGTGGGCTGCCATCTATGGGGTCGCACAGAGTCGGACACGACTGAAGCGACTTAGCAGCAGCAGAAGCAGCAGGGTAAATACATAGTTCATTGACATAGCTTAAGACAAACATTTCCATCAGAAAAGCGCATTGGTTAGCTCAAAAGTTTGAGAAAAGTTAAATTTAGGTGGAACCAGGTGTCATCATGGCAACACAAAATTTTAAGAGAAACCTCTTTTTAAATTTGTATAGAGAAGGGGAAAATATATAACACTAGTAGTTTGTCTCCTGGCCGTATAAGAGAGAGAAAAAATGCCTGACACTTGTAGCCTATTTCCTCTGTTTGGAGACCCCTGGCCTTCCTGCCTGTTACCCTCTCAGTAACCCAGTTCATTGTCAACTTGAAGTGGTAATAGTAGGCATCCTGGCCTTGTAAACTTTCAACACTCTGCCTCATCTTTTTTCTAGAGTTGTATATTGTATAGGTCTTCTCTATCAGATTAAAGTTCTGTTCTCCAAGTTTTCTAAGAACTTGTATTAAGAGTGGATGTTGAAATTTATCAAATTCTTTTTCTGCATTTTTTATGATCATACAATTTTTTTCCTTTAATCTATTAGTATAGAAAATTATATTGTTTTTACATTTAAAAAAATATGAGACTTATTTATATAAAGATGAAACTGTAGCAAGTCAGTCACTTGCACTGGGCCATTTTCTTTTGACCTTGGTGTTAAGCAGTTTAGTTTGAATGGGTGTATAAACAGTATTTATTATTTCCATGTGCCAGACCCTTTACTAACCACTTTGTGTAACTTATCTCAAGGTGAGATAAATACTATTATTCCTGTTTTTTTAGATGAGAAAACTGAGAGTGAGTGAGTGACTGGCCCAAGGTCATGCTGGTAGTTGGCCAAGCTAGGATTTGTCTTTTGTAGCCTAGTTGCTAAATCATGTCCGACTCTTTGTGACTCCACAGACGGTAGCCTGCTAGGCTCCTCTGTCCAGGGGATTTTCCAGGCAAGAGTACTGGAGTGGGTTTCCATTTCCTTCTCCAGGGGATCTTCGCAACCCAGGACAGAACCTGGGTCTCCTGCACTGGCAGCACTGAGCCACCAGGGAAGCCCAAGCTAGGATTTACCTCTAATCTGTCTTCAAAACACTTGCTTTGAAGCCATCCCAGTGATTTCTAACCCTATATGCTCATCAAATCATGTGAGAAATAGTTTCATAATATCATCCCCTAGGCAGTAGCCAGACTTTCTCAGAGAGGAGTGTATCCTCCTAAATGCATAAGGAAAACTAAAGTAAATGAACTAACAATTCGAGTTAAGAAGTGGGAGGAAAGTGCAAAATAAACCCAATGAAAGTAGGTAGAAGTAATGCATTTTTAAAAAATGACTCCTGTGAAACCATAACACTAAGATTCTGGTGGATAGATTTTTCTCTTTTCTCTTTTTAGGTCTAAAGGCATCACGAATACTTGGACCCAACTGCTCTGGTTCCTACAGACGTTCCTTTTTGGGATGGCATCTCTCTATTACTTGATTGCTTTTAGACCAAAACGCCAAAAACAAACTTAAAGAAGATATCCAAAAAAACTGAATCACTTTATTGTACACTTGAAACTAATATAATATTTTTATAACCAACTGTACTTCAGTTTAAAAAAATTTTTTTTAATAAATTAATTAATTAATTAAAAGAGAGAGAAAATATAGTATATAAAGTTCCTAGGGGGAGAAAAGAAGATATTCAAAAGCTTTCCCTATACTTTGATATTCAGCGTCATCTTTTCTGAGGGGTACTCTAGTTATTCATGATTCCCTCATCAGCTCTAGTTAAAAAGTTAAGTAGATAGTAGAAAAAGATTTTAGCTTTCTAATTATGCAGACTGATGTGTTTGGCAAAGCGCTCCCAGCTACCTTCCTGTGGTCCTTGGCTGTACTGACATTCTCCCTGTCACCTGCTTTAAGCCACATACTAAGTTTGAGATACCCTTGCTCACCCTTCTGATTAAAACACCTTACCCTTACCACCCTTACCCTTACCCTTACCATCTTATCAGCTCTCCTTTCCTCTAATTTTTTTCTACCCACTTGGGCCAAAATAGAGTGAGGCCTCCACAGCACATAATTCCACCCAGTTATTGGACACCTGTGAGGCACACCTGTGAGGCAGGATCTTCTCTCAGGCTCCCATTTCACATTACAGAGAAAGATAAGGAAGACAGGCAAGTGCCTGGAATGGGGTGGGCTGAGCAGGGACACAGAGGACATGCCGGGAATCCAGAAGAGAGGATTGGAGAATGCCTGTTCTGCCCTCCCAGCCAGAAGCGGTATCCCCTTTCACTCGGGCCCTCCGACACAGTGCTCTGGAGTGTGCAGCTCTGACGGCCACTTTCAGGTCAGGACCGCAGTTTAGACAGCTTCGTTTTTAACCCTAACCCCTGTCCCATCACCTCACACAGTGTTTACTCTGATTTCACTTTGCACTAGTTCAGCAGCATTCCAATTTTTCTCTGAAAACTGCAGGACCTGTACAGTGTACACCTGTCTCAGAGAAAAGCACAGGACTGCCCTTGACTCCCGTCTTTCTGTGGGGCTCCTACAGTGTGGGAAACCTGTATCTTTCCACCCTTTCCTATTATTTATTAGTTTTCTCCAGACTCTGTAGATGTGCCCCTCCTGTTCTGATTCACTCAGCCATTCCTGTTCTAGAGAGTCTAACTCATGGTTCTCCAGCTAATGACTACCCCTCTCATTCACCTGGCTATCTCTTATGACTGTTAACTGGTTGGGGCAGAAGGGTTATTGACGGTCGCTTCTAGGAGATTGTAGGGTTCCTTTCCTGAAGGTCCCCCTGCTTGCAGGTTCACTAGGAACTAGACCTTGTTGTTTTTTTTCCATGACACAGTACGTCATGTTATTTTTTTTAAACTAATATTGGTGAGAAACAGATCCCTCTCCCTGCTCCCCCCAAAAAAGAGGCTCCAGGTAAAACCACAGCCATGAAAGATGGTAGACTATGAATTGGTTTTGGTGGAGAGTGACTTCTGCACAAAATTCTGGGTCTTTCCCACTGCTTCTTTTGTGATTGAGGGGTTATTAATGGTTTCAAGGATAATATGGCAGATTACTGAATAAAATGTGAATTATATCTCCAATTAAATGCTTTTCTGTTATGTCAGTTTTTTATTCACTGCCACACATTGGATACTTCTTTCTCCAACTGACTCTATTCTGGAACTATTTGTAACAGGGTTTTGTTTGTTTTTCCACTGAAAACAAAATGCAGGGGATTTCCCTGGCCATCCAGTGGCTAAGACTCTACACTCTCAATGGGCCTCCTCTATGCAGGGGGCCCAGGTTCGATCCCTGGTCAGGGAACTAGATCCTACATGCCACAACTAAGATCCTTGCTTATGTTTCAAGAGCTGCCTGTAGTCCACATAACTCCTCCACATATACCAAGTCGTGGGTGGATATAATCATCTCCTTTCATTGCAGGGTTGGCCTCCTTTTGTTTCTATTACATTTCACTCAGTTTGATCCAGTCTATGCAGCAAGTAAACGGAGTACTGTTTTTAAAGGCAGAAAGTATAAAACATGTAATCTTATTTGGGGTATTATCGTGGCTTAAAGCAAAACACATAGCAAACGGTGTGGGTAGTTGATTTTTTGGACCCATAAGCCGCATCCTATGGGGTGAAGTAACACAGAGGCCAGACTAACTGGACTTCATGTTCCTTCCCTCTCCCACAGCCCAGGAGTTTAGGAGTAAGTCTGTGAAGCAAACAATAAACATAGAGACATCTTGGACTTGTGTTGCAGTCACAGTGGTCATATGGGAGAAACGCCTATGTGGGTTTGGATGAGAAAAGGCCAAGCACGTTGGAAACAAACATGGAGGGCAAATAGACTAAAACCCCAGAAATACCCACAGCAAGTAGAGTTTGGAAGAACAAAACAGAAAGGGCCAATAGAAGGAACAAAAAACTAATGACCTTGTTACCAAAATCGTGGCTCCGTATCCACCAATGCTAAAAAGAAATACGGAGAAAGAGTTTGGAGGAAATAGGAAAGAGCAGCTTTATTATTTTTGCCAGGCCAAAGGGAAGCACAGCAGGCTAGCACCTCAAGAACTGTGCCCTATCCTTCTCAGGAAGAGGGAGAGGTTTTATATCCTCTAAATGAATGAATGAAGTTGCTCAGTCATGTCCGACTCTTTGCAGCCCCATGGACTGTAGCCTACCAGGCTCCTCTGTCCATGGGATTTTCCAGGCAAGAATACTGGAGTGGGTTGCCATTTTTTCTCCAGGGGATCTTCCCAACCCAGGGATCGAACCTGGGTCTCCTGCATTGCAGGCAGATGCTTTACCCTCTAAGCCACCAGAGAAGTCCTTTATATCTTCTAGAAGGTCTGTTTTTTTCTCTTGCGAAGTTTCAGAATGGCCACAGCTGGCATCAGACAATTCAGCAACCAGGACTTGTTTCCATGAATTTATCAGCCTTTTTTCTTAAATGCAGAATGCTAGAAGAGAGTGTTGGAGAAGGAAATGGCAACCCATTCCAGTATTCTTGCCTGGAGAATCTCAGGGACAAAGCCTGGTGGGCTGCCATCTATGGGGTCGCACAGAGTCGGACACGACTGAAGCAACTTAGCAGCAGCTGGTTTACAATGGGAGAAGGGAATGGCAATCCACTCCAGTATTCTTGCCTGGAGAATTCCACGGACAAAGAAGCCTGGGGGGTGGGGGTGGGGAGTGGGCTACAGTCCGTGGGGTCGCAAAGAGTCGGACACAACTGAATGACTAACACACACACAGGAGTATGGGGGGGGGGGGGGGAAGTATGCTAGGTGCAGAGTGTAATCTGTATGGAGTCAGAGAGAGTAATAAGCTCTGTGAAGAACAAGTCCAGTTACAATCATTTGTTACTAGTAACAGCTAAAGGATAATGAAGATTGTTTAACTCTTGTAGGCTTGTTTGGCTGGTATGTGCCAAAGGCTCTTTACTCATTTCTGGTTTTGCTGCAACAACCTCACAACTTAAAAACAGGCCACATTTATAAACTAACACTGTTCCCTACATTCAACATGTTTATGACTCCATGCAATCCAAGTCCAAACATATTTTATAAGCCATGGTTTTAAAACAAATCTTGAGGTTATATTCCAGGATGTGTAAAGAAGTTCTTTAGCAAAACAACTTACCATCTGGGGGCCTGTATGTATTTACATGAAGGGCATGAAAGCACCAAAGAGACACTGGAGAACTTGCCTTTGAGGTTAGAGTACAGAACGCAATCATACCATGAGAATTAGCCAGGGCCCTTGCTGGGACCTTGTTAATTAAAGCTCTTAGTTAAACAATTTGGCTTATAAAAAATATATAGATATTTTTCCTTCCCTTCTTTACAAACAAAAAAATCTAGTGCAGTCAATATATGAATCTATGAGACCCTTCTCTCTGCAAGGCTCCTTGTCCACACTGAATTGGAAATTATAGTTCCTTTTTCTGTCAGGGTTAGACAATGAGAGTGTGTACTTATCATTTCACGTTTCTCTTTATTTATGATGATTTACACAGTGGACACTTAAAAATCTTATCCAAAATATTGCATTTGTAATTCTATCAACAAACATTTTAAGATGGCTCTTAAGCTTTCTGAATAGGTTTGAGTTATACTGGTTACACCTCCTCCCAGGTGGCTCAGATAGTAAAGTGTCTGCCTAAAAGGCAGGAGACCGGAGTTCGACCCCACGGTCAGGAAGATCCCCTGGAGAAGGAAATGGCAACCCACTCCAGTATTCTTCCCTGGAGAATCCCATGGACAGAGGAGCCTGGTGGGCTACAGTCCATGGGGTCGCAAAGAATCAGACACGACTGAGTGACTTCATTCATTCATTCATACTGGTTACCTCATTTCTGTTTATAGTAAGGCATAAGGTTGGATTAGGGAAAATACTTTGGCATGCTAAAACCATTCAGAGAAATATTCATGAAGAATTTTTACTTTTTCCTTTTACCAACACAATGCACTAGATGTCTGTAGTAAATAAAAATTACTCAATATAAATTGTCGCTAAAATCAAAGTTTTGACATTGCTGTAAATGAAAGAGAGGAATGACATTTATAATATAAAGTAGGAAAGTGTTCCCTGAACCTGGAGCATGGAGGGACCACGCTCAAAACTTTAGTCATCCGAATTCACTTAAAAAAACTTCTCAAACAAGAATAACTGAAATGCCACGCCTGGTTAGTGTGTTTATGTCAGTATAAAATACTGTATATTTCTTGTGCTGTGCAGTATATCTGTGTAGCTTATCTGCTGCTGCTGCTGCTGCTGCTAAATCACTTCAGTCATGTCCAACTCTGTGTGACCCCATAGATGGCAGCCCACCAGGCTCCGCCGTCCCTGGGATTCTCCAGGCAAGAACACTGGAGTGGGTTGCCATTTCCTTCTCCAATGCACGAAAGTGAAAACTGAGAGGGAAGTCGCTCAGTCGTACCTTCTTAAACCCCTATACCATCTTGCCCCTCCCCTTTTCCCTCTCCCCACTGGTGACCACTGGTGGTTTGTTACATTCATAGCATTTTTAGCTCTGCAGTGGTGTTCTTTGACCATTGTCAGGACTCCAAGTACTGTTTATACTGAGTGCTGGGCTCCCAGTGAAGGTATTTAGCTATGTTTATTATTGACACATGGAGAAGGAAATGGCAACCCACTCCAGTACTCTTGCCTGGAGAATCCCATGGAGGGAGGAACCTGGTAGGCTACAGTCCATGGGGTCTAAGCATTTAGATATATTTTTATATCTAAAATCACCATGCATACTAATGCTACATTCAGCACACTATTAATTGTTAGGGACCAAACGACAGTCTCTAGGACCTGAGTCATGTTTACCAGAAAGAGACAGGATATGCGCTCATCCTGCCTGGCCAATCGTAACTCCAGCTACTCCTGTAACTGAGACAAAGAACTGCCTGTATATAAGCCGCCATACTCTGTTCAGGGCTCTTGTCGGATTCCCTTGTGTGGGACGAGACTTGGGCCCTAGCGCACTAGGAATAAACAAACTCCCTTCTTGCGTTTGCATTACTGTGGTGGACTTGCTCTCTCGGTCGGTTCGGAGATACGGGCTCGGAGCATAACATTTGGGGGCTCGTCCGGGATCTCCGTCCCGCTGGGGAGGACAACTCTCCTGGTAGAAGGGAGTAACCTCGTTAGGAGATAAGAGCTCTGAGCACCGGTGCTAACATTGCAGAAGCCCAGATTAAGTCTGGGGCCCAGCATTGTACTGGGGAGGCATCTGGGTGTAAAGTGCAGAGGCAAGTCCAGCGTAAGGCCGGGGCCCGGTTTCGTGCTGGGGAGGCGGCTGGCTCTGTGAACATCCTGCAGGTAAGATTGAGTGCATTGTCGGTGGCCACCTTGCGTTTGTTATCTGTTTGTCTATTTGTGGTGTCTGCGTTGCTCTTTGTGTGCTCTGTTGGCTCCCAGTGTACTTTTCTGTGATCATGGGACAAACAACTTCTACTCCTTTATCTCTTATGATTAACCACTTCTCTGATTTCAAGTCTAGAGCTCAGAATCTTTTGTTACTGGTAAAGAAGAGCAAACTGGTGACTTTCTGTTCCGCCGAGTGGCCCACCTTTGACGTCGGATGGCCACAAGAGGGAACCTTCAATCCCCAAATTATCCAGGCAGTTAAAGAGAGGGTGCTTACTCCTAGTCCTGCCAGGCACCCAGATCAGACTCCCTACATTCTGGTCTGGCAGGATCTGGTGAGAAACCCGCCGGAATGGCTTAAACCCTTTGTTCTCGCTCCTCCTAAACCTCCCCGTCCCTCTTCCCCAACTCCAACCTCGCCAAGCCCACAGGTGCTAGTCATGAAGGCTTCCGAAGAAAAGAAGGAAAAAAGGACGAGAATCGACCAAAGCCAGCCTTCCAGGAATCTTCTCTATATCCTAATCTGATAGATCTGGAGACCGAATTGTTCCCACCCCCGTATGCGGATCCACATCCGCCCTTGCTTCCACAGGTTCCACAGGTTTCATCAGGAGAAGCCAGGAGGAGAACCGAGCCTTCAGCTCATCCCAGAGAAGGGGGCCCCGCCCAGGGAACTCGGGGAAGAACAAGAGAAATGGCCAGCCTAGCGGAAGAAGACCCAGAAGTCCCCTCCTCCACCCTTCACGCATTTCCGGTCTGGGCGGGGCCAGCCAGAGAGGGTGGAGAGCGGACATATCAGTATTGGCCCTTCTCCACTAGTGATTTGTACAATTGGAAAACCCAGACTCCCTCCTTCTCTGAAAAACCGCAGGGTCTTATTGATCTTTTACAGTCTATCCTTTTTACTCACAATCCCACTTGGGATGATTGTCAGCAACTGTTACAGGTGCTTTTCACTACAGAGGAGCACAAGCGGAACCTGTCAGAAGCTCGGAAGAATGTGCCAGGGGTGGATGGGAGGCCTACAATACAGCCTAACCTCATTGAGGAGGGATTCCACTTGGTGCAACCCAACTGGGACTTCGAACGTGCTGAAGGTAGGGAGCATCTCCGAGTGTACCGTCAGACTCTTATGGCTGGCCTTAGAGCGGCCGCCAGGAAGCCAACTAATTTGGCCAAAATAAATTCAGTGAGGCAGGAACCAAATGAGAGCCCAGCAGCCTTCCTTGAAAGGATAATGGAAGCTTTTAGACAGTATACCCCTATGGACCCACAGGCAGATGAGTCATGAGCGGCAGTTATGTTAGCATTTGTAAATCAAGCAGCCCCTGATATTAGAAAAAAGTTACAAAAGATAGACAGGATAAATAAACAATCCTTGCAAGATCTAGTGAGGGCAGCCGAGAGAGTTTTTAATCGTAGAGAGACCCCAGAAGAGAGAGAGGACCACATTAGAAGAGAAGAAAGAAAATTTAGAGCTGAAGAAAACCGTAAAAATCAAAAAGAGCTGGCCCAGATATTTTTTGCTGGGGTTGAAAACAAAAACAGGTTCCAGAAAGAAAAAAAATTGGACTCAAAAACTGAAGAAAAAACGACAAGGCGTAAGCTTGAGAAAAACCAATGTGCATTTTGTAAAGAGTTTGGACATTGGAAAGATAAATGCCCCAAGAAAAATCTAAAAGAGGGGCCCAAGAACCCCAAGAACGAGACTCCCTCTCCAGACAGTCATATCCTCTACGCGGGTGAAGATAGCGACTAGGGGGGGGTCAGGGCTCGAAGCCCCTCCCCGAGTCCTGGGTAACTATAAATGTGGAGGGGAAACTGGTTGGCTTCATGGTGGACACGGTAGCCCAATACTCAGTCTTAAACCAAAAAGATGGACCCATGTCTAAGAAAAGTAGCTGGGTGCAGGGAGCAACCGGGACTAAACGATATGGATGGACTACAAAATGGCATGTGAACTTGGGGGCCCACCAGGTGACCCATTCTTTTCTGGTGATACCTGAGTGTCCAGCGCCCTTGTTGGGAAGGGATTTACTGTCTAAAGTAAATGCCCAAATTCATTTCGACCACGGACAAGTGTTGGTTTTAGATGGGACCGGGCATCCTCTTCAGGTCTTGTCTCTGGCATTAAAAGATGAATACAGACTCTACTTGCCAGAGGCCCCAGCGACAATAAGCCCCGAAGTACAACCATGGGTTCAAAGATACCCACAGGCCTGGGCTGAAACAGCAGGAATGGGACTAGCCAAACAGAGGCCCCCTATCATTGTGGAACTGAAAGCCAGTGCTTCCCCGGTGAGGGTACGACAGTATCCCATGAGTCAAGAGGCTCGACAAGGAATTGCTCCTCATGTACAATGCCTCATAGACGCTGGGGTCCTAAAAAGGTGCCGGTCCCCATGGAACACTCCCCTGTTGCCTATGAAAAAGCCTGGGGGAACTGATCTATGAAAAGTCAACAAACGGGTGAATGATATTCATCCTATGGTTCCTAACCCTTATACATTGCTAAGCAACTTGCCTCCAAACTACATTTGGTATACTGTTTTAGATTTAAAAGATGCCTTTTTCAGTTTGCCTCTTGCCCCCGCAAGCCAAGAGATCTTTGCCTTCGAATGGCGGGAAGACGGTGGTCAGACCCCTGTGCAGCTGACATGGACTCGCTTACCACAGGGTTTCAAAAACTCGCCCACGTTATTTAATGAGGCCCTGGATGAAGACCTCCGTGAGTATCGAGTTGAACACCCTACCATTGTTTTATTACAATATGTTGATGACCTTATGCTGGCAGCGGCTACAGAGAAAGAGTGCCAAGAGGCAACAGGTGACCTTCTCCAAACCTTGGGGACTTTAGGTTACAGGGCCAGTGCCAAAAAGGCCCAGATTGCCAAGCAAGAGGTTACATACCTCAGTTATAAGATAAAACAGGGCCAGAGGTGGCTAACACAGGCTATAAAAGAAACCATCTCCAGATCCCTGAGCCAGCTAACCCTAGACAAGTGAGAGAATTTCTGGGAACTGTGGGATATTGTCGGTTATGGATCTTGGGGTTTGCAGAAAAGACCAGGCCCCTATATGAAGGGACCAAAGAAAACAAGGACTGGAAATGGACTGAGCCAATGAAAGAGGCCTTCCAAGAGCTCAGGCGAGCCTTGCTAGAAGCTCCTGCCCTTGCCCTCCCTGATCCATCTAAGCCTTTCCAATTATTTGTAGGTGAAAAGCAGGGGATAGGAAAAGGGGTACTAACACAGAGATGGGGACCATGGAAGTGACCTGTAGCTTACCTCTCCAAGAGACTGGACCCAGTGGCAGCCGGATGGCCACCTTGCCTCCGTATCATTGTGGCCACCGCGCTCTTAGTCCACGATGCTGATAAACTGGCTTATGGACAGAGACTCTTGGTCTACACTCCTCATGCCATAGAGAGAGTTTTAAAGCAATCCCCAGGTAAATGGATTTCTAATGCCCGCTTGACGCACTACCAGGCCTTGCTACTTTACACCCCACGGATTCATTTCCAAACGCCCTGCACTCTAAATCTGGCCACTCTTTTGCCCTATCCGGAGGAAAATAGCCCCCACCATGATTGTGATGAGATACTGGCCGGGGAAAGGGCTTAACCGATACTCCATTGGATAACAGTGAGCTAAAATGGTTCACAGATGGCAGCAGTTATGTAAAAGATGGACAGAGACGGGCGGGAGCCGCAGTAGTAAATGACTCTGGACAGACGATATGGGCAGGGGCCCTTCCCCCAGATACCTCAGCACAAAAGGCAGTTAATTGCCCTGATTCAAGCATTAGAGAGAGCCAAAGGAAAAAGAATAACTATTTTCACTGACAGTCGCTATGCTTTTGGCACGGTACACATCCAGGGCCCGATATATCAGGAACGGGGGTTTTTGACAGCTGAAGGGAAAGAAATTAAAAACTTGCCTGAAATCCGTAGACTTTTAGAGGCTGTACAGATGCCTTGGGCTGTGTCAATAGTACACGTACCTGGACATCAGAAGGGTGACAGCCCCACGGCAGGAGGGAATCGTGCCGCAGACCTGGCAGCTCGAAAAGTTGCTGATGAAGATTTCATCACCCCTGTGTTGGCGATCGGACTTCCACCTCCAGGTATGGGAACTCTGCCCCCAACCCCTGAGTATTCATCCACAGACCTTGCTTGGATCCAAAAACACACCAACCTTCAAAAAGGTGAAGATGGATGGTACCGAGACTCAGACGGCTACTTGATACTCCCTGCTTAGTTGGGACAGCAACTATGTGAGCATTTATACTTGTCTACTCATCTGGGAGAAAAGAAGACTCTGATGCTCTTTCAAACTGCATGCCTGCGATTTCCCCAGCACCAGACAACTGTAAAGAACATAGTGCATGCTTGTAAGGCATGTTAACAGATGAGGCCAGGAAAAGGACAACATGCAGGACTGAGGTATCGGGGAGAAGGACCAGGGCAACACTGGGAAATAGATTTCACCGAGGTAAGGCCAGGCAAGTATGGTTACCGGTACTTGTTAGTGTTGGTGGATACCTTCTCAGGGTGGGTGGAGGCTTTTCCTACAAAGGGAGAAACCACGATGATAGTGGCAAAAAGATTTTAGAAGAAATAGTTCCCAGGTTTGGCCTGCCAGTGACCATCGGCTCTGATAATGGACCTGCTTTTGTGAGTCAAATAGTTCAGAGCCTTGCCCTAGCCCTGGGGACTAAATGGAAGTTACATTGTGAATACAGTCCACAGAGCTCAGGGCAAGTAAAAAGAATTAATCGGACTCTAAAAGAAACTTTAACTAAATTGGCTATAGAGACTGGCGGGGACTGGGTGACCCTCCTTCTCTTTGCCCTCTTCCGTGCGCGTAATACTCCTTATCAACTTAATCTGACCCCATTTGAAATTCTGTATGGGAGACCTCCCCCTGTATGTCCAATATTTGAAGGGAAGAAACTACCGCCTCCCACACTGGGACAATTCCAAGAGGCCTTGATGGCCTTAAACAAGGTGCACTCTCGTGTCTGGAAACTGCTCTGGGAAATACATGTGGGTCAAAATAAGGGAACTATTCCCTCACATGACATTGGCCCAGGAGATTGGGTATGGGTCAAAAGGCACCAAACCAAGGCACTAGAACCCAAATGGAAGGGTCCTTATGTTGTTCTTCTTACCACCCCAACTGCCCTAAAGGTCGACAGTATCAGGCCTTGGGTGCATTGCAACCACGTACGCCCAGCTGCTTCAGCAGAGCAGGAAGACACTAAGAAAGAATGGGAAGCATCTCTGCACCCTTCCAACCCCCTGAGGCTAAAGCTTCGAAGGCGCCAACAGGACCAGGACAGCTCGGCTGGGCCGTCTTGTGGATGACCCAGTTACTCTGCTCCGGAGCTGCGAGCGTGAACCCGCATCAACCTGTCAAAATCACCTGGAAGCTGCAAAATGGACTAACACGAGAGGTGCTAAACTCCACTACCGCAATACATCCACCAAACACACGGTGGCCAGACTTGTACTTTGACCTTAAGCCGATGGTAAATGTGCCTTGGGCTAGGGGTTATCTCCGAGAACAAGGGTTCTGGGCATGCCCAGGTGCACCCAGACATGACTGGAAGACCTGTGGGGGGCACAAGACTCTTATTGTAAAACTTGGGATTATGTTACTTCTAATGATGGACCTCGGCGCTGGGAAGTAGGAAATCGAGATTTACTTAATTTTTCACTCGCCAAGCCCCTCCCTAGGGTCCTTGGAGATCCAACTTTTAGCTGTGAAAGTTGCAATTATGCACAAGTCAGAATAAGTTCAATCCAGAAAAAAGCAAAAAAGAGGGGACCTGGATCTCTGGCCTATCTTGGGGGCTACAGACAAGGGAATCAGGAGGGTTTGGGGTTGATGGGAAAGGGATTATAGTAGTGAGCCAGGTCTTAGAGCCAATTCTTGTACACAGTATCAGGCCCAACAAAGTAGAAAAGCTGGCTGTAACCCCCCGCCTAACGACTTCCATGCCAACATCTTTGGCAGTGAGCCCCAAAGCAGAAGCGCTCCCTGAAAGAGATCCCCTATGGAAGCTGATTAGGGCAGCTTATGCCACCCTGAATCAGACCCATCCTGAGGCAACTAAATCTTATTGGTTATATTACAACTTAATTCCCCCTTATTACGAAGCAGTAGGCCTCAATGCCTCTTATGACTTGGCCAACAGCACCGATCCTCCTCAGTGTCAGTGGGGGGACCGAAAGGTGGGTCTGACGATGAAAGAGGTATGGGGAAAGGGCTTATGCATGGGCACGGTGTTACCAGCAAAGTCTCCACTTTGTGTGCATGTCATCGAGCCTGATGATTTGCCTGTAGCTAAATGGTTAATACCTCAAATGGGGGGATAGTGGGTCTGTTCACACACGGGGCCAACTCCATGCCTGCATAGCTCAATCTTTGACCCCAAAGAAAAATTCTGTGTTATGGTGGCTGTCATGCCCAAGATTCTGTACCGACCAGAGAAAGCATTATATGATTATTGGGCCCAAAAATTAACTCTAAATCCTCCAAAAAGAACTTATAAAGTTAAGAGGGAACCTCTTACCGCCATAACCATAGCAACTATGTTCGGTCTTGAAATAGCCGGGGCTGGAACCGGAATAACAGCTCTGTCCCTGCAAAGCCAAGGATTTAACTCCCTGAGAGCAGCCATAGATGAAGACATTACCCTTATAGAGCAATCTATTAGTCATTTAGAATCGTCTCTAACTTCTCTATCTGAAGTAGTTCTGCAAAACAGAAGGGGATTAGATCTGCTCTTTCTGCAACAAGGGGGACTCTGTGCTGCCCTAGGAAAAGAGTGCTGTTTCTATGCTGATCATACAGGAATAGTTAGAAAATCTATGGCCAAAGTGAGAGAAGGACTAGCCCAACGTAAACGAGAATGTGAGGCTCAACAGAGATGGTTTGAATCTTGGTTTCAACAATCCCCTTGGCTGACTACCTTAATCTCCACCTTGCTAGGACCCCTGCTAGTACTTTTACTAATGCTTACCTTCGGCCCATGTATTATCAATAGACTTGTAGCCTTTGTAAAGGAATGCATAAATACAGTACAGCTGTTTGTGCTTCGACAACAATATCAAACTGTGTCTCAGGACCGAGAGGAAGATTCCTCTATATGATCTAAGGACAGGGGGGAATGTTAGGGACCAAACAACGGTCTCTAGGACCTGAGTCATGTTTACCAGAAAGAAACAGGATATGCGCTCATCCCACCTGGCCAATCATGTAACGCCAGCTACTCCTGTAACTGAGACAAAGAACTGCCTGTATATAAGCCGCCATACTCCTTTGTTCGGGGCTCTTGTCGGATTCCCTTGTGTGGGATGAGACTTGGGCCCTAGCGTGCTAGGGATAAACAAACTCCCTTCTTGCGTTTGCATTACTGTGGTGGACTTGCTCTCTCGGTCTGTTCGGAGATACGGGCTCAGAGCATAACATTAATAATCAAAAAGTATTCTCCCATCCACTGAGACTGAAGTTGGGGTTCACCTGGCTCTAGACATGATTTTAGGCAAGTTTGTTACCTTCCTGGACTTCAGTTTCATCATTGAATATGAATAATTTTATATTGTGGCTGGGATGAAAATAAAATAATAAATGTAAATGAAATCATCTATGTAAAGCAACTTTGTAAAGTGTAACATTAAACAAGAATCTAGTTTTTGCTTGAAGATTGGTCATGGCTGATGAAATATGCTACGTTTCTCAAATTTGACTGTGCAGATGGATTCCATGAGGTCTTGTGAAAATGCAGGCTCTGATCTAGTGAGTATGGAGTGGGTCCAAGATTCCACATGTCTAGCAAGCTCCCTGGTGATCTGTAGACCACTTTGGGTAGTAAAAGTTTTAGAATAAGAACCCACGTGGTTTGACCCTGATTTCTTGATATCTGGGGATGATTTCTATACATGACAATGTTTGTGTCAATAATGAGTGAGTGAGTGAAGTCGCTCAGTCGTGTCCGACTCTTTGCGACCCCATGGACTGTAGTCTACCAGGCTCCTCCCTCCATGGGATTCTCCAGGCAAGAGTACTGGAGTGGGTTGCCATTTCTTTCTCCATGTGTCAATAATAAACATAGCTAAATACCTTCACTGGGAGCCCAGCACTCAGTGTAAACAGTACTTGGAGTCCGGACAATGGTCAAAGAACACCGTTGCAGAGCTAAAAATGCTATGAATGTAACAGAACACAAACAGACTGAAGATAGAACAAACCACCAGTGGTCACCACTGGGGAGAGGGAAAAGGGGAGGGGCAAGATGGTATAGGGGTTTAAGAGGGTATAGATAAGCTACACGGATATACTGTACAGCACAAGAAATATAGAGTATTTTATACTAACATTAAATGGAATATAAAATTTTGTTGTACTTGAAACTAATTTATATCATAAATCAACCACAATTTTTAAAAAGCTGATGAAATTAGTCATAACTGTATACTCCCCACTGTTTGAGAATAAAAGTTTGGGATTGAGGTCTTTTGAAAGTGTTAGGTAGGAAGTTAGACATGAGCAATGATGGGTGGCCTAGCCTAAAAGGATGCAAGCTTATCTCGAAACACCCCATCCCAGACACGCCCAGGAGAGCTTACAGATATGCTACAAAAATAACCACAGAGACTTTATCAACTCCTGCACGTGTGCCCTAGGCACACAGAAGATACAAACTTCTCCAAGTCCAGCACATGCCCCCTCGATGCACAGCTGTGTCCTCAAGTAACCAAGGGTTCATAAATATTCTATACATACACACGTCTGACTATAACAGACTTAATTATGGGAACAACATGAGCAATATAGAGCCTGTTGTTATGTAACTTGCAACTGTCAATTGGCCTTGAGCATACACTTGCATTCCCTTTCCTGATTGGTGGCGGGTACAATCCCTATTTTCGGACAGGGCAGAACCAAGAAGAGGAGACAGAGTATAAAAGGGAAAGTCAGGAGGGATCGTGGCCACTCCTTTGCAGCCAGCCCACTCCTACATCTTGGGGTGAACTATCCACTGTCTATTTAACTGAGCTGTAACCGGTCTGTTGTTTCAAGAAATCCTGCCTGCTTGGGCTGTAATTAATCCATCATTCTGTCAGGCAAGTGTATTCTCCTCGGTTCTGTCTCATCACAACAAAGATTTCAAGTGACGGACATTAAAGCCCTTGGCACGTCACAGCTCTCGGGTCTTGGACAGACCATGTTATAGCTCTCAGGTCTTGAACAGATTGTGTTATAGCTCTTAGACAAATCAGTGTTACAGCTCTATTTTATTTAGAAGATAGCAGGAGAATCCATCCTCGAAGCGTGAGGGCATATCAACCCAAAGACACAAAGAGAAGAGATTGGAGGAGAGAGAGGGAGAGAAAGAGCACATGCACGTGGGGGCTGGGGAAAGAGAGAGAGCCCTTTGGCTCCTCTTTTTATATGTTTTTTTTCTTCCCCCTGGGCCTGCCCTATGCAAATTGGGCTTAGTCAGGAGTGCTGTTCTACCTGAAGTCCTCCCTCCAGTCCTCGGACCTTCCTCTGTTCTATTTTCGCGGGCTTTTCTCTTGTCCTTTAGCCACCGCCATTTTGGACTCCTTTTCCCTATTCTAACTACCTAACATTCCCCCTTCAAGAGATGGGAGGCCCAATTCTTTGGAAATAGGGACATAGAGGTCTTTCTGGCTACTTCCTGCTGAACTGGGACGGCGAGGGGTATTGGGCCTCCCGCTCTTGCTAGTCTCAAGCCTCTGAGTCCTTATAGTGGTGTCCATCTAAAGGTGAGTGATATTTTCCGTGGTTGGCTGTAGTTTTATATCTTTGTTGAACTGGCACTGCATGTTGTAGCTTATTGATCTGGTCAGAGACAAAACAGGTTAGAGAATTGATAATACATGGAGCAATCATAAGCAGCATCAATATGGCATAACGAGTAGGGGCATTAGTCAATTCTAAATTCACATTGCCAGGATGGCTCAAGTCCCTCCTTGTTCAGGGATCAGAAGATTTATCTCCTGTCCGTTTTGGAGTACAATCTCTGTCAAGCTGTGTTGGCTCTTTAGAGCTATCCTGAGAAATCTTATCCCCAGAAACCAGATTTTGGGGGTGTTCATTAGAATGGCACTCATTGGTAGTCCTGAATAGGTGTCTGAGATCTCCCAGGGCTCACAGCTGTATTGATTTTGGGGGTGTTCTTTAGAATGGCACTCATTGGTGGTCCTGAATAGGTGTCTGAGATCTCCCAGGAGTTCACAGGTGTATCACGTGTCCTCTTCTGCTTTCTTCCAAGGCTTGATTCGTGAGTAGTGAATCCAGGAGTCATGTCCTGGCCCCTTGACTGCTGTGGTGGTAGAAAGTATTACAGGGTGGGGCCCTTCCATGTGGGCTGGAGTTGAGCCTTTGGGGACCCATCTTTCCAGACTTTAATTAGGACTTGAGTCCCTGGAGCATATGGTGGTGACTCCTTAGAATCTTTTCGATCCTGGTTCATACCCCACAAGCGTATATCCTGTTGGAATTGCCCAATGGCCATGGTATAAGACTGGAGGGTCTGAACCTCTGGATCTAGGAAGAGGTCATTGACATTAGCAAAAGGTCTCCCATATAGCATCTCATAAGGGCAAAGACCAACCTGTTCCTTAGAGGCCATATAGGTGCAGAGGAGGGCTATTGGTTAAGCTTCCTTCCATCCCAGGGAGGTTTCCTGGGTTATCGTTTTTATCGAATTGGTTGGCTCTTTCTACTTTTCCTGAAGACTGAGCTTCCAGGCACAATGGAGAGAATAAGTAATGCCCAATGCTTTAGCGACCCCTTGGGTGACCTTAGAAGTAAATGATGTCCCATTGTCACTTTGTAATGACCTGGGCAGACCAAATCTTGGAATGATTTCATGGAGCAGTTTTTTTTTTACCACCTTTATGGGGTCCCACAGAGTCGGACACGACTGAAGCGACTTAGCAGCAGCAGCCTTCTCAGTCCGGGTGGGAAAGCCTTCAATCCATTCTGTGAATGTATCTGTCATGACGAATAGGTATTTATACCCTTGAGAAACTGGCATCTGGGTGAAGTCCATCTGCCAGTCCTCTCCTGAATAGGTCCCACATCACTGGACAGGCTGGGCCAGCTGAGATCTTCGAGCTTCTTCAGTTCAGTTCAGTCACTCAGTCATGTCCGACTCTTTGCGACCCCATGATTCGCAGCACGCAGGCCTCCCTGTCCATCACCAACTCCCGTTCACTCAGACTCACATCCATTGAGTCAGTGATGCCATCCAGCCATCTCATCCTCTGTTGTCCCCTTCTCCTCCTGCCCCCAAATCCCTCCCAGCATCAGAGTCTTTTCCAATGAGTCAACTCTTCGCATGAGGTGGCCAAAGAACTGGAGTTTCAGCTTTAGCATCATTCCTTCCAAAGAAATCCCAGGGGTGATCTCCTTCAGAATGGACTGGTTAGATCTCCTTGCAGTCCAAGGGACTCTCAAAGAGTCTTCTCCAACCTTGGGGGCTGTTTAATTGGCAAGTGGGAAAGGGGAGACCACTTGCCTTATAGTTGTTTGGAGGCCTGTTCCTCTGAAAGATCTTTCTAGTAATTTTTGGAGGGCCTTTTCCCCTAAATGAGTGCTGGCATGTAAGGAGTTAACCAACTTCCATTGGAGGTTCCCAGGCAGAAAAAGGAGTCCTTCCTTTTGGAACCACCCCATATGATCTTCTTGAAAGCCCTCACTCTTAGCTGTAAGAGTCTCACCTTCAGTATAGGAAGGAGTTTCTGGCAAATTAGTCGGTGGAACTAAGGTGGCAACCCCTATTAGGTCATAGTTCTGTAATGCTGCTCTCTTAGGTGGCTGATTGGCTGCTTGGTTCCCTCATGCCACTCGGATGTGCTCCCTTTTGGTGTCCTTTACAGTGGGAGACTGAAACCTCAGCGGGCAGATGGACTGCCCCAAGAGTCTAAGAATTTGATCACCATATTTGATTGGGGACCCTCGGGTGGTCAAATGGCCCCTTTCTTTCCAAATAGCAGTGTATGTGCCTGTATCATCAGAAAGGCATACTTGGAGTCAGTGTAAATGGCTATTCTTTTTCCTTTTCCCAGCTCTAAAGCTCGAGTCAGGGGTATGAGCTCAGCTAATTGGGCTGAAGTACCTGGTGGCAGAGGCTTAGCCTCTATGATCTCAAAATTGGAGACTACTGCATACCCGGCTCTTCTTTTTCCATCTATGACAAAGCTGCTTCCATCAGTGTGCCAGATTTCCTCAGGATTGGTCAGAGGATCCTCCGACAATCCCTCTTGGGGTTTTGTCCAGTGGTCCAAGGTTTCTAGACAAGAGTGAAAGGGGAAAGAGCCCTCGGGGGTAGGCACGAGGGTGGCTGGGTTAAGAACCTCACAAGAGGCCTGGATTTTCCATCATCATTACTTGATGGATTTTTTGATCAGACATCCATAAATGTCTTTCCCATTTAGGAGTTGTTTTACTTGGTGGCTGGTAAAAATAGTTAGTTTGTCCCAAAAGGAGAGTTTTAAAGCATCTTCAGTCATGATTGCAATAGCTGCAAGATTTTTGAAGGCAGAGGGGCCAGGCTTGGGCGCTTGGATCGAGTCTCTTGGATGGGTAAGCTACAGGCTGGGGCTCAGATCCCAACCTTTGAGTTAACACTCCCAAGGCTATTCCCTCTCTTTCATGGATACGAAGTTGGAGTGCTTTTTCTGGGTCTGGCAACCTCAAGGCAGATGCCTGAGTTAAGGCCTGTTTTAGTATAGCCTCTGCCTTCTTTTGAGGAGTTCCCCACATCAGTGGGATTGAATTATCTCGTCCCTTTAAGCTTACATATAAGGGCTGGGCAATTAGACCATAGTTGGGTATCCAGATTCTACCATACCCAGTTAGCCCCAGGAAAGCTCGCAATTGTTTTCGAGTCGTGGGGGAGGGCAACTGGAGGATTCCTTGTACTCATCAGAGGACAGCCTCCTAGACCCGTGTGTAATCTGAACTCCCAGGTAAGTGACCTTTGTCTCCACCATCTGTGCCTTAGCACGGGAGACTTTATATCCCCTTTCTGCCAAAAAGTTTAGAACCTGAACTGCATGTTGTTGGGCATTTTCCTCATCCAGAGAGCAGATTAGTAGGTTATCTACGTATTGTAATATTTTCCCATTAGGTCCCAGGTCCAGATCTAGGAGATCCCAGCTAAGGGCCTGTCCAAACAGGTGGGGGCTATCTCTGAACCCCTGAGGTAATACTGTCCAAGTCATCTGTTGGCGTTTTTCTCCTGGGGCCTCCCACTCAAAGGCAAAAAGATATTGGGATACTTTAGCCAATGGTATGCAAAAAAATGCATCTTTGAGATCCAAGACTGTAAACCATTTGGCACTGGGTGGGATTTCTCCCAAGATTACATAGGGATTGGGTACTGTGGGATGGAGGGGGACTACAGCTTCATTTATGATCCAGAGATCTCGAACCATTCTCCAGTCTCCATCCTTTCTCTTTACTGAGAGGATTGAGGTGTTACATGGTGAACTGGTGGGGACCAATAGCCCACAAGCAAGGAATTTATTTATTAAAGGCTGTAGTCCCTCCTGAGCCTCTCTTTTAAGGGGACATTGTTTCTGGCTAGGAAAACGAGTGGGATCTCCCAGGACAATGATGACGGGTTCAGCTTGGTGGGCTCGTCCAGGAATTCCCAAGTCCCACACCTGGGGGTTAATTTTGTCTTCCCATAGTTTTTGGTCCCTCTCTATTGAAGAAGGTGTAATGGGTTCTCCAGTAGTAACCAGGAGCTGTAGAGCTCTAGGGGCTGAGAAACTTCCCATCACAAGGGTGGTCCCCAATTTAGTGAGTATATCTCTTCCCAATAAGGGAGTAGGACACTCGGGGACCACCAGAAACTGGTGGGGGAAAAAAATTTGTCCATTCCAGCAACAAAGAAGTGCTCGGGTGAATCTTTTAGTAGTTGCTTTTCCTGTAGCACCCCAAATGGTACAGGTTTGGGAGGAGAAGGCTCCAGAGCAGGAGATCAAGACAGAGTAGGTAGCCCATGTATCAACCAAGAAATTCTCAGACCTACCTGCCATATCCAGTTGCACCCTTGGCTCCAGCCCCGTGATGGTTATCTGTGACATTTGGGCTGGCTGGAGTAAGCCGCTTCAGTCCTCTTGAACCATCATGAGGGAAGGCTTGGCACTTGACCTTGAGGCTCTTGGATCCTGAGGGCAGAGTGCTGCCCAATGTCCATTCTAGGAGACTTGTCACGGTTTGGACACTCTTTGGCCCAATGCCCTGCCTGTCTACAGATTAGGCATTTGTCTCGTGCCTTGTCCTTCAAGGAATCAGGGTGTGCCATAGGGCTTCTCTGGAGGGCGGCCAGCATCTGGGCATGCCTTGTCTCTTTCCTTCTCTCCCTCTTCTGGGCCTTGGTCTCCTTCTCCTGTTCTCTGTTCTCCTGTTCTCTGGTGGCTGCCTGGATCATCTCATCTAAAGAGGCAGCAAGGTCCTGCTGCTGTAGCTGTTGTAACTTAATTCTGATATATGATGCACATTGGGACAGGAATTTGTCCTTTAAAATCACCTGTCCCTCGTAAGAGTCTAAGTCCAGATTGGTAAATTTTGGAGGGCCTCTTTTAGCCTTTCCAGAAAGGCAATGGGGTTCTCGTTGGGCTCCTGAGTTATTGCTGAGACCCGGGCATAACTGATTACTTTTTGTTGGGCTGCCTTTAGTCCTGCCTTCACACAGATTAGAAAATGATCTCTTTCCCAGATGTGCTCAGGGTCATTATAATTCCAGTTAGGATTGGAGAAGGGGAATGCAGTTTCTCCTGCTGCTGATGCTGCTGCTGCTGCTAAGTTGCTTCAGTCGTGACCGACTCTGTGCGAACCCATAGATGGCAGCCCACCAGGCTTCCCCATCCCTGGGATTCTCCAGGCAAGAACACTGGAGTGGGTTGCCATTTCCTTCTCCAATGCATGAAAGTGAAAAGTGAAAGTGAAGTCGCTCAGTCGTATCCGACTCAGCGACCCCACGGACTGTAGCCTGCCAGGCTCCTCCATCCATGGGATTTTCCAGGCAGGAGTATTGGAGTGGGGTGCCATTGCCTTCTCCAGCAGTTTCTCCTGCTGGGTATCTATCACTTGACATGTGAAGCCCCGTTGCATACCTTCGGGCTTCCTTTAAGACCCTAGTATGTTCAGGGTCAGATAAAGTTTGACTAAATATGATCATGATGTCTTTCCACGTCAAGTCAAAAGCCAAGGTAATATGTTGAAATGTATCTATATATTTGCCTGGGTCATGTGTATAGCTTCCCAAGTCTTGTTTGATCTGTCTTAGTTCTAAAAGGGAGAAAGGCTTATGGACCCGGATCGGTCCAAATTCTCCTCCAGTTTCAACTATAGACATACTTGAGCTGGCTTTTGTGGAGGGGGTGCTAACGGATATGGGGGCACATTTGGATACAAGGAAGCACCACCAGACAATTCGGGAGCTATGGGAGGCTCCAGCCTCTTTGGGGGCATGGGAGGTGAGCCTTTATGGGGGAGTTCCTCCTCTTGGTTGCCTGTGCCTAACACCATTTGCCTAGTAGGCTCACTTTTAGGGCATACAACAATCCCATACTTAAGACATAGTTCCTTCATATCTCTTCGTCGAAAGAAAATTTGGATATAGGGGATCTCTGTCCATTTTCCTTGTGTTTTGCAGAATAATTCTAGCTGCAGGAGGGTACTGTAATTTAAACTCCCATCCTCAGGCCAGTGTTCCTCGTGCCCCAGTGGATATTGTGGCCTTGCAGTGGCACAAAAGAATTTTAAGCGACTCCTCCTCAGAGTTAGAGGATTGAACAGCTTCCAGTTATCAAGGATGCATCTCAAGGGTGTCTGCCGGGAAGTAGATTGGTTATTTCCCATCTGAAAGACAGTCGTCACAGGGAGGAAAAGAAAAAAAAAAAACTAATAGGCCTCCTTCAATTTCCATGGGTGGACTTCCTTAGGGGTGAGTCTTTCTGAAGCGTATCCTACCCAGTACTGTTGCAACCTGAGAGCCAGGCATCCCCAGGTCAGGGTGCAGATCCCCAGGCAGGCTGAGGCATAACAGCCTCCTAGAGACCGAATCCCCTGGCAGGTCAAGGCATGATGGCCTCCCGAGAATTGGGTCCCTGGGAAGGTCCAGGTGTGACGACCTCCTGGGACCCCTGGGACTGGTGGGTCCCTGAGCAGGTTGAGGTGTAACAACCTTTTGAGGACCAGATCCCAAGGCAGGTCAAGGCAGGTTGACCTCCTGGGACCCCCTGACTGGAGTTTGGGCATCCCCAAGGTCTGCAGCATGACCAGTGCTGGGTAGGATTACGGGGTTGGGTATTATACAGTATTTCCCTCCCAAGGCCAGCTATTTTCTCGTTGTCACTCCAGAAGCTTGTAGAGGCAACCTTCTGGGCCCGGATAGGGCTGAGGAAAGGAGCATGAAACAGGCAGAAAGGAGGCAGAGCACAACCTTTGAAATGACATAGCACAAGGGCATAACATAAACCAATTAAAATCAATTGGGTCCTAGATGACAAGTCAAATTCAGTCAGTCAGTCCAGTCACTCAGTCGTGTCTGACTCTTTGCGACCCCATGAATCACAGCACGCCAGGCCTCCCTGTCCATCACCAGCTCCTGGAGTTCACTCAAACTCACATCCATCGAGCTGCTGATGCCATCCAGCCATCTCATCCTCTGTCGTCCCCTTCTTCTCCTGCCCTCAATCCTTCCCAGCATCAGAGGCTTTTCCAATGAGTCAACTCTTCACATGAGGTGGCCAAAGTACTGGAGTTTCAGCTTTAGCATCATTCCTTCCAAAGAACACCCAGGGATGATCTCCTTTAGAATAGACTGGTTGGATCTCCTTGCAGTCCAAGGGACTCTCAAGACTCTTCTGCCACACCACAGTTCAAAAGCATCAGTTCTTTGGTGCTCAGCTTTCTTCACAGTCCAACTCTCACATCCATACATGACCACTGGAAAAACCATAGCCTTGATTAGACAGACCTTTGTTGGCAAGGTAACGTCTCTGCTTTTCAATATGCTATCAAGCTTGGTCATAACTTTCCTTCCAAGGAGTAAGCATGTTTTAATTTCATGGCTGCAACCACCATCTGCAGTGATTTTAGAGCCCCCAAAAATAAAGTCTGACACTGTTTCCACTGTTTCCTCATCTATTTCCCATGAAGTGATGGGACCGGATGCCATGATCTTAGTTTCCTGAATGTTGAACTATAAGCCAGCTTTTTCACTCTCCTCTTTCACTCTCATCAAGAAGCTTTTTAGACCCTCTTCACTTTCTGCCATAAGGGTGGTGTCATCTGCATATCTGAGGTTATTGATATTTCTCCCGGAAATCTTGATTCCACCTTGTGCTTCTTCCAGCCTAGTGTTTCTCATGATGTACTCTGCATAGAAGTTAAATAAGCAAGGTGACAATATACAGCCTTGATGTACTCCTTTTCCTATTTGGAACCAGTCTGTTGTTCCATGTCTAGTTCTAACTGTTGCTTCCTGGCCTGCATATAGGTTTCTCAAGAGGCAGGTCAGGTGGTCTGTATTCCCATCTCTTTCAGAATTATCCACAGTTTATTGTGACCCACACAGTCAAAGGCTTTGGCATAGTCAATAAAGCAGAAATAGATGTGTTTCTGGAACTCTCTTGCTTTTTCAATGATCCAGCAGATGTTGGCCATTTGATCTCTTGTTCCTCTGCCTTTTCTAAAACCAGCTTGAACATCTGGAAGTTCATGGTTCAAGTACTACTGAAGCTTGGCTTGGAGAATTTTGAGCATTACTTTACTAGCATGTGAGATGAGTGCAATTGCGCAGTAGTTTGAGCATTCTTTGGCATTGCCTTTCTTTGGAATTGGAATGAAAACTGACCTTTTCCAGTCCTGTGGCCACTGCTGAGTTTTCCAAATTTGCTGGCATATTGAGTGCAGCACTTTCACAGCATCATCTTTCAGGATTTGAAATAGCTCCACTGGAATTCCATCACCTCTACTAGCTTTATTTGTAGTGATGCTTTCTAAGGCCCACTTGACTTCACATTCCAGGGTGTCTGGCTCTAGATGAGTGATCACATCATCATGATTATCTGGGTCGTGAAGATCTTTTTTGTACAGTTCTTCTGTGTATTCTTGCCACCTCTTCTTAACATCTTCTGCTTCTGTTAGGTCCATACCATTTCTGTCCTTTATAGAGCCCATCTTTTCATGAAATGTTCCCTTGGTATCTCTAATTTTCTTGAAGAGATCTCTAGTCTTTCCCATTCTGTTGTTTTCCTCTATTTCTTTGCATTGATATCACAGTAATCCAAGTCTATGCCCCAACCAGTAACGCTGAAGAAGCTGAAGTTGAACGGTTCTATGAAGACCTACAAGACCTTTTAGAACTAACACCCAAAAAAGATGTCCTTTTCAGGGGCTGGAATGCGAAAGTAGGAAGTCAAGAAACACCTAGAGTAACAGGCAAATTTGGCCTTGGAATACGGAATGAAGCAGTGCAAAGGCTAATAGAATTTTGCCAAGAGAACGCACTGGTCATAGCAAACACCCTCTTCCAACAACACAAGTGAAGACTCTACACGTGGACATCACCAGATTGTCAACACCGAAATCAGATTGATTATATTTTTTGCAGCCAAAGATGGAGAAGCTCTATACATTCAGCAAAAACAAGACCAGGAGCTGACTGCGGCTCAGATCATGAATTCCTTATTGCCAAATTCAGACTTAAACTGAAGAAAGTGGGGAAAACCACCAGACCTTTCAGGTATGACCTAAATCAAATCCCTTATGGCTATACAGTGGAAGTGAGAAATAGATTTAAGGGCCTAGATCTGATAGATAGAGTGCCTGATGAACTATGGACTGAGGTTTGTGACATTGTACAGGAGACAGGGATCAAGACAATCCCCATGGAAAAGAAATGCAAAAAAGCAAAATGGCTGTCTGGGGAGGCCTTACAAATAGCTGTGAAAAGAGAACCGAAAAGTCAAATTCAAGTAAACCTTAATCCCCAATCTATAAGCCAGCAGACACACCCAGAGGTGGCAGGACAGCTCTAAGGCACTGTCAAAAGATGGAGGAGTGGGTGGTTCCCCAATGGTTGGGATGATCCTCCCACTCATTAGCATAGGAATTCACCCCACTAGCAAAATCTAGCCAGGCCTAATTCCATGGCCCCAGCCCTTGCCCTCGGCAATGGTTCACACCCTGAAGAGTGGCTTCTCTCTGAATCCTAACAAATCCACCTCTTACTTATCGCTTTGTCTCTCAGTGAATTTTTGCAATGAAACATCAGAGCCTGAGCTCATTAGTTTTGGCTGGGCTTTAGTCCCGGGAGAGAGCTGAAGGACAGGAGGAAAAAGCAGTGGGAAAAACATGCCAAGCGATCCCCTTCATAGCCTGCTGGAAAATCTGCTAAATGCCTGACCGGTGCTCACAGTTTTCATTGGCCTGATTCTTGGCACAGAGAAGAGTAAGGGCAGAAGAACCCTCACCGGCTTGGGTAACAGCTACTGGGGCCCAGCAGATAGTGTCTTTGGGACATACTGAAGAGTAGCCTCTCCAGAGTCCCTCAGTTGCACCCACTGCCACCCGCCTGTTGGCGGGGGTTCAAGGAAACAAGAAACAAGAGATGGTAAAGGAATTAAGATTTTGTTAGGCATGTCCTTCCAGCCATAGGAGCGAGGACCTCCTACCTTAACCAGAGGTCTTCTGGAATCTGAGGCTGAGTCGCGTGAGCTTTCTGCTGAGTTCATTTTTTGCTGTCCTGGTCTCCAGCACGATGGGCCTCTTGTCAGTTCCCTTGCGCTGGGCTTTCTTCACATTCCACTTCAACCACAGGAGCTTTTGCTGAGTTGGGCTCCTGCTGTGCGTAGCCTCCTCCTTGTGGGGGGGCCGCACCGAGGTTGTTTCAGCCAGGTTAAATCTGAGTCACGGCACCATAGATGTCAGGTGAGTGTATTCTCCTCGGTTCTGTCTCATCACAACAAAGATTTTGAGTGACGGACATTAAAGCCTTCGGCGCGGCACAGCTCTCGGGTCTTGGAAAGACCATGTTATAGCTCTCAGGTCTCGAACAGACTGTGTTATAGCTCTTAGACAAATCAGTGTTACAGCTCTATTTTATTTAGAAGATAGCAGGAGAATCCATCCTCAAAGCATAAGGGCATGCCAACCCAAAGATGCAAAGAGAAGAGAGTGGAAGGGAGACAGAGAGAGGGAAAGAGCGCATGCACGCAGGGGAGAGAGAGAGAGAGAGAGAGTGCACACACATGCGAGGGAGAAAGAGAGAGAGCGAAAGAGAGAAAGAGCACACGCGCACAGGGGAGAGAGAGAAAGAGCACACACATGCGAGGGAGAAAGAGAGAGAGAGACAAAGAGCGCACGCACGCAGGGGAGAGAGAGAGAGCCCTTTGGCTCCTTTTTTTATATGTTTTTTCCTTTCCCCTGGGCCTGCCCTATGCAAATTGGGCTTAGTCAGGAGTGCTGTTCTACCTGAAGTCCTCACTCCGGTCCCCGGGCCTTCCTCTGAACTTCCTCTGTTCTATTTTCATGGGCTTTTCTCTTCCTCGTCTTTTAGCCACCGCCATTTTGGACTCCTTTTCCTTATTCTAACTACCTAACAGTTCCAAATCTTTGTTACCACAAGAACTGAGGGAGAGAAGTAAACCAACCTGATAAAAGTTAAAAAAAAAAAAAAACTTTTCAAATATTAATTTTGTTCTAGACACTGTTACAAAATACCCAACATCCACAACTCTCTGAGGTAACAGCTTATACTTGAAGACAGGGAGGGGAGATCCCTGCCCAGACAGCCAATCAGCTCAGGCCATTGAATCCTTCTCCCAAGATCAACCATGAAGAAACAGTAAACATATGAGAGAAGCATGAATTCCTAAAACCAAAGAGAAAATGTAGGGAATGTCTTCCCCACTCCCACCCAACTCCTCAGACCCAAAACTAGAATTGGGCAGTAGGGAGTAGGTTGGTGGAGAACTTTTAATCTGTTCTCATCTCTCCCTCAAGTTGAACACAGCTATGGGCCTGACCCTCCTGCACAGAAGCGGGCAACAACAGGGCCCATGACAGCTTCTGTTGATATTAGCAACATAAAAGCCCACTGGATGATGAGAGAGAGTTCAGGAAAACAGACTGAGAGCCCTCGGGCAATCACCCCTATACTGCCAACCAAAGCACCAGGATTGTAGACTACACTGGTATCAAATGGAGAAGGCAATGGCACCCACTCCAGTACTCTTTTGCCTGGAAAATCCTATGGATAGAGGAGCCTGAGAGGCTTGCAGTCCATGGGGTTGCTAAGAGTCAGACACGACTGAGTGACTTCACTCTCATTTTTCACTTTCCTGCACTGGAGAAGGAAATGGCAACCCACTCCAGTGTTCTTGCCTGGAGAATCCCAGGGACGGAGGAGCCTGGTGGGCTGCTGTCTATGGGGTCGCACAGAGTCAGACACGACTGAAGCGACAGCACCAGCACTGGTATCAAAAGGCTCAAAAGTGGAAAAACCTCAGGCAAAAGAGTGATCAATGGAATGGTATCAAACAGATTCTTTAAGGGTTCTATGGTTCCTGGATTTTCATCCTTAAATCACTGATTTCAGTGTAGACTAGGGCTTGGCCTTAGCCCTCCCTGCAGTGGATTATCAGACCTGCTGGTTGATATCCCAAGGGACACAAGATTACAAACTAAACCACTGGAAAGTTGAGAATCACAAACATATGCTAAGCCACACCTGTCATCTGAAACAGAAGTGTTGAAACAGAAGGACCGGAAATCTAAAAATTCTCCTTGAGTAGATGAATTAAAAAGAGAAGATGTTAGCAATATGGTATATAAACAAGAAATCATTTAAAAAGAACTAAGTAAAATTATTAGGCATGAAAAATAAAATAGTTGAAATAAAGTAAAGCAAAGCAAAAGCAAAGTCGCTTAGTCATATCCAACTCTTTGCAATCCCATGGACTGTAGCCTACTAGGCTCCTCCATCCTTGGGATTTTCCAGGCAAGAATATTGGAGTCGGTTGCCATTTCCTTCTCTAGGGGATCTTCCCGACCCAGGGATCAAACCTGGGTCCTCCCCCATTGTAGGCAGATGCTTTTTACTGTCTGAGCCACCAGGGAAGTTCAGTTGAAATAAAGAATCTATTAAATGAAAATAGAACACAAGAAATAAAATGGATATAGTTGAAGAACGAATTTGGAGAAACAGGCCTATGAGTGTCTCACAGCGGGAAAATATAAAACATAAAATACGAAAGAAGCTTGGAAATGTGTGTGATAAAGAAATGCTAACACCTAGGGGCATAAATTCCAGATAGAAACATAAAAATGGAGTAGAAAAAATATTTGAAGATACAGTGGAGAGAAATTTCCCACAAACAAACAACTGTATTTGGAAGATCTTATAAGGGCTTCCCTGGTGGCTCAGAATTCCATCTGCCAATGCATGAGACACAGGTTTGATCCCTGATCCAGGAAGATCACATGCCGTGGAGCAACAAAGCCCATGTGCAGTAACTATTTAGCCTGTGCTCTAGAGCCTGGGGACCACAGCAAGAGAAGCCACCTCAATGAGAAGTCATGCACTGCAACTAGAGAGTTGCCCCTGATTGCCACAAACAGTGAAAAGCCTGCATAGCAACAAAGACCCAGCACAGCCAAAAACAAATAAATAAATAATTGTCTAAAAAAATGTTTAAAGAAAGGACTTATAAAGGGCCAAAAGAAATAAAGCATACCAATCTCTAGACATAACAATAAAAGTTGACAATAATCAAGAGAAAAATTATAAGTCTCCAAAGGGAAAGAACAGATCACCTCCAGAGGAATGACAATGAACAGATATCCAACAGCTACACTGGGTGCTATAAGACAGTAAATAATAGTTTAAAAATGCTGGGGAAAGGTACTTTGAATGTAGAATTTTATCTTCGGTCAAATTATCATTCAAATGAGAGACAGTGATGGGGGAAAAAAAACGTTCCCTGCATTCAAGAGTTCAGAATGTTTGCCCTACAAAGACCCACATTGAAAACACCTGGGGAAAAAGTCCTTAATAAAAGGGAAATAAGTGAGACAATGCTGCAAGTGATATAGGGGAGGGAGAGGGAGAAACATCAAAATAAATAAATAAATAAATAAAAGGAGATAAGCCCAAATTTAAATTATATACAGCATAGTCAGTTTCCATGATGGGTAGGTGTATGTGTGTATGGAGGTGGGGGGATGGGGAGAGCAGCACCAGGATAAGTTAACTGGGCATAGGAGTAAGTTGAAATACAGAGCTTCTTTGGTTATTTCCCAATAAACCCACTGTATATGCGTGCTAAGTTGCTTCAGTCCTGTCCAATTCTTTGTCACCCTTATGGACCAGGCTCCTCTGTCCATGAGATTCTCCAGGCAAGAATACCAGAGTGGGTTGCCATGCCCTCCTTCAGGGGATCTTCCTGACCTAGGGATCGAACCTGTGTCTCTTTATGTCTCCAGCACTAGCAGGTGGGTTCTTTACCACTAATGCCACCTGGAAAGCCCAAACCCATTTGTACACTGAATAGTAAATAAAAAATTCATTTAATACAACTAACCTATCTAGCATCATAGCTTTGCCTAGACAAACGTAAACATGCTCAGAACACTTTCATTAGCCTACAGTTGGGCAAAATCATCTAGTACAAAGCCTATTTTATAATACAGTGTTGAATATATCATGTAATTTGTAGAACACTGTACTGAATGGTTGTGTGAATACTTGTAAGTATGCCCATTGTTTACCCTAGTGATGGTGTGGCTGACTGGGAGCTGAAGCTGCTGCCATTGCCCAGCAAAACCAGCAAACTAGGGGTTACCAGAGAGGAGAGGGTTGGGAAGAAGAGCAAAATAGACGAAGAGGCTTAAAAGGTACACACTTCTAGGGACAAAATAGATGCTTATAAGGTTGTAATGTACAGCACAGGGAATGTAGTCAATATTTCATAATAACTTTATATGGAATATAATCTATAAAAATATTGAATGACTGTTGTAAACCTGAAACTAATAAAATATTGTAAGTCAATCATACTTAAATTTGTTTTAAAAAGAACTAAATTTTTAAAAACTTTCCACTTTTTAACCCTCTGGAGATCCAACCAGTCCATTCTGAAGGAGATCAACCCTGGGATTTCTTTGGAAGGAATGATGCTAAAGCTGAAGCTCCAGTACTTTGGCCACCTCATGCGAAGAGTTGACTCATTGGAAAAGACTTTGATGCTGGGAGGGATTGGGGACAGGAGGAGAAGGGGACGACAGAGGATGAGATGGCTGGATGGCATCACGGACTCGATGGATGTGAATCTGAGTGAACTCCAGGAGTTGGTGATGGACAGGGAGGCCTGGCGTGCTGTGATTCATGGGGTCGCAAAGCGTCGGACACGACTGAGCGACTGAACTGAACTGAGAATCATCTAAATCTCAATGAACTAGAATCACTCACACTGATACAACCGCAGAAAACCCAAGTTGCATTAACCTTAACTTTCCCACTACTAGGAAATGAAATCACCCAAAAAGATAAATCTGATAAAGAGAAAAGAGACAAAGATAAAGCTTCCTAAGAGGGAATCTTGCAGGCATTCTACTTTCCAACGGAAAGGTAACAACATAGCAACCCTCTGAAAGAACTGATAGATTGTTGTTGTTCAGTCACTCGTCATGTCCGACTCTTTGGGCCCCCATGGACTGCAGCACTCCAGGCTTCCCTGTCCTTCACCATATCCCAGAGTTTGCTCAAACTCCTGCCCATCGAGGTGGTGATGCCATCCAACCATCCTGTCCTCTGTCGTCCCCTTCTCCTCCCACCTTCAATCTTTCCCAGCATCAGGGTCCTTTCCAGTGAGTTGGCTCTTTGCATCAGGTGGCTAAAGTATTGGAGCTTCAGCATCAGTAATTCCAATGAATATTCAGAGTTGATTTCCTTTCGGATTGACTGCTTTGATCTCCTTGCAGTCCAAGGGACTCTCAAGAGTCTTCTCAAACCACAGTTCAGAAGCATCAATTCTTCAGCACTCAGCCTTCTTTATGGTTCAACTCTCACATCCATACATGACTACTATGGATAGCCACAGACTACCATGGTTTATCCATATTAAAAACCACAGCTTTGACTATACAGACCTTGGTCAGTAACGTAAGGTCTTTGCTTTTTGATATGCTGTCTAGGCTTATCATAGCTTTTCTTCCAAGGAGCAAGCATCTTTTAATTTCATGGCTACAGTCTCCATCTGCAGTGATTTTGGAGCCCAAGAAACCAAAATCTTTCACTGTTTCCATTATTTCCCCATCTATTTGCCATGAAGTGATGGGACCAGAAAACATTTGTTTCCTGAATGTTGAGTTTTCAGCCAGCTGTTTCACTCTCTTCTTTCACTTTCATAAAGAGGCTTTTTATTCTTCTTCACTTTCTGTCATAAGGGTAGGGTCATCTGCATATGAGTCTACTGGTATTTCTCCTGGCAATCTTGATTCCAGGTTGTGCTTTATCCAGCCTGGTATTTCACATGATGTACTCTGCTTAGGAGTTAAATAAGCAGGGTGACAATATACAGCCTTGATGTACTCCCTTCCCAATTTGGAACCTGTCCATTATTCCATGTCTGGTTATAACTGTTAATTCCTGACCTGCATACAGGTTTCTCAAGAGGCAGGTCAGGTGGTCTGGTATTCCCATCGCTTTCAGAATTTTCCATAGTTTGTTGTGATTCACACAGTCAAAGGCTTTGGCATAGTCAGTGAAGCCAAGGTAGATGTTTTTCTGGAATTCTCTTGCTTTTTCTATGATCCAACAGATGTTGGCAATTTGACCTCTGGTTCCTCTGCCTTTTCTAAATCCAGCTTGTACATCTGGAAGTTCTTAGTTCACATATTGTTGAAGCCTAGCTTAGAGCATCTTGAGCATGATCTTGCTAGCATGTGAAATGAGTGCAATTGTGCGGTAGTTTGAACATTCTTTGGCATTGCCTTTCTTTGAGATTAGAATGAAAGTTGACCTTTTCCAATGCTGTGACCACTGCTGAGTTTTCCAAACTTGCTGGCATATAGAGTGCAGCACTTTCACAGCATCATCTTTTAGGAACTGAAATAGCTCAGCTGGAATTCCATCACTTCTACTAGCTTTGTCTGTAGTGATGCTTCCTAGGGAGCACTTGACTTCACATTCCAGGATGTCTGGCTCTAGGTGACTGGTCACACCATCATGGTTATCCGAGTCATTAAGATCTTTTTTGTATAGTTCTTCTGTGTATTCTTGTCACCTCTGCTCAATATCTTCTGGTTCTGTTAGGTCCATACCATTCCTTTATTGTGCCCATCTTTACATTAAATGTTCCCTTCATGTCTCATTTTCTTGAAGAGATCTCTAGTCTTGCCCATTCTATTGCCTTCCTCCACTTCTTTGCACTGTTCACTTAAGAAGGCTTTCTAATCTCTCCAAGCTATTCTTTGGAACTCTGCATTCAGATGGGTATGTCTTTCCTTTTCTCCTTTGCCTTTTGCTTCTCTTCTTTCCTCAGTTATTTGTAAGGCCTCCTCAGACAACCATTTTTACCTTTTTGCATTTCTGTTTCTTGGGGATGGTTTTGATCACTGCCTCTTGTACAATGCTATGAACCTCTATCCATGGTTCTTCAGGCATTCTATTAGATTTAATCCCTTGAATCTATTTGTCACTTCCACTGTATAATCATAAGGGATTTGATTTAGGTCATTGATAGATAGCAAGTCACATTTCAATCTATCTGTAATTGTTATGCATGTTTCCACTTAAGAGCAAAAGTCAGCAGGGTGTAATGTCACTCCTTTGGCCTTTGAGTGACAGCTCTCTTCAAACTGTCACCTAGTACTTACTAGCTATATTAGTGATACCTTGGGTAAATTTCATGTCTCTGAATCCCAGTGTCTACTCCCTTCTTATCTTATTTCCTTTTACCCCAACACCCCTACTGCCCCCACATCCAGGCAACGTTTCCAACTTGTTTGCTGTGCCTGTTCTTCAAAATGTACATTGTTGTTTTGTGAGCAAGTATTTCTGATTTAAATAAAAAGTTGTATATATGTATACACACACACAGGACTTAAATACCCAGGCATGTTGTTATATGTTGACTGCTACTAAACTTAGGCATCTTGAGAAGAACTCCCAGAACTATGAGTTTGGTACCTTAATCTAATTTTCATTTAATTCTTGACTATTTGCCACAAGTATGCTGAGTTGCCCACATTCCTGTTGCTCCCTTGGAAGGGGAAAAAAAAATCATCCCTAAAACAATGTGGAAGCCAGCTGGAACCTGCAGGATTTGTGAGCAAGACAGGAAACGATAGAAAAAGGCTGGCCAGCTAGGACAGCTTATCTTGGATGCCTCCAAAAAGCTGTCGTAACTTTGTTTAGCTTCGCTAGAAGCATTTAACTACACAGGGAATGAGATCAAATGATGTTTGTGACCCACTCCTAATCAGAATCTCTTCATGAATCACAGCCTTGTCGTGGTGAAGGGGCTTGTGTAACTCAATGAAGCCATGAGCCACGCTGAGCAGGGCCACCCAAGACGGAAAGGTCAGAGTGAAGAGTTCTGACAAAATGTGGTCCACTGGAAGGGGAAATAGCAACCCACTCCACTGTTCTTGCCAGGAGAACCCCATCAACTGTATGAAAAAGCAAAAAGATATGACACTGGAAGATAAGATATCCTTCCACCCCACCCCCACCAGGTGGTAAGGTATCCAATAAACTACTGGGGAAGAGCAGAGGGCAATTACAAATAGCTCCAGAAAGAATGACGCAGCTGGGCCAAAGCGGAAATGACGCTCAGTCGTGGATGTGTCTGGTGGTGGTTAAAGTAAAGTCAAATGCTATAAAGAACAATCCTGCATAGGAACCTGGAATGTTAGGTACAGAGGGGCCTAGCATGCTGCAGTCCATGGGGCTGCAAAGAGTCAAACACAACTTAGTGACTGAACAACAGAATCAGAATGTTGTAAGGGACTGCAGAAATCTTCAGAGAGACACCCGCCGCACATACATACACCCTCATTTTACACTGGGAGAAATCGAGTGCCTCCAAAGGAAGGCAACCACCAATGTCACTCGATCAACCTGGTGGCAGACCTAGGTCTCTGACTCCTTGATATTTCACCAAGCTGCCTGTCAGCAGAACCGCCAAAGTAATGCTCTCAACAGCATGGCTCACCTCCCAAATATTTTACAAATATTATCCAAGAAAGATGCATTAAGAGTGAGAATATTTTCCATCACTGTTGTTAGAGGCACTAAACCCCTACATCCTGTTCATGTTACTGGCGCCTGCCTTTGATATTGTATCCATAGCAATGTACAAATACTGTAAACATCTGCAGACCTAGGGGATGTTCTTGCCATTGGTTAAAGGTACAGCAATAATATGTTGCACATGTACACTGAAAAGGGGGTATTTATAGCTCTTATGAAGCTTTAACATCTGCACAGCTTAAGAACTGGCTGGGCTTGTGTTCTGAATATTACAGAACATTTCCTAGGAAACTGAAAATAAATATATTACAAAATTTCCATTTTGAAATACATTTAGTATTGTCCTGGCATCCTGTAATGCCTGTTGCAAAACACACTGTAGATATTATTAACTAAAGTACAGATCTTGTTCAAATTTCACAAAATTTTATGCTCGTGTCCATTATTTGTTTTTATACTTTATTTGAGATTCCACATTGTATTTAGTTGCCTTGAGCAGCTTCAGCTGCATGCGACAAGTTCTGATAAATTGTCTTTTCATTTTTAATCTGTTACAAATATTTTCTAATTTTCCTTGTTACGGCTTCTTAGATACACCATCATTTAAAGTGGACACTTAACTTCCAATACATGGGGCTTTTAAAGTATCTTTAACATTAATTTCTCATTTAAATGCTTTCTTCTCTGTAATCACCCTTTGTGTTTTTGCAGTCTTTTAATTTTATTGAGGTTTTTCAATGGCTGTCAAAGATCTCTCTTGGTAACTATGACACTGCACTTGAAAATATGTGGGCTATTTTCAAATATCTTTTGATATTGATTTTTAACATAATTCCACAGTGACAAGAGAACAGACTCTGTATGATTTCAGTACCTTTAGACCATGAAATTTTTGTACTTATGTCCCTGGATATGTTGCAGTGTCTCCTGGTTTATAGTCTATGGGAGCTTGAATAGAATTTGCATCCTCCTAGTGTGTGGAAATTATATAAATCTTAAGTATGTTGAATTGGTTCATAATGCTTTTCAGGTCTACTATATCCTTCTACTTTTCTATTTATCCTATTAATTTATGAAAGCTTGATATTGAAACTCCAACTAAAAATCTTAATTTATCTACTGAAAAATAACTAATAAGTAGTGGAACTATATGTAACTTATTTTGTATTTTCAAGTCTCCTGCAAATGTGTTATCATGCTTTCATAATTTAAAAAATAAAGAAGGAAAAAAGTTTTTAAAAAAGGAAGAATGTTGTCTCCTCAGGAGTTCTGGTTAATGCATCATACAGCGCAAACTGAAGAGGAGGGAGGAGACCCCAACAGGTAAAGAAAATTTGTATGTTTGTGTTTCTTGTCTTGCCATAAAGTATGGATTTCATTTCCTCATATCTATACAGTGGACATACTATGTAATAGTGTGCTGTGTGTCTCTTCTCTGCTTGGTGGTTGGTAATGTCATGTTGACAGCTTAAAATTGTCTGCAACAGGAATATGTATGAAGAAGGAATTCATAGGGCCTGGACTCCATCTTAGGCCTGTTCATGCTGATCATCATAAAATTTTCTGTATCTATCGGAGTGTAACCTCGGGTGGGCCGAAAGAGCATAAGAGAGAGCTAACTCAATTATTCCCTGAAGTCTGGGGGGAAGACAAACCCCCCATCCCCCTCCAGGCTGGCTAAACATCAAGTCCCAGCAATAACTGAACTCAAACCAGGCACCATCCTGGTTAGAAGCACCAGTACCTGCTACCAATAGAGGCCTGGGCTGGCATACTGCCTCACATCAATAGACTGAAACAAGCGGGCATTCTAGTAGAGTGCCAATTGGCTTCGAATATGCCGATCCTACCAGTCAAAAAGGAAGGAGGACAGGACTATAAGCCTGTACAGGATCTCAGGCTAGTCAACCAGGCTACTGTGATTTTACACCCGTATACCTATACCCCTATACCTTACTTAGCCTCCTCCTGCCAAGGACTAAAGTTTATACTCACCTAGATTTCAAGGATGCCTTCTTCTGCATACGCCTCACCCCAGGATCACAGCCCTTCTTTGCCTTTGAATAGGAAGATCCAGTCGAGGGCACCAAGCATCAGCTCATCTGGAGTCCCCCACAAGGGTTTAAGAACTCCCCAGCCATCTTTGGGGAAGCCTTGGCTTCTGGCCTGAACTCATTCCATCCGGAAGAGTATGGATGTTGGCTCCTACACTATGGGGATGACCTGCTGCTGGCCGCCGAGACCAAGGAAAAATGCTGGAAAGGACAAAAGCACTGCTCCAGCTGCTGATGGAAGCAGGTTACCAGGTGTTGAAGAAGGAGGCACAGACCTGCAAGGAGGAGGTAAGGTCTCTGGGGTTTGTTTTAAAGAAGGACACGAGGTTCAGACCCTAGTTGGGTCCTATATACTGATGGCACCAGCCTGATACAGCAAGGACGACGGCTGTCAGGTTAGCCAAAGCGGAAGGGCCATCAAGACTGAAAAGGGATGGTGGGAATTGCCAAGGGGCAAATTATTGGCACCGGAGGAGCTGGCACTCAATCTGGTAAGCCAAGCACACCAAGCGACCCACCTAGGCCACGCTGCCTGCTCACAGGTTAATGCTGCCTCTCGGGTATTCAGACAAAAACCTCCAGGTATTCAGCTGAAAGGCACGCTGCCCTTTGAACACCTGGGAGTGGACTTCACTGAAATGAAACCTCACCGACACCACCGTTACCTGCTGGTCATGGTATGTGTGTTCTAGGGATGGGTAGGAGCTTTTCCTACCGGGACTGAAAGAGCATCAGAAGTAGCCCAGTGCCTGCTCAGGGAAACAGTTCCAAGATTTGGACTTCCTACCAGCATTGGTTCAGACAATGACCCAGCTTTTGTAGCTGATTTAGTACAACAAGTAAGCAAAACTTTAAACATCAAATGGAAACTGCACACTGCATATAGGCCCAGAGTTCTAAGATGGTGGAATGAACCAACCGGACATTAAAGAGACTCTCCAAGAGGATCATAGAGACTGACTGCTCCTGGGTGGACTTGCTTCCGACGGCTCTGCTCAGACTCAGGATGACCCCACAGTCCCAAGGCTATTCTCCATACGAAATTGTGAATGGGAGGCACCCTCCCATAATAAAACAGATGTCAACAAATTTGCCTCAGGTAAGGGGGTATAGGATTTCACAGCAGATGTAACTGGGTAAGGTAATAAATCGGGTAACTAAGTTTGTACAAGAAAGGGTGCTGTTCCCCCTTGGGGAACAGATTCATGAGTTTACGCTTGATGACGAAGTATGAGTCAAAGATTGGAAACGTGATTTGCTAGCCCCTTGGTGAAAGGGCCCTTATGTTGTTCTAACTACCCCTACTGCAATTAAAGTTGCAGGTATTGTCCCTTGGATCCATCATACGAGGGTGAAGAGAACATACCACACAGACCCAAAAAACGCTGAATGGACTGCACAGAGGGACCACGCTGACCCTCGAGAGACTAAGACCATCCTTAAGAAGAAGGAAAAAAAGATCCTGGATGAGCCCCTTCAGGATGAAGCTGCACAATCAACTCCTGCTGCTTGGCCTCATCAAGGTGATTTTGAATTTAACTTGCGCTTCAACTTAGGACAATGTTTTCATCTCATGGGCACATTCCTATGCAGACTTCCACAACACTTCCAGCTGCTGGGTACGTAGGACTATGCCTCTGTCAGTGATGGAGGGACTTCCTTGGTGGGTGTTACAGCTCTGCTAAGGAGATTTTAAACCACTCTGCTCTTTTCTGGGATGACAAAAAGAGACTTTCTTCTCTCTTGCCAATCATAACCTCTCCTTGCTCTCTTGGTGTAAGACCTACAGTCAATAGACTTGGGTCATGGGGTTACGTTTGATATAAATGCCAGAGTAACAAAAGCCTAACCTACAACAAACCCCAGTAAATCTAACCTTATTTACATGCTAGGTGGACAAGATCCGTGTTTCAATGGTATGAATATATTGCTGCCTTATTTGTACCCTGTATAGGGAAACAGATATCATGATTAAAGCAGAGGCCTTGACTAATTTCACACAACAGGCCCTCCTAGATAGAACAAAAGCCATCCAAGCCTTAAATGAAGAGCCGATCCAAATGAGAAAAGCGGTAATTCGTAATAGCATGGCTTTGGACATACTCACAGCTGCTCAAGGAGGGACCTGTGCTATAATTAAGGTTGAATGTTGTGTATACATTCCTGACTTATCTGGCAATGTATCGCCTGCTTTAGATGACATGAAAAACCAGGTAAAAGCAATGTCAAATGGAAACATTCCTTTCTGGACTTCGGTCCTATCTTGGGTGAAAGGCGATTGGTGGAAAACTATATTTACCGCTGTTATAGTTGCCTTGATAGTTCTGCTTTGTGGACCCTGAATTTTACAATGTATTATGAACTCTGTAACCCCAAGGTTGATGTCATTCTCCCAAATTGGCGGTCGGAGAGCCAGGGTGCAATATATCCCTGTGAATGATGCTCATAATATGAGTTAAGAGCATCAAGAGGGGGGAATGAAGAAGGAATTCACAGGGCCTGGACTCCATCTTAGGCCTGTTCATGCTGATCATGCTTGGCCACCTTTCCAATGGACTCTGACCTCTGTGTTTAGTGCCTATGAACACAACAGCAGAAGGATAAGACCCCCTCCAGACAGGGGAACCTTAAAGATCGTATCTAGGTTACTTATCGCCTAAGAGAAAACATATGCTAATCACCCCTTCCTCCAGACAGGCCATAAATGTTTCTGTATCTATCGGAGTGTAACCTCGGGTTTATTGATTATTGGCTAATTGTTTGAGCACATGAGCACATAGCACATGAATGAGGGGGTTATTGGGATTGTATTTTCCTTGGTTGATGTAAGTCTCAAGGAATTTGGGGTGGTGGGTTCGGACATGTACACATGGGGTATAAAAGATTTTCACAAATGCTGGTCGGGGTCCTTGGCTAAGAGGAGACTCTGCCTTGGGCCCGCCGGTGTAACAAACTGCGCTCCACTATCTGCATTGTCCTTCTGAGTGAGTTTGTTTCCTGGAACACGTGGCTACAACATGTATACTAAGGAAATTGGCGAATGCTATATTGGTTGATTTATTATTTTGTTGCTTATCTAGATTTAAGAAAGTCAAGGGGAAAATATTAATAATGCAGATTAAACTTCAAAGTGTGAATGACTAGAGCCCAGGATGAAAGCAGATTTAGTTCAATGAACATAGTTTGTACAAGAGTGAATTTATCAGCAGATCTTATCATATGTGAGACAATCCATTTATCAGGAAAAGAGCAGACTGAGATGCAACTTCATTTGTCAAATCAAGGTTGAAATGCACCCATGGTTTGACTGTGGATTCAAGAGCATCCTGGGAGGAAAATCAACTATATCAGATTTGTAGGAAAGACAACTGTGTATTTTATATTATCTGTAAATTTATTTTGTAAATATACATGATTAATATCAGTAAAACTTATAATAATGTATGTATTAAACACACACACACTGTAGGCCAAAGACAGGCATTCCTTGTGAAATCCCATTATATCCTTCGAATTTGCAGGAATCCCACAGAATGACTTCTATGTTAATGACAAGAAGAAAAACATTCTTTGAACAGTCACTGAGTGGCCAGGCATTACGCTTAGAGCCTTGTTTGCATTCTTTCACTTAATCCTCACTTTAACCCCTAAGAGGTTTGTCCTGCCAGCCCATATTTCCAGTTACAAAACTGATGCCTAATGAAATTAAGTAGCTTGTTAACAACCAGAGCTGGTGAGTGGTAGAACCAGGAATCAAACCAAGATCCCCATGACTCCAAAACCTATGTTTGTTACATGTGTGTTTGTAGCCTATTGGTTACAAACCAAGTGGTTTGTAATTGGTAAATTACAGACGCAACTATAGTGTATTCATGGTGAAATACATTGCTTTGTGAAATACTTATTTAAAATGGACTCCATCATCTAAATCCTTGTGTAGAAATTACTTGCTTTCTACTTCAAGCAAGCAATCCATATTGCCTTTTAAAACAGAGGAGAGTATTTATAAGGATATTAGGGGATTCTTGGTTCTTGGTGTTTAACAGAATAGATAATTCTATAATCCTTCCACTAAATATCCAGACAAACTGTAACAAGAATCTTTTAAATGCATGGATGAGCTTTCAAGGGAGTAACTGACTTCCAGAGGCAAAAAACAAAGTAAGCTTAAGTGAGAACAAGACTAAACATCCGAGCTGATACTCTGTTGGTTCCCAAGGTGATGTGGTAGGATTGGCCTAAATAATCAGAAAGTGTGAGTTTGAATTATCATGAAAGAATAATGCAAATGGAAATGTGTAAAATATTCACTCAATAACAAAACCCCTCTCGATCAGCCTAGGCTCAAACAGGGAAGAGATCTCTCTCCTCCCAAAATCCTAACCGCACAGTTCAGGAAGCCAATTCAGAAAACTGCAAATGACCCTGATTGAGTGATATATCCCTGGGATCTCTGGCACAAGCAAATACAAAATCTCTTTGCAACCCACTTCTGGCAAAGCTACTACAGATAAAAGCTATACTGCAGATTAGATCACAGCCCAAATGAAAATCACTGAAGGAAACAATCTACCACATATGTGTGCGTGCTAGGTGCTCAGTTGTGTCCAACTCTTTGCGACACTATGGACTGTAGCCCACCAGGCTCCTCTGTCCATTGGATTTTCCAGGCAAGAATACTGGAGTGGGTTGCCATTCCCTTTTCCAGGGGATCTTCCCGACCCAGATATCAAACCCAGCTATTAACAGGATTAGAGTCTCTGGCTTCCCTCATAGTCCAGTATTAAAAATCTGCCTTGCAATACAGGAGACACAGGTTCAATCCCTGAGCCAGCAAGATCCTACATGCCACGGGGCCACTAAGCCCATGTGCCACGACTCCTGAGCCTGCACGCTGGAGCCCACGTGCAGCAACTACTGAAGCCCATGTGCAGCAACTACTGAAGCCCATATGCCCGAGAGCCCATTCTCCGCAAGAGAAGCCCTTGCAATGCGAAGGCCACATACCACAACTAGAGAGGGGCCCTCGCTCTCCACAACTAGAGAAAAAGTCCACAACGCAGCAGTGAAGACCCAGCACAGCCAGAAATAAATGAAAAGGATTAGAGACTCAAAGAACTTTTTAGGGGATCAATCTCTGCTGTCTTCAGATGTACAAGTGCTCCAGGGAGAAAAGGAGGATGTCACCCCTGCCTCAGAGGCAAGTTTTACATGAAATCTGGTCTTGCTGGCTAACCACCAGCAAGAGGGGCATGGGTGGATACAGTACCAAAGAGCTCAAATGCACTAAGGAAAATGGACGTAGTAAATAAGACTGGAAGAAAGGAGCCACTGCCACCTAACTAGCCATGCAGCCTTGAGCAAATCTTTTACCTCTTGAACTTGGGTTTCTTCATGAGGCAGTTAAACCTGAGATTTACATAAGCTTTCAGCTTTAAAATTCCATGAAATCCCAGAAGCACTATTGGTTAGTGAAATGATTTATTGGGAATAGTGAGTTTCCTTTTACTGGAAGTATTCAAGAAGAGTGAGGATAGCCACTTGTCCAGTATGCCATGCCAAGAATTTCTATATTAGTTAAGAAGTTAAGATTTGATTTTGAGTAGTAAAAACAACAGAAATGGAGACTTCCTTGGTGGCCCAATGGTTAAGAATCTGCCTCGCAATACAGGGGACATAGGTTAGATCCCTGGTTAGGGAACTAAGATCCCACATGCCACAGAGCAACTAAGCCCGCATGCCACAAGTACTGAGCCCATGCATTCTAGAGTGCAAGCAACACAACTAGAGGGCCTGAGGGCTGCAACTGCATATCACAGCTAGAGAGTCCGTGTGCCACCGCTGAGACCTGACATGGCCAAATACATATAAATAGATTTAAAATATTATTTTAAAAATCAAATAATAGTTAACATTGATTGAATATATAATATGTGCCCAGCACTATTCTAGGCATTTATACACATCTCATCTGATTCTCTCAACAACTCCCAAGAGGACACATTTACTATTAACATCCTCATTTGACACTCAGGTCAGAGACAGCAAGTTACCAGAGGTCTCTCATCTAGAAAGAGGCAGAATTGAGACAGGAAACCATGTTATTCTGACTCCCCCAGCTGTTACCCATCACCCAGTTCTGCCTTCAGCCCCTGATGCAGCCAGGATGGGCATGCCTTCCTCTGGCCTGGGCTCTTGAGTACAAGGCGATGTGACTGCCTCCAGCTACATCGTCCTCCAAAGTGAACAAGTGAGCATGGAATGCAGCCAGCTTGCTAACATGGTTGCTTTCCTAAGTCTTGTGATGTGAGCAGGAAGGAGCTGCCATCGCTGGAGTTCCTTTCACCCCCACTTCATTTTGCAAAAGGGGACCCTAACACCCAGAGAGGGTGAGCTAACCACCCAAGCACACACAGCAAAGAGCAGCAGAGCTGGGAAATAGCTACCTTGGGTCCTAACTTCCAGGCCAGTTCTCAATGTTTTGTTTTGTTGTTCAGCTTAACTAATATACATATACAACATAAGAGCTGTGAGCTGAGATTATTCAGTGCCTTAATGAGAACTATAGCCCAGGAGACAGCCCCTCAGACTGCTTTGAAGAACTGCTCTGAAGAGGTCTGTGATTTTGAGGAGTACGTGCAATCAGGCACATATCTCTGCAGAAGGTTGCTATCAGTCACAAGGATCAGATATCTCAGCTAATTATTTTAATGCTTTTCTAAGCATGGACTGATGCAAGAATTTGGGTTTGTAAAAATTTCTCCTGAAAATATCTAACTATCTGAGGGCCTGTTCTGCCAGTTTTCCCAGAGCACAGAGTGTCTCATTCTTGAGCTTCACCCTGAATTCTTTCCAGAGTGCTATCCGTCAATAACTGAAGTGGCATTTAGTGACTTGAGTCTTGTAGAAACGGGTGACAAGCAACATTCCTTAATTGGTGAGTTAATTCCTATGACCAAGGTAGCTCACATATGTCCCTCAGTTTTCAGATCCAACATATACACATTTTTTCCGATGAACCACAACAAATTAGAGATCCACAAGGGTAGCAATTATTTAAAATTAAATTCTCTGCCTCTTTTAAAAATTCGAATGTAACCTTGCCCCACACAACGGAATTTACCTTTTATCGATCCTGAATCAGTATTTCTGCCCCTTCAGGCAAATTTCTTCACTAACATTGACCCAAAAGTACATATTCCCACCTACTAACCTTTGTCCAGGCCACCAGCCCAAGAATTCCCTCCAGAATCCTCTCTTCTTTATCAGGGCAAACTGGAAATTCAGGTTCAAATAGTCACCCTGAGGAGAAACCAATCATTGGAACATCTGTTTTCAAACTAAATTTATACCTCAGTCAGAAACATGAAACTTCAGCACCCTATTTAAGCTTCAGCACAACACACAAAAATTTCAATATATTTTAGATTTACAAAGGAATAAAATTTGCAGACGGGTTGGAACAGTGTAGAATTCTCCACTCATCTATTCATTGGTCCTAGGGAACACAGTTAAAGCAGAATTATTCCAGAGGTAAAATATCAATACTTGTATATACCTTCTTTTTTCTCTTCCTTCCTCTTTTTTTCGCTTCTGTTCTGTTTTTGTTCCTTCTTGGTCAAGTTCAGTGATGTTCAAATTTTGGTTGCAAAAATTCTCAATTTAAGTGTGATTTTTTTAAAGGATGTTCAAGGCCTAGGTAAGTGTCATACGCTAGTTTGGGAATCAACTCCTAGTAAAATGCACTTTTCGTATCCAGAGGCACGTCCACAGTGAGGAACGGGCTTTGGAGTCCAGTGTGACCTTGGATAGGTTTCTTATCTGTTCTCAGTCCCATTCATAAAACGAGGGCAATGAAGGTGGAATGAGTGGGTCCTGGGCTGTTCCGGCCTGCTCGCTGGCACTCACTCCGTGTCTCTTCACCCTTAGCTGCAGTTAGCTTGTCCTCAGCATCATTTCCTCAGTTGGCATCGTGGCCACCAGGTCCTTCACACTCAGGATCTGTGTCCTATGCTGGGGCCCAGAACTCTGCTCTCCACTTTCTCAAGGACCACGGAGCTTTCAGAGCGTGCGGAGGCAGGGCCCAGCCCCTTTTCTCCCTTACATTTTCTACATGGTCTCCCCAACTGGCTGTCGTCTACTCACTTCTGGTCCCTCCCAGCCTTGCTTTCTCATCCACTTCTCATCCCTCTGCTAACCTCCCAGCTAGACTTGGGCAAGGCCCTTTCTCTGGCCCTTTCTCAGTTTCCTTTCCTGGACAAGGAGGAGTGGGGCTACAACAGGAGTTGTTACTGCCACTACAAAGATATCCCATGCTTGCTGTAACACATCAGATCATTCAACAATAAGAAATGCCTGACACAAAATTGCCAGTTAATTAGTACCTCTCTGTCATCCTAATTCCTGTGTATAATAACAGTGATTGCATCTTTAGCAGCTGACTGTGCATTTTTTTCTAGGTATCAGTTATATAGAGAGAGACATGTATAAAATAGTATATCATATACATGCATACAGATTCACAGATGTACTTTGGTTCGTGATGAGATTGTATTGTGCACATTTTTCTGCAACTTGCTTTCTTTATTCAACAGTAAATCTTGCAGGTAATTCCACACTGGTGTACATAGACAGAATCCATTCATTTAATTTATTTACTTACAGATTTACCGACAGACAGCACTGTGTAGGTTTAAGGTGCACAGCATAATGATTTGACTTATATACGCATCATGAAATGATCATTGCAATGTTTAGTGAACATCCATCATCTCATATAGATCCAAAATTAACAGAGAAAAGTTCTTCATTAATGAGAACTCATAGAATTTACACTCTGAACAACTTTCATACAATATATAACATACATCAGTGTTAATGTGTTAACTATATTTATCATTTTGTACATTACAACCTTATTACTTATTTATCTTATAATTGGGAGGTGTGCATTTTGACGGCCTTCATCCAGTTCCGCCTCTGACCACCCACACATCTGATCTCTTTTTTTATGAGTTTGTGTGATTGCATTTTTCAAAGTATCATTGATCAACAACACTGTCTTAGCTCCTGTTACTCACCTTAGTGATTTGATGTGTCTATACATTTCAAAATGATCACCATGATAAGCCTAGTTGTCATCTGGCACCATGCAAAGATATTACCTAATTGACTCTAATTCCCTACTCTATTCAATTCATATCTGTCATTCACTTATTTTCCAACTGGCAGTTTGTACTTAATCTCTCTCATCTATTTTTTTCCTGTCCCAACCTCCACGCCTCTGATAACCATCTTTTTGCTCTCTGTATCTATAATTCTGCTTCTGTTTTGCTATATTCTGCTTCTGTTTGTTCATTTGGTTTTAGACTCCACATATATGTGAAATTATACAGTATCTGTCTTTCTCTAGCTTCTTTCACTAGGCATAATACCATCCAGGTGGACCATGTTGTCACAAATGGTAAGATTTCATTCTTTTTTATGACTAATATTCCATTTTGTGTGCAGATAGATATACACACACACGTACACACATCTCATCTATTAGTGGACACTAAGGTCGCTTTCTGGGCTCTCTGCATGGCTCAGCTGGTAAAGAATCGCCTGCAGTGTAGGAGACTTGGGTTTGATCCCTGAGTTGGGAAGATCCTCTGAAGAAGGGAACAGCTACCCACTCCAGTATTCTGGCCTGGAGAATTCCATGGACTGTATAGTCCATGGGGTCACAGAGTCGGACATGATTGAGTGACTTTCACTTAGAATTAGGTTGCTTTCATATCTTGGCCATTGTAAATAATGCTGTAATGAATGCAGGGATAGATAGGTTTTTGTTTTCTTTGGATAACTACCCAGGAGTGGAATTGCTGGATCATATGGTAATTATATTTTTAATATTTTGAGGAATCTCTATACTGTTTTCCATAGTGGCTACAGGTTCAATGCAATCCTTATCAAAATGCCAAGAATATTTTTCACAGAACTAGAACAAATCTAAAATTTGTACAGAAGCACAAAAGACCCTGAATAGCCAAAATAACCTTGAGAAAGAAGAACAAAGCTGAAGGTAACATGCTCTATGATTTCAAATTATACTACAAAGCTACAGTAATCAAAACAGTGTGGTACTGGAACAAAAACACACACACAGATCAAGGGAACTGAATAGAGCCTAGAAATGAATCCAATCTATGCTGAAGGAGGCAAGAATATACAATGGGGGAAGAAAACCTCATTGACATGATGTTAGGAAAACCGAACAGCCACGTGCAAAAGAATCAAACTGGACTACTCTCTCAAACTATGCACAAAAATGAATTCAAAATGGATTAAAGAATTAAATGTAAGACCTAAAACTATAAAACTTCTAGAAGAAAACAGGCGATAAGCTCTATAACACCTGTATTGATAATATCCTTTTTTGATGTGTCTCAGGCAAAATAACAAAAATAAACAAATGGGACTATATCAAGCTAAAAAGTTTTTGCACAGTGAAGGAAAAGGCCACCTACCAACTGTGCAGTGCTTAGTCGCTCAGCCATGTCCAACTCTTTGTGACCCCATGAACTGTAGCCCGCCAGGCTCCTCTGGCCATGGGGATTCTCCAGGCAAGAATCCTGGAGTGGGTTGCCATGACCTCCTCCAGGGGATCTTCCCAACCCAGGGATCAAACCCAGGTCTCCTGAATTGCAAGTGGATTCCATATCAACTGGGAGTAGATATTTGCAAATGATATAAAATAAGATATAGTTTATACTTGTGTGTGTGTATACAGTGCCTTTTTAAAAAGTATTATTTATTTACTTTTGGCTGCACTGGGTCTGCACCGCTTTAGGCAGACTTTCTCTAGTTTGGCAAGTGGGGGCTATTCTTTGTTGCGGTGCTCAGGTTTCTCATTGTGGTGGCTTCTCCTGTTGCAGATCACAGGCTACAGGTGCATGGGCTTCAGCAGCTGCAGCATGCGGCCACAGTAGTTGTGGCCTCAGATTCTAAGGCATGCGGCCACAGTAGTTGTGGCTCTCAGGTTCTAGAGCACAGGCTCAACAGCTGTGGTTCATGGGCTTCGTTGCTCCACCACATGTGGAATCTTCCCAGACCAGGGATTGAACATGTGTCTCCTGCACTGGCAGGCAGATTCCTATCCACTGTGCCACCAAGAAGGTCCCTGATACCCAAAATATATAAAGAACTCATACAACTCCATTCATACAAACAATCTGATTTTAAAATGGGCATATCTAGACAGACATTTTTCCAAAGAAGACATACAGACAGTCAACAGACACATGAAAAGATGTTTAACATCACTAATCATCAAGGAAATGCAAATCAGATTGTGGTGGAGAGGGATGCTGCACCATGTGGTAAAGAATCCACCTGCAATGCAGGAGCCGCAGGATATATGGGTTAGATCCCTGGGCCAGGAAGATCCCCTGGAGGAGGGCACAGCAACCCACTCCAGTATTCTTAGCAGGAGAATCCCATGGACAGAGGAGCCTGGTGGGCTACAGTGCATAGGATTGCAAAGAGTGAACACAACTCATGACTGAAGCAACTTTAGTGTGCATGCATGTACAATGCCTAACTTCTGTGACCAAGGATCGAAACTATGCCCCCTACAATGCAAGTGTGCATTCTTAACCACTGGATCAGCAGGGAAGTCCAAGAGAAATGCAAATCAAACCATACTGAGATACCATCTCGCACATGTCAGAATGAGGGAAAGTCGCTTAGTCGTGTCCAACTCTTTGTGACCCCATGGACTGTATAGTCTGTGGAATTCTCCAGGCCAGAATACTGGAGTGGGTAACCTTTCCCTTCTCCAGGAGATCTTTCCAACCCAGGGATTGAACCCAAGACTCCACATTGCAGGCAGATTCTTTACCAGGTGAGCCACAAGGGAAGTCCAAGAATACTGGAGTGGGTAGCCTATCCCTTCTCCAGAGGCTCTTCTTGACCCAGGAATTGAACCGGGGTCTCTGGCATTGCAGGTGGATTCTTTACCAAGTGAGCTGTCAAGGAAGCCCACGTGTCAGAAAGGTGAATCAAAACAAGATACAAAAAGACTATAAACCCAACAGCGTTTTAGGAGGTGTTAGAAACAAAAGCAGGATATTGTGCGTGAGCCCTGCCTACAGCACCACCGAGAGGGTGGGCACGCCACCCAAGCCACACTTCTAATTCAACTTGCGGTCTGCCCCTCCCCTGCCATTTAAAGGACCAGCTCCCCCTCCCTCAGGGAGCAAGCAAGGACACCTGTTACTTGTTTTCACTCCCTTCTGCTGCAGCACAAGTCCGAGTCTGAGTCAAGCTTTGCCTGCATTTCCCATCTGGCCTCTTATCACCTTCTGCTGATTAAAGTGTCCAAGAACCCACATCAGTGCACAGAGTGTCCTTAGCTTATATTTTATTCCAGCTCCAGTCTTGAGCAAAATGAGATCATTGCCCCCAGAGAACACTGATAAGGTTCTCACAGAGCTGGAGGACATGCCAGACGACTCCCTACCCGCCAAGGCCACAGGACCCTGGAGTCCTAAGTGAACACTTTGTTGGGAAATGTCTGTGGCTTTGACAATGGACTGAACTGACGCTGAGAAATGTGAATCTGTGCAAAAAATGTCTCAAAACTAAGCAGGTAGGATACCTTTAAGCTGGTTTCCTCCACTTTTAAATGTGGATTCATCACACTTCAAAAAACACTGGGTGGGAAACTGCCCTTACCAACCTCTGGGATAACCACAGAATGCCGCTCATACAGTACCAGCCGGGATGGACTGAGAATCAAGCACACAGTGCTTGGAACGGTGCTTGACATAAAGTCGGAATCAATGAACGGCAGCATCAGTGAATGTCGCCATTTAGGACGACAATTGCTGATGGTATACTGGTTAACATTAGGCCTGTACACAGCAGATTTCCCTACCTTCCTACATCTTCCCCTGCCTGGGAGGATTTGGGACTGTTTGCCAGGGGATAGAGTTTTAAACAAAAACAAAACACAAAAGACTTCTTAAATCTCACCTGGTTAGGTCCCCTGCACCTTCTGTCCTCTACAGAGGCATCTATACCCACACTCCCCTGGTTCATTCTCTCTGCCTGTAGCTTGCGTGGCCATGGGCTAGCAGCCCTGTTCCATCTGTGTGGAGGAGGGTTGGCCTGGCCCCTGCGGAGCTAAGACCTTTCTGGAACCAGTCTTGTCTGCCCAGAGACAAGAAGACAAGGAGGCTTTTGTGGACTCTGGCCCTCCCAGCCACTGAGCCCCTTCCAGCTTGGCAGTCCCTCTCCTCCGCTCCACCTCCAGAGAGATGGCCAGCTCCCACTAACCGTTTGCTTGGCCCCTTGCCTTTGGGTGTGGGCCGGGGGAGCAAGCCCTGCCAGATGCCCCCTACCCACTTTTAGCACCTCAACAGGCCAGCCTGGGAGGCCACACACATCCTGCAGCATTGCCAGTGGGTGCATGGGTATCCTGGGAGCAAGTCTCCACATTTCTGTGTGACCTTAGGCCACCCCCTGACTTCTCCAAGCGTCATACTCCGAGTGAGGGTTCAACTGTGGATCTTGGTGGTAACTGCCAGGGCGGAAGCATGAGAGGAAAGGATGACTTCGCACATTATAGCACTTTAACTACGCAGGCAGTTATGGGTCATCTTTCCCTAACTTAAGAACTTGCCACTCTGAGCCTCCAAAGACCCAATCTGCCCTCTTCTACCTCCACCTCCCTCCAGATTTCCTCAGTACCTAGTTACTCACCTGGGGCCTGATGATGCTTCAGAGCATGAATTTTAGAATCTGGTCTACCTGCCTTCCAACCTGGGATCTGCAGCTTTCTGATCTAATCAAATATATCTTCTCTGAAAATACATGGGTTTCACTAGGTCAATGATGCCATCCAACCAGCTCCTCCTCTGCCGCCCCCTTCTCCTCTTGTCCTCAGTCTTTCCCAGCATCAGGCTCTTTCCCAATGAATTGGCTCTTCACATCAAGTGGCCAAAGTACTGGAGCTTCATCTTCAGCATCAGTCCTTCCATTGAATATTCAGGGTTGATTTCTTTTAGGACTGACTGGTTTGATCTCCTTGATGATATTAATATATCAGATTAATAATCAGAATACATAAAGGAAAGAGGGAAAATAGGAAAAAAAGTATTTGAATAGGCAAATAAAACTCCACTTTACTCATAAAAAATAACATGTAAATAAAAATAACAAGGTAATTTTTTTCATCATCAAACTGTCAAAATATTAAAAGATAAATATCCAGTGTGCAAAAATGTACAGGGCTGCCTGTACATACAATTTCAAGTCTTCCCACTGCGGAAGCATTTTATGTAAATAGCGCCACCTGCAGCACAATTCCAATCTAGACTGCAGAGTAACTGGGTGTGCCTTGGAGCCCTGCTCTCAGTGGCTGGCCCCTACTTTGGGCTTAGTAAGAATCATTGGCATATCCAGCAAGAGGCCAGCTTAGCTAGATTCCAGTCCAGTTCCCTCAGCTTGGTAAACTCTTCCAGTTCCTTGTCTATGCGGTTCCTAATATAAATTCAGACAAAATGTGTATACATGGAACTGCATGGAACTGAATAATATATGGAAAGTGAAAGTCACTCAGTCCTGTACAACTTTTTGCAATCCCGTGGACTGTATAGGCCAGAATACTGGAGTGGGTAGATGTTCCCTTCTCCAGGAGATCTTCCCACCCCAGGGATTGAATCCAGGTCTCCCACATTACACGCAAATTCTTTACCAGCTGAGCCATCAGCGAAGCCTATATTTGGGGATTTTTACTTTCATGCTTTTATTTTCATGCTCATCTCATCAAATTTTAGAGATCATTCTATGTTAGTACACCTCAACCTGAGACAGGCTGGGACTTGGGACCCTTTGCTGCAGTGCTTGCTCCTGGACAAACTGTTTTCTCCAGCAACGAAATACAAAGAAACTATAGGGGACTAAAAGTAGCTGCATGGTTGTACAAACTAGAAACAAGAAGATACAAAAAGACCAAAAACCCAACTGCCACTTCTGAGGGTTCAGAAACAAAAGCAAGGTACTATTCACCACACCAAGAGAGTGGGCAGACCTCCTAAACATACCCCTCCAGCCCAGGCACATCCACCCCAACCCTGGAGCCATTTAGGGACCAGCTCACCCCCTCCCCCAGGGAGCAAGCAAGGGCACCCATACCTATTATTTGGCGTGCTTAAGTAAGAGATCCAATAAGGCCCTGCCTGATGTGGCATTTTATCAATTTCTTTTTTTAAATTTATTTGGTTGCCGTCATGTGGGATCTTCCATTGGGGCAAAGGGACTCTCGACTTGTGGCGTTAGGGCTCAGCAGCTGTGGCATACAGACTTGGTTGCTCCTCAGCGTGTGGGATCTTAGTTCCCTGAACAGGGATCAAACTCAGGTTCCTTCATTGCAAGGTGGATTCTTAACCACCAGACCACCAGGGAAGTCCCCATCAATTTCTATTTAAGAACCCGGATCAATAACAAACCCACTATATTCCTTTGGAAAGTATCGTTTAACAATACTGTTACTCCTTTAGAAGGACAAAATTTCTGTGGAAGACAGACCCTCCGTTTCTGAGCCTCCCTCTCAGAGCGGCACTATCTGATGTCATCAGAGCTGATTACTCCGTGAAGTTAGGGATTCAGATCCTGTGCCACAGGCGTGGGTGGCCCTTCTGGAAACTGCAACTTGCTGGTCTGTGAAATGGGCTCATAACGGATCACTGGGCCCCCGGTTCCATCATCCTCTGTTCTGTGCTCGGGCCCAGGGGGAGGCGCGGGGGGCTCAGAGCGCGGCCCCTTCCTGGGGAGACGCCCAGCCTGGCACATCGCCCCTCCGCTCGCGGGGTCTCTGGAGGGGGCGGGCTCGCTGGAGCCAGAAAGCCCGGAGCCGCCCAGGAATCTTGGCTGAAACTGCGAGCATTTCCTCCCAGGCGGGCCGGCGCGATCCCGGGGAGGGCGGGGAGCGCGGCCGCAGGCAGAAGCGGCGCTGCGCTCCGCCGGCCGGCAGCATGCGGCCCCTGCTCTGCGCACTGGCCGGGCTCGCCCTGCTCCGCGCCCCGGGCGCCTTCGCCGGTGAGTGGGGCCCGGGAGCGGGGCGAGGGCTAGGGAGTCCGCGGACCGCGAGGAAGGAGCAGAAGAGAGGGAGGGAGATGGGGACGGAGCCAGACGGAGAGAGAGAGAGATGGAGAAAGAGGGAGATAAAGGGAGGGAGAGAGAGCGATGGGGAGAGAGAAAGGAAAGACGAAACAGAAAAAGGCAGAGAGAGAGAGGCAGAGGAACATGGAAAACGGAACGAATAAGAGGGAAAGGGAGGGGCTGGGACAGAAAGATTTCGGAGGTAAACAGATGGGTGTGAACTATGAATGAGGACAGCAAAAGGAGTTTAGTGGGAAAGAAACAGAGGAACTAAAATGGCAAGAGAGGGAGATCCGAAAGAAACAGAAAAAGGAGAGAGGGTGGAGAAACCCAGTGCCCCGGGTGGGGAGGAGAGGGAGGAGGGGGCCAGGGTCCGGAGGTGAACCGTGAGGTCTGCGGGGTGGGGCGGGCCTGCGAAGCACCCAGGCCTCCTTTCCTGGGGAATTCACTGGGATGCTGAGCTCCAACAGGCAGATGACCCCGGTCTGGTCCGGCCCAGCTGGTAGGGGCCAGGCAGGCGGCCCCTGGAGGTCTCGGCTTCACCTGCCTGGTAGTCTGAGGAGGTCCTGCAGTAGAGGAGAGGAGGCCAGTTGTCAGCCTTTCAGAGAGCTTTCCCAGAGGGCCTGAGCAGCCTTGGGTGGGTGGGGAGGAGGCCGCAGGAAAGAGAGGCCCTCTGGGTGCTCCCGGCTGGGTTCCTTGCCGTGCTTTATCCCCTCTAGCTCCCCTGACAGCAGCCTTAGAGCTGTCCCCTTGCAGGTGAGGCTCGGACAGGAAGGCTGCAGGACCAACTGTCCCATACGCATAGGTGTTCCTTCCACCACCCCAAGACTCTGCACTCTGTGTAGAACTTTACAGTTGACATTTACCCAAGCTCTCTTGCCAACCTCAACCAGAGACGGCTGATGCTCACAGCTGTACAGGTGAGGGGAAGGCCCAGTCTGCCCAGGCATGCAGCTCTCCCGCCCCCTCAGCCACACCCTTGCCCTGTGTCAGGCTGCTCCCCCATCCACCTGGAGCTGGTGGAAGTGCCCCGTGTTAGGGTGGAAGCTCCCCTGGCAGGGAACCGGGAGCACCAGGGAAAGGGCTGAGGCCAGTCCTGCTCCTGGCCAGCCCCCGGCTGAGTGGCCTTGGGTGAGTCATGTCACCTCTCTGAAGCTATTTCCTCTTCTGTAAGTTGGGGAGAATGGTAGCCACCCAGAGAACTGGAGCAAAGGGAAGTGCCCAGCGCAGAACACCTGTCGACACACACTGGCTCCTTCCCTCGCGCCCTCAGACAGCTCCGCTGACCTCCCTGAGCCAGCTTCTCCACTGAGGCTGGCAAAGGAGGGCCAACAACCCCTTCCTCACAGGCTGAGTGAGGAGTGGCTGAGACCACCCAGCATAGAGTCCGGCCCACAGTGCCATCCACCCACCCCCTACTTCCCTGGCCCACTGCCTGCCCCCTCTTTGCAGAGTCCCACCTCCAGGAGCTGAGGGGACAAAGCCAAGTCTGTGCTCCCCCAGAGGGAGGAGCTGGCCACTGCCCACAGTGGCTGACCTTCTGTGGCCCCTTAGCTATGAGTGGTACATACGTTTTGTCTTAAAGCCATTTTAAACATTATTTTCTTCCTGGTCATGCTCATTGCTTCAGATTAAGAAAAATAGAAAGAAGAAAGTATAAATGTATTTATGTAATTTCACATTGTGTTCAAACATTGTTTTACATAACCTTTCAGACTTCAGACAATTATACCATTTTTTTTTTAACTGTTGATTATCAAATCTTTTGGCTATACACACAGAATGGTGTAAGGAACCTCCATGGATTCCTGACATCTTAATTCGTCTAATCCACCTTCTCTCCCCTCCCTCAGATTACAGGAAACTCCAGGCACTAAATATTTTCATCTATAAGTACTACCTTATATATTATTAAAGCATCAATAATCTTTTAGTAACTAAAATACCACTGTCACCCCTAAAAATGAACAATAACTCCTTAATATCATCAAATGTCTAGTCAGTATTCATGTCCCTAATTGTGTCATGTTTTATATTTGGTCTGTTTGATTCAAATAAGGTGGATACATTTGGGTTTTGGTTGATATGTCCATTAAGTTTCTTGTAGTAAGTTTTAAGTTTCTTTAGAAGGTTCTTTTCTTTTTTCTTAAAATGTATTTGGTAAAGAAACTACGTTGCTGGCCCTATGGCTTTTCACATTTAAATTTTAGCTGAGTGCATCTTCTGTATGTCATTTAAATGTTCTTCTTTTCCCTGTATTGTCTATAAACTGGTAATTAGATCTAGAAGCATCGTATAATTCCAAGTAGACTTTTTTTGTGAGAATACTTTAAGATGATTTATTGCTTTAATTTTCACTTCTTTGATTACTGCCAAGGTTGGATATATATATATATTTTTAAAGAATATTGGTCATGTCTAATTCTTGTGAATTGTCTTGACCTTTTCAATTGTGGTATTAGGATTTTTCATATTGCTCTATAAAGTCTTTTATGTGTTGAGTGAAATAGACTGTTCTGTGTTATTTGTAGAGAATTTTTTTTTTTTTAAGTTAAGACTTCAGCTGAGGTCCTTTTCTGTTTTGCTATTTAGCCATTCTCATCCATGCCTCGGGGCCTACAGGAATCCACCGTCACTCCAGGTCCCTGTGGACTGTCTTCCATTGGGATTCTGCTTTTTTGCTTTGGGTGAAAGAAGATGCTCGAGCTATGTTGAGACATCTTCCCAGGTGGCACTAGTGGTAAAGAACCTGCCTGCCAATGCAGGAGACTGAAGTCTCCTGGATCAGGAAGATCCCCTGGAGGGGGGCATGGGAACCCACTCCAGTATTCTTGCCTGGAGAATCACATGGACAGGGTAGACTGAGAGAAGACTGGCAGGCTACAGTCCATGGGGTCGCAAAAAGTCGGACACAACCGATGTGACTTAGCACATAGCGTGCATGGTAAGGATCACTGCGTTTCTTCTTACAAAAATGGATGATGGGGAGTGAAACTCTCAAAGACAATTTGATCCAATGTACACATTTGGGCTCTTGTTGGGCCCCAGGCCAGGTGCACAGGCGTCCTGTGTACAGGTCCCTTTTGCCCCATGCTTGTCCAGCCCCTCATTTTACAGAGGAGGCAGCTGAGATCCCAAGGTGGGAGGCCCTTAACTCATCACAGAACTCCCAAAGCACAGCATAGTGTCAGGCAGGTAGGATTCAAATCCTGCCCCCACTACCTACCAGCCGTGTAGTCTTGGGCATGTCTCAACCTCTTTGATCTTTGGTTTTCTAATCTATAAAAAAGTGATGTAGGAGTACTGAGCTTACAGATAGAATTAAATGAGATAATAATGCAGGTAAACACTGAACAAAAAGTTTGGCGTGTAATAAGTGATCATATGTTGATAGTGGATTCAAATATAGAGTAGGGCTGTACCCATTCTAAAGGTGGAGAAACCGAGGATCTAGCAAGTGGGACTGGCTTATAACAGAGCCCAGAAAATCCAGTCAGCCTTGAACCCCCCGGTGTGCTTGTTGGCGAAGCCCCTCCCAAGCACCCCTGGGACCCCTGCACAGTTTAGTCCCAGAGCAGATGCCTCCCCACCTTGAGGAGACCTGGCCAGAGTTACCTAGTGAAGAGCACTGGCTCCATGTGGAGAGGGAAGGCCACAGGGGCTTACACCGACCTGCTCAGTCTCCAGCCCACCTGGCGAATGCCTCACCTGGCATTTGCGCGTCATCTGGCAGTTCTCAGGTGCCTTCAAATGCGGGATCCCCTTGAGTCAGCGCAGCAGTCCTGCCAGTAGACAGGGCAGGGAGGATCCCCTGCAGAAGCAGCTGAGTGAGAGGCAAAGAGCACAGTCAGCCAGCAGTGGAGGTGGGACCCCAAGCTTGTGTTCTGTTCAGAGCATGTGGAGAGAAGTTTATCCTGGATGGCTTCCTAGTCCTTGGTCTGGTGGGGGTTTAGGAATGTTCTAGTACTTTATAATCCAGTGGATTAAAAAATGTAGGATTCTGAGGTGGAAGGAATCTGGTTTCCTGTACGGCCTTGAGGGGAGCAGAGCTGCCTGCCAGCTGGGAGCATCAGCCAGGCCACCTCTGAACTGATAAGTGAGAAAGAAATAAACGCTTGTGTGACTGGGGGGCGGGGGAGGGCTCTTTGTTACAGCAGCTCAGCTTGTATCCTCACTTTAACCACCCGCTGACTGCACTGGTAAGCTCTCAGAGTCACCGGCAAGGCTCAAATCCACCTCTGGAAAATGACCAGAGAACAGGGGGGACGACATATCGCTCCCAAAATAAAAGTTTCCTGGCATCTGAGCTCCCTCTGAGGGGGCTTAAGCAGCCTTCTCCTGTTTCAGGCAGAGCAGGTCCACAGATTAGGGTTCTTCATATAATTGTTTGAAAATAGCATTCTTCTGCTTAAAAAAAAAAAAAAAACACTGGTTTGGAATGAAGCAGAAATTTTAATCCAAATATTGAATGTGGTCACATTTATTAGACTTATTATATTGAATGTGGTCACACAGAATTAAGCCGCAGTCTACAAGTGTGGCTGGTCAGAGCAGCACTTTTCAGGGTCAGAAATCATTTGAGTTGTGCACTTTCTTCGTGAGTGCTCAGGTCTAGAGGAAAAAAAGTTCTCCTATGTCTGTCAGTGGGAGGGGGCCCAGTGGCCACGCCCCTTTAACTGGAGTCTACCCCTTGCCTGCGCTGAGCCTCTGGTCCACCCCACCCCACCCCCCACCGGCAGCCGGCTCTCACGATGTTCCACCCAAGGCGCAGTCCAGGGTGCATATAGGCCCTGAGCAGGCACCAGGCCAAGGAAAACAACCTTGCATCCAAGAAGGTCCATTCCCCAACTGGCCAGGCAGGGGACGGGGGGAGCAGAGAAAGGCAGGGAAAACTGGGAATCGCAGCCTTGGCCGTCCGTGGTCAGGCGGGATAATCTGCCACCTCCCCCACTCTTCTTCCTCTGGTTTGAGCTTCCCTGGAGCCCCGTGAAGCCGGCGGGCATTATCATGAGCTCTTTACTGGCAAGACAGCGCAAAGCGCGAAGGGAGTCCTTGCCTAACTGTTGCTTTGCTGGAGTTTCTGGGCAGACAAGCAACTTGTCCTTAGACTCATCCCGGTTCTGTCCTGGTAGCTCACTTGAGGTCTGAGAGACAGGTGACCCTTGGGTGCACTGCATCTGTTCGGGCGTGCCTCGCCCTCGCCACTGCCCCAAAAGCCTTGTTCTGAGAAGGCAGCAGAGGCTCAGGGAGCAGGAAGTTCCCACTGGCTGCACCAGTGCGCAGCTGAGAACGGAGGCTTGCCATGTGTTTTCTGCCTTCAGGCTTTGAGGTCAACGCCATGAGAACCCCCATGGGGAAGGGCGCGGGGCAGGATGGCCGGGCTCTTCCCAGCCACCCCCAGCCCCCAACCCCCCACCCGCCCTCTCAGCAGAGCTCCCGGGGAGGCCTGGATGAGCTCACAGACAGTTGTGCCGCAGCCCGGGGTGCAGTTGTGTCCAGATGCGACGGATTACTGCCGTGTGATGTGGAGCGCAGTCTCAGCCCAGCTTCTTCCCTGGAGGGGTCTAGGAGCCAAGTCAGGCCTCATCACAGACACGCAGAGAACAGGATGTTTTAGGCTGAGCAAGGGGAGCAGACTCATGTTGCTCGTGACTTAGAGGGCTGATAGAGCCCCACTTGGCCGGCAGGGTCACCCTGCTTCCTCCTGGCCTGAGTGCTTGGGGGAGGGGGAGAAGAGTCGTTTAGGGTCTGGGAAAGGGCAGGTGGGGTTCAGGGGAAAGGCTTGGCCAAAGGCCCCTCTGGGCAGAGTCTGCAGAAGGTGTGTGTGGGCACAGACCTAGGCCAGGACAGCCTCTGTGTGGCTGAGAACAGCTCTGCCTGCCCCCTCCAAGTCCTCTCTAGCTGAGCACCCCAGTTTTCTCAACTGAGACATATTCAACATCTGGAGTCCCTTCACAGTGGCCCCTTTAGACCTGCCTCTGCCTGTCCAAAGCCTTCTCTCAGTGAATGACCCAGAATGGAGCACAGCCCTCCAGGTGGGGTCTCTCAGAACACCCCCCAACACCCATCTAGAACTTTTTGTATCAATGCACAAAGCCCACCACGACTCATGCTTTTTGCTGGCAACCTCACTGGACAAGTGCCTTATATTGTGGAAAGTTTCAAACCATGCACATAAAAGTAGACTAGCAGAGTGAGCCCTCCAACCCCTACCCCATGTCCCCGTCTCTCAATTTCAACAATTACCAGTCTTGGTCAATCTTGACCAATGTCCAACACTCCCACCCGTGCCTCCTCCCACTCCCAGGCCTGGATTATTTTGAAGTAAGCCAAGACATAATAGCATTGTATCTTAAATATTTCAGGAGAGATCTCTAAAAGGCTCCTTTTTAAAAAATAACCAAAGTGCCACTATAACATCCCCTCCCTCCCCAAAGTCAACAAGAAGACCAGTGTTTTTTGAAGAGGTTTTTCTAAGTTCAGTGGATGGATGTAATAAAAAGCAGAAAGTAAAAACTGAAATTGTTCTCCACAAAAAATGCTCAGAGTGAAAGGAAGTTTTGTCCTTGTGCTTGGCTCTCACCCCTGTGTGGAAGAGCTGGGGTCCAGATAGATAGAGTTAGGACCAGAGACTCTTAGGGCATGGGGACTCTGGCAGAGCTCCACAACACCAGCTGGCTGACCAGCTAGTGGGGACAGGAGGAGGCCAGGGTGCTTGGGGTTCAGTCATTTGCCAACTGTGTGATCTTGGACAAGTCACCCAGCCTTCAGAGTTACACATTCATCACCAGCAAAATGGCTTATCATCTCCATCCTTACCTCAAGGACTGCCCACCTTCTGCTGCTAAGTCACTTCAGTCGTGTCCGACTCTACCAGGCTCCCCCATCCCTGGGATTCTCCAAGCAAGAACACTGGAGTGGACTGCCATTTCCTTCTCCAATGTATGAAAGTGAAAAGTGAAAGTGAAGTCGCTCAGTCGTGTCCGACTCTTGGCGACCCCATGGACTGCAGCCTACCAGGCTCCTCCGTCCATGGGATTTTCCAGGCAAGAGTACTGGAGTGGGGTGCCCTTGCCTTCTAGGCAACTTTATATGTCCCCTTGGGCAACCCAACCAACACTGAAGTCTTAGAGTTACAAGAGTTTTGCATTTACAAAGATCAAGTCCAATAACTCTTACCCCCACTCTGCTTCAGATGCTCACAGCCTTAGTATTGTCACTGTGAAGTTGCTCCACCTCTCCAGGCTAAAAATTGCAGTATCTCTTTAAAATTGCAGTAAATTCTGTTACCCTATCATTGCATCGAGACCTCCAGTGCCTTCAGCCCCTCCATTTCTCCCAACTGTCAGTCCTCTTATTGGCCTTTTCCCCTTCCTTATTCAGGCTAGACTCCAGAACTCAGCCGCTTAAGCCCTGACTGGTTGAATCCTCAGCTCCTTTCTCTTCTGCCTGTCACCACATTCATCCCTTGTTTCAGCTGGTCCCAGGTTTCAGCTTGTCCACCCATCTGCCTTTGCTGCTAACACCCAGCTGCTGAGCTGCTGGGGTGGGGCTTCCTTGGCACTGTCACTCCGAATCATCCTCCTAACTGCTTCCGTCATTCTCCTCACCCCCTCTCTTTACTCAAGCTTCTTACCCAGGGGTGCTGATACACTGGCTCTTGGGAAACAAAGCGTTTGTCAGTTTCCATGGTGAAAGCACTCTTGCCATGGCTCCCATTTTAGTGGCTGTGTCTGTCAGCCTGCTCAGAGAATTCCCGATAACTTCACAACGAACTCTCCTCTTTGCTAACCCTGCAGGAGTTTTCAGCAGATGAGTCCCCTCTTCACCGAGTGAACAGCGGTTATTAGGTGGGACTTGCTCAACTTCTTGACCCTTTTAAGTAGAGCTTTTTACCCGTTTCTGCAGCATGTCCTCTCTCTCCCTTCCACGCGTGACCCCCACCCCCACCCCCATCACCATTTCTGGACTCTGTGGCCTTGCATCCTTTCAGTTCTCCTGGGTTCTTCCTGTCTTCAGGCTAAAAGCGTTGTTTAGTTTCTTCAACGCTTAACAACCTGGAAGTAACAGTAAAGACTTCTTTAGACACTGTGATCCGATCTCCACTCGCAGCCGAGCTTGTTGGGCATGCTTTCTGGGATCTCTGTCTCCTTCTCTTGGCCTTCCCTTCCCTTCTCCTCCCACCGCGACTAGACTCTGGTCTGCTGGCACCTCTTTACTGAGAGCGCGGGGATGGCGTTCAGCATCAGCTTCTCTGTTGCTCCGTGAGTCAGTCTTGACCTTGCTAGACCTCAGTGCCTCTTTAGGCCATGCTGTTTCGTCCTCTTTAAAGTGCTTGGCTTCTCCTTGTTTCTGGGGCAGTGTCCCCCTTCCTGACTGTCCATGTTTTCCAAGGACCCAGCCAACTTGGATGCCCTGAAAACATCTCAGAGCCACCAACCCTGCAACGTGAGCTCAAAACCAGGCTCTAAGGCTTCTGGTGTGAAGGTGGCTGGTGCCAGGAAGAATCAAGGAGGACCCAGCGGTGGGGAGGAAAATGATGTTGAACAGGCTGAACCTCAGAGCTTCCACTTGCTGGCCGTGTGACGCTGGACCTGTCACTCCACCCCTCTCAATTTCCTCATGTGTGAACTGTGGGTAGTCATCGGTTGTAGAGGCTGGCTGAGTTTACGCATTTGTTGAGCACACCATGTGGCGCATAATGCTATTTCTAAAACATCTCCGCACATACTCTTCCTCTTTTCCTACAGCGCTCTCCTTTCGCCAGTTCTTATGCCGATTACTGTGATACTTCCTGCCTTTAAAGATGAATCTCTCCAATTCATTCTCTGAATTTTAAAAATTCATATACGACTACATGACTCCCTGTTAAAATAACCCCTGGAACATCATGATCGATAGATTAGGACCCCGGCTTTGTTTCCATCATCCACCTCTGCAGTCTCATCCCCCAGCCACGCAGTACTTTCCAGCCACTCCAAACCCCCAAGGGTTTCTGCACTGAGCCACGCCGCTGCTGCTGCTGCTGCTAAGGCGCATCAGTCACGTCCGACTCTGCGCGACCCCATAGACAGCAGCCCACCAGGCTCCCCCATCCCTGGGATTCTCCAGGCAAGAACACTGGAGTGGGTTGCCATTTCCTTCTCCAATGCATGAAAGTGAGAAGTGAAAGTGAAGTCGCTCAGTCGTGTCCGACTCTTCGCGACCCCCTGCTACTTCATGTCTGTCTTTGCACACTCATTCTTTCTGGCTAAAACATTCCTTCCCCTCCCTTTCTTACCCAGTTCAGGCCGCACCTCCTTGAGGATGCCCACTTGGGTCTGGAGGTGACCCTGGCCCTGGAGATGAATGAGTAGGGCAGCCCTACATTCACATCCTGGCTCTCTCAGCTTCTCTCTGGACTGTTTTCTGGACTCACCTCCTTTGAGCCAGGTACTTTGTAAGAGACTCTAATGTTACAGGGAAACCGAGGGCCCCACAGTGACAAGACTTATTTTCCCACAGCTGATGAACCCTTCATCCCCTCCCGAGGAGACTCAGCTCAGAGCGCAGGGTGTGACACACACGTGGCTGTCCACAGTCGGCTGGACGTCATAGAGGAGGTAATGAGGGTGGCCTGGGAGGACATGCAGCTTCAGGACCATCTGCCAGGCTGGTGGTGGCTTGGGAGGGCTCAGGCCAATCTGGTTTTTTAAAATTGGGGTGATCTAGGCCAGTCCTGCTCCCTGGCCACCATGTTAGACATCTCCATGCCTTCCCTGTACTGTTAGGCTGACCAGCCCCCAGCAGACCCTGCCTCCCCTGGGAACTTGCTTGCCTCCAGCGGGAGATCTCTGCATATTCACCAGATGAGAAGGTGGAAATTCACTTGCTGTGTTATGTTATACAGCTACTGCTTGTAACCCAAGGTCCATAGTTTTGTGTGGGGGAAAAAAACTGCACTTTATTTCACAAACCTTTAGCTGAGGTTTAGCACTGTCATTCACTATAGACAAAAAACAATTGTACCTTGACACTGTCATCAATAGAAATCAGATAATTTCATCCCATTATAGTCACTGTGAATATCTCAACTTATATCTCAATTTATTCTAATCAATGTGTCAAAAATTCAGTAGTTGTTAGGTCTGCTGTTACTTAAGGTAATACGTTTTATATCAAAATTTAAATACTTTAATATTTTAATGCATTTTATATCATTGGAAATCCTACATATTTTATTTTCTCAATGAAAGCATTCTTCTGATGGGAGTCTATAGGTTTTACCAGACTACTAAAGGGGTTCATTTACAAAAAAAGTTAAGAACCCTGAATAAAGAAAATTTCAAAATGCCAAAACGGTCATTTGGCAGAGTCGCCACCAGGGGGCGGGGCAACAAAAGAAATGTGAGCTCCCAGTGGTGTCATCTTGAAATGGGAAAAGGGATCCCAAAGTCCATCCACGCCCCAAACCAGTGATTAAGCGAAACCCCTGAGCGTCAGAGCCAGGAGTGGCTTTGAGTGAGCCCCTCGAATCCTGTCATCTGGGAGCTGAGAGGCAGACGGGGGCAGTGCCTGAACCAGGAGGACCCAGGTCCCCCGGCACCTAGTTCCCTTCCGGCTGCCCCCTACTTGACTGCCACGGGCCCCGGAGGATGTGGCTGATGGAGCAAGACTGACCTCACTCTTGTCTTTCACTACCCTGCTGTCCTCCGCCTTCTCTCCTCGCTCTAGACAGTGGAGAAGACGGTGGAGCACCTGGAGGCGGAAGTCAAAGGCCTGCTGAGTCAGCTGGAGGAGCTGGCCTGGAACTTGCCCCCGGGGCCCTTCAGCCCGATCCCCGACCTCCTGGGAGATGGAGATGGTGAGCAGCTCGGGTAGCGGAGATGACAGCCTCTGGGACTGGGCAGCAGTGGGGACAACTGCTCCACTCCATGGACAAGCCAGGGAGTCTCCCGCTTCTCCTTGAGACAGAATTGGGAGGACTCCCCCCGCCCCCGACTCCCCCAGAGAGCTGTCTGCCCACAACCCCAGGGTTGCTGTAGCCCAGCATCAGGAAAGGGCACCCAGCAGAGTCCGCAACACCCTGACGCAGAGCAGCTGCCTCCTCCGTGAGCTCTGTGTTCCTGGCGCAGGAGTCCCTGGGGGACTGGCAGGGGAGGGCAGGCGGCAGTCAGTGCCCGTTCACTCACCCCCCAGGTTGTCCCCTCTCTTTCAGATCGCTTTTGAGCACCAGAGCTGGAGCCGCCCAGCAGCTGGCAGTGACACGACAGCCCTCCTCTGAGAACAGAACAGGCATTCTGGCCTGGCTTCCTCAGCTTTGTGCAAAATAAAACCTACTCCTTTGGTCCTCTCTGTCTGCTGACAGTGACCTCTGCAGCCACAGCCCCTTCTCCATCTGCCCCCATGCCCTGAGGCTCGCACCCCTGCAGACTCAGACGTAGGAGCACAATTCCACCTGCACGCTTCCACCCTTATTTACAGGGATGGACAGGGCAGGGGTGGGTTCAAGAGGTGAGGCACCTGAGGCCCAGAACTTTAAGGCAGCACAGTGGAGGGGCCCTGAGTAGCCTTGTGACTCAGTATGTGGCCATGGTCGAACAGCAAAGGAGCCACCTGAGTTCATCGAAGATGCTGAATTGCGGGCCCTGCCCGGAACCTCCATTCTGATGAGACTGTCCATGCAGTGTGTGTGTACATTAGGTTTTTTTTACCTTTTTTCGACTGAGGTAAAATTCACATAAAATTCTAAATTTTAACCATATAAAATGGTACCAATTAAGTGGGTTCAGAGTGGTGTGCAATCACCACCACCTTATTCTAGGAATTTTCATCACCCCCTGTACTATTATGGAGAAGGCAGTGGCACCCCACTCCAGTACTCTTGCCTGGAAAATCCCATGGGTGGAGGAGCCTGGTAGGCTGCAGTCCATGGGGTCGCTAAGAGTCGGACACAACTGAGCGACTTCACTTTCACTTTTCACTTTCATGCATTGGAGAAGGAAATGGCAACCTACTCTGGTGTTCCTGCCTGGAGAATCCCAGGGACAGGAGAGCCTGGTGGGCTGCCGTCTATGGGGTCGCACAGAGTCGGACACGACTGACGTGACTTAGCAGCAGCAGCCTGTAGCGTTAAGCAGTCATTTTCCATCCCCCCTCCCAACCTCCCTTGGAAACCACTAACATTTTGTCTGACGTTTTTTCACTTACCATGTTTTCAAGGTTCATCCATGTTGTATCAATACTTCACTTTTGTTTATAGCTGAATAATATCCCACTATGTGGCTATATCACATTTTATTCATCCATTCATCAAATCTGTGGACATGTGGGTTGTCTGCACTTTGGGCTTATTCTGAATAACACTATGAGCATTCATTCATGCGTAAGTTTGGGTGGGTATGTGTTCTCACTTCTCTCGGATGGAACTGTTGAGTCAAATAGTAACTCTAAGGTTTTGAAGATTCACCATTTTTGCACAGCCACTGTACCAGTTTACGCTCCTACTAGCAGTATTTATGTTCGACGTTCAGTTTCTCCTTATCCTCCCCAACACACCTCCCTGGTGGCAACCATCACACTGGGCGTGAAGGGGCATCTCGTGGGTTTAAGTTGCATTCACCTGATGATTAGTGACGCTAAACATCTTTTCATGCTTGTCAGTCACTTTTGTTATGTTTTGGAGAAAGTCTATTCAAATCCTTTGCCCGTTTAAAAAACTAGGTTGTCTTTTTGCTGTTGAGTTGTAAGAGTTCTTTATGTATTGTGGATACTACACTTTTATCCGAGATATGATTAGCAAGTGTTTTCTCCCATTCTGTGGGTTATCTTATTTTGATAGTCCTTTGATATCCAAATTTGTTTTGACGAAATTCAATTTATCTGTTTTTTGCTTGTTCTTTTGCTATCAATCTAAGAATCCACTGACATACCCAAAGTTATGAATTATTTATTCCTGTCTTCTAAGATTTTTATAGCTTTAGTTCTTACATTGTTTTGTTTAAAGCTATTTTAGGTCAATGTTTGTATGTGGTGTGAGGTGAAGATTCAACTTCATTAGTTGGTTTGTTGTTGAAGAGAATATTCTTTCCCCATTGAATGGTCCTGGCACCCTTGTCAAAAACTATTTTAGCATAAGGTTTACATCTCAGTTCTATCCCATGTTTCTATATACCTTCTTTATGCCAGTATTGCACTGAATTACTACAGCTTTGTGGCAAGTTCTGAAATTAAGAACTATGAGTTCTCTTCGTTCCTTTTCAAGACTCTTGGCTTTTTGAGGAATTCCCTGCAATTCCTTATGGATTTAAGGATCAGCCAGTCCACATGGACAAAAGGCAGTTGAAGTTTTGATACATATTGAACTTATACATCAATTTTTAGAGTATTGCTATCTCCATAGTACTGTCCTCTAATCCATGAGCACAGGATTTTGTGTGTGTGTGTCTTACACCACCTTGGTTAAATTTATTCCTAAGTATCTTACTCCTTTCGTCTGTTCTATCCAATAGGGTGAGTGAGGTGCTGAAGTCTCCACCCACTGTTGCTTAACTGCCTCTCCCTTCCATTGTCACGTTTCTGACTTTCCGGGGCTCTACTATTAGATGCCTATGTATTTATAGTTGTTATGTCTTGATGGATTAAACATTTTATTAGGGTATGCTCTTAACTGGGGCATTTACTCCCTTTAAAGTACTTACGGGCCTCCCAGGTAGTACAGCAGTAAAGAACCTGCCTGCCAGTGCAGGAGGTATGAGAGACGCGGGTTGAATCCCAGGGTCAGGAAGATCCTCTGGAGTAGGGAATGGCAACCCACTCCAGTACTCTTGCCTGGAAAATCCCACGGACAGAGGAGCCTGGCGGGCTACAGTCCACAGGACGGCAAGAGTTGGACGCGACTGAAGTGACTTAGCCACGTTAATACCTTAACAGTGTTTTATTTCTTCATGTGGGTTTTAATTACAGTATCCTTTCATTTCAGTTTGAAGGACTTTCTTTGGCATTTCTCATACAGAAAGTCTACTAGCAAAAAACTGTCTCAATTTTTGTTCATCCAGGAACGTTAATTTTTCCCTCATTTTTGAAGACTATTTTGCTAGATATAGGATTCCTGCTGACATTTTTTCCCAGTGCACTGAATATGTCATCCCATAACCCTCTAGCCTCCATGGTTTCTGACAAGAAATCAGATGTTAACATTTTTGAAGACCGCTTGTATGTGACAAGGCAGTTCTCTATTGCTGACTTCACAATTCCTTGTCTGTCAACACTTTGGCTATAATGTGTCTCAAAGCAGATCTTCATAAAAATACCCGTTATGATCTGAGTTCCTGGGATGTGTGGACTAATGTCTTTCATCAAATTTGTAAGAGTCCAGCCACTGTTTCTTCAAATATTTCCACTCTCTCTCTCCTCTGACTCCCATGTGTGTGTGTTGGTACACTTGGTGAGGTCCCACAGGTCTTAGGCTCCGTTCACTTCTCTCCTCAGATTGCAAGATCTCAATTGACCTATCTTGAAGTTTGCCAACTCTTTCTTCTGCTTTCTCAAATATCTTCTTGAACCTAAGTGATCTTGTCTTTGGGTAGTACTTTGTTGCCTTGCATGCCTTGTAATTTTTGTTGAAAACTGGGCAGTTTTTGAACATTATGTGAAAACTCTGGAAATCAGATTCCTCCCCTTCCTGAGTCTGTTGTTGCTGCTTGCTGAATTTCTTGTAGTTTCTCTAGTGACTTTCTGAACTGATTTTTTTAAAAGTCTGTGTTCTCTGTCAAGCGTGGCCACTGAAGTATCTGTTCAGCTAACTTAATGGCCTCTAGTGATTCAACGTTTCCTTTAACTCCTGGAACAAAACCCCAATCTCCCAGTCTTTACAAATGTGTTCTGTGTGTACTGGAGGCAATCTTTTGATATTCAGCCAGCCAGTCTGTGACTCTGCAGTAGCATTCACTTCCTGCAAATGCAGAGCCTGAAGGTCTGCCAGAGGCAAGTCTTCTGAGCATATACCCAGCCCTGAACATGCGTTTGGTCTTCCAGATTCCCAGGAGTTAGTGGGAGCACTCCAAAACTATTGCTCTGCAAAGCATCACACTGTCAGCCTTTTCTCCCCAAACTTTTCAATTTGTCACCTGTTTGCCCCAACTGTAACCCCTCTCCAGGCACTGGTGCTGATGAAACTGCCTTCAAATGTCCCTGAGGGTTGCCACCTCCACCTTACAAGAGTTCCAAATTAGGTAAAATAAAAGAAAGTCATTTAAGTCAGTCTTCCTGGAAGCAACCGGACAGATCGAAACAACCAACCATTCTTGAGAACAAGGTCCATTCTGCTCCATCCATTGCTAAGAACCTATTAAGGACTGTGGATACTGTTCTTGAGGCTGCCAGGCTGGGGTGAGGAGGATAAGGCTGGATAGTGAGATGGATAGTGAGAATGCCACAAGACTCTCTTATCAAGACTCAGTTTTTGTTTTTTTAAAGCTTTTTTTTTGGTTGCTACAAACTTTCAGTTCGTTTCCAGATTTCTCATAAAGTTGATTCTGATAGTTTTGCCATCTTGTCAGTTTTTTGGAGGTACAGTCTTTTCAAGATCCCTACTCTATCATTTTTACTGACTACAATGAAGTTTAAGAAGCTCTGATCTAGTCTCCCCTTCATTTTAGGTCCAAAGAGGAGAAGTAACTTACCCAGTAGCTGAGCTGAGGCCAGAATGGGGATGCCTGACTTCTGGACCAGTGTTCTTTCTGCTTTAGGGCTGTACTGGGTTCAGAGTGGACACCAGTATTAGGCCAAAGTGAGTTTTCCAAGGAGTGGGAGGGGACAAAAGCCCCTTGTAGAGTTGGGGACTTGACTGATTGGATCCTCTGCTGAGAATGAACCCCGTATAGGGCCAGGTGGAGGAATGAGTAACGATGTCCTTGTTTTTAGAAGAACACAGAGAGCTTTGAAGCTTGATGAAGCAAACATTTTAAGCTACTGATTTCTAGGCTAGGAATATAACTCCCTCCCTTCCAGACCTGGGGGAAGGACCACACTCCTCTTACTTGCCCTAGTGGACTTCACTGTACCCACATCTTACCAAAAACTCTGTGTGCCTTTTCAGCATCCAGGCCCTGAGCAAAGACTTCAGGAACCTCCATTTCTCATGTCCTTAAGGCCCAGTCTGTGCAAATTATTTATATTCAGGGTTTCCGAAGCACAAGTTTCTTTTTAAAGCCATATAACTTTTCACGAGCTAATAAGGATGGAACCCCTAAGCTATAGGGCAGAATCATGAAGCATGAGAAAGCAAACTGGCACCAAGAAAACATTTCCAGAACGTTCCAGAGCTGGCTGACTTTAATTTGGAAACAGCATTTGGCCATCGACATTCAGGTTTAAGGCACATTCTCAATTACAAGAAGCCCTGTCACTGGCAGGGAACTGGCTTTGTTCTTGTGGTTTGTGTGGAAGAAAGAACAGACGACTTTCTGGCCTTTTCTTTTCTAAAAAGGAGTGAGTTTGGCAATAACAAAGCTCATGACACATTTTCACCAGATGCAGAAAGTGTACCCTTAAAGGTTTTCCCTTTTACTCCTCAGTGAAGACATGGCACTCCAACCCCCTACCTCTTTCACACCCAAACTTTGTATGCAGCAAAGATGTGTATGCAACTGTCTGCAACTACATATTAAAAAAAAAAAAACAAAAAACCTCTGAACATACAAAATTACATGACTAGAAGGAAGCCAAGAGTTTCATCCATAAGCAAAGGGGAATGATTGCATGAGTCAGGAAACAAAATATCTACTTTAGCTGCAAGAGGCTGTGAGGGGTGCGGATGGGAGGAGGCGTCCTGAGAGTTCAAGACTGACTAGGTTCTCAGGCACAAGCACAATGCATGGATCAAGGGTGGGGGAGGAGATGGGGCCGAGGCTCTACAGTTGGTCTGTACTGTGACACCTGGGGGCTACTTTGTAGATTTGTTAGAAACAGACAAACATTCTTTCAGCCTTTTCCTGGCATTGCTGTTGCCAGCGGGTGGACAGAAGTGACCTGCCAGCCACTGCTCAGTCGTTGCCACCACAGATCTTCAGCAGAATCTTCCGGTAATCCCCTGAAGTGTCTCCCTGGTCACAGAAAGGAGTAAGACATCAAGTTAAGAAAGGCTCGACCAGTTCTGGCTTCCTGGCTCTTGATTTTCTTCTGCCCAAAGTGCCCTTACAGAGAGGTGGCCCTATCTTACGAAATTTCCCATTTTGCTGAGCAGGTGAGCAGCTCACATGCTGGCCTCACAGGTGCATGGACCATGGACAGTGTAGCTCAGCCTCCCTAGTCTCCTCCAGTGAAAAAACTGACAGCTGTACTCACCCCAGTGATCAAAGTCAGCATTTGAAAAACAAACACAAAAATGTTTAAACAGCCCGAAACGCCCCTACCCAGGTCTGACTGATGGCGGTCTTTGCCCAGTGCGTTTCTGTTGTGCTAAACAGGGATTATACCGTAAGGCACTACTGTGTCCTGTGCCGGAAATGCCATCTGCTGTGACACGACCATCCGGTGGAGGAGACAGCTACCACTTTGGCTCCCAGTTCACACTGAGCTCTCCTCCAACTGTCCGCTGCACTTAGAAGTAAGGCCACAATGAGCTAATTTCTAATCATTTTCTTCCTTGAGGGCAAGGCCTATGGCTTATTCCAGATGCCCACAGCACACAAGATTGCTATCAGCAGCATTGTTTCTATAGCCGAGAAAAGAGAGAGAAGCTTCTCTCAAGAAGATGCCCAACGTCAAACATCAGTGAGTCTGAAATCAGGACCTGGGTGTGGCAACTTCAATTTTAAGATTCAGAATTTAACTATCAGAAGCCCCCCTCCTTCCCACTCCTCCTGCAACAGAGATCAATTTTGTCAGACTGTCTCTGGCACACAGTGACGAAGAGGCACTAGTCTCTACTAGACACGCACATGTCACACAGTACGCTTTACATGGACCGCTTCCTTCAAGATCCAACACTTCTGGGGGTGGGATCATCTTAAGGATGATGGAACTAGGGTTCAGGGAGGTTTGAGCAAGCTGTGTGAGATCACATAGTGAGCAAATATCAACAGAAAAGCCAGAACTGGACCCCAAGTGGTGTGACCCCCGAGCCCTCGCTCTGAACCACCTCCCTGCGCTGCCTCCACCCTAAACCTGCAAGAGGTGGCTCGTCAGGGAGCCAGAGCCGTGCACCCTCCGGGGGTCTGGGCCCTGAGCTCTCCCTGATGGATGCCAGAGCCACGGGGCAGCTGGACTCTGAAGGCCAGGCCCCAGGCATTCATGTGGGGGTGGTGGTGCTGCGAGTCTCTCATGCTGACTGTGGACCCTCCTCTGCCAGCCACCTGCTCAACAGCAGCTGTGCTGGATGCTGGGATGTAGGGTGGGGCGAGAGCAAGGTCAAGACCCTCCCTGCCGTCAGGAGCTGACAAGCTGCTGCTGTGCGTGCAGAGGAACAAGGGAAAACTGAAGAGGGTGAGTAGAGGACCACAGGCGAGATGCCCATGCTTGGCTGAGGCCAAGCCCATGGCGCTGTGAGGAGGAGGAGCAAAGGGGATGGGGGAGCGGCCAGGGAGACAGCCCAGACGGCCCCCAGAGGCCCGTACCGTGATATCGTGGTACAGCGACTTGCCATACAGCCGCTTATACTCCGCTCTGATGTCCAGGAGGTCGATCTCGCTGCGAGACACCATGATGCGGATCAGGGTCCGGTCTTTGGTTCCGGCTCCCTAAAGAGAGTGGCCCAAGGGCATGAGCTGTGGACCTCCTCACCATCCAGTCCCCACCTTTCCTGGGCCCCAGGCCCCTCCCCGCCCTCTCTGGAGGAAGGCTGGCTCTCCTCAAGCTTCCTCCCCTGAGTAAGGTCCCAATCACAGAATGGGCTGAGGCACCCCCCTCACCCAGACCCTGCACCTGGGGATTACCTACCCTCATGGCCTTGTTGAGCCTTTCAGCAAAGAAGGCTGGGGTATTCTTAAGACATTTCACTGGAAGAGAGAAACAAAGCATAAGCTGATCTGCAGAAAACTCAGTCTAGCGGGGCATGGAGCCCATAGCCTCCTCTCAGAAGGCCGGCTGTCCATCAAACAACCTCTGCATCCATCTTCCTCCCCCCTCATCTCCTTCAGGCTCAATTATCCCACGATCCTGGCTCCAGCCCTCTGGAATAGAAACATGCAGAGCCTGGACACCAACGCAACCCCTTTCCTGATAACCAGTGTGATGGAGGAAGTTGTGTAGGGACGGAATGTGGACGGTGGTTAGGAGCCATACGGCTGCTCGAGCAGGAGGGGCCCCGCTGGGGATGGCGTGGTCCTTGGGGGGAAGGATGTCTGAGCAGAATGAATGTCCAACTGGGGTTCTCAGGCCATGACACCTACCATGGGGGACACAGGGAACCTGCCCCGCTCGGAGAGCTCCCAGAAAAGCAGAGCAGAGACAGACAGCCCGTGAGAGTCCCAAGTGGGTACAAAGAGGGGCCACACCCTCAGGTGGAGGGCTGGGGGAGGACTGGCCTGGAGCGTGCCAGGCCCTGCTCTGGAGGGCAGAACCCAGGCACCGTGGGAGGCGCACAGCGTCCTGGGAGCTACGCCAGCTTTCCTCAGCCAGGGCCTGTTTTGCTGTTGCAAGTAAAAAAAAGCCTTTCCACGTGTTTCCATCACAAACATCTGACAACTGCCTGCAGGGATGTATTTTTAGAGAAGACTTGGCAGGATATGAGTCATCTTCCTCCCGGAGAGCGGCTGGTCGTGCTCCCACTGGTGCTCACACTGCAGCTCCCTCCCGGGGCTGGGCTTGAAATATAAACAAGACCGCTGGGGGCACAACTACACAGTGATCCAGGAAGCAGCCTGATTTCCCACTGCGTAGGCAGCTGGATTTAACAATCTTGGACCCTTTCACTATGCTCGTCCTCAACCACAGGGTGGATGAGCACCCAGAAAACTCACAACACACCCCAGGCCCCAGGGGGCGGGCTGAGACACCTACCCACAGCCAGCATGCCCTGCTCCAGGTCCCCAGACATCTCCCGGCAGATGCTCTTCTCAATGTCACGTCCTGTCATTCTCTGATACTCGTTAAAAACTAGTGGGAAGACAGAGGAACACATTATGAACTGAATTCTGTCCCTGACGCTTGCCCCAAATTCTTGCGTTGAAGTGTCCCAACTCCCAGGACTTCAGAATTTAAACTGTACTTGGAGATAGTCTTTAAAGAGGTAATTAAGTTAAAATGAGGCCCTCAGCATGGGCCCGGATCCAATCTGACTGGTGTTTTTATAAGAAAAGGAGATTTGGATACACAAGCAAACACCAGGGCTGCAAACACAGAGCTAAGAGCATGCTCAGACACAGCAAGGAGGGGCCACGTGCGAGCCAAGCAGAGAGGCCGCAAGAAAAACCCTCACTGCCGGCACCGTGATCTTGGACTTCTGGCCTCCAGAACTGGGAGAAAACAGATTCCTGCTGTTTAAGCCACCCGGCCCGTGGTATTTTATTACGGTAGCCCGAGCTGACTCGGACAGGACGCGTGGTGAGAGCTCTGCCTCCTCCCAGAGCTCGCCTCTCCCACTCTGCTCCTGGCACCCGAGGCAGTCCCGGTGACCACGCTGGCCCAGCTCTCAAGTCTGCCGGTTCTTCACCCGAAGGCAAGTGCATTCCCCCGCCCCCCAGCCTGCTCACTCAGTCCCCTTACCTGCACCTCAATCCCCTGTCCAGGAGCCCTGACACCAATACGCTCTGCTCAGATTCACCACCTCCAATCCCGGCCCTTCCCCGTCATTCTGTGTCGGTCTTTCTTCATCTGACTGTAAGCTAACACAACTCTGGCATCCCAGCCTGCCCTGGGTTGGGCTGAGCACCCATGGGAAGCGGGCTGTGGGTTCCGAGAGGCAGGTGGAGCCATGGAGACCCGGGTCCTGACCTGAGCTCTGCCCCAGGATAGGACCCCCTTCCCCGGCCAAGCTCTCGGTTTCTCTGTTCTCCAAACTGCTGTCATTCAACTCGCGTGTCAGCATCATGGCTTCTCCCACCTCTGGACCCAACTCAGATCAGCTCCTCTTTTCTCCCGACTAGTATCATTCATGCAGCCCTGATGCGCTGTAAACATATCTCATGCTTATTAAAATGCACAGTGACCAAGACGAGCATGCGTGCGCACTTGCTCCACTGCAGGACAGTGCTGTGGAGGCAGGCAGCCCGAGGGCAAGCCCCAGCTCTGCCACGTTACCAGTTGGCTGCCTGAATTCCCCAGCTGCCCTTCACCCCATTCCTCATCTGTAAAGCGGGAGAATGGCGTCCACTGGCATTCATTAAAGGCTCGGTGCACGCACACAGTGGGTGCTGGAGATCCCAGCCCGCTGCTAGGTGTGGTCACCGTTCTCCATCCTCACCTGCCCTCTTCAGCGCTGACACTGCTGGCCTCTAGGACACCCCTTTCTCGGGGTGTCCCTCCTACGTCTCCTGCCCTGGCCGGAGCCCTGTCCTCAGACCGCTGTGCTCCCTCCCAGGGGGACCACTTGCAGTCCCAGGGCCTCAAACTCCTTCGACCCACTCAGCTCCCAAACTTCCACCTCTAGCCAGACCTCTCCAGAGCTCCGGGCTCACAGACCTAGTGGCTTCCACGGCATCTGTGGCTCCTGACCCCCTCCCCTCCTTAAAGCCTTCCACTCTCGGTCAAGGGCCCTGCCCTCTCCCACTGGCTCAGCAGGGACAAATCCCAGGGTCCTTTCCCTCTCTCACACTCCACAGCCAATTCATCTGCAAACAGGGCCAGAATCTGACCCCTGCTCACCACCTGCTCCTACCAGCTGTCCACACCACCATCACTCCTCCCCTGGACTGACTGCGGCCGTCTCCTAACTGGTTTCCTTCTTCACCAGAGACCTCGCCACTCTTCTCAGTACACGTGCCAGTACACTTGCAAAACCTAAGTCAAATCACAGCCCTCCCTCACACCGAGCCCTCCGCCGGCTCCCTGTTTTATTCAAGACAGACATCTAAGTCCACGCAACTGTCAGCAGGGCTTCCTCCTGTACAGCACAGGGCACTGACAGAAAAATGTATACAGGTGTAAAACCGATTCGCTTTGCTGTGCAACAGAGATTGGCACAACACTGAGTCAACTATATTTCAATTAAAAAAAGAAATTAAAAACTGCTCCCAAACAAACTCTGAAATTCCACATTCTAGCAGGTAAAGATACCCACCATCAGGAGGCCCCCCTTTCTCTCACCTTCCTTGCTTTCCTCAGAACCAGATTCCAGCACAGGCAGGAAACACGCTGATAAAATCCTGCAAATCACCACTAGGGGGCTCTTTCAAGGAAGCGAAAGGCCCACGCAGCGAGGAACTGCCAAAGGTTTCTGTTTCCTGGCACAGGGCAGCCAGCACAGCCTTACCTGCCACCAGGTGGGCCCGGCTCCGGGAGCACAGAATCGCATTGAACTTGGACTCATCTGTTCCCAGGCGGTTCTCCCCGGCTGCATAGAGCTCCTGGACAGAAGATGGACAGATAGGCATGCAGGCCTCACCCCCGACTCCAGGCCCACGTCACCTAGGACAGCTGGGCAGAATTTCTGGGCCCTGAAGCCCAGAGGGGAGGGAGAGGGGGACAGGGTCCCAGCTGAGTTCCATTCACTGTGCTAAGGCAGACGCCATCCACACATCCCCTGGGCCGGGAGAGCCTAGGCCACTGGGGTCCAGGACAGGCAAGGAACCAGGGGGCAGCAGCACAAAGGAAAACACAGGCTTGAGTTCTAGCTCAGCTGCCCTCTTGCCACGGGACTCTAGGCAGGTCATTGGCCCTCTCTGTGTTCTCTGCTCTAAAGTGGGAAGACTGAATTAGATTCAGGGCCACCAACCTGAAAGCCCAAAGGGGCCACTGGGTAACTTAAATGCAGGAATCAGGGCAGTTTAAGGCCAGAGAGTGGTTGGGACCGTGGGGACTACACAGAGGTGCTTCTCAGCTGAGAAGAGGACAGAGAAACAAGGCTCACAGCCCGCAGATCCACTTTCCACGTAGTGGTTTAGTTGCTAAGTCGTGTCCAACTCTTACAAGCCCGTGGCCCGCCAGGTTCCTCTGTCCCTAGAATTCTCCAGGCAAGAATACTAGAGTGATTGCCATCTCCTTCTCCAGGGGATCTGCCCGACCCAGGCATCAAACCTGGGTTTTCTGCACCGCAGGCAGATTCTCTACCAACTGAGCTGGCAGGGGGCGCCAGAAATCCAGATGTCCATGTGAAATTTCTCACCTTTAAAGGCAGTTTCCCTATCTATAAGCGGAAACACAGAATAACGATATTACAATTGACAGATTGCAGTTATGGATGTGGGACTTTATGTGACAGGTGCCTGCCTATCATTTCATTGCATACACCATTTTATGTTTGTAAATGGGAAGAATTTGCAGTTTCTTCTTAAACTGCTGAAGGTCTAAGCTCAGTATATATGCCAACTGGTAACCTTTGAACCAGATGGCTCCAAAGTACCTTTCGAGCCTCAGGCAGCAGCAGCTCGTGGACTTAAAGGCACCAATATTTGAGGGCAGAAGGTGCCCATCAGGGGCTCAGAGACCCCACAAGTCAAGGTGAGGCCAAGCAGGTCCAGAACTAAGAAGGCAGAGTAGTCGGCACGAAAGCCTTCGACCAAGGCAACTTCTGCCTGAGCTAAGAAACGGCCTGGCCAGGGAACAGCAATGGGAAAGTCCCCACTGGGCAAGGACAGAGCCTGGGGCTTTAAGGATGTCCAGCCTCAAGTTCAGTTATGGAAATGGGGGTCCCAAGCCAGGGAGATGTTAAGGAGGGGACCGGGACCAGGGCAGGGGCAGGCGCTGTCTGGGCACAGGGAATGAGCGAGGCGTCTGGGCCTCTGTCTAGACTCTGCCTCCAGGTCTCTCGGGACACAGCTCCGCCTTCCTGGGCCTCAGTGTCCTCACCTGGACACCTCGGTGCCCTCCAGCCCACCAGGAAGCTGGGGCCCTCTCCAAGCAGAACTGCTACGGTGGTCTGACATCATTGGTGGGAAACCCAAATGACTCTGGAGAGGCGCTTGGATCCCTGGACAAAGAGAGGAAATGGCCAGAGACAGTTCCCCCTTTAGCCTGCAATTCACACCAGGCTGGAGACAAGGGCAGAATTTTAAGGCTACACTACTAACATGGCAGCTGGTTTCTAGGCTCAAATCAAAAGCTTAACAGAATAATGGTCAAGGCAAACAAACACAAGAAAAGTACCAAGTCACATGAAATCCCACATCCATCACTGATCTACCAACTGTTGAAAGTAATATTATCCCATGTGGTCCCTCCTACAGGGCAGGAGGCTGAATGAAGCCTATGGAGGTGGGTGACCTGCTCAAGGTCACACGGTTGATAAGCAGCAGAGCCTGTGAAACTCAGAGAGTCTGGAATCCACTCCTCATCTTTGCTGTTTCCACCCCTCATAACACAAGGAAGTGGGAAGCGCCCCCTGCTCAGGAAGCCAGGTGAGCGGCCGTCACACTCACCTGCACATCTCTCTGGACGAGGGTCATGTCCACGTTTGTGCTTTCATCCCGGTTTCCCTGAAAGGAAGCAGGCTGTGAGGCAAGGCCACTCCTTGGAGCCACATCCTCCCTCCCTGCTCCTCTTCCCCGTGGCCCAGACGTTCACCTCTCCCTACCGTGGGCCCAAGCTCTGCCCTGGGAAAGTACCTGAGAGAGAGAGATGAGGAGCCGCTGGAAGTGTCCTGACGTGTCACTCCGAATGGCCTCCTCCAGGGTCTTTTTGAATTCTGAAAGCGAGATGCCAGGAAGGGCCACCCTGTAGCTCCGTGGACCACGCTGCCCACTGCACACAGTCAACAGTGAGCACTGGCAGGAGGAGCAGGTGGTCCACACGGCCCCCAGGAACACACAACTGGAGGCCAGGAAGGGCTATGCTCCCAGGCTGACCTGGCCCTGGGCATACCCAGGTTTTCCCTCAGCCCTCTCTTAAGCTCAGGCACCTGCTTCTGTGTAAACAGCAATCAGGGCTGGGCCTGGGATGGAAGCCCAGTGTGCTGGGGATGGCAGGAGACGAGGAGACAAGGTCAGGAAGGGAGAGTTCAGGCCCCGGGGGGGGGGAGAGGGTGTGGCCTCAGCGGCTGAGGCCCTGGGGCCAGCCTAACCTGTCTTGTAGAGTCTGTTCAGCTCCCGGATGTGCTCGTTGCTGCGGGAGGCGAGGATCTCGATCAGGCAGGCTTCATCAGTGCCCGCCCCCTGCGGAGCCAGAGCGCACGACAAAGCAGGAGCTTGTGACAGCCTCCTTGCTGGCACGCAGGGAAGAGCAGGTGCCATGATCCCTCAGGACACAAACCCCAGTGGAAGAGGCCACAGACACAGACCCACTCATGCTGCCGCTGCTGCTGCCCCGGCCTGAAGCAGCCAAACTTCCCCCCACAGTCCCAGGAAAGGACCAGGAAAGAGAGCAACATGGTGGCAAGTGGAGATCCATTTGAAGGATTATCCCCATTCCAACTTCCAGGACACCAAGAAATCAGAGAAGTGTGGTGACTTGTCCAAGGCCACACAGTCAATGGTGGGGCTGAGAGGCGGACCTAGATCTGTTTTATTCCAAGTTCAGTCCATGAATAAAGTGACAAACAACTGAGAAAACAGTTTGAAAGCAAGAGCATCGACACGTGGGAAAACCTGACTCCCAGAGTGGAGAGTGGAGCGTCTGGAGACACCTAAGAAAAGGCAACAACATTGAGGATGGAAGAGACGGCTGAGGAAGGGACAGTAAGGAGGCAGGGGACAGAGTCAGTAGCCTGCTTTCTGCATCGGGTTGCACCTTGGTTCTCACGATCACTAGCTGTGTGACCTTCGGCATGTTACTTCACCTCTCTGTGCCTCCAGTTCCTGGACCGTAAAATGGGAGTGATACTGGAGGCAGATATGGTAGGGTGTACTGGAAGCAAGGGAATCAGGAAGGACTTTCTTGACACAAGAGAAACCATTTCTGGCCTAAACCACTTTGTGACCTAAGCCTGGCCACAGTACTTGTCCTTAAGGGAACAACAGAGCAATAGGCAAGATAACAAAACATATAGACCCTGGGTTCTGAGCTGTGACACACAAGTGGTCTAGGCCTTTGTCCATCACATCCACACACACAGAGCATACACACCTTGATAGCTTCCTTTATCTCACAGGCATCAAAGAGGACAGGGGTCTTCATCAGGGCTAAGATCGTCTTCTCAAAGTTTCCTGACAGTTCCGATTTCAGATCTTTGATCAAATCCTAATTGGACATTTAGAAAAATGAAAAAACCTATTTTGAGAATCCATAGGAGGTAACCAATAGGGAACAATATCCCAGATTCAGCAGCATTTACAGAAAAGACAAACCTCAGGCCCCAGACTGACCTACAGAACTATAACCTGCATTTGAACCAGATTCCCAGGGAACTCATAGCCCGTTAAAGTAGGAGAGACACTAGGCCAGAGCACTAGCCCGCATGCTCTAGCCTCTATGTACTCAGCGCTTATCTTTCTATTAGTAAGATCCAAAAGCCCCCAAAGTCAAACTTCTGTATGTTCAGCACTTAAAGCCTCTTCTTTCAAAGAGAAATAACTTGCCCATGGTCTCGGTGAGTCATGGCAGAGCCAGGATAGAACCCAGATCCCCGGGCACCTCTCAGCAAACTTCAGGACCCTGTGGACTCTGGGATTTCTACTTCAGAACATCCTTTGCCTCTAGAAGATGCCATCAGTTGAGAGCCACCAAGAAACGCCCTAACATGCCTTAGGGTCCATCTAGGAGATCCAGGTCCTGGGGAAAAGCAGGAGTAGGCTGCACCTATCAGGAGGATATGCCCTGATTCAGGCAAGAACCCCTGACCGTCCCTGTTGGTCCCAGGAACCAACACTCACCTTCCCATATGCTGTCTTGAAGGACAGGAGGATCTGCTGCCGTTGCTTGTTGGAGCGACTACCCAGGCAGTCAATGATGGCCTGCTCGTCGGTCCCTGGTGGAAGGAGAGGTGGGAGTGCGCGTGGGGTCACAGGGATGCTCTGTGGCTAGAGACTTTCTCGGCCTGGGTCCTCCAATTCCCCTGAGCATCTGCGATACATCCCCATATCCACACTCTCTCTAACCCGGCAGCCAGGCTGCCTCCACCCAGCGACCCCAGCCCACAGAGCCACTGTGTGACTGCCGAGGGAGTCGGGGGAGGCAGCTGGGACTCGTGCCACCCAGGGTCTCTCACCAAAGCCCTTCATGGCCTTCCGCAGGACCTCAGCGTCTCGCAGGGGGTCAAAGCCAGATGCATCTGTGATGGTGCCTCGGTTTCCAAACTACTCAGACAGACAGACAGACAGTAAGATGCTGCATTTCCTAGACGTGAGACTGCCTGCCCCAGACTCTGGAAATATCTTCCTTCTAAAAGTTGGGGTACCTGAAGGAGTCTGCAGTTGACAGCACAAGGGACTCAACACTGAGTCGGCCTAATGTGACCATTGCCGCTCCTCGTGTCCTGGCACTGAAGCATCTGCCGGGCTCCCATGGCAAGGAGCCTCCCTAGAGCTGAGTCCTGATGCTGGAAATCTACGCTACGCCCGGGTCCTCCAGGCCGGGGCTCCGGATGGAGGGGAGGCCTCAGAACAGGGTCCTAGCCTCTCCTCAAGGCCTCAGCGCTGCACATCGGGGCTCCCCTAACATCCCTGCTTAGTCCACTCTCTACACATCATAAACAGGTGTTCCTCCGGGATGCCTTCAAGTGTCCAGCCTTCACGATGGTACATGCAGACCGGCTACCTCCTGGATTCACTCTGGTTTCCTGGACTGTGTTCTGGATTCTGTGACCTGCTTGCCTGCTGGACTTCTTCCTCCAATGACGGCTACGCTCCAAGCACACTGGATTTTTCCTGCCTAAACTCTCCCTTGATGGATGGTCTAGGACAAACTGGCTTTAACAGAGGACAGAAGCTGAGAGAAAGATGAGGGGAAGGCAGAGAGGCACGATGCAGGGCAGGGCAGGGGTAGGGGGATGTGCAGGTGTTGGGGAAGGAGGGGAATGGACCCTCTGCCTAAAAATAGTAGTCAACCACACTCCACTGGCCCTGTGCTTGGCTGGTTTGGCTGTGTAACCATGGCAATGAATTCTAGGCTCTGCAAATATGAACTGCTCTCCAAAGTGAGCCAAGAGCAATCCTGAGAGAGCCGCCAGCCATTTTCCACACTCAGAGGGGCTGGTTTTGAGTCTGGGAGGGCACATCCAGAGATTAAAGACTAAGAGCCACTGGGCAAAGGCCTTTTGAGACAGTTCTCACAAAGCCCAGGCAGTCAATACCATAAGAAGAACGAAGAGTACCTGGAGCGTTCAGACCCGCCTCACACAGGGACCCTCTAACCAAGCTGGGACAAACAGGGCAGCTCCCTGGGCCCTCAGAAGTGCAAGCAGGGGTGGGGAGTCTGTGAGAAAGCGATGCTCTGAAAACCACAAGTCAGAGCTACAGGACTGAGCCCTCCCCCATCCCTGCTAGGGGACACTAGGCCACGTGTCTCAGGCTATTAGGGCCAGGCCCGGACAGGCAGTAGCACAGGGTCGGCACCTACCTGGGCTGGGGACACGGCAGGGGTGACGGTCCCAGAACCCGAGTACCCTGGATAGCTCGGCGCCGGATGCTGCCCAGGAGGTGGCACTGGTGACTGTCCGGGGAAGGTCATGGGTGGCTGTCCAGGGTAGGCCCCTGGGGGCTGCTGTCCAGGGGGCAACATGGGCTGGCCTGGCACAGGGGCCCCTGGGTATGGCGGATATGAAGGCATCCCAGAGGGTGGGTTTCCTCCAGGGGGCGGGTACATTCCATACGAAGGAACAGGCTGCTGGGCGGGAGGGGGCTGCCCGAAACTCCCGGGGGGAACTGGAGGGTAACCACCGCCAGGGGTCCCCGGGTACAGGTTTGGCACGCTGGCTCCTCCAAACGTCCCAGACATGTTGGCTGCCTGAAAGTCCACAAAGCGGAGCCTTAGACTAACAGCCCTGGAGAGGTAAGGCCACACTCCATCCATCCCTCTGCCCCTCCCCACCCTGAGCCCTGCAGCGGGAGCCCCGGAGCCACACTCGGCTCAAGCTGACCCTGAGCACCACCAGCTTCTCAGCAGGCCTACCGAGCCCGCCCTCTGTCCCCATGCCCCCGCCTGCACCACTGGCCCTTTACCCTGCCTGCCTCACTCTGACACCACACCACTGTTCCCTCATGCTACTGTCTGTCTCCTCCCAGGGGCTGGCAGGTACTCCTGGGCTGGGGTTTTCTATCCCCAGCACGTACCATGGGCCTGGTGCAAATCAGACTAGGCAGTGGTTGCACTGTTTACACTGAGCGTATGTTTATCTTTAGATTATAAAATACACCATTTTATAAGCAAATCGAAAGTAGCGTGCCTGCCTGTGTTACCAGGCACCTGCCCCCCCCAACCAGGACAGTCATCCGCATGTACGAACACAGACAACACACACCTGCATCCGGTCACACATGCAGGACACACACACACACCCTCACCCTCACCCTCCTCCCGTCCCTGTGCTGAGCGCATACAGAAGGTGCTCAATGCATATCCCTCACCCTGACCCAATCCCCCAGTACTGAAAGGAGCCTGGAAGGCCACGCAGCCCAACACACTCCCCCACCCGTCGCTTTACTAAAGAAAACGAGATGCAGAGAGGGACAGTGAACTGGCGAGAGCCTCGATGGAAACCCTTCTCTCCTAAGATATAGTGAGATACAGCGCGACACCCTCGGTGCCCACAGGTAAACACACACCCCTCTGACACCCCGGAAGCCAGCAGCCTTTCTCCCTCCGGCCCCACGAGAGTGGCCCCCGGGGCAGCCCAGTGGGCGGGCTGGACTCACCACTCCTGAGAGGTAGTCCTGGTTGAACTGCCCTGCGTAGTTGGCCACATTATCCAGCCCGATGGGAGGCATGGTGGGTGGCGGGTAGCCAGCACCACCCCAGGCACCGCCACCTGAAAGCAACACCGAGTCCATCAGCCCCTCGATCAACAGCCAAGAGGACAAGGCAGAGACATCAAGCTCCCAGGCGGTCAAAGAGAAGGCCAGGCAGAACCTTGGGCAGTCCTATAGGCCACGGTGAAAGCGCTCAGGCAGTAGAGTCTAGCCTGATCCTGCTGCCAGAGAAGAAGGAACCTGCCCCACATTTTGGGGAGGAAGGCACCACTCAGCAAACACTCCCAAGACTCTCTGTGGGGTATTAAGGCAGGAGGGCCAAGGGCAGACTTGTTCTCCTGGCCTTACCACCATGGACCAGGAGTACAGACAGGTCACTCAGGGAGGCTGTGCCGAGCCCAGCAGAGTGTGGAGCTCAGGGAGCACTCCGAGTCCAGAGTGACAGACGAGCACAGCGGGCGGGGTGGGCTGGCCTGCTCATCTGGCTGTGTGCCGTCACCACATGTCTGTGAGAGGCAGGGAGGAGCAGGATGACGGGACAGAGGCAGGCAGGGCTTGGCTGTGAGGAGGAGTCGGGGAACAGCAGTAAAAGTAAGAAAAAAAAGTAAGAAGTTCCAGCTCCGACACCAGAAGGACCGGGGCATGCGCCCTGAGCGAGCACGCAGCCATCCTGGCTCAGTTTCCCCGTGTGAAGCGGGGATAGCTGGTGATGGCCTCAACTGCTGTGAGGAGGACTGAGAGAGTTACTGCCAGGCAGGGCTTAGCTGGGAGCCCGGTGAGTGTTCGTATGTGACAGCCCTCACCGAAGCCCTCACGAGCAGCACAGCAGCCAGCATCATGGCTGGCCTGTCAGAAGCAGCCCTGTCCACGGCAGCGAAAAGGCCCTGGGGGCCTCCAGAGCGGCTTTCCAGCTCCAGGACACCCAGGACAGAGCCTCCCCGGAGTCACTGGCCAGTTCCTGCGCTTCCTGCTCCAGTGCCGACAGAGGCGGAAGTGGTGGGGCACGGGTACCGGACAGGCTGGCGCGGCCGCCCTGCTACTGGCCCACAGCCTCAGCGACCGCCTCCCCGCCCAGCGCGCAGGGGCCCTGCTGCTGGGAGCGCACGCACCATGCAGGCGGGGCAGGGGGAGGGACAGGGCGCCTGTCACCACGCGGTGTTCCAGAGGACGCCGTGCCAGAGCCTCTACCAGCTACCTCGGCCTTCCTGGGCCAGCCCCGTGATGGAGACGCCTGAATTCATTTGCAAAGCAGGAAACTGAGTCTCAGAGAATGGAACGTATCTGTCTGTTCCTATCAGCTAATAAGGCAAGAGACTGGGGCCTGGCCTCATCCTGGCTTTTCAGAAGTGGCTTCAAACCCTGGCCTCACCTGGCCCCAGGATCCAAGATCTTCTCTAGCCCCTTCCCATCTGGCTGCACTGTGTGGGTATGAAGGGAGCAAGGAAATGACTGGAAAGCACCATCACTCCTCCCCCTCTCCATGCCTAGCCCCTCTGAAGAGAGGGCAATCCCTCCCCCACAGGCCCCAGACCTTCTTACCTGGTGCAGCTGGTGGGTAGCCACCTGCGGGCGGGGGGTAGCCTGGGTAGCTCATGGCTAGATCTGAAAGGAAAGAGGAAAGTGTGCTCAGGCTCGGCCAGGGGCTCCCATTAGCTTTACTGGAGGACAGCAACACCCACAAGCCAGCCCCAGCAGGAGGATCCGCATCAGGCCTGACCCGGGGTGGGGCAACCCAGCTCACCCTTTACCCACAAGGCCCCTGCCAGAAACAGCAATCGGGGCATTACAGGATTCGCCACCCATGAGCTGGTGAGTTACCTTGAAAACCGCTTTCACCCAGGCTCCACCCCCACCTGTGCTGACAAGGGATGCTGCAGGTGTGACGCTGTTCTCCCATCTCATTCTCAGGGGCCAGGTCCATCTGCCTGGATCTTCTTTATCACCATCCATCCAGCATCAGGGAAAGCCCGTGCTCCCATCTCCCTGCGCCCAACCTACAGACCCTGAGCGATCCACAGCAGGCTCCAAATTGCATCTGCCCCAAACTACACTTTTTGTTCTCCAGCCTCTGGTTCACCCAGCAAGGGAATCCCTGGGTATGGGATAACCATTCCCAGAAATAAGGAGAGCCCTCAGGAGGGCTCATCTGATCAAGCGAGGCAGTACCACCCTGTCCCTACAGATGGAACTCAGAAAGGGCAAGCGACTTGCAGGCCGGCAGTAAGGGAAGGAGCCAGGCCCGGGACCTAAATCCTTGGTGATGGTGGGAGACCTGTCCTCACAACCCCCTCTGTACAGACCCCTCTGCCGTGCCTCACGCTAGAGGAGCTGCCCAGAGGGACACGAGCTGCTGTGATATCACAGTCTCAGACCATCAGGAAACCTGCTTACTCTCGCCAATCAGTGGCTATTGCAATTTAAGAGGCACCCAAGGACCAGTGAAAGTGAGGAAACCTGTAGGCTTCCTTAACAATCACACCTGCTGAGCCCAGGTGAGCAGCTCCTCCTTGCACGCCAGGCCCCAAGCTAGTTCTCAAACTGCAGTGTGCATCAGAACCCACCTGGAGGGCTTGTTAAACACACTGCTGGGCTCCACCCGCAGGGTTTGAGTCAGTAGAGCCAGAATTCATATTTCTAACTAGTTCCCAGGTGATGTTACTGGTCCAGGAACTCTGAAATCACCTCTCTAGACACCATTATCCACCTACAAAACTCTGGGCCGCCCTTCACAGCTGTGCTGGAGAGCTCCCCACGCTGCTTTTAAGGGAGATGAAGGGCTTCCTTAAGGTGCCACTGGTTCCCGTGAGTCTGGTTCCCAGCCGTCTGGGCACGGTAGTTTATTTGGGTCAGTGGGTCCACGGGTGACCGCAATGGGAGGCCAGATGGTGGCCTAGTGACCTTGCAGAAAGCGAGAATCGGCGACCTGTGGTGTGGGCCAAAGACCTTTTCCCAAGCACGCTGTGATGTGGCGACTAAGCTCCCCAGTGGTGCTGCTTTCAGTCTGACCCCTCTGCCAGAACCCTGAGGCCTCGCTGGTGAGGCGACACCCTGGGGATCTGAATGCTGGATGGGCCAGGAACCTCCTCATGGAATAAAGAGGAGCCACCCATCGGAAAACCAGAGGACCTGCAGTCCTGTTCCTGACACCGTTCTCCCTGGAGACCACCCCCCAGAGGAATGAGCCTGGAGGCCTCACCCACAGTGGGAGGGGAAAACAAAACAGAGGAGCCAGATACTGCCCTGTTCCCCACATCAAAGTAAGATGTCAGCCAGACCTAAGCATCAGACTTCAGAAGCAGCCCTCAACCCCAAAGATAACACTAAGTTTCTGCGTAAGACAGAAACAAGGAAAATAACACAAAGACAAGAGAAAGGACAGATTCAGGAAAAACGCTTCATGGTGAGAAAAAGACCAACAACCTTTAGAGAAACTCAAATGATGCAAACTACAACACAAGAGGAACACGAGATGCTCACCCTCACTAACACGGCGAGGCGCGCCGAGTGAACACACAGAGGTGCTGAAATTAACAACGACACGGTCTCTGACTCAGAAACTCTACTTCTGGAGATCTATTTCCCAGATGCACGCAACCGTGACATTTACTACAACAACCACCAGAAGGAATCCCTAAATACCCACCTGCAAGAGGCTGGTTAAACAAATCACAACGGATCCATTCAAGGGATACTCTGTATTACATTCATATATCTATATATTATATTATACACTTCAAAATTAGCCAGCTCTATGAGTGGCTATTTGAAATGATCACCATTGTTAATAAAGGTGTAGTGCTGGGTGTATGCTAACTTAAAAACATGAAAATGTACAAATTTAGCGCTGAACACACAAACACACACACCCTACAATCCCTGGAATGTTAAACAAGGAACTGGGTAGCATTGATTGCCTCTGGAGGGGAAAACTGGAATAGAAATGAAATTCACTGCTTATATTTGCATTTCTGGCCCCATGCATGTGTGCCTATTAAAAAAACAACTTTAAAAAAGACTCAATTCAGGTAGGGCTTTCTGAGCTCACTTGAGGTTGTGGCTGTTCCTCCAAGATTCGAATAACTCACACAGGGTCCATTCAGGGCAAGGCAGCCCCCCAGCTCGGAGCCTGGGGTTAGGATTATTACATAAATACACCACGGAACTTGGACCTGCAGGGACTGCTAGGGTTCCCGCCTGGGGCCGGGCTGCAGGCCAGCCTCAGCCACTCACAGGGCGATGGTGCTCATTCCCTGAGCTCCCAGACGATGAGCTCTGCCCTGGAGGGCCCCACAGGCTGGGTCTCATCCCACACCCAAGGAATAGTCCTTCCTTCCACGCCCCCTGGCTTCCCCTCTCCCCAAAAGCCCACCTCCAGTCTTCCCTTCTTCTGAAAGAACCGCCTCATTTTCTTCCCACCATTTACTGCCTGAAGCAGTTCCACGTCTACGGCCCACTCCCTTCTCGTTCACAGAGCTCCCCCGGGAAGCAAAGGCTCCGGGTATGGTGAGAAGAGTCCACGGCAGCAGCTCCCCAGCCTCCCTGGACTGTTAATGCCCGCATGTTCTGGACAATGGAGACAGGGTGCTGATTCCTGTTAAATATCCCCCTCCTGTTAAATTTCTACCCGTTGCTCCAGCCTACAAGATCTCTTGCAACCCGGGCCAGTATCAAGCATCTTAGCACTCTCTCTCAGCTTTCTTTTATATTCATTGGTTGGGAAAACATGCATTTGCGTTCTTCCCAGTGAGTGACACTGAAAGGGCGCTCCTACGCTGTCGCTACCAACCTCTCCCCACCCAGGACCACTCAGTCAGTTACTGGACCACCTAACTCTACCACAGCCTGATCGACACCCGTTTCCTCATCTAGTTCACGACAGTAGGAAGAGGGCCTCCGCCAAATGAGGATTCTAACACATCTCTCCCATCCCCCACCCGCCTAGAGCGCTCCAACTTATCTGTCTAGGCATCTCCAGGATAAAAGCAAAGGCAGCCAGAGAGTCTGGGTCGGTCCTCACTCCCAGCGCCCTGACTCGCCCCTTCCCAATGAGGACATGTCCTAGGAGAGCCCCGGATCAGCAGGCAACTCTTAGACTCCCAACATCTACAGTCTTCCCCTCACCTTTTAAAAATGATTTTACTTATTTATTTTTGGTCGTGTTGGGCCTTTGCTGCTGCGCGGGCTCTTCTCCAGTCGCGGCAAGCGGAAGCTGCTCTCCACTGCAGTGTGTGGACTTCCTGTTGCACTGGCTTCTTCTTGCGGAGCATGGGCTCCAGGGCGCACCGGCTTCAATAGCGGCGCACGTGGGCTAGGCAGTCAGCAGCTTCCAGGCTCCAGAGCACAGGCTCAGCAGCTGTGGCGCAAGGGCTCTGTTGCTCCAGGGCATGTGGGATCCTCCCGGTTTAGGGATTCAACCCATGTCTCTTGACAGGCAGGTGGATTTTTACTACTGAGCCACCAGGGAAGCCCCCTTCTTTTTGTGAAAATTAGGAAATTTGCTTATGGCCCAGTCTTTACATACTCTGGCCTCCACTTTTTCTCAAGAGGCCACCAGCAGGGTCCACTGCCCTTGGCAAAGTTAGTCTAGCACCTGGGGTACCATATACGGCTCAGAGGGGAGTTTGGGCAGGGCACAGTGGCGGGGAGGACCCTCACCTTCCCCTCCACTCTGTCCAGCCCTCACTCTGTACACAGAACGTAACACAGTGATTACAGTCCTGCAGATCTGCTTTCTCTTGAGAACTACAAACATCACACCTTCCATGCTGACCAATGCCTTCCTCCTACTTCTGCCCTTCAACCAAGAAGAAAGGTGCCTGAGTGGGATGCTTCACAGGGTGGACAGGCCGGGATTCTGACAGGCCAGGGACATCCTTGTTCTGTGCCAGCTCTCATCAGGGCACTCTGTCTTGGGACTCACTGGAGAGGGCCTCCAGGTGCCGCAGGCAGCTGGCCTCTTCCGGGACTAATCCAGCTCCTGGACACCAGCCTCTGGGGAGCCTTCAGCCTCAAGTACTGCCTCTCAAGATGCAGCACAAATACCACCCTTCCCTTCCTTCCTCACTGGGACCATCTACCTGCAGCTGTGCACCCGATTTCATCCAGCCGTGGCCCTCTCTGGCTAAACTAGGGCTTCTCATGCTTCAGGCTGCAAAACAATCACCTGCTGGACTTGTTTTAACCCAGATTGTCGGGTCCTGGCCCCACAGTCTCTGCAGGGTGGGTTTGGGAACTGGCCCCAAATGCTGATGCTGCTTGACTCTGGACCAGTTTCTGTAGCACTGCTTGCTTCCTCATGCATGAGAATCACCTGGACAGCTTGCTAAAAATAAAAATGCCCAGGCCTTGGCCCCAATCATTCTGGGCACTTCAGTCTGGGACGGTCCAGGGAATGTGAAATATAAACAAGCACCCTATCCCCATCTCCAGGGATTCTGATCTAATTGATTCTGCACTCCACAATCTAGGAAACACTTTTTCCTTTAAGGTACTTGGACACTTTCTAGCTTATTCTATCTAGTCTTTATTCCCAGCAGTAAGTAAACTCTGAGGATAAACACCAAGATCTGAGCATCCCAGGGTCCCGTGAGACCAAGCCTCAGCTTACTTGGTGAATGTTGAAAGCAGACAGCAGGTACATAGGGGGCTTCTCGGGGCCTATAAAGTGGCTTGTTCCCTAAAACTGTGTACATGTACACAAGAATACCACTACATTTCAAGGATTCCACAAGAGTAGGCACCCAGAGTCCTCAAACACAGCAACCTAGAAACACTGTATTAGAAGAGGCAAAATAACCCAGCACAACCCCGACCTAGCCACTGCCCCCACGATGGAGTCTTGTCGCTCCCCCACCTCCAGAGTGGGACATGGAGATATATGGTAGGCTGGCTGTGCTCTCTGCACATGCTCTCCTGTCCTGCCTGACTTCCAGTAGTGAGGAGGAAAAAGGAAGGTGGCAGGGCCATGCACGCCTGTCACAAGGATCATGTAGTGTCCTCCCCAGAGAGCCAGGGCTGCAGCAGGCTACCACTCAGAGGAGGCAGAAACCTGAAGCTCTTCCTGGGCCACAAGTCACATGCTGTGAGACCTCCCACCCAATGCCCAGCAGCGAACCAAGAGGGCCTGGACTAGAGTGCATGCTTTGCTGGGATGGCCCCTTCCCAGTCTGAGCGCTATAGTATTTATTTGTGTGTTAGTTAATTAATATTAAATCTTCAATCTGTTTTTATGCAAAAATTTAAATGTAGAGCTTACACCATACAGTTCAGATGATCCCTGCTGGTTTCTTTTTAAAAATCAAAGGAAGAGAAGACAAACTACAGAATGGGAGGACACATTTAAAAAGACACATCTGATAAAGGACTGTTATCCAGAATATAAAAACAATTCTTAAAAACTTAACAGTATGTATATCTGAAACTAACACAACATTGTAAATCAACTATACTTCAATTTTTTTAAAAAAAAGAACTCAATTTTAAAATGTGCGAAAGATCTAAACAGATACTGTCCCCCAAAATACATACACATGGCAAAAAAAAACATACGAAAAGATGCTCAACATCATACAGCCTTAGGGAACTGCAGATTAAAGTAACAATGAAATACTACCACACACCTATTAGAATGGCCTAAATGCAAAACACCGATGACACCAAATGCTGATGAGGGTGTGAAGCTACAGAAACTCATTCACTGCTGCTGGAAATGCAAGACGGTGCAGCCACTTTGGAAAGCAGCAGGGCAGTTTCTAACACCCTAAACATGATCTAGCAATAGCACTCCATGGTATTTACCCAAAGAGGCTGAAAATATATGTGCACACAAAACCCTGTGCATGGATATTTACAGCTGCTTTCTTCATAATGGCCAAAACTTGGAAGCAACCAAAATGCCTTCAGAAGGTGAATGGGTAAACTGTCGTACATCCAGACCATGGAATATTATTCACCAGTAAAAGAAATGAGCTGCAAGCCATGAAGAGACAGCAGGAACCTTAAATGCATATTACTAAGAGCCAAAAAGCCAGCCTGAAATGGTTACGTCCTGCACAGTTCCAAACCATACGTTATTCTGAAAGAGGTAAAACTATGGAGAAGTTAAAAAATCAGTGATTACCAGGAGTTAGTGAAAGGAAGGCATGAACAGGCAGAGCACCAAAGATTTTTAAGACAGTGAAGCTCTTCTGTATGATACTAAAACAGTGGACATATTAGTCAAAACCCACAGAATGTACAACACGAAGAGTGAATGCTACCAATAAACCGTGGACTTTGGGCGATAATGGTATGTCAGTACAGGGTCATCAACTCTAACTCTGATACGAGACACTGATAGTGGGCGAGCTGATGCTGTGAGCCTAAAGCTGCTCTATAAATCAATTTAAAAATAAAAAGTGGGGCTTCCCTCGTGGCTCAGTGGTAAAGAATCCTGTTGTTCCGCCTGCTGATGCAGAAGACATGGGTTGGGTCCCTGATCCGGGAAGATCCCACATGCCGTGGAACAACGAGGTCTGAGTGCTATGGCTATTGAGCCCGGAAACTGCAGCCACAGAGCCCATATGCCACAACTACTGAAGCCTGCACGCTCTAGAGCCCACGCTCAAGCACAAGAAACCGCGCAATGAGACGCCCACGCACCGCAACCAGAGGGCAGCCTCCATCTGCCGAAGCAAGAAGCGTCCCTGCAGCAGCAAAGACCCGGCACGGCCACAAATAAGCAAATGATTATTAAAAAGCAATAAAACGAATATAAACACACTGTATGGAAATTCAAACAGAACAGAAAGGCACAAAGGGAAAAGCAAAATTCACCCTCCCCTCTAATCCCCTAACCAAAGGTCACCACTGAGCAGTCTCCAAAGTAAAATTCAAGACAAAACACACTTTCACACACACACACACACAAAATGCAAATACATATATGTGTATATATAGTTTTTATATGTTCATATATATAGAGAGAGATGTAGAATTTTTTAAAAAACAAGAAAGAAATTTATCTATCAACAGACTCTCGCTCCAGTTCAAAGCGAGGTTTGGGCAGGCTCTGGTGTAATTAGTCAACCACATGCCTCCCTGGCCCACTTCCTGTACCTGGCTGTAGGGAAGATGAACAGTTAGCCAGCCCTGAGCTGGTCTGAGCAGCTCCTGACCACCACACACAGCTGGGAGGCAATGACCCAGAGCAGGGTGCAAAAGGGGCCCAAAGCAAGGCTATTTAAGGTAGTTCAGTTCACAGACCTCCACAGACCTTGGCTGTGACAGGTGGCTTCACCTCTCAGGGCTCTTCCTAGTTGGACTTTACAGCTTCTGAAGGTGACACTTCTTCAGGTTTTCACCCCAATCCTAGACTTAAGTGAAAGTGAAGTCACTAAGTCGTGTCTGATGCTCAGCGACCCCATGGACTGCAGCCTACCAGGCTCCTCTGTCCATGGGATTTTCAGGCAAGAGTACTGGAGTGGGGTGCCATTGCCTTCTCCAATGCATGAAAGTGAAAAGTGAAAGTGAAGTCGCTCAGTCGTGTCTGACACTCAGCAACCCCATGGACTGCAGCCCACCAGGCCCCTCTGTCCATGGGATTTTCCAGCCAAGAGTACTGGAGTGGGGTGCCACTGCCTTCTCCGAATCCTAGACTTAGAGGCTCCCAAAATATCTATACTGGAAAGGAACTTGCAGTTTCCAACCACCTTGGTTTTGTAGCTAAAATATGCCAGGGACCCAGCTTACTCAAGTCACCAACACTTGGGGAGAGGGTCCAAGGTGGGACCCCACCTTCCTGAGAGAGAGCAGAGCCTCCCTGCCTTCCTGAAACAGGGCTGTGTTACAAAACCTGTGACCACTGCAACCTGGGCTGGGCTGGTTTGTTTGGTGGTCCCAATCAGTCTTGCCATTGATCACCTACTTTAAGACCTCTCTCTCCTCCAAGGGCAAAAGGAAGACAGTGCAGTAACTGCTTTGAACTGGGGTCAGCCAAGATCAGTCCTCATTGCCAGGAGGTTCCAGAAACCCTCAGGTGCCTCAGCTCACACCACAGGCCTCTACCCACACCTAGAGGGAGGAGGAGAGCAATGCCTGGTACAGCCAAGCTCTGCCACACAGGTCCTCCAAGTTTCACTCAGATCTAGCCTGGTCCATCTCCAGTTCAGCCCAGCCAAGCAGAAACAGGCAGCATGATACAGAGCTCAGTGCTCCCTCAACTGCGTCCCCTGACACCAACTTTCGTCTCATGAGTGGGAATTTACCAGGTACCCACTTTAAAAAAGAGGCCAGTTGTCCAAAAACTTTGAAAACTGCTGCCTACTACATCCTCTTCCAGGAAAGTGCTAATTTTTGATAGATTAAAGACTCTGAGAAGACTCTGAGAAGGTGCCTGGTTAACTTTACCCCTCAATTTCCCAAACTTACTAGACAACAATAATAGTTAACATTTATCAAATACTCATTATGTACTAGGCCCTCTGTTAAGTGCTATACATGAAACTGAACTTTGCAGCAACTCCCTAAGACATATAAGACTAAGATCATGACCTCTGTATCAGAGATAAGGAAACTGAGGTGTGGAGAGATCACACAGCTTGCCCAAGGTCACGGCTAGTAAATGAAGAGCCAGGATTCAAACCCAGGCAGCCGAGCCCCAAAGTTCAGGATTTCACCCCTACAGTGCACTTCCTCCAGGGCCCACCAGCCCCAGAAACTACTATTGCAAAGACTGAAACTTTAAAAACACTGGTTGATGAAACAGAATAGAATTAGGCAGCAGGACACTAGGTTTTCCTGTGATCGCAGGTATTTCACTGAAGGCAGTCTAGGGTGGCAGGAGGAACATGAACTCTGATGTCCAAGTTCACACCCCAGTTCTGCACTGGGATGTGTGGTCTTGGGCAGGTTATCTAATACTCTGGGCCTCACTTTTCCACATCTGTAAAATGCAGGTAATAACAGTTTAATATCAAATATGTTCTCATTATATCCTCGTGAAGGTGAAAGTTGCTCAGTCGTGTCTGACTCCTTGCGACCCCATGGACTATACAGACCCCATGGAATTCTCCAGGCCAGGATACTGGAGTGTGTAGCCGTTCTCCAGGGGGTCTTCCCAAACCAGGGATTGAACCCAGGTCTCCCGCATTGCAGGTGGATTCTTTACCAGCTGAGCCACCACGGAAGCCCAAGAATACTGGAGTGGGTAGTCTATCCCTTCTCCAGTGGATCTTCCTGATCCAGGAATCAAACAGGGTTTCCTGCATTGCAGGCAGATTCTTTACCAGCTGAGCTACCAGGGAAGCCCCCCAAAAGTTCTAGTCACTCAGTCATGTCTGACTCTTTGCGACCCCCTATAGTCCATGGAATTCTCCAGGCCAGAATACTGGTGTGGGTAGCCGTTCCCTTCTCCAGATCTTTCCAACCCAGGGATCTAACCCAGGTCTCCTGCATGGAAGGCAGATTCCTTACCAGCTGAGTTACCAGGAAAGCCCTATATGTCCTCTAACCTCTCACTATATCAGTTTCCCTAAAATAGCAGGTTAGATTAGAGGGTCCCAGAGGACCCTAGACCACTTGACAACACTCAGGATGAGAGATGTGGGGGCAGGGAGGGCACACGGTGGAACACAAGAGCTTGGAGAGTCAGGACAGTGTGAAGGGCAGAGGGCGGGGGAGCAGGGCAGAGAGTAAAGTCGGCTGGTTCCTTCTCCACGCCAAACCCAGCCCCTAGCAGCAGACCCTGGGTGGGGATGGCTGTATTGGATTTTCCAGTCTCCCTAAGAAACCACCAACAGGAAACTGGCAATGTTTTCTTTCTATCCCCGCTGTAGGCTGGGGTGCCCAGGGCTTGGTCCAAACTCCATGAAAAAGCTGGGGGTGAGGGGCGTGGAGTTTCCCAGGTGATGCAAGTGGTAAAGAACCCATCTGCCAATGCAGGAGACATAAAAGAGGCAGGTTCGATCCCTGGGTCAGCAAGATCCCCTGGAGCGGGGCATGGCAACACACTCCAGTATTCCTGCCAGGAGAATCCCATGGACAAAGGAACCTGGCAGGCTACAGTCCAAGGGCTGCAAAGAGTCAGACACGACTGAGCCGCCTGAGCACGCTCACAGGCAGGCACACAGGGGCCAGGGAGCGGGTGATGGAGGAGAAAGCACCTCTGAAAAGACCTTACTTAAGAAGAAACCTGCCCCGGGAAGAGTGACTGGCAGAAACAGAGCCTCAGTCTGCACAAAGCTTCAGCCCTACCAGTACCTAGGAGCCTGCTGCCTGTATGCCCACTCTGGGCTCGGCCCTGACAGAAACCATCTTTTCTGCTCTTGGCTGAGAAGACCTTTCCAGACCGTGTCCTGGGAACTCAGAACGAGGGAGCGAGGCAGGAGCGGACACCTCCTCGGAAAGGCTCCTGCAGGCGGACACAGATTCGCAGGCGGCCTCTCTGCCACCCCCTGCACAGCACAGCCCTGGCCAACCTGGGTTTCTTCAGTTCATGGGAAGGGCCCCCTTTGAAAGATGCCCGCACTAAACAGCTTCTGGAAGCGCCAACACTTAGTCAAATGCCAACCCTGATTCAGGATTTCTGAGGAGTGAAAAGTGGCCACAGAGGAAGCAGGTGAACCCAGATATGGTGTCAATATCTGGCAGACAACCAGGCTGTGACGGGAGATCAGGCTGAGGTCCCTGGAGCCACCAAGGTTCTTCTGACGGACACAAGTTTCTGTCACAAAGGCAGCGACAGAAAATCCCCCCCACCCCCACCAACGTAAGCCCAAGGTGTGGCCAGGACCTTATCAGGAAATACCCCTCCCCCAAAGGGAAACGGAGGTTGTTTCTAAGCGCCTGTGGGGCTGGGGAGGCAGGCCTGTGTCTGTCAATTTCACCACTTCCGCATGCAGAAGCTGCTTGCAATTGCACAGCCTGATCAGAATGGGCTCCTCAGGATCAGCCAATTAAATCAAGCACAACTCCGGGAGTAAAGAAAGCCTCCGTGCTGTCCCGACTTAGCTCTCAAGCCCCTCCATTTCCTGCAAAGTCCAACCCAAGAGTTGTTCCTCTAGAACCACCTAAGCCCACAGGGGTGCACCCTCCAAGCTCTGTGGAGGGTGCCGTCTGCACAACAAAACCATAAGCAGCTCAGCTGGAGGGGAACTTGGGGAGTTCCTTCTCCGAATCCCTCCTTGGCCCAGGGAAAGGGAGGCTGGGCAGCTCATGCAGGTCACGCAGCCTACGCATCACCAACACTGCGTCTCGTAACATTCAACCCAGGTCCTCCGCAGATTCTTCTACCACCTCCAATTACTCTCTCTTCCATCTGTGCACAACCCACACTCCCCTGTCGAGCCACCAACATCACAGGACAGTCGTTAAGAGACTCCTCAGCTTTGTCATACGGACTTTACCCATGGCCCACGCAGCCCTGATATCATCTTCTAACACGGCTGCTGGGCAACCGGGGTGAAAACACGGTCCAATGACATTAGTTCTAACACTTGCTGGCTGTGTGAGCTTGGCCATGTGGCTTGACCTTTCTGAGCCTTTCTCCTTAAAACCGGGGAAGGCACATTCATCTTACTATGTGGCCGTGAGGGTCTGGTGCACTGATACATGCATTTAAAGCTTATGCGTGTAGCTTATTAGCATACAGTGGGTGCTCAGTTAATCTTAGCTTACTCCCTAAGAATTATTAGCTTGGTAGCTAGGGTCTAGGTCCTAACTTCACCATACGCTGTATGACATTTTCAGAACAACTTCTCTGAACTTCTACGCTATCTGCAGAAACATGAGCTGCCGACCTACTTTGGTGTTACTGTGAGGACTGAATGAAGTAAGAACGGGAAGTTTTGTAAAACAGGGACCGTTTTCTGTGCTCTGTCACCAATTCAACCTGGGTTGCACCCTTCCAAGTGGCCAAAGGGGACAGGCTCTGAAGTTTGGAGAGGGGGGAAAGGGTCATCAAAGGTCCTGAACAGACATCCTAACTTACGTAGGGTCTACTAGGTGTCCAGCCCACACAGCGAGGGGGGTTCCTAAGCAATCGTTATGATCACAGATGGTCCAAGACAAGTCTGAAAGGGAAAGAAAGGAGGGCTTTTCAAAGCCTATGATCAAGGCACCATGAAGTTTCTGGATTAGGTCTGTCAAAAATATTCCCAACAGAGAGTCAGCATCCTGACCCCCCAAAATCTGTGACTATGTTGCCCTAAATGACAAAGGGGTTTGCAGATAGGCTACAAACCTTGAGACGGGGAACATACCCTAGATTATCCAGGCGGGCCTGTGAGTCCTCTCCCAGCTATGGTAAGGATGAAAGAAAGGATAAGGAGAAACAACAATGAAGAGAGCTAAGAAGCCTGAGAGGGATTCCATCCTCACAGGAAGGGTGCCAGACGTCAAAGGATGTAGATGGCCTCTAGAAGCTGGAAAAGACAAGAAGCAGATGCTCCTCCAGAGCTTCCAGAAAAGATGTGATCCTGCCAACAGACACCAGGAGACCCATGAGACAAAACTACAACAGAGGTCGTGTGCTAAAATGGTGCAGTCACAGTGGCCAACAGTAGGGCAGCTCCTCAAGAAATCAAACATATGACCTAGCAATTCCATTTCTGTGAATGTACCCAAAAGAACCGAAAGCACTGTCCACCAGTGTTCCCATGTTCACAGCAGTTGTTATTCACAACAGTCAAAACGTGGAAATAACCCAAGCATCCATCAGCAGATGAGAGGATAGGCTAGACGTGGCATATACACAACACACAGGCTAGAACATGGGCGACTCTTGAGATAATTACACTGAATGAAATGAACCAGTCACAAAAGACAGTCTATACCTCTGCTTATGTGAGGGGGCCTCCCGGGGGGCACCAGCGGTAAAGACTCGACCTGCCGATGCAGGAGACGCAAGGCACGCAGGTTCAATCCCCGGGTTGGGAAGACCCTCAGAGAAGGAAATGGCAACCACTCCAGGACCTTGCCTGGGAAATCCCACGGGCAGAGGAGCCTGGCGGGCTACAGTCCACCAGGTCACAGAGCTGGACATGCTGAAGGGACTGACTGATTCGCCACTTAAGCGAGGTAAGCAGAGCCGTCTGATTCAGAGACAAAGTGAGACAGTGATGCCAGGGGCTGAGGGGAGAGGGGATTAGGGGTTAATGTTTAATGGGGAGAGAGTTTGTTTGGGAAGATGAAAAGTTTTGGAGACAGATGGTGGTGATGCTTGTACAATAATGCTTTCCAATTGTGGTGCTGGAGAAGACTCTTGAGAGTCCCTTGCACTACAAGGAAATTAAACCAGTCAACCCTAAAGGAAATCAACCCTGAATATTAAAGGAAGGACTGTGGCTGAAGCTCCAATACTTGGCAAAGAGCCAACTCACTGGAAAAGACTCTGATGCTGGGAAAGACTGAAGGCAGAAGGAAAAGGTCATGACAGAGGATGAGAGAGTTGGATGGCATCACCAACTCAGTGGACATGAATTTGAGCAAACTCTGGGAAATAGTGGAGGACAGAGAAGCCTGGTGAGCTGCAGTCTATGGGGTCTATGAAAGAGTCAAAAAGAGTCAGACATGACTTAGTGACTGAACAAAAACAACAACTTAATACCACCAGACAGACACCTAAAAATGGTTACTTAAAAAAAAAAAAAGGCAGTGTGGTATTAAGCCCCTAAATATGGATATTTTGCTACAGTAGCAATAGAAAGCAAGTTCTACAGAGACTGCTTCTCTCCTTCCCTCCAGATCCTTCCATGGTGTGCTCTTTGAAAAGGCTCCCTTTGTATGAGATCAGTGCACAGTTTGAACTCACTCAGCAGAAGCAGCAATAAACCCCCAAGACCACAGGAAAAACCATTCCACCAAGAAGGGAAGGCCCAGGTGCGTGCGTCTCCTACATGTCTGGGAATAAGAGCTCACTCAATAAAGCTTTGCTTGCTTGTATTATCAGTCAACAGAGTCACCATGGTGAGACCTGGGGCTTGTGAGTAGGTTCTGTATGGCCAGCCAGACACACCCAGCCAGCCATGCAAATGCTCCTGGGAGGGAAAATGTGGGCAGTGTGATGCTTGGGTGGGTGGGGTAGGTGAACACACCCAACCAGCCAGGACCAAGCAACTGGAATACCAGAGGTCATTTAGCCTAGAGATGACTCAGTTCATTCCTGCCCACCCAACCCTGGCTCCTATTTCACAAATGGAGAAACTGGCAGCCAGAGAGGGGAAGTGGCAGGGCAAGGTGACACAGCAAGACCCTCCCAGGGCTGGTTCAGGACCCTTCCACTGCGGCCTCCAAGGCAGGGGCCCACTGTGCAAAGGCAGGACCACAACCAGTCGCTGATTTTTCACAGCATCTCTAGCTGGGGAGGCTCAGGTTTAATGGAGCCTGAAGCCTATATAATTTTAGGGGCCCTTTTTAAGATGCCAGAAACAGAACGCTTTTTTTTTTTTTTTTTTTGCAAATTCTACAAAACCATATGACTTAGTAAATTCACCGCCAGGGCCTCTCCCACAGCCCTGGAGAGACCACACGCAAATGACTAGGGTGTGGGGGTTGGGAGGCTTCAACTAAGGACTCTATGCCCACCAGGCTCCTCTGTCCATGGAATTCTCCAGGCAAGGATACTGGAGTGGGTAGCCATCCCCTTCTCCAGGGGATCTTCCCTACCCAGGAACGGAATCCAGGTCTCCTGCACTGCAGGCAGATTCTTTACCGTCTGAGCCACCAGGGAAGCCCTAAGTTTCATTAGTTTCACACTGATTTTACTTCTGGGCTCAAAGAGACACCCAATGGCCAGGGCTAGACTCCCCTGAGAACAGGAGTTAAAAAACAGAGTTCTGGCCTGCACTTGGCTTTCCCTCTAGCTGGAGCTGCTGCTGCTGCTAAGTCGCTTCAGTCATGTCCGACTCAGTGCGACCCCATAGACGGCAGCCCACCAGGCTCCTCCGTCCCTGGGATTCTCCAGGCAAGAATACTGGAGTGGGTTGCTATTTCCTTCTCCAATGCATCAAAGTGAAAGTGAAGTTGCTCAGTCATGTCTGACTCCTAGCGACCCCATGGACTGCAGCCTACCAGGCTCCTCCGTCCATGGGATTTTCCAGGCAAGAATACTGGAGTCGGGTGCCATTGCCTTCTCCTTTAGCTGGAGAGATAAACACAAAAGAGTAGTCACAGAAACACTCACCAAGTGTGTAAGAGCCACTCCCAGGCAGAATGGAGATTTAGGTTGAGAATCAGGAAAGGGCTCTTTGGAAGCAGAGAGGGTACGTGTTTAGGAAACCCACTTCTCTCTGATGAGCCCTGGCGAACCCAAGGCTCCTCTGGGCATCTCTCCTTCATCTGTGAAATGAGTGAGCCTGCAAGGGATCCATGGTTGTCAACTTGTGCTGCCAAGACCTGGGGCTCTTTGGAGGTTCTGTAATTCTGTTGTGGAGAGGAGAGGGGCGGGGCTGCAACAGACTCTCTCCAACTTAAATTTTGTTTTAAATAGAAAAAGGAGAGACCTGGACACCAGGAGCCACGTGGCGGCACACAGCTAGGGCTGTGGCAGCTGCCCCTTCATCCAGGGATGCCTGCCTTGGTTGCCCGCTGTCCCCGCCAGGGCTGTCCCCACAGGCACCTGTATTCGTAATGCAAGGCACAGATGTTCACCCGGGCCTTGCTAGGTAAGATGTGATCAACCACCTCACCCTCATATGCAAGTCAGTCACAGATCCGGTCACAACAAACTGGGGGAGAGGGGTGGAGGAGAAGACAAAACAGCTAAAGGCAGCAGCAGGGAGTCCCCGGGGCTTCTACAGACCTGGGGCCTGTTCAAGTGCCTTTGGAAAGGCCTGGTCCCTTCAACCTTCGAAGACTGGAGAGAGTATCTATTTCAGCTCCAAACAGCGGAGCACCCCGCCCTGCCTAGAAGCCCCAGAAACCTCTCCTTCAAATAGCACTTCTCAAGGGCGGCTCTTCTAACGGTGACCGAGTCCCCAGCCAGCCTTGTTCAGCTGGAAAATGAAAAGAAATCCCCACCAGAGCCTACAGATCACACTGGAGGAGGAGATGCTCTTTTAGATCTCAGCTGGGCCTGACTGATGTGCAGGCGGAACCCTAAGACCTGCCAAGCACCCCTGGGCTCTGCAATGGCAAGAAAATGGAAGGTCCCTGGAGGTCCCCATGGGATGGCAAGAAAGCAGGAAATGCATGTCCACAGCTCAGTCAAGCCAGGACCTCAGCATTTTCCATCTTCAGAACTTCTGCTCAGCCTTCTCTCTACCTAGTCTGTCCTCCTGCCTCCTTTGCTCCTCTGTCTGCCCTCCTTAAACTGAAGTCAATTCTGCCTTTTCCTTTAAGCCAGATGGAGGCCCGCTTCTTTCAGGAAACCCACCCTGATCTCTCCACCCATGATAACCTCTCTTTCTGGAACTTACCAGCACTTGGCCTAAAATGTTTTCTACGTCCTCTAGTGTTCTAGTAATACTCCCCTCTTTCCAGTACCTAAGTCGCTTCAGTCATAACTGATTCTCTGTGACCCTATGGATTGTAGCCCACCAGGCTCCTCTGTCCATGGGATTCTCCAGGCAAGAATACTGTTGTGGGATGCCATTTCCTACTCGAGGAACACATATTACCATATCATGTATCACCTCATTAACCTTCACAACGATCCTACAAGACAGGTATTATCACCTCAAGGGAAATCACCACTACGGCTCAGAGATGGTTCTTGACAAGCAAGGATCACACACCTGATGTGTGCCAGGGCCAGAATTATTTTTTTTAGGGCTCCCAGAGAGAGAGTCAGTCCGCAGCTGTAGGACAGGCCTCTTGTCTCCTCCTTCACCAGTTAGCACAGGCAGGGCACTGCGAGGTTCCTGACAGGACATCAGTGGATCCTGACTGTATCTCTTCCACATCCTGGTGGCACCTGTCCCAATGACATCTTTGGTATGGAGGCTCCAGGAATCCTGGGGGCAGAGAGAACTCATCTAAAACATTCTTTCTCTCCCTCCTACGAAAAGGCCGGACCTTAAGTGACGTAAGAGGCGTCCGAACATTGCTGACTCTGCCAGGGCACTGCCTCACCTGCGAGGTGTGGGTCATGAGGTCATCAAGCCCCAGATGCGATCAAGGGACCCCAGGGCAGCACCCCACCAACCTAGACCATCCTTTCTCAACCACTGAATGGAAAGCCCACAGAAGGTGCTCTTAGACACTCAACTCCCCCACACAAACCCATGAATCAAGAATAGCTGGAGCACACGTCAATCATTAGGCAAGCAGTGCCTCCAACTCCCTGCCGAAGGCTGGCACCTGGGGTGGCCCTACCGGAGGAGCTCCGGGTACAGCAAGCTAAGAGAGTAGCCACAGGCCAGTGTCCAGGCCTGACCAAGGGGCTGAACGTGAGCAAGCAGGCTCAGAAAGACATCGCTGGGGAATACAGTCAGCTCCCAGCACACTAGCTTTGGGATTACATGGGAATCCTACATCAGAGCTGGAAGGGCCCTTCAGGAGACCCTTTGACTCCACTGTCTTATTTTACTTAGGTGGGAGCCGAGGCCTGGAGAGCAAAGCCTGCCTAGGCTCTCACCATTGGCTGGGGCGGGGCAAAGACTCAACTCATGTTTCTTGACCTCCAGGCCAGTGCATCCAGGCCCAGGCTGGCTCCCCTCCACTCACACTGCTGGGTTCTACTGAACCTTCCTGGGCTGGAGAATGGACTTGGCAATGTGAAGCCTGTCCTGGGAAAGACAGAATGAGAAGGTGACCCTGCTGCCTACAAATAAAGCCCCATGCCATCAAGTCACAGAGAAAGTGTCCTCTGCCCAGGGAAGCCTCTGTGACGCGGCTTCTCCCCAGGTTCTTGCCTATGAGTTAACAAGAGCAGAGAGCAGGGATTGGCAGCCGCTTGTTTTGATCTCTCTGGGGTATCAGGAGCTGCACTGACCATCAGCCCAACTCAGCTCAGGGTTCAAATGGCCTCTGTCCCCACACTTTCCCAGAAATAAGTTACTGATGTGTTACACCTGGAGTTGAGGCAGGTCAGTCAGGAGAAGAAAGCACAGTTAAGATACTCGCTATCCTAAAGCTGGTCTTGGAGGGACACCTGCCCCCACATCCCTAGGGCCTCTAAGGTGGATCCACGTGCAGAAAGCATGGCTGCCAAACGCGACCACTGGGAATGGCCTGGAAGCAGTGATGACCCTCAGAGCCTCAGCAAAGCAGCAGCAGCAACCTGCCTGCTTAGTCAGCAGCCCGCTGGCTCAGCCGCTGCCTCCTCTGCACTGCCTGCTGGCTTGCCACTGTCATGAGATCCCATTCTTATTTCCCAACCTGAGGAAGGCTGGCTTAGAAAATGGCAAAACTGGCAAGCACAGTAGTAGTTTCAGACAGGACAGCAGTGGGTGGTGTTCCAGAAACTTCTGGTGGTCCCCCCTCAACCATCTGCCCATCTCGCTCCCACAACAGAACACTACCAGCAGCCTGGCACATGGCAGCCCCAAATTAGGACTACGCTTCCAAGCTTCCCTGGCAGCAAGGCAGGACTCTGTCAGGAAGTCAGCTGTCCTGGGCCACGCAGGTACGGTCCCCAGACCGGCCGCATCAGCACAACCTGAATGCCGTCAGGAAGGAAACTTCTCGGGCCTCACCACAGACCCCCTAGATCAGAGCCTTTAGGGATGAGGCCCAGGAATCTGAGTTTTAACAAACCTTCCAGATTATTCACAAATGTGCTCAAATTTGAGAACCAAAGCCCTGAAGAACACCAGGAGCAACTGTGCCTACGGAGTCTGGTGCCTGGACAACCTCATGGAACAGGCACTTACTAACTCTGGACTCCAACCTCTGGAGATAGAGGGAGAGAGAACCTCCTCTTAAATCATGGCCAAACCTGAGCCTGATGCAGGTGGGTGAGGAAGAGGAACGATGAGAAACTCAACCAAGAGTGCAGAAAGTAGGAAAGCAACAACATCCAAGTGTAATAAATAGTAAACAGACAACAAGACGCAAGAAATCCAATCGAGACTATCTGGCATGCGAGCAGTCTGCATTCCCTACAAAGACAGAAACGACCAAACGCGGTTTGCTGTGATTATCACTGCCTCCTGCCATCTCCCCTCAACCCCAGGCACGTGCTGATTACAAGAGAAACACTTTTTAAAAAAAGGAAAAGAAAAGTTGAAAATTACGGCAAACACGTATTAGGTCAGCATGGAGAAAAACCAGAAGTGAGAATATTAATATTAAAACCATGTTGAGAACTTTCCGATAATCCTGCCTCTGCAGACTGAGGGCTTTTTCCAGCCACTTCTCAGCCATTTGCCTTTATCTGGAAACACAGGACTTGGAAAACTACTCACTAGGATTTCATGGTGCAACAAGGCTTAGGCCATTCTAGTTCCAAGAAATAGTTTACATGACTTAAAATACAAGCACAGAAAGGCTGTAAAACTTGGGGCCCAAGCCTTTACAGCTGACATTTGGTCTTGGGACATTTTTCTGTACTATTTTGTCATATCCCTTGGGGAACAGAGAGTCTGTTTTGCTGCTGTAGATGAGGAAGGAAATATATCTGTGAGCCATCTACTTGGACCTATGAGATGGGGGAGGAACCAACCACAAAGTCAGAGGTCCATCCCTGGGTTTTGCGAACTAACCTTTTTTCCATCCCTCCTAAAACCTGGCTATCATGGGGGGCCACTCGGACAGACAAGACGGGGGAGCTCACAGTCATCATGAGTCTAAGAAGCAGGCAGAGCCAGCCTGATTACTACCTACTCTGCATAAACCTGAGTGGAAACTAAAGGATGTGGCTTACCCCCTGCCTGACTGATACTTGCTTCCAAATTTCTGAGCCTTTTACTTACTGTCCTATAAAATGCATTTAATTACTAACTTCAGGACTACAAAGAAGGGATTCTCCCAGACTATGGACAATATATGCTCCTAAAATAGATACTATGGAATTTAAGGTCAAAGGTACAGAATAAGTAACAAACGACACAAGGTACAATCCCATGGGCGGAGGAGCCTGGCGGGCTGCAGTCCATGGGGTCGCTAGGAGTCAGACACGGCTGAGCGACTTCCTTTTCACTTTTCACTTTCATGCACTGGAGAAGGAAATGGCAACCCACTCCAGTGTTCTTGCCTGGAGAATCCCAGGGACGGGGGAGCCTGGTGGGCTGCCGTCTATGGGGTCGCACAAAGTCGGATACAACTGACGCGACTTAGCAGCAGCAATCCACAAAGATAAGCTTGATAAAGCTGTATACACCAGACATGCACGCCAAATTCACAAATCCAGAGCAAATGTAAGTCGAGTTTGACTCAAAAAAAAAAGATTCAATAAGCAAGGATGCAGAGGGCACCCTCAAGATCACAAAAATATCTGACATCTGTGTGCCACAAGTGTCATGAAAGCTTTTCAGGTTGATCATGTAGCTGGCCACAAAGAAAATCTTAATACAGCCCCACAAGAGATTCTGCCAAGCACCTTCACTCAATAGAACTGTGTCTGTATGCTCAGTTGCGTCAACTCTGCGACCCATGGACTGCGGCCCGCCAGGCTACTCTGACCATGGAATTTTCCAGGGAAGAATACTAGAGCAGGTTGCCATTTCATACAGGGAATCTTCCCGATCCAGGGATTAAACATGCATCTCTCGCATCTCCTGCACTGGCAGCTGAGCCACCGAGGAAGCCGAGAGAACTAGCAGCCCACATTCAGATAGGATCAGACTGCCCCAAAACTTCCTCAGATATTAAAGATGCTGCCTTCTGAAAAGTCCTTGGATCAGAACTGATCTACAGAGTACTAGGAAGCAATGGAAAGATGAGCATTTCATATAAAAGCCCACTGGCTAGACTGGTACTCAGAAGAAAATGCTGAGCTCTACGTAATTTTTAAATTAAAAAGCTAAAAATAAATGAACCAATTTAGATGTGAAAACTAGAGCAATGAAATAAGCAAAAAGTAAGAAATGAGTAACAATAAAGGTTAATGACCAAAAAGTAATGACCAAAAGAATTTTTTAAAATATATTTACAAATAATTTCCAAATTATATAACATTTTATGAGATATATACCTCCAGCATATCCAATTAGAACCCTATTCTTAGTATCTAATGAAGACATTCTATATCACAAGGCCTGTAATCTGTCCTTGATTTGGAAGACTTAATATTAGAAAGTGTTAACTCTTCCTTATAAAGATTCCTACCGGTGGTTCAGTGATAAAGAATTTGCCTGCAGTGCAGGAGACCCAAGTTTGATCTCTGGGTCAGGAAGATCCCCTGGAGGAGGGCATGGCAACCCACTCCAGTATTCTTGTCTGAAGAATTCCACAGACAGAGGAGCCTAGCGGGCTACAGTCCATAGGGTGGCAAAGAGTGGGACACAACCGAAGCAACTGAGGATGCACAGACTATTTACTCCAACACTGTTTCAAACTATAAAAATAGTCCATAGCCTGCATACCCAGCAATAAGGGAAAGGTTGAAAAAATTACTTTACATCTGTACTACAAAACAGCCAGGGACAACCCAGGGTGGGTGGGGATGGCCTCTGCTTTTGCGCTCACAGTACAGGGCTGGCAAACAGTGGGTCCTCACTAACTATGAGTTCAACAGCAACATCCTTGTCACTAGCTTCCTAAAATAGCCATGACCTTTTAGGTGAACACAGCAAGCTCAGTCGGCTGTCACCAGCCCCCTCACAGACACACCCTTTTCCCCAAGGATGCCATCCCCAGGCTTAACCTCCACCTCCCTGTCATCAGCTCTGAGTTTCTCTTCGTCCCTCACTCACTGTCCTCCAAGCCAGTCTCTGCCCATTCTACAGGTGTAAGAGGCTCCAGGCACCTGACTTCCCTTCTCAATTTCAGGAGTCATTCCTCCCCCTTTTTCCTGTTAAGGCAGTGGCACCTTCAGGACCATAAGCCCCTGGAAGACTAGAACTCAGAGACCACAGAACCAGGAGTCAGCTACCCACCACCCACACACTCCAACCCCAGCTTCAAGATTCCTCGCAGCAACCCAAGATATCAACACTGCCATCGCCACCCCCTAACTGATCTCAAGCCCCCTTTGCAAACATCTTCTCACCAGATTCTGCAAACAACCATTTTACTACCCAGAACACTGGGTAGTAAAGCCCGTGTGGCTATGTGACTTGTCCCAGGATACCCAGCACATATGGGGACTCTGCCTCCTCACTCCTCCATTGCCCCCCTGTTACTTTCTCACATCAGGAGCAAAGTCAGCTGTGGTTTGAGTCACTATTCACGCCACACTGTCAGGATCCTCCCAAACCACCACATGACATCAGACCTTTATTTCACGGGGTCCCGGGGTCAGGGTCAGTAGCCTCCTGTGGTATGGTTACTGAATTTCAACAACTGCTTTTAAAAATGCAAATTCCCAACAAAGAAAATTCAGTTTCTCCATTTCTCCTAAGACCTTTCCTATCTAGGTATCCCTCAGATTCCTCATGTTCTACAGGCCATTGGCTCACAAGGTGCTGTTGAGAAAAATCCAGAGAAACCTGAATCTGTTCACTTTGCTCCGATTGTGAAATACACCTACACACAGAATCTTCCTCCAGTACCCACCATGGGGCAAGTGCTAGTTACTGCTTAAGGGGGAAAAGACAGCAGCTGAAAAGAGGGAGGAAACAGCAGGAAAGAGAGTGAGATCCAGAAAGGCCCTCAGTTCTCTGAAGATCCAGCACTCAGCACAGATTTGGTTTCTACACTCACCTCCTGCCCACACCAGCTTTTTTTTTTTTCTTTGCAGTGAATACCCAGGAAAATCCCACACTCACCTATTCTGGCTCAATTCTCATTCCTACCATCCCAAGCTACCCATCCTCCCCAAATCACATGGCCAAGGCATCACTAATCCATCTTGGCCTTCTAGGTGTCACAATCCAGGACAAGCCCTGACAACAATCCTTGACCTGATAACATAAAGGAGTCCAAGGGGACTTCCTCTTGACCTCTCTGCTAGTTCCTATGCCCACCTCTCAGTCTGAACTCACTTCCATCTCACTCTCCCCACTTTTTCTTTTTTTTGCCTATCCAAATTCAGCTTCCAAGGTCAAATATCCCTGGCCTGCCTCTTCACTTAGCTAACACCTGCTGAGTACCAACATCAGGCAAGGTCCTTTCTGGATGCTGTGAGACCAAGAGATGAGTGAGAAACACCACCCACCCTCCAGACACAGAGGACAGGGCAGAGAGATGTTGGCTGTACAATTACTACTGCAGGGCGAATACTGAGAAGCGATGTTAAAGGAGTGGAGGAGGGCTGAGTGGGCTGACCGCAAGCCTTGCCCCTTCCTGCTCCAGGTACCTGGATGGCTCCTAGAAGGGCGATGAATGACAGGCAGACTGGGTAAGGAGGGCAGAAGAGCATGAGCGAAGACAGAGGAACAGGTCAGGAGAGCAACTCAACTAGGCTGACATTCCGCTGCATGAAGGGAGTGATAAATATTATTACTACTGACTTTTACAGATGAATACTAATGTGTCAGGCCCTGCTGTAAGCTTTACGTCTATCCAGGTCACAGGAATACGGTCACCACCTATTCAGATCAGTGACTGAGCTGTACAGTTGTTAAGTATATTAATTAATTTAATCCTCACAATAACTCTGGGAGGTACGTATTATTATTGCTGCCGTTGTCATTTAGTCGATAAGTTGTGTTTGGCTCTTTGTGACCTCATGGACTGCAGCCCGCCAGGCTCCACCGTCCATGGGATTTCCAAGGCAAGAATACTGGAGTAGGTAGCCATTTCCTTTTCCAGGGGATTTTCCCAACCCAGGGATAGAACCTGCGTCTCCTGTATTGGCAGGCAGATTCTTTACAGCTGAGCCACCAGGGAAGCTCCAGGTATTATCATTACCCCCATGGTAAAGATAAGGAAACAAAGGCACAGAGACTGGTAAGAGGCGAGATTTGGAAGGGAGGCCCAAGGTAGTGTGCCTCCCATGCCGGGCCAACAAATGGCCCTGCAACCTCACCTGGTCTCTCTTGTCAGGGAGAGCCTTGTGGCAAGGAGAGTGCCTTGTGCGAAGGGGCCCTGTTAACTCTCCTGGCATCCCCAACAACTGACTGAAACAAGGAAGGAACATAAGGAGAGCCAGTTGGGGGATGAGCAAGATAACATGCCCTGCCTAGACTCAGCCTGGCACTGCCCTCTAAGCTTTTGTTCCTGCTGTGGGGGTTGGGCAGAGGCTCATCCCTTGAAGGGTCACTCCAAGTCCAGGTCAAAGCAGCAGGGGAGCAAAGTGAAGGCAGGGAGGGAAGGCAGAGTGGTTGGCTACCAAAGATACCCTGGGTCTGTCCCAAAATACCCAATCGCCAAAGAAAGGTCGCTGATTTAGAGGGGAAGGGACAGAAATGTGCCAGGCAAACTGCTCCCAGCTTGGGCTGGAACTGTCTAGCTAAGCTTCTGCTCCCCAAAGTCTCAAACTGATGAACTGCACAACTCTCCGTTAAATCAACAGACTCATTTCTTAAAACTTTTTCAGGGAGAAGGGAAGTCAAGAATCCCTCCCTGAAACTGCAGCTCAAGGCTGAGATGAAGGAACAGGCAGAGCAGGTGAACACACAGGGGAACGCAGCACCTGGGGTGGATCCCGCGTTCTCTCAAATAAAGTGCCTTATGAATCAACTCCAACAGCAGCAGCTCCCAGGAATTTCCGTCTTTCCAGTTCCGGAGGAAAGTTCCTGAAGGCAGCCACCCCTCCTAGGTCTCCGCAACAGAAGCCTTTTCCGGAAGGGTACACACACTCTCCAGAAATCAGCGGGGTCAGAGAGGTCGTGGCCACCGCCATCCCCACACCAGCCAGCCGCCTTCTTGTCGCAGGTTAACGGGCTCCCAGGCCCTGAGCCCCGGACCCCAGCGGAGCAGCACAATCACGCGGCCCTGGCCACTGGGGGCCCCGCCTGTGCACCGCCCACCCCAGGAGGGCCCCCGGCCGCTGACAGAGCTGGGCAGGAAGGCCGACGAAGCCCGTCCGGGACCAGCCCGACACCCGCGCCTTCACCCCCACGCTGTGTAACCAGGAAGCCGCAGGGCCGGGCTGAAGGCGGCGCGGGGCAGTCCGGGGCCTCCCGGCGGGGGCCGCGGCGCCCTGCCTCCGCCCCGTCCCGTGCCCCCCTCAAGCCGGAGAACCCTCACTCACCTGGCCACGGGGCAGTGGGGAGTCGCGAGGGGAGAAGCGGGACGCGGGCAGCAGCAGCTCTCTCTCTCCGGGCGTCCTAGGGGCAGCACGTCCGACCGGCCGCGAGTTCTGTCCCACTTCCACACTCGGAGCACTCGGGGAACTCGCGACCCGCAGGCTCCTCGGCCGTCAGGGCGGGGCCGGAGGAGGAGCCCACTGGGCGGAAAACCCCGGGCCCGAGGCCCAGCGTACCCCGGGGCGGGGCCGCGTGCGCCGCGGAGGGGCGGGGCCGAGGGTGGGCGGGGCCGGGCGTGGTATGCACGCGGCCCCGCCCCCAGGTGAGAGTCTTCTGGGCCAGTCTGGGAAGGAAGCCACACGCCTTCCACCGCGAGAGGTTACAGCAGGCGCCAGGAGGTCGGCGAAGAACCGGTTCGCCGCACCGCTTTCCTTGACCTGTCCTGCCCTGCACCGCACTCCGGAGGAGGGGATTTTCCCAAGCCCCCTCCAGCTCAGTGTACCTTCCTGATTGACTCTGTACATTCACACAACAGGATGGACGTGGAGGTGGGGGAGAGTAGCTTTATGGTGCAGAAACTGCAGTCAGCTTTTACTATCTCAGCCGGCTGATCAAGGTCAACGTCAAGAATGATAGATCAACAGTGGTAGTATGTATCGATTGTGGTCTTCTTTTCAAAAATGCATAATCCTAATCTAGTGAGAAAACACGATTAATCCTGGTTCAGGAATATTTTACAAAACACTTGACCAGTATTCCTCAATATTGTCAAGGTCATCAAAACCAAGGAAAGTCTGAAACACATTGGTACAGCCAAGAGAAGCCTGAGAGAATGTGAAAACTAAGTGTAATGTGTTATCCTGGATAGGATCCTGGAAAAAGGACATTAGATAAAGACTAAGGACACCTGAGTAAAGTATGGAGGTTAATTGATGCATCAATACTGGCTCATTCATTGTGGCAAAACACCATGCTAATAAAAGATGTTAATAGAAGAAACTGGAGTTTATGAGAACTCTGAAATTTTTTGTAACAAACTGGCACCCCACTCCAGTACTCTTGCCTGGAAAATCCCGTGGACGGAGGAGCCTGGTAGGCTGCAGTCCATGGGGTCGCTGAGAGTTGGACACGACTCAGTGACTAGGAAATGGCAACCCACTCCAGTGTTCTTGTCTGGAGAATCCCAGAGACAGGGGAGCCTGGTGGGCTGCCATCTATGGGGTCGCACAGAGTCAGTCAGACACGACTGAAGCGACTTAGCAGTTCTAGAAAATAAAGTTTATTTGTTGAAAAAAAAAAGTCATCTATATAATATATTAGTATGTTTATTGTACTTATTTAAAAATATAATATATATTAAATAGTATTCAAATGGCAACCCACTCCAGTATTCTTGCCTGGGAAATCTCTTGGACAGAGGAGCCTGGCGGGGTACAGACCCGAGGGTCGCTAAGAGTCGGACAGGACTGAAGCAACTAAGCATCCATAATATAGTTTTAAAAAACAAATTCACCCTTCATTCTCTCAGCCCACTTTTAGGCGTATCTTTCGTGCAGCTGGTAGAGGTACTGTTTACAAACCTGTGCTGCTGTGTTTTTCTGCAACGTGGCTTTTTAGTCACTATATATTGGAGGGTCTTAGTCACTATATATTGGAGGGTCTTAGCTAGCAAGTGTACCGGGATCAACTTGGTTCTTCCCAACCACTGCACAATAGAAGCGGTTTGGCGCGTCATCATTCTTTGTTACTTAGCTCCTTACAAAGGACTTTTAGATTGTTGCCCATTTAGGGCCGTTAAAAACAAAGCTGCTGGTTCGATTTGCATTTTAATAGCGAAGGAGCTGGACAGGCCGAGGAGGATGCCAGGTCCGTGTGCTGCGCTCAGGGTCCCTGGTGCAGGCTTGGCCGCAGGAGCCCCGCTAAGAACCCTGGGTATCCAGTCATCTTCCGCAGCCTCTCCAACACCCCCACTTGCTCCAAGGCGCGGCTCTTTTTTGGGACCGTACTGCATTTTTTGGAGATGGTTGGGCGGGTGAGGGTGAAATGCAGGCCAATGGCTCGCGAGCGGCTCGAAGGAAACACGCCCCGGAGCAGAAAAGAGCAGGAAGGGTCAGAGGCACTAGGCAACTCCGGCAGGGCTGTTATTACTCTGATGGGGGCGCCTGCGGCGTTGTTAGTGCGAGCGCCCGCTTGAAGCGCCCAGCTGAACCCGCAGCTTTCCGGGGGCCGGGGCGGGGAGGGCTTATCTGTTCTATGGCTCTCTCTCTGGGCTGGGGGTTTTGTCTGGTAAATTCGTGGCACCCACCCAGCCCAAAAGCCTGAACACCCGGCACCCCCGCCCCGCGGTGTTCCCAGCTCCTGCTGCTGCTGCTGCTAAGTCGCTTCAGTCATATCCGACTCTGTGCGTCCCAGTTCCTAGGTAGTTGCAAAAGCGAGTTTTTTTTGATTGACTCATTTTTCTCCTGACTGAGCGAATGCTTTTAAATACGACGTTGATAGATAAGTAAGTCCTTTACCCTGGAATTCTTTCTTTGTGTAGCACAAACTTTTCTGCCTTAGAACTGAGCCCCTTGAAGCCAGAATAGTTACCGCTGGGTTTTGTGACTTGATAGGATCACCATGTGGAGAAAAAGACTAGCTTTGGTGTTCAAATACCTGGGTTCTAGTTCCCATTCTGACGCTTGGAAGGGATGCGTTCTCCACTCATTGGTTTTCTCACCTGTAAAAATTTCAGATTAATCTATAAAAGTCTGTAAACTAACCTCTACTTCATTGTTGCTCAGGGCTGAGGCAAACATTAAATGAAGCAAGGGAAAGTAAGTGCCTTGTAAAAATGTGAGGTGCTGTAGACCTCTGAGTAGTACCCTGTTAAATCTTTTTTACATTGATTCACTCAACTGACTATGGTTGAATACAGCCAAGGTGACCCAGCCAACATGACCAGCCCAGTACTAAGTGCCTCAGGAAGAGGCACAAAAGAAAATCCCATTACTCTAAATACAGTTCTTCTTTAATGAGAAAAAAATATTAAGTTGTAAATACCCCCACACAAGAGAGACTTGCAAAAAGGACCCCGGGGTAAATGAGAGGCAGGTGAGAGGCTGGGGTCCAGAAAGTCTGCTATCAGTCTTGCCAGACTTTGCAAAGTGAAAATGAAAGTCACTTAGTAGGTGCCAGACTCTGCAACCCCATGGATTATACAGTCCATGGAATTCTCCAGGCCAGAATACTGGAGTGAGTAGCCTTTCCTTTCTCCAGGGAATCTTCCCAACCCAGGGATCGAACCCAGGTCTGCCGCACTGCAGGTGGATTCTTTACCAATTAGGGAATGTCCTAATTTTTAAAATCATGTTAATCCTCCTTTTTTTTTTAAGGATCTATTCCTTTTATTTCCGCTTTTATCTTTGTACTTTTGTTCTTCTACTTTCTTTGTGCTTGCTCTAGTGTTCTTTATCTGGTTTCTAGAGTTGAATGTTAGAGTTATTTATTTTTAGAATCTTTTGTTGTTGTTTTCTCTTGGAAATGCCATACAATTATTTTTTACAAGATTTAAGAAATAGATCTGAGTATGTGCTTTTAATTGGTGAGTTTAACCAGCTTGTATGGATAATGACTACAGAAATATTGCGATTTATATCCACCCCTTTTATGTTGTTATATTTGTGTGTGTGTGTGTGTATGCCCTCAGGACTGATATGACAAATTGAAAAATTTCCATCCTGATCAGTAAAATAGTTGTTGCCTGAGGCCTTACAGTACCCCACCCTTGACCTTCCCCTGGATCCAGCAACAAAAGAGGCATTCAAAAAAAAAAAGAGGCATTAAGCCATACAGGTGGCATATGATATGTTGAATATCACATGGTATATACTTTTTCTTTGTTTCTTTTTTTCTTTTTCTACCTTCCTTTGGGTTGTTTGAATTTTTTCATTTAAATAGGGGGGTGATTCACAGTGATACTAGTGAATTACGAATGTATGAATCAATAACTGCTGTATAACTTTACCAAAATATTCCTCCAAAAACTCACACTTATAATGTCAAAAAATGAACTAACCATCTTTCCCTCTCAACCTGCTTTCCCTCTGGGTTCTATATCTCCAGTGAGATGCTACCTTCTGTCAAGGCATCCAGCCTAGAGCTCTGGTAGCTATTTGCTTTCCCTCTGCCAGAATCACCACCATGAAGTTGCAAGCCCCTGGTTTCCGTGGATTCCTCATGAGAGAGGCTTCACAGGTTTTTACTTCGTAGCGTTTTACTTAGTTATCTGTTCCTGTAGGATTTGCAGAAGTAAGCGAGCTATTGTAGGAACAAACAGTTCAGACGGCAGGCTCTGCCTCTCACTTTGCAGCGGCTTCTGTCCACTCTGTAATCTCTCTCGAAATGTCAATTGCCCCCAGGGGGAGAAAACCAGGAGAAGCTGGTTGTTTCTCTCCACCCCACCCCCAGAGTCTCAGAAAGACTCAGCCCTTGAAGATGTAAGGTACATGTAAGACTCCGCACAGGGCTGCAAGGCATGGGTGGAAACCCTAGGTCACTTTCTCTGTTTCCTTCAGGGAGATACGGGAAAACAGAGACTGATCTGTCACATATGTTGAACTATGGGGACTGCAGAATGGTACATGTAAGGCAATGAGTTTGTTTTTGTTTTTTAGTTGGAGGCTAATTACTTTACAATATTGTGGTGGTTTTTGCCATATATTCACATGAATCAGCCATGGATGTTTCCCATCCTGAACCTCCCTCCCACCTCCCTCTCCATCCCATCCCTCAGGGTCCTTCCAGTGCACCAGCTCTGAGCACCCTGTCTCATGCATTGAATCTGGACTGGTGATTCTTTTCACATATGATAATATACATGTTTCAATGCTATTTTCTCAAATCATCTCACCCTCGCCTTCTCCCACAGAGTCCAAAGACTGTTCTATACATCTGTGTCTCTTTTGCTGTCTCGCATACAGGGTTATCGTTACCATCTTTTTAAATTCCATATATATGCCTTAGTATACTGTATTGGTGTTTTTCTTTCTGGCTTACTTCACTTTGTATAATAGGCTCCAGTTTCATCCACCTCATCAGAACTGATTCAAATGTATTCTTTTTAATGGCTGAGTAATACTCCATTGTGTATATGTACCACTGCTTTCTTATCCATTTGTCTGCTGATGGACATCTAGGGTGCTTCCATGTCCTGGCTATTGTAAACAGTGCTGTGATGAACATTGGGGTACACGTGTCTCTTTCAATTCTGGTTTCCTCGGTGTGTATGCCCAGCAGTGAGATTGCTGGGTCATAAGGCAGTCCTATTTCCAGTTTTTTAAGGAATCTCCAGACTGTTCTCCATAGGGGCTGTACTAGTTTGCATTCCCTCCAACAGTGTAAGAGGGTTCCTTTTTCTCCTCACCCTCTCCAGCATTTATTGTTTGTAGACTTTGATAGCAGCCATTCTGACCAGCGGAGATGGTACTTCATTGTGGTTTTGATTTGCATTTCTCTGATAATGAGTGCTGTTGAGCATCTTTTCATGTGTTTGTTAGGCATCTGTATGTCTTCTTTGGAGAAATGTAAAGCAATGAATTTGAAAGAAGCAGGTTAAGATCCTGGGCTAAGCAAGGAATAAACAAAACTTTGCATGTGGAATAATGGGACCTCAGACCCTGGGAAGTCAGCAATCTGATTTACCATCCACAAGCAGGGAACTGGAGGATTCATTTGTGCAGAAAATGAGCATCTCAGACAAACATCCTTCAGTGACTGGTGTTTACTGTTTTCCTCAGTGCCAGCACTGATGGATGGTCAAACACCTTGTGGCGAACTCCATCAGTTGACAAAGCCCACTCCCAGACAGAGATTCAGGCACTGTTTAGTGCTTCGTCCCCAAATGTAGATGTCCAGGCTAGGATCACCAGCTTGTGAGGAAGGCCTCCAGATAGGGTGACCCACCATCCTGGTTTGCCAGGGACTGAGGGTTTTTCAGGACACTGGACATTCGGAGTCAGACTTGAAAAGTCTCTGGCAAACTAGGGTGAGTTGCTCCAACAAGTATGAGCAACATCTATCAGTTTGGCTTTGGTTTAATCATTTGCAAGCCTGACTTTCTCCATGCACAGCTTGCAAGCCGTGCATAGTCATCTGCTATAATTTATAGGGTCTTGAGGCAAAGTCTGCCAAAAATTGGATTAAATGGTTTATGACTTTTGCTGATCCTTTCCCAGCCTCTGACACCATATGTAGCGAAAAATATGGTCTACATTATTTGTAATTTCCAGCCCAGTCAACTAAAAATGTGTCCTGGCTTCTTTTATTATTGGCTTGATCTTCTTCTTCTTTTTCTTCTTTTAAAGATCTAAGTAGCTTTAGCGCTTCCCAGGTGTCTCAGTGGTAAAGAATCCGCCTGCCAATGCAGGAGAGGCAGATTTGGTCCCTGGATCCAGCAGATCCCTTGGATAAGGGAATGGAAACCCACTCCAGTGTTCTTGCCTGGAAAATCCCATGAAAAGAGGAGCCTGGTGGCCTACAGTCCATGGGGTCGGAAAGAGATGGACACAACTTAGCGACTGGGCACACAATCACAATTAGCTTTATTCAGCAACTATGATTGGGCAGTAAATAGTCTAGTAAATTGACTAGATCATACTTAACTCGGTCTTTAATCAACTGAAACCACTTTGGGATGTTTGCTTCCTGCTGGACTCAGTTGCAGCCCACCAGCCAGTGTCAGTTCTGCAGGGTCAGTGTCTGTGTCAGGCAGGCAGTTAAATGTGGTCTTTCCATGCCATCCTGCCCTGCTCTGGAAAACAGAAAGCCAAGCAGTCTCTGGGATGTAAAATACCTGATTTTCATGTCATGGACCAGGAATGGTCTTAATAGACAATTGATACTATCTAATTATCTCTGGAAACAAGGGCTACCACTTCTGGATCTGAAATAATAATTATCATATTAATAGATAGCCTCTAACTTTAGGGAAATTTATGGAAAATAATCTCAGATATGCAGATGACACCACCCTTATGGCAGAAAGTAAAGAGGAACTAAAAGCCTCTTGATGAAAGTGAAAGTGGAGAGTGACAAAGTTGACCTAAAACTCAACATTCAGAAAACGAAGATCATGGCATCCGGTCCCATCACTTCATGGGAAATAGATGGGGAAACAGTGGAAACACTGTCAGACTTTATTTTCTTGGGCTCCAAAATCACTGCAGATGGTGATTGCAGCCATGAAATTAAAAGACGCTTACTCCTTGGAAGAAAAGTTATGACCAACCTAGATAGCATATTCAAAAGCAGAGACATTACTTTGCCGACTAAGGTCCATCTAGTCAAGGCTATGGTTTTTCCTGTGGTCATTTATGGATGTGAAAGTTGGACTGTGAAGAAGGCTGAGTGCCAAAGAATTGATGCTTTTGAACTGTGGTGTTGGAGAAGACTCCTGAGAGTCCCTTGGACTGCAAGGAGATCCAGCCAGTCCATTCTGAAGGAGATCAGTCCTGGGATTTCTTTGGAAGGAATGATGCTAAAGCTGAAAGTACTCTGGCCATCTCATGAGAAGAGTTGACTCATTGGAAAAGACTCTGATGCTGGGAGGGATTGGGGGCAGGAGGAGAAGGGGACGACCCAGGATGAGATGGCTGGATGGCATCACTGACTCGATGGACGTGAGTCTTAGTGAACTCCCGGAGTTGGTGATGGACAGGGAGGCCTGGCGTGCTGCGATTCATGGGGTCGCAAAGAGTCGGACACAACTGAGCGACTGAACTGAACTGAACTGATGGAAAATAATTATAAATAGTAGGTTTATTTAGTTACTTTAACTAGCAGGATCTGTTGCTCAAAATGAAATGTGCTGCAGATTTTTGCATATGTTGCCAAACAGAGTAGATGGTTAGCAACCCACTTTACCATTTTTCCAAGCTAATTTTTATTGCGGTCTCACTTTAGGATGTTGGATTGTGGGACTTCAATTACCTCCATTACTTGTTGCATGGCTAGAGAACTCTCAAAATTCCTCCCAAAGCAAATCTTGGCTCTGCCGGCAAGGACTCCCTTGACGCACTTTGGAGGGGATGTGGGTTGGCCTTCTTTTAGGAACATGTACTTGTCGGCGCCTGAGTTTTCATAAGAGGACTGACTCAAAGTCCCAGCCCAGTTTATTATTAAAGCAAGCGGCTCATTTCTTAACTGGCAATGGAAAGCATCACCATTCCAAGTAGAATCTAAAACCTGCAGCCACAAAGGACTTTTCAAAAGCTTGGCTAGGTGAAATGCTGTTTATGGACAAGTGCCTATAAAGTATGTATTCTGTTCAATCTCTAGATATGTGTTCTTAAACATATCACCGATTCAGCCACAGCAGTAGAGTTCTGGTCTTTGACTAGAACTCATGGCTTCTTGGAGAAGTCCTTCCATGCTTTCTGCTTTGGCTGGAGGCCTTTGACCTACACTCAGAAACATTATACATAATACGGTTTTGAACATCGATCCCCTATCTGTTGTTGCAATGTTGTTGAGGGCATCGCTTAGTGTAATCATTCACAGTGGCCATGCCATGTGGACCTCTCATAGAAGTGAATCTGCTCTTTGGTCTTACTATCTGGAATAGTCACTTTTTCTTAGCAACCTGCAAATACTCTGAATCTCATGATGTGTCATCTTTCCCTCTATCAGCTGCTAGGTCACTAAATTAGTGAACAACCATGTGTACATGTGTGCTAAGTCGCTTCAGTTGTGTCCAACTCTTTATGACACTATGGACCATAGCCCGCCAGGCTCCTCTGTCCGTGGGATTCTCCAGGCAAGAATCCTGGAGCAGGTTGTCACGCCCTCCCCCAGGGGATCTTCCCAACCCAGGGATTGAACCCAGTTCTCTTACATCTCCTGCATTAGCAGGCGGGTTCTTTACCACTAGCACCCCCTGGGAAGCCCAGTGAATAACTATGAGATCATACAAAAGAGACTCATCACTCAGGTGGACACCACTGATGAGCATGGAATCAGAGCATACAGGACTGGCAAGATGCTCTAGGGGACCGTTCCTGCCATGTTTAAGTGTCCAAGAATCCCCTGGAGGAGAGTTGGAGACAAAAATAGGTTCCTCCAAACCACCTATAGAGGTGACTTCAGATCATCCCTCTTCCTCAGAGCGAGGTTTAGGGTCAGGTATGGTAGGGCAATGGCAGGGGAGAAAGACTTAGCTGGTCCTATATCCTTCTCCCTCATCAGGTTTCTATCCTGTGACGCACAGGACATGATTGGAAACCGATGGGCACTGAATATGAAGTCAAGCACCGTGTGCTTTCTGTTTGTTTCAGCCGTTGTGGTCCCCGGGTCAAGGTGCATTCTTACCCCAAGTTCACGTCTAGTACATGAGCTGGGAAATAGTACACTGTAGAAGTTAAAAATGTGGGCTCTGAATTTCACACTGCACGTATTTAAAATATTTTTTTCCAAGCCATTGTTGGTTTTTAAATTTAATTTTTACTATCTTTTGCCATTAGAGATTATTATTATGTTATCTGTTTAGGATACAGTCTTCTGTGGGGGTGGCAGAGGATGAGATGGTTGGATGACATCACTGACTCAATGGACATGAATTTGAGCAAACTCCAGGAGATCCTGGAGGACAGAGGACCCCGGCATACTGCAGCCGTGGGGTGACAGTCGGACACACTTTAGCTGCTGAACAACAACTTATATATATGGGTATGAAATTCAGCCTATGTGTGTAATCAAGTCTTTTAACCATTTTCTTTATACCTGTGCTCTTGTTTGTTTAATAAAGACAGTCCTTACTAATTCCAACATTATGAAAAAAACAAAAACAAAAACAACAAAAAAAAAAAGGCTCTGGAGTCAGAGAGCTAACATCAAACCCTACCTCCACACTCACTAGCTCAGTGACCTTGGATAAGAAGCTCTTCATCTCTAAATGTATAGAACTGCTTACCAAACACAGTTACTACAGGAAATACATTATATAACCACTGTGAATCCTCTCGCCCAGAGCTCAACATTGCAGTAGACAGTTGCTATGCAGAAATACATCATGGTCGCTAAGAGTTTGGGGCTTTGGAATTGGATATACTGGGGGTTCAAATTCTAGCACTCCTTGGGCCAACTGTGAAACTTTGGGCAAGTTTCCAACTTCTTTAGATCTTTGCTTTTTTTTTTTTTTATCTGTCCAATGGAGCTGCTGCTGCTGCTGCTGCTGCTAGTACACATAAACCCTTGCATGCCATTTGAAGTGTGTGCTCTGTAAATGATGCTCTTAATTGCTTGTTATTTTACTGCTCCACCAGAGAGCATGCAGCTAAGCTAAGCAGGCCAGAGAGACCACTTAAGGGAGATTGTCCAGAGCTGCCAACCCTCTGTGGCAACAGGGAAACTGATTTCCATCCCCAACATACGGTAACACATTATTCTCTGTGTGCTGAGCAGGGAGCTGTGAGTTTTATATTTTTGTTATATCTGGGACTAGGTCAGATGGATCTTAATATTTTAAGGGCCACAAGTACACAAGTATCAGTCTGGGTCCAATCAGGAGGCAGAAACCACGTAGGGTTTAAGAAATGGAAGTTTGATATAAGGAGTATTACATACACTATGATAAAAGAGTAACTATAGGATGTAAAGGCTTCTCACTGGTGCTAGGGGTAAAGAATCCATCTGCCAATGCAGGGTTCAATCCCTGGGTCGGGAAGATCTCCTGGAGGAGGAAATGGCAGCCCACTCCAGTATTCTTGCTGGAAAATCCCATGGACAGAGGAGCCTAGTGGGCTACAATCCATGGGTCACAAAGAGACAATACTGAGCACATACATCATATATAGATAAAATGTAAAGTGAAAGTGAAGTTGCTCAGTCGTGTCCAACTCTTGCAATCCCATGGACTGTAGTCTACCAGGCTTCTCTGTCCATGGGATTTTCCAGGCAAGAGTAATGGAGAGGGTTGCCATTTCCTTCTCCAGGGGATCTTCCTGATCCAGGGATCGAACCCAGGTCTCCTGCATTGCTTAAAACGTAAGTGGACCCCTATAGGGCTACTCTTCCTTCAGCTGAGAAAGAGGACCCATGAAGGAGGTCCCTTCCCCAGGCTGGGGATCAAACCTTGTTGGAGGAGGTGTCATGGCCCCACTGGAGGCAGAGAGATTAGCTGGTGCCTGGGCCAAAGCTAGTTGGCATCTGCTGGACAAGCAGGAAGCAATTACCTGGTAGGTGGGTATGTGGGCAGGTGGAGGGAGTTGAGTGGCGGTGTAGGTAGGTGGCACAGAACGTACAGTGTCTGTGTTGGGAGGGTCATGGGAAAGTGATCACTAGGCCAGGCAGGACTGCAAAGGTCACTGGAGGCCCTTCTGGGCACGTGGCTGGGGCAGAGCACCACAGGGTGTCCTACGCCTGCCCAAACCAGCAAGAACTGCCCCTTCCTCCTGCGTTGTTCTCTCGGCACCCTCTCTTAAGAACGCTTACATTACAACATCATGCTCACTGTAGAGGAGAGTCGCCTGTGGGAATTCTGCCCATTATCACAGAGTAGGTATTGGTGAGTGAACTTGGAGTTGAGGAATAATACACAGCACAGACACCTTGGGGCATTTGAAGAAAGCTGGGAGCATAATTAGTGTGGATCCATATGCTCAAGCATGTGCTCGTATATATATACTTTCCTTTGCTTGTTGGGGTTGGGAGGGGATACTACTCCTAGGGTGTTCACAGACCTCAGGTGAAGAGCACTTGGAGGGGAAGTTATCCAAATGCAGGCTCCTCTATGGTTCCAGGGCAACTACAGGAAAGCCTCCACAAAGCATTGAACTTTTGCGGAGAGGTGGGGCATTCTGAATTATTTTTTAACTTGTAGATTTCCTGTCTGTGTATGTGAACTGAAAGTGCCTTCAGAGTAGATTTTGCCTTTGAGAAACTAACCTGGTGCCCTGAATTAGAAGCCAGAAAATCTGACCTGGCTGTGTGTTCCGGAGCACATCACCTTGGCTCTCTGAGCCTCGGTTTCCCCAAGCGAAAACTGGAACCTTAAGTCAGCCGCTTTCCCTGCGACTGTTTTTTTACACCAGCATTTTAAGCCTCCAACGAGGGTTCCGACCCCCGAGTCGGGAAGATACCCTGGAGAAGGAAATGGCAACGCACTCCAGTATCCTTGCCTGGAAAATCCCATGGACAGGGGGAGCCTGGCGGGCTGCCGCCCATCCGGTCGCGAAGAGTTGGGCACGACTGAGCACACGCAGAGTAAAAGGATTAAAGTCCTTGTTGCATTTCCCTGCGCTCTTCCACCAGCGTGTCCCAAACTGCAGCTTCTGCAGATGCTCACTACATCTTTTCACCAAAGGAGTAGGAGGACGGTGCTTCAAATGGGAGCAATGGACATTTCGGAGGCATTCGGGAGTTTGGAGATTGCAAAAGGACAACCGACTTTTCTCCCCTTATCCTTGCGATAGGGACGTTAGGAGCCGGGAAAGCTCAATTCTGCCATCTGCTGGTCACCTTTTGTATAGCAGCATCAAAATATTCACAGTTTTGGAGTTGGTGATGGACAGGGAGGCCTGGCGTGCTGTGATTCATGGGGTCGCAAAGAGTCGGACACGACTGAGCGACTGAACTGAACTGATAGTGCTGGAGCTAGAGGGCAAGATGCTTGGATGGCATCGCTGACTCAATGGACCTGAGTTTGAGCAGACGCGGGGAGATGGTGAAGGACAGGGAAGCCTGGCGAGCTGCAGTCCAGGGGGTCGCAAAGAGTCGGGCACGACTGAGCGACTTCACTTTCACTTTTCACTCTTACGCACTGGAGAAGGCAATGGCAACCCACTCCAGTGTTCTTGCCTGGAGAATCCCAGGGACGGGGGAGCCTGGTGGGCTGCCGTCTATGGGGTCGCACAGAGTCGGACACGACTGAAGTGACTTACCAAGGATCGGAGAGAGGAAGTGGCATTTACTGAGCACCTACTGTTTACAGGCGGCTTTCCAGGTGGCGCAGTGGTAAAGAATCCTCCTGTCAATGCAGGAGACTTCCAGGAGACCTGGCTCTGATCCCTGGGTCGGGAAGATCCCCTGGAGAAGGAAATGGCAACCCACTCCAGTATTCTTGCTTGGAAAATTCCATGAACAGAGGACCTGGCAAATTACAGTCTACAGAGTCACAAAGAGTCAGACATGACTGGAGAGACTGCCGTAAAGAGGGCACGGGCTCCAGGGAGCCAGGGCTGCTTCTCAATGGCTGTTCCCCAAGCACACGCTTCAGCTGCTCTCAACTTCAGTTTTCTTATGAGGTGGATGAACAAAGAATTTGGAAGGACGGCCTTAAAAGACTAAAGAGGCTGTTACAGGTGGGTACTGAGAAGGAAAGGAGGGCATCCTGGGTTTCAGAAGACACCCATGGAACGCCTGACACGTGTCCTCTTCTTGTCCCCTTGTTTGTGAAGCCAGTTAAACTCTAGATCTCCAGGTGTCTCACCTCTGACGTCTGATCAGGGGCAGGGACAGAGGAATTGAAAAGATTTCTTCAAGGAAGAATGAAACAAACACCTGTGTAGACTCCTTTAAGAAATAGGAGCCATATCATTGTCTTTGAAGTATCCTATTATATGAAAATATTGCCATTTATTTACATATTCTACAGCATATGGACATTTGAATTATTTCCCATTGTTTCCAGTTTTTTGCTGCCTTGGACATTCGTACGCATACATTTCTGTCAAGTATATAATCAGGGAGTGGAATTGTTGGGTGGCAGACCACGTGCATTTTCAACTTTATAGATAATTACTATTTATTATCCCAAGAGGGTCCACCAGTCAAAACTCATGTTAAAAGTGCACGTGTTCATGTGTGTGTGTGTGTGTGTGTGTGTGTGTGTGTGTATAGGAGGGAGGGTATTCCTGTTACACCAAATTCACTGCAAGCACTTGATATTGTCAGATTTTTTTAAGTTTTGCTAATTTTGTGGGGTGAGATGATGTAATTTCAATTTCCATCCAAAGGTGACTCTGTAATTGTTAGTCATCTTGAGGTATACCATAATTACTTTTCCTAATTTGTGCATTTAGAAATTTTCTTGGAGTAAATAATTTTTTCTTCAGGAATTTACCATATGTTTATGCACTCAGAATGTTTCATTCCCAACTCTTACATCACATGTGAAGTATTCTGTAAATAGCAGGGCCTTGGAGATCTTTTTCCGGGCCTGGAGCTCTCTGGCCTGCCCTCTCCTGTGTTAGTTCTGCAGGATCGCTGCACGGTTGCTAGACTGAATTTTTTTTTATTTGAACAGTCATCCTGGGCATTCTCGTTGCCATTTTCTTCTGTTTTCCTGGATCCCTTATCATCTTCGCCCTTTCTGATTTACTCTCTTATTTTTTTTTCAGTACATCCTCTCCTAGTTTCCTGAGAAATAATTCTCAGAAGGTAAGTTTTTGGAAATCTTGCATGTGTGTAAATATCTCTACCTACAAACGTGAGTGATATTTTGTCTTGATATCTAGTTCCATGTTGGAAAACATTTCTGCTATGAGTTTTGAAGGCATACCTGCTTTGCCAATGGGGGTATGATTTTATTAAGAAGTCTAATGTCTAAGTCTTGATATTTTTGTATTTTTTATTCAAATTTTTTTCTTGGAACTTGCTTTTAATTCCTGGGGTTCTGTAATATCCTGGTGGTGAATGTATGAATTCATTCATTTCACAGGGTGCTTTGGGTGTCCTTTCAATCTGAAAACTCATACCTGTCTATTCCGGAAAGTTTTTTTTTTTTTTTTAATTTACCTAAAATATCTTTCCCTAATCTGTTTTCCCTTATTTCTTTCTGGAAGTTCTACTTATCAAACGCTGCCTCTCTGAGTAAATTTTCTAATTTTCTCACCTTTTTTTTTTTCCTCCCATTTTCTATTTCTTTTTCTTCTCATACTAGGTTTTGTAGAATTCCTTTTATATTCTTTTCTATGGAATCATCATCTCTGGTTTTTCTTAAATAAAATTCATGGGATATTTTTGTCCTGTGACCGTTCCTTTTTTGTGTGTTTTAACTACCTGCTCTTGTTTCTGAGTATGTAACTGGCATAGTTTTAGTTTTCTTCTACCTGAATGGTTTTTGTGTTTTCTAAGTTGTTTTGTAGGTGTCTTGTTTTTGTTTGGCCTCCATCTTTTACGTAAAAACTCTGTGATGATTTCTGGAAATACTTTAATGAGATACTAGGGATCTACTGGCGGGCCTTTTGTGCATGAGTAGCGCCTGTCACCTGGTGGGTTTCACTGTAGGGTAGTTGCAACTTAGCAGCAGCAGACATCCATTGGCGGGCCTTTGTGCATGAGCAGCGCCTGTCACCTGGTGGGTTTCACTGTAGGGTGGTTGCGACTTAGCAGCAGCAGCAGTTGTGTTGCTGTGCTTCATCACTCACCCATGTCTGACGCTTTGCAGCCCCCGGGACCGCAGCCTGCCACGCTTCTCTGTCTGTGCGATTTCCCAGGCATGAATACTGGAGTGGGTTGCCATTTACTTCTCCAGAGTATCTTCCTGATTCAGGGATAGAATCCATGTCTCCTGATTTGTTATTGCTGGTTACTTTGGTACAAATGCTTGTTCTGTTTATGGTTATCCCCAGGAGGACTCAGATACCACTACTTTCTAAAATATCACAGGAAACTAACTACATAAAGAATTTTCAAAAATTTGGAAGGAGGGACTATGTAACACTTTACAGCATCTTATCATTGATTACTTATTTGTTGATATCTTAATTTAAGCTCCTTCTGGGAAGAAAGCATGTCTTTTTTAATGTTTTCCTTTTGATGAAATCAATATACTTTTAAAATCTTTGTATCTTGTCGGCCATAATTTCTTCATTGAATTAATGTGTAACAAGAAGGTATTGAGATCATCATATGGGGTAAAAGGGAACTAACATTTCTTGAGCACCTACTCTGTGTCCAAGGTTATGGGAGAGTATCTTAGAATTTGGTTGACTTTGAGAATAACGACAGCTAACAGAACTGTTCAGAGCTGGCCTTCAAAGGAGAGGAAGCTGCTGTGTTTCGCTGGTTGTAGGCTCCAGCTGGGCTTCCCTGGTGGCTAGGTGGTAAAGAATCTGCCTGGAATGAAGGAGACCTGGGTTTGATCCCTGGGTCAGGAAGATCCCCTGGAGGAAGGCATGGCAACCCATTCCAGTATTCCTGCCTAGAGAATTCTATGGAGAGGGGACCCTGGCAGGTTATACCCCATGGGGTCACAAAGACTCAGACATGACTGAGAAACTAAACACACACACAGCTCAGGCTGCAGCTAGGGGTCATGGGGGAAGGTACAGCCGTCACAATATACAGTGGGGCTCCATGAACACCAGCTGTGACACTGATACTGACAGGCTTGATTTACTAAAGCCCATAGTTTGCATCAGGGGCTTCTCTGGCAGCTCAGACGGTAAAGAATCTGCAAGCAGTGCGGGAGACCCGGGTTCCATCCCTGGGTCGGGAAGGGAGTGGCAACCCACTCCAGTATTCTTGCTTGGGAAATCTCATGGACAGAGGAACCTGGTGGGCTACAGTCCATGGGGTCACAAAGAGTCGGACACAACTGACCGACTAACATTTCATGGACACCAAACCTGGGGATCTGTGCTATGTACACATTCAGGATCCACAGAGATCTTGTAAAGATGGATGAAAAGCCAAAATGAACAAGGAGAAATTCTCTCCTTGTTAACATTCTCTCCTTGGACTCAAAAAACTAATTTCACAAATTCAGGATTAGGGAAGATCTGATTCAGGAAGAATCCTTGGGGTAAAGTATAGGAATTTGGGTTCGCTCCAAAACTAAAATAAAGCAAAACCTCTTTGCCATCTTTAGCTACAAGGACGTAAAACCAAGGACAAGGGAGGTGATAGTCCTATTTCATGTTGCTCGGTATATTACATGAGGCCTGTATTTGGTGTTGAGACTGTCCACTGTACAGATATTCAAGGATGGAAAAGCGATTACACTGAGGATACCATGTAATGAGTACTGTAGTTAGAGTCCAGAGGATGCTGAGGCTGTGTTACCTCACTGTGCAGGACCACAATGGTAAGGGAGGGGTGTCAGGAATGCTTCCCAGAGACCCCATATCAGTTGATATCCAAACGATAATTAAGAACTCTATAGATGGATATTTTAGTCCAGATGGCCAAAAATAGACACTGGTACAAGGACAGTTCTGAGAGGGAACAGCATGGATAAAACTGCAATGCACAGAGCACTGCTGCTTGTTCCGTTCCGTTCCGTTCAGTCACTCAGTCGTGTCCGACTCTTTGGGACACCATGGACTGTGGTACACCAGGCCTCCCTGTCCATCACCAACTCCTAGAGCTTACTCAAACTCATGTCCATTGAGTTGGTGATGCCATCCAACCGTCTCGTCATCTGTCGTCCCCTTCTCCTCCCACCTTCAATCATTCCTAGCATCAGGGTCTTTTCAAATGAGTCAGTTCTTCACATCAGGTGGCCAAAGTATTGGAGCTTCAGCTTTAGCATGTCTTTCCAATGAATATTCAGGACTGATTTCCTTTAGGATGGACTGGTTGGATTTCCTTGCAGTCCAAGGGACTCTCAAGAGTCTTCTCCAACACCACAGTTCAAAAGCATCAATTCTTTGGTGCTCAGCTTTCTTTATAGTCCAACTCTCACATCCGTACATGACTACTGGATAAACCAAAGCTTTGACTAGATGGATCTTTGTTGGCAAAGAAATGTCTCTGTTTTTTAATATGCTCTCTAGATTGGTCATAACTTTTCTTCCAAGGAGCAAGCTTCTTTTAATTTCATGGCTGCAGTCACCACCTGCAGTGATTTTGGAGCCCAAAAAAGTAAAGTCTGTCACGGTTTCCATTGTTTCAACATCTATTTGCCCATGAAGTGATGGGACCAGATGCCATGATCTTAGTTTTCTGAATGCTGAGTATTAAGCCAGCTTTTTTACTCTCCTCTTTCACTTTTATCAAGAGGCTCTTTAGTTCCTCTTTACTTTCTACCATAAGTGTGGTGTCATCTGCATATCTGAGGTTATTGATATTTCTCCCAGCAATCTTGATTCCAGCTTGTAATTTATCCAGTCCAACATTTCTCATGATGTACTCTGCATGTAAGTTAAATAAGCAGGGTGACAATATACAGCCTTGATGTACTCTTTTCCCGATTTGGAACCAGTCTGTTGTCCCATGTCCAGTTCTAACTGTTGCTTCCTGACCTGCATCTAGGTTTCTCAAGAGGCAGGTTAGGTGGTCTGTATTCCCATCTCTTTCAGAATTTTCCACAGTGTATTGTGATCCACACAGTCAAAGGCTTTGGCATAGTCAATAAAGCAGAAATACATGTTTTTCTGGAACTCTCTTGCTTTTTCCATGATCCAATGGATGCTGGCAATTTGATCTCTTGTTCCTCTGCCTTTTCTAAATCCAGCTTGAACATCTGGAAGGTCATGGTTCACATACTGTTGAAGCTTGGCTTGGAGAATTTTGAGCATTATTTTGCAAGTGTGTGAGATAAGTGCAATTGTGCAGTAGTCTGAGCATTCTTTGACACTGCCTTTCTTAGGGATCGGAATGAAAACTGACCTTTTCTAGTCCTGTGGCCCCTGCTGAGTTTTCCAAATTTGTTAGCATATTGACTGCAGCCCTTTTCACAGCATCATCTTTTAGGATTTGAAATAGCTCAACTGGAATTCCATCATCTCGACTAGCTTTGTTCACAGTGATGCTTCCTAAGGCCCACCTGACTTCGCATTACAGGATGTCTGGCTCTAGGTGAGCGATCATGCTATCATTATTATCTGGGTCCTGAAGATCTTTTTTGTATAGTTCTTCAGTGTATTCTTGCCACCTCTTCTTAATATCTTCTGCCCTTGTTAGGTCCATACCATTTCTGTCCTTTATTGTGCCCATCTTTGCATGAAATGTTCCCTTGGTATCTCTCTAATTTTCTTGAAAAGCTCTCTAGTCTTTCCCATTCTGTTGTTTTCCTCTATTTCTTTGCATTGATAACTGAGGAAGGCTTTCTTATCTCTCCTTGATATTCTTTGAAACTCTGCATTCAAATAGGTATATCTTTCCTTTTCTCCTTTGCCCTTGGCTTCTCCTTTTCACAGCTATCTTCACTGCGGCTTGAGATGGGTGCAAACCAAACTCAAGTAGGGAGACCTCTGGTGGTGACTGAGAAAAGTACAGTCTCACAGACTAGGCTGTGGGCCTGGAGGCTATGGAGGGATTCTGAGTCCCAGGGTGACAGACACGACCACTTTGGAGAAGGGGACAGGGGAGGGGAAGGAAGGTAAGTATCAGCAGGATACAGCAAGATACAGCAGGATAAAGGAATTTTGAAAGGAAAATCAAAATGTTTATGGGGAAATGTTAGTAAGTTTCTGCTGTGTGAGGTGAGATGTGATTCTTCCTCCATCTCCCCAGGAAATAGTCTGTAAACTATTTATATCAGGGAAAGAAGGGAAGGAGGGAGAGAGGAGGTCACCTGAAAGTTCCACGGAGGCTGGGTTAGACAGACGATGTGTGGGGAAAAGGAGACTCAGGAGGACAGAGTTACTGACACCTTCAGTCAGCATAGTTGAGTAACAGTCACGACTGTCCTGTGGGTAGGAACTGGCCAGAGACAGGCTTCGATTCTCACTAGTTTGAGAGCAAGCCATGTAGAAACAGAATGGGCTGCTTCAAGAGGCACTGAGCTCCCTGTCACCAAAACGGCACAAGCAGAAATTGGTTGGCCATCCTCCAAAGAGGCTGCTCGTATGATTTCTGAAAGAGGTGGGATATTGATAGGTGAGCCTGAGACCCCCAGGCTTTTGATGGAGGCTGAGAAAATCATCCTGCGTCCTCCATTCTCAGCGAACTCATTCAGGTACTGAGGTGGAAGTTTTGATTGCATTCTTTTGAGGGAAGGTGCTAAATTCCACCTATGTGTTCAGATTAAGTCTGTGGAGACACAGGGCACATCTAGAAAGAAATAGAGGAGAAGGCAGAATCCGCAAGGAGAGAGGAGGGAGAAGAGTCATTGCTGATGGTCCAGAGCTTAGATTGCAAGAGTCAAGCATATTCTATCTGTGCCAGGCGTTTAGACACCATTTTCCCTTGAGGGCTGTGTCCATTAAGGTCTCTGCAGGAAACAGAATCAGTCCAGGTGGTACCCATGAAGATGCTATAATAAACTGTTGACAGAGTGTGGGCAGGTTAGGGGAACAGACAGGGAAGCAAGAGGCTTGTAGAGACTAGTAGCGAGGGGAAGCTCCCAGGCTAAAGGGGTTAGGAGAGAAAATTGTATTCTGGGCCCCTTGAGAGCAGAGGCCATGGAGGAGGGGTCTCCCGAGGGAGCCCTGATCATGGAGGTCACACCTGCAGGTGGAGACACGCTGATGAGAAGAGGGTGGTGCACGGGAGACAGTCCAGTGCACGCTCCTCTTACCTGCCAGAATCCCCTTCCCACAATCCCCTTTCCCTTCTCTCCTCTTACCTTCCAGAATCCCCCTTCCCAGAATCTCCTTCCCCTTCTCTCCTCTTACCTTCCAGAATCCCCTTCCCCTTCTCTCCTCTTACCTTCCAGAATCCCCTTCCCAGAATCCCCTTCCCCTTCTCTCACCTTCCAAAATCCCCCTTCCCAGAATCCCCTTTCCCTTCTCTCCTCTTACCTCCCAGAATCCCCTTCCCCTCTTCTCCTCTTACCTTCCAGAATCCCCCTTCCCCTTCCTCATTAATTCAACCAGAAGCCAGAGGCTGAAGAGCCGGGAGGACTCAGTGTGCAGGGATGAGGTCACCCCAGCACAGAGCCTAGAGGCAAGGAAAGAAAAACGTGGAAGGGGTGACAACGGAGAATGAGCAGTGTCAGGGCTCCTCGCCTCGCCTTTTGTGATAAAGACTGCAGGCTGTCCCACAGCATCCCGCTGTCTGGAATGCAGACACATCAGTGGGCCAGTTTGGACCGTGAAGATGAGGGCAGAGAAGCTGCGGAGAGCCTGTCCCCCGAAGACACAGGGCTGCTGCCCTGAGGGTCGCTGCATGAGAGAGATGCAAAGCAGCAAGTGGCTCCAGCTGCAGGCCTGTGTCCACGCAAGTTACTACAGCCTTTGTGGATTTTGAGAAGGACAGAGCTCCCATCTCTGAGGAGGGCTTCAAGAGCTTACTGCACGCTCTGATAGCACTCCACGCGGGCCTAGATCCTCCCTTCTTGCCGAGGACCTCCATCGCGGTGATGGCTCAAAGCAGCTGTTACCTCGCACAGAGAAGTTCTCTTCCAGCGCGAATGTCCTTCTAGTGCTCTCTGCAAAGTGTCAGCCGCGCATAGGGTGGGGCAGGCGGGGGCTGGGTGAAGGGTACTGCGGCCCTGTGTCTCCTCCCCAGTGGGTGTTCTCCCCCTCGTGGCTGTGGCCTCTCAGCCCCTGACAGCCCATGGGATGGCAGTTGCTGGTAAGAATCGCTTCCTGCTGGGTCCTGAGTTGAGAAGCTAGAGATGGCCCATCCTGCAGCACCGTCTCACTTCCTGTGTCACTCCATTAAGCTTCCCCTGGAAGCAGCCGGGGCCACTGCTCAAGCCTCCCTGAAGAGTGTAGGGTGCCTGGACTTGACAAGAAGTGTGAGGGGTGGGGATGAGGGACGGACAACAAAGCTTAGACCATTTGCATGAATTTCTGACGTCCTATTTTGTATTGGTATTTCTTTAGCTTACAAAGCAATTTCTCACAGTTTCACTCCATCTGAGAAGTTTGGAATAAACAGTTTTCATTCTCATTTTGCAGATGAAGAAACCGAGGTTTCCGGGGGTAGAGAAACGTACCCAGTGACATGTAACTCGGAGCCAGCCAGGCCAGAAGTAAGGCCCAGTTTCTGGTATTTATGCCAGATCTTCTCCTTATCCCAGAGGCCTCTGCATGGTGAAAGGAAAACTCTTCTTTGGTGGACATTTTATGAAACAACACTTAGAAAATGCTGAAGGTCTCCCTCCTCCCTGCCCTGGTTGTCAGGGGACACGTCATGGGTGTCCCAGTTCCGTGAGTGACAAAGACTGTTTCAGAGAGCTTGTCTAGACTTTTCAGGCCTGGACTTTATCCACAGTGTGGGGTATGTATGGCGTGTGTGTTATGCATGTGGTGGTGACTGGGTATCTAATGTGTGTTGGTGATGTGTGGTACGTGTGGAGTAGCATGTGTGTGTGGAGTAGTGTGTGTGTGTGTTGAGTCTTCACTTGAGGGTGTGTGTGAGTGTGAATAGGTGTGACGTAATGGTGCGTGTGTGATACATTGTTTGTGTATGTGTGTTGTGATATTCTTGTGCATGACTGTGATGGTGGATCTTTCTGAGTCTGCTGGTTCTGTGAGTGTTGTGGGTACATTCTTGTGTGTGCTGATGGATGCATGATATGCCATATGTGTGCTAGAAAGAAAAAGTGTGTGTGTGTGTGTGTGTGTGTGTGTGAGTATGAGTGTGTGTGTGTGCAGATAGCAGGGCTGGCACAGGAGGAGCCAGGACGGGAGGCTCACACCTTAGCAGCGCGTGTGTCGTGGCTCACGGCCCCCAGGTGCCCACCCGCGTGTCCCCACCTAGTTGGTCAGTTTGCCCAGCTGAGGCCTGTTTCAGTGTCAGCTGGGGCGTCCTCTGTTCTGAACAGGCCGGCATCCTTGGCACAGACCGAGATTTCACACTGGCTCGTCCCCAACTGCAGGTCCCCTCTGGGCCAGGCCAGCTGCCCCGCTCCCTTGGGACTTCCACCCACAAGAGAACCCCTCCCTGCCTGGGACGGGAGGAGCCAGCCCCGAGCTGGACAGAATGGCCACGTCAACAACTCTGCCCTCCCCACCCCTGGAAGCGGTCAAAACGAGCATCTGCCGCCAGCGCTCTACAAACATCAGCCTTACCGGTGGGGACTGCCGTGGCCTCCTCGGCAGTCAGCCTCTTGGTGAGGCCTAGCCCACCTTCCCCTTTCAGATGACAACTCGCCCTTCATGCTCACCCACCTGCACCCTGACCGCTCACACTGGTCTCTTTTATCTGTCTTCTAAAAGAGTGCTGTCCACCTTCTAACACTTTGTATGATTTACTTGATTTTCTCTCCGTCTCTCCTTACTAGAATGTAAGCTCCACGAGGGCAGGAATGTGTTTGGTTTTTCGTGTACTTAGAGGAGAGGAAGCAGGATGTTTAGAAGGCACTCAAAATGTTTGTGGAAGGAAGGAAGGAAGGATGGAGGGAGTTGATGCCAACCTCCCATCTAGGCCAAGCCATGGTGAGGGGTGTGGGGGAGCTTCCTTGGTCCTGCTGGGGACAGCCAGAGGCCAGAGGGCAGCTCCAGCGCTGCGGATGGAGGCCTGTCAGGCTCCCAGCCGCTGGCCTCATGGGAGGGCACAGCTGTGGGTGGAAGGGGAGCCAGGGAGGATGTGTTCAGTTTCTGGGGACGGCGCTGCTGGCTGGGGACGCATTTAATTTAGCCCAAGTCTGGCACAGAGTCGGGGGAGGCGATTAATACAGATGGGGTGCTGTTCTTTCCTTGGGGCTGGAGCTGTGGCTGGGGGCCAGGTTGGATCAAGTGTGTTACTGGCCCAGAGCTGGATGAGATAAACACACTCTTGGGACAGCCCTTCTTCCAGGATAGGATGGCCAGATCCTGCCTGCTGGGGCCACAGTGAACCAAGAGTTGGCATAGGACTTTATAGCCTGCTACCGGTGTCCCATGTATGGACTCATCTGGACCCCATCACCACCTGCCAGGGAGCTCAAGGTTCCACTTTACGGGTAGGGGGTGGGGAAGGGAAGCTGTGAGGGTGGGAGGGGCTTGCTGGAGGGTGGCTCGAGCCCAGGGCTCTAGATCCAGTGCTTGCTCCTTCCTCTTCTGTCCCCCACATATGATAGAAAGAGACAGACCCCTTACCTGCTTCTGGTTGAGGGACAGGCCCACTGGAGAGATGGGGCAGCCCCTCTAAGCCCACACCAGGCCCCGTGCTGATGTCAGGAGGGCAGAGCTCGCTCAGGCTGGGAATCAGAGCATCCAGGTTTGATCTCTGGTTTGGCTCCAGGTTGTTCAAGCCACTGTCGCTCCCTGGGGCTCAGTTTTCCCACTCGGACAAGCCCCGTCCAGCTGATGGTGGTCAGTTGGGCTCCAGTGAGACTCAGACACAGCTAGGCTTCCTACACAGTGGACTCTACTTATGGGCCAGGAGCTTCCAGTGGCCTCCGTGGGAACTCACCCTCAGCTTGCTTTCCTCCACCTTTCCTTCTCTTCCCATCCTCTTTCCCTCTGTGCTGGGTCAGGGGATCTGAATGGAGGCCAAGCAACTCAGCTGCTCTGCAGGGCATGCTGCCCAGCAGCCACTCCAGCACGCTGCTGTGGCCTCCATAGCAGCTGCCTGGGTAGGAAAGGACTTCATGGGGGGACTCTGCTTGAAGTGCTACTCACTCTAAGGTTTGAGTGATGATGGTGGGACCTCAGCTTTTCAGTGACTTTCGCCTCAAAACGGGTCCAATGGAGGAAACAACCCAAACATCCACCAACAATGTGAATAGTTGAATGATGACTAAACAAGATGTGGTGTATCCAGCCAGCAGAATGTTGTTCAGTCATAAGAAAAGAATGGAATACTGACTCATGCAGCCACACGGATGAACGCTGAAAACATTACGCTGAGTGCAAGGAGTCAGTCATGAAAGGTCACGTGTTGTTTGAATCCGTGTATCTGAACCAGAGTAGGCAAATCCAAGAGACAGAAAACAGACTGGGCGGCGGCCAGGGGCTGGGCAGAGGGGAGACTGGGGAGCGGTGGCTTAACGAGTAAGGGGTCTCCTTTGGGAATGATGGGAATGTTCTGGAACTAGATAAAGGTGGTGGTTGCACGCTGTTGTGAATGTGCTAAGTGCCACTTGATTATAACTTGAAAGCAGTGAATTCTGTAACATGAATTTTAATTTTCATAAATTGACTCAACACATTAATCTCAGCACCACTTCTCCTTCCCCAACCTCTACTGCCTCCAGATCCCACCGCTGGCCCACCAATACCCCCTCCTCTTCTATGACTGAGATTCAACCCCTCTTCAATTCCAGGCCAGCCCTGAGTGCGGGTGGAGGGTTCTTAAGCCCCCTCATGCCGAGTCTTTCCTTCTGGGGATTCACTCAGCTTCATGCAGCCATCCCCATTTAGCTAGTACCTACTGTATACCACCCCCACTGAGCAGATGAGAAAATGATGCCTCTTGACAGAGGAGGAGCTGTGAGGTTCCCAGTGCCCCTACAATGCAGCTCTTCCATGGGTGGCTAGACCTCAGCTCAGCCCGTTGCTCTGCCACGGCAGGGCTATCATCCTCCCAAACCACTTCAAATACTCCAGTACAAGTTTCCCCTTTGCCCCACTCCCAGTCTTCCTCCTTACACAGGGCCCTATGGATACAAGACTGCCCCGCCTAGGAGGATACGGGCATGGGTCAGATCTCTGAGTGGCAGCTGGCTTGTGCTTCAAGGTCACACCTGAATGGACCCTTATGTTCACTCAGAATCACTCCCAGCATGAAAATGAGCATGCATTAAGCTGGAGACTGGGAACCCAATCGAGGGTGGTAGATTTGGCTCTCCCATCGCCCACTTCTTTAATCACCAGCTCTATCATCCTCTTCTCATTCTCACACTTGGGCAAATGTGTTCAGCTGAAAGGGCACACACATCCACAGCTCATGGGACACTCATGGTCCAGGTCGGGGTGAATCATGCAGCCCCACTGTGTGCCCCAGGCCAGAGGACTGGACGGGTGTTGACCAGGCCAGGTGGCTGGGTGCAGAGGGCCCATGGGCTCAAAAGTCGTCAGCACATCAGAAGTGAGTTCAAATCCTAATTTTGCCACTTCATATTTCTGTGAAGAAGTTAGTCTCTCTGGTTTTCCATTTCCTTATTTGTCAGAGAGGAAAAAGCAAGATAGTTGAGGAAAAAAGAAAACAAGCTTTTCATGTACCAAATGTTCAGGAAACGGTGGTGAGCGCCCACACACACACCTCTCCTGGTGGAGGGCAGGGTGGGGGGCTTTTGATGGGGGTGTGGAAAGGGAGGTCAGAGGTTCAACCCTGGGGGATATTTAGGGGCCTGGGGGTGGGGAGGATGAGGCTGGGAAGGCTCCTAGGTGAGGGTGCCGCTGAACCAAGAGGCCCCACCCCAAGTCTGGCTCTGCCTGCCACACTGGGGAGGTGAGTTGGGAAGGCCAGCCAGGCAGGGAGCAAAGGGGTGGACACCAATCCAAACATCAAAGTCAGTCCTGAGGTTTTTGGCCAAATGAAGAGCCACAGGAAACAAACAGAGAGGCCCGAGAAACCCCATGTGTCTGAGCTCCCTGGGGTTTCAGAGACCTGAGCTGAGTGTCTGGGAGCCTTCTGGATTCTTTCCAGACCCCTGGCTAGCCCTGCTCAACAGTCTCCTTGACTCATGTCAGGAGAAGAGAAGAGAGAACCCAGAGGCAGGGAGGGGAAGCCATGCAGCTGTTCCTGAGCTGGGGCCTCGGAAATTCGAGCCGAGCCACAGGCTGCCGGCAGGCAGGAGAGGGCCTCTTGGAAGCCCACTTCTGAGGAGCTGGCCCAGTCTCGCCAGCAGCCCTGGGATTAGTTCAGCAGCCTTCTCTGAGCTCTGAACATCTGCAGCTTGGCGGCCACTTCCCTCTCTCCCAGCCCCACGGGGCAGCCCCCTGAGATGGGGGTAAGGGGAGCAGACAGCTGTGACCTGGGAGGGGAGGTGGAGTGGCCCCCGACTGGCCTGAGACTCAGGGAGCACGGCAATGGTATAGGAGCCGCCTGGGGCCTTATTCCAAAAATGCCTTCTCCTCCCCCAGCTCTGTGAGCCTGAAAGACAGGGTTTAGGAGGAAAAGGGAGGAAATGACATCTGTACAGGCCCACTAGATACCAGGGAAGAGCTGGGTGCTTGACTGATACCGCTATCTCAAGGTTGGTCTTATCATTTACATCCTTTGTTTTGAAAACAGGCTCAGAGAGGTTAAGTAACTTGCCCACAATAACTCAGTAAGTTAGTAGCAGAGCCAAGATATAAATCCAGGTCACTCTAATTCTAAATCCTAAGTTCTGTCTTTAGCCAGGGCCCAACGGCTTCCTGGGTGACACAGTGATAAAGAATCTGCCTGCCAAGCAGGAGATGTCAGTTCAATCCCTGGGTCAGGAAGATCCCCCAGAGAGGGAAATGGCAACCCACTCCAGTATTCTTGCCTGGGAAATCCCATGGACAAGGAGCCTGGTGGGCTACAGTCCATGGGGTCATAAAGAGTCAGAGACGACTTAGTGACTAAACCACTGCCACCAAAGAATTGGAAACAGGCAGCTCAGAATGGAGCCCAGGGACAAGGCGAGCCTTATTTGCCTGCCTAAAGCGCAGTATGGAGAAGGCGATGGCACCCCACTCCAGTACTCTTGCCTGGAAAATCCCATGGACAGAGGAGCCTGGAAGGCTGCAGTCCGTGGGGTCGCTGAGGGTCAGACCCAACTGAGCGACTTCACTTTCACTTTTCACTTTCATGCATTGGAGAAGGAAATGGCAACCCACTCTGGTGTTCTTGCCTGGAGAATCCTAGGGATGGCGGAGCCTGGTGGGCTGCCGTCTAAGGGGTCACACAGAGTTGGACACGACTGAAGTGACTTAGCAGCAGCAGCAAAGCTCAATATAATCACTGCAAGGCTGAGGCTGAGGGCTGAGGAGGCGGGGAGAGGTAATGGGCTTTGCCGTTTGCCCCTGGACTCGTTCTCACATTGCAGTCTGTCCAGAAGAAAAGAGCAGGTGACAAGTCAACAAACTGAGTCCCAAGAGGCTCAATTGAAAAGACTGGAGTGGGTAGCTTGGAGAAGGCTTAGAGGAGGCTGGGTTGTTGCTGGCTTGGAGCATAGTGACTTACTCTGTGGGACCAAGTAAGTTAGGACAGGCTAGGTTTGGCTGTGATGATGAACAATCCCCAAATCTCAGTGGCTTACACACACAAGGCTCATTTCTTGCTCATGTCCCAGTACGGGACAAGAGGGACTCCGCACATCCTAGTCATTTAGGAATCCAACCCAAGAGGGCTTTCCTTCAGACATGATTCCCCATCCTCCTTCCCCTACCCTCAGTTCACTTCAGTTCAGTCATTCAGTTGGGTCTAACTCTTTTCAACCCCATGGACTTCAGCATGCCAGGCTTCCCTGTCCATCACCAACTCCTAGAGCCTGCTCAAATTAAACTCGTCCATCGAGTTGGTGATGCTATCCAACCATCTAATCCTCTGTCATCCCCTTCTCCTCCTGCCTTCAATCTTTCCCAGCATCAAGGTCTTTTCAAATGAGTCAGTTCTTCACATCAGGTGGCCAGAATATTGGAGCTTCAGCTTCAGCATCATTCCTTCCGATGAATATTCAGGACTGATTTCCTTTAGGATTGACTGGTTTGATCTCCTTGCGGTCACCATCTGCAATGTATTTTGCAGCCCCCACTTTATTTTTGGGCCACAAAATCACTGCAGATGGTATTGCAGCCATGAAATTAAAAGACGCTTACTCCTTGGAAGGAAAGTTATGACCAGCCTAGATAGCATATTGAAAAGCAGAGACATTACTTTGCCAACAAAGGTCCGTCTAGTCAAGGCTATGACTTTTCAGTGGTCATGTATGTATGTGAGAGTTGGACTGTGAAGAAAGCTGAGCACCGAAGAATTGATGCTTTTGAACTGTGGTGTTGGAGAAGACTCTTGAGAGTCCCTTGGACTGCAAGGAGATCCAACCAGTCCATCCTAAAGGAGATCAGTCCTGGGTGTTCTTTGGAAGGAATGATGCTAAAGCTGAAACTCCAGTACTATGGCCACCTCATGCAAAGAGTTGACTCATTGGAAAAGATTCTGATGCTGGGAGGGATTGGGGGCAGGAGGAGAAGGGGATGACAGAGGATTAGATGGTTGGATAGCATCACCGACTCGATGGACATGAGTTTGGGTGAACTCCGGGAGTTGGTGATGGACAGGGAGGCCTGGCGTGCTGCAATTCATGGGGTCGCAAAGAGTCAGACACGACTGAGCGACTGAACTGAACTGAACTGAAAATAAAGTCTCTCACTGTTTCCATTGTTTCCTCATCTATTTGCCATGAAGTGATGGGACCAGATGCCATGATCTTAGTTTTTTGAATGTTGAGTTTTAAGTCAACTTTTTCACTCTCCTCTTTCACTTTCATCAAGAGGCTCTTTAGTTCTTTACTTTCTGCCATAAGTGTGGTGTCATCTGCATATCTGAAGCTATTAATATTTCTCCCTGCAATCCTGATTCCAGCTTGTGTTTCTTCCAACCCAGCATTTCTCATGATGTACTCTGCATGTACGTTCAATAAGCAGGGTGACTATATACAGCCTTGATGTACTCCTTTCCCGATTTGGAACCAGTTTGTTGTTCCATGTCCAGTTCTAACTGTTACTTCTTGAACTGCATGCAAATTTCTCAGAAGGCAGGTCAGGTGGTCTGGTATTCCCATCTCTTGAAGAATTTTCCAGTTTGTTGTGATCCACACAGTTAAAGGCTTTGCCATAGTCAATAAAACAGAAGTAGATGTTTTTCTGGAATTATCTTGCTTTTTCTATGACCCTACACATGTTGGCAATTTGATCTCTGGTTCCTCTGCCTTTTCTAAATTCAGCTTGAACATCTGAAAGTTCTCCACTCACCTACTCTAGAAGCCTCACTTGGAGAATTTTGAGCATTAGTTTGCTAGCATGTGAGATGAGTGCAAGTGTGCGATAGTTTGAACATTCTTTGGTATTGCCTTTCTTAGGGATCGGAATGAAAACTGACCTTTTCCAGTCCTGTGGCCACTGCTGAGTTTTCCAAATTTGCTGGCATATTGAGTGCAGCACTTTTCACAGCATCATCTTTTAGAATTTGAAACAGTTCAGGTAGAGCCCCCCTCTCCCTCCCCTACCCTCAACACTGTAGCAAGAGGTGATCTGCACACTAGCTTCTAAAACTTCTCATTTTATTGGTCGAAGGAAGTCACGTGGAAGCATGTAGTTTCAGGGGGCTAGAAATGCAAACCCACCCAGTGCCCAGGAGGTGATGGAAATGTTTGATGGGTAGCATTAAGCACTCAGGACTGGAAGGAGTAACTGGGTTATGGGTAAATGCATTGAGGTCAATTTCAAGTCCATTGTGGCGTGACCTTCCCTGGGAAATAGTGAGTACCCACTAACAGAAGTATGCCAGCCAAGGCAGGATGGACACATGGCAGGAAGGTGGCAGAAGAGACTCTGCCATCACTTGGGTGATGGGATATGGCCTGCATGGTGGTGGGTAAGGGCAAGGGCACTGGAGCCAGAGATGCCTGTGTTCAAATCCTCTTCTCTCTTTTTAGCTGTTACTTTGTGCAGACTACCTATCATCTCTGGGCTCCAGCAGTTTCCTGTGTTACATGGGGATAATAATGATGCTGGGAAAGACGGAAGGCAGGAGGAGAAGGGGGCGACAGAGGATGAAATGGTTGGATAGTGTCACCTACTCAATGAACATGAGTTTAAGCAAACTCTGGGAGATAGTGAAAGACAGGAAAGCCTGGTGTGCTGCAGTCCATGGGGTTACAAAGAGTCGGACACAACTTAGAGACAGAACAACAGCCACATGATGCCAAAACCACTTGTGAGGATTAGATGTCTATAGCACACCATGCCTGGCACATGGGAAGCTTGAATCAAGTCCTGCATGTCCAACTCTTTGCGACCCTAGGGACTGTAGTCTGCCAGGCTTCTCTGTCCATGGGATTCTCTAGGCAAGAATACTGGAGTGGGTTGCCATGCCCTCCTCCAGGGGATCTTCCTGATGCAGGGACCAAACCTGTGTCTCTTATGTCTCCTGCATTGGAAGGCAAGTTCATCTGTTGCTCTTGTTGTTGTTCTCACTCCTACGCAAGATCCTGTGACCTTCCCCTCTTGAAATCCTTGGCAGCGTCTCTTCCTGGGCCTCTCACATCCCTAAGACATTAGTTAGCTGCCAGGGCAGAGATGGGAGAGTACTGTGCATAGCCCAACAGGTTTCTCCCCCACCATTATGGCATGGCCTAAGAGGTAGAACGCTTTCTGGGACTTTCTCTAGCCTGCTTCTGCCCCCCCCCCCCAATATATTTTCCTCTCTTCCTGCCTCCAAGTCTGATTACAAAGCATTTACCTTCTCCAGCGTATCCCCAAATCTTCCCTAACAACCATTGATCCAACTTATGTCTACAGGATTTTGCCTTTTCCACACTGTCATAGAAATGGAGAGTCAGAGTATGCAACCTTTCTGCTGTATCCTAATTGATCTACTCTCTTGAGGTTCGGTTGTATTAGATGAGAGATTACTCTATCTTCCTTCTCCCTTTCTCCCTGTCCAGCTGCATCGCTGTATTTATTCCTTGGTTGCTATCTTCATAACTCTAAGTACTATATGCATATCTCCAGCTAAAAAGGTATCCCCAAGGCTTTCTGAGATAAAGCTTTTTACATCCCCACAAGCATGAAAATAACCATTTCAGAGACATCAGCAGGAGGCTTGGTAGAGAGAGGTGGTATGTTTCAGAAGTGAGGGCTTTAGGAGAACAGATGAGAGAATGAAGTTAAGAGAAGTTTTCTGGAAGAGGCAAGACTTGAGCTGAACTTTGTCCACTTACCTTTCCCAGGGCAGCTGCTCATCCATCGCTCTCTGTCTGTGAGCCTTGACTTGCAGTATCTCATTCAGACACCAGGGGGAGGACAAGGGGCTTTACTGGGATGTCCTCTCCTCTGATAGAAAGAAGACAGCTCCGCTTTCCCCGCTCCCATTCCTCCGAGCCGGGAAGGAGTTGCCGCTAGGTTCTCAGCTCCTAACCCTCAATCTGATCAGAGGTTTGAGTCTATGCATGATATCCGTAGCTTCCGGGCCTTCTGTTCGTGGACATGTCTCATCTGCACTCCACGTTCTCAAGGTGTGGTCCTTAGAGCCCTCACATGGGCACCAGTCTGTAGACACGCACATTTCTGGGCCCGCTCCAGACCTCTCATCAGGAGCTGGGGCCCAGGAATATGCATGTTTCATACTCAGCCCAGGTTCCTCTCATACACAGGCGGCACCGAAAACTAATGTTGAAGGCTTTCCATGATCTTACCCCATCAACCCCCTTCATCATTTCCTCCCCTGTTTTCCATAGTCATTTCTCTGTAATAGGTTCATGATTTGAGGAAACAGCATATTTGATTCTTGGAGGTTGAGCCTCTCACATGGAATTGATGCATCTTAAAAAAGTCTTTCAGGTGGCTCAGTAGTAAAGAATCTGCCTGCCAAACATAAGACGTGGGTCAGGAAGATCCCCTGGAGGGAGGCATAGCAACCCACTCCAGTATTCTTGCTTGGAGAATCCTCATGGACAGAGGAGCCTGGCGGGCTACAGTCCATGGGGTTGAAAAGAGTCGGACAGGACTGAACAGGGCCTGTAAGCAACATCTACCCCACGCAGTCTGCAATTTGGAAGACTACATAAGACTCCCCACATTTTAGTTTCCAAGAAGTCCATTTAAAATATGATCTGATCTGCACTTCAGTTTTCCTGAAATGTAGTTCCTGGAACCTTTGAGTGGGAATCACTCATCATTTTATAAAACAGTTTTAATACACATTTTAATATCGATACTTTTTATTTTAATACCAAAATAAGGAAGAAGAACAGAGTGTCCAAATAAAGAAAAGTCCTCTACCTTAATAAGTTTAACTTTATGGAACTTTCATTCTTTCGCCCTCTGTTTTTCTGTTTTGTGCAAACAAATGAAAAATTCAGCACAGACCAGCTTGTGTTCTTGGGCTGGAGTTTGGGGAGCAAGCTGATGTGAGGACTTTTTTGAGAACAACTCCATGCTGGGCGGCTGTGTTGTGACTGCAGTACTAAGGTAGAGTATCAATACTGGACTTTTGGTACGTATTTTGTGTATTATCAATATGTGACATTTTAAATGAAAGAGAGAGGTGGTGGTTTTCTATATTTGGTTCTCATGATGTTTTAAGGGTTGAGAGTTTAAGAAAATGATGCCATTTATATATCTACTGTCTGCTGTGAGGACTCAGCTGGGCCTAGAATCTGTGGACAGTTGTAGGTGCTGCCCTTTGGGCAGCAAGGTCAGGCAAGTGAAGGGTGGAAAGTTGTGTGGTGGGGTGACGAAGGAAGGAGCTGGGAGTATATTCTACACACGAGCACCAAGAAGGTCGTGATGTGGCTGTCCAAGGACTGGTCCATGAGGAAGTGAGCTGCCCTACACTCTGAGACACTAGAAAGAAGAGCTAGACCCAATAGCAAGAACTTTCAGAGGGGAAAATGTAAACTTGATAGAGAAAAGATGTTCTAGGAATCAGAGATGTCTAAATATGGAAAGCGAGCCTCTCGTTACCGCACACGGAGTTTGAAAAAGTCATTCATCTGGGAGGTGATGGAGAAGTTTACTGCATTTAAACATCAACAATACAATTAAATAGAAATAACGGAAATAATAGTTTTACATTGATAGTAATTGACATTTATAAAGTTGTTTGGGCACAACTGCAGTTTTAAAATAGTCTTAAGAGGTAGATTGAAAGCTATTCTGACTTCAAGTTCAAGATGGCAGATTGAGGATACACAGCAGTGCCCAAAGAGAGGAAAATAAATGCCAGCTCCTGAGGCACTTATAATCTAGAAATTCTGTAGATTCCATATTATCTTTGAGACACTGGAAAAACTTAGGGACAGGGCAAAATAAGACAATATAAGGAAAAAAGAAAGGCAGTTATAAGCTCCAAGGGAAAAAAGAAAAAAAAAATAGAGACAATGTAATTATAGTTTCCGTAGTGTAGTGGTTATCACATTTGCCTCACAGTGTAATTATAGCATCCTATTGATTACATAGGAAACCATATGTAGTCATAAGAATATAAACACTATTTTTGATTTTTAGAAACAATTTACAGACAGAGCATAGAAACTTAGTGACGACTGAAGACAGAATGCCAATGTTAAAAATTTTGACAATATAAAAATAAATGTATAGTCAGTGGAATACTTGTGTTAGAGATGGGGAAATGAAATAAAAAGTAGGTGTGTCAATAGCTTCATTCTCATTCAAGATTGTTGAGTTATTGACTAGAGTTGATAAAACAAGGGATAGAAGTGTAAGTACATTCTTTAAGTGTTCAAAGGTAAACAGAAGACGTAGACTAGATAGATTCACAGGCAGGCAAGCGAAACGGAGGAAGAGAAAAAGGAGGATGTTTTGTGAACTAAATTTTTGTTTTTCAAACCGGGGAAATCAATAGATTACCTAGAGTCTGCAAATCAATAAATGGAACCTCCCTGGTGATCCAGTGGCTAAAACTCTGCATTCCCAATGCAGAGGGCCTGGGTTCTAGGTCCCAGGTCAGGGAACATGCTGGCCAAGAGTTCGCACATTACAGCTAAAGATCCCATATGCCACAACTGCAGGTTGAAGATCCCATGTTCTTGCTGCAGGTAAGGCCCGGCACAGCCAAATAAATAAGATAAACATATATTTTAAAAAATAAATGGAACCATCAGCATTTTATTTAGTGTTTCAGAGGCTTATCACCTAAATAATACGATAAATGGTTAAAAAAGGTTTCCTTGAGGAAGTGAGTCGGGGTAGAAAGGACTGCAGCAAGAAACTTGTTTTCCATGACACACATGGGCATAACATTTTTTTAATTAAAAATCCTACAATGTATTATTTTCATGTTGTTAAAAAAAATCAAAGTATACCATCCCCGTTATAATATAGGAAGAAACTGAGGCTCAGAGAGGCAAGATGACTTTGTTTAGGTCACAGCACAAGGAAGGAGAGCGACCAGGAATGAATGCCATATCTCAGGACACCAGCTCCTCCGAGCTCCATGGGGCTGCTCCAAGGAGCCTTGCGAGCGCCTCTCACTGTGCTTCTGTGATTCAGCATCCATTCAAGCTGCTACGCTTTTGCACCTGCTCTTTTCCCGGCCTGGGGGCCCCTCCCTACTTCTTTTGCTGGCATGCGTCTGTTCATTTATCACGACCCAGCCCTATGTCAGTTCCTCCGTAACAAGGCCTCCTCTTTTGTCTTCTTCCTGTACTCTGTCCCTGTAATGTTTATTTATGATCCCACTGGATCATAAATATTTGGCTATCCATCTGTACATGTTTCTGTCTCATTTGCTAGTCTATGAACCTTTCAAGGCAGAGGTCTGTGTCTGATTCAACACCATACCCTCGCTCCCACCTCACTGCCTGCCCCTGGGTCTTCAGAAGTGTTTCCGGAATTTGTGAATGGGTGGAGCGCATGTGTCTCTAACTCTGAGACTCTGGGCTGGTGGCCGAGCCCCAAAGCCTGGCCATGGGCCTGACAGCTGTGGAGGAGCTGCTCTCTGAGGCTCACACGCATCCCTAAGTGACTGCCCTTCTCCCAGCCTTCATATTCCATCCCCTCCTATTTGCTTGTTCTCCACTCGCATCCCAAGGCTTATCTGCAAATCAGTGTTCCCAAAAGGCACGCTTTCAGAGCCAAGTGGAACCTTCCATCTGGATTGTATCAAATCACTGACACAGTTCTGTCCCCAAGTCAGCAGAGGCTGGAGGAAGGCTTTGGGGGGGAAGACCTTCTCTCCTTAGAAGAACTAACCCAGAGAAAAAGATAATGACAATAATGTGCTGGGAGGAGCTGCTCAAAGTGGTGGAAACAGAGGAATGAACGGATTGAACAGCCCTTAGACGTGTGTCCCCAGGCGGGCTCTTGGCGTCTCTGGGCCTCTGTTTCCTCCTCTGGATCATAGGGGAGTGATAGATGCCTTTGCATCAGGCAGGATTCACATGAGCCAAAGCATGAGAACAGGTCTGGAGCAACACTGACTCCGAGTTGGTGCTCATTCTATAGGTGCATCTTCCTTTCTCTACAGTCATTTTTTCTTTAATTTTTATTTTTTTAATTTTTATCACAGTGAGCCACTAACACGGCTGAAGAGGCAAATTCTTCTTTCATTACAACAAAAACTAATTTTTCACCCCATCCTCACTATTTATTTTTCCCCAGAGGCAACCACTTTCAACTCTTTAAACAATTCTTCTGGTATTTACTTGCATATTTCAAAGTAACTTGCTTGTGTTGGTATTTTTTGTGTTGTTTTCAGGTTTCATCTTTTTAATCATCCTGGTGAAGGACAGCCTAAATGTGATGTGAGACACAACAGAACATTTTTTATTTCCAATATTAAGAAAAAAATGAGGGAGTTTCCCGGCAGCCTAGGGATTACGAATTCTGTCTCTCACTGCTGTGGCCCAGGTTCAATCCCGGGTCAGGGAACTAAAATCCTGCAATCCATGCAGCACAGCCAAGCAAACAAACAAGAAAAGAAATGACATAACAAATATTTTTAGAAAACTATATAATCAGACAGAGTGCTAGAGTGAAAAAACATCTAAGTAATCATGTTCTTGGCCTTCCCTGGTAGCTCAGATGGTGAAGAATCTGCCTGCAATGAGGAGACCTAGGTTCGATCCCTGGATTGGGAAGATCCCCTGGAGAAGAGAATGGCAACCCACTCCAGTATTCTTGCCTGGAGAACTCCAAGCACAGAGGAGCCTAGCAGGCTATAGTCCATGGGGTCGCAAAGCATCTGACACAACTGAGCAACTAATACTTCACTTCCCATTTCAATCACGTTCTTGATTTCTTATAGTTAACCGTTGGAAATTATTTCCCAACCATGATTAAACATTGTGTACAGGTTTTTAAAAAAACATCCCTAGATGTACTTTATTTAAAACAATTTGTCTAGTTAAACTTTTTTTTTGGTCAGAACCAATAATCCTGGGAGCCTGAACTGAAAAACTGGTAAAAAAGGAAAAAATACTCAGACTCTACAAATGTCTCAGAATTTTTCTTTAAATGGGAGAAAAAAATTTTAAAAACACATGGAGCTTTCTGAAAGGTCTTTAACAAGCTACCTTGGGAGCTCAATTGAAAAAAAGAGGTAGATGTACTAAAAACAGATGTTTCCGTGCAGCTCCAAAAATCTTTGTAAATACAGCCATTTGGAAGGATGGTCCTGGATCAGAAGCTTTATTCCTTGTGTATCTACGTGGGACGTGCATGCATCTCAGTTGTCATAACTGTCCCTGTAATTTCCTCCTAAATAGTGGTCATAACCACCCTGACTTCTGCCACCGTAGTCTCGGGACCTTCCATGTCCATATCCATATCCTCCAGGTCGATTGTCATACCTGTCACTTCCACAGTCCCGGTCCCCACCTCTTCTAGAGTAACTGTGACCACACCCACAGGCTCAAAGTCACCTCCTCTTGTTCCCCGGGGCCGACCTGCCCAAGTGGTCTACATGGATCTGACAATTATCCAAGACTTTCCATTCAAGGCTCTCGTAGCGTCCGAGGCACACTCTGGACTGTTGAAGGCGATGAAACCAAAACCCTGGGATAGCTGTGTCTTCCAGTCTTTGACAATGACCACCCCAGAAACAGGTCAGAAGCTGCTGAAATGGTCTTCCAGAGCTCGCCCATCAGGGCTGAAGTTGAGTCCTCCCACAAAGAGCTTCCCTTCTTCAGAGGGCATGGCAGTAAAGCCAAGTCCTGGAAATGAAGACGTAAAAAGGCCAAAGAGACAGCGACTGCGAAGGAGCCAAGAGACTGGGCAGCAATGATACTTTTACATTCATCTACTGAAGGGCATCTTGGTTGATGCTGCTGCTGCTGCTGCTGCTGCTGCTGAGTTGCTTCAGTCGTGTCTGACTCTGTGAGACCCCTTTTGGCAACTCTGAATAAAGTTGCTGTAAACCTCTGTGGTAGGTTTTTGTGTGGACTTCGGTTTTCAACTCATTTAAGTGAATAGCAAGGAGCACCATCTCTGGATTGTATGGTAAATCTATACTCAGGTTTGTAAGAAATTTCAGACTGTCTTCCAAAGTGGCGGTGCCTTTATGCATTCCCACCAGCAATAAATAAGAGTTCCTGTCATTCTACGCCTTCACCAGCATTTGGTGTGATCGAGCTTTCAGATATTCTAATAGGCGTACAGTGAAAGATAAGTGAAAGTGAAGTCACTCAGTCATGTCCTACTCTTTGCAACCCCATGGACTGTAGCCCACCAGGTTCCTCCATCCATGGGATTTTCCAAGTGAGAATACTGGAGTGGGGTGCCATTGCCTTCTCCAAGGTGTATAGTGGTATCTCACTATTTTAATTTGTAAGTCACTGACATATAATTTTGAGCATCTTTTTATATGTTTATTTGCCATCAATATTATCTTCTTTGAGGACGTATCTGTTCACATCTTTTGCCTAGTTTTTAGTTGGTTGGTTTTCTTATTGTTTAGTTTTAAGAATTCTTTGTACATTTTAGACATAAGCCTCTGTCAGACTGTATTTTGCAAATATTTTCTCCCAATCTTTGGCGTGTCTTTTCATTTTATTAATGTACTGAGCTTTTATTATTATTATATGTTTAACTTCTAAGAGTTCCTTTTTGTTCTCTAGATGTTCTTTTTAATAGTTTCTTCTTTTTGTTTCATGTATAGAAAAATTCTTCTCATCTCTCTGAAGATATTCATGACAATCTTTTCCTGAAGTGTTCCTCTCCCTGCAAGCCTCTGTTTTTTTCCAAAGTGCTTTTATTTCTTAGTAGAGGCTCTCCCCTAACAACAGGGGATTCTTGTTTGCCTTCTTGTCCGAGGAAGACACCAAAATCTGACTGTACACTCTGTGTTTGTGTTTGGGGATGTGGGGGAGGGGAGGGTGTGCTTCTTTCTAGGGCAATTGGGCCAACATTTTTGAGGGGAGACTTCTTTTCCAGTCCTTGCTGGACCTCGTAAACATGGCTACTAGTAGTTTGGGGTTCGAGTGGGAGAAGAAGCCTAGAAGCTCAACATCTAATAAGTAAATTTCCATTTCATCCCTATTTTAAATACTCCATACGCATCTATGTCTGCTGTCTTCCTGTCTGGAAATCCTTATTTTATCTTCTCCAGATAGTGAAGCTTCAGGTTTCGGCTGAGGTGCAGGACAGACAGTTTACCACCTGTGTGGTGAGGGAGGGAATGGGTCTGGGATTAAACTGCTTTTTAGACTTTTGGGGGCATAAACCATTTTGAGTTTATTCCATGAGGAAATTTTCATTTTCCCCCAGTGTTTTAATACTCAACAAGAATAACATCTAATGCCTTTTCATATTATTTGTAGGCTTAAATTTTGTAACTAGAAGTGGTGATACTAGATAAGATATAATTCACACTAGTTTCTAATCATCTTCTTTTAATAAGAATTTGATGAGATTATTTTGTCACTCTAAAGATTTTACAAAAATGTGTACTTTTCTATCATCTGTTCATCCAGAGATCCAGCTTCATTACCCTCAGTCTGTATTTATGATGAATGAATTTGAATGAAAAATTCCTATCAGAAAGTATTTCTATACACTTTATTTGAACTAATTTCTATTGGAATATAGTTGATTTACAAGGTTGTGTTAGTTCCTGCTATACAGCAAAGTGAGTCAGTTATGCATATACATATATTGACCCTTTTTAAGATTCTATTCCAATGTATGTCTTTACAGAGTACTGAGTCGAGTTCCTAGTGCCTACAGTAGGTTCTTATTAGTTATCCATTTTATGGTAGTCTGTATATGTCAATCCCAATTCCCAGTTTATCCCTCCTCTCTATATGAGTAGGTTTGAGTAGATTCTTCAAGCTCTTCTGTGTTCCAGCTAGCATTATCTAACATTTATTGTTCCCATGGATTTAAAAAATAAACTTTCTATCTAGTAGTCATGTCTCCTTAGGCTCCTCTTAGCTATGACAATTTCTCGAACTTTTCGGGTGTTTTATTACTATCTTCACAATTTTGAGAAATACTTTCCAGGTATTTCGTAAAATGGCTTTCAGCTGGGATTCCTCTGGCACTTCTTTAGTGATGACACTGGGGTTACGTGTTTTGGAGAGAAAGACCACAGAAACACAGCGCCATTCTCATCATACTGTATCCGAAGGACATGATATCAACATGGCTTATCACCGACGATATTAACGTTGATTACCTGACTGAGACACCACCGATTGTCAGGTTTCTCTCTTCTAAAGTGAATCTTTCCATCCACTCCCAACCCTGTAATCTTTGTAAGGAAGTCACTACGCACAGCCCATATTTAAGGACTGGGTGTTATGCTCTACTTCTTGAGGGCAGACTATGTGCATAAATTATTTGGAATTCTTCTGTACAGGATATTTGACTAGTCTCCTCTGATTATTTATTTAATCCTTATTTGTATCAGTGTCAATTCAGGAGCATTTATTTTATACTTTGAATTTTAATCCAATGTTACTTTAGTTGCTCAAATAGTCCCAACTTCAGCTGTTAGGAGATTTCCCAGTTGCCATCTTTGCTCTTGGACATGCCCTCACCATTGCGTGTGCCTCGTGGATGTGTGAGCACTTTCCTACTTTTTGATCCCAGGCTTATTTGTATATTTCCTGCCCCAACTCTAGAACCATCCATTTTTCCAAGGAGTCCTGGTTCCTTTTGTTGGAGAGGGGTATTGGAAACCAAGATCTGGGTGCTGGATATGCTCATTGATATTGGGATGGTGTAGTTTCTAGGCCTGCTCAGCTGACAGAAGAAAAATTGTGTGTGTGTATACTAAACCACACACACACACACACACACACACACACACACACATCTATAAATAGTTCTATATGTAACCATCTATATGGTATGTATATTAAGTTAAACATAAATTCATCCCATTTCCTTCCCCTTCCACTCTATTCATTAAGAAGTGGATCGTCCTAGCCTCTTACTCATTTGTATCCTCCCACTCCAACAGTGAGAAACCATGACCATTTACCTATTCATTTACCTAATCACTCACTTCCACTACACATGCATAGATCATCAGAACCGTTCATCTGTGAAGTCATGGGAAAGAATTAGCGTACAACTAGAACATAGTGATTCTGTACAGTTTCTTTTGCCTCTACTCTTATTTCATTTCCAAAGTTACTTAGGCCAGGAACTTTTCCCCCGTCTCCTTCAATCAGGCTCATTCATACATTTGCAATAAAGTTAGATCATTTCATCATATTATACATTCCATCCTGGGGTAGATATCCCATCCTAGATAAAAATCACCTAACTGATTTTTTAAATTTGCATATGTTAAATTTCATTGTGCTATAAAGTTCTATGGATTTTGACAAATGCACCATTACAATAACATGTAGAATGGTTTCATAGTCTTTAAAAATTCCCAAATGATCTACCAATTCAGTCCCCCCTATTTCCTGGCAATCACTGGCAATTAAACTTTCTCTACAGATTTTCCTTCTCCAGAATGTCACATATTAATATTTGGAATCACACAGTATGTAGCCTTTTCAAACTGGCCTCTTTCCGTTAGCAATATGTGTTTAAGATTCATGTTTTTCCTCAGCTTCATAGCTCATTTCTTTTTATCACTGAATAATATATAATTGTATGTATATGAAATTTTGTGTGTTTGTTTATTCACCTGTTGAAGGACATCTTGGTTGCTTTGTTTGGGGGATTCATGAATGAAGCTGCTATAAATATTTGCCTGAGGGCTTTTGTGTTGGCGTAAGTGTTTAAATCAGTTGGATAATTAAACAGACTTTTGACTAATCATTCCTCATTTTGGCTTCCCCTTCATACCCACTTCCAGAGAAGGGATGTTTTTTATTTCCAAGCCTTTGAGGGGTTCTGCAATGTAGATCAGCTTGCTTCATGTCTTCCTACCTGCCCGCTTGTGGTTCAGCTCTCTCTGGTCTGCTAAATCAGTTACACTCTTCCATCAGCTTTCCAGCCTGGAAAAGTATGTCGCATAATCCCCTCTCATAGTCCAGTTAGTTCTGTGGGTTTATATCTTGACCCTTTCACGGTCATTTTGGTGGGATGGAGTGAATGCTAATGTCAGTGTTCCACCTACCAGTTTCAACCAGAAATACCAACTCCTCCAACCCTTACCCCTGCTTTTCTCAGGGATGGAGATTCAATCTCCTTGGGGATGTGAAGTCAGGGCTGCTGTGACTCCAGTCGTGTGTGAAAAGACCCTTTGCTCCCAGTCTTTCTCGCAGTGCCTGCGGGTCTGGATCTCAGTTCCAACCCCCTGACGTTAACAATCTAGACCTTAGGGCTTTGAAGGCTGGAACCTGTCAGGAAGGGAGGGGAACTGGCTCAACATTCTGAGCTGGAGGCCTCAGAGCAAGGTCATGCGTGGCTATGGCTTACCCTGGGAAAATGATGTAAATGGCGAGATAGGAGGAAGGGGCAAAGAGAGCAAGACTCCAGGAAGAGATTTGAGCCAAGTATTTCTCGAGTCCCTGTTTGGTACCTCCATGCTCACCTTCCTAACAAACAATGTCTTGTAGAAAACCTTCTGGGGGGCAGGGGCGTGATAGCGATAGAGAAACCAAGAAAGAAGGTGAAGTCAGGGATGCAATGAAGAAATTAGATAATCGGTCATTGAACAGAATCACCTCTGTCTGCCGAACCTCTGATCTCCTTTACCGTGATCTCTTTTTACTCTACCCAGAGTAAAAAGATGGGTGATTCCATCCTGAATTGCTCTCACGGTCAGTAGGGATCCGAAGGCCTCCCCAAGTCATAGCTCCAGCCCCGGTCCCCTTCCTGAACTCTAGCTGAGTTGTGATGGCTTGCTGGATGTACCATACCTATCACAGCCACCGGTACCCTGTGCCATGCTTTCCCTCCTCCCATCAGAGCCCATCATCTGTGTTGGGTTTCCTAAAGATTCTTCCAAGTTCCTGATTCACTTATATATCGTTTTATCTCTGTGAAGTGTGATGTATTTATTGCGTAGCTTTAAAATATCTTTGCAATAACTTTTAGGTCTTTGGGTGAAGGGCTATGTGACATGAAACTTGAAAGAACAGTTATCTCCTTTGCTGGGGTTCTTTTTTTTTTTTTTTGCCATGCTGCAAGGCGTGTTGGATCTTATTAATAGCTCCCCAACCAGGGATCGAACCTGCATCCCTGGCACTAGAAGAGTGGAGTCTTAACAATTGGACCTCCAGAGAAGTCCCTGCTAGGGTTCATTTTGGAAGGGTCTTGTGGTACCTCTTCAGCCCCAAAACCATCCTAAGACTGGTGAAAGTTTGCCTTCTTTGGAAAAGGATGTTTCCCAACCTCTTAGGAGAGCACAGTTTAGGGTCTCACAAGCACTTGGAAGTTTTTCTTACTTTATCTTTCATTCTTTCTCTTACATCATCTCTTATCTCCCCCTGGGGTTAAGAACAGCTTCCCAGGTCCCTGGTTTCCCTTTTGGAAAATGCACTGGAGGTTTTGTTCCCATGGGATGGATGGGATGAAAATCTGGTTCCAGGGATGACTCAGGAACTGTTTAAACAATTAGCAGGGGTTTGTGCGATGCTCTTAGTGTCCCTGGGCCTGTGCGAGTAGGGCTTTACTGCCTATGAGTAGAGCCCAGATGCCTCGTCCTGTTATCAAAGCCACTCAGCATCTGTAGCATTTCCCTTATCTTGGGGCTGAAAAGAGTCAATGGAGCATTGAGGTTAGGAGTGTGGGCTCTGTATTCAGACAACTTGGCTTCCCAACCAACTCTGCCACATACTGTGTGACCTTGGGAAAGTTACTCAACCTCTCTGTGCCTCAGTTTCCTTCTCTGTAAAGTGGTGAGTGATGGTAATAATAGTATGTGCTTCATGGAGTTTTGAATAAGGCTGAATGAATTTCTAAGTGAAAAGGGCTCAGAACAGTGCCTGATGCTGAGAAAGTGCTGTCAGCTACTCCTTGCCTCCCAAAATAGTACCTCTCCAATCAGCCTGGACCATTTCCTATTCCCCTGTCTAATTCTGAATTTCTGTTAACTAGGCACAAAATAAATTCTCTTTCTCTCTTTATCCTTCTTCTTTTCCTTCTATTATCAATGATAACTATCATTTATTGACCATTTGCTACAGGCTAGTTATTTTTCAAGTGTTTTGTTGTTTTTTTTTTTTTTTTTTTCAAAACTCACAACCCTGAGAGACTGGGAACATCACTCATTTTATGGATAAGAAAACTGTGCCTTAGAGAGGGAAAGTCAGTGTTTGATCCAGTAGAATGCTAAGTGGCAGATCTTCAAGTTTAACTATTTCCATCTCCTCTGTCTCCCATAGCAGGCTACCTCTCCCTGTCTCACTACCAAACCTTCACTGCCTATCACCCCAAATGCAAGGCTATGCTTCAGGTTCTGCACGTTGTGAATCACATCACTCTCTATGCTTTTGGTTGCAAGTAGCGGAAAATCAACTGCAGCCAATTGACTAAACTAGAAAGGGAATTTGATCACAAAAATGCAATGTCTAGAAGGAAGGCAGACTTCAAGCACTGGTGGATCCAGCAGCTTATCAATGTCCCCAAGGTCCCACTTTTCACTGTCCCGTGTTGCCTTCTCCCATGTCTTGGTCTCAGCCTAACCCTGGTTCCCATGTAGCCTTGGGATGGCTGTCAGCAACAATCTAGCTGCCTTCATCTAGAGCTCCACCTCCTGCCCCAGATCCTGGGATGAGGATGTGAGAATAAGCAATATATTTGGGACGATATCCCACAAAACACTCATAGGAAAATGGGAAACCGAGATAGAAAAGACAAACAGTCCATAAAGAGTTATTGAGAAAATTATCTTTGGAAAACTAGAGTGCAATCTCACCGAGGAATTTTGGGAAGCATGACCCTGCACCACAGTTATCCCACCAAGTGGCCCAGCTACTTCTGGACTCTCCTAGGATCAGGCAGAGTGGGCTCCAGCAGCCAGAAAAAGCCTCAGGCTGGAAAAAAAAGAAATCAAATGCTGCCAACTGGAGACGGGACAGTGAACACGGGGAGGGCACAGAATGTACCTGTTACAGTGTGTGTGCTTCCTCAGCCATGCCCACGGGGGACAGGGAGTCCTTCCCACAGCCATCATGTCACAGTCCTTGACTGCACTCCGGTTTATCCTGCTGAGGTCCCGTGCCCACCCCACACCTGAACCAAAACCTGTGTCTGGGGAATACTCTGCCCTGGTGTTTTCTTATTTGTGTCAGTTTTCCTGTTTGTCTTCAGTTCCTGCCCGCCCAGCAACCCATCCTTGTGGCAGCATGGGGTCATGCTGATTGGCTCAGGCCAACCAGGGCCTCTCCTGTGCCGGGGGTGGGGTCAGTCTCATCAGAACTGCATGGCAGCTGTTCTGGAATGCTGGGAGAGTGGGAAGGATGCTGAGAAGCAACCGGTAATATTCATCACAGAAGTATTTCCTAGAACAAAAGAAATGGAATGAAAATAAAGCTTGGAAAAGGAGGCATACAGAAACCATGAAGTCAGCCTGGAAGAGGACTTTAAAAGTCACCTAGCCTAGTCCACCAAAGCGACTGCAGTCCACTCCTGGTCTGTCCTCCACAGAGACATTCAGGCTTAACTGGCACACCTCTAACGACAGGGAGCCCACTCAATCTCAGAGTGACCCACATTTGTTCCAGAGACATCTCCAACCACTAGAAGACTCTCATCATTTCGGGTGGGAATCTTCCTTTCTCTGTCATCTCTGAGGTTTGCAGGACACATCTGCCCTAAAGCTGAGCCCTACAGGGACATGTAAACAGTGATAGCATTTCCCTCAGGACTTCCCTAGAACAAACTGACCACTTCCAGGCCTGTCACCTCAGAGCTGGTGACCACAGAAGGGCCCACATCCGGAGTCGGGGGCTAGGGGAGGCCCAGGGGGCAGGCATCTCGGAGCTGGTAGAGCATCCGCCGAGATTCTTTCCTGGAAGCATCTGCCAGTCTCCAGGTCAGCCACAGTTTACTGCTCAGAAACAAATGGCCACAGTCACAGGGAGGTGCCCCAGTTCGCTCACAGATGTGTTTATTTGGAGGATGTGACCTCCCAGACACACAAATACTCCGCCTGCCTCCCGCCCCAGCGGCTCCCACAGGGGGCTTCAAGCAGCCTAGCTATGGCTGCATGTTCTGTAATGGGAGTTCCTGAGGTCTGGGCTGCTCCCATCTGGCTGCACACATTCAGGCCCCACACCCAGCCCCAGCCGTGACCCCTCCCACCATCCCAGAGGTCTGCAAGGGGTGAGGCAGGACAGGACAATGTGCGGAGTTTCAGATGGAGTCGGAGACCCTCCAGTGAACCCTCCTCCACCGGGATGGGTAAGACTTTGCCTTTCAGAACCTTGGTTTCCCTTATCTAAAAAACAAGGAGAGGAACTCATTTGTGGAGGTGCTCTTGGATATGGAAGTACTGAGCATGTGCTAGGTTCTTACCAGGCACGTGTATTAGGGTGCTTTATTGGTGAAGGCTTCCCTAGAGGCTGCCCTGATTATCAGAATCTGTTGAGATGGTTCCTAAGGCCTTGTTCTAGTGACATCACAGCTTTCAAGGCACCTGATGGTAATCTTCCATCACGGAAAGACCCCTCAACTCCTGCCTTCCTCTAAGGTGCCCTGACATATTGATCAGATAGGCAGGAGGTCCTATCCTCTCCCCACCTCCAACTTTCACAAACCCTAAGGAAGATCCTGTAATTCTGGAGCCCACCCTCTTCCTGGAAGCCATCCCTACCCCATTCACACATCTATGGAGGGAGCACCTTGCTGAATTCTCGCCCATCCTCTGGGTCTCCACTGACCTCAGGACCCTCCCATGACCTAAACTGGACTAGACAGAAATCTTCTCTGGGATCTTCAGGTTGGAAGCAGACCAATCTTTCCTTCTCTGAGGTGTGGAGCTGCTGGCAGCCACACGGAAAACACCAGCTTGTAGCAAGGGGACAAAGCCGACCCACATAGAGAAGAGAAAAGGGAGCTGCAGACCTGCCTGTCCCACCCCCAGCAGAGGCTCTTCTGAGCTTCAAGTGATCAGACTGTGGGTGAATATGACCTGGGGGAATCAATCCAGAAGCTGGATTCGGTCCAATCATATTGTCTCCTAGAATTGGAGCATGGCGTGTCAGCCTCCGCTACTAGCTGGTGTGGAGCTCTTCAGGGATAGAGCCTTCTCCGGCAGTCATGAGGGTTCGCACAGAAATAGAGACAGAGAGCAGCGCCCCCCACTTGTGGGGCAGAGGAGCAAGGAGCAGACCGGAAGGAAGCGGGGAGAGAGGCTGCCTTGGTTCCAGACAACTTTCCCTTCCTGTTTCCACTCCTTGAGCCCTTCATTGCCTGCCCTCAGGCCTCACGAGCCAGTCCCGCATCTGCCCGGCAAACCTTCCCCTTTCGGCTCTGGCTACTTGGAGAGGGCTCCTGCTCCACGCCACCAGCTGTCCACTCTCTCGACTCAGACCAAGACGGAGGCAGCAAACCAGAGTCTGTTCACCCATAGGGGGCGCTGGAGAGCGACCCCCACCCCGCCCCCGGCAACGCCACGCCCTACCCCCAGCCCCGCAGAGCCTGGGCGTTTACACTGTCTTTTTAAAACATTGAGGTGTAATTCACATACACAAATTCATCCTTTTAAAGTATACAATTCAGTGTTTCTTAGTGTATTCATAGAGTTGTGCAACCATCACCATGCTCTATTCCAGATCATTTTCACCACCACCAACAGAAATCCCATACCCATTAGCAACCATTCTTCCTTCTTCCCTCTTTCTCCCTAGCCCTTGCTGCTGCTGGGGCTGCGAAGTCGCTTCAGTTGTGTCCGACTCTGTGCGATCCCACAGACCTTGGCAACCCCTAAACTGCTCTCTCCCTATATATAGAATTTCGTCTTCTGGACATTTCATATAAAATGGAATCTTACAAAATGAATTATTTTGTGTCTGACTTTTTTCACTTAGCAGAGTGTTTTCAAGGTTTATGTTATAGCATATATCAGTACTTCATTCTTTTTTATGGCTGAATAATACCACCTTTCATTTACCCTTTCGTCAGTGGAGGGACATTTTGGTTGTTTCCACCTTTGTTTTTTCCTGAGCCAGGAGGTATGTTAGTTCCCCCGGAAGGGATCAAACCTGTGCAGCCTGCATCGGGAGCCTGGAGTCTTAACCACCGGACCACCAGAAGTCCCTGTTGTTTCTAACTTTTGCCCCTTGCGAGTAGTGCCGCTGTTAACCTGTGTGCACAAGTATTTGTTCAAGTACCTGTTTTCAACTCTTTGGAATATATACTTAGGAGTGGAATTTCTGGGTCACGTGGTAATACATTTGATTTTTTGAGACACTGTTTTCTCCAGCAGCTGCACCATTGTATTTTCCCACCACCAATTTCTCCATATCCTCAGCAACATTTGTTATTTTCCTTTAAAAAAAAAAAAAAGTAGCCATCCTAGTGGCTATAAAATGGTATTTCCTTGTGGATTTAATTTGCATTTCCCTAATGACTTCCCTGTTGGCTCAGTAGTAAAGAATCTGCCTGCTAATGCAGGAGACGAAGTTTTGATCCCTGGGTTGGGAAGATCCCAAGAGAAGGATGTGTCCAGTATTCTTGCCTGGGAAATCCCATGAACAGAGGCGCTTAGCGGGCACGAGGTCGCAGAGTCAGACATGACTTAGCACCTAAACAACTAATGATAGTGAATGTCTTCTCATGTGCTTAATGGCCATTTGTATATCTTCTTTGGAGAAATATGTATTCAGATCCCTTGCCGAATTTCTAAAAGAATGGGTTGTCGTTTTATTAATGAGTTGTAATAGTTCTTTATATATCCTGAGTACAAATTTTTTATCAGATATATGACTTGCAAGTATTTTCTCCCATTCTGTTTTTTGCCCTTTTACTTTATTACCTATTAAAATTTTTTTATTTTGTGCCCTTTCAACCACAAAAAGATTTAATTTTGATGAAGTCCAATTTAACTATTTTTTTCCTTTGTTGCTTATATGTTTGGTGGCATATCTAAGATATACTCAGTGCCTTTATCTCAGAGTCTGTCCATCCGTGGAGTTCTGAATTCTGCATAAGACTGGTGAAGACTTTTCTATCACTCGTATCTTGAACAAGTCTATCTGTCTCAGATTACAAATTCCTGGGGTGGTGACCAACTCTGAAAAACAAGTCCACTCTGTGCAATTAATTAAAGCTTTAATGATGATCATGATAGTGACCCAGGGATTAGTGAGTCCTCCCTGGAGTCTAACCTCATATTCCAGAACAAATCCATTTCCCCTTTACAGGTTCTAAGGAGGACTAATGTGAAGGCTCCAGAGAAAGGGGAGACTCCTGGACCCAACAGACAGAACAGTCAGGAATGGCTGACCTGCTTGGAGCCTGCTCACCCGAGCCAGAGTTTCCGATAAGCCTGGCTTTCCACCAAACCAAGGGCAGGGCTTGTGCTGGGACAATGGTAGGGGCTGGGAGTTGGCTGGGCCTCTCTCGCTGCAAGAGAGAAAACTGTGCTGCCTGGACAAGATCAAGTGTCCAGCCCTGTGAGCCCTGGCTAAGGGGAGTCAAGGGTGAGACAGGCAGACGCAGGGACCCACAGAGGGTGGCGGCTCGGCCCGGGGTCTGCAGGGGCATCTCCGTGGGCTGTAGCTGCTTTAGGTCGGCCGACCTGGAGCCGACCCCGGTGGGAAGCTTGTATCTGGGAATCTTCCTAGGCTGCGCCCGGCAAGCCAGCCCTGAACACGGCATGCTCTGCCAGAGGACGGGGACTACAGCTGACCCGCCTCAGATTCTGGGTTGCGCACAGCTGTGGACTTTGGCAGAACTCACTAGCACATTGTGATCCGGAGTCATCTAGAGGGTTCCTACTGTGTGCTCAGGCCAGGACCTCAGCACGGGGCCTAGCACACTGCCTGTGGGTGTTTGAGTTGACAGTCCAATATCCCTGCTAAGCTCAGAGGCCCTAGAAAGAGCCACCATCGTCTCTTGCCTGGATCACTATGGTGGTTTCCAATCAGTGTCTCTGCTTCCATGCTCACTTGCTTCTAGTGAAAGTCAGATCTTGTCATTCCGCTTAGAACCCTCCAGTGCCTCTGCATGTCACACCCAGTAAAAGCCACAATCCTTGCAATGACCCTCAAGGCTCTGCAATGGGACCCCACTTCCTCTCTAAGCCTTATCGCTATCTATACTTCCTCTTGCTCTCTGTGTCCCTTGAATGTGGCCACCCTAGTCCCACCTTGAAGCCTTTGAACTTCGTGATTCTTCTCCCTGGAATGCATTTCCTTCTAATATCCCAAAGTTCTACCTCCGCATTTTATTCATGTCCTCACTGGTCGCCTCCTCAGAGAGGCTGACCCTGATTCCCCCCATCAAAAACAACTGCTAACTTTTCTTGTCTTTCTTCCCTGCTTTGTTTTTTTCTCCTTAGTACTTACATTTTCTAACATGCTGTTTTAGTTACCTACATATGGTGATGGTTTATTTGGTCAATTTGACTTTGTGCCCAAATACTTGAAAGTGAAAGTCTCTCAGTCTTTTCCAACTCTTTGTGACTCCATGGACTATACAGTCCATGGAATTCTCCAGGCCAGAATACTGGAGTAGGTAGCCTTTCCGTTCTCCAGGGGATCATCTTCCCAACCCAGGGATCGAACCTAGGTCTCCGGCATTGCAGGTGGACTCTTTACCAGCTGAGTCACAAGGGAAGCCCCAGAATACTGGAGTGGGTAGCCTATCCCTTCTCCAGCAGATCTTTGTGACCCAGGAATCCAACTGGGGTCTTCTGCATTGCAGGTGGAATCTTTACCAACTGAGCTATCAGGGAAGCCCACCCAGATACTTGGTCAAACAGTATTCTGGGTGTGTCGGTGAGGGTGTTTTGGATGAAATGACCGTTTGAATTAAGATTGTCCAATCCGTTGAAGGCTTCAGTAGTATAAAAGGTGGAGTTAGAAAGAATTCTCTCTCTCATCTGACCATCTTTGAGCTGGAACGTTGGTCTTTTCCTGCCTTCGGACTCAGATTGTGACCAGACCTTTAATCATAGGATCTGTTTGTTCTCAGATCTTTGTATTTAGACTAGAATTAGGCCACCAACTCTCCTGGGTTGCCATATGGATTAGGGGACTTTTCAGTCTCCGTAACCAGAGGAGTCGATTACTTACAATAAGCTTCTCTCTATATGTAAATATATATGCTATAGATACAGATCATATAGATCATATATATCTCCCATTGGTTCTGTTAGTGTAACACAGGTTAATACACTTATCTACTGTCTAAATCCTTCCACTAAACTGTTAGTTTGCTGAGAGCAAAGATTTGCGTATGTTTTGTTTACGGTTTATCTCCAGCGCCTCTCGCAGAGCAGGTGCTTAGTAAACTCTTGGTGAACGAACAGCTTCTCTCTAGTCTCCTGCTTGCTGGCACCCCCCTCCCCACCCCAGTGTAATCTGCTTGCCAAAGCGTCTTGTCAGGAGCATGTATTCAATGATGCAATATCTTTGATTGAGAATTTATGGCTTCAGATTGTGTGATCGTGTGAGGTTCTCCAGCATCTTTTGACAGTCCAGGGCAGTTCAGAGAAGGCTGATGATGGATGAATCTACCCTGGAAAATTTCTGGTGAGTGAGATACCAGGCCAATGGAACCAGTGGGAAGCTGACCTGCGGGATTGACAAGATGCACCAAGACATGTAAGGCAGATGGGGGAAAAGAGAAAAAAAGAGTAAGAGAAGCTGTGTAGAAGGAGAGGGGTTATGGTCAAAGAGAGATGCTTGCATTTTCCATGTCAGATGTAGGAAGGCTTTAGTGGCATGGCCAGAATATGGGAAAGCATGGGTACAGCAGTGCAGTGGGGTGTGACGGTCCCTGGAGATGAGGCAGACAGGGAGCTGAGAAGGCAGGGTAGGGATGGGTCACAGATCATTTATTGTCCACTTTTGAAAGTGAAAGGAGTATTATTAATTTACAGTCCCACATAGGAATGATGGATAAGAGCCTGGACTTTCATGAGCAAACCAACACATAGGGCCATCCCAGTGTTTAGCCTCTTGGGTTGATGGCAGGTCCCAGGATGGAGAAAAAAATCAGTGTCCTGGTGAGATGTCAATGGCGACTGATGGGACGTTCAGACAGATGAGGACAGAGTGGAGGCATGGTTTGTGCCAAGAAGATCCCTGAGTGGGGGCTTTACAGAGATGGGTAAGCTCAGGTGGGAAGCTTGGCTGGGGAGGGTGGAGGACACAGGCCCCACCTCCAGACCTGGTGGGGTGTTTTAAGCTTGAGAATGAGATTTTCTCAATCTTGTACACAAGTCACACTTTGGAGGGACTTTCCGAAGCATTTTTTTCTTTTAGTCTCATAACTTTCTTGAGAGCTATCTACTGTGCTTCCTGTTTTCAGAAAGTGAACCAAGGCAGAGTGTGATCTAGGTTATTGACCCAAGACAAATTGAGGAAACCCCTAAAGTGAGGTTGCCAGATAAGATACAAAAGGATGCTGTGCTGTGCTTTGCTTAGTTGCTTAGTCATGTCAGTCTTTGCAACCCCAAGGACTGTAGCTTGCCAGGTGCCTCTGTCCATAGGATTCTCCAGGCAAGAATACTGGACTGGGTTGCCATGCCCTCCTCCAGGGGATCTTCCTAACCCAGGGATCAAATCCAGGTCTCCTGCATTGTGGATGGAATTCTTTACTGTCTGAGCCACCAGGAAAGCCCAAGAATACTGGAGTGGGTAGTCTATCCCTTCTCCAGGGTATCTTCCCAACCCAGGAATCGAAGTGGGGTCACCTGCATTGCAGGCAGATTCTTTACCAGCTGAGCTACCAGGGAAGCCCAAGATACAAGAGGATACTGAGTTAAATTTGAATTTCAGATAAACAACGAATATTTCTTTGAGTTGCTTCCTTGGTGGCTCAGACGGTAAAGCATCTGCCTGCAACGTGAGAGACCTGGGTTTAGTACCTGGATCAGGAAGATTCCCCTGAAAAAGGAAATGGCAACCCGCTCCAGTACTCTTGCCTGGAAAATTCCATGTATGGAGGAGCCTGGTAGGCTACAGTCCACGGGATCGCAAAGAGTCGGACATGACTGAGCAACTTCACATACACAAAAAAGATGTCCTAAATATTGCACAGGACATACTTAGACAAAAAAAAAATTAAATTCTGGGCAACCTTGCTTGCTTGTTATTTATTTTGCTAAGTCTGGCAATCTAGGAGGAAGGAGAATAAGTCTGAGTAGCTGTATGCATCAGAGAGCCCTGTTATTGGCCCAGGAGGCTGGGAGGGCAGAGCCAGGTCTGAGCCAGGCTGAGAGAAGCATGCCAGTTAGAGGAGGCAGACAGTGTGCAGAAAGGGCCCAAAACTGGCCAAGTCAGCCTCTGAATGGAAAGGCCAATGGTCTAAGTGAGAAAGACTTCCTGCTCATAACTACAGAAACATGCTTGAGATCAGATAGAACCTTAGGGCCCAGAAAGGATGCTCACAACTTTAATTGGATCCTCTCAGCCCTGGCGCATAGGCATAGCACAGACCCTTAAGCCCAAAGCACTGATAAGGAAACTGAGGTTCAGGGAAATTTCATTAAGATTCTAGAGTCAGAGCCCACAAAGGAAGGGGCCTTAGGGAAGGGCACTAGCTCATGCAGGGTGAATGAGGCAGGCCCTAAAATCCACCCAGCAGGCCCTGGGGAGCATTGAATCTTCCTCCCAGTAAGGGGACAGGTGGGGCACAGCAGGAAGGGAATCGGCCTGCGAGAGCCAGCAGTGAGGAGGAAGGGAGAGGCAGGGAGAAGAAAAATGACCAAAGCTCAGGATCCACTAGTAAATCATTAGCCTTCACTGGAACACAAGAACTGTGGACCATTATTAGAAAGTGATGACATGAAATAAAATACCGAAAAAATAAAATAGAAGAAAGCAAGACAAAGCAATCAAACAAAAAGGAATAAAGGTGCCAAACCCTCTGGTAAAGGTCCAGAAGAGTCAGAATTACTACAGGTCCAGACCTGAGATAGGCTCTAGGACAGAGCCTTTGGCTGCAGACTGGATTGCCCAGGGCAGCAGAGGACAGTGGTGTCAGGACCCCAGGGATGCATAACCCTGCTCATTCCCTCAGTAACCTGATGGCATCTCTTATCTTTCGGGTCTCACTTTCTGCTGACGAGCTTAGGGAGAACTTCAAACTAGTTTCCAGTTGTTAGACGTGGAGTGATGACCCCATGTGCTGGCATCAGTGCATTCATTCACCAACATGAACTGGTGCCCTAATGTGTGCCAGGTAGCATGCCGTGTCGTGGGCAAAGTTCTTGTCTTATATCCTGGTGCGTGTGGGAATGGGGACAGAGCGGGTGAGACACACAATAAGTGAACAAGTAGGTGAATAGTGAGGCAGCATTTGAGTTGAAATCTGAATGGTCTGTGCAGCCAAGTAAACATTTGGAGCCGAGCAGTCCAGGCAGTGGAGACAGCTAGCACAAAGACCTTAGTGGCAAGGGAGCTGAGGGTCATGGGAGAGCAAGAAGGCCAGCGGCCAGAAGGATTGTGGGTGAAGCGAGAGAGAGGGCAGATTCTGCAGGGCTTGTGGACAGGATCAGGCCTCTGGCCTTTTTCCGAGTATGGTGGAAGCTATTGGAGGATTTTCAGCAGCAGCCTAATAGCAGCTGATAGATGTTAAACAGTGGCTTAAGAAATACATCTGAGGACATTGTGCTAAGTAAAATGACCCAAACTTGGGAGGACAGATGCTACGTGCTACCACTTACAAGAGGCAGCTAACATAGATTCATTAAAGCAGAGAGTGGAATGGTGGGTTCCAGGGGCTGGGAGGGGTATGGGTTAAAGGGTACTAAGTTTCTGGGGTACAAGATATGTCCTAGAGATGTACTGTACAGCTTAGTGCCTATAGTCAACAATACTGTATTGTTTACTCAAAAATGTGCCAAGAGAGTAGATCTTATGTGAAGTGTTCTTATTACAAAAAAAGGAAAAAGAAAAAGCTACATGTTTTATCACCATCAGGTACACCAGGTATGTATACAAGTGTATGTTTTCTGTGAATGGAACAAAAGTGTCACAAAACAGTATTTTGTGTAGTGTTTTTAATAATAGCAGAAGGTGATGAAATAATTAGGATGTGATGTCATTACCTGTGCTTTTATTATAAGTTATTTAATTGTAATACTATAGAATTTAATTTTTAATAATGACTGTGTTTAACAACAGGCTTACAGAATCTGGAAACATTGAGCAGTTTTCTCTGGTGAGCCAATGTAAGCCAATTCCTGCACGCCACTGCCTAGGAGCCTCTGGCAATCCGAAGGTCCAAGGTTAGAAGAGGTACGGAAGGTGGGCTCTGAGCCCACCCCCTGCTCATCAGCCCACAAGGCATCTTGGCTTGGATCACAGTCTCTGGGAGGAGAGAGAGGAAGGAGCACAGGAGAAAGGGCTCCAACCAGGAAGGCAAGGGGCAGGAAGGACTGGCGGCGTCAGTATCATGGGAGTTGTTTTTCTCTGTTTTATCAATGGCAGAGACCAGGGAGAACAATACCCCTGACTTAATATCACTTCATGAGCCAACAGGAAAACCCCCTAAGTGTGGGTTGGATGAGTTGGCTAATCTGGGTGGACCTGGAATCCTTTCCCAGCTCTGAGCTCTCAGGGTCTGCCCGCTCCTACTTTCCGCATCCCAGCATGCTGTGCACACGCTGAGTCTCAGCCTCTTGTATTTTGAAATGGAGAGAATGGGCAGGAGACTTGGGAGGGAGTAGCTAGCTGCCTGTCCCTCGCTGTGCAGACCACAGCAGAGCAAGGCCAGCCTTCCTGCTCCCTGGCTTCCTGTGACCTGCGTGAACAGCACCCACTTTCCCTGTCGGCTTCACTTTGGGAGCCACACGTGTGTGTGTGCGTGCTAAGTTGTTTTAGTCATGTCCAACTCTTCGTGTCCCTGTGGACTGTAGCCCACCAGGCTCCTCAGTCCATGGGATTTTCCAGGCGAGAATACTGGAGTGGGTTGCCATGCCCTCCTCCAGGGAATCTTCCCAACCCAGGGACCGAAACTGTGTCTCTTACGTCTCTTGCATTGGTAGGCGAGTTCTTTACCACTAACACCACCTGGGAAGCCCTTGGCAGCCAGCCGTATAGGCACTGAGAATATCACCTCCTTTCAGAGGATTTGGAAATTGAGGTCAGGGAGGTCAGGGAGCCTACCACAGTGTCAAGAGAACTGCACATACTTTGTAAAACTAAAAAAGTCTAAAATCAAGAGTTGGGAAGGGTGTGGACCCATGGGACCTCTTCTGCTGGACAACAGTTAGCTGTATCTTGCAAAGGTGAACATTGATGGATCTTACAGTGCAGCAAATGCAGATACTCCAGAAATACTCTTGCAAACATAGGTCAGGAAAAGCCCCAGCTGCACTGTTGCAAGAGCCATCAACAGAGCACGGCTGAGGAGGCTGTGCTGTAGTCACACAGTGAAATAGAATTACAGCCATTGGAACGAAGGGTGATGCCGGCATTTCTCAATAAGATTGCAGTTTAGCAGTACTATACAAGTGAAATAAGTCAAAGATTTCACAGTGTGATACTCTTTAAAAAGTTAAACAAGTCAAATGTATACATTTTTAGAATATGTGTACAAATATGAGACAAAACTCTAAAAATAGGAAAGCAAGGGAATGATTCTGGAGGCTGGGGAGACCTCGGAGATTGGCTAAGGGTTAGCCTCATAGGTAGATATAAGGTATTGTCAAGGTCTGAGTTTTTGCTTTGACTGACTTGTTCATAGAGACTTATATTAATAAACAAATAATAAAATAAAACTGCAGAGCGAGGATCATGGTTCATGCCTTCTGCTGCCCAGGCCGAGGAGGAGGGGGAAGGTTGGCATTGCAGATCAGAAGACTTGGCTACTTTTACCAGGTAGTCCTCAGGGCAACAGTTCAAAAATCACAGAACCAGAAGCCACGTGATTTTCCTCTTCTAGGTGGCAGTTTTCTTTTTTTTTGGCCACACTGTGTGGCATATGGGATCTTAGTACTCAGAGCAGGGATAAAACCCACGCCCCTTGCATTGGAAATGTGGTGTTTTAGCCACTGGACTAGCAGAGAAGTTCATATTTCTTGTGTGTGTGTGTGTGTGTGTGTGTGTGTGTATTTTGGCCACACATACAGCTTGTACGAGGCTTGTGGAATCTTAGTTCCTTGACCAGGGATTGAACCTGGGTCCATGGCAGTAAAGCACAAGCCCTAACCACTGGACCACACAGGAAACTCCTTAAGTGGCAGTTTTCATATCAATAAAATGAGGTTTGGGGGCCATATCATCTTTGCGCCCCCACCATTTGCTGAGTTGGCTTCCCTAGTAGCTCAGTGGTAAAGAACTCACCCTGCCAACGCAGGAGACAAGAGTTTGATCCCTGGGTCAGGAAGATCCCCTGGAGAAGGAAGTGGCTACCCACTCCAATATCCTTGCCGGGGAAATCCCATGGACAGGGGGAGCCTGGTGGGCTGCAGTCCATGGGGATGAAGGAGTCAGACACTCAGTGAGTAAAACAACAACAACAATTAGCAGGGCTAGAGCAAGTTCGGAGAAGGCAATGGCACCCCACTCCAGTACTCTTGCCTGGAAAATCCCATGGACGGAGAAGCCTAGTAGGCTGCAGTCCATGAGGTCGCTAAGAGTCGGACACGACTGAGCAGCTTCACTTTCACTTTTCACTTTCATGCATTGGAGAAGGAAATGGCAGCCCACTCCAGTGTTCTTGCCTGGAGAATCCCAGGGACGGGGAGCCTGGTGGGCTGCCATCTATGGGGTCGCACACAGTCGGACAGACATGACTGAAGTGACTTAGCAGCAGAGCAAGTTCTGTTGCTGTAACAAAGAATCCTCTCACCTCCACCTCCATCTCAGAAGCTGAACACGAGAGTTTCGTTCCAGTTCCCACTACAGTCTAAGAGGCCCTCCTTGTCAGCTCTCCTGAAATGCTGACTTAGGTATCCGGCCTTTTCTGCCTTGGAATTTTTCACTCTCCACCAGCAAAATGGGAGAGAGAAAATGTGGAGAAGCCCCAACAACGCTTGCTGCCTCACCAGAGACACACTGCTTCTTCTCACCTCCCTGTCACTGAGAACGAGTCCCATGGGCCCAGCCCAATTGCAGAGGATGCTGGGAAAAGGAGGGAGGGCATGGATGTTCAGAGAATGGGGACTCTCCCTGCCAGAGCCCCCTGCATGTCTGCAATCCTTTGAGCCTCTGAGTCGTTCCAGACCAGATTTGACAGTCTCCTGTCTCTGAGTCTACAAACCACAAAGCCTTTCTGAGTTTATTCGTTCATTCCTTAAGTAAACAGAGGACGTGCTCTGATCCAGCACTGTGTCAGGCAGAGGAGCTCATAGTCCAGTCAGCAGCGGTGCTGGGTGGAAGGGAGTGAGAAGGGGGAAATAACAGTTTTACAGATATCATGATACCATGCAAACACTGATGCGTGCATGGCCAGTCAATTCAGTCATGTGTGACTCTTTGCGATCCTATGGACTATATGTAGCCTGCCAGGCTCCTCTCTCCAGGGGATTCTCCAGGCAAGAATACTGGAGTGGATTGCCACGCCTTCCTCCAGGGCATCTTCCTGACCCAGGAATCGAGCCCGAGTCTCCTGCATTGCAGGCAGATTCTTTACCACTGAGCCACTGGAGTTAAGAGTAAAAGAAAAAATATCTACTGGGTGACAGTGGAGCTGGGGGTTGTGATTACTAAAGTCTTCTTTGGGAAAGTCATTTTTTCAGTTGGATCTTGAAGGGTAAGAGTAGCCTTCTGGGAGAACTGAAAGAGGGGGCTCTTGCTGGTAGGAGAACAGCATGTGCAAAAGCGTGGAGGCCAAGAAGGCCTCTCGTGAGTGGGGAAAGGCCAGTGTTTTCACTTTATTGGAAGGCAAGGCACATGTGGTGTAGGGGTTGAAGGGTAGACTGTAAGAGCAATTCTTTTTTTTAAATTTGGCTGTGTCAAGTCCTTGTTGCATCATACTGGCTCTCTAGTTGTGGCTCGTGGGCTTAGTTGCTCCGAGGCATGTGGGATCCTCTGGACCAGGGATCGAACCCATGTCCCCTACATTGCAAGGAGGATTTTTAACCACTGGACTATCAGAGAAGTCCCCTGTAACAGCAGTTAAAGTAGAAAGGTGGTCAACAATCAGAGATCAAAAGGGCCTTGAATGTCATGCCCAGTGGATGTTTGGACTTTATCCATTGGGCAGCCATGGAAAGATTCTGAGGAGGCAAGGAAGGCCAAGGGTCACTGGAAGGGCCATTTCAGCCACTCCCAAAGTCTCCATTAACCAGTTTCCCTTCCCTCCTTTGATTCCCCAATATATGTACACAGTTCTGCACACTCAACGCTGGGTGAGTGTCAGTCCCCATCTTCCAAACAGATGCCCCACAAGCCTAAATACACACAAATTCCGGAGCCCTTTGTGCCCCACACATTCCCATCACTGATTCACAGTCACCAAGCATCTTCTTTCCAATCCTGAAGGTCTGGGGTCTCTCCATGGGGTTGAGGTGGTTGAGACTATTGGTAAAATTTATATGGCTGTTTTGTTGAAAGAAAAGTGGATGGGAAATTAGAAGGAGGGGAGGAAAGTCGCTGCTGCCACAGTCCCTGTGTGGAAGGCCCCATCTCTGCCCCATCATTCTTTTGAAGGCCGTTCTTTGGGGAGCGCAGGGTCTGCTAGGGCTGTCCCTGTGACTTCTGGGATCAGAGGTGAAGGGGCTTTTGTCATCTTGCCCTAGGTCACGTCCGGAGGGCTGGGCTGAGAACCCTTGGAGGTATCCAAGCTGGTGCCCCTCACATCCATTTCACAGAATCTAGCCTTGAAACTGGGCAAGCACTGAGGGCCTTCCAAGGGCCAGCGCCATCAGGTGTCCAAGTCCTTCCTGTGTCTTGGAATTCAAGAAGTGGAAAGATTTTACACGTGAAGAGAGGATATTCAGCTTTCCACTGTCACACAGTGGGGAACGGGGTGGACTCCAAAGGCTCTGGCACTATTGCACAGCTCTGAACCTGTGTGCAATGGCCAGCTGAGTTTAAGGTTCACGGCTCTGCCCACTTTGTATGGTTCCCTTCTGGACAAGTTTGTAAGCAGGGCCTGGAGTGATGAGGCTGCCCCTCTGGTTTTCTCATCAGAGAAACTGCATAACCATATCTGGGATTGGTGGGCACCAAACTCTAGCTGGCATTTACCAAGTCTTGGGCCCTGGCAACAAGGGAGCTGCATCCATGGGAAGAAGGATTACCTTTTGTGTGTCTGTACAAAAGTGACTTGTATACAAGATTTGAGCCCACTGGAATTGAGGGCAGCCTCTTTCTAATTCTGCACAAAGTCCCCATATATGTCAGAGGGTTCTTTGGGATTGTGGATTTGCATCAGGGATAGCAAATAGTTTTCATCTTGTGGACCAGCTCCACTCTTGGCGGCAAATCCAGAGTGCTGTGCGGAGATGGAGCCTGGAGCCCTGTCTGGGAAGGAGTGCTGCACGAAGTAACTTCTGCCCTCAGTGGGGGATGGGGCAGTGGAGTGTGCAGGGAGAGTATTTGCCATTTTGCTATCACTGCTGTAAACTGACACCTTCTGTGTCAACACACAGCCCAAAGGAGCCCAGTGCACAGCCCCGGCCCAGAGGAAAGGCAAACGTCAGCCTTCCCGGTGTGTATCAGCTGTTTAATTCCTGACACATGGAGTGCAGGTGGGTTCAAGAGGGTTAGGGGTTTCTTTGCATTACAAATCACCACGAGATGTTTTCTACTGACATAAGCAGCATCAATTTGCACAGGACTGTGAAGTCCCTTCTTCTTCCTCTGTTCATCTCTGCCAGCCTTTCAAGCCCAAATTAAAGGCTGATTCCCATCTCTCTTCCCCTTCCCCTGCCCAAGACACCCGCCCCAGATCCTTGCTTGCTCTTCTGTCCAAAGTTTCTCCTGCTCAGAGCCCAAAGCTCTTGGTTTGAAATGCCACCAAGGACTATCAAATCTGTTGCCTGGGCAACTTTAGGGGCAGACACTTCCCTACATGGGTCCTCCTCCTCCAAACACCATGCCAGGAAAGTTGAATATCACTCTTATTGAAATTATTAATACCACACTTCCTTCCCACATGATTGCTTATTTCCAGCTAGCAAAGCACCTTCCTGTTTGCCTCTTCGTTTGACCCTGTCAAGCACTAACTGAGAAAATTGAGGTTTACAGAGTGGACAGAGACTTGCCCAAAGCCACTCAGCCAGGTTTCTTTCCTCCAAATCCTGTCTTCTCTCTGTTGTCTCATCCTGGAGACCACAGGGTGGATGGAGTCACCAGAGAGGGAATGGGACATGGATCCAACCCTCATCTGAGAGTTCCCTGTGGTCCTGAGGACAGTGTAGGGGCTAGAGCGGGCATGCAGGAGACTACCGGACCAGGGCCAAAGAAGAGAGTTAGATGTGGACTGGATTAGGAGCAGGTGGCTCAGCCCTCAGGCTTCCTGGGTGACCCTGGGCCAGTCCCTTTCCTTCTCTGGGTCAGGGTGCTTCCTTCTGTGTAACCTGAAGGCTTGAGATAGGACCTCTGACTTTTTTTTTTTAAGTTATTTATTTTAGTTTGGCTGTGCCGGGTCTTTGCTGCTTTGCGTGGGCTTTTTCTAGTCACTGCAAGCAGGGCTATTCTTCTCTGTGGTGCTCAGGCTTCTCACTGTGGTGGCCTCTCTCTGCAGAGCACAGGCTCTGAGGTGCGTGGACTTCAGTAGTCGCGGCTCACGGGTTTAGTTGCTCCTCAGCATGTGGGATCTTCCCAGACCAGGGGTCGAACCCATGTCCCCTGCACTGGCAGGCAGATTCTTATCCACCGCACCACCAGGGAAGTCCCCTCTGACATTTTGAATGCAAGGCTTCCTAATGTGTACATGATGGGGGCTGGGGAAGCACCGAGTTTGGGCTTGGACCAGTCTTCTTATCTTGGGACCTAGGCCTCTGATACTTATCTTGTCGCTCTTACCCATCACCCTCCATCCCATGGGAAGGGTTGTCTTGGGGATATGAGGGGCCCAGTCAGCTGCTATCCAGGCAAACTGCCTGTCAGTTGCTCAAATTTATTGATCACTGACTGGGTACAGAGCCCACGTGTTGAGCAGGTGTGTTGTGGGCAAGGGGAGGGAGAAAAGTACAAAGCAAAGAAGCCATTCAGGCTTCAAAGGGGAGCATAATCTGGCTCCTATAATCCCTCCATCCAACCATTGACCTAGCAAACATTTTTGGATCATCTTCTATCTACGTACAGGCCCTGGGTAGGAACTATGGAGTGGGGGGTGGTGGTGGAGAGGGCAGAGGCCCTCAGTGTGGTCACCAGGCAGGACCAGTAACCCTTGCAGCATCACATCATTCTCAGGCACAGGGGATCCCAGACCAGGTGCCTGAGACTCAAAGTCTCTCTGAGGCTGAGAACCACAGCAGTAGGGTTTTGTGTGGCTAGTACTTTGGTTCTCCACATGCCCCATCATTACCTGTTTATTGCCTGGTACCTGCCTGGTCTCTAAGGCAATTTGAATTTGCAACCCATACTAGGGAAAAAATATGCACTTCAAGATAACAGGACTATCCTTGACCAGAAGAAGAGTGGTGGGTGGAGACAGAGTTCTGGGCTAGTGCTGGGAACCCTGGGGTCTCCTTTAGGCTCCCCAACTGCCTGCTTTTGGAACTGGAAGATGTACAATTGGAAGATGTCCCCTCTCTGACTAGCAATTTTCTCTGTAAAACTTAGGGAGAGTTTAGATCGGTGGCTACAAATCCTATCCAGCCCCTCCCCTTGGAACCTTAAAGATAGTATCAGAGTTCCAGTTCAGTTCAGTTCAGTTCAGTCGCTCAGTTGTGTCCAACTCTTTGCGACCCCATGAACATCAGCACGCCAGGCCTCCCTGTCCATCACCAACTCCCGGAGTTCACTCACACTCACGTCCATCGAGTCAGTGATGCCATCCAGCCATCTCATCCTCTGTTGTCCCCTTCTCCTCCTGCCTCCAATCCCTCCTGGCATCAGAGTCTTTTCCAATGAGTCGGGTCTTCACATGAGGTGGCCAAAGTACTGGAGTTTCAGCTTTAGTATCATTCCTTCCAAAGAAATCCCAGGGCTGATCTCCTTCAGAATGGACTGGTTGGATCTCCTTGCAGTCCAAGGGACTCTCAAGAGTCTTCTCCAACACCACAGTTCCAGAGATGACCCCAAATGTTTCCAAAAGTAAGTGGTTATAACATTTATTCCCAACAAATGTGTACTTTCTCTTTCAAGGAATAGGTTTAAAATATAAAGGGTACTATATATATGTGTCTCTGATGATGAAAAATATTGATTGGCATGTGTGCTATCATTTGTATTAATAACCCCGAACTGATAGACAAAATCTTTGAAAACATAATCAAATGAGACAAAAAAAAAAAAAAAATCCAAGGGGTTCTTGGTTGGTGACATGGTTGGGAAGAGTGGCATTTGATCACCACTGAAGTCCTTTCACTTCCAAGCATCCACAGATGTGTGCCCATGCAGGTGGTGGGAGAAAACCTGTTGGAGGGGGTAGCAGAGAGCTGAGCTTCATGGAATATCTTCTGATTTTCAAGCTCAAACTGGTAAGTTCGCAAATATCCCTAGAGGTAGGACAGTGACCCTCCCCATCTTACAGAAGAGAGAGGTTCATCAGCACAGGTTAGGCGCAACGCCAAGGCCACTCATCTGGAAGGTGGCCAAGCTGACACTTGAACCCCAGGCTGAATGGCTCCAGAACCACTGGAGGTTGGAGAGGTGACTAGCGTCCCCCTCTAGGCGCCTTGTCGCTAGGTTCCTGGCGCTGGCGCAGCGCAGGCGCCGGAAGATTACCTAAATCTGAGAGGGTGAAGGCCTCGGGGCTTCAGAGTGTGTCGGGCGGGGCGAGACGAGGGATGGTTGTGGACCCACCCCCCCACCACCGCCCCTGGCCGCCACCCCGCGGCATACTTGAACTAGCTGGGCTGCCCTGGGGAGCAGAGTGACAGATGTCTTCCTCAGTTCCCCAAACTCATCTAGAGTCCTGGCGACCCACAGAGGCATTGGGGTGGGCTGGGACCGGGGGTTTGGGCGGAGGAAAAGTGCAAGAAGTGAGGCGGCCACAGAGCAGAAATAGGAGAAGAGACAGGGTTGAGGGGGAGGAGGAAGGCGAGGGAAGGGGGCGGGGAGTCCTTCCTGGGGCAGGAACCCAGGCCCCCCTTGGCTAAGCAGACCCGAAAAACGATTCTGCAGATGGAAGGAATTAAGTGGGAGGGGGAGGGTCCTTTGGTGATAGCGAGAGGAGGGAGGGAGATGTGTGTGTGAGTATGTGTGTGTCTGTGCGCGCGCACGTGTGTCTGGGTCTGAGAGGGTAAGGGGAGAGGCAGAGACACACCAGACTAGACGAAAGTAGAAAAGACGAGACTGAAACAGATCCGCCAAGAAAGACGACAGACAGACGATGGACACAGGAGATGTTAGTCTGAGAGAAAGAAGAGTATGTGGAAGCTAAGAAAATAGGGGGAAAAAACAAGTGAAAATGAAATCATTGTAAAGGAGTTGGAAAGAGAGACAGCAGTGAGCCGAAAGCAGAGAGAGCCTGGACAGATCAGGCCCGGGGAGCAGAGAGCTCCTGCGGAGCTGGGGAGCTGGGCCGGCCGCGCACAGAGGGCGGGGACTGCAAGGGGGCCGCCCATGGGCGGACCCTCCCCGTGCTACCTATGTAGATGAGCTCCCTTTCCTCTCACCCCGCCCCTGCTACTCTATATTCAATCATACAGCCAATGGAAGGCGAGGATGGTTCCACAAGGGGCGGGGCCTCATAGAACCCCACCCCAGGAGCGGCCGCTGAAGGGGTCAGCCCAGAGGCAGATAGCGGATCGCGGGGCGGGGCGGGGCGGGCGGCTCGGAGGGGGCGGGCCCAAAAGTTTCCTGCCCAACTTTCGCTGCCTCCTTCCTCCGCCCGCGCGCGTTGCTGCTGCAGTTGGGGGGAGGCGGCGGCGGCGGCTGCGGGCTGAGCGCGGGGTGCAGGCGATCGCCGTCCGGGCTCAGGCGGCGGCAGTGGGCGCAGGCTCCCCGGTGCCCGCCCCTCCGCTGGAGGGGGGGGCGCGAGCGGGCGGCCGGGGTGGGGGGCGGGGAGCCGGCACCGCCGCCGCAAAATGAGCCTGCTGTCGGCCATCGACACGAGCGCCGCCTCGGTGTACCAGCCGACCCAGCTGCTCAACTGGGTCTACCTGTCGCTGCAGGACACGCACCAGGCGAGCGCCTTCGATGCCTTCCGGCCAGAGCCGCCCGCCGGCGCCGCGCCCCCAGAGCTGGCCTTCGGCAAGGGCCGCCCAGAACAGCTGGGCTCGCCCCTGCACTCCAGCTATCTCAACAGCTTCTTCCAGCTGCAGCGCGGAGAGGTGGGTGCCCCCGCGCGCCCCCGCCCTCCGGCGACCGCGCAAGGCCTTTTCCTATCTGCCCAGCTCTTCCTGGCTTGGCCCCGGCCCGGCTCCGTATTGCCCGGCCCTGCTTGGCTTGACTTCGCTCAGCTCTGCCAAACTCGCCTCCCGAAGTCCCCGGGGCGCCGGGAGCGCGTCACCTCCCCGCTGAGCCCGGCCCGGAGTAGCTCTGGGGCGGGTGGAGCCCTCCTTCCCTCTCTCCAGCCTGGGGCGCCCTGCTCCAAGGGGGCTGGGGAGCCCGACCGGGTGGGTGGGTTCCGGATTGTCTCCAGACAGCCGGGGCGCGGCTTGTGCGGGGAGCCCCATCCAAGTGTCCTTCCCACGCCCAACCCCATCCCCCTCTTGGCCACCGCTCGCTGGGACGGAGAGTGTGGATTTGCTCCGAGTTCCTTCGGAGGGCCCTGAAATCTTTTCTCCTCCGACTTCGGTGGTTCCCGACCTGAAGGGCACTCTGGAGAGCAACTCACTCGCAGAATTTTTCTGCTGTTCTCACGCGGGGACCCCCAGATAAACTCTTCAGCCACTCGCCCTCCCCCAGCCACATAGGAAGTGGTTTTTGAGGGCTTGACCCCACAGACTGTGCTGTCCCCCGCCCTTCCAGCCTGGAAGGAAATGAAAGGGAAATCTCTTGAGCTCCTGGGAGGGGGCTCGATAGGGGGAGAGGTTCCAGCTGCCCAGTGCCTTCTCCAGAAACCTGGGCCGGCTGCCGTTGCAAAGTCTGCCTGTTGGAGGGATTCAGTTACAAAGTCAGACGGGCAGCTAGATAAATACCCAGACTGCATCTTTCCCCAGCTAGATAAATACCCAGATTGCCAGGACCTCCCAGCCCCTTGGAGAGCTCTTCAGAGCCTTCCTGGATACCATCCTCTCTCCCTTCAGCTGAATTCCTCCTGGGCCCCGCTCCCACTTACTCCTGCCTCATGTGAGAACCGCAGACACCCTCTGTGGCCTTCCCTCGCTCTGCTTCTGGCAGCTCTCTCTGCAAAAGTGCAGAGGGAGGGGCCCGGTAAGAGGACCCACGGGAGGGGCACTTGCCTTCTAGACCGGGGCACACGGGTTAGCTTCAGGAGAGTCAGAGTCCCTTACCAGTTTGCGGGAGAAGACCTGTGTATACACCAGAGTGCTGGTGATGTGGGAAAGACAGAGGGTCGCCCTTTGTGACCCCATAATGTGTTTGCCTCTGCCATTATTGACTAGGGAAGACGTGGCCATGTGAATTGCTGGCCTGAGGCCTAGAGATGGGCCAACGGCAGGCCAGCAGAAAGAAGGGATGGTTGACCTGTATTGGACTGTCAGGCATAGCTGGGGGAGATGAATCTAGAAAGCACCCTTTGGTGCCAGGCGACAGCATTCATATTCCAGAACTCTTTGTAAACTGTAAAGCACTCTCTCCACCTGAGGAATTGTTCTTGGCTGGAAATCTTTCTTTCTTACAAGGGACTTTGCCTTCTCTTCGGGGAACTGGCTTCTGTGACCAGGGGCTTTGGAGGACAGTGCCTGGGTCTTGTCAGTTGTTTGCTCTCTTACCAAACATTTCTGAGCTCCGTGTGGCCCCCTGGGGATTCCACCAGAGTCCCATGGGGGCCCCAGATTAGAAGACAGATAAGATGATATCGTGTGAATGGTGGGTGATTTCATGGGGATCCTGTAGGAGCCCAAAGGCAGAAGGGAGACCATGGTTCACAGATCAAGTGGGGGTCCCTAAGCAGCCTGTGCTAGCTGCTTACCTCGGTGTCCCCACTGAAGGGGCACATTCCTTTGCTAGGGCCAGTGTAGGAGGAACTGGTAAAAGTTATCTAGAGCAATGGTGGAAAAAACTCTCTCATGATCTGACTTTGGAAGAACCCTCATCTCTATCGGGGCCTCAGTTTACCTATCTGTAACTTGTAGTCTCTGCTGTCCTCCAGGGTGATATGTGTGGGATTTGAGAGCTGTGCAGGAGAGAATGCGCCTACAGACAGGCTGAGTTGGGAGAGTAAGGAGGGGCTTCTTCTATGCTCATGGGCCAGTGGCTTCCATGCAGGGGCTGGAAGGCTGTGCCTGCTGACTTCCGGAAGAGTCTCTTGGCTTCAGACTCACCCGCTCTCACCACCTCCCCCCTACCAGTTTCGCCTCCTAAACCCTCTTGAAGCCCCAGCTGTGCTTCTAGGGACAGGCCTTTCCTGCATCCAGGGCTTAGCTGGTGACCTAATATGGCTCCAAAATAGCAACTGGTTGAGAAGGCAAGAAAAAATACCCCCCACCTGAATGCCACCAAGGGGCTTGTCCGACAGGAAGCAAGTTGTGTGTGGGCCTGCAGGGACTCTGCGAAGGGCCCCAGGGCCCCAGGAGCGTTGCCATTCCATGCAGAGCCTGGCAGGCCCGGTGGCAGCGCCTGCGGATGTGACTTGCATGCTGACCACTGACCACGGCCTGTCTGCGCCGGTCCCTGTGCCAGGAGCCCACCCCCTCCTGCACCACCCCCAGGCTGCTCCCACCACAATAGCAGAACACCATGAATGCAGCTGGGGTTTGGGTGGGGGTGGGGGCTGAGGACATGGGGGCACAGAAGCCCATTGTGCCCCTAGAACCTCCGCTCTGGAAGCTGAAGATAAGCCAAGGGTTCTGAGTGGAACGCTGGCCCTGCGAGCAGAGAGGGAGATGGTGGAGTTCATGGGCAAGTGCAGAAACTGGCACCAGGGGGTGACTGGTCGCTTGTGGGGGTTTTCTTGGCTTCTTAGTGTGTGGTAAGCCTGCCAGGCCAAAGCACACACGGGTACTTGGTGAGGTTTTTAAAAAGGCCTCTGGGCATAGAAACTAGACCCTGTGAACGAGCCCCTGTTTCAACCCCCGATCTGTGGCAACAACTATTAATGTATGTCTTTGGAGGGAAATTTGTGAGGCCCTTGGCTATACCCTTCCTCTCTTTCTCTGGTACCCAAGGAATGCAGGTCTTAGAGGTAGTCTTAGAGGTGGCATGAGAGTGGGGGTCTTCCCTGCTATCTTGCTAGTGCTATCTTCGTAGCACTAGGTTTTGTTTGGGAATTTAAATTCACAGCAGTGTGGAGGCTGTGGGACTCCACCTCCAGACAAGTAGAGTTACCCTCATGTTGAGAATTAGTGCTCAAGCACCTCCGAGTGATGCCAAGAGCCCCTCCTGGGTAGCTCCTGCACCCCCTTAGGGAGACGGAGCTGTCCCATTCCAGGTCAGATGTTTAGGGCAGCTGTTTTCTTTTCCTCTTCCTCCAGGGCCAGATGTGGCTTGAAGATGCGGCTCTGCTGTCAACTGATGCTTTGTGGAGGTTGCGGGGGAGGGCTTTGGAGTCAAATACATTTGGGGAACACAGCCTAGTATCCTTCCCTTGGAGACACACATTGCCCACTAACACAGTAAAGGCTCTGAGAAGTCCTGCAGGACAGAACCTGCTAACCTTTCTTCAACCCGACATTCTTCTGAATACCTCAAGTTCAGGGCATGCTCCATGAAAGCAGACCTCTTCCTCGTTGGATATATTTTCAATATATTTTCAACCCGTAGGAGGCTCTGCCTGCAGCTGTTAAACCAGATGCCCTCCTGGGTCCTAGTGCTATCTTCATAGCACCAAGGTCACCCTCCTCTTTGCTTCTCTGGACTCACTGGAGATTTGAGAACAGCAGTAAGGGTCTCATGAGGCTTACCAGATAGGGCTCGAGGCTCCCACACACACCTTTTGAGGGGGTAACCGCAGTGTCCTGGTTTAAGAGGTCCTAGAGATTGGCAGTCTTCTGAAGGTTTGGATATATCACTTTTGCTCTCCGTTTGGTGCTGCTGAGCCAAGGGGCTGCCTGACTGGCATGGATGGGTAGAACAAAGCCACCTGTCTGATGAAGGTGGGAGTTTGCCTCACTGGGGTTGAATGGGCTTCAGGAGCTGAGGTTTGTTCCCAGCAGCCTTTGTGGTCTGTGTGAAGTGGTGGGGGACAGCCCCAGGACCTGGGAGGAACAACCGTTCCAGCCCAGCTGGGAGCTTGGGAAGATGCCCGGCTCCCTCTGGCCAGCCCTGGAAAGCTGAGCTCTGACTCAGGCAAGGGAGACCGTCGTTCAAGGGCCTGTTGGCTGAGGTGGCCTGACCCTCCCTCCATCAAATTCAGTTGATGGGGCGGGCCTAGACTCGGAGGGAGACCACGCCTCATGGACCTTCTGAGTCAGGTGGAAGGGAGGAAAGCAGGCAGCGTTAGTAATGGGGAATTAGCAGTGATAGAAAGTCAGGCGCTGTCAGCACCAAGAGAAAGACCCTGCGGAGAAGCGTCCCTTACTTTGGTGGTGCTTTCTTCTAGGCATCTTTTCTTCATGGCCCCAGAAGAGGAAAATAGAGGCCTGGCTAGTAACTCAGCAAGTCAGTGGCAGAGCTCGACCTAGAAGTCTCCTCCATCCCGACTACGGCTGTCCCATTGGCTCGCCCCGCTGGTGCGGGTGGCACTCACCTGGATGGTGCCCTGGGTGCCAGTGTGGCGCATGCATTAGCCAGGGTGCTCTGTCAGGCTTTAGTGCCTCACTTGATCTGTCCCCGATCCGAAACCTTCTGAGGAGTGGCAGGCATTGCTCATGGGTCCTGGGTTTTCTGTCATGTCCTTGCTCGAGCCTGGGACTCTGTGGGGCATGAGTCCAAGGGTGGCCTGGCTTGGGGGAGGCAGAGGAGACGGACACCGAGGACTTCCTAGCACTCCTGTCTCATAGCACACACTGGGTGCAGCATCCCCATTATGCGGATGGGGAAACTAAGGCTCTTCAAGAGGAGGAAGATAAAGTCAGGGAATCAGTTGAGGATCAGGGCTCCAGGGTGTGTCTCAGAGTGCTTGGTCCCTTGTGTGTATGTGTGTGGGTGGAGGTGGCTGGGATGTATGTATAATCTTTATTCTGCCCTCCTCTGGCCATATAGATTCAGTTGAGGTTTCTGAAAACACTACGCACCAACCTTTCACTCTAAGCTTCTGCACTTGCTGTTGTTTCCACTGCGTCTAATGCTGCGGACTGTCCTTGTATAACTGATAGATTCCAACTTACTTCTTTACGGCCCCAGTGGATGTCTCTTCTCTGAAGGCTTTACCTGGCTGCCATGGGGAACACACCTCCCTCCTTCCACGTCCTGTGACAGAGAAATGGTACATGCTTCTGGTAAAGCATGTCTGAACGGTCGGTATTGCTGTGAAATATTACCATATGTGTCAGTACTCTGAGAATAGGAACCCTGTCATCCTGTCACTTGGTAATCCCAGCATCCCATGCTTGGTCAGTGTCTGGGACAGACTAGGTGCTCAGTTGACATTCACTAGGTGGATGGGTGGATGGATGACTTGGACTCTCTCCTCCTCTTCCTTCCCCAGACTTGTGACTAGGGAACACTTTCCTCAGCCTCTTAGCCTTTTGTTTTATCTCACGGAAGAAGTGTTTATGAATTGCTTGATAAATTTTAAAGAGCTGATGTGGGGGTCATGAAACCCTATGCGTAGAGGTGTCCCAGCAGAAGTTTAGGTGTGTGAAGGGTTCTTGACCTTCTTTGGCTGTGGGCCTCTTTGAGAATCTGAAAGCAGCTCAAGTTCCTCTCCTCAGTGCAATGCACACAGCACGCTTGTCCATGCACACACAGAACTTGCATTTGCACATGATTTCAGGGGGATCGTGTGGACAGTGGGCCTCAAATCCAGGCCCCTTGCTGTGGAGGTTGCAAGCCTTGATGGTGCCCCAGACTGTCTTACTATTACAGACCGTCTAGTCCTCGGATTCTCAGATCCATGCTTTCTGCTTTCATTCAATGCATTTGGTCTAGAAGCAAGAGGCAGCCCACTCCCCAGTGCCTGTGCTCGAGCTGGGGAGCTGGGCAGTAGGCTCGTGGCTATGATATGTGAACCCCTGCCAGGTGAGTGGTGACCTGCAGGGGAGCAGGAGAAACTAACTGGGGAGGGGGAGCCTCCCCTGGGTCTGTTCCACTCCATCTTGCTGCCACTGTGTTCCTCCATCTCTTGGCCCTTTCTTTTCCCATTTCTCTTTCCCAACTCCCCTTACCAAGAACACAGCCTGCTTATTGAAATCTGAATCTCCCATCAAGTTCTGGCTGTGTTTTGCACACCCCCGCTGAATGGACTTCCAGGAGGCAACAGTGCCCTTGGCCCACAGGTCATCTTCAGACCTTGGAAATAGGAGCAGAACTGGGGTCTAACCACAGCTGGGGAAACCCTTGGTCTGACTTCACTTTCCCTTTGGCCCGCTCCATCCTTGGCCATGGCTGTCTCCTATCCCTGAGCCCAGCCCACATCCACCCCTGCTTTTTGTATAGAATGTATGTGTGTTTGTGCGCATGTGTATGCGTCTGACCCCAGGGGCTGGAGCCCCAGATAGACCCTAGGGGTGAAGAAGTGCAGATCTCCTTGGAGAAGGGGTGGAGTCATTTGTGAGATGAATGGTTTCTTGTTCCAAAGAGAGGAGTGTGGGCGTGCATGTGTGTGTGTGTATAGCAGTGTGGACACGGATGGCTTTTGGGGATAAGGAAGGGGTTGTTCAGCTGATGGAAGAATGGAGGAACCCCCACAGAGCTGGGAACTAGGACCAGAGGATTCCTCCTCTCAGGCCTTCTCAGGCCCCGGGGGCAGCAGACTCTGCATTTGCTCTGCACAGACCTTACCCAGGGTGCTGCGCCCACCTCTGCCAACTGCTCCCTCTTCTCTTCTTGCACCCATTTCTTCTTCTTCTTGGCTGCCCTCAGAAGCTCCTGCCCACCTGCCTGGACTCCCTCCTTCCTCTCCCACTGTTCCCTCTTTCTGTCCTGGGGACGGTGGCCAAAAGGAAGCACAGTTGGTCAGGTTGACTTGGCCTTGGAAATCTCTCCTCGTGTACCCTCAGCAGAATCACAAACCCTGGGGCCCGAGCCCCTCACACAACCCAGAGAAGGTGGTACCCTGTCTTACCAGGCCTGAGGGGCTTGGCAGTGTGGAGTCACAAGGCCTCTGTGCCAAGGAAGATGGTCCTTGCCAGGTGGCTCCCCTTCCTGTAGGGAAAGACAAGCCTTGGAGGCCATTCGGGAGCTGAAATGTAACAGACTAGCAGATCGGGCTGTGAATCTCCTCTCAGACACGTGCTGGTTGGGTTTCCTCGGGCAAGTTACTCAGCCTCTCTGAGCCTCAGTTTCCAGGTCTATAAAACCGGCCCAGCAAGGACCATCTGAACAGTGTTCTTGGCAGGTATGTGTCTCAAGAAAGGGAAAGGATCCAGTCGAGTTTGTGACACAAGTGGGCTCGGAATAAACTATAGTTCTTCCCATCTAACTTTCCCCAACAGCCGAGCCAGAACCTTGGAGAAGTTCCAGCCCTGGACAGGAATCTGCTGCTTTGTTCCCTGCATGTGGCATAAGGATCCCACGCTTCCTGCTCGCTGCTGGGGTCACCGACCCGGGGAGGAAGGAGGTGGTCTCCTCCCCAAGGCTGTTCATTTGGGCCTAGATGACCCAGAGCCATACTCTGGGGGGCTATCCTCACCCCCCAGCCAGCGCAGCAGACTCTGGGGTGAGAGCACCCTCCGAGTTAGTCCATGGGAACTCAGAGACCCTGAGCTAAATCCTTCAAGGCATTAGGGCATCTGCACCCCCATCTGTCAAGTGGAGCCCCCTTCTTGCCTGTGACTGTCTACATGCAGGACTATCATGGGCTTAAAGAGCACTGGAGTCTGGTCTCTGGGGCAGTGGAGGGTGTTAGGATCTTTGCCTTCGGGGATGTTCAGCCCTGTGGAGAGACGAAGAGGTATCTCTGTATAAAGAGATGAAAGACAGACTTCAGAGCTCCTTCAGGCCAGGGCAGGGGAGTCCCCATCCCAGCCTGCAGCACAGGGCTATGGCCAGGAGGTCTGGAAGACCTCTGGAGGGGGCTGGGGCCTCTGTAGCCAGAGGGACCTCAGGAGCACCTGAACCTATGCTTTTCACACCTTCCCTTGGAGCCCAGGCCTGAGTAAGAAGGGGTGGCTTCATGCCGTATCACTGGAGTCAGAACCAGGTCAAAAACCAGATCCTGGAGGGTTTGGATCCAGGGTGGGCATCCCAGGGGTGGACAGCAAGTGCAGGCCTGGAGGGAGAAAAGCAGTGGCCAGTAAGACGCCAAGGGGAGTAGCCTCGCTGTTGTAGAATTAGGGGCTGACTGATGAAGGGAAGCCCTGCCCAGCCTTGCCCTCCAGGCACGAGCGGCAGGACTTGGGAGAGGTGGTACCCTTGTGAATGAAGGGCCCTCTTGTGTACCATGCTCTGGGGGCATCTTTCAGTACCTGAGTGTCTGGACCTTAAAAAAGCAGGCCTGCAGAGATCATAAAGTTTGCCCTCCTTGCCTGCTCCCTGTTACATGTGGGGAATCCAAAAGCTTGGGGCCAGGCTCCATGGGCAGAGGGGAGGGAGTTCTGTGTGTCCTGGCCTCTGCTCCGGTCAGTCCCCACAGGCCGTGGAAATGGCGGAGAGACCGGCTCGCCTTTTACCTCCATGGGCTGAGCTCCTCAGGGCTTCAGAGAGGAAACAGCTTGCCGCCCCACCCGCCCATCCAGCCAGCCGGCAAGCAGAACTCCTGGCCCTTAGGCCTGGCTGCGTGCCCTGGTCTGTGCCCCTGGCCTCACTTTCTCTATCATAACTTCAGAGTGAGTTTGGGTCGGCTGACTGCCCCTTCCTTTCGTCTTTTCCTGGTGTCGTCTTGAACTGGGGCTGGGGAAGGCAGTTGGAGCAGCTGTGAGGGCCAGGCCAGTGTACACTGGGTGGGGAGAAGCGGCAGGGAGGGGAGCCCTGGCCCCGCTCCTCTGACCCACAGCTGCCTGTGTGACCCTCCTGAGGAACAAAGCCATGACCTTCCTGAGGCGGTGGGAGGGGTGTCAAGCTGCCAGGGGGAGGACAGCCTGGATGCTCGGAGGCCCCTGCCTGCCCAGGGAGACCCGCAGGGCTGCCCAGGGGCAGGGGTGTGTGGCCACAAGATGGGGGAGAGGTTTTTCAGGGTATAATTAGTGCAGTTTCTGGCACCCACCAAACTTCCCCTTCCTCTTGACAATTTGCTGCCAAAACAGCCCTGATTCCTGTGGACTTGCTTAAATCTTATCCAGAAAAAAAAAAGAAAAAAGGAAAGAAAGAAAAAAAAAAAAAGAGGGTTGTTATTTGTGAAATTGCATTTCCCAGTCATGAGAATGAGTCACACCATTTGGAACTTCAAGTTTCTTGTTTGGATGAACTTTTCTCTGGGAGGCTGGGGTGACACTGCCCTCCCCCAGACCAGTTTGGATGGGGAGAGGCCTAGGGACAAGCTAAGGAGAAACCTTGATGGTTGGAAAGTCCAGGTGCTCCCAAGGCCAGGGAGGACTAGGAAGGTTGTACCTTCCAAGGGAGATTGAAAATGCTGACTTGGGCTTAGGGGTGAAGGGGGTGTGGCGAGTTAGTGTTTAATGGGGACAGAGTTTCAATTTGGAATGATGAAAGATTCCTGGAGATGGATGGTGGTGATGTTTGCACTATAAATAATGTGAATGTGCTTAGTGCCATTGAGCTGCACGCTTAAACATCGTTAAAAAAGATAGGTTTTTACGTAACGTATTTTCTACCACAGTGAAGCAAAGCAGATTCTGGGCCCTCAGTCCCTGGTGGCTGCTTTGATAGGTCTCAAGTGGGACCCAGAAAAACTGTATTGGTTAAAAGTTTCCCGGGTCATTCAATACAAGTTTGGACACACTGATCTAATCTGTAAAATGGGGACAGTGACTCATAGAGCTGTGGTGAGCTTTAGTTATCTTAACACACATAAAGCTTCCAGCACCAGGGACACTAAAGTGCTCAGTTCGTGTTACCAACATCATCTAATCCCACTTCCGCTGGGACTCTCCCCACATCCCTTAAGGTTTTCCTGTCTTGGCTCGCATACCACTCCCCCAAGGATGGGGGACCCTGTGCCTTTCAGGATGGACCATCTGGGGCCACCTGGGAGCTGGAAAGTTGCCCTCAGACTGGATGCAGGTTTGTGCGGGATCTTCCACAGTGGCCCTGTGCAGTGGTAGAGCAGAGATTTGTGACCCCATGAATTATATAATCCACGGAATTCTCCAGGCCAGAATACTGGAGTGGGTAGCCTTTCCCTTCTCCAGGGGATCTTCCCAATCCTGGGATCGAACCCAGGTCTCCCGCATGGCAGGTGGATTCTTTCCCAGCTGAGCCACCAGGGAAGCCCAAGATGGCATCAGGAGCCTTTAAGTTTCAATGCACAGTCACTGAGGACTGACTGTGTGTTGGGCCTGAGCTGCCCTGATTGTCGTGTCTCTGTCTTTCCTTCCAGATCCCAGGCTTTGGTCCAAGCCTACACGAGAGAGAAAAGAGGCCCAGAGAGGGAAAGGGCTGGCCCAGAGTCACAGAGCAGGGTGTCCAGGGAGCCAAGAAGAGTGAGGGCTGTGTCCTCCAGGGAGGAGTGCCGGACCTCCAGAGGCATACATGTGTGAGGTGTGGGCTCTGTCCTGGTTGGAGGAGGGGTGTCTTGATTCCCTGGGACCAGCTCTCAGCTTACTACTCTCCCTTCCTACACTGAGGGGACACAGAAAAAGAACTGGTATGCCCAAGAACTGGAGCCAAGTAACCTGAGCCCCGTGCCCAGGTTTGTCATCAGCCCCTGGGAAGCTACCTCTTTCTAGCCTTGGCCTGGCCCCAGGAGAAGGGTCTCATGGCCAGCCTCACTGCAGGCCCCACCTTTGCTGAATTCCAGTGTGCCTGGCTGCCCAGAGCCCGTGACTCCTATAAATAGAGGCTGTATACACCAGGAGGGGGCCTGGGCCACGTCTGCTTTGAAGCCAGGCAAGACATCTGGTTCCTGTCAACTGGAGGTGGGAGAGGTGAGAGAGGTGGGCCGTTTCCTCCCCGGGCTTCCAGAGAGCTGGCCCAGGCTGGGCTGAGGGCTCCCCGGACCCACTGTGCACAGGCGTCGGCCTGCAGGAGGCCAGGCAAAGTGCCGAACTTCAGTGTCCTCTTCTGTACAGTGGAAACGAGGCTGCGAGCTGGTCACCCCACCAGCACACGGCAGAGATGCGGCTCTGGCAGGTGGCTTTCTGCTGCTTGTCTTACCTCCTGACAGCGTGTAAAGAACTAATGATCACCACCGTCACCATCATCATGTACTGAGCACTTCACCAGTGCCAGGCAGGAAATAAAGGGCTATGTTAGCCTCCTAGAAACCCCTGGAGGTAGCTGTCATTAATCCTGTTTACTGGATGGGGTCACTGGGGTCCCAAGTGGTTCACTGGCTTGTCCATGGATGCACAACTCGAGCTGGGATTTGAACATGGGCTCCAGGAAGCCAGAGCCCACAGGTGACTAAAGAGTCGGTATGAAACTAGGAATGAAACCACCATATGACCCAGTAATCCCACTCCTAGGCATATACCCTGAGGAAACGAAAATTGAAAAAGACACACGTATCCCATTGTTCATTGCAACACTATTTGAACTATAGAACATGGAAGCAACCTAGATGTCCGTCGACAGATGAATGAATAAAAAGTTGTGTATATATACACAATGGAATATTATCAGCCATAAAAAGAAACACATTTGAGTCAGTTCTAATGAGGTGGATGAACTTAGAACCTATTATACAGGGTGAAGTGAGTCAGAAAGAGAAAAATAAACATCATATGCTAACGCATATATACGGAATCTAGAAGAATGGTGCTGAAGAATTTATTTGCAGGGTAGCAATGGAGAAACAGACTTAGGGAATAGACTTATGGACAGGGGAGGGGGAGGAGAGGGTGAGATGTATGGAAAGAGTAACACGGAAACTTACATTACCATATGTAAAATAGATAGCCAACGGGAATTTGTTGTATGGCTCAGGAAACTCAAATGGGGTCTGTATCAACCTGGAGGGGTGGGATGGGGAGGGAGCTGGGAGGGGGGTTCAGAAGGGAGGGGATATATGTATACCTATGGCTGATTCGTGTTGAGGTTTGACAGAAAGCAACAAAATTCTGTAAAGCAATTATCCTTCAATAAAAAAGAAAAAAGAAAAGATCAGGGAAGACAAAAAACAAAGAATCGGTATGAATGTGTGTGTGTAGGAGCCCGTGGAAGCATGGCTGCACCTTTGGCCGGGCCTCCGGGCCTCACAGCCTCTGTCCCCCTCAGGCGCTGAGCAGCAGCGTGTACAAGAGTGCCTCACCCTACGGCTCCCTCAACAACATCGCCGACGGCCTCAGCTCCCTCACCGAGCACTTCTCCGACCTGACCCTCGCCTCCGAGACCCGCAAGCCCAGCAAGCGGCCCCCACCCAACTACCTGTGCCACCTGTGCTTCAACAAAGGGCACTACATCAAGGACTGCCCCCAGGTAAGGCAGCCCGGCCCCGGCGGCGGCTCGCGGCCGGGCGGGCCTGCGGACCAGCCTCTGTGCGCGGAGGAGGCGCAGCAGCTCGCCGGGGCCCCTTCCTGCAGCGCCTCGCCCCGTGGCCACTGGCCGCCACCTCTTTGTCCCCTCTGGTTTTCCTGAGGCGGGCTAGCTGGTGTGGATGGGACAGAGCCCCAGCTTGGGCCTGCACTGGCCAGTCAGCAGTCTGGGAGGGGCACCCCAGAGAGAGATTCTGAGCCTCCGAGTCTCCCCTCACCCCACCCCAGTCTTCCTGCCAAGGTGGGTCCTGTTACCATCGGGCAGGAGGGGCCAACGGCTTCCTCACGGTTCTCCTGAGAGCCCATCACCTCCCACTCACAGGGAAGGAATGTGGGCTCCAGGCCAGGAACCCAGATGTGCGCCCCCTCCCCCAGACCCCACCTCTGCCTGCTCTGCAGCCTGCAGCCTATGAGGGGGAGGGGTGCCCCCAGGATAGGTCTGGGTGAAGGCCTCAGGCAGGGGCTTCCCAGGTGGCTCAGTGGGAAAGAATCTGTCTGCATTGCAGGAGATGCAGGAGACACTGGTTCGATCCCTGGGTCAGGAAGATCCTCTGGAGGAGGAAATGGCAACCCACTCCAGTATTCTTGCCGGGAAAATCCCATGGACAGAGAATCCCATGGGACAGATGGACAAAATCCCACGGGCTACAGTCCGTGGGGTCACAAAGAGTCGGATGCAACTGAGCACGCACACACGAAAATCTCAGGCATGGGGGGCTGGGCATTGCTCCCTTGGGGTGGGAAAGGGGTGAGGAACAGCCCCCATCTCTCCCTTAGTGTTTCGCTGCAACAAGGTGGGGCTCTGGGGGCAGACCCCACTCACCGGATGACCCCTGACTCTGACCGGATGACCCCTGACTCTGACAGATGTGGTTTTGGAATCCTGGAGAGAGAGGTTAACAGTTGTGTTCCATATAGTATGAGATTATCAGCGATTTTTTTTCCTATTATTTTTTCATACTTTCCACTGTTTTTATAGCATGGTACTACTTTTATTTTATACGTGTAATGGAAATGGAATCCTGGAAACTCAGAAAATCCGTGTAGTCTTGCCCTCCAGATGTTGGCAGCTGAGGGTGTGGTCAGGCAGGGCTGGGTCCCTCCAAGACCAGTGAGGGTGCCGAGATGCCAATCACCACTCTTCTCAGGAATGGCCATGCCACGCTTTAGGTCCCTGCTCCTTCAAGTACAGCCAGCCATCTCCACATCAGAGTCGCCCCAGAGCTTGTTAGAAATGCAGAACCTCAAACCCAACCCAGAACTATGATCCCTGGTGATTCAGCCGGTGATCTCAGCCTCCCCCCGCCCCTGGCCAAGAGAGGCCCACCCACCCTGGACCCACTGCTGGCTGCCCTCCAGATCCACACCCCCTGGGCAGATGTGTGCAGTGAGCAAGGGATCCTTGGCATGAGGGCACCCTGGCAAAGGGTCAGGCCCCTAGCCCCCAGGGTTCTAGGGATGGGACAAGAGGCCACCAGGTGGCTGAGGATCTGGTTGGTGCTAAAGGATGTGCCTGGGCCTACCCAGTGAGCAGCCCCCCATGCCTTCCCTGACTGAACCCCCCACGCCGCCCCACACACAGAGCCTGTCAGGTCTCAGTCACCCTGCCTTCAGGGTGGAACAGGACTCCACCCTGTTTAAGGAGGAGATGGACACTGTGTTAAGTGCTCTCCAAGCATTTCCTTTAACACTCACATCTGCCCAGTGTGCTGAGTACTTTTAATAACCTCCTGTTACGGGTGCATGAGCGCAACTTCTCAGAGCCCCCTGAGAGTGTCTACTGGGTGGGCAGCCCAGGAAAGCTTCCAGGAGAGGGGCTTGAGTGGGGCTGGCAGGTTGATGAGTGAGGGGTGACCAGTATCCAAAGGCAACGGATGATGAATCCGAGGCAAAGGGACAGTGAAGAGGTGTGTGTGTAAGTTTTGTGCACTTGCTGCTCTTCCCCAGATGGGGCCAGAGTCGTGCCAACGTGCGGGATAGAGGGTGCCTCTCCTCAGTACCTCTTGCTTCCTAGCATGGTGCATATGTTACACAGTATGTTCACTAATCTTGTGTAGGGCTCTCAACTCTGTAGCCGAAGTAGGAATGATAGCTCCATTTTACAGCGGAAGAAGCAGAGTCTCAGGAGAGGACGGCTGCAGAGAGGGCTGAACCCTGCTCTTGGGACCTCGGTGCTCTCTGCTTCCTTGAGCATCCGTGCTGCTCCAAGCTGAGCAGCCATAGCCTGTGGAGCCTCACGTCCTCCCTAGAGGTCCTTTTCTAGCCCCATCTCAAACCTGACTCTGTGTAGGATGCCTGCAGGCCCGAGGACCTCCCTTTACACTTCACAAGGGTCACCATTTGTAAAATGAGGCTGTCGACACTAACATCGTGGATTGCCGTGGGGACTCAATGAAGTAATGCTTGAAAAGTGCTTAGCACGGTGCCTGGCGCCCAGTAAGTGCTCAGTAACTGTTGGCCAGCATTATTTTTGTCTCCCTTATGTCACAATGTGGAGTGCACATGCCTGGCTAAGGATTTTAGCAGGCTGGAAAAGGGTTGGATGCTCCCCACTTCTCTGCTGACCACAAGCCCCAGGTGCTGGACTGAATTCATCTCTGTACACCTCTGCCTGCCCAGGTACCACACAATGCAACAGGTGTTCAGTATGTCTCCCTGAATGAAGGAACAGGTGGAAACCCTTGTTTCAAATGAACTATTATGTAAGAGCTCAGCATTTTTAATATTGAAAAGTGGAATGCTTATTTTGGGGAACAGCTTTAATGAGATGTAATTCAACTGTTTATAATAGATAAGTCGATGGTTTTTAGTATATTCAGAGTTGTGCAGCCATCACCACAGTCAATTAAAGAACTTTTCTTTTCACCTTGAGAAGAAACCTCATACTCTTTAGCTATGACCTTCTGGTCCCCTATCTCCTAATAATCACTAATCTACCTTCTATGTCTGTAGATTTCCCTATTCTGGACATTTCATATAAATAGATTCATATAATATGTGGCCTTTTGTCACTGGATTCTTTTACTTAGCATATTGTTTTCAAGGTTTGTGCATGTAATAGTGTTTATTAGTTCCATGATTTGGGAAGGGTTCCATCCGCTTTTACTTTCTGGAAGAGTCTGTGGGGAATTGATATTAATTCTTCTTTAAATGGTTGGTGGAATTCACCTGTGAAGCCATCCAAGTGTGAGTCTTCTTTTGTGGGTAGATTCCTTTAAATTACCAGTTGGATCTCTTTATTTGTTATGGGTCTATTCAGCTTTTTCATTTCTTCTTGAATCAATTTCTGTAGTTTCTGTATTTCTAGAATTTTACCATGTCATCTAAGTTATCTAATTTCATGGCATGAAGTTTGTTCATAATATTCTCTTATAATCCTTTTTATTTTATTTTATAATGTCCCCCTCTACCATGTCTGATTTTTGTAATTTGAGTCTTCTCTCTGTTTTTCTTGGTCATTCTAGCTGAAGGTTTGTTAACTTTGTTGAGCTTTTCAAAGAACCAACTTTTGGTTTGGTTGATTTCTTCTATTTTTTTCCTACTCTCATTTCATTACTTTCTTTGCTAATCTTTTTTAAAAATTGTGGAAAAAATACATATAACATAAAATGTACTATTTTAACCATTTTTCAGTGCACACAGTTCAGTGGCATTAAGTCCATTCACATTATTGTGTAACATCCCCAGAACCCTTTTTATCTTGCATAACTGAAACTCTGTACCCATTAAGCAATAATTTTCTCCCCTCCCCTGACCCACCCCCTGGAAACTATTATTATACTTTCTGTCTCTAAGAATTTCACTACGCTAAGTACCACGTATCAGTGGAATCATACAGTATTTATCCTTTTGTGATTGGCTTATTTCGCTTAGTACAATGTCCTCGAGGTTCATTCGTATTATAGCATGTGTCAAAATTTCCTTCCTTTTTTTTTCTTTGCCTTGTGATATATTTTTATTAAAAACATCCTTCCCTTTTAAAGGCTAAATAATATTCCATTGTGTGTGTGTGTGTCCGTGTGCCTGTGTGTCTACCACATTTTATTTGTTCACGTATTCATCAGTGGAAAGCCGGATTGTTTCTGCCTTTTGGCTGTTGGGAATAATGCTGCTTTGAACCTGCTTTCAGTTCTTCACGCTAATCTTTATTATTTCCCTTCTTCAGCTTGCTTTATGTTTAGTTGTTCTTTTTCTCATTTCTTGAGGTTGAAGGTTAGAATACTGATTGTACATTTTTTTAAATTAAATGGAGGTGTTTTTAGCTATAAATTTTCCTCTGAGCTGCATCCCATAAGTTTCAGTATGTTGTATTTTTGTTTATCACAAGATATTTTCTCATTTCCTTTGTGATTTCTTCTTGGAGCCACCAGTTATTTAGGAGTGTGTTATTTAATATACATATATTTGTGAGTTTCTCAAGTATCCTTTTTTTTTTTTAATGATTTCTAATTTTATCCAATTGTGGTTGGAAAACATACTTTATATTATTTCAGTGCTGTTAAATTTATTGTGGTTTGTTTCATAGCCTAAAATTTGGTCTGTCCTAGAGACTCGCTCATGTGCGCCTGAGAAGTATACAGCTGGGTGGAGTATTCTGCAGATGCCTATTAGGTCTAGTAGGTTTATAGTGTTGTTCATGTCTTCTGACTCCTTGTCGACATTCAACCGAGTTGTATTGTAAATTATTGTAAATAGGGGTATTGAAATCTCGATTATTGTTGAGCTGACAATTTTTCTTCAGTTCTGTTGCTTTTCGATGCATGTATTTTGATGCTCTGCCATTAGGTACATCTGTGTTTCTGATGGGCTTTCCATGTGGTGCTGGTGGTAAAGAATCTGCCTGGCAATCCAGGAGGCACAAGACGTGGGTTTGATCTCTGGGTCAGAAAGATCCCCTGGAGGAGGGCATGGCAACCCACTCCAGTATTCTTACTTGGAGAATCTGATGGACAGAGGAGCCTGGTGGGCTATAGTCCATAGCGTTGCAAAGAGTCAGACACAAATGAAGCAATTGAGGACGAACACATGCTTGTTTATAATTGCTGTATTTTCCTGATGGAGTAATCCTTTTGTCATTAGAAAATGTCCCTCTTTATCTAGCAATATTTTTTGTTTTAAAGTCCATTTAGCCTGGTATTAGGGCTTCCCTGGGGGCTCAGAGGGTAGAGCGTCTGCCTGCAGTGCAGGAGCCCTGGGTTCGATCCCTGGGTCAGGAAGAGCCCCTGGAGAAGAAAATGGCCCCCCACCCCAGTACTCTTGCCTGGAAATCCCATGGACAGAGAAGCCTGGTAGCCTACAGTCCATGGGGTCGCAAAGAGTTGGACACAACTGAGCGACTTCACTTTCTTTCACTTAGCCTGATTGTAGTGTAGCCTGCCTTCTTATGGTTATTGTTTACCTGATATATCTTTTCCCATCCTTTCAGTTTCAATCCGTTCATATCTTTGGATCTAGAGTGTGTCTCCTGTAGACAGCATATAGTTAGATCTTGGTTTACTTTTTATTCAACCTGACAATCCTTGCTTTTTACTTGGGTTGCTTAATCCATTTACATTATTGATAATGCTATTGTTAATGCACTTTTTATATATGCTCTTATTGATCTAGTTGGACTTAGATCTGCCATTTTACTTTGTTTTTGAAATTGCTCATGTCCTTTTTGTTCCTTTGTTCCTCCTTCACTGCTTCCTTTTGCATTAAGTGATAATTTTCTAATGTAACATTCTGATTTCTTTAAGTATTTTTTCACCATTTTTTACTTATTTCCTTAGTGGTTGCTCCAGGTCGTATACCCCTTAACTCATCAAAATATGCTTCAGATTTATATTAACTTAACTCCAAAATAGAAATGTTATTCCCTTATGGTTCTATTCTTTGTTCCTTGTTCTTATGGCATTCTTGTTATACATATTACATCTATGTATATTACAAACTCAACAATACTTGATACAGTTATTACTTTATTTAACTTTATATGTTTTAGAGAGGCTGCAAGAAGAAATGAGACCAATTATATACCTATTGCTTTTTTCATGCTAGCCTTCTTATTTCACATGTTGAATTCTCATCATTTATTCCTGTGAATTCAAATTACCACTTGGTGTCATTTCCTTAGCTCAAGACACATTTTCTCCCACCCACCTTCTTTGTGCTATTATTGGAAAAGGTACTATATTTCTCTATGTTATAGGACAAATATTTTGAATTAGCTAAGAGAAAAGAAGTAAATACTTATACTGTCTTTTACAATTACATAATCACCTCAGTGCTTCTTGCTTTTTCCTGTGTCTTTTCACTAGTCTTCGGGGTCACTTGTTTTCAGCCTGAAGAACTTCCTTTAGTATTTCTTGAAAGATTGGTGTGCTAGCAATGGGGAATTATCTGGAAATGTCTTTATCTCACTTTCATTATTTTAAGGATCGCTTTGTTGGGTATAAAATTCTTGGCCGACAGATATTTTTTAATTTGAGCACTTTGAATATGTTATCCCCCACTCGCTGGCCTCCACTGTTTCTGATAAGGAGTCAGTTATTATTATTAGAAATCAGTTCTAAATGTCATGCCATTTTTCTCTCACTGCTCTCGAGATTTTTCTCTTTGGCTTTCAGCAGTTTTACTGTGATGTGTCTCTTTGTGAATCTCTTCATCTTTATGCTGCTTGGGGTCTGTTGAGCTACTTGGATGTGTTGATTAAAGTTTTAAATCAGATTCGGGAAGTTTTCAGCCATCATTTCTTTCAATGACTTTGCTACTCCTTTCTCTCCTCCCTTTTTGTGGAAAGACTTTTAAATGGTTTAAATGCTGTTAAAATCTTAAATGGTCCAACTAGAGGTGGAACGTGCAGAACCCTAGGCCAGCCCTCCCTGGGTCCTGAAGCTGCCGTGGAGCCCCAGCCTCAGAGAAAGGGAGCAGTGAAAGCGTGGTTAAAGCATTCGCTGCCAACAGCCTGGGGCGTGGGGTACAGGCGCCAGAAGATGGTGACCTGTTAATTGATTCTTTTCCACCTTAAGGGGAGAGAGAGGTGTCCAGAGTTCAGCTCCTTAGACTGGTGAGGCTTCTCATAGCTGCCAGGTGCAGTGCAAGAGGACTGGGCACTGTATGAAGAGGAACCCCAGAAGCAGAGGCAGAAAGTGCCGGAGATAAATTTCCAGTGTTGGTGGAAGGCGACCCCTCTTTGTGGGGTGAGGCTGTGCCTGGCCAGGATTTCTCTCCAGCCAACGTCAGCACTGGCCCAATGAAACTAGGATTCAAGAATGTTTATCATTGGCCTCTTTAAAAAATCTGTCCCTGTAGCTGTCCGTGTATAGTGTGCCAGGTTTCAATTCAAGGGTAATAGTAATAGTATGGGCAGCAACAATAGTGTTCTCTAAGCGTTGAGTTTACCTCTGAGCTTAGTGTGTAGTATGTGCCAGTTCCTTTAATTGTCTCAAAAACTCTATCAGGTCAATTGCCAGATGATAAAACTAAGACCCACAGAAGTTGGGTGGCTCGCCTAAGGTCATACAGCTAACGAACAGCAAAGCAGGGATTGAAACTCAGGCCTTCCTGATTCCAGAGCCCATGCTTTTTAAATTAGATCCTACCTCCCGCGTCAGCATCCAGGTTTTGATCTCCACCGTCTTTCTCAGAAAGTCAGCGTTCTTTGAAAAGATGGGTTGCTAGAAATAAAGAGGGACAAAGACAGTGTGGACAAAAACCATATCAGGCCTGGTCTGGCCAAGGCCTCGGATCTGGCAGATTCCTCCACTGGTCCAGCCCCAGGGTGTTTGCTGCCCCAGTGCGGTCAAGGAGGCCAGGGCAGGTCGGGGTGCCAGCTGTGGTGACTGCAGAAGCTCCAGGTGGCTGTAGGGGCACCATGGGTGTCTCTGTTGGGGCTGCCCTCAGGGTCACTGTGTGTCTCACGTTGGCCTCTGCACACCAGTGTGGCAGGACCTGCTCTGCGTCATCCACATTTGCCTGTATGGTATGTGTGTATGTGGTGAGGCCTTGACTAAGTGCCCCATCCATGTTCAGAACACACAATCTGTCCAGGACAGAGCCCAGCCCAGCCCTCAATACAACCGCCCAGAGCTTCCTGAGCCCCTACTGTATGGCCTGTGCTGGACAAGTGCTTGACCTTTGTCCACCGTGGCACAGTGTGGAAAACAGAAATGCTGTTGACCGTTCAGGGTGATCAGGGCTATAACGTTTGCATGAGGGACCAGCTTTGCCTGGGGCTTCATGGGAGGCCTCAGAGAGGAGGAGTCTGAGTCTGGAGTAGGGAAGGCTTCCAGGAAAGTGTGTTAATAGTAGGAATTTGCTTTCCGGGAACCACGAGCCCTTGGCGACAGCTAGCACTCTGGGGGCCTGAGGGGAGGTGCAGGAGGTGTGGCTGCAGCAGGTGGTAGAGGATCTGTGTGCCAGGCTACACAGTCTGGACTTGACCTGGAGGGCCAGGAGAAGCCATCCAGGGGTTTTAGGTGACACACTCAGATTGGCATTTTGAAAGATCATGCTGCTCGCAGTTGGGAGGCCAGGCTGGAGGAGGCAAGTCTGCAGACCAAACCAGTCCAGGCACATGGAGAGATGATAAGACCAGATACAAGGCAAGGGCAAGGAGAGCTGGAGGTGAGGGGACAAATCTTAGGCGTGATGAGAAGGTGGCAATCATGGGGCCTGGTGACCACGTGGGTAGGGGGAACAGGGGTAAGGAGTAGAGGAGATACAGCTGGATCGCTGAAGCGGCCAGTGGGGTGCCACTACCTGGGATTCAAATACACTTGCCTGAGAAGATAGGTTCCTCTTCCTTTATTCACTGAGTGACATTTATTGAACATCTGCCATGCGCCAAGCGTGTAGCAGGCATTTGAGGATGCCGTAGTGAACAAACTAGGAAAGAGTCCCACTCTCTTGGAGCTCATGTAGTATTGGGTGAAGGCAGACGATAAGCACAAATCAATAAGAAGGAGATATGAGATGACAAGAACTGCTGTGCAGAATGTGAGTGGTTTGACCAAGACTGCCAGGCCAGCTTCTCTGGGAGAAACAGCAGGCATGCTGAGGCACTGTTCTTTCAGGGGCCCACAAAAATATCATAATTTTCATTTATCTTAAAACCAGAAGGAAAAAAATGAATAATAGTAAGTGTACAATAATGAATCCAGTCTGAGTGATATTTATCTTTATACCAATAAGGTCATAAAATAGTGGCTCAGGTGGTAAAGAATCTGCCTGCAATGCAGGAGACCCAGGTTCGATCCCTGGGTCAAGAATATCCCCTGGAGAAGGGATATTCTTCAGTATTCTCCAGTATTCTTGCCTGGAGAATTCCATGGACAGAGGAGCCTGGTGGGCTACAGTCCATGGGATTGCAAAGAGTCGGACACAGTTAAGTGAGAGACACTTTCACTTTCACTGTGGAGGAGGGGATCCACTGGTGTCCTCCCTGAAGAGTGTCTGAGGCTGCTTTAGGTTGGATGGCCACTACAGCCCTCTCTGATGGATGATATGATGTGAAAACTCCAGATACTACCTTTCCTCTGAAACTCAGACAGGGTTGAGGGTCCATAGGCCACCAGGAAGGACCCTGATGTTAGTGAAGGGACATCTTGTTGAGGTCAGAGGAAACAGCTTCAAATGTATAACCTCAAAGCCAGAGTTCAAGTTCCAGCGCTGCTTTTTACCAGCTGTGCAACCTTGGATGAGTCACTCGCTGTCTGGGCCACCTTTCCTCATCTCCAGATTGTATCTCCTATTGGGGATCAGAGCAGGGCTCTTTGCCTCGATGGCCCACTCGGTGCCTCTGTAGGAATGGAGACTGGGGTACAGATGGAGGTAGTCCCTCCAGGACCTAGCGTCCTTTCCTGCAGCCTTCATGGTGGTCATGCCCAGCCACGCCCAGCTGGCAGCCACCCATCAGGCAGGCGCTGAGCTGGGAGCAGAAATTCTCTAAGTCCTCAGCCTCCACCACACCCAAGGTGTTGTTGGGGGGGCTAGTTACTCCTTTGGGGGAAGTCTGAAGGATGTTGGCACCTGTGCCTCCTGCGTCTAGCAAGGACCAGGCACCGTGAGGGGTCTGGGAAAGGTCTGAGCCCAGGGGAGCTGCCATTCCTGAGTCAGCATGCCCAGGGCTGCTAATGAAATCCAGATGTCAGACAGAAAACAATCGTCTCCCCCACCCATCTGGCAGCTCGAGTTTCTTGGAGATTGCAAAAGAAGAAGAAAAATAGAGCAGGGAGAGAATTGAATCCTAGAACAGCTGAAATCTTAGAGGTGGGATGTGAATAGTCTCAGGGTCTTGCTGGGGGAGGGGCAGGAGATAAGGGGAAAGTGAAGGCTGGCCCAGATCCCCTCCTCCCCACCCAGTCTCTGCAGTTCCTGGACCCCAGCCCTTCCATCTCTCCCTAGGCTAGAGCGGGCACCCCACGGGGATGTCCCAAGGAGGCCCGGAGGGCCATGGCCCCCAGACCATGTCTGACTTCTGCTTGGGTTTTCCAACCCCTCATTGTGGCCCTGACCTCCCTGCAGGTCTGGGTTTCCTCTGGGGCCAGAGTGGCTGAGCCTGGGGAGGGAACAGGCAGAAAGGGACAGGCAGAAGCTCAGGGCAGGGACCACTGATTAGTTCAGAGCCATCACTATATGGATGCGGAAACCGACGTTTTCTCATGGCGCTAGGCCAGGACTGTAAGGACTACAAGTTACAAAAGATCAATGGAGAGAGGAAAGGAAGGAGAGAGGGAAAAGGAAGGAAAAAAGGAAGGGCAGGAGGGGAGAGAGAAGGAAAGAGGGTGGACACACAGGTCATTTTGTGGTTCCAGTGTGGAAGGACTGGCTCAGGGAGGTGGCTTGCATTGCACGCAGCAGGCATCATTGCACGGGCTCCCTCCTAATCTTGGTGCCTGGGCTTGATACTCCAGAGCTCCGCACAGAACCTGGGATGTCGTGAGTGCTTGGAGAATGTTAGCTGGGACGGATGTTCATAGGGATGGTGTAGTGCCTGCTAATTTTGGGATGGTGCCCCTCACACCCTGTATTGTGGCCTCGAGTCTTTCCTTCCTCCCCTTCCAAAGCCCTCACCTTCTGGTGTGGTGGTTCCCAGCAGAGCCTTTAAGCCAGCCCCCGGGGTTCAACCTCCAGCAGTGCCTCGGACTAGCTGTGTGCCTTTGGGAAAATCAATTAAAGGTCTCTCCAGTACTCTTGCCTGGAAAATCCCATGGACAGAGGAGCCTGGTAGGCTGCAGTCCATGGGGTCGCTAAGAGTCAGGCACCACTGAGCGACTTCACTTTCACTTTTCACTTTCATGCATTGGAGAAGGAAATGGGAATCCACTCCAGTGTTCTTGCCTGGAGAATCCCAGGGATGGCGGAGCCTGGTGGGCTGCTGTCTATGGGGTTGCACAGAGTCGGACACGACTGAAGCGACTTAGCAGCGGTAGCAGCAGCAGCAGGCCTCAGTTTCCTCCTCAGTAAAGTGAAGATGATAGAAACCTAGCTCACAAGATGTTGTGAGAATGAATGAGTTATTTTATCTGAAGTGCTTCACTGAGAAACACTTCATATGCACCGTGTTACCTGTTGTGGCTGTGTTAATGACCATCATGATTGCTATGCCTCAATTCAGCTGCTCCAAACTAGTTTGTGAAGTCCCAGAGGTCTAAAAAGGTCTTTTAAAGCTATGAGGTCATCAGAGGGGGCTCTGGTCCTCCTAGCCCACTGTCACCGCACAGGACAGGCTGCCTCCAGGGTGGGCCGCAGGAAGGCCATGTGATGAGCCTGGCCTTTCTCAGGAGGCTTGGGAGGGTGACTGGGACAGGCTCTGGGGACTTTGGGTCTTGCAGGTTGGCTTGAGGGATGAAAGGTTATGAACTGGGCCCCAGAGGCTCCACTCTGTCCAGGGTGGGGGCTCTGGGAGGAGGGATGATGAACCATGACTAGAAGGTGCCACCTATGGGTTGTCAGCTGCCCTCTGGCCAGGCAGAAGGATGGCCCTGCCAAGTGCTTACCGTGGCAAAGACAAGTGGGAGGGATGGACGGATAGTGTTGGGGCTCACGGGACAACCACTTTTACATCCTTCCTGCTGCCCCACGCCTGGCAAGGAAGAGTCTGAGAGGGGCAGTTTCACATCCCCTGCTGCCAGTTCTTCTTTTAAATGGATCGCAGAGAGTGACTCAAGGCCCCCAGGAATCTCGCCGTGTCAGCTGGCATCACCTCAATTCTCTATCTCTGGTCTCTGAGGGACAGGGGTGATGGCAGAGCCTGGGAGCCAGAACCTGTCCCTGCTCCTTTAACCACCTTGAGGCCCAGAGGATGGAGGGCTGGAGCAGAGTGATTATAGTCTTCGGCTGATTAGCTTGCTGATGTCACCTCCTCCAGGCAGCCCTCTCTGATTTCCCCTTTCCTCTACGCTCAAAGGGCCCACCCTCTGAATTTCACTGAGCTGAGCTCAGAGCTCACTCCTGCCCTTCCCCAGCTCTGTCATTGTGTTGCACAGCATCCCCAACCATCTGTGAGATGGGCTTACCCACTGGCAAGATATTTGTGGGAAATGGGCGAGCTATTCCAGTGCTTGGCATCCCATGAGCACTCAATGGCAGCTCTCGTTAGTATTACTTGCTCGGTTGCTGGGCCTCCCTGAGCCGTATCTGCTCTTATTTGTAAGGGAGGCTCCATGAGCCTGGCTTTGTAGAGTTGATATGTAGGGGGTGAGAGGCAGCCTAGGACGCCGCGGTCCCCGAAACCTCCTCTTTTCCCTGCCCCACCCCGGCCAGGCTGCTCAGCCACACACACAGGTGAACAGTGCCCACGGAGCCCCCCAGCCTGCGGTCCTTTCCCTAAGATCTTCCCGCCCCCTTTCAGGGCCCAGCTTAAACTCACCTCCACGAAGACTCCTTCCCCAGCAACTCAGGCCCACCAGCTCTTCTCTAGAACCCCACTTTTCATGATCGCAGCCCCATCCAGAGCCTGGTTCTAAGGCCTCCCGTGGCTTCTCACCTGTCTGCCTCCCCGCCTTATCCTCGGAGTATAGATGATGCCCCCTCGTTGTGGGCTTGGTCCCCTGCCCTGGAGTGTGGCCCCAATTGGGTGCCCCAGGAGGTGGTCCTGGCTGTTTGCCACATGAATTCTGCTAACCCCCTCCCATCTCAGGCTTTGCCTGTGCTGTGCCCTCAGCTGGTACTTCGCTCTTATTTGCTCCATCCTTCCCTCCAAGCCCAGTGCAAATGTGCCCTTTCCTGTGGAGGAGCCCCTGTGCCCCTCACCCTCCCACCTTGTTCTTACTCTGTCTTGCTGAGCTCTGCCTAGCCGGGAGCCCATCCTCACACGACCGTCTCTCCTGCTTCCTGGAGGGCCCACCGCAGGTAGGGTCTGTATCTGCATGGCTGGCAAGAGGGCCTGGGCTTTGGGGTCAAAAGCCTTGAGTTCTTATCCCAAGCCTCAGTAGCTGGTCCGCTGTGGCTACTCCCCATGAGCCTTCATGACCCCTGAGTGCTTGAAGCAGGGTCGAGCCATGAAACCCGTCAATCAGGGCCTCTGTGAGTTCCAGAAACAATGAGGTAGGGGCAGACAAACCCAATTAGAAAACTATAGTCATACCATTAGCCCGACTGCCCACTGAGCAGCTGAGCACAGGTCCGGCATACAGCAGGCGCTCGCAGAGTGTGTGTTGAAATAATTAGGGGTGAATGGATCGTAGAGAGTGACTCAAGGCCCCCAGGAATCTCGCCACGTCAGCTGGCCTCACCTCAGTTCTCTATCTCTGATCCCTAAGGGACAGGGGTGATGGCAGAGCCTGGGAGCCATCAGGGACAACCTGTCCCTGGTCCTTTAACCACCTTCAAGAGTGCATATGCTCCTGGAGTGAGTGTGAGCCCAGAGGTTGCCACGGACTCTGCCTTCATCTGCTGGGGGTTCTCAGAGGCACATTTTGATAGTGGCAGTTTCCCTTCACATTGCATCTGGGTGGCCCCTCAGGATGGAGCCTGGACCCCATGGCTTTGTCTGGGGTAGGAGGTGGCTCCATTGCTGGTTTCCAGGACTTGATACCATTGACTTGGCTCGCTTTTAAGATCTGGGCTTCCTTTCTCTCACCACGCCCTCCCACATCTAAGGTTTGGGCTACAGAGAAATCAGGCAACAAACGCAGGGAAGGAGCGCCCATGGAGTGGGGTGGGAAGCCTAGAAAAATGTGCCCGCCCTCATACCCGGCCTGCAAAGCGCCGCCACCTCATGGTCTAGGAGGCTCATGCTAGCCTGGACTGTGTCTGCAGTCCATCTGGCCACCTTCTTCTCCCACTTCATCTTTCCCTCCTGTCTCCCTTCCTCCTTTTATTTTGTGACAAAGTAGCACAGAAAGGTTAGGCAACTTGTCCTTGGTTCCACAGATGATTAGGATCAAGCCAAGTCTCTCTGACCCCAGGAGCCCACCTTTCCCACTGGCCCTCTCTGCCCATGAGAATAGACCCATCCTCCAGGACACGCTGTACACTTGCTGTGCTCTGGCCCAGGCAATAATCAGGCTGCGGGAGAGAGTGTCGTTCCCTCCCACCACCACACCCCCGCCCCTTGGCTTTCTCCTTGCCTTGCATCCCAACACTTCCCTGACTTGGCCAGAGAGGGAGGCTTTGTGCAGGAGTTGAGTGTATGAGGAGGTGGTGAGAAGGGGTGTGTTCCCAAGGCAGTAAGCGTGATGACAAAGGGTAAAAGCAGACAGAAGCCCGAACTCCCCTCACTCTTTGGTATTAAGTATGACGCTTAGGCAGGGCTGTTATCTCCTCCCTTCCCAGGCCTTCTAAACCCTCTCATCCACCAGTCCTTCCCTCCTCTGTGTTCCCAAAGGACCCTTGCACAGCCACCCTAGTATCTTGGTCTTCTCTTCTGCCTGTGATCTGGGGCGGGGGCGGGGATGGGCAGGAGGCCGTGAAATCACTAATGGCAATGCTGCTTCTCACTGTGCCCCCAGCATCTGCCATGGCACCTGCCACAGGGCCAGGCCATCGTGTGGAGATGCCGTGAACAGTACGGTAGCTGACAGGGGCAGGGAGTGTTCGCTGTGTCCTAGACTCTGCTCTAAGCCCTTCACATGTATTGACCCATTTAATCCTCACACCAGCCCTCTGTGGACTCCTATCATCCCCACTGCCCAGAGGAGGAAACTGAGTCACAGAGACAGGAAGTGACTTGCTCAGGGTCACGCTGCTCAGCTCCAATCCAATCAGCAGCCTTGCTTCAGAGGCTGTGCTGTGATAAATGCGTGAGGGAGGAAGGGAGAAATGAACAAGACTCAGCTGGGAGGTGGGGAAGGAAGGGAAGGCAGGCAGCGAATGTTGGCTGAGCACCCTGCGTGTGCCAGGGAGCGTGCTGAGTCCTGGCACATCATCCATGTCCTCAGAGATGTCAAGGAATTCTCCCAGAATCACCCAGAAGCCAAGGGCAGGGTGTGGGTTTAAGCTCAGTGAGCCTGACTGATTCCTAACCCTCTGGTCCATCAGCCGAGGCCACTGGGAGCCAGACCAACAGCCAGCACAGTTCAGTGAGGGGCCCTGAAGATCCCCAGAGAGCTTCAGAGCACTGGCCTCTACCTCCAGGCCGGCACAGCTGAGTGGAAGGCAGGACAGGGAGTCGCTGGGTCAGGGCACTCGTTGCCAAGGTGTCTGTGGTTCTGAACAGCCACGGAGAAGGAGTTTAGAGGAGTCACTGAAAAAGACACAGGTTCAATCCCTGGGTCGGGAAGATCCCCTGGCGAAGGAAATGGCAACTCACTCTAGTTTTCTTGCCTGGAGGATCCCGTGGACAGAGGAGTCTGGTGGGCTACAGTCCATAGGGTTGCAAAGGGCTGGACATGACTTAGTGACTAAACAACAATGGTAACCAGATGGGTGACCTTGAACAAGCCCCACGCCCTTGCTTCACCTCGGTTTTCCCTTCTGGGCAGTGAACCCAGCGATCTGTGTCCTTTCTGCCCCTCAGGGCTGCTTTGTGGCTCTCATGAGCTGACAGAGCTGGAAATGAATTGCAAACCATGCCTGATAAAAGTAAAGAATTCTTAGGAATAGAAAGATTTTTATTTATGAACATCTAGAGGCTGGCTTCTCAAAGAGTGGTCCATGGGCCTGCAGCAGCAAGAGCTTATCAGAAATGCGGAGACTTGGGCCCCACCCCAGACCTACTGAATCAGCATGGGCATTTTCACAAGCTCCCAGGTGGCTGGTGGGGATGTTAATATTTGGGAAACACTGGTCTCCGGACTATCTGGGCTCCCACTTCCCCATTCCTGGAGACTGCCTTTTGGGCTTTCTTTCCAAGGCCTGGTGGGAAATCTCCATCTTGTTGGAGGATCCACTCCGGCCCAGCAGGATCCCTGCCCTGCTAGACGGCTTAGGAGCTGTGAGCACATGCGATTGAAACTGCAGTCATCAGACGGCTCTGGCGGCCTCTGCTGCTCTGGCGGCCCCTGAGAAGTACCGCCCCTTCATCATTTGTGTGGGAGGTTAGCTCCCACCAGAGTCAGCAAGGCCAGCCAGACCTGCAACAGGGGCGCCCTCAGGTGGGCTGCAGGATGGCTCTGGGGGTTTCCTCTGAGCAAGTAGAGGGCATCTGTGGCCAGGTAGGCTCCATCTCCATGCAGGAGGCCTAACACTGCAGCGTTTCAGAGTAGACATAAGAAAGACTGAGGACAGAGTGGCAAAGGCTGCTGAGGGCACCATTCGACTAAATGTGTGGCCATGTTGGGTGAGGTCAAAAGGCAGAGGAAGAAAGGATTTCCAGAAGTTTCCTGTCCTTGAGACCATTTTTGCTTAGAGAGGTCAAGTGACTTATCTAAGGCCACTCAGCAAGCTAATGCAGTGGGGGACCCCTGTCCTCTGACTCCCGACACCTGGGACATCCTTGCATTACAGGCCTCCTGGAGGCTGGGGATTGACCTTGATGACCTCCACAGTACTCCTCTGACTCGGGTGGATACCACCTGGAGGACTGGGATTGGGAGCAGGGAGGGAGGGGCTGGCTTAGTGAGCCTAGCAGTTTCTGTCCCGGCCTGCTTGGCCCCCAAGACTGCTGGGGACGCCCCTGGAGCAGGGGTGCTCTGAGGCAGACACCGAGGGTTGGGAACAGGGCCCCTGGAGCCAACAATGTCCAGGCAGAGTTAGAACACAACCTGAGGGGCGTGACCTTGCTGTAGAGACTAGGGACCACCGCTGAGTGCCCTGGGGCCAGCTACTTGCACTCTCTGTTACCCTGTCTGGAATAAGGCTGTGAGGCTTACCAGATCAGTGCTTCTCAACTGGAGCTTCACAGTAGAATCACGTCGGGATTTTTTTGTTTGTTTGTTTGATGCTGGACATTCTGACTCAGTAGACCCAGATCAGCCTGGCCATGGGCGTGTTTTCAGCTCTCCAGGTGATTCTGATACACTTTTGCCCAGGTCCAAAGTAGAGCTCAGGCAGGTGTGTGGGAGGGCCCTTCAGGTAAGCAAAACCATATTCGTCCTTCTGAGGTCTTGGGGAGGCAAGATTAGATGGTTCCGTGAGATGAAAATGAATATTCCAGGAGTTCCTACTTGCAACCCTGTGTGACGTTCAGTCCTGGGTTTCTGAGATCCTGCGATTCCCACATTTTATTATTCTGGAAAATGAGGCTTCCCACACGGGATGATTCTGACACTTGGTTGCTCTGAGTTTGTTAAGAGTCTGAGGTGCCTACAATCATTTCATGTCGAAGCTGTGGGATTCTGAACTCTCCAGCGGCTTCTGTTTCACCATGCTGTTATTCTTATTCTTCGAGATGAAGATTCTGCACGTCTGTGATTCTAACACATAATTCTTCTGAATTTTAGAGATTCAGAATCTAAGCTAACATTAAAAAAAAAAAATTCTAAATTCAGCAGCTCTGTGATCTGTCATTCCATCCGAGCAGTTGGCCGCCAAGGCCCAGAGCCTGGCCTTTGTCTCCGCCAGACAGGGTGCTGATTGTGTAAGCTTGGACAAGTGCCCCCTCCCCTGCTCAGCCCGGACAGCCTCTCTAGGGGAAGAGTGGGGGTGGGGAGAGAAGAGACCCCACAGAGCTCTCTCTCTGCTCTGGCTCTTGCTCCATAGCTGTCAATAGAGGAGTGGAAGGTAGAGCAGGGATGAGGGGCGTGTTTGACCTTGCAGCAGGAAGGACTGCGGGTTAGACGTGTAGCAGCATCTCCAGTTCACTCAGTGCAAAGGGGTCAGTCCCCGGGGGGGTCAGCTGTGGCTAAAACATTAGAGTCTATTGCATCTAAAGCATCTCTAGACACATGCACCCTGATTCCAGATGGGAAAACTGAGGCCCAGAAAGAGGAAGCGACTTGCCTGGTAGAGCTTGTGTCCAAACCCATTCCTCCTCACTAAGTGTCTGGCTCCTGCTTGTATTTTCCATCTAGTCCTTCCCAGACCTTGCTTTCTGCACAGAATTGTCAACCTGTCACAGCACCCAGAGGTGACAGGGACCAGTCTTGAGATTCAGGATATCATATTCACAGCCTGTAGCCTGGTGGATTTTGCCAGGCCCAAGGGTGGCTCTCCCCGTCCCCTGTAACCCCCCACCCCTGGCTGTTTTGTGCTGGCCCGACCACACCATCTTCCATTTCACTGCGCTAGGGGTGGTACCACACCCACCAGCGCAGGGCCGGCTCAGAGACCGGGAGGTCAAGGGACAGCTGCGGTTCTGGGGTGGCGGTCCTGCCACTCAGTCACTTTGTGACCTTGAGAAAGTCCCTTCTCCTCTCTGGGCCTTTCCATGCTGGGGCCCATGTATCGCAACTCCCAGGTCCTGTGAGGATGATGTGAGATCCTATGTGGGAAAACCTGATGTGATTGGAGGGGACAGAGGCCAGCCTCGCATGCTGCCAGCTCCTTATCCTCAGCAAAGAGCCCAGGTCTCACCAACAACTCGTGTTTGTTGAGGGAGACTGAGTGAATTTATTTATATTTGCTGAAAGGATGAAATTTGGGATTCCAGAGACTTTTCTGGGTTTTCAGAAAGTTGGCAAAATAGAAGGGAAAAAATATAAACGTAAATTTTGGACATGTGAAGTTTTATGTGTCCAAATAATGATGAGGAGGGTGATGAAGTCTGCCAATTACTGAGTTCCAAACATGTGCCCAGCACTCTGTCTTCCCAGGTGGCGCTAGTGGTAAAGGACCCGCATGCCAACGTGGGAGACGTAAGAGACACAGATTCGACCCTTGGGTTGGGAAGGTCCCCTGGAGGAGGGCATGGCAACCCACTCCAGTATTCTTGCCTGGAGAATATGGACAGAGGAGCCTGGCGGGCTACAGTCCACGGGGTTGCAAAGAGTCAGACATGACTGAAGTGAGTTAGCACGCACACATGCATGCCAAGCGCTCTGCATTCACGAGTTCAGGAAATCCTCTCACCTCCCCAGTGGATAGATATTATGATTCCCACTTGAACAATGGGAAACTGAGGCTCAGGGAGCTTTAGAAACCTCCCAAAGCTCCTGCTGCCAGGAATGACAGAGCCAAGATTCAACCCCAGGCCTCAGAGCTGCACAGCCAGGGCTCTGTCACTTCCGGCTCAGCTGGCTGAGAAGAAGTGGGGTCATGGGATAGACGGTGGCCAGGGACTAGCAAGACATCTTCAGGAGAGATGAGTGGTTGCAGTTCTTTCTTCCTTCAGGATAGTTCTCCCAGTTTTCCATGAGTTTATGTTGATGGTTTTGAGAAACTCTTTGAGCTGCCTCTGCTGCCCAGCCCTGGGGCCTCCCCACAGTCCACAGTAGCTTGTGGGGATGGGTCCAGAGTGGAGGGTTCTGTGCAGCCACATGCATGACACAAATACCCGGAGCTCCAAGTGTGCGTCCCGCACGCATTCCCCTCTGCAGTACCCAGTTCATATGAGCCCACTGCTGCTGCCGAGCCCCCGGGAGCTGCCCGGTTTACGGGAAACACTGTGAACTGCCTCCCTTGGGCCCCAGGCAGGTGTAAGGAGCCTCTGCTGCCGTCTAGACCACATGCTTCCCTGTCGGTGGACTTAAAATGGAGCTGGCAGCTCCCCAGGTGTGTACCCCGGAGAAACACCCACGTGTGTCGTTCTTCTGGGCGCTGCGTGTGCACCTGAGTGTCTGCAGACATGTGCCCGTCCAGGCCCAGTTCAGGACCCAAGCTCAGCGCCCTTTTGTGGGCAGAATAAGGAGGCTTTTCTCCACAGCTTCCACATGCCAGTCTTTCCCACCCTGTTCCTTTCACTCCTGTGATTCTGATCTTTGGGGATGCTGGGAGTGAGGCAGGGGCAGGAGAGATGGTCTGGGACCCGTAAGGAGCACGTGTGGGTGGGCCTCAGGGACCAGGACAAGCTCTGGGGAGCTTGCCGTGGGTTAGGGTTGCTGTGAGTGCTGCCCTGGTGCCACCCCTGGGGAGGAGATGTGTCCTCCTGGGGACGTGGTTGGTGTCAGGTGCCTTTCTGGGGCTGAGAGACCCTCTCAGGGAGCATGGCCAGGTCCCAGGGCTGAGGAGGTGCTGGAAGAGCTTCTGGAAGTGCCCACTACTCCTCATTCTCAGCCCTAGCCTCAGGCTTTCCCCCAGCACTGGACTTGGATCAGGGAGGTCTGAGCCCTGTCCTGCCCCTTATGGGCTGTGCGATGCTGGAAGTCCCCTCCCTGCCTCAGTTCAGTTCAGTTCAGTTCAGTTCATTCACTCAGTCGTGTCCAACTCTTTGCGACCCCATGAATCGCAGCACGCCAGGCCTCCCTGTCCATCACCAACTCCCGGAGTTCACTCAGACTCACGTCCATCGAGTCCGTGATGCCATCCAGCCATCTCATCCTCTGTCGTCCCCTTCTCCTCCTGCCCCCAATCCCTCCCAGCATCAGAGTCTTTTCCAATGAGTCAACCCTTTGCATGAGGTGGCCAAAGTACTGGAGTTTCAGCTTTAGCATCATTCCTTCTAAAGAAATCCCAGGGCTGATCTCCTTCAGAATGGACTGGTTGGATCTCCTTGCTGTCCAAGGGACTCTCAAGAGTCTTCTCCAACACCACAGTTCAAATGCATCAATTCTTCGGCGCTCAGCCTTCTTCACAGTCCAACTCTCACATCCATACATGACCACAGGAAAAACCGTAGCCTTGACTAGATGGACCTTAGTCAGCAAAGTAATGTCTCTGCTTTTGAATATGCTATCTAGGTTGGTCATAACTTTTCTTCCAAGGAGTAAGTGTCTTTTAATGTCATGGCTGCAGTCACCATCTGCAGTGATTTTGGAGCCCCCCAAAATAAAGTCTGACACTGTTTCCACTGTTTTCCCATCTATTTCCCGTGAAGTGATGGAACCAGATGCCATGATCTTCGTTTTCTGAATGTTGAGCTTTAAGCCAAGTTTTTCACTCTCCACTTTCACTTTCATCAAGAGGCTTTTTAGTTCCTCTTCACTTTCTGCCATAAGGGTGGTGTCATCTGCATATCTGAGGTTATTGATATTTCTCCCGGCAGTCTTGATTCCAACTTGTGCTTCTTCCAGTCCAGCATTTCTCATGATGTACTCTGCATACAAGTTCAATAAGCAGGGTGACAATATTCAGCCTTGATGCACTCCTTTTCCGATTTGAAACCTGCCCCAGAGACCCTGCTGATCCCCTGCTGTGCACACTGCGTGGCTGGACCATGGCGGGCCCCGGGCATCTTTCCCTCTGAATCCACCTTCTTCCCCTTCCTCCTGAGTTTCCTCCCTTTTTAAGACTCAACACCTCTTCCATCAACTCTTCCTTCTGGGCTCTGAAGAATTGCTCTGGGGCCTAGGAGGCAACTCAGAACTGTAGACAAGCCTTGGGATTGAGTGCTTGCGGTACTCACAGCCTGGCTGTTTCTAGCTTGGCCCTTCTTGGAATGAGAGCCTTTTGCTCACCTGCAGGAGAGTGTGTGTGTGTGCGCGCGTGCACGCACGTGTGTGTGTGTGTGTGTGTGTATAATTGCAGCATCACACCGGGGTATCTGACCCCCTCTCCACATCAGCTTTGGGGCATACCCTCCCCCCAAGGGCAGCTTGTGCAGGCTCAGGTGACAGGTTTATGGGCAACTCCTGACTCCTGAGGGCAGGCCCCTGGGCAGGAGCCCAGCAGATCATTATCACGAGGCTGTCCCAGCCATCACTGCCACCGGCTGCCCTGTGACAGCCAGTCCTCCTTCCATCTGTCACTGTCAGCCTCGAGGCACTGCCATCGTCTCCCCCTGCCCTGCCCAGCCCCAGCCAGAGTTAGCGCTGTCACCAGCCAACAGAGGGAGCCTGGCCCAAGCCCCACAGCCAGGCAGGGTGGCTGAGGCTTGATCCCTGGTTTGCCCTTCCCCAGGACTACCCCAGATCCTGACTCTGCTTCCTGTCTGTCTCTGGCATCCCTTCACCTTTCTCCTGCCTGCCGCTCCTCTCAGACCACACCACCATCGCCTCTCACCAGCCATGTGGCCGCAGCCTCCAAGGTGTCCCCTCATGTTTCCAATTCAATTCTTTTCTCTAAACCCAGCCAGACTTCCTGAAATGCCAGACTCACCTTGCCACCCCTGATTTTAAATCTTTCCCTAGCTTTCCGTGACCCCCACCTGGAATCTGGCTCTGGAGCATTGTCCCGGGGCCTGGTGTTGGCTGGCCTCCAAGCCCTAAGCCCGCTGTGCTTCCTGCCATCCCAGCCCTGTGCACATGCTATCTGGTCCACATGGATCCTTCTCTACTTTATCTTCACCTGGCTCTTCCTGTACTTTGCACAGCCTCTGCCCCAGCCACCCTGTCATATACTCCCAAAACACAGGACTCTGTTCCCCCAGAGCACATCTCTTGGTGTGTGCATTGATATCCAGGTGTGTTACTTTTATCTGTTCATTCAGCATGTTTTTATGGAGCACCTGTTATGTGCCAAGCACTGCCCCAGGCACTGAGGACAGTCCACAGTGAACAGGAGGGACTTCCCTGGCAGTCCAGTGATTAGGACTTTGTCCTTCCAGTGTGTGGGGTGTGGGTTTGATCCCTGTTCCGGGAACTAAGATCCTGCATGCTATGCAGCATGGCCCAAAAGTTTTTTAAAAAGGGAAAAGGAAAAGGAAAAAAAGGTGGTAGAATTCTCACCTGTCATAATGAACAGGAAATACAAGGAAAGAAGACAGCTCACCCTGTGCAGAATGACCTACAGTAAAGATCTAGGTGCAAACGGACCTGCTGTGGTGTTAGGTCATGTTCAGACAGGCTTGTCTGGGACAGCCTCTCTGCGGCAGCGGCAGCCTGCATAGAGACAGATGAAGCAGGAAACGGATGGTGGGGAGATGTGGGAGAGGGGCCCTCCTAGCCGAGGGAACGGTAAGAGCAGAGGCCCTGAGACAGGGCGAGGACGTGCTTGGCCCGTTCGAGGAAGAGCAAGAGGGCCAGAGTGGCTCTGCCAACAGCTCCAGCTCAGAGGGAGAGCTGGCCGGGAGGACAGAGGCGGCAGCACAGGGGTGAGCGTGTCCCAGTGCTTCTCCCGCCTCCTCCCCCAGCTGGGCAGCCCTCCCCTAGGGGACATAGATGGGTGCTTGTCTGGAGGGCCCCCCTCCCCTCTCCCTGCCCCTCGGAACACTTGTGGTGGGGACAGGAAGCGTCGGCCCTTGCCTCCCAGCTGCCCGGGTGGGACGCCACCGAGCCGGCCGGCCTGCCGGAGGAGGGACAGAGGCCCCATTGAGCCTGCTCTCTGGACCAGTGGGGACAATAGCCACACTGAGGGCCAGGAACGTCTCCGGCATGCTTGTGCAGGAAGTCGCCAGCCCGTTGCTACCCCCTCCCCACGCCTCCCAGCCCTCCTGACTTGCTCCTCTGGCTACTTGTTTCAGGATGACCGGCATTTCCAAAATGGTCACTTTGTCTTTCACCTCCTCCCCAGAGGCTCCCTGCTCTGCGCTAGGCCTGGGGATCAGAGAGGAATCGACATGGTCTCTGTCCCTGGGGAGAGGGCTGGGGAGGTGACAGCAGGCACGCAGACTAAGTGGAGCATCCTTAGTGCTGGGGGTGCGGTGGCACAGTGTCTGCCAGGAAGGCTGATCAGGAAGGCTTCCTAGAAGAGGGGTCACTGTTCTGAAGTGTTTCTGCAGCCAGAGTCACAAGACAACACAGCCATAGGCACAGGCAGGGTAAGACCAGCATCTGGCATAGGTCCAAAGCGGGGAAGAAGCAATGGCTTCTGCGTTGTGGCAAGCCAAGGCTCATGCCCTGCCAGACTCAGCCCCTGTCTGCTTCTCAGCCATGTGCTGTCTTCTTGTGGAACATTTGCACTGGAAGGATTTTCAGGGATCACCCAGGCCTAGAATGCCAACACAAGTCGCGTGTGCCTGCCACCCCCAGCCCACGGCCATGGCAAGGCAGAAGTCACCAAAATTGCACGATTTTTGCCATCAAGCTAGGATGTGCTGCAGGGCCTTTCTTAACACAGTGCACTGATGGCAAGCAACTGGACACACAAGATGAGGCATTTGCTTTCCCTGTCATGCTGTCATTGACAGAGGGGGAAACTGAGAGCCAGACAAGGGAGGGCCTTGTCCCAGGGCAGAGAGCATGTTGGGGCTGGGGTAGGGGTGGGGTGTGTTAAGAAACACCCATCTTAGAATATCAACTGGTTCAGCCACTGTGGAAAACAGTGTGGAGGTTTCTCAAAAAAACTAAAAATAGAGCTACCATATGACCCAGCAGTTCCACTCTTGGATATATATCTGAAAAACACAAAAACACTAATTCCAAAAGATATATGCATTGCAATGTTCTAGCACATTATTAACAATTCAAGGTATGAAAGCAGCCTAAATGCCCATCAACAGATGAATAGACAAAGAGAATATATATGGAATATATATGGAATATATATGTATACACCCATACACACACACTCACACACACACACACAATGGAATACCACTCAACCATTTCATAAGAATGAAAATTTGCCCTTGGTAGTGACATGGAGAGACTTAGAGAGTATGATACTAAGTGAACAAAGTTGAACAGAGAAAGACAAGTCCTGTATAATATCACTTGTGTTGTCTAAATATAAGCAGAATCTAAAAAATATGACAAATTAGTGACTATAACAAAAGGAGCAGACTCACAGATATAGAGATAAAACCAGTGCTCACCACTGGCGGGGCTGAGGGCAATACAGGGGCAGGCGTGGGAGGCATGAACTATTGGATGGCAGGCTCAAGGATGTGTTGTACGACACAGGGAATATAGCCAATATTTTGTAATAACTGTAAATGGAAAATAATCTCTAAAACTGTATGAAAATTTAGAAAAGAAACACCCACCTTGAGTTTAAGTTGCAAAACCCCAGAGGCTGGCACAGACCCCGCAGTGCTATTTCCCTCTCTGGTAGTTGCCTCTGTCGTAGCTTGCCATCCCTTCATAGCTCTCATCACAGCTGTGATTATTCGAATGAGATGCTTGTTTTTTTTCCTTCCTACCTGGCTGTAAGTTCAGGGGTCTGGGGTTACATCTGTCTTCTTAACCACTCTGCTCCGGTGCCTCGTGGACAGCAGACACTCAGTGCCCGTGTGTTGTTGACGGCGTGAGCTGACGGCTGGCGGGGTAAATGTACGCAGTCCCACATCCTTTTCCCATCCCATGGCTGGCTGCTTGGCCCCCACTGGCCTGCAGAGGACAAGCGGGCCCCTGGGGGCAACAGTGGACCCAGGCACCAGGCTGGTCACATCTATGCCAGTACATGGTAAGCAGCCAGCCCAGGTGGTACCTGAACTTCCTGTGGGGAAACTGAGGCCTCCCCCCCCACATCCCCCCAGAGCTACAGTAATACCGGAGTGTTGCTCACAAAGCTGGAGCTGAGTGGGCGGAGTCTCTGACTTCTGGCCTGGCTTCTGGGCACCCAACCTGGCCACCAGCCCCCGTGTCTATAGTTCAGGGGCTGACTTTTCCTGACAGCTGGGCCCCTTGGGAGCTGTGTGTGCCAATGCCAAAACAAACAGCGGTGATGGAGGTGGGGGCGGGAGATGGCTGCAGGGCCCCGGTTCCTTTGCTTTCCTGAACAGTCGGGGGCCGGAGCCCCCGAGCAGCCAGGCCCCCTGCTCCCTCCATTGTTCCTCGTGATGGTTTCCAGATGCCGAGGAGTCACAGGTTTGGGGCCGGGCCAGGAGAGCAGGCCAGCCCTCCCCCAGCACCCCGCCTCCACCTCCACCACCAGCCCCGCTTAAAGAGATGGCTCTTCTCCTCACCCGAGGCTCTTGTATGGTTTTGCCTAGCAGCCTCACTGTCCTGTATCCAGACCAACTGCTGGGGTGAGGAGCCCTGGGCTCCCTTCCCAGCTCTGAGCCTAACTTCCTGTGTGGCTTGGGCTAGTTACTTGCCTTCTCTGTGCCTCTTTATTCTGGGCTGTAGAATGGGCCTGAGGGAACAGGGAGGTGTGGAAAAGACAGTATCTGATCCATGCTCCTACTCTAACAGACTGTTATCAGACTCATCTGAAACAGCGGTTCCCAAAGTGGGTCCCTGGACCCACAGCGTCAGCATCACCTGGGAACGGGTTAGAGATGCGGATTCTCAGGCCCAGCCCAGACCTGTGGATTCCAAAGCTCTAAGGATGGGCAGTGGCCGGGTGATGACAGCCCCCAGGTGGCTCTGACGCAGCTGGAGGTGAATAACAACCTGTGCTCCAGAAATAAGAGCTTAGGCGTCGGGAGTCAGAAAGATGGCACACAGACTTCGCAGCTCAGTGGTTTTGGAAATAAGCCTTGGTTTCCTGGTGAGGAAAGTGGATGGATATTCCTACGCTGTGCGTGGTGGGATTACTGTGCTGATTAAATGAGATAGATACCATGCAGCCAGGTCAGCCCAGCTCCCACACCTGAGCTCCTCTGGGACAGATGCTCCATGAGGGCAGGTTCCACACCTGGCTCACACCACCATCAGCACTTTAAAGGAGCAGGTTCAGAACCCTGGTGAAGGGGCGTGTGCTTTCATAGGAGTGCAGCGGGCTCTGGTGCTGCCTGGATCTGGGCACAGAGGACACGAGATGAGCTGCAGAAGGGGTTGAGACCAGAGGGGTGCCTGGAAGAGGAGCAGTCCAGGAAGGCTTCCAGGGGGAAGTGCAGCTTCCCATGGGATTTTATTGGGAGACAAGGTATGCAGAGTGTGAACAGTGGTGGGACTGGTGTGCAGAGACGATGTGAGAATGAGTACTATCAGCCAGCCTCCTCCTGTAATGGGCACATATCACTCCCCTCCCATCTCAGCATCTCTGGCCAGTTCCCAGGTGATGCTGCAGGTCCAAGGACCCACTTTGGGAACTGCTGTTTCAGATGATTCTCATAACAGTCTGTTAGCGTAGGAGCATGGATCAGATACAGGTCTTTTCCACACCTCCCCGTTCCCTCATGCCCATTCTACAGCTCAGGATACAGAGGGCCAGAGAAGGCAAGTAACTGTTGCCTTCTTACAAGGATGAGGCTTATTGTCATGTGGGGCTGCCCCAGAAGGTCGGTGCTGGAGACCAGAGCAGAGGTCTGTGTGCTGCCGTGGGAGCCAGCCAGACCTGAGTTTGGATCCCAGCTCTGCTGCTTCCTGGCTGTGTGATCCCAGGCAAATCTCCCAACTTGTCTGTGCCTTGGATTTCTCATCTGTCAAGGTTATAGTGAGGACGGAATGGCTGCTGGAGGTAACTGCACACGGCAGGAACTATAAGGGTTTTAACAGCTGGGCCCAGGGAGGAGGATGGACCATCTGAGGCCAGACAGTATGGCTCCATCATCCTGGCCGCTACAGACCCCACTGCACTGAGCACCCTTGCTCTTGGAGACAGTGGGGGAGGCACAGTTTTGCCAGGTTTTCCTGCCCCTGGGTGAAAAAGCAATGTCAGCTGCAGCCTGGACTGTGGGGGTGGCAAATAACTCACTTCCTCCCTGTGACCACCTAGAAAAGTCACATAAGGCAGCTCTTCCTCTGCCAGGCCCCACAATGGGAAGATGTGTGCCGTGGTCTGCTGCCCCGCAGTGAGCATGAGAGATCCACGTACGCCTCTATGCACCCAGGCACATGTGCATTTACATGTCCACACACCCTCCTCTCCACGGCCCATTCTCTGATTTTAATACCAGCCATCACCGTGGAACCACAGTAAAGGCTGGCAGATGTCTGGGCTGGCTTCCAGGAACCTCTTTAACCCCTGCTCTGCCCAATGACAGTTGTCACAGATGACCCTGAAACCAGTCCCCAGCCATGTGGCCCTCGTTCGGCCATGAGGGAACTGGATGACTGCCAGAAAGACTGGGATTGAAGGCCTGCCACTTACTTGCTTTGTGACCTTGGATAGGTGACTTAACCTCTCTGGGCCTCTGTTTCCTCATCTGGAAACAAGGTCATAATGAAGCCACCTATAAGCCAAGTGTGTGGCCCATGCTGGCGCTCCATTCCTCCCTGTGGTTGTTGCCATCTCCCAAGCATCTCAAGCTCCAACACTCACCTGATGAAAGTTCTCAGAGGTAGACAGCTCTCTTCTCTTTCTGCCCCTCGGGATCAGGTCAGGAGGTGGAGACCCAGAGAGAGGAGCAGTTGATGTCAGTACGGAGCTGAGGCTGGAAGTCGGGCCTGCAGCTTCTCACCAGGCCGCCTGGGAGCCCCAGCCCTGGCTCCTGCCAGAAGGGCCCCCAACTGCTGACGTCAGCGTTTCATTGGCCAGGGCAGATCCGATTTCTTTTCTGGCACTTGGCCACCCTCCACACCCTTCCCCCACTGCTATTTTGAGCTGAGTTCCCCTGTCCTCCCCTCCCAGGGCTGTGACCCTCACACCCAAAGCACCACTGTAGGCTGAGGCCATCACCTCTTACCCACATGCCTTCCTGCCCCAGCACTGGTGCAGAGCCTCCCTCCAGCCAGGTGGAGCTGGGCTGGTTACAGCCACATCTAGACAGGTTGCGTGTGGCCAGACCTCACCAGGGGTGGCCTCAGATGCAGACCAGGGCCAGACAATCTGTAGAGATGGTGCTGGTGTCCCGAGGTGGCCCTCCAGAGAGCTCAGCACACCCCAGAAGGGGGCGTCCTGGGAGGAGGCTTCTGCCTGCGGGACCCCCACCCGGACCCACACACCTCACCCATCACCAGCACTGCCCACACCTCTGTCCCCTCCAGCTGTTGTTGTGGCCTGGCCCCACCCAGGTGCTTCAAGAGCCTCTCGTGGTCCCAGAGCACTCAGAGACTACTGGGAAACTAGATGGAAGAAACGGCAGTTTTCAAAAAGTTCTTTAAATTCAGGATGAAATCTCTGGCATGCCAGATCATCCCTGGCATGCCAGAGGCCGGGTCAGGGCGGGACATGACCCTCAGCCAAGCGAGTGGTGCAGACCACAAAGTCCCCTGGGAGTTTGGGGAGCCAGGACTTCTCTGAGGGAGGCAGCCGAAGGGCTCTGTGCTAGGGCTCGAGCCTGGGACTCGAGTGGCATGAACACCCCAAGGAGGGCAGTTAACCCTGTCTGGGAGGTGGGAGACCAGATGGAGTGGCCTTGGAGTTTGGCCTTGAGTACAGCAGCATACACCAGGTGGAGAAAGTTTGGGGGGGTAGGGGCAGGGAATAGCAAGAGCAAAGGTGTGAGGGCAGAGGGCGGTGAGTTATTTGCAGGAAATGATTTCGTTGTTGTTGGAATAGAAGTTTGGTAGGAGGGAGCAGCAGCGATAAAGGTGAGGTCAGCCGACAAAGGTGAGGTCAGCTGGGCCAGAGGGGGAGGAGTCTGAAAGTCTCGAGTGTTCTGCCTCCATCCTGCAGGTCCTGGGGCTCTGAAGCCTCACGTGGCCACCTGAGGGCGACTCTGCCTGGCTAGACCCGGGTTGCGGCCACCACAGGGGAGGGGCACAGTCCGAAGAAAGGGTTTGCCAGGCAAACGGGCCACCCAAACAGGGATGCACCGGGCTCTGGGAACCCGCTCAGGAGAACAAATGGTTTTCAGAGCAGCATCCAGCTCTTGGCCAACCACACAGTGGTTGCAGACCTTCTGTCCATCGCATCCACCCGTCAGCGGTGGCGGCAGGACGAGCAATCGCTGTCTCTGCAGTCACAGGAGGGGAGGAAAACCCAGGCCTTTTGCAATCGCTCTGATTCGGATGTTTTCTGCCCCTCTGGACTGGCCGCCCTTCCCCTCCCGCCCCTGAGCTCTGATCCGTGCGGTTTTGCTAATGGAGGAAAGCCAGAAGCAGGAAACAGATAGCTTAGGGAGTGGCTGTTCATGTGATTACAAAGTCTCTGGTTTCCCAAAAGTTTTGCCTGAGAGCAAGTCCAATTGCCTGGCCTTGGGGTGGGATTTGGAGAGAGGGGTTCCTGTGGCAGGGAGGGTAGCTCCTAGGAGTGCTGTGCCCAGAGGCGTAAGGGGGGTGGTGTCAGGGGCCTCTGCACTGCTCTGGGTCCTGGAGGGGCTTCTTGGCCTCCGTCGGGGTGCCCATCCTGTATGTTTTCTCCTTCCCTTTCGGTTCGTCTCCCCCCCTTCTCTCTGCCCTCGCCTGTCACTCCTCACCCCCGCCTCCTCCCGCAGCCCGGTCTTTGCAGTCTCCTGGCTCCCAGCCCACACCCCCTCCCCACTCCTGCCCGGCTCTGCCTCTGGCCTCTGCCTGTCAGCCGCCCCTTGTCTTCTCTGCTCCATCTCTGCCCTCTCCCTGTCTCCTCACTCCCCCTCGGTGCCCCCTCCCCAGGGTTTTCCTGAGACCTTTTCCTGGCACTGTGAAAGCGTCATTGTTCCCTTGCACTTTGACAAACCCTAGTGTTGTGGAATCAGGATGGCATTTTTGCGGTGGCTTTGGGCTGGGAACGGGGTGGGAGGGGTGGTGAGGAGGCTGGGCCTTCAGGGCTCCTGCTGGGCTGCGGCAGGAACCCAGAAAAGGGGAGGGGGCCTAGAGGAGGCAGCCAGGACGCCAGTGCTCAGACAAGGGGGCCCTTGAGTCTCGGGAGGAAACCCAGGGGGCCTCTTGCAGTGTCCTTCCTCCCTCCCGGCAGCCTGCCGGCCGCAGGGCCCAGCCCACCTGTCCCTCTGATCTCCTGCTTCCTCTGGGGCCTCCGCAGAGCCCGCAGCTGCCTCGGCCAGGCTGCAGAGGCTGAGGAAGCCCTCCTGCCAGCCTCCCCGGGCCGTGTGTGTGGACACATGAGTGTGGGGGACTTGGGAGGGTGGCTTAAGCGGAGTCACAGAGAACAGGGGAAGAAGAAGCGTGGGTCCTGGCACTGCACAGGCTTAAGCTCAGATGCTGGCCCCACTGCTTCCTAATTCTGTGACTCTGGGCACCGCTGCCCCATCTGCAGCCTCAGGTTCCTCATCCGTCGGTAGGGTTCAGAGTGCTGGTTTTATAGGGCTGTTGCATCAATTAGAGATCATTTCGCATGTCCTGCATTGGACCCGTTGCCTGTCATCTGGGAGGACTGGGTGAAGAATAGCCTCTACCCGAGGACATGGGTCTGAGAATGTTTCTGCAGGTGTGAGTCTGACTTGAGCCAGAGCCTGGAAGTGTGTGTCCGAGGGTGTCTGTGACTGGTGTAGGCCACGCTTGGTGAAAGGGTCACACAGGGTCGACTCCTTTGGAAGGCCCCAGACTGTGCAAGCATTCCTCATCTGTCCTGTTTATTTCCATATTCCTGGAATGTTCCACAGAGCCTGGTGCAGAGCAGGTAGTCAGTAAATGTTAGTTGAATGAGTGAATAATTACAGTGGTAGCCAAGGGTTGGCTCTCAGAGGTAGGGTCGTGGTCCTAGGAGCAGGCTTGTTCTCTCCTTTTCTCACAACCATTTCAGGAGCAGGTGTGCATGAGATAGGAGGTATAGCAGATCAGGTTCAAGTCTTGGCTTCAAGGCTGTGAGGCCCTGCATAGGTTGCTTGGCCTCTCTGGGCCTCCATTTGCTCTCTCATAAAATGGAAGCGCTGTGGAGTGACAAGTTGGCAAGCGGCTGGCACATGGTGGGTGCTCATGAAATCTTGGCGTCCCAGCTCCTCTACGTCAGCCCCTTCACTTGGCAGAAGAAGAAACTGAAGTTCCAAGTTGGGCCCATGAGAGCCAGGGCTGAGCCCAGGCCTCTGATCGTAGGAGTGCCAAGGGCAGGGGTGCCCCCATGGGCCTAAGGAAGGGGAGCTCAAGAGAAGAGGTTCTGGGAAAGGGGTGCTCCTCCAGGAAAGGCCCCCAGCCCTTAGAGAGGGTCCCCAGAACCCTCTTGGGCTTTCCAGGAAGAGTCAGCAAGACTGCAGCAAGAGTCCTGGGCCCTTCCGCCTCTGTGTCTTCATCTATGGAAAGGGCATCTCAAACCCAGGGCTCTTTCCCTCTCTACTCTAGGCCAGCACCACCTCAGCCACCTGGCCACAGAGCGCATGCAGACAGGGACAGGGAGCCAGCACGGAGCCCATCTGATCCTTATTTCTTCCCCTCCTCTCCCGACTCAGCCATTTCCTCTCAGCTGGATGCACTGTGGGGCCAGCCTAGTGCTCCCTGGCTGAGAGGGCCAGCGTGCGTGGGGCTGCCGGGTTGTACTATGGGCCCCAAGAAGGATAACCTGCCCAGTGGATTGCAGCACACTAGGCCTCCCTGTCCCTCACTATCTCTCAGAGTTTGCTCAAACTCATGTCCACTGAGTTGATGATGCCATCCAAGCATCTCACCCTCTGTCGTCCCCTTCTCCTGCCCTCAGTCTTTCCTGGCATCAGTCTTTTGGAATAAGGTGGCTCTTCGCATCAGGTGGCCAAAGTATTGGAGATTCAACTTCAGTGTCAGTCCTTCCAATGAATGTTCAGGATTGATTTCCTTTAGGATTGACTGGTTTGATCTCCAGGCTAACCAAGGGACTCTCAAGAGTCTTCTCCAGCACCACAGTTGGAAGGCATCAATTCTTATTCTAGAGATGGGGAATGGAGAAGGCAATGGCACCCCACTCCAGTATTCTTGCCTGGAAAATCCCATGGACAGAGGAGCCTGATGGGGCTGCAGTCCATGGGGTTGCTAAGAGTCAGACACGACTGAGCGACTTCACTTTCACGCATTGGAGAAGGAAATGGCAACCCACTCCGGTGTTCTTGCCTGGAGAATCCCAGGGATGGGGGAGCCTGGTGGGCTGCCATCTATGGGGTCGCACAGAGTCGGACACGACTGAAGCAACTTAGCAGCAGCAGAAGCAGAGATGAAGAAACTGAGGCCCAGAGAGGAGAAGGGATGCCCCAGGGGCACCTAGCATGCAGGGCCCATGGCAGTAACAGCCCTTTCTTGCCTCTTACTCTCCCGGCTGTGTGAGTCCCTCATCTTTGTGCCATCCTGGCACAGTGCAGGGCAACTGAGAGAGTGGGCTTGGGTCAGCGGTCTGGGTTTAAGTCCAGACTCCACCCCCTGCTGGCAGTATAGCTTTGGGTGAGTTACTTAACCTCCTCGTACCTGTGTTCTCATTCGAAACCTGAGACTAAGCATACTTGACTCACAGGTGATGGTACAAAGAGTGCCTGGCTCCTAAGAGACACCTCGTGAGTATAGCTGTTAGTCTGTCCCAGAGTTCACCAGGGCACAGGATGCTCTGTTGGGCAGGCAGAGGTGGTGTGACCAGAGCTGGGCTGAGACCTTGCAGCTGGGGCCCGTAGCCGAAACCGTGATCCTGAGAACAGAGGCTGTACCTCCTGGGACAGAAGCCAACGTGGAGTCGTCACGTGCAGGGCATAGCCTCAGGTCCTCATCACCCCAGCTCACTGCCTCCTCCTGAGCCAGGGTCCCTGAGATGCTCTCCTTCGAGCGACCAAAGGTGATGATGTCATCTCCCTGCAAAAAACTCAATCTAAAAAAGGCTAAGAGGAAAACAAGTTTCACCCTGAAGCCTGACTCACTCCTGGTGGGACTTCAGGAAGCAGGGGCAGGAACATGGATGGGCAGAGTGACCAGCCAGACTCTTATGTTACGTGACAGGTGTGGATGATTCTAGCTGTTCTCAGCATTGAGGGAGCAAATGGGGTAGAGGGGGTGGGAAGCCCACACCATGGCTGAGGGCAGGGCAGCTCTGCGAACACGTGTTCCAACAGACCCAGCAGCCAGAGGTTGACCATTGCCCCACACCCAGGCCCAAGAGGACAAGTACAGACAGAGCTGCCATCTCTGGTTCACCACCTTGGGAAAGTGCAGGGCGCCCCCTTGTGGGAAGGAGGGGCCTGCAAGTCAGGGCCATCGTTTTCTCTATTACAGTAATACCTACCTACTCGTTTGAGACAATTAATTAGAGCAGAGCATCCTGTCTCATAGAGGCAACCTCTGAACGTTTCTGACTGATTTCCCTCCTACCCTCTTCTTGCACACATTTTTTCTTTTCACAGTTTTACTCTGGGAGCAGACTATATTTGATTGCTTATCCTGCTTTCTTATAAAAATGGTTTCCCAAACCCTTTTTAAGAAATCCTCCGAAATGTTTTAATGGTTTTGTTGTCGTTTGTCCAGTGGGTGTGACATCACGAAGGGAACCAGGGCATTAGCTTTTTCCAACTTGTCACTATCATAAACAGTGATGTGATGGTCATCTTTGAACTTCCCTGTGGTCTGCATCTCTGATCTTTTATTTCCTTAGAATGGTCACCCAGGTATAGATTTGCTGGGGGGAAGGAATGGGCATGTTCTCTAAAACCTTGCCGCCGAGTTGCACTATGGAAATGCAGTAGGAAGTGTTCCTGCTCGGCCTCCACCCCCAGCAGTTCTGAGTGTGTTCCCTTTCCACACCTGCCTGGTTGGCCTTCACCAGCAAGAAGAGTTGGGAGGACTACAGAGTTGAAGTGTCCTCAGAGTGACCTGGTCCCACTGTCTGACCAGGGCAAAAGTCCCCTTGGCAGTATCCCTAATAGTTGTTCACCCAGTCACTGCTTGCATACCCCTAGTGACAGGGAGCTCACTACCTATTGGTCAGCCACACAGGAAATCTCATGGGCTGTTGGAAAGAAGACACTGAGCCACCCCCAAGAAGTGTCCAGGTAGCATCAGCATCATCTGCATCTCTCCCCAAGCTTCTGGCATGCCTGGATGACGCCCCACCCCCTACCCTCTGCCCAGCTTTGTCCTGGCTGCTCCCTGGCACGAGTTCTCCTTCCGACCTCCATGCCAGCCACCATCTCTCACTTCCCAGGCTGCCCTCCATGCTGATTCTAGCCTGGTCTGGAGGTCAGAGGATCTGATCTCTCGTCTCAGCTCAGTCCCTGATTGGCTGTGTGTCCTGGAGCAGGTCCCTTGGGTTCTTTGGTCCTTAAGGGGGCCTGTCTGTGCTAAGAGGGCTGGCTCCTGAGCCCCACTGAGCTTTGCCTGGGCTCCTGGCACACGTGATCTCCCAGAGGGGAACGTGGCAGGGGCCCAGGTCAGGAGAGCCCAGTCAGTCTTGGCTTCCTTCCCAGCCGGGGTGGGTGGTGGCCCCTGCGAGGCTGTCAGCAGTCACTGCTCACACTGACGTTTATGAGCAGAGGCCGTGCCTTTCTGGGAGGAGAGGCGGCGGGGGGAAGTGTTGGGGGTAGGGAAGTCTTTGTCCCATCCAAAATTCTTACTCCCTTTGGCCCTGCCCTCATCTGTAAGCACAGCCACGATGGGACGGAGTCCTTCCGGGAAGAGGCTGCTGTCTACCCAGAGCTGCCTGTTGACCTGCCTTCCCCTCCATCCCCTGCCTCCCTGTCCCTGCTCTACAGGTCATCTCTCCCCCTCTGACCCACAGGAGGGCAAAGCCACTGGGCTAGGCTGAACTGGAGGCCTGGGGGATTTTTCCTCCTGAGTGCAGGCCTCTGCTTCATGGTGTGGACGCACTTAGGAATGACAGACAGGAAGGGCGAGTTAACTGTAGGCTCGTGGGAAAGCCTCCTGAGCCTGACCTCCTGCCCTTGTACTCTGGAAACTCTTTGGCAAGTCCTTCAACATGCCTCAGTTTCACCATCTGTTAAGAGGGTCGATGATATTCCCTGCCCCATAGGATTATGGGAAGAGTTAAATGGGAGCTCAACAGGCCGTGGAACCATGAGCACAACGCCTAGCCCACAGTTGGTGCTTCGTAAAAACCCGTTCTCTTCCCTCTTCTCTTTGTCCTCTCCACAACATCCGCAGAGCTTTCACAGCCCTTCTGTACTTTTCTTGGCTCTCTCTCCGAGGATTCCAGCAGGTGAAGACACCTAATGCTGTTCATCTTTTGCTTGCGCCTTCCCTGCTCAACCGCAACTCCGGGATGGTGAGCCCAGCCTCTCCCTAGGCTTTCCTCTCATCTTTAGGACTTGCCTCTTACAGTTTGTGCTCAGTGGTCTCAGCCCCGGTCTCCACATCACCTGGAACATACCTGCTCCCTCTCCCTGTACAAGGTCCAGAAGCGAATGCTCCTGAAATCACTAATGATTACTGAGCACTTGCAATGTCCATCCGCCGAGCTAAGACCTTCATCAGTATGAATGCATCAAATTCCTCCAGTAGCCCTGGGAAGGCTGGCCCATTATCATCATCCCAGGTTTCTGGTTTTGGAAACCAAGGCACAGAGAGGTTGTATGATTTGCTGAAGGTCCCCCAGACAGTCACAGGTAGAGACAGAATATGTCATTGCTAGCATCTGGTCCTGAAATCTGAGATCTGAGCCACGTCCTGTATGGCGGGGAGTCAGAGCTGGCCCTCCTGGTGCCTGGCCTGGTGACAGTTGTTTGGGAAAGGTGTGCTGGTCTGGCAGAAGCCCCTGTCGCTGGGACCTGCCTGGCCACTCACAGTCCCTGATAGAAGGCTCTGGAATGGCTGGTTTTCTGGTTACACAGAGTGGCAATACTCCCCGCCTTACCCCTTGCTCATCTCTCATCTTCTTGCTGCTTCCTTTGGTGCACACACAGTATCTTCTTTATTTGTGTAGCTTTCCTTCTTGTTCATTTCTGAAGCAGAGACTTTGGGGGGACTGCATTGTCAGTCCTGCCCCGATCCTCACGCTCTGTGCTGCTGAGTGCCCCAGGATACCTCGACTCCCACCTCTGACACCTTGACCCCTGCCCTTGGCCCCAGATGTATGAGGTCGGGTGCCAGGTCCCATCAATCTCTGAACCAAGAGGCCTGCAGAACCAGATCTCAGGGTGGGTCTGGCTGGTGAAGAACCACATTTCCCACCTCCACCAAGGAGCCTGGAATCCTACCATTGGTGCGGCATCCCGTGCCTATCCCGGTTCCCCTGTGAAATGTAGGTGCCTTTCAAGGGCTTCCCTTGTGACTCAGCTGGTAAAGAATCAGCCTGCAGTGTGAGAGACCTGGGTTCAATCCCTGGGTTGGGAAGATCCCCTGGAGGAGGGAACGGCTACCCACTCCAGTATTCTTCCTTGGAGAATTCCATGAGCAGAGCAGGCTACAGTCCATGGGTTTGCCAAAAACTGGACACAACTGAGCGTCTTTCACTTTCACTTCTGGGCTTCCCTGATATCTCAGTTGGTGAAGAATCCGCCTGCAATGTAGGAGACCTCGGTTCAGTTCCTGGGTTGGGAAGATTCTCTGGAGAAGGCAACAGATACCCACCCCAGTTATCTGGCCTGGAGAATTCCATGGACTGTATGGTCCGTGAGGTCACAAAGAGTCAGACACGACTGAGCGACTTTCACTTTGAGAACAAGGACCACGAGGCTGAGTTCATCTAGTCTCTTATTTCAGGATTACTGGAGAAGGGAGGCTGTGGAAGTTGTGGGCACCAGGAACCAGGTAGAAAAGGTGCCCCCCAGAAGCGGTTCGAGGGCTCACTGCAGTGTCCCTATCTTGAGACCAGCACAACTCAGAGCATCTTCAGAGTCATAAGGTGGCCTCTCTACTGCACACTGACTGGACCCTGGGCCTTGACCGCACGCGAAGCGCTCCTTCTGGCATAACTGGTCTCTCCCTTGACTCTGATCAGTGCTGAGAGTCAGCGCTGCCTCGGAGCTCAGGCGGAGTCTTCTCCCCAGGATATCACGGCTGCCAGGAAGGCCAGGAAGGATCCAGACATAAGGCAGTGGGCCCAGAAGACCCGGGCTGCGTTGCTGTCACCTTCTAAGTTTAGATTTACGCATTCAGCATGTATGTCCCTTTTTAGGATTTTGTCTGTAATTCTAGTAGGCTGTCACCAAATGGTGGTAACGGTGCCTGGGCAAAAAAGACATGCTTAGTGGAGGAAGAAGTTATTATTTTATATACCGCTGTTGTTCTCCATTAGTAAATAATACTAACAAATCCTCCTCTTTTATTTGCCAGACAGTGTTCTGAGTGTTCTGCCTCACTTGATCCTCAGAACAGGCTTTTGTGGTAACTCTGTCACTAATCTTGTGAAGTAACTTGCCCAGGATCACAACCAGGGTTTGGATCCGGAGTCTGTGTTCTTGACCTTTATGCGCTACTTTGGGAACAAACAAATACCCAGGGAAACATTTCTATGGAGGCACACTGTCTCACAGCACAGGACTTCTGTCTTAAAACATTTCTTGCTGTATTTATTTGGCAGCTTCGGGTCTCAGCTGCAGCGCGCAGGATCCTCGTTGCATCGTGCGGATCCTTCTAGCTCGAGCCGAGCACGAGCTCCCTAGTTGAGCTATGCTGGCTCCAGAGTGTGTGGGCCCAGCCATTGCAGCATGCAGGCCTGGCCGCCCCGCGGCACGGGAGATCCGAGTTCCCCAACCAGGGATCGAACCTGCGCTCCCTATGTCGGACTTGCGTCTCTTGCTTGGCAGGCAGATCCTGTACAGCTGAGCCACCTGAGAAGCTCTAATGGGATATTATTTGGCACCAAAAAGGAATGAAGTCCGGATGCATGCTGAAATGTAGATGAACATCACACTGAGTGAGAGAAGCCAGACACAAGAGGGGCAATCATCTTATGATCTACTTACCTGAGATGTCAATAACAGGGAACCTATAGAGAGAAAGTTAAATTAGTGGTTTCCTGGGCCTAGGTGGGGTGAGGAAGTGGGGGTTGGACATTGAATGACTGTTAATGAATGCAGAGTTTCTGTGGGGGAATAACAAATAGTGTTCTAAAATTAGACTGTAGTGATGGTTGTATAACTGCGAATATACCAAAACCCATTGAACTGCACACATTAAATGGGTGAAATATTAGCTATATAAATAGTATCTCAGTAAAAATGCTTAAAAAAAAACAAAACACCGTGTAGGAGAGAGCTAGTTTCTTTAATAAAGTACAGTTGCAAATCAACAAGAAAAATATCAAACCCCAGCAGAAAAAAAAGAATCACAAAGGAAACACAAATGATTCTTAAATGCAAAAATTCTGTCTTGTTTGTAATACATATCATATAAGTCAAAGCTACTCTGAGAAGTCTGCCTCCTAGATTAGCAATGATGAAAAGTATTGATGAGTGGGAATGTTAAATTGATACAACTGCAGCTGGGGGTGGGGAAAGGACACTAATGGTAACTGTCATCTTTAAAAATGAAAAGGGCACATACCCATATACCCAGCAATTTCACTTTTAGGAACTTACTGGGCAAATATACTCTCATATGTGCAAAATTATATATACACACATGGAAGTGTTAGTTGCTCAGTTGCGACCAGCTCTTTGTGACCCCATGGTCTGTCCATGGAATTGAATTCTCCAGGCAGGAATACTGGAGTGGGTTGCCATTCCTTTTTCCAGGGGATTTTCCCAACCCAGGGATTGAACCTGGGTCTCCTGCACTGCAGGCAGATTCTTTACCATCTACACACACACGTTTATATATGCAAAGTTATTCGTTGCAGCGCTGCTCGTGATAGACGAGCAGAGACAATCTAGGCAGTTGCAGCGTGATGGGAAAGCACTAAAGCTTGCGCAGAGTTACATGCTATGCTGCTCTTAACAACACAATACAGCAGCTCTGATTGTACTGATTGATCTGGGGGAAATATTTTATATATGTATGTCTATGATTATTATGCAGTGAGAAAGGGAAGATGCAGAACCAAGTGTGTAATCTGTCTCCGTATGAGTGAGGGAAAAGAAAGGATGTGCATACGTATGTGCATGCTGCTCAGTTCAGCTCAGCTCAGTCGCTCAGTCGTGTCCGACTCTGCAACCCCATGAATCGCAGCACGCCAGGCCTCCCTGTCCATCACCAACTCCCGGAGTTCACTCAGACTCACGTCCATCAAGTCAGTGATGCCATCCAGCCATCTCATCCTCTGTCGTCCCCTTCTCCTCCTGCCCCCAATCCCTCCCAGCATCAGGGTCTTTTCCAATGAGTCAACTCTTCGCATGAGGTGGCCACAGTATTGGAGTTTCAGCTTTAGCATCAGTCCTTCCAGTGAACACCCAGGACTGGTCTCCTTTAGGAATGTATATGCTGTATGCCTTTGAAAATGGAGAGCTCATCTTTGGGGTGGTCTAAAAGAAATTAACACAGCTGCCGAGTAAGGGAGCAGGTGGCTGGGAGCAGGGCTGCGGAGAGACACGCTTTCACTGCTTCCGAGGTTGTGTTCTGCCCACGTTGCCCCTTCAGGGGCCATTTAAACCACTCCACCCTGGGCCATGTGTCGGTAGGTATGTGCCCGCCAGCTGCCCCTTCATGACAGCGGCATTAAAGGAGTCATTCCTTGCTGCCAGCAACTACTTTCTTTCTTAACTCTAAAAACCCACCCCCAGCTCCGTTCCTCATCCCCGTGCGAGTCTCCCAGCCTTGGGATTCCCACGTGAGCTCTGGGCTGACTGGTGTCCTCTGGACCTGGGACAAAAAGGTGTCCTCGTGTCCGCACCTGGGGACACAGGGCATGAAGGCTGAAGGGAGAGGCCGTGGGGACCCGGTGGGGCATTGTTTTGGCCGGGTGGACCCCAATCCCTTGTGTTTGCTTCCTGTCCTCTAGGCACGCCCCAAAGGTGAGGGTCTGACCCCGTACCAGGGCAAAAAGCGCTGCTTCGGCGAATACAAGTGTCCCAAGTGCAAGAGAAAATGGATGAGCGGCAACTCCTGGGCCAACATGGGGCAGGAGTGCATCAAGTGCCACATTAACGTGTACCCGCACAAGCAGGTGAGGGGCAGGGGCAGGGAGCAGGCGGGGGTGCAGGGAGCAGGCAGGGGCAGGTGAGGGGCGGGGGTGCAGGGAGCAGGCGGGGGCAGGTGAGGGGCGGGGTGCAAGGGAATGTTCGGAGTGGGAGGAGGAACAGGGGAGCAGGTGGGGTGTATTCAAGGGTCTTTATCTAGAACAGATAGAGGAGGGTTACCTTTTCTCTTACTGAGCTTCAGTTTGCTCCTTCATACCCTGCCGGCCACATCTATCCAAGTGAGCCCTTTCCTTTCCTTGTCTCGTCGGAAATGAGGGGTGGGGGCGGTTGGAGAGAGAGAGGGCCTGTTTTCCCAGGCAGGGAAGGGGAATAAAGGGGCAAATGGTACCAAGACCCTGAGACCACAGACCCACGTGAATTTTGAAAGGAATGAACTGGAGGTGCGACTGTGACACAAAGAGGGATGAGAGGGTGGCGGAGTGCTGTAGAAAAGCGCCCTTCATCGGTTCATTTGCCCAGTTGGCGCCTGTATACAAGGCAGCTGCTGGGTGCCTGGGACTGTGCAACAGGGCTGGTGGCCAAGGGCCTGCTGCCCTACGGGGAGGGGATTGAGGTGGATCACCCCAGGGAGGCCCCACTCACTGCAGGCTGCAGAGAGGAGGAGGCATTTACTCTGGGAAACTACACCTGTCACGAGAGGGTGGATGACCATCCCAGGAAGAGGGTAGAGCAGGTGCAAATGCCCTGAGGCTGTTGGACTTGGGCTACTCAAGGCTCAGAGCTCAGTGAAGGAGCAGGAGGGTGGAGTGGGAGGATTAGGAGTTGATGGGACAGTCCCCAGAGGAATTTGGGGGGCCCCACAGGGTAACTAAGAGTCAGACACGACTGAGCGACTTCACTTTCTCTTTTCACCTTCATGCATTGGAGAAGGAAATGGCAACCCACTCCAGTGTTCTTGCCTGGAGAATCCCAGGGACGGGGGAGCCTGGTGGGCTGCCGTCTATGGGGTCGCACAGAGTCAGACACGACTGAAGCGACTTAGCAGCAGCAGCAGCAGCAGCAGGGTAGGGTAACACCAAGAAACAGCTTCATTTACAGGTGACTACTCTGGTTGTGTGTAGAGACTGGTCTAGAAGGGCTGGGAGGCGCGGGGAGACCAGTAGGCAATGAAACGGCAGTGATGCCAGGCAAGCCACAGGAAGTCTGTGGGCCTGCACCTGGGCCTGCCACAGAGCGGCATGGGACTGGATGTGGACAGCGAGGTGAGGCCAGGAACCCAGGAAGACAGTCACACTCTGGCTCGAGCTCCTGAGTGGATGGAGGTGGTCATGACCACGGTGGGCAGGCTGGGCTGGGGGCAGCTTGGGGTGGGGCATAGGTGTTCTAGATAAAGGCAAGAGACCTCTGTTACATGTTACATTTGAAGTGTTCCTGAAAATTCAGGTCAAGATGTCAAGAAGGCAGCTGGGTTTGTTTCTCTGAAGTTCATGTAAGAATTCAAGGTGGTTTATCGATACGTGGGTACCACTGGCCTAAAGATATTTAGGGAATGATGAGAGTCCCTGCAGAATATGGACAAAGTAGAGAAGGGATTCCCCAGACCATGTGCTGTGGAGTCCCAGCGTCCAGAGGTCAGATGAAGGAGGGGCATCCAGTGAGAAAGGCCACAATGCAGGGAGTCCCCGAGGCGGGAGGGGGCACCGTCCCGGGCTCAGACAGTGGCTGCTGCTGAGCTGTCAGCTGTCATGACCATGGAGAAGGGCCTTGAGGTTTGGTAACAAGGAGATGGTCCCGAAGCTTTTACTTTTACTGGAGGATTTTTTGAGCTGCAACCCAGGTCTGAAGAACCACTGAAGCCAACACCCTGCAGGTCAGGCATAAGCGGAGTGAAGATATTGATTCACAAGGGGATCTGTTGGCCAGGGTGGTGGTCCTGGTGGCAGAGGTTCCCTGGGCCAGGCTGCAGAGGAAATACCTTCACTGTCCACTTTTTCAAAGGGCATTGATTGTGGAGAGAAGCAGAGAGATGGGACCATAGCTGGAGTAGAGACAGGCCATTGAGATGGATGTTGTAAGGTGAGAGAGCCCGGAGCATGTTGTGGGTGAATGAGGGTGGCCCAGAAGAAAGTAAAAGCCTGGTGATACCGGGACAAGAGGCATGCGGCATGGTCAGCCCAGGAGGGAGGGGGGTGGGGGATGCCTGGGGAGGGACTTGGAGCAGAGAAGGGGAACCTCACTTCCAAGGCTTCTGTGTCTTCAGTGAAATGGGATGCGAAGTTTTCAGCTAAAAGCCAGGGTGAGGAGGGGTATGGTGAGCTTGCTGAAGGATGAGGGAGGAAGCGGGTCTCCCAGGAAAACATTACCAGACTGGCCAGCAGCATCCAAGCCCAGGGGAGCTTCAAGACTGTAACTGTCACCAAAGCCATCAGCTCGCTTCTGCGCCTTGCCCAGCCATGTTCATTGCACACGGGTGTGAGCCAGACAGCGCACGGGCTGAGGGCCGAGGTGCGCCAGGAGAGTGTTTCACAGGGAAGAGGGCCGAGTTTGGGGCATATTTGGAAAAGTGTGCTGTTGGGAATGCCTGGTCCGGGGGCATCAGCTAGTTGGTCAGGAAAGGAAGCCAGAGCAGCACTGACTGAAAGGTGGGGCCAGGACTGGGTTCAGGAGAGGAGCTGAGAGCTGCCACGAGAGCGGGTTTCTGAAGACCAAGTCCAGGGTGTGGCCAAGGAGTGTCGGGAGAGAAGGTTAGGGTTGGTGAGGGAGTCGGGTACTGAGGAGCTGGGGGTAGGGCAAGTCTCCCCTGAGGATGGCAGGAGCAGGGGGTGGAGGAGGGCACAGGGAAAGGGAAGCCAGAGGGTGGGGGAGGCTCCCCGAGGCAGTAGTGTCAGGCTGAGCTCTGAAGGGGCTGTGGAGGGTCGGCAGACCAAGGGGACTAGACTGGCATTGGGGTGGCAGACAGCAGCGTGCGCGTCTGGTGAGGGAAGAGCATGCGCAAAGTGGAGAGGATAGGAGAGCCGAGGAGGGAAGCTGGAGGGAGTTTGGAGGGAGGGGCGGGCTCAGAGACCGTGACCCAGAATTTGGTCTTTGTCCTACTAGGAGGTCTGGGAGTTGTCCAGGAGCGCTCTCGTGGCTGAACTATTTTGTGATTTTGTGACTCTTGTGCAGGCCTCCATTGTCGCTGGGTTTCCATGGTTCCCAGCACCCACCCCGTGGCTCCCAGGCAAATAGATGGGAAGCTGGCCGCACAGCCCAGTGGATGAGGGACTCCTTAGTGCAGGGGCCTGGTCCACTGCCTAATGACACTGAGGGAGACACTGAGGCCCTGGGGCGCCAACGCAGGCTCGGTGACCCGGTAGCTGGGGCACAGGACACGTGGCATGCACGTTTTGGAGCACATCAAGGATGGGGCTGAAGGCAAGCAGGGTACAGAAGCCTCAGCATCCAGGCTCCCGAGGTCTTCCTGGCAATTCCTAAGCAGGTCTAGGACCCCAGTCCAGAAGCACTTCCCGTAACGTCGGACCATCAGCACACGCGCCCAGGGCCCTGGGGCGGCCAGTGCTGCCAGAGGGGTCCCTTCTTTCCCTCGCTGGACACACTCTGTTGAGGACTGCTTGACTGGTCTGTGTAGGTTCTAAAGGAAGACGAAGGTCAGGGCGCTGCCAGGAGCTTCCTCTCCAACCCAAGGGATGGGATTCCATTAGACAGGGTTACCTACTACTGTTCAGAGAATTCCTGGCCTGAGTCACAGGTGTGGCCGTACTCTGGGTGCCATTTGCTGAGCCCCTGTACACCCTTCCTGTGTGCTCTGCCTGCAGACCAGGTGTCCTGTTCATCCTGCTTCACTGGGAGTGAACGTGCAATCTTGAGAAGTCATGCGGCCTTGCCAAGGTCCCCACATAGACGTGGGGCCTTGGAATTGAATTTGCACCTGTCTTTGGAGCCTGGTCCTGAGGCCAGGCAGGCCTAGCACTGCCCTCCTTGAACTAGGTGGGCTGGAGCACACCCCTGGGCTCCCAGCGCAGGAGGGAGGAGGCCAGGCTGCAGGTGAGCCTCAGCCTCTGGAGACTCGGGAAGATCCTGACAGCAGTGTGCAGTGGCCAGGCACTCCTCTGCGTGTTTTATCCCTTTATCCTCTCAGCCAGCCCAGGAGGTCAGCTCTATTGTTTCCCCATCTTACAGAGCAGGAAACTGAGGCAAAGGGCATAAGTGACTCACCCAAGCTCAGTAGAGAAGCTGAAACTCATGAATGGCAGGGCTAGCCCAGAACACCTGCAGGGGACAGGTGGAGGGGAGGGGTAGGGGAGCAGCAAGTGCTGGTCAGGCTGGCTGGCTGGGGCAGGAGTTGGGGATAGGCCAGTTCCTGCCAGAACTCAGATGTATGGTGCCGGAGTCTGTGCTGGCGGTCTGGGAGGCTCAGGCCCAGTGACTCTCACGGCCCGTGACTGTGAGAGGGGTCCGGTCCATGCACCCAAGTCCACCAGGCCCCAACTCCCTGCAGTGGCTCCAGCCTCCTTGACCCCGCCCCTGTATTGCCTTAGCACCCCTTCCAAGAGGCCAGGGCTGTACCGCCACTCCCCCAGGCTGGCAGCAGCCTCATCCGTTTCATCGTCTCCAACCTGAAAGCTCAGTACAAGCACCGCCTCCCTGATCACCGTCTGCGGACCAGTCTCCGGACCAAACGCAGGAGAATCTTCTGAGCGTGTGTGGCTCTGCTCTTCCCTCTCCCAGTCATTCTGTGCTTGTTTGTTGAGCACCTACTGTGTGCAACAGGGAGACTGAGACCCAGAGAGAAGAAGGGACTTGAGTGAGGTCATTCAGCCAGTCAAGGGGGCCTGGGACCCCAGTCTGCCCTTGCTTTACTCCCCAATCTCCGGTCACAGGGCTCTTCTTCCTCAGGGAAGTGGCAAGCTGGGGGCAGGACAGAGGGGGTGATGGCCCTGCCAGGCCCCTCAGCAGTCAGGAGCCTTTGAAGAACTGAGAGGAGGGGCTCGGAGCATCTGTCCCCCCACCCTCGACTGCCCCCGCCCCCTGCAGTGGAGAGGGGCTGCTTTATTTCCCCTGCTCCCTGAGCTCTGACCTGTCGGTGTCCATCTCTTGAGAACTCTCCACTTCCCCTCTCCCTGCTCCCCGCTACATCTGTTTCCCGTCAGACTCCAGCTGTGGCTTCCCCCTACCGGCCCTGCCCTCCAGGAGAAGAAAACAAGAATGGGCTTTGCCTCCCTGCGGGGGGTGGGGGTGGCCCTGGGGTGATCAGTCCCAGCTGCTGACTGTTTTCCCTCTGCAGAGGGGAGTTGCCTTGACAGCTTCCCCACCTCCTCCACCCAGCGCCTCGGCAGGACTGAGCCCAGGACCCATGGAGGGAAGGGGCACTGACAGGTCACAGCCAAGGAGCAGGAATGGCCAGGATGTTGCAAGTGGGTTTCCCCAGGGGTTCAGCTGGTTCCCCTGTTCTCAGCCTGCCCCCTTCTACATAACAATAGCAATGATACACGGTATTAATACTAATAGACAGTTTGCTCTTTATGTACTATAGGCACTGTTCTAGTAACCTTGCATATATTAACTTATTTACTCCTCACAACAACCCTATCAAGTAGGTACCCTTATTGAAAGTGAAAGTGAAGTCACTCAGTTGTGTCCAACCCTTTGCGACCCCATGGACTGTAGCCTACCAGGCTCCTCTGTCCATGGGATTTTCCAGGCAATAGTACTGGAGTGGATTGCCATTTCCTTCTCCAAGGGATCTTCCCAACCCAGGGATTGAACCCAGGTCGCCCGCATTATACACAGACCCTTTACCGTCTGAGCCACCAGGGAAGTCAGGCACCCTTATTAGCCTATTGTATAGGTGAGAAAGGGGACTTCCTGGTGGCTCAGTGGTAAAGAACCCACCTGCCAATGCAGGAGATGTGGGTTCAGTCCCTGGATCAGGAAGATCCCCTGGAGAAGGAAATGGTGACCCACTCCAGTGTTCTTGCCTGGGAAATCCCGTGGACAGAGGAGCCTGCTGGGCTACAGTCCATGGGTCACAAAAGAATCAGACACAACTTAGAGATTAAACAACAAAAGCAATGGAAAAAATTGAGGCACAGAGAGGTTAAGTGACTTTTGAGAGGTCACACAGCTCATAGGTAGTGTGAGCCCAAGTCTGACATGAAGATAAACTTTTTCTCCTCTCCCCTGGGCAAGAAAGCTGGTCATCTAAAAGTTTCTTGAGGTGAAGCCAAGGCTCCTGGCCTGTTTCTATGTCTTCCCGATGTGGCTGTAGGCCTAGAAGCACGGAAATGGCTTTTTATGACCCTGCATCAGGACCCTGCCCACCCACAGTCCGTCACCTCCCAGAGCCCTCTGACTTGTCCGCTCCCCACCTGCTCTGAGTGTCAGCTGCAGGCCAGGCACTGCATAATTGTCCAGACAAGCTGATGTGCTCATTTTGAGCAGTCTGCAGCCTGCCCGGGGGCAGCGCTCACACTCAGCTTCCCTCCAGGACCATCCTGGGTCCTGGTCACGGGCACCAAGGCTCCCTGGGCCCACACCAGCCTACAGTTCCTGCCCCTCTCTTTGGCATGTGGCTGCCGTCTGGCCCTGACCAGCTTCCTTTGAGTCCCCTCCGAGTCCTGTACAGGGGACCTCGCTACAGGTAGGGGTTCTGGGCTGGGGCTACAGCTGCCAGCCAAGAAAACGTCTGCTTAATAGCCTCCATATGTTTTCCAGAGAAACAAGCTAGCTTTTGAGAATACCAGAGGGAGCAAGGAAGCGCCCCGTGTAACAGAAATGTCCTCTTACATGCTGAACACCCCTCAGTTTACAAACATCTAGACTCCTGACTCCTCCCTGTAAACAAGCTGCAAAAGTGGCCCATTTAACAGATGTGGAAACTGAGGTTCTGTGAGGTCACACTGTGAGTGAGCAGCATCAGAGGTCTGACAAGTCACCTCCTCTCTCTGGACATCAGTCTTCCATAAACAGGGCAGGCCCTGGGGTACGGGATGAATAAGAACACTGGCTACTGACCTCATAGAGCTAAGGGCTTGCTTGCCCCAAGCCTGAAATGCCATGACCCCATCCAGGTTAAACTCCATGTTTAAATTTACCTTAAATTGGAGGGCGGTTGCTTTGCAATGTCGTGTTGATTTCCGCTGTGCAGCAGCAGGAATCAGCTGTGTGTATACACAGACCCACGCCCTCTGGGGCCTCCCTCCCACGGCCTGCTGCCCCGCTTCTCTAGCTCATCACAGAGCACCAGGCTGAGCTCCCGGTGCTGTGCAGCAGCTTCCCACTAGCTGACTGTTCTACACTCGGCCGTGCATATATGTTAGCACCACGCTCAGTTCACCCTACCCTCCTGTGTTCACAAGCCCATTCTCTGTGTCTGCATCTCTATTCCTTTCCTGCAAATAGGTGCATTTTTCTAGATTCCATATACATGTGTTAACACATGATACTTGTTTTTCTCTTTCCGACTTGCTTCACTCTGTATAACAGGCTCTAGGTTCATCCACCTCACTTCAGCTGACTCAGACTTATTCCTTTTCGTGGCTGAACTCTTGAGTCTTTTTTTCTTTTTTTTTCGCTGCACCACATGGTTTGCAGGATCTTAATTCCCCGACCAGACATTGACCCTGGGCCCCCTTAGGGAAAGCGCCGAATCCTAACCCCTGGACCACCAGAGAATGCCCTAAACTCCCCTTGAGTCTTGAGGCCACAGGAGCAGGTGTGGGGTGACAAGTGGCTTGGGAAGAAGCAGTGTGTGCTGGGAAGCAGGGGATGTAGCTTGGGTCTCCCTGGAGCTGGGCCTCCATTTCTTCAGCTGGATCACGTCTGTGCACCATCTGTGAGCTTCAGATGGTGGCGGCTCAGAGAGTGCTGGCTGGGGGTGGGGTGCTGGGAGGTGGTGGGCAAAGTGGCGTCTAGACTGGGGCTCTGGGTACAAGACACCCTCCCACAGACCTGCTCCCAGCTCAAGGCCTCGGCCTGTGCCCTTCAGTTCACAGGACACGTGTGTTACCTGCAGCAGGCGAGAGGCAGGAAGGGTCCTGGGCGCTTTGGGAAGCAACCTCTGATTGCAGGCTCATGTGCCCTCTCTCTGCGCCCTCCCTGTCCCTGTCACCCTCCTCCTGTCTGCCTGCCCTCTCTCCATATCTGTCTCACTCCCCTACTTTGGTGTTTCTTTCTCCCCACCCCCTTCTCCCTACCCTTGGGCTCGCGTCCTCCTTCCTCTCTGCAGAGACCCCTGGAGAAGCCAGACGGCCTGGATGTGTCCGACCAGAGCAAGGAGCACCCCCAGCATCTGTGTGAGAAGTGCAAGGTGTTGGGCTACTACTGCCGGCGCGTGCAGTGACCTGGCGGCCGGCCTTGCCGCCCACCCGCCCGCCCGCCAGAGAAGACGCCACCCCCGCGTGTCCCCTGCGCGTGTGCGGGGGTGTCCTCGCAGGCTGAGCGGTCTAGGGGGGTGGCCTCTTAGATTCTCGGCTCGTGTATGTTGACAGTGTTACTGATGTCGCTGTGTGCCCCCAGAAGGCTGAGTCTCTGAGACTCCCTACAGTGGATGTGGGTCTGTGTGAAGGGGTCGGGGCGAGCAGAGGTCGGCACACAGGACCCCACAGAGTCCTTAGTGTCCCCCGCAGGCTCTCCTCTGAGACTCCCTTTGGGCTGAGCAGCCTTGTATTGGCCACGAGTGCACTAAATTTACTGTGAATCCTGGAGCCTGCAGGGGACTGTCTCCCCGAGACCAGCCAGGCCGCCTTCTCCCACCCAGAACCTTCCAGTTCGCCCTGTGTGAAAAGCCACTCTCGCAAAGCCCGTTTTCCAAGTCAGCACTCATGGTGAGCTGACACCTGTTCCAGCAGCTGCTGGGGAGTGGGCACTTCTGCCCCCTGCCACTTTGAGCCCTAAATCTGACCGCCTCTAATGTCACTGGCTTGGCACCTGGGTGCTGCACCCCACCCCCCACAAGCCCAGGGGTCAGGGACAGGGAGGCGCCGAATGTTGCAGAGTGTTCCCAGGTGTGACCTGGTGCATGTCAGGCCACGCCTCCACCCCTCACCCACGCCACATACTTCCCCTATTGCTTAGATTTTGTTTGTCCCGTTCCCTTCCCTCCCTCTTCCCCTCCCACCCTTGCTGGGGGGCCACCCTCGGATGGAGGTTGTAGAACCCAGCAGTGAAGCCACTCTGGCAGGAAGTACACAGGCCTGGAAGACCCAAGTCCCAGGTTCTAATACGGGCCCCGCCAGTGATGCCCTATGGAGTCTTGGGAAGGATTCTCATCTCTCCGTTTCCCCACTCATCCCGTGAGAGGATGACAGCAGAGAGGTGTTCTGAGGCCCTGGGGTTCGTCCTGGCTGCACACCGTCTCCTAGAGCAGAGAGCTTTATTTGGAGAGGGTTTCCAGGTCCTGTAAACCCACTATCCTGTATGCCCCGGGAGCCATTCAGTCACTTAATAAGTCATGTGGAAGGACCTCGGTCCTTCCCTGTTTGCCCCTGAAACCCCAGCTCTTCCTGTAGTCCCCTGCCTTGCAAACATGAAGAAGTGTCCCCCCCTTACATAGGCAACCCCAGCACAAGCTACAGAATCTCTCATTTACAAAGCCGGGTTGATGATTCCTACCTCCCCAGGGGACGGGGAGGCTTCTTGGCGCTCACACTGGCCAGGGCCATGCTGTCCCAGCTAGCGGGAGGGATCACCTTCCCAGTGAGAAGCCCTATTTTTATTGTTATGTTACCCTTCCTTTCTCCCGGGGGGTAGCTGGCTTGTCAGAGCTGAGTCACTTGATTTTTGCCCCAACATTATGCCTCTGTGGGGGGAAAAAAAAAAATCAGACCATGAAATGGGCCTGAAATTCAGTGTTTACCACAGCTCAAGGACACCCAACCTGTGTCCGGTTGCCTTTTGTTCTCAAATGAAAATGCTTTGTACAACTGAGGAGTTACAGCGAAGTGTTTATCAGGGGTCCAGGGAGTGAGACGAAGAGAGGGAGTGAGTGTGTGTGCAGCCAGAGGGCTGCAGGGCAGGTTTGTGGGGGAGGCCATGCCCTCTGAGCACTTAAGAAGAGAGTATTTGCTCCAGCCTGAGCCCCATAGCCGCCTCCTTCCGGCCGCAGGGATAGAGTGCAGGTCCCTGGCTGTGAACATGCGCAGCGCCCGCCCCTGAGGAGGCCCTCCCGGCTGCTCCCTGCCTGCTCCATGGTGTCAAGGTGAGCCAGTCACCCCGGCCCAGGGCTCTCCTTCCCAGAGGGGAAGCTGTTACTGTCAGTCAGACTAGTACCCTGCTAACGAGAACATTTATTTCTGTGGACGTTGCGCTGGTCTCTGCTGTGTGGACCGGGCTCAACACTTCCAGGGACCTGGCCCCATGGGGGGACCTTGGTCTCAGAGTGCCTGGGCTGCAGCTGTGGGGGAAGCCCACACCCTAGAAAGAACCCAGGCTCCAGACCCCTGGAGGCCAGGGCGTTCCACAGGTCAAGAGGGGAAGGGATATCACCCCAAACTGACCTTTCCAGTGGGCTTGTCCAGCTGGCAGCCGCTGCACCCCACCATCTGTACAGAGCCGGCCAGCGGGGGCTGGGCTCCCCTTGAGGCTGCCCTTCTGCACCACCCCCTCCGGTACTGTTTGGCTGAATTGGAGAGCTCTCTGGGCTCAGCGAGACCCACTGCTGTCCAGGCTGGTGCTGTAAGAATTAAGTGCTCAGAGGGCCTGGGTGCCCAGGAGACAAGAAAGTGTGTGGTTGTAGTACATTCAAAAGGGACAATCGCTTGCAGTTAGTAGGTCTAGCGATCCAGTTGGGAGATAACCGTGTTTACCCAATATGAAGTATTCAATAGTTCTACTTGTGAATTTGTATTTATTTTGAGTTATACTTGACACAGAATTCCTTTTCTTTTTTAAAGAAAAAAATAGTATGTGTGTATTTTGAAATGAAAATTCATGGATGTTAAAATTTCTGCATGGTTTCCAATTTTTCTCACAACACTGAATTTGTTACCTTCTCCCGAAAACTTCACAGTGATTTTTGTCTGTATATATTTGAGGGCTTTTTTTAAGAAAAAAAAAGAAAAAGAAAAATATGATTGCTTGATTTTTGAGGTTAAACAAAAAGAGGCATTTTCAAAACTTCAGAGCTTTCAGGAGGGCAATAGAATATCAAAGGAAGATTTCTGGAAGTATTTTTTGCAAACCTTCTGGTTGAGCTGCAAGAAAATATTTATGGTGAGAACTTTTCTCTTTTTCCTGTTTTTTTTTTTTTTTTTTGGTTTGGTTTTTTTTTTTGTTTTGTTTTTTTTTTACTATGCTTTGGTCTGTAAAAAGTCTGCAACTGAATTACATTAAGAAGGAAATATTGTCTACATAGAATATTATATGAAGTTGGTACATAATTCTGATGAGGAAAAAAAAATCTTTGCAATTCTTTAAGCCATATTATTGTTATTCTCTGTTGTTTTCCTTGGATGAAAATATCAGTATTAGGTAGCCAGCATATTATTCAAGTGCTTAGACTTATTCATGTGTTCCTGTCCTGTATTTATACATATGTGTATTTGGGAAAGTATTACTTTTTGTAAGGGAAGCTATTATTAGATACTTAGTGAAAAAGGGAATGGTGAACCCTTTGAGCCTCTTCAGCTGAGGATAGCACAGCATTAGAATCCATTCTCTTGCACCTTCTTAGTATTATCTTGTTATCATGGTTATTAATCTTGTGGGGGGTGGAAGCGAGCCAGGTTAGGAGGAGGTGACGTGTGACTACGTAGCCTCTCCATATGCCGGCCAGCTCCAAAGATGGCCTCCTTGGCCTGGTCCAGGGCTCCCAGTCAGCAGGGCCCAGGGAGGGAAGAGGAAGCAGGAGGGGGATTTCTCCGACCTCCCTCTTTGGAGCTTTGCCGTCTGAGCCATCCCTCAGGGCCCTGCGCTCTTTGAGCTTGGATTTGCCACCCAGAGCCCTGAGACCTGCCCTCCAGCATCTAACGGACTTGAATCTACTTGGAACAAATATTAAATCCAGCATCACTACACCATAGCCCAGAGTGACAACTAACCCTGACGTTTGGGAGGCGTCCGGTCTTAGGGAGCTCACCGCTCTCTGTTGTCAACGTCACCGTTCAACCTCCTCCACTCCTGTGTGGTGCCCCTGTCGGTGTCTGTATCTGTTAATATGTGTGTGTCCAGCTAAAAAGACAAACAGAACCCGCGGGCCAGCTCGGAGGGTGCGTGGAGAAGCCTCCCAACCTCTCCTGAGGGCTGCCCTTGGGATGGCATTCCGTCGTGTGCCTTATTCCTGGAGAATCTGTATACGGCCTGCCTATAGAGATATAGCCTTTTCATGCTCTATTAAAAGAACTTTGAAAAGCAAGAGAGGCTCCTGGGTTTCCTTGTCTACACAGAGCATCAGTGGGGAGCTGGACATTTTCACAGACACAGGAGGCCATGGGGGCGGGGGCCTTGGGGCTGCCCCTCTGGTCTCTGGGTGTCTGGGATGTCTTGTCTCACCTTGGCTCTACCCCGAGCATTCGCCTTCTCCCAGCCCCTCTGTCCCCAAGCAGACATTCTCCGGGGCGAGGGCCCTTCCCAGGCAGGGCCCCAGACTGGGCGAGATTGTCGGCACATTAGGTCACGGCTCGCTCTGCAGCGGGACTCCCGGTGACCATATATAGGAGTGAATCTTCCTTAGAGACGGCAGCCCCGGGCCTCCGCTGCAGCTCCCATTTGGCCTTCTCTCCAAGCGCAGGACTGGGGCCTCAGATGCCGAGTATCCCACAGTGAGCAGACTCAAGTGTCCGGGACCTCCTGGAAAGTCCCTGGGAGGGGAAACAGAGGGCCCTTCTTCTGAGCAAGGACCAGGCTGGGCTGTCTCGACGTGGGGCTCTCACCGAGGGCCACGGCTCACAGAGCCTGGAGCCACAGCCGAGTGAGCCTTAAGGAGCCCCCTGCATACGGAGCCCCTCCGCTCGGGGTCAGCGGCTTGTGGTTCTCAGCCTGACTGCTCACCAGCATCACCTGCGGAAGGCTTGATCCCACCCCATGGATGCTGAGACACGGACTTGGGTTCCCTGACGTTCTTAGAGTCCCTCATCAGTCCCACATGCACGCTTGAGAAGCACCAGGCTTGGAAATGGGCATTATGGTCCTGTGGGGCTGACAGGGATGGGAATGAGGAGACCATGGGCAAGGAGCTACACCTCCCCACAGGCCACCACATCCTCAGCTCTGTGCACTTGCTGCTAAGAATACACCGCCTGGGGTGTGGTGGGAAGTGGGTGGTAGGGGAGACTAGAAGTCCAGGTTGTTATGTGGAATTTTTAAATTTTGGCAACTAGTTTCCGACATGCAGTCCATGCCTCCAGACTGCAGCCTCTGAGATGGGGCAGAGAAAACAAGATGTAACTCCTTGGGATCAGGAAACACAGATGGGGAAGTGTGGGGAACAGGCAGGAACAGAGGTCCCTGACTCCAGAAACAGGATCCCTTGCCTTCTTTGGGGTGCACAGTGAATCCTGAAATCTATCAAGCCCTTTCCCCTTTTTGGCGCAAAGAAAGAATTCACTTTTGGGTGCCTGGCCTCAGGCTTCGTGAAATGGCAGCAGGGCAGATGGGCGTCATTGCAGCCCAGCAGTGAGCGGAGAGGGGATCCAGTCCGGAAAAGTGGGCAGGGAAGAGAATAAACCCCCAAATGAGGGCCTCTCCACCTGCAGCCCAGGGAGGGCTGCGCTCCCGGTGCAGGTCTAAGGACTCGGGGCCTGTCCATCTCAGTGGCCCTGTGCCCCGTGTCGTCGTGCTGGCTTCCAGATCAGTCCTGTCTCCCACAGCTGGGTGACCCTGAGCAGCTGCCCTGGCCTCTCTGAGCCGTGGCTTCCATGGGGATGTGCGGATAAGTCAGCCCAGCTTGGCAGCAGGGTGGTGGGTAGGAGGCCAGCACTGTGGATCACCTGCTCACACTGTCTGTGTGGCTCAGGCCAAAGGTCACACAGGGTGTCCACGGGGACACCAGGCCTCCAACCCAGGAAGCTGGTTCTCTTGTTCACTCGCCGAGCGACCCCGTCCTGGGCCTGAGGAGTCAAGTCTAAAACTCAATTTTCTGCCCTGTGTGTCCTGTGCACGCGCCCGTTGTTTTGCTTTGTTTTCTGTGGAAAGAAAACATCCAAGGCAAGCACAGCCTGCATTTCGACATCTCCTGGAGCCGTGGAAACCAGTAATTCCCCTGGACAGGAAGGATTTCCGGTTAGACTTAATGTCCACGTCCAGAAGCAGCTGGCGGCTGAGAGTAGAGAGAGCGGAGTCCATAGCAGAAAGGGGCGTCAGTGGACCCAGATGGGAGGGCCCAGCTCTGACCCACCCCTGCCTCTCTCCCCTTGGCGTCCCCCGCCACCCTCACACCCCTAGTTGAGGCCTCCAGAGAAAAGGGCTCGCTCGAGATCACTTGGGCGACAGAGCAGGATTTGAACCCTGAGGTATCACCGCCTGGTGCAGTGTTTCAGAGGCAGAGCCGGGGCTCAGCCCCGAGCAGCGTGCTGTGCCCACAGCTGCAGAGGACGAGGAGGGCTCCAGGGCAGAGGTGGTTTGGGGAGCGGGCAGCTCCAGCCTATGAAGGCCTTGGTGTAAGACACCAGACACAGGGAAGGGAAACCAGCCAGTTCCCCAGCGTGGAGCTGATGGAGACTATGTGCTCAACCGCCCCACCACCACCACCTCAGCACCAAAGGCCTTGGGGGCTCAGGGGACCCTCGTGGGGCCCAGACAAGGCTCCTAGCACCACCCTCTTCTTGAAACACATGCGTGGAGCCCCCGTGTCTTCATCTACGAGCTGGGGCACGTGGGACCGACCGCAGGCTTCAGAGGGCGCTCTGTGCCGAGGGCCCCTCCCCTCGCTGGCTCCCGCTGCCCTGGGCCCTGGCCTTAGGCACACGCCTCTCCTGTCCCTCGGGGCTCATATGTGCTCCTAACGGTCAAGGCAGGAGCCAGGGCAGAGAACAGTACAGCAGATGGGGAAACTGAGGCCTGGGGAAGGCCGCGATGCCCTAGACTGGCAGACGGGTCCTTCCATCTCCATGCCGTGTGCTTTTTCTGATTCCAGCCAGAGACTCCAGGTGCCTTTCCCCCAGCGTGCTCAGGCCTTCAGCAAACGACTAGGGGTGAGCCAGGGCTGGGCCCCGTGATGACCTGGGTGGGGAGTCAGGTCCTGCCTGCTCCCAGACAACTGGACCCCAGCTCCCCACAACCTAAGGTCGGGCATCCAGAGGCCACCCCAGCTGCTCCCTGGCCCGCCTCCCGCCTAGTGTTTGGAGGGGAGACGGGGCAAGAGAAGCTGACATGGAGGCGGTGACGACTGGGGAAGGGCTCCCGCAGCCAGAGGCAGGCGTTTGGTTGTTCCTGGAACTCTGGCTGGAGCCAGGAACAGCCTGTCCTCGGGCACAAAGGCCCCTCCTCACACCTCTCCACATTTCTGCAGAACGGTTAGAGGCTTGGGCTCGTGGTTTCCCATCTCTCTGTCACACACACACGTTCACATACCTCTTTGTACTTGCTTGCACTAACACATATCCACACACTGACACATGTGCACTCACACACTCTCAGACACACTTACACACACATACCACAAACATGCACGGCTGCAGCCCATTGGGAGTACTGAGGGGGTAGGGAGCCCCGAGGGCAGCCCCTCTCCCTGACTCCTGTTAGCCAAGGGTCACTTTTAGAGCGGAGGAAACTCCCGGCCAGAGGGCCATGGGCTTCATGTGACTCTGCCACCTTCCCCACAGGCTGTACCTCCCTGCCATGAGCCAGAGGGTCTCTGGAACCACCCCGTGGGTGAGAGAAGTCAAGCTCCAAATACAGGTCCAACACACTGACCGTAGCCTGTCCTCGTATTGCGAACAGTGGAGCGAAGTCATGTCTTGTCAGGTGTGACGAGGGCCCTGTGAAAAGTGGCCTGTGATGAGGGTTGTGCAAAAAGTGACCTCATCTGTTAGACACGCGTGTTGAAGGTGAAGCGAGACAGAGCCCAGGCTTTGGCTTTGTTCTCAAATAATCCAGAATATAGATGGGGGCTGCTGAAGCGAGACCGACAAAATGGTGACCACGTCTGAAGTGGGGATCCGGGACCCTGGGGATTCACTGCCCTACACGCTCTACTTTGTGTTCCACTCCTGGGCAGGAGATGAGCTCAAGGCAGCTGGACCAAGGAGGTGCGTGGGCCTCGTGGGGGCAGGGCCTCCAGACCTGTCCCTGCCCTCATGCAGCACCATCCCCCCACAGTCTGTGCAGCTGCAGCGCTGGTGTGGCCTGGCTCACCACAGGGTTAAGTGTGGAAGGAATGAGTGAGGTCTGCCCAACATCCACGTGCCAGCTGCTGGGCTGCGTGATCAGCACATGCATCGTCAGTCTTGGTCTTTCCCACGGCTCTGTGAGCTCGGTGCTAGCATGAGCCCCAGTTCACAGAAGAGGAAGCCAAGGTCCAGACAGGTTGACAGACTTGTCCAAGATCATATGGCTGATGACAGCGGAGCCTCTGCCTGTGCCCCTTCCCAGGCCCTCCTCCCATCTCTCAGCCCAGGGCTATGTCAGGTCCAGGGTTTAGTCCCTGCCTCTGGCAGCTGTGCCACCACCCAAGACAGCCAGGCGTGGGGCCGACCTGCCTCAGCCCCCAGGTCTCTGGGCCCCTCACACCTCACATGAGCCCGTCAGCTTTTCTGGGGTAGTCTGGAGCCAATAACCAGCTGGTGCAGCTGCTGCGGTGGTTACTGCACACCTGGGCAGAAGCTGGAACTCAAGCCAAGCCACGCAACACAGAACACAACCCCCAAGAGGTCTCTACCCCCTTCCAACCCTCTTGAAAACTTCCCTGGGGGCCTCTTTCCCAGTTGCAAGGGGAGCCCTGCTGCTACCTCCACTACCTCCAGGAGAGCCAGGCCGGCAACCTGTCCCTTCTCTCCTTGCACGATCATCCATCTGGCCCTCCCCTGCACCCCCTTCTCAGCCCTCCCCTGCCCCCACCTCAACCCTCCCCCCGCTGGAGCCCTGTCTTCATGCCCATTCCCCTCCCACAAGCTCCCTCTTAGTCCTGGAAGTGAAGGTCCACGCCAAGCCCTCCATGCTGGGAGCTGAGTAGCATCCTCCTCGCCCACCTGCTCAACAGCCCCCTTCCTCTGGTCACCCCCAGAGGTCAGGGCCCAGCCACCGCCGCCACTCTGCACCCAGCTACTGCAGCCTGTGGGGCAATTTGGGATCCAGATCCTGCCTTGTATGTCCGGGACTGTGGTACCTGCTGTGGCCTCCATTTCAGCACCCCTCAGTTCATCCTGGCAAGGACTCTGGGGTCAGATGACCAGACGCAGAACTGCGGCTTCACTATTCATCAGCTGTCGTCCGGAGCTGAGCGAGTTGCCTCCCCCACCCCAAACCCCAGGTTCCTCTCTTGTAAAATGGAACTGATACTGCCTGTCCCCTAGCTGAGGGTCACTGTCATGATTAAACACCTGGGATGTGCTTAAGCATTTTTAAGCTACTGCGGGGGTGACAGTTCCCTCGGTCTGTGCTGCCCTTGAAATGCCATCCTCCCCCCCCACCTCATGATTCCCTCTCTGTCTTTTGCCTCCTATTATACCTCTCAGCACCTTGAGCCAGGCCTTCTGAAAATTTTATACCAACCAGGCGGCAGATGAGGCTTTGCCCCAGGACAGGATGTGAGTCTGTCTGGTCCTTGGACTGTGGCCCCTTCCCGCACCCTCCCCAGACACCCACACCCCGTTCAGCTCTGACTGGGCTTCTGCCTGAGTTTCCCCCTTGTGCTGCAGCAAGTGACTTTGCCTAGCACAGAACTGGTCTTCCTCTCTCTGGAAACCCGACCCATCCCGACCCCACAGTGGACACTGCTTCAAACAGCTTGGCCCAGATCTCTTTCCCTCAATATCCTTGGCAGCTCAAAATTCGCCCCTTTCCTCTTGCAGGAATCGGCTGGTCCCCTGCTGCCTCCTGGTGGTTACGTCTGAGAACTGCGACTTCCTGCAAGCGGCAAGCCTGCACAGGGGTCAAAAGGGGATTTATCATTTTGCTCTCAAATCCGAGATGAGTCCTGACCACTACAGCACAGTTCTACCCAGGCCTCATGCAACTTTGCTTCAGTAAAACTGTCAGGTGGTAATATCTGAGTTTTCCTTCTTGATTATAAAAATAATAGATGCACAATGTGAAGTGGAAAGAACACAAAAATAGGAGGATGTGAAATTCTTAGCAGCCTAATTTCCTCCAGAGACACCACTGTCGAGTTTGGCCCTAACCTTCCCCAGACTTTTTGCTTGTAAAAATATTTGTATCTGTAATGTACACACACACACACACACACACACACACACTGGGTTATATTTGATATGCTGTCCCATAACCTGCCTTGTTCTCACCATCACCTTTCCCTGCTAGCACAGAAATCTGCTTTGTTTGACTGACAGCTGATTGCACTCTTTTGTTAGGTGATGTGTTTATCTATTCCCTATTGAACAGCATGGGCATTCTTGTTTTTAAAAGTCAATTTTTTTCTTAATTACCTTTCTGTTTGGTACAGTAGGAGGATCTAGGGTCAGGACTTTTATCTAAAATAAATAAAGAGCTCTTACAACTCAATGGTAAAAAGACAAATAATCCAACTTAAAAATCAACAAATATCTGACTAGACATTTCTTCAAAGAAGATGTCCAAAGGGTCCATAAACACATGAGAAGATGCTCAACATCATTAGTCATTCAGTTCAGTTCAGTCGCTCAGCCGTGTCTGACTCTCTGTGACCACATGAATCGCAGCATGCCAGGCCTCCCTGTCCATCACCAACTCCCAGAGTTCACCCAAACCCATGTCCATCGAGTCGGTGATGCCATCCAGCCATCTCATCCTCTGTCGTCCCCTTCTCCTCCTGCCCCTAATCCCTCCTGGCATCAGAGTCTTTTCCAATGAGTCAACTCTTCGCATGAGGTGGCCAAAGTATTGGAGTTTCAGCTTTAGCATCAGTCCTTCCAATGATCACCCAGGACTGATCTCCTTCAGAATGGACTGGTTGGATCTCCTTGCAGTCCAAGGGACTCTCAAGAGTCTTCTCCAAAACCACAGTTCAAAAGCATCAATTTTTTGGCACTCAGCTTTCTTCACGGTCCAACTCTCACATCCATACATGACCACTGGAAAAACCATAGCCTTGATTAGATGGACCTTTTTGGCAAAGTAACGTCTCTGCTTTTGAATATGCTATCTAGGTTGGTCATAGCTTTCCTTCCAAGGAGTAAGCATCTTTTAATTTCATGGCTGCAATCACCATCTGCAGTGATTTTGGAGCCCCAAAATATTAGTCATTGGGAGTATGCAAATCAAAACCTCAATGAAATACTACTTTGACGTCAAGACTCAGAAAGATGAATAATAAAAATGCTGGTGAGGCCATGGAGAAATCAAAATGCTTATGCATTGCTTGTGAGAATATAAAATTTTCTAGCCACTCTGGAAAACAGTTTGATGTTCCTCAAAATCTTAAACATGAAGTTGCCATTAAGGCTAGCAATTCTGACACATATATAAAGTAGTACAATATTATTTACAGGTAATCTGTGATAAATTAAGCTACATATTGTAAATCCTAGAGAAACCACTGAAAATGCAGTGAAGAATTAAGTCTAATCCGTCCATAGTGGAGGTAGAGTGAAATCATTTGGGAGGAAAAACTCAATCCAAAAGGAGGTGAGGAGGGGACGAAGGTGAAACAAATAGAAAGGAGGTCAATGTAAATCTAACTATATCAATAATCAAGCTGAATATAAGTGGCCTAAACTTTTAATTGAATGGCAGAGTTTGTCAGATTAGATAAGAGAGCAATGCCACCACTTACAAGTTCCTTGTCTTTTAACTCTTCCCTCCATTACCCTGTTTGTGACACTGTAACCATTGTTTCTTGCCACCTGAAGTTATATTAACCTTTATTAGCCGAGGGGCTCCCCTGGTGGGTTAGACATTAAAGAATCTGCCTTCAATGCAGGAGACCCGGGTTCTATCCTGGGTCGGGAAGATACCCTGGAGAAGGAAATGGCAACTCATTCCAGTATTCTTGCCTGGAGAATCTCACGGGAATGAGGAGCCTGGCGGGCTACAGTCCACTGGGTGGGAAAGAGTAGAACATGACTGAGCAACACACACACACACACACACACACACACACACACACACACACACAATCAGTAGAGGGCACTAGAGAGACACTTTGTTAGGTAAACCCATGTGTGGTTAACACCTTTTTGTATTAAACTTTCCGTGTTAGAATCACTGTGTTGTTCCTGTATTCTGTCTGGGCCCTGACCAACGCGTTGACACTGGCGGTGATCCTAGGAGATAACCCTACAAAGATGGTAGTTAGAGATGTGCTTGGCTGTGCCCCTGGGCTTGAAGGCATGGCTGAACAATAGGAAGTGGGATGATGGTGGCGTATGGCATGCAGTGACACCACAGAGCTGTCACCTGCAGTTGAGTGACGAGAGAGGCACGTGCCTTGGGGAGCCAGGTGGCTGCACACACGATGGTTATGGCAGTATCCATGACCATAAGGACCACACTGTGCAGAGAATTATTCTGAGCACGCTCGATTGTTTACCAAAAGAAAATGACAAACAGGTCCTTTAATTCTCGGCTTATGTTAAGGTCTGAGGACCAGAAAGCTTCCATCACAACTCGAAAACATCTTTCATTTCTCATAGAAGTGGACTGACATCACTTAAAATCTAACAAAAATTTAATTGTGTAATCAGCTGAATTACAGTATCGTCTGAATTCACTGTCTCGCTAAGGCTTTCACATGAAGGGCATCAGTGGAAAGGAACTGGATCCTGAAGTCCGTGATAGGGACATCTGTTTGGGCCCAAATGAAACTAACAACTTGAACCCTCCAGTCACTCCATTCCTCCCTTGCCTGTGCAAGTAGCCCGCCCTTCTGTGTCTGAGACCAGACTTCACCACGGATGGGTGCTTTGAAAGGTAATACCCAAGACCAACCAAGACTTCCATCACCAGGTCAAATCTCAGCATTTTCCAGAAGGACAGGACTTCAGAGAAACAGCTTGCACACCCAAAGAATTCTGAGACTTTATATCACACATTTTTAAGCAGATTTATTGTGATATTGTTCATGTGTCATACAATTCATCCACCTAAAGTATATAATTCAGTGTTTTTCCAGTATATCCGCAGATATATGGAGCCATCGGAACACTCAGCATGGAACCAAGACTTTCTCTAATCACCCTATTCCAGTGGACTTCAGACACAGATCTGACTCATGGCCTCCAGAAGCTGTTCACTGAGAAATTTTCTCCTGTCTGGGCCCACCCAAACCACCAGTCCCCACAAAACTTGGCTGAACAGGTTGACCTACCCATCACCCAAGAGTGTCCACCTAGAAACTCAAGTGAAGCATCTTTTACAGGCGGAGGGTCTTACTCCAGCTTCCCAGAGACACAGTGAATAGTGTTTCGCAAGTTAACCATGACTCCAGTGGTCTGGTGGCCTCCCTTTTCAGCCTTGCCCCCTCTCGCCTACACTCAAATTCTCAAACTTTAGTTGAATTGTTATCTGAAAATTCAGAGACCTAGATTCCACCCTCAGAGACTGTTATTCCACAGGTCTCAGCCATGGCCTGGGAATCTGCATGTTTTCTCAGCACCTCATGATTCCTAGGAGAAGCATTGCTTTAGACCTTACCAGACCTTGGGAGCACTGACCGACATTCCATTTCACGGAGCAACATTCTATAAAGCCCAGCAGTGTGTTAAATTCTACATCCTCATACTTGCTACATGAAAGAAGTCAGACACAAAAAGTAAATCTTGTAGGATTCCGTTTCTGCCAAGTTCTAGAGCAGGTAAAAGGTAACCACAGAGACAGAATCACTGGGTTCCTGGGAGCAGGCACAGAGGTAGCTTTCTGGAAAGATGGAAGCTTTCCATCTCTTCATGGAGATATGTTCTTTAATTTAATTTGGTGGCGATTACTCAGTGTATGAATTTGTCAAGTCATTGATCCGTACATTTAAAATGTATGAATTTTATTGCAGGTAAATTATACTTCAATGAAGTCAATTTTTTTAGCTTTGATAATTTTTTAGTTTTTAAATTATGAAAGCATTATAACATATTTACAAGACACTTGGAGAATACAAAGTTACATATAGTTCCACTATATATTACAATATTTTTAAGTAGATAAATCAAGATTATTTTTTAGTTGGAGTTTCAATATCAAACTCTCAAAAATTAAAGAATAAATAGAAAAGTAGGAGGATATAGTAGACCTGAAAAGCACTATGAACCAATCCAACCTAAGTAAGATTTATACAATTTTCACACAACAGCCGAATACTAATTCTATTCAAGTTCCCATAGACTATAAGCCAGGAGGCACTGGAACATATCCAGGGATGTAAAACAAGGCACAAAAATTTCATGGTTTAAAGGTTCAATGAAGTCAGTGTGAAAAGCTCTCCTGTGTTGTCTCAGAAAACTGCTATTTCAGATATTTAAACACATTGTGTTTACATGACGTCCACGTATGATTCCATCTGTGAGAGCACGTGTATGACTCACTGTTCCCTTCATGCATTAGGCACTGTGCGTCAGCAACAAGTCAGCGTCTTAATTTGTCTGTTGCGCAGGCTCTGCTTTGTATAGTAAGACCAATTCGGGCCCTTGTGCAAGAGTTCTAGGAAAAGAAATATAGGGAACAGTCCCACCTTTGGGAAATTCTGTTTTTAGGAAGTTCCTGAATACTTTCTTCCCCTACAGCACACTCGACTCCTCTGCATGGGAGGGACAGGCACGCACACATATGCTTCCTCCTTGTCAAAAAGGAAATGCCCTGTGAACTGAACACATGCCCCACAGGCTCTGTGACCCTGCGACCCTCAGAAGTCACCAGGGGTCCAGTGGTCACACCTCAAGGGGCTGGCCCTCACCCTTGCCAACAGCACCACTGCCTCCCAGAATCCCCAGAGGCCAAGAGGAAACCACCGGGACGGAGATCATGGCTTTGACCTAAGAAATTCAAAGAGCTCTGAATGTGTGTGATCTGAAGACAAAGGAGTCCGTGGAAACGCCTCCCATGGAAAGCCCTCTGGTCTGTCAGGTCCAGGATTCGAGCCTCTGCTCTACCAACTGACTCAGGAAGTCACCTTAGCAGCCGTGACCCCTCTGGCAGCCTCAGTTTACCCATCTGTAAAATGCTGGATGGACTGACCAATAACTGTTATTGACACTTGGCTCAAGATCCCACTCTTCAAATGAGATCCCTGTTAGAAAACATAAGAGGGTATCTATGGTTGAAAGACCACCTGACGTGAAGAGCCCACTCACTGGATAAGACCCTGATGCTGGGAAAGATTGAGGGCAGGAGGAGAAGGGGTTGACAGAAGATGAAATGGTTGGATGGTATCACCAACTCAATGGACATGAGTGTGAGTAAACTCCAGGAGAAAGTGAAGGACAGGGAAGCTTGGCATGCTGCAGTCCATGGGGTTGCAGAGTCGGACACGACCTAGCAACTGAACGATTGAAGGGAGGTTCAGGGGCCGTGCTCATGTCAGAGGACGCTTCAAGGCTCTTTGAGAGCTGTTTGAGAGCTATTAGATAAGCTGAGTTCCCAACCCATGTAGCTGAACTGACTTCATAGAAACTCTCCATGACTCTAATGACCCAAACCCTCTACTTATTTTTGCTTTTAGTTGCTAAGTCATGCCCACCAGGCTCCTCTGTCCATGCGATTATCCTAGCAAGAATACTGGAATGGGTTGCCATTTCCTTCTGCAGAGGATCTTCCCAGACCAGGAATTAAACCCAAGTCTCCTGCATTGCCAGGTGGATTATTTGCCGCTGAGCCACTATAGAAAGTCCAGTCACAGTGAGCTGAGAATGACTACAAGGACCTGGGACCACACACCATCACACTCAGGGAACTCCAAGGGGAGGCCATGCTAATCATCTTGTGATTCTTCTATTATTCAGACGGTCCTCCCTTGGCTGTTTAAGGAAGTTCTTACTCTCCTCCCACCCCTCAATCTGGCCCCCATGCCAATTTAGAAACCCCTTGTAACTCCAAATTTAACTCCAAATTTAAATGGCACAGAGGGAAGTAAAGCCCACATCTAGCCCGACATAATCAGAGCTCCTTCTTTTCTAAGACCCAGACACACCAGAAATGGTGCCCTTGCCCCTCCAGACCATGTGCCAGGGCCTGGGCTGTGTACTCTCCACAGATCATGTCCAGCCTTCACCACCCTGTGCGCTGGGCACTGTTATCCCATTACTCTGCTGAGCAGAACTGAGGCTCAGTTACCCAGAGGCACACCAGGGCGCTCGGGTGGGCTGTGGGTGCTGAGACAGTTTGTTTGAGCCTGTTTCCTCTCCTGTTGAACAGGATGACAAGAATACCCTCAGAGGTTGCTGGTGGACTGCAAGTCCACAAAAAGGCCCTGCTCAGAGCACGGAGTGACAGCAGTTAACAATAAACACTTGTGTTATAGACACAAACAGTTGTGTTATAGACAGTGCTTGCTAAAGGCATGGACACCAGACAGTCTTTTATAGAAAATAGGATTTATTTTCACATCTAAGGCGAACATAAAGAAATTTTCCAAAAGTATATTGTGTACATAATCAATAGATTTAATTTATTAAACACACAGGAAAAACAAATCAAAGCCCACCAGGAAAACACACCTTGACTTCCTTCCAGAGCACATAGCACTTACAGGTTATTTGTATTTTCAACCTGGGAATTCACATTGACAAGGCACAGCTTGCAGTGGGTCTGTCCCCCGGTTCAGCTGCTTCCACCCCCACGGGCTCTCCCCAAATACAAGAGCAGCAAACCAAGGGGATTCACAGTGGCTGGGATTAAAGGCCTCGGCTATGGGACCGTCACAAAGGCCTGGAGTGCGCTCCGAAGGCCAAGCTCTGTAGGTCTGTGGCCCGTGCCTCCAACTCAGGTCACACCACAGCCTGGAGTAGTTAGTGTCACAGCTTCAGCTCCAGGGAGTCTAGTGAAATTATTCCGATCAGAAAGACAGTATTAAACAGATATGACAGCCCTTTACAGCAACTGGCTTTCCCCTGTGGTCAGAGAAAAGGCAGAAACCGCCTTCAAAGCTAACTCATCATCTGTGCCCGAGGCACGGGTGAACTTGAGCCGGGCGGTCACAGGCAATGACTACAAGGAGCGGCGACACTGTATCCACGATGGGTGTCCAGAAACGGGGTGCTGGGGTAGGGAGGGCACTGGGGAAGCTGCCCGGTGGGTCCTGTGGGGTCTGACATTCCTGAGAGGCCTCCTGGAAGCACACAGGGTCTCCTGGAAGCACACAGGGTCAGCTCAACTGGCCGCAGTCTGTGATGACGATCTTCTTGGATGTCTTCCCACTCTTGGAGCCGAAAGATTCTATTTTCTTCACGACGTCCATGCCCTCTTTCACATGGCCAAACACAACATGTTTGCCGTCCAGCCTGGGAGGAGAGGTGAGCCAGGTAAGCAGAAACGAGAGTGCTGCGATGTCACCCGGGGTCACAGTCCCCTGGTCATGGAACTATTTACTGAAAACAGCAGTTCTGAAAGGAACTCAGACCGAAAAGCTGGCCCAACCTCTCACAGGTCCCGTATGGAGCCTTGCGGAGTCCCCCAGCACACACCAGAGGACGGCTCCCTCCCAGGCTGTGTTCTGCCTCACCTGCTGTGTGACCTCGGCCCAGGCCACTCAACCTGAATCCTGGGAACCTCACCTACAAAGAGTGACTTGTCCTAACTCTGCTCAGGGAGATGATGGGATATTGAACTACTCTGAAGAAATAAGTCTGTGTAAATGGAGTCATTTTAAGTGTGTGTGGTTTTTTTTTTTTTTTTTTTTTGATGTGGACCATTTTTGAAGTCTTTATTGAATTTGTTACAATATTGTTTCTAGGGTTTATTTAAGGGTTTTTTGTGTTTTTTTTGGACACGAGGCATGCGGGATATGAACTCCCTGACCAGGGATCAAACCCGTACCCCCTGCATCAGAAGGTGCACTGTTAGCCACTGGAGCACCAGGAAAGGCCTCATGGAACCGCCTTAACTGTCAGGAGCTCCGAGGTGAGAGCCAAGGCGATATGTATGGTGAACCCACTCTAGTCCCAAGCAGCTCTCAGCCTGAGAGAGTCCCGAGAATCTAGAAGGCAGCTCAGTTCAGGGCCACCAACCAAGACGGGTTACACTTGGGGTTCCACCAGGGGTTTTCACAGAAGGAGGGCAGGCAGGGCCAGCAACAACCTGCCCACTCCAACATCCGTGTCCCTTCTGGCTCAGAGGCTACAGACCACTAGTATCCGCCACCTCCTGGGTCTCCCTAAAGTCCTTGGAAATGGGCTTTATTAAGTTTTAGCTCCAGGCCAGCTGTTGTCCCCTCACCCCGCTGAGATGCCTCAGGGTGAGGACATAGGGGACTCTGGGAAGCGAAAACTGATTAGGTAGTGGGAAACTGACCTGGGAAGACATCCCTAAAATACAAGGGCAATGGGAAAGAGGGTTCCAGCAGGGCTGGTGGCTGCAACAGGCTGGTGCTAATGCCTGATGAGAAATCCGGTATGATATCCAAATGTTGTCTACTGCAGCATTTTCCAAGGTGCAGCCCAAAGTTAAATAAGCTGGGAAACGGCAGGTTAAACCGAGTGAGCAAGCTTCTGCCACAAGCCATCCCGAGGCCTGATAAGTTCTGCAGCATCTCCCCAATGTATTTGGTAAGAGAATTCTTTCCTGTGTGTACGTGTGCATGCTCAGAACACTGAGAAATTCCAGCTACAGCAACAATGGGAAGCCTGATAAAAGACAAGAGTTGCAAAATAACCCAAATTCTTCCTCAATGCTTTTGGGGCCTTTCTCCTCTTACACACTCAGCCGGGTGAGGGCTACTGCCCCAGAGCAGAGAGTTTGGCCTCAAACTATCCTCCCGCTCCAGCTCAAGGCCACCCCTGCTACCCTGAGGGCCTGGACCAGGAGCTGGCAACTCACCAGTCTGTCTTTATGGTGCAAATGAAGAACTGGGAGCCGTTGGTGTTGGGGCCTGCATTGGCCATGGACAGAACACCTGCGAAAACAAGCGGGATGAGCAGGCTGCCCCAGGAGGCATCTCACCTGGGAACTGTTCAAGAGCAGATGATGCACACCACAGGAAGGATGCTTGCGGCTGAAGATACTTGGGGCTCAGAAAAGGAGAGCCAAGCCCAGAGCACACAGCCACCCAGGGCCTGTCCGCCTTGATGACACAGGAGGGAAGGGCCTCCTGGAGGCTCTCAGTGGTAGAGCAGGGGCAGGACCTCCAGCCCTGAACTCTAGCTTTTTCCACATTTCACGTTGGGTCCTAAAGGTAACATAAAGCTAGGGCTTTGCTTAACGGCTCTCAGAGCATGGTGGTCAAAGAAAGATTTGTTTTTGAAACTGAGAGCTCAGGATGAAAAAGCCTCTGGGACAATCCAGTAAGCCCACCCATCACCCTGAAGGAGGGAGGATGTGTCCCTAGATGTGGAGCCATCCGGTTGCAGCCTGCAGGCCTGCTGGGGTGGCAGCGCCAGGCTCACAGCTCAGGGCACATGCCCAGGTGGGGACTGACAGCCTTACTCACCCGGCCCCTCGTGCTTCAGCTTGAAGTTCTCGTCAGGAAAGCGGCTTCCATAGATGGACTTTCCCCCCGTGCCGTTGTGGTTGGTGAAGTCACCAGCCTGCGAACACGGAGCGCTAGCTGAGTGTCGCCACTAGAGCTGGCAGAGGGGTGCTATTCCCATGCTGGGACACAGCGCCCAGCCCCCCAGGGCCTACCCAGCTGGGAGCCCTCAGCCAAAGGGGTCAGAAAACACCCAGTGATAGAAGGGCTAATATAATGCTAAGGAACGTAAGCAACAACAAAATAAAGGTTTAATACTTTCTGCCCCAATAACTACCCTGGTTTCCGAATGATTCATTTTTGTCTGAGTGAGATTTTAAATGATCCTTAAAAATTCTCAGCCATTTCGAGCTGCTTCTTAAGAGACCTAGAATTTTCTACCCACAACTCTTGAAGGGTAAACAAGGAGGAGGCCAGGAGTCCCTGCTCCCCAGTGTGGTCTGCGGGTAGCTGGCACAGAGGCAGGTCCCTCTGCTGAGCCCCAGTTCCTGTCCCAGCATCTCCCTTTCACCCGGCCTAGGACAAAGTCCACCCAGGGCTGGTGGTCTTCCTCACGGCTTGCCCAAGGCTTCCACAAGGAGCCACAGACAGAAGAGCCCAGGGTCTGCCAGCCCCAGGCCCCAGCCCCCATCATATTGCTCTTTTCCTGAGATGACCTCCTCGGGTAACAGGGATGACCTGACTAGCCCTGCTTTTGAAGCATCCACAAATGCCAATAAGGTGTCCCCAGAGAGGACCAGGCCTCCCCGTGCCTGGTCCCACCATCCCATGCCTCCAAGAGCCCACCAGCTTTGGAGTCCCTGCCCTTGCCTACTGTGGTAAGAGTAAGATCCTAGCCCAGCTTGGACATCCGCTTCGGCTTCTGCTCAATCTACAGCCTCAGGCAGAGCTGGGGGCCTCTGCAGCTGAAAGCCACGGGCTGTGGCCAGGCCTGTCCCACAGCCACAACCCCCTCCAGTCGCTGCATTCCTCATGTTCAACACATCAGCACGCCCAGCCCCAACCCATGCCACTCACCATGATGTGACGACAGCCACCAGGTGACGGTAGAGGGAACTGGGGGCCAGAAATCCCAGCTGAAAGGACTTCAAAGAGGTCATGGCAGCCATGCTCCTGCCTCCAGGCCTGCTGGCCTCAGACATGAGCCCCTATCTTAGCAGGGTCTGACTTAACACAGGACAACCCTCAGCATGGCTCAGGCCCTGGCACCGGCGGAAATTCTCGGCTGCCACACCTACCCACAAAACTTCTAACACAGCAAAACTAATGCTCCTGAAAAGAGGCCGAACATATGACTAAAGAGCAAATGCATTTAACCGAGAAAGATGCCCTATGCTGGAGAGAGGCTCCAAGTCTGGACCTGCGTGTTCCTGTCTGTGCCTGGCCTCCCTCCTCCTCCCCTTCCTCCTCATCTCCTATGCCGAGTGCTCAGTGGGACACACTGGGGGCTGCGGGCAGAGACTGAATACGCTGTTACTCCAAAGCCTCCAGCACATCCACACCCCGATGCCATTCTCCCTCCACCGCTCCACTCTCCCAGCCCTGCCAAGCAGGGCCGACCTGCCACTTGTCCTGTTGCTTAGCTCCTGGGGCAGGGAAGGCATTATGGCTGCCAGGACAAGCTCCAGACTCTCAGGAGAGGACAGGCTGAGCGAATGGCCGCGGATGCCCTCCATCCAGTACTCTCCAGGCACAAACACACTGGCTAATCCCCGTGACATTCTCCAACGTGGCCCTGTCACTATGCCACTTACAGAAGAAGTCGAGGCAGGAAGAGGCCCACCATACCTGGCACATGAAGGACGGAATCACTCTGTGGAATGTGGACCCTTTGTATCCAAAGCCCTTCTCCCCGGTGCACAGGGCTCTGAAGTTCTCTGGGGTGGCGGGGGGAGCAGGAGGTGAAGGAAAAAAGCAGGTCAGCAGGGCCAGGCCTCAGTGCAGGGGCCACAGCTGGTTCCAGCCGGCGCCCTCTCTACCCACCCACCCCCCGGACATGGAAAGAGCCCTGCCCTGGACTGTGTGACCTGGGACAAATCATCCTGTGCCCTGACCTCAGCATCTGAGCACTGCGGCAGGAGTAGCACCGGGTCAGTGGGGCAAGGAGTCCAAGTAAGTCCACCCTCCACCAGGAGGCTCAGAGAGGGTCAGAGGCTGCTCCCGAGGTCCCCAGCAGCTGAGCACATGTGGTGGTGTACTCCCATCTGGCCATAGGTCTCCGCCCTGACTCCTCTCACCATCCCACCCACCTCGCCATGCCCCTCTCTCTTCCATGTGGCCCAGACTCAGAAGGCCCCGGTCCCCGTCTTACCTGCTGTCTTTGGGACGACATCTGCCTTCAGCTGCGGGCAAAGGAGAGGGAAGACAGGCTCAGTCCAGAGGCAGGAGAAGGAAGGACCCAACCCCCTACACGGTCCAGGAGCCAGGGAAAGCACCATTCCTGTCATTCTCAATCCTCCGTGGGAGGCCACCTAAGCAATCATTTCTGCCAGCTGCTTCCTGAACTGCAGGTTGGGAGGGGCAGCCTCGATTTCCCAATCTGTCAGAAGAGATGACAACACCACCCTGGCCTTCTTCTGGGGGCAGAACTGGCAGAGCGGCTTCAGCTGGGCTCAAAGCATCAGAGACCCAGGGCCTGGAGAGGGTGGCCCCGGGGGGAGCCAGTCCAAGCTCCCCAGTGGGCAGGTGGGAAACTGAGGCTCAGAGAGAGGCAGGAGGATCGGGGAAAGGGAAGGCTGGAGCCCCATCCAAGCCTGCCTCTTGCCTCCCAGTTATAAGAGCCACTCTGGTGCCGAACCTTTAAAATAAATGGGTGCTCTCCATTTTCCAGAAAAGGAAACCGAGGTTTAACTGAGACACCTTTGTTTAAAATGGGCTTGAAGGCTACACCCAAGCTTCCCCTCTGTTACTTTCTGGACTGTGTAGGTTTCTTGCTTTGTCTTTCAAAAAGGCCCACAGAGCTAGGGCAGGCACTGTGTCACCTTGGGAGGGTGGCTGGGGTTGGAGTTGGGGTGAAGAGCTCTGAGCACAGCGCCCTGACCCCAAGAGGTCTATGCCACGTCTGTCTGGTGGCTGGAGCTTGCAGCCACGCCAGCCCGAACTGCTGGGGGAGGAGGCGGCCCCAAACCACCTTAGCTCTCCCGACAGCCCGATAGCAGGGGGCGGGCCTGGGGCCGGCTCCGCCTTCTGCAAGGGCCACCACGTGAGCTTCCCGCCCGCCCGCCGCCCCGACCCCCGAGCCCCCTGACACCCACCTCGAAGCTTGGGCCTAGGCGCCCACCCTGTTAAGTCTCGGAGCCCCTCCGCGGCCGGCCAGCGGGGCGGACCCTCCTAGCCTACGATCTGACCTTGAGCTTTCTCCTCCACACGCGCCTTCCCTCCCGCCTCCACTAGTCCAAAGATCCGAAGGGGAGGCCTGGAGAGACCAGTCCGATGGTCCTTCTTAAGAGATGGGGAAACTGAGGCCCAGAGCCCGGGGGCAGGAAGCAAGGTCACCCAGTGAACCAGGCACAGCGCCGGCCTGGAGTCCAAGGCTCTTCCGGGACCATCCCCCACGCCCAGTCCAGCGCGGTCCGGTCCGGTGGTCTCACCTCCAGCACCACGCGGCCGAGCGGCTGCCCGTCAGCGCCCACGTCCAGGTACACGAGCGGGTTCCCGGAGGAAGAGGAGGGGCCGCGGGAGCCGCTGCCGCTGCTGCAAGCGCGGACCGCGGGGAGGCGCAGGTGCGCTGAGCGCGGGCTGGACAGCAGGCCGAGCAGGCGGGGGCCGCAGCGGAGCGCCAGCATCATGGGCGCGCGGGTCCGAGCTAGAGATCAACCGGCGAACGGAGAGGACGGAAGGCAGGGTCACTGGTGCCCAGAGGGCAGAGTCAGCGGCGGCCGCGCACCTCCGCCTTTATTGGCCCAGCCGGCCTCGCGGCCCCGCCTCCATCCCGCCTCCTCCAACCTGTTCGCGGGCTCCCCCTGCTGGTCCCAGCTGGCAGCGCACCCCGGCTGGTGGGGCGGTGGGGCGTGAAGTCTGAACACACCCCAACCAGGGCTGGAGACCTGAGGGACAGATGCGACTTCGCCAAGGGAGGCCGGTTCTATTTTGTGAGGGTCCCAACAGATGAAAAGAGGGGTAAATGCTAAAACGTGGTTAACTCCAAAATAGGAGCCGCCATATGTTTTTCTTTGAATATAACAGAAGTCTGCCTTTGAGGCTTTTGTGTTCACTGTCCCTTGCCCCATAGGCCCTGCAAATGGACAGACGGACCGAGAGACTGTGGCAACTGAGAGTCAGTCAAAGAAAGTTGGAGACGAGAGGCAGGATTAGAATGAGAGGAGGAGACAGGCAGACACCTCCCATTGTGAACACAGGGCTCCTTGTCCAAGCCCGGGCTTGTCTCCAGATGCTTCTAGAAACCAGTCCCTCTTCCATTCTCAGCCTAGGCCTGTCATGCTCTTACCAGACCCCCAGCCCTCTGCCAGGACTGGGTCTGACTCCCCCTCCCTGACCCCCAGACTGATAGTCCTGAATGCCAGCAACCAGGACAGATGGCTGCTAGCTCCCCTCCTGCCCCTAATCCTGCGCCCAAAACTGCTTCTGCGGGTAACATACCACAGGGCCCAGTCCAAGGAAAAGTGAGAAGGCAAGATGGGACGAGAAGGGGAACTGAGAGCGAGGAACCACAGTGAGGGGGAGTCTACCCCACACGCTGAGGTGGGCTTCACAGAAGCCTGCGGGCATGGGAGGCCCACAGGAAATGAATGACCGGCAGGGGACTTGAGAGAGCATCTGAGCCAACATCTGCAGTTCCCAAGATGTATGACTGAGGCTGGGAGAGAGGAAGGCGCTGCCCAGAGGTCAGCGAACTGGGAAGTCCCCCGCCGCCAGCCAGGGCGAGTCCTCCCAGACCACTGCAGAATAGTGTGTGATTCTAATCTCTCCCCTTCTTGTTTTCCAGGTCTGTTCCAAGAATAAAAGGAACAAGAGTAGGGGGTTGGTCAGCTATTAAGTGCTGTGCCGTGAGCGTCAGTGCTGGGCAGAGCGTGGATGGGTTTTGCTCAGACAGTGGTGGGCCTCAGCTGCAGGGACTCAGAGTTCTGAGTGGGCAGAGAAGAGATTTGGGCCTTGAAGTTAGATGAACTTAAACTCTAAATTTACCTGCCCCAGACCCTGAAATGACTCTGGGAAGAAGTCAGGCAGCAAAATGCTGACCTGAGGCAATTCATGAGGGCAGAGCAGAGGGTCCTAGCCGCATGGGAATGCTGGCGTGGCCCTTTTCTGGAAGTCCACAGTCACCTTCTCTATTTCTGGCCCAGGAGGAGCCTGGTCACTCATTGATACCCCAGCTGCCTCCTGGAGCCCAGATGCTCCCCAGGTCCCAGTCCAGGACAGGGCCTCACTCTGTCCTGAGGAATAGCTTCTCCTTTTTGTGATTGTACCTTGAAGTGGAATAGGCTTGCTTAGGAAGCTGGCTTGCTCCCTGCCCTATGTGGGCCCCCAGCACATCCCCTACATCCTCCCCTGTATCAGCGCATACTGCAGATTCCAAAGAGGAAGAGAAGAATCACCTTACATGTCAGTTCCAGGCCCTGGGCTCATATAGCTCTCAGCTAACCAAGTATATTCTCAGTCCCCTATTGTCTCGCAAGCCGGCTCCTGGAGGGACTCTGTCTCAATGGAGTATGAGAGCCCGGCGCCAGGGAAGAGCTGCCTTCACTTGTGTAACGGCTTTAATTTCCAAAGCCCTTGCCTAGCCCTCACCACAGCCTGAGAAGCAGTTCCATTGCATAGATGGGGAAGCAGGGCCCAAAGTGTTAGGCGGGGAGTTGCCCAAGGACAGAGCTGGAAGGAGTCTGACTCCAAAATCAGGGTTTGCATTTGTGATTATCAAGGAGCTGGTAGTTGGGACAGAGTGGGGAGGGCAAGAGAGACCAGCCTTGGACAGATGACACAGCAAGAGAGAAACTAAGGAGTTAGCCAGGGGGCTGTGGAACTTAGGGGACAAGGAAGATGGTTTCTGTCTGGGGGGTCAGCCTGGAGACAACTGCATTTGAGGGACAGAGAGAAAAAGATGCAGAGGAGATTCCAGAGGGGGAATGAGCCAAGGCCAGCCCAGAACTGGGAGAGGTCAGGCCACCTTCAAGGAAAGGCTCCAATGTTAATCATGAGCTGAAAGCCTGGCAGGGGATGAGGCGTGGCGGTCACAGAGAATCCTGAAGGCCAGCTTGAGGTCTCACATTGTTGAATAGCACTGGGAAACCATGGATGGTACACTTCATCCCACTGTGTTACAGCTTCTATCCTCTTTGGAAAATCAAACATCATCACTGCCTCTTGCCTGAGCCAGAGAAAATTCCACCTGCTCCACAGGCTCGGCTGTGAAATCATTTCTTCCTGTGCTGACCTCAGTCGGCATCAGGAGCAGGGACTGCCCCTGGACTGAGCCAGGGACTGAAGCATGCCCAGTCCCCACCCAGGTGAGATGGGGCAGGTGTCACCACCCCCCTGGCTCTGAGGCTATTTATAGGCTCTGTGTCATCCTCAGAAACAGCAGTTTCTCTCTGCTCAGCCCAAGTGGCTTCTTATCCAGGGTGTTAATGTTTTTCATCACTCAGGGATCCTGTAAAGCCATCTTTAGGCCTCACAGAGCCAAAGAGAAGTCAGATTATGCTGACATCTGGGGTTGCAAGCTCAGACACCTGTCGGGGCCAGGCAGTGACACCTCAGGGTGAAGCATGCTGGGCATGGCTATAGGGAGAAAGTGGAGGCGGCACTGTGTCCAAACAGCACAGTTCAAGGGCAGCTCCTGCCCCAGCCGGTCAATTACTGTACGTATACAATAGGTCCAGTGTAGTCAGTCTTCTCATTTTTCAATAAAAACTGAAAACTTTGGGTTTTATGGAAATCTCCCAACTCTCACATATTGGCAACTCATTTTAAAATAAAATTAAACCCTGAATAAGCCCTAAACAGCATATTCACACCCTGGCTGGGGCCTCTGGCCCTGTAGTTTGCAAGCTCTGATCTCTACTGTGTAGATGAGAGACCTGAAGTTCAGAGAGGGACAGGAACTTGCTTCTGGTCACACAGCTTCGAAGTACTGGGACTGGTCAAACCCCTCTCTTCACACTTACTGGGGCTCTTTCTGCAAGATTCACTCAGCAGACATGTTTTCAGGGCTCCTACTAAATGTGGGGTCTGAGCTTTGCCCTCAAGATACAGAATAGCTCCTGTTTCTTCTAGGTGGTCTGTGGGGTTACTAGTGTCTGCGTCACAGAATTGTTCATGCTAGGGAGCTGGTGAGGGGCACTGAACATGAGGGCCTCTGTGAATGAATGAATTAATAAATGGACACTGCCTAACCTAGGCCAGCTGAGGACTCAGTCAAGGTGGGAAGGATGGCTTCGACTGAATGATATGGTGCCCTATGGATATGTACCCTAAGGTGCACTCCTGTGAGTGGATTTTTTTCTGGGTGGATTTAAAAACATATATATTTATTATTTTTATTTGGCTTTGCTGGGCCTTAGTCAGAGTATGTGGGATCTAGTTCTTCAACCAGGGATCCAACCTGGGCCCCTACATTGGGAGTGTGGAGTCTTAGCCACTGGACCACCGGCGAAGTCCCTGATAGATGGGGTTTTTTTATGGGTAGATTTTTACTACTGCTGACCCAAGACTCCCTCTAATAATGTAAGAACACCATCATCACACCAACTGGTGTGTAATATTTGGAGGCTTGCTTAAGTATATTCATAAGACTGTGTGTCTTTTGATCCACAACACAACTTGTGAGGTCCGCTGGCCTGGAATGTTATCTCACCTGGTACTGAAGCGACTTAGCAGCAGCAGCAGCAGAGGAGGAGGAAACTGGAGCTGTAAGTAGCAAAGTGGCAGACAGCCTAAGGCTATTCCGAGGAGCCAGCCCTTGAGCCAGGGTCACTGAGTTTGGGCTCTTTCGACTCTATGAAACAGTTATGGGGCCAAGACTCCATGCTTCCAATGCAGGGGGCCTGGGTTCAATCCTTGGTCAGGGAACTAGACCTCACATGCTGTAGGTAAGACCAGGGTGGCCAAGTAAACAAACAGATACAAAGTTATGATGGCATCTTTCCCTGATCCTAGCTCCAGTGGATCAGGCGGTCTCTAAGACGGTCCCCAGTGATGCCCCAGTAGTCACAGCCTGGCGTTGCCCCCATCTTGGATGTGGGCTGGACATAACAACTTCCTCCTAGTGAACAGAATAGGGCAAAAGTGATGGGGTGCCTCTTCCAAGATCAGGCAACAAGGAGACTGTGCTTTCTGCCTTGGGCTCGCTCTCTCTGTCTCTCCTCAGCAGCTGCCCTGTTAACACACTCGGGCAGCCTGTGGAGGCCCCGGTGGTGAGGAACCCAAACTGGCCACTAAAGGAGAGACTTGGACATGCATCTTCGCAGGCAGCCAGCAGCCATGTGAGCCAGCCTGGACGTGGACCCTGCAGGCCCCGTAGAGCCTTGGGGTGACTGCCGCCCAGCTGGTGCCTTGACTACCACCTCGTGAGAGACCTTGAGCCAGGAGACTCAGCTAAACCATGCCCGGACGTCTGACCCACAGGAACCCTGGGACAATAAAACGCTTGTTCCTTTAAGCTCCTCAGTGTTGGGTCACGTGTTATGCAGCATGGAAAACTAATGGATAGATGATATCCGTAGCTAAGGCCCTTTAAAACCCAGCTCCTATCCCATCGCTCCACACGCAGCTCCATGCTGACCTGCCATTTCAGCAGGCTTGTGTCTTCAGCTACTCTTGGCAGAGACCTCAGGGCCCAGCTGGCGCCAACCGGCCCTGAGAGATGGCCTGATGGGTCTTGGTGACCAGGTGGGCTGGGCTGCTATTGTTATCTCATTCCTCTGAAGGAGAATACGTGGAGCCTGAGAGAGAGGGGAAGGTGTGAGGAAGCCATTGGCAACAGGGCCTGAACTAGGGATTAGCTATGGCATTGCAGTGGCCTCAGGGAAAGGACAGTACTGCTTAATAATTTGGTGCAGGGCTTTGCACTAAGCACTTTCTAGACATCACCCCATCCTCAGCAGGAACCTGCTAACTGGGGGATTCACTCTGTTTACAGATGAAGGAACAGGTGTCCAGAGAGGGTAAGCAATTTCTCCAAGGTCTCTCTAGTGTCAAGTGGAGACTGGCATTCTTCCCCACTCCCCTTGGCTATGTGTCTTCCTTCAGGAACTGGTGGATTCCAAGTGGCACCACTTAGCCGGATCAGACCAGATATCATCCCTTTCATGCAGCCTTTCTTCCGCCTAGCCTGACACCGTGCTTGGTGGTTTGATGTGCAGTTCCATCTATCCTTGTGATAACTCCACAAGGGAGAGGCTCCTGCCTGCACGTGGTGAGGACAGCTCCAAGCCAGTGACTTACCCAAGGCCACACAGATACCAGGTGGCTGAGCAGGACTTGCCCAGGTCTGGCTGGCTCCAAAGCTTGCATTGCCCCCGCTTTGGCTGGGTCTTCTTGCCCTAGAGAATCTACCATTGGTTTTCAGCCCTGCTGGAGATGGCGTCTACTTGCACAGGTGAGCGATGTATAAACACACAGTTATTCACACAAAGTCAATAGGAAAAGGAGCCCTCAGCAGGACTCAAGAGCCTCCCAAGGGAGCTCAGGTCAGCCATCGTGCACACCCACTCCCACCTGTGTTGACCAGCCCTGGTTGGTATTGTTATCCTAAGGACAGGGCCTCATTGCCACATTCCCTAAAAGTGGGACTTGAGCCTCTGCCAAGACTAAGGGGCTGCTTGGGCCAACCTCATCTGAGCTCTGGGCTCTACTCTGTGGCTGCCAGGAGGCAAGAGCCTGCAATTCTGTATCCCCAGCCCCTCTTTTGGTTTGTTTGTTTCTCCCGTTGACCTGTGTGATTTTCTTGAATCTATTGGCTTTACCCTCAGTCTCTACTTACTAACATTTATATCTCTTCCTCTTCCAGTTGAATAAATTGCCTTAGAATTAACATTGCCTACCCTCTACATAATCAAGATTGCCTATCAGTGATGGCAAGTGTTGTTTTTTCTTCCAATTAAAATAAGCGCTATAGTCTTGAATGCTTGACGACTGTAAGAATATTTATCGTTTACTGCACACTCGATATAATTGCACATGGTAAGAATTTACATTCTTTCTTCCTATTTTGGCTGTGCCACGCAGCTTGTGGGATCTTAGCTCCTTGACCAGGGATTGAACCTGGGCCTTTGACAGGGAGAGCATGAAGCCCTAACCGCTGGACTGCCAAGGAATGCCCTATATTACTTCTTAATCCTCCACGGCCCTTAAGAACAGGTACTAGCGTTAACTGATCTTTATAAAGCAGTTATAAAGAGCTCCTCTTTGGAGGTCTCCAAAACTAACAGAGGTTATATAAGCTGTCTGACCTTACAAAGTCTTCCTCGCATTAAGTGGCTAAGCCTATATTTGACCTGACTTGGCCTAATCCCAGAATTAATCTCCATCGTCCCTGAATTTTAGTACGAAAGGTCAGAAGATACTAGTCAGACTGGAAGAGGCCTCAACTTGTATAACAAAGATTTCAGATATCTGATGAGCTTGGAAAATTGATTGACTCTCAGGCTGTGCTCCTTAGACTGCATGTCGGTATCACAGGGCTGTCCCTGGCCTAGGTTCAATCCCTGGCTGGGGAACTAAGATCCCACAAGTCATGTGGCATGGCCAAAAGAGAAAGAAAGAAAGAAAGTACATGAGCAATTCAACAGTTTCTTATAAAATAGGTTTAGTGTTAGATGATTCTCCTCAACTGTAGTCCAGTGTAAGTGATCTGCTTGTGTTTAAGGTAGGCTAGGTTAAGCTATGATGCTTGGTAGGTTATGTGTATTAAATGCATTTTCGACTTAGGATTTTCAACCTAAGATGTGTTTATGGGGATGTAACCCTATTACAAGTTGAGTCTGACCCTCTGAAGGTTGTTGTGAGGTCTGATGAGATGCTGTAGGTCAAGCCCGTGGCACCGTGCCTGGCACGAAGAGAGGGTGGAAATGACTTTCTTTTCAAGCCGGATCTGCCTCTCAGTCATCCCCGCCATAGAGCCCACAAGGGGCTGACTTCAGAGGGTATCTGTCACCCCTAAGCTCTGAGCAAACAATGAACAGAAGGGCCAACCCTTGGGCTCTCTCTGCCTATTGAAGGTTCAGAGAGGCTGGTCCAGTCACCCCTGAGCCAGACCTGGCAGAGTCACCATGAGGGCTGGGCTCAGCAGAGAGGTGGTGGAGGGAGAGAGAGGAGTCTGCGTGGCGGCGGGTGTGTGTCTGGGGAGGGTCCTATGGCCAAGGCTCAGGGGTTGCTCACCCTCCCATCCTCGATTCTTGTTTCAGTGTCATCAGGCACTGTGGCTGGACTGCCGCTTACCGCCTGGTGCTTCCCCAGCCCCACAGGCCACTCTCTAGGACACCTTGTTTGCCAAAGCCCCCCTGTCCTGCCTGGCACCAGCCTGGTCTGCTCAGCTGTTCCTCTCCCCAGGGCTGTCCCCACAAGCCATCTCCTTCGACAAAGGGCCAGTGTCGTTGGGAGGGCGGGTGCTATGCAGTCAGGATGGCAGCCAGGCCCACATGGCTGCTGGGCGGTCAGATCACAGAGGAGTGACCGAGGCCGGGCTGGCTGGGCCCAAGGCCAACAGGCTCTTCTTTGTTTTTGTTGGTTTTGAGCCACTTCCCCAGAAAGAGGTTGGGGAGGGAGCCAGTCAGATGCTTGGCCTGGGGAGATGCGATGTATTTGCCAAGTCAGTGGTTAGAGGTTAGATGAAGGCCCCCAAGAGGGGTACAGTTTCTCCACCCTCCTCACTACTGGCCCAAGGCCCCAGTGCAACTTGAGACCAGCAGCAGAGAGCTGGAATCCACTCCTTTCAGCAGGAAGGAGCCCATTCTTCAACATGACAGCTTGTACCCCCAGCCCCAGTCCCCATTTCCTTCTTGGTCAGCTCCAGCAGATGGTTCAACTCCTGCTTGTGTCCACTGCCTACCTCTCTGCTGCCAGGTTGGGCCACCTACTGGTCCCACAGGGCCAGCCTTCAGATGTCCATGCTGGCTAGTCAGCCCTGGTGAAGGTGTCTCCTTCTGACCACCCCCGCCCCCCAACGGAGGGACACTTTTCTGAGTACAAGCTGATCACAAGCAGGATTTAAGCCAACGGTGGGTCAGGGCTGTTGACCATCTCACGCCTTATCAATAAAGGCCAAGTACCTAAAATGTGAGAGGTGAGAATCACCTTTGCTATTTGTAGCTCGTATTTGTAGGAACAGGATACAGATATTAGAAGAGGTCACAGAACAAAGACAAATCAATGGGAGTTTCAGAGAGGAATGAATGAAAGCTACAGATTTTAGGACGGTAGGAGGATCGACAGAAACCTGTCAAGGACCTGTCAAGGATCCCACCAGATCATAAGCTCCTTGGGGGTCTTGTTCATCTCTAACTCCATCACCATCCCATCCTGTAACTACGTGTCATCACTCCCTCATGGCGATGGCAATAAATATGGGCAAGATCAATGGATGGATAGATGGATGGACAGGGGAGTGAGTGGGTGGTTGGATGCATAGGTGGGGGACAAACTAATAAACAGCTGACTTCACAGACAGCGTTGAGGGAGTAATAACTGTCTGAATCCTGCCCTGGGAGGAGGCCAGGATGGAAGTTGCGTGACCCTTGCCAGCACAAAACCTGGGCTTCTCAGTGATTTCTTAGAGGATGTGAAAAGCACTAAATGTAAGAGAAAAGATGGATAGCTTAGACTTCACAAACATTAGTAACTTCTGTTCAACAAAAGACATCAGTAAGAAAATTCAGTAAAGACGTGAAGCCATATCTATATGAGATGGTGGACATTCACTAAACTTACTGTGGTCATCATTTCATGATGTAGGTAAGTCACATCATTATGCCGTACACCTTGAACTTACACAGTACTCTATGTCTCTTACACCTCAATAAAACTGGAAGGAAAGAAAACGGAATTCAATAAGAGGTAAAGAAGTGAAGCCAAGAACTGGGAGAAGACATTCACAGTGCATACATTTGACAAAAGTTCATATCCAGTAACATTAATAACTCCTATAAATCAATGCAAAAAGGCAAACAGGCTAATAAACAGTGGTCAAAAGACTTGAATAGGGATTTCACACAACAAAAGCATATCCACATAACCCATAAGCATATGAAAAGCTTATTATAAGTTATTATCATAAGTCATTAAGGGAAAGCAAATGTTTTAACCAGTCCATCATAAAGGAAATCAGTCCTGAATATTCATTGGAAGGACTGATACTGAAGCTGAAACTCCAATACTTTGGCCACCTGATGTGAAGAACTGGCTCATTTGAAAAGACCCTGATGCTGGGCAAGATTGAGGGCAGGAAGAGAAGGGGACGACAGAGGATGAGATGGTTGGATGGCATCACCGACTCAATGGACGTGAATTTGAGTAAACTTTGGGAGTTGGTGATGGACAGGAAAGCCTGGTGTGCTGCAGTCCACGGGGCTGCGGAGAGTCGGACACGACTGAGTGACTGAACTGAACTGAACTGAAATGTTTTAAAGCCCTAGTGAGATAGCATTATATCGCCATTTGGATGGCTAGAATTAGCAGGTTGAGGATGTGGCATAGCTGGAACTTTCATGTGTTGTTAGCGGGAATGTGAATGGGTACAATCATTTCAGGAACCTGTTTGGCAATTACCTACTAAAGCTAAAAATATGCTAACCTATGACTCAAGAGAAATTCCACTTCTAGGCATATATTCAAGATAAATGAGAATGTCCATCTGTACAAATACTTTATTTGAACATTCATAAGAGCCCCAAACTCGAAACAACCCCAATGCCCATTAACAGTGAGATAGATACCCACATTGTGGTTCATCCATACAATGGAGCGAAGTGAATTTGCTCAGTTGTGTCCGACCCTTTGCAACCCCATGGACTGTAGCCCACCAGGCTTCTCTGTCCATGGAATTTTCCAGGCAAGAATACTGGAGTGGGTTGCCATTTCCTTCTCCAGGAGATCTTCCCAACCCAGGGATTGAGCCCTGGTCTCCCGCATTGTAGGCAGATGCTTTACCATCTGAGCCACCAGGGAAGTCCCACCCAGCAATAAAAAAGAGCCAACCACTGATGCATACCGCTTCATGGGTGAAGCTCACAGACATATTGAGCAAAAAAGAGAAAAAAAAAAGCCAGAGCGTCTACTGGATGATTCCATCTTTAGGAAGTACAAGAGAAGGTAAAACTCATCTAAAGTCAGAGAAATCAGCAGTTACGTTTGGGGTCAGGTGAGAGGGAAGGTGGTACAAGGAGCTTTCTGGAATTCTGGAAATGTTCTATATCTTGACCTGGGTGGTAGCTATGTGCGTACAATTCCTCGAACTCTACATTGATGACATATGCAGTCAATGTATTATTATGGTATACCTCAATAATGGGCTTCCCTGGTAACTCCGATGGTAAAGAACCTGCCTGCAATGCAGGAGATCCGGCTTCGATCCTCGGGTTGGGAAGATACCCTGGAGAAGGGAATGGCTGTCTACTCCAGTATTCTTTCCTGGAGAATTCCATGGACAGAGGAGCCTGGCAGGCTACAGTCCATGGGGTTGGCAAGAGTTGGACATGACTGAGCAACTAACACACTTTCTATATCTCAATAAAACATGTATCCAAGTTTAAAAAATGTATCCAAGTTTCCATTGTTCAGGAATAATTCAGTGCACCAATAATTCAGTGGACGTGGGGAAAGGGAGAAACCAAGAGGAAACCCCATCATGGCCCTTCAGAGATGCTCAGTTCTTGAGGCTCAGTGGAAACATCTCAGAGGAACTTTGGACCAGTGATTGAGTCCTTGCTGAGGCCGATGACAGGGAGAGAAGACGCCTAAGGCGAGTTCCAGGGCGGGGTATATGATGACGGAGTGACGCACGACAGGGACTGTCCTGCCAGCTCCTCCCCAGGCCACCGTGTGCTTCATCTGCTGAGGCCCACAGAGGGAGCTGGCTGAGATTTTATGCTTCCCTGCCCTCCTGTGCCATGTTCTGAGGGGAAGGGTAACCCCTCAGCAGCTTCCCATCCACCCTCTCTGGGAGGGAAGCGTCTGTGTTGGCCGCTGGACCAGCAACTGCCCACCCAGCTGAGATCAGAGTCATGCGGGAGGAGGCGGGAGAAGAGCAGGCCTTGGGCTCCTCCTCTGCCCTCCCAGACCTTGGTTGTCTCCCTGGTTACACGGGGAGGTTGGGCTACCCCTCCCAGGTGGCTTTTGCTGGAAGTTGGTTCCCTGGGTGCCCCAAACCACCCATGAGTCGAGGTGGCCCACCCAGCCTGTAGTCTCCTCCCTACAGCATAGCAAGCACATCTGGAAAGCCCCAGGGCGCCACTCCGCTGATCTCATGGGGCCCAGGTTATCTTGGCTTCTTCTCCCGTAAGTCATGGAGCATCACAAGACGGTGACGCGGGTGACAGCTGGAAGCCCAAGGGATGGAGTGGGAACAGGCTGATGACTAAAGCACCAGAGGTGCAGGGAAAGGGACCCAGGAGCCACGCTCGCCCCTCCCCACTGTTCGCCTCCTGTCAATCAGGAGTGCCCTCTCCATCCTCCTAGCATCCCTTGTGCCCATTCTGCTGCTCCTGCCTCAGCTTAGAGGCTGGAGGATGCCTTTGCCTGTGCTCCAGCCTGAGCCCCTCTATCAGACTTCCCCAATGCTTCCAGGAGGTGCTTCCCACCCCACTTCCAGCTTTATTCGAGTGTAATTTACCTTCAATAAGATACACTGTTTTGACAAATGTTTATCTTTATGCAACCAACACCGCAATCAAGGTATAGAATATTTCCATCATCCTGGGACATTCCCTTGTACTCCCTTTCAGTCGGCCACCCCGCACCCAAAACAATCTGTGTTCTGGTGAGTTTTGCAAGTTCTTGAGTTTCACATACAATGGAATTTCGTAGTAATTAATTATACATAACATATTCCTTTACATCTGGCTTCTTTTATACAACATAACGCTTTACCCGCATCCATCTTATTCATCTATTCATTTGACTGCATCTGGTCTTAGCTGCAGCATGGGGGTCTTCGTTGTGGTGTGTGGATCCTACATTGCGCTGCCTGGGGCCTAGTTGCCCTGTGTCTTGGGGGATCTCAGTTCCCTGACCAGGGACTGAACCTGCATCCCTGCATTGGAAGGCAGATTCTTAACCACTGGACCACCAGCAGAGTCCCTACCCTCATCCATCTTTTGGACTAGTTGGAAACGTTTCCATTTTTGAACATAACTCAATTTGGTTATCCATTCTCCTGTTGATATAGGCTAAGCTGTTCCAGTTTTTGTCCACACCAAAACTTGTAGAATTCTTCATAATAGGAAAAAAAAAACAAAACTGGAAATAGCCTAGCCTACAAGTTGAATTGCTGGGATATACAGAGTGTATGTATGTATGTATATATATATATATATATATATATATATACACACACACACACACACACACACACACATATCTTTGTGAGAAATTGCTTTTCCAAAGTGGTTTTATCATTACAAGCTCCCACCAGTAATATATGAGTATTCTGGTCAAGTTATAACCATTTCAGCATTTGATGTGGTTAGTCTTGTTAATTTTAGCCATCAGAAGATCTTTTTAAAAGCCACATCTTAACCCGAATATACATCAACTAATGAATGGATAAAAAAGTGGTAAATCCATATGATGGAATATTACTTGTCAACAACAACAAAAATCAAGCAGAAATACATGCTGCAACACAAATGAGCCTTGGAAACATTATATTAACTGAAAGGGGCCCGTCACAAATGACCACAGATTGTATTCTAGTTATATGAAATGTCCAGAACTGGCAGATCTATGGAGACAGAAAGTGAATTAAAGCTTACCTAGGGCTGAGGGGCTGGGAGGGCGGAGGGATGATAACTGATGGGCATGGGTTATCTTTCGGGGGTAATGAAAATGTTCTAAAATCGATTATGGTGATTCACAACTCTGTGGATACACTAAAAGCCACTGAATTGCACACTTTAAATGGGTGAATTGTGTGGTCTGTGAATTGTATCTCCATAAAGCTGTTTACAAAACCCACCACATTTAATTAGCTGGCTACCCCCTACAGCGCCCCAGTGTCCTCAAGGTAAAGACCCAGATTCTCAGGCCCAGATTCACCCACATCCTCTGGCTCTTCCCCAGGAGCAGTGGAAATTCTGCCCTTTCTAGATGCCCCGTCTCCCGTCATGCCTCTGAGCCTGTGGACATACTTGTCTTCTTCCTAATCCTTGTTCCACCTCACTCTGACTCATTCTTTATGGTCCAGCTCACCTGACAGCCTTCTCTCACCTTTCTTCTGATTGCTCATTTGTTCATTCATTCATTCGTTTATTCATCAAGTGATTATTAGGCTCCCGCTGTATACAAGGCTGTAGTCTAGGCACTGTGGATACACCAGCAAACAAATCAGACAACATCCCTCACAGAGACTGCGTGACTGTCTCACGAACAGTAGTGACTGAGCCCTTAGTGAATGTGAAGCCTCAAACCCCAGCCCCCACCCTGCCAGCCTCTGCTGGTTTCTATTGGGACACTAACCCCTCTGGACTTTCACAAGTTGATGGTAGGACTGCCACCCCCACATAACTGAGGACTCCATGGGGTCAAGACACGGGCCTGGCAATCCTGGGCATCAGAGCAAGGCTGCTGCTTCCACGGGTGCCTCCCTCCACATCTTATAGAGCCCTTGCTTAGCTCTGCTCCCACCTACCTGATCACTACCCTTCTTGAGCAAGGCAGGATTTGTGATGAGATGAGAGGGTAGGATGCCCACTGCCCAGATGGGTCACTGAGGCCCTGAGAGGAGAATGAGTGAACGTTTGAGGTCACACAGCTGTGGGACTGATAGGAAGCTGGGTTCTCTCTCTCCTCTGCTCTGGGCAGGTTCCTTGTGTCCTGGTCAGCTCTAAAGGCTGAGGATGGATGTCCCCCAAACCAGGAAGTGATTCCAGGCCCAGCCAGGACCATTGCCCTTGAGGCTGGTGTGGTGGGCATGTCTCAGGCTGGAGCAGCACGTGGCAGGACTACCATAAGGCAGCCGTGTGTCTCCTGAGCCTCCTTTGCCCTTGGCCTGGCTCAGGTGAGTCACACACCCCTGAGCATGCAGCTGTCCTCTGGGCAGCCTCTCCCCAGGGAGTGCAGTTTACAAGGGCAGCCACGGGAGCAGGGCTGCGAGCACACCTCCCCAGTGACTGGTTAATACTCAGGTGTCCTTTTCATGATGACATTGCTTCTGAGGCCTCAGAGACACGTGGCTCCTCCTTGTTCCTTTAGGTCTGCTCTCGTGGCAGCAGGGGCGGAGCTGGGTCTTCAGCAGGCAGTTCAGGGTATCTGAGGCCTCCCCGGAATCCTCATCCTTGGGTCTTTTTAGCTCATTTCTCTTTGCTCGCCGGGGTCAGGGCCCCGAGGGCTGGGGGATCACCTGCCTGGGGTTGTGTCCCTGTTCCTCTTTCTCCTGCTGCACCACGAGGCGGGGGAACTCCCATTACATCCTTCACCCAGTGCTTCCTGGGACTCGTCCCTCTTTGGGCACCAAGCTGTGGGACTGGAGGTCTCTTTCCAGCAGCCTCTGGCACCTAGAGGAAGAGGCTCACAGGACATGCTCCTGTTTCTCCGCTGCACACCACTAGGGGGCAGCTCAGAGGCCTCAATGAGGGTGAAGCTGCCTCCTCTGCACCCTTGGCCCCTAGCTGCAGCCCCTCACCTTTCCCCTAGTGTGGAGCAGCTGTGAAGGTGCTAAAGGGGTTGAGTGGTCGTTTCAAAGTCTCAGGATGTTGAGGGTAGGGATCAGGCTCTGCGCCCCTCCTGGCATTAGTGGTGTCCTCATGTAGCAGAGTGGTAACCCTGCAGGCCTCTGAAAAGCTGCCCATATGCACCCTGCGTCTTTCTCCATATCCTCTCTCTCTCTCTTTCCCTTTCTCTTGTGACAGCCCATCTTTCCCCAAAGCCATGACAACACCTGGGCCCTAGTTCTCAGGACATGATGGAGCCCAGCAGTCCTGGGAGGACTGGCCTTGGGAATGACACAAGGGGAGGATGGCAAGGGTTTCTCTCCATCCCTCCACGCCTTGAGCTTGGGCTCTTCTAATATAACCACCAATCCAGGGCATCCTGCATGGCATATGGGAATTTGCTTCACGCTGATGGTTTGGTGACCTATGGTTGCATGACAAACTAGCCTGAAGCAGCAGCTTCAGTCAATGACAAACGCTGATTCGGCTCACGGACCTGGAAGCTGACTGGACCCAGCTGTTGCTGACAGTCCTCCCTTGTGGTGTTCTGGGCCAGATACTGGCTAGGCTGGGGTTATCTTCAAGTCTTCCTCACTTTCATGTCTGGTGCACAGGCTGAAACACTCGGACAGGCAGGACTGGACACAGCTGGGGCTCCAGGGGCATCCCTCACTTTCTGTATGGTCCCTCCCTGTGGTCCTTCCAGGCTGTGGCTTCAGAGAGATGGACTTCTTTAAGGTGGCTGAGGACCCCCAGATCTATAAGAAATATCCATGTTTCTCCATCTTATATAACTTGACTTTTTTTTCCTGACAGTAACCTTAATGTTCTTGAATGTTTAGAGAGTTCCCACTCCGTCCTGCTATGAACTGCATAAGAACACGTCTTCTGTTAACTTGGCAATGAAGGGCATCCGGTCCAAATCCCTTCACTTTAACTCCTGGGTTTCCTCCTAGATCACAGAACTGATGGGGAGACATCTCCATTTGAAGACAGACATACACACACACCCCTTTGTCCCAAGGTTTTTCCCCTTCTTAACAACACTTTCACATCCTTTGGAAGCAATCTTTTTCCCTCTACATCTTCTGAGTTTATAAATCAACCTATCCAGGTGCCTGAGCCCTACAGTGTAAACCAGAAGTCTGCAAACTTTTTCCTAAAGCGACAGATAATATATTCTTTATGTTTTGTGGGCCAAGAGGCACAATTGAGACTATGATATAAGTACTTATATATGACCTGAATTATGGTAAAACATGAAGGATGCAGGGAAGACATCAGATTAAATACTACTTAAGGGGCTTCCCTGGCGGTCCAGAGGCTGGGAAACTGCCTGCTGGTGCAGAGGACATGGCTTCGAGCCCTGGTCAGGGAACAGGGATCCCACATGTCACGATTACTTGCACACTGTGATTACCTGTGTGCCGCAGCTACTGAAGCCCGAGTGCCCTAGAGGCCGTGCTCGGCAACAAGAGGAACCGCTGCAGTGAGAAGTCCTGCATGGCAACTAGAGAGCAGCCCCTACTTGCTGCAGCTAGGGAAAGCCCACACGCAGCAGCAAAGGCAGTGCAGCCGAAACTTGAGAGAGAGAGATTTAGGAAGTCAAGTCATCAAAACTTGGTTGTTAAGGTCGTGAGAGGGATGGGGAAATTGCAGACTAGGCCAAAGGGCACAGGAGCAACACCCAGAGGACCGAGGCGTGCTGCGTTAGGTGGAGTTCTCCAGAGGCAGAGCCTGAGATCGAGATCCATGTGATAGCGATTTATTGAGGGACTGCTATTCAGAGCAACCTGTACAACTGGGAGGGGTGGAGCAGGGAGAGGCTAGCGTTGGCCTGATCACAGAGCAAGGGCTTTGGAGCATAAACTATACTACATGACATCTTTCTTAAGGCAGAGGGCCAGAATTTCAGACTCTGTACTAGCCATTGCTTGTGGGCTGGCCCTATGGGGTATAAGTTCCCAGATAAGACAGTTCTTGACACCTCAGGGCCATTCTCTAGAGAAAAGGGAGCTGTGGGCTATGAGCCCACACTCACGGTAGCTCTGGGCTTTGGCCCTGCAGAGGGACGTGGGCAGAAAACAGAAGTGTTTCCTATAGTCCTTGCACTGCTCAGATCCACCTGCTTCTCACATTAAGCTGACCTTGTCTGCCTATTGACAGACCAGAGTCGTCATTGGTTTGGGTTGTAACCAAAGGATAGCATCCACCCTCACAGGGTGTCATCTCCAATCTGATACCTCAGCTGCATCTTGACGAGGCCGTTCTACCATCTCTCAGGTCTGCAGCCTCTGTGTGGTGTAGAACCTAGGATGATGGAGTCATGGCCACACCATTTTTTCTGTAACTCAGACCTCTAGTGTGCAATGATCTTGTATGAGAACCCACATCAGTGAATTAGACACTCTCTGAGCCCTCAGATAGGGCTTCCCTGGTGGTTCAGACATTAAAGAATCTGCTTGCAGTGCAGAAGACCTGGGTTCGATCCCTAGATTGGGAAGATTCCCCTAGAGAAGGGAATAGCAGCCCACTCCAGTGTTCTGCCTGGAGAATCCAATGGACAGAGGAGCCTGGCGGGCTACAGTCCATGGGGTCACAAAGAGAGGGACACGGCTGAGCGATTAAGCACGAGTCCTCAGATAAGGGTGCTGGCCTCAGGCCCTACAGGACAGAGAGGCAACCCCTTACCCAGAAGGTGTATCAGTTTGAGTCAAGGTGAATCACCCCCGTTTCCCTGACAGAAGGGGCCCTATGTAGTAAACTTGCACCGAGTGGTTTGTTGATCTGCTTGTGGAATGTTATTGTATCAGGGGCTCAGCTTCGGTCTTCATGGCTGACAGGTTGGACTTTCAGCAGTGGCAGTAGCTAGATCAGCCCTGATGACAGGGAGCCTCTGCTGCTGGGCTCATGCAACTTGATCTCTATCTCGCTGTCACTCCATTCTCCATGACACTTGCTGGAAGCCCATGTTATGCAAAACACTAGACAGAGAGCAAGGGACGGGGACAGATTCTGGCCGATCAGCTGGTCGAGCCGCCCTGCCTCCTTGGTTGTTTCGTGCCTCTTCTGTACTGGACACTCCCTGGCATCTGATAAAATGTGCTCTGTGGGTCCTCACATTTTCCCCAGGCTCACAGGTCTAACCACATACCTTTTTACCAGTCCTCCCATCTCAGGTAGGCCATTCTTGCTCTTTCCAGTGCATGGTCAGGACACTTCAGGAGCGCTGAAGACCCAGAAGAGGGGATTGTCATGGAATCCAAGACAAGGGAGCTTCAAAGCAGAAGCAGCAATTATCAAAGGTAGCCGTGAGGTCCAGTCTCCAGACCAGTGAGCTAAGCCATCTGCCCCTGCCTGTGAGCACCTGTACATCTTTTGCTTAGTGACCTCTCCATGCAGAATAGAGGACCAGGCGTACAGTCTGAACCTCTGCCCATTGGAAGAACACTCTCTCACTGTCAGTCTTTTGGCCCCTTAAGAGGGGCTGCAGGGCAGGCTCTGCCCACACGGGATTTGTACCCACATATCAAGTGGCCTCATCTGTGAACCATGTTTAGGAATCTTCCTTGTCTGCCAGCTGGTTATAATACACCCTCCAGGTAGCAATAAGTAACTGCTGAGGGGGAAGCATTGGCACACCATCCTGATTTCGCGTCTTGAGGGGTCTCACTGCTTCCCTATCAGGGACCTGACTTTGGTGTAGGAGAATGGCCTAGATGGCGTTTCTGAGGTTCTGCTGCTCTAACGATGAAGTCCTTGCCTCATCTCACTCTGTCTGGCTCCCAGCCGCGGAGAATAATTTTGGTGCTTCTTGCCAACAGTTTCTGTGGACTCTTTCACTTTGTTTTGAATGGCTGACGGAGAGATCTGAGACTATTCTTCCCTTTTTTCAATGAATCAGTGACACTTTGCAATAGCCACACAATTCCATAGTCTTAATAGTTATTCCTTCCACCTACCCTTCAAATGCGAGAGACATTGCAACAGCTGGCACAACCCCCCACCCGTGTGCCATCCCAGTGCGCCACAGGTGAAGATGGGAGTAGCAGATACACAGCTGCCCCATGCCCACAACTGGCACCAGGGGTGGGACCTCATTCACGTCTAGTCAGTGACCGCCTCCAGCATCCTATTCCCGAAGGCCACCTCCCAGGCCCCCTCCTGCACCCACTGTCTTAGTCTGGTTCCCTAGGAGCAGAGCCTGAGACAGGCCTTCAGATTCCCGTGGTTAACTGAGGGAGTGTTCTCAGGAGAAACCTACAAAGGAGAGAGTGAGGGCAAAAAGCAGGAGAAAGAGCAGAAGAAATATCTGGCCTCAGGTGAAGTCCAGCCCCGACTGGATCCACAGAGGATGCTAACCACACTGCAGTAAAGGCTGTCATTTGGTGGCTTTTAGTAATCATCTTTGAGTGTGGAATCCTTGGCAGGGGTGCACGTGTGTGTGTGTGTGTGGGGGGGTGACCTCCCAGGCAAGGAGGTCCCTGTCTGCTGAGGACAACTGTCCTGTGAAGAGAAGTGAGTTGCTGGCAGCCAACATCCTCCAGACCCTTAGGGATTGGTGCCACCAGCCAGAGAAGGGGAGCTTGACAGACTTCCGCTGCTCTTAGTGACGATGGAACCTGTGAAGACAATGAAGACCGCCGAGTCAGGGGACTTAAGGAGTACCAAAGACCCAGAAGAGGGGATTGTCATGGAATCCAAGGGAAAGGGGCTGCACGGCAGAAGCGACAACTGTCAAAGGCAGCCCTGAGGTCCAGTCTCCAAAAGGGGGGCAGATTTGAGAAAACAAGGGGTCATAGGTGAGCTTGTGAGAGAAGTTTCGGAGAATGTCAGAGACGTTGGCTGCATGGTGTCAAGGATGATAAATGGTGTCAAGGATGATAAGCGATCAAGGAAAGATTGAGAAGTCTGCATGAGAATGAGCAGAGAGGCTGGACAGCCAAGGGTGGGGGTGAGGCTGTTAGACCCACAGGCTTAAGCTCCAGGCCTGCGGAAGGGAGTGGGGGAGGGTCCGGGAAGGGGCTGAAGTCCTTCCCAGAAGAGATGGAGGTGACAGTTTCAGAGGCTGAGGAGGGACTGGTCCTGACTGGGGAAGGAACACCACATCCTCTGGGCCTGGGCGGAAAAAGATAAGTCTGGGGGAGGAGGAACACAGGTTAGTGGGTGGGGGAAAGTTAGTGGGGGTCTATGTGAGGGTGGGGTAGCCTGCTAAGCAAGGTGGGCATGGTGTATCAGGAGGCTGGAGCTGAAGGAGAGAGACATTGGTGGGCAGGTAGGAGTTCCTGCCCTGAGGTCTCAGTGAAGCAGGAGATCCTAATTTGTCCTTGAAGCTGCATGTGGGGCTGAATAACTTTCCCTACCAGCACGCTATGGCCTTATGTGGAGGGACAGTCATTTAGCAGAAGGTGGGGGCTCTGCAGGGTGGGTTGGGAAGAATGGAAACCCAAGATGACCCATGGGCTGAAGGATATGCTGAAGATGTGTGAGGGGACAGAGGAAGCAGAGGGTAGAGAGCAGTATGGCAGGAGGCTGAGTTCCAAGCTGCTCTAAGTGAGGCCCTTCCTGGGATTTTCCCATTGGCTTCTCTCACTCTAGGCCCACGGAAGGAAGCAGTCGGTCTCAGGAGGAGTTAGAGGGGTGGGGTGGGTGGGTCTCCATGCAGCCTTGCTAGGCGGTCACCTGACTATATTAAGCTGTATCCCTGGCTTCAGACTCTGAAGCTAGAACAGCAGGAAGGTTTGCTTTTTATCTTAAAGTTAGGGGAGCATACTTCCCAGCCTCTCCCTCCCCACCCCCTGCCCACTTCCTGCCTTTAAGGCAATGGCATTTAAACTTTTTGTTTTTAACCACAACCCACAAGTAAGAATTAATTTTACAGCATGATTCAGCAGACACAGACACACAATTGCAACAAAAGTTTCATGATACAATCGGCACCCTTACTTTGTAAGGGTGCTCTTTGTATTTTCTATTTCAGTCTCATATATTTCTTTAAAAAGTGCTTGTCACAACCCACCAAAATGATTTCATGAGCCACTGACAGGGCCGTGGGAAAGCTCTGCTCCAGGGCAGTGGGGAACTGGGGGGCCCTTTGGGAAGCTGTCGTCGATGCCACTCATCCCTCTTCCAGGAGTGTCGGTTCTCAGAGAAAACGCCTCTTGCCCGCAGAAGGCAGTGGCCGCGGGATTCCAGGTTTAATGTAAGCTCTCCTCCTCCCCTCCCCTTCCATCTCCCTCCAAGAAGAAAAGCTGGCCACCCTGGAGAAGCCCTGGAAGCAGGCGACTTCCTGGCCCCCAGTTCTCCACGGGCAGTTCTGTGCCTGATGACACCCTGCACACGTCCTCCTGGCTCACTGGGGCACACACACACCTGCTCACATGCAGATCTGTGCTCTCTCCTGACACACATTCCCCCCACCGCCCCAGCCACCATCCCCCAACGTGGACACATACACTCCGGGGGATATACTCTGGGGTGCCTTCCTTCTTTGGACTCAGCCTCACACTGTCTCTGTGGAGGGAAAGCCACAACAGCCAAATTCTAGTCTGTCCTATTTTCTGAGGCCAGAGCTGAGAGAAGAGGGGAGCTCTTCTGATGCTGGGCTCTGAGAATCAGATTCACTTCCCCGAAGTTCAGGAGGAGACATAGGAAGGGAAGCCAGTTGTGTGTCTGAGGCTGTAAGGACAGTTAATAGAAACAGGACCTGGGCAGTGTCTGTAGCAAAGAAGCTTATGTAAGTTGCAATCATGGGCAAGAGAAGACTCAAGGTCCCCCTTAAAGGGGAAGGGGGCGAGGGTGCTGAGAAGTGGGGTGGCCAGAGAGAGGTGGTCAGAGGGACAGCAGCTGTCTTAACATGATGAGATTCCTGTTCCTAAGACCAGAGAATCCACCAGGGGCTTGCTATCAGAGCCCAGACAGCACTGCATAGCCTTTGAGTCACACTGGGTCTGAGTCCCAGAACCCCCTACTGGGCCTGGCACCATTCAGGGTCCGTTTCGTGCCAGCCAGGCCATCCCTTCACCAGGACCAGGGACCGATGGAGACCCGGAGGTGAGACCGCTGGGCACTGCACATTCATATGGGCTAGGTTCCAGGTTCTCTGCAGGGACCCCTGCATCAGGGGCTCCTCCAACTTAGTACCTGACTGCACAGTTTCTGTTTGTTTTGCAGGGTGATCGGGCAGGGGTGGCGGTTGATAAAGCAAAACCAGCAAACACCCAAACCACTCCTTACCATTCACAAAATCGCTAGTTCGCCAAGCCTTCGTTTTTGTCCATTTATTTAGAAAAAAGAAATTAACATGGGCAAATGAGATACCTCAGCGTGACAACAGAGCATAGAAATGTCTAGCAATAGTCAAATAATTTGATCTTTAAATACAAAATAACCACATGAACACCTAATATACAGGTTTCATCTGAATACATATTTATTAGATAAATATTAGAGGCTGTCACATCATCTAACTACATACAGGTTTGCAAGACTAGAAATCACAATTAGTTTTCTGACCAGTTTAAAGTATGAAATGATTGCATTGTACAGAGATGTACAAAGACGATGACGGTGGCTGTGGGGGTTACTTCAGGCTGCACGGTGGGTGTGTGTTCACGCGTGTCTGTGTCAATCACCTGCGATCATGATATCAAAAATTATACAAAGTATGAATTTGGTTACAAGTTTCTTCTGAAATCCCCGTTTCTTTTCATTATTTCCATAGCACCCTAAAAATACACAGGTGGCGGGACGAGTACACTGAAGCTAAATAGTACATGTAGGTAAAATAAAAACAAGAACGGAACAAAAAATTCCTTTCCACACAGAGTCAGAGTATATTACACGGTGAGACAGATGCGGAGAGGGACCTCACAGACGCTAACAGACAGGATCTAGTTTTTTTCCACGTTAAGATGGAGTTCCAAGCCTTTTTGTTTTGTTCCGTAAAATAAAAACAATACACATTCCGAGGGAAATGAATGCATCTGTTAACATGTCTCTATTTCGCATTTACATATGTACACATGTCCCTTGAGTGGCTGCTGCCCGCATCGCCCTGTCTGGTTGGGTGAGGCCGAGGGAGCAGACATGGAGCTCTCTGGGGGTTCAGGGCTTCCATTAGGGAGAAAGTATTAGTTCCTTAAAAAATAAAAATGGCTACAGGAATATGATCCATGGGTAAAGCTTCAAACCAAGAAGATGGGGTGATTGCTTGTACTTGGGCCTTCCCGCCTGCCTGCTGGCGCCCTGTCCATTCCGTGGAGTGGAGGCAGCAGTGTGCCTATGGCCTGGGTGGATGCTTGTCATGGAGAAGTGGCTTGCTGAGGCATCGTTTTTGCTGAGGTTACGTATGGCTCCAAGTAGTCATCTGAAAGGGTCAGGGAAGCATCTCCCCAGAGTTCAGAACCGCCCTTGCTTGGGGAAGCCGTCGTCACCTGACTGTGTCACCAACTAGGGCTCGTTCCAGCCCCAGACACCTTGATGCCCACCCCCCTACCCCCACCCCACCAACCCGGCTCCAAAATCACTCTGGAAGAGTATGTGCCCAGAGCGTAGGATGCAGGCACCACAGGTCTGGAAAGCTCTTTGCTGAACTTGCTGGTGGAGGCTTGCTTGAGAGGGGACCCAGGAAATCCACCTCAGGGTGCTGAGCCCACGGCTTACTCAGAGACGGATGAGGGAGGTGCCCGGAGCCTGGGTTGTGGGCAGTAGATAGACCCTCTGTGCTAGAAAGCTGTGGGTAAGTTGGTGAGCAGAGTGGGGACACCCTGATAACAACAAGAACACACCCAGGCCTTTTTGAGACAGTCTTGCAAGGCAGGAAGCGGGAAATTCTAAGGAAGGCATCTATAGGTCTGTCTGGGGCGGGGCAACCCCAGATGGCCTGACACAGCTGGGGCTAAGGGTCACTGGTCGGAGACGGCCACATGTGTCCCCACCAGCCAACTGGGGATGGCTCCCAACAGCGGGTAGCCTGGTCTTCGTCTAACTCACGGTACAGCCACCCATGCTTTTCGTCCCTTCATCTGTACAAATGGCCCTGGTTGCTTTTTTGTTTTTGTTTGTTGTTTTTTTTTTTTAAAAAAAGGGACTCGGTCTTTGTCATTGAGTCAAGGTATTTTAAAAACACCAGCAAAGGCTATAACCAGGTCATGAAAATGTTGAATATTATCAAAGACAATACTAAAATATTCACAAAGATATTTACAAAAGCAATTCTTAAAATAATTGATTTGCATACGGAACACCACTCTGTTTGAAAAAACCTCAACAACGGGACAAAGGAAAGGGGTGGGGGAGGGACGATGGCAGCTTTCCTACAGAAAACTCTGTGCCGGGCCGGCTGGTTCCGTGACCGGAAGTCAACTGCTGGGGCCAGCGTTCCGGTCAGATCCAGAGGAGTGCTGGGTGTCCCCCGGCCAACAGAGGGGGAGGCAGAGACTGAAAACAGACAGTGAACGGGGGAGCGAGCGAAGGTCCCGGGCAGCAGCAGGGTAGGGGCACGACAAATTTACAGAGGAGATCCAAGCGACCCAACCGCCCAGCATCACAGGCCACGTGGCTCGGGGAGCACAGGGGAGCCTGGAACAAAACGGACGCACAGAAAGCTACCCGGGGCACTCTGAGAGTGAGCGAGCGGTTGGCAGGATGGAGCAAAGCACGGAGGGTAAACCAGAGGCTGCTTCTGCTGGAGCAGGAGTGTGGGGTGAGCTTGCAAGAGCAGAGGGACACGAAGCGAGGGAGAGGCTGGCGGCCAAGAGCTGGGGCTGAGACAGCCACAGAAACACCATGCGATGCTTGATTCTGGCACACATGGCAATGGGCTGTGCTGGAGCCCGGGCAGCCTGGAGCCCAGACCAGACTCACACACAGTGATGGGCTGCGCTGGAGCCCGGGGCAGCCTGGAGCACAGACCAGATGCACACACGGCGATGGGCTGCGCTGGAGCCCAGGTCAGCCTGGAGCACAGACCAGACAGACAGAGGAGCCGGAGAGTGAGCGATGCCCGGGGTTCCTGCTGCTGAGCCCTTGCATCCCCTGCCTTTCCACCGCCCACCCTGCCGTCCGGGTGGACACGGGCACTGGGGCAGAGGGAAGTGGGCGTTACAGTCTCAGAGGGGTGGGGGAGGGGAGCAGAGGAAGGAAGCAGAACACACGGGGAGAAATGGTTCGCTTGCTGTCCAAGTCCAATGTTCCTCTTCTCCAAGTAACTTCGTAGCTTTGTTGCAGTCGTTTAAAAACCAGGAGAGGCTTGGAGCAAAACTGTAAGTTGCTGATTCTATTGGACTCCAACTTTGACTGGTGGCCCTCCCCGCTCCACCTAAGGGCACAATAATTTCAGCTGGGGTCTTTCTCTGCACCCCCGTCCCCCCGAGGCTGGACCCTGGCCTGAGTCAGTGGTTCTAGGGCCATCCTGGCTTTGAGAGGCCCTGACTCCCTTTTTCCACCCGTCCCCGAGCAAGAGGGTGAGTGGCTCTCCCTCTCCCAAACACAGAATCTTGTCTTTTTTCTCTGCTTTCTGAGACTGTTCAAAGGGTATCCTGGCTTAAGAGGTCTGGGGTCAAAGCGATAGCCTTGGCCCCTGAGAGTTCTCTTGCCCAGAGGTTTGTGCTTTTCTGTGGTGGGTGGTGGTGGTGGTGGTGGGCAGGCTGTTCTCAATGCTGCCAGCTGCCGCTGCTCCTCCAAGGCTTGGGGCCGCCGGGGTCTGGGGGGCTTTCTCTCAGGGTCACAGTCACTTGGAGATGGCTCTGGGCCAGGAAGCAGGGAAGCTGGGTTACAGTTTAGAAACTGGAAGAATCTGGGGGGCACTGGAGGGTCGTCTGGAAGCCGCCATCAGCGTGTGCCCCCTCCCTGGGCTGTTGCCCCGTCTCGAGGGTCATCTTCAGGGCCTGCTCTGGGCGTGGGCTCCAGACCCGCACTGCCTTCACAGCGCACCTTCCTGCCCCTTGGCTCTGAAGGCCGCAGAAGGGGCGGTCCGAGGGCTCGGGCTCCCAGCGGGGAAGTGTGGGGGGCAGGCGGGGAAGGAGGCCGAGTGGGGAGGGGTGGCCCCGATGCAGGGGTGGGCTTCAGTTGTTCTCAAAGAGAGACAGGAGGTCATCATTACTATTGCTCGGCAGGTCGGGGGGATCCAGGTATGAGAGGAGCTCGTCGGGGTTTGTGAGTTCTGGGAGGAGCTGGAAGAGAAGTACAAAAGCCCAGTTGAGGTGTCAGCTGAGGGCGCCAGCCCAAGGCGAGGAAGGCAGGGCACCCCCAGGCCTGTTCACTTGCCCTCAACCTGCCTCCTGGGGTCCTGGCCCAAACAGGGGAAACTAAGTGCTCGTGGTCCCCAGATACACCCAGGCCACCATGCTGGTCTGGGGCACACCGTGCTCACTTCAAGTCTGGACAGTGGGGCCCTCAGCCCATCAGCTGGGAAGGCTCCTCAATGAACAGAGTGATCCTTACACTTGCCACAAGCAACTGGGGGTCACTTGGGCCTCCCAGCAAAACCAAGTGGCTTTGCACGTAAGGCTGGGTGATCTCTCTGTATACCACCACCCCACACCTCACCCAAGAACTCCTGGCTCCTTGCTGAGCCCGTGGCTGGCTGGCAGACCAACCCTACCCTCTCCTGTGAAGTCCTTGGAATCTTCTGATCTCACGGGGGAACCCTCATCAATCTACAAGCACCCGCCCTGGCCTGGCCTGGGGAGGAGAGTCAGACAAGAACTCAAGATGGCCAAAAAGCCGAGTGAGCCCCATTCACTACAGAGATCAAGGGTGACTCCTGCTGGGGCTGAGGCATGAGGGAAAGGAGTGATGGAGGAAAGGGCGGGCCTCCTGCCTGGGAATCTAGAGTCTAGGGATGAGGGGTGGGAGGGGCAAGTGCTGTCTCTCTCTCCCCAGCAGCCCTGCCCAGCTACCCAGCACCCATCACCAGTGTCCCCTGCCCCACCTTCCAGGTCATTCAGTTCTCAACATGGGGGGGTGGGGGGGTGGTGATCCCTAAGTCTCAGTGTCCCACTTCCACCTCAGTCACCACCACCCCCAGTGCGACCCGGGGCCTCTCACAGTGAGCGATGGAGCGAGCAGAAGCACAGGGCATGGACGACACACAGACTAGAAACTGGAGACAGACATACACCAGCGACGCAGATGGACGGACCCTGTCCCTCCAGCCCCTCCCCTGCCGCGGGGCCAGAAAGTGTGGCAGACGCGGAGATGGCAAGCCGATGTGGGGAAAGGGGAAGGGCGGGGATGGGTGGGGACCCTCCTGGGCTGCCTCCAGGACCAGCCCAGAGGGACTCTACTACGGGGGCCTGGGCGAGGCGGGGCACGGCTGGCCTGCGGGACTGTGGCCAAGGGGCTGGGGGGCGGGGCCAGCAGCGAGGGGGCGGGGACGCGGGACCCTCGGAGGGGGCGGACCCTCGGAGGGGGCTGGCCCGCTGTGGGGTTCCCTGGTCCTGGAGCCAGGGGAGGCGGGTTGGCGGGGCCCACCCTCCGGCCGCCCACCCCTCCTCACAGCTATGCCTCCACCCTGGGCATCAGGCCCTCAACACCCGCCCCTGCTCTCGGACAGGTCCCAGCGCCAGGCCTAGCCCCAGGCCAAGGCATGTGGTGACCCCAACTTACATCCAGCGAAGGCTCCGGCATGTCAGATGCTCCCTGCGCTCCGGCCTGACCCTCTAAGGCTGAGGAGGGATTAAAGGTCAGGTCGCTGTGTGGATGGTTGCCGGGAGCGGCCTGTGGCGGTTGCCGGGGAGGCTGGGAAGGAGGAGGAGGAGCCCCACTGTGATGTAATGGAGGCCCTGACTGGCTGCTGGGGTGTGGGACGTGCAAACCTTGTTGTATGGAGGGATGGGGCTGGTCAGAACTGCCAGCGTGTGGCATCTGTGGAGGAGGAGAGAGCAGGAAAAAGAGAGGTGAGGTGACGAGGTACGGCGACGAGACGCCTGGAGAAATGAAAACCAAACCAAACCAGGAAAATAACAAACCCCCAAAACAAAGCCACCCCTCTACAAAGCTGAATGCTTTTTTTTTCCTCTGCAGAGAAACAAACAAACAAAAATCCTCCCCCCGAAACCGCCCGTCAGGGAGGCTGAGGCCACGTGGGGCCGGGAGGGAGGCGGCCAAGGGCTCTGAGATGAGCGGAGACACTGAGATCTCGGGGTCCAGGCAGGCCCCTGGGAGCCCCTCTGCCTCCCTGGCCTGGACACCAGCACAATGAACAACAGCAAGGGCAGGATGGAGAAGCGAAATGGGCATGTTTCCAGGGGACAGGGAGGCGGGCAGGAGCGCTGCTGGCGGCGTGCTGCAGGCCCGAGCTGGGCTGGCGGAGAGCGGACATGGACGACAGCATGGGCGGGCGTGCAGCTCGGGGAGGGTCTCTGCGCCCCACATGGGCCCTGGGCCGGGGCTGGCAGCCAGGAAAAGGAGCACCTGGGCCTCCACGGCATGCTTCTCTCATAGACAACCTAAGGGCCCACACCCCGCCCCATGTGCACAGGGGCTGTGGGTGGGCAGGGGACACAGGAGTGAGTGAGTGAGAGTTACACTTCCCCTGTCGGCTTCAGGCAGTCCTGCCTTCAGAGCTCAGATCTCAGAGTGAAAGGTCCAGGTCCTGGCCCCATTTCCAGCATTCCCCAAGCGGCCCCCACCCTAGCCCCAGCCCCGGCCCCGGCCCTCACACTCTGATAGTGCAGGGAGCTCCCTGATGGGCCAGGCTGCTCACTCGGAATGGGCAGCCAGGCGGCCACTTGTCTCTGTGGTCTTTCGTTACCCTCCTCCCCGCCCCGTCTTCTGGGCCACACAGAAACACTGACACTTCCTTCGTGGGTTTGCAAACTGCAGCCACACCGTCCCGATCTCCAGAGAACCCAGTTCCTCTTCCTGTTTCTCCTAAAAGTCATTTCCTGGGCCTTGCTGTGGGCCAGCCTCTGCCCACAGTTCAGGTGGCCCCCTGCAAGCACCGCCCCTACAGCCTGGAGCCCTGAGAACAGGAGATGTCCACATGACCTTAAGGATGGTGACCCTGGGGGAACATGTGTGGGATGCAAATGAAGTAAGAAGGACCAGGAGGGGCTGGAGGGACGGCCACCACGGCTGTCAGTGTGAGGCCAGCCTGTGACTCCTCCCCACGCCTGCAGTGCTCCACGGTGCCTGCTCTGGGAAGCAGGGGGCAGGAGGGGGCTCCACACACTTGGAGCCCAGCCCCAGACAGCGCCCCCCCTGGATCTGCTGACACAGCTGCCCTCCTTGGCCCTGACATCTTGCTGGAATTATCTCGGAGCCTAGAGGGGCGGGTGCTCTCTGGGGCTGCTGACACACCCGTCAACATCCCACTTGGCACAGGAGAGCCCTTGGGTGAACGAGCGCCTGCTTGTGGCCCTCCCACTGTGCACTGTGACTCCTTCTGGCCTCGCGCTCAGCAGGGTGAAGCTGCTCTGGTTGGGCAAAATGTCGGGGGTTGGTCGCAATTGCACCCCACTACCTTGTACATCTGTACTTCTGGGTCTAGTCACCATCTAACATAAGCCCAGAAATGGGCGAGGACGGTGCATATTTGAGAAGCATCCTGGGGGGCTGTGAAGTCAACTCACAGGCTTAGGTCCCTCTGCAAAGACCCCAGGCAGCAGAACTGACAAGGTGGTAGAGAGACTTGTTGGACAGGGGAAGGAAACACTGCCTCCACTGCCATGTTCGAGTGTTGGGAATTGTGAGGACTCAGAAGGTGCCATGTGAATATGGGGTCAGGGGATGATCTGGGCGACTCCTGGTAATGGAATGCTGAGATCCTGGGGAGCAGGGCCAGGGAAGGGGGCCAGGAGAAAGGCTCCCAGAAATCAGAAGCCCCACAGAGCAAAAAGTAACTTACAAAAACACGGCCAAAGGCCTGTGAAAGCAGTTATTTCTGATGTGGCATTCTGGGTTCCTGTGGGCAAGTTGCTACAGTGCCCCTTACTCAGAGTCCTTCTGGTTAATAGTCGATCCTGCTGAGAATTAGTGGCTCTGGTGTACAGGACAATCTCCTGGCCCAGTGGCAGAGCCAATTCCATGTTGAGTGTGGGGAACACAGTGCAATCCAGAAGCCCCTTCCTTCGAGGCCACACCGTGAGAATGGAGAGCTTGGAGAGGTGCCTTCGGGTGCAGGCCCAACCCCACCACTGGGCGTTGACGAGACCCCCTGGCCCCTTCTCACTGGCAGCTGTGACCCAGGACCTACTGCCAGGCCCTCTGTGACTGCCCCTTGGCTAAGATGAGAGACACAAAGAATAATTGAGGCCTCAGTGTTCAGCCCCTGGGCCTCAGCTTTCCCAAAACACCCACTGTGTTTCCTCCATCCAGGCACCACCAGAACTTCTGCTCCTTGAGCACGAGGCCTGCGTGTCTTGCTTGCAACTGATACAAGGCACAGCCGGGAGGTCAAACTCAGAAAATGCCCACTAGACCAAGTGGGATCATCCAGCGCTGCCTAGATGAGGACCTGGGGGTGGTCAGACCTACCACCATTGCTGTTGGGGCCACAGGAAGAGAAGGGACGGCACAGGGCACCTCGCCCAAAGGGGCTTTCTCAGCGACAGAGTGTGTGTTAATATGTGAAACAGGATGAGAAGTGAATCTTCTTGGGATAAGTAGATGTCCTCACGTTTCTTTTTGCAGAAGGAGGTGATCAGACTCTCAGGGGGTAAAGTGCTTGGGTTTGGGACAAAATTCTAGATGGCTGGATGGAGCTATGATAAGTCAGTGTAAGAGTGTGTGTAAGAGGGGACGGCATGTGTGTGCGCGCGCCTGTGTAGGATGTGTGCCGTGTGTGGCAGTGTGTGGACCTGCGTGCAGGGTGCGTGCAGGCCTCCGCACATGTGCACGTGTATGCAGTCTGTATGTGCAGGTAAGAGCCTGAAGCTTCCCCCATCTGAGAACCTGATGTCCTGGGTGAAACAGCCAAATCCAGGGGTGCTGTTGAGCCATGACCCAGCCTCGGTTAGGCCCCCCACTCCCTCCTGAGTCCCCAGACTTAACTCTCCGCCCTCCTCTTTACCTGGGAGGGAACCAGGCAAACATCAGAAAGGTCCAGGGGAGCCCTCTGTCCCAAACGGCCCCACACTGGGGCTAGGGGCACCGGGGAGGTGGAGGGTCATGGGCGAGGAACAGGTACTCACAGTCTCCTGCATGGGGTGACTGAGGGGCTTCTCGAGGGTGGCCATGTTGTTGGGCATGTCTGGGGGGTGGGAGAGCTGGGGGGGCCCGTGCATGAAGTCATTCATGGACGTCCCACCGGGGTTCCCGTGGGGGAAGTCAAAGTTGCCATGGCCTTGATAGTTGTTTCCTGGGGATGGAACCAGATGGGGAGGGGTGTCATCAGAAGGAAAATGCCCCCCCCCCCCCAACCCCCTGCCCAGGGAATCAGAGTGTGGAAACGAAGAACTCAGGCTTAACCCCCTGCAAGGCTAGGGTCAGCTCCAGCAGCTCAGACCTCCATGCCTGCCCTTCATCCCCGGGACGACCCAGGCCCAGAGCAGGTGGCCAGAATCTGCCCCGTAAACAAAGGAAGCTGTTTTAGATTTGAGAGTCCACCCTGAGAAGTCAGCTGTCTGGCCCCCAAGCCGCTGCTCCCTTCACCATGTGGTGGTGGCGAGAGCTCAGAGGATCAGCACGCTGGAAAGCTGGGCCCCTCAGTACGCTGTGGGACTCTGGCTAGGTAGGCTAACCTCTCTGGAAATCTGATCATTCTGGAGCCCCGGGGACCTAAGGGCAGGGATTCCGTGGGGTGCTGCCATCCCCAGACTTCTGGGGGGCAGGGATGGTGCTCTCTGGGAACCGAGAGCAGTGCAGTGCAGCTGGGTCTGGGTGGCAGAGAGTGAGGGACAGGTGGCTGAAGGCTGGTGCTCCAGGCCCCTGGACTCTTGTCTCTCAGAGGGTGGGAGAGTTGCAGGGACAGGGCCAATGTGCAGACCATCGGAAGGAAACACAGGGGGCCTGGGGAAGGGCCAGAACTCCAGGGGCAGGTGGTGGCAGCGTCTCAAGCAAAGGGGCTCGGAAGCCCCTGAGATCGGCAGCTGCTGGGCTGGGAGCTCCAGGAGTCAGGAGAGGAGGCTGAGCAGGGTGGGGTGCGAGGGGCAGGAGGCTGGCTCACGGCTCAGTGTCTCCCGCATGCCTTCCCAACTGGGTACCAACCCGCAGGGCTGGACAGAACCAAGCAGCGGGACGGAAAAGGAAGGATGGCACTGCACCCCAAGGCCAGCAGTGGGGTGTTGTTTTTTGAGGAGTGAGTTGTCTCTGCCTCTTCACACCACAGCTTCCTTGCACCTGCCACCATCACCCCAGAAACCCTGGGCCCCCGCCACAGCTTCTCCCTCCCTTTTCATCGGCCGTCACCTACCTTGGCTGCTGTAGTCGTTGGAGTTGGCGCTCCCGGGCGGAGGCGGGAGTGGATAGGGGGACGGGCCAGGGCCCAGGGCGGCGATCATCTCCATGACATTGGGCATGATCATCTGGCTGGGGCTCATGGTCTTGAACCTCTTGGAGGGGATGCCATCAGGGTCATCTTTAATGTGTAGGTCCGACTTGATGGGCACTGGCCGCCAGCTGCATGTGGGGTCAATGGTGACCTCTTCAAACTCGGAGCTGGGGGAACAAAGGGGCAGAGCTGGGGTCCTGGGTACCAGGTTGTAGACACAAGAGCCTTCAGCTTGAAGAGACGTTGTGATGCTCTCATCCAGGCTCGCCCTGCCCCCATTCCCATCACACTCAGCCTACATCAGAGGTATGGGAGACTTTTACATCTTTGGAGAGAAGGGGAGACTGAGGCTAGGAAAAGCAAGTGGCTATGTGGCTGGCCCCAAAGCCTGCACTCACAGCACGGCCGCCACCACAGGCCCCGTCAGCTTCCTGCTCTGAGCATGGTCCTTTCTGGAAAGTTCATCTGCCCCCAGGTAGACCAGTCCTTAAATTTGCAGAGAGGTGAGGGATGTGGGAAAATGGTCTGCCAGCCCAGTGGGGGATAAATTATCAGGGGCAACCATGTATGCTCACCTCATGCCATCAGGGCCTGCATTCTTGCTGCCCCCCGACCCCTTCCCCGCGTGGAGAGGCCTACTTACTGTTGGATGGCATTCAGGATGCCCCACATATACTGATCCACCTCCAGGCCCTCCAGCAGAGCGGTTTTACTGGAAAAGAAGAGAGGCAGGGCTTGGCCTTGGCTCCTGGACCCTAAGGGGTGGAGACACAGCTCGCTCCTCCTCACTGTGTCCAAGAGACTCAGCCCCTGCCACTGGTTACTACTGGGGCACCAACAGGAGGGGGCAGCCTTGCGACAGCTTGGTACAAGGGGACTATGTGCTGCCCCTGTGATCTGAGCCCCTCTGCTATGCATTTAGGGCAGGTGGGAGGTGGCTGGACCCCATAGAACAGGCCCCAAGCTCCTCCCACAGCCAGGTGAGTGTGCTTATACTGAGGCAGGTGTCACTTACTTGCACACAGGACACCTCCAGGTCCCTCTCTCGCAGTTCAGCTGCAGGTATGACTCCAAGTCAAAGCACTGTAGAGGCCGAAAGACAAAGACCGATGAACCCAGGGCCCTCAGAAACCCGAACTGCCTCTGGGACCCTCATGAAGATGTCCCACCAGGGAAGGAGACAGGTGATGGAGAGACCCAGGGCTGGGGTGCTGGGTGGAGTGATGTTGCCTATTTTCTGTTGTGCATACAGTCTATGGGCCACGCCCTGCAACGCTGTGCCTAGCCCTCCTCATACCAGCCCTGTGCACCAGATGACCCTCGGCCTCCGAGCAGCCTTCCAGTTCCCTTGCAGCCGCCCCTCACCAATCCTGCCACTCTCACGGCCGAGACCACGCGTGGAGGACACGCTCCATCTGGTTCATCAGCATGTATGAGACAAATTAGGCAACCAGACACCCCCTTGCCCCCGTTTTCCCAGGGAAGGAGCTTTTGATGGAGGGGGCTCCTGACCCATTCTGAAGCCCTTGGGGCCTGTTGTGAGAGGGTGGGGGCTGAGGGTGTGGCTGGCCTGGCCCCAGGGTAGCCCCCACCCAATGCATCTCACCCACTAGGGCTGCCTGTGTTTAGCCACTCAAACTGTGACCAGGCACTCAACCCACAGCCACTTCCTGAGCGCGTGCTCAGGGCAAGGCCTCAAGACGAGCCGGGCAGAGATGCCCCTGCTCTCAGGCTCATATCAGCCATGGTGGCCGAAAGGGCAGTATTTCCAGCTGGCTTATGACATCTGCCAGGGCTAGGACTGTCTAAATCCAGTTCTGGAGCCCTCTGGGGCTCCAGAAGAGGTCTCTATAATTCTTGCTGGCTCCTTCTGAGAGAGGAAACAAAAAGAAGTGAGAGGCTAGCTCACCCATTTGTAGACATCATGATGACTGTCATATCCAAAGAGTTCTATAAGTTGGGCAAGGAAACTGTCCCCACGGCCCAGAGGAGGTACTGAGGCTTAGAGGGGAAGAATGAATTTCTACAATGGTGCATAACCAATGAAGCCTGAATTCCAAATCCCCAGCACTCTCATTTTGGGGGTGGGGGCTCCATCCTCTTTATTTCTAACCTTGTTACTACTCCATCCTCTGAAATGTTCATGTCTCTTGGTTCATAGGGAAGAAGCAGGTCCCACCAGTGAGGTTTACATCCATCCTAACTGCTCAATAAAATCTCATGAGACTTCCTCAAATCCAGAGAAGTTAAGTCCTGACACTTCAACAGCTCATTGATGATGCCTAAACCAGATGGACCTAGCTCTGAGTACACAGAGAAGTTGCTTAAAGGATAAATGATGTCAGGAATGAGTGAGTGAAATCAGCTGCTGATGGCCACGGCATCCTTCCAGGGTTGGAGACAGCCCTGCTGCCCTGTGCCTACCCTGTCGCCATCCCAGCCAGATTCCGGAAGGCTCCTCCCAGGACTGCTCACCTGGACATGCTTGCAATCGTGGCCTCGAGCAGGCAGCTGGATACGCCGGAATGTGATGGGGCACTTCAGAGATACCTTGATGGCTGTCTGCTCCACGCCATCCTCCCCATTGAGGGTCGTGTTGCCCGATGAGGCCGCCACACTGCTGAAATTCCGCTTGACTGCAGGGTGGAGGCAGAAGTGGATAAGAAGGGCAAGGCTGTCCTGCACTTCCCCCACTCCCTCAAGTGGCTGATGCACACCCATAACACTGGGAAGTCTCATAAATAGGTGCAGGGCACCTAGGCCTGGGTGAAAGTGAGATCGGCACGCTGGGGGCCCTGGGATGCCCAATACTCTGGAATGACACTCTTCAGGCGAAAAGTGTGAAGTGTCTCTGGAGGTGGCCATGTTGTCAGCCCCCCAGCCTCCGCAGTTCATGCCCTGTGTCTTCACTAGGAAGGCAGGACTTTCTGCAAAGCCTGCAAAAACAGTCTGGCACCTCACTGATTTTCTGGGTCAGTGGGAGAGCCCCACAGGCACTTTCGCACTTAGTTCTGCAAGGGTGGAAATGGCCTGGCAGGATTCTAGGGCTCAGCATACAAAGAGGCACATTTGAAGGGAGTGTAGGAGCACACTTCCCGCTTCCTGCATGGTGCCCCCAGCCCAAGTGTCTGCACCTGGGACTCGGAGCCAAGTCCCTTCCTCTCAAGTTAGGCCTGGGCTGTTGAGGTAAGGAGTCCAGTCTGCAATTGACCTCTGTGCTTCCCCCGCAACCAAGAACCCTCTTCTCCAGTTCCTCCCATCCTTCCAGGTGATCACCTTCAGGGAGCCCGTCCGGACCACCTACACCATGGTATCTTGGTTTAACCTGCCTCATATCCTGTGATAACAGAACTGTGTACTCCTCCAACTATCCCGCAGCCCCAGAGGAGGGGCTCTGGAGGGGAAGGGGAAGGGACTAGTGCCAGGGCCCCTCCTCAGGGCCTAGTGCTGTCAGGCTCGAGGGACAGTGCCTGTGGAGAGACTGGGGTCTGGTTCCAGCCCTGAAGCCCCACTCACTTTTTGTGATACAGTGCTCCGCGGGCAGGAGTCGCTTCTTGAGGAGGCCTTGCAGCACGGAGCGCACAGAGGGCCGGTGGACCAGCTGCAGCACAAAGAGGTGGGACTGCCAAGAAAAAGCGGAGACTCAGACCCTGCCATGTGGCCCCCACACCCACTCACCGTGCCCCAGAGGCTAAACACAGTAAAGGGCCCCACATCCACAGTGATGCCCTGCTAGGAGAGGGTCCTGGGGCCCTGCTAGCAGAGGGTCCTGGGGCCCTGCTAGCAGAGGGTCCTGGGGCCCTGCTAGCAGAGGGTCCTGGGACCTGGGAGAGCCCTAAAGGACCAGGATGTGTCTTGGGACCTGTGAGCTGGGGACCCAGAGAGGGGTCACTCCCCAGGGACAGTGGGTCTCCACCAAAGCTGAGTCTGATGCTCAAATAGCAACACCCCCTGCTCCCCGCTCCCTGAAGGAGGTCACAGGACACAAGGCATCAGGATGGGAGCCAAACACTTCCTACCCTTGCACCCTGCTGTTTCCCCATCATGCCTACTCCACCCTTCCTGCCGGAGGATGTTGTCTTGTCTTCACTCCTCCAGGAGGCCTTCTAGGACTGCCCTCTCCAGCAAGCCCCCACAAGCTCCTCACTCTGACAGCATCCCTAGTCCTGTGACCCCTATCTCTGGGTGGTCTTGAAGCCCCAACCCTCATGAGGGCTGGATCAGAGCTCTTCTCTCTCCTCCAGGGAGGCCAGCAGGCGGGGGTAGGTAAACTGCAAATTCCCAAGCAAGCCCTGAGTGCCAGACCCTGATCCTGGGGGAGAGAAGCATGGCTCAGATGTGGCCCCAGATCAGTGAGTCACAGGTCAGGAGACACACACACAGAGACACACACAGACATACAGACACACACAGGAGACACACACACAGACACACACAGACACACACACGCAGATACACACACACACACACACACACACACAGCTCTGGGTCACTGCTGGGTGACCAAGGGAGGGCGTTAACTCCAGACTTGGTGGAATTGGGTCTGGGGGGAAAAAGATGATTAGAATATAAAAATTTCTTGCAAATGAGGCATGAATGGAGCCTAGCTTTGAGGGAGACACAGAACTTCCCCAGTGGAAGAAGGTGGTGGGTATGGGGGCAAGTGGTGTCCAAGAGCTCCGGGAGGAAGTGGTGCAAGGCTGTAATGCAAGAGGGGAGGCCAGAGCACGATGGGCTGAGTTTCATCCCACAGTCCCGGGAGGGGGGTGGGGGGCAGGCGGGGGGGATGAGGACAGTGGCACATTTCTGGGCTGCTTCTAAAAGATCACTCCGAGGGCTGTGGGGAGGGGACCCCGGGCCATGGCTGACCCCACGGGGCGCTGAGGGTCTCCCACCCCCCACCCCCGGCACACTCACGCAGCAGCAGGCGGTGACGGTGATCTGGATGGTGTTGCGGCCTGGCTGGCACACGTGCTTGAGGTGCAACGGCTTGTGGGATGTCTTGTTGTCCCCGCGCTCGATGGTGAGGGGCGTGGCGTTCACGCTGACCTGCACCGAGGCTGGCCAGTTGGTGTTCATCTGCCGGTCCTCGTGGTGGTAGCACTTGAACTGCAGCTCCAGGTCAGACCTGGGGGTGGGGCTGAGGCTCAGGGCGGCGCTGCCAGGGGGCTGCCCCGGGCCTCCAGGTTGCCTGGCGGGGCCACACACCTCGGCCTCATCACGGCCCCCGTCAAGTCACCCAGGACTCCGTCTTCAGCCATAAAGTCTCCCCCGACTGCCTCCTCTCTCCTCTCTCACACTGGACATTCCCACTGCCCAGGCACCCCAACCCCATCAAAACCCATTCCAACAACCCCAGTTCCCCCAGGACTCCCACACACTGTTTAACCATAGCCCCACAACTCTGGCCACTATCTCCCAGCCCCCTGCACGTAAGGACAGAGACAGAGAGACAGAGAGGACAGACACTAACTCAATGAGACCAGCTGGAAGACTGATTATGTCCTAGGCTCCTGAGGAAGAAGCGTCCCAGGCCAGGGCCTTGTCTGGTTCAGTCCCCCCATTCCCCTCCACGGTGGGCCCCAAGGACACGGCCCTGAAAGAATCCCCACAAACCCAGCAGGGACCACACATGCGTGAAAGGCGAGCAGGGCCAGTAGCCAGGGCACAGGAGGTCTCGCGGGTGAGGGTACGCACGAGTAAGAGGGGTGGGTGAGCAAGGCCCCTGCACGGGCGTCTCTCCTGCCTGAGTGTGCTCCCACGCCCTTATGCTCACCCTGGCTGTCGCAGGCCTGCTCTGCAGCCTGATCAGCCTGATCAAGCCAATGGGCCAGGTATGTGTGCACAGGTGCGTGTGCACAGGCAGGCGCTCAGCTCAGACACATCTCATGCCCTCAAGGTGCTCAGCGGGCAGCTGAGTCCTGGCTGAGAAGGGACCGAGGGTGGAGACACCAATGGGTTCTGGTGTCTAAGAGGTCCGAGCCCAACTCCCAGTTCAGCTTCTTGCTACCTGTGAGGACTCCCCCAAGCTAACCACTTCTCTGGCCTCAGTTTCCTCACGGTCAATGGGGCAAGCAATGCCCGCTCATAAGATCAAAGGAGATCAGGTATAGCAGGCTCAGAACACAGAGCCTGGGCTAGCAGGGGGCCTTCAGACCCCACACTCCGGCGCCGGATGTTTGAGCAGCAGCCCTGCCCAGTGGCGAGCTGCTTGCCTGGTTCAGGAAGGACCCAACCCTGCTCTTGCACCTCTCTCTATTCCTGGCTCTGGCCACATGAGCCACAGTCAGGGGCCAGCTTAGAGTCCCCGCTGGAATATCCTCCTTCTCAGCCGTTAGGTCTCAGCTAGCTACCGCTTCCTCTGGGAATTTGTCCTTGAGCACTCGCTTTGGACCAGGGTGAGTGACAGCTGATCCCTACTCTAGGGCCCCTACGCCAAGGCAGCTTTGTCTGTCTCCCAGGCACTGCAGGTTTTCCATGACATTCCCAGGCCTTGCACACAGCAGGGCCCAGTCAGTGATGCTGAACAGGTGACGGTGTCAAACAGATGCTGTTACCACCTCTCACAGGCAAGGCCAGGGCCTCAAGGCCACCTCCACCTGGCACGGGCTGTGCCGCACGCTTATACTCACCTCCACATCAGCGTCTGGTGGACCGTGGGCCGCAGGTGAAAGACGTGGTTGCTGACGGCCAGGTTGTGCTCCAGGCGGAAGGGCTCCAGCACCACGCCGTCCCGCACGGGGAACGTGAGCCGCAGCTCGTCATTGTGGTTGGCTGCACAGGGGAGGAGCCGGTGAGCCGCATCACCCTGGCCGCCATGGCACACGACACGCGCCCTTGGCTGCATGCCCTGCGTGTGTGTGTGAACAGGGCCACAGCAGCCGGGCTGTGTGATTAAGGGCACACCAGACAGCTCCTGGCATCTTCTGGTCCCCTGGACCCCATCCTGAGCATCCCTGCATCCCAAGCCCCATGCATCCTGTTCTTGCCCCCACCTGCTGTCTGCCCTGGAAGCCCTGAAGACTGCCCCCAGTCCTTTTCCACAGCTGAGAGCCACTCTGCCTCCCAGCCTCCCGCTGCTCAGGTAGCTCTTACACCCTCCACTCTTTTCACATGCCCAGCCCGCACAGGCCAGCAGTCAGACTTCCAAGTCCCCTGACTCCCGGTGTACTCTGAGGGAAGGGGAGGAGGGGGCATATGGAGGTGTCTGGACAGAGGAAGGGAGGACGTGAAGGAGAGAGTGGGGAGCTCACCTGGGGGCGGCGGCAGAGCGCTCATATTTGGCTTGATGTCAGGCGGGAAGGGCGGCTTAACGTCTTGGCTGGGGGACAGGTATGGGGGGATGCTGCTTCCGGGGGTCATGGGGGGCGTGGGGTTCCCTGGAACAGGTGAGTGGGGGTAGTTTGCCACAGGAACCGGCCTGGGAGGCTGGAAGGAAAGAGAGACCACATACAGGTTACTGGTTTAAGAAATAAGGAAGGAGGGGCCATGGCTCTGGACACAGACCCTGCCCACCCTAGCATCCCAGGGCTGCGACCCTTGCTCCCCCAAGGGAAGAGACCCCCTCCCCCCCGCCCCCGCAGGGAAACCCCTTCCTCCACTCTGGGCGCACTCAGGCCTCTGCTCCCATAGGAAGACAGGTGGGTCTGGGAAGGGCATCACCACCCTTCACTTGGGTCACGACATCGAAAGATTGTAGGGTCCCCAGCCCATTTGGCCAGCGAGGACACAGGCTCAGGGCGATGGCGGACTTGCCTAACACAGTCTGGGGAGAAGAAGAAAGCTAGAAGCAATTCCAGGTCTCCCGCGGCCCACAGCATGACTGTAGGCCATGTCCTTCATCCCCATCCCACCACACTGGGGTCCCCAGATGGAGTTAGGCGCGAAGGGTCTCCAGGAGCCCCTTCCCTTAGTCTCTGAGTCCCCACATGGTTTCTTTCCAGGGCTGGCCAGGTCCACACTCATTCCCATCCCACCCATCTGAACTGTGGATTCTCCAAGCATCTCTGTGGCTTGGAGCAGATGGGCCTACTAACGTCCAGAAAGACTGGGGCAGAAACAGCGAGGCCCCCTCTAACACAGTGCATGTGGGTTATAATTCCCAAGACGGAGACTGGAACATACCCTATTGACGTTCCCTTGGCTGTAGTTGCTGTAGCTGCTTCCAGAGAAGGTGTTATTTTGTCCATTAAACTGCTCTGGCTGGTAAAGCAAGATAAACAAAGCCATGGATGGGAGGCAGAAAGTCTACCAGAAACCCTCTCTCCCTCCTGAAATGAAAGTCTTCCAGAAGGATGGGGGATGGTGGAGAGGCCCACCCAATGCTGGGGTAGGGGGCAGGGTAGGGGCAGAGCAGATCACTGCTGCAGTCAGCGTTTTGCCTTTCTCTACCTACCCATCGCTACTAATTTAGTGAGTTTATAGAAATAGCAACACCTAATGTGCTGAAGTTGGGGTAAAAATAGTAAGCCCACGTAAGCCAAGTGGTGGGTGGCCATGTAAGTTGGCATGATTCATGAGCAAATAGGTGTAAATTATTTCCAGAGTCTTCCTCGCTCCTGAGAATGTACTTTATAGTAACCCCAAAGAAGGAAAGAGTTACGTGCATGAAAATATTATAGTACTATTTCAAAAGTGCAACCACAGGAAAAATCCCACATGTCCAACAGAAAGGATAAAATGCCGTACGGTTCTCAGTAGAATGTTAGGCAGCCATTAAAAGTGACAACCACTGGGACTGTAGCAATAAGTAACATGCTGTGTCAAGTGAAAGAAACAGGTTCAAAATTACAAGGTAATAAGAACCATATAACGTTGTTGGTGCCCATGTGCATAGAATAATCAAGCGTAAATATATTCGAGCGGGTACTTTTTCTTAAAAAATATTTTTCCTCCATTGTTATTATCTTACATGCGCTATAAATAGTGAAGGGAGAAAGAAAACCATCGTCTGAGCCCCGTGAGAACAGGAACCAAGAAAAGCCAGTCGTTTCGGTCATCACATGCATAGCTCGGAGCATACAAGGCCACATCCAGCAATCTCCGCCTGCCCCCTGGTGACCTCAGGGGGTGCCCAGGGCCAGGATGACGCAGGCAAGGGAAGGGAGCTGAGCTGGTGAGGAGGGAAGGGGCCCGTGGGGCAGCGGCACTCACCTTATAATACTGCCCCATGTTGACCGTGGGGGGCGGGTACTGCCCAGTGCTCGGCTGGCTGGGCATCCGCTGCCCGGGGTAGTTGGGAGACGTGAGCGGCCGCGGGGGGTTGGGGGTAGGGTACTGGCCTGGCTGGGTGGGGAACTGGCTGTTTGGTCCGTATTGCTGGTTTCCATAGTTAGGCTGTGGTGGCAGAGAAAGGGGCAGGGAAAGGTCATCAGTGTCTGGAAGCCAAGCTGCCCACCGATGCTGGGGCCGCCTCCTCTCCTCTCCTCTACCACCCACAAAACGTCCACCCCGCCTGCAAAGAGGAACAGCTCAACCAGATGATGCCTGGGGCCCCTTCCTGTCCTGACATGCAAGGATATAACAGCTGGCCTGTCTTCTCAAGGGCCACCTCCCCTGGAAGCTGTCTTTTTGGAAGCCCCACGCCCCTGGGCACTTTCAGAGCCTCTTGTTCACACCATCAGGAGGGCACTTGATTCCGAAGCCCCCTTTGGGTTTCTCCTGGTGCTTGGTTTGTGACAGACAACAGAAGGCACATCTGTAAAGGTGAGCCCCTGAATCTGGGAGGCTCTGTCCCCCACCCCACACTGAGCAGAACACACTGATGTTGAGTTCTGCGTCGTCCACGCAGAAGGTGGGAGAACCAGGCGGGTGAAGGGACAAGACAAGCCCGCTTGGGGAAGGCAACCGTTTCTGCGAGGGGCAGGATCACTGTCCTGGGAGAGCCACCCCACACCCTCTAGTTGCCTCCTTATTCATAAGATCAGGTGACCCTGGGGCACCCCACGTCATTACATCCTGCAGAGTTGGCGCTGCTTCCCTGTCTGTTGAAACTCCTTGTCTATTCGCTGCCTCTCTTGCCCTCTCGGCTCGGAGGTGCAGGAGATGGCTAAGTCCCAGTGTCTGGCAGAGAACAGGCCAGCAATTAATACTTGCTCAATACAAGAAAGAAGGGCAGAGAGTAAGCGGCGGCGGAGAGCCAGGTTTGCATCAGCAGTAAAGAACCTGGTGCAGTTCACATTACTGCCATACGGCAGCTGTTCTGTGTGATGGCGGGATTTCTGTCACATCACTGCAGGACAGGAACTGGAAGCTGCGACTGTCCACCAGCAGAGTCCTGTGCGGGACCAGGTGACTGACCCCAGCCCCTGCCCCAGGGTTCCAACAACCTGAGAGGTTCTACAAGCGTGTATGTACTTAGAGATTCCCAGACAGGCTCAAGCTGTGCAGGCTGTGGCCCCCAGGGTCACAGCCCAGCGTCAGGTACTGTGTAGCTGGGTAGCATCAGCAGCTTACAGGAGATGACTTAGTAAAGATAACCGAGAGCCTTTGGTGTGCCCTGCTGTGGCAGGCAAGAGGGTGCCAACAATGTACAGGGGCAGGGCTGACACCAGGCTGATGCTGGGAATTCTGCTGCCTCTGCTGTGACACCAGGCTGATGCTGGGAATTCTGCTGCCTCTTCTGCAGTCACCTCCTTGGGTGCCAGCAGTCCCGAGGCTGGGCCTACAGATGCACTCCCAGCCCCGCCAGTGGGGACGCTGGGATTCTGAGCACAGAGGGGGCTGAGAAGGCCTTGAACTCGTGTGGGGACTGCATGGGAGTGAGGCGCACAGGTCAAGGGCCCCTCCCATCCCCAAGGACAGCCAGGGCCTCGGGAGGTGCCGTCCTTCTCCGGCTTCTCCCTGAGCTGGTGCCAACCTGGAGGAGGTCTGGGCTTGACCTTGTTTGACCCTGACCTCTCCTGTCTTGGATCCAGGGCACCTCCATCAGCGGCCAAGCCATCTTCTAACCCAAGGGAGCGGCGGATGCCGAGGGGAAGCACACAGACCTTCGATGAACCCGAGGTCTTTGGGCTCTAACCGCACGGTAAGCCGAAGCAGAAGGCACAGTTCTGAGAAGGGGAGGAGCCGACCTGAGGAGGTATGCATGCAGACACTGGGAGATGCTTGGGATGGGCTCTCTCCAGGTGAGCAATCAAGGCGGGCCTCCCGAGAAGCATCTCGGTGTCTTCTGCAGGTGAACTAAACCTTTACCTAGGCACCCACATAGGCCATTCACTGCCAACCTATTTTCTGAGTGCTCTCTGAAGGCCCTGTGACGCCCCCTCCAGGAAGTTCTTCAGACCTCACGCTGAGTTCCAAACACCCCATCGTGCATCATTCCTTTGTGGCTTCTGGCTTAGACCTCATCCTTCTGGCTGAAGTCCTGGCTCCTGGAGGACAGGAGGTGTGGGTTTGGTTCCCTTGGTCTTCCCCAATCCTGTGGCTGAGCCGGCCGGATAGCCTGATAGGCAGCCTCGCCCCTGGCAGGGCCCCAGGAACATGCTGCCTGCCTTCCAGCCACTTCTCCGAGGTGCAGAGCCTTCAGATCGTCACAGGGCTTTGTCTCCTCTCTCTCTCGGGTAAGACGCCCTCACGTGGGTGTGAGGAATGTGGACCCAAGGAGCTCTTAGTTCCTTAGCCTGAGTCACTCAGCTACTGTCTGTGCTAAGACAGGAGAGAGTCCTAGGGGCGGTCACTGCCTGCTAACTGCCTGCTCATGCCAGCCCCAGGGCCAGGAGCTCCAGGTACATCCCCTCATTCAAGACTCCAGGCAGCCCCATGACGTGGGCTGGATGGTCATGAAAGAAATAAACGGAGATTCCAGGAGAAGACGTGACTTGCTCAAGGTCTTCTCGATGGGACATGCCAGCGCTGACCTTAAACTCAGAAGCACCTGACTCCTAAGACTCTGCCTCTTGGTTCAGGCTTCCTAAGGGTCAATCCACACCCTTTTCAAGGTATTGCCCACAGCACCCGTGTCTTCAAGTCCCAGGTCCTCCCCGCTACCCATCCTGCCCGCCATCTGCCTGCTACCACACTCACCTCTCCAGGGTATGGCCTCTTTATGCTCTGAATGGGAAGGGACTGGGGCCGGGGGCCCGGGTACGTCTGCTGGGGCATCCGCTGCCCATGTGTGCCAAAGGGGCTGATGCCGGGCGGCCGGGGTTGGTTCATGCCCATGGGAGGGCCGCTCATCCCCGAGGGTGTCATGCCAGCCGCCATGTTTGCGGGGTTCATGCTGCCCCCCATGGAGGCAGGCCCCCGAGGCCCGGGCTGGTTCATGAATTGGCTGTTATACGCCTGGGTGGGACCCATCTGGAAAGAGGAACAGACCTTCAACGGGAGAAGAAGAAAAAAAAAAAGAATAAAATGCCACATGCATTGAAAGTGCAGGGAAGGAAGGGTGGGGGAAGTGGGGGGTTCAGGACTGGGAGTTGGGGCACTTTCCTGTGTGGCTGCAGCTGGTGACCAGGCTCCAAAGGACCACCGGCCGCCTGGGCTCACGGCTGCCCTCTGCAGGCCGCACAGGAAAGATGCAGCCCGAGGGGTGTTAAAGGGTGGGGCGCAGTCACTCCAATGCACAGGCGGCATTTCCAGGGAGGCAGGCAGGGAACGGGAAAGGGGGTGCGGGGGTGGGGAGGGGCATGGGAGAATGGAGGTGGATGAGGATGGAGGCAAGAGCCCCTTTCCTGGAAGCCCTGGCCCCGCCCTTGTTTCTCAGCCAATAGATACACACCCTCTATCCATCAAGTCTGCCTATCTCTGCCCACCTGCCCTGTTGTTCCCAAACTTAAGTCCCCAACCTCCACACCCATCCTGCATTTCTGCGAGGGCTCCCCCTCTCCTCACACCCCATCCCATCCTTCTGACGGTCAGAGCTGGGACCTGGGCAAAATCCACAGATGAGACAACTAGTGGAGCCCCGGTCTTCAGAGGACACCAGGGGACAGACTGGCGTCGAGGCTGCTTTAGACACAGCCTGCTCTTCGGTTAAGTGGGGGCCAGATTGCAATATGGAACATCCTTCCCCATATAGAGACATACAGGTAACACGCAAAACCAACACAAACTCCCAAACACCCCCCGTCACACTCACACTGACACACCCACACCTCAACACATAACCCCCTCCCTGTGCTTCTAGGAAAGCCTAGATGCACCCCGACACCATCCGCTCCTCCCAGCACACAGACACGGACAGGCGGACTCCAATCCCTGGGGCCGTCTGCTGAGTGGACCAGGACTAGTGTGGCCCTTACCGGTCCATACTGGTTTATATCCTTATTCTGTGTTTCTTGCAAGGCTGCCACGGTGGCCGTAGCTGTGGCTGTGGCCGTGGCGGCTGCTGCCGCCACTGCAGCTGCTGCAGCCGCAGCTGCTGGCTGAGTGAAGTCAGCGGGCGGCCTGGTGTGTGGAGGGACACCCATGCCTGCAGGGGCATTCGGACCCCCAGGGTAACTGTGAGGGAGGAAAGAAGGGTGAGTTAGATGCCGCCTGAACCTAAAGATGAACCCACGACCAGCCTTGGGTGGGGAGAGAGAGGTCGGACCGTTCCAGGCCCTCCTGCCCACAGCTCATGGAGCAGGGAGGTTTGGACTCACAGCCCAGTGGGGACAGGGGCCTCCTGTGGGTTGTCAGTCCCTCAGCCACTTGGCAGCCACCAAGTTGCTGTGTGCCTGGAGCCCCATCTAGGTCCTAGTGGGTGCTCGCTCCTACACCCTAGGTCATGGCACTCTCGGCCACCACAGTGAGCCGCTTTCCTGGAGGAGGACCCCGAGTGTCAGAGAACCTGAGCCACTGGTCCACGGCCCCCAGCAGGGATGGCAGGATGGGGATGCAGCTACGTTTCACCAGGAGGCCCCACTGCACCTGGCAGGGCTGCAGTCAGCCCTGGGGACCTGGGAGGGGTGAGGCCACAGGGCAGTCCTGGACAGGGCAGGATGGACAGCGAGGGGAGGGATGGGGCACCTCTGCCCCACCCCACGTCCCCGGAGTGCCTTCCTGGGGTTCCCTGCTGTCTCCCTCCCTTACTCCTGAACCACGGGACTCCAGTCCCTGCACACTTCCGCCTCCTCGAGCAACACGGCAGAGTGGACCCTCCTGCACCCCCGCTCTCTCAGTGTCTCCCAGCTAGTAAAGGTGTGACGTAGAGCAGCGTCATTCAGAGGAATGAGAAGGTTGTCCTTCAATTTGACAGGCTGACGGCCCTCAGAACGCCACCCAGCTGCGCCGCATGTGACCTGCAGGCCGGCCCTGCTCACCTGGCCCCGAAGCCCCCGCTGCCGGGGTAGTTGGGCCGGCCGTACATGCTCTGCTGGATGTAGGGCTGAGTGGGGCCGGCCTTGGCTGAGAACTGCTGCTGCTGCCCAGCAAACTGTGGGGAGTTGAGGCCGGGGTTGCTGGTGGTCATGCCCGACGCCATGGGGTTGCCGCCTGGATTCATGGGGTTGTTGGCATTGGCCATAGGGTTCCCAAGGACCTGTGGGCAGAGAGGGCGGCTGTCACCTATGCGGGTACCCAAGTGGCGCAGGGAGGGAAAAGGAGAAATGCCAGGGGGTGGGGGTGGAGGAAGCATCAAAACACAGGCAGGACAACAGAGAACGAGGAGGAGGAGGAGGAAAAGGGCCGGGGGCTTTTCAGTGTCCTCTGGGCATGAACTGCTGGCACAGCACACAGTATTAGAAGCGGGTAACCCAGCCTGGAAGCGGGCTTTGTAGATGAGAACCTCAGCCCAGTGCGGAACAAGGTGACGCTGGTCCTGCACATGGCTGCCGGTGGGAAAGGCCTGGACGTCTCAGTCTTCCCGTCCTACAAAGCAGCCTGGATGCCAAGGATCGTGCCACAAGGAGGCCCTGCGCTGCTGCTCTGTGAGGGCCAAGGGAAGCCCAGCCCTCTAGCTCTGGAGGGTGGCAGGGCCCTGTGGCTCTCTGTGGAGCGCGAGGGGCTCCCTGTGGCCCAAGACTGCAGATAAAGTGCGCTGGTTCCCTCCAGGGTGGCAAGTGGCCCTGAGCCATTCACGTGGCCAGGCGGCAGGAAGGCAGGCATGGAGGAAAGAGGAAGGACCAAGAGCGGGAGGCACGGTAGACGAGGGATGTGGGGTGGAGTCTGTCACAAGTTTTAGGCTCAGTTTTTTCACTGAAATCTAACCCAGGCCATCCAGGGTCAAAGACTCCAGGTGTTGGGACCCTAAGCTCAATAACCTCCAGGAAGTTCTCCTGTTAATCCAGCCTAAATAAACGTGAGCCAGGAAAGAACCCCTTGCTCTCTGTCAGGTGAAAGCCACTGCCCCAGCAAGGCCCTTGGGCTGGGGCAGTGCACAGGGCCAGGTGCCATCCTCCTGGGGCAGGTGTGGGCCCATCCTGGGTGGAGGCGTGTCCACAGCTGGGGGCGCCCTGACAGCTGCTCTTTCCAGCAGGCGAAGAGCCTGGGAGAGCCAGCAGGGCTAGCACGGCAAGGTGACCGTGATGGATGGCCCCACCCGGAAGGGGCTGTGGCTGGGGGGGATGACAGGTTCTTACCTGGCTCTGGGATGTGTTGGTCACTCCCCAAACCGTGGTGACCACGGAGAGGGAGCCGGGAGGCTGGTTGGTGTTCTGCTGCCAAGGGACAGAGTCATAGGGGAATGACCCATCACTGCAGAGAGAGACAGAGGAGGGTCCTCAGGGGTGTTGCAGATGCAGGCTCAGAGGGAGGCATGCCCCATCACCCCACCATGCTCTGCGGCTCCTGGCCATTCTCCATTCTGGATCCCCTGAGCCTGGCATGGTGTCCTGTTGTGTGACAGTGACCAGCTCTCCCACCAGCACTGCGGAGGTGCCACCCCCATGGTTGTCTGTCTCTGTGAGACCAAGGCCACGGGTCATGCTAAGCTCTGCCTTCGACCACAAGCTGCTCTAAGAAGTTCTCCAGGGAGAGCCCTGGTTCCTTGGCTCCAACTTCCCCTCAAAACCACCTATCCCTTCTCAGAAAGGGCTTCCCTGGTGGCTCAGATGATAAAGAATCTGCCGGCAATGCAGGAGACCCAGGTTTGATCCCTGGGTCGGGAAGATTCTCTAGGGGAGGAAATGGGAACCCACTCCAGTATTTTTGCCTGGGAAATCCCATGGACAGAGGAACCTGGCGGGCTACAACCCATGGGGTCGCAAAGAGTTGGACACGACTGAGCAACTAACTTGCACTTCTCAGAAAAGGTCAGCAGGGCCCCCGTCTGAGTCTCGGCTCTTCCCTCCTCCTAAGCCCTCATGGTGAATTGGCCGCCCTGCTCAGCTGACTTGGCCTTTGGAAGGAGGGTCCACAAGTCTCTTTTTCTTCCCAGATGATAGGCACTGGCCTCCCTGCTGTGCTTCCTCCCTCGCTCCCACTCAAACTCTCATGCACATCCCACCAAACTCATCTCCCTCAGACTCCTGAGACACAAAGACCTTCAGTGGCTTCCAGTGTTCAAAGTCCCAACTCACACTGCAGAACAGCTTACCCCACTGACTAATCCCCCCCTACCCTGCTTACCCCCTTGGCTCTCACTTCTCCAGGAGCCGACCCCCACCCCAGCCATTCCCCCACCTCCCCAGTCTCCTCTCTAGTCCCTGCAGTACCCACCTTGTTCGATGACATCTCCCCAGGAGCCCCCAGTCATCACAAGCAAGACCCCATGCCCGGCCCTTCACATCAGAAGTGCTCAGTAATAGCTTTCTACTAGTTGCCACGGCACAGATGGAGAGTGAGGTCCAGCAGACCCCAGGGAGGGCAGCCGGGGCATGAGCTCGAGAAGGAGCTGGCGAGGTAACAGCACAGAGGACCCGCCAGGGTCCCAGTCCCCGGGAGTGCCGGGCTGGGGCAGCCTGTCCCACGCTGACTTTTCTAGCACCTCTCACAGGGAGAAAATCCCAGAAGCGGCCCCAGAAAGAAAAGAAGCACCGAGCACCCACGTCTGGGCTACCACCTCTGCCCACGGCATTCCGACCGGGCTGAGGTCGGCAAGGCAGCAGGGGCAGGAGGGGGAAGCGGGCTCTGGAGGAGCACGGCTTGCTAGGAAAGCACCTCACGCCTCTGACTTGCACCCTCATCACAGGAAGTCAGCAGAAGACCAACGCGCTCACTCACGCCTGGAGACACTTGAACCCCAGCAGAGCAGCCAGCTTAGGCCCTGGAGGTCAGACTTCCAGGAAAAGGCGCAGGCCTGCAGGACAGAGGGGCAGGGGCCCCAGATTTGAGGGAGTGGGGGTCTGAGCCTCGTGTACCACTCCTTGACGGGCAGGGCCCTCGGTCACAACGGTCAAGTCAGGTCAGACTGAAGGGAGGACAGTGTCACTGACTGCCCATGCTTGCTCCTCCCTTGCCCGGACACCCTCTCTGCCTGGACAGCCCCTGGCTTCTTTCCTGTCTCTGTTCAGAAGTCACCGCCCTGGAGCTGCTGCCCTGACCTCCTGGGGAACAGCAACTCCACCCCTGTTCCCTTTTCCTCTTACTCTTGCCTGTTGTTTTTTTTTGGTACCCTGGGTACAAGTCCTGCCCCTCCCTGGCTCGGGGCCCCAGTGCCAACTTCTGAGCCTGTCTGAACTCAGTCTCCTCATCTGTGAAATGGGCATAAGAACAACACGTACCCCTGCTGCTGCTGCTGCTACTAAGTTGCTTCAGTCGTGTCCGACTCTGTGTGGCCCCACAGACGGCAGCCCACCAGGCTCCCCCGTCCCTGGGATTCTCCAGGCAAGAACACTGGAGTGGGTTGCCATTGCCTTCTCCAATGCGTGAAAGTGAAAAGTGAAAGTGAAGTCGCTCAGTTGTATCCGACTCTTAACGACCCCATGGACTGCAGCCTACCAGGCTCCTCCACCATGAGATTTTCCAGGCAAGAGTACTGGAGTGGGGTGCCATCGCCTTCTCTGATCCCTACTCCCATTCTATTCAGTCTTCAAACTGCAGGTCATGACGCATGAAGTGTGTTGTGACATTGAACCAACACGAGGGGGAAAACGGAGGGAATAAAATAGAAAGCTACCAACTGTGAGCACGGAGTAAGGAGGAATATCATCCTTTGAACTGACTTCCTGATGTTACACATGAGCACACACGCACCCTGGGTCATGGGGTAATCTGCGCATTGCTGAGAGTCTAAGGTGTGCGTGGCAAGTTGCTTCAGTCACATCTGACTCTTTGCGACCCTATGGGCCATAGCCCTCCAGGCTCCTCTGTCCATGGGATTCTCCAGACAAGATTACTAGAGGGGGCTGCCATGCCCTCCTCCAGGGAATCTTTCTGACCCAGGGATCAAACTCAGCGTCTTACGTCTCCTGCATTAGTAGGTGGGTTCTTTACCACTAGCACCATTTGGGAAGCCCGCTGATCTCAGGCAGATAAGTCTGAACACGGGCCTCCGTGGCCTAAGTCTGATGATGTGGCTCTAAGAGAAGACTGCAAACAAAGTCTTTCTTAAAAAGTGACACGGAGCGACTTCAGCATTGCTCGTGATTTCTGGGAGGAAAACAGGGGGCCTAGACTGGATGGGGAGGAGTCCTCCTCAGGGAACCCATCCGTCTGCCTGCCCTCTCCCTCTGGGGCCCAGATGTGATGTGGGTCAGCAGGAAGGAAGTGAGGCCCAGGTGCACAGGCCAAAGGTGACCGACAGCTCACACTCTCTACACCTGGGGGTGCCGCTGGGGGGCCTGGGAGCCCAGAGAGCCTGGGCAGGATGGAGAAGCGCAGGAAACAGGCAGAGCCTGCTCCTCAGCACAGCTGGGCTGGAAGCAGCCCTGCCTTCCCAGGAGGTCGCTGGGGACCCCAGCGTAGCACCCAGTCCCAGGCTTGCCATTCCTGCCTCACAGGGAGGCCGCACAGGCTACAGTTTTAACTAACAGAGAGGAGACCCCTGGACACCCTCCCTCCCGTACAGCCCTTGTCCTACGTGCTCCTGGACGAAACCCGGGACTAGACTAAACTGAGCAGAGCCCAGGCTGAAGTCTGTCCTCTCTCCCCAGAATTCCTGCCCCACAAACTCCCACCAGCCCCCCAGGCTGAATCTGCTTGTGGCTGAGGTTCTTACCCGGCAGACTCAGGAAGCAGGGCCCCTGGGAGCTCCCCACGAGCCACCAGCTGCTGCCTCACCACCTCAGGCGGGGAGGCCCCGGCTCACCGGGATACAGGCCTGTGAACAAGCTCCCAACTGCCCGGTAGCTTGTGGGTGGGCCTTGTGGGCGGAAACCGGCTCCTTCCTGTTTTGTCCCCTCCACCCCAGGCTTAGTGAGAAGCAAACTTAACCCGGGTTCCCAAACTGGGCATCCCGCCGTCTGGCTGGAAGGTTCACCCCAGAGCTCAGATGCAGACTCCGTGTGTGTGTGGGGGGGCCATGTATGTGTGTCACACAGAGGGGCCCCACTGGCATGTGTGTGCGTGGAGGAGGAGACGGGCACCCGCGTGCAGGGGTGGTCTCGGGGACTTGCTCGCCCCCACTCGCACCTGCTGCAGAAGCAGAAGTGGCAGGCGCACCGACACGGCTGTGACTCATCTCCTGGGGAGACGGCGCCCGCTGGCGCGGGGGAGCTGCTCGCCCCCACAGGCCCATGGTGGCAGTCAGCCCTGCCGACGCCTCTGCCCAGACTCAGACACTGCCGTCGGGGGAGGGGAGGAGGCCCGCTTGGCTCCCGGGGCCCCAGCATCAAGCCAGGCTCCTGGGTCCAACCAGGGTGGGAGGGGCTCAGGCTAATGGAGAGGAGGTCAAGGGGTCTGGGGGTACCCTGAGGCTGTGTCCCTCCTCCGCAAGCACCATTTCACCAGCATACATGCTCAGCCCGGGTCAGAGGTCCCTGGCACTTCAGGGCCGCCCACGGGAACCACTGCTCTCCTCCTGTCCATAGCTGATCTCAGTTCAGAGGGAGCCCCCCGGGATCTGAGAACCCACTCTGAGTAGTCCTGCCCCCAGCTCTGCACACCTCCAATCCAGCACGGCCTGGTCTCAGGCCACAAGCCACAGTTCTGTCCAGCCAAACCTGCCCCACCTGCAGAGGCACCAATGCCAGAACCACTAGCAACCTCAGCAGCGTTCTACCTGGCGAGCAACTCCCAACCCAGGGCAGCCACTCCCCTACCCCTGGGCCTCCAGATGTAGGCCTGGGATGCTCTATCCTTACCTTGAAACATGTTACTCATCTTTAGTCTCCTCCCCGAAAGGCCGCCTCTAGCAGGAAGCCCTCACCACACCCACTGACCTGAGCTCCACTTGCTCCTCATATGCTTGGGGCCCGAGTACCTCCCTGCCCTTTTCCTTCTGCCCCAGGAGCCCTGAGTTCTCCAGCTACCTGTACCTGGCATGGTGTCTTCAAAGTGCCAAAGAGAAACACCACTCCTCTGCGCCAGCCCCCAGAGCGATGTCTGAGGATGAATGAATGCATTCACTCATTCAGCCTGACTGCTGACCACCTACAGTGTGCTTGTGACTCCATGGGCACTGCCACTCAGGAAGGGAGAGGCCCTACCCTCCAGGGAGGGGGACAGAGGAAAGCTAATGAAGTGGCTACACGCTCACGATGCCTCCGTGTCCACTGAGGCCACCACTCACCACGCCCAGGGATAAGAATAGCCTCTCTCTCAGAGGCAGTCATGAGGATTTAGTGAGCTCACATGGGTAAGGCAAGGCCCAGCACACCTCCCGCAGCCTGAAACTACTGGCTGCTAGTATCGTTATTATGATTCACTGAGAGGCTTTTACATGCAAGGAACTGTGTGAAGGGACTTTCACCCAAGAACTCATGTGATCCCTTGAAGTGGGCTCAACAGATGCCTCTCATAGGATCTGAGGCTCCCAGTCTCACAGGGCTAACTGAGGGCAAGGCTGACAGTAGGTCTGGCCAATGCTAAAGGAAATCAACCCTGAATATTCATTGGAAAGACTGAAGCTGAAGCTTCAATACTTTGGCTACCTGATGCAATGAACTGACTCCTTGCAAAAGCCCCTGATGCTGGGAAAGATTGAAGGCAGGAGGAGAAGGGGACGACAGAGGACGAGATGGTTGCATGGCATCACTGACTCAATGGATGTGAGATTGAGCAAACTCCGGGAGATAGCGAAGGACAGGGAAGCCTGGGGTGCTACAGTCCATCGGGTGGCAAAGAGTCGGATCCGACTTAGCAAGCAAACAAGAACAGGGAGCTTAGAGTCCGGTAAGATGGCACTTCCCTTTACAAAGACGGCAATGATGCAAGCAAGTGCTCATTACAAAGGTGATCCAGAAGTCCATGAGAACTCCAAGAAGGGGCAGAGCTTCCCAAAAATTCTTGGGGAAGTTGTCTTTCAGAAGCCACCCAGTGAGGGCATACAGGGGACATAAAGTTATGCTTCAAAGACTGGCTGCAGACAAAACCCAAACAGTGTCCCAGGAAAAAACACTTTAATACATCATATCACTAGCTTTGGCCTGGACTGAGTGTATTGGCAGATATTCAAGGGCTCTGACTACACTTTTTTTAGCTAATGTTCAAATGGCAGAGGGAGGCCTTTCAGCCCAGTGGTTAACTATCTAGGCTCTGAGCTTAAGATTCTTTGAGGTCAAACCTTGACTATGGCTGGCCACTGATGATTCCTATGACCTGAGAAATGTTACTTAAGTCAGCCTCAACGTTCTCATCTGTAAAGTGGGACTAATACTCTCTTAGGATGAAACATACAAATACAGGTAAAGTTTAGCCCAGTGCCTCGCAGTCAGGTGCTGCTCAGCTGTGCCTATGCCTTTCCCTCCATTTCTCCAGCTCAAATGGGATGAAAGTACTCATATTTATTTGATGATACAATGATGGCGCTTAGAAGTTTTGCAAATAGGCTATCAATGGGAGGGGGTGTTTTATCATTCCTGCCTGTTGAACTTGTGTTCCAAGCCTCCGAGGCTTTCCTCAGTGGGCCTCTGCCTTGTTTCTCTATCTAGCAAACTCCTATCTATACTTTGAAGCCCAGCCTGGATGTTCCCTTCTGTGACTCTCCAATGCAGAACACCAATGGCATTTTCCTCTATTCCTTAAGCACTTTTTTTTTCATATATTTTACAAAGAGCTCTTCACACTGCAGTTACAGCAAACAGTTTATCTGTGTGTTTGCCAGCCCCATGGGCACTGACCGATGTTTGCTAAATTTGAGAAAATGAGTAAAGAGGGAGCTATGACTGTCAGTTCTTGGGCACCTCCTGTGAAAGTATCTACACAGACATTCAAGGAGCGAAGAAGAAGGGAGGGCTGAGTTATTTCTTCCCTTGCACTTCTAACAGCCACTTTATTTGGGGGAAATAACAAATTCCTATTAAGGGTATTGTCAGACCCTAATTAATTTCCCTGATCTGGCTATATTGGTCCCATCTCTGCACAAGGCTGTAGCGTTACCACTAATGAAACACCAAGCCGGTGAGGAGCTGAAGCTCCCACCCTCTTTAATTTAGGGGGACCATTACCAGCGCTCTCCATCATCACAATTACTGGGGACCGCTTCCTTCCCTCCCTGCGGTGAAACTCGGAGAGGAACTTGTGCAGCTAACTGCGTATTAGAGGGTTTTAAATTTTTTCCAGAGGAAGGAGGAAAGGAAAAGATCCTTGCATCTTGGCAATCTGGAACTGATGGAGCAGGATTTATAGATCCTCCAACCTCCCTTTCATTGCTTCTTTTTTCCTGGGGGTAAGAGGGGGATCTATAACAAACAGCTTTCGGTGTGGCTGTGCAAAAAAAGAGCTAAAAATGAAAGCTGTGAAGGCGGTGTGATGGTACCAAGGAAAGACAAGCACCAGGGGTCAGCTTTACTAGATTCCTTCTTTGTTAGCTGGCCGTGAATGAGGACATTTGAGTCTGGTGGCACCTGGCTGAGAGTTCGGGGAATAACGACTAGTCCGTGGAGCGACTTGTGCCCAGGCATGGTGACAAGTGTGTCGTTAAGTCCTTTGCTGCGGTTGTTCCATTTTTACATATGAAGAAACTGAGGCAGAGAGAGAGGTTACAGAACAGCCCAAAGTGACCCACCTAGGAGACAGCAGAGCTGAAACTAGATGCCCAGCAGCTTGGCTCCAGGGCGTGGACGCCACCTGCTGCACAGACCGCAGCCCTGGGGCTGCCCAGGGCCCAAGGGGAGCCCCAAGGCCCCTCCCAGGAAACTCCCCTCCGGGAGCTGCAAACCCCTCACCTGGAAGAGGAAGGGTGGCACCCCTTGGTCTTGGAGGCTTCCCCAGCTCTGGTGGACTTTGATTGTTATCAAATTAAGGGTGTAAACAAGATTTATTAGGCTTTCAATTACCTTCGTGGCACTGATTTGCATAAGGACAATGTGTTAATCACAATGGCTTTTTGAGTCACTCGTTAAAAATCTGGGAGAAGGCAGAAATCTTTGTAGGCATCAAGTCTGGGTCACCGCAGGGACTATTAAGGGATCCTGCTGCCTGGCCCCAGCTGCCCTGGACTGACCTTTCCCGGGTCCCTTCTATGCAGCACTCTGTGGGCATCTGGAAAGTGGAAGGAAGGCCCGTTGACAGCTCAGTGATCAGGACCAGACAGGGACGAATCCACAGTGCTCCACAAACCACTGAGCTCCAGCCAGACATGCGGGTACCCAGGGTTCCTCCCAACTGCCGACATGCTCAGAGGCTGGTTCCAGAGGTCAGAGGCACAGGCTCCGACTCACAGAGTGATGCTGCATTGCTGACCTCCATGGCCTGTAATGGATGTGACCGTGATGCCTGAACTACGGAAATACAACAGTCACAGCCTCCGCACCCTACAGCCTGGGACTTCGAGCGTCTTGGCTCCCTCACCCTTTCCTGTTTGCTTGTCTTCAGAGAATTCAGACAAGGAACCCTGCATCTTGGAACAGCCACACACCTCCAAGTACCGAATCATGAACACGCAGGGTCCCTAAGCTCACCCCCACCCCCAGTTTCCTTAATGAAAGGCAGAGAGGAGCTTCCTCCCTCTAAGTCACCAGACACAGCTGTGGAGGAGGGCGGGCACAGAGTTTCCTACTGTGACAGCACCTGACTTTCTCTTCCACTTCTTTTACTTCTCGTTTGGGAAATTATAGGAGGGACTTAGAAGGTGAGGCACCCCAGTGGAGTTTCTCTAAAAATGAGAGACTCACCACCTGGAGGAAATTCACGACGTTATAGGCAGAGAGCAGCCACTCTCCAGTCACAGGCCACAACGTGCCCTCGGAACAGCTCTGGCCTGAAGGGACATGGGTTGGACCTTGTTCAACAGATGACACTTCTTTCTGGTCTCAACTGCCCCACTATCAATTGGGAAATGGGGCGAGGTGTGGATCAGGATCGGGTTAATGAGTAGAAACCATGTCACCAGTCTTGAATGGCCAGTGGGGAGGAGGGTGAAGGGCAGAGCGCTGTGTGTGGTTCACTGCCCAGCCCCTTCCGGGCTGTGTGTTCTTGGGGAAGTCGCTGTCCCACTGGGGTTTCCCTCCCAGTTCTGCCAATGGAGTGAAGGATATTGCCCAGAACGCCCATTGCCTTGCTGTGCTGCTATTCATCAACACTTAGCAAGTCTACCCGCAGGCAGAGCTCTCCCTTCTCTCAGAGGGCACCGCTTTGGCCTCTCTAGCACCCCATGGGCATGCACAGGAGGCTGAAGCGGGTGCCCTGGGTGCCAGACAGTGGCTCTTCAGTCACAGCATTTCTTTAAAAAGCCATCAAATTCTGGAATGCCATCCAAGTCCTTCAAGGTCAAGGTCCAAGTCCTTCAGGGTCAAGGTCCACCTCCTCTGGGCAGCCTCTTGACTGTCTCAGCCTGGCTACCTTCCTCCTAGACAACCCCAAAGCCAACCTGCCTGTCACCAAACCCTAGCTTTGCCTTGATCTGCCAGCTCGCAATTTTGCCTCACCAAGTCTTTCTTCCCCAACCAGCGAGAGTCAGCTTCTGGAGCAGAGACCCCCTTCATCTGTTTAATCCCAGGACCAGGCAGTCTCATGGTTTCAGCTCAACTCAGCAAAGACCTGGCCAAGGGCTGGCTGTGGTCATGGCCAGGCAGGTCTGTGGCAGGTCTCCAGAGGAGCTGGCCTGCCATCAGCAGCAGCAGCTTTACTGAAACGGCTCAGAGGAGGGGTGGCTGAGAAGGATGTGAGATGTGGGATGATGAGACGCAGGATGATTCTGGCAGGACAGAGAGTTAAGGAGCTAAAAGGTAACAAGGGTAAATGCAAAGTGTGTGGCTTGGATTGCACCGCCTGTGCTCAGTGGCTGGCAGCATTCAGCCGGAGAAGACCTGTGGCTTCTAGCCAGGCCGGGGTCAAGCGGGGAAAGGTAGATGAAGGAGGGTTTGGCCTCAAGAGTGGTGATTCTCAACCACAGGTGATATCTCTGTCCTTTAGATGTGTGAGAGTCCTTTAGCAATGCCCACTGCTGCTGCTAAGTCGCTTCAGTCGTGTCCGACTCTGTGCGACCCCATAGATGGCAGCCCACCAGGCTCCGCTGTCCCTGGGATTCTCCAGGCAAGAACACTGGAGTGGGCTGCCATTTCCTTCTCCAATGCATGAAAGTGAAAAGTGAAAGTGAAGTTGCTCAGTGGTGCCTCACTCTTAGCGACCCCACGGACTGCAGCCCACCAGGCTCCTCCGTCCATGGGATTTTCCAGGCACGAGTGCTGGAGTGGGTGCCATTGCCTTCTGCGAGCAATGCCTGGGGGGGTCACTATAGGAACTGAGTGGGCAGGAGCCAAGACATGACATGCCCCACAAAGTCCTGCACCATAAAAAACTACCCTGGCCCAAAAGGCCAACAGTTCCCCACCCCCAGAAACAGCCACAGAAGGGGGCTGCTCTAAGCGTCTGAGCTGTCAGACAGAGGGTGCAATGAGGCAGTGACCCTGAGAAGGGGTGGGGGGTGCTATGTGGGGAAAAGCGCTTCGGAAGGAGGCAGGGACCCAACCCCCATCCTGCCCGAGCAGGTGCTGGACCCGAGGAGCTCTAAGCGCCCCTTTTGGCTCCAAGAATCAATTGCCTCTAATTCGATTTATGAGCATGGCCAGTACCCGACTTCCCGGCAGCGCCCTGGTGGTGTGACCCAGGTCTCCTGCAGCGCACTCTGGGCTGCAGGTGCCGCGGTCGAGCCGGGTAATGAGTGTGGAGCGCCGACTGCGAACGCCCCTCCCTGTGGTCAGCAGGGGCTCACACTGGGAGAGCAGACAGCGCAGCAGGCCCTGCTGTTCCAGGGTCAGCCTGCGGAGCGCTCCGAGAGAACAGCCCTGCTCAGCGAGGGGCCTGCGAGCTAATTAACTAGGACGCTGGCCGGTCCTGACCACGTGCTCCCTCTGGGGTTGGTGGACGGCAGACTGCCCAGTTCCTCAGTGCCTGGCGCCTCTGGCAGGCCCCGTATCACCTGTGATGCTGGGTTTCCGTGGCCCTGGCCCTGTGTGGAAGGCCCAGCCTCCCTTGACTCCTGCCTGGGTGGTCTGGGCCGTGACCTTCAGCCCAGTGACCTTTCTGAATGCCTTCCAGCCCTGCCTATGATTCTGCTCAGGAAACAGGGAAGGCTCTGGGTTTAAGGATGCTAACTTTCTACCGAAAGTCCAGAACCTTAAGGAGAGACAGCTCTCCACCGAAGGGATCAAGCAGTCAGGCTGGATAAGACGGCACTTTCAACTTCTGTTTTGATGGGGGACAAACAGCACTCACCCATGAGGATTTAAAATACGACACCCGGATTTTAGAAAATGTACTGCCCTCCTGACTATTCAGGGGTCCCACCCCAGTTCTCTCACCTGGGGACATGTCCAAGACCTGGGGGCCCGAGGGGTGGCTGTCCAGCACCCACCCAAGCGGCGCCTGGCCCCACCCCGGGTGGCGCATGCCCACTCACCTGTGCGACAGAGTGGGTTTCATGGAGCTCATGGAGTTGAGGGGGGGCTGCATGGGGAGTTTCCCGGGGGGGTCGCTCTGGCGGCTCTTCTGATGTCGGAGCAGCAGCAGGCGGCCGAGCTCCTCGCACCAGGAGGACAGCAGGGCTGCAAGGAAGGACAGGATGGTCAGCGAGCTCGTGACTGGCCACTGCACCTTGCCGCGCCTGGCCCATCTCGCCCACCCAGGCTGGGTGCTCCCCACGCAGGCTTTGCCCCCACCTCGACACCGGTGTTTTAGCCTTCTCAGTATTCTTGCCTGTATAGTGGGATAAACATCTGAAGGAAAGAGGACCGAAAAGCTGCTGTTGCTGAAGGAGATCAGAGGAGGGCAGAGTGTAACGGCAAAGAGGGGAGAGTCAAGACGGAGAGGACCGCAGAGGCAGGGCTAAGGAGAGGCCGGAGGCCAGGCACAGACCAATGCGTGCCCAGGTTAGGAACTGCTGGCTGCCGCCACACATCTCAGTGAGGCCCACACCCTCGGACTCTGGACAGTCAGCTCAACATGGCTTCCTCCCCATGAGTGGGACCCCAAAATCACAAGGTTTAAACAAAATCTGGATCCTTCCTAGAACCTGTTGCTGTTCCCAGGAGTGTTTACAGAGTTCTCCTTCCCCCAAAGTGCCCGGAAGAACACAGGTACACCCACCTTCCGGGCAAACCTGTGATGGGTCCCTGTGCTACTGGGCACAGACGCTTGAAAGGACAAAGGGTTTCCAGGGCACAGGATGGCCCAGGGGTGGGGCAGGGGCCGAGCCAGAGTCTGCCAGGGGCACCAAAGGCAGGAGCACAGGAGAACCCTTCACATCCAGGCTTGGGGAGGCCTCAGAAACTAGGAAACGCTACCAGAATAAGCTAGGTGTTGGGGGATGAGAGAACTCTCCATCCTGAACTGTGCCAGTGAGGCCACTAGAGGCCAGAAGCACCCTCAAGGTCAGTGTTTCTGGCCAGTCCAAAAGCTGAGGTTTGAGGAAGGAGTCAGAAGTCAGGAAGGCTGGGTTGTCACCACCTCGCTGTGTGATCCCAAGGAACTCACAGACCCTCTCTGGGCCTCGGTGTGCTGGCAGGGAAAGAGGAGTCATGACTCAAACGCCCTGTCTTTCCTCCAGGGCTGTGGTCAGGGGCAGAAGGGGAAATTGTGGAGACTGCGGCAGCAAAGTGGGTTGATCACAGCCCAGACAACTCCCCACTCCTGCCGTCAGACTAATTACTGCTCTGAGGAGTTGGCTCTGTCAGGGGGTCAGGAGCCTTCTGAAGCAGCACAGGGCGCAGAGCCCACTAGCTCATCTCCAGGGTCTGCTGTCTGAGCACTGTGCAACAGGCTTGTGTGTCTTTTTTAATCCATCCCCTGTGATCCACGGTATCAGCTGTTCTCCCCATTCTACAGATAAGCGGACTGAGGCTCAGGCAGAGGAAGTCACCCGCTTATAGCAACCACTGCGGGGAGGGGCAGACACACAGATGGTGTCCCTGCCGTCTATCCTGGTGGGTGCAGCCCAAGGCTGAACCAGAGTGTGGGGGAGAAGATGAAACTCTTCAAAAGGCCCAAACTGGGACTTCCCTGGTGGTCCAATGGTTAAATGCTCCACCTGCCACTGCAGAGGATGTGGGTTTGATCCCTGGTCAGGGAACTAAGACCCCACATGTCACAGGGCAACTAAGACCCCACACAGCCAAATAAATTTAAAAAAAAAAAAAAGGGCGGGGTGCCCAAACCAGGCAGCCACGGTCTCCAGCGCCCTGGCTCAATGAGAAACTCCTCCTGCTTCTTCTGAGTCACACCCTTTACTGTGTTCAGCATGCGATGGGGGAAGAAGCACAGATACACAAGGCCCAGGAGAGATGGCACAGGGCTGCCAGTGCAAACCACCCAGACCTCGGATGGGCTCCCCTGGTAGCCCAAGGCCCGGAGAGGCAGGCTGGGCCCCTGGCCCAGGGAGGCTCTATCAGCAGTGTAGAGAGTGGGGCCCGGCATCTCGAGGGGCAGCAGGCTCTTTCCTGCCCCTCACCGGGTGGGCAGGGGCCAGGAGGCAGCTTTTAGGACCAGCAGAACACTGTCCATCCAGCCGTGCTGAGTGCTGGCTTGGAGGGAGGTGCTCACGCTCCCAGGGGCCTGCTGGGGACCGAAGGGTGGTGGTTTTTGTGGGGATGGGGGTGGGATGGTGAGGGGCCCCACCAGCATCACTGAGTATTTTTGCCTGGCCTGTGCAGTAGGCAAAGATGCTCAAAGAGGCAAGCAAGGTTGACATACAACCTGTGCCCTCCCCAACTGGGCACCTGTTTCTCCCTCCAGGAGAGGGGATCAGTGGCCGAGCTGTGTCTAAGAGCTGCATCCTGCCCCCTCTGGGGGCCTCACCAGGCCACCACCTGCTCAGGGAGGAGGGTGCCAGAGAAGAGAGGCCCCCACCCTGGCTTTTGTCTGCCCAGAAACCACGGCAAAACACCCCCGACGCGGGTGCCCGGCAAACATCTGCCACAGCTGGAGCGGGAAGCGGCCTATTCATCGAGGCTGGAACAAACAGAAATGAATTTCCAGATTGCTCCATTCTTCTCCCAGGCCCCTAGTTACCGCTTCTTGTGCGGGGGGGCACTGGGCATCTGGAACCTCATTTGCACGCCAAGCACGAGGCCCAGCGGATCACAGCAATGGAGGGGCCGCTCGGCTGCCAGCACAAAGGATGGCTGCAGATGGTGCCGCCTGCTGCCTGCCCTGCCCATGGCTGCCCCTCCTGGCCCGCGCTCCTCCTGGGGGGCCACCGAGCCATGGGAGGGGCTGGGGGCACCTCGGGGGGCATTCGGAGCTTTCCTCCAATGTCACAAGCCACTCTCCCATGTGGTCAAGGACGGCCCTTGTCTTCCTATTGCTAGCCGAGTGGTTTTCCGTAGAGAGAATAAAGGGAGTGGTGTGGAGGGGCCTGGGATGCTGTGAGCAGATGTGATGTGGGTATTAGGCGGCCCCGACTCAACACAGATGCCAGGACAGCCGCATTCCTACAACCAAGAGGGAAAGGACTGGGAGCGAGGGAGGCACCACCCGGCACCCCCTCGGCCTCAGCGGCCAGCTGGCAGAGGCCACGCGGGCAGACGCAGTCTGGAGAGACACAGGGCAGGCTCTCATCATGGTGCAAGCCAACACAAGCCATTCCGAGGCAAATGCTGGTTAGTGATAACACATGGGGATTTGCAGCCACAAAACCAGAGACTCAGGAGGACAGACAGAGGCAGGCAGGGGATTATACAAGGACAGAAAGACAGCCTGGCAGGGTGAATGTCTGGGTGTGCGTCTGTGGGTATGCCTGGATCTGGGCTGTCTGTACACGGCTGAGTGGAGCATGCCTCTCTGATGAGGTGACACCAATGTCTACAATAGTCCCAGGAGAGGGGGGAGAGGGGACAGTGGTGAGCAGGCCATGGACGTGACGACTAAGTGTCCCAGCTCTGGGGTTCCACAGACCCGGCTTGAACTGTGCCCTGACGCTCTCTAGCTGGGAGATTTCACACTGGCTGCTTCACTGCTTGGAACTCAGTTTCCCCATCTGTGAAATGGATTTTTATAGGAGCTGCCCACCTCAGAGAGTGGACGTAAGCTGTAAATCAGTGCTGTTAGTCAACCAAAAGAGAGAGAGGGTCGGAGGAACATCCAAGCGGAAGCCAAAAGAGAAGGAGGGTTGGTGGAGGCCCAAGTGACCCTGTAACTCACAACAGTGCCCAAAAAATAACCGCTCGATTACGCCCCTACCTCTGCCTTCACACGGCACCTGGATAGCTGGCGAGGTATGGACTCCACAATCATCCCAGCCCGGTCTCTACCACCCGTGTGAGACCTTGAGCAAGTCACCTATGCTCCTGTGCCTCAGCTCTCTCATTTCTAAACGGCGGTAGCGGTAATTCTACTCCCTGTCTCACAAACCAGCTGTCAGGATGCTGGTCAGGTGCTGGGTTATACCACCATGCAGTGAAGGAACAGCATCAGGCACCGAGTAGGTGCTCTGTGTATGTTTGCTGCAAAGATGATCAGTATTATTGACCTTGGTAGTAGACAAGCAACCAACAGGACGGGCGTTGGTGTCTCTGTCCACCTCTGACCATACAGCAGCAGCCCCAGGGGGATTCCAGCCAGGGCGAAGACAGACAGGTTGCCCTTTCACACTCCCAGCGCCTGCATGTGCCTCTACAGCTCATCCAGGAAGCCACAAGGGGCACCAGGGTCCCATGGGCTTAAACAGCTAAGTCATCGGCCGGCAGCACGTGTCTTAGAGTCGAGGCCGCAGCACGGTGTGACTGGTGGTGTGTTTCCCTTTCCCCGTGGTACATCAAACAGCGGTGTGTGTGACAAAGGGGGCTGTCTCCCATTCCTGGGACCCAGTAGATGTGTCTAGGGGCCCCTGCACCAGAGGGTGCGGTGGTGCGGTGGCACAGACGTCCTGGAAGAGAAGTGGGCATGAATATGGGGTCTGAGAACCACAAAAGACACAAGTTGCAGATCTGAGGATGGGCACTGGGGGAGAGCCCAGTTCCTGATATCTGCTCCCCAAGAGCTCCCTGGCTTCTGCCCCTGCAGCTGGCGGCCACCACGGTGTCCCTTAGAGACAAGTAAAAGGAAACCAGATGTAGACATGAGGGGAGGTCTGGAGCGAAGTTCTAGGGCATCTTAGTCCAGGCCTACCTGAGATGTGGCCTGCCTGGAAACAGTGACAGGCCCTGTGTTTGCCTCTGCCTGCAGCTCCCAGCAGAAGAGATGCCCAGGCTGGGCTGATCCGATGAACTAGCGTGGGGCTGCCAGTCTAACCTGGGAGAGGAGGCAGAAGGAAGGGGCTGCATGGCTGGGCCTGGGAACCGTCGGGGCTCCAGGTAGGGAGGGTGGAGCTGTAATCTCCAGACCAGCAGAGTGACCGGCAGACAATGAGTCACTTGTGGGTGGAAGGGAGGCACAGGCTGGGGTCTGGGAGTCAGAGCATCAAAGGGGCAGATGAGCTCGCCTGGGCACATGCTAAAAAACTGCCCCTTGCCAGGCAGGGCTTGGGCTTAAAAGGAGCCAGAAACCATAGGCACTCATGTGTCCACACACACACACACACACACACACACACACAAGGCATTTGTTCCCTATGAAGGCAAGCAGAGGGATATTCAGGCAGTGAGAGGCCAGGATGTTCAGTCCTGGTGAGGTCTGGGAATGGGGAAGGGATGGGAGCAGCTGTGGGGGGTGCAGGAGGATGAAAGGCCATCTGAGGAGGAGGGTGCAGAGACCTGGGTGTGTGGGCCAAGCAGGAGAATTATCAAATGTGCTGCAGCCTAAGGAAGCTACACGCAAAATGAAACAAAGGCGTATTAAGTATCAAAGAGCATCTTAGCGGCTAAAAGGCTGCTGGAGAACAGAGGAACTCTGAGTGTTTGAGTGTGTGAGAAGGAGGGCTTCTGAGACTCAAGGATGAGGCAGGGCTCGGGGTGCCCAGAAGGCATTATCTGCCAGGCAGCAGCCCCTCAAATCGTGCTTTTGGGGCGGCTAGAGAGGAAGAGTCAGAGTGTGGCAGAACGGGCCCCTGGGAACACGCAGACGGAGCTCACTGTTCAATGAAATACACTAATGATACATTTTCAGAACGCTTCCATACATGAGCTTACCACATGCACACAAGACCCTCTGAAGTGGCAGCGGGAGCTCAGTGGGCCCTCTCCCAGCAGGGAAGCCTGGCCACGGGTCGTGCCTGGTGAGCCAGGGCAGAAGAACCAGTTCTCCATGCTGGGCTCCTCCCCGCCTCTCCTCCCTGCCACAACTGAGTTCCTGTTCCTGGATCCACTCGAATTCCCCAGGATCACCTCAAGCCACCCCGGGAAGACGGGCACCCCACCCCGCCCCACCCTTGGGTCACGGCAGCCTGATTATCTTTGCAGTCTGTCGCCTCTGCCTCTTGCCTGTTCCAATCACCTTCTGCAGCGCCGTCCTTTCTCTCCTGAATGCTGACAAGTGCGTTCTATCATTTATCTCAGTCTCCAGTCCCGCCTCCTGCCAACCCACACGCTACAAGGCGGCCAGAGGAATTTTTCCACAAATGTATGCTGTTCACCTCTTTCCAGTCTGTGTCCCCAGAAGCTGCACAGGGCCTGGGAGACGACAGAGGCCCAGAAGACATGCTGATTTCACTGACAGTCAGGCTACCCCGAGGAAAGTTGGGGGGCGGGGTGTTCTACAGTGAGAGCGTGAACCCCGAGGGCCAGGATGGGATTCCAGGGCTTTGCTTCTGCAACCCTGGCACCCAGCACAGGCTATAAAGCCAACACACAACTAACAGATTAAAATGTATTGCATCTAATTACCCAGAGGGCAGAAGACAGGCGAGACAGACACACACTGGACTCACTGCATCTGAGACCCAGTCGATCAGGCGCATACACGTGACCTGGCATCCTACAGCTTTTCAGCCTGCCAGCAGCTCCCCACTCCTCAGGGTCAGGGACCCAGCTCCAGGAGCACCAGGCCTGAAGGCAATCTGATTCATCATGTGTCCAGGTTGCTGCTGGACCACCAAGTCAAGTGACGCCTGATTGTGACATGCACACCCCATCAGCAGACCACTCCAAATTAGGGAGTGAAAGGTAAGCGGATGACAGAAACAACAGCCTCTCGTTAACGCAAAACAGCCAGCTGTGGGCACTGGTGTTCACGCTGATGTGTCCGTCACACCCAGGATGACAAAGGGACTTCCTAGAGCATCTCACCCCAGACTCCCTGGAGATGCGGCTGCTGCTCCTCCTTCTGCCTTCTAGACCCAGGCCACACCCTCCTACCCTCTGACCTTCTTTTACCTCCCAAAACATGGGGTCCTGCCGGGAGCCACTGCCCAAGGAAGCTTGGGAAGGTGAAAACCAGTGAGGACTCCTGCCTGTGCCTGGGGACCAGGGTTCTTCTACTCTGCAGATCCGGGCAGAGAAAAGGAAGGGCAGTGAGACCCCAAGAGGGATAGGTGAAGGGGGCTGCTGAGATGATGATGGCGGCCTGGGCTGGGCTCTCCATCTCATCTGTAAACTGGGGAGTCAATAAGAGGAAGCTCTCCTCACAGGCCTGGTGTGAGGGGCCCTAAGATGAAGGAAGGGCCTGAGATTTAAACCACATGCGCAAGATGGCAAGTCTTAAGCTAAAGTCTCAGCTGGAAACTGGAAGCTGTGAAGTGCTCTCTCTTGCCTTTAGACGGCAGAGTGGCTAAGAGCACAGACTCCAGCCAGGCAAGCTCAGCCACTTAGCAGTTGTGCGACCAGGGGCAAGTTACTTAACCTCTCTGCGCTCTTGTTCCCCTTTTGGTAAAGTGGGGATAATAAATATCACCTACCTCCGAAGCCATCATGAAGATTAAACAAGCCGATACACACAAAATGCTAGCGTGATGCTGAGCGCGCTTCCCCAGCGGCTCGGTGGTAAAGAATCCACCTGCGGTGCAGGAGCCACAGGGGACGAGGGTTCGATCCCTGGGTTGGGAAGATCCCCTGGAGGAGGCTGTGGCAACCCATCCCAGTCCTCTTGCCTGGAGAATCCCATGGACAGAGGAGCCTGGCGGGCTACAAAGATTTGGACATGGCTGAAGCGACTTACGACACACATACGCGCGTGATGCTGAGCATATAGGAAGGACGGTAAGAATTAACTGTTACTGTTTCTGTTGTTATTAAGAGGTTTCTCTGTCTCCCCATCCACATACTGTAGCTCAAATAAAATACAATTTCTGTCACCCATCTCTAGGAGGATCACAAAGAGGGCTTATGTGCCCTGGACCCAGTCTTACATTACTTTCTTCACACTGGGTGTGCTCTGGGTGGTGCTGTTCCCTAGCACCCAGTGGGAACCACATCCAATGTTTTTCTCTGCCAGACACTCTGAATTCGGCAGACCAGGGCCCCCGTGGAATTAAGTCCCAGCAGCCACTCACTCTGACTCAGCTGAGGCCATGCAGTGCAGGGGGCTAATCTGGGTGGGCTCCTGCCTGCAAAGTGCCTGGGCGGCGGGCAGACCCTCGGCCCCTCCTCAGTCCCTAGGTCCCTGTGTGTCCGTCAAGAGGCGGGACGGGAGCCAAGTTCAGGACTCCTGCTCTGATCCATGACCCCTGAGAAGAAAGCTGTCCCCGGAATTATCTGCCTGTCCTCCTCTGTGGGCCCACCATTGCTGGGTGCCCCAGAAACAGAGAAAAGGCCCCCTCCCTGCCAGTTCTCTTAGACCATCTCCTCCCAGGAAACGGCACAGAATACATGTGATCACGGAACCTCAGGGCCAGGGGCCGCAACTCAGGGCTGGAGGCTGTGGTTGTCTGACCTCAGGAACTCAGGCGTCTGTTCTGTGTGGCCACGGACCCAGCGGGCAGCCAGGGGCCACGTGTGTATCTGTGAAATGGGGTGAGAACACCGCACCATGGATGGGGAGGACGTAATGGGATCACGGAACGGCACACGAACAGGCCTTTTGCTTTCCCAACCGACTGGCGCCCTCTGCCTCACTGCAGCCTCATGATGCCCAGTGAGGGGCTAGCCAAGGATGAGATTGTCCGTGTTTTATGGAGCAGAAATTGAGGCCCGAGAGGTGATCCAAGCAGCGCCTCCACGGCTAGTCTTGGATGCTTTCCCTTTTATCCCCACAAGTCAGTGATGTCACCTATCTGAGAGAAGGTACATCCCCGGGAGAGGCCTCCCACCCACCTCCCACTCCCAAGATTCGGCACCACCCCAGTGCACTGTCCCTGGTCTGCTACCAGCTTCCAGTGTGACCTCGGGTAACTTCCTTCCCTCTCTGGGCCTTATGTAAAAGAAAGGTAAGAGCCTGTGCTTTCTGAAATCTGTCCCCCACGAATCAGCCCTGTCCCCAGAGGACCCCTCCTGATCCCCTCCTCTTGGCCCTGCAAACGCCAGTGTGCAACAGGATCCAGGTGTGACAGGGCCCGGGGATGTGGGTGTGTGGGCAGGTGGGCGGGAAGGACTAGACAGCCTCAGCAACTGGGACTTCTGACAGGTGAGAAGCTCCCTGTGGTTACAGGAAATGTCATTCCCTGGGAACTTGCAGGTTGAACCTGGGTGACCCCGACAGCTGCCCCTAGAACATAAAACCAGAGGTGTTTTCCTTGAGGGAAAGCCCTGCTCTCCTGCAGAACGGCTGCATCATCACGCTGGCACCAGCAGCACCGCACTGTCCTGAGTTTCAACTGCTTCTGGCATTTCTAGATCATTCCCACACTTTACGGCCAGCTCTGTCATCTCCCATCACTGTGGGAAAGAAAGTCAAAACCAGAAAGGTTCGACGACTGGCCCTTTGGCTGTGAGTGACCCCGTTCCTCTCCAGCTCTTTCTGGCTGCCTCTTACCCACCCACACTCGGGCCCCACATGCAGGGAGATCAACCAGGGGGGCGGTGCCCGGTCCCAGGATGTGCAGAGAGGCCTGTGGCCTGGCCCACCCAGCCCAGCCTGCTTCCCCGGGCAGATCCTGCCACCTGCAGTCCTTGTGGTCCAGGCAGGCAGGAGAGGGCCTCTGGGCTGTCCCACCCTCGGGAAGGCTCCACCAATGTTCCCACCCCCTCTCCCCATGGGCTGCCTGGGCTGGCAGGAGCAGGGAGTCTCCAAGCCTGTGAACTCACCCTGGGAATGGAACTCTCAGGGATCTGGAGCTGCAGACAGCTGATTTCCAAACCAGTTCTGCTGGCCCTCAGCCCCGTGGAGGAGGAGGTTCTGGGACCCAAGAGAAGTCAGACAGGTCGAGCCTGTCTGTGAACTTTAGGAAAATCCCATCCCGGAAAATTCCTTGTCCACCTCACACTATCCTCTGGGCCTTGTGAATAACTCAGATTCAACTGGAAAGACACCTGAAACAAGCTCAAGGTGGGGTAGGGGGTTTCATCAGAAGGACAATGCACCTTTCTTCTCGGGGGTGCCCTGCAGACCTACCAGGCTGAGGGATGGGCCTGGACAGGGCAACAGCCGAAGAAGCATTGCTGTTTGCTGAGAACAGCTGGTAGGGCACTGCCCACATACCTTTGCCCCCCTTGGACTTTCATAAGCCACCGGATGGTGGGGAAGTCACAGCTCCCATCTTAGAGATAAGGGGTCACAGAGAAGCTAGCTAACCTGGCTTGGGCACACCTGAGCTTGGGGCAGGCCAGGACTAAGGCAGGATTCCCTCATCTTACCTGGGATATTTGCTGGTGGTGGGCTGAGTGTGGAGATCTAGACCATCTCAGTTGAAAATTATGCAGCGTTAGTAGCAAAGGAAGTGTTCTGAGGAGGGGAGGTGCCCTGAGCCACCTCCACAATGGACCGAGGCCAGGAGGCCTCTGTGTACTTGACCCCAGATTCCAGGAGAACCTAAGTTCCACCAAGACAGACCTCTCTGGCTCCCCAAGCATGGGCCAGAATATCCATGGGGGCTGGGGAGCGGTGTGAGCTGAGAGCCAAGAGTCTCCCCACCTCCATCTCATTCTGAAGTAGCCTAGAGCAGGATGGAGGAGATCCAGAGGCCCAGGGTGGTGAGGATGGTCTGCCCAAGCCCCCAGCCCCAGGGTGACACTCCCAGGGCATCTGCAAGACAAGACGGGAGCCACGCCCACCCGCCTACTGGCAGAGACCACGCCCCTCATTCCCACTGGCCACCTGGGCAGCTGTCCTCTACTCCATGGGCAGTTTCTCCTGGGGGTTAAACACTGCTGCCTGTTGCTCCCCCCTCAAGGAGCCCGAGGGTATGGAGAGGACACAGGAATCAACCTCTTCCCTGGGCACTTCACTTTCCTGAGGCCTTCCAGCTGTGTACTCCATTTGGCTGCATCTTCCTGCTCCCAGTTTAAGAAGGAGAGGTTGATGCGGGGCCAAGTCTTGGCCAATCAGACCCCTGAGACCAAACACACAGCCCACCTTTGCAGAGGGCCAGAAGGCCGTGAGTCTGGCCCATCTTTGCAGAGGGCCAGAAGGCTGTGAGTCTGAGTGCTCTCTCCATCTGCTCCGGCCCCCTTGTCTAATCTCGGGCCCTTGGCTCTTCCTGTGGGAGCCAGGAGCCAGCGACAGACTCAAGGACCCTCAAATGGCAGTTTCCTTGCACTCAGTCTGGGCTCATAAAGCCAGGGTCGACCGCTTTGTTTCAGAGCCTCAGGGTTTCTATAAAGAAACCACCTGGAAAACCTCCAGCCCTGAAGAGTGGCCGAGGGGACCTACGGTGTGGTGGCAGGGGCAGGACAGAGATGTGGGGGTAGGCAGCACTTTGCTGGTGATCCTTGATCACTGGGAGTTGGGTTCAGGTCACTCACTGCTCTTTCAAAAAGAGCAGATTCTGGAAAAAGCTGCTCACCAGACCTCCAGCTCTCCTGCCTCCAACTATTTGGACCCCATCCCACTCCCTTGTTCCCCTGAATGAGTTACCTGGTTAACCTCAAAGGATGTCAAGTTCCTGGTGCAAGAAATGCAGACAGTGGTCCCTACCTGCTGCTCCCAGCTCCAGGCTTGTGAGGGGGAGGCCCAAGCACTGGGCAGATGGCTTAGAGGGGGGACAGGCTGCTCCAGCTGTAGTTACTCTGGAAATCAGCTCAAGGCTACCTGACCTGGCCCCATAGGTGGCATTCGGTGGCACAGTCAGATGCTACTTCCTGACCCCGCACTATGGGAGATGACACCTTCCAGTGGGTTCCCTATCCAGAATTGCGTAGCAGGGTTTTCTCTTAACCCCTTATCCAGCAAGGGCAGCCAACTGCCTGCACATTTCAAAGTGTCTATGTCTTAGCTTCCTAATTGGCCACTCCACTCTTTTTCTGAGAACCCCTGAGTGTGGGTATTTGCTGGAACCCTGGAAACCACCCATGCCTGGCTATCACGACCCCCTCCAGGTGCTCAGCAGAGGTTGGCAGTGGATGACCCAACTGCCCCCAAACACCGAACTGGCTTCCATTTGTTCCACGGGGCCCTCCTTTGAAAAGGCGGGGGTTCCTGATGTATTTTGGAGACTATCTGACATTCTTATAGCATGCTGTCTGCTTGTTTTATTTATGTGTAGGTACACACCATTCGAAGAAAACCTGACATAGAGACAGAATTTATAGAACACTTTGGGGGAAGCGGGGCAGGAAACGAGAGAGGAGTTTTCTCCTTGCAGAAGCTCCTTTATGTGATGAAATGATTCTCTGTGAGGTTTCTTTAAATATCCAGCTGCCTCGTCGCAATGAAAATAAGATTCATTTATAAGAATTCCATTTACATCGAGCACTTCCTGGCTGCACCTGTCACTCGGGGTGTAGCACACCTGGTAATGTCTAGGTAAGTGTGGCCTGGATGGTGAGGTCCCCTGGCAGGACTCGAGCACTGGGGTTTCCAGGCCAGTGGTTCTTGGTCCTGCCTGTGCATCAGAAGCATCTGGAAGGCTTGTTCAAACCCAGAGCGTTGGGTCTCACTCTCAGTGGGGTTTCTCATTCAGTGGGTCCGGGGTGGAATTTAAGAATCTGCATTTCTAACCAGTTCTCAGGTGATGCTGAGACTGCTGGGCTGGGGACCCCAGTGTGAGAACCATTGCTCTAGACTGATGGTTAAGCTCGGTTGCCATTTTCTGCATGAGCAGGGGCTGGGTGAGGGGAGGGCATTCCTCCTGCTCCCCTTCACACAAGCTCTCTGGCCGGGAGGACTCAATGACTGACAGGTGGCCTCTGACTACGCTGCTGATTCCCCCTGATCGTTGTGTTCAAGGCTCTGGAGGTTTGACCCTGGACTCTCTTCTAGGCATCAGGCCAGGAGAAAGAAAACTGAGCAGTCAGAAGTGGGTGGGCCTGGGTTTTCTGTGAGCGGTGTGCTCCTGGGCAACACCCTAGCAGATGTGCACATACCTCAGTCTCCTCACCTGCATGCCGACCTGTCTCACCCAGCCCTTCTGAAGGTGTAACCGGCCAGGCTAGGTCATATCTACTTGGCCACAAGGCATGCGGGATCTTAGTTCCCTGACAAGGGATTAAACCTGCATACCCTGCAGTGGGAGCTCGGAGTCTTGAACATCAGACTGCCAGGGAAGCCCGACAAGGCAACCTCGACAGTGGCTTCTGTGGACCGAGAACTTGATTCGGAATGGGCGCTGTCCTGGCCACTTTGCACACACCATCTCACTCAGGGCGACACTTTAAGAGGTAACTACTGATACAGCTGCCTCCCCTCCACCACTCACTGGTGTGTTTTCTGTGTGGCCCTGAGACCTCCCTGCCTGGGGGCTTGCCTCCTGGGGGTCATCAGGACTGAGCTGACTCCTGCAGGGCTCAGCTCCCAGGAAACAGCCCTCAGGGCAGCTCCAAGTAGGCAGGCGGGGGCTGACGGCAGCCTGGGCCATCTGCAGTTCAGGCTGGCTCCCTGCTTCTCTCCCAGAGCAGCTGGGGGAGGGCTTCGTCATTTGTTTAGGCCTCTGCAGTGTTTAATCACCAGCAGTGCTGCCTCCCTCCCTCCTCCCTGCTCCAGCGCCTGCTCTCTCCCTGCAGGAAACGGCACTCCGCCTTCTGCCTCTGAGGAAAGCCATGAAAAAACGAACACAGCACCCAGAGAGGAGACAGAGAGCAGGGAGGGGTGTCGGAGCCAGATGGCCAGCTGGAGAGGACGAGCTGGTCCCAGCAGAGCAGGCTCTTGCTGCGCGAGCTGAGGGGGCTCTGACGGGCCCTCCACGGGGTCTTGGATGGCCCTTGGTCTCGGGGTTCAGAGCACATTCATCTGCCTCTGAGCGAGCCGGAATGCAGAGCCCGGGCCTTCCTGCAGCTTTCGGAGAATCTGAGGACAGGAGTCTCTGCCTCTGCCCTGCAGAGGGCCAGGTCGTGCAGGGACATGCCTTCGGGAAGGTCAAGTCCAGGCCAGGCAGAAACTTGACACTCTTTTTCTCCATCCATTTTCCCAACAATCCTGTGATGGCAGTATCACTACCTTTATTTTCCAGGAGGAAACTGGCACTCAGAGAGGTTGAACCTGCCCAACAGTAAGCGGCCAGAACAATCAAGTGAGATCTACTTATTTTTAATTAATAAAATGCCTTTTATTTACCTAAATAATGCACACACAGTCCCCTTAGAAAGCTGACATTTCAGATAGAGGGATTAGGACCCACACCTGTCGGCCTTCAACTCCACAGTTTTGCTATTACATCTGATGGTTCCACCTCGCTGTTAACACTTACTCTCCCTCCCTTCTTTACTTTTCAATGGTAGTTTTTGAAGAAGTAGTGTGTGCATGTGATTAAAAATATACAGAAGTAGAAACAAGATATGTTCTAAAAAACGCAGTCCCAACTCCCCAGTCTTGTAGCTCAGTTCCTCCCACCAGGGAAATCGTGCTCGTGGCTTTGGTTTTCCTTCCAGAACTGTTCCGTCATTGACACGTATCGTGGTCTTTACACCATCTGCCTGGAAGTTTCCTGCCCTGGATATTCACATGGTTCAGCCCTTACCGGCTTCCCTGACCTTTCCAGCTTGTAGGTGGCAATACCTACGCCACACCTGACTCTATTAGCCTCCCTGCTCAATCCTTCTCCGTGGCACCTACTGCCTTCTACTTTTTTAATTTCATGTCTCATCTGATACCCCACTCCTTACACTGGAGCAAAAGGTCTTCCTTTTTTCTGTTGCTGTATTCACTGCCACACCCCTGGTGCCTAGAACAATACCTGCCACACGGGTGACAATCAATGTCACCAGGAGCGCCTGCACGGGCACGGGCATGGGTCTGCAGCAGCAGACCCCACCTCGACCCAGAGGGTGGCATGTCATACATGCTGAGCTCAGCCTCCTTTTTCGGAATACAAGTTTCAGCTCAAACTGATCGTTGTTCCTAGGAGACAGGAATGTGCTTTCTCTATCCCTTGTTTCAACCGAGGACTCAGCCTGGTCTGGGGCACGTAGAGCCCAGAATGGCTAGACTGGAAACTTGACCCCTACCTCACACCACAAACCAACAACAAAAAAAATTAGTAAAATAATACATTGTCTGGAAGATGGTATATGGAAGAAACTCCTTTCATGAAGATGAAATATCTCCATGATCCTGGGACTAAGGAAGACTCTCAAAGAGGATACAACAATCACTAACTATAAGGGAAAGTGGAGAATTTTTCAACATTAAAGTGAAGAACTTCTGGTATACCCCTCAAGACGAGCGAAAAGGCCATCACAGGGGAGGGGGGTGTCTGCACAAGACAGAAGGCAGAGTGCACGGCGAGTCCTAGATTAAAGGGCTCTGGGGAGTCAGGCTCCCCAAGACTGCCTGCAGCCACCCAGGAAGGCTTCTCAGAAGAGGCAGAAGGAGGCTCCATCTCACTCATCACCCAGCTCCAGCCACTTCCTCCTCCTCCATGAAAAGCCAGAGAATTAAGACAGACGGAAGAGCCTTAGCCCCCTCCTCCTTGCCCCACTAGGAGATAACCAAGCAAGAAAAAACAAACGAGAGAGCCTTGGAGCCTGGCAGGGCCTTGAGAAGCTGGGCTTGACAGGGCAACAGCGTTTAGCAAAGCTCACATCATCCATCACTGGGGCCCAGTCATTGAGATACTGGGCATTTGATTAAACTAATATGGGCGGCTGGGGCGAGGCATGGCTGGGCGCTTCCTACCCTCGCCTGCAAATGAGACCGTCACACACAATCCGATTACCCTGACTGCCACATTTATCTCGGGAGAGGGGCCATCCATCACTCCTCAGCAGCTGGCTCTGCATGTCCTTCTGCAGGAGGGGAGTGAAGCATGCCCCAGGTTTCAGCAGGCAGTGCTCACTCGGTCATTCATTCCATCGTCCTCTCGGCAAGCACCGCCCCAGATGCCCAGTCTAGGCTGGGTCGTGGGATGGGCGCTGGGGCGCAGAGGAGACACAGTCCTTGGCCTGGAGGGGCCCATGGAGGGCGCATGGGGAGGTATGCGAGCTGGCAACCGAGGAAAGCCCAACGCGTCCTACACCTGGGGCCCAGGTTTGCAGCCCAGCTCCCACTCCACCAGCTGGGACCCTGAGTGTGACATGCTACTGATCTAGTCCTCAACTTCACACCCACGAAAGGGAATGGCAACACAGGGCAGCCTGTCCAACACAACTCCTGCAGGGATGGAAATGTTCCATCTCAGGAGAGGGGCCACGGGCCACACATGGCTATTAAGCGTTTGGAACAAGGCTGCTGTCCTGAGGAGCGGAGTTTTACACTGTATTTAATGTTACTTCATTGAATTTGAGTGTGACCGGCCACATGGGGCTTTGGCTCCTGTGTAGGACATCGCAGATACAGCAGTAGCTGCTTTTTCAGGGTTGTGGTGAAGGGTCAAACCAGGCAGCCTTCAAATGCCCGGCCCTAAGCTCTGCATATGACAAATGCTCACTGAAGGCTGGACCGCTCCTTCTCTGAGGCCAAGGATAACAGCAGTGGCTATCTGATAACATGGTCACCTCTACCGGCGAGTTGTCCAGCAGGGCGGGCGCTCTCGTTTTAAAGAAAAAGAAGCAAAACTCGGAGGTTAGGATGACGCAAAGCGTGATGTGGCAGACACAGCTCGAGTCCAGGTGGTTGTGGTTTTGAACTCCCTGTGTCCCCACTGAACACGTATGTAACCGGCAGCCGTGCAGCAGGAGCAAAGGCCCGGGGATGGGGCATGTGAGAGCACATCAGCTGGGAAGGCAGGGACCACAGTGTGCAGGCGCCATGCTGCCCAGCTTGCCCTCTGGACTGGACCCTTCAATGGCAGTGCCAAGGAGGGTGCCAGGCACACAGGGGCACCCCAGAGTCGCCCCAGCCCCTCCCAGTGCAGGGCAGCACCAGGACAGCTGACAGAACTTTGGGTTCTAAATACACCAACCCTAGGGACTTCCCTGGAGGTCCAGTGGTTAAGACTCTGTGCCTAAAAGCAGGGGGCTCAGGTTCGATTCCTGGTTGGGGAACTAAGATCCTGCATGTTGTGAGGCATGACCAAAAAAAAAAAAAAAAGGTTTTTAAATATACCAACTGTAGATGGGGCCCCCATCTGAAAGACTCTGAAAGAGGACAACCACGCAGGGGGCCTCTAGGACACGTGGACCAGGGGGAGCCTGGGGCCCCTGGGCTGCCTTCTGCTTTATAGGATGTCAGTTTGCACAGACTGGAAGGCTGGCACACATGGGCTCAAGCAGCTTCACCAGCCCTGAGAGTCACACGTCCTCAGTGGGGGCCTGGCCATCCCTGACAGGGCTGAAGTGGGGATGAAGGGGCCCTCATGGGCGTGCGAGCAGAACTCAGCACCTGCAAGCGTAGGCACACTGGGACCTGTTCGAATCACTGGTACTGCCCGAGCTCTCAGAGCGGGTCAGAGACTGGGTGAGTCGCCCCCCAGCCTGCATCCTGTAGGTCTGGGAAAGCTGGAGAGATGGCCTTCAGAAACAAGCACTCCAGCAGGGACCTGAACACCCCGCCCTTCACTGGTAGTTTGTGTTACCTGGCGCCGGCCACATCACACCTCCATCAAAAATGAGAATAAAATCACCAGCACGCCCTAATCCTTTTGTAAGGATCAGATAGAACATGCAAAAACACTTGTAACCTGGATATTTGCAGATAGAATCCAGGATAGAATCTAAGCATGCCAGTGGGCAGGCTTTCTCGGTAACTTCAGAGCAGCCTGACCCTGGAGAGAAATCACCTCCCTAAGGGAAGACAAGCCCCCCGCCCCTCTCCGCCCCGCAGAAACAGCTGGAGCTCAGAAGTCCAGTCTCCAGACATTCAAGAGATGGCCTGCTGGCAGAGAACTCGTCATAAAACCAGAGGCTGGAAAGGGGCAGGCCCAGGTCAACGGAGGCCTGCTTTGTGAGCTCCTCCCGGAACCTGCCACGGGGGTGGTTGGCAGGCTCCCAGGAATGGGCTACCCTGGCTCACTGGGCCAGGCACAGGGGCTCCCAGCTGGCCTGGGTGTCTGGGGAAGATACAGGGGACATGCTACAGCTGTAGGAGGGAGTAGGCTGCTCTGGATGGAAGGCAGGAGGCTCCTGGCAAGAGAGCACCACTGGGCTGGGAGACGAAGCCATGTGGCTCCAGGTGGGAGCCAGGCCAGGAGAAGAGCCTGGAGGGATGCAGTGACCTGGAAGAGGCAGAGACGAGCTGGGGCTCGGGAGAGGGAAAATCAGGGGGTTTGAGGAAGCCTCCCCTGAATACCCTCTCCCACCAGACTCACCTATCTCTGCTGGCCCAGTAGAAGGTATACTTAGCCACTCACACACTAGTATAAATGAGTTTGTAACAAACGGTGCCAAGATGAGCAAAGAGCAATGATTAAAGGAAAAATAACGAGGGGGGGAAGGTGGGGGGGGCAACTTGCCTACCAGGCAACCTCCACAAAGGCAAGGAGGACACCAGCGGAGACCCTCTGCCACCAGGACCACTGGCATTTCCCCCCACCCCCACCCCTCCCCCAAATGCCAAAATGCCAACACTCTTTTGTTGCCACTTAAACCAATTTGGGGGTAATTCTGCAGGCAATTGTCTTCCTATTTACAATGCGGCTCAGTGATTGCATGGAGGCTGCCGGTTCAGGCTGTAATTGTATGGTAATCACTTCTGTTTATGATCGATGCGGAAATCACTATTGTTTTCCAGCAGGCTTGTTAAATCAAAAAAGAGCAGGGGTTGGGAGGGAGGGTTTATTTCTGTGAGTTGGAGCCCCGGGAAAATGAAATTAAGCAGAGCAACTCATTGTCAGGGGGAGGCGGCTCTGACGGCAAAGACACCCTCACCAGCTCAGAACTAAGAGACACAGAGGGACACAGAGATGCAGGGACAGTGAGAGACATATGGAAGGTGTGGATGGAGAGACACAAGTGAGTAGAGACACAGGGAGGCAGGCAGGGTCGCCGAGGGAATGGCCAAGCTCGAGACAGAGATGGTCAGATATTCGGGTGCTCCAGAGGTGCCAGACAGGTCCTACTGCTCACGTATGCAGAGATGCCAAGAGAGAGGGCACCCCTTTCCACACACCCACACTTCACCAGCCCTGCTCTCATCCATTCCTAGGGAGGTGGGGACAACCCAGGTGCCAAGTAGCAGGCCAGGCACCACCTGCCCCATCTGGGATCTGCCTGCGTTCTCCTCGCGCCTGCCCCAGGGCCGCCTACCTGCCACCTGGAAATAGGGTGGCAGATGGCACCTGGGGGGCTCAGGTGGCAGGACCAGGGCAGTGTTGTGAGTTGTGTGCTGTGAAGAACGGGGTAGGGTTGGGGGACGCCACCCACCTGGTGGGCAGAAATCCGAACCTTCCAGAGGCTGCAGGGAGCGGGCATGAGATGGGCAAGTAGCAGTGCCTCCCAGGCCGCTGTGGGCACTCCATGGCACCACAGGGCCCAGCCAGCCCAGGCTGGAGGCCAACGCCCCACAGGGAGCGAGCAGGCACCAGCTGTGTGTGCAGCTCGACAAACCCCTAGGCTGCAGGCTGAGCTTGGCTGAGGGCATGTTTATTTTCTACTACGTGCTCCTCTTCCCCAGCAAAAGAGACCATCAGGCAATGTGTGGAAAATCACGACTCTGGCCAAAAGCATTAGGTGTTTGGTTTCTAAAGCCTCCAGGCTCCACGTCCCTTGCCTCTGCCAGCTCTCCTTGCGGCGCCTGGTTCTCTACACCTGTCTGAACCACTGTCTGTATTTCATGGTTCTGCCCCCGCCCCCCTCCAGGAAAGCCTGTCTGGGGTTCACCCGGCTGGACCCTCCTCTCCTGGGCCCCACGGTACGGAGTGTCATACAGACTGTGACACAGCATTGTAGCGGCCCCCAGCTGGCTCGAACCAGCTCAGTGAATCAACAGCGAAAGGGGGGCAGGCAGGCTGGGCCCTATCACAGCTGACCTCGCGATGCCTAGAGCAAGAATACCACTCGACGGTGTGGGTAAGAAGGCCACCCTGACCCGACGAGGTGGCTTTCTCCAACCCAGGGTGCCTCGACTCTGTTGTTGAGCCTTGTGTATTGTCCTCAAAGGCAGTGAGAGGCCTGGGATGGAGGGCAGTAAGCCTTCCCCATCCTGAATGTTCAAGACCCTTCCTGTCCCTTGTAAGACCTCCTGAGCCGGGTTCAGGCCCTGAACTTGCCCTGGCCCAGCCCTCAAACAGGCCACCTCCCAGTCGGGCTGGGCCATGAACTGGGGTGCCCTGGCTGCCTAATTAGGGGCTCGGCAGGGCATACCAGGCAGCCGCTGGAAAAACCTTAGAAGTGGAACAATCATTCCTAATTGGACTTCCAGGATTCAGCTTAAAAAAACAGACTGCTTCTCCCCTGGGACCTTGCTTCTGAAGTATATACAAACAAGTGATAGTTGTTCAACATTAAAAACAAAGTTGGCTAAAATGAGAATTTAAGCTACAATGAAGTTGTCTAAGTGGAGAGGGACCCCCAAGGGCCATGAGTTAATGTGCGTGCACGCGCGTATGAGCACACCCACACGTCCACACAGGGCAGGCTGGGTGATTAGCAGGCGGATTACCTTTTAGGGTCACGGTCTCCTCTCAGCCCCTAACCAAGCCTGGGATCCTATGGTCTGGACCCTCCACCCTTCAGGCACTGTCAGGGAAAGGGACAGGAAGGTCTTTGGCGGGCCAAAGACTCACACTCTGAAGGTGGGAGGCCAGAGCTGGAGCCTCAGTACCACGCGACAACCCCCGCCCACCCTCAGCCCCCGTGTCTGCCCAATGTTGGCAGCAATTGTATCCCCTGTCCCAGGGGAGAGATGGTACCACACAAGTGGAAGCATCCTTCTGGACCCTGAAGCACTCTAGAAACATCAGATGTTTTTATTCCCTGCTCCCACTTGTAATCTCAGAGCCAACGTCTGACCTCTGTTTACTTAGCACCCTGGAGTCAGGACTCTGGGTGGGAAGTGTAAGGTAAGACCTCCTGGCCGGAGTGTCCCCGCTCCCCGCACAACCCCCCAGAGGGGCAGAGTGGTTGAGGTGAACTCGCAGAGCCGCTGACAGGAGGCTGAGGCTGACGGGCAGAAGCCAGGGCTGCTTGAGAAGGAGCCAGGCCAACCGAGAGATGGGGCAGTGAGGGCTTGGAGACTCAGCCTGGACTCTCATCCCGGTGCTAAGTAGGACAGGAATCAACCACCCATTTTTCAGAATGGGAAAGTAGAGCCCCCAAGAGGCGAGTGACTTCCCGATGGTCTCCAGACACTACTGTGCTCTGAAACAATGACCACCTGAAAGTCTCTCTCTGCAGGCACCTCTGACAACAGAGAATTCTTCTGCCATCCCTGAGACAGGCAGAAGGAAGCTATAGATAGCCAGGGCTGATTTCACCAGGAAACCATGAGACGCCTTTCCTGAAGGTCCGGGAGGGTCCAGTCAGCTACCGGAGGATGGGAAGTGACTTCTGGGGTCGGTCGGCTCCAGGCCTTCCCAGGCCCCTCCTCCAGTCCCCGAGTGGAGCAGGGAGAGGGCTGTGGAGCCCGAGGCCCTCAGCCACGTCTGGGGAGGAAGAACATCCTAGAGCCTTGGATCGGGCCCCCTCTCGGAACACTGTGTCTTCCCTCTGGTTTGAGTGGGCTGAGGGCATGCCTGCATGGGAGAAGGGGCAGGACAGGCCCAGACACAGTGCCTGCCTTTGTCCTGGCCCCCAGGCCGATCGGGGACCGGCCCTCCTACCCCAGCATAATGATAACAACTAATACTCATGAAACGCATCCCCTGTGCCAGGCACACGGATGTGGGGGTGGTGCTCACAGCCACCTGGAGGTCATTGCTGTGACCACCATGTTTCCGTGGAGGCTGAGGTATCTCAAAGCTTCAGGAACTCGCCTGAGTTCACACAACTGCTAAGTGGAGGGGCTGGCCGCACAGCCTCTCCCTGCCACTGCCCACCATGGCGGGGACCTGCCTGCCCCAAAGGGAACAGGACTTGCTAATTCTTACACGCATATGCCATGCAGCTCCCAAGGTGCCCCTCCCACATCATGGACACTCTCAACATCCCCCAAGTTCACGAATCTACACAAACCCACATCACATACACTCATCCAATAGTCATTAAACTTGTGTCCCGCGTGTGTCCACACGACACATGCCTGTCCAACCTCATGGGTACATGACGTATGTATGCAGATGTGAAACCCGTGTGACATTCTCCGGCATCCCATCTTACACGCTTCTGCAGCTGGCACACTCCCACTTCACGTACGGCCCTGCACACCTGGTGCCCTCCAGCACTGCCGTTGTCATTTGAGGACTTTAAGCTCCCAGAGGGCAGGAAGCCCCTGTCTCTCTTCACGTGCCCCACCGTGCCCAACCGAGAGCCAGCTCCTCATCTGTTCGGTCATTCATTCAAAACACACTAATGTGTACCTTTTGCCTACTTGGATGCACAACATACGAACCTGAATGGGCTGGACAGGCTTCCTCTGAGGCGCAGTGGCAAAGAACCTGCCTGCCAACGCAGGGGAGGTGGGTTCGATCCCTGAGTTTAGGGAAGATCCCCTGGAGTAGGACACTGCAACCCACTCTGATATTCTTGCCTGGAGAACTCCCTGGACAGAGAAGCCTGGCAGGTTACAGTCCATGGGGTCACACAGAGTCAGACACGGCTGAGCGCACGTGCACTTCATGAACTTGAAGAAAGAAAACATTCCCGTGCAAACCTCACAGAGAGCCCAGAGAGGGCACGGGCGTGTGCATCAGTGGGTGCACACGTGTGGAGGGCGTGAGTGCAGTGCCGCGGCAGGACGCCTGCTCCAGGACGCCTGCACCATCAGGGGGCCCCCATTTTACAGAAGAGGCGGCTCAGCGGCAGAGGGGAGTCACAGGCTCCTGACCCCCGGGGCAGGGTGCCAGCAAGGCTTCAGGCAGCAGGTGTCTAAGGTCAGGGAGGCATCTGGGGAATCCGGCCTCTGGGTGGCCAGACTCATCCCGGGAAGCCCCCCAACATTCATCAGGAAGCCACAGCCTGGGAGGAAACCTCCATGGTGGGGCTGTAACCCGAGGACAAAGATCTTATCCAGGTCATCAAACCTTTTTCTCAGAGAAGGTATAACACCACCAAAGCTTTGAGAGGATTATCGGCCCCTGACAGGACTGATGCTTGGAGGCTTAATTCCAGGGAGGTGGGTGGGCTGTGGGGACTGCTCCCAGGGTGCAGGGTGGGGTCAGGAGGGAGGATGGGTGGCGATGATCTCTCTTCTGCTCAGCGGCGCCTTGGGGCAGGGGCGTGCGGAGAGCGGAGGACCCATTTCTGTTTCAACGCTCGTAGTGGCCTGGACGGCAGGAGCCAGGGCCTGTGCTCCAAACAGGAAGCCCCTCCTTGGCCCTTGCTCGCCTTCCTGTCCTGTTGCTGACCTCTGAGCGCCCCGCTCCACGGGCTGCGCTGTCTCCCTGGGGCAGAAGTCACTAGAGACTCAGTGGCAAGGCTGCCCTGGGTCCAATAAGGTGGGGGTGGGGGGTTTCCTCTGCTTTGGGTGCTACTGCCCTGAGCCCCCTCAGGACAGTAGTGTCTGTCCTCCCCCGACCCAGGGCCTTCCAGAACTGCCCAGGAACTTTGGGGACCTGATGTTGGCAAATGAAAAGTGGACACACGTGAGGGTTGAAGCTGCAAGCTTCTCTCAGCAAACAGTGAGGGAGGCCTATGCCGGGGACCAAGGAGAGGGTGCAGGGAAGGCTGGGTGGCTGTTGGCGCCAGGATTTCTCAGGCTGGGGGTAGGGAGGTGGGCATTCTGCATGTATGCCAGTTCAGGGCTGGTGTGGGAGGAGAGGCACCCCTGTGCGGGTGCAGGTGAGATGGGGAAACATGTGGACACACTTGGGCTATGATGGAGGATTATGAGGCAGTGGAGCAGGAGGATGTGTCCCCAGAGGAATGGGCCCAGCAAAGCACAAGGAAACCCACAACGGAGCAGCAAGGACAGCTGATGCCTGCTCAGGGCTGAGCAGGTCCCAGTGCTGTGTTCCACGCTGCAGCTAAAATATACTCTTTAATCTTCCCACAACCTGATGAGATGGAGGCTATTTCCCCATTTTACAGATGAGGAAACTGAGGCTTAGAGAGGGTTAGAGGACCTTGTGTGGAACAAACAGGAGAGAAGGGGGAGAGATGCAGGTGGACAAGGATGTCAGGGCGGGGGGTGGCCTCGAGGCGTGGGGCCTCCAGTCCCTAATAGCGGGGAGCCATGGGAGGACCATACCCTCCCCACCCGGAACGCCTCTCCACACTCACTTCTCTGGGAATACCCAGCCCTCACCTCCTCTAAAAACTCTCCCCAAGGAGACACATCCCTAGGAAGCCACATGACCTGGCCCTGCAGCCCCGGGTGCATGAAGCCTGATCCCTGAGACTGTAGCTGCCTCAGACTCCGAGGCTGGGCCGGATGCTATCCAGCCTTCGAGTCCAGCACCCAGCACCCAGATGTTGTCAAGCCCTAAGGTGTGAGACAAATCAGCTCACTGGCTCCTGGGACCTCCCCCAACTCTGAGGATTTCTTTTCACTGAGTGTCCTTCCAGGAGCCCTCGAGACAGCTGGAAGCTGGGCCTGGACCCGCGGGCCTTATCCTGCCAGTCCACCTCCTGCCGGGCTGCTGGCCCCTGAAGCCACCTCCACACAATGCAGCTCATAGACTCTCTGCCTAGCAAATGCACTCCACACAGGCTGGGGGCTCACGGACCCCAACAATCTATCCATAGACCTCAGAAGGGAGACATTCTTGGACAAGCCGCCTAGAGGGCTTCAGGAGTCCAAAATGTAGCGTACAGCTCCTTTCCCAAGAGAGAATGAAAGTGGGCACCTATGTTGGGCTCCCCCCGCCCACCCTGCCCTTCTTCCAGGGCTAGGACACAGACAGCTCCCTACAGAGCAGCCCAGGCACTTCTCAGGACAGAATGAGTGGCTGGCACACGGGCACCCCTGGGGCTCCCCTGTTACAGTGGCCACACGGGAGGGGGGCAGGAGCCCGTGGACAGCCCACCCTCCGCCCTGCATGGCTGGGTCTCTGGTCTCAACACACAGTTCAGGGAGCACCTCTCAGACAAGGGAACAAGGCCTGAGGTGTGGTGTGACCCAGGCTCTTGGGCTGGAGAACTCAAGAGAAACCCTAAGCCCAGTTCCTCTGGAAGCTGATCATACGCCTCGAGGGTATTAAGTCAAAATGTGATAGTAATGAGAGTTGCCACTCACTGAGCAATTATTATGTGCCAGACACTAACCGCCCGAAGCCCCTTCTCATCTACTTCCTGCCGCAAGCCTGCGGGCACGGGCAGCTCTATTTTATTAATTTAGGAGACAGAGACTTGGAGAAGTTAAGTGACTTGCCCAAAGTCACCCAGTAAATGACAGATGTGGGTTTCATAATTACTCCCCTGATGCTGTCTTGGGAAGGACGCTGGGAGGCCTCACTGAAGAGCCCGGGGTGGGGGTGGGGTGAAACAGGGAAGTCCTGCAGGGCCTGGTGATTCACAGAAAGAACAGCGGGGAAAGTCCAGGGCCCTGTGCACGGAGGGAGGCCTGGCAGCTCCTAGCAGGAGGCAGGCCGAGGCCCTGGGACCCAGCCTCCGAATAGATCCACAATGACAGAGCTACAAGGCCCCTTAGACACCCTCCAGCCTGTCCAACAGAATCTTCTGTGATGATGGAAATGTCCAGCCACTGCTGCCCAACATGTTAGCCACCAGCCCCATGGGGCTACTGATAACTTGAATATGACTTGTGTGACTGAGGGCCTGAACACTGAATTTCATTTAATTTTATCCAACATATACTTAAATAGCCACCTGTGGCTAGTGGCCTTTCTATCAGACAGCACAGTAAACCCAGTGATTCTTCCTACAGGCGGGATCCCCGAGAAAGAGGATGGCTCCCGCACCTCACAGGGTCACCTTGGGAGGCCAGAGCTGGCTTGAGAGCTTGGAACTCTCCTTTTCTTCCTGGGTGACTGCCTTCGCTGCGACCCACCTAAGCCTGGGCTGGTCATTTAGGAGACATATATTGAGTACCCAGCACTGATACAAGTCATGGATGGCCTGTCTACAACGTACAAGCTAGTGGGGATGGGGTGGCTCCATGGGTAAAGAATCCACCTGCAGTGCAGGAGACCTGGGTTTGATCCCTGGATTGGGAAGATCCCCTGGAGAAGGAAACGGCAACCCGCTCCAGTGCTCTTGCCTGGAAAATTCTATGGACAGAGGAGCCTGGCGGGCTACAGTCCGTGGGGTCACAAAGTCAGACATGCCCAAGCAGCAAACACGCTTTCCAGGGGGGATGACACCTGGTGGACAAGGGTCCAAGATGAACAAAGACACGAAATAAACCACCAGCAGACAGGCTCTGTCCTGTCCTGTCCAGGTGGGCCTGGAAGCGACATGGTGGAGAGGTAGAAAGAAGGGCTCTCCCCTGGGCTTTTCTGCCCTCCCCTCTGAAATGTGGCCCCCCATTTTCCACAGCCTTCCTCCCACACATAGGGTCTGAACCAGATGCTGCTAAGGCTTCCGTGCACGGCCATGAATCTGCTCAACAGATCACACTCCTGGGAGGTGGGCAGGGTGCCCATCAATCACCAGCTGCCTCAGGCTCTGCCCAGAGGGGGCACTGAGAGGGTGGGAAGCCAGTTTAGAGGCTGTCCCCTGTCACCTGTCCCCTCCAGTCCCAGCCTGAAACCGCCCACAGAGATTTAAACCCTCCCAGGGCGTGGCTGTAACCCCCCAGGGACTAGGGGCAGATTCCACAAACAAGGTTCTCTCTTTTTTTTCCACGAGAGAGCAGAGGGGAGGCCTGGACAAGTTCCACCAAGTTCCCGGAGCTCCTCAGAAGAGCTGGCTGCCGTGGCCCCCCACAACGGGCGACCGCAGAACAGGAACCCTGCAACACGACAGGCTTTCCATTGCGTCAGCAGAGGCAGGGACATTCCCGCAGCAGAGCTCCGACCTCGCAGGGCTCTCCCACTTCCCTGCACGGATTCCTGCCTCAAGCCAGCAGCATGCCTGCTCCCGGAAGCCCTTGGAGTCCCACAGGTCTCCCTGGATCCTCCCTGGCTCTCCCCTCCCCCAGGGATCAGACCTGTGCTCCTGGGATAAGACCTGTTTCAGCAATGGCTCCACTTCCTGTGCTCGTCTCTGTTGCTTCACCTGGAGGAACCACCTCCCGAGGTGTCCCAGCTGATATTGATTCCCTTTCTCACCCAAGACACCAAATTCTACCCATTTCCAAATTCAAGGACCGCCTGGGAAGTTTCAGGCTATCCCAGTCCCAAAGCCACCACTTTCCCTTCCTCCTTCTCCAGCTCCGAGAGCGTGGAACATAAGACTCTGTTCATTCAGTTTTCCTCATCCTGCATCCCTTTCTATCACCCGCTGCACCATCAGATGCTGGGGGTAGGTAGTGCCCAGAGGCAGGACCAAGCCTTCATCACTCTCCTGTCCGTTCTAGCTCAAGACTCCAGTAATTTAACTCTTGGATTGGAGTCTACCATTTAGAGCTGAGACACAGGGCAATGTTCTCAGTACAAAGAGGAGAACACAGGCCCCCAGAGGGGAAGTGACTTGCCAAAGGTCACACTAATTTGGCACCAGATCCTAGATGTTATCACTTGAACGCTAGGCCCTGGAGCCATGCTGCCACCAATGGTATGGGAATTATCTGAACCAAAGCCAGATCACAGAGGCTGGGATGTACCCTAGAGCTACCGAATCTTCAGGGTGACTGGGGAGTCGCAACTTCAGGGAATGTGGGTGTCCTGCCCAAAGTCCTGACCTTCATTCACCAAATACGCACGAAGAACCGACTACAGCCCCAGTCCAGGAATTTGGAGGGCCTGCCTTTGCCCCAAGGGGTAGTCAGAAAACCCAAAAGGATCTCGAGGCTCCAAGCAGGAATCTGTGTCATGTCTGAGGCTACTGGCCAGCCCAGCCTGACGCTCTGGGTGCCCGAGGCAGGGCCTGGCTGCCGGTCAGGTGTGAAGGGCACACAGCACATCAGGTACTGGGGACCAAGAGCGTGTGAGCATCCCCAGGTGACCCGCCTCAGCTCCAGGGAAAGGCACAGTAAGCAGAGGCCTTGAACACCACCCCCACCTCACTCAAGGGGACTGGGAGCCTGGGATTTTCCTCAGCGCTCCTCTCATCTCTCAAGCTCCTCTGGATGGGCCTTGAGGAACCTCTTTTGGGCGTGCTGGGGTCCCTGGCAGAGGGGACTGAAACTTCCTCCTTCAGCCAGCTCAGGCCCCAGGGGAGCCGGAGGCTACAGTGAGGCCTGCTGTTCACAGGAGGTGGACACCTCAGGACAAGGCCAGAGATCTAACAGGGCTGGAGGAGGAAAGTGAAGCAAGGCACAATGAAATCTCAGATAAACTTCAAGTTCAAAATGGCAGACAGGGATTTGCAGTGGCCATGAATGGACATTAGCTCCGTCACTAGCCTGCCCTGCCATGTGACCTGGGGGCAGGAAGTCCCTTTACCCCTCTGGCCCAGGAGATCCTGGAGAGGCTGCAAATGCTTGGAGGGTAGGGGCCTTGTTTTTCCCAGAGCAGGCTCCCTTGAGAGGCTGCTGCCACTCTGCTGGGCCCTGGGAGAGTTTCTTCCTGCAGCTGAGGCTTCAGGGAAAGCGAAGGAAAGGGTGGAACCTCAAATGCCCCATGATATGAGGGGCAGCAGGCCCTTGCAGGATAGGAGCAAAGGGCATCCTGTGCCAGCCAGATGGCCCCCAATCCTTCTCCTTTCCAGCCCTGGCTGGGGCCTGCACATCTCTGTCTGGGGTGGAGCTAATGAACCTGGCCACAGGCCCGCTGATGGGGTCCTCCCCTGTGGAGAAGAGCCGCCTCTCCCTTGGGACCAAAGCCGCATCCATCAAGGTAAACACCTCCCTCGCCTGGAGAGCCTGTCTCCCTTTCCTTCCAGCTCTGCCAGAAGAGAACTCTCTGTTCCTGGGGACGTGAGGCTGAGCTGGCTCTCCCGCCCGATCGATGGATGACTTCACAAAGACTGACGCCTACCGGGCACCAAGACAGTCCTTGGGGAGGTCTGAGGCTGCTCCGGGGACCATTGCCCACCCGTGACCCCTGGCTGACCTCTGCTGGGTGGGAGTGCTCTGGCGGAGGAGTTGGAGACCTGGGGCTCATGCCACTCACTAGGTGACCTTGGGCAGAACTGAATCTCGGCCTTCTCCCATGCCAAGTGGGAGCACCTGGCTTGTCTATGCTCCCCTTACTGGGAGGCTGTCGGAAAATGGAAGGTCCCTGCATCCTGCGGCCTCCTCCTGCACTGTCACACTGTCTAACATCCTCACCTCACTTCTGTCCTAAATCTCCATCCTTCCAGGCCAGAGATATCCAGTGGGACTTTCGGCCCCATTGGAAATATTCTATGGTCTGACCTGTCCAGTCTGGTAGCCACTAGCCACATGTGGCTATTGGCCATTTGAAATGTGGCTGGTACAGATGAGAAACTAAGCTTGTAGTTAAGTGTACAAACAGCCACATGTGGTTAGTAGCTACCATACTCCACAGTGCGGTTCTAAACAGAGCTCTGTCATCCTCATTCCCTGGGGTGTGACCCAGAAAGCTCCCAGGTAGGGTTCTGGTTGAACATCTGTGGGAGCTTTCAGTCTGACTGGCTAACAGCAGATCTGGAACTCATCTTCGAGTTCCGGGGACTGAGCTTGGCCTGATGATTCAGTGCTCAGCCAACACTGACTTACAACCAGAAGCACACTTTCAATCTCTCCATCACCTCCCCACTCCAACAGAGGAAAGCAGCACACGACCAGCTTTCTGCTCATGCACTCCCTCGGGAGTCACTGAGTGCTCACCACCTGCCAGGCCCGGTGGCTGGCACCAGGCTATACTATGATGAGTAACATATGGCTCCTGCCTTCAAGGAGCTCACAGTCAAGGCCACCCTCCGGTCACAGTGAAGACTGGCTTCCTCTGTCCCCTACTGGGTGGTCTCAGGGACATCAGTTTTTCCATCTGAAACGGGGCTCCCGAGTCCCTGAGCACACAGGCTGTGGTAAGAACCAGGAGGTGAGACAGAGAGCAAGAGGTAAAGGGGCTCTTGCTGAGGAGGTGGCTGTGCAGGGGAGCAGAGACGGCAGAGTGAAGCAAGTCTCAAACTCTGTGCAGGCTGCTGCTTCCGGTAAAGACCCAGATTCTCACCAAAGCATCACTGTTTCGTGGTTTCTCACTAAGGAAGTTCAGGGTAAAAATAGCTCAGGAGGGGACTTGAATCCTGCTAGCGGTGGGGGTAGTCACCGCCTGGTTAATACACACAAAAAAGGGGAACAGGCTTACTAGTAGCCACGTGGACTTCAAGGCTCACCTCCCTACAGCCCTGGTCGTGGGATAGGGCTTTCTACTCTGCAGCAGATGGGAGATGACCTTCCAGCCCAGAGCCTCAGAACTGGAAGGGGCTGAGTCCCTGTACACCATCTGGGGTCACCCTGATCTCAGGGAGCCATCACCCTGCCCACTCCAACTCCCTCCCCAGTTGGATTTCTGGCCCACTCTCAAGGATGGGCCATTAAGAAGCTCTCTGGTGCCAACTCCTTGCCAGCTGCCTCATAAGACCTTCCTGCGGAAGCAGTTTCCAGCCATGCCTAGCAACCATCTGCCAGTCCAGCCTGATGGTCAAGAGTAGGGAACCTAGGTCTCCATCCTGAAAGTGATGGTCTCCTGGAGCCCATCTGTGGTGCAAAGGGCGGGAAAGACAGGGAAAGTCAGCCTGATCTCTCCTAGTACCACCCAAGCCAGCTTTCAGTTGGACTCAAGAATAGAGGCTTATCTAGTGCACCAGGCGCCAAGGTTTGTAAGATTTCCCCAACACCAAAACCACGTGCTCCTGACCACAGAGACAGACCTTCAGCCCAGGCAGTCCTCTGAGAAACCCTCTCTCCAAGGTCTTAAATGAGATCTTCACAGCCTGGTGTCAGGCACCACAGAAAGGCCCCTTCCTGCTCTCTGGTGCAAACCCATCTCTCCTCCTCCAGCCCGCCTCCCAGCAAACATTTGTCAGAAGTATGTTCTGCACCCACCACCTCTCGGAAGGGCACCCTGCAGCAACGGTGGCACCACCAGTGCCCATCGGGGTCTCTGGGCGCTGTCAGCATCAGAGCTGCATCCTGACAAAGGAGCAGCTTGAAGTTAAGGACCCTGGGCCGCTGCCTCCGCGGAAGGCTTCCTGGCCCATTCAGATTTTTGCAATAGAAGCAGCCAATTGAGGACGCAGCCTTGTAAAATGTCTGCTGGAGAGCCAACACTTCACCTTCGGGAGTGGTGGCGGTGGTGGAAGGGGAAGCAACCTGGCCCCGGGGCCCAGAGAGAACGAGGGCCGCCTGTATGAGCGCACAAAACGGCCCGGTGCACGCCGGTGCCACTCTCGCCGCCAAGCCTCGGGCTGACACCGTGCAGCACACGGCGCTACCCACAATGCACCGGCCCTTCTCTGTCACACACAGGCACGCACACTCACCCCCGCTCCCGGAGGGAGCCCGGCCCGACCCGCGGGCGCCCTGGCGCCGACCCTCCAGTCCCGCACTTACCTGGAAGTTGCACCGGCCGCGATCCCGCCCTGGCGCCCGCAGCGGGCTGGGCCCCGGCCGGGGGCGGCCGCAGCGAGCGACTCTGGGCAGGGTTCAGCCGGCGTGGAACAAAGGCTGCGTGCAGGCAGCGGGCGCCGCCTGCATCCCCGCTCCGCGCCGGGGCGGCGGCGGCGGCGCGGGGGCCCGGGCGGCTCCGGCGCCCGCTCGCTCCGCGCTGCCCGCTCCGAGGGCGCTCCGGCTCCCGCGCTCCCGCTCGCTGCTGCCCGCCACCGCCGCCGCCGTCCGGCTACCGCACCGCACACATCAATTATTCATCGCCCGTCTCCAGCTTCCCGGGCGAAGCCAATCACAGTCGGAGGCTCTGCTAATGGGGCCGCCGCCGCCGAGGAGGCAGCCAGCCGCGCGCCCGGGCGCAAGCGACAGCCCTCCGGGGACGGGGATGGGCCGGGGGCGCGCGGGGGCGGGGGCGCACAGGGCGCGCCGGCGAAACTTCCCACGGCCCCGCGCCCTGCGCGGCGCTCCCGCACCCCGCCGGCGCGACCACCCACCCTGCTTGCGTCCGCGTGGGGCTGGGGGCTCCGGGGAGGCCGGGCGCGCCGCGGCTGGGGGAGGGGAGGGAGGAGGAGGAGCGCGGGAGGAAGATGAAAGGCTAGCAGACCTGCCTCGGCGTCTCCAGGGAGCCCTGGCTCGCGCGCGCCCTCCCCGCCCCGCTAGTCTCGCCGTCCGCACCCCCGCCCCGCAGCCCGCCGCCCGCACTCACTCGCGCGCGCAGACCGTCAGCCCAGCCACTTTGCTGCGAGGGAGCGCGAGCGAGTATGAATCCGAGGCAGCTCACATTTCAAACTTGCACGCAGGGGTGGTGCTGGTGCACGCCGCCGCTGAGCGAACGCACGACCCGACGAGCGGCGCTCCAGCCTCCGGGCGGGGGCGGCGACAGGCCCCCTTCCCTCCCCCGCCCAGGCAATTAATTGGAAGCAACACTTGTACCAGTGGGTCTCCCGGAACGCTGCCGCCCAAGGGGGCCGCCGGGAAGGCACAGGCAGTGGGTGACTTCGGGTGTCTCCTGCCCCCCCAGGAGAATCCTCCCAAGTGGTCTTGCTAATAAGGGTCCAAGGCCGGGTGGGGGCGGAGGAGGGAGCAGGCCTGGAGGCGGCCTCGGCCCCGGGGGAGGAGAGGGGGCGGGGCGGGACTGGGGCATCCGGATTGTGACCTGGTTTAAAGGATTTTCGGAACGGGCTAAGGGGCGGAGAAGGCAGGCGGTCTGGCATCTTCCCCTGCACAGAGGCCCCTGACACCCCTGGGATTCCCCGAAGCAGGGTGAGCGGGCGCACGTACGCTCCGGCTCGCTGACTTCGGGGAGTCCCTGTGCCCTGGAACCAGCGGCAGGGAAGCCGGGGGTGGCGGCTGCGCGCGGCCCTGCCCCGCCCCGGGAGCTGCTGCCTTCTGACACTGCATCCTGCGCTGGCCGCGGCCTCTTCCTTCCAGCCTGTCTGTCGCAAAGGCTCCTGGCGCTGAGCTGAGCAGACACCCTTGGAAACCAAGCTGCCGCCCTGCCACCCCAAAGGATTCTTCGCTCCTTCTTCTTTCGCGGGCACTTCCCATCATCACGATCCTCTTTGGGACAAACTTTATTTTAAGCCCCTTTCCCCCAGCCCCGCCCTCTCGCAGTGAAAGTTTCTTGAATGGCGACCTAACTGCCCAAACAATTAGGAAGGTAAGTGGGGCCCCATCTTTCACTCTAATGAAAGGCAGCCAGAATTGTCTTGAAAAATCCCCTCTGTATGAGACTTCCCTGCACTGCTCTCCTTGCGATCATGGGAAATTGACCAAGTCTGCTAGCCGTTGACTTAGCTTCTCCTGTTCTCCTTCCTTCATTCCCCAGTACCAGCCCCCGATTTTCAGTCTGAGCTCTGCCTGGCCCGGAAACCTTCCCGTCTGTCCTACTGCCAGCCCTGGAAGTGCCTGAAACAAATCACTTATCTAGAAATTATGTTCTTGCTCCCTGTTTGACATAAATCGTTAGCAGGCTCTAATCCCACCCACTGCCACTTGAAATATCACTTTCAGAGATGGCATTTGGAAATGCAGTTGTCATGGGCTTTCCCTCCGAGGGGCTGGTTAAATGGATTAATTCATACTTCATAACTTGCTGCCTTTGGACAAGAACTAGCTTCCTGCAAGAGAGATTAATTGGCATTACCTTCCTGCAGGGCCAACCCGGGGGGAAGCCAGCGTAAGGACTTTCCTGCTCTGTCCAAATTGCAGGCTTTGCTCAGTCTCCCATCCTCGGAGGAGCCTCCCCTCATCCTGAGTTACAATGGCTTCTTTAGGGACAGTCATTCATTCACTGAGACATCCGTTGGAGGACCTGCCTTCCCAAGCAGCCACAAAGGGGTTTGAGAGCCCGTGAGGGAAGAGCCTTATGACCAGTGAAAACCTTCCCATTTTTCTCTTTGGTTGGTGCAGTTCGCTTTACAGATCCCATAGAGCACAGACTCCTATCCAGAGCCCAGTGCTCAGCCAGTGACACCCAGAAGCAGAGGAGGCACGACAATTTGGTCCATTTTCCCAGAAGAAAACATTGAAATGGACGTCTCTAAGACCCGTTTTCTAACACAAATCTGGTTTTAACAGGATGTCAGGGCTCAAACCTCGATGATACAGAACCCAAGTCACCAAGACCTCAAATACCCGGAACACCCGTCTTCTGGATTCTTTCCCCCCAGAAGTTCTGTGCAATGATAGTTCACAATATTTGCCTGATCCTTACTGCCTGCAGAGCCACCAAGGACCCTAATGTTTGGAACTTCCGGATTCATTCTTGAAATACTCTGTATACATCGGTACCTATGTGGCTCTAGGCACTGAATTCAGAAAAACCACACCTGTAGGTTGAACCAGAATTTGGACTGGAACTGAGCAGAGGAGTACCTGAGGAATACAGACCTGGAGGCCCAGCCTGGGCAACAGTCCCACCCCTTCCCCTCCCCCATCTCAGCTCTCCCCAGAACCTATTCTTGAAGGAGCCCCAGGGTAGGGTGAGAGAAGAGTATTGATATGCTTATTTAAACTTCACAGGCCTGGGACCAACAGACTTTCCCCAGGTGAGAGAGAGAGAGAAACAAAAAGGTAAATACTCTCTGCTAGCAGATTTATGTAATTAGGAAAACAAATTGTTTTCAACAATCCGTTCACCAGCCCCGACAGAAGGCCTCCAGGCCAAAGCTAGGGTTTTCACATGCTAATTTCAAGACCTGCTTGGTCCCATTCCAGCCCCACTTGGTTAGCAAGCTCTTAATACTACAGCCCAGAGCCTAGAGAAACATGGATACTCCGACCAGTTCCTGGTTCAGAAAGGCATCCCCCTACTTATTCTACATTCCAACTCTACTTCTCTAACTTCCAAAGATCTTCTTAAAAGCCCAAGGTCCAAAGTGGCCCGCTCCACCCCCGGGCGCCTGCCTTGATAAGGATCTCCAGGAAAGAGGCAGCAGACAAAGGCGCTCTCCACCTCTGCACGCAGCCACTGGGCGAGCTCTTCGAGTAACCTCGGTGAGGGGGGCACAGCCTGGGGGAATGACTTGGGAGGCAGAAGAAAAGAAGAAGAAAGGGAGAGCTGCGGCCCCAGCGCCGAGGCTCCTTGATGAATGCCCGGGAGCGCTTGGGAAGCCCGATTCGGGGATCAATAGCTGGTGGCTTTTCTTGCGGGTGTTTGAACTCCTCCTGCCATGGGTCCTGGCGAGGAGGAGTTGCCAATAAATCACAGCACTGCAGCCGGGAAGGCAGCCGTGGCTTGCACTGGAGGGCGCGGGAGGGAGGGCGTTTCCCTCAGCCGGGGAGCCTGTCTTGTGGAACCCACCTCCACAGGACCACCCAGGCCAGGCAGGGTGACTCTATGGTGGAGTCTGGGGTGCAGAAGGAGCTTCCTCCAGGCCTCTCCAGCTCACCTCCAGAGGGATGGGCTCCTGGATCCTGTTCCAGCCCAGGCCAATGAGTATGAAAGAGCAAAGCCACTGGATGTAGGTCCCCCATGAGTGGAAAGGTGGTTCCCAGGCCCAAGGCAGGGGCACCTCCTCTGCAAGGCTTTGCGGGGGGAGGTGGAGGTGGCTAGGGGCATACAAAGCCCCAGTTCCCTCCAACTGAGACTGAGAAGCAGAACAGTGAACCCCAGAGTAACCCCAAGCCAGGTGTTCCTCAAGAAGGGGTTGCTGATTTAGCAGGTTTCAACAAGGATCCCAGTGACTCAAGGATGTCATCCATGCAGGCTCCAGCACTCAGCTGCTGCTGCTGCTGCTAAGTCGCTTCAGTCATGTCTGACTATTCGCGACCCCATGGACTGCAGCCTTCCAGGCTCCTCAGTCCATGGCATTTTCCAGGCAAGAGTACTGGCATGGGTTGCCATTGCCTTCTCCACCAGCACTCAGCAAGGAGAGTGAAATAGACAAGGAGGCCCAGGGTGGTGTCCATGGGAGTGTGGTAGGCATGAGCCCAGGCCTTGGGAGCTGCTTGGCCATCTGTCTCCACACAACTGGGCCTTCTCGGGGTGCATGGAGGGGCGTGCGGGGCATGGAGTGGGTTCAGAAAAGGCACACACACATATGGGGGATAGCTGGCCATGGGGGATTTGTCTCACTGCCAGCTCAGTTGCCCCAGGAAGACTCAAGCAGCTGCACTGGGCGTGAGTTGATTCAGGGACTCTGCCTTCAGGGACCTTCTCCTGGGGCTTCTGCCTACCTCTGAGGGGTCAAGACACAAACTCCCGTGTCCTTCACTAAACCTGTTCCCTCTGCCTCTTTCCCTCTCTCCTTCACCCTGGGCAGCCTTCTTGATTCTGGATGTACAATCTCAAAGAAGGAAGGCCCAGCTGAGGTTCAGCTCCCAGCCAGCCAGTGCAGGAGTCTCAGCCGGCCCTGGGGCCCCTACCCACACATAGGGACACCAGGAGGGCACAGTCCCACTGGGGACACCCAGCTGAGAGTCCCAAGCTGGCTCCAGGCCTCTCCTCTGTCCACAGTCATACAGAGCTCCTGAGACACAGGATACCGGAGACACAGTATCTGCTAGTGCCAGGCACAGTTTTAGGCATTTGCCAAGAACCAACATGCCATCCTCACCCAAAGCCTCTCTGATGAAGTACGATTAATTCCGCACTGCAGAGGAGAATAGTGAGGCACAGAGAGGGTTAGACAACTGGCAGAAGGATTCAAACTAACCAGCCATCTGGCTATAAAGTCTGCACCAGTAACCTTCAGATTGTATTCCCAAGATGGGACTCCAGAGAGTGATCATCAAAGTCACACAGTGAGTTGGAACTGTGATACGAGTTGTGTCTCCCTGACTCATATTCTTTCCAGCACACCATATTACATATATGGAAATGTCTACTTTCTTTGTATGTCTTTTTTCCTATTTAGCCTCTGTGCGATTTAACCATCCAGCCTGCATTCTGGCTTGTCCAGGGCTCCACCTGAAGGGGGGTGGGGGTAACAGTGGAGGATGAGGCTTCCCTGGCTCTGAACCTCTTGTCACTGCTCCCCACCCTTCCTGGGTGTGTTCCACACTGGGGCCCTCATCCCCGACTCAGGCTGCATCCCAGCAGTCTGTATTTGGCATCAGCCCAAATCTTACAATCATTTTGTTAAGAAAACAAAACCAACCCCTGCCCCACACTCGATGGGTACCTCTGAGAAGCCCCATGGTCGTGAGGTTATCGGGGATCCAGGAAAGCCTCCTGTCAGACTGGAGGAGGAGAGAGGATGGAGGCAGGAACCCAGAAACCAGGCCTGAAAGGGGCCCTCAGGTGGCTTCTGTCTTTAAGAGCTGCTGCCTGCCCCTCCACCCACACAGCTGGGAAGGCAGCCACACCCAGGCTGTCTGCCCATGTCATGGGGATGTCCACAGCCTGTCAGCTACACAGAGAGTTCGGAGGGGTTTCAGCAAAGACCGGAAGGCGCTGACCATGTCTCTGCTAGCTGAGGAGTTGTGGAGGGAGGAGTGTGCCTGGATTTGGAGGCCGAGGCTTAAGAAACAAGCACTGACTGGCTGATGGCCTTGGACAAGTCTCTTTGGCTTCCTTGGACCTCCGCCTCCTCCTTTGTAAAATAGGAGCAAGGCCAGCAAATACCAGGTGCCGGGGAGGGCCAAAGAGATAACAGCGATCATTCTCAAGAGGCTGAGAGGCCACAGGCCTGTGGGTCCCCGCATCCCCAAAAGACGCTGAAGTGCTAACCCCCAGTTCCTGTGAATATGACCTTTTCTGGAAACAGGACAACAGATGATGGAGTTAAAATGAGTTCATTAGGGTGGACCCTAATGTCACAGGGCTTCCCAGGTGGCTCAGTGGTAAAGAGTCCGTCTGCCAAGGAAGGAGACGTGGGTTCGATCCCTGGGTTGGGAAGATCCCCTAGAGAAGGAAATGGCAACCCACTCCAGTATGCTTGCCTGGAAAATTCCATGGACAGAGGAGTCTGGTGGGCTACAGTCCATGGGGTCGCAAGGAGTCAGACACGCCTTAGTGACTGACAGCAGCTAACCCCATATGGCTGGTGTTTTGATAAAAAGTAAAAATTGGGACACAGAGACAGACATGCAGCCAGGGAAAGTGCCCTGTGAGGACTGGAGTTCTGATCTCAGGAGCCAGGAAAGTACCAGAGACCTAGAGAGAGAAGCCTGGCAGAGGTCCTTCCCTCGTGCCTTCTGAGGGAACACAGCCCTGCCACCGCAACACGTGGATCTCAGACTTCCGGCCTCCAGAGCCGCGAGACAAGACAGCCCTTGTTGTGTAGGCTGCTCCTGGGCTACTTTCTCAGGGCGTCTCCACAGCCTGATGAGCACGGCGACGCTACCGAAACCTGAGTTCACAGCTCGTCATCCCTCTTCTTAAACCGCTCCCCTCAGTCAGCTGCAAAATTTCACGTCTTTATGATGCCCCACAGGACTCTGACTGACCGGGTCCCTGTCGCCTCCCGACCTCATTTCCTTCCAGTCTCCCTGACTTCAGACTGCAGGCGCCCCCAGCACTCTTTTCCAGGTGGCCAGACTCACTTCCCACCTCCCGCAGGCCTCCACCCAGGGGACACCCGAGTCTCAGGAAGCCTTGCTCAGCCACTCGGCTCAAAGCTGCAGGCCCTCCTCAGTGGCTACCACGCCTCCCTGGCTTAGGGTCCTCCTTAGCTGATGATCAATTATTCCAATTATTTCTCTTGGTACCCCGTCTCCCTTGTTAGAAGTCACGCTCCCTGTCAACAGCGACTTTTGTCTGTTTCGTACATGTTTTAGCGATAGGATCTAAACTCTGCCAAGCAGATGCTTGATATCTGCTGTGTGAATGAAGTACAGACCAGCTACCTGAATGAATAAAAGAATGAAGCAAAGAACAGTAGGGTCTGGGGTGCCCTGCTTCTGCTCTCTGATGCTGCTCAGAGACTGCGTCTCCAACGTGCTGTCTGCAAGAACGTGGGATGTTCTCAGTGGAAGCTGCCTGTGCAGACAGGAAGCTCAGGTCAGCAAAGGGGCTGCCAGAGGTGGTGAGGAGCTCGCCACCCAGGCCCCTAATGAATCTCTTCCCATTGATTTTTGGAGTCGCCTTTGAAGGGATGGGAGGGCCAAGGCAGCTCGAATGTCCGTGCCTCAGCACTCTTGGGGTTTTATTGCTTCTCCCTGGACACAGCTTTGACAGGGGGGCTTCCGGACAGCCCCCCAGTTGGACTGACATGAGCTCCCTGCAGTTAGAAAGGCAATTTCCCTTCCTGCTGTAGCTGTTGGTCTCTCTGCCTGCCCAGCTAGGCGACATACCTCCCTGTCTGGGCTGGGGCGGCCAACTTCACTTCTGATGCTCCCTAGACAAAGGCTTGCACAAGCACCAGGAGGGTGCTATCCTCCACTCTGTGGAGGAAGAAATGGAGCTCAGATCGTGGAAGCATTTCGGTCCGGACACTCTGACTCAAGGCTGGGGCGGGTGGGGGCCGGCAAGGCTGAATCAGGCTGCCCCAGCAACCACTTGACCCCAGGGTGCCCGGCAACCTGCACAGCCTGTTACATGCAGCGCCTTTCCCTACAGAGCCTCTGCTTGCGTGTTTGGAGCCACCAACTCATTTAGCACTGGAGTGAAGAGAGCCTAGTCTTAATTTTCAGATGAGGAAACTGAGGCTCAGAGAGGGACCAGGGCTTCCTCCAGTCACACAGCCAGTTAGTGGTAGAACTAAGACTAAATCCAGGGCTTCTGGCTTATTCCAGAGCCCCAAGCCACCTCACCCGGTGTCGTGTTTCCACCAACAGCAATGTCAAGGGTGTGTTCTGCAAATTGTAAAGTCCTAGACACATGAGGACTTCCCACTCTAAAGGGCTCTTGGCCATTCACTGTCTCTTTCTATGAGCTGGGATTCAGATGGGGATGGCCTGCCCAACTCTGTTCTTCCCCCTCCTCACAGGGAGGTTGGGGGCCAGACCCTGAACCTTTGTCCTTTTCTCATCCACAGTGGGGGCGGCGGGGGGGGGGGTCACATGCACCAGGAAGATAGATGGGGGCATCAAAAGAAGCTAGGCTTGGGCTCAAAAGAAGGAGGGAGCTCCTGACAGGGTTGCCCATGGTGGCAGTGAGCACCTTGTCATCCAAGGTGTGTAAGCTGAGGATGGACAGTTGTAGAGGGGATTCCCGCAATGGTAGGCTTATGGTTTCTGAGGCCCTCTTGGTTCTGGGGTGCTGTGATAGGTAAGAAGAGAGGAGGGTGCTTGAGAAGCATGCCCAAGCACCTCAGTACATCTTGGGCAGCAGTACAGCAGTTTTATGAACTTCCTAAGCCCATTAAATCTCACCAGGAACCCTGCGTCCTCTGGTGCTCTGCCCACCCTCCTCTCCTGACAGTCCCATGGGAGAGAACAGCCCCCCAGGTGCCTGCTCCTCTCCAGCCCCATGCTCCCTGCTCATGGCAGCCCAGGGGACCCAGTGAATTCCCTCACTCCTGCAGTGTGGTCCCAGGTGTCCCCCACCCCCGGGGTCTCTGGACGTGAGCAGACAGGCCACACAGGAATGTCTGGGGGAAATCCAAAGTGGCCGCCAGGGCAAGGCAAGGAGTGGGAGGCCTGATGTTGAAATCAGGATCCGCAGAGCTGAACTCAGCGGGTGGGAACAGCACACCCCTCAGCCCAGAAGCCAAGTCCCACACTGAGACAGATGCTGCCCGGGAGAGAGGCCTGGGGGTGTGCTGTGTGACCAAGGGCAGGTCAGTATGTCTCTCTGGCCACAGCTTCTCCACTCAGTGAAGACATCTAGTGCAGATGCCGGGCATTTCTGCTGGGGGCACTTGTCTCCCCAGTTCTGCTGGGAAGCCTCAAGCAGTGGCACTATCGATCTGACCCCCACTGATTTCCTGTAAAGGGTGGAGCAGGCCAAGCAAGATGCTTACGATTATACAGTCTGCCCTCCATAACCATGGACCCTGCATCTGTGGATTCAAGCAACTGTGCATCAAAAATATTTTGAAAAAAATTCTTTGCAAAAAGTTCCAAAAGGCAAAACTTGAACTCACTACATGTTGGCAACTATTAACATAGCATTTACACTATATTTATAATGATTTACTTAGCTTTTGCATTGTACTAGGCTTTATAAGTAATCTAGAGATGATTCCAAGTAAATATAAATACATCAGTTTTGGTAAACTGTGAGTTCCATGAGGACACAAATTTTGTGTTTTGATCACTGCTGAATTCCTAGTGGCTCATACTCGGCACATAGTAGGTGCTTAACAAGTATTTGTTGAATAATGGTTATCATCAAGTTATTCTCCCATGAAAGTTAGATTTCAGCTATTCTTTAATTTCTTTTTAATTTTCTGCATGCCATAATTGTTCTGCGAGGAGTTTGCTATGAGAGATAAACACCCCCATACAACCATTCTCATTTTAGAATTAAATGAATTCGAAGTTAAGACTTTGCCCACCCTGAAAAGCACTGTGCGTCATCTTCAGAAGCAAGAGCTCGCGAGGCAACCATGGCGCAACTGCGCGTGCGTGCTCAGGTGTGGCTGACTCTTTTGCGACACCACAGACTGCAGCCCACCGGGCATCTCTGTCTGTGGGCTTCACCAGGCAAGAATACCAGAGTGGGTTGTCATTTCCTCCTCCAAAGGATCTTTCTGACCCAGGAATCCAACCGGTATCTCCTGCATTGGCAGGCGGATTCTTTAACCACTGAGCCACTGTATCACCAAATGAGCTTCCCAGGGCCAACCTGTAGGCAGCCAGGGCGGGCATATCTGGAAAGTCCCCATCCATCCCTTTCTTTCTGCATACGTCACAATTGCACCTCTGTAGTTTCTTGACTGGGAGAACAGCCTCCAACCTGGTTTCCTGCCTCTGGTCTAGGTCCCTTCTCTACCCTGGGCCTTCTCAAAAGCAAATGTGACCACATCACTCTCTGTCTAAAACCTTCCCTGGCTCCCCAGGGCTGTCAGGATCAAGTTCAAATTTGAACGCCTTAAATTGGCACTCAAGGCCCTTACGCATGGTCTCTGAGAGCACCCGTGTGCTAGCCTCAACCAGGGTTGCTCCTGTCTGGATGCCTCCAGCAGGTGCCTCAAAGACATTTACAAACCCTGGTTCATCCAGCTTTGCTGGAGGTGTGTTCCCCCTCTGAATTCATACGCCAATCAAAGTGTTGAAGAGTGGCTGGTACCAGTATGTAGCTGTGAGGAGAAACTGCCACAATCCAAGGGTGGCAGGGAATCTGAATATTGACGTGGGGGGTCTTGTCCAGGGGAAGAGGAGCTAGGACCCCTGTGATGAACTGAGGTGTGGGACAAGCCATGGGCCCTCAGCTTGGGTTGGGGCTGTTGAGGAGGAAAAAAATCAGCCCTGAGATTTGGGGCTAAGCAGCTGAGCCTCTTGCCTGCCTCAGTTTCCACATCTGGGTGCAGGCAGTGGTTTGGGATGCATGGTAGGAAAGCACAACTCTAAGAGCAGGACTTCTGCTGTCCCCTCCCCCACCCCAGCAAAGGGAGCCCACGCCCACCTTGGGCTTCAGACAGACCTGGGAGCATGGTGTGTAACTGAATTTGGCCTCATTACCTAATTGTGCGGAGGAACAACCAGTACCGACAGAAGCCTCCAGTGTCGGGGGTGACTGGAAGCCAGGAGCCACGAGGCAGCCTGCAGGTTCCCTAGGCATTTAGGGGGGCAGTGCCAGCACCTGTGCCCTCATATCCTTTAAGCTCTCAGTTGCCTGGAACCCTGGAAAGCAGGGGGCAACGGTTCTCATTCTACAGGTGAGGAAACTGAGGCTCAGAGAGAAGCATCTTGCACAAAGTCAGAAGAAGCAGAGAGAACAGTTGCAGCCATATTCCTTCGGCACCCAGGGCCTTTGCACATGCTGTTTCCTCTCCCTGAAATGCCTTTCCCTGTCCTCTTTGGGCAGACTTTCTCCTGGGAGCCTTTCTGCGAGGATCATTTCCTTGAGAAAGCTTTCTCTAAGCTCCGAGGCTCAGTCCCCCTGCCCCCCCGGCTCCAATAGAGCCGGTCATAACGATTATATCATCATTGGAGGGCGCTTATCCCAAGTTTGTCCTCTCTATCAAGCCCTGAGCGCCTAGAAGGTAAGGCTTACTCACACGATCTAGGCATTCGGCATAGGTCCAGGACACAGGGGTGCTCCACGCCTGTTTGCTGAATGAATGGATGGACGGCCTCTAAATTCTGGGGTTTTTTCTATATGCAGTCTATTGGTTTCTCGCCATCACTGGCCTGGGCCTTGGGGGTGGGGGCCTCATCTGCAAGGAGTGCTGCGCCTGGGGCTATGACCAGGGCCCCACAGGGTCACAGGGAAGCACAGAGGAGCCACTCTGATGGGCCCTGAGCTGGCAAAATGCAGCATGTGCAAAGGCCCCAGGTGCAGCTTCAGATATGACATCCCACCACTGGGAGATGGGAGATGAAGGGACCGGCCCAGGGTCGCCCAGCCTGCAAGCAGCTAGGACAGGAAGCTCGGACTGCCCGAGTCTGGGTCCTGGCCTTACCACCCCCCACCACGCTCTTATCAAATGACAGACTGAACAAGGCTCACTGACAGAGGGACCTGTCATTTAATCCAAAGGAAATCATGTGAAAAGTGGAATTTCAGGTCTTGTGAAACAAGGCAGGAGAGAGATTATTAGATCCCTCCACAAAGGCAGCTGCCCAGTGAGCTAATCCACGTGCAGCCCTACTCCCCAGGTGCATCCAGGCTTCCATTCATGCAGGCTCGGGGGTATCAAGCCTCCCTCCTTTTTCTATAAGGCAGTCTGACCTGGTACCCAAGTGTGCAGGAGCGGGACTGCCTGGGTCTAATTCTAGCCCTGCCACTTGCTAATTGTGTGGCCTTGAGCAAGTAATTAACCCGAGTCTCAGTTTCTTCTCAAGTTTTTATAAAGATGAAAGGAGAGGAAGTCTGTGCAGTATTTTGCCTAGCGTCTGGAACACGGTAAGAACCCAATAAAACTTCACTTAATTGATTCATAGTAGTAGTGAAATAATGGTAGTACTAGAAGCAATAGGCTAGTGCGAGTAATAGCAAGAGCCGCAAGAGCAGCTGTCCTGGGAGTAACAGTGCTGCTGCTAGTAATGGGAAGAAGATCAGCGTTAAGCACTGTATCGGGCTGGGGCTTCCCTGGCGGCTTACTGGTAAAGAATCCACCTGACAATGCGGGAGACGTGGGTTCAGTTCCTACGCTGGGAAGATCTGCTGGAGAAGGGAATGGCAACCCATTCCGGTATTCTTCCCTGGGCAGTCCCATGGACAGAGGAGCCTGGTGGGCTACAGTCCATGGGGTCACAAAAGAGCCAGACACAACTGACCAACTAAACAACAACAGCTGTTATCAGGCAGGTCGTGCGCCTGGTACAATCAGGGATGCTGGGGAGATTGCTCTGTCTCTGTGCCAGTCTCCCCTCAGATAAAAATAGGCCAGGTGATTCAGGAAGGCCCTCTGCAGTCTGACAATCACATCCAACAGTATCAGCGGCAATTAAATCGATACTACTAGAGATACTTACTATTTATCCTTATTATATACCCACTGTACTCCAAAAGGGCACTGTCCCCTGCTTCCCCTTTCCTCTCCAGGACACAGTATCCTCCTCCCCGACCCAGCCTTCTTCCTCCCACAGCTCATTTTTTGGGAGACGGTACTCTCCACCCACCTGTCTTGCCTCAGTTACTGGGCTATGTATGGCAAATGGATACTGAGTCTTCACTATGCGCAAGGCACAGCTTCTGCCACATCATCTATTTAATTCTCAACACCCCAGACATCACAGACAACTGGGAGGGAGGTATGGCTATCATCCCTTTTCCTGATACTACTGCTAAGGCTCAGAAAGGTTATGTCAGTTACCCAAAGTCACACAGCTTGAAAGCAGGGAACAAGATGCAAACCCAGGGTGGCCTGCCTCCATGGCTAGATGTGCCACATGGGTGATTTCTACCCTTCAGAGGTCCTGTTGCCCAACTCCACCCCGTTCAGGTGCTCCTCACTGTCGGCCCTCCCCTGCGGACATAGTATGAGGTCTGTACTCAGTGACGATGACACCGTGCCATAGACTCCACAGACAGACCCCTCCTCCTAGCAGCCATCAATCAATCCATCCCCACTTGGTCCTGAATGGTCTAAGTTCCAAGCCTCCACGGGCCACCCGAGAGCCAGCCCTCAGGCACAGCTAGACTGGCCAGCACTGGGTCTTAAATAGGAGATGCATGACAACGTTAAAGCCTCAGGAGATTTGTCATGGCATCGGAACCCCTGGCAGTTGTGGGTATGTGTCTCACCCGGCCTCAGGTGGCCCCCCGTGCCGCGGCTGCCCACTGGTGGTGCTGGGCTCTCTGGTCCCCCAGAGTTACCCTGCATTTCCTGATGCCATCGCTCTTGGTATCACCTCCTGCCTCTGTGGACATGTGGATCTTCCAAGCTGAGGAAGCCCCTTCTGCACCAGGAGGAGGTCTGGGACCTGAACTCTGACGTCTAGCCTTGGCCAGACTAGGGCACCAGCAGCGCTTAGGAGGGAAGAGACCCCATGGAAGGGGCCACCTCTCCGCTCTCCGTCCTCTTTCTCTAGAGGGGCGGTGCCCTTCTCCTCTGCTGTTTTTCTCCCCTCACAGTTCTCTCTCCATTCGGGGTAGAGAGGAAAGAACCAGACGCAGAAGCCCTGTCCCAGGGGGTAGGCTGGTCTCTCCCCAGAGATGCTGAGGCACGGCTCACAGTCACACACGGGGCGGGCGCCTCGCCAGCACTTGGCTTCCCCACGGAGCTCGATGGCAACCAATTTCCCGCCGTCTGTGCCTGGGGAGGGTGAGCTCCCATTTTCTCTCTTCCCGTCCCCGTCTGCACAGACGTGGGCCCTTCACACACACGCGGGCCCCTTGCCTCCCGGCCTCCCGGCAGACGCTTAATTGGGCGGCAGTGATTCTAAACATCTGGGCGGCACATCTGAGAGTGGGCTCGGGACCACACGGAGCCTGGAGGAAATGGGAAACCATTCAATTATGTCACTTCCTCGGCTGAGGGTACTCAGGAGGGGGACAGCGCCAGGCAGCAGCAGGCATTTATTTCTGGGGGTGTGTCCCAGGGCTGGGCAGTCTGGGGGTGGACTGGGTGGTGCCCCCGAGGACAGTGAACCTGAGGATGGAGCAAGAGGCTGCAGGTGACACCTGGCAGAGCTGAGCTGCAGCCAGCGGTACCAATGGTGCATGGAGCTGCGGTCCCAAGGGGAAAGGAAAGACAAAGGAAATGAAGGCGAGAGGAAAGGAGAGGGGAGGACCATGACGGAGAGAGAAGAAAAGAGAGGGAGGGAAGAGGGAAGGAGAGAGGGAGGGGGCGTGAAGTGGGGGGAAACATGGGTAGAGGGAGAGAGAAGAAGAGAAAGAGCCAGAAGGACAGAGATGGAAGATTATTTTATTGCGTTCGGCACAGAGAGAGCAGTTGCATGCTTCCAAGTGACGGAGCTGCTCCTGACAGCTCACCAGGAAAGTGGGGTCCCCTCCCCCACCACCCTGAGAGGATGCACAGTGGACACATATCCAGTTCTGATCTCAGCTCCCTACTCCCCAGCTGTGTGAACCTAGGTGTGGACTGCACTTTCCTGAGCCTCAGTTTTCCCCATCTGTAAAAGGGGACAGGGCTCTCCCTCATGGACTGTTGGAAAAGTCAAGGCTCTCACTTGTGTGAAGTGCTGGCAGAGCCTGGGGTGTCCCTGAACTGTTCCTGGTTTTTCTAGCAGCTCTGGGTTGGGAGAGCTTGCTGCTGGAAGTGGCCGGCCCCCAGGGGATTCTGCATATCACCCCTCCTCCCCTTCAGCTTCTCCCTTGGCTGATGTGGGTCTGTTGACATCGCCTTTTTTCTTAAGCTGTCCGGGTCTGTGAGCTTCTCACGGATATAGACAATCTCTAACGTTACCTGAGTGCCAGTCACGAAGTCTGCCTATAATAGTTGCCCATGCACGTCTGTGGAAGGGGTGAATCAGTTTATCCTTTGCGCCCAAGTTTCTGCTGTTATTATAATTATGTGCCTGTTTCAAAGGCAGGCTCCTAATTTTTCCCACTAGTAATTCCTGTTTCCTGCCAGAGACAATAGTGGCTTTTCATCCCAAACAGGTGAGACTGGGTCTTTTGGAATTCCCTACAGGAGTCCAGCCCCAGGCAGCGTTTTCCACCTGGCCAGCCTCAACAAGCTGAAAAATGTGTGGAGGAATATAATGAAGCATCTGTTAATAGCTCTTCAAGGAAAGTCATTGGCTAGGGTTCCCAAGCTCTGGAGTCTGTTTCTCTGTGGACCAGGACTGAGGCAGCGATGATTCCTTCCAGCCACCTGCCTGGCCACCACCCTGTCCCCAGTGAGAGGAATTACCACCTTGCAGAGCTTCCACTGCAAAACACAAACACCTGGTTGCCTGGGCAGCACCTTGCCAGGGTGACGTGATCCAGATGGTCCCTTGAGAGGCAGCTGGGTTGCCAAGGAAACAGAATTGCTGCCGCTCCAGCCCGGAGACCCGGATTCTAGATCTTTTGGACCCCAAGCTTAGAAAAGTGAGGTGATTTGCATACACTCACACAGCAAGTAGGTTTTAGAGACTGTACTGTAAAGCAGGACTTAATAACCAAAATGGTTATGCACGAAGCCCTTCTGAGATGCCAGCTTGAGTTAAGTACTTTGTACTTTTTGCTTTGTGAGAGACTGAGAGATATGGCTGGGGTCACATGTGGCATGGAAGTGATGGAGCTGAGTTGAGCCCAGGTCAGCTTGATCCTTAAACCTGAGCTTGGACCCCTGTCCCACACTGCCCTGCCTGTGGTTTCTAGATCTTTTTCTCTGCTTGTCCTGAGACAGTGATGTTTCAGCAGCTGGCTGGACCTGACTCAAGGGCCACTAAAAGTGTGGAGACCAGGCTGGGAACCTGCAGGCTAAGACTACAGTTTCCAGGCCTGGTTCCTCCTAAGCCCTTGCTCTGCTGTGCACGTGATTTGGGTAGCTTATGAGGGGCAAGAGGATGGGGGTCTGTTGACCAGGGTCTTTCCATCTGTCCTTGCTTGCCAGATGGTCCCGGGGACAGGCCGAGCATGACATTCACAATGAGCCTGATCCATGAGAGAGAAGGTACAACCAAGGAGGGACAGAAGGAGTGAGGCTTGGAGTTGGGGCAGGCTGGTCTACGTCATCACCCTGATTCTCTTGCCTTTTTCCATCTTTTCTTTAGTCTCAACTGTCCAAGTATCTATCTGGTGAGTGCCATCTATCCACTCATTCCTCGCCTTGTTACATAAAAGTATTTGGGCAACTGAATAGATTTCTCTGTTCATTAGTTTTCCGATCTATAAAATGGGTTGGTTTGTCATCAGTGCTGATGAATCAGTGCTGATGTTCATAAAATACCCAGCATAGAGCCTGGCATGAAACAAGAGCTCTATAAGTAGTCGTAGTGAAAATGTTAGTCCTTCAATCATGTCTGACTCTTTGCGACTCCATGGACTGTAGCCCATCCGGCTCCTCTGTCCGTGGAATTCTCCAGGCAAGAATACTGCAGTGGGTAGACAGCCATTCCCTTGTCCAAGGTATCTTCCTGAGCCAGGGATTAAACCTAGGTCTCCCGTATTGCAGGTGGGTTTTTTACCATCTGAGCCACCAGGGAAACAGTATTTTATTTTTTAATTTTAATTTTATTTTTTTGCAGGGCTATGCTGCACAGCATATAGGATCTTAGTTCCCTGACCAGGGATCGAACCCTTATTCCCTACAGTGGAAATGCCAAGTCCTAACCATTGGGCCATTAAGTGGTCCTTTAAATGTCACTTTCTTGAAAGACTTTTGAGAAAGGTTGCTGGGAGACTTGGCGAGACAGAGGCCCTCAAACCCCCCAGGCCAAGGCACAGACAGGGTGCTGCTGGCTCTATCTAGGCTGCCTCAGCCAGCTCTCTACTCTCCACTCAGCAGGCTGTCTCCCTCCCCGACTAGAGCCCAGCCTCCTCTTCTGGGGGAAAAGAAGATGCCGTCTTAACCCCATGTGATCCTCTGCTGTCTTGGAGACAGCTGTGGGCTTCTGGTCCTGAAGCCTCAGGATGGGGCCATTTCTTGGACTGAGTTAATAGGATCCCAACCACCTACCTGGGTTTCCCTGGTAGCTCAGTGATAAAGAATCTGCCTTCAGTGGAGGAGATGCAGGCTCTACACCTGGGCCAAGATTCCCTGGAGAAGGATATGGCAACCCACTCCAAAGTGCTTGCCTGGGGAATCTCACAGACAGAAGAGCCTGGCGGGGTATAGGCTATAGGGTTGCAAAAGAGTTGGACATGACTTAGTGACTAAACAACACCCTCTATCTACCAACTTGGAGGTGGGTGCAGTTGGCATTGACTTTGGCCCTATCTAAGTAGAGGTTCCCTATTTTCCAGACCCGAAACTACAACACACGGTCAGGCACAGGGCTTTAGGCTACCTCCAGGTATGTGAGGCATCCTAAGAAAGTCTGAATGCCAACGCGTTGGAATAAGATTGCTAACATGTATATAGCACTTGAAACTTTCCCGATGGCTGAGTGGTAAAAAATCTTCCTGCAATGCAGGAGACGTGGGTTCGATCCATGGGCTGGGAAAGTCATCCTGGAGAAGGAAATGGCAACCCACTCTAATATTCTTGCCTGAAAAATCCCATGGACAGGAGCCTGGTGGGCTACAGTCCATGGGGTCGCAAAGAGTCAGACATGCCTGAGCACACACACTGAGTATATGCCAGGCCTCTTTCTCAGCACTATTCATATACATATACTATACATGTCTTCACGTAACACCTATGATGTAGGCATTATTAGTGTCCCCTTTTATCAAGTGAGGCAAGCTTGGCACAGAGAGCTTACGTGACTTTTCCAAGGTCACACAGCTGGTGAGTGGAGGTCCGGGTGGTTTTCACAACCAGACATGCTATTGCAGAGTCCATGCTTTTAACTACTACTCCATTCGTGTAATAGCTGAATAGTTTCTGGAAATAAAGACGTGTGGAATTGGGGCCAACCAGGAAACCACGCTAACAACATTTGACATGTACTGCATGTTTACTGAGTGTGAGGCCCTCTGCTCTTTACCATTCACGAGACCGTGAGTATTGAGTGAGCTCAAAGATGCGAAGGTGTTTAACACACCAACAAGGACAAATCATTGTCAAATACTTAATATTTCCACCTGCACATAGTTCAGGTGATCTTGACAAGCTCTCTTGAGTCATTACCCTGTCCTTCCCAGCATTTCATTTCAACCTGCACATAGAGAGGAGAGGGCAGCTGATGACTTCAGGGCTAGGTATTCTTGTTTGAATTACAATTCTGACCTTGGTCAAATTGCTCAATCTTCCTAAACCCCAGCTTGCTCATCTATAAAATGGGGGCAGAGATGGGTCTGGGATCATTGTAGATTTTGCATTCAGGGCCTGGTACTGGGAAAATGCTGAGAAGATAGTTGCTATCATCATGATTGAAAGGGGCTATAAATCAGATGCTTTTCCTAAGCCAGCTGCCCTGCCCTGGACTCTGTGAGTCTAAAGAAGCAAGGCTGATGATACCTGCACTGCTGTTAATTCCTGTCCGTCTGTCTAACTCAGAAAGTATTTACAAGGCCATGGCTTGCAATGCATGCCTTAAAAGTACCATAACCACCTCGCCCACTTTCTGCCAAGTCCCTGCTCCATTTCACTCTCACACCCTTGAATCCCCTGAAATCCTTCCTCTGGGGGTGAGAAAGCTAAGCTCCATCTTAAAACCAAAGCTCTGGCTTCCTTAATCCTCTTACCTGGCTCTTTTCTCTGCAGAATTAATTGCTGCCCGTGGCTTTATTAACTTCTAGGGCAGCCATGCCATCCTCAGGGCACCCTGGGGAGGGGTGGTGGAGACTGTTTCGGCAGGACCTCTGTCCCAGATGCACCTTTGGTCGGGGTGGTGGAAGGCTGGGCGGTGGCTGGAAGGTGGTGATACCTTGGTGCCTGAAGGGTGATAACCCTGTGGTCCTGCCTCTCTCCAGAGACCATGTGCCTCCTTGGGGACACCAGCAGAGAAGCAGAGATAGCCACAGCTCTGGCTCCACTTACCACCTTCCTACCCCTCAGAGCCTCAGACTCCTTCTCTTTAAATGGGAATAAGCCTGCCTTGGGCTTCCCTGGTGGCTCAGATGGTTAAGAATCTGTGCCTGCAATGTGGGAGACCTGGGTTCAAGCCCTGAGTCAGGGAGATTCCCTGGAGAAGGGAATGGCAACCCACTCCAGTATTCTTGCCTGGAAAATCCCACGGACAGAGGAGCCTGGCGGGCTATAGTCCATGGGGTCGCAAAGAGTTGGACGCGACTTAGCGATGAACACTTTCACTTTTCACTTTTGAGCCTGTCTCGGGGACCTCACAGGGCTGGACAAGGAAGGCCGTGAAAAGGACTGTGTCTGTGTGTAGGATAACTGTCATTTCTCACCCTCAGAAAGGGAGCATTGATTTCAAACCCCAAGAGCAGGGACTGTGTGGGGTGCATTTATATGTGTGTGTAGCCCCCGTGCTTGGCACGGAGTGGGCCTGGCACAGGACGGCTTATCGTTCCTTGCCCTGAACATTTCTGTTGAGTATTTTTTTATTTTGAGAGGCATTCCCACGCCCTTGACCTCATCATTGTTCCTGTAGCGTGAAGGTAGAGAAATGGTCTGGATGCACAAGACTGTGGAAGAAATGGATGCTGAAGGTGGGGGAGCATGGCCTGCCCAGGGGAGGCGGAGATGGAAGGTGGCCCCCAGACCCCCACGGCCTTGTTCAGGGGCTGTCTTCTTTGTCAGGAGGACCCTGAAGTGTGGACTGGGGAGGCAGCCCCCGAGATGGCTTAAGGTGATCACGGGACCAGATGAGAAAACCATTGCTACATCGGCTCCCTTCCCATTTGGGGGATGTTGCTAGTTCAGGGAGGAGAGCATCACTTTTCTGAATCCCAGGCTCCATTTTTAACTGGCAGAGAGCTGGCCCAGACTCTACCATGGGGTAGGCACCTGGAGCTCTACCTAGACGCAGGGTCCACTCTCTACTGTCTTTACGTGGACAGTTAGCATCTAAATATGGCCAGAGAGGCTGGTTTGCCAGATAAGGTGGCAATAGAGAGAAGAATGTTTTCTTTTCAAATTCCCATCTTGAAGTCAAAATAAGTAAGCAACCGCATGAAGCATACCATCAGAGTGTGAGTGGGACTGGAACACGGCAGGGTAAGATGAGGGTGAGACGCAGGTGATGGAAAGGGGGCCAGGGGCTTGTTGCTGGTGGTGTGGACGCCTCACCGCGCACCCCCGGGTGACCACGGGCACTGCGGCTCTGCCGGGCATCTCTGCCAAGGCATGTACTGGAGGGTACATCCATCCGCCCTGACCCCAAGGAGACCCCAGCCAGTAACAGGTGCCAGATGTTGGAGAAACATCCTCGTTCTGGCTTCTCAGGCTGACTGAGGGGTGCATTCTACTCCATCTCCAGGAGCTCCCCGTACCAGGTATGGCACTTTTCCCATCACATTTTTTCAATCACATCATTCCCTTCCCCATCTCATTTCTCTGCTTCTCTACTTGTGTTTTCTGGGCTCTTCCTAAATAAATCGCTTGCACTGGAAACTTCATGGCGGGGTCTGCACCTGGGGGAACCCAGACTCAGACACACATCACAGGACTGAGACACCTCCAGCAGCCTTTCCTTCCCCCATCACGTCACAGACCCCCGTCCCCATCACGCGGTCCAATCCTGAGCGTGGAGTCCCGGCTGGGGTTCTGGACTGGAGCCGAGAGGATCCAGGTAAGATAAGCAGTCCTCTCTTGAGAGCGTTTTGCCTGACATGTTGGGGTCCCAGCCCCTAGGCAGCCCTGAGGTGAGCTGATGCCCTTATCCCCCGACCCTCTCCGGACAGGCCTGGAAAACAGATTTCCAGCAGCTGTATCCTAGCACACCCCGGCTCTGTGGAGAGCCAGCAATGAGCTAATCCTGAGAAGAGAGGGAGGCAGGAAGAATAGCCTCCCCTACAAGCAGGGGCCTGCCCCCGGGGCCCTCAGGGAACCAGAGTGGGCCGTGCTGGGGAAACTGCTGAGCCAACCTAGAGACCAGGGTGCTCTCCCCTCCCCTCACCCCTGCCAACTCCAGCCAAACTCCAGAGAAACCCACAACCACCCCGGAGGCTTCTGCTAACAGCAGAATCCATGCTCCCTGCAGAAAATATGGGAAACAAAGTTGAGGACCTTCCCCCATCCAGATAGATTCCTGATTCCTAAGTTGACATTTTGGTATATTCCCTTCTGTTTCCTGTTTCCTGTGCCTAACCAAATGTATATTTTGTTTCTGCACCTAGTTGAGGTCTTACTGAGCATGACATTTTGTTACCTTCTAAAAAAATTAATATTATGTCATAAGCATTTCCATACGTACAGTAATCATTCTTAAGGGACCTCACTTTTCAAGGCTGCAGAGTGGCCACTGAAATAGTTCCCTTTTCCCTGGGCCTTGAAGCTATTTCCAAATCTGCCCTCTCTCATTCTTCTGTGGCACTGCCCTCCTCCTCGTTCACTCCGGTCACCCCAGGGACCATCACACACCCCTCCCCCAATTTCTCAGCCTGGGAACGCTGCGTCCACAAACCCTTGGTCACGTGGGCTCTGCCACCACCCCCATCCCTGGTTCTTTTTCCCCAAGAGCAGAGTGAGGCCACTGGATCCCAGGCCTCAGCCCTCGGGGAGCTGGGGAATGGGGGGGAGCCCAGGGCCACCAGCCCAGGACGACTTATCCCACCTGCTCATTCCGGGTTACTTAGAAGGGGCACATATCCCCTGGAGGTACTACCCTTCCCTGGAGGGTTACTCAGAAGGGGGACACTGCTCCATCTGGAGGTCCTGCTTCAGCCCTGGAATTCAGATAACTGCTCTGTCTCTTCCCTGTTAGAGCCTCAGTTTCCTCCTCTACAAAATGGGTGTGCTGATAAGAGGGCCCCGTGGCCTCTCCCACAGCAGTGACCCAACGGAAGACGAGAGTGATAAACAGGTTCTGTCCTTTAAACAGAGCTGACTGCAAGTCGGTTCCCAGGGGCTGGGTGATGAAATCCAGAGCCCTTTCCTGAGCAGGACCTGACCTGGAGTGCAGAGGCGGCTGAGCAGGAGGAAGGAAGCCAAGTCCCTCCCCCACAGCCCAGCTCTGCTGAGCTCAGATGTGGGGGTGGGGGCTGGTGTCCAGGAGGAAGTCTGTCCCTGGCCTTGACGAGGCGCCCAGCCTGGCGGCCTGGCATTTCAAGGGCAAGGGCCCGCCTGCCCGCTGTCTCCGGGGGCAGCCAGCAAGCGTTCACAAATCCCCTGCAATTTGCACCCACCAATCCCGCCCGCTCGCTGGGCGGCTGCAAGCCGTTTTTCACGCAGAGCTGCGCACAGCTTTGTCTTAGACAGATCTGGCAGGGTGTCCCTGAATGGGGCCATTTGTCCTCTCTGGTGCTGGTGACGGGAAGGCGGCTGCATGCTCTGGGGTGGGCAGAGGCAGAGGGGGTGGAGAGAGGCCACGGGAAAGGCGTGAAGGTACAGATAGGAGCTGGGATGCCAAGAGAGGCCAGGAATGTGACCACCACTGTGGGGATCTGAGAGTTCCACCCTCTCACCCCCACCCCATTCAGTCAGGTGGGAGCAAGAAGGAATGTCTTCAGTGACAGAGGAAAATGGTTTATGACAAGCTTTCTGCTTAAAGAGTCTTGGGTGGACGTGGTGAAATGACCTGGCTGGCCTCTGAAGCCTGTGTCCCATCCCAGCTGTCCAACGGGGGTGGGACGCTTGCCATTGCCCCCCTCCAGGGCTGGGGTCTGTCTCTGAGCTGCAGAAATCCCCTGGGACTGAGGGTTTCGAGGGAGGCCCAAGCTTCTCCTGAGCCTCTCCTGAGCAGATCACAGGCCACAGACTGGTAGGGGCAGGGCCGGGGCCCCACCGCATTCCTGATTCTTCCCCTCGCAGCCTGGCCGGGGGCCCAGGGCCAGCCTCAGCCCCCTCCCGCGGTCTGCTGGCCGCCCCTCTGGGGGCTGTCAGTGCACTGGAGAAACCAGACCAGGCAGATGTTTGTCGACACAGAGCAAGTGATCCACTCTGCCTGGGTCACCACCCCTGGGCCTGGGGCTCAGGCTGCAGCGCTGGGATGAGAGGGTGTGTGTGAGAGGACAGAGGTAAGAAACACACATGTCCACAGGGCCCAGCAGGTTTCCAAATTCAGGAAATGCTTGGGGTGTGAGACATGGAGGAAGCTCAGCACCTTCTCCAGGGGTCAGCCTCCACCCAGTCCGTGGCAGGTTGGGAGACAAGGTTGCCATTCAAAGGAAGCCAGGCATTTGACTGGACCGTACAGTCTCGCAAAGAGTGAATGCTGGCAGCTAATATGCATTTTTAAAAACCTCCGAACAGTCGGATCTCAGCTGTTTGCAGGTCACATCCAGCCCACAGGCGCGTGACTGACAACTCCCTCCGCTTGTCCCTAAGAAGTCTGGCCCCCCTTCCTGGGGGATTTCGGGGGCTGCCTTCTCCAGCCCTGACCTCTCTCCAGGGCTCTCTGGTCCCTGCTCAAAATGCCTGTTGGCTGCCTCTCCCAGGATGCCCCCGGGATACCCTGGCACCCCCAGACCTGCTGCTCTCTTCACATCTTCCACTCTGCCAGCAACCTCGTGCCTCTCACCTCTCAGGCAGGAGCCCAGGGAGGCAGGAGGGGTGTGAGGACGGGCAGTGGGCACCTGAGGCTTTTGTCTGGGCTCCACCCCGCCTTGCTGTGACCTGGGGCAGGTCCCCCTTTCTCTGGGCCTTGGGCTCCCCATCCCGTGGGTTCTGACATTCCCTATTCTATTATTTTCACATGCCACCGGGCTGCTCAAAGGGGTCAGCTCAGGGGACTGAGTCATTCAAGGACAATGGCAGAGGCACACGGAGGGCTCTTGGGGACTTTGGACATGGCGACTGCCTGGAGCCTGGTGCCTACATAGCCAGCAGACGTGGGCCTCTCGGAGCCAGGGAGGTTGACATTTCAGCACTGCCTGCCAAATTGCTGAGAGCTGGCACGCAGCAACCTGGGGAGCAGGGTGGGCCTGCTGTGGTCAAGGAGGGGGAACAAGGGGAGGTGCAAGGCAGGTGACCTTCTGGATTGAGGCAGGGGGGCCCCTGGCCCCCAAGGACCTTCCCAAGGAGGAGGACGCTGCCCTGTGTGTGCGTGTGCGCGTGCTTCCGTGTGCGAGCACACAGGCTAAAGGCTGCACCAGAACAAAGAGCTGGGGGCTGGGTATCAGAGGGGCCCACGTGGAGACGCCTGACTTGGCGGTTTGCTGCAGTGTCTGCTCTGCGCTCACGCTCCGTCTCTGTCTCTCTCTCTCTCACACACTCACACAGACATGCACGCACGCACAGCACTGCCCCCAGGCCCGAGCTCGTGTTCCAGAGCCCACACACCCAGCGCACCGCCATCTCTCCTGACAAAGCACCGCTCTGCTCCTTTGCATGAGCTCATCCCACCGGCCCTCTGGCCCCAGCCTGGCCTCCTGACAAGAGAGACAGATAGGGGGAGGGAGCTGGAGAGGGGGGGCGGAGGCAGAGAGGGGTGGGGGAGGGGGAGACACACGCGCACACACACGTTCACCACCACCACACACACACACACACGTGCACACACACATATCACAACACAGGGAGAAAGCCCTTGTCTCAGGAGCAGCAGGAATGTTGGAAATACCACTGAGAGACAGGCAGGGCCTCGCTAGAGAGACCTGAGGGAAGCAAAGGGCTATCCCAAGTGGAGGAGCTTCTCAGATCCTGGTCCAGGGGGACAGAGGCCTCCTAAATTTCCGTCCCCAGCCAGCTTCAGAGTCAGCTGCGATGCAGGGGGCAGAGCTTTAGGTCTGAGTTAGGAGGCCACGACTTTAAGTCCCCGCCCTATGACTTACGAGCTGTGTAACAGCCGGCAAGTCACAAGACCTCGCTGAGCTTCAGATTCCTCCTCTGTAAATGTAGACAATACCCAGTATCTCATAGAGGTGGGCACTGAAGCAAAATCAGGGAAAGCCCCAGAATGTACTGGCAGGGTGGTGAGAGGCCCTTGAGGGAGGGGCAACATGGTGGCCTCGGGAGCAGCTGGGGTTTCTGGAGCAGCCCATCCTCCTAGTTTTCTTCCCAAACCCTGTCTCTGTTTTGCTTCTGCACGTCCCCTGGAGTCATCCCTTTGTCTCCACTCTACTCCGAAGGAGGTGGGACCTTCCTGGCCCAGCCACCATCATCTGCACCCTGACACCCCAGCAATCTGCCATCTGGCTCCTTCCATCCACACAAGCCTCCCCTGTGCAATCTGTTCTTTGAAAAGCTGGAGCCATCTTTGCAAAATGAAAATGTAGCCATGTTCCCTTTAGTCTTAGGACAACCCCCAGACAGGCCCTGTGTGTTTAACTGCCTCTGACTTCTGCCTCTGGGCTGTGGAACCACTGGCCTCCTTTCAGTTCTGCCGAAAAGTCATGCTGGCTTCTACTGCAGGGCCTTTGCATAAGCCTGGTTGCTCCCTTTGCCTGGGTAGCTCTTCCTCCTTTTCTTCACCTGCTCAACTCCGACTTGACCTTCAGGTCCCGGGAGGACGTCCCTACTTCCAAATTGTCTCATAACATCCCCGAGACATTCCTTCATAGCACTTATCACAGCTTGAATTTACACGCACGCGCACACACACACAGAGCTATGATTTTTTTGCATGTCTTTTTTTCTTTTTAATTGAAGTTTTGGGCTTCCCTGGTAGCTCAGTTGGTAAAGAGGGGGTCGGGAAGATCCCCTGGAGAAGGGATAGGCTACCCACTACAGTATTCTTGGGCTTCCCTGGTGGCTCAGACAGTAAAGAATCCTCCTGCAATGTGGGAGACCTGGGTTCGATCCCTGGGTTGGGGAGATCCTCTGGAGGAGGGCATGGCAACCCACTCCAGTATTCTTGCCTGGAGACTCCCCATGGACAGAGAAGCCTGGTGGGCTACAGTCCATGGGGTCGCAAAGAATAGGACATGACTGAGCAACTAAGCACAGCACACAGCTGATTTACAATGCAGTGTTACTTTCTAGTGTACAGCAAACAGCCGTGATTATCTGATCCCATGATTTTCTCTCCCTCTAGACCAGGCATCAGGAAACCCTGCTATTACCCACTTTTATAAATAAGATTTTCTTGGAACTAGCCACACTTATTTGTTTACATATTGTCTACAGTTGCTTTTGTGCTCTGCCTGCAAGGCCTAAACTATTTAAGAGCTGGTCCTTCACAGAGAAAGTTTGCTGATCTCTGCTCTGGACAGTACGTTTCCCTAGCAGAGACCACATCTGTTTTCCTCCTCGGCACAACCCAGCCCCAGTCAGGCGCCTGCAAAGAGCCAGTGCTCAAGAGCAATACGGATGTATACGCTTCTTGGATAAGTAGCAATTTTTCCCCTGTCAAAATTGTATTGACTTAAGTTATTATTAAAATTGCAGATTTCATCAGGAACAGACGTCACTCATGAGATTCCAAGACTGTTGTCTGGCAAACAGTTCAATACACTAGTGACATTCCCAACACAGGCTGGCGGGTCAGGGATCGCAGAGCAGCTATTGGCTAACGAGACCTTCACCACCACATGTGCATGGACCATCATAAACATAGAGTAAAGCACAAACCCTTGTTCAAGGGACTGTGGGCTGTGCAGACTGATGAAAACCTATCATGAAATGTCCTTTAAACATCTGCATTACGCTGTTTCTACAAATACTCCAAAGAACTGTTGGACGAATTCAGAGAAAACGTCTGTTTTATTGTTATACAGAGGAAATAACTGACTTTTGTTCTTTTTCAGTGAATTGTTCAGACTCTATAAAGAGTGTTAACCACATCTAGACACTGCTCGGCACTGACCCCAGCACGGTAGGTCGCGTTGTCACTCCTGCCTTCCCGAGGAGATAAACTGAGGCTCAGAGGTCACATGCTGAGCAAGTGATAAGGCTGGGAGGTCCAGGTCTGTTCGAATAAAAGCTTACGCAGCATCCCCTGCTTTTAAGCGAGGTAATGAAGATGGAGGGGCAGGTAAAGCTGCATCCTTGGTGTGCTTAAAGCCCTTGCAGAGAGAATGCTGCCAGGCACCTTCTGTGGCCTCTGTTTACTAAGGGGTCAGAGGTCCCACGTGATGATGGAGTGCTGACGGAGAATACTACTCAGAACAAACTTTTAGGGCCCTGAAAGTACTGAGTCAATAAAAAATTCTGAATGAATGCAGCAGAGCCTCAGAGTTAAGGGTGCTGACTCTGGAGTAGAGGCCTGGATTTAAATCTCAGCTCTGCCGCTTCTTAGCTGTGTGACCTGGGAAATCTCTCCAGCTTCTCTGAGCCTCAGTTTGCTAGACTGTAAAATGGGGATGACCATAGGGCTAGCACCAAAGGGTCACTGTGGTGATGGAATAAGATGATAAGCATCTTCCTTTAGCCCATTGTAGGGGGGTGTGGTGTGCCCTGGACCCCTTCTGGCCCTGAGATGAGGGAGAGGCCCTACCTGTGGGCCAGGTGAGCTGCTGCTCCTTGGAGGCTCACACCACACCTGAACAAACCGAGGCACCAGCCGACAGGGGTGGTGATAGCCCTGGGTTCGAGTCCACTGCCCAGCCTGCCTCCCGATGACACCGTGGAGCCCCCAGCTGTCACCTACCGGCAGACTTCGGAGTGAACTTGTCTCGGTTCGCGGCACACACAGCCAGCAGTCGGTAGCCGAGGTCCAGGTCGAATCCTTGCTGAGCTGCCACCCGACTGACCACCTGCCAGCAAGATGGGGAAGAAGGGTGGGGTGAGTCACTGTCCATGCCAGGCCTCTGAACCCAGAGTGATGGATGCACCCTTTCACAGGTGAGGTGGGAACACTAAGGCAGGTCCTCAACATTAGGCAGAACTGGGACTCAAAGTGTCTTGTTCTGTCGCTCAGCAAACACTGATAAGCACCTCTCCCATGCCAGGCCTTGGGATCCCAGGCTTTGCCCTCGAGGTGGGCCTGACCCCGAAGCCCAGGACCTGCTCTTTCAAGGGCCCAAATTTGGCCTCATTCTGGGAGTTGGCAGGCGATGCTGTGCCACCATGATTGGCATGGCCCACGGCCAGGCTCCATCGCCCCAAATCTCCAACCCCCAGGAAGTCTCCCATGCCCGCCACCCCTCCCCCATCCCTCACTAAGCCCCAGCGCCGACCACCACAGGATACTCGCCACTCTCGCTACTGCAAGAAGAGTCCCCACCCAGCAGCATCATCTTCTCCTGAGTCAGCCTACATCTGGAGAGAGGCACAGAAGTAGGACTCACCACCTCCCTGGAGCTCCAACTTGGAGCTGCCCAAATGGACTACTAAGAATACCCCAGAGTCACGCCTGGTGATCGCCAGCTCCGTGCCAAGCACCCTGCAGCGTCTCGGACCCTAGTCCCCAAACTGCAGGGCCGTCACGCTCAGCCTGGGGTCCATCGCCAGCGCCAAGCACTGGCCCCCCGCCAGGGGAGGCACCTGCGAAAGCACATCTCAGGTGAGACAGGGAGGTCCCACCTGTCTCCCCATGAACCTTGGAAGCATGTGCTGGAATGGGGAGAGGCAAGGGGCTGGGAGGCCGGTCAGTCCCGGCAGGGGTCCCTGCAGTGAGGGACAGGGTGCTTAGGATGGCTCACGAATGGCTCCGCAGGCTCACACCTGCCCACTCCCAGGTGCCCACCAGCCAGATCAACTCCCTCCTGCCCGCCTTCCTCATTAACAGCAGCCGAATTAGGTTTCCTTATTAAGAAGGAAGGACCTTGGAAAATGGAGTCGTTTTAGGAAGCAGCTGGGGTGGCTATGGCTGACTGGGAAAGGAGGGCTCCCAGATGGGGGGCTCACTCTGCCGAGAAAGGGAAGGCTCTATCACTGAGCCCCTAGAGACCACTGCTCCAGAGGCGTTTCGAGGCCCTCCGAGGGTCTAGGCTGCAATGGAGTCTGGCCCTGCCCCGGCAGCCATTAGAAGAGAGCCCCATTATAGGCTTTAAGGGCTTTCCCGGTAGCTCAGCTGGTCAAGAATCTACCTGCAATGAAGGAGATCCCGGTTCGATTCCTGGGTCAGGAAGTCCTCTGGAGAAGGGATAGGCTACCCACTCCAGTATTCTTGGGCTTCCCTGGTGGCTCAGACGGTTAAGAATCTGCCTATAATATGGGAGATCTGGGTTTGATTCCTGGGTTAGGAAGGTCCCCTGGAGAAGGGGATGGCTACTCACTCCAGTATTCTTGCCTGGAGAATTCCATGGACAGAGGAGCCTGGTGGGCTACAGTCCATGGGGTCACAAAGAGTCGGACACGACTGAGTGACTTTCACTTCATTTCATAGGCTTTCTATTTTAGGGGTTCATCGCAAGAACCCTAGAGCTACAAAGTGTGGGAAAACCACTTTTCTTTGCCAACCCTCTCATTTAAAAACTGTGGACACTTGAGGCCCAGAGAGAGTGTCCTTGGTGCACCAGGAAGGAGCCAGTGGATCCCTCCTTCCAGGACCAGCATGATCTCCTGACCCTGCCTCCCCGCCTCCATCTCCAGGGAGCTCTCTGTGCAGGGAGGAAAAAGGACTTTCTCAGGTTCGAATGTTTGCTCAGCTTCTCTGCTGCACACAGAGCCCCTGGCGCAGGAATCTTCTGCCTCCCCAGGCCTCTTTCCCACGGGATCTATCTGCCCCTGCACTGCGGCTCTTATGCAACTCCGCCCAGCCCCCCACCCCCATCTGCCACTCACACACCACGTTCCAGAGTCTCCGAGCCACCTCAGGGCCAGCTATTCCTCACTGTTAGTCTCACTGTGCAGGCAGAAAAAATAGGGCCCCTAATCCTTTTTTTTGAAATATGGACCATCCTGTAACCCCTGAACTGGAAGGTGAAGTCCTTTTTATAAAATAATCAATTAATAAATTGAATCTTGGTTGTGCTGGGTCTTCGATGCCGCATGGGCTTTCTCCAGTTGTGGTGGGCGGGGGGCTCCCCTCTGGCTGTGGTGCGCAGGCTTCTCATTACGGTGGTTTCTCTTGTTGCGGAGCACGGGCTCTAGGCTCATGGGGTTCAACAACTGCAGCACGGGGGTCAGGTAGTTGTGGCGCCCTGGCATGCGGGATCCTTCTGGACCAGGGATCGAACCTGTGTCCTCTGCAACTGGCAGACAGATTCTTAACCACTGGACCACAGGGAAGTCCCTGGAAGGTGAAGTCTTACTGGACTGCCAGGGAAGGCCCCAAGACCACTAATTCTCTCTGGCCTGTTGAGTATTCCAGCTCTGGAGACAGACACTGTAGCGTAGGGAGAAGGGTCACTGCAGCTCAGATGATGACTACAGAGCCCTCATTGGTGGGCCAGCCTTGGGGTGGGTGTGAGTGAGCCTGGGCAGTTTGTTTGGACTAGTGCCTCAGGAAGGCTGCTGCTTGCGGGCTATGCTGACACCCTGGTGCAATAATGCTGGCCTCCATGAACGAGGGCTAAGTAAATGCTTTGTAGGCAGTGAGGTGCCAAATTCTCACAACAGTTCTATGGGGTGGTGTGACTGTCTCTGTTCTACAGATGAGGAGTCTGAGGGTGAGAGAGCTAGGATGCTATGCCAGGCAGTCAGGCTGCAAAGCCTGGGTTCTTCCCACGAGAGGACTTCTTTTTCAACCCACAAAGGGTTAAGGCCATAACTCCCCCATCTGCATTGAGAACCTTCAGGCTCTGGGTTGAGGGCAGAAAGGCAAAGGTCCCTCTGTTTGGCCAATACTGGCTGATCCTGTTGCTCTGGTTCCAAAAAGAGAAACTAGCTAGATTGAGCAAGAGGGGCCTGGTATTGGTATTGGTTCTAAGGGCTCCCCTGCAGGCCTGGAAGGCTCTGTCAGTAAGTCCCCCAAGCCCAGTATTCAGAAGGGTTATTGGCTCCAACAATTTCCTTTAATCAAGACACAGAGAGGGCGGGGCCTGGCTGAAGGTCACACAGCACAAGTGTGGCAGAGCAGGCTAAGCTGGACCCTGCGACCCTAGAATACTTCGTGCAGCCCCTGTCTTCCCTGGCCCAGCCTAAGGACCCCCTGAAGTCCCGTGAGGAGGGTCTGATTGTCAGTGGTAGGGAGAGTGGGCTCAGCTGAGTGGTCTCCTGTGGTGTTTCAGAGATGCCTGCTCCCACCGCACGAGTGTGAAGACCCCTCCGTGAAGAGCCTGTGGTGCGCGGCCGCGGCACCGCTGCCCTCTGCTGGCTGCCTCGGTCCGGTCAGCTTGGCCCAGCCTATGCGGTGCTTCCAAGGCTGACTGGTGTGACCTGGCTGGCTGAGACCTAGACCTTGGCGTGCTACAGGTCAGGCAGTCCAGTCCCTCAGGCCACAGAGCAGGAAAATTGGGGCCCAGAGGCAAGAGAACAGGCATGATCAAAGTCATATGGCAGTTACATTAGTCCTGCCATAAAGGACTGCGTTGCCTTTGAAAGCAGCAAGTCTCCTGGCTGTAAAACAGGACAGATTGTCTAGGGGATGCTAAAGAAGGGGTTCCTGCTCCCAGCTGGTGGCTGGGTTCTGTCATCCTATGAGGCAGTCACGGAAACTGGCCTGTGCTCCAGTCCTGCTCCATCCTATACTGAGCAACCAAAGGCACGTGATTTAACCTCTCTGGGCCTCAGTTTCCTCATCTGTGGAATGGGTACAAAATCTCCTCTTTGCAAGGATGACAGCCAGGACCAGGCACACGCTCAATGAAGGCTGTCTGTGAACGTGCACCCACGACCTCAGCTGTGAACGCTTTGAGGCTGCGGGGACTCCCTCCCTGGAGGGATGGCAAGGGCTCTGCTGCTGTGCTTACGGGTTTTCGGTTTCTCTCTCCCGTCTCCTCTCATGCCTGTCTCCCTTCTCCTGTGTCCTGGCTGCCTCAGCCTTCTGTCTGTCCTCGACCAGATCAAGCACATTGCCCCACAGGGGAGGAAGGAGAAGCAGGTCCAGAGAGGTCTGACTTTGAGAGGGACTCCCAGAGAGGACAGTCAGCCCTGCCGCTAAGGGGAGGGCCCGGGAAGGAGCTGGTCCAGAAGAGGAAGTGGTACCTGGGCTGACGTTCCTTGGGAGAGGTTGCAGGTCTGCATCCTGGGGTCAGAGGGCATGAAAGGGAGGGTGGGGTAGGGGACTGCCAGCAGCCCAAGGCTCTTCAACCCAGGGCCCTGCCCTGGTATGGCAAAAATGTGTCCAGTTATTGCCTGAGGCTAAGTGGTTTTTAATTTATATCCTCCAAGTAAGCCGAATCCAGAGGAAATTGTTTCCAGAGGTCACTGAGAGGGTGAGGGCAACCTGGAGGGCTCAGCTAGCCCTTGGGATGGGAAGGGGCGCAAGTGTGTCTGTGTGTGTGTGTAGCGGGGGACCCTGCCTAGACCCCTTGGAATCGCTCACCTGTCCCATCCCATCTCTCTCCCGGGGCACAGCTGGGTTGAGGATGCTCAAGGGATAGGAGGGCTGGCGGCAGGGCCCAGGGCTCTTGCGGGGGCAGCGGTCCCAACCCTGGGACTGTAGCAAGCTGCTCCCCCAAATTCTGTTGCCTTGTTAGTAAAACAGGGGGTGATAAACCCTTCCCTGCCCTCTTGCATGGTCTTCACAAGGGTGCAAGGAGATGATAACAGGGAGATACGTGGGCACTGAGGGTGTCTTCTATAAACCACTCCCCGCGCCCCCTGCCAGCCTTTCCTGCTGCAGGATTTATAGTGCTCCAAGCAACAGTCACACTCAGGTCTTCACCGCTGTGGCCAGTGGTCTGAGTCCCCTTTCTGGCTGAGTGGCAGGTTGGGAATGGGGTGGGGCTCAGAGCTGGCCATTCACCCAAGTGTGTGCCTTCATCCGGGGGCACAGCCGGCCCTGGGCTTTTGTCTACACAGCTTCCTGTGCCTGGGAAGCCATGGCCTCATCCCCCTTCAGTCAGATCCTACAGTTTTCCCTGGGCTTCCTCCTCCACGAAGACCTCCATAATCCCTCCATCCTACCCTCCAGGGATGCTCCCCTGCAGAGCTCTTGTCCTCACATAAATTATATCCCACCACTCACCTGCTGAAGACCCGCAAGGGCTCCCCACTGCCCTTCCCATCACATCCAGACTCTTCTCAGTCTGCACCCTCGGGGTCAGCTCCCCTCTGACCTCTCTTGTACCCCTCTCCCACGCCTGTGATCCTGTCACCTGAGACTGTCATCAAGCCTCAGGGCCTTCGAACTCCCGAGTTCCCTCTGCTTGGACAAGCCTTCCCTCCCGTCTTCCCAGGCAGACTCCTTTTTGCTCTTTGGGTTGCATTGCCTCAAGACACTTTCTGATCACCATCCTGCTCCCTCTTACAGGGCGCTGGGGTACATCCTTAACTTACTCCTTCATGGGCCTTAGTGTCAGCCTCTCCCACAGAAAGCTAAGCTGCTTGCGAGAGGCCCACGCTGCTCACTGCACGCCCCTCCAGGGCTGAGTGTGGACTTGTGAATATTTGCTGAATGAATAGATAAATGACAGGGCCGTGGTGGGGCCCGTTACTGGTCATTTCATGCCCACCTGTCCAGCCACCTGACCGAGGCCATCACTGGCTTCAGCCTTAGGTCCCTGCATTCTCGAAAGGTCAAGCTCGGGGCAGGGAGCATGGCAGCCCTACCCCCTCCCTTCCTCACGACTACCAGCAGCTGGGAGTAACATCTGGCCCTGCCCTTGGGGCTTAGCCTGAGCCAGGATCCCACAAAGAGGATTAAGGGAGCTGGGTGAGGGAGGGGCAGCCCAGGGGATGGAGGAGGAGGAAGGCTGGGAAGTGCAGGCGGTTTGGCCCAGTGGCCCTGAGGGAGCCAGATGGTGTCAGCTTCGGACAAATGCAGAAACCTTGGGAAGGTCTCGGTTGCATCCCTGCTTGGCATCCCTAAAGGCCAGGAATATCCCCTCTAGAGATGGACGGGTCCCGACCTGAATCCCAGGTCCACTTCTAACTGGCTGTGTGAACCTGGGAAGGTACCCCCCACTTCTCAGCTCCCTCCTCTATACAGTGAGGATGAAGGCAGGACCAGTCTGCTCTGAGGAGCCGGGGAGAAGGCACATCCCGGGGCCAAGCTCAGTGTCGGGCACGGAGGAGGGGCTCTGCAGGGACGGCCTTTCGCCTCTCTCCTGTCTGGAGGTTTTTTCAGAAAACGTGGTGGCCTTGGGTTGTACCCACTGTTCCTGCCTGACGAGGCGTACATCTTGGCCCTTCCTCCCCAAGCGCTGGGGTAGCCGGGCTCCCCGGCAATCTGTTTACCCACATTCCCTTCAAAGCTGACTCTGGACGGTCTGAGCAGCTGTCCCCACTGGCCGCAGAGGTGCCCTCACATATATGGATACAGGCCACGTGGCTGGGGACAATCAAAGCTTTGAGCTCCTTCCACGTGGCTGTCAGCCAGCGAGCTCCTAAGCTTGGCAAATCAAACTGCTAGCTCTGGGCCTGGCCTCTGCCCAGCTTGGATCCTAGACCCTTACCAGGATGAGTTAATTTCAGTTTCCTGGATTCTGCTGCACATCTGGGCACTGGCACATTCTGCTCCATGTGCTTAGGACATTCTTGCTATCCTCAGGGGCTTGTGCAGGTTATCAGACTCCTACAGACGTATCAGTGGCGCTTTTCCTGTTTTCTGCAACCTGCCCCACCACCAAGATGGGTAACACTTCCCTTCTCTGAGTTCCCTCCACCTTATCATGATCTCCTCAGCCGTCTCTTCCCACAGCTATCTCCGCATTGAAGAGGGAATCAGGCTTGGCAAGGTGTTTCCCATCTTCAGTTTCCCAGGACTTAGCAGAGGGGATTGTGCATGATAAGTGGGAGATCAGTGTTTATTTGGATAGATGGATGGATGTAATAGAAGCTCAATAAATGCTTATGTGAATGAATAGATGAGTGGGCGACTGTAAAAAGAGCTCAACAGATGTTTACCGAAGTGAATGAATGAATGGGTAAAAAGAGGGTTGAAAACCTTCAAGAGTCTCTCTGCTTTATGTATGATGGAACATTTACTCTCATAAGTTTGGAACTCTTCAAAGTAGGATCGTGTCTTTCTCATCAAGTGTAAAGAATGCACGTAACCCTGAGAAATGTGTCTCCCCATCAGACTAGATTCCCTGCAGGTGTATGCCTGTCAGGGGTACATACAGACGGGTCTTCCCCTCCAGCTGCAGCCCAGCACATGAGTCCCCAGCCATCCTCCCTGGGTGCAGGCACAGGCCCGGAGGATGCAGACTCACCGTCAAACAGCCCATCAGGCTCTGCTCAAAGGGCCGCTGGAAGGCTCGCGGGTCTCCGCACCAGTCCAGCAACTCCGTGGCAGCATTGTGGAAGTTGGCGGGGTTCTGTAAGTGCTGTGGGAGAGAGAGAGGAGGCAGCGTGAGGCTCCAGCAGTGAGGCCAGTGCAGTGGGAGGGAGTCCGGGGCAGCAAAGATCCCAGGTTTCCCTGGGGAGGAGACCCACAGAATGGGGCAGGCCAGGATTAATGAGTTCTCTTAAACTCCTCATTCACTTTCCCCCTGAATCTCCACTCCAGCCTACTTTCTGATGGGATGTGAATTGTGGCCCCATTGCAAAGATGGAAAAACTGAGGTCTAGAAAAGGGCAATGACGTTAGATATTAAAATGTTTTCTGGATGCTGGCAGCGGGGGTTAGGAAGCCCTGTAGGGTTCAAGAGGGTGGTGTGTGGCTCCCATCCTTGGAGCTGGTTCTCCCTGAGTCAGGACAGACTGGCCCTGGAGATTCCTTATTGATGAGCACCCCCCAGCCCCACCCCCTGCCTCGCAAACCACCACCATCACCACAGCCCAGGTCTGCATGCCACCTGCTCTGGCTCCAGCAAGCCCTGCTGGAGCCAAATAGCAGAAGCAGGGGGCAGAGAAAGAGGCCTCCAGGCCACACTCAGCTGGGAAGGCACACTCAAGCACAACGCGCCCAGGTGATTGTCACGTCGTGATGAGGTGCCTGTGGCTCGGCCATTCCTGTTCCCCACACCTGGGATTCCTGGGCTCAGGGATGCTGGCGTCGCTGGGAGGGGACCCTGCCCGAGCTCAGGCCCCACCCAGTTATGGGGTCTAAGTCGACAGAGGCTGAATTCTGGTGCCAAGGCTTCTAGACTCTGCTTCAGAGCCAGGCCATGGGGCTGAAGAGGGGGAGGGGCTGCTGAGGCTATTCCTTCCTTCCTTAACACTCATCCGAGTCTTCCTAGGCCAGGCTGAGTTAGGCATGGAGTCTAGGGTAACGGAGCATGTTGGGGCAGAGTTGGAACTTCAGGGCTGAATGTGACTCCCTGTGAGGTCTCCAGCAGGACAGGCAGAAGGTGTCCACAGGGGCTGGAGTAGAAACCAGCTGCAAAGGGGATCCCCACGTCCTTGGTGCTGGGAGAGACTGGGAGCAGCAGCTGCCCTCGGACCAGTGACTTGCTCCCACCCTGCAGTGAAGGTCTGCCTTGGAGCCAAGGCCGGGAGGGGTCTTAGGAGCTGCCAGGTCCCAGAACTGCATGGCGAGCATGATGTGCTGGGGGAGCCCCTCTGGAGCTGGGGCCCTGGAGTCACACCGTCTTCACCCACAACTACCTACTGACCTAGGGCATCCCCTCCCCTCTCGGAGCCTCAGTCACCCTACCTGTAAAATGGGGATGGCAGATCATGGCTTAGTGGTGGGGATTTTTGTTTCCTTTAGAGTTCCGTGATTGCTATTACAATGTGGTTTATGAAAGACCAGATTTAAAAATGGATGGAGGAAAGAGAAACGCATCAGAGTATTCTCCCTCCATGGGAGCGAAGGGACAGGGAGAGGTGAAGGGGAGAAAGAGGGCAGGTGTGCAAGCCCTCTGTCACAGGGCCGTGGTGAAGATTAAACAAGAGGAGGCTTACACGGCCCCTGGCAGAGCGCCTGGCACGTGGGGCTGCCCTTGGCCCTGACTCTCTTCCAAAGGCTCCTCTGGAGGCGCAGCTGCACTCGGCACCTCCTGCCCTGGCTACACATACACACACATGCATGCATTCGCGCACACACACACACACACACACACACACACGGCTCTTTCTGCAGACAGAGCTCATTGCACATGAAGATAGGAGGATGTCCATGGCTAGAAGCAGACCCTCTGAGCAGGCAGCAGTAGGCCCTCTGACTCCTGTGTCCTCTCTAAAACCTGCCCCCTCCAAGGCCATGGGCAGCATCTGGTCTCCGCGTGGAAAGCCATGCAAATCGGTTAATCCCCTGCCCAGCAGCCTCCCTCTGCTAACCAAGTTATTCCGTTTATTTACGTGATGTCACACCCAATTAACAGGGTCAGCAACCACCGCATGGTGCTCTCAGAATTGCCCACCCACAGCATCCCATCTTTGACATCCCTTTTTGGGGCTTTAGGCTTGCAAGGGGTCTCCAAGACCAGTCTCATGGGTCCAGTTTTGCTTTGGCCCCAAGCAACCAGCCTTCCATATCTGGCCAGCCCACCTCTGAGCTTCTCCACTCTCGCCCTAGCCAGTTCATGAGGTCTTTGGTTTGGGCTATGGGAGGTGACTCGTGGGTGCAACTCAGTGGTACAAAAGACCTCAGGCATCCCATTTGGTAGCTACTGCCCAGCGGCTGTGTGGCCTTGGCCAAACCTCCACCCCCTCTGTGCTTCTGTCGTCCATTTAGAGACTCTGAGGTGGCCAAGGGATGCAGTGAAATGAAGAGGACCCCATCTCAGCCACTGAGCCTCACAGCCCTGGCTGTATTCTTGAGATTCAGATCTCTCTTCTGCAAAATGGGGTGGGGACAGCACGCAGGGCTGTGCAAGGCGTAGAAACAACATCCGTAACGGCATTCCCATTACAGAGCAGGTGTCAGGCAAGACTGTTATTGCTTGGTACACTAGGACCTCTCTATGGCTTCTCGTTTCTCCTACAAACTCCTCCAGAAAAGAGTTAGTGCCCCCTTCATCTCCAGAACCCCCCAAACTGGCATGAGGCCAGGCCCATGCAGAAATGGTTTGTGAGCAGTTAGCTGTCCAAGGCATGCTATGTGTCCAGAGCAGACCAGCAATCGGTTAGCTTCAGACTAGGTCCCCAGTGGTACCTGGAGGGGCCAGGACTGGGTGGGGTGAGCTTGGCCACTCCTTCATGATCTGGGGATGGGAGTACAGATGTGAATCACACACAGAGTCCTCCCTGGCTGCGGCTGTTACTGGATGCTAATACCCACCCCCAACACACACCAGGAATCCAGGTCTTCTCTGTAATTCCTCAGAAGACCTTCCTGGGCTATATCCACTGGCCACTGAGTCTCTTGGAGCAGGAGCTGGGGATACCAGTGCCCAGATGAAGTGATGAATGCATCTTATCAATTCATCTGTGACTCAAATGACCCATCCATCCATCTACCCATCCATCCATCCCAAAATGAATCAGTTCATCCATGCATCCATCCACGTGTCCACCTACCCATTCATCCATTCCCTACTTTATCCATCACTCGTCCATCCATTCATCTACCTGCTTATCTTTCATTCCATCCAGAGTTTATCCAACCACCCACTTATCCGTTCATTCATCATTTCTTTACCTATCCATCATTTATATCCACCCACCATCCACTCACCTAACTGCCTATCCCTGTGTCCACCCATCTATCCATCCATCCATCCCTTAGCTACTGATCTGTGAGTACCCACCCCAACCTCATTCTTCCCCAACCTACTTAGGCCCCACCCTGGCCTGGACTCTGTTGCCGTACGATGAATACAGCTCATCCTCTGCCCCTGAGGAACTCAGGCTGGAGGGAGACCTGATGCACACCCTGCGGGGCTCATAGCTTAAGGGAGAAAGAGCAGGATGGGAGCGGTAACTGGGTGCCCAGGGAGCACCAGGGCTCAGGAAGGGGAAGTGCAGAGACTCAAAAGAGCACCTGAGGTTCAGGGAGGCTGCTGTGCAGGAATTAGTTGATTGGCATGGCTTTGCACGTGGAGCCCAGATGTGCCTGTGGGGACAGTTTAGGGCATGTCCTAGAGAGGGCACCCGTTCTCCCAGCACCTGAAGCTGAGAAAGCAGAAAGGCAGCTGAGCCAGAGGTCTGGAGAGAGGACGGACAGACGGCTGGGTGCTCGGGGGCTGGCAAGTGCCAGCAGTGGTGAGAACCAGGGCGGGTGGACAGGGAGGGCTGCGCTGTAAGTCAGGCAGGGTGGAGAGTCAGAGGCTCTGAGGCCCCGATGGGAGCCGCAGCTCCACCAGCCAGAGGGAGGCACAGCCAAAGCATGCATCATCCTCAGAACATGCAGACCTTTCTCTTCTGATCAGTCTATGGGATGTCTGAGAATCAACAGTCTTCAGTCACCACGGCTGCCCTCTGGGGCAGCTGAGGAGCAGACAGACATCAGCGCTGAGCTGTGTCTGACTGGAGATGCGGGAGCAGCGTGGAGGATGCAGGGAGCTCTGGACAGCCCAGGGGCATCTGGACAGCCTGCTCACCCTCACAGAGGAGCCACAGTCTGGCCCAAGCACAGAGCTATATAGTGCGTTTGTTTGTGTGTGTGCGCACGTGCAGACGTGTGTGGGGGGGTAGGTCAGGCGAGGACAGTGGAGGCAACCCCTGGCTTTTAAGCAGATCCAGGACCCAATGGCTGGGCTTGCATCACGATGCCCATTTACAGACGATGGGAGATGAAGTGGCAACTTAATCAAGGTCAGGAAACCAGCGAGTGGTGGAAGGGAGACTCAGGCTTACTGACTGGTGAATCTGAGCCCGTGTGCCACGCTTGGAGAGGCTGCTCCTGGGTGGGCTCTGGCCCCTGCTGGACCCCTGGGTGGCCCAGGGGGTAAAGGGCTCCCTGATTCTTGCAGAGAATCAGATGCAGGGAGAAAAGTCAAGTTGTGAGTAGGTTGTAGGGGGAGCTGTTTGCCCAGCAGCACATAGAGGGCTCGGGCACAGGGGCTTGACTGTATTACTGGGGGTGGAGCCACTGACAGCTGATCCCTCCTGGGCGGGAGAAACTGGGTCAAAGGCAGAGCTGGGAGAGAGCCCCATGGAGCCTAGAGGAGGAGGAGAAGGAGGAGGAGGGACGGGCAGGGGAGGAGGAGCCCATCGTCTGGTTTCTATTCTGTGACCGTGAACAGAGGCGTAATTGGCGTTTGGGAGAGCTGTTCGGCTGAGTTCAATCTGTAACAAGTCGTCTTCAATTTCCTCTCCGCAGACCCAGGGCCCAGGCTTCCGAGATTGCTCTGCTTGATGCTAATGAGAGGACACACATCCCTCACTCCCGCCGACTAGCCTCAGTTCCACTGGGCCCTGGGGATCGGGGAGGGCAGGCAGGGTGGGGGTGGGGCTGTGAGCTCTGCCCCTGCCTCCCCTGGGGGGTCCTGAGGCTGGAGGCCTACACTGGCTCTTTAACTGCCAGCTAAGCCCACCTAAGCCAGGGGCCTCTCCCCAGCACTCCCCTCCCCTAAGACATCCCTGTCACTGAGACACCAACGACAACGCCCCCCACCACAATTAGCAGATCATCTGCCACCAGGCCAGGCTGCACGCTCCGCTTGTAATGTCCTCAGAGCATCCTATGAGGATGGCCTTACTGGACCCACTTGACACAGAAAACTGAGGCTCAGAGAAACAGAGGGCCAGGCCTGATCTCAGCGACCACACTGTGGGTACACGGAGGAGTGAGGATTTGGCCTCGGGTCTGTTTGATGTCAAAGCCTCTACTCCTTCGCTCTATCTCCTCTTTCCTGGAGTAAAATATCACCAGAGTCTGTGCACGGACATGCTGCCTTTGGCTTCCGGGAGGCTGAGCCCAGAGGGAGGGCGCATCACTCCTGATCACCACTGGGGGGCGCCTGCCTGCCCAGGCTCAACCAGGCTTCTTAAAGTGGGGACTTCTGAGCCCACTGTGAAGGATTCCTACGTCTGAATAATCCAGACAGAGAGCGTGTGTGCGTGCTAAGTCGCTTCAGTCGTGTCCGACTCTGTGGGACCCCATGGATTGTATCCCGCCACGCTCCTCTGTCCATGGGATTCTCCAGGCAAGAATACCAGAGTGGGCTGCCATGCCCTCTTCCAGGGGATCTTCCCTACCCAGGGATCAAACCCGTCTCTTTTGCCTCCGCATCGGGAGGTGGGTTCTCACCACTAGTCACCTGGGAAGCCCTGGCAGGCACATCACCTCTAATGCTTGGTGTGAGCACAGGCAGCGGGGGGCGGGGGGGGGGACTTGCACCCTCGGGGACGAGGCTCTCCCTGCACCAGCGGGGCTGTACTCTGTGACTTCAGGCAACAACTCTTCCCCATTCTGTGCCTCGGTTTCTTTTTCTGTAAGATGATTGATTTTCCAAGACCTTTCCTTTTCTATTTCTTTACAAAGAGCCACTAGAGCAGACAGGCGGGGAGCTTGGGTCTGGGAGAGACATTAGGCACTTTATTGCATCCTCAAAACAACCCAGAGAGCACAGCAGAGCCCAGAGAGGGCATGACACTGCTTCAAAGTCACACAGCTGGGAAGGGCAGGGAAGGGATGAGACGGAGCTGGCACTTGAACTCAGCGGAGTGATTCGAATGTGAGACTGGTCCACGCCAGTTCTCACGAGGTGGGTGGTCGGGGAGCCTCAAGCAGTCGGCCCTTGCTGACCCTCACCTCCACCCAGCATCCCAGGCGCTTACCACACAGTGCCCACCAGCGCCCCCTCTGCTCTGCCCGCCTCGGTGCCCTGCCCTTGCGGGCGGCGGGAGCCCGGCTGCACACCCACCTGCTTGATGCACTGCAGCCGGTCGTTGGTCTGTTGGATGTGCCTGTCCATAGAATTCATTCTGGCCGTTTCGCTGGGCTCTACCCGAGAGCCATGAACGGCGTCCAGCCTGTGAAGACAGAGGACAGTGGGTGTCACCGGGGCTGCGCCAGGCCCGCCGGCCTCTGCCCCGGGGCAGCCCTGGGCCGGGAGGAGGAGCTACGCCTGTGGCTGCTCAACCTTTCTCCAGGCTCAGCGCTGGGCTCGGGGCAGGAGGCGTTCCTGGGTGTTCCTCGTGGGTGGCTCGTGTGAGCACTGGGCAGGCATGGCCACCTTGCTTGTCTACACACACGCGTGTGTTGGGTGGCGATGGCGGCAACGGCAGCCCCATCTTCGGGTTCTTGCTGCGGGACTTAGGCCGCTTGCCGGGGCTGTGTGTGCACGTGTGTGCCGAGATCGCCCCGTGGGACAGCCTGACTGCGCATGTGTCGTTTAAGGCACCAATCCTGCCGTGGGTGCCCTCCCCGCGTCTCCCATGCCTTGGAGTCTACAAACCACCATTTTATGTTTCCCCTTTGCTCTCCCAGGAAAGAAAGAGGGTAGGCAGCCATCAGCACCACTTCCCTTTTCCAAACAAGAAGACTGAGGTTCAGAGAGGAAGGGAGTTACCCCGGGTGGCACAGGGAGCCCGACTCGGGCCCTGGGACTCTGACTGCCAGTTCCTGGCCGAGTGGACGGGGCACAGGCTCACTCTTCCTGAATGATGCTGGGGCTGGGGCAGGTGAGCGTGTGTGTGACGAGGTCCCCTCAGTTCCGCAAAGCCCGTGGAGCCCCCAGGCTTCTCCAGGGAGGCCATGAGCGCGAAGGCAGAGATGGAGGAGAGGCAGACAGATGGAGAGAGGTTCAGCTCTGGCCCTCCCCCTGCTCAGGAGTCCGGGTTCCCAGGCCTCAGCAGAAGTCTGCTCCTCACTGGCTGTTTGTCCCCTCATAACCCCGGGGCATTTCTGGCTGCAGACACAGGGGACTCAGCAGAGGTTCCCCCACCCCTGGCTTTCGCTGCTATCCCAAAACCTGCCCCCCGAAGGCCTCTCTTCTCTGGCCATGTCACCAAACGTCCCATCCACCAAGCACTTGCTGTGTACTGGGCCCTTGCATTCTCTCCTCAACTCCTCATACCCGCTCTGTAAGATCAGAATTGTCTGCATTTTACAGATGAGGAAACTGAGGTCTGAGATCTCCCGTGGCAAGTGGCGGTTTGGACTGTGTGTCTGCCTGTCTGGACTGTGTGTCTGCCTGTCTGCTCCCACGTCCTGTCTCTCTGCCCCGACCCTGGTTCAGGAAGCCGATCGTCTGCCTGACTGCAGCCTTGGGAAGAAGGCCCTGTTCCTCTTCCAAGGAGCTCTTCACTGCACAGCTCTTCTCAAGCACTTCTTATTGTTCCATTTGTGCTTGAAAAGGCGACTCATTGGCGTGGTTCAAAAATCACAGGGGTCCAGGGTCATGCTGGCCTTGTCCCCTGCCCCCAGGGACCCTTCTGGAGAGAACCAGTGTCATCTGTCTCCTTCTGAAGGACTCAGAGAAGCAAATATCTATGTGTACTATCCTCTGCCACCCCTTAAAACACATAAAATGATAGCATTCTGCACACACTCTCCGGACCTTGCTATTTTCCTCTTAACGATATCTCAAAGTGTATTCCACATCAAGACATAAAGAGCCTTTTCATTTTTTAATGGCTGCACAGCATCCCAGGCACTGATGAGTTATTTATCCAACTGCCATCTGAACATCCACCCCGGCCAGGTGCTGTTCTAAGGCCTGAGGCCCTAGCCAAGGCCCTTCTGCTCCAGGGGCTCACCCTCTAGCCCAAGATGAGGCCTGCACTATCCCCAGATTTCTTCACTGCAAACAGTGCCAGAGTTTTATATCGGCCACATCATCATGTGTGAATTAATCTAGAGGACACACTCCTGGAAGTGGGGTTTCTGGGTCATTTGGGCATCTGTACTTTGATCAGTGCTTGCTGGGTTCATCTTATCTTGTAGCTCTCCAGCAAAAATGTAAAAATGGGGGTGGCATCCCTACATTGATCTCCTCCACCCTCACTCTGCCAGCGTCCTTCCTAGCACACATTTACACACCCAGATATGCAACTTCTCCACCACTTATCCATCTGGATGCTTATCTGCCCATCCGTCCGCCCATCCATCCACCCACCCCATCCATCTTTATTCTCCGCTTGTCCATCCTTGCATGCTTCCAACTCACCCAGCAAATACTTGTCAACATCTTATACTGTGCTAACTCTATGGAACATGGTGAGGTGAAAATGGAATCCTTTTCTTGAGCTCATGGGACTCTTGGTCCAAGCCTGTATCTATTCCACGTCACCTTTTATATGACTGGTGAACTCTTCTTATGTCAAGGACATGCTGGTCTGGGCACTAGGCAAAGACATGGTTACTATATCCTCACTTTACAGATGAGGAAACTGAGGCTCGAAGGTGCTCCCTCAAGCACCACATGGTACCCAAAGAGCTGGGCCTTTCCAGCCCCCACCCAGGGCACGAACGAACACTGGTTGCCAGGGTCCCCGTTACAGACTGCTGTTTCCACAGCTAGCAGGGCAGGGGTGCTGAGCCAAAGTGCCCCATTAAAAAGGAGGAGTCTGAAGGGAAGTCAGAGGAAACCCCAGGCCTGTGCAGACCTCAACCCCCTGCCCACAGGCAGCAGCCAACCAGGACAAAAGGCCTGCGCCGGCCCATGTGGCCAGCAGGGGGTGCTGTTGATGAAGATAACTGCCCGGGGGGTTAGGAATTGGAACTGTGGAAATTTGGTGAGGGATCGCAGATGGTAAAAGCGTCTGCCTATAATCCGGGAGACCCGGGTTCAATCCCTGGGTCGGGAAGATCTCCTGGAGAAGGAAATGGCAACCCACTCCAGTATTCTTGCCTGCAAAATCCCATGGACAGAAGAGCCTGGTGGGGCTCTTCACAAAGAGTCGGACACGACTGAGTGACTTCACTTTCACTCTAGGTGGCCTCGCAACAGTCTCTAGGTAGGAACTTTTCCCAGGATGGGCACAGCATTTTGTTTATAGAGTCAGAGGCCTAGCGGGGTCTTGATAAGCGCCTGTAGAATGACTGGGGGCTCCAGCCCACCCAGGGCAGCCCCAAGCAGGCACCAAACCCACCAAGACAGCCACCTGGGGGGCCAGAGGCTGTCCTTCCCTGTTGAGTCGCAAGCAGGGGGCCACAGGCTTCCCCTGAGGAAGGCAAACAATAAAGGGGAGAGAGCCTGTCCAAGTTTGGGTCTGTCTCTGCACTGACTCTTGCCCTGTACCATCTGGAGGCCTGTCTGATCTGAGACAGCGCCTGGATTCAAAGATGCTCAGGATGTCACTGACCAAAGCTGCCTTGAGTTCCTCCACCACCTCGAGTTCAGCTGGTTTTATTCTTGGGGGGCCTGCGGCCCACCTGGATTCAAAGATGCTCAGAATGTCACTGACCAAAGCTGCCTTGAGTTCCTCCACCACCTCGAGTTCAGCTGGTTTTATTCTTGGGGGCCTTTAGACACAGGGGGCGTGTCTAAAGCCACACAGCACCTCTGAGCTAGAGCGAGATCCCAGGGGGCTTTACTCCCAGGCCAGGGCTCCGTGTTGTAGGAACCAAGACATGAATGGCTGGGCCTGGGACACCTGTGAGACCCAGAGGTTGACAGGAGAGACACCACACGTCCCAGGGACAACTGCAAGTCATGTATGTCTCAATCTATGAAAGAACAAAATGTCCAGTTGATTAAGGAGACACTCACAGGAGAGGTGACACTTGTAAGCCGCCAAGATCGGCGGAAAATTGGGGCTGTTAACACCCGGAATGGATGGGCTGGTGCTGCCGGCCCATGAAGGAAGAGGGCCAAAGCCTAGAAGGCTAGAGATCACAGACACGAGGAGAAGAGGGGTGCTGAAGGAGGCATGGGAACGGTGGCTCCCTGAGGGGCAGTGTGAGATTTCCCATTAGTTCTGCACCTGCTGTGTTCAGGCTCTAGGCCAGGCCCTGTGCACTGCTAATTCACTTAATCCTAAAAGGTTCAGAGAGATGAAGTGACTTTCCCAGGGTCACACAGCTGGGACGGTGTTGGGCTGATTCAAACCCTCCGCTTTCCAATCCTCCAAGACTGGAGGTCGGAGACTCCTGGAAGTCCCCACCCAAGACTGTGCCTGAGCCCAGAAAGATGTGCCCCTGGAACCTGTCCACACCCATCCACTTGCTTCCAAGGCCATCCCAGTGCCGCTGGGCTCCCTGCATGCTGGCCGGTGCGGGAAAGTGGGAGTGCTCAGCGGCCAGCAGAGGTCGCCCTCCACCACAGGAGCGCTGCTGGGCTTGGCTGCTGCCTCCCTCCTTCCAGCTTGGACACCTCTAAGCCTTTACGAGTCGCTACAAATCCTCAGTGGCGGCTGTAACTCCAGCACCCACTGCGGCCAGGCTCCCTCCCAGCTGGAGATCACTGGTGGCCAGGTCCTGGGTGTACCCATGCCTTGGCCCTTCCTGCCATCTGTTTGCCTCCGAATGGAGAGTGGGCTCAGGCGGTCCACCCCTGTGGTGCCGGGTCCTCTGTCCTGGTCTGAGCAGCCCCCAGCCAGCAGGGGATGCAAGGCTAGTCAGTGTGGGAGCTTGGAGGCAGCCCAGCTCTGCCACCCTCCTTGGTTTTCCCATCTGTAAAACAAAGCCTAGCTGGCTGCTGGCGGCTCTTCAAACTCAACATCTTAGAATTTTGGTGTCAGGAGCTCCAGCTGTTTGGAAAACGCCATCTCAACAAGTGTAAGATGGCTTGACTCTAGAATCGCAAAGGCTGTCTCAAGGCAGGCCTGCGGGGAGCCTGCTGGCCCAGGAAACTCTGGGCCAAGCTTTCATTTCGCACGACTCACCACTAGTAGGGGAGTTCGGGTGAGTCCGGCCTCAGGGGAGCTCAGCACAGAAGATGCGCTCAAGGAAAGCTTGCTGCCCTCAGGCAAGTAGGGCGGCTCGGAGAGTAGACTGTGGAGAACTGGAAAGGGCGCCTGGGGACCACATGTCCTGGTGGGATGGTAGGCAGGGGCGGAGAGAGGGGATGGACACAGGGGAAGAAGGATGAGTGGGACTGGAACCCACCTTGCGGGGCCTAAGGAGAGACCTGGGCCACCTCCTGGCTCCCTGGCAGATTCTCACCTGGTCTAAAATGCTGGAGGAGGCACATGGCCCTCATAGGCTCCTCCTTAGAAATACTGAGTTGCTCTAATCTGCTCCATGGAAAGTGCGGCCCTGGAACCTTGGAGGCAGCTCCCTAGGGCTAGGATCAGGGGTACTAACATCAGGCTGTTTTATTTTCCCCTTTTGAGGTCAACAAGTTAACTGGTACACTTAACAAACAAGAACTCAGCCGAGAGGCTTCTGCATCTGTGTGTGCACAAACACATGCTTATGTACCCCATTTGCACACTTAAGTATAGGTACACACACACACTTGAGTGCTGACCCAGACGCACGGAGTACACACATCTCCTGACAGCTTGCACAGGCAAGTGGCGGGTCCCCAGGGGAGCCGTGTGAGCAGTGGTGTGCAGAAACGATTCAATCGCCATGCACATCTGCAGCTCGGGTCCCCTGGGACGAGCGGGGCTGGCAGCAGGGGAGAGGGGGGCTGTACCTACAGTCTGCAGAGCAGAGGCTGCATTCCAAGACATTGTCATGGCCAAGGAGCTTGGGATGCGCCTGCTGCTCAGTGTGGTGGGAGACCTGGGGTTCCAGGGGATGCATCCTGGTCGGCTGGTTTACCAGCTCTCAGACTCCAAGACAGGTGGATGTTGTGGGCCCTGGGTTTAGCAGTGACCTCTGTGTGACAGTGTCAGCCCCTGTCTGGCCCCCACCTCCCACTATTCCCTGCTGATCCCATATCCTCCACGTGGGGCTGCTGCCTGCCTCTGGGACCGTGTTCTGAAGATCACACCTCTAGGTCTTTACCTCTGTGCCTCAGCCCACAATGCCTAGCCCCCTCCATCCATCAAGGCTTGGTTCGGGGGTCACCCTCTTGGCTGGTTTCCCCCAGCAAAGCCACTCACTTCGATGTCCTCAGTGCCCCATCACGAACCCCCGATTTGGTGGTACTAGATGAGGGAGAGGTCTTTGCATCTGGCACCCCATCAGTTGAGATGTCTTCTAGTTGTGGATTCCCAGAGTCTAGCCTAGTCTAGGGCCTGGTACTCAGTGGGTGCCCAGCAATGCTCATCAGATGGATGGATGGATGGGTTTTCAGCAAGGAGTCGGTCCTAATCGGAGGATCTCATCAGGGAGACTCTGATGAGTCAGGCTGGGGCTCCCAGAGAGTGATCCATGTACTGCTAGTGGAACAAGGGTGATTTTAGGTGGTCCATGGACCAAGACTTCACATTTCCACAGTGAAGTGTCTGGGCTACAACAGTGATCACTGGCGAGTCTGTGGATATTATTATTTGGGATGGGGTTAAATATGGGAGGGTTGGCACACCTGGAACGATTAAAGGACCATTTTAAACATAAATGGTATGAAAGAGACGGAGGTTAAGAAAGCACTGATATAGTTGGATGCCTTCCTCATCTTAAAGTAAAGGCGCTCAGAGAGGTGTAGCAGGTCTCCAGGCACGCTGCTTGGAGGCAGAGGAAGAAGGCGATGGTGAAGCAAACTAGTCGGGGTCACTCTGTGCCCTGGCCCAGGGAAGTCAGGGAGGAGGGCAGAGGGGCAGGCACGAGTGGGGGGAGGGAAGAGGCAGCTCCAGGCAGCTGCCCCGACCAGCTGCTTCCCATTCGTGGCCAGGCCGCTGGAGCAGACCCTGGGGCCAGCTTGTGGCCTTGCTCTTGGTGGGGTCCCTGGATAGGGGTGGGCCCTGAAAGCCAGACCTTCTTGGCAGGGAGGCTGTGGGAGGGCCCTTTATCTTCCCAAGCCCTCATCTCTCAAACAGGAAGATGTATCCCCTCCCTTCCCACTGAGCGGAGGAGCTGAGTAAGTGAAGTCACGCAGGGCACATTGTTCTGAAAAGGGAAATCCTGATTTGGACAACAGTCTCTTCCAAACGCAGGACCCCTCCTTAATTTGGGGAGTGCCCCTTGTGCCAGGACTGGACAAAGCTGCATACCTGTGGCCACAGAGTTCAGACGCTCTGACTTGGCATGGTTGCTGGAAGGGTGGACCCACTTCTCTTGATGACCCAGTCTCCCAGCACCCGCCTTCCCCTACAGGAACCCCCACTGTCAATGGTGGCTAGTGGGACAACACCATGTACACCCTGGGTGCTTCAGAGGGGCCCCTCCAGAGGGCAGGGAGGTGCACCTGACAACCTGTTCCGGGACACGAGAGCTGATCCAGAGGAGAGGATGGCTGACTTGGGAGGACACGTGCCAGTGTCGTTCTGACAAAGGTGCCAGCCCACTGTCCCCACCCGCACGTCCTGGGAGTCCCAGCTGCACCCAGGTGTGCTCATCTCCCCAGGGCCCATGACGCCTTAGCCGGCCCAGGTCGTACTCTCTGGGTCAAAACCTCCCACCACCCTCTGGCCACACTCCAGGTCCATGGCCTCGCAGTGAACTTTCACTGACAGCTTCTCTGCAAAAGGTGAAAGAGGGCCAGCTTTCGTCCTGGGTCAGGTTGCTGGGTTTCCTCTCCTCCCCAAGGCTATGCCACCTCTGCTTTTTGTTTCCTCCAAATGGAAAGAGAAGCAGAGCAAGGGCTGTAGCCCATGGGGTGGCAAGAGAATGACACCATTCGGCAACTGAGCAACGAATGGACTTATCCTTGCCAGACGCTAGGCTCCCTACGCGCATCAGCTCGCTCTAAGCCCCAGAATCCCGCTGTGATGCTCCAGTTATTATTACCATACTACAGAGGAAGAAACGGAGGCTCAGAGAGGTAGAATGACTTGCCCAGGGTCACACTACCAAGCAGTGGCAGTGCCAGGACTTGAACCCAGGCTGGTTACACAGCCCATGAGGTTTCACTGCATCATGCTCTCCGTGCGAACGTGGCAGGCTTCCTCAACATCTCTGCCTGTGACAAAGGCGACTGTCACTGAAGAGCCAGGGAGTCACGGTCCCGCCTGATGCTGTCTGGGCCGCAAGCCTTCCCTAGGACAGCCGTGCTCAAGCAGCAGCCCTGACTTGGCTTTGTTTTAAGGCTCTTACCTGTGATTCCCAAGGCTCAGATGCCATGAAGCGGGGAAGGGGGAAGGCAGAAACAATTCCCTGGGGAACTCAGAAGCCATAGTGTGGGATAAAGTTGGAGGTGGAGCCAGGGTCCCCTGACTACCAGCTGGTGTCCTATAGAAGGCTGTAAATGCCCTGAAGATGCCTACAGCTCCAGTTCTAGGGACAAAACGGTGTTCTCCACCATCTCTTCCTTACCCTAGCTCCTCGAGCCTCCAAATCCACCCGCCTGGCATTCTCCAGGAGCTCCAGACAGGGGTGGGGCAATGGCAGGTCCAAGGGAGAGTCAGTATAACTAGATGAGCCCTTAAGAAGCACACGGCACACAGAAGGTGTGTGGTGTAAGGATGCTGCCCCTACCTCCTGCACCCCTGACAGGCCTGGCTAAACAGTCACCATTCTTCCACTGGGTCCACACACGACCCAGCCAATCGTCCACACACCCTTCTGCCCAGGCATTCTTAACCACTTGGTGCCAACATATGAGGAGAAAACCCCTGGGCACCTCCATTTTTAAAAGGAGGGTGAACAGAGGCTCAGAGTGGGGAAGGCTTAGCTGAGGGGCACCAGCCAGTCAAGACATGAGCAGAGATCTGCGTGCGAATTTCCCAGTCCCCAATTTAGTCCTCTTTACCCGAAACTGGGAGTCAGAGCCAGGCTCTTCTCGAGCTGAGAGCCCACGTTCGGACCACATAGGCAAACCAGCCACATGTCAAGCAACCTTCCATCCGTCACAGCCTCACAGCAGCTGGTGGGCAGTATTAGCCTATTTTGCAGAGGAGAAAAAGGAAGGCTCAGCGTGGGTGGGTCGTTACTCCCCTATCATGCAGGACTAATATGGGCTGGTCTAGGGCTGCAGCTGTTTCTCCTGAGCCTGGGCTTTTATTTTTACTAACTGGGTATGTCTTCTCTTTTAGTGAGTTGCTATGAGCTGTCAGATTTGTTTAAAAATTTCTCAAGAAAAGGGAGGTGGGGAACAGAGGAATCAAAAAGCAGGCATTTATTTGACTTAAAAGTGGTAGATGGTAAAAAGCCAACCAACCAACCAACACAAAACCAGTTCTCATGGCTTAGATCTAGAATGGATCTGGGGATCTGCTCAGACCCATTGTTCACAGAAGAGGAAACTGAGGCCCCGGGCAGGGGTGTGGGTGGAGGTACAGCAGAGCCTTGAGCCTCTGCTACAGGTCAGAAGTGGGGCTGGGGCCACACTCAGCCCTCGGGAGCCTGGGCTGCCCTGGAGGTCTCGGCTCTCCCAGCTCCATCCACAGCCAGGCCCCTCCTGCAGGTGTCTGCCGAGTGCACACCTGTGGCCCAGGATAGCACAGACAGGGACCTGCCCCAGGGAGCTCTCGGGGGTCTCCAGGTGTGGGTAAGGAAGGACAGGGTGACCGCGGCAAGCCATGCCAACCCTGACGGCGGCAAGGGCTCTGCTCCTAGTGGGAAGCATCTGTGATTTTATTTCTGCAGAAACCCTGTGAAGTCCCCATGGCTCCTTGGGGATTTCTGGCATCCCAGCTGGGCTGATGCTGGCACACTGACCCCGTACATCCAAGCCTGTGGTTGCAAAGGGGTGAGTCAGCTGGGTCTGGTGTCCATCACCCTGCTTGTCATCAGATCTGCACTCAGGGAATCTCTGGGTGTTGAGGGACTCAGGGACTAAGCCACCCCAACTCATGCTGGGAGTGGGGGCCTCATCTCTGGGGCCCTTCGGGGACAAGCTGGGTACCCCACAAGCAACCTGAAAACATGCTTCCTGAGTGTCTACTGAGAGACAAGGATTTACACCAAGCGCTCCAAAACCGAGTGCTGACTTGACACTCTGACTGTGCAAAGCACTCTATAGTTTACAAAACCCTGGTGTCATAACCTCATTCGACCCTTCTTGTTCAGTTGCTCAGTCCTGTCTGACTCTTTGTGACCCTATGGACTGCAGCACTCCAGCCTTCCCTGTGCATCACCAACTCCTGGAGTTTGCTCAAATTCATGTCCATTGAGTCAGTGATGCCATCCAGACCACCTTATCCTCCGTCATCCCCTTCTCCTCCTGCCTTCAATCTTTCCAGCATTCGGTCTTTTCCAATGAGTCAGCTCTTTGCATCAGGTGGCCAAAGTTTCAACATCAGTCCTTCCAATGAATATTCAGGGTTGATTTCCTCTAGGATTGACTGGTTTGATCTCCTTGCTTTCCAAGGGACTCTCAAGAGTCTTCTCCAGCACCACAATTTGGAAGCATCAATTCTCAGGTGCTCAGCCTTCTTTATGATCCAACTCACATCAGTACATAACCCTTGTTATCACCTCATTTATGTGGGTAATATAGCTTAGTGGATCAGGTCACCAGGCTGCTTAGGTTCAAATCCTGGCTCTTTCATGTGCTAGCTTCTGTGACCTGGGGCAAAATGCTCTCCTCTGAGTGCCTCAGGCATCTGTAAAATGGATGCAGTAACAATGGTCTCAACTTCATAGGCTGCTGAGTTCGTTAAATGAGTCAGCGAATAGGAAGCACTCTGCACAGCCCCAAGCACGTGGGCCCCAGCTCTGCTCAGGACCAGGTGGGTCTTATCATCTCCATCACAAGCAGGAGGAAAGCAGGGCCAGAGAGAGGAGGCGGTATCCGCTAGGGGGGTGGGGGGAATTAAAAGCCACCACTCTAGATGTTAAAGACCGTCAACTTTTCTCCCTCCATGCACCCTCACACAGGCGCCTCTGGGAACCACCCTGCGTCTCAGAGCCAGGTGCCTTTGAGGACGTGGGTGGCTGAGGCAGGGGCCTGTGCCCACCGGCCAGAGTGCTGGGTGGGGGGATTTGTCCTTGAGGCAAAGGCCAGTCCTGAAAAGCTCAGGAGGACAGAGGGATAGGGTCACTGCTTCAGGACAGATGGACAGAGTGCTGCCGCTCCAGAGCGGCACCGGACACCCATGCAGTGTCCAGGTGGGCAGTGCCACAGGAGGAGGCGGGGGACCAGAGGAGAAACGCTGCCTCTTCTGGGAAAAGGAGGGGAGCAGCCAGGACACTGCAGATCAGGCTGCCTGTGGTGAGTTTCGCGGAAAAGGGTCCTTCCTGACGAAGGATCCTCTGGTAAGACTGGCTGGGGAGAAGCTGCATATTCCAACCACCATTGGTGAGGAGGAAGCACATTTGCACATAAAGGGCCTTAGAGCATCTGGCTTTTCCCAAAGTGACTGGAGTGCAAAACAACTTTTTCCACTAAACACATTTTAAAATCCCATAGACTAGTTTTCCCTGGAACTGGCTTTGACAAATTCCCTGCGGGGAATTTGAGTGGCTGCGGGGTGAAGAGGCTGGACAGCAGGGAGAGAGAGACTGCAGAGAAGGGTGGGCAGGCTGGGGCAGCGGTGCCTGGCAGGGTAGGGGACCAGAAACTGAAGTGTCTGCGGGAAGAGAGGCCACAGAGCATCCACACCAAGATCTGGAACCCACTGCCCCCCCAGGAGGTCCCCAGGAGGCCTGGGGCCTTGGATGCTGAATCCAGTATTACGTCCAGCCTCACGAGGCCACCGTCACTGGGGCCTTGGATGCTGAATCCAGCATTACGGGCAGCTTCACGAGGCCACCGTCACTTCTGTTGTTCAGTCGCTCAGTCCTGTCTGACTCTTTGCCACCGCATGGACTGCAGCACGCCAGGCTTCCCTGTCCATCACCAACTCCCAGAGTTTGCTCAAACTCATGTCCACTGAGTTGGGGATGCCATCCAACCATCTCATCTTCTGTCGTCCCCTTCTCCTCTTGTCCTCAATCTTTCCCAGGATCAGGGTCTTTTCTGATGAGTTGGCTCTTCACACCAGGTGGCCAAAATATTGGAGTTTCAGCATCAGTCCTTTCAATGAATATTCAGGGTTGATTTCCTTTAGGATTGACTGGTTTGATCTCCTTGCTGTCCAAGGGACTCTCAAGAGTCTTCTCCAATACCACATTTTGAAAGCATCAATTCTTTGGCATTCAGCCTTCTTTATGGTCTAACTCTCATATTCGTACACGATTACTGGAAAAACCATAGCTTTGACACTACAAACCTTTGTTGGCAAAGTTATATCTCTGATTTTTAATAGCTTAGATGTACCCAACCGGCCAGGACCTGCCTATGGGCCCGGCAACTCTCTACCCCTAGCAATGCTGGCCTAGGTCAGGAGGAGAGAGGCCCAGGTTCACTTTCTAGAAGGGCAAAGGCCAGAGTTGGAAGGTCAACTGAGCTGCTTGAGGCAGAGGCTGGGTTGTCTGGGGAGGCTGACACATTCTCTGCCCCCTCTAAGCCAAGAAACCTAAAGAGACGGCACAGGCCAAGGTAGCCGCGGCCGCCAGAGACCCCTGCCCCAGGCCGCCGGCCTGTGTGGCCCTTCAACAGCCACTCAGAAATCTCTGTGATTGTGATTAAGAAGAGGAGCAATATCATTTAGTACCTACTGTGTATTGGGTGGCAATTTGCTGTTTCATGTGACTTATCTTTAAGACAAATGATATCGTTAGAATGGTTAGTGCCATCTACAGATGGGGAGAAATAAGAATGAAAATGATTAAGGAACTTGCCCAATATCTGAAAATGGCACAGCTGGGATTTGAACCTGTCTGTCAGACTTGAAAGTCCAGCATCCCTCCCCTAAACCAAGCCACCTCCACACCATCCAGGGGCTGGGGGCTGAGAAAGCTTCTTTGCAGACACCCCAGCTCAAGGCTGTTCTAGAAGAGGACTTTCAGTTCAGCCACCCACTGGGTACCACCCTTTGCTAGCTCTGCATTGCTGTGCCCAGGCTAGAGTTGGAGAAAATGGATAAGAGTTATCTGTGTTCAGGGGGCTCCTGGTCTTGGGGGGGGGGGGGGTTCCAGTCATGCCAGTTACATGCACGGTACGTGGATGCACAGTTGGCCTCTCTGGGCCTGTTTTCTCAGCTTCTAAAGGATGAGGCTGATTGAGATGTCATATACTTTTCCCTGTACCCCCTAAACCTCTGAGGACAGCAGGGGACACTCAGGATCCAGTGAGCACTCCCTCTGCACCAGGCCCTTCCACACACACATTACTCCCCTAACTCTCACACCAACCCAGGGAGGTGGGCATCCTTGCTCAGACTTTACAGCTGAGGAAACTGAAGTCCATAGAGGTTATGCAACTTGCCTAAGGTCACACAGTGGACCAGAAGGGTTGCTGGGATTGGAACCTGGGTTTAACTCATCTCAAAGGCCCACCCAGCCTGATGGGAGACTAGGAGAGATGCAGAGAGAGAGTCCTCCTAGGCCTGAGCCCACTTCGCTAGGTGACTGTAGAACTCAGCCCCTCAGTTCTTAGTCTGGGTGAAATTCGGCCTGCGTGAGACCATCCCTAAGGCATTTTCTAGCTTCAGCGCTCTGGCAGGAGGCTGGGGGAAGGAAAAATCAAATAACAGTTGGAAAAAAAAAAAAAAGTAAGATGAATCCCGGATTTCCAGAAGCCTGGAATCCAGGGGAAGGCAGCCAGGCTGTACTAACCGACCAGATGGCCATGCCCGCCATGGGGGCCAGACTGTGGAAGGCCCAGAGTTGGTCTGGCAGCAACCCCATAAGCTTTCTGGAGGTGGAGGGGCAGAGCCAGGCCCCTAGGAGGGGCAGTGTGGCTGGGGCCAGGACCAAGACATGGGGGTGGCTGGGTTGGGGCAGTGAAGGCCTGACTTATTTTGGAAATAAAACCATCCATGCCCAGTGTCCTTTTGTCCAGGCCTGGCCAGTCAGCTTGGCAGGATGGCATCAGGGTCTTTCTTAAAGGAGAAGGTATTGAAATGAAGCAGGACACATACAATTCATCTGCTTTTTAATTAACTTGCCCCGCTGCCTTAAGTGATTCCCTGCTTACGTTCATTCTTTTGAAAATTCCAAAGTGCTATTTCTGACCTGTGATTTACTATTGCCGTACGTCTCTATAAGCAGTGTTTTAGCTTAAGTGGCAGTTGCATATTAATTACAAAGTTAATTATGTGCTGTGTAATCATGCTGTAATTCATTAGTTTACTCTACACTCTGAGAGCCTCACGCTAATAGCAAGATCTGACAGAGGGGTTTAGGAATCACCAAGAAAGATCTGTTGAAGACCTAGAATGGAGCTGAAAAGGACTGAGCCCTCTCAGGATGGTTCCTTGGGACACATCTGGCTGACTGGAGGCCGGGTCACTGGGCCCCTCGTGGTTGTCCTCCTGAACACAGTACAGCACCCTCGCTGCCCCAGGCTCTGAGGGATCGAAGCCTAGAGTACATACTGCTTGCAAACCCTGTCTGCTGAGGATGGTGGAAAACCCAGCTGGGTCTTGTTTTTTTCCCCCACGGAAGTGCAGGGACTGGAACAGAATTTGTTTAAAATTACTTACGGAACAGAGAGTCACTTCTGGGTGAAAAATTAACTGCTCAGATTACCAAGACAAAATGGTCCTGGGAACACTGACCGTGCGGCAGAACTGGGAGGGGCTCTAGAAGCTTCAGGTCCAAGACAGATGGGGAGACCCTAGCCTGAGAGCGGGCGGGGGCATGCTGGGCTTGGGACCAAGGTCTCTTCACAGCCGTTTCCTTCCCTGCCATCTCCCCTGAAGCGTCAGGGATCTTGATAGGAACACTAGCCACCTTTCTCTTTCCTTTCTTTCCTGTTTTTTTCTTTTTTTTTGTTTCCTCATGAATTGGGCTTCTAAGATGCCTCAGTCCGTAAAGAACCCACCTGCAATGCAAAAGACCCAGGTTTGATCCCTGGGTCAGGAAGATCCCCTGGAGAAGGGCATGGCAACCCGCTCCAGTATTCTTGCCTGGAGAATCCCCATGGACAGAGGAGCCTGGCAGGCTACAGTTCATGGGGTCACAAAGAGTCAGACACGACTGAATGACTTTCGCTTTACTAATGAACTGACCCACAGGGTGGCCTTGGCTGTGAAACCCAACTCCACTCTTTAGCCAATCTCAAAACCCTGCTGAGGCCCAGGAACGTTGTTTCTGAAATGGGGTGAAAGTTCCCTTCATCCTTGCATAGAGATCTGCCCATGAGAGACCACTTGAGCAATGTTCCAGAGGATTCTTTTCTAGAACTACCCTTTCCCAGCCAGTGGAGAATTCCCCATGATGCTCCAATGGCATTTAAAAGTCGATATGAATAAAGACAGGCCTGCTGCAAAAGCCCCACTCTCTGCAAATCTGCGGGTCAAATTTCAAGCCTTTGTCACATGAGAGGATACAAGGCTGTGACCTACCCTGGACATAGTGATCTGGTGGCTGAGACCCTCTGCTTTCCAAATATAAACCTGCTTGTTTTATTTTTGCTGACAGCTGAATGAAAAAAAAAAGAAAGATGTGGAAGTCCTTCCCTTTCTGGCTCCAGTCAACAGAGGAGAGAAGGGCTCAGAGCCCCAGCTGGCATGGGAGGAAGATAAATAAGAAAAAACAAAACATGTCCTCATGCTACAGTGGAATGTTTAAAAAAGAGGTGAAAAGCACAAGGTCGGGGCAGATTTCATTTTCTATAATTTTAGCAGGCTCAGGGAGGAGGCAAGATGCTGCCGACTCAACAGTTTTGGGGGAATCAGTTTTGGGAGGGAACTCATTTTTTTTTGGTGGGGGAGGGAGGGGGTACATCTTAACAGCCAAAGGCACTGTGGTTTCCTTTCCAGGGAACACACTGGTTTCCCTGGCAACGAGAAGTCCGGCCTCCAAAGTTCTGCCGAGAGACCAAGGCTTGGCCTGGGATGCTCCCGACTATTATCCACGGCCAAGGTCTCACCATCCCACTCTCCCAGGCAGGGCGCTGGGTGGGAGAGGTGCAAAAATGTCAGCTCTGCAAAAATGTGGGCACCAGTCCCCACCTCTCCCCACCGCACTCATGCAAGCAGCTACTCATCCCTGGATCACTGCTTTCCAGGGCTTTATGGCTGAGCAGGTGAAAAAAAAAATGCTAGCAACAGCTTGGAAACAAGCCTGCGTTTGACAGCACCTGGGGACCTTGCAGGAACAGTAAAGTCTCTGGGGCGGGCGGCCAATGGTCCAGCAAGGCTGGGTCTCGTGTCTAGCATGCTTTAGCCTCGTGTGGCTGGCACAGGGGAGCAGCATGGGAAGACAGAAGGTCTGAATTTCTGAAGTCACCTCCCTCTATCCAGGCTCGCTCATGTGGCTCCAGAGGCGTCTTGTGGATTTTTAGAGCCCAGTTACCCAGAGAGAAATACGTAAACGTCTGGCCGGGGAAGATGCTATGCGTGCAGCAGGTGTGGGAGGGGTGGGGTGTGAGTGGGAGGAGGAGAGGAGGGGAGGCAGAAAGGGGCCAGTGACGGAATCTGCAGAGCGCTGATCCCCGGGTGCGCTGCGCCAAGTGCTCTGCACGCTCTGTCTCTAACTCTCTCTCCAGTTGCCAGGGGAAGCAGGCACAATGATTCCTGGCTGGAGGGAATGAAGGGGTCAAGTGACCTGCACAAGGCCACCCACTAAGTGAGTGGCAGAGCCATGAGTCACACCTGCCAGTCTTGACCCTCTTCTCAGGAGAGGGGTGAATGAAATGACAGGGGCAGGGAGGGGAGAGTCGCTCTGGCTAGCGGTTAACTCCCCTGATGGCGAAAGGGAGACAGAGGTTCCTAAAATTCTCCCCTTCTAGTCCCCGCTGTTATCTAAACATTCCCCAGGAAGATAGGCCCCAGAGCAGAGTTATCTGGAAGCTCTGACGCAGAGGGCCCAGTCCCCACGCTCCACCTAGAGGCATATGTAGCACTGGGTGGTGTTTCCCGAGGGCCTGACATTGCATCCTTCACAAGCTCTATCTCCTTTAAGGCCAGAATGGTCCTATGAAGTAGGTAGTAAGGGTCAGTTTCATAGATGAGAAATGGGAGCTCAGTAACATGTCCAAGTTAGTTAGCAAGAGGCAGAGCTGGAATTCAAGCCCTGGTCTGATGCCAAAATTTAGGTATATCCTTAACTAATGACGATGATAATGATAGCCAAACTTCCCTGAGCTCTCATTATGTGTCTGTCCTGTTTTAAGCACTCTGTGAAGACTCTTGAGAGTCCCTTGGACAGCGAGAGATCAAACTAGTCAATCCTAAAGGAAAACAACCCTGAATATTCGTTGGAAGGTCTGATGCTGAAGATCCAATACTCTGGCCACCTGATGCAAAGAGCCGACTCACTAGAAAAGATCCTGATACTGGGAAGATTGAAGGCAGGAGAAGAAGGAGACGACAGAGGATGAGATGGTTGGATGGCATCTTGATTCAACGGACGTGAGTTTGAGCAAATTCTGGGAGACAGTGAAGGACAGGCAAGCCTGCTGTGCTGCAGTCCATGGGGTCGTAAAGAGTCGGACACGACTTAGGGACTGAACAACAATAAGCATTCTACACATATTTACTTATTTTATTCTTTTCACCATCCTATGAAGTACATGTTACAATTAGCTCCATTTTATAGACCAAGGCACAGAACTCTGTAAGCAACATGGCCAGGGGCACACAGTAATCTATAAGGCCAGGCAGACTCCTGAAATTCATGCCAGTGATTCATGCTAATGACTCATACCACGACCTGTTTCTCCAACCACCAGGACATCCTGCCTCCCAGCCTTGAGCTCTTTATTCTGGATGGTTCTGGGACTCTGGAAGGCCAGGCAGCCATTGGGAGCCAGGGTTTTTCCAAGAGAGTGCCTCCTCCCACCTCAGGGAAATGGCAGGCAGGACCTAGACTGTGTTTCCGAGTGTGGATGTGAGTGTGCACGTGTGCACCTCAGGCTGGGCAGCATCAGGGCGTGCATGCAGCTGATTTATAACCCTCAGAGAAAACAGAATTGCAAAGCTCACTCACAAATCTTCCCTATCGAGGGACTTGTGACAGGCAGACATGCAGTGAATTCCCAAGAACAGGCAGGCCTCCCTGCAGCCTCTGCTCCTGAGATGAGTCCAGGTGACCTGGCCACCTGTGGGTCAGCTCCACAGAGGTCCAGGCCAGTGGTGGCCAGTGGACAGCCGGCTCAGCCCTGGGAGTGGTCACTGACCTGGGGTGGGGGACCTGTTTCTGTGTATCAGAAATGCTGGCTCCAGAGTGACCCGGCCCCTGAGGAAGCACCCCCAGACACAGGTTACCCATCCTCTACCCTCTGGCAGGTCCCACCCCACAGCCAGCCCTTATACTGTGGCCCTCACTGCTCAGAAGTTTGGGATCAAGACCCTTAGCACCGACAAAATGAAGACACTAGCGAATGTCTCTTGACTCATACCACGTGCTTTTGTACTGTACTAAATTTTTAAGGTTTGTCTCATTTGAGCACATGTCACATGCAGAGGCTGGAGAAGTCTCTTGAGAGTCCCTTGGACAGCAAGGAGATCATGCCAGTCAATCTTAAAGGAAATCAACCCTGAACACTCATTGGAAGGGCTGATGCTGAAGCTGAAGCTCCAGTACTTTGGCCACTGGATGCAAAGAGCCGACTCATCAGAAAAGACCCTGATGCTGGGAAAGATTGAAGGCAGGAGGAGAAGGGGATGACAGAGGATGAGATGGTTGGATGGCATCACTGTGACTCAATGGACATGAGTCCAAGCTCCTGGAGATAGTGTGCTGTGATTCATGGAGTCACAAAGAGTTGGCACGGCTTAGCAACTGAACAACACACGAGGTTCAGAGAAGTGACGTGACTTGAGGTGGGATCCTAACGGGAGTAGTCTGATTCCAGAGCCTGTTCACAGAACCACTCCACCGTGTTGACTCAAATCCTCAAACTCCTTTGCGGTTCCCAGGCCCGTGTCCCTGGCACACATATGCTCAATGCGCTTCCCCCAGAGGGGACAATGGAAGGGGGGCTCCAGGGTCCAGGCTTGGGTCTGGCTGGGATCACTCCACTGGTATTAAACCCCATCCCAGTTCCCACAGCTGTAAACTACGAGGTGTTTCCAGCTTCTGCATGCCCAGAACTAGCGCTGCCACACTCTTTGAGTCTGGCTCACAGGGGGCCAGACTTCTAAACCAGACCCCGGGGGCCACTGTGAGGACAGAACAGAAAAGGGATACTGCTTTTTTTCCAAACCTGGCTTGGCAACACCCTCCCCAGCAGCGGCTACGGTGGGTAACTGTAGCACACCCCATGGGGTACCCAGCCCTTGGCCCCTTTGCGATCTCCCAGCCAATTCTCTTGATACCCCACCCCCACAGGTGGGAGGATGGGCAAGGGCAGGGCAAAGAGGCTACCAAGCACGTGGCAGTTGAGGGCCAGGGATAGGCCGAATCTCGGTTCTGCCCTAACCTGCTGTGTGACCCAGGCCAGCGTGTAGCTCTTTCTGAGTTTTGCCTTTTCTAGCTGGGAAATGAGTCAGGCGTGCCTGCGTGATGGTTGGGGGGATTAAATAAAATTAGCATGAGCGAGGGCCTGACCCTTCTGAGAGGCGTGTACATCCACACACACACGTGCACACGCAGAGCTGGGAGGATGTCGGGTTACAGGAATCCCCATCCCGGCCCGCAGAGCACTCCAGTCTGCCCTACCAGAGAGGTGTCTCTGGGGACTGGCACCAGGGTGAGAGTCTCCGCTCCTCCTCCTCCAGCTCAGACTCCTTCAGCCCCAAACCTATAATCCCTAGCTGGGAAAATGACAGCCTTGCCCAGCAGCCGCCCTCGGCCGCTGGGCGGGGAGCCGGGCGGTGGCCAGGAGGCGGGTCTGGGACACACAGCCGCCGAGTCAGGGGAGGTCAGTGGTGGCAGACTGTGGGCTCTGGGTGGTTGGACAATGGATGAGAAGGGAGAAGGGGAAGGAGGGCACAGGACTGCAGCGCTGGTCTGAGGCTGGCCCTGGGCAGGACAAGGCCCAGGCAGATCAGCAAGGGGTCATGACCCTGGGGCCAGGAGCACAAGTTGGGGCCTCTGTATAAATGCGAAGGCTGGGGCCCAAGACCTTGAGCCTGGTCTGGCCCCTGGAGGCCACAAGGCAAGCCCTGCCCACAGGTTGGGAAGCAGCAAACACACTGACTCCTGGGCTCTGCCCCAGCCTCCCCTGGAGGGTGGGAGACTCTGCATTCTGGAATGAGCCCCTGGGATCTGGTTGCAGCAGAGTGGCAGGTGGCTGTGTGGGGACCTCTGGATGTCCCCTGTCATAGGGAGGTGCTGGGGTTTCTCCTGTCTGTGCCTCCTTCCCCGCCACTTGGCAGGAGGCAAAGTCACAGCAGTGCCATGGACACCATGTCTGCTGAGCTCTGCTGCTCACCACCTGTCTGCGTACAAGCACGTGACCCATTTGTGGGCGGGGCTGCAGGATGGTCGGACGGATCAGCAAGGCTGGGGCCAGCCCCTGAGCACCCCTCCTGGGCCCCTCCCCACTGAGAACAGCTGTCAGGGTGCTGAAACCCTGGCGCTGTCTGCCTCCCCTTCAAACCTGCCTGGACAGGGAACTGTCACCAGCCCTGAGCTGCTGGGCTCTCATCCAGCGTCACGTGGACCCTTGCCCCATCTCAGCGGGGAATGAATGGCCCGGCCTCCTGGGACACCCTGCCCCAGGCCATGCTGCCCAGATTCTCCAATCACCTTGGACAAGTCACATGTCTCTCTGGGCCTGGGTTTCCTCATCTGAAATAGGAAATGGGAGGAGGCTGGACTTGGCAGCATGCAGGCTGTGAGGGGAGGGCATTCCGGGTGGACGGAATGGCTTGAACAGCAGCTCAGGGGCGGGAGCACGTGGGAAACACACCCATGTGGGCTGGGCCAGGAGACGGGTTGAGGCTGGATGTGGCCTTAGGGTTAGGGTCAAGGTTGAAACTGGAGTTGGGGTTGGCACTGGCTGAAGGGGACGTCTCCTGAGGGCACTTAGTAACCCCTAGCAGGGGCCCTTGGTGGCTGTCCCGATGGCTCTGGATCATGTGATGGGACTGGCTGTGCCACATGCTCCAGAGGAGAATGGCAGACGTTACCTAAGGCCACCCCAGGGGGCCACCAGGGATCCCGGAAGAGAAATGGGGGCGCAGCCAGCCTCCCTTGGATCAGCCTGAGCATAGCGATGGCAGGGCCAGGGCCTACCCTATGGTGGTGTGCTTAGAAATCAAGCCCCGGGGTGACAGGCCTCAGGGCAAGGGGGTGTCCAGGCCTTACAGAAACAAGGGCACATCTGGGCATAAGGGTCCCTGGGTCAGGGCCGTGGGGAAGGCCCAGCTCAGGCCCGGAGGTCAGGACACCTGCCTGGGGCCTCCCGGGGCACAGGCTGTTCTGGGTCCGGATCCCCTGCTGGCGTCTTCACAGCCCCCGTCACACCTGTTGTCCTGTGGGGCATCTGGAGCCCCAGCCTCCCGTAAAAGGGTTATGCCTGAGGACCGGGGTGATGACTCAGGGCACACAGGAGTGCTGGGGTGTATGCTGGCTGGAACCCTCAGCCACTTCCTCGGGCCATGCCACAGCAGAGGCCAGCAGAGCGCCACAGCGGACCTCCTCGGGGGACAGCCCCTGCCCTCTCCTGGCCCCCAGCTCCCACATCTGCCCTCGATCTTGACCTCCAGGATGGTGTGAGGCACCTTTAACCCTCCCCTGAAAGGAAGAGATGGACAGGCGGCAGGACAGGTGAGTGAGGGGCCAGTCATTGCAGGATGGGGCCTGCCTGCTTCTCACTGACCAAACACTGGGACCTGAAGCCAGGGGCCCGACAGGAGGGCAGGGAGCACGAGGGGCCGATGCTCCTGAGGGCTGCCCACCCGGCGCGCCTGCTCACCTGCTGCCCGGTCCCACTTGCCACGGCCTCGCCAGCCCCTTCCCTGCCCCCTCATGGGCCTGAGACGGCTGTCACCATGGCAACCCTGCTCATTCAGCCCGGGATAATGAAGCCAGTGAGGTTTCCATTTCCATGAGCTGGAGTGTGGAGCGGAGCGGGGGCGGGGGCTCCCCCTCCAGCCCCTCCTCTCGGGCGGGGGAAGGCAGGCTGGGGAGTGTGGAGGGGCCTGAGCAGCAGAGAACAGACACCAGCGGGAGGAGTGGGTGAGACCTGGGGCCACCAAGCTCTCGGCCCGCTGCAGCAGCCTTGCAACTAGATAGTACCAGCCGGAACGGCAGACCTCCCTGTCAACACCCAGGCCAGGAGCAGTGGCTTGGAGCCAGGCAAAGGGGGGCTCCGTTTCTAGCTGTGTGACCTTGGGCTGGTGATATCACCTCTCTGGTCTCACTTCAGTAGAACCAGCAGCATTTGCTGGGTCCCTTCTGAGTCTTCTGCTGCCCCCAGAGAGTTAGAGAGGACCCAGACAGTGCCTCATCCCTCAAGAACCCAAGGTTCCTGGGAGAAGGAGTCTGTACTAGGAACATTTCTAAGCTGTAAAAATAAGGCCAGTAATTCTTACTCGTTATTATCTTTGAGTTACGACTGGGGCGGGGGGTAAGGGGACGAAATATGAAGTCATGCACGAGAACATGCCTGCTGGTACAGAGTAGGTGTTTTACAAGCGCTGACCTCCTTTCTTTTCTCCATCCTGAGTCCCTGGCCCACAACACACAGATAGCAGATGTTTAAGAATTTCTCACATGTGAGTCAGCAGTCACAGCTGCCTGGATGCCTCTTCTTCACCTTGGCATCAGGACAGAGACCTGCCCGTTTGGCGGGAGGGGAAATTGAGGCCTGAGCAGGGCTGGCGTGGGGGGAGAGCAGGGTGGCAGAGCAGTGGCCCTGGGCCAGCGCTGTCGGTGGCAGGGCTCATCTGCGGTCCAGACAGGGGAGAGGGGGGGTGCAGGGTGTCTGGGAAACCCATGGCCCACAGTCTCCGCCACCACACCCCCTCCCCCTCCCCAGCCCCTCTCCAAGGGCAGGAAGCCAAAAGCACTCACGTAGAAAACCCTGGCCTGTCTCCCCACCCCGCACAATAATTCAATCACCTGGAGGCCAGTGGCCCTCTCTCCTGGCTGGGCTGACAGATTAGAGGGGGAGGGGAGAGAAGCATGTCTAGGGAGGGGGCGGGGAGACATGGAAAAATCAGAGCAGGGCTTGAAAAATGAAGAAATAAACCTGCCAAGAGGAAGACAGCCTCGACCCGTCCTCCATAAAGCTGTCTTAGGGCCACCAAGGGTGCTGGCGGGTGGAGGGGGTCGGAGATGGCTCCTTCCGGGATCCCTGCCACCCCTGCCCAGCTGGGTTCCAGCCCCCCACTGCTGAGGGGTCAGGGAGGCGGGGGCTGGACGGGCTTGCGGGTTAAAACGGGCAGGCGTGGGGGAGGCGCAGGTGTCGGGAGAACATGGCAGGAACGGGGGCCTTTTGTCGCCCAGGCTGACTGACGCCTGCACACAGTAGGCACTTGATGTCGAGCCGGCCCTCGGGAAGAACGCAGCCCCGTGCCTGTGGGCAGCTGGCGAGCAGGCCTCAGAGCAGGCTGACTGGCGCGAGGGCTAGATGAAGCCTGGTCTGCCCTTTTGAGCAATGGGGAGACAGGCCCAGAGTCACACACAGATTCGAGCCCCGTGGGTTCTCCAGCCTGGGATGTCCAGGCCAGGCCACCTTTCACCATGAACTGCAGCATGGGGGGGCCTCTCCTCCCCACCGAGGGGGGAGACCCCCACAGAGTCCCCATGATGGGGGTATCCCAGGATGGGGCTGAGCAGACCTGTGAAGGGGTTGCAGCCCTGGCCCTCATCCGGGCCCCTCCTCAGGGCCATCAAGAATCATGATTTTTAGGAATACCGAATGACCTTGAAAACTGCTCATGATGTAAGTCCAAGAGAGAAGGACAGAAAATTATACAGTTACCAGAAAGTAATATACCAGGATGTTGCCCAGGATAACTCCTGGTTGGAAGGATGATGGGCAGTTTTTGTTTTTCTTCTTCTAACTTTTCTGTGACTTCCGGACTTTCTACAACAAGCATGCATTACTTTAACAGTAAGGAAAAAAAGGACACTATTATAGACTTAAGAATCAATAAGCCACTTCCACTAAATGCTACTGGTGCTACATTCTCTGTGTGAAGGACGTCAAAGAAACTCGTGCTGGGTTTAGGTGGGTTTGATCCCTGGGTCAGGAAGATCCCCTGGAGAAGGGAATGGCAACGCACTCCAGTATTCTTGCCTGGAGAATCCCACGGACAGAGGAGCCTGGCAAGCTACCCCTCTGTGGGGTCGTAAAGAGTCGGACACAACTGAGCGACTAACACTGACACAGCGCAGGCACACGTCCTCACCCACGCGAGCCTCCCACGCGGAGCCACTTCAGGCGAGAAGGGGGGCACCGGGGCTGCTCTTTACTTGCTGTGTAGCTTTGGGTGAGTCCTGTGCCTCTTTGTCGGAGAAGGCAATGGCACCCCACTCCGGTACTCTTGCCTGGAAAATCCCATGGACGGAGGAGCCTGGAAGGCTGCAGTCCATGGGGTCGCTGAGGGTCAGACACAACTGAGCGACTTCACTTTCACTTTTCACTTTGATGCACTGGAGAAGGCAATGGCAACCCACTCCAGTGTTCTTGCCTGGAGAGTCCCAGGGACGGGGGAGCCTGGTGGGCTGCCGTCTATGGGGTCGCACAGAGTCGGGCACGAATGAAGTGACTCAGCAGCAGCAGTGCCTCTCCGTGCACCGGGGTTTTGTCTTTACCCTACTGGCCTCACTGGATGGATGCTGAGGATTGCTAGGTCCTGGTATGCTTGAACTAAACTCAGAAGGCTTTGTGAATTAGCGGCACGGGGCTTCTCTGATCAGAGGGGCACTGTTGGGGGCAGAGGGGCAGCTGAGGTGCCTCCAAAGACTGGGCAGGCCAGCGGCCGGGAGGAGGAGGCGGGCCCAGCAGCGCCAGGAGGCAAGGGGCCAGCTTTCACCCCCTGTTTACAGTGGAAACACAGACTTGAAAAGGCTTCACTTTTCCACTGTTTTTGTGGCGGTGCTGTGGGGAGCAGGGCTTCCTGAGAGCGAGGCCAGCTTTCCAAGGCCACACCGAGTCCAGCCCCGCACTGGCCTCCGGCAGGAAACATCATGTTTTCAATTTACCGGTCCCTGCCAGGCGCTGCAAGCAGGCCCGCGCTCCACCAATCGGCTGTACGGAGAGAGCGGTTGCAGACCCTGCCGCAGCTGGGAGCCCTCAGCCGGTCAGTGGGGCTCCAGGACCACAGAGGGACCTCGCTGGACCCCTGAGGGGCCCTGCTCCGAGACAGCTCTGGCTGCAGGTCCCTGGCAGTTTTTATGGCTTTAGCAGCAGATGCACGCAATGATTCCACCCCATAAACACCAACCCCTGGCCTTCTGGCTCCCACATCAGTTAGTCCTACTGTCTTGCTGACAGATGGGGAAACTGAGGTCCACAGAGAGAAGAGGTTTCCCAGTGCCATCAGATTACCGGTGAAGAAAGAACACCTCCAATCAGATTGGCAGATTCCCAACTGAGTCCCCTGGCAAAATGGGACTATCCTGCAGCGGCCCCCGATCCCACATCCCTCCATGATGGTGACGACAGCTGAGCCCCGCCGCACACCTATGAGCCAGGCATCGTGACCACTTTTCAGCCACAGAACCGGCTCGTGAGCTGTCTGACCTTCCTATCTTACAGATAAGGAGACTGAGTCCTGGAGAAGTTTAGAAACCTCTCTGTGGTCATGGGGCTATGACGTGGAGCTGGGGGTCTCAGAGTGTACTGCGAAGCTGGCCTTCTCTACCCCTTCCCAAGGACCCCTGGTTCTGTGCCTCCAAGGCCTAGGGAGGTGCCCCAGGTGAAACATACTGACCCTCCCTCTCACACCCGGTTCATCCCTCACCTCCTGCTCATGCTTAGGGAGAGCCAATGGGAGGAACGTTAGACAGAGAGGGAGGTGGGGACCACCCCAGGGAGGGCGGGCCAGAGTAGCAGTCACCACACCCAGCTCTGCGGGGATAAGCTTCTTCCCGTCTCCGGGCCTCACTTTCCCCCTGGGGCAGGTGGGATCTGCCTGGCTCCTCCAGCCTGTGACATCTGGGGTCTCCAGAACTCCACATTTAGGGCATCTTTGAGCTACCTGGTTTCTGTGTAGTCCTCCCCCTCTGCCCCTATTTCTGGATGAACTCTTAACTCTCCAACCTCAGTGCCCAGTGCATTTGGATTTTAAAGCCCAGAGGTTCTGCGGGACACCTGAGCTACAAAGGGACTGTAGACATGACCCCCTTCCCTGCTGGAACCCAGGGGAGCAGGGCTCCCTGACACAGCGGATTGAGAAACGACACAGCTTGGTGAGAAACGACACAGTTGTATTCATCTATAGATCCGTAGCTTCACTAGCTCCTTGACACCCATCAAACAGAGGTGGGATTCAGCCTGGGGGCCTCATCACGCTTCTCCTCCTACGCTGCTCTCTGGAGCCAACGCCTGGGTGGCCAGGACTGGCTGCGCACATGGTCTTCCCCCAGGGCCACTTCCGTCCACTCTGTCTCAGCCTTGTCCTGCCCTCTCCATGTGTCTGGGCGTGGCCTGCAGCTCAGCCCATCCTGGCTGTGAGAACTCTCTGAGTAGATGCTGGGAAGGGATCTGGGCCCTAATGCACACAGGCCTGACTGATGGCTGGGCTGGCAGCTTCAGAAGCCTGGCTGAATCTGGAGAATCCACCTACTATTCGACCCATCCTCCAGGCCCTGGTGAGGAGGCCCTATTCTCCTCATTTTAGGATGAAGAGGAAGAGCTTTGGGGGGTCAGGGGACCTGACCTTACATAGCTCAGGACCTGAAGATTTAAAGATGCTTGACTGTCAGAGATGAAACTGACACACCTCCATGAAGCCCTCTCTGATCTTCTTGGTTGGTGGGGGGCTCTTCCCCAGCAAGGCCCAGAGTGAGTGCTCCGTGTCTTGTGTCTGGCTGAGGACTCAGGCTTGAAAGTCAGGTGGAGCCAGGTTCAAATTCTGACCCTAGCTCCCAGGGACTGCACGAGCTATTTAACTTCTCTATCCCACAGTTCACTCATTTGCAAAGCAGGCTCTATAAATATTAAATTAGATAAGGCATATAAAGTTCCCACAGCTGTCATTAAGACTCCCCCCAGCACACACACACACACACACACACACAGAGCAATATGCCATCATGATTATCAGCAAGGACGAGGACTTAAATCCTGTTTGGGTGACCCTGGGCAAGTCACTAGCTCTTTTTGCTGATCAAAGTCTATTCTTAAAATTTCTCCTTATTACTCTCTAAGAGATCCCCTCCTGAGCCCCTAAAAAAAGCAGTGTCTTGGGGCTTCAGTGGTAAAGAATCTGCCTGGCAATATGGGAGACATGGGTTCTGTCCCTGGTCCAGGCGGATCCCACAGGCCGCGGAGCAAGTAGGCCGGTTCGCCACAGCTACTGAGCCTGTGCTCTCAAGCCCAGGAGGAGCAAGTACTGAAGCCTGTATGCCCGAGAGCCTGTGCTCAGCAGCAATGTGCTCAGAGCCTGTTTTCACCCCAATGAGAAACCCGTGCACCACACTAGAGAGTAGCCCCCCTCACCGGAACTGAGACAAGCCTGTGCAGCAAGGAAAACCAACACAGCCAAACAAACAATAAATAAAATTATGCATATTAATATTAAAAAACCCAGCAGAGTTGTCCTTGGGGCCCAAAGGATTTTCTGACTACTCTCTGATTCTTTGTGTCCTTTTCCACACGCACAGCCCACCGAGCTCCAGCCACTTCTCAGAAGCTCCATGGCCCAGGCCCTCGCTGGGGGAGCCAGGCAGGCCCGGTGTCACTGGCTCTGCAGAAAGCCCAGCATCAGCCCCCGCTGGAGACATCGTGATGTTTCCAGTTAGCTCATTCTTGGTGCAGAGGTGGCATGTTTGGGAAAATTATATTGCATTGAGATTAAATGCCTTTAATTCCTATTGAATCTCCCATCTGACTCACTGGCCTCTTCCCTGGGCTGGCCCCGTGGTCATTACCATTTCAACACCTGAATTATCAAACTGCCGGGTACCAAAGGCTGGCAGATAAATTATTTCCGTTACAGAAGACTGATTCAGGGAAGGGCCCATTCTCTAACCGCTGGGCGTTCATCTTCCCACGGAGCTGGGAAAGCACCGGAAGGACCTGTGTGAAGATCAATAATGAAAGACTTCAAATGATCTCTCGAAGAGTTTGCATCCTCCTTCTTCTTTGTGTCCAGAAAGATGCTCCAGGGGCTTTGGCAACCACAGGGACAGTAAGTGCTGAGAGGGGTGAGCCCGGACAGGCAGGACAGGGTGGAGTTCAGGAGGGTCAGACAACACGAGCCCCACCCTGGCTCTGCCACTTGGCGACTTTGACTGTTTTCCTGCCCTCCCCCTGCCTCAGTTTCCCCATCCCCAACATGGAGATGATACTGGTCTCTACTTCACAAGATGGTGTTGGGATCAACAGAGGTGCTGCCTCGCCTGTGACACTGTCGTTATTATTGTCACAGGGCCCCACGGCTTGGCTGTTCCTTGCTTTTTAGCAACAGAGGTGTGATGTGCGGGCATTCTCCTCCTCTCTCAGAAGCTCTAGGGTGGGGGGATCTGTCTGGGGCGTGCACTGAACACCATGTACAGGGGCACCCCAGGGAGGCTCCCCTGCCCTGTAGCTATGCCCCAAGGGTCTTTGCCCACCACATCTCCACTTGGGCAGGTCCCAGAGCGAGCCCTTGGTGGGCACCAGCTACCCAGGATGCTAAGGAATTCTGCTGGGCCACTCCAGGTTCTGCTCCCCGTCCCCCGGCTGTGCCCCCACCTCTCTGTCCCTGCTGCCTCCTGACCTGGGTTCTCAGCCACTAGGCTGACGCACGAGTGCGCGTCATGTAGCCTTGATTCAATCTGCATCTACTGAGCGCCTACTATGCGTTCCTTTCCACAACCCTCAAAGGACAGCGACTCTGCACTGCTCACCCACTTACCAGGTGCGCAGCCCACAGTGTGCCAAGCCCGAGCGCACAGCAGAGCCGCAGCCCTAATCCATCCAACGGGCCTCCCTGCTGCCCCCTGAGGCAGGAGAGGGCCTGGGTGTGGTCTACTGTCTGTGGGCCTGTCTGCTGGGCACTGGTACAAACGTCACCTCCCCCCACTCCAGGCACAAGCACATTCACACACAGGCATCTATCTATCTAGGGTCCTGCTTTGGACCACACACAACCTAAGGCTATGGCTTTTCCTGCCTCACCCCAGCCCTACCTGAAATCCTTGAAAGCCTTTGACTGTCTATTGGCTCCATTCAGCCTCCTCCAGGAAGTCTTCCAGAACACTTACTCGGCAATAACCCCTCCTGGTGCCAGGGGCACTGGGCATCACTCATCTGTCCTCTGCATATGCGTCTTGGCCTAGACTGTGGGCCTCCTGAGGGCTGCCGCGGGGTCTTCTGCTTCCTTATCACCCCAGCAGCTAAGCACAGACCCACACAAGGAGTAGCTGGTTACTAAATACCACCACCTTCCTGACTGCAGATGGAGAGTTGCGGGGAGGATCAGCCTGCGCAAGAGCCCTATGCCAGGTACTGGTGTGAACCAAGGACCCGGCTGGGCTCTGGGCCCAGAGAGGGACAGAGCCACCGGCCCCAGCCCACACCAGGGCTGGCGCTGCGAGAAGGATGCCAGCGGTCAAAGGATCGTAGCCCAGACCCTGAGCCCCAGTTCTGACATCATCCCAGACAGGGAGTGAAGGCCTTGTAGGGGGGAATAATCCCTCCCCCGCCACCTGCCAGGGCCCCGCCAACTCAAACGAGGTCTTATTAGAGCAAGGGCTGGTTTTTCACCTCTCCTTATTAATTCTCCTGAGCGCCAGTGAGTGGAAAATGGGAGGGACTCTGGGAGGGAGAGCTTTGTCGTTTCTGGAGCACGGTGCCCTCAGCGTGGATATTCCTGGAAACCTTCCACAGGGCGTCCTTGGCTGGGGCAGGAAGACTTGGGGCAGGAAGACTTGGGGCGAGCGGGGGTGGTTGTTTTAGTATAGCAGTGTGGTTCCAAAAGGGCCCAGTGCTCCCGAGCAGCTGGCTCCTTGGTCCCTGTCCTAAGACAGCCCTCATCTCTTCCTGGGAGCTGAAGAGGCTGATTTAGGGCTCAAGCCTGGCAGGCCTACCCATCTCAGATGGACTTCCTAAGGAGAACGGTGGTGGGTGGCTTGGTGTGGCCCAGAGACCAGACCACAAGCCAAGAGGCTTGGTTCTGCACCTGCCTCCCTCTTCTCCCTGGCCAGGCATGTTCCACCCAGGGCCTGTTTCCCCAGCTATAAAAAAGAAAGGGCTCCACAGGGCCCTTCTTCTAGTACTGATACTCCAGGCTTCATGTGCTTTAACTAATAGAGCGCCAAGGCCCCTCAGAGGAGCCAGACAACCCCATTCCCCTGCCTCCCTCAGCCAGGACCAGGCTAAGGGGCTAGTTCATTTCAGGGAAGAGAGTTCAGATCTGCAGATGCCTCTTGATCTAAGGCCTCCTGCAAGGCCCAGGGGAATCGCCACTAAATGGCCCATCACACCCCGGGAACAGCTTTTCTGTCCCTAGGGCTCTGGGGCTGGTGGGTGGCTGCTGATCTGAACACTCTGTGGCCAGAAGGAATGGGGCTGAAACTCACAGATGTGACTCAGGGAGCCTGGCAGACAGGACACCATGAAATGTCCTTCTGATCAACACGGGGTTTTAAGAGCAGGAAGAGCCTTTACAGATCATCTAAAGCCCAGGTTTATTCATGAGAAAACAGCCACAGACAGGGACAGAGCTTGTCCAAGTCCACCCAGCGAGGCTGTGATACCGTCCACGGCCCTACCTCTTGGCCAGCTCCCTGTGACCGGCATCCGTGTGTTCCAGACTGGCCTGACTGCAGGTGTTATTGGCTAGAAATTCAGAGTCCAAAACCCAACTCTAACTCACAGAATCAGACTCCAAGAGAGAGGTCTAAGAGCAGGCATTTAAACAAGTGCCCCCCCCGCCTCCCCGGTCTGTGTGCGCTGGCGCTTTGGAGAAGAGACATATTGAAGTGTCATCCTGACAGTTCCCACCCCAGAGCTCCAGAGAGGACTCAGAAGGCCAGCATCGCTGGGGAAGGGAAGTATCCAGGTCCTGGATCTAACAGGCGCCAACCTCAAGCAGATGCTCCAGTGCTGAGGGGTGGGGGTGTCCCTCTCAGGGCATCTATTTATAGTCAACAGGGAAGCCTGCCATTGCTGCCTTCCAGCCCCGCAGCATCCCTGCGGGCAGGTGGGTTTCTCCCCACTTATAGATGAGGAAACAGAGGGAACCAGTGACGAAGTAACTTGTCCAGACTCACCCACTTGATCGGTGGTAGAGCAGGCATTTGAGCCCCAAAATGTCTGTCCCAGGTGGTGCTAGTGGTAATGAACCCGTCTGCCAGTGCAGAGAGAGACTCAGGTTTCACCCCTGGGTTGGGAAGAGCCCCTGGAAAAGGAAATGGCAACCCACTCCAGTATTCCAGCCTGGAGAATCCCATGGACAGAGGAGCCTGGCGGGCTACAGGCCACAGGGTTGCACAGCCGGACACGACTGAAGCGACTTTCCTCGTGTCTGTCCTGCTTTAAGAGCACGTTCTACTGTGTCCAGTACCCACAGACCCCAGTGGGCCCACGGGTGGCGAGCTCTCCAGCAGCAGAGGTGGGCAAGCAGCCGCTAGAGGATCTTGGCAGGCAGGGATGACCTTGAACAACCCTCCTGGAGCTGTGACTGGGGAGAAACTAAGCTGGATAAAGGGTGCAAAAGTGTTTATTGTGTTTCTTCCACACACAGAGAAAAATTGTCCCGATTATTTCCAGGTTCTAGTTCACTACAGTCCTTTGGGCTCAATCATCAGAGCTGCCAGGCAGGGGACATCTAAGGGCCTCAGCTTAGGGCATTTGTTGGGGGTGGGAACAGGGGGGTGAAGGGGGTTGGCTCACCCAGACAGTGACAAGGGTGGGGGATGACTAGGGTGGGGAAGGGAGCGCAGCAGGGGCCACCTGGCGAGGGCTGTCCCATGCTAGATTGTCCACTGACCGAAGGGTGGGCCGGACGGAGAGGCACCGGGGAGGCTACGCAGCAGAGATGCTCCCACACGAACTGAAACAGGCCCCCAAGGACGCCTCAGGATGGCAACGAAGGGCCCCAAACAGCGGTGAGGCAACATGCGCCACTTCCCAAACTGGAACTGAGGAAAGGGAGAGAAGCACTTGACGGGGAGACAGGGGAGACAGGGAGGGGCTCCCACACGCCCCCCTGCTCTCCTGTAACCAGAGGAGTGTGGCAGGCAGTCAGCTCTCCAGGGGCGTTCTGTGGTCCTCATAACCTGGGGACTCTAGAAGTTTCCCCGAGCACAGTCCACACAGCAGCCACGGCAGACCGACACCTGTGGGACCACACTGAGGTGACCGCCTCCTCCCCACACCCCCACTGGCCATGGCTCAGAATGGGCACATCTGACAAACAGACGCGATGGCCAGGGAGCCGGGGCTGAAAGGGCGCATTGCACCAAGCAGCACGTGATACTACCTCTCACAACCTGAGCACAGCCTCAGAGTCCTTCTTGACACAGCCTGCCCAACACATTCAGAACCGGCATGCCGGAAAAAAAACCCCTGCCACCTCCCAAGGAAGCTGAGGGCACGCAGCCCAGGTGCCTGCTGGCCTCCTGCTGCCGTTTAGCACTGGCATACCAGGACCTTGAGCTTCCCAGGTGGCGAGAGTGGTAAAGAACCTGCCCGCTAATATGGGAGACAAAAGGACACGGGTTCGATCCCTGGGTGGGGAAGATCCCCTGGAGGAGAGCATGGCAACCCACTCCAGTAATTTTGCCTGGGAAATCCCATGGACAGAGGAGCCTGGCAGGCTACAATCCATGGGGTTGCACAGTCAGACTCGACTGAAGCAACTTAGCATGCATACTAGGACCTTGAAAGTGGACGTGGTTCAGAGCTTCCCTGAGTCTTTAAGGGGCATTCACTCCAGCAGGGAGGGGGCAGGGGGCCCACAGAGGGAGGATGAGCCAGCACCTGAAACTCCTGACTTTTTGCCACAGTGCCGGAGTGGGGGCAAACAAGAGTGTGACTGTCAACTGAGCGGGCAGCAAAGTGCAGCTGCTGGGGCTGTGGGTGACAAAGAGGAAAGTCAGCTCCAGATGGTGGGGCTGGAGCCCCTCCGGGTGGGCAGGGGCAGGGCCAGGCTCCAGGGAGACAATTCCCTTCTCCCAGCTCCTGTGTCTGGAGCCGGCCCTGCTCCATCATCTCCTGACCCTGTGGGGAAACTCTGGGTTCACAGGTACACCCGCTGGGCACCTCTGCAATTCAGACTGCATCCTGGATGATGTGGGAGGGGGTGGGGGACAGGGGCATCCTCCTTTCCTGGGCTCCAACCTCCAACCCTATTTTCTAGGGGGGTTGGAAAGAAGCTGGGGTGACGGGGACAGGGACTGGCCCCTATTGTGGCACAGCCTGTGAGAGGCACCTCAGTCTGGGGCTCTTTGGGGATGAGGTGGGGAAGCTCACAATCGCTGGAACCCCTTTTGGGGGGAATGGACCCCTCACATAATCTCTCCTCTATCAGGAGAGGTTGAGGTTCAGTCACCTGGGTATGGGCTACAGTCTTGCCTGATTCGATTCACCTTTCTGACCAGTGTGACGTGCCCAGTTTTTATTCTGAACAGCAGGACGCCAGCAGCCTTGTCTTACAGAGAGAACACTGGCTTTGCAAACTCTCATCTGCAAAACTTCCTTCCCCTGCTTCAGTTTCCCCCCGTGTGAACCAGAAAACCGGGGTCGCTAAGGCAGCACGTGGTCAGCTACGGCAGCCAAGAACCACATGTGGCCACTGACCACCGACGTCCGAAACGTCTTCTCCGCATTAGATACGCAACAGTCTTCGAAGACTGAGTATGAGAAGAGTATAAAACATCCGATATGTTATTATCCCAACATGTAATGAACACAAAATAAAAGATGATGTGCCCAGCGGTCTGCTGAGCACCCTGCAGGGCATCAGAGCAGCAGGAGAGGGTGGAGAGCTTAGGGTGGACACAACCAGGGCCTCTGAGGACTGGAGGTCTTGGAGTCCCTGGGGGATCAGGCCACGTCCATCCCTGGCGGGGAAGCACAGCTTGAGGAAGGCTCCAAAAGGTTCCAGCTCTACAGCAACAGGGCCAAGGGCTCTGGAGGCAGGAGCAGGCGCAGAAGAAAGGTGCAGGCTGGCGACAGGTGGTAACGACGGGGCGGGGGCAGCACAGTGGAGCTGCAGCTCAGGACACGGCCGGCAGCTAGTGTGCGGTGCGGCCGTGACAGAGGCTGGGGCCAGACGGTGGCAGCCTTGATGCCAGGCTGAGTCGGCCTGGCACACAGCTGGCACTTACAGGAAGACTGGCTGGCCAGGGATGGGGACTCAGAAAGATGCCAAGGGCATCCAGATGAGTGGAAACCACTAGGGCCCATGGCCCACCTCACAGGTCACAGATGCCCTCCTGCAGTTCTCCAGGAGCCCACCTGGCTCCTTCTCTCCTCGGAAAAGGACAATTTATTTATTCATGAGCATACACCCGCTCCCGCCAGGCAGCCAGCTCCTGGACACCTCACTTCTAATTATAGCAAGAATTTCATTAGTGCTGGAGGGAAATGCTGGGTTTCCAGCTGCCTCTGCTACTGGACGCAGGCCTCCTCCCTCTCCCCCTGCTCTAGCTTGTGGCCAGGACGTATGCCCAGGACGGCACAGAGGGGCAGGCATGGAGATCAGACTCCATCCTGAGTGGCTGGCACAGTGAGGGTCCATGGGGATGGGATGGTGGTCATCCCCAGAGGGTAGGAGACGGGAGACTCATCACACACGGCTCAAAGCCTCCAAGCAGCGGGACTCTGGGCTGCTGCCTTGGATACCCTGAAGAGAAAGGTGGGAGGGAGCTGTGTGTTGCCAGCGTTGGGCAAACAGGGGGAAAGGTGGGAGCTTCGGAGCCTGGGAGGTCTCGGTTCTGCGGAGTCCTGGGATGACGGAGGTGATGACGCAGAACTGGGAAGGAGGCAGACTGGGGCTGTGGGACTGCAACTGAGAAGAGAGGGGAGCTGGGCAGGAGAGAGAAGCCCACACAGAGAATCAGATAGAAAGAGACGGAGACATGGAGGGCGGGCAAACAGAGAGACAGACACCCACATACATGAGCTGGATTTGCAGGCCAAGGAGGGAAGTGAAAACACTGGGCCAAGTTGATCAGGCTGTTCAGAGGACTACCCAAGCAGACCCCTGCCTCCCCCTGGGGGCCTGGCTGCACCCACCCACTCTTAGGACTAGACTCAGGCATTGCCGTGGTCAGCAGGGCCCATCTGGCCAGCCTGAATGTGCGGCTGAAGCCAGGCCTCATGTATGGGGATGGCCTAGGGTGCCGAGGTCTTGCTGGGAGCTGCACACGTGCGTGGGGGCACTCACACATGGGGGGCGCTCTCCTTTTCTTGCACACTCACACTCACAGCCTCATCCATAGCCTAGCTAATCACACACACATTGCCTCACACCTGTTCAGGGGCACACACTGGCACGCACACCTTCCTTCCCTCCAGGGGACAGGCTCCAAAGCATCGGAGTCCTGCATGGACAAGCCCCTTTCTCAGTCTCCCCTGGGGGCCCTGGGAAGGAGCTCCAGGGGGAGAGGCTTTCCTCTCTGCCAGTACAGCTTCCTCGGTATCCATCCTGGGGAGCCTCATGCTCTCCCCCAAACTCAGGAAAGCTCTGAGCCCCAGTCTGCTGCCTGAGTGCCACAGCTTGCATAGTCTCTAGTGACGAGGAACTCACTACCTCCCCAGAAAGCAGGTTTTTTTTTTTTTTTTTTTTAAAGTCTCTAGAGAGGTCACACTCTTGGAAAGTTGAACTTGAGGACGCCTCAGCGAGGTGGCCGCCAAGGGGCCTGAGCTCTGTTGCCAGAGTCTGTCAGTCAAGACTGTCCTTTCATCACTGGCTTGGAAAGTAACACAGCCAGCCAATCGCCGTGGCTTTCACTCTACATTATAACAAAACCAGAGAATCCGTGTCCTACAGGATCCCCTCCTTGCCTGATGACTGCTAACAAAGACCCAAGAAAACCATTCATTCATTTACGCACTCAATTGATAAACCATCAGCCAGGCAGTGACCATGTGCTGGGGCTCTCGGATATGCCCTGGATCGTTCAAAATGTCTTCCTAGTCTGATAACTTGGCTTTCACCCATTTTATAGGTCAAAGGTGAGACCAGGGAGAAGCAGAGACTTGCTCAGAGTCACACTGGGGGCTGATGGTCAAAGGCAGAGCCTCACTGGTGACGCTGCAGGCACTGACCATCTGCCAGCCCCAGGAAGGAAGGGAGAAGGCCGCACGTCTGCCACCCCCATCCCCAGCCGTTTCTAGGACACCGAGGTATTGATTACCACCCTCGCCTTGGAGCGGTTTTCTTTCCTTTCCTTTTTTTTTTTTTTTTTTCCCACCAAGGCTTTCTATCCTCCTTTTTTTTTTTTTTTTTAAAGAATAAACTCCAAGCCGCTCCTATGATTAATTACCAGCTGCCTAATGCTCCTCCACCAGCAATTTCTGGAAAGGGAATGAATTACCTTGAAAAACATCCGAAAAGAGAACCCACCGTGAAGGAGAATTTCAAAGGTTACCTCACAATTAGCAATGGGTTCCCCTAGCCTGATCGAGTTGCCAGGAGGTCCTCTGGGGAGGGACAGGCCACCAGCCTTCAGGGGCCACCCACTGGCTCCTGAGGGCCACCAGCCTTGGAGGGCTGGACAAAGGCCACCCGGCAGAAATGGGGGTTGTTTTCTGAGCACCCACCTTGGGCCTGCCTGTGGCTCTGCTCCTGATCTCTAAGGCATCGTGGGCTGCTTAATTCTAAGGTGTCTCTCCTGGTTCCAGTCCCCACTCCACCACTTATAGCTCTGTAGGTTTCTTAACCACTCTGAGCCTCCGGAGAATGAGGCATTAAACACATCTGCACATGGGATTACTGTGTGGGGAGATACGCATTTACGGAGCGCAGTGCCTGGTACACAGCCGACCCTCACCCAGCTGTAACACTTGGAATATTCCAGGTTTCTAAGCATCCTCCTAACAGCCCTCTCAGCAATGTTGGTATAATTATCCTCGTTCAGATGAGAACTCTCACGGAAGTGAAAGGACTCGCCCAAGGTCATGAGGAGGATAGGAGGAAGCCAGGATTTCCTATGGCAGGAAGGGAGATCAGAGTCTGCTCCCTGGTTCCAGCGCCTGAGTAAAGCACAGAGGATCCCCAGGGCTGGCCTGGCCCTGAGTGTGGGTACCTGGGAGCCCCTGGGGTCTCAGGAGAGATGCTGAGAGCAGCGGGGAGACCATTGGGCGGGGCCTCCCACCAAGACGAAGACTCGGGCTCCCCTGGCTGGGTCCCAGAGCCTTGGGACAACGGGCCCTGGCCCAAGTCAGCATTTCTGGGACAGCCTCTCATCTCCGAATTAAGAGGGATTACACTGGGGGCCCTCTGGCACAGGGCCAAGTGTCATCAACCCTGAAAAGCCACTCTGTGATGAGACATGCTGGTGTCGGGGCCTGAGGCAGGTCTGGGAGGCTCAGCTTGGGACCCTCAGGCTCCAGCTGCTTCCGTGAGCTCCCTGGGGGCCCAAGCTGCCTCATCAGGCTGAATGATCACTTGGTGTCCATCCTGGCATGGTTGAGCCCCAGAGAGGAGGGATGGTGGGAACAGAGGTGTGCAAGAAGCAAGGGAAATGCCAGATCCTGAGCGTTTGCTGTGTCCAGCTGTGCTGGTACACATGTGGGGTCAGGGGTGTGGTGCCCAGCCCTCTGGTAAACTGATAGACAGGTAAACTGAGGCACAAAGGAACCACACAGGGTCATGGTGGATGAGAGGCAGGGCCAGGATTTGCATGCAGGCTCTTAGACCCCAGACTTGTGGGTGCTCAGGGGACTGTGGGAGAGAGAGGGTGGGGCAGCCATGGCCCCCATCTCGGTGAACAGGCTTCTCTGCCCATCCCACCTCTTCCCATGTGGCTGCCATGTTGCTTGGCACATGAGGCCCCTGGCCACGAGGTTGAGTGGTACAGACAGGGCTGCTGAGCCAAGGCTGGGGACGTCAGACTGTCCCTCTTCCTGCGTGCATCTCCCACCCCTGCCAGGCAGCCACTGTAGACACAGGCCAGGCCTAAGAGGCCCCAAGAAGTCCTTTAGAGGACCAATGAGATCTCAGTGGGGGCTGTGCTGCAGTCAAAGGCACAGGGCGCTGGGGCCAGCACGTCCTGAGTGGAGGAGGTGCTCCTCCTGCCCCTTCCCCGAGCATCCAGGCCAAGCCGTCCCCACCAGTCCGGCTGCCCACCTACCTCAGTGACCCGTGAATCACCAGCGTCCCACGTGCCGGTCAACAGCTGGCGGTTCCTCCGCCTCACTCCAGCTCCATTCTCCTGCAATGAGAAGGGTGGTCAGGGGCCACTCCCAGCAGGGACCCCAGAACTGACCTGTGGCCACAGACCTCGCCCACCTGCTGGAAAGTTCACTGTCGGCTAAATCAAACCATTCCCACTGGACAGATGGGGAATCTGAAGGATGGAGAGGAAAAGGGGCCTAATGCCAAGGGGCCCTAACAGGCCCCCGACACCCCACAGCTGCCAGTTACTGGCCGCGTGACTGTGGGTAAGCTCCTGGCCGCCCCAGGTTTCAGTTTCCTCACCTGTCAAATGGAATCACAATGATCTCTCCGAGGGTTTCTGGGAGGATCTAAGGGCCTGTGTTGACAAAAGCACTTGACATTCATTCATTCACTCAAGAAACATTTGGCGAACACCCTGAGCTGTAAACAGGATCATGGATCAGCCCTTGTGGGGACTTATAATAGGCAAAGAATCAAACAACACATAATTAAAAGTGGGATCTGCCAGAAAGAACAAGTACAAGGATGAACAGCATAGACTCAAGGTTCAGGGCTGTCTCTTTGAGGAAGTAAAGATGAAGGATGAGCCAGAGAGAGGCAGGCCAAGATGCATGGAACAGCGTTCCAGGCATGGGGAACAGTATATGTGAAGGCTCCAAACAGGGGGAAAACCCTGGCTCAGCAGAGTACTTGAGAGTAGGTGGTGTGGTGGAGGAGGGAGGTGGGGAGGTAAGAGGGCCAGAAGGCAGGGCTGACCATCGCAAGGGTGGGTGGGAGGGTCTTAGCAGCTGAGCCGCGTGAGCCTGGGTCTAGTTCGAGAAGATCCCCCAAACATGCCAGGAAGAAGGGCTTAGAAGGGACAGGAAGAGGCAGGGAAACCAGTGGGGAGGCTGCCCCTAGAGTCTGGGCCAGAGACAGTGGTGTTCAGAGTGGAGGGAGCAGAAGGCAGAAGTGGAAGGATGCTCTGGGGCACTGGGCGGATGAGGACCCCAGACCCTGTCCCCCCAGGGCAGTGGGTTCACGTGCCCCATTTCCATAGTGGGCCAGCCATACTGCCCTCTCCTCCCCACCCACAGGGCCCCTCGGGAATCCAGAGGGGCCAGATGCAGACCCAGACCCTGGCAGGGCAGCTTCTCTGGAGTCCTGGGTATGGCGTGGGAGCCACAGAGCCCCGAGTTGGAGTCCCAGCTACCAAAGCACCCTGCTGGGTGGCTCTGGGTGGTCGCCATGCTCGGGGCACCTTGTGCCCTCCTCTAAGAGATGGGAAACCTGCCAGCAGGGCTGAGTGCCTCTTGGGATGAGGCCTGTGGCTACCACAGGAGTGGGTGTGCACAGGCCACAGGAAGGCTGGGTTCCCGCATGTGCTGGGGACTGGCGGAGGGTTCCCAGGGAGCCAAGTGTGTGCCTATGGCTTTAGCAAGGGGCACCAGGGCCTGGTATTTAAGAAGTGGGCTCAGTACTGTAATAAAAACCATCTGGTTCAAGTCCTGGGTTCATCCCCTTACCATGTGGCTTTAGGCAATTTCTTAAACTTTTCTGGCCCCTAGTTTCCTCATCTGTAGGAGGTGGTAACGCGATAAGGAGGGGTCCACTCTCAAGAAGTGGTACAGACAGTATAAGGTAATGCATTTGAGTGCCGGACACACAGGTCGCTTTCCAGCCGTGTTAGGTGAGATGAAATTACTTCCAGAAGCTGGTGCTGGGCTCCGTGGAGCACTGGGCCCCTAAACCTCAGGCTCCCACAGCCCGGCTCAGCACCCCCACTCCACATGGGTGAGAGAATATCTCTGGGGCCTGACTCTCTGACTCTGGCAGTCCCCAAACTCTGCTCACTGTGGGGACACAAATGGCCCTTGACTCCAACTCTCCCATTTCACGGAGGAGGACAGCAGAGGCCTGGAGAGGGCAGCACCTGCCTCCGTCCCGGGGTCATGCAGCAAGTCAGAGGCTGGGGCAGAACAGGAATCAGCCTCCTGCTTCCCTACCAGCCACAGCTCAGTCCTTTCCCAAAGGCAAGCTGGCCGCAGACCCGCTGACAAAGAGAAAATAATTATTTTGGCAGCTGAGACAGAAGCCAGAGCCGGAAAGTCCTCGCTCACTCGGTGAGCAATGTCCCGGCCCCGAGGAATGACGCCCGCCCATCCTGCCTTGCAGAGGTGCTCCGGCTCACGGCGCACACATACGTGTCTCTCTGCCCCAACCATCCTTGGTTCTTTGCTGTTGGACTTGTGCAAAGAGGCAAATAGACCAGAGAGGGAAAGAGACGTGTCCAAGGTCAAACAGAAAGGGCATCACACAGAGGGGTCACCAGGATATGCACTCAGGCCCTGATTAGGGACTGACCCCCTTCCCTATGAGCCTGCACTGGACCCTCATCTGGGAAGGAGAAAGGACCAGAAGCTTGCCTGAACTGGGTCCACATTGGGGGCTATTCCTATGATGCTTCTTTAGCCCTCAGTGAAATGCTATGAAGTAGAACCTAAATAGCACCCTCAATTTACACATGAGGTCTAGAGAGCTTCTACAGCTTCCTAAGGTCATGCAGGTAATACAGAGCGAAAAGTAATAAGAACAGGGCCGGGCATGAGTGCGTGGTCTGTCCACACGGACTCACCTTGTTCAAGATGTCCAACTGGACACCCGGGCTCCCTTGTCTGTGCACTGGGCCCCACTCAGGGGTGGAGGTGAGGGAACTCAGGCCCGGGAGGGGCTGTGAACTCACAGATGAAGTCACCCGCCCTCATCCCTGGCCCCCTGGGTGCCCGTAGGTGAGCCTCACAGCCTGCAGGGCTCTGGCCACCTGGGGAGACCGGGGGAGGCATCCCATGTCTGCTCCCAGCCTGGCTAGACCACAGCCATGAAGGATACAGATCCACCCAGGTGAGTGTGCGCTGCTTAAAAGGCCCTCAGTGCCACGGAGCGGAGGGCAGCCTGAGACTCAGGGCTGAGAGGGGTGGTGGGGCCCACCCAGGCTCCGCAAGGGATGGGTTCCCCACTGCCCAGAGAGAGGGCTCTGCTGAGCTCAGGACTCTCCCTCTGGATTGGATGAGGGGGACGCCCCGACTACAAGGCCGTGTCTGGCTGCAAGGGCAGGAGAGGGTAGAAGGGGAGGTGTGCAGACCACAGGTTGAAATGTACTTCCACTGTCATCTCACGTCTGGCGCTCCCGAGAGCAGGGCAGGGTGGGAACAAGCTCCCTCTTTGCAGAGCAGGACAGTGAGCTCCGAGGGAGGGTAGAGTTGCCAGGGGTGTAATGGCTGGGAAGTGGTGAGGTTGGGTCTGGGACTTGGCAGAGGTCACTTGGGGGTGGGGACTGTCCCAGGACCCAGATGGATTCTCCCAGCCCCACCCCCTTCCCATCCCTTCCTCCTCTAGGGATCCCCTGGGAGGAAGGACCCACCTGGGTGTGGGCTTGAGTGCAGGCACCAGGCCAAGTGGACTGGGGCCGGGGCTGGCCAGAGACATGCAGGGCCGACTGGGGTTCTGGGAGGACAGAGGTGCCCACGCCATGGTGCATCCGGGATGTGGGGCTCTGTGACCGCTCTGTGACAGTGGCCAGAGGCCCGTGGCTAAGTGACCAGTGTGCTCTAAGCCACCAAGGGTTGGGAGCCCAGATTCTGGACCGGAGCCTGGCCTTGTCCTCAGAGGTAACGTCCAGGGCAAGGGTGGGTGGAGCTGAGTTTGAATCCCTATTCTGCCCTTTAATGCTGGGTGACCTCGAGCAAGTCACTTGGCATCTCTGAGCCCCCATCTCCTCTCTAAAAAGGGACTAATCACTCCTTCAGCTACTCACCTGCCAAGACAAGCTTCACATTGACCTTGCAGAGCCTGACATTGGCCAGAGCACTGCCCTACCCACAGGCTTCTGGGAGAGGGGCTCGGGCTACCCCGCTGTGGTCTCTAGGGCATGGGACCACACCAGTGACAGTGCTGAGCTGAAGTTCTGGACTCTTGTCAACTGCTGCTAATCACACACACATGCCCCTCATGTTCTGGTGGCTGTGAGAGCCTCACAAGACACGGGAACACAGACGCAAGCACACCTACAGACGGGTCAGGAACAGGTCAGTGAGTGATGACTGTCAAGGTCACAGGTGGCCAAGTGCAGGCCAGAACACGGTCACGTGGGCACCCACCCATACTGGGTCCAGCCTGCTGTTCCACTGGCTGGACTGACCAGCACTGGTTCCCACGTGGGCCTGACCCTCCTCGTCTCAGTCGGGCCGGGCAGCTCTTCCCACCCTCACTTTACCGGTGGGCCGAGCAGCTTCTGCTACTGCGGGCCAGGGGCCCTGTTTGGGAAGGTGGCCTCAGACCCAACTCCCAGGGTCGCCGGGGAGACATGGGTTCCTTCACCTCAAAGACCCACCCAGGGACGCATCCCCTTACATGACCCTGGGAGCAGGCCCCCTCGTCCTCCCCCGGCGGCCAGTGCTGGCTCCCGGAGCAAGGCAAATATTTACCCCGATGGTTATCCAAGCCGGGCCAGCCGCCCCGCCTCCCGCATTCCTGGAATACATGTTCCCTGACCTCACCAAGCTGGGGGAGGGGGAGGAATCCAGACGTGGACGAGACAGACCGAGGGTCCAGGGCCTCGTGGAAGCCAAGGCCTGCTGATCAGGAGGAAAAAGGTGGCTTCGGGTTGTCTCTCCAGCTACTCACCCACTAGGGGAGGCCCCTGCTGGCCTTGTAGAGCGGGGCATTGGCCAGAGCACAGAGCTTCCCATAAGCCCCTGGGGGGAGGGGGCTGGACCACCCCGTTTGGCACGGTGGGCGGGGGGCTGCACCAATGCCAGCTCTCGGCCTGCAGTTCAGGGCTGTCACTAGGCCTCAGGGCCTCATACCTGCTGCCAATAACACACGTGCCTGTGCACACCCATCGTGCTCAAGATGTGAGGGACTCAGGCTGCCAGAAACCTGGCGCGTTTGCTGCCTGCCAGAGCCCTTCCTCAACACCCCAGAAGCTCTCAGTGCCTCACCCCATCCTCAGCACAATCCTGTCACCAGGGAACCGTAAGCCCATTTTACAGATGAAGAAACTTCGCAGCAGACACCAGTGGTCATGCAGCTGAGAAGTGGAAGAATATGCCCTGTCTTACCTCAAACCACACTTTCAACAGTTCTGCAGTCCCAGCTCTGCCCATCGGAACCCTGTCCATCCTCTGATGCCCCAAGGACCGCCTCCACCATGCTGTCTTCCCTAAAAGTCCCCTCAAGTGAGCTTTCCCTGCCCTGAACTTCCAGATATGTGGACAGTATTTCTTTCTTTCTCCTGGCATGATTAAAATTGGGTGTCTGGTTATCTCCTGTTGTGAGACCCTTGCACTCACTCCATGCACAGTGGGGTTGAGCTCAGAGACTCAGCAAGCCCTGAGTGTTCAGGAGAGGCCTGAACTCCTGAGTCTTTTCCCCAAAGGGCAGTAGCTGCATTTGGTCTCAAGGAAAAGATAAGTAAACAGACCTGGGAAGCTGGTTGGTTGGGATCTGGGCAAACTCCTGGCCTGGTCTGCCTGAGAATCACAAACTTGGTTCAATGATCCCATCTGTCTTCACTTTCCCTGAGAATAGTTCGAGCTGTCCTTACAGCCTGCCCATACCCAGCACGTCGGGTCTGGCCCTGCCCTGCAGGTCCTCACTGCGTGCCCCTCTCTGCATGCCCCTTGCTTTCCTGCCTCCCGTTCCTGCAGGGAAACTTCGCAAGTGACTGGGGCAGGGCAGACCGGCAGGTTCTGCTGAAGGAAGCGCAGGCCTGGCAAGTCTGTTGCTGGGCCCTCAGGGATGCCTCTAAGTGGGAGGAGCTGGAGATGCCCAGTGCCAACCTGGGTCCACACCTTGGCACAGTGGGGACCCAAATAGGGGGTGCTGCGGAAAGTAAGAGGCTCCCAGAACCTCCCAACCCACTTAACATCTCTGAGACATTTCCCAACACTTGGAAAATGGGGGCTATAAACGGACTTCTAGGGGATGTTCCTCCGTGTTTGTTTATTCCATCTATTCATTTCCTTCTCCTGACAATAATGACACTGCCCACCATGTGCTGGAGGAAGAAGAGGAAGAGGAAAGAGCAGGGGTGGACGGTGGGCAGAGGAGGACAGGGTCAACACTGCCAGCCTGGATACTTCCCAAGGGTGTTTGCACACTGTCTAATCAAGGTGGGCAAGACACAGAATAACGCTAGGACAGAGTGCTGGAGAGTAGCAAAATGGGGAGTCGGGGCATCAAGGTCTTGGGCAGAGTCTCTCAGGCAGGAGGACACCACTTCTAGGGCAAAGGCCCACAGTCTTGTCAGGAGAAAAGCCTCAGACTGAGGAGACAACGACAGATGAAATCAGGAGCAGGGACAGCTGCATTCAAGGGCACTTGCACACACATCCGTGAGGGTCCCTCCGAAGCTTCACCCAGAGCCCAAGCCTGATCTGCTGCGTTTTCAAGGCCAAGATAGAGAGGCACCCCTCGGGAGGGCCCTGTCAGAGGGAAAGCCCTCACTGCCTCCACTGAGCATCACGCAGGCCCTAAAGAGCAGCATTCATCCATCCTGACTCTCAGAGGCACTCTAGCTCACGATGCGCGGTGCAAGGCCAAACCACCTAGCCTTTTGGTGTCAGGCTTGTGCGAAGGGGCCAACTGAGACCAGACAGAGCTTGGCTGTGATGCGTGGCTTGCTCCCAGTAGAGGAAGAGGAGAGTGGCTCCCTTTTCCCCAAGCCATCAAATGAACAATTTCTCCTCTAATCAAGGGGTCCTCACATGGACTAAGAGTGCATAATGTGGCTCTAGGTTTGACACAGCAGAATGCATGTACAGAACAGCTCTGCTATTCACTGACCTGTGAAGCTGGGCAAGAAACTTGGCTTCTCTGGGCCTCAGTTTCCTCATCTGTAAAATGGGGATACTGAGTCGCTCCTCTCACAGGGCTGTGAGGATTTAACTAGATTACGCCCACGCTGCACTTGACAGGAAGGGCTCAGTAAATAGGGACAGTCATTGTTCTCACTGGCTCAGGTTAGCTGTCAAGCACAGAGCTGGGATCTTGCTGGGGATGGAGGCACTGGGTCTCTTACCAAAAAGATGGAGAAAGATCCTGAGAAGATGAATCCTGGCTTCAGAACCTCTCTGAGGCCAATTCAAGAGTCAGTCCAGTGGATCTGCCTCCCAGAGATGGCCTGCACCCAGGAGCGGGGGCCTCCAGTCACTCCCCACAGAATGGCCAAAGGTGCCGAGCATTCTCCAGATGCAAACGCCATGCCAGGGGCTCTCTTCCACACTCACCACGTCATCAGACGCCATGGGTGGGCATGACCTTATGCTTCCCAGGGATTAGGGTCTTGTCCAGAGAGGTATCTGACTGGGGCTGGCCACAGTAGGGCCCCTGCCACACACCTGGGTACTTGCCACTCCCAATGTTGATGACTGAAATGAATGTTCAGCCAGTGGCCCCTCTTAGGGGCCTTGTCTCTTGCACCTGCTCACTCTGCTTGGGGTGGTCTGGCTCTGCACTGCCCATCTGAGCTCAGCCCTGGAGGAGCCTCATCCCCACCCCAGTGATGCCACTGACCCCCAGTCCCCTACAGCATACATGGGGCCTAAGCAGAGGCTCTCAAAAGAGGCAGTGGAGGCCGTTGGTCTCCGCCTCCCACCTTGCAGAGCAGGGGACTGAAGTCCGGACAGGGACAGGGTGAGAAGCCAGGCCAGCTCTGGTTGGAGGTTAGATGGAGGAGCTGAGGGCTCACATGGGAGGCCCCTGGCTGGAGGATCAGCCTAGCTGACACGACACCCGTGGTTGGTACAGGACTGGCAGCCTGGACTCCAGGCCCAGGGCAGGCGGGAAGGTCGAGAGGCTGAAGGGCACGGTCTGGATGGCACACAGGAAGACGTCTAGGACTAAGTGTTCCCAGCGATCCCCTTCCCGGGCCAGGGGCCAGCCCCCGGCAGCCACACTCTCCAAACAGCCGTCCCTCTGGGATTCTGGTCACACGTGGGCCAGGCTGGTCTGAAGCGATGGCCGAGGCCCAGGTTTACAGATGCCAGACAAAGGAGAGCAGTGTTCTTGCTTGCGGGAGGTGGCGGGTCAGAGCACGGGCACGAACGTCACCTGGGCCTGGATGAAATCCTGGTTCTACTGCTTGCAAGCCACGTGGCCTCAGCCAAGTCCCTGCACCTCTGCCCACCTCAGCTTACTCGACGGTGCAGTGGGAAGGGAGAAGGCTGAACTGGGGGAGGTGTGTGGCCCAGCCCCTGGCCCTCAGAGGAGGCCGGCCATGGGAACTCTGGCTGCTTGTAGGGATGACGGCCTTCCCTGACAGGGCAGCCCAGTGGTGGTCTGCAAGCTTGCTGCTGGGAAGGCTGGGGAAGCAAAGGACCGTAGGATGTGTTAGTCATCCAGCCTGTCCCAAGATGCTCCACCAATGCAGCAGCCCAGAGAAGCCTCCCATCAGATCTTGTTTACACACAGATGGCCTCCAGCCCTGACAAGCCAATCCCGTAGGTCTCCATCTGCCACCTGAAAGTGGGAGAAATGAGGCTTGTCTAACACCCTTGGTTGCTGAGAGGACTCTAGGAGATGGAGGATGGGGTCAGGTTTTGTTCCACACCCTGCCCACCTTGGCTGCTCCTGCCTCACTGGGCAGCCCCAGGGCCCAGGCCTGTTTGCGCCATCACACACCCAGAGCATGTGCCAGGAGGCACTGAGGACCCCTTGGGTGCCTCCTAGCTGAGGACTAGCCTATGATGCCCCTCCTTCTCTTTTCAGTCCAGGGTCTCTGCACTCTCTTTTTGGCTGTGCCACATGGCATGTGGGATCTTACTTAGTTCCCTGACCAGGGATCAAACCTGTATGCACTCAATGGAGGTACAAGGTCTTAACCACTGGCCACCAGGTAAGTCCGTTTTTCGTTCTTTAAGAAAGAAGGGCTCCTTCAGTTCAGCACCTCGGTGGGATTCTAAGGGGAGCCAGCCCCTACCTGCCCACCAATCCTTTGGACTGACAGAACCCAGCCTCTGGGACTGGACCTCTGGATGGGCCAAGGCCATCCCCTACAGTGGGTGTCTTCTTCCTTCACTCATAGCACGCAGCACAGGGCTTGCCCCCAGAATGTTTGCTGGATGGATGAATGAGCGGTGATGGGAGGGGTGGTGTGAAAACAGATTTAGATCAGAGAACACAGCAGCTGACACTTTCATGGTGCTCACCATATCCATCCTAAGTCTGGCTCCAATAGACACTGGCTATGCTGGTTAACCCATTGGTCCCCACAGTGATTCTATAAAGTGGTAGAGTCCTCCTCATTTCACAGATGGGGAAACTGAGGCTCAGGGAATGAAGTCACTTGCCCACAGTGTCAGAAAGTGGCAGAAGTACATTTGGTGTAGGCCCCGGGCTCCAGGATCCACGTGCTGGCCCACAGTGCTGCCTGGGGGCTGTGGGGAAGGTGGAGAAAGCAGCTCATCAGAGGCTGTCCAGACCAAAGGTTACTGCCCAGGCTCCAGGCCCTGCCCCAGGGATTTAAGTGGTCTAGGGTACGCTGTCTTGCAAAGCTGCCCGGGATCTCATGGACAGCAGGAGCTGAGAACCGCTGCCCAACTCCATCCTCACTCTCCAATCAGAGAAACCGTGGCTTAGGGAGGGAGAGGACGTGTCCAAGGTCACCCTGGGTGTTGGCAGAGCCTGGGACCCGGAGTCCAGCTCCTCTGACTTCTCCGTCGTGGGCTTGGAGCTCTTAGAAACAGCACTGTGGCCCCAGTAGAGCAGTCCACAGGCGCAGCCGCGGGCGGGAGAGATGAGGCAGACAGACGCAGGGAGGCCGCGCAGCAGGCAGCTGGATGACACACAGGCCCAGCAATTCCTGACTCACAGCCACCCATCCCGTGACTCCACCCACCGCCGGTGTCCCCACCCTGGCTCACACTCCACAGCCTGCTGCAGCCTCTGGAGTCCCCTCCCATTTAGGACCAGAAAGCCACAGAGGGAGGAAGCAGCGGCGGGGGCCCCACCCAGGGCTGGGTGGGGAGCCCAGACAACCCAAGCTGGGGGGACTTCGGGACACACGGAGGATGAGGCCTGAGACTGCCCTGTCCTGCCCTGCAGCACCCACACTCCCACCCCACACTCCCACTGGGGCAGGCCAGCGCCCAGTGGACCTCGCACCCAGGAGGAGCGCTGGTACTGACGCCCACCGGGGCCAGCTTCCGCAGCTGCGTGACTCCCTTCGCATCAGGGCCGCACACCTGGACGAGCAAGTTAGGCTTTCCTGCTGCCAGAACCTCCCCAGGAGGAGGCATTGCTCCTCTGGCCAAGAACCCTCAATGGCTCCCCATTGTCCATGAGGCCCCAGATGGACTCTGACCTGGAGTGTCTGGGCTCACACCTCTGTACCCTGCCCACATTAATCCTGCTGCCAGGAATGTCCCTGTCCCTGTGGCCTGACGCACTGGGAAGGAAATTCACAACCCTCCCTCTGCTCCCAAGGAGCCATGGAGGTCAGAAGCTATGTTCCCAGAACCTCAAAGACTTCTTACAGCTTCCTATATCTCTGGTTCTCAAAGGCCCATTTGACAGACGTAGAGGCTGAGGCTCAGAGTGGTCATGTGTCCAAGAAGGCTGGAGGCTGGGCTGTCACCACACAGGGCAGGGGCCCGGGCTGCTTGGACCTAAGGTCTTTCCTGTTGCTAACAAGCTCTCAGCTGATCCACAAGCTCAGGTGGCCCCGAGTCTATCAGTTCACCCAGTGCCGTGGCGACTGGTGTCTGCTCACCTTGGCATCCTGACCCTCCCTCCACCCACCGTGGGGAACAGGCTGCACTCTCGGATACTGAGCTGGGCTTAGACTGGGGCAGCCGGCTGGGGGAGGTAGGTCTGAGAAGCTATGGGGCATTGTGGCCAAGAGCACAGACTCTGGGACCAGCTGCCCGGTTCAACCCCAGCGTAACCACCTGAGCAGGTCAATTCACCTGGCTGGGCCTCACCTGGCAATGGGGACGATAAGAGTAGTGAGCTCACAGAGATGCTAAACACCAGTTTCTATAGATGAAGATCAGAGCAGCAGCTCTGAAGACTGCTCTAGAGAGGTCTGGAGTTCTTAACATTGTCGCCCTGTTCCTCCCTGCACCTTAAGCTCAACATCACAACCAAAGGGAAACCAAAGGCCTCAGAGCACCAACCAGGAGGGAGGAAGAGGACTGGGGAGGGGCAGGAGAATCTGCTCTCAGCACTGACCCCTCCCCGGCTTCTGGCCCATAGGCTGCTACCCCGGCGCATCTGCCTGAGCAGGGCTGAGCAGAGCAGAGAGAGCTTGGCATATTACACCTCAGCTTCTGGGAGGAGGGAGGAAGGAGGAGGGAGCAGGGAGCAGGGAGCAAGGAGAAGGGAGGATGGGGAAGAGGGGAGGAGGTGATGGGGAGGAGGAGGGGGGGAGGGGAGAGGTAGAAGGGAGGCGGGGGGGGCTCCTGTCCAGGCAGTGATGCTCAGTTGGCTCCTGTGTGGTCAATGGGATGACCCAGAGAGGGGTAACGCCAGCGTCATTACTTCCATTCCCCATGAGGACACTGGCAGCACCCACATCTCTCTCCCCGCTTAGGGGCCATCACAGACACTGTGCCCCACCTGAGCTGGATACAGAGATATCTGAGATGCAGTGGCGTGAGGGCAGCGAGGTCTGGGCCAGTTAACCGCAAACATGGCTGTCCTTACAGGGTAGAGATTCATCCTACCTCCAAACCCTTTATCTCATGAGATGCTCATAGCTGGCAAAGCTTCTTCCTCTCCTCTTTCTACAGAGTGGTCGAGTGACTAGCCCACATGCACCAGCAAGCTAGCGGTGGATCCCAAACGAAAAAAAAACCTCTGTCTCCGGGCTCCCAGGCCTGGCCCCACTATGAGGTTTCTCTCGCCAGGCTCCTAGAGGTGACTGATCGTCTAGGAGAAGATAAGTCACCAGCATGTGCGGCTGAGGGACGGGTGTGGACCCAGAACTTCCACCCACGGGAAGCCCTGGGAGGGGGCTGGAACAGGTCAGAGAGAGGGCAGCCTGCGAGCCTGAGGTCCAGCTTCCTTTCTCAAGAGGGCACGATTCCTGGCAGCAGCTCCCACGGGAAACAGTAAAAGCGCCACCCGCGGGAAACACGGGGTGGGACAAAGGGGGTGCCGGGCAGGGTTTCCTGTTGGGTGGGTGACCTGTGCGCCTGTGGTCCTGGGGCCAGGCCAGGGCTGGGTCTCGCCTCATCCCTGGCTCTGGCCCAGGCCACCCTGAGTCCCATCCTCCAGGCCTGGCCTGGCTTCCTGTCCTACTGGCCCCTCCCCGCCCAGGAGAGAGCAGGGCCCCGTGGAGGCTTCCTGAGGAGCATCAACTTTTCTAGGGCAGGAAGGGGCAGCTGCACTGGCCTCCTCGGTGGCCTTTGGCCTCTGACCTCCAGACCTCCAGCTCTCTGTTTTCCAGCAAGAGGCTTTGACAAAAGATCCACTGGGTTTTATTCCTGGGACTCCAGGCACAGCTGAGCAGGGACTGCAGGGACCGGCCTCTCCCTGCGATCGGTCACTGTCTGCCCCACTCTGGGCAGCGTCACTTCCAAGGAGCCGTGCCGAAGGGACCGGGACAAGGAGAGATGCTGAAGAAGGATGGATCTCAGGCCTCAAGGACAGATTCTCAGGGGGGCAAAGATGAGGGACACTTCCGCAGAAGGTGGGTGTGGCATCCCCACTGAGCAGGGAAGCCCCCACACCAAGGACAATGTGATGCCCATCCCTGGGAACAGCACCCAGAGAGAGATGCCTTCATCCCCACTGCCCCTTCTCCCCAAGTTTGGGATGCCTGAATCCCTAAAAGTGTCGGGTGTCTGGGTGGGATGGGAACTCGGCCTAGGGGCTAGACCCATCATCTCCAGTGAGCCAAACCCATTCCATGTGCCTCAGGAGCTGGGGGTTCCCCTGTCCACAGGTGGAGATGTGGTGGGAGCGGAGCAGTTAGTGGACTGGCCCAGTGAGGGGGAAGAGGTTTGAACACAGGCCCTCAGGCTAGGGCACAGGCTATGGGAGAAGCACCCCAGGTCTCTCTCAGGGCTCCTGGGCAAACAGGCGACTCAGAAAGCAAACAGCCCAAAGAGGGCAGAGGACTCTTTCAGCGGCTGCCACGGGGCCCACCACGGACAAAGGCCTCTTGTAGCTCAGAGTTGGGGAGGAGCGCTAATGGGAGGCGGCTTGGGCTGAATGGGGCTGGTCCTTGCCTGAGATCACCCCGGGGGCAAGGATGACGGGGATGGAGCTAGGATCAAGGAGCCATGCTGGGAAGATGGGCTTGCTCACTTGGCCAGGGGCTCACTTGGGCTTCACCTCAGCTGCCCAGGGCGGGACACTGGTGACATGTCCACGCTAGTCCAAAGAAACAGGCCCAGATGGGGCTCTCTGGGGGCCCAGCCTGATGATCTTCCTGGAAGCACTGACGTTTGGGGAAGATTAGGTTAGGGGGGCTAAAACCTCAAGTCTATAGGCCTGAGGTGGGCAGGGTGGAAGACAGAACCAGACTTCAGCCTGGTGGGCAGCCAGGCCTAAGTTACCATGGAGAGTTACTCAGATAGCCATGGGGCAGTAGTGAGCCTCCTGACCCCGGGGCATGCAAGCCAAGGCTAGAGATACACAGACTTTAGAATTACCTTGGCCAGAATCCATATTCAATCATGGGTGGAAGGATGACTGGCCCGTGTCACCAACTCAATTACTGGCCACTCCACCTCCATTCCTTTTCTGGATTGATGTTTTCCAGCTGTATCAGAACAGCCTTGAGCTCATGAGCTTGTGGGACCCTTAAGGCTGAACACCCCCCAAATCATGTCACAACAGAGACGAGGCCTAGGTATGCTCTGTGTGACCCTGAAGCAAGCTCTCTGCGCCCCTCAACCTGAGAGCCTGGTAGAGTCGGGCTGGGCCCATCCAGAAAGCATGCCTATGTCTCCCCTGAATCCAGGGCAGCCTGGGGGGTCAGCCGCAGCCTGATGCCCACCAGTGACTGCCTCTCCCTGGGCCTCAGCCCTCCCGGGACCCTCAGCTCACCCTGAGATGTTGCTGACATCAGCTTGGCAGTGAGTAACTCCAGGGTTAGGGTTGAGCACAGACCTGGCACAGACTTGGTCACCAGGAAATGTTTGTCAAAGGAAGGAGAGAAAGAAGAGCAGGGAGGATGCGGGATAAACAGACGCTGGAACCCAGGCAGGCACTCAGAAGTGAAGCTCCCCAGGCCGCCACAACGCTTCTCTTCCTCCTCCAGGACCTGGGGGGACTGTGCCCTCTACAGCTAAGACATAGTGTGCAGGTCAGGTAACACAGAAGACCAAGGAAGGCCCTACTCAGAGGATTCCCCTGGACTCTGCTGTCCGGGTGGGCTCGAAGAAGGACCCCAGGTGTCTGAGCTCAGCCTCTGCACTCAACCCACTTCTGCTCTGGAAGTCTGGCTCTGATGTCAACCTCTCTGGAGGATGGAGACCCTCGCCCCCACTGCTTGGTCCATGAAGGATTCAGTGATGTCTCTTAACCCCTCCTGGAGTCCCCTGCCCAATGCTGAGGTTTCATCCTTCCAGAGTGGCAGTGGGGTGGGACATGGCTGCCTCGTGATGGAAGCACAGGGTCTTTCCAGCGAAAGGTGATCCTACTCATCCCACAGGAAGAAAACATGTCACAGGTGTGGGGGTCTACAGAGCTTCTGGAAGTCCTGTGTGCTGACAGCTCTACCCTTGGCTCAGTTCAGGTCCTGGCACACAGTAGCTGGATTAATCAATGGCATGCTGGATGCGTGACCACGTGCTGACCTGGGCTCTGCTGCTGAGGGTCCAGGATTCAGCAGCACGCTCCAGGGACACCATGGGGATGGCCGCGTCCACGTGCCCTTTCTGGCCTTTCTGAGCTGCTCCTGGAAGGAGGGTGCCCTCCCTCTCTGGCTCAGGGCTGGGTGTGTTCTCTAGAGAGCAAGCCCAATATCTTTTCTTAACAGATGGAGGTGGGGGAGGTCCAGGAAGGGTTGGGGATCAGAAGCAGGGCTATTCCCTAGGCCAGGCCTTCCCACACCAAATCGAGAGCCCAAGGAAATCCAGGACCTGGCTCAGGGCTGCCCTCTATCCACCACCACCTCCCCCACCCTCCCCAGTGTGGCCCCCTGCCCCTAGCTGCCTGTCTCAGCCTCCTGGCTGCAGCCGGCCTGAACTGCTTACTTAGACAAACAGGGAAGGCAGCCACGTGACCAGCTAAGGTTTCCTGGACCAGGGACACACACAGACACACACACACATAGCCACTTGCAGCGGGTCAGGTGGTCACGGAGCCCAGCAGGCAGGGAAGGGCCAACTGGGGTTTCTGTGTCTGAAGGACAAGGGACCGAGCCTGCCTTTCTTCACCCAGAAGAATGCCTTCTCCAAACACTTGTTTTCTGCTTCCTGGACACACCAGGGACGTGCTGGATGGGAAGAGAGCGGAGGGGGAGGAGTGGGGAGGAGGGGGAAAGAGAGGAGGGGGGAGGAGGGGGAAAGGGGAGGGGGGAGGAGCAGCTCCCAGCAGAGGCTGTGTCTGGTGTTTTCCTTCCGCCCTCCCCACCCAGAGGGCAGATGCCTGCTGGGAAACTGCGGCCACCTAGCCGTGAATGGTAGGGAGAACCCTAAAGCCCAGTGCTGGATGTGGGGCAGCAGGGAAACTGGGGCTCAGAGGGAAGTCTTCACGTGAGTCAGTGACGGGCCTGTCGGGGCCCAGTACCCACCACAGTGATTCTGCAGCCACGAGGCCGTGGCGCAGCCCAAGGGGCATCTGGGGTCACACACAGACATGAGAGAGTGGGGAAAGGGGGCATCTATCCAACCTGGCGGGAGCAGCTTTGCCTCTGGTCTGTTGCTGGGGAAAGGTCTGGGACTCAGGGTCTTCAGGCTCTCTGGCTTTGAGGGTCTGTGCCTCTCAGAAGCTCTCCCAGAGCAGCAAGCCCGCCCCTGTTCACAGCCCCAAGACTAGCCATCTAAGGGAGAAGGAAGTCACATCTCTTGACAGGCAGGGTTGAGACCTAGCTCCCGGGGGACGGCCGCCAGCTGTGGGGGTCTGTGGCTGGCTACCCGCCTGCCCTGACCTCAAGGCTGACCTCCACCACCACAGCAGCATGGACGCCCATTGCAGAGGCACCTCAGGAAGGCCGCAGAGAAACGAGGGGGGTGGCTGAGAGTTCTCAAATGAAAGCCAGTTCGGGTCAGTCTCCCTGGCTGAGCTAAGCCCTTCTTCATACATTATCTTACTGAATACTCATGACCTTACAAGATAGGTAACGTTGTCACCCCACTTTACAGACAGCAGCCTGAAGGTCACATTGTTAATAAGGGGCGGATCAGAACCTGTACCCAGAGAGACTACATTTAGCTTCCACACTCTTGGCCAGCTCCCACCGTACCAGGGCTGGGCCCCCAGCACTGGGCGAGGTCCTTCCTCTACAGGGACCCTCACAAGGCTTCTGAGTCCAGACCCTGGGCTTAACAGGGAGGAACACCAGCCAGCCCGCCTCTCATCCTCCGTCTGTCCCAGGCACACAAGGAAGCCACCCCTACACACAGCTTCTGTGAGCGTCTACAGGTTAGAAGAAAAAGAGGGTGGAGGGGTGAGGGAGGAGAAAAGTTGGGGAAGGGGAGACAGGGGGTGCAGAGCAGGAGAGGGGGGCTAGAGTGGGGGGTGGGAGAGGGTGGAGGAAGATACAGAAGCAACGCAGAGGGAGGAAGAGCGCGCGAGCGAGAAAGAACGATGGAGAAATGGAAAGAGAAGGAAGATGCGGGAGGTGGCAAGGACAGGCGGGAGCAGGGGACGTGGAGGGAGGGAGACTCGACGCCAGAAAGAGCAGAGAGGAACTGGGAAGGAAGGAGGAGCAGTTACAAGAGGAAGAAGCGAAGAAGGAGAGGAGGTGGAATGAGTCACAGGGAAGGGGCAGGGGATGGAGGGAGCGGGAACAAAGGAGGAAAGACAGACGGGGTCAGGGAGGGAGCAGCCCTTGGAAAACCGAGAGACAGAGGGGAAAGCAAACCCGCCCACCCGAACATTAAATACCTAACAGGAGATGACAGATCAAATGGGAATTACTGCGGTAAAAACATAATTAGAAACTTGATTGAAGTTAAACAGAATTTACATAACACTGCAAATTAACTTTACACGGAAACTATTCACTGGGAAGGCAATGAAAAGGCATTTCATTAGTAATCTATATTTAAACAATAGGCACAATGGAGCCTTCTGATGAGGAACTTGGTGCCTTCAACCCGAGGGAATGCCAAAGGCTGCTGGAGAGCAGGAAGGCAGTGGATGCTCCAAGAGGAAGCTGGCAGGGTCCAGGGTGGGGCCCCCTGGCCTGTGGATGGTGGGGTGGAGCCGGGTGGGCACAGTGGGCCAGATCAGATTCTGGTACAGGTTCTGCCCTGGGCTTGCTGTGTAGTCCTAGGTGAGAGTCTCGCCTTCTCTGGGCCTTTGTTTCCTCATTGACAAAATAAGAATGTTGGAAAGGTGGTTTTCATGAAGGTGCTTACGAGTCTGGATATTCTAGGAGAGCCCAGGAGATGGTAGAAGGCAGGGCTGAGCATGGACTTGGGGTTCAGATGGACCGGTTCAGAGCTCCATCCTGCCAGCTGTGAGCTGTGGCATCATGCAAGCCTCTTCCTCTCGGGCCCTGGTTTACCCATCTGTTCAATGGAGATAAATCCACTGCCACTCGATGTCACCCAGGCAGTGGAAGGATTTATCAAGAGATTGGGCGGGGGCAGGCTTAAAGAAAAGTGAGTCTAACGGCACAGGATTACTTGGCCCATCCGCCTGGCACGCTAATTAGATTACCCACAGCCTCCTGCCACCAGCCTGCCACCGAGCCACGCAGCATCAAGGCGGCTTCCCACGGATCCCCTGGTCCCCATTCTGGAGTCAGAGGCACACCTCCCTAGGGGCCTGGTGGGTCACCAAGTCCCCACCTGGCTCCATCGTGTCCTCTGTATGGAGAAGTCTCCTGGGCCTTTGCACATCAGTCGTATCCAACTCTTTGTGACCCCAGGAATTATAAAGTCCATGGAATTCTTCAGGCCAGGATACTGGAGTGGGTCGCCATTCTCTTCTCCAGGGGATCTTCCCAACCCAGGGATTGAACCCAGGTCTCCTGCATTGCAGGCAGATTCTTTACCAGCTGAGCCACGAGGGAGCCCAAGAATACTGGAGTGGGTAGCCTATCCCTTCTCCAGCGGGTCTTCCCAGGCACAGCAGGCTGTGTTTGCTGAGTCAGAGGAGCTGGCCTGCGCTGCTGCCCCACCACTTGCCCTCCCTGCACCTCCCATCCCATCTCATGCCCGGTGGAACCCTTGCCTAGCCTTCCTCTCTGCAGCCTTCCCTGAATAAGCCTGGTCCCTCTCTCTACCATGAGCTGAGTGCTGGGTATGAAATACTGCAGGTGCACCAAGGCTGACCCTTACCCCCTCAAACATGCATACGCTGGCCCACCAGAGGCAGTGAGCACCTCTGCTGGCTGAGCATGAGCGGGCAGCTCACAGTCCAGGAAGTTTCCACAGTTTCCTTTAAGATACAGGATCCAGGCAGTGCTTAGAGATTCAGTAGGAAGCTGTCGGGTGTCCTTGCCCTGCACACAGTTCCTGAGCTGCTACCTTGAGCCCTGTGTTTTCAGACAAGTGCTCCAGCCAAGGGGGAGGTCTCAGGGGCCCAAGAGACCCAGAGGGGTAGTGGGAGGTTGGGAGAGGTTGGCAAAGGTTCTTAAAAGAAAGTGCAAAGTATAAGACATCAGCTGAGACCAGGGAGTGCCAACCAGGTTGACAGGGAGGGTCCCTGGAACAAGAACTTGTTCACAGCTCAGCCAGACATCCCATGGGCCCTGGCCTCTGTGTGGCCAGGTGTGGAGTGGGGAGCAGCTTTGGTCCCCTGTCCCTCTCCGCCGCTCCTCTCCAGACACGGCTCTGTTATTGAGGTCTCTGAGCCTTTGTAATGCTGTTCCCTCTACCTGGAGAGTCCTTGCCCTGATTTGCCAGCAAAACCTTCTTGACCCATGAAGAGCCTGCCCCCTCCCCCCTCCCTGGCTGTACCTTCTCCGTCTCCTTCACGGCCTCCACCCCACCTTCCCTCCCTCTAAGGACTGGATGCCCCATGACTCAGATGCAGGCGTCCGATGCGCTCTATCTGCACTCACTCCCAAGATGACCTCATCAGCTTGCAACACCATCTATACATGACAGCTCCCACATTCATATCTCTAGTCGGGACTCTCTCTGCCTCCCAGACTCATATATCCAACTGCCTTCTCAACCTTTCCCCTTGGATGTCTCAAAGGCATCTCAAACCTAATGAGTCTAAAACACAGCTTCTTGGCCACACTCGGCCCTCCCTGCCGTCATCCCCTGCTGAGGAAAACAGCCACCTCTGTTCTCCCAGTGGCTTCTTTCCCAAACCCAAGAGCCTTCCTGGACTGTCCCCTCTTTCCCCGTCTTCCACTTCTAAGCCACCCACAAGCCAGTCTGCAGATCTTTGAAATACAGACTTTGACACTTCCCACCGTTTCCCCTGCAACCCTAGCCCAAGCTAGCACCACCTTCCACCTGGATGTGGGCAACAGCTTCTCAGCCATCTCCCTGCCCTACTTGTGTGTGCCTAGGTGAGTGGCCCCCCAGGACCTCTCTGGTTGCCCCTCCTACCTCTCACTTCCCTTCTTCCACATGTATCCCTGCCACTTCCTTGAACATGCCAAGTGTGCCCCAGTTCACTCCCCCACTCATGTCAATGTTCAAATGTCACCTTGTCAGAGGCCTTCCTTGATCATCCTTTGTCTAAGAACACTTTACCCATCCTGTAGGCTCTGTTCCTTCACTCAGCTAATTTCTCTTCCTAAAACTTAGCATCATCTGACATGACATAATCTTATTTTAAGTATTTATTGTCCACGTCTCCTCATGAGAGTGTACACGCCACGAGGAAAGGGAGTTTTGTCAGTCTTATTCCTTGCCAGGTCTCCAAAACATCAAGCAGTTCTCAGCACAGAGACTTTCTCAATAAACAACTGGAGCACTGATAAATGAGCAACGCCACCTCCCCTGGAAAGCACTCCCTGAATGCCTGCCTGCAGAACCAGCAAGTGGCTGCTCCTCCCTTCCTCATAGAGTCTCAGACACCACAGGGGCCTTAAACAGTGAACTTATGGAACAGAGCCGGGCTCTGAGATCATGGATCAGCCTCTATCACAGAGCACACCATCTCCAGGGCAGGGCTGGAGCTGATCTATCTTCAAAACCCAACCCTTAGCGCAGGGCTGGCCTGATGAGTCAGTGTGTGTTTGATGTGTGAATTCATGAGTAAATACATGGTCGGAAGAACGGGTGGATAAAGAGATGAGTGAACGGTGAGTGAATGGAAGGATGACTGGGGTGGGAGGATGGTGGGCGGACGGATGGATGGACGGATGGATGGATGGATGGGTAGGAGGGAGGTTGAGGAGGAGGCTGTACAAATGGACAGGTGAGTGGATGGATGACGGGTGGATGAGTGGGTGGGCCCCACTGTGGGCACACAGAAAAGACGGGGGGTTTACTGGGCTCAACAGCCAGACTTCTCTGGCCAGACCTGCAGTTCAGCAGACGTACAGAGACTGATATAGCAATTAGGGTAAAGCAGAGTTGCTACAATGTGGCCAGAGCTTGCTGTGTGACGCAGCAGGCACATCAACTTGCCTGTGCCTTGGTCCCACAGTCTAAAAATGCAGATGGCAATTCTTGCCCAGAGCTGCCAGGGAGATCACTTTGGAGTTTCAAATCCTGCCACAAAGGAGACCACAGCCACATCTCCAGTCAGGGCTGCCCTAGAAAATCTTTTCTTCTCAAGCCTTGTCTGGCCCTGCAGACCCTATGATTTTAATACTACACCCGCAAGGACTGGGACCCTTGGCTCTGCTCCCAGGGTTCAAACTGAACTAGGCTGAGAAGATGGCTTAACTCCAAATAACAAGGAGGTGCAAGTGATGCACAGAATCCTTAAGAACTGGAGTCAGTAGGGGACCCATTTTAGAGACGGACAAACTGAAGCCCAGAAGCATTTTGTATGGAACACACACAAGGCATTAGTAGAGAAGCTCAGAAGTCTGGGCAAGAAGAGCTGGGTGAAAAGGCTGATAACTCCGGCCTCATCACCACGCACTGCCCGACCTCACCCCAGGCCAGGTTTTAGGTGAAAGAGGCAGTGCAGTCTGGGCATCAGGGCGTCGGGGGTCTGGTGTTACCTTTCTCGCTCTGGCGGGGGAATGATGGACGGCAGCTCTAATCCTCACACCCCTCGCAGCATTGGTCCAACGGGCCTCCTCCTTCTGGTCCTGAGTACGCGGGGAGAGAGACAGGACCCGTGTGAGCAGCCAGGGACGCAGGTGGCAGCCCACTCTCCCCACTTCTGTCCCCACCAGTGGTCTAATCTTGGTGGCCTCTTGGGCCCTGTAAGCAAGCCCCGGGATGCCTGGTTTATCAGAGCTGGCTACCTTCCCTGCCCCGTGGCGCTCCAGCCAGCAAGCCAACTCCTCCTGGTGGGAGTCTTAACAAAATGTGAAATCTATGTAAGTTTTGTTTTTTCTGGGCTCGGTGGCTTTATGTTGTTGTCTTTTTCTTCCTGGTGAGACAGGCAGAGAGCCAGGGCCTTCCTGTGCGGCCCCAGGCAGGGTGACAGGGAGAAGCTGTCGGGGGGTATTTTTAGCTGGGCCTCTAAGCCCGTGGTGTACTCTTTGAGCTGTGCCTGGCTTCGGGGAATTATCTCATACGCCTAGCCAGCCGGCAGCCACTTCCAAAGCCACTCTTTGACCCCTGCCTGAATTCTTTCCTCATTATGAATTGTTCACCAGATCCCAACACTTGGGAGTCATTCTGCGTGTCCACCTCCTTGGAAAACCAGCCTACTCCCTCCTCGTCCCCTCCTGCCTGTGGGGGTACAGTTCTGGAGGAGGTCAAGAACCAGGGTTTAAAGAAGAGAAGAGCCTTGGTGTTCCCCAAACTTTAGGCCTTCTCCTATGTACTTGATGACTCTCCCAGTCCGAGCTGAGTGCTATCTGTATGACAACTTAATTAATATTCGCCTCTACTTCAACTCACTCATTATTACTATTATTTTTAGCTCTAATGAATCTGGCCTTGTCCAAAGGGATCATATCTATGAAACCATCGGTTTGCTAAGCTAGTTATACATTTCTATATACCTGAATAAGGATATAAGTAACGAACAAAAATACATGTTCTTTCAGGTACTCATTCTAGAATCGTGTCACAGAGTTACGTGGCCCAGCTTTGGCAAACTCTATTGTTTATCATCCCTCTTCTTATAAGGGAGGAGAAAGAGGTCGGGGGGAGGGGTGGTTGGTCAAGCAAGCCCAAGAACTGGCTAGCCAACAGGGCCAAAGGGGGTAAAGGGGTCAAAATCACGGTATGCTGGAAGCTCTTGGTACTGTTCTTCCCAGAACCAGGCATGACCGTTCCTTCCAGTGAATTTTGCTGTGAGAATTTAGCTGGGTGGACACAAGGCCTGATGCGGAACTTGGTCTCAGGATGGGATGTTCCCACTGAGGGCTGCAGGCTGCGCAGAGCCCCAGGGTCTGAGCATCCTCTGTGCCTTTACCCAGGATCCTCTAAGGCTCTGGTTCACCTCTGCCCTCTTCCACTGGGCTCCTGCAGGGCTGGTGTTGGTCAGTAGGGGCTAGACGCTTAATCCCCTCTCCAGTTAGATATGGAAGCACAGAACGCACCCCCAAGCCCTGCTGCCTGATCTCTTGCTCCTTGGCTCCCGTGGGCTCTTGGGCGGCCCCTGGCACTCCCTGGGCCTGGGTTTCCCCGTGTGTGTCCTGAGGGGGAGATCCTGGTGATCCCAGAGGCCCTGCCGTGCAGCTCTGGGGTTTCACTGAACTTCTCCATCCCCTCCAGCTCTGCCCACAGGTTAGAGACCCCCGGCTGCCCCCCTCCACCTCCCAGTGCCCCAGCTGTCCGCCCCTCCTACCCAGAACAGGATGTGGGTGTCAGGAGGTGAAGGAGAGTGTGGGGTCGGGGTGGGGAGTGGCCTCAGGACTCGACTTCCTGAAGCCTGATCGGTTTACCACAGTCAGTTGGGCCCAGGACCGCACAGCTGTGAGTTATAAATGTCCCTGTCAGAGCCTGGGCTGAGAGGCCCTGCTGCTGGCGGAGGCGCCAAGGCCCCAGGCACCCACTGCTCTGGGGGCCTCCCCAGGCAAGGGCCCATCACCCAGGAGGCTCCTCCGCTCCCCACAAGTGTCCAGCACTCCTGACCTCTGGGCTCTCTCAACTCCCGCCCTGAGACGCCTCACACGAGGAGCCTAACTGTGCCCACTCCCTACCCCTCCAGGTGCAAACCTTGTGGCCCCAGCGACCTTGAGAGCTCTCCCAGGGCAGGGCCATGCTGAGTCCCCACCTACCTGATACAAAACCCAGGGACTGGCGCACAGCCAGCCCCACCGGTGACAGCCTCTGGGGCAACGGTTCCTGCTCAACAACCTGCTTCCCACGGCCCCGAGCGCCCCTTGTGCCTGCCCATCCAGCCCACCCAGGGTGGAGGGGGCGGAGGTCGGGGGTATGACATCAGCCTGCAGTGCAGGGGCACTCAGACCCACCTGTCCCCTAGACTCTGCACATCCAGGGTCTCCATCAAGAGAGGGTCCCACTCTCCCTGCCTGCCCTCTCTGGGGCTCTCTTGACCTGCAGTGCAGGGTAGAGACTGAAGTCTGGGGTGCACACACAGCTGCACAGGGTAAAAAGTTAGGTTCCGCCAGCTCCGAAGCTTCAGCCATCCTCCTGAGGTGGCCAGGTCCCAGAAATGCAATCAAAGTAACAGGAATAAGCAGGGGACAGTCCAGGTTTGCAAGACCTGAAGCTTAAACTATTTTGGAGGTCCTCTTTAGAAATACAAGCTCAATTACACTTTTTTCTTTTTTCCTTCTTTATTTTGCCAAGGGATGTTAGTTCCTTGACCAGGGATTGAACCTGCGCCCCTGGGGAAGTAAAAGCACCGAGTCCCAACCACTGGACTGCCAGGGCATCCCTGAAACATACACATTTGGAATGAGAAAAGAAATAACAAATTCCTAGAACCATAGGAAGTCAGGCCCCTTTAAACAATTTACCAGAAATGCTTACACAGAAATGCTCGTGATGGCAACCTGCTGCCCCTCCCCAGCTGCCAGCAAAACCCCAGCTTCATCCAGGCAGTACAGGGGTGGAGTCAGGAGGCTGAAGGCGCATGAGCTTTCCTCTAAACAACAACAGTGCTAGGACTGGTGATAATAATAACACCCAGCATTAATGGATCTTATTCGGTCTGTATTCTTCTAAGTCCTTTATGTGAGTTAAGTCCTGTAAGTTCAACACAGCTTATGAGGTAGGTACTATACCTATTTTAACACATGAGGACACAGTCACAGAAAGGTTTAAGAAAGCAGCCCAAGGGCACAGAGCTGGGATATGAATCCAGACAGCTTGGCGTTGGGGCTCTTATGAGCCCTCAACCATTCCTCTTTGCAACTGCTCTGGAGGGTCCAGGGGTTTCCCCTTCCCTTAGAGGCTCCAACAGCAGCAGTGACCACAGGGCTGACAGTTAAGCCTCCATCTGATTAAGTCATTCATTCATTCCAGGCAAATGCTTACACCCAGCACCAAGATGCTGTGAACACAGGCTTCCTGTTTGCCTCACTTGGCCCAGGGAACTCTGAGGTCCTCTCTATGGGTAGAAGTGGGCACCCAACTTGACCCTCTGCGACCGGAAGGTGGGAAGAAACGCACTGGCCTCAAAGAGACTCCAGCAGAGGTGAGAGGGGTGGGGTCTGCTGGAGAGCACTCTGCAAGCCGTCCCACTTCCTCATTTACAGATAAGAAAAAGGTGGCTTGGATCAGAATGACTTTCTGAGGGTCACCCAGCAAGTGGGGAGCCCCTGTGAGGCTAGGGCTAGTCTCTGGAGGGGCAGGCCAGGTGGCCTGCAGCCTGGGGTGGCACAGGCCTGGCGCTGGTGGGGACAGGATGGCCAGGACCGCTGGGGGAAGGAGGCCCCCTGCCTTTTGGCCTCTTCGAAGCAGCGCCTTTGTTCTCTCTTTGTTTTCCATCTGCCTGCGCCCCCGCCGCCTTCCAGGCTTCCCCTGATTGTGAACAGGGCGATAAAAGGGCAGATGAGCGGGAGATCCCTGGCAGCAGCGAGTCACCTCACACAGACATGGTGGCGGCGGGTAGGAGGCAGAGGGGCCCCCCACCCCTGGCCCCCAGGCCAGGACTCGGGCTCACCACCAGCTGCACAGAGCGCTCCTCTGAGGAGTTTTGCACGTGGCTCTTAGAATCCCTTTGGCAACCCTGGGAGGAAGGCACGGTGACCTCACGATCTATAGAGGAGGAGTATGAGGCTGCAGAAAGCAGCGGTCAGGACTGGAACCCTCATCTCGGGGATTTCCAACGGGCCAAGCTGACCCTGGCCCTGACCTGGTCAAAGCTGTTCTCCCTTGCCATCTAGAACCAGCCATTTTCAGACTTTCGGGATCGAGGAAGACAGAGTAGAGGGTGGGGCAGGCTCTCACCCACGAATGCAGGGAAGCCGGGCTGGCCAGGGAGCCCAAGAAGTCACCCGCTCTACTTCCTGGCCACTCTGAGACAGAAACAGAGTCCGGATAGAGTGCCTCTGAGGGCAGAGGTTTCCTGTGCCGGGGGCTAACTCCATTGGCCTTCGGGCTGGGAGAAGGGCATGATGCAGGGGTGCCGTCGGCCCAGCCATGGGATGAGGCAGCGGCAGCCTGCAGGCCAGGGACTGGCCAAGCCTGCCCTCGCGTCCTTGCTGCTGACCCGGGACTCGCCACCTGGCCCCTGATCTGTGTTCCCAGACCCTCCGCCACTGTGTTCCCAACTCTAGTTACTAGAAATTTTAAACCATGTCAGGTTTCACCTAAATCATTTACATATTGTTCTCTAAATCACTTTGAACCAATGCATTCTTTTTATTTAAACTCATCTAAAACAATACTGTCTGTGAAATCACAAGTTTGATGTATTAATTATATTTGTTCCGAAGTCACACAAATAAATGCATCATGTTGAGATTTGAGATTCAGACCCTCATGCAGGTTCTAGCAGTCCACGGTGTGCAAGGCCCAGACTGGGAGACAAGACGAGCCTCAGTAAGTGATGTCAGGAGGATCCGAGCCCTGGCTGGATGGGAAAGTGCGAGCAGGCAGGGGTTTACAGAAGGGCATATGGAGGGTCTGGTTTGGGCCATGGGCTCAGACCAGACTATGTCTTTCCTCCACTTGGGCTAGAGTTTGGTCCAGATATTGTTCCAATTGCAAACAGAGGCTGCAAATTCCTCCAGATAATACCTCTACACAGAGGGAGCACGGGAGGGGGAGCCCAAATGCCTGGGTTCATCTCTGTTACTGGACCCAGTAACAGAGTCCTGGGTTAGGGAGTGACTTAGGGATGCTGGACCTGTCCCGGCCTCAGTGTCTCCATCTGTGCAAAAACAGTGGATGAATCAATGGTTCCTCCCAGGTCCCTGGGTCAGACTGCAGCCCCCTTGAGCCCTGGTGACATGTGGTGATCCAGAGGACCCCTGGGCCTCAGATAGACCCTCTAAACATGCACGCAGACCTCCCTGGGCCTTTTCCTCCCACACCTGATCAGGGGCCTCGAGTGGCATCTGGGGTTCAAAGGGGAGACAGGGCAAGCCTGTGTGACAGCTATAAAATTAGATAATCAGCTAATCACCAGCAAATTAGCATCCCATCTTTACATAGAACAAATATAGTATTTACGTAAAAGTTGTTAGGAGTTTCTCTCTTTTTAATTAGCAGAAATAAATGCAAAATGAATGGTAATTAGGCAGCTGATGGATTCGGTAGTACAATTATGCTTGCAGCAGTGCCCCAGTCCTTAAACGCTGCCTGCTCTGAGGAATCAGAGGAGCCTATTTATATAGTTTATTTATAAAACAAAGTTAGCAGGAACAGAGGGGCAAGGCCCGGGTACTGCTGGGGGAGGGGTCTTGGCTGCAGGGACACGGCCCCGGGAGGACCGGGGAGCTTCTGTGCCCAAGGAATGGGTGGTGGTGGTTCTTAGCACTGGGCTGTCCAAGTGCACCACCAAGGCCCCCACACGTCTATTTCAGGCCCCACATGTGTCACTGGGAATGGCCTCCCTGGCAGGAAGCAAGCTAGAGTGTTGTGGAGGGGCTGGGAGCAGCTGTTCTGTGCACTCCTGTCTGTCTCTTTCCTCAGCCCCCACTTCTCTCTTTTTTGCTGGCCCAATTCCTTCATTGCTGCACCATGAGGCATATTCTAATACAATGTTCTCCCTTTCCTCCAGAAACTCGAGGGGAAGTGGGTCTCAGAATAATGCAACCAAACACAGTAGTACTGAATTCCGTACCAGTGGAGCATCCAGTGGGAGACAGAGGCAGGAGAGTCTTGAGAGGAGGCAGCCCAGAGGAAGAGACCAGAATTGGGTTTTGAAGGATGTGTAGGAGTTTCCAGAGACGTTGGAAGTAGCAAAAGGACCTGCATGTGCAAAGGCAGGGAGGTAAGAAATAGCTTCCTGTGGTCACAGTAAAGGGGTTTCCCTGTTGGCTTGCCAAGCTGGAGACGTGGGTTCGATCTTGGGGTCAGGAAGATCCCCCTGGAGAAGAAAATGGCAACTGACTCCAGCACTCTTGCCTGGGAGATCCCATGGACAGAGAAACCTGGCAGGCTACAGTCAATGGGGTTAACAAAGAGTCAGGCACAACTGAGGGACTCAGTGCGCACACACCGTAGTGAAGAGTCCATCAGGGCTGTGGAGATGGGGAAAGAAGTGGGGCCTCATTTTGACACGTCTTGGATGCCAGGCTAAGGGTTTGGACCTAAGCCTGGAAGCTGTGGGAAGGTCTGAATCCAGGGAGTTGGGCAGCCCCTTCCCACTCACAGTTCTTTTCTGAGCTTCCCCTCCCCCACCCCGGAGCCAGGGGGAGGGCCAGGTCGACAGGCCATTAGAGGCAGCTGGCCCAGCTCAGCAGAGTGAGCATGGAGCAGGAGGCTAACCTGATTAGGAGGGACAGGAGGTTTGTCTGCAGGGAGGGAGGAGGGGAGTGTGACTGGCTCTGAGGGCCAAAGAAGGCGGGGATCTCCTGAGTGAGGGGTCTGTCTTCCCTGCAACGGAGCCTCTGCCCTGCCCCCAACCCTGACAGCTGGGGGGAGGTGCACCAGCACTGCCAGAGGGGCCTTGCCCCCATCCGGAGCTCAAACCCCAGCCCCTCCACTGCCTTGTGCTGTGACCTTGACACAGCCCTCCCAACTCCAGGCCGCATTCTTGTCTAAAACAAAGGCTTGAATTAGACTCCAGGAGAAGCAGTGGGCAATCCAGCTCACAGCCCCATCCAGGATAGTTTTAGGGGTAACTTTGAGAGTTTTTCGCCTGCAATGCAGGAGACCTGGGTTTGATCCTTGGGTTGGGAAGATCCCCTGGAGAAGGAAAAGGCTACTCACTCCCGTATTCTGGCCTGGAGAGTTCCATGGACTGTACAGTCCAGGGGGTCGCAAAGAGTTAGTCATGACTCCTAGGGGTTGGTGAGGGGTTTCAGTGAGGCATGCTCTCCAGTGTGCCCCAGTTCCTCTGCGCCCTCCCGTTTTACCCCCGCCCAACTCAGGCTCCTGTGGCGGCTGAACCTCCCTCTCCAGGGACTGCCCATCAAGCAGGCTGCCCAGCTCAGAGGTGGGAAGAATCATTCGTGTCCACCCAAGCCCTTGCGTGGAGCCGTTTGCCTCCTAAACTTAAAAAAGTCAGTGATCTGAAGGGGCAGTCTGACCCTGACGCTGGAGGTTGGGGAGGATTTCACAAAGAGAGGTTTCTAGCTCCCCGGTGGGGACAGCTCCCTCACCTCTGAGTGAGTGAGTGAGCGCTCAGTCACAGCCGACTCATTGCGACCCCATGGACTGTAGCCTGCCAGGCTCCACTGTCCATGGGATTCTCCAGGCAAGAATGCTGGAGTGGGTTGCCATTTCCTTCTCCCCCTCACCTCTGAACCTCCCCTTTAAAACACAGCAGTCCCATGGAGGTCTGGAAACCTGAGCTTTGCCTAAGCCATTATCTGCTGCCACTCAGGACTGTGCTCTGAACTTGTAAGGGAAGACAAAGATCACACCGCATGGCCTCTCTGCTCTGTAAGTTGCGCTCCTGCCTTTGGCCAAAATCAATACAGTTCTCCACTACGATTGCTTCACCATCAAGAGGGGCCAGGCCCCTTGTGATGACATCCCCACCCCCGCACCGGCGGAGGAGGCTGAGGGTCCCGCTTTATCACCCAGCCTCAGCCCAATGTGAAGAAGTGTGGGGGTGGGGGTGGGGTGGCGAAGGGGGGCAGTGCAGGCAAGGAGTAGGGGGGCTGCCCAGAGCTGCTCTAAGTGCCTCTCCAAAGACAAGCCCGGTGCTATTCATCAACTGGTTTTCAGGGCTGTGAGAAATCAATGGCATTTGTGCTGCAAACTCATCATTAGGACAGGAAAAACTCTGCAATGGAATTGATTTGTTTAAATATAATAACACGATTTAACAGAGAACCAAGGGGGTGGGGAAAGGACCCAGGCAAACAAAACACAGGGATAGCGCAGAGGACCACAGAGGAACCAGCTCTGAAAAACCTTCCAGCGCAGTGGCCCAAACCCACCACCCTGTCTCCCCCACGCCCTGCACGGAGGAGCCCAGAATGGGCACAAGCGGTGACCTGGTGGGAGGTGGCTCAGGCTTGGTCTCAGACGGGCCCTTCATCAGCATGAGGATGCGCCCAGGGACCTGACTGGTCACTGCTGCGTTGCTCCTGGAGGTGACTTAGGCTCCCTGAATGTCTATTTAACAGAACAAACTTTTTTATCGGGCACCTACTGTATTTGAGGACCCTGTAAGGGGTTGTGGGGTAAATAAGAGATTAAATCCTGGGCTCAGCTCTGAAGGACAAGGTTCATAAGGCAGCTATGCAAATGACAACTCAAGACCAGGGAGGGCTGGGCTTCCTGGAATTTTAGGAAATGTGGGAAAGAAGTGCTGGGGGAAAAAGGTCAAAAGGGGCACAGTGAGGAGCAGAAGTGGAAGGTGCATTCAAATAACCAGGAGGAGCGGGCCCTCATCTCATGGATATGGTACCCGCTGGCCTGATGACGATGGAGTTGATGATGATAAAAGGTGACTTTATTGATCCCGCAAACATGTGTCATTTCAATGAATCTCACCATCCTGTGGAGAAGGAACTATTATTGCCCACATTTCACAAATGACACCACTGAGGCTCTGAGGGAAGTAACTGCCTGAGGTCACACAGCTAGTAAGTGATGGAGCAGGGGTCAGACCCCAGAGCCTGTGCCCTAACCACTGTACCTCCTGCCCTCACAGGGGCTTGTCCTTCATATGAGCTGGGGAGCCGGTGGCGCCTGGCCTCCAAGACCTGGGGCAAGCGATGCACGGAGCAGTTCAAGGTGGGAGTCTGAGGCATGGTGTGGGTGGGCTCATGCACTGGGCTGGGGCCCTAGTCACAAACCCTGCTGAGGCTCAACCCTACAAGAAGGGTGAGGCTGGAGCACCGGGTGCAGAGCTGGCCTGGCACTCAGGTGCCCTGATCCCTTGCACACCTCTTCCAACCTCTCCCAGAGGGTGGGAGTCCTGGGGGAGGGAAAGTCATGGACTGAGTTCCTGAAAGGCATGTCTGGGAGGAAGATGGCCTCCTCCACCCGACCCAGGGCTGGGAGATGCTCATCTGAGGGTGGGGACGGCAATCTCAAGTCCTCAGGGAAGGACCAGCAGCACTGGGCAGCCTCACTGAGCTCAAAAAGAACCTTTATGTCAGTCTCGGAATTTGGACTTTATTCCTGGTGACAGTGGGAAGCCAGGGCAGGCAGGGGCGAACTGGGAAGAGCTCAGTAATTGAGATCAAGGAAGACAGTAAGATCTGAGCTAGCAGAGGCTTAGGGGTGCTGAGGGGGGACCCAAATCCAGAGATGGCTCAGAGGATTTAATCAACCACAGGGGAGAGGAAGAGGGAGGTGCCAAGGACGACCCAGGCATCTCCTGCAGCCCTCTGGGGGCTTCGATGCCCAGCTTTGCTGAAGCAGCGGCTGCCTGAGTCAATATGAATTGACCAGGACCCCAAGGAGCCCTGGGCCCCTCCCCCCAGGAAGCCCTGACTTGGGGGAGGGTGCTGCTAGCCGGCAGGCCGACACCAAGCCCGCTCTGTCCCACTGCTGACCTTTCTTCTTTGTCAGCAGTGCTCTCCATCAATGCACCGGAAGGGCCAATGCAATCTCTCCCGGCTGCCTGGGGCCAGGGCTGGGGGCGGGGGCCCACTGCGTCTTCCCTCTTTTAAGGAAGAGGTTTCTGAAGCCTCTCTGGAAGGCTGGGTGCAGAGGAGCCTAAGCCCTCAGTGCGGATGGGGAGCCTGAGGCCTGAGAGAGGAGGCTCAGGACCCAGCAACCAACTGCAGGCACAGCCCTGGGCACAGAGAGCCCCTCGGGGTGACCCCCAGCCCTCCAGCTAGCAGTGGGGAGGGTGGAGAGGCGGGGAGGCTGGGTCAGGGCACGGGGGATGGGCAAGGATATCTGGTGAGAAGAGGGACCAGTGAGGTGTGGGAAGGGGGCAGGGGCAGAGCAGGGCTGTGCCCCAAAGTCAGGAAGGGGTCGGGGGAGGCTGTGGGTACAGTTATGGAGCAGAGGATTAGCAGGGACTAGCTCATCCACTGTCCCTGTGGGTTGAAAACTAAGAGGTTTCCGAGATGTGAAACTTTCAGTGCCAAGACCTGACAGTCCCAGGCAAAGTCGAACGGCTGATTCCCCCAGCAGGGCTGAACCTGAATTCCGGTTTTCAGCGCTACCACTTTCAGACCGTGAGCGGCCTCTCTGGGCCTTTGGAATGTAGAGATTATAGGAGTACCTTGTGTAGGGCTGTCACGGAGATTGAGTTAAATAATGACTGTTAAGTGCTTAGCCTCTGACACAGCCTCTGATACGAATCATTCAACCACGGGTGGGGGCTGCTATTATTACCATGGACGGTTACAACTAATGTGAGCGCTAAGAGGACAAGAGAACAAGCACGAAGGGCTCCCCCCGCGCCAGGCCCTGTCCTAAGCACCATACCAACACTGCTGGTTTAATCTCAGTGTTGATGGCAGAGGAGCCATTATTATCCCATTTTCAGAGGACACTGAGGCGTGGAGGGGCTAAGCCACCAGTTCAGGTTCTCGCAGTGGGTGAGAAGAGAGCCCAGAAAACCACTTCCATTTCCATGGGGCTCACCCCACAGCCAGGGACATGTAGGCCAATGTCAACACATCTGATCACACTGACCAAGGGCAAGAACTGGACAAAAATACACAGGTGGGACGGGTGTGGCAGGGCACTCGGAACGTGCACAGGAATGGGCAAGAGACCCCTGCTTTTGAGGGGTACCAGTCCCTAGTTTTCAGCCTGGGTCTTTTAAGACCTTCCTCTTCCAGTCCATATACATCAACCAAATGTTTGGGGGCTTCCAGGGCTGATTTACAGAGCAAGAGAAAGGAAAACCCCCAGAAGTGCTCAGGCCTCCTCCTGGCCTGGGGCAGGCAGGGCGGGGTGGGGCCGGGGGTCAGAAGGGAGCAGCTCTCTTGACCTGAGACCTTCTCCATGTTACCTCATTTCATTCTTGCAACAACATTATAAAGTCAGTCATGATACCCATTTCAGAGATGAGAGCACAGAGGCTCAGAAACGAGCTAAGGTTTCACAGCTGGATTTAAACATGTCCAGCCCTCCAGTCTGGGCTCCTCTTGCCTGCAGGGTGAACATGCGGCATGAAGGCAGGAAGCCGCACTTTGGACAGCTGTGTTGGACATGGCACAGGTCTCAAGGTGAGCACTGGATAACTCGGAGGAGGAGGGGCACCGGCATATACTCCAGCAGCTCAAGGAAGGGGCTTAAGCTTCCAGGGCTGGAGTGGCCAGTCTGGCAGGATACTGCACCCGGGGAGAAAACGGGGTGGGTGCTAGGGTCTGGGCAGGGGCCCATCACCCCAATACTGGGGGGTAGGGAGGCCCTGCAGAGAACCCTCTTCAGTTTCAGGAGCAATGCCATCCCTGCTCAGACCCCTAGGAAGTCCTCAGCACGAGAAACTGTAGTCTCGTGAAGCAATTAGCTTCTAGCACCCAGGAGAAAGGTCGCCGAGGCAGGCAAGCAGGCGATAGCTGGGCAGGGGCCCTGGGAAGCTGGACCCAGTTATTTTTAGCATCTTGATTCGAGAGGGAGGAGGCCTGCCTCCCTACCAGGTAAATGTCAGCACCACTGGCAGATCCACCAATTAGAGTAACTGGAGCCAAGGAGGAGAGACAGTGACTTGGGGCCTCTCCCTTGAGCTCTTCGCCCCCCAGAAGCGCTCCTCCTCCACCCCCTCTTCCCGAGCCCTGGCCCATCTGCCGTAAGCCTGAGCAGAAAACCCTGGCTCCATCCCAAAAGGAGTTTGACTACCACCTGGAATCCAAGGTGAGTTCTGCCTTGGCCGCATGACCCTGGCCGAGTCTCATGCCTTCTCTTCTCTGCTTCTAATCCTCCCCTGGAAAATGGGCCCCTGAGAATCCCACCTGATGTTCTGAGGGTCCAGGAGCCAGGGCTCCTGGGGAAGCTTTGCTATGAGGCCAGCTCGCCCTTCCTGGTGTGGAAGGGCTGTTGTATTATTCCAGGAAATGAATTCTAGGCTTCCTGAGCAGGACCCCGAACCAGCCCCAGGCTGATGAAGCTTGAGCAGCTACTGTGCAGAGTACTGGGGGGATGTGTGAAATCCTGGGTACCAAGAGGCCAAGGGCCCCTAGGTGCTGCTCTGCTGATAGGCAAGGTGAGAGCGAGGCTGCTGTGGGTCGCGAACACAACCTGGGCTGAGCCCTTGGCTATGGGAGGGGTTGCACCCAAGGGGGCGTCCTGCACCCACAGCTCCTGCAGCAGGCCACAGGCACATGTGGCTCAGAGGGCTGCCCCTTCTCTGTCAGGCTCCGAGCCAGCCCAATGTCTAGGGCAGGGTCATCTACTCCCACCTTGCCCCACACACCTTCCTGAGAAGAAGTAAAGAGGCAACTGGTCACAGGAAGGAGAGGAAGCCCGTTGCTCAGCCCACCTCCCCATCAGACTCTCAGCTTCATAGTCTACTCTGGGAGTTGGATTCTTAGCAAGCAGGAGAGTGCCCTAAGGGCTGAGTCCCCCGTTCTCCCTGGCTTCTGGCAAAGCCTGGGTCCCCTGGAATCCTTGGCCAGTTGCCCACCAGCTCCCAGGGGAAGCCTAGGACCCTGACACTTGCTCACAACCTCCCCAAAGGTAGGCTCTTCCACTGCAGCCCTGGCCTGCTGTGTGGACCGCCTGGAACTCATAGGAGATCTGAGGCAAACAGGCACAGAAGCGGAGCAGGGAATCTCTCAGGGATGTTTAGCAAGTTAGAAACAAGTACAAACTTCCTCCTTCTTCTGCCATCTGGCCTGTAGGGGGCATCTCCAACCTTATTTCCTTCACTGCCCACTCTTGGCACGACCGATCTGTCCCCAGAGTGCCTGCCTCAAAGCCTTGACCCAGCTGGTCCCTGTGTTTGGAATGCTTTCAGATCACAATAATGTCCATTCTTCAGGAACCAGCTAGAACTCCACCTCCTCCAAGAAGCCCTCCCTGACTTGGAACCCTCCTTGGGGACCCTGAGAACTCATCCTAACAACTGCAGATCCGGCAGCCTCTGCAGACCGGTCTCTGGGCGCCCGGCTGCGGCTCGGCGAAGGGGGCTGACAGGGGGCACGGGCGGCCTCAGATTTCCAGAGTCCACTTTCCTTCCTCACCCCCTTGCATCCTGTCAGCTTTCTGATCGGAGCCTGACTCTGGAGCATTCTCTCTGCCCTGGCCTCCGGGCCTAGAACCCCCAGACCCCACTGGGTCTCGGCGTAAACAGAAGGGAGGAGAAAACTAAGAATCGCAGGCCTTAGCAGGAGCTGGTGATGACAGGAGGCGGAGGACAAACAAGGCCTTCACAGAGCCAGGTCTGAGGGTGCCCTGCTCTGCTCTCCACATCTCCAGAACTTCCCAGGACCCCCACTCTGCAGCCCCAGCCCCTCAGGGGTGGGTCCTGCCTTTCTGCAAGCACCACGCCCCACATATGGGTCACATTAGCTGTAGGACTTGGGCCCTGCTGGCGTCCACAGCCGCCACACAGTTTAGGGTGGCAGTGAGCTCAGCTGAAAGCCTGCAGTGCCATGCTGGGCTACTTTGGGGTGTACCCTCCATTCTCTGAGCCTCAGTTTCCCCATCGGTACCACGAGGGGTTGGGCCAGGTGATTTCCTAAGGCCATTCCTCCCCCACGCGGCGGAGATGCTATGATTCAAATAAAGAGGCCACCCTCACAGCCCCACCCAATGTCTGCTCCCTGCCCGCAAGGTCACAGAGGCTTGGACCTGGGACACAGGGCATGGGTGTGGCTGCCCTCACCCTGAGTATGTGGCTCCCGGACCAGAGGAAAACAAACTCTAGGGCTCAGAGAGGGGTGGTGAGCAAACACCACAGGGAGGGAAAAGCACCCGCTGTGAGTAACACCCAAGGAATCCTTCTTGGTGTAGTTCACCAAATCCCTGCTTGTCCTCAGAGAGCCCTGCTGGTGGCCGAGGTCAGTGGTCCCTGGGGTACAAGGGCAGCCCCACACACCACAGGCAGCAGCAGGCTCCCACCAGACTCTGGGAGAACCAGGGGACCATCCTTTCACCTCCTGTCTAGGCCGTCAGCCTCCTGCAACCGCCATGATGATGCTGTGTGACTCTGGGTTGGGCTGTGGGTCTCTCTGTGTCTACCATGTCATTGGACAGATTTGTTCATGGCTCCCTTCCAGCCCCACCTCTGGGCTAACGTCAGGCCTGTATCAGGAAGGGGTGCAGACTGTGGCTATAGAAGGTGGCCCCTGGGCTCTGCTCCGGGACAGCTTCCCATTTCAGCATTTGGGCAGACTAGCATCCCTCTGGGAAAGAGGCCCAGCTGCTGGCCCAGGAGAGGTCCCAAGGTGCCTGGGTTGCTGAAGAGGACTCGGTGTGCTGGAAGTCCAGCCAGCTGGGGTACACAATCCCCCAGCTCTGCCCCTCCCCTCTGCCACTGTCTCTGGGTGAGCTGTGAGCCTCTGCTTCCAGGCCGAGTCCAGTCCCCGCTCCTGGCCTTCACAGAGGAGCTGCCACTGCTCTACAGCCCCTTTTGGCTCCCTGCAATCTGCAAGATCAAGGTCAAACTCGATGGCCCCTGGGAGCTGCCTCAGTACCTGCTCCCAGGTGTGGCTGAATGAAGTGTCCTCTCCCAGCTAGACTCCTCACCTATTCCACCAACTTGTGCAGAGATCCCAGGAAGACCCTGTTCCCTCACTCCTCTGTGTAGGGATCTAGACCCCTCCTCCAGGCAGTCTCCCCTGCCTGCCTCCCCCCGCACCAGGGAAGAGCTGTCCCTCCCATTTCCTACTGGCTTCACCTGCTGAGAGGCTCCACCTAGCACACACTGCTCTGTAGATTCTGTTGACCTCCACTCAAGTTAGCACTCAAAGAGACACTTGTGGATGCCAGCTCCTAGCCCAGTGCCGGAGCCTAGTAAGTGTTCACTATGGCTGATGGAATGAATGGTTCACCAGCAAACATACATGTGGCTACCAGAGGCAGACGTAGTGGGGAAAACACATACTACGGTGTCAGGTAAGACTGGGCTGAATACCCACAGGCAGCACTGTGACCCTGTGTATATTTCTAAACTCTCCGTGCTTTGGGGCCTCTGTCAAAGCTCGGTTGGTAAAGTATCCGCCTGCGATGCAGGAGACCCCGGTTCAATTTCTGGATCGGGAAGATCCGCTGGAGAAGGGATAGGCTACCCACTCCAGTATTCTGGCCTGGAGAATTCCAGGCACGATACAGTCCATGGGGTCGCAAAGAGTCGGACACGACTGAGCTTTGAGCTTCTTCATCTAGTGTGGGATAATTCGAGTGTCCCTGGGTTGTTGAGATGTTTGAGAACATTGCAGGTTGTGAACCCTGACCTGTCTCAGCAGAGCCTCTGGTTTTACAGACCAATGAACCGCTGCTCAGAGAGGGACGGTGACTTGTCTGATGTCACACAGCAGGTCTGCAGCAAGACTGAGGCTTGAACAAAAACTTTGCTCGAAGGGCCTGTGAGGACAATGGCCCTCCTTGCTGACCCAGAGGGTCCCCCACCTCGGGGAGGAACGACCAGTGGGCTGTGGACTGTATTTCCAGACCCAGGTTGGGTGAGGGGTTGCAGGGTCAGTGCTGGCTGCAGAGGCTGGGAGTGGACAGGCCCGGACTGCTGGCAGTAAATTCCAAGGAGGGAAAGGAGTCTGTGCATTCCCAGCTGGCGCTGGAGGCTGACATGCATGCCACATGGGGACCCCGGAATCCAAGCTCTGCGTGGCCACGGCCAGGCCCGCCATGAGCTGGGCTTGGCACTCAACGTCATCGAAGCAGCCCCAAATTGCCTTGTGCCGTGTAGCCCTGGAAACCTGTTGACTGACAGCTGACGGTGTTCATGCTGTCAATGTGAAGCCAGAAACTCAGGGCTAGAGGAGCTGTCAACCCAGGTCCCTGCCTACAGAGCTCTCATCCACAGCTGTTTGGAACTGCCTCATATGAAACCCCAACCCCCGCTGTCCCCCTACAGCCTCTCTGAAATGACAATCCAGCCACGTCTCTCCCTGTGTGCCCACAGCCCTGGGGATCAGCCCCATCACTCAGCCCCACCTGCTTGCCTACCATCAATGCCCTGGAGCGCTAACCTCATCCCAGGCACTGCAGCAAGGGCTTATGTGGATGACTTTATTGAATTCCTCACAACTCAGTGGGGTCAGTTCTATTATTATCCCTATTTTACAGATGAAGCAATGAGGCACAGAGAGATTAAGCCACTCATCTGAAGTTACAAAGAGAGGAGTGTGAAGAGTCTGGAACACTCCAGCGCCGAGGCTCGGAGGCCATAGCCTTCACCACATCCATGCCCCCTGCAGTCATCACCAAAGGTGTGCTGAGTACCTTTAATGAAGTGCCAGCCAGGGGGGCAGCTGTCATGGCCCCGACTAGACATCCTTCGTGTCCAGCTGGGTTGTCTGTCATGACCCAGACCTGGCTCCAGTTTGCCAGGCTGAGGGAAGCGGGCCAAGCCACTCACAGGGGTGGGTAGGGCCGGGGGCTTGTGTGCTCAGCTGAACAGACCTCCAGCCCCCTGGGTCCTCTCCAACAGCCGTAGCACCTGCGGGGCCTCTCCTAGGTAAGGGGCTGGGAGAGCCTGTCTTCCAAAATGCTGAAATGGGAAGCTGCCTCGGAGCAGAGCCTAGGTGCCACCCTCTGTGGCCACTGTCTACACCCCTTCCCGAGGCGGGCCTGACCTCAGCCCGGGAGCTAGGCTAGGGACTGCAACTCTGGGCCTCTGTTTTCCAGTCTAGCAAAGGGCATAGGACCTCTCAAGGGCTTTCTCAATGGCCTGATGGGGTGTGAAAGAGCTTGCACACTGTAAAGAACTCTACAGTAACAAGAGGTCATTGTAGCTACTGGAGGGGGTCACAGGGCAGAGGTCAGGAGGGCAGGCCTGGGGTCAGAGAAGGCTCCACAGCATCTGGCCCACAGAAGTGAGTTTGCCAAACACAGAAGGGCAGGCAAGGGGCAATGAGGCAGAAGATTCTGCAAATAAAACACAGAGCAGCCCCCAACCCCCTCTGTCCCTGTGGATTAGGCAAGGCACACAAACACCGGGTTTCCAAAGTGGGTAGGGACAGGGCTCAAAGGCAGAGAGTGCACACCGGGAACCCCCTGGACACCACTGCCTGCCGGGGGGTGGGGCTGTCATCCCACCCTCACTGAAGCCACTGTCCCCAGATGCTTGAGATGAGCTGGATGCTGGCTCCACCGGGGCTTCTGCAGCTGGTGGAGAGGGCAACATCTCTCCCTTGGACCGATGAGTCTCATAGGCTGATGCGGGACCTGCCCAAGGTCACTGGGGCTGTCAGCGACTGGTGGAGCCTGCATGTGAAGTCCGTGCTTCACTTGTTCTGGGCAGCGCTGGCCCTGGTGCCCAGGGCCCCAGGCTCAGAAGGACCCACTCTTGGTTTAATGTTCTATGACCACCATTGTGAAATCCTTAATAATTTTTGAGTGACAGGCTCCACAATTTTGTTCTGAACCAGGCCCTGAAAATTATGTAGCCAGACTTGATTCTAGGAGATTCTTTTTGGTGGACATGTTGGGAGAGGAAGCAGAGGGCCAGTAAATGAACTTTTTTTCTTTAATTAGAGGATAATTACAGAATAGTGATGGTTTCTGCCATACGTCAACATGAATCAGCCACAGACGTTCATTTCTCTGGGACTTTGCAAGAGCTGGACCTTCCGCTTGGGTTTCTCTTTTCTCCTTTATATCAACCTAGCAAACTTCTCCCTGCCTTCCAATGCTCAGCTCACTTGTCGCCTCCTGGGGATTCTTCCCAGAGCTCTTCCCTCACCAGAGAACACACCAGTCAGAACTCATGCCCCCTGCGCCATGGTCCCTTCTCCTTGGAACACATCCCTCCCTGTGTGTGCATGTGAGTGCACCCCTGGGTGTATGTGGAGGCACCATGCGTCGTGAGAACCTGTGTCTGTGCATCTGTGTAAGCGTGTGTGTGCAGCAAGTCTGATTGTGCACGTGTATGTCTATAGCATGCACGAGTGATGTCTGTGTGTATATGCGTGAGAGGGAGCGTGCCTCTGCAGGATCCTGCATGTATCTGTGCAAACACAACCATTCACGGCTGTGTGTGTATGCATGTCTGTAGCCCCTTAGCATGCAAGGACAGGTTTACAAGCACACGTTGTCTGTGTAGTGTATGCGTGTACACGTGTGCATGGACACAGGTATGACTATGGGGTAGAAGAACCCTCTGGGACTTGTATGTGTATTTATACTTCCAATGAAAACCTCATGTTCACATGTAACTACAAAGGATCTTCTTCCTCAGGAAAATCTTAGTCCTCTCAGAGACATTCTGGATCATAACCTGGGCCACCTCCTCCAAGTAGATTTCGGCCTCCCCATACTCATATGAAACGCCAATGTTATTTCTCATCCCACAGCATGGCAGCCTTCCTAACCTCATACTTCCCACCAGCCAACTGAGGACACCCATGATCTCTTGATGCCCACCCACAAGAAAAGACCAGCAGAGAGGGCACAAGGCCAGGGGCAGAATGAACCAGATGTCAGGAACTGGCACATTGGAGCCACACAGACCTGGAAGTGAGCCCCATGAGGGCTCAGCCACGCGTGTGGCCTTGGGCACACTCCTTTCAGACCACAAACCTCAGTTTTCTCGCCTGTACAATGGGGAGGATGACAGCCCCCACCTCACGGGGCTGTGATGAAGATGAAAAGAGTTAATAACTGCACAATACTTAGCATAGTGCCTGGCATACAGTTAAATGCTCAGAATGTTAGAGGATATTATTATTACTTCTATGAGCTAGATGAGAGAACTGAGACTCTCAAGAGCGAAGGGACAGGGCTACCCAACACTACACTGGGAGTTGGCAACTGGATAAAACCTGAAGTTCAAGTGCCAGGCTAGGGTATATCCCTCCCCGCAACCCTCCACTCTCTGGCTCCCTCTGAGAGGAGGAGGCCAAGGAGAAGTGAAAATTAAGAAATAAACCCCTTCCCCTTCCTCACTGATGACAGCCCAGCTCCCGCTTCTCTAGGCCCTGAAACAGCACCAGCCGCTTGGGCTGAGTCCCACACCTGCAGATACCCAGGGTCAGGGCCCAGCTCATTCTGCTTACCTGCCAAGGTCTCTGCTGACCACTGGGACTGGAGGCTGCTAAGGGCGTCAGGAAAAGGCAGTCGCAGGGGAAGGAGGCTGTGGCCCCAGCAGTCCAACCTGGCTGAGCAGAGCGGATGCAGGTCCTGTGGAAGAGAGGGGAGGGTGCAGTGAGCTCCAAGCCCGAGCCTGAGGGCCCTGACCCTCTTCACCCACCTCTAGGTCCTGCCTGCCCAGGCCCCTCTGGCCATCTCCTGGAGAGTTGAGCAGGCCCATAGAAGTGGAGCCGCCCTAGAAACCGGATGCTGTCCTCCTCCTCCACTCCAAGTAAAGGTCAGAGGTCCAGAACTGGCCCCAGCACCAAGGTCAGCTCCTCTGTACCCTGTACTGCAGCCATAGCCATGCTGGGACACCCACCACTGTGTGGCAGTCGGCCTAGCCCCCCAGGAACCCCATCCTTTGGATAAGCCGGGTACTCTGTCTGGAGCCCTTTTCCGTGTGTCTCTGTGTTTCAAAGCCCCGCTCTGCTCAGAAGTCCCCAGGGAGCCCTCGCTGGCCTGCTCTCCTTTCTTTGTTCATCCTGCAGGGGCTTGGGTCCAGCTGACCACGTTCCCTGCAGCCCCCGCCCCAGCTTCCTATTGGCCGGGTTCCCCCGTGAGCAGAACTCCCGGTCATCAGGAATGAGGTCTTGTTTACGTCTGTCCTCTGAGGCTCACAAGGCCACAGAGACTGCTGGATGGATAAAGGGAGGGATGGATGGGTGGATGGATGAGTGGGGCAGTGAAGATGGTCAGTGAATAAGTTGAACAAAATGGGCCAATTGACATGTGCCCTAAAGTCCAGAAGCCTGCCGAGCTTTCCACGGGCCTCCTCATACCCTTGCCCCTGTTAGATTCCAGAACCCAGAGTTCAGGTTGGAGAGAGCAGAGACTTGGGGAGGTTGACTCCTTTCTCTGCCAATTCCCATACGAGGAAACTGAGGTCCCGATAAGGGAAGGGTTCCCATTGCAGGGTTCCCAAGGTCCCATTGCAAGAGAGAGCAAGGCCAGAAATTAAGCCCAAGTCTGCTTGTCTTGTCCACTGCCTGGAGGCAGCCACGGCAGTCCCTTCCACCTCCTGCATCCACGTGTGTCAGTTCACGCAGGCACCTAGCTTCCCTGATTATCGGGGGATGAGGCTAGCTGTAGAAGGAGGGTAAAAGAGGGAGGGCAGTAGGAGGGCTGTGGGACAGGAAAAAGCGCAGCAATGAAGATCAAATTCAGAAAAGAGCCATCTGGTCTGATGGTCCTCCTTTCCCAGCCAGGAGGCCTAAAGCCAGGGGCAGGCCAGAGAGGGCACCTTACAGGGAACCCTGGGGTTAGAGACACCGCTCCAGCCCATATTCAGCTGGGGGGCCTCTCTAAAACCCCCACTAACCACTTCCCTCTCCTCCACAGAGGTCTTTTGGGCCTCCCAAACACGGGTTGGTGGGGCATGTAATGGTCACCACCTTGAACAGTTTGCACGCATCCCCTAGCCTGTGGTCTATCATCAACCCAGCATTTTCAGCTCCACAGAAAGCTGTGCATGTGGTCACCCAGAGATGCATACTAGAATGTTCACAGCAGTGCTAGTCAAAACGGCCCAAGGATGAAAACTTCCCAAATGGTCATCAACTGTAGAATGGATAAATCAGTGTCTCCACACAATGAAATACAACACAGCAACGAGGACAAATAATCTCCAACTATATCCAACAGTACAGGCGAGTATTATGAACACAGTGTTGACCAAAAGGGCCAGACACAATGGGTAATATATTGCGTACTCAGTCACCACAGTCTTGTCTGACTCTCTGCAACCCTGTGGACTATATAGTCCTCCAGGCTCCTCTGTCCATGGGATCTTCCTGGCGAGAGCATCAGAGTGGGTTGCCATGCCCTCCTCCAGGAGATCTTCCCGACCCAGGGCTCGAACCTGTGTCTCCCGTGTCTCCTGATTTCCTTACCACTACACTAACAGGCAAGCACCGAGAATATACTTAAGGAGTCCATTTATTTAAAGATCGCCTGATGCGAAGAGGCGACTCATTGGAAAAGACGCTGATGTTGGGAAAAATTGAAGGCAATAGGAGAAGGGGACGACAGAGGATGAGATAGTTAGATAACATCACCAATGCAATGGGCAAGAATCTGAGCAAACTCCGGGACAAGTGTAGGACAGAGGAGCCTGGCGTGCTGCAGTCCATGGGGTTGCAGAGTCAGACATGACTTAGTGACTGAACAAGAAGAACAGACAAAACTACTCTAGCTTGTGGTAGACTGAAGACTCATGGCCACAGAGTCTCTGCAGCTCCTCCTATCAAAAGGTGAAGTCTAAGGACTTCCCTGGTGGTCTGGTGGCTAAGATTCTGCAACCCCGATGCAGGGAGCCTGGGTTCAATCCTGGGTCAGGAAACTAGACCCCACATGCTGCAACTAAGAGATCCCGTGTACCGCAATGGCAATCGAAGGTCCCGTGTCCCACAACAAAGGCCTCGTGCAGCCAAATAAATAAATACAAATAAATATTTTTAAAAAGAGGTGGAGCCTAGCCTCTATCCCTGAATCCAGGCTGACCACGAGACTTGTTTTGACCCATACAACTTGGTGAAAGTAGTATTTTGTAACTTACAGAGACTAGGTCTCAAGAAATCCTGCTATTTCTGGTTGGGGCCCTCTTGGAATGTGGCCTGGCCAGGGAAGGAAGCCAGTCTACCTTATTGGAGGATGGAGGAGAAGTGAGGCTGCCCAGCCAACAGCCAGCACAACCTGCCAGATGTGACTGAGGCCACCTTTGACCATCCTGTCCAGCCGGCCTTTCAGGTGACTGGAGTCACATAGGCCCAAGGGCAACTGGCAGAGGGACTGCTCAGGCAAACCACAGAATTATGAGACATAATAAATGGCAGTTGTTTAAGCCACTAAGTTTCGGGGTGGTTTTGGGGCAGAAATAGATAACTGATAGCATGCTGTTGATATTGTAAGGGTAGAGTAGTCATTATCCCTGAGGGAGAGCAGTGACTGGAAGGGGGTATGTGGGGGGGCTTCTAGGGGATCTGGAATGTTCTGTTTCTTGGTCTATATGGTGGTCACATGAGGGTATTCATTTTGTGAGAATCTGTTGAGCTATGCTCAGCATACACACACTTTTTCAGCATGGATGTAATACCTCAGCTGAAGCTAAAAACAAACCAACCTTCCATGGCTTTCTGCCCAGGGAGCCAAGACCCAGCCCTGCCCTGGCCTGCTGGCCTCACCTCACTCTCCTCTGCACATTCACAGTGCCACCTTACACCTCTGTGCTGGGGAGGCCCCTCCCTTCCTGCCCAGCTTCAAGCTTGAGGGCAGGAAGCACCTCCTCCTGGAAGCCTTCCCTGACTGCCCTTGGCCTTGCCCAAGTATCCGTATTCACACAACTCTCTCTCTGGAGCTGGAATTTCCTGAGCACAGATTTAAGTCTGTCCCTGCAGTCTCCCCAGCTCTTGGAACTCTCCAAGTGGGAGCCCTGTCAGGGTTAGGGGGCACCCCTTTTCCTATTTATTCCCCTAGGGTCACAACCTCTGCAGTGGAGCTGTGATGATCAACCAGGCTTTGGGGGTGAAGGGGAACAGGGAGAACTGGTGATCATAAAAAGGGTCATATGTCACCATCTCCTGGGAATCTGGTTTCTCCCAGGTAGACCAAGGGCATGGCTAAATTTAGGGGTACAAAGAGGGTTTACAAAGAGGGAAAGGACTTAAGCAGCCACCCATTTTGTAGCCAGATGGTGACACCTGTGAAAGGGTACTACTCCTTCCCTCTTAATTATCTAGTGAAATAAAGTACACAGCAGGGCTGACTGGCAGTCAGCACCGCATCTCTGCCCAAACAATGGAAGAGTTGTAATGTCAGACACGTGGGCATCAGCTCTGCTAAAATCCTTCCATACACTGACTCCGTGACTGTGACTCAGGTGAGCACCAGGGCCTCGGTCCTGGACGCCCTTCTCTGGGCTTCCTATTCCATTTGTGCAGTTCCAGCATTGTCCTCAATGGATGTGTGGCCCTCGGGTAGCCCCCTCCGGCCTTAGCCCCCTCCGCTCTTATCCCAGAGATCGGCTGAGTCAACCGTCTCTGATGAGTCACATTTTTCTTTCTTGTGGGAGGGCTGGCCACTGAAAGGCCGGGGAATCTTTCTGCCTCCTCAGAGTCCCTACTGTGCCAGCGATGGTGCCTGCCACAAGCAGGCTGGTATGGCCACTGCAGGCCATCGATAGCAGGCCACAGTACCTTGCCACCCACCTGCCCCTGGGAAGGGGGTGCTCAGGCCTGGAGGGGAGAGTCCATCTCCACCCTCATGCTTTCCCTGGTACCCAGATTTTTCACTAAGAAAGGATGTTCCTTGCCCAACAAGGAGGCACAGAGAAGCCAGAGCATTCAGGATGGGAGATGGAGAGACACAAGGTTCCAGGAGACCCGGCTATTTGCTGGGCAGCTTTGGTCTGTCCTATGGCAGAGGTAACTTGGCGTGAGGAGCCTGTGAGGGCAGCTGGGTAGGTCCAGACTAATGAGAGAAGGAGCTCTGGATCAGGGCACATCTTCCCCAAGCGGGTGTGCCGTCTCAGAGTGGCGAGGGCCTTGTCCACAGAGGCGTGCAAGCGGACGCAGTGACCAAGTGGTGCTGAGGGTGAGCAGGAAGCATCGGAACTGGCGCTGAGCTCTGTATTTCCCAAACTCCTCTGATGATAAGAATCACCGGGGCCGCTCGTTAAACCCACAGCCTCCCAGGCCTCTCCCCTGAGAATGGAAGTCTGTGGGTCTGGAACACAGCCCAGAAATTTAAATTTTTAACAAGTCCTCCCAGGTGATCCTGCGCATCTGGAAAGTTTGAGGGGAACACCGGCAGATGACCTTCCAGGTCCCTTTGGGCCTTGAGATGAGTGATTCTGAGCCTCGCACTCCACACCTCCCCTACCCTATCTGGAAGATGCGGCTGCCAGGAGACTAACTGCACCATTAAAATAAAAATGATTTAACAGCTTTAGGAGGGGCAGAGATGTCAGGGGGAGGGCGGTTCTAGCCCATGGTGGTACCGGCAGCCGCTCCCTCCTAGCGCCCCCTCGGCCCCCCAGAGTTATCCAGAAAAGCTCAGCACTGGGGAGGGGGTGAGTTGACAGCTGTTCAGCTGCTGCTCAGCGAGACCCGGAAAAGCAATTATCTTGCTCTTAGCAGAAAGGCGCTGGCTTTTACCCGCCCCCTCCCTCCCACCTTCACACACACACACATACATACACACACACACGCACACACACACACACACACACAGACACACACACCCCCAGGCCAAGATGCTGCTGGCTGGCTCTGAACCCACCTTCCCCCAGCCCCACCAGCCCCCAGATTCCTCTGCCTCTCAAACCTCCATCCTCAGAGCACATTTCCAACACTTAAATCATTTAGCCCGCTAAACCGGAGACGGTGAAATGGGTGCTATTTCTTAAAAACATACAGAGAGCGTATTAAATTATTGATAGCCATTAAACAGGGGGAAAAATTAAACAGCTCTCAGCTCTTATCAATCATTCATGCAGTTTCCACTGGGGTGTTTTCTGGAGAGTGATCACACGGGCAGCCCAGGGAGCCGACTCCTGCTGGCAAGGAAGACTCTGGCTGCGTGGAAGCGGGGAGGGGGCTGCCGCAGCCCCCAGCTACTACCCAGGCAGGCAGAGGCTGCGAAGGGGGTCTGGTGGGGGGGTGGGGGGTGGTCAGCCTCCCAATTGACTGCCCCCCACCATTTTTACCACCTTATTGACAAAGGGATACTCTGATACCGCTTTCAGGAACCCCCTTTATTAAATCCAGCCTGCTTTTATTGAGCGTCTAGTATACACCAGGCATGCAAGGTGCACAGATAAATCAGCCTCAAAGCACTCACGCAGGCAAAGGTGGGAGGGAGCCCTTTGAAGGAAAACGTGGTTACACTGCATTGTGATAGGAGCTACCGTGGAGGTCAACTCCGAGGGTGGCTCCAAGGAAAAGGGAACCACTTTGGCTGCAGCGGGGCTGTTAAGGAAGGCTTTGCCACCGAAGTCATTCTTGGGTAAAGTCTCACCCAGAGCGCAAGCCTGGGAAGGGCATCCCAGGAAAGCTGTACAGCCCCGGCAGAGGTCCGCAGCCTCGCTGAGCCTAAGTCGAGCATTCCATCCTGTCAACAGCCCTGCAGGTACTGCCCGTGTGGGCTTAGGGGCTTGGCCACAGCGTGTGGAGCAGGGAGCCGGCCGTCACCTCAGCCTCTCTTCCAGGCCCTGGTCAAATCCAGGCCAGGCCAGGGGAGTGATGCATGAGGCCAGGCCCCCACTGAGCGCTGACAGGCAGGAGGTTGGGGTTCACCCCAGCTGCCCGGGGCAGCGGCACCTCCACCCCCGCATGGCAGATCCATTTCCTGGCTCTGACTCAGGACACCTAAGCCAGCACGTGACGCAGACCACAGAGGCTGCAGGGCCGTAGCACCACTGCTCTCCCGGCCACAGACAGGCCTGGCAGAGCCGTCCTCGGGCTCCCTCCTGTCGCTGATCCGTGCCAAGGACCAGGGCACCAGGGCTGTGGGAGCCAGCAGACACCCGATACCTCCCCACCTCTCCGCTCGGGGACCATCCACAACCAGGGGCCATCTGAGGCTCTGAGGCCAGGCCAGGCTGCTGGCTGCTGCAGGGAACAAAGAGGCCAGGCCCACGCCCGCCAGGACCCTGCAGTCCCAGCCCCCCAGGAGAGCAGGGCATTCTTGAACGGCTTTCAGGAGCTCTCCTTGCTCAGGAGCCCGAGCTGGGAGCTGGGAGGAGGCCCTGCCAAGTGTTGATAGCACCCTCTCCAGAGAAAGCTGCTGTCGCAGGGAAACATTCTGGGGAGAGTGGCTGTTTACCACCAACGCCTGGGACTGTCAAGAAATAATCAGAAGAAGCTAAAAGTGCAAAGTTGCAAAGACATGTAACGGAAGCCCCCTCCCCAAGCCTGGGACTTTTCAACCTGGAGGACCAGGCTGCTCTATATTTGGCCTGGTTTGGGGAAATATTCTCAAATTTGCAGCAGGGGTGGAAGAGGATGCGGGGGGTGACATGCATACAGCCAGCTAAGGACTGGGAGACCGGGGCCCTGAGCGCGGTCATCGGCCTTGGCCTCTCTGGGCCTCAGTCTGTGCATGTGCAGAGAGACAGATACCCATTCGACCTTCGGGAAGACCATGTGGTCTGAGGGGACAGGGTTAACCTCCAGGCTGTCTCTCCAGTCTGCCAGGAACATGCAGTTCCTTAAGACGACCTGAACAGGCCACCACGCTCACTTGAAGACTCGGGACAACGGGGCTCAGCGAGTCTGAAAACGACAGCAGTCATCGCCTGGCCTCTGCACAGACCCGTACATCTGCCAGCGGCACGCGGCTCTGCTGGGTCCCTGCCACCCCACCTGGAGCGCTGCACGTGATCTGTTCCCTCTCATCCACCACCACACCTGTGTAGGGCTTGGGCCTGAGTGGGCACAGAGCAGGCTGTCAAGGGAGGTTTGCTGACTGGCAGAAACAAGACACATATGGGCAAGTGAACCCCCCAAATTCCAATCAAGCACACCTATCCCTATTCAGGCAGCAGCCCGGACTCCCCACTGCCAGCACCTCCCACTGCCAAACCCCCAAGTCTGCTGAGTCCTTCACCTGGGAGTTGTGTCTGAACTTCCAGATGTTTCTTATGGCCTCTTTGCTCCAGCCAGAGAAGAGCGACTCAGTCTCCCCTGTCCATTCGTGCCCTGGGCCTTTGCACATGTCACTGCTCTCTCTCCTACAGCCAAGTCCTCCCCAGGTCAAGCCCCATGCCTCCCTTTGTAGCTGCTGTCACACTTTTCACATGACACCAGACTGGCTTCTGTTTGCATTGGCTCTGCCCTCAATGTGGAGCACCGTGAACGCAAACAGGGCTCCTTCCATCAGCACCTTGCCCAGGGGGTCGGAGAGGGGCCCCTAACTTCACTACAGTTCAACAAGCACCCCAGCCCCCAGCGTGTAAGTCAGAATCAGTTCCTCCTAAGGGCTAGCCAGCATCACTACTGCTGTAATTGTAAAAGCCATTCCCTGGATAGTGGGGGTGATGTCCTCCGCCAAGTGTAAATGAGACTGTACTCTTGGAGCTCCCGGAGCCAAGGGAAGGGGCAGGCTTGGGAATTTCCAGGCAAAGGCCAGCAGAAATTGGCCACAAATGAATCATTAACTCTCGAGTCGAGAGCTCCGAGTGGCCGGTGCCAAGGTCTCGGGCTCTGGCCTGTGTGGGCCACTTGGCCTCTCTTGGCTCAGGCCTGAGGGTGGCCCCCCCTCGCTGGCCATCTGCTTCACCCCATGGCCACTGGTCACTGACAGGCGAGGCCATCTGGACCGGAGCGGCCCAGATGTCTTATGGGAGAGGGCACGCCTTTCCCCAGGAATGACTCCAGAGCTTTGCCACACACTTCTGTCCTTCTGAGTGCTGTCCCTTCACTGAGCTAAGTCTCCTCGTCCTTCAAGGTCTGGCTCCAGTCTGGCCTGCCTCCTCTCCGCCCTGCCTATCTGGGCCCACTGTGGCCCACCACCTCTGAGCGCCTGTTGCCTTGGCTGTGCCTGCCCACCCTGGCCTGGGAGCAGGGGCTCATTCGTTCAGTGTGATGGGGACTTGGCCCCTCTCCTGGACCCCGTCAGCCGGTACGAGGCGGAGCACAGGTCAGGGAGCCCATGTGTGATGGGGTTGCCCATGGGCTCAATCTGCAGCCAGCAGGGTGAGCACCTGGCTGGCAGTGGGGTCTTCAGTCCTCACCCGGCTCAGCGACAACATCAAGCCCTGCTGCAGGCCTCTTTTCCGGGCTTCTGGCCAGTGAGGGTGCAGTTCAGGCAGGTCTAGACATGTCTGCTGGACTCCCACTGGAGAGCCAGGGAGTTGTGGGGGGCCCTGGCACCCTGATTCCCAGGAGGCAGCAGAGGTCAGCACTGACCACCTTCCACCTTAGGGCACCATCCTGCAGGCTAGGGTGCAGTTCCATCACAGCCCCTCCAGACTGCCCTAAAGAGGCGCCCGAACTCTTCTTGGGTAGGGACTGATGGAGACAAAGTCTCGAAACACAGATCCTATTGTAATATGATGCCAATACATCATTCCCCTGTGTTTCTGAACGTAGTGTCCACCTGCGTGGCATAAAGCTGGCAAAAACAGGAACAGATATTGCTGACTCGAGCATTTACTTTGCGTTAAGCTCTGTGCTGAGCTCGACACACATTTCTCATGAGTCCTTCCATCCCACCACAAGGCACCTACTATTAATATTAATAGGACTGCTTGAAAGAGGAGCAAGCACGGCTCCTAGAGATGTGGATGAAGATGGGGTGATGTGCCCACGTCCCAAGGCTGGAGTGTGGCAGCTGGGGATTCAGATGGAGCATCTGACCTGGATCCCCACACAGCACCTAACCCCAAGGACCCTGGGCCCCTTGTCTTGCGCTCAGAGATGGAAGACACCATGGTGCCCTGTGGTCACCACCCCACTCTCTTCATAAAGTCCTTTTCTCATCTGATCCTAAAAGTAGCCCTATGAGACGGCCAGTGAGGGTTATTATTGCCATTGTGTGTGTGTGTGTGTGTGTGTGTGTGTGTGTGTGTGTGTGATAGTCGCTCAGTCATGTCCAACTCTGTGTGACCCCATGGACTATAGCCTGCCAGGCTCCTCTGTCCTTGGGAGTGAGTAGCCATTCCCTTCTCCAGGGGATCTTCCCGACCCAGGGACTGAGCCCAGGCTTCCCGCACTGCAGGCAGATTCTTTTCCATCTGAGCCACCAGAGATGGGGAAACTGAGGCTTCACGGGGCAAGGCCTTGACTTTATCAGCTTTTATACCCCTTTAATCCTCACAACAACTCCACTAGGTGGCTGCTGTTAAAGCCATTTTGCAGATGGGAAAATGCTCAGAATGAGAGAGGCAGAGGGAGCGTGTCCCACATGCTGGGGTCGGAGCTCGGGCTTGTGCCCTGATCTGCTTGACCCATGACATAGGGCTGTCCCCAGGGCTTGGGCCTGAGTAAGTGTAGGCTTGTGAGCACGGTGGAGAGAGGGGACGGAGGAGCAGGACGTGGGGGCCTGGGGATGCGGGCTGTGTCCCTCTGTCCCAGCCTCACACTGCGGGGATGGCAGAAGGACGAGCTGCTCTGAGGAAGATCCCACCTCCATTTCCCCGAAGGACTCCTGGGCGGAGGCACTCTGGACTTGTTTACCATGGTGGAGTCTTACTGATGAGTCTAGTGATCAGGCTGAGACATCTCCGCCAGCCACACGGGTCAGCATCTACAGGTGTTAAGGGTGGATGGCATCCATCCGAGGAAAACAGGATAAGGTGGTAGCTGCAAGTCCATAGGCATGCCCTATCACACCCTGAGACAAGCCACACGTGTGCATGTGCACTTCCCTTGCTAGTGTCTGCAGGCACCCAGGCACATGTGTTCATCAGTGTATAGACTCATACCCAGGACAGCACACAGCTGCGCTCGGGGCATCTGGGAGGCCCGAGCAGGGGCGTGGACAGCTCTGATGCACAGGCAGGGCCCCTGCAGCTCTGGGGCCCACGAGAGCGGGGGCGGGGAACAGGTGGGCAGGTGGCCATCTGCGGAACCACGCAGGAAGCCGTGGCGGCCGCTGCGCTCATGGGATTGGGCCTGTCCAGAGAAGGCCCATAAATCAGGAAGCAGCCTGCAGCCAGCGCTAAATCACTACCTCTAGGACATGGTGCTTAGAACAGAGAAGCAGCTGGCATCAGGCCCAGGCCCACCGCTGGGGTGGGGGCTGGAGGGGACATGGTATGTGGCACCCCCTCCACCCTGTGCCGCCACCCCCTCCTGGCCTGTGTCTGCCTGTCTTGTCCTAAGGGCAGGGGCTCATTCTTCTCGCAGTCAGACCTCCTCTCCCACTCGATCCCTGCCTCTCCCTGGCCTTTCCTCCCATTCTACCTTTCTTCCTCTGCTCCTGGCCCCTGACTCCTGAGTTCACCCCCTGGGTTGAGTGCTGCCCTCCCACTCCGAGCACTAAAGGCTTCTCGCAGTGTCTAATGCTTTAGGACCTCAGAGGGCTGGGGCTGGGGGCTGTGGAAAGTCCACTTCTGGGCAGGAACACTGGGGTGCTGCACCAGACCTGGGCTGTGAGCCCAGGGGCACTCCCAGCTGTATTCCCCAGAGCTACCTCCTTCTTCCTGGCCTCACGCACTCCACTTTCCAATCTGTATAGTGAGGACTGACTGGGGAGAGACCTCCTGGGGCTGCCTGCCCTGAGGATCTGAAGCCCAGGGAAAAGAGCCTCCGTGGATGCTGATTAATTATGACTATTAATAATACAACCATCTGTATCTAGTGGTGGAGTGCGGATGATTAAACCTGGGCTCCATGCCCCAGCAGCAGAATACATGGGTTTCCAGGTGGGCTAGGGTGTCCCGCCTAGGCCTGCAAGCAGAGCCTTGGTGGCTATATGTCGGGGAGGGGCTGTTTATACTGCACTGCACAGGCGGATACGAAGAGGAGAGACATACAGGCAGGCAGGCAGACAGACGGTGGGGAGTTGGCTCACCAGCTGATGAACAGTAGACAATTACCTTGCGCCAAGGCTCTGGGCAGGACTCTGTCTGCCTACCGCTAGGACAGACCACTTGGTCTTTCCGTCTCTCCTCAACCTTAAGCTCAGCCTGCAGCAGAGCCAAGAGGACTCGACGATTCCTCAGTGCCCAGCGTAGCAGGGGAGCTCAGGCACTGCCCAAAGGGGTGAGCATGGTCAGCTCACCCTCGAGAAACTCACCCTGAGCCAGGCACTGCTAACCTGTTAATTGTCACAACAGCCCCATGTGACATTTACGTCCATTTCCTAGAGGACAAAACTGAGGCACAAACAAAATGAGTGTTAGTCACTCAGTTGTGTCCGACTCTGTGACCCGTGAATTGGAGCCCACCAGGCTACTCTGTCCATGGAATTCTCCAGGCAAGAATACTGAAGTGAGTTGCCATTTCCTTCTCCAGGGGATCTTCCTGACCCAGGGATCAAACCCGGGTCTCCCACATTGCAGGCAGATTCTTTACCATCTGAGCCACAGTGGAAGCCAAAGAGAGGAATCTGCCAAAGGGCATATGGCCAGGAAGCAGTTGAAATGCAAAGCAGACCATTTGGCTTCAGAGGTCTTATCTACCAGGCTGCAAAGATTCCAAATGAATGAATGAATGGATGAAATTTAAACAGCAGGAGACATAAAGATTTTTGAACGATCTCTGTGAGTGGAAGGCAAAATGGCCAGAAAATACGTGTCACGGGTTCAGACTAGGTCTCTGAATTACAGGCTGTGTGACTGCAAGCGAGCCACTTGCTAACTCTGGGCCTCGATTTCCTCACCTGTGAAGTGGTGGTAAATGGGACTGCCTCATCTGCTGGCCAGCTCTGAAGGCGATGGTAGAGTGAGAATTCTGAGGCTCATGACAGGACACGACTGTAATATTTGAATACACAGCAGCCAGGATTCCAAACCAGAAACCTGTACACACGTTCTGTTAGGAAACCCAAGAAGAAAGGGATCCGAAACCTTGGCACCGCCTGGATCTCTGGGTCTGGTCAAGGCACTTCCTGGGCACCTACGCTGTGTGTAGCCCTATGCTGCCGTGATGGGATGAGAGTACGGGAGGCACACAGGCCTCATGAGCAGGGTCGGGGAAAGACACTCCAGGACCTGGGACTTGGTGGGGAGATGCCCCCTGCAGAATGGGCACGGGTCATCTAAGAAGTAGCTGCTTGGTTCCAGCAAGAGCCTGTGGCCCCGCTCCTGGCTGATGTCCATGACTGGTGCTGGTGGTGCGATGCGGGCAGAATCTAGTTGCAGGATTGGAGTCGGAGCTCCTGAGTGACAGAAAAGCAGGCGCAGCAAAGACTCATTCTCACACCCAGGGTGGCCTTTCCAACGAAGCCCCACACTCCCCTTCAGAGCTCAAATGTGACCCCAGAGGGACTTTTCCAAACAGCCCTCCAGCCTGTCTCTCTGCTGAATACACAGTAGCCAGGATTCCAAACCAGAAACCTGTATACACGTTCTGTTAGGAACCCCAAGAACAATGGACAAGGGATCCGAAACCTTGGCAGCACATGGATCTCTGGGTCTGGTCAAGGCACTTCCTGTGTGCAGCCCTGGGCTGGTCATGATGGGGGGGGAAGTGTGGGAGGCACCCAGGCACACATCACGGTCGTGTCCTGTCATGAGCCTCAGAACTCTCTACCATCGCCTTCAGAGCTGGCCAGCAGATGAGGCAGTCCCAATTACCACCACTTCACAGGTGAGGAAATCGAGGCCCAGAGTTCGCTTGCAGTCACACAGCCTATAATTCAGAGACCTAGTCTGAACCCATGACACGTATTTTCTGGCCATTTTGCCTTCCACTCACAGAGATTGTTTAAAGCAGATGAACTATCAGATGAACAGTCACACAAGACCTAGAGTAACTGACATCTCTGTGAGGGGAGGGGCCACGATACCTGCTGGGGCTTGTCCACACCTGGTGGAGGTTAAGGCCTGGATCCCAGGAGAGGAGGACTGCGCTGTGGAGTTAGCGGTCACCTCCAAATACTGTGCCGTCGCCAAGAGATCTCATCCAAAGTTCTCCCAGCACCCTGCCACTCCTCTATGAGGAGACATAAAGGTAACGGAGATAAAAAGTTCACACAGGTGAACAGGAAAGAAAAGGGACACCCTGGGTGCAGACCCGGCCCCCTGCCCCACCACACTTCCTAATGTCTCTCTGGCTTCTGTCATTTCCTTCTGCCGTCTAGCCTGCCATTCGCTTAATATTTGTCTTGAAATCCACTCCCAGTTTTTGCAAAAATACATTTCTTAAAAAAAAAAAAAAAACAACTTTGTAAGATTACTGTAAGTATGAAATTAGCCTCACTCACCACAAACAGAAGTTAGACAGAAAAACAAACGCAGAGAGAGGAAACACTGGCATGACTTTGCTGCCTGCCTGCTAGAGGCTGCAAGCCTCACCAGCTCTCTCTGTGGGAGAGAGAGAGAGAGAGCAGCAAGGGGCCTGGGACTTGGAGGCTGCCCTCCACACGGCCAGGGGCCTGGACGGGGCCGGGGGCTGAGGGGTTTTCTCAAGCTGTGATGGATGCCACAGCTGAATCCTGACGGTCACCAGTGGGTACGTCTGAGGAGCAGCGGCACCAGCTCTCAGAGGTGGTGGGTGATATGTCTCTGTGACACAGATAAGGACACAAGAGGCTCCTAGAGGTGAGCCCACCAGCCTGAGGTCACCCGGCAGTGAGTGGCCGAGCCAGGCCTCCCGACTGAGCACAAGGGTCTTCCCCTTCTGCCGCCACCGCGGCCTCAGCGCACGTGGAGTCGCTTAGGCAGCGTGGAGTCGGCCTGGCCCGCGGCTGGCTCGGTAACGGTCTTTACACCTGAGGTTAACAACAGTGATTTAAGAGGTGATTTGTCTTAATTTTCGGGGAATCAGTTTTTCGGGGAGGAGATAACTAACACATCGGGCTTGGGAAGCTAGTCTTTTTAGAAAATATTTATAGCATTTCAAGACAGTTTGGTGGCAAATGGATACAGCATCTGCTATTTTCCTCACTTTCTACCACAGCTCTAAAACCCGGAGCAGTTACAACACATACACACACACACACACAACACAACAACAGCAACCACATCAATGCTGATAGGAAATCAAAACCCATCTCTTCTTTGAGAAATAAACACAAAACTGGAGTGATTTCAGAACTTCTCCCCACCTTGGGTTAAAGCCCCAGCATGCCTCTCCTGGCGCTGAGAAAGCCACGGCCAGCGGCTTGGTCCTCAAGGCCACAGCGAGCTTCCCTGCCTCCACAGTTAGGTCTGGCCGGACTCCCAGGCCCACGATTGTGGCTCTCACAGGAAGCCCCAACAGCAAAAGTGCCCGCCCCCGAAATGTGGATGCTGGCTGCAAACCGGAGAGGGCCAGGGAGAGGGCAGCCACCAGAAACTGAAGCTCTTCCATGAGCAAGGGCTGAGCCGAGGCCTCCTCATGGTACGGCAGCAGTTATTCATCCCTCTGAGGTCAGTGATGTTTATCACTCCCATTTGGCAGATGGCAAAACCAAGGCTTTAAAAAGTCTAGAGAGCTTCCTGCAGGCGCAGCCACTGGTATGGTAAGCTGGGCCCTTCGACCCTCCACAGGCACTTGGGGGTTCTGGCTTCTGGGGGCCTCTATGCCACACTCGTCTACTCCCCAGGTCCCTGTAAAGTGTTTCCACAGTGCAGCCACCAGACCTTTGCTCACACCACGACCCTCAATACCAAACCTCTGCAATCAAAGCTGGAGGCATTGTTGCTATAGGAGCCTGAGGACCTCCTGTTCCATCCTGGTGTCTCAGATGGGAATTCCGAGGCCCAGAGAGGGGAGGGAAGGGGGCGTGTTTGGGGTCACACAGCTGACGTGACAAAAGGAAGGGGAACTGAGTTTGCTGTGAGAAATCCTAAGCATGTTGCTACTTCCACTGTCCGGGACATCCTGATCCAGATACATAGGGGGCCACTGCTACTTCACAATAAGAAGCCAGTCCAGCTGGGCACGAGGCGTGGTAGTGACACCCAGGGCTCAGCCAAAGGCAAAGGTATGCCAACGTGCCCCAGAAGGGCTCCTTCTGGTCCGTCCAGCCGAGGCTTTGGGGCTGAGCCTTCAGGCCTCTCTGCACCGAGTGCAGGAGCCGCCCACCCCCACCCAAACCAGTCAGCTAGAAGGGCTTTGTCCATGAGGCACTGAGATGAAACCCCAGGCCAGGCCCCAAGGGAGCACCCGCCCACACAGCCTGGCTGGAGGCTGGCAGAGAGCTCCTGGGGAGGAGAGCTGTGCCAGCCTGGGGCCTGGGGCGCCCCCTTGCCCAAGTGACCCTCTCCACACTCGAGCTTGAACAGGTGTCCCCAGGGCACTGTCTGCAGACCTCTCCCCTCCCCCAGGTCCTCCTCTCCCTCCACTCTCCGGGCACCAGCCCCTTCTGACCAACTGCCCTCGCCTCCCCACAGTCCAGCCATCAGATCCCAAGTCAAGGAGCCATCCTTGATTCTGAGGCTCCCTCTCAGAACCATCTGCCCCCTCCGTGGTTGACCTTTCCTGTGCTCGAATCCGCCCACTGCTCGCCAGCTCCTTTGCCTGAGCGAGGGCACCAGCCCCTCGCTGACTTCCCATTCTCACTTCCTTCCTGCTTTTCCCTATAGCTGTAAAGCAAATCTTTTCCTGTTTTTAGTCCTCTCCAAGGCTTTCCCATGGACCACAGACCCTGTTCATCTGGCCCCTGTCCATTTCACCAAGTATACTGTTGCCCTCCAGCCACTTTTCCCTGCCCCAGAGCCTTTGCACCTGTTTTCCCCTCTAACCACCTTCTCTCTCCACTGTGACTGGCTCTGTTTTATTTGTTTCTCAGGGGTTCCTTTCTAATTGCTTTTGTTTAAATATGTGCCCCCTTCCCTCACCCCATGTGTGCGTGCATGCTAAATCACTTCAGTCATGTCTGCCTCTTTGTGACCCCATGGCCTGCCAATCTCCTCTGTCCATGGGATTCTCCAGGCAAGAATATTGAATTGGGTTGCCATGCCCTCCCCCAGGGGATCTTCCTGACCCAGGGATTGAACCCATGTCCTGCACTGGCAGGCAGGCTCTTGACCACTAAGCGCCACCTGGGAAGCCCACCTCCCTCACCTCAATCACTCCTTAACACATCACTCTGTATTACTCCTATATTGCACATTGTAAGCAGATTATTGTTTATGCAAGTGCTTGTTTATTATCTGTCTCTGGCCCCGACCCTGATGATGTTAGCTCCAGGAGGGTCAGTACCGTATCAGCTTGGCTCCTTGTTTTATATCCAGTGACCAGAAGAATGTCTGGCGCAAAATCAGTGCTGAGTGTTTGCTGAATGAATGAGTGACCAGCCACGACCTTGTTAAGCTCACGCTCAGCTCCAGGTAGGGAACGATCCCACTTCAAGGATGAGGGTGTGGATGAGACGTTGAGAGCTGTCACACTCATCAGAGCACACCATGGTGAAAGTGCCAGCACATTCTTTTGGGACCAAGCCTCCCGACGCCCAGACTGGGGAAGGGACAAGGATCAGGGACTAAGAACCCATGGAAAAAAGCATGAAATTGTGTGGCTCCAGTATCTCTCTTGTAACGTGAAATGTCGCCTCTCTGCAAACCACATCCTGCCCCCTTGTGAGCTGGTCTTGGCCTCAGCTCCTGGCTGTGGGCAGCCTCCCTGAGACTCCCCCATTCAGCTCAGTCTCTTGGTGGACCCTAGAATTCACTGGCCCAGCCCTGAGGCTGGTGGGAGGGAGGGCAGAGGGGCAAAGAAGGCCCCTTCTGCTGGGTGGGGCAGGAGGAGGGGGCTGAGCCAAATGCAGGTCACGCTGCTGCACCCACAGCCCTCCCAAGGCTAAAAATAACCCTGTTTACACGCTTCCAGAACTGGGATTTCTGCCTCCCTGTCAGGAGGGGTTCAGGACTCTACTAGGTCCACGTTTCCCATTGTACGTCTTACACTCGGGCTGGGGAACTCTGGCCCAGCACACACAAGGATCGGAGCTTTTCTGGGTTTATTTCCCTGGGTTGTTTTAGGTTGTGGGGAATAAAGAAGGAGCACAAGCTGATTCCATCAGGAGAGTGCTTACTGTTGGCAGACAATCCCTCTTCCCGGGGCTTGGAGACACAGCTAATGCAGGAGCTAAAAAGAAGGTGGCCAGATCCTGAGCCATGTGGGGGGTCCAATCAGTTCCTCCCAAAGCTTTGGGGCCATGGTGTCATGGGGAGACTGGTGTCAAGTTAGACTGGTGGTCTAACTTGCTGTGTGACCTGGAGGGGGTCACCTCCCCTCTCTGGTCCTCAGTGACCTCTGTATGCTGTGGCAACTGGCAGTCAGTAACTGACACCTTCCTGGTTCCTCACCTCATGTCCTCAGAGTGGGGAGGGCGGACGGTGCATCTTCAGAGTGTGTGTGTGTATGTGTGTCTTTGGGAGGAGGGGGCAGTGTGGGGACAGTGCTGGCCCCTGGGGCCCCCTGGTTTGTTTCCATGCAGGATGACAGGGCACGCCTGCCAAGAAGGCTATCACCTGGCCACCCTCCCTCCCTGCCCTGGTTCACTCAGATGGACTTTGGCACTGGAGGGGCAGGTGCCAGTCACCTGCCTAGAGGCAGCCTCTCCCTCTGGACAAACAGGCCCTTCTCTGACTCCCCAGCTCCCATGAATGTGGTCATGCCAGAAAGAAACACACAGGCTGTCAGAGGGCTGGCACATTGTTCTGTTACCCTTCTCAGGCAGGGAGAGCCCAGCAACCACTGATGACTCCCCCTCACCCTCAAACACCCACCAGGATAAGGACCTCAGGCCTCCCAAGATCTCACAGACTCAGGCCTTTCTTCTCTGATTTAGGGAGTTGGCTGACTTGCTGTCTCTAGATGGAAACTTAGTCCAGGCCCACTAGCCTGAACTTGAGGGCTGTGTTCCTCTGACAGCATTGCTCTGGTACTCTGAGTCTTTGCAAGTTCTGTTCCCTATGCCTTAGATGCTCTTCCCTCACTTCCTGACCTGGGAATTTCCCACTCATCCTGGACGACTGAGTCAGTTGCCTCCTTCTCCAGTAGTGTGAGCTCAGTACGTAGCCAGTGCTGTGTGCCTGCCTTGGTTGGAAAGTCAGGAGGGCTGCCCATCCCTGTCACCTACAGGGCTGGCATAGGAAGGGCACTCTGTACCTGTTTGCTGAATTAACTCTTCTTCTTGCCTCTGCCCAGCCCGCTCCACCCCATGCAGCTCCTCCCTGTATCCTTTCAAGAGTCTGCAATCAGCTCCACTCTTTCCCTTCAGAGGCTCCTGTCCTATTGGGACCCCCTCAGACACCGTGCCTCTGTGCTCCTCATCAGACCTGCAGTTCTCAACCCGGTTTCCAAATGCTGGGGTGAGGCCCGGCACCTGCACAGTTAAGCAAGTGCCTGAGGGTTCTGTGTGCAGAAGCCCCAAGGACCAAGGGCACCCCTCCCCCGTCCCTTGGGGCTTGGAATTCACTCCCCTTGAATACCACCACCAACCACCATCCAGGCTTCATACTGCACTGCTGTAGCCAGGCCCAGCCAGCACCAGGCACCCCCTTCCCTAGGCAGCCAGACCTCCTCAGGGCCCCTGTGAGGACACCCTCCAGCCAGCCCCCATGGTGATCATTCGATCAGTCAGGTCTGGCTCCATCACTCTTCACCCCAAATCTTTTCTCACTGACCCTGCTCCAAGGGTAAACTCTAAGGCATGGAGGGCGTTTAAAGCCCTCCAGGGTGTGATCAGATCCCCGGTGAGCAACCTAGCCTTGCTTCCCACCCACCAAGGCCCCATGTCTCCGCTGCTCCTTTTCTGCTGAACATTCCCTGGCTCGTTCTTTAGGGTGCAGCTCAAAGGTCACCTCCTATGGGAAGCCTTACTGAATGCCCTTCCCCTGCAGCCTGACCTGAGCCACTCCCCACGGCAGGCCCCTCATGGTGGCCACGGGGCCTTCCTCCTGTAGGAACAGGCCTGTCTTGTTCTCTAGTGAGGCTCTGAGCTCCTGGGGTCAGGCCAGGCCAGGTCACCCAGAGTTTGGGACAAGGTTGGCACTCAGGAACGAAGAGGTTCTGAGCATCACATGCATGCCCACCACACCTCCAATCAGGTGGGCAGGAGGACCCCATTTTGGTGATAAGGAAACTGATGCTCAGAGGAGCTGAGTGGGGCTCAGAGGGGCTGTAAAGGCCGTATAAGCAGTAGTGGTGGGACTCGACCGGGGGCACCAGCCAGCACCCGTGCTCTTCTGGGACTAGGCCCTCCAGGTAGTGAAAAGAGGGCCACCTGCTCCTTCTAAAACACTTATAGCTACTGCACCTTACAGCTTCCCCTCAGCCTTCCCCAACCACCCCACCCCCAGCTCCCACTCCCACTCCCACAAGGGGACACTTCCTCTAAAGCCAAGCCACAGGCAGGGGGGCGGGGAGAGTTATGGAGAAGGATTTTTCTAGGCAAGTCACCTGCTAAATGCAGAGCCAGCCTTCCTCCCCAACCAGACAAGCGCCAGTACCCCAGGCTCAGCAACAGGACGACCCACAGGGGTCATGGAGGCTCCGGCAGGGGCAGGGGGTCTGGGGCAGGCCTGGGCCCAGCTGCCACCTCTCCTCGCCTGTAGTGTGGTACAGGCCCCTGGGCCATCTGCACGCTCCCATCGAACAAGACTGCTTCCTCTTTCCTGAGGCCCCAGGAGACCTCACCACCTTGCCTTCCTCTCAAAGCAAACAATGCAGAACCAGTGAGTAAGTCCTGGGGTGCCCGTGAAGCCGCGAGGGAGGAGCATGGCAAAGGCAGACTGGGGGGCCCCGGTTCAGTGGAGTGAGGGGTCCTGAGCCCAGGGGGCCTCGGAGAGCACTAGCCTCTAGGGAGCACAGACACACCCAACTCCCAGGCCTCCAGTGTGGGTCCCTAACAGGCCTGTGGCAGCATCAGAACGCCCCCCGAAGCCTTCCCACCGCTTAGGGGTCCTCTCACTCTGGTTTCCAAGGCCGTGGCTCTGGGCTGGGTGTCAGGGAGGCCATTGGCTCTCAGGGCCTGACCCCTGGCAAGGGGCACCCAGAAGCATCTGGATCCCAACCCGCTGCTGGGATGTGCAAACAAAGGGGCTCGTCTGACAGAAGCGGCAGCCCTTCCCCAGCCAGACTCCAAAGCTCCACCCTCAGGTCCCAGAGGCCACTCAGAATCCCCCCAGGCCCCCGAGGCCACTAGCAAGCGAGACCTGAGCCCACCCACAGCCCACCTGCGAGCTAACCCCCAGGTGGTTACCTAGCGACCTCCCAGGCCCTGTCCTCACGCTACCCCCTCCCGGCTTCAGCAGCAGCTCTGCTCCCATCAGCTCTGTGAGCTGGGATGCCCTGCTCTGCCTCTGAATCTCAGCTGTCAGGCTCTCAGTCACCCAAGGGTTAACTGATAACTGAGCAGAAGTAATGCCAGTGCTGGTCAGGTGCAAACAAGGAACCAGGCCCTGTTCGAGGCTCTGTACTGGGATTAACTCATTATGCTCCCAAGATCCCTCCAGCTGGGTGGTTCTGCTACTATATCGCCCACTGTAACCCCGTGATGGAGTCTCTTCTCTGCAGTTTCCCCGTGGTAAAGGGGAGCTAAGATACAACCCCAGAAGGCTGACTCTGGAGAACACGCACTAATCGCCATGCGACGCTGTCCCCAGGAAGGTTCCAGCCTTCTCTCCCTTGCTGCTGGGGCTCAGCCTCATCAAACTCCTCACTCCCTCATCACCCCCAGGGTCCTGAGCATGCCCCCTCCTCACTTGTCTACTAGCAGACACTGCCACTGACCGAAGCCTTCCCTCCACTTGCCTTCTGCCCCTCAATCTCAGGAAGAAATGACCACTTGACCGTTCCCCGTTCCCCAAGCTGTAGACTTCCATAGCAGCTCCTGCAGCGCCCCAAGGCAGGGCCCAGTGGTGTCATGGACCCAACAGGACGCAATAAATGCTTGTGGAGTGGCTGAGTGACCCATGGGGTCAGGCCCAAAGGGCTCTGGCTTTGCCCATCCAGCCTGTGCTTGTCACCTGAGCAGCTCTCAGTAATTTCCAGGCCTGGATGTCAAGGCCCCTCCAGCAGCTGTTCCTCCTCACCCTGGTCGGGGGCCAGTTAGCATCCAGGCAGCTCACACAGAGGTGCCATGAAGACCACATATGTAGTGAGCACAAAGGCCCAAAGTGACAGAAATTGATAAAAACTTCACCACACGGCTGACACCCCATATATCAAAGGCCCCAAATCTCATTCTCTGCTTGCCTCCAATTTCTATCAGAGCTTGCCAGCTGCACATTTATTGAGAAGTTTGTGATCTGACAGGCACTGTATTACCAGCATTAATGATGCATCAGCCTCTAGAATTACTGGGGAAACAGTCCAATTGATTTTATTATTATCTCGAGTTCTTCACATTTCATTCCAGGCAGCTTGCTACCAGAGTTCTGGAGCAAAGACCAGAGGAAATAAAGAAAGGTTTGTGGGCCAAGGTTGACCTCAGGTGGGAAAACTCAGCTTATCTTGGGACGCTTGGTGATGGACCTCCCACCCCTCTGCCTTCTTCCTCTGTGAGAGCAGGGGGTCACTCAAATGACAGGTGACAGAGAGGGCCAAGCGTGGCTTCCTCATGGAGAGGAGAGCTGGGGGACAAGATCAGGAACTGAAGTCAGGTCTCCCATTCAAAGATGGAGGCAACAGGCAGGAGGCAGAAATAAGTCATTGATGTTACTGGCCACCTGCCCCTTGGCTGGAGTAGAGAACTGCCCTGAATGGAACCCACACACAGATACGGGCTCATGTCCACATCAGGCCTGGCTGCTCTGCTGGCTTTCTGGGGGCAGGAGGGAGACCCAAGATAGGATGGAAGGTGGGAGGTGGTCCCTGCCTCGTCTCAGGCCACCCGAGAGATTCCTCCCGCCACATGAGGCTCCTCTCCGTTCTAGAACATGCCATTTCTGGAGTCAGGGTCTGCTTAGCACAAGCTGCTCCTCTACCCTCAGGTTCCCTCCACCCCACCCCCACCATTGCAAGGCCCTCCCCAGAAAGGCCCTCCCATCTGGAGGCCTCTTACCCCACGCCCTCGGTGTCTTCATCCAGCACTTTACTTGTTTCCTTCTTAGCACCTATCATCGTGTGTAAAGGGGACATCTGTCAGCCTCTTGACCTGTTTCCCCTCTGGCTCCCCACAGACAGGGATCTTATCTATTCTGGTCACCACCCCAGGGCCAGTAGGAAGCTGAGGGCTGGAGGTTCGGCCGGGAGCCAGGTTCGAATCAGAGCATGTAACTGACAGAATCAAGTTCTGCCCAGTCACCTCCCTGGGACCTCAGGAGATGACAGCGGTTCCAAGTGACTACGAGGACTGAGGTGCAAGAACCCCAGGTGGCCATGAGATGTGGATCCCCCAAAGGCTTGGAACAATGAGGACTGGACTCTGAGGGAGAGAGACCCCCTGTACCCTGTAGAAGAAGTAGGTACTTCATGGGGTGCAGGGTTCCTGGGCAGTGTCTCTTGGAGAACAGGTCCCAAGGGCCCTTGTTTACGTGTCAGGATTATTAGGTGCAGTCCAGCCCTGAGGCAACAGACAGGTGAAATACGAAGACAGGGCAAGCAGCAGGGCGGCCCTCAGAGCAGTCAGCTAAGAAGGACACAGAGATCCTTATCTGAGCAGACAGGCAAGCTGGACGTCCGAAGGCTGGAAGGCCAGATGAGAACTGGTTTACGTTCAGCCATGAATGAGGGTTACCGTGAAGGCTCTAGACACTGACAGGGCCAACGGATGGTCCTTGAAGGGGTGGCCTTCCAACTACTGGTATTATGGTTATTGGCGTTGTTTAGTGTTTTCTGAGATTAAATCACAATGTTTGACTTGACAGGTAGTGTTCTGTTTTGAAAATAGATTTTCTACTGAGATAAATATTTCAGTATAATTTATTTATGAGCATTTCCCATGTGCCCAGCTCTACACTAAGCACTAACCAGAGATTATGTTCCATCCTAATAAGTCCCAGTCTCCCCACCTCATATCCAGGAAAACTGAGGTGCTCAGACTGGACCTGAGGTTCCACCGGTGGAAGGACATGGGTACGAATCCTGGTATATCACAGAGTCAAGCTCCTGGGCCCCGTGTGGAGGGAGCAGCCTCTCTGGACCAAAGGTCCACCCCCCGAGCAGCCTCCAAGCCCCATCCAAAGGCCTCGGATGTGCCCCAGATCATGCAGTTATCCCAGGTAGGGCAGAGACAAGAGATAAATCCACTGCGAACCTCGCCTCACTTAATTCTCAAAATAACCTGGGAGGAGAGTACTACCAATTTCACGGCCAAAGAATTAAGTCTCCAGAAAGAGAAAGGATCGCTGGGCAGAGCAAGGGTCTGGACCCAGGCGGGAGGCTGTCTGGTAACCCTGTGCCACTCCACCAAACGCCTGGAAACTGGCCCTCGCGCCTCCCTCTAGGCCACCCGGCCGCACCCTCGCAGCCTTCTGGGCCACCCGGTGTCACCGCCGGCGGGCTCTACACCTGGCATGTGATGCCAGCAGCCTCGGTAAACAGGCCTGGCTGCAGCCCGCCTCCTCCGGCTGGCCTGTGCTTGGGGAAGCCAGGTCGGGGGACGGACTCTGGCGTTTCCAGCAGTGAGCTCTTACTCAATTAGGCCCTTTCTGTCCAAAGGGCAGCTGTGACGTGTGGAATGGTCTGTGGTGTCAACATGAGCCCAGCATTGTGCGACTGGGGACACGCCATGCTCTCCGTCGACTGTTTATTTATAAATCCACCCGGCGCTCACCGCGGCCTTTACACTCAGCTCTTTCCCAAAATGCAAATTGGCTTCTTCCTGTAAGTCAAACCGGCTTGCTCAAGCTGATAAAAATCATCCCAAACGGGCTCTTTTATCTGCTCAATACAGAAAGTCCCACAGCTCCTAGAAAGAGGAAGATGTCTTCTCTCAGCTTCAAGGGGACTGGCCCGGGGACAGGCAGTGCAGAGGCGTTCAGGGTGGGCGGGGAGGGGGGGGTGGTCAATGAGAGCAGTGGGAGAGAAAGTTCCAGGCTCTGAGACTTGTGTTCAAACTCTGCCCCTGACACGTTCCCAGCTCTGCGGCCTTAATCCCTCTGACCATCTCTCTGTGTGCTCACCTGTGTGGTGTTGCTGTTCACTCGTGTCTGACTCTTTTGTGACCCCACGGACTGTAGCCCAGCAGGCTCCTCTGTCCACAGGATTCCCCAGGCAAGAATACTGGAGTGGGTTGCCCTTTTCTTCTCCAGGGGAATCTTCCTGACCCAGGGATCGAACCCACATCTCCTGCATTGGCAGGCAGATGCTTTACCACTGATCTACCAGGGAAGCCCACGTGTATGTTGCGACTGCTGCTAAGTCGCTTCAGTCGTGTCCGACTCTGTGTGACCCCATAGACGGCAGCCCATCAGGCTCCGCTGTCCCTGGGGTTCTCCAGGCAAGAACACTGGAGTGGGTTGCCATTTCCTTCTCCAATGCATGAAAGTGAAAAGTGAAAGTGAAGTCGCTCAGTCATGTCCGACTCTTAGTGACCCCATGGACTGCAGCCCACCAGGCTCCTCCATCCATGGGATTTTCCAGGCAAGAGCACTGGAGTGGGGCGCCATTGCCTTCTCCGCATGTGTAGGTTAAGTGGGGATAAAAAGTCTTTCCCTTATAGGGTTCTTTGGAGAATTAAATGAGATAATGTATATAAGCTGCTTGGCACAGTGCTGAACACTGGTAAATCTTCTGAATGAGGTGGTGGTGGTGGTGAAGAGGAATACAACCATTACTATTATCTGAAGCTTGCAAGTGCCACCTAGTTACACTTGCTAGGTGACTTCAGGATGGCCCCTTTTGCCCTCTCATCCTCAGTTTCCCCCACTGTAAAGTGAGCCCCAGGAGCCTTTCTCCTGTTGGGTGGCCGCTCAGCCCTTCGACTGCCTGCATCATAGTCAAACAGCTTTGGGGGTGCTCTTTCCAGTACCCTATCTCTTCACTCTCTCAAGGGCTCTTTTATCAGAAAAACACAATCTGTTCTTAAAAAATAACCTCTCCGTGTTTCATAGAAAAGCGAACTATGTGACCAGCTTGTGTCAGCATGTCCAGAGAGTCGTGAGCATCACTTAAAGGCACACACCTTGTGCAAGGCTTGCCGAGGGATAAGACAAGAGGGATCTGATAAGAGCCCGTCACCTGCTAGACTAATAAGGGGCCTCCAGGGGCTGGACAGGAAGTGCAAGTGAACGCGCTATGGACCTGCTGCTGCTGCTGCTGCTGCTGCTGCTGCTGCTGCTGCTGCTCAGTCACTTCAGTCGTGCCCGACTCTGTGCGACCCCAGAGACAGCAGCCCACCAGGTTCCCCCGTCCCTGGGATTCTCCAGGCAAGAACACTGGAGTGGGTTGCCATTTCCTTCTCCAATGCATGAAAGTGAAAAGTGAAAGTGAAGTCGCTCAGCCATGTCTGACTCTTAGCGACCCCACGGACTGCAGCCTACCAGGCTCCTCTGCCCATGGGATTTTCCAGGCAAGAGTACTGGAGTGGGGTGCCACTGCCTTCTCCGCAATATGGACCTATATCAAGTCACCTAGATCAAGTCACCAGAGATCAAGATGTGAACTGGAAGCTCTTGGTGGAGGTTACAAGGAGGCGGCATGATGCTGTCGTGACAACGGGTTTGGCAGGCAACGTGGGGCCCTGCCCACAGAGGGACCCCCAAGCCTCAGTCTCCCAGCAGGGAACACCAGTAACCATGCATGTGGCATGCATTCAACGCAACGTTTAGCACCTGGGGAGACAGGGGTTACCAGGACGGACCCTTTTATGGAGGAGAAAGCTGAGGCCTGGAGAAGGGCCGTGTCCGGCCCAAGGTCACACAGCTTGTTGGTAATGAAACCAGCAGCCGTGAAATGGCCGTGCCACTGCAGCCACCGATTTTCCCGAATGGGATGAAACCTGATGGACGATGTCAGCTCCCAAAGACCTTCCCCTCCCTGCACCTCATTTACTCCTCACAGCAGCTGGGCAGACAGGTTGGGGTTGTTAAATCTCCCCACTCTGCCGGTTGAGGGCAGAGGCTCGGGGCCATGTCACCCCATGAAGGGAGAGCTGGGCCAAGCCTAGACTCAGACCTTCAGAAACACCGGCTGCTTTCGCCTCCTTCTCTCCCGCTCAGCGAGGAGGGCCCAGCTGAAGGAGGAGCCAGTCCCCTGGGCCCCGTCCCCACCAGCCCTCCCACCCAGCACAGGGGCAATGGCCCTGAGATGCAGCTGAGGGACTCCGCCTGTGTTAACAAACAGATTCCAATCTCTCCCTCCAACCCAAGCAGTTCTCTGCCTCCCGATTACTCTCCTCAAATACTCCCGTTCCCTGACCTCCCTTGCCTCTACGGTAAAGGTCTCCTCCCAACACTGCCTTCTTGCTGAGGTTCCAGCCATCCCTGGAGACCTGGCCTCAGTAACTCCCCTGAAGACACAGGCACTGGCTGGGCTTCCCCCGGAACCCCGGACCCCTGGGGCATGCACACCTGTCTCCCTCTCTTCACACCTTTCTGCCTCCCGGAAGTGCCCTTTCTCCCCTGTCGTCCTCGCCTTGTTCTAGCTAAACTCTCTGCATTTTCAACACCTTTAAGTGCCCCCTCCCCCAGGAGCCCTTCCCTGACTGCTTTAGCCGATTCTCATTGCTCATTTGTTCCTAGGTCTCTTTGGAACTTCTTGGATTTCTCTGGTACTTTGAGTAGGTATCATTCCTATTCTGTCAAATAGCCAAGGCTTAGTTTACAATTAGACCATGAAACTCACTGAAGTCAGGGTCTCAGGAGTTTTGTTCGGCCATCCTTCCACTCAAGAAATATTGCCTTCACCTGTGCCCGTCTGCCCATGCCATCTCCTCGACCACTGTGCTAGGGGATACAGGAAATGGGGTTCTGGCTTTTTAGAAGGAGTGCATGTCTAGAAATGGGAACGTAATCCAGCAGCTGGCACCTAGCATGGGTGGGGTGGGGGGCGCTGTGACAGGGAAGCAGAAAGCTATGGGCCCACTGCCCGGTTTAGGTTCTTGTTCCCCATCAGGAGCCCTCACTATGCCAAGCACAGGGCCCTACCCTAAGGAGATGCTCCAGCGGGCCTCCTGCTGGAACGAAACTGCAGGTGAGTGATTCACCTGTCAGATTACAAGGAAGACAAAGGAGGTCTGGGTGGGGGCGTGAGGGAAGAAGTGTGGGTGACTGCTGCCCCACAAGGCTGGGGCCTCTCCCAGCACAAAGGCAGGAAGAAGAGCCGGACACAAGTGCTAGGAAGGAAGCACCATGGCCTGGGTCTGGGGGTGGTGGTGTGGAGGCCAATCCAGCCTGATGGAAATGGCAGGGAGAGAGAGGGCCGAGCCTGACCTGGCAGGGCTCCTGGGGCACGCGCACCCCTCACCGCTCAGAGCCAGCGCCCCCGAAACCTCAGCGCCCGAAAGGCATGTCGGCCTTGTGGGTGGGGCCGTTTTGGGTTCTGTTTTTCTGAGCAGGCCTCTCCAGACGGGCCGGCGGTGGGAAGCGCACCACTGCGCGCTGCTGGCTCCTGGCCTAGGGGGCCCTGGCCACTGCGCAGCTCTGAGCCTCTCAGCGAACGGCTGCACTGTCCTCCCACCCTGAAGCTTTCTCTGGAGAAGCGCAGGGGTTTCTAGAGAGCTAAATGGAGTGCTACATGCCAGTGTGGGGGCCTCAGACCACACCCCCGTGTCTAGCTCCTTGTCACCCAAGCTTGAGTCCCTGCACCCCAGAAGGGGGTAGAAGCTTCTTCTTTGGCTCCAAGCAGACCCTGCTTCCTTCAAAAACCTCTTCCGCGCTTGTGCCCTCTGTGGGTCTCATGGCCAGGGTGGGATGATGAGGAAAATCCTCCATTTGCAGTGTCCCAGGTAACCCCAAGCAGCTTCCCTCTCCACTGCTTCAGGGGCAGCAGAAACACTTGAGTACCCTGGACACTGGGCCTGGGAGTCCCTGCTCTTCCCCCTGAGCTTGTTTTCCGGTCAGTGAAATGGGACTGCTAAAGTCAGCGATGGGCCAGCTGTCTCCCAGGCTTCCACTGTCGTTCGAACCAACCACGCCTGAAGAAACAGCGGTGGGACCGGTGCCCAGAGCAGCCAGGGGTGTTCAGAAGGCAGGATGGGGAAGGCGGGGGATGTTGATGGCTGCAGAAGCCCTGAAAGCTGGTAAAAGGCTTAATCCTGCATAATGATTTACAAAGTGACAAGTAAAATAGATTTACCGTGACAGCTTGAAAGGCGAACCACAGAAATAAAATTACACTCGGGCTCATCCTGTCTCTCTGCCACCTGTCCCCCTTCCCTTCCGAAAACCAGGAAGTCCTATGTGCGCACTCACAGACACAAGCACTTGGGAGAGGGATGAAGAAGGTGGCTGCTCTGGCCCCTGTGCTGGGAAGGGCTGGAGGGTGCCCTGTGCCAAGGACAGTCCATAGAGGTGATGCTCCCGGCAGGTCTCCAAAGGCAGGGGGTTGTCCCCACTGACAGGTGCAGACACACCCAACTGACATGCCCTGAGGCAGGTTCCACCTTCAGGAGCATGCAGCAGGCACCTCAACTGCCCATGGGGCCCAGCACTGCTGATTTCTATCTAACCCCCGTCTGATCCAACACTGCAGTCCTCTGGGTTTTCAGGGCTCAGGGAGAAGAGTTCACTGCTTCCCCTGGTATGAGCAGGACTCCAACAGCACTGGGCTGAGACCAGCCAAGAGGAAATCAAGAAATACTTTCGACAAGTTCAAGAGTGAAAGTGAGTGGACGCTCCCGCCTGCAGTGCTGGGCTCACGGACAGCATCTGGGTTTCCCTGACAATGCTATGGCCCTCAGTCTGTGCTTACAGAGGTACCACAGGGTCCATTTTCCTCCACTGCAGCAGGGTCACAGGCACCCAGCTGTGTGGGGAAGGATCCAGCAGGCCAGTGCTCCACCCATGGGCCACAGAGATTCTCTCCTTGTTGGAAATGAACTCTACCAGTGGCTCCAGGCTCTCTGGCCATCTGTCCACTTCCCCTAGAGAGGTGCCCGCCTAGGAACCTTCCCAGGCTCCCCAGTTAGAGGCTGGTAACCATGCCCATCGGGTTATTCAGCAGGGTTACTCACCCCAGCAGGGAAGGATTTGACAAGAAAATTCTAGAAGTGGCCATCTGTAGGGAGAAAGAGACCAGCATCCCCTTGGTATTAATAGATTCAGATGGCAAAGAATCTGCCTGTAATGCAGGAGACTCCAGTTCGATTCCTGGGTCAGGAAGATCTGCTGGAGAAGGGATAGGCTACCCACTCCAGTATTCTTGGGCTTCCCTTGTGGCTCAGCTGGTAAAGAATCCGCCTGCAATGCAGGAGACCTGGGTTCGATCCCTGGGTTTGGAAGATCCCCTGGAGAAGGAAATGGCAATCCACTCCAGTATTCTTGTCTGGATCATTCCACGGACAGAAGAGCCTTGTGGGCTAAAGTCCATGGGGTCACAAAGAGTTGGACACTACTGAGAGTAACCCTTTCACTTTCACATGTAGGGAGAAGAGACCAGCATAGCCTTGGTATTAATAGCTGTGGGGCCTGAAGCAACTTCACCCTTTTGAACTCCAGCTTCTGCCTGGTTAAAATGGGGATAACACTACCCACTCCGGAGGGTTGTTGTAACAACTATGAGGTTCCAAATAACCATGCCTGGTGTGCAGTGGGTGTTTCCAAGGATATGAGCTTTGCCTCAACTGAGTACGGATTAAAACGTACTGGGTATGCCAAAAAGTTTGTTCAGGTTTTTCTGTAATATCTTCTCCTGAATAATTTTTTTTGGCCAACTCAATATTTGCAATGGGGATAGCTAAAGAGAAATTTTGCTCTCAGTCTTGGCTTAGCGAAATCACCTGCCCGTGGCCCACCCAGCCTCCCCGGGACCCCAGGAGCTGCACGAGTTGAGGTAGTGAGAAGATCCTCAGGGAAGGGACAGACAGCAGTCAGACAGGTCTGGGGATCCCAAACCTCCTGCAGCCTCCACTCTGCGGCAGGGGCTGAGTCCCAGGAAAGTCTCCCTCCCTGTCACTCTCTGGCTGACACCTGGCAACTCCCAGCTCAGTGCCTCTAACCAATAGAGCACTGGGATGTGCCTCGGCAGGCCCGGACACCCGTGTTTACCCAACAGAGGATGTCCCTCCCTCCTGCCCGCCCCCAGCTCCGTGGCAAGCTGGAGCTCATTCGGCCGCAGACTGGCCTGGTGCGTAGGCTGCATGGATGAGGCTCCAGCCCCTGGCCCTGCCCAGGGAGTCTTGCCCGAGAGGCCCTGAGGCCTGGCCAGGCAGCTGCTGAGCCAATTCTCCCAGGAAGCCAAGCCGAGGAGGGCAGCAACCCTGGGCAAAACCACTCAGGCTGGCTACCCCTCTGGCTCTAAGTGGAGTGTTGGGGGAGTGAAGAAGGAAGAAGTGAAGTCGCTCAGTTGTGTCTGACTCTTTGCAACCCCATGGACTATAGCCTACCAGGCTCCTCCATCCGCGGGATTTTCCAGACAAGAGTACTGGAGTGGGTTGCTGAGTGGGGGGCCCAGAAGAAGTGACTGAGGGGTCAGACCATGTACACGGGGCAGCTGGGACTCTGGGACTGAAGTTACTCAATTCTTTCTCAAGCAAAGCATGCAAGTCTCTTCTAAGGTACCCACCTAAAATGCAAATATATGTATGTATATATATTTGTGTGTTTATGCATTTATATTTAGACTTCCCTGGTGGCTCAAAGAATCTTCTTGCCAATGCAGGAGACATGGGTTCAATCCCCGGGTCGGGAAGATACCTTGGAGAAAGAAATGGCAACCCATTCCAGTATTCTTGCCTGGAGAATTCCATGGACAGAGAAGCCTGGTGGGTTACAGTCCATGCGGTCGCCAAAGAGTTGGACATGACTGAGAGATGAAAACAGCAACAACAATTTATATTTATCTCCAAACCACAAAACCTACCAACTCCTTGTAAAGTATAGCCATCATTTGTTTATTTGCCTCTTTAACAAGCATTTTGGAGTGTCTGCTAGATGCCAAGCTTGGTGCTGGGTATCAGGAAGTCTGAGCCTGTACGTGGACAGGGCACCTTGCAGGTAGCTGGGATCCTGCCAGATGAGGGATACAACAGTGCTAGGGAAACTGGGGCAAAGGCAGGGGGCCCACCTCCTGGATCTAGCTGGTGCATGAGGGCAAGCTCCACCTTGGGCAGAGCTTTGCAGGATGCCTAGGAGTTCACCAAGCAGACAGCAGAGGACAGAATATGTACAGCACACACAAGTGGAAGTTCAGCTGGGGCCGAAGAAGGGCCCTGAGTGCTGGGCTGTAGGTGCTAGAGAGCTCCAAAGGAGTTTTAAGTAGAGTAGCGGAGGTGACAGCATCAGAGGAGCCTTATATTAAGGTCATGCCGGTGGCCAAGTAGAGGGAGGGCAGAAGGGAAGCTGGAGGCAGACACTGGAGGGAAAGGCTGCTTCATAAGAGTGGAAAGGAGAGGTGGCTTTGGAAACATTTGGAAGGTGGAGTCTGAGGTGTCAGTTCCCTACATACTCCCACAGGCCAAGTTCTGGGCAGCGAAGCAGGGACATGGAAACCCAGTGTCGTAGGTAGCAGGCCTAGGGAGGAGCTAAGGATGACTCCCGAGTTTCAGCTGGGGCGATGGGCCAATGACAGTCCCTAGTCCTGACAGTGGCTTTACAAGAACTAGAACAAGGCTCCCCTTCTGCAAAACACTTCCCCACTATGCACCAGAACTTAATAAATGTGTGATCTGTGGGACGACACTGTGAGCGCGCCTAAGCTGTGTAGCGCACAACATGTATGATCAAACACAACGGTCCCAACAGACACAGTGCACGGAGCAAGCGCTGGAAAGATGGTGTGTCGGAGACCTGGAGCTCGGAAGGGAGGAACAGGCAGCTAAAATCTAGTCCATGAAGGCAGAAACATAACAAAGAACAACCAAAGCAGAATGTTTACTAACCCTCCTTGCTTTTTTGGCATGAGAAATGAGAGATAGGATTATTTACTCTATGTAACTCAAAAAAGAGTAGCTGCTCAAACAGTGTAAGTACATGCAACAATACAAGTCAGAGGGAGAAGGTGATGGCACCCCACTCTAGTACTCTCGCTTGGAAAATCCCATGGACGGAGGAGCCTGGTGGGCTACAGTCCATGGGGTCACGAAGAGTTGAACATGACTGAGCATCTTCACTTTCACTTTTCCTTTCATGCATTGGAGAAGGAAATGGCAACCCACTCCAGTGTTCTTGCCTGGAGAATCCCAGGGATGGGGGAGCCTGGTGGGCTGCCGTCTATGGGGTTGTACAGAGTTGGACACAACTGAAGCGACTTAGCAGCAGCAGCAGCAGCAGCAGCATACAAGTCAGAAAGCACCAGTTTTGAAAGACAAGGATTTGCCAAAACCCAGCCCAAGGATCAAACCCAGGTTTCCTGCATGGCAGGCAGTTTCTTTACTGTCTGAGCCACCAGGAAAGCCCAATTCTGGCCTTATTCTGGAGCTTATTAAAAATCAGATTTTTTTTTTTTTTGAGGATCCTATATCCTGAGCAAAACACCAGCAACTGAACATAGCTGAGTGAAACCCATATGCTGAGAAAACTGGAACTATCTGGATAACTGATGGTTTCTATTTCTTTATCCTTCTTTCAGAGCTTTACTGAACACCTTGGCTGCTCCAGGCTGTCTGGGGATACAGGAATGAGACCCAGCTGGTACCCTCACGAAGGTGGCAGTCCAGTCAGGGAGAATGCAGAGGGCTAGGGGAGCAAAGGAGGGAACCTGAGAGACCCCTGGGAAGAGGCAATGATAAAACTGAGATATGCTAGAAGGAGAAGCTGAGAGACCTTATGCCACTCTTCACAACAATGTCCAAAGCCCTGTGGACAGATCCCTGTTCTACAAACGGGAGAACTCTGTGAGTAGAGGTGAGACGATCACAGTCAGTTTTGGTGGCGGGTAGCGGGGCTTGTACAGACAGCCTTGCCTACCCAGGAGGTACAAACAGGCTTCTTCAAGAGTCCCAGCTAGGAAAGGCCTCAATGCACACATGGGGAAACCTAGGGCAGAGTCAGGGCCCTGGGTCTCCTGACCCTGACCACAGCTACTTCCTGGGCCCCTTGCTGCCCTGAGGGTGCTAGTCAGCCCAACATCAGAGCAGTGCTGGGCAGGGAATGCATGTCTGGTTGGCTACATGAGTTCCCAACCACTGGAAACCACGTAGACACAGAGGGGGAGGTATTTCCACACAGCACCAGATTCTCAACCTTAAAAAATTTCCGGCTTTCATTTCCTGAAAAAGATGTTTACAGGGGCATCCCTCCGGCTGAAGTCTGTTGGCAATCCAGTAAGAGTTTTTATTGGGTACAAACTACCTTCCTCGGCCTCCCCTCCTGGCGGCCCTGGGAGGCGGGTGCTCTCCACCCATTTTACAGATGAGCCAGCAGACCTGGAGAGCCCAGAGGCCCTCTCATCCCAGGTTCCTCCTTATGGGCCTGATGGGAAAGACCAACCCCCTGCTAAGTGCCAGGCGGGAGCTGAGGTAGACTGGTGCAGGCTGAGTCCTCTGCCTGCAGGCAAGCTCAGTTGCTCATTCATGTCTGACTCTTTGAGACCTTCTAGACTGTAACCACCAGGCTCCTCTGTCCATGGGATTTCCCCGCAAGAATACTGGAGTGTGTTGCCATTTCCTCCTCCAGGGGCTCTTCCCAACCCAGAGACTGGACCCACATCTCCTGCAACGGCAGGCAGGTTCTTTTACCACTAAGCCACCTGGGAAGCCCAAGCCCTCTGCCCACTGAGACCAATGGCAGGTGGGGACCTGGCTCTGGGTCAGGCCCTTACTGGGCATCTCAGATCCTTGGTCTCACTGGTCTGGGCCCTGACTTATTGTCACCAAGCCCTGGAACCACCCCACTCAGACGCTGCAAAGCCATGAAGGGTGCCAGCAGCCAGGCTGCGGTTTTGTGTTTGGCTAACTCTTGGCTTCTAAGTAATGAAGTGGAGAGAAGAGAGTCATAGCGAGAAGGCACTGTCCACCCACTCACCCTGCTGCAGGCAGTCTCTGGGGCCGCCCAGGACCAGCCCTGCTTAGCATCAGGATGCTGAGTGGCAGCCAGCAGAGAAAAGGCCCACCTGACACACACCAGCTGAGGCCACCTTCAAGGCCAGGGAAGGAGACCCAGGGGCCTGCACAGGTTCAGACCAGAGTGAAACCCACCCCTCGCTGCCCCTGTTGCCATCTGGGAGGCAGGACATCCCTCCTCTGCCTCTGTAAGTCACACGAATCCCAGTTTACTTATCAAGGGCCTCCTGGCCATGTACACCCTGGGATTCTGGAGTGGCCTGACTCAGGCAGGTTATCCTCTTGGAGGAGAGAGAGGAACAGAATAGAGAAATGGAGGCCTAAAGAGGGTGAAGGATCTGCCTGTGGTTACAAGGCAGAATCGGAGGTGCAGGGATAAGGGATATTAGGGTGGAAATGACCTTAGCGAGCCAAGCAGTCCCAGTGCCCCCATGCCACTGACAGGTAAACTGAGACCCAGGGATGGGAAAGGACCTGCTGAAGATGACTTTGAATCAATAAGAATCCCAGGACGGTCATCATGGGTTGCCCCTTGGGGCCCGGACAGAGCTGCCTGCTGTGACCCCAACCTCCAAAGTCAGGGAAGTTGCAACACTTCCTTGTTTCCATAGTGACCAGCTATTGCTCAGGAATACACTGCAGTGTTTGTGTTCCCTCCCCTGTGCCAGTCTTGGGGCAGGCTGTGAGGACACGGAGTGGAAAGAGGGGGCTTAAAGGGGGAGGCACAGACCCAGTACCCATTCTGGTGGATCACAGGCAATACAGAGCAGAAGAGAGAGGAACAGGAGAATTTTCAGTGGAGGAAGAAATCCTAGGGTCGGAAAGTGTCAGGGGAGGGAGGTCAGAGGTGGCAGCTCTGGAGCTGGGCTCTTAGGGACGCAGAGGAGTTCACCAGGTAGAATTGGGTAAGGACTGACATAGGCAGAGGTGCCAGGGCTTGAGGGTGATGGTGTGTTAGAAAGTGACAGTGCAGAGTAGAGGGCATGAAAGTAGAAGGTGAATGCAGGAAACCAAGATGGGAACCAGAGGGTAAGTGACAAGTGTAGACTAGGGTGTGCGAAACACCTTCCCATGCCTCTATTTTCCCAGCTGCTCAATGGGCGCTTTATGACAGTTTATAGTTACATGGGAGGAGACAAGCACAAAAGAAAAAGTGCACATACCCACAGGACTTAGAGATCTGAGCCAGCTTTGCAGTCCCAACCCCTCAGCCCACTTTGCAGAGAGAGGCAGGCATTCCCCCTGGGCTTCTAGGCACTCAAATACATCCACTAACATCCACTTACTAACATCCACCTCGCTAAGGCCACTGACTACTCTGGCCAAAGTCCCCAGCATCCTCACGTGGGTCACTGTAAAAGCTGCTCAGTTGCTCTCCTTGTTTCCATCCTTGGCTCCTAGAGTCTATACTCAGCTCACTAGGCAGAGGGATCTTTTCAGAAGATATGCCAGATAGCCTCAGTCCTTTAATTAAAATCCTCCAGTGACTTCCAAATTACGGCGTGTGAGCTCAGAAGCCCTTCCTGGGCTCCATAAGGCCCTCTGTGACCTGGTCCCTGACCACCTTGCTCACTTCTCTCCTATCTTCCTCCTGATCCTACTCCATCCAGTTACGCTGGCCTCCCTGCCTTTCTCAGAGCATGCCAGAGGGTCTTTGCACACTCTGTTCCTGCTGTCTAGACTGCTTTTCTCCCAAATGTTTATGGGATTCACTCCCTTATCTCCCTGAGATATCTACTCAAAGGTAGGCCTCTTCAGAGAAGTCTTTCCTGATCACTCTATCTGAAGAAGCCCAATTCTCTCATCTCCTTGTATCACCTTATCCTCTGTTTTCTTCAAAACACTTACCCTAACTCAGCATGACATTGTATATTAAGCTGTAGACTTGTTGACTGTCTCACCTACGAGAATGTAGCTGGCCTCTGTCAAGTTCACCACTATACCTCCAAGCACATAGTAGGTGCTCAACAAACTTGACTGCATAAGTAATCCATTTTTCTTTCTTTTTAAAAAAAATTATTTTAATTGGAGGCTAATTACTTTACAATATTGTACTGGTTTTGCCATACATTGACATGAATCAGCCATGGGTGTACATGTGTTCCCGCCCCATCCTGAACCCCCCTCCCACTTCCCTCCCCGCCCCATCCTTCAGGGTCGTCCCAGTGCACCAGCCCCGAGCACCCTGTCTCATGCATCGAACCTGGATTGGTGATCTGTTTCACATATAGTAATATATATGTTTCAATGCCATTCTCTCAAACCATCCCACCCTCGCCCTCTCCCACACAGTCCAAAAGTCTGTTCTTTACATCTGTGTCTCTTTTGCTGTCTCACATACAAGGTCATCGAGTAATCCATCGTTCTTAAAGAGCGGGGCAGGGGGAGGCACAGAAAGATCCCAGGGCCTGTCCCCTCAGGGACAGAAGACTGGAGGCTCCAGACCGGCCAGGAAAACTCGTTCTCAGGCTGGCAGCAAGAAGCAGGTGCTGCCCTCCCAGCGCACGGGCTCCCAGGCCTGGAAGGGAAGCAGGGCCTGGCCTCAGGGTCTGGACGAGCCCTGAAGGGAAAGCAGCAGCTGCTATCGTTACGTGTCCCTGTTCCACACACACTCGACCTGGGCAGTCCAAGGAATTAGCCTCAGGCAGCGGGCTATGGAAGGAGGCCAGGCTGGCTCACATGGAGGATTTAGTACCTTGCTGGCTTTGCAGCCAGCTTCCTTCCCTCTCTGGGCCTCAGTCTCCTAATCTGGGAAATGGGGATGAGACAGGGATAAGACAGGCTGGTTGCCCAGGTCCCAGCTGCCCCAACAGTCTGGGCATCTTTGCATCTTCAGAGACCTGGAAGGGACTGCACCAGGTTGAAACAGCGGTCACAAATTCAACCCATGGTCCCAGGCCAGGGTAATATTCTGCAGCCAGTTAAGCTGGACACCTGTGCAAGGGGTCTCGGGTAAGCTCCTGAAGACACTGTTTCTAGCCAAGGCGACAGCTAGCAGAGTGCAGGGCAGCCCTGTCTGAGTCAGGAAGTGAAGGTGAGAGCCTTGTTCTAGGGCAGCAGCCCCAGTGGGGGGTGGGGGTGGGGAATGGGGGGCAGCTCGGCTGGGGAAGCCAGCTGGCTCTCTGGGTCATGGAGACACCCAGGCCCAGAGGTTCTTGTGAGTACAGCGAGAGAGCCAAGGCCCAGGAGCTCTGTGAGATGAGGCTGGTGAGTCCCAGGTGAACCAGGTGTCACTACCACAGCCACAGTGGGGTTTCCCTCTGAGGCTCAGTCAGCTAAAGGTTTCTGCTCAGTGACAAGGCGGAGGATGGGCACAGGCTGATGGTCAGGATGCCTGGGTTTTAGCTCCAGTTCTCCAAGCCAAGGACTTGCTCTGTGACCTTGGGGAGGCCTCTGTCTCTTCTGAGGTCAGACTCAGCAGCTAAATGAGAGGGTGGCCTGGATAATCTCCAAGGCCTTTCTGTGCTGACACTGTCATCACAGCACATGGTAATAAAACATTACCCTCCCCGATGCTGTGACACTGGGCAGCATGCGGAGTGCTGGCCCGCCCCTCTGACAGCCTAGGGGGGCACTGTCGGTGGCAGGCAATGCCAGAAGTTCTGACTAAATCCAGCACTCTGTAGACTCTCCGGGTCTCTGGGGCCTCGGGACGCTTAGGCAGGAGGTTCCGACAGAGAGACAGGGGACAGAGCAGAGCAGAGAGAGGCTTGGGAAGAGGCAGATGGAGACAGACAGGGAGGGAGCAGTACTCACAGCCCCTTGGCTGTGCTCCTAGAAAGGGACCCCAGTTCCAGCAGCGGGTGAGCAAGCTGGGAGAAGCTAGAAAGGTGTCCTTCTCAAAACACCGGCATGCCTGACACTTAAAGAGCAGGTGCCAGGCCACTTTCTCTCCCTTGGACCCCAATGAGCCACTGTTGGGACATCCCTAGCCTGCTTCCATGTCCTAGACCATTTTCAGGTCAGGCCTGAGGTCTCCAAGCTGCCCAGGCTCTTACCAGAAAGCAGAGATAATAAGAAGGCCTGGAGAATTGGGAGAAAAGGTGATGGGACCCCACTGCAGCACTCTCACCTGGGAAATCCCATGGATGGAAGAGCCTGGTAGGCTGCAGTCCATGGGGTCGCTGGGAATCAGACACGACTGAACGACTTTCCTTTCACTTTTCACTTTCATGCACTGGAGAAGGAAATGGCAACCCACTCCCGTGCTCTTGCCTGGAGAATCCCAGGGATGGGGGAGCCTGGTGGGCTGCCGTCTCTGGGGTCGCACGGAGTCGGACACGACTGAAGTGACTTAGCAGCAGCAGCAGGAGAACTGAGGAAGGCCACCTCATCCAGGAAGCCTATTCTGCCCACTCCAGCCTGAACTCAGCTAGAGAGGAGACGTCTCTGGGGAAACACCCATGATGTAGAAGGGAGTTCCCAAGAACTGACTTCACCCTATCTGCACAGTCCTGAGAGATAGTGAGAGGCCTTCTTCCAGGCGCCACACAAAGTGGAACTTCCTAGGAGGAAGCTCATAGATAGGAGGCAGGGAGCAGCCTGTCCCTGGAGGCATGCAAGCCTATAACAGACGGTGCTCTGTGGGGATGTGACGGAAGGACCGGAAGTCATCTGTGTGACAAGACATCAGATGAGGTGGCTGCCAAGCTCCCTTGCAGTCTTGAGAATCAAAGGTCCCATGAACACCCAGAACAGTAGTGTTTGGAGGCCCCAGAGGGGGAGGTCTGGAGGACCATCTCCCCTGGCTGGACAACCACACCTCTAGGGAGCTGGCTAGGAGGGCAGCCATCCACAAGGCAGAAAACTCTGAGAATCCTGGGGCCCATGTGGATTCCAAGCCCCAAAGCAGCTCCACTCCTCTGCCTATAGAAATCAGCCCTATATACAAAGCACACACAGAAATGGAAGTGTCAACCTGGACTGCCGTGGGAGGAATCACAAAGCGATCCTTTTGCAGGAAATAAATCAATGCTGAGCTCACAGCTTCAGGGAAGTTCCTTTCACAGCCAGGCCCCATCACCAAACACCAAGCAAGAAATCACACTTGAGGTTTCCTCTCTTTTTCCAGGATCGGAAGCACAAGGGGGTCCGAGAGCTTGGGGTGGAGTTGCGGGGGCACTGAGCAAACCAGGCAGAGGGGCTGAGTGCCCAGGAGCCCCCTGACTTGTCCCCTGCCAGCCACAACGCCCACTCCCCAGAGTCCCACAAAATTAAGGGCAGGAGAGGTGTGAGCCAGGGAGGGAAAGTGACGCAGTCCCAGAGCGGGCTTGCAGGCGTGGAAAACCAGCTGGGGCCCAGGGATCTCCCCAGGGCCCCAGGCTGCCCCCGCCCCCGTCCTTAACAGCAGCATGACGCCCCAGCTAACAGCTCACAACTGACTGATGCTGGCCCAGCGTTCAGAAGACACCGGGCACTCCTCTCCAGGTAAATATTGCCAGGCCCCTCAGCCCAGGAAGAGGAGACATTAACCAGGGCGGGATAAACAGGCAGTGCAGCCAGCAGGGCTGAAACTGGCCTCCTGACCCACAGCAGGTAAGCCCTAAACCAGTCCTGCTCAGCCTTCCTAGAAGAGGGAGTGGGCGGGAACTTCCTCTCTTCACCCTAATCCTAGTTCTTTCTGTCAACGTTGAATCCCGGTGTTCACAGAGGATGAGACAAAATGGTTTTAGCGGCAAGGGCAGCTGGCACAAGAGGCCACCCCCTGGGGCCACCCCACTGCCCCACTCCGAGCCAGGCCTTGTGTCCCAGGGGACCTACTGTTCTTAGGGATCTTGGTCAGGTCCATTCTCTTCCCTAGGCCTCGGATTCCTCACCAGTCAAGCTGGTTTGGGAGCGGGGGTTTAAATACAATGCCTCTGTGACTAGAGAGGTGAGACACCAATGAGGGGGAATCAGAGGGTTTGCACAAGAGGAAAGGAAAGACAAACCATCAGTCACATCACTCCAGTGTGTGTTCATTCCCTCGGTCGCGTCCGACTCTCCTGCAGTGACCTCAGGGACTACAGCCCACCAGGCTCCTCTGTCCATGGGATTCTCCAGGCAAGAATACTGGAGTGGGTTGCCATTTCCTTCTCCAGGGATCTTCCCCACCCAGGGATCGAACCTGCATCTCCCGCATTGGCAAGTGGATGGATTCTTTACCACTGCACCACCTGGGAAGCCCACTAAGTCTAGTTCAGTTCAGTTGCTCAGTCGTGTCCGACTCTTTGCGACCCCATGGACTGCAGCACAGCAGGCTTCCCTGTCCATCACCAACTCCTGGAGCTTACTCAAACTCATGTCCATCGAGTTGGTGATGCCATCCAACCATCTCATCCTCTATTGTCCCCTTCTCCTCCCACCTTCAATCTTTCCCAACATCAGGATCTTTTCAAATGAGTCAGCTCTTTGCATCAGGTGGCCAAAGTATGGAATTTCAGATTTAGCATCAGTCCTTCCAAGGAATATCCAGGACTGATTTCCTTTAGGATTGACTGGTTGGATCTCCTTGTTGTCCAGGGGCCTCTCAAGAGTCCAGAGCCAGTGTAATTTCAGACCCTCGGATGAACGCTGTGGTTCTTACACTGCTTTCAGCTGTTCAAACTCATTCAAGGATTGGAACAAAGCTGGGGACCACCTCTGCAGAAAAATACATTAATTGCCAAGGAGTGCAGGCAGGCTCACCACCCCTGCAGGTTGGGTACAAGGGCCTCTCCTCTCACAAAGCCAGCATGTCTTCAAGGCTTATCTCTAGGGACACGGCAGGGGTCCCACCCCTCTGCCAAGCTGGCCTTGCTTTGGGGCCTGCCCAACCACAAACGGATTTGTGGTCTGGTAACAATAAAAGAAAAGGAGGCCAGCAAAAGTGACAGGCCTGCAGGTTTTTTTGGGTGGAACTGCTGAGAAGACTGGCGGGCTTCTGACCTCATGCTCCCCCCATCACCGACACCCCCTGGGGAAGGCAGGACTTCAACAGGGAAACCATCCGCTGCCCGAGCTGCAAGATGTCAGAGCTGGGGCTACCTAGCCTCACCAGGAGGTTCCACTGGGGTCTTCACAAGTTATTCTGCATTAAAAAGGGAAGTGAGCGGGGTGCCCTATGGCTTAGTAAAGCCTGGGTGAGGCAAAAGGGCTAGTGTTTTCCTGGGAGAGGCTGTGCTCTGCCATCTGTCCTTCCTTTTGTGGACTGGTGGCCTTGAGGACCCACTTTGGGAACCTGGATGTGGTCTCAGCTCACGATTTCCAGGTGAGGAAACTGAGGCTCAGCAGAGCCCGTGACTGGCCTAGGGTCCCAGAGTCAGTGACCATCCCGCACAATTCTGCACAAAGTTGACGGCAGATGAGACTCAGTCCCACCTGCCTCTCCTTTTCTCCCCACCCCTGCCCAGGAAGAGTCTGCGGGGGAAATGCGATCATTGCTCACCTCAATTTATAGGGGAGGAAGACGAAGTTCCGAGGCAGGAACCCAGATATAAATCTCCACCTTCGGAACACCTCTCCCAGGGGAACAGGCTTCCCTGCTAGGGTGAATGAGGCCCCATGGACCGGGGCCTCCCTGAGATGCCCCAGCAGTCCTGCCTGCTCCAGAGGGGAGACTGCAGACCACAGCAGGGGCCTGGTGTCAGGAAACCTGGGTCCCAAGCCTGCCTTGGTTGGCCCTGAGGTGCCAGGTGGCCTTGGGCAACACCTCTGAGTCTCTTCGTAGTTCACTCTGGGGTGATGCGCTGCTAACAGCTGGCCCGGGGTCATGGGAGCAACGGCCGAGACAATGACGGAGGCTACCACGTCCTGGGCACGTACTATGTGCCAGACCCTGCCTGTGCTCCGTCTTCTCAGCCTAAGGGGAAGGCCACATGTTCTTTTTTTATACTATTAGTGAATCTGCTTTGCAGACACGGAGCTGCCCAAAGTCACAGATGTCACAGAGGCTGGAGTTGAGAGTTGATCCAGGCAGCGTAAGAACCTAAAGCCAATGAGCTGCCCAGGAAATGCTGGGTATTAGGACGTTTATGCAAGACTTGGGTTAGTTGCTTTAAAGATGTAAACAGCAGAAGCACCAAAACAATGACATCAATAAGGAAATTCCACCCCTCCGGACTCAGAACACTCAGCCCCCTCAGTGAGACACCCTGGTGCAGGAGATCCATCTCTCTGTGAGAAATGCGGCCAGCCCCCCTCACCTCTCTGGACTTTGGGTTTCCCCACTGCAAAACGCGAAGGTGGGACAGGGACCCTGGGAAGGCCCTCCCCACCTGCAAATGCCGAAAGGTTTCGGGACCCTTCCCCGAGAGGCTGCTATGCCCTAACTGTCCCTCAGTCGGAGTGCTGCCTGGGCCGAGCCGGGTGCCCTGCTTCCCAGCTTTGGCCACGGTCTACCAGGGAGCAGGATGGGAGTTTGGACAGGAGCCTGTGCACATTGTGAGGTCCAGGCACCTGGGTCTGCTTCCTCGCCCCGAGATGACACAGGTGACTCCCAGGGCGGAGCGAGCGGGCTCCCTCCCTGCTTCTCCATCCACAGAGGAAGGGTTAGCAGGAACAGTAGAGCAGACCACTAGTCCTTCAAGGAACAAAAGTCGGCCTGCAGAGGGCCGGGTTGGGCTGGGGGACTGGCGGCAGAAGTCACCCATCTCCTTGGACTAAACAGGCCTGGGCAGACGAGAAATCTTGTACTCTCCCTAAAGAGTTTCTGTTTTCCTCTTCTCAAACATCCAATGCAACCAACCTATTATTACCTTTCAAGAAAAATGCTGCTGGGTTGGGGCTCACTGCCATATCCTTCCCTAGCTGCGTAGGATCTGAGGGTCAAGACAGAAAGTGTCCTCCTTGGGTTCATCTGGCCCTTCCCAACTCAAAGATGGAACATCACTCATTTCTGAGCACCAAAGGGTGGCTAGCCGGACTGCACCAGGCCAACAATAGGTGCTCAATAAATGTTTAATGATCTAATGAGCTGGAGAGACAGGGTTCCAGGGTTGGATCTGCCATTAATTCGCTGTTGTCCTTGGATACAGACAATTGTTTCTTTCCATAGTTGGGTTTCCTGGGCCAGAAAAAAGGACAGACCAAGTAATCCTTACAGCCCTTCGATTCTATAACACATACTGAGGGGTGCAACGCATAGGCAAGGAGACTGCAGAGTAGCAAGAGGTTTCAAACACCTCTCCCCACTGCTCCAGAGAGAAGAGACCAGGGTGTAACTGCTGGGGGGGACCCTCCTGGGCAGGGGTTCTGAAAGCATCGCTGCCATCCACCGCCCCCTCTTCTGCAAGTGCCAACCTCTGTGGGTGAATGACTAGAGCTGTCGGGCAAGGAAAATGGGGGCAGGGTAGGAGAAAGGACAGAAAGTAGGTGCAGTGTCCGTCTAAGCCAGATATCAAAATAATTCCAAAATAATTTTAGAAGAGCCATTGAAAGTACAAAGAGGCATATTTTAAATAATCCTCCTCCCTGACATTCAGATTAACTCTGCCACTCTCTGGCAAAGCTATAATCTGCACTGAGGTGGACCCTCCAAGAGATCAAGAATCTGGAACAGACTGATGAGAGAAGAAGGAACAAGGCCCTGTGGTCTGGGAGCCTGGGAAAGGCAGGCCTGAGTCTTCAGCAGAAACCCTGGCCAGCGGAGGCAATGACACTGTGTCTGTGTATAGAGAATGCCAACTAGGGAGTCAGCTTTGAGACAAAAAAGTGCCAAATAAAGTAGACTTCTCCAGAGGGTTTACTAGCCCTTGGACAATTCCAGACCTGTCCTGAAGTCTACAGGTACAAAGATTACACAGTCAGAACAAAAGGCCCTGCCACTCTGACACTACCAGCCATCCAGGCACTGGGCCAGTCCCTACCCCTCTGTAGGCCTCAGTTTCCCTACTGGCATAGTGAAGACTTTTAGCGAGATGATATCTAAGGCCACAGCTGCTCTGACAGTCCACGATGCTAAGATTCTATGGAAAAGCACATCACTACATCATTCAGGCCCCCACCCTGGAGACCTGGGAAGGGAGTCCCCAGTCCCCAGCCGGCTGGCTAAGGCTGGAGCTAACTGGAGTCCCCACACCGTCTGTCCTCAACAGCCTGCCACGGCTGAAATCTTCGAGTGGTTACAATTACAGCCGGGCTAACAGGATTAGGGGAGCATTGAAATCTAAGAAATCTAATTAGCTCAGACACCCCGGCCTCCCCCAGCACGATCCACAGTAACCCCAGCAGCTGGGCCTGAGAGGCGGGGCCTGGGGCCCTCCTGGGCCACAGTCATTACCTGTGCAGGTGTGCCAGGCTGGGCCAGGCTTCCTGGGGAGCTGCCAGTTCAGCTGCCCGATTGCTCCCTGCTCTGGACCCCCGCCACCTGCAGCCTGGTCCTGGGATGGCACTCAGGTGGTCTCCAGAAAACTCAGTGCAGGGGTCTGGTCAGCAGGGGGGGCAGTGCTAAGGGGCAGAAGGAATCCAAGGCCCCCACAGGGCGGCTACCCAACACGGCTTGGGGACTGACTCAGCCAGAGGAGGGGCAGGCTGAGTCAATGTCTGTATCTATAGAAACCATCACAGCCCAGGGAAGAGCCTTGGTCTGCATGGGGATCTGGGGCCTAGAAACATCTCTGCTTCCTGCTCCAGGGCCAGGGATGGGGGTGAAGCCCCATGCACAGACATGTGTGCCCTGGGCAGTCATGGCAGGGTCTGGGGTTCAGAGCAAGCTCTGGCTGTAAGACACTGTGCCCTAAGAAAAGGGCGCAGTTGCTCAGGGCGTGGGCCATGTGCTGCCAAAGTGGGGGGCAAGTGAGCCTCCCCAACCCTCCCTGGGCACACCTCCTCCTACTTAACCTCAGTCCCCAGTTCCCCACTCTGGGGGTCCACATGGCGTTCTGCACCCTTGTCCCTGCCTGGTTGGTACACTGGGAAGGTACCAACACTCACCATCTGTAAGGCCTGACACTGAGTCCTGGCTGCAGCAGGGGTCATTTCACCTCCCTGAACCTCGGTTTTCTTCTCTGCTAATGGGGCTGATTCTAAATAGCAGCTAGCTTCCGCCACAGCTCTTGGAGTTAGGCAAAGTTGGACAGCACTTCTTAATCCACCAAGCGCCATACAAAGGCGAGGGGCTGTGGTTATTACTGTCATCATGCGCCCATGGCAGGCAGCCAGCCGGTGGTGGTTAATTATTTATTTGGACTGATCTTCCTGCCCTTGCTGGACTGGAAGCTCCTAAGGAACAGGAACTGTCTTACACATTTCAGGGTCCCTCACAGGCCACGGTCCTCACACTGGGGACTCTCAGGAAATATCTTCGGCAGCGGTGCTAGGGTCCTGACCTGACCCCACTCCCCGCTACGTATCTCCTTTCTTCTTCTACCTGATCCAAAGCAAGTGCCAGGAGGCAGGGCTGGCACGCAGACAAGTGACAGTGAGCCCCTAAGATAGACCCCCCTCTGCTCCCCACAGGTCGCTCCCAATAAGGGCTGAGGCAGCCAACTGAAAGGTGTCCTCTTGCCCCAGGGAAGTGTGGCCTGCCTGGGCACTGGTATTAAATCTGGGATCATTCAGCAAAGTGCGAGTCTGTGGTCTGGAGAATCCCTAGTTCCTTAAGCCCAGCGAGGGTCAGGAGGGGTTGATTTCCAGAAGGTATGCAGCCGAGTATGCCAACAGTCAGAGCTATCCACTAAAGGCAGAAGCTACCCAGAAGTGGTGAACACCCTGTCATGGGGAGCATGCAAGCCAAAGCTGGACAATAAGCTTCCAGGAGGCATGGATGGGAGAGCGGTATCTGGCAAGTGCTTCTAGCGCCTCCAATTTAACCCCTTGGTGCTCCATCCATTCTGCACCCACAGCCTGCCAGGCCTTCAGGGGACACATGTCTAGGGATTTCACACCCATATCTGCCTCATCCTCACAGCAACCATGTGGGATCAGAGTTGGGGGTGGGGTGGTCTTGCCTTTGGACCCATTTTACAGATGTGGAAACTGAGGCCCAGCTGAGTAAAGCTATGAGCCTGAGGCAGCCAGCCAGCTACAGCCTCCTGACACCTTTCCCCTATCTCCTCAGGTGATAGGAAATGTTTGCATAATCCTGACAGGTTTCTGGACTCTTTCCTCAGAGCCTGTGCTTAGCACTGGTTTTCTCAGCCTCTCATCTTCCCTAAGGGCCACAGGGTCCAACCTCAGGATCACCCCTGGAGCTTCTAGCCTAGGCAGGCTTTGCCTCTCCCTGTCATCAGGGTAGAGCTCTAGGGATAAAGAGCCGCCCCCCACCTCCTCCCAGAGGGCGTGGACAGAGGCCACTCTGTCCTGCTGTGAGGTCAGAACAGTCACCAGGCAAGGCTGCAGCAGGGTTCAGGGTAATTACAGCAGCCCAGCCTTTGTTGTCCACACAAAACCTAAGGAGCCTCATAAAGATGAGGTGGTGATAGGAGCCAGGCTAGAGCCCTGGGGAGCAAAGTTATGAATGAAAACGTATGGGACTCCGTCAGAACCTGGCAGGCCCTGCTTCCTGGTTCTGTGACAGAGTGCCCAGAGAAGCTTCCGGAAATTAACTTGTTGGTGCCTGAATGCCTTATAGCAACATCTCACGTGAGATGAGAGTCACGGCTGCCTGTTGGATGCTGGCCCATGCCAGAGAACTCAGAACTTCACACACATGGGGACTCTTGTGACAAAACTCTCAGAACACAGCAGGCTGCCAAGTGTCCACCTTCTTTACCCACCCCCATCTCCGTCAATCAGGAAAAAAGTGAAGTCTGCTGCTTTCAGTGGGGTCCTTGTCTTTGCAATTTTCCATCGATGGCAGACACCTGTCCTAGGCTGGGGCATGTCTCTGGGGACCAGGGATGGAGATAATGCTGTCACTAGGGGAGTGTGTTTGGGGGGGTTGCAGGGGGGGAACAGAGAGAGAGACAGATAGAGGAAAAGCCCAAGTCTCTGGACGTTTCTTTGCTCCTGGGTGAGAAAGGAATGAGGCTCCTTCTCCTCTCCCTTTCCTTAGGAGGAAAAAGGGACATTTTGTCCCCATAAAGAAGCCAGCAATCCTTTTATGCAGAGAGAGGACTAGTTATCAAAGTTTCCCGTAAGTCCAGCAATTACTTATTCCCAACTCTTCTCTGTGAGCCATACCCCAAATGACTGAAATCCCAACCCCAAAACCATTTAAAACTCTTGAGAAAGCTCCCAACTGCCCCCCGCCCCCCTGCATCATCCCACCCCGGCCACCACTACCACCAACCAACCCCGAAGTGTAAAGTTCTAAGATTTACATGTGAAAACAGCATTTCATAACCTCGTGACTGGGGACCAGGAGATGCTTCTGTCCTGTTGGGTAAAGCAAAACCCAACCGACAACATTAAACTCAGAAGAAAGCACCCTCGCCCTCCAAATGCTTTCCCTTGGCCCCAAAGTCACACGTGCTCAGCGGCTTTCAATGTGTCTTTTGTTTGATGCGCTGCTTCAGTATCTTCAACCTGAAGACAGAAAGGTCAGCACAAGGCTCGGGGCATTCTCGAACCGGGCCACGAGGGCCAGGCAGGGGGCAAGTGAGAAACCAGGAATTTCCCCCAGTCTGGACTCCCTCAGAAAGCGGCCAGGACAGAGAAAGTTAACGGCTTACTCCCTCATCTAAACTTCCCTGAGAGCAACTTTTAAACTCCCGGGACCATAGTACAAATGGCAGCAAAGGCCAGTCAGAATTCATCACCAGCCAGGCTGCCCATTTTCCAGCTACAGCGCCTGCCTCTTTATCTCTACCTTCAAGAAACAATAATAAGCAAACCCAGGCACCTCTGGGAACAGCCTCTGGCCTCCTGCCCTGCCCTGTGTAACCAGCCTGTCCTCACACCCACGAAGGAGGAGGAGACGGCACCGGTTAACCCTCTGGTCTACCAGGCCCTGTTCCCGGGGTTGCGGCAAGGAGACAAACTGTTGCTCAAGAAAATCCTCCAGAAAACCCTTGGCACCAGGAAGCAGCTCCAGGCAGCTCCTGCCCAACGCTAAGCCAGGGGCTTCCAGAAGCAGCTTTCCCCTGCCCTTCTAAATCAGTAAAGGTTGGGCCCTACTCTCCCGTGCCCTGGGCTGTCCACCCAGGGGGCTCCAAATGGCCATAGCAGAGAAGGAAGAAAAAGGCTGGCCCAGCAGTGCCCTCACCCTGCCAGCCCAGCCGCCAGCTTCTTGGAGGACCTCTGAGAGAACATTTGTTTGGGCTGCCAAGTTAAATCTTCCTCCCTCATGTCAGGGCACTGGAAAAGCAGTCAGGGGGGAGGAGAAGGGGGAGAGCGGGGGAAGAAGCAGCGGGAGGGAGGCAGGCGGGCAGGCTTTCAGAGCCCCAGTTACTCCGGCACTGCCTGCCCAGGAAGCTTGCGGCTCCCAGGCAGCCAGCCGGGGCTCTGGACACCCAAGCAGGGGCCCGGCCGCCAGCCCTCCGGGGTCAGGCGCCGGGTGCCAGGCGCCCTGGGTCCGCGCCCGCGGAGAGGCCCTCCCTCAGTGCCCTGCCGGAGGAGCGAGGTGGGAAGGGAAGGCAAGGGAGGAAAAAGTTTGTGGTAGGTAGAGGGGTCGGGCTGGGCGGCCCTGCTGTCCGGCTGTCCCCTGGGGAGGGGTGGGGGGCCCCGGCCGGCAGCCCTGGCGCGCCCCCGCCCGCCCGCCCTCCGGTCGGGTTGTTTACATTCCTGGAGTGTCTTTTAAACCCGGGGCTGAGGCCGGTTCCCGGCCTTCTCCGGCGGCTCCGGGGCAGTCTCCCGTGAAAATCTGCTGGCGCACAATGGCCGGGAAGGCGGCTGCCCCTAGCCCGCGCCCCCGCTGCTCCGGGGCGGGGAGCCTGCCCTCCGCACCGCGCCCTCTCCTCGCCCGGCTGGCTTCCTGGACAGATGTCCCTGGCGAGGGGGCGACGCGCACCCGCTGCCCGCGCCCTAGACGCCGAGGCCGCGCTCCCCACTGTTTTCCCCCCAGCCTAGACGCCAGGAATGTGAATCAAGCTTCCAGAGCCCGCCCCCCACCCCAGCTCCAGCCCCAGTCCCAGCCCCGGCCCGGGCCCCCAACCTCCGCCCCGGCCGGCCTCCCACTCCCCCGGGGCCGCCGCCGCCGGAGACGGAGAGGAAGAAAGAACACGGGGAAATTACTTTCGTATTTGCAACGCGCGCGCGCACACACACGCTCATCTTCCCCCTGGGCTCCCCTCCTGGTCGGGGCAGCCCCATCCAGGCTTTGGCCTGAAGGCTCCCCGGGTTTCTAAAGATCTACCGGAAGACCCTTCACACACCCCTTGGCGTTCCCCGCTAGTACGGAGCACCGCGTCTCCCCGGGCAATTCGCACACAAACAACTTAACCGCGCCCCCCACTCCCATTTACAAAAGTGTGTTTCCCCTGGAAATTCAGATGCACAACTTAACACCACCACCCCTTGCCGCCCCGAAATCCGGCGCCTTCCCGGGCGGCTCTCCTACACACAGGCGCACAACTTCGCGTCTTTCCAAAGGAAAGGAGGGAGACCGAGATGATCCTACCCCGGTCCTTCTCTCCCTCTCTTCCCGAATCCTGGTCCTGCCCGGCCCCCGGGTGTACGGAACCAGGGTTGCAGGCGCGCCGGCAGGAGGCGGGCACCAGGTCCGCGCGCGCACAACTGCACTCACGCCCCGCACACCCGAAGAGCCCCGAACCCCGCGCGCAGACCAAGCCGGCTCCGCGCAGCCGGGCATTCCTCGGTCGCCTGGGCCTCGGCCCCGGGTCGCCAAGAAGAGCGCAGCGGAGCTCGGCCGCCGGGCACTCGCCCGGCTCGCCAGGTCCCGGCGGACCCTAAAAGGGAAAAAGCTCCAGCACCCGGCGCTCCACGATCGCACCCCAGGAGTACACGGAGAGCAGGAGGAAGGCCTGGGGCCAGCGGACGCCAGGGTCTGGCCCCAAACTTACCCGGTGCTGCGAGCGCCGCTGCTACCGCTGGAGGACGCGCCGCTGCCACAGCCACCGCTGCCCGGCAGGGCCGGCTCCGGCCGGGAGGAGCTGCGAGGGCGCCGAGATGGGCTCCGCGCCGGCTTCTGCTCCGCGCCGACCGGGGCTGGGGTCACCGCGCTGCGCCGGCGCTGCTCGCTTGCTCTGCCGCCCGGTCGCTGCCCGCCGCCTGGCCGATCGCTCTCCCGGGCGCCCGCCGCAGCTCGCTTTTTTAATGTCCACAGACAGTGAAAAGGAACTCGGCGTTAGGGGGTGAGTAAGTGAATCAACTCGCCCGGAGCCGAGCAAGTTGAAGTGTCAGATTACATTGGCTATTCTATTTCCAAAGGGCCCCGCGCCGCCGGCCGGCCGCAAAAGCCGGTGCGGAACTCGGGGAGGAGGGAGGAGCGGAGCGCAGCGCCACCACCGCCGCCGCCGCCGCCGCCGCCGCCAGCGCTCAGCTCGGCTTCCCTAGCGCTCTCTGCGGTCTCGCCTTTCTCGCGGTCTCTTTTCTTTTTTCTCTCCCTTTTCTTTCCCCTTTTCTTTTTCTCCCTTTTTTCCGAGCGTCTCGGTCTGGGCGCTCTCCAGGCTTTTTCCCCTCTAGGGCTCCGATAGGCTTCGTGCGTCACCCACTCCCCTACTCCCACTCACCTCCTTCTCTCTCTTCCCTCCACTGCTCTCTGGAAGCTCCCACCCACCCCCTCCCTAACTGCGACCTCACCCCCAGCTGCCCCAGCAAGTTTGGAGCAGGAGAGAAATGCTGAACCTAAGATGTGTTCATACTGGGAAGGAGGCTGAAATCACCAGTCTCAGCGTAGTGTCCCCCGCTCTGCTCTCACGCCCCCGACAGGAGTGCGCTCGGGGCTGCGAAAGCTGTCAGGTACCAGTACTAGGGCTGAGCGAGTTGCTAAAGAGATTGCCAAAGCCTTCTCTTGGAGAAGGCTTTGGGGTTGCTCCTAGAGCCCGGGGGCTGGCGGGTGGGGGGAGCAGAGGACGCCAGCCCCCTCCCACCAAAGGCAATGTTGGAGGAGGCTGGAGCGCCGGGTAGAAGCGGTGCGCAAGGTCTGTCCCCGCACTCTCTGCGGTCCAAAAGCGCTTGGATTCCCCAAGGCCCCGCGGGGAACATCCCAGGCCTAAAGTGCGCGGGCGGTGGGCGGCGGGGGCTGGGAGCGGGCGGGCGAGAAGGGAGCGGTGGCGCAGGATTCCGGCTTAGGGCTGTGCACTGTCCCAGGAGTCGGGGAGAATGATGGCACTCACAAGGTGTAGTTGGATACAGCCGCTCGCGGGGTTCCCCAGGCAGACCCACCCTTGAGAGCATCTAAGTGTGCACCCACTTCAGCTCACATCCGCTGCCCCTCACACGGAAACTCCTACCCAAACGGCACACGTTTGCACCCACACTGAGTATTACTAACACGCTTCCACACGCACACGCACCCACACACACGTACATTTGCGCTCACAAATATGCCAGTGTACATGGCAAGCGCGCACACACCACTGTACAAACCCACATACACTCAAAAAACAAAACATCCCCTGTGCACTAAATCCTCACATTCAGGTACACATGCAAACACATCCTTCCACGTCCTCTTCCATAACCCTTCCCCTCAGCCCCCCTACTCATGATCTGCGGTACCCTCAGTCCCAAATCATAATCAGCGCCCGCACAGCCCGGGTTGGACACAAACACGCGCGCACGCGCGCACTCCCCTCCCCGCGCCAGCTGGGGAGGCTTCGGCCCGGCGCCGGCTTCGGATTCCAGGTGTAGTGGCGGTTCCGCGCTCCGCGTTTTCCAATCCGCCGCGGTGTTGGAGGCGAGGCGAGGAAGGGAGCTGGAATAACAAAGGCAAGTTGGGGAGAGCGCAAGGGGGCGCAGCCCCGGCCGGGCCGCGGGGGGAGCCTTGCTCTGCCGGGGCTTTAGAGGCTGCTGGGTCTCGGGCGCCAGGAGTCGGAGCCCGGGAGCCGGGATGGGGGTCGAGGGGCGGGGCCTCTGCGTGACGTCAGAGAACAATGACACCGCCGCTGGGGGCGGGGTGGGGTGGAGGCGGGCACCCGGAGAGAGCAGAGGCGGGGGTCTCCCCGGGGGCCTGAGACTAGCGGAAGACGTACTGGCTCGGCTGGGGCCGTTGCCTGATTGACGAGGCCCGCTTGGGAGAGCGGACGTGCCACGCAGATTCGAGGATGGCCCCAGGCCTCCTGAGCAGGGATCAGCGCGGACCCTGGGCCAACGAGGGAGCAGGCCGGAGTACCATCCCCCTCAACCCTCTTTTTAGAACATCCTTCAGAGGGCTTCTCTGACCTCGGCTTGAACTCCTTCAGGGCCGGCGAGATCATTCCTTCCACCACCGGAGGGAGAAGAGGCAAAATGAATTTGCCAGCCCTGAATTCATTCTCAAGGCTACGCTATTCTGACAGCCAGCAAACTCAGCCTGGATTCCTGAGAGCTCAGAGGACTGCAGCTCAGGTCCACAGGGCTGGGGGTGGGAGGAGAAGGGAGAATGCCAGGAGCCTGCTTGATCTTCCCATGGGAAATTCTGCCTCCCTATAGGAGCCATTAGGTACCCCTTTCTGGGCCTTAGCCTTTCCGCTTGTCACATGGGCTGTTATCAGGCAGCTACTTTGCTTCTCCTCTCACACAGGTGTCAGCTGAGCAGCTCTGGTGATGGTGGATAGTCTGAAAACCTTTGAGACCTCTAGGGACACCAGCGAGGACTGTCCCAGCACATTCCTGTGGGAGGGCACCCCAACCCCTCCTCATTAAGGTGGCCTGGGTTCCTTAAGTTGGGAAATGGGAGTAAGCTGAGAAACCCTTGAAGGCCTGACCCAGTGCTGAAAGGTGCTGAAAAGGTGATTCACTTGATGAAAGGTGGCTGGGGCAACAGCTGCCTTCCTTCCACCACCCCTCCACCCTGCCCCCCAAAATCCATAGCATTGCAGCAGTCAGAAAGCCATCCCTACCCCAGGTCCAAAACCTTAGGACAGAGTTTCTGGGTGTTTAAGAACCTGAAGGGCAAGAATCAAGCCCCAGCTAAGAACTAGGCCAGTTCCTATTGCTTTGATGACCACCTCGGTCAGGATGTTCAGTCAGTTCTCTAAATATTTTGTCCAAATCTCTTAGCGAGTGACAAAGTATAGCTACTTCTAAAAAGTGGGGGATGCAGGTGACATGAGGGGTGACCACTCATGTTCAAAAGCCCTATCCAGAAGAACTCCCCCTTCCACCTCCCTTGCCAGTTCCTTTTGCATCTGGAAACTAGGGAGTGACTGAAGAGGACAGAGGAGCCAAGCCCAGCACACAAAGTGGGCCCAGCTCTCTATAGCATGGAGCCAGGGGTAATCTCAGCTCTTCCCCGCTGGGCAAGCATGGCATTTGATGGCAGCAACTCTAAGAAATCTCACCTCAGCCTTGAGTCTACCCTAGCCTCTTGAGGACCCTGGGCTCCAGTTCTTGAGACTCAGACACTTGCTGTCCCTATTCCAATTTTGAGAAATAATAAGGCATGTTGGATCCATATGGGCCCTTGGAAGATGCTGTGCCTTAGTATGTGTCTACTGTGTGCTGGGTAGCATGCTGAGGGCCTCTGAGGCATGCGTTCATTGAATTCTCACATTGCCTTGAGTTAGGTGCTGTTAAACTGCACTGTGAGGGACTTGTCCAAAGGCAGGATGAGCTGAACTCAGGTCCTCATTAACAAAGTTTCCTGCTGGTCTCTCAGCCCCAGCTCTACATCCTCCTCCCTAGTCTCTCTGTGTGACCCTGGGACAAGTAGCTAGCCCTCTCTGGGCCTCTGTAAACCAAGAGCAGGGTTTCCTGATGGTAATCAGGCCTCTTTGGGGACTGTGTGTTCTGAACCCCCACCTTCATGGCCTTGGCCTCTGTGGGCCTGGAGGCCTGGGGTGAGCAGAGAAGATGGTACTTTCACTTCCCAGCCACTGGGAGCTGGAAGATGGATTCCACTCAGCCCGTGCAGGCCCATAAATCACCTGGCTTCACAGGCAGCTTCAGTGGCCAGCAGGACCGCGCAGGCTGCAGGAGGCTGGCCTATGGGCGCCAGCGTGGGGCCCAGCCCACACCCACCTTCAGAACAGACTTCAGTGCTATTAATTTCCTCACCCTCCACCCTCCAGGGATCCCCCAGCAGGAAAAGAAGGTCATTGCTTAGGCCTGGGTAAGGGGAGCCTGGGGCCCAGAGGAAGGCAGTGGCTTAAGGGCTTATGTAGGGTGTCCTGACTATGGTGCCCTCGAACAGGGGGCCCTCCATGGGCTGGGGGTGGGCAGGGGCCTGGCGCCAGTGGGGATGAATTCCTGCCTATCCAGGATTGCCTCCTCTGTCTCCACTCCTCACACCCCCATCTAGAAGGGAGCCAGAGGGCTGAAGGCGCTGGAGGAAAGTCACAGTTATTGAGTGCTTGCTGTACACGGAACACTTGGGAAATAGTCTCTCGTTACATCCTCTCCACAAGCCAGAAGGTGTAATTTGCCTCTCAAGAAAGAGACTCAGAGAGATTTAAGTGACCCGCTCAGGACCTCACAGCTACTCAGTGGGTGAGGTCTGGGCTGGGCCTTCTGGGTTGAGAATGGAGACTTGTCTTCATCTCCTCACCAGCCCCAGGCTCTGGTGCAGACAGGTTGACCTGCCGGGTGCTTCGAGGTAAAGACTTGTTTACCAGGCCGTCGTGGGGCCCTGTGGGGGTGGTGGAGTACTGGGGAGGACCTTTGGTCTTCACACCTTGGTTGGATCCAGGAGGCATCTGGACCCTGCCCAGCTCTGTGCCTCTAAGGGTGGGTGGCGGTCAGGTCTGGCAGAGCGCAGACATGCACAGAAGACTCCTCTGGCCTGCCTCCTTTCTGTTTTCCAATCAGATGCCCGCTCCATTCTCTGAGGCCCTGCCTTCCCAGCCTCCAGACCCTTCCACAAGGCTTGTTATCTTCTCAGTTGCCGTCACGGCATTCTGCCCCGTGGTTCCAGTTCCTCCACCATCCACTTCTTCCCATCGGGGGCCTCAGCGAATAAGCTGAGAGCCTCCCTCAGGAGCTGGGACATCCAGCTCAGCCCAACCCACGCACCCAACCTGCTGCCCAACTTAGTTGGTGGCTTGAGCACGTCACAGACTCCGTGCCTCTGTTTCCCCATCTGCGTGGCACACGGCGAACGTTCAGTGGTACTTTTGCCTTGGAGCGTCCTGCAACTCTGTAGGTCTGAGCCTTCCACTTTAGGGTTTGGGGTGGGGAGCGGGTGGCTGCCTTGGGGAGTGTGCTCAGTAGCCCCCTTTTGGCCCGGTGGGGACAGGAAAATTTCTGTATGTGGAGGGAGCTGTCCAGGACTGTGAATAGGTAACAGCCTTCACGCCTCTTTTCACGGGTTACCTCTCAGCCTTGCAGCGGCCCTTCTATGGGTGACTAAACTGAGCCTCAGATGGAGGCAGTGGTTTTCCCATAGCCACATGGCTGGAAAGTGTCAGAGCTGGGACAGGAACCAGGTCTCCTAATTCTTCACTTGTTCTGGTGCTCCCAGAGTGGGTGATGGAGGAGCTCATGCGTCCTGCACTGTGTGGGAACTCTGGGACAAGCGACCGGAGGAAGGTCGAACCCCCTACCTCCTTCCTGACAGCTCCAGTACCCTGAGGGGGCCTCCTTTCTGGCACTGGAGGGGGTGGGAAAAGATCTCAGAGCCTCAACATCTGCCCTGCTCACCTGGCTAGCAAGTTGCCTGGCCTCTCATACCCCTTGCTCTGACCCTGTCTTATAGCCATGCTGGGTGGCTCCCAGAATTGTCTGTATTATGCGCATACTCTCCTTCTCCTGCTCTGCCTGCCTCCTGGGACACACCCCTCCCAGCCTTTCAGGCTACATCTATAGCCACCTGCTGGGAAGCTTCTTCAGATAACTCTGGCAGATCTGCTATGTAGCTGGTCTTACCCCTGTATGCTTCTGTGCCCATAGCATTGTCATCATTATAGAAATGACTTGGTAAGTTGTTACTAGGTGTCAGGCACTGTGTATAAACTCCTCTAGTCCTCACGTGAACTGATTATTAGTATTCATGTTTCCATTCTACAGACGAGGAGACAGGCACAGCGTTTCATTTGCCTGGTGTGACACTTCACTAGTCAGGGAGGTTATCTGGTGGGAACCCATGTCCCCTCCTTGGGGACTGCAGGCCGTAGGATGACTCACTGATTTATCCTAGCACCCAATTTGCTGCTGAAGACTGATCAAGTGTCTCAGGAGATGCAGGGGGCACACAAGGATGAACTGGACCCAGCC